>NW_026607503.1:495000-5295000 GCF_021117445.2 Syzygium oleosum
TACTCAGAGTGTGTGGCTACATGTATTATAAGTCATTCTGTAAAGTTTTGAAATTTTTTATTTTTTTTAATTTTTTTTGGCACCTAAAAAAATTTAAATTTCACTCAAAGTGAGTGGCCACAGGTATTCTAAGCCATTTTGTGAAGTTTTGAATTTTTGTATTTTTTTATTTTTTTGGGCACCTCAAAAAATTTAAATTTTACTCAAAGTGGGTGGTTACAGATATTCTAAGCCATTCTGTGAAGTTTTGAAATTTTTTATTTTTTATTTTTTTTTTGGCACCTCAAAAAATTTAAATTTCACTTAAAGTGGGTGGCCACAGGTATTTTAAGCCATTTTGTGAAGTTTTGAAAATTTTTATTTTTTTATTTTTTTTCTTTTTTTTGGGCACCTAAAAAAATTTAAATTTCACTCAAAGTGGGTGGCCACATGTGTTTTAAGCTATTCTGTGAAGTTTTGAAATTTTTTATTTTTTATTTTTTATTTTTTAAAAAAAAATCACCAAATTTCATATTTTCCCGAAATCTGACTTTTTTTTATTTTTTGGAAATTTTTATGAATATTTCTAGAATTTTTCAATTTTTATGCATTTTCTGAAAAAAAAATTTGTGAGAAAATAGAGAGAATGCATTCTGGAATCAAGAAGCTATAAAAAGTAGCTTCTCTTTTTCTTGCCAAAAACTCATTACGAAATCAAGAATGCATTCGGAATCAAGTATTTTTAACAAACGCATTTTTATTCCAGAATGCAAAAATCGCTCCAAAATGTATTCCGGAAATTTTTTAACAGACGCTATTCTGTTCTAGAATGCATTCCGGAATAGAATTTTTATTCCGGAATGCATTCCATGCGCACCCCTAATTGCCTCTTGTGACAAATTCTTGCGATTTTCTTGCGTGACTTTTTAAAGTAAATTTTGAATCCAATGTGGAAAATTGTTCATCTAATATGGCAAAGTGAACAAAAGGGCAATGCTTCATTTAAAGTTAAGGAAATCTGTATATCTTTAGAGTTGAAAGAGCAATGCTCTTTTTTCTCGATGGAGAGATAGAGCATTATGTCTCAAGCCCTCGTTCGCGTTCGCCATCATGATGCAGATGAGACTAGGGCGCGCATGATAACCATTTTGTTTCTGTTCAGAACTAGTTTTCTATTCTCGGGAACAGGTTTGGAACAGAAACCCTTTTGGTAATGCAATTCCATTTTTTTATTTCTGAAACAATTTTTTGTTCCAGAACAAAAAAAAAGTAGTTTTTCTGTTTTTGAATGAAAAATGAAAACTATTTCTAAAAGAATCTGTCTTCTCTCTCAAAACATATCTCTTCATAAATTTGGCCCCAGTTTGACCTAGTCAGACCGGTCCGAACGGGCTCGGTCCGGTTCATTCCAGGCAAGAAAATAAAAAAAAAATTAGAAAATTTAGAAAAATCGGAAAAAAAATCTAAAAAAAAATAGAAAATCCATAAAAATCGAAAAATTCCAGAAAAATTCATAAATATTTCCAGAAAATAACAAAATTTCAGATTTCGGGAAAATAGGAAATTTGGTGAATTTTTTCAAAAAAAATCATAAAATCAAAAATTTCAAAACTTTACATAATGGCTTAGAATATCTGTGGCCACCCACTTTGATTGAAATTTAAATTTTTTGAAGTGCCCAAATGATATTTTTTAAGACTCCTTAGTTTAGGGATTTAAAAGGGGTTTTAACCCCCTAAAAAACCCTAAAAGGGGTTTAACCCCCAAAATGGGTCTCCACCCCTAAAAAACCCTAAAACCCTAAAAAACAATACAATCCCTTGAATGAATAAGCCTTTCGGGCTTTACTAGGGTTTTGGTGTTTTGATTGATTTTCATTTTAAAGACCATTTCTAAAAAAATGGATTTATGTTCCGAGAAATATAAATTTATGTTGTTATCAAACGGGTTTATGTTATAGGAAATAGAAATTTTATGCTAATATCAAAGGATTTTTGTTCCAGAAATAGAAATTTTTTTTTGTTATCAAACGGGTTTCTTTCCTTAGAAACTCGTCCTATTCCAAGAATTGTTTATGGAATAGAATGGTTATCATTTGCGCTCCTAATCTTCGGGCTCGGAGGAGGAAGAGGATGCCTTGCAGAGAAGATGAGGCCATAAGTGGAGGATTGAAGACAAGACCTTGCATTAAAGTAGACTTTTGGAGAACATAATTAATTTGCTGAATTGATTTTTGCAATTGATTATCAATAATCAATTTAATGTAATATATATTTTAAAAAATAGACTTTTGGACATTTGAAGTATTTACTTAAATTAGATAAAAATATCCTTTTCCAAAGATTGAAAAATTTAAAAGTTTTCTAAGTAGTAAAAGAAACTTAGAACGTTTAAGGGAATTTAACCTTAATTCTTCAAGAGATAAAAGTTTAAAGTTTTGGAAACGAAAGTAAAATCAATTTTTAAAATCTCAATCTAATTACAAACATCGTATTGTATTGTAAATTTTCACATAGTAAAAATGAGCTAGGAACAAGGCTATCGGTAAGAGAAAAATATTTCAAAGTATACATAATAATACGTTATGAATTTTAAATTGCATATTGTAAATTCCATTAAGAGAATATTGAATCCAAATCTTCCCAAAAATAAGTCGAGAACAACCGTTACGAAACTAAATCATCTCGATATGTCATTCCTATAGCCGATGTTGCATCACTCTCTTTCGAAAGCCACGCCGGCAGCATTTTTATCCGCGATACCATGCACGTGCCCCAAAAAAATGAGAAGACAAGTCACGTTTATATTTCGTGCATTAAATGATACTGGTAGACCCATCAAATGAGTGAATCAAATCCAAAATGGTTCGATTCAAATTGATCAATGTCTACGTAATGCATATATAGTAACCTATACTCGACCCAATCAATATTGTTAAAACATTTCCATATTTAACTAAATATAGGAAAACTTATTCTCAAACCAGGGTGAGCACATAGAGTGAACGAGTGCAAGTTTGAGCGAGGGCGAGAGAGAACCATAGATGTGAATTGGGTTTTAGTAAGTTATGAACTCATTTGCCACTCATATTATTTTGAGTTTTACATTTCTAAACCCATCTACAACCCATTTAATATAATTAACCTACATAACACATTAACTCATCAAATATGGTTTAATAAATGCATCATAAACCCATTTTGACGTATCTAAGTACTGTCACAAAAGTTTTATCCATTTATCGCATTTTAAAGCTCGACGCCTTTAGCAAAAAAAAAAAAAGCTCGATGCCAAAAATATATTCTTAGAAAATTGGAGTTAGCAACGGATAACGTAAGACGAACAGCCTACGTGCACAGTCAGCATTGCACGTGACAATGCGTGCCGGATCAGAAATCTCGAGAGAGAGAAAGACGAGACGAGACGAGACCAGTCTTCTGTCCGAGTCAGACAACTTTCCTCAGACACAGATGGACAGAGATTCTGCGTCCCATCGCGACAAACAAACGAGACATCACCTTGCCGAGCCCACCGCATCACGCTCCCCACCACGCCATAAAGAAACGAAAAAAGCGATCTCGATCTTCTTTACTTTCAAGCCTTTTACTTTAAAGATCGATTTGCGTGCAGCCCGCTTTCTTCTGCTCATCCATTCATGGGTTATCCGAAAAATGCACCTTTTCCTTTACAGAAACGAGCTCATGCCATTTAGAAACCTGAAGAAGATAAGGTTACACAGGGAATGCACATCGAAATCTTCACATCATCTTCAAGCTCGACACACTCAAAACGATCGACTCAACCCACAAAGAAACCAGACATTTCGTGCCGGTCTTTCCTAGTAGGAAGATATCTGTTTATTACGAGAAACTTAGGACTAAAGCTTAAACTCCACTGCACTGGACTGAACTTGGCGTCGAGCTCTTGCGGCGTTGGCGTCAGTGGCAGAAGATGACCTTGAGCTCGCGCGGCGAGGAGCACTCGTGCATCAGCGAGGGGCTGTCGTGCGCGAACGTGAACGTGGCGGGGCACGCGCGCTTGAAGAATTCCGAGTAGCTCGAGGCCCGGCACGTCTCCTTGCTGTTGTAGTGGTTCCTGCAGCACAGCTCGTCGGTGCGGAAGGCCTCGCACCCGCTCTTGCACGCCACCACGGGGCCGTGCCCCGGCGGGGACCGCATCTGCAGCTGGGGCGGGCACGTCGCCAGCAGGTCGGCCCGGCAGCCCACGACGGGGCACATTCCCTTCCCCTCGTGCGGCGTCACCGTCATGGGGACGTTGAAGCCGTCCACGAGGCTGACGCCGTAGGAGGAGAAGTCGGCGTGGCCGTGGTGGATGGTGAACTGGGCGAGGGTGGCGGGGGCGGCGCCGCCGAGGCCCCCGCACTCGAGGCGGCCGCCGCAGTCGCCGGTGGCGCAGGAGAAGCGGCCGCCGTGGGCGTGGGAGCAGTGGGTGCGGGCCCAGACGCGGCCGGACCAGAGGGCGTCGGGGGCGGGGAAGGAGCGGTGGGTGAGGGTTGGGAGGGGGAAGCCGCCGCGCTCGAGGACGGGGTGGCCGGCGTTGGGCTGGATGGCCGGCCACACCGTGAAGGGGCAGTTGTTGACCAGGGTCAGAGTGAGTGCTTGGGAGAGGCAGGGGGCGCGGAGGAGGAGGACGAGGAGGAGGGTGGTGGTGGTGGTGAAGAGGAGCGAGGGAGTGGAGCTAGCCATTGTCACCGAGAGAGAGAGAGAGAGAGAGAAGGAGAGAGGGAGGGGAATTGGCCAAGTGTGAGAGGAGAAGGGTAGAGGGTGAGTGAGATTTTATAGGCGTGGAAGGAGTTCTTTGGGCCCTAATGGAGTGGCGGAATGACTCGTTTGCCCCCCAGCTCAGCAAGCTCTTCTTCTTTTGGAGAGGTGGAACCCTTTTATGAAGCCACTAAAACAATTGGCTTCGTGCGGACAATGTTTGTCTCGACTCGTTCGGATAGATACTACGAGTGTCACAGGTTCAGATTGTATCGAGTTTCCATCGATATCCGAACCGACCCCAGCATGATTGTCGTGTGTTTATAGTGTCTTGAACTGCGTGGAACTCAAATCGAAAATACAGCTCAGGTCGGTATGATTCAGATCGAGTTAATTTTTTTTCTCACATAACTCACTCTCTGTAACTATCCCCTTTTCTCCTTTCTCCCTTCCTCTCTATCCTCTGCCATGCTCTAAGTTGAGACATAGCCATTGTCCCTCGACCACAATGTTACTGGCGACCCCGCAGCCCGCCTAGATCCACCCGGCCGCGCCTCCATTTCTATCCTCTTCCCCTTTCGACCTAAGATCAGGGATTTTCCGGGACCTCGACATAGGATCGAGTCAAGCTCCATCAGAGGCGAGCCCATATATCTTGACTTGTTATCGTAGTCTCTTGTCCTTGTTGAGGAGGGAAGGCTTTGCTCACGTCGTGCCTAGTGGGTTCAAGTAGCTAGGTAAAGAGACACATTCAAGGTCGTTACAGATGGGGACGAGGGATGGAAGACATAGAGGGGTGACGACGTCGTACGAGGGCCGAAGGAGTAGCGGCCAAAACAAAGTGGGAGACCGAGATTGTGATCGAGCTACAGACGAGGAGTGGAGTCGACACTAGTGTTCTTGGTGATCGAGGTGCAAATGACATTTTTTTTTAGGGATTCACATTTTCGAGGAGTGAGTGGGTGTATTCTTTAATGTTTTTCGATTTGAGTCAAGTACCTGACCCGACCCGACCTGTGTAATCCAAAATTATTATGATGCAATTTTTTTATACATATTATCCGAATCAGAAAGAGACCCGACTTAAAAAAGATCCAAAATTTTCGAGTCGGTTCGGGTATTTTTGGCACCGCTGGATAATGAGGGAAGAATTTTGCTAGCATAATAATTTTTGGACAATTGTGAGATTAACAACATATTGTGAGTTACAAATTCTTAAAAAAATAGATCCCACAATAACTTATAATTATTTATTTTTTATTTTTTTGTGGTCCAGAACATTGTGTTAATTTCATATTAAATTAAGGACTGTCACTTAATCATTTCTTAGGGGGAAATTATCCAATCAATCACAAATCTATTGTGCGGATATCAAATTAGATATAAACTTTTCAATAATTTAAAGATGCCCCAAGAAGAAAACAAAATATAGAAACCAAATGTACACATCGAAACAAAGTGACCATATGTCTAATTTATTTAATGATCTAAATTTATAGGAATAGACGATCGTGCATTCAATTCAAAAGCATTTTGAACAATGCACATTGTGATTTTTGTTAGGGAAAAATTGTCCAATTAATCTTAAATTTATTGTGCGGATAGTAATTCAGTCATAAGCTTTTCAATTTTACATAATTTACTTCCATACCTTTGATCGAAAATTTCAATGTAGCCTTTTTGGGTGAATCTTCGTCGGAAATCGCTGACTTAGCGATGTGCCATGTAATACGATCGGCGATGACTGCACCGTCACGTCATCCATTTCCAAAAAGATATTGGTTAGAATGACTATATAGGAAATTCACTTAAAAATTTGGAACTAAATTAGCAAAATTGAATAATTTATGACTGAATTAATATCTATATAATAAATTTATAACTGATCGGGGATTATTTCTCCGATTTTTGTGATCAACGTTTCATTGAAAAGAAAGCAAGAGTAGGCAACCCACTGACCCGATTTTGAAAATTCAGAATCTATTGGCATTGGGGAAATGGAGGCCAGCTCAGCACATGGATCCTCCGAATTCCAGCCTACGTTCTCGATTCCCATTTGAGAAGTGGCGTGGAAACGACGACGTCTCGAGCTGCATGGATCAGCATGCATCAGTCCCGATGTGAGGTCGACAAACTAGTTGGCGCAATAAGATAAAGCTTCAACCCACCACGAGGTCGTGTCGGCTTCCCCGCTTTTAGAAATGTGGATTTTGTTAAAAACCGTGCTCCAACGAAGGAATCGGGAATCGGACTAAGCTGGCTAAGAACCGGCGTTTCCATTAGGATCGGTTCGGTTTTCAATGAGTACTGATCCGATTCCAGGCGTGAAATTGCCCATCCAATATATATAAAACGGAAGCATGCATCCAAATATCACGATATCATTTCGTGTGAAATAATAAGCAAGAGATGGAATCAAATATCCAAAAGAAAGCATTCATGTTAAAATCATGGTATCATTTCGTGTTTAGATTTCTTTATTATTCTTATCTTTTCCCTTGCAAAAAAAAAAAATACCCACATAAAAACTAGAATCATCATGATATTAATTGATGAATGCAATTTTTATGGGGATTGGGGACCAGTTCCATAGATTCACTCGGGAACTGAATTGGACCGACGGCCCGGTTCCCGAGTGGATCCATGGAACCAACGGACAGTTCTCAATTTCAATTTTTCGAAACCGGTCCTTAATAGGCAGTTCCCGGTTCTAGGGTGGGAATTGCCCATCCAGATCATGCTCACCCCTACAAAATTTCTAACACACTAAATGGCCTTTTGTTTTCGTGATAGGATAATATTTACTTCTATAGTTAGTTGGTATCTTATTAAATATGTTGGATTACAATCGTATGGGCTTTGAAATAATGGAGGCGCGTGCTAGCTAGCATCTCTCTACGGAGAAGGTGAAAAGGTTACTTTTGACTTTTGATAATATAGAAGAACGACCCTAAATTAAATTAACATATAAGTTAGATTAATATAATTTAGATGAAATTTAAATTGCATCGCCAAATTAAAGACACCCATTATAACCACTTCATAAGCCATGAATACCATATTTCACATTCACAACAAGCGGTGCATTCCAGTGGAGAGATCGTGAGTGCGCCGGTAATTCAGAAAACTTATTGCAAGGGTGCAATGGTTCCCAAAATTTTCGATTAGTGCAATTAAGTCCGAGAACTTGTTAACTCTTTAATCCATTGCCTCTATTAGTTCCGTCTAGTTCGAGCTCAAATCTATTGCCGGCATCTAAGATTGATGCCGCCCGAGCGAGCCGCCGGACCATGCGAGACGACCTCAAGCTTGCGCTGTTGGTGCCGTTCACTTGGTCTTGTTGTTTCTGCTACCAGCTTGCTGGGGACATAATCCGACGCTGTTCGAACCCACATCTGTTCCTCACCTGCGGACAGATTCAATATCAACCCATTTCCCCCCTTTTCTCAAGTCTATTTCCTTTTAGTTTTTTTTTCTAAAATGGCTGACGTGGCAGCAACATCAGCACATCTCTCTTTGAAAAACAATAAAAAATGTCACATCATTTTCGGTTAGTTAATTATACGGAGTTAGCGAAGGTATTTGACTGCACCGATTTGATAAGTTTCAATACTTGATTGCACTTTTAGGACTCGAATGTACTTTTACAGCAACTTTTAAGACTTTTAATGTAATTATCTTTATATTATATAAGAAATTCATTCATGACATTGTAGCTGATGATCTGGTCGTATTAGCATGAGATTATTACTTACGCAGTGTTCCCCGCCCAAAAAAACCATCGTCCTATTATGAAAAACATAAAAAAAGAAGATAAGAGCTGGATTGGCCTCTAATAACCGCTTTTGAGTTCCTAAGGATTATCGTGATTTTCACCGGAAAAGTCGATTCCGAAAACTGAAATGAAATATCGCGTGTGAATTGCAGAGAGATCGAGGACGATTGCTGAAGACTGTGGAAGGTCATCGAGGCCATTGCCCTTGAGAGATGACCGCGATGGCGGCAGTAACGGCGACAACGAATAGCGATAGCAATAACGAATTTCTCTAAGTGAGATACTCTCTCCACTAGGGGTGTCAAAAAAGCCCATGCCGACCCGATCCGACCCTAAATTTTAGGGTATTTTGGGGTTGGGCCTTAGTCTTCTTCTGATAAGGCTTTTAGACGTGGGTATTATTAGGGTTGGGGTAAGATTAGGCTCCACCCATTGACACATTGGGACCACCCGCAAATCTCCCTCTCTCTTTCCCCTTCTCTTTACATGACGAAATCCTAGATCTAAGCCAACAGAAGCATTGTTCTTAATCCCCTGAGCAAAGAGGCGCCATGGCTTCGAAGCTCAGAGAAGCCACGACGGCGCTAGCAATCTTGGCCCACCAGGCATCATCCCCCCACCACGTGGCTCCGATCTCGGCTGTCCGCCGCCGCTGCCGCCTCGTGGCCCGGCGAGGACGGGATGTCCGCGTCCTCCGGTTTCAACAGCTCCGGCAAGCTGCACCGAGAGCTGCAGGCGCTGCATGACCGGACGAAGTCCCCGCTGGCTGCGAACCTGAGCTCCGGCACCCGGAACGGCGGCAAGGGCAGCGGGAGCGAAGGTATCGAGTGGATTTTCTTGCTTTTGCTGCTCTTTCGGAACAGGCTGTGGAAGACGGACGCCGGAGGAGGAGGCGGCAGAGGTGGCAAAGGTGGAGGTGTTTGCACGGCGGAATGGGAGGTCATCTGGGGTGCCAGTTGGTGGGCGGCGTCGTTGTGTAGCGTTTCTGGTCTTCCGCTTCTTCTTTCTCTTTCTCTGGTTGTACAACACCGAAGCCAAAACTGTCTTTATCTCCTTCGCCACGCTGCTCTTCCTCCACTTGATCTTCGCATACTTGTACTCTGTCGGCGGCGTGGGCGGTGGCCGCGGGGGAGGCGGCAATGGTGGCGCCTTTCCGACTTTAGCAAATTTAGCTCCATCGCTTGCCCTACCTGCCGAGCTTTCGGGAGCAACGGCCTCGTATGTGTGCCTCATCGGCAGAGGAGGCGATGGCAGTGGCGTAGGTGGCAGAGCTGGAGATTTCGCCGCTAGTGGAGGCGGAGGAGACACCCTATAAATTTCGAGTCGAGTAGGGTATCATGAAATCCCGACCCGACCCGACCCATTGACACTCCTACTCTCCACTAGGGGTGTGCAAAGGAACTCGGAACTGTCCCGGAACCGGACCGGACTGGAACCGGCGGTTCCTGTGGAGACCGGTTCGATTTTTTGTTCCAATTTACTAGAATCGGTGAGTACCAATCCGGTTCTGGGCGTGGAACCGCATACCCACCCACCCACCACGACCAGTAATATATATATTTTAAAGAAAATTTTCAACAAAGAAAGAAAACATTTTAAGAAAAATCAAAATAATAAAATCCTTAATCTAAAACTCAACATCCATTGACTGAGTGTTTGTCTCGTTCTCATTTTGTCTGAGTCGTCTCTCTATCTCTTATTTATGATCTCGATTCTTAAGCTCATCGTCCATCAACTCACGGCCTCGACTCCAACTCCCAATAACTCACGGCTGCGCCGGCCATTTATCGCCTCCCTCTCTCGATCTTGGTCACCTCCATTTATGTGAAGCTTGGGGACACACCAGAAAAATCGGATCGGATCGGACCGGACTGTGGGTCCGGTCCGATTCCTAAGTGGATCCATGGAACTAACGGGTGATTTCCAGTTCCAATTTTTCGGAACCGGTCCTAAGTGAACGGTTCCCTGTTCCACGGTGGGAACCATCCACCTGGACCATGCTCACCCCTGCTCTCCACCACCACCACCTTCTCCAACAACAGCTCCACCCACCCCATTCGGATTGAGCTCGAGAACGGTAATTGCATTGGATCGAGTCGACTTGACTCGACTAGACCCCGACCCAAATTAACCTGCTTATAAATGGCCGTCTTGTCCATGTTCCTAGCTCGACTTCCGACGCCGGCCCAACGAACGATCTGGATCCGGATCCGGGTCAAGTTCCGGTGAGGAATCGAAATAACGTGCTGGGGTCAGAGTCGGGTCCGTGCGAGATGATCAGGGGTGCATCGATTTCAAGTGGGCCCGCTGTCCAGCTTTCCCGGAACCAAATGGGCCCCCCCTTAATCATCTCATCAAACGGCCCTCAGTTTCCGGGCTAATGCCATAACTGACGATCTGGCCCACTGGGCCTCCATTAATAATAATGCAGTAAGGCATTCTGTTTTTGCTTTTTTTTTTTGGTTTTAAATTGCATTGGAACAGTAGTATTGATTGCATTTTCTTTTTTGGTCGAAATATTGATTGCATTGAATATAGAGAGGATTGCAATAATTTTCGCATTTGATGTGAAAAAATGTGGAAAATCGACTTGTTTTTGCATTTTTAATGGCGGATACGAGAGAAAGAAAATTGCTGGATAAGTCTACGAGGAACGATAAGGGCGCCAGAGATTTTACATGATTCAGCTCGAGTATTGTTACCTGCTTCGCGGAGAGAGCCGATCAGCGATCGTAAGAAAATTCGCTATTAATTCGGGGAATTACGCCGAAGAGATTCTCCATCGTGTTCATTCACAATCTCTCATGGTACTCTCGCCAAGGAAATCCACGGAATTAACACACGAGATGGAAATTTTATGCGTAAAATAGGAGCGTAACCCCACTTGTGTAATGATGTTGTGCATCCTTATCTAAACAAATGCAAATCTTCGTGCTCAGAGTTTGAAATCGAGAAAGAGTACGCGATCGAATCTCGGCAAGTTTAGGACTGGGGAACGCTTGCACGATCAAGCCATTATGACTATGCAATTCTTCAAATTCATAAGTTGATCTCTTTGCGATTTACTCTCCTTGTTGATGTCTTTGGTAATTTCGTTCTCTCTTGTTTGATAATAAATTTTAAGATACGTAGAGTTCTGCGTTATTGCACAAGAATTAGTATCATAGCCAAATGCTTGATCGGCGACTCATTCTCAACATGTACCGGTGTTTGGTGGATATCTCAAAAAAGGAAAATACTAGACACGACTCTCTAATCAATGTGACAAATGGCGTCCCCCAACTTCCCGCTAAGCTTAGCTGGGCCAAGGCAATTGAGGTAAAGTCCGGAAGATAGATATTGTCGTGACGAGTACTTGCCAAACTCGACATAGCCAATGTGAATGTTCTCGAGTTAAGATAATGTTGGCGCGGAAGGATACCTAGACTAAGAGGGAGCGAGCCTAAAGCAGGTGGCTCGCATATGAGAGAGGAGCGTAACGTGAAACGATTAATATATCATAATTCAATCCTAACTTATCGGTTTAAATTTTCGAATGGAGATACATCCAATAGGATATACCGCGTTATTCAGACTCGGCCTTTCTCTTAGCGATCTTCCCGGACCGAGATATCGGGTTTCCGTTGTGCCTCCCAACACGAACAAAGCATCCTATCGCACGTTCGACTAGGGAATACAACTGTTGAAGTATTGTGCTACATCGCTTGACAACGGAACGGGTCCTAAACGCTTTATATATTCATGTAGTGTCCCTTTCGTGAATGTGTTTCCACCCCCATTTGTTAAATTTCATATGCACTGCTGAAAATTCCACGCGCTTAAATTTTTTGGCAGGACTTTCTATCGACGACAGAGTTACTTTCGAAATGACAACAACAATATGATCAAGGTGCATTTGAATTGTCGTGCAAGATCGATTAGTTTGAATATGGAGTACAGTTCGGTGCGGTCGTGTTCCGTCAAACGTGCGCGTACGACCCAGCTAGATCTTCGCAGGTGACCGTTGTCGAGCTGTGTTCCTCCCCCTCCTCCGCTGCCTTTGCTTTGCGTTCCCCCCCACCACCCCGAACAAAAAAAGATCGAAGCTTTTTTGCTTTCGCGGACGCCCGCGTGGGTGATGCAATCACCACCGATTATTTTAAAGGCAAATCCCATTCAATTCCGAAGATTTTCTCCCAAGAACTCCCTCTCTTCTCTCTTCTCTCTCCTTCTCCGTGGCTTTAATGATGCACGAACTTTAGCGAACCCCATGTGATTGCGAGCTGATCTTTTTTCCTCCAACTGTAGATTTCCACCACTCTTCTCCCCCCTCACGCATCTTCATACAGCCCACCTTCCACACACATCCCTCCATCGTCCCATCCTATATAAACAGGCAATTCTCCTTTCGCCTCTCTCGTTTTTTTCCGGCAAAATTTGAGGTCCGTCCGTGCGTTCTTGTCTGGTTTTGAGCTCGGAGGGGGGCTGTAGTGATGCTTCGTCTCCATCTCGACCCGTCTCTGGCTTGAAGCGGTTGAGAATTTGGGCTGGTGGGTAAGTGTTTTTTTGTCCTGCAGCAGCCCTGTTTCTCCACTCTGAAGCTTGCAAGATAACCCCCGAGTTTGGATCTTGTGAGCCGTGAGCGAGAAGTTGCCGAGCTCTGGCTTATTCCGGGAGGTTGCTTCGCGCTTTGTGGCTTTTCCGAGAGTAGATAGCAAGTGGGGTCTTTCCTGTTTTCTCTTTTGGGGAAGTCTCGACTCCGTGGTTGAATTCTGGGGGCAAGTTTCGGAGTTGATTGTTTGCTTCTGCTCTGCGTTTCTGCTCAAAGCGAAGTTTTTACCGTTTGGGTGTTCTCAGTACTCGCTAGGAAGGTCATAATTGGAGTTGACAAGTTTGAATTATCTGAGCAAACTTTTCAGTTGGTTGGGAATGTGAAATTGGAGTGAGAAAGATGGCAACTTTCAATCATCTGGGGCTTGCGCTGAGCATAATCTTCGGTTGCCTCTTCTTGGCTTTTGTAGCGGAAGTGTACTATGTGCTGTGGTGGAAGAGAAGAAGAATAGCCTCGAGTAGTATTGCAGACGTCCCAGAAGAAGAAGACTACACCAAATACGCAAAAGAATTGCTCCAACTCATCTGCTGGAAAAGGCCCTCTTCGTTTCAGCACTCCGCCAACGCCAAAAACAGCAGCGCAAATCCAGCCAATGGGAAAGATTTAGGTGCGAATGGGCACGAAATGTCAGACCTAGAAGTTGGAAACAGCAAGGACTTGCTGTCGAAGAGCCTTGGGGATCAAGAGAGTGTGGACTCGGAGCTCATGAGGCTCCACAACCTCCATGGCCCGCCGAGGTTCCTCTTCACAATCAAGGAAGAGACTAGGGAGGACTTGGAGTCTGAGGATGGGAGGTCAAGGGGTGATAAGAGCAGGAAAGGCTCAAGGACCACGAGCTTGAGTGACATAATCTTGGCCCTCGACCAGACCCAGTTCCTCACTCCTCTGGCCTCACCTCCAATCAAGTCATCATCGGCCCTCAACCCCCTTGAGAGTTACAGCAGCAATGGGTTCAACAACCCCCTGTTCGAGTCCTCGGCAGAGACCGAGTGGGCTCGGCCTCCGGAGTCGCCGCCGCCGAAGTTCAAGTTCCTCAGGGATGCAGAGGAGAAACTGTGCAGGAGGCTCAGAGAGGAGGCTGCTAGAAGAGCAGGGGGTCAAGAATGTGGCTTTGCAAAGCCCTGCGGTGGTGATGGAGACAACAAAGAAGGGCCTCTTGTGAGGATCATCGTGGGCAAGAATGGAGAGAAAAGGGAGGTTCTTTGGAATGCGATGCCGCATTTTCCTTCAAGCACTTCCCAGGTACTCCCGCTGGCATCTTCTCCAACAGCAATCAGACCCCTAGACAAGAACTCCATTGTTCATTGATCTCCATGAACTCTGCCTTAATGGGCCCTTGTTCATTCTTTCTTTTTGAAATTTTTTTTTTTCTTGGGATGTGATTGCTTATCGTGTCGATTCTATTTTAATCCAAAAGGGCACTTGATTCCATCCGAGCTAGCTGTTTCTGTTATGTGGGGATTTGGGTAAAAGGCCTGATAAGTGATAAGTAGTGTCTAGGACATTCTTGGTCGTTATGAGTCATGAAGCGCACCAGAAGATGCATGAGAGTTTGCCTTGAGCATTTAATGCGAGCTCATTGAAATGAGAAAAATCATGGTAAGGTCACGTCAAGCTCGAGTGGCGTGGCGACCCTCCCAGCTGAATTTTTCAGCATCTAAATCATTCAAATGTCCAGGAGCCTTTGGACACAAAACAGGCAAACATTGAACAAGGGAAAAAAAAGGAAAGAAGAAAAGCGAAAGAGAAAGGAAGACCAGCATATATGGGCTGCCGCTGGAGCCTTCTCAGCAATCACAAGATCACATAGTTTTCTCTAGTTTTTTTGCCAAGTGGGTGTGTGAAAATGCTCAGTCGGAAAGGAAAAGATTCTCCTTTGGCTGGCTTCAAGCTGATACCAGAAGAAAAAACACTGTAAAATCCTTTTACTTTAAGAGCGTTCGAATCACTTTTCTTCTACTTTCTGATTCATTCTCTCCCTCGCTTTCTCAAGAAATCTGATTCTTGGGTACATATGCTTAAAGCGAAGGAACAAAACATGGTGCCATGAACAGCTTTAGTCGTGCAGACGAAGTCTTCTACCTTGTTCGTCTTCTCTGTTTTTTTTTTGTGTTCCCCCCTTTTCTTTTCCCTGGTCACAAGACAAGTCATTATCTCCATCTTCATGGAGGTGGAGGACGGTGTGGGGCTGCACCAGGCAGACCCCAGAGAAAGAAAAACAGAAACGGTTGGCTCCTCGTCATCGTCGTCATCATTATCGTCTGCAATTTTTTTTCCTTTTATTTTCGCTCAGTTCGTATGCATGTTGTGAGGAGCATATAAGCATATGAATAAGAAAAAAGACGTGATGGTTCCATAATACCTACTTCGTGCCAAAAACAAAAGATGAGATGGGGGGAGGAAGGTCTTCTCGAGTCACGCGTCGAAACGCATTATGGTGTCCAGCTAATTGTTGTCCTCTTGGTCGTTTAGATTGATCCGCCCCCCGTTTGAAAAAGGTGGGAAAGCAAGAGAAATTCCTACTCCCACGCCACCGCAAAGTCATCTCTTTGTGCTCAAGTCAATCGAGGGTAAAGACTTTTTTTTCCGTTTCCTCGGCACGAATTTAGGAGTCGATACACCAGAGAGAGAGAGAGAGAGACAGAGGGAGATGGTAGTGGCGGTCTTTGCCCAACTCATTCTAGAAAAGGCAAACCCCGAAGAAACCGAACCCTTCTTAAAGAAGGACGCGGGAGTGCCATGACTCGAATTCGAGCCTCGGGGACGAAGGGATTAGCCCCGGTCGTCTCGTTCGAGCAAAACCCTTTTTAATGACTCAAGCGATCGACTCGTCCAACGAATGAATCACACGAGAAAAGTCGCCGGAAGAAAAACGAAGGGATCGCGCGAACAAAGGTCCGAGGGGACGAAATGTCGAGCAGCACATAGAACGGGGGGAGACTGGTTTTTTCACGAAATTTGAAAAGTAAAGGGGTTGGGGGAGAGGTCGATTCCAAAGGAACAAGTGTTGGACAGGCCTTGGGAGAAAAAAACAAGGGAGAGAGTCCATCGGGGCATTTACCTAAACAACAAGAAAACGTCGTCGTTGTTGTTCACGCGATCGGGCCGAAAGTTTTTTGCCCCCACCACGCACACACACACACACACAAACCTCCCTCCCTCTCCCTACTCTCGAAGTTTTATCAATTCCCTTTGCAAAACCACCACCTTTTCCTTTTCTTTTCTTCTTTGTTTTTCCGAGATGGACAATCTTTTAGAAAAGAGAAAAAAAAAAGAGATTTTGAAGCAGTGAAAGTCACACCACCACCAGCGCCCATTAAGAAAAGATGGTGCCTTTCCGAAGTATAGAAAAAGCCTTGAGAGATTGATTAATGATAAATGCAAGTGAGTGGGTGGAAAAATGTCATCCTCTGTTTTTTTTTTTTCTATTAATTCTAGATTTTTTTTTATGGCGCCAAAAATCTCAAACTCGTACCTGTGTGACGTATTTATCTTCCGTCAAAGTTCTGCCAATGATAACAATTAAAAATCTAGTTACACGGACGCCAGAGAGCAAACAGTGTTGGCATAGCGCCCATATGTCTTAAGTGAAATAAAAACGACGTTGTTTTGGCTGAAAAATCATTAATGGAACATTGACGGAGGGAGGGTAAATGTGTCACGTAGGTGTAAGTTTGGGGGGCTTTTATGTCACAAGAAAAAGTTTAGGATAAATACGTCACGGTTAGATAGTTTGGCGTTTTTGATATCTCAGAAAGAAATTTAAGGTAAATGTAGCACGGTTGGGCATAGTTTGGAGGTTTTCCGTGGCTTTTCCCCTCTACGGAAATGTTGAACCACGTGGCATTTTGTGGACCGCCCGAAACGCCAATCGCGGAATCATTTCGTGCTCGTGTCGTCCATCCAAAACTTTCGATCCGCACCTTCGTATTGTCTCGTTGGTTTTCGGTTCACATTAAAGAAAAAGATAAGGGGGGCCAAAAAAAACCAAAACTCCCCATTGATTATAAAAGGACGTACGACACGACGACATGCTACCAACTGTTTTTTAGAAATGGGGGGGTAAAGCGATCTTTCGAAATCGAACTCTTTGGTTTTTTGCTTTATTTTTCTTGTATGGACATCATTTGAATATGGGTTGAAGAAGCTAGATACTCCGAGACGTAAACGTTGTTATTAATAGTGAGGGAGACGACACCAGAGCAAACATGTTTCCATGTGAGGGTGCGGCCCCCATCAACATTTAAAACTCGAAAATGGCCGACCCATCATCATCATCAATTCCATTTATTTTCAGATCTGCCACCCACCCTTCTCTCTCTCTCTCTCTCTCTCTTTTTTGGGGGCCTCTCCTCCGTTCGGAATTTCGGGAGCGCAATGAATGTGTTCACTGATGGGGCGTGCATCGTACTTCCCCATCGACAGGAATGCATGGGGTCTCGCGAGCACTGTATTGATCAATGTCTGATATTTGTGATCAGTAGGATGATCTCAAGAAGCGCTGCCAGATCCCGTTGGCCATACTTCTGGTGGTGTCGCCTGGTTGTATCGGCGTAGAAGTCCTTGGAGCTCGGTACCTCGAGTTCCGCGGACATACCGGCTACTTCCTATCAATCTCCACATGAAAGACAAAAACCCTCGGAAATTCTCGAAGAGGCGTCTCTAGAAATTCTCAAAGTTGAAAGACTTATCAGATAATATAGAAGACAGAAAGACGGAGCCGACTGAATCCTGCCCTGGCGGAGGTCATAGGATCAACGCTCTCGAGCCGCCAAATGACTTTTATAGTTTCGGTTTGTGTATTATTTGTAATTTGAGTTTGGGCCAATGAATATGATTTTTAACATGAATATTTGGGAATAAAGACACTAGGAATGCCATAACTTTTGTACGGTGCTCACTTGAGTGTCATAACTTTTTTTGGCTCACTTAAGTGCCTCTTCGGCAAAAAGTGATCACTTGAGTGCCATCGGCCATTTGGCAACCGGAAAATACGACGTGGTTTCGCCGGAGCTGACGTTGACAATATTTTAACATTTTTTTTGAATTTTTGAATTTTTTATTTTTATTTTTTCTCTTGCTTTGCAAATTTTTTTCAATGCCGGCGAGGGTCACCGGCGACCCTCACTGTCTGCGAAGGCCTCGCCTAGATTGGGTGAGTGCCGCCTTGCCCTTGGCCGCGAAGGCCGTCGCCAGATCTAGGCGGTCGCGAGCGAGGTGGCCTCGCCAGATCTGGCGAGAGCCTTCGCCGACTCCCCTGCGACTGGCGAGGCCGCGATTGCCCCGCCAAGGGCCTTTGCGGCCGCGAGCGAGGCGGCGAAGCTCTCGCCAGATCTGGCGACGGCCTTCGCGGCCAAGGGTAAGGCGGCCATCGCCCAATCTGGATGAGGCCTTCGCAGCCGGCGAAGGTCGCCGGTGACCCTCGCCGGCATTGAAAAAAAAAAGGAAATAAAAATAAAAATAAAAATAAAAAAACATTTAAAAAATCCACGTCGGATGAGAAATTAATAAAAAAATCCACATAGGATGGTTTGCCGGAAATAGTACTCAAATGACCTATTTTCGCCGGAAGTAGCACTCAAATGATCTTTTTTTTTTTTTTTTTCTAGAAGTGGCACTTAAGTGAGCGAAAAAAGAGTTATGACACTCAAATGAGCGCCGTACGAAAGTTATGGCACTTCTAGTGTCCTTATCCTTGAATATTTGCTATCCAAATATGATCTCTTTCTTTTATAATTGAGAGTTGAAAGTAGACAGGTGTGAGATGCTGGGAAAATTGTCAAATCAGTCCTAAACCTATTATACGGCGGCCAATTCAGTCCTAAACCTTTTAATTTTGCCAATTCAGTCCTAAACCTTTTAAATTCTTGCCAATTGAGTCTTTCCGGCCAATTTTGGCCGGTCGGCGCTGACGTGGCCGCCGTTCAGCGGGGTGAATGTTAGGATTTTGCCAATCTTCTGTTGGATGTAGCCCTAGTTTAAGAATGAGCTGGATAAAATCTTCTATTTCGCTGTGTTTGTGCGCCTAATCCTAACATTCACCCCGTTCTTCCTCCTCTCCCGGCTGCTTTCAATATTCCGAACATATCGCATAGGCTCATTCCGTAAATGGCAATGGCGATGTGCTTTCTGAAATTCCGAGCGTTGCTCGCGCTGGAGGCCATCGCGTTCCATCCGTCGCTCCTTTGGCCACGGGGGGCGACGTTTGTATTGCGGCCGAAAATCTTCTTCAAGAAAAAAAACAAAGCCGGAAAGCGTGGCCCGCACTGCAAAGGTAGCTTGCAAGGAAGCTCACCAAAATTTCGGGTACTTCACGAAATCGAGGGGGTCGAAATTTTGTGGTCTGTCCTCCCCTAATTGATCAAGCAGATGCCTTTGCTACCAGTCTTTGCAAAAGACCATTTCTTTTCGCACGTAGACAGAAGAGAAAGAAGGGGGGTTCGAGCTGTCTTAGGCAATTGCATGTGATGGCGTTAATAAAAACATGTGGACTATTCCACCCCCTCGTGCAGTGCGGGAAGCCTTTCCCCTCCTCTTCCCTTTCTATTTCGTAGCAATCAATGCACAGCTTTTGATTTTCTGATTTTTCGGATTATTTATTTATCGTGCCAGTCGATTCGGCCCGACACCTCTTTTGGCGGAGGAAGGCGATCGGGATTCCGAGTTCAAATCTAGTGAGAGACGACAAGGGTCGCATTTAGCAGGGGTAAAGTGATGAGGATGTTATTGCTAATTAGAACAATATTTCTATTTATGTCTCGCTTGATAGAATGGTGGAAGTATATAACCGTGTCGCGTTCACTAGATATTTCAATGCGCGGCTTCGTCATCTTGAATTTTTGTGTTAAACTGCTCTCGTAATTCCCCTTCCACAACCATTGTTGCACCGTTTTTACTTTGTTCGAAGTTCGCTATAACAACCGATATTACGTCATGCTTAGTACAAAAGTAAATGCACTATAGTAATTCGAACGGTTGAGTTCGGATGTTGGAGCACCGAATGAATTCGCCTCCAACCAGTTTTGAGTTTCATAGAATTTCCGAAATACAACTTGATCTCGTCCCACTACTAAGAGATGTGAAATCCACACGTCAACACAATTCATTTAAAAAAAAAAAAAACCTAATTGGCTCGAGTCGAATTTTAAGATCGATCGATTGATCGATTATACCGCTTCGCGCCGTGAGAAACATCAATATCTTTAGTTCTATTTTCTAATTTCGACATAAGGAACTTGTCTAGCCAAATTGATTTTTTAAAATATAAATTTAATCTCTTTGCCCGAATGTCACTGAATTAGTTTAGTTTACCAAATAACCTAAAATGTAAAGGGAAAATGAACCTGAACTTGAGGTTTATTTCCATTGTATGCTAATCACAACTGGTTGAGTGAATTTCTTAATTCAAAAATCGACAACAAATCTATATTTGCAAAAAGAAAAAAAGGAGAGAAATGGCTGAATTTCGGGCTTGGTACGACCCAAATTGATCCGGTCCGGGCTTGTCATTCGGGCCCATAAACCCCAGGCCCGGTATGCTTTATTGGGGCTTAAATCCTGAAAAGCCCGGCCCATATTCCGCCCTTCCAATGGGCCAGGACCCCCGGGTCGACTCGGGCTGGGCCTGAACGTTCGAGCGGCGGTCGGACCGGAAACACTACGGCTCGACCCCGATCTCCGTACTCGCCGATTTTCTCAGACAGACCTGCAGAAGCCTCGGCCCTTCGAAACCTCAGTACGGCGACCCTGCTACCTCGGCGCAAAGCTGGTTCCGATCCGGCGCAGGTACGCTCCGTTGATTCCAGCCGCTAAATCTTGTTCCTTTTGTGGCGATTAAGCAGAGGTTTTTGAGCGCAAGAATGAACTCTGTTTGAGTTTAAGTTCTGCTGGGAAGCGCGCTTCTTGATTTTCTTTCGAATCTGAAGTCCCTCGGGGATACGATGGAATTAGGGTCGTGCCCGCTCGATCTTTTACGGCGTTCTCGCTGTGTTGCGAAAGTAAAGATTCTGCTGAATTTTGCTGGGTCCCTTTTGAAAAGCTGTCCTGTTGGAATCGTGGGTGGGGGGATTCTTGTTCATTCTTGTGTTTTTTCAGCCAAGTGAAATGCAGATTAACTTGATGGCATGATCTTTCTTGATAATCGATTTTGCCATGCTTTCTCTGTTGGATGTTGCACCCTTGAATTTCATTTGTTAGAGTAGCTCACACGGTGCCGATACTGAGCAATTTTACCGGGAAACCCGATAAACCTCTTGTCGAGTCGGGCTATTCTTTGTTTGAACGAAGGAAGTGTTGCAAGTTATATTCAAAGTGGGATGTTTTTTGGAAGGAAAAAAAAACGCTATTAGCAGATTAGCATCTGGAAATTAAAGCGGAGTGCGTAAATATGTAAATTCAAGTGCCTCAAGTGCTATTGTGTATATACAGGTTAAGGTTACTTTAATCTAAACCTCAATGATATTGGAAATTGTTTAGCAAGTCATAGATCGCGTGGATTTGTTTGATACAATGCTGCATAAGCAAACTGAATCATGTAATACTTTTTTGAACTGTTAATTCATCTGAAAGAATTTTACTGTTTACCGCTTGGTAGGGTCTTGTTCGCAATACTAGAGTAGATCTGAGTGAGACCTTTAGCTTCTCTAAGCAGTTCCATTAATGCTGACTTTAGTTAAGTTTTAAGGAGTTTGACATTTAGAAAATGTTTACATGCGTTCTGCTTCACTTTGTACACCCCTTGAACAGGAATTGATTTATCCTGATGTTTGAGTGTTCCTCTAGTGAAGTTATTTCTTATCAATGGCTCAGTGTAGAGGTGAAATATCGCTGAGTGTGGAGGTGAAGTGGAGATCACGTATAATGAAAAGTCAATGCTCAATGATGCATTATGTTTTTGTCTGGATTATCTGCCAACATGTTGTTTATGAAAGTATGAGCATCACACCAAAGTTGTAGAGAATGGAATGTGGTACTGTTGGTAATAAAATGTTGATGCGGACGTTCTTGGTGCTTTGATTTGGTTTTCCAATCAAATGGAGAGTTGGATGTTAGGGCCTTAGCTACCTTTTTCCCATTTGCAGGATATTCAGATAGAACTTTCTTCCCCTTCAAAAGGAGTGTGATGGATTCTGTGGACATGTTCTTTTTGGGTTTGGTTTGCTGTTTTGGTGGTTGTACTTTTCTGGATGACACCAATATCCACTTAAATTACTCTGTTCAATATGGACTATCTATGTTCTTTTAGCAAAATTGTGGTCATTAGGCGTCATAATCATGTACTAGCCTTTTTGGTTGGTTCCTAAATCAATGCCATATACCGGTTTTCCTCTCTCTCTCTCTCTCGCTCTCTTGCTCTCTTGATCTGCAGCGCTGTGATTCTTGCTTCATACGAGTAGTGTGGGTTGTTTGAATATATTAGGAAGGCTTAGGCAGTTGCTCATAGTTTATCTGCCTGAAAGTGTTTATTGAACTGCTGTGATGGAAATTGCTACAGGAGATCTGGTTCAGTGTTTCCTGCTGTTTAATCTTACTATATTTGAAGGTCTTTCATCTCTGGTTTGTCTGATAATGACCGTTGGGATGTGTGCAGTGAGATTCAAAGTACAATGGGCCGAAAAGCAGGAGCACTGTACATCAACCCCAAAAAGTTTGGTTCGCTTCAAAAGCCATGCATGAAGGAAATGATATCATTTCTCAATTGCTTGGCATTAAGCCAGAACAATGATGAGAAATGCGTCCGGCCAAAGGAACTTTTGAGTGCTTGCATGGATGCTCAGGTTTGTTTTACTTTTTCTTTGCGTATCTATTCTTATTATCTCTCTCTCTCTCTCTCTCTCTCTTGTGCATGATTGTGAGCCCGATACCTGTATGAACACATTTTTAAGCAGAACCACCTTTTATTTTTGGCTCTTGTTTGATTCAGAGTGGAAGAAACAGAACGGCTTGGGGAAGCATTAATTATCACCTGCAGAGGCTTAACAGGGGAAGGAAGTAGTTCAGCTGCGTAGAGCGGCTGGTTGAAATTGATAAGAGTTTCCAATTGAAGAAGCCAAGTAGAAGATGATATTCAGTGCCGAGTCTGAACATTTGAGCAAGTCCTTGTCTGTTCCCGCATTTGAAAATTTTTTGGAACTTGGTTCTTTTCACTTGGTTTAAGTTTCTATTTTAGGAAAGAAATAATTTAACCGGAGTGCTTCATTATGAGAGCTGAATTTACGCTCGAGTGTTTCGGGTTCTTTTGCCATTTGGAATGCAAGTTCTACTCACGTAGCAGTTCATCGATCTATCTGGCAATCTTGAAGCGCTGCCTCACGACCTGTAGTAGAGTTTGATTTTAAATAATGACTGGCGCGAGTTTCATCACAGCTGGAGTGTATATTCTTGAACTTGCTTCTTCATTTTCGTGGGGATGTAATATCTACCACAACTCTGGTCCGACCTTGTCATGTAGAGATGGTTTTAAGTAGGCTGAGAATTCAACCAAATTGCGAAGGATGGATGTTGAAAAACTGGTCGTAGCTTATATATAGGAAGTATGACATTGGAACAGAAACTTTTGCTGTCGACACATGGGACAAATTTGCGAGTCCAACAGTTATGTAAACAGACATCTCTTCCATTAAAAAACTTAGGACGATGATGGTACATTTAGCTCGTGTACATTGTATACTGATGTCAGAAATAACTTAGCCCCTCCTCGATCTCCCTCCGCGCTGCCACCTTTGGCCGCATTTCTTCCGACAAACAGTAAGAATGATGCGGTCCTTGCCACGGGCTGACAAAAGAATTTTAACTTGCATGGCCAGGTGATTTTCCCACCTGCGACGAAAAATGAAAGCTGGCTTTCCAAAATGTTTCCCAAGAACAGAGAAAGAACGAAAAATCGTATAAACAGTTAGCTATCTCTTTGGGGGAGAGGCTGTGTATGGTGAATCTGAGCATCGGCTTCTTCAGCTTGCGCCTGAGCCTGCTTCTGCTGCTCGACATACCGGCTTATTCGCTCGAGTAATTGTGCCGCCTTTCTCTTCCCTCTATCTGTCCCGTTTTGCGCCAAATCCACGAGTGAACCCATCACTCCGAGTTCTTGTGCCTTTACTAGGTGCCTCTGATCTGCAGAGCAGAGATGCGCCAAAATTGCAGCTGCATTCTCTCTGTTTCGTGGAGAACCACGGCCGATAAACTCGACAAGAACAGGCACTGCCTCGGCAGCTCCCATGGCTGCCTTTCCTTCGGAGTGACTAGCAAGTATCGCCAATATGGCCAAGGCCTCATCCACCATAGTACCCACAGGTTCGGTGAGCAGTCGCATTAGTGTGGGCACGATACTGGCCCTCACAGCCTTACCCTTGTTGCCTTGGTATATACACAAATTGAAAAGTGCTGTTGCAGCATCTTTCTTCCCCCTTTGGGTACCTTCACTTAAAAGCGCTACTAGCGGTGGTATTGCGCCCGAAGCACCAATGGTGACTTTATATTCATCCACGACCGAAAGGCTGAAAAGGGTGGCTGCCGCATTTTCCCGCGCTTCCATGCTTCCCTTCTTCAGAACGTGAACTATACCAGGAACTGCTCCCGAAGAGACGATGGTTCCCTTATTGTTTTCGCATATGGATAAGTTTAGAAGAGCTGTTACGGCATGCTCCTGCGTACGAGAGTCAGGTGTTAAGAGGAGTCTTACTAGGAGAGGAATTGCGCCGGCTTCAGCAATGGCGACACGATTATCTGCATTGCGCTTCGCAAGAAGGCGGATCTCACCAGCGGCAGAGTGCTGCTCTTCGGGGATGTCAGAGATTAGTTTACGGAGAAGAACTTCAATCTTTGCACGATCAGCAGGGGAGAAGGCAGAAGTAGCTTTATTAGCGTGAGAGCTCGCAGGACGTTTAGGCGGTTTGATGCCATTTGCTTCACACCACTGAGCTATGAGGCTGCGCAAAACGTAGTTCGGTGTGAGGGAGGTATTGGCGAGGGTTTGTTGTGTCTTTGGACATGTTCCATGCCCTTCTTCCAGCCATTTCTCAATGCAAGAGCGTTCATAGGTCTGCACTGGCAAAACGAGGATCATTCTATATACAGTGTAACATGTAACAGGCATATGGATATGCTAATGTAGAAATACAGATAGGGATTAAGTCAAATGACTCTTATTAGTAGAGAGAGAGAGAGAGAGAGAGAGAGAAGAGATACGTGCGTCGCCCTGGTAAAAGAATTGGATGTATCTTCAATTTTGAATTGCTTTAGAGACGAAAAAAGATAATGAGTTTTGTTCTGGTATATCTCAAAATATTTCAGGCTGCTCTAAGCAACTGCAATGAAATGACAAAAGTAAGCAAGAGTTTCCAATATGCTCTTCCAATGGCGGGACCTCAGACAGAACACAAAATTGTGAATGTGATACACCAACTCGAATGCTTGTTATTTATGGTCACTTGAACAGGATGAAAGAGGGTTAGACAGGCAATTGAGATTCTAAATCCTAATTCACAGAGAGAAAAGATTGTGCATCCTTTTACCTGTCCTGTTGAAACAATGACAGGATCCTTCATCAACTCTAATGATATTGGACAGCGGAAATCATCTGGTATAATGGGGGCTTTGTGGTTTCCATCAGCAGATGCTTCTCCAGCTGAACGCAGGGGTGAACTTTCTACTTTTGCAGGAGCATTCATTTCAGGGTTCTCTGTCTGAACAAAATCTTTAATTTTCTTCAACAGCATGGACATCTTCTCAATGCTCTTCCCTGGATCCTCGCCACTAGCAGAAACCATCTCAAATAGAGCAAGCGATTCCTGAGTAAGGTCAGTTATTTCCATCAATTGCAACTTCGCAATCAATCTCCTTAGGACAGTTGGATCTGCAGCTGCGTCAATGCCCTCATAAAGAGACAATAGATCTTGATAGAGTTCCATGTCCGGTGGATCAGTCCGTCCTTTGGCTCTTCTGAACTGTGCAAGAACAAGCTCAACCTGGACAAAGAAATCAAATTGAATATAAGCACATTAAGAGACAAACTGAGCTTCACTGAAGCGTTTACAAGCTGAATATCAGCAGAGATGATTGTTGGTTTGAACGATTGGCAATATCTGACGAGCTCTATAAGGTGCATATTTGTGACATTGAGCATCATAATAAGGCCAGACAGCGTAAAAGCGAACTTAGGAATATATGAACTGTTGAAGCTCAAGAAATTACTGATGATAGATGAAAGGAAGATAAGTCTAAATTGAACTTCTAGTTAACGATGTCCCGCACCACTGGCAACTGAAACTTGCGTAAATGGAAAACTACCTGCTCCTGAACTTCGTCAGATATATCGAGTTCTTCATAGGAAATTGCACTTAGAGCTCGTTCTATATGCGCTGTCACCTCGTCAAACTTGCTCATGAGTTGCTCCCTTTCTAGGACCTGCAAAATACGAAAGATCGAAGCTAAATAACGGCAAGAACCCAATGGGCAAAGCTTAGTAGTGCCATAACGAAAGACTAAGAGCTCGTGACAGCCGTAGAATACTGTCAATATGAATGATTAAGATACAACCACGTGACAGATTCAAGAACAAAGCGGCAGCAATGAAATCATGAATTGCATTTTGTCAACAGATCGATATTAAATGGATCGAGGGTCAGGAGCACAAAAGTCCAACTCAAGCTTGCAGACCGAAGTTTATTGACAAATCATAAACTTCATCAAAGTGGGGTAGAGGTGGAGTGCGTTGACCAAAGCAGTTGATTCGATTTCCCATATGTATATCTCCCTTTCCTATTTCAGAAATCTTTCCAACTCAAAAATACTTGATGACAGATGACGATTCGAACAAAGCAATCCAGTCTCTCTCAGTTTGAAAACAATCAGCAAACCCTTTAGTCCGCGATACATATTTTACTAGAAATGAATGCTCAGAAACTGGAAATCAGGAATCCAATCTAGACAGCACCACAGCTTGCAAAAGAAGGAGCAGAGCCAGAAATTTGGATCAACCGCAACTACTTCCATCGGTGTTGCCTGATTTCATACCCTGCAGTCACGAGATTGCCTCGAAACCGCGGCTACGAGCGACGTGATTCAGTTGTTCGCAGGCCCTCAACAAGTGAATAAGCAGATTCCTAAATCTAGCTGCGAGCTCTAACTCCAGCTACGGCAGCAGCAGATTCAATGCTCGCCTCGATTCCAAATCGAGTAAATCAACTGAAAACGACTCCGAGAACTAAGGAAAACACACACACAACAACAACAGCAACAACAAAAAGCATGCGCGCATTGATTACGGTATAGCATCAGAGCCGAAAAGGCAAAAAAAGAAAGCCACGTACAAACCATGTAAATCTTGCTCCCCTCGCTCCCGAATCGGAGCAAATCCTTGGCCGAATCCAGCGCTTCCTTCAGCGAGGCCAGGGCCCCCGCCGCCCCCTCGCCGACCGGCCGCTTCGACTCCCGGACCTCCTCGAACATCGGGATCAGGAGCTTCAGCCGCCGGGCGAGGTTGCAGTACTGCCTCTTCACCGCGCACCTGTAGTCGGAGATGGAGGCAATCTCGTTGACCGTCTCGATGAGGCTCTCCGCGAGCGCGAGCTCCGCCCTGTCCGCCGCCGCCATGGCCACCTCCGCCGCCGCGAGCAGGTTTTTCCGGGCCGGAGATGGCCGAGCGCCTGCGGCGTCGATCAACTGTAAGTGCGGGCGCTGATCCTCGAGGAGGAGGTTGCCATGGTGAATGCGTACTCCATGTGAGAGAGATAGAGTGAGCGTATTTTATATCCGTTTGCGCAATTTTAACACGACGGATTCGCGTTATTTACGAAAATGCCTCGATCTGGACAGTGGACACTCCAGAGTTTACCTTATTTACATTACCGTTACGTGAGATGGCGATGGGCAGCGTAGGCTGATTGGCGCGGCGGAGAGATCTTGAACTTGAACCACAAGTAGAACGGATAATGACATAAATCACCTAAGAATTTTAGTTTAATTGTCTGACGTGATCCTATACTTTTGATATATGTTAAATTTAGTTCCTGAATTAAATGAAAATCATTTTCATAAAGTCATGTCCAGGGATAATATCGAAAATATAAAAAATTTACTGACTTCATTGTTGAACTAAAGTTCAAGACGTTTCGTGTCATTTTTCTGGTTGCAAAAATGCGTACCGGGGGATTTTATACGTAACAAGATTAAATATATATCGAAATCGTTCGTACGGTTGATGTGCTTAGTGATGCTGTGAATTATAGTCGATTTTTTAAAAAATGTGGATCATATTTAATAATTTTGCTGTATTCTTAATATCTGCTTTTTTTTTTTTTTTAGAGAGAGAGAGAGATGAGGATTGAGGAGGGGGACATGAGGTTGGCATGGCTGCAGCGGCTTGGCTTGACTTGGCTTTGGCTTCGCCTGCTTGGCATGGACTGGTTAGTGGGTAAGGTCAAAAGCACGCGCGATTGATGCTCAGCTCGGCGAGGAAGTAGTAGCAGCAGCAGCAGCTATTATAATTGGCTTGAGCATGATGGCGTTCGAGAAATTATTCGGTGGATTTTTGGACTACTGTAAATCTAAATCCGATTCGACAAAAAAAAAAAAACTAAATCCGACAATTTGAATTAAAATTTATATGAAACTCATGTGATTCCAATCATTTTTAATGATTTATATTCACTTTTGTACGCGTATGACATTCACGTAATAATTTCTCTCGATGTGAGCGGGATGCATAATATAAAGATGCTATTGGATTAGGGGTGAGTGGTTTCGGTTTTCGTCCAGATTCCAGGTGGAACCTGCCTAACATGTTCCTTAATTTTTAGAGCCCGAAATCTACTATGTATACCTAAGAATCCGTAACCTACCGTGTCATGGGTTCCACCTATACTCTTAATTGAACAATTACAGTAAATTATCATATCTAATAACCACCATTTGCTACTATCCATCGATCACGACTCATATATAGACACACGGAGAATATGAAATATTGACAAAGTAAAAGTGTCAGTTATGGATATGGCCGGAAATGGAAGCTTATACTGGTGATTTTGGATTACACACTCATCATTATACACCATGGAATGCCTCAAGATTGCGCGAAAACATGAAACAAGAAAAACATAAAGACTTGTTCCTGGTTTCGGGTTGAACCTATCCATTGGAACAGGTTTTCCAATTTTTTGAATCTGAAATCTATCCCAAACCAAAAAAAAAAAATTCCTCAAATTAATGACCTATAGATCATAATCGATATGGTGACAATTTTCTCTTCTTCTTCTTTTTTTTTTTTCGTTTTTTGGCTTTTTCTTCCTTGCTTTTTATAACTTTTGGCATTACTTTTTTCAAATTCAGTGCCACGTTAGTACCATGTGAGCTCAAGATATATTTTAAAATACCACTTGTAGAATTTTTTGTCACTCGAATTGGACGAAGTTGACAATAGTACTCGATTGCACAAGTTGAATAAGTTTTAGGCGTCCATTGTAGTTTTTGAAAGTTTGAAACTTGATCGCAATTTTGCCTCAAATTTTAGGATTTCTCATGCATTCATCCCCAAAAAAGTATATAATAAGTTTGTGGGCATAGAGCGCCTAGTTCGGGCCCAAACGAGATGGCCGACTATAAGCCTTTGCCCAGGCTCGCCCAAAGAGGGCTTTAAACTCTTGTGTGGCTTGGGCAAGGGTGTAGGCCGCCGTATCCACAATCAGGTTTAGTGGGTGATCATACGAGAAGGAATTTACTCAAGAATTGCTTCACCAAGTCCATCTTCCGTCCCCAAAAAAATGATTTTAGGGCGTGACGGTGTCCGTCTTACATATACTATCGACCATACGCATGTTGTTCAAATCATTGGTTCGGTATTAGATGGAGGAATGGAGCCATTCTCTTAACATTTCCCACCAACAGATTAAGTCCTATGCGACCACTAGGTCCACTCCCTAGTAATCCAATGTGAGAAGTAACCAATTCCGACACGTCATGATCGGCCCCATCATGCTACTTACTCCAATGCTTTTAGGGAAATTGTCAAATAAGGACCCAAAGTGGGTGCCTTTTTTTAAAAGAGGACCCCAAGTGAACAAACTATCAATTAAGGACCCAAATGCCCAAACTAGTATCAAATAAGGACCTGAGCTCGCCGGGTGACCAAATGTTCGCCGGCCGGCCGACATTTCCGGCACCGGAATAGGGGCAATTTTGTCCAATTTTTTTTTTCTTTTCTTTTCCTTTTCTTTTCTTCTTCCCCGGTCGCCGGTCCGGCGACCGGGTCAGAGCTGAGGCCGGCGAGAGCTCGAGCTCGAGCTCGCCGGCCATCTGGACGAGCTCGGCCGGCAAGCTCTGCCCAGATCTGGGCGAGCTTGAGCTCGCTAGCCATGGCGAGCTCCGCCCAGATCTGGGCGAGCTCGAGGAGGCCGGCCTCGCCCGGATCGCGTAGTCGAGGGCCCTGGCGGGGCCGTCGCCGGAGGCGATGGTGTCGCGCGCGAGCTTCAGGAGGAAGGGCCCGAGATCCGGGTTGTCAAGGGCCGCATCGGGCGGGGCGGGGTTGGCGGCGGAGCCCGGGGACGCCGGCGGGGGCTTCCGTGGGGAGAACTTGGAGCGAGAAGGGGAGGGGGAGGGTGCCATGGCCGGCGAGCTCGAGCTCGCCGGCCATCTGGGCGAGCTCGGCCGGCGAGCTCTCGCCCAGATTTGGGCGAGCTCGAGCTCGCCGGCCATGGCACTCTCCCCCTCCCCTTCCCGCTCCAAGTTCTCCTCACGAAAGCCCTCGCCAGAGTCCCCGGGCTCCGCCGCCAGCCCCGCCCCGCCCCGCCCGATGCGGCCCTCGACAACCCGGATCTCGGGCCCTTCCTCCTAAAGCTCGCGCCCGACACCATCGCCTCCGGCGACGGCCCCGCCAAGGCCCTCGACTACGTGATCCGGGCGAGGCCGGCCTCCTCGAGCTCGTCCAGATCTGGGCGGAGCTCGCCATGGCCGGCGAGCTCGAGCTCGAGCCGGCCTCAGCTCTGGCCCGGTCGCCGGTCGCCGGATCGGCGACCGGGGAAGAAGAAAAGAAAAGAAAAAGAAAAGAAAAAATTTTTGGACAAAATTGCCCCTATTCCGATGCCGGAAATGTCGGCCGGTCGCCGGCCGGCGAACATTTGGCCGGCCAGCGAGCTCAGGTCCTTATTTGATACTAGTTTGGGCATTTGGGTCCTTAATTGATACTTTGTCCACTTGGGGTCCTCTTTTGAAAAAATGTACCCACTTTGGATCCTTATTTGACAATTTCCCATGCTTTTATGACACTTGTAAATCAGTTCATGAATCATTTTTTATTTTATTTGAACCTATTTTTTTTTTAACTAAACGAGGCAATAATTAAAACTTATTCGGACGTAGACCCTAGGCATGCATCATAAATCCTTAATAAGGATGGCTTCGCCTAGCGATACCGTTTCCAAGTTAGTGGATCAGCTCGATCCGTCGAGACCACACATTATGCATATGCATAGGCCACGTCCAAGTTGGGTCTAGATTTAGCCTAATGAGTGCTCAATATTGACGTTTGGATAAGATAAGGGAATGAAACATCAACGTGGAAAACAACGTCGATCCAACTGCCTCCTCGGGAAGTAGTATTCATGTAGGATGGATCTTGTGGCCCTGAAAAGAGACGAAGAGAACGGGGGCAAAACCTCTCTTGCCATGCTTTCGGTCATCGTTAGGTACAACATAGCTGGTTTCGATAGGTTGTACAAATGGCGACGACACGATCCTAGGCGACCTCTTCTTTCTAATCGTGCTCGAGAGGGGGCCGTCGAGTCTGTCGAACTTGGAAATTCAAAATTTATCGAGCTCAAGTCAACTATCGAGCCTCGTTCTGCCTTGTTCTTGTTTTGAGCTTTGATTTGTTGAGTCGAGATGACTTCGAGTTTTGCGTATTTGAGTTAGCTAGTCTCCTGTGCGGGGGGCGACCTTGCAAAGATATCGACGGAAAAGTAAATAATCAATTACGCGAGATTACATCATCGTGTCGATACGGCAGAGAAAACTTCCTTCTCGCCCTTGGAGAGGATTCTAGCCCGGATCGGAAGATCGGATTCTTCTCGAGAGCCGTTGATCACGCGAGTCTCGCGTGAGCCCGATAACACAGGTCAACACGATCAACGGGCTGAAATGAACCCGGATCCCAAAGAGGGTGTTTTCCCCCGTTCCATGGACCAAATTGTCCGGAGTGTCGTCAAGAAGGGCTTGTGCTGGCAAAGCAGCACAAGAGGAAATGCCGACCAGTCCTTAAGGTACGCGCGGGGACCAATGAATTTTCTAATCTTATCTTTCCCAAATTGCAAATCCCCGGTCCCAGATGAGGAGATTTGGCTTTGGCTCGCGGCACGCCTTCGTACAATCGACGCCCTACGCGTGTCGATCGGAGTTAATGATAGCCGTCGATGCCCCCTCAGACTCGAGGGAATAGACCACGCCGGATCAAGACCGGAGATACACGTGGCCCACGGGGCACGTGGGAGTTGGTCTCGGATGGTGTGCTCGCTTAAAAGATAAGATTGGGACCGTCAATTTCTTGCCAAGCCGAGAGCGACTCCATCCTATCGGCTCGAGCCGACGCCGGCGTTGGCTCCCAGGCTCCCAGCCGTCCGATTTCAGACAGCCAAAATGTCAAGGACCGCGAGAGGAGAGCGGAGCGTGTGGGTCCCAGGTTGTTTTCTCTTATTTGTCCCACCTCCACCCTCGTTAAAAATTAGAAAACGAATATAAATAATTTCTAAACTTTTGGCTCAATATATAATGTCATTTCTAAATTTTTAATTTGTATAATATGATTCTCAACCTTTAACTTAATATGTAATATGATCATTGAAATTTTAATTCGTTCAATGTGCTGAACTTTGAGTCCATGAATTAATATATTTATGGATTCAATATAGTCCCTGAATTATCTAATCCGGAGCTAAATTTATTGAGGGACGATATTATACATTAAACTAAAATTTAAGAACCATGTTAAGTAAATTAAAAGTTTAAAGACCACGTTACACATTAAGCCATAATTAATGAATCATTTATGTCATTTTTTCTTTAAAAATCTCAATAACCCATCGCTTCGAGAAAAACTTCACTTGCTCAAATTGCAGATTCTATTCATATTTCATTATTAAACAAATGTCAAAAAGTACTCACTGATAGGTAAATGAAGTGTTTTGTATAATTTGAAATTGAAGGGGAAAAGATGAAGATGCTTGTGTTTCGAACGGAGGTCGAAGCCGAGTCCCATGTCGATCTTAAGATCGCCACAATCGATTGGAGCGCCGGGGAATTTCTAACTGGAAATTTAGAGGTCATTAGTATGAATCTCCCCAGGTATATGAAGTCATATAACCAGATCAAATGCTCGGACTTTAATCGGCTAATGATTCGTGCATGACTTCGTACCATTAAAAAGAAGAAGGTGGGTCCCACGTCACGGTTGTTTCACGCGATTTCCCGGACGAGCGAGGGAAGAGATTCGACCCAAAAAGCCGAAATATATAAAAATAAATAAATAATAATAATAAAAAAAAGGGACGGGCGAGTGAACCGCGGCGCGAGCACGTGGTGGATGTACGACGGCGATGATAGTTGTCGTATCCAGCGTGGCACGATCCGGTCTTGGAGTTGGCGGAAGGAATCGCCACCGTCCATTTCGGGGAGCCCAGGATGGGGAACGCACGTTCCTGTCACAAGCCGAAAATGGGAAGTTCATTCGAAAATAAAAAGAAAATAAAAAAAAAAAACACAAGATAATCCACCGTCAATGCAAAACTCTCGTACGGACTCCTTTTCTTTTGTCCCCACCAAAACGAAACACCCTTCTCTCTAAACTTCGTCCTCCACGTCACGGATAATCTCGAACATTTCGAGGAAACATTTTTGCTAAAAAAGAAAGCACCGCCAATTAATTGGAAAAAAGATATTATCATTATTCTTTTCCTGCATGGACTTTATTAGGGAACATAAAAGAAAATTTAAAGGGCATTTGTTGAGAATTGAAATAATGACATAAATAATTCATGAACTTTAATTCAATATGTAATTTGATCCATAAATTTTAAATTTGTTCAATGTAATTCCTGAATTTTAGCCTAATATTCAATATGGTACTAGACTTTTAATACATGTTTAATTTAGTCCTCGAACTTTATGAAAATGTTCAATGTAGTCCCACAGATTAAAAATTTATGAACCATATTGAAAATTAGGGAACATAAAAGAAAATTTAAAGGGCATTTGTTGAGAATTGAAATAATGACACAAATAATTCATGAACTTTAATCCAATATGTAATTTGATCCATAAACTTAAAATTTGTTCAATGTAATCCCTGAATTTTAGCCTAATATTCAATATGGTACTAGACTTTTAATACATGTTTAATTTAATCCTCGAACTTTATGAAAATGTTCAATGTAATCCCACAGATTAAAAATTTATGAATCATATTGAAAATTAGGCTAAAGTTCAGAGACTATATGAAATAAATTAAAAGTTCAAGGATTAAATTATACGTCGTGCTAAAGTTCAAGGAGTGTATGTGCCTTTTTCTCTTAAGCAATTAAATAAGAAGAATCGGCCAGCGGATCTATTGTTTTTTTTTTTTCTTTTCGTGGTGCATACCAAACGATTGCCATGTTGCAGTAATGACCCGAAATCCATACCAAAACCTACATGATCATTGGCATGGATCGGGCGGGAGCCGCTGCGACCGGGTGCGACTCCGGGTAGAAGCCGTGGAACAGGTGGCGGAGGGGGAGGGGCACCACGGGCGGAGGAGGGGGGGGGGGGGGGGGATTCGATAGCATGTGACACGCCGGGACGAGACAGGTCAGCTCGACGACCCTTAAAGGGGAAAGCGACTAAAAAAAATCGCACGCGAGGCCTGCCCCTACCACCAGGAAGCCTGGCGGTGGTGGTGGTGCTGCTCGGCTTAGCTCGACGGCGATTACTTTAATCGGGCGGGCAGCTGATGGGGAGGGATACCGTCACCCGCCGGTGACCTGACAGCCACGGAAAACGCCACCGCACTCTTCCTTTTTTCCATCAAGGCCTCTCTCGTCAACGGCGTCCATTTGCGCGCTGTAATCATGGAGTTCTATCATCATTGTCGGGGGCAAGAAAAACCCTAAAAAAGATGGACATGGAAGGTGGCGGTCCACCACCACCGCCACCGCCACCGCCACCGCCACCGTCGCTAGCGGAGGACGGGATGGCGTGGCGCTCGCGGGGCCCGCTGGTTCGTCCCACGAGGTTTCGGATTTGCGTTCGGTTGGGGAGACAAAATGAAGTGTGTGATGTCGAAGGAAGCACTCGTTCGGTTTCCCCTCCCCCACCCCCGTGCATTCGTCCCATAAAAATGTTTCGGAGAGAACGAGGAGGCGCGGGGATAATTGTTATGCGTCGTCGGAAGGAAGGAAGATTTAGGGTTGGTTTTACGGCGATAGGATTTTCGAATGTCGGCGACTGGCGAGGGGAGGGGTGGGACGGCACCGAGCAGGTGATAGGAACTCCGAAGGAAGAAGAAAAAGGAAATAAAAATAATAATCTCTCTATTTATTTCGCGAAAATGAAAGAAAACAATCACTTAAATAAATTTCTATTATTGACAGTGATATATGTCTAAATATTTTCGTGAGTGATAAAAATATTTTTCGTTCGTTATTTTTTATGAGCGATTTGAGCAATTATTTTTAGAAAAATATTTTTTTAATTATTTATTTTGTGAATGACTGTAAAGTGAGGAGCGCGCGAGGCGCTCTAACTTGAAGCCAACACAACAAGAAACTCTCTGGTTTTGCTCAAAGTGCTTTTGGGCCGAGTGACTTCGGATGGCCCATGGAGGACAGAAGTTTGGTTCGGCCCAGTAATGTTCGAAAAATCTAGTCTAAAAATCTAGAAGTTTCCCCCAATATAAAAAAAAAGGGGGTAAAAAACAAAAACAAAAAAAAAGGCAGGCAAAAGAACTATCGAGATCGATAACCCCACCTCGTTTTTGCTTGCCATGATTGTGTGGCAAAAAGATAATTTCTGGAAAGAAAGATGTCAAAATTTGGATCGTAAGTCCGATACTCAAACCATCCAAATCGACCGACCGAGCGTACACCACTGTGAAACTCAACTTTAGCACGAATCTCGAAATTACCACTGGGCAATGCATCGTGCATCAGAACACATATATTAATAACAAGGATGTGATTGCTACCGTAGATAAATGCAATTTTTTAAATAAGAGGTGAGCACTCGATAAGTTTAATTTGGGAACCGAACTAAACCGGCCTCACTTGACCGTTTCACACATAGACCGGTTCTGTTCATGGATAGAAAATTTAGAAATTGGCTTTGATCAGTTCGGTTCTACTCGAGAATCGGCCTTAAAGCCAGTTCTTAGGTCGAATCGGTTTAAAACTAATCCTAAAGCCCTTATGTTTAAAACACTTTTCTAATTTCTCATGTTGAGTATTATATTTGATTTTATATGGAATATTCAAATATTAAATCACGCTTTCGACTAATAACTTAAGTTTTTTAAACAATTGGCAATGATCCCATCAAATCTCATAGAGCTAGAGGTCCTGAAGATTTGTCCATGTTTAGTGCTAGGTAAAAAGACCAGACTTAGCATGTGAGGGAGTGTTAGAATATTCAAATATTAAATCACGCTTTCATCTAACAATTTAAACAGTTGACATTGATCCCACCAAATCTCACATTATATTTCTTTTTTATGGGAAAAGTTGCGTTACCATCACTGAATATATATGCTTGATTAAGAAAAGGAACAGAAAGATAAAAAAAGAGGGATGGATTGGTTCTAGGCTTGATGGTTTCAAGTCAGTTCTAGGATCAACCAATTCAGCTCTCGGTTAAAGAACTGGAAATCGACTCTAACGAGATAAATTCTAGATTTTTGATCCGTTACCTACCCACTTGAGATTGAGAACCCCTATTTTAAGATTCATATGTAGGCAAAGTCAAAGAAAGCTAACGAAGGGCCAAATTTACGACATGTCCACTTGAATGCCATGACTTTAAAAAGAAGAAGAAGAATTCACCACAAGTGTTGGAAAATTCGACGTGGTATGAAACTTGGTGTGAACGTATTTTTTTTAGTTCTTTCTGGCCACTTGTTATAGAGAAAATATTGCATAGCCAGTGTTGCCAAGTCAGTAAGAGGCGAGTCCACTCAAATCCCTACAACGTGTATCATACGGGTCCCACCTTGCATAAATTTTGAAACACTCTCTCCTCTCTCCATTACTTTTCCATCAACTCCTCCGTTGCGGACACCCGCTCTCCTTCCTTCCCACCCAAGAATACCCAAGTCTTCCTCTTTTTGTTTTCTGAAAGGTAAATACGTGATTACTCCGGCATTACACTGCTTATATGAGTGTAATGAACATGGAGCTAAACATAAAAGGATGGAAAACTTGCGGGTACTCTGTGGAGGACAAGATGAAGAAATAATCAACGTCCATGACTCCCTTATCCCAACCCGTACTCGTCTCCTCTTTCCGAGCCTTAGGGAGCTGAGTCTCTGGTATCGTCCGAAACTGAAGTATCTTTTTGGGCACGGGTCTAAATTCTGCCTTCCACATTTATGAGAGATTGAAATATTTGACCGTGAGGAAATGGTGGGGATAGTAGCAGAGTTACATCACCACCACGACATCCACCCCCAATCTCCCTAGTCTAACGGAAATAGAAGTTCAGCGCTATGATAAAATGAAGAGAGTGGTGGAATTTGAGTGGCTTCCCCACTCCCCTAATCCGAGAAGAATCAAAGTATGCTTTTGTGAGAACATGGATGAGATAATCGGAGGTCATCCCCGAGTAGAAGAGATTTCTCTTGAATCTCTAGATGTATATGGTTGCGATAATACGAGAAAGTTGTTTCCGCATGAGTGGCTAATCCATCTTTGAAATCGTAGAAAGATCGAAGTCAGGTACTGTGAAGGAATGGTGGAGATGATAAGCAGAGTGAGACAAGGCCAAGAAGGAAGCATAACGACTCCTATAAACAAGGCCGCTTCATATTTCCAATCTTCAATTTCTCTCCAAAAGCTGAAGCACCTGTAGCTACACAATTTACCCCAATTTAAAGAGGATATGTGATGTACCAATAACTTGCGATTCCATGAAAGTTATAGCGGTGTCCAAATTTCAGAACTGAACAGAATTCCTTTGCAATTGCGATTACTTCATTTTGAGAGAGACAAGTAGGAGAGAGAGGGAGAACACAGAGTGTCAGGAGATGATGGAAAAAGTAACATAGAGAGGGGGAGTTTCAAAATTTCCGTAAGGTGGGACCCGTATGGTACACGTGGCGAGATTTGAGTGGACTAACTTCTTAGGGCCTGTTTGGTTCAATTTTGAAAATGCTACTTGGGGAAATGCAAATACCTTTGGGTGAAAGCCCATTGGGGAAATGCAAATGGTGTTTGGTAAAAATATTTTGTAAAGCTACTTTGGCCAAAATATAGTGTTTGGTAAATTTTTTTTGCAAATGGACTTTGAGAATTATTTTATTTATTAAAAAAAAAAGCAAAACCTACCATCGCCGGAGCCGGCCGCCGGCGAGATAGATCTGGCGTCGGCGGCCGTCGCCCGAGGTCGGGCGACCACCGGCGAGCCAGATCTGCCGCCGCCGGCGGTCGCTCGAGGCCAGGCAACCCTCGGCGGGGTCGCACGACCTAGGCGACGGCCGCCCGGGTTGCGCGACCTAAGGCGGCCGTCGCACAGGTCACGCGACCTCGGGCGGCCGTCCCTCGAGGTCGTGCGACCTTAGGCGGTCGTCGCTTGGGTCGCGCGACCTCAGGGCGGCCGTCGCTGGGTCGTGCGACCCCGCCGAGGGTCGCCCGGCCTCGGGCGATCGCCGACGGCGGCAGATCTGGCTCGCCGGTGGTCGCCCGACCTTGTTGGCCCTTCTCCCTCGCCGGCCGCCCTCGCCGGCTGCCTGGTGAAGAACAGCTTCAAACCAAAAAAATATATATATATTGGTGAACAATAGCATTCGTGGAATGCTAGTATTTGGCCAATGCTAGGCCAAATGCTGAACCAAACACTCCAGCATTTTGGGAAGGGGCTTTCGGGGCTCAAAGTCCCTTTCCAAAGCTGAACCAAACACCCCCTTAGTGACTTGGCAAGATTGGCCTATGTAATATTTTCTCCTTGTTGGATGAAGTGTCATCTAAGGTGAAGTAGGCTTTCGAAGTGTGAGAAGTCATAACATTCGGGTGATTGAAAAATCCCTATAAAATCCGGACCGTGCACGTGTTTTGCGATGTTAATTTATTTGGAGAAGTGTACGGACGAACACTTCAGTTTTACCCCCTACAGTGCTTTGCAATTAGGTTCTTTTACATAAATAACCCCTATATTTTCTCTAGCCTCGAAAAACTTTGGTGCGGAATTACCATAGAAAAAGCAAAGAGTAGGGCGGTCTTATAAAAAAAATTCTTATCCGCACTTAAAGTATACGAGTCCCCACGTGATCTAACGGTCGAATGAAATGACCTCGATTTCACCGAGGTGCGCGCCAGACTTGGTCGATCCCGAGATCGCCATCTCGATAGTAGGCCCCTTCTTTAGCCAATAATATTTTGCCACTTGTCAAATTGATGTGCGCCTGACGGCACCGAGAGGAAAATCCCACCTACACGCTCGTCATATTAAAGGGGGAAAATGACACGAGCAGTCCATGAACTTTGGCCAAATATGCAATTTGATCCTTGAACTTTTAATTTGTTCAATGTAGTCCCTGAACTTTAGCTTAATGTTCAATTTAGTCCATGAACTTTTAATCTGTTTAATGTGATCCCTGGACTTTTAATATATGTTCAATTTAGTCCCCGAACTATATGAAAATGTTCAATATAGTCCATGAACTTAAATTAATGGAAGGACTACATTGAACATTTTCATATAGTTCGGGGACTAAATTAAACATGTACCAAAAGTTCAGGGATCACATTGAACAGATTAAAAGTTCATGGACTAAATTGAACATTAAGCTAAAGTTCAGGGACTACATTGAACAAATTAAAAGTTCATGGACCAAATTGCACATTGGGCCAAAGTTCAGGAACTGTTTGTGTCATTATCCCTATTAAAGGAGGCCCCTGGAAGCCCTCCCCGGTGTAATATCATACGAAATAGGCCGGTTCGGGTTTCGGCACCCTGGCGGGGCCATTTTGCCTTTCAATGCAGCTTCGGATAAATATATATGCCTTTTTTTTTTATGAATTCTCACGTACAATTTCGACGTGACATGTCTTGAGCTAGGTGACTCCAACAAATGCTTTTAGGGTCCGTTTGTTTCGTAGAATATAAATGATCGTTCATTTTTGTAAGCAATCGAAAAATATTTTCTAAATCATTTATTTTCGCTAAATAAACCCACCTTAATAATGTCTGTCTAGTTTATGTTTTTGGCCAAACCAGGATCAGCGCTCCGCGCTGGTCAGTGCTGGTCCGCTGTCAACTTTCGGTGCGTTGGTGGATGAAAACAGAAAAAAGTGAAAGCACGACAATTGAAGATATTAACGAAGGTCTAACGATAGAAAACTTCCCCAGGACAAATTCGCTCCTCCCACCCAATCAATCAATTCACCACCACAAAATTCAAACCACAAAGGTCGGGATCATTCAATGAGTGCCATTCCCACAAGCGCAGCAAAGAATTAGAGACACTCCGTACCCATCATCGCCTTCCTCCAGTCCTGGACTCGCTCTAGGAGGGGCGACCTGGCCGTCGACGAAGAGCGAGTTCGACGCCCCGCTCTCGCGTTGGGCTATGACGATCTCGTCGGGACCATACATGATCGGGCTCTGGCCGATCCTCCTACATTCGTTGGCAGCTTTCCTCTCCACGGCAAGGAAATGGCCGAGCGACTGAGCAGTGGCATTGTCCATGTTCTCCACATCAGTGCTCACTCCTGAGCACAGAGAGAATAACCAGATTCTGGGCTTGGAGCTTTTCTTGTTCTTGATGGCCTCCGGTTTTCGGATCCTCGTCGATCTCCGAGAGAGCTCTAACATGGTGGAAGTTCCAATTAGGCTCCCGAGCGTGATGCTCCTATCATGGAAGAACGATCCTGTGGACTGGATGATGAGACGCACAGTTTGGTTAGCGAAATTGGGAGGGGCTTCACCAGTTTAATTTTGCATACAACGAAACCGCAGATCCTTCATTCACATTAATTTAGCAAGAATTAGCTGATTTGTCGACTCCCGGATGAATTCCCGGGGTGACGAACTGAAATTGACCGGCATTGAGGTTGTTCAGATGCGAGATCTTCTAATTCTTCCGGCAAAATGCATTTACAGAAACTGAGTACTCTGTTTATAGCAGATGGGATTTTTCAGTCCAACTAAGTCTGCATGACAACCCATTTATAATCTCATCATTGCCTTTATTCTCTACTTTATGTCACTTTTAAAAAATGGCATCTTTGCTTCCACAGGGAATGCGCTCATAGGGTAGGGGCAACATCATTTTCAGGCAATTTGCCTTCCAATTTTTTCACTGACCTCAGTGTCCAAATCCGACGAAGAGTCTGTGGAAGAAGTGGGAGAGCCAGTGAGCAGAGTGTTGAAAGATATGGAGCCAGCCGAGTGTTCCCTGTTGTTCCTCCCCAACCCAACCCTCACGTTCACTGGCTGCAACCCCAGAGGCCATCCCTCTCTCTGCCAAACACATAGAGATCAGATCAGACCATTCAGCAGAAACAACAGCCAATGCTATTTCGAAAGGACATTGCATGAACAACGTAATGTACCGTCTTCGGCATGTCAAATTAGTAAGCACATTTGTCATCAAGGAATCTAGACGCAGAATGAAAGAAAAAAAACAAAAAGAAAGGCAGAAAACAGGTACCTGTTGAGCCATGTCCCTAGGGCACTCTGTCTTGACCGTCTTCTTTGCAGTTTCAAGCCCTCGCATGAGGTGAAACACGAGACATTTCCTCCAATGTCGTTTCCTCTAGAAACGAACAGAGTCAGGTTGATTGATCGTCTAAGATGGTGGGCTATATACAGAGAGAGGAACAATTGGATCCGTCAGACACAGAGAGACAGAGAGAGTCAAAAAGGAGGGAGAAGTTGAGCCAGAGGACTGGTGATGATTTGGGTGTTTGCCTTTTTCCTGTGCTCTTTACGACAACAACCTTGTTTGACCAGAAAAGAAAGAAGGAACAGAATCATGGTGTGCCTTTTCAAGTAGAAAAATTGCAGAGAGCACAGGGAATTAGGTTTCAGTCTTCGGAAGCATGTTTTCTTTGCACAAGATGACAAACATGTTCCGCCAACAACCAGTGCCACCAAGTTGTTAACGGTCGGGGCTCGTGTTCTTAGATGAGTATGCAGGAGGAGAGACGGCATTTCTTTATTCGCACCCCGAAGATACAGAAAATAGTTAAGACCATGCCCTGCAACTTCCTTTGCTTGTCCTAAAGCTGTTTTCTCCATAAAAAGAATTTGCCTCCCATGACCCATCAAACAACTTCCCCATAGCCGATGTCACGCCCCGCGACACCATTAGGGTTCGTCGACTTGTGAAACTTTTAGGATAGCATATCCCGAAAAGCGTGGGATCTTCGCTTCAATTCTTACTCAGGATAATCACTTGCAATCAAATCACGAGAAGCAATTCTTCATGAATCTTTCAACCTTGGTTTGGATTGACTATCTTTGACCGGACCGGTTGTAAACTAATCCGGTCCAAGAAAACTGATTCAAGATACCATCTGATTGCTATGCCAAGATAATTTGCATGCTCAAACTTGAGGGATGTAATCTAGTCGGAATAAGAAGTATGTCAGGTATTTTCTTTAAGGGGGATTTCTTTTCTACGGAGCTTTTGTGTCTTTCTATAGTTATCTTAGAGCTGATTAAAGGTCATTCGAGCTTCATAAAATTTCAAGAGACTTAACTTTGCGAAGAGCTAATTTGACTATCTAACTGTGTTGAAATCTTCTGTAATGGTTTGCTTTTGGATATAGTGCGCTGCACGCTAAGCAATTTTAGAGATGTGACCCGAAACCAACCCGGCCCGACCCAACACTTTGCTCCGGCGTGAAACTCGCCGGGCCTTTTGAAGAAGTGGGCGGGCTTGGATATGGCAGTTTGGGCTTACTGGGCCCGTACTGGCCCAATCGTCTGTGCTTAAATGTCGTTGGCCCGAACAACGGACTGGCCTGATTACAAGTAAGCTTCTCCACAAAAACCACAATCACTCGGTCCTCTTTGGCGACCCAATTCGCACTTGGGAAAATGACATAAATAGTCTTTGAACTTTGACCAAATGTAAATGTGATCTCTGACTTCTAATTTGTTCAATATAGTCTTTTAACTTTAGCTCGATGTGCAATGTTGTCCCCGAACTTTTAAATGGACTTTTAGTACATGCTCAATTTAGTCCTTAGATTATTCGAAAATGTTTAATATTTTTCCTAAACTTGAATTAATGGAAGGATGGTATTGAACATTTCCATATAATTTAGGGACTAAATTCACGTTGAACAAATTAAAAGTTCATGGACCACATTACACATTAGAGTAAAGTTTAGGGACCACATTGCACAATAGACCGAAGTTCATGGACCATTTGTGTTATTATCCCTTCGCACTTTGATACGCATCTCTTTGGGGCCATCACATGACAAAGTCCTAAAATTCAATATGTGATGTAATTGAGTCATAAAACTTATGATTGTAGTGTGCTTGAGGCTTGTCATTAACTTTGTCGGTTTTAAGCAAACAAAAAATGCCACGCGACTTTTTTAAATTATTTTTTCAATCTCATGTGGCCTTTAATGAAAAAAAAAGTCACATAGATTTTCCGTTGACTAAATTCTTACGGAGCTAACGGAACGATTAAAGTGAACTGCTGTAACAAGTTTTGGGACTTAAATGCATAAAACGAGAGTTTCGGAGCTTGGGTATAAATACGAACGAGGATTAGTCGTCCTTTTTTTTTTCTACTAAGCATTTTTTTTTCTTTTGCTTTGTTGACATTCATGAAACAATTGGATATTCTCTTGCAAAGATTACTTAGAAAACGACTCTAGCTTTTTCGATTCGGCTTAGTAAATATTTTAATTGACGCTAGTAGAAAAGTCAAAAAGTACCACGAACTTCTAATGCGTTGTTGGTTCTTGCATGGTCCGTAGCTAATTAGCCAAGTGCCAATGAATATTTTTACTTTGGTTCCTCCGAGCTATACCTACTGCCCATGACTTTATATTCCCCAAATTCATACTCCAAAACATTATTATTTGACTTTTGCAGGAAAAAATTAAAGAGATAATGCCCACATGAATCACTTTTTGTTGCCTCGAGAAGTCAAGAGAGCAGAGACTAGTATGTAGAAGAGAGTGAGCAATCCCTTGATTAGACCTTTTAAAAGAGTGGATCGAGTCATGATTTGTCCAACCAAAATTGACCTGGGATACTAAAAACAAGAACAAGCTATGTTTATGATAAGCCGTGATCCTTGTCGTTTGTTCGTGGTTAACCCTAATTCATTCGCGGTAAATCTTTTCAAGTATTTACAAAGAACGGGTAATTTTTGCCGCGAACTAACAGCTCAATATGATGAAGAACAAACTCATTCTTTCGTGGTGAAAATATTGAATAAGGTTCACCAATTTGGGTTTACCATGGACAAAGATAATGTTTACCACTGCTTATCACAACCATAACTTGTTCCGGATAAACGCAAGTCATTCTTGATGCATGCAATTTGTTCTAGGTATATAGAAGTTGTTCGTGATACATGCATGTTGTTTGTGGTGAAATGACTACTTTACTATAATCTATTTATGATGGATATCATGTTGTTTATGATAAATATAATTCATTCTTAGTAAATACAAGACCTATCGCAAACTGGCCACCAATCAAATAAAGTTTACTGTGAATAAATGATGGGATGCAAAATTTACCATGAACAAGTAAAGTTTAATGCCAACTGAAAATTTTTATTGACAAATAGACTCATTTTACTCTTGATGAATGTGGTATACCAGAAAGTATATGATGTTACTAAGAATAACCACGCTTTGCTACATGAGAAATTTAATTTTCCTTTTGAAAAAAATTAAAAATTTACATAAAAATGAGGTTTGCTTTACTTTTGATGAATCTGATTTATTACAAACAAATGTTCGAGCTGCTCTCTGAAGTAAATGACTTTATCTTACATCGAGGTCACCTGACTACAGAGAGCCCCTAATGTGAACTTAATATAACTAACAACCAACTCGTCGTTTCACATTATGTGGATACAAAAAAAGTAATCGAGATATGATATATGGGCTATACCCATGAAGCAATCGAAATCTTTCTTGCATAAATAAAAGGAAAAAAAAAATCAATCTGAGTATGATATAAACAAAATATGCAGATAAGAGGACGATCGATATCAATGATATAGGATTCCAATACATGTAACGTGCCCATGATCGGCTTCATAGATAAATTCTTTCTCTTTTTTTGCAACTTCTTTTCCATAAATAGCAATAAAGAATGGTCAGTGCCGGTCACTGCCGGCTACATTAGGGTTCCAACATTAAAGACACTGAGACGAGACGAGATGCTCGCAGCAAAAGACACCTGGAAGGAAGTGGCAAGTGGTGCTGCACTTAAAGACCCTTTGACTAGACGGAGCGCGGCGTGCCATCTTCAAGGAACACGAAGATCCTCCTCCATATCCATTAGGGTTCAAGAACAGAAAAAACACAGAGAGAAAACAAATGGAGCATGTCTGCATCTCTCTCTCTCTCGCCAAAAGTCAATGCTGAACAAGGAGAGAGAGAGAGAGGTTGCATGTGGCGCCGGGAATGAGGGGGAATCCTATGCAGACACTGTGGATGACATGTTCTTAGGTTTGTGACATCCCCCCACGTTATACCAGGATCCCATCCGAATCTGAGGTGTTATTGCCCTTCCCATTTAATATGTCAGGCCTCTAGCCGCGTCTTTTCTGATTTGCAAGTTACGAATTATGGACAAAACCCATTTACAAACTTAACTAAAATTAAAAGTGAATGGCGCCCGTGTTCTTAGCCCTCCAATCCAATGACCGATTGGAGGGAATCGAAGATGGAGGACAACATTACCTTAACGAAATTATAAACTTCCGTGGTATAATAAGTCGGACGTGTTGTGTAGCTAAACCACATACATATCGAACTTATTACGTTATTCGATATGTGCATCAATCGAGTTTGACCCTTTAGCCGTATAAGTCATGTTTGCATATATTCTCGTTTTCTAAGCAATAGCAGACAGTTAACTTACCAATGAGCATGTGAAATAGACCTCAATGTTGATTATACTTACATATTTTAATTTGACATCCGTAAACTTAACTTCAATTCTCTCAAAACCAGTAGAAGTGATTTTGATAACCTAACTCGAGCGCGAAAAATCGAGCTTGATCTCGTTGGAGTCGAGCATCGCGGTTTGAATTCCCAGTCGAGTTTGAATAGTTGATGTATATCCATAGATATTCAAACCCGATTGTACAGCTACTATCTTGGCGATGAAGGAGAATTAAGCCCTCAACCAACTTCGAAAGGAAAGCGGTTCGTTCATGAAGAGCGTGAGGGAAATGCAGTGTCAACCAAATAACAAGATTACAAAAGAGGGAAAAGAAAGGAAACGAAGTCCGAGGAGAGATTTCTATTCTCGTTAAGACAGAACAACGTAACGGCAACAGCTCCACATCGAAGAATGAATTATACAACGTCAAATCTTCAACACAATGCGGTCACATTGCTCTCCCTCTTCACTTTCTTGATCTTACCGTACAGGTGTCTCCGGATCGCCGGCGGGAACAGGGAATCGATCTCGTCTGTCAGGTCGAGCAAAGCAACTCCTGCAGTGCGATCTTTCCTCTTCGCTGACCGGACCGCTCGAGCCTTCCTCGGCGCCGGCGGGCACTGAACTGCCGCCGGGATTTCTGCTTCCCGGCCTGATGGTGTCGTCGGCGTCGGAGTCTTGAAACCGTCTTCGTCTTCTTCAACGCTGCTGACTTCTCCTGGAGATGCCAATTCTATAACCTCCTCGCTTTGTTCCTGTGCACCAACTTCTTGAAATTCCGGCGAGACCTTCCTGGAGAAGAAGTTCTTGAGGTCTTCCATGGCGTTGAGATCTCTCTTTAGGACCACGATAACTTCAGAGCTCGACGTACCCATGAAAGATTATGAGCTAAACTGAATCAGGACAACATATATACTTGGAAATAACCAGGATCGAAAACCAAGAACCAAGGGTTTGTAGGAACGAGAGGGTGGGGGCAGATCCTGCAGAGCTTTGCTAGAAACAAAGTGACAAGAAGAAGAAGGAGAGGGAAGTGGTTTAGGCTAAGAGACGGAGAAGTCTAGGAAACAAGAAGGGAGGTGGTTATTAATATAATGGTGATGGATATCTCAATATATATACATACATGTTCAGCAAGAATCCCATGTTTAACCCTCAAGAGTTTGGCCAAAATGTTAAATTAAACACTCCAATTTGGGATGCCCTAGATTTTGCTGTCGAATTGCGGTGTCCCGCACTTGAAGTAATATTTGAACGAATGATGTCATTCCTGTGAGCAAAGTTAGCGGAATTAGTCAAGCCGAAAAGCTCGAATAATCGTATAATCAAAATTTCATGGCTTATATAATAGTACCCATATGTATTTTTTTTCTGGGTCTTTAATTAGTTAATTCTTTTTGCAAGATTCTTTGGATTTTAGCTGTGAAGAAGCTTTGGATCATGAGATAGATAGAGAGAAGGTGGGGAAGGGGATTGGAATTTCTAATGTCTAACCCACTTCGGCGAAGGATCCGATGCAACAAATATGTGGCGACACCCACGTTAAACAAGAACTGAGAAAAGAGGGTCGGGTCGAGTCAGACACATGAAGCTTAAAAGAAAAAAACTTATGTAAGATCTCTCCTCAAAGCGGGAGAGACACTGCCTTTTTTAACATGCTTTCTCTAAGTAACTTTTTATGCAGGGTGCACGTGCTTCGCTACAGGGAAACCCACCTGTTAATCCGCAGTTGTTCGTCTAATATAATGCAGAAAAATTAGTACGTTAATCAGCAATCTTAATGCCTTTTCAAATGTATCTCGTATCATTAGAAATATCTTAAAGCTTTTTTTTTTTACAGTAAACTAGTGATTTGGTATGAGAACCGTAGATCTTGAGTTCGCTTTCGCGCATTATCTTACTCGTTAGATTTAGGGTTTCCCTTTTGTTTTATGCAATGACTTTCGACACTCTTTTTCACTCGTACGTATCGGATTAACAGGCTTAACGCCTTGGTATTATATCCTCCTCAGTATGACAAGAGTGTTTAAGTTTTTGGAATAAATGATGGCGAACATAATTTTTAAGCAAAATATTCCAGAAAGTTTGCCCTATAAAGTTTGCATGCACACTACTTTCGTCTCTCTCTTTCTTTCTTTCTTTTTTTCTTCTTAGAAGGCATTGGGCAAATCTTTCTAATTAAGGTCTTGGACGGCAATAGGGTATGGTCCATTATCCCAAAAAAGAACCAAAAAAAACTATAGTCTATCATATCTACCATACTATAGCCGGCCTAAAATGCCTGCGAAATGGGTACTTGTTAGCATATAGAGAGTGGCTCTCCGCATTATTTCAGCTAATAATTTGTCCATTTTAGCATGTATCATCTTTCCTATTCTCGTCGCTAAGTACGTCCACGTCAAGCTCTCGAGATATCTATCGTTCGCAAGGGAGGTACGCACAAAACATTAATTAACGTCAGTGATGTGTCTCCATATCTCTTGGGTTAGACACAATAGCCATGGCGACCTCGATCGATGGCTTGGCCAGAACGTGTGGATTTTGTTTCTAATGTAAATCGAATTTAATGTTGAAGTTCACTCATGATTCTCATTGCATGCAATGGGTGAAGCTTTGTCTACTACACGTATAGCTCTAGAAAAATTCCCATGTCCGTATTAAGAAAATTCATTTATAAAAAGAATCCCATGGTGCACAAAATGGGGAAAATCACCAAAAAAGTCCACGATCCATTATACGAATGTCAATTCAGTCTTAAACCTTTTAATTTGGTCAATTCAATCCTAAACATTTTGACGGTTTGCCAATGTAGTCATTCTTGCCAATTTTGGCTAGCAATCGCTAACGTGGAAGCCGGCCATCCTACGTGGTACGGCCGATGTCAATGTTGACAATTTCTGCAATTTTTCTGATTTTTTTTTAAAATTAAAATTTTTCCTTTTTATCTTTTCTTTCTTTTTATCTTTTTTTTTTCCGTTCTTCCTCCACTGATCACCATGGTAGAAAAGAAAAATAAATTTTTTTTTAGAGAAATTATAAAATATTATCCATGTCAGCGCTGATTATGCTATGTGGGACATTGGTCTATGTCCACATCAGTGATTGCCAACCACAATTGGCCAAAAAGATTACATTGACAAATCGTCAAAAGGTTTATGACTAAATTGATTAAATTAAAAGGTTTTGGACTAAATTGACGTTCGTACAATATGTTTAAGACTTTTTTGGTAATTTTTCCCACAAAATGTGCCTGCTATACTTCTTTTTAATATTTTGGCTCTAGAGGGAAAATTAGGGAATAAATAAAAATATCCGAAGACCCATTAGTGCTTAGTGGAGAAAATTGCTCCTATGGATAAGCAAGTGTTGGACTGACGACAAATAAGTGTATTTCAAACCCAAGATGATTAGTCAACGCATATGTCAAACCCATGTTGAGCAGAACATAACAATTTTTTCATCACTAGGTGTGTTGAACATAATCATATGTAGGCAAGGGTTTTGGTTCATGAGGATAATAGTCTTGGGACATGGAATCATGAATCTCTCCAATGCAAGCTATTATTGAGGGCTGCTTGGTCAATCTTATATGATTGTTGGGCTCATAATGTCAAACCTTTTCTTGATTGCTCTCTGGTTTTGCTTTGTTTTCTGCACTTTGCATGAGGCAGGCTTTGGGGCACCATTTGGCCTAGGATTCCTCGCTGAAAATGGGATCGAGTTGAGGTCTGGTGTGAGGTTCTACTCGAGTAAGCTTGAATAATTATACTGGCTTTTGAATGATTATAGCTTCATCTCTTGAAATGATTAAAAAAGGGGAGGTGGGATTGATCTATGTATATGCAGGAACTGAGGACCATTTAGAGGCCCAAAGAGGAAGATGGTGAGGAAGAGCATGGCATACCATGGCTTACAAGCCATGAGGTCCATCAATGCTAGTCAAATTGTCACAAACTATACGACTTTCTCACATTTCTTTATGGAATTAGGGTTAGCCTGCTATTAGTTGGGAGAGCCGACTCTCGCGTACATATGTTGTCACAAATTTCTTTAATCTTGATGTCGAACCCGCCCTCTCTCCACACGGATCCGAGCTGGATCAACCGCCTCGGGATGGAGCTCGTTGACCTCGGATCGAGTTGATCGGAGGTCGAAAACCTCTAAACATCCTCTCAGAGAGAAAGAGAGAGAGAGGGAGAGAGATTGGATTGCTTGGATTTCACCACATCGCAGACATCATGAGGGGGTGTGTGTCTGTGTGTGCGGAGGACCACTGTGGCGGCTTTACACTTTACATACTAACTACTCCTGTTGATCAGTCCATACTCTACAATCTACACCAGCAGTTACCAAATTAGATCCAGATGAGCATAAGCTGCTTTTCCAATCATATAGATCACTGCAACACTAGCATGAACACTTCACGTGTTGATTCAGAGCAAGGTATTCTCTTTTGCGTTTACAGGGAAAAGTACCTTTTCTTTTCTTTAAATAAGCATTGGATAGACTCATCCATAAAATTCTTTAGTCAGTTTGGTACGATCAGGAAGCTCATTTCAAGTACTTCGGTAAATTTTCGATTCACGAAATACATCCCTAACCTCATGCACGACCTCATTAATATGTCGAAACGCAAGAATATTTTCTTTAAATCGAGTGAAAGATAATTTAAGGGATCAGATAAGAAATTGAAAAATGCTCAAGGTAATGGTCGGAACAGAATCTGCCTACCCAGCATTCTCTGGGATCGTGCTTCGTACGGCACATGTATTTCTTTATTTGCCCAAATGAATAGTTTAGAAATCTGACCCAAAAAAAAGAGTTTAGGAAAGCTTTTCTGATTAATTAAAGTTGTAAAGTTAGGGGGGGGGGGGGGGGAGATCTGATAATGTGGGTATGATGCAGAGAAATTAAGGGGAGGAAAAAAAAGTGAACACGCACTCTCATGGCGCATCATTGCAGCTCATGCTCATGCCTCATGATTTTGCTCCCCCGTTGCCGATCATGATGTCCCATCACCAACAATCATGCCCCTGGTTTATACCTGCTAATCGTTTGATTACTTTAAACTATTTATGGCAGAAATACTGTTCTTGATTTAATCTCCATCTTTTGGCGCCTCTCAATCATTTAAGTGAGATGGAATCCGATAGGATTCGAGTGTTGGGATATACGAGGCAAGAGCAACATGATTCCTAATCTTGAGCAGATTAGGGTTTGAAGCAAAATTTGCAAATGTTCAAGAGTAAATGCTATATGCCAAAACATAGTTATTACGTAGGCGCAATTCCGAGAATAGTTCTCGTGCTCTTGGCTAATACTTTCTGAATCTGATTGATTTCATCCTTTCAGATAATTGGGCTACGTTGGCTGTCCAATGTACTCGAATCTTTTGATGGAGCTAATGGGCAGGCCTTGTGAAGTGAGATGACTTGTGAACAATGACGATGTTTGAAGAATCACTATCGTAGGACGTGCGAGGGTGAGATAGGACCCCATCAACTTGATGAGCAAGTGAGAGTCTTGATGTTTTAGGAAAAAAAAAAAGTGAGAGTCTTGATGCTCCAAGATCATAGAATGTATGGGAAGAGTGTTCAAAATCCGGCTTTAGTTACAATTTCATCTTGTTCTTTTGGGTCGTGCATCTTTTAATAGGATTAGTGCATTTGAATCCTAAAATTTGTCATGAAAATGCAATTGAGTTATAAAACTCTCAAAAAGTGCAATTAAATCCTAAAACTTTTAAAAAGTACAATCAAGTCTTAAAACTTATTTGCATTTTCCGTTTGTCAAGTTGGACGGAGTTAATGGAATGACTTGATTGCATTAACTTGACTAGTCTTAGGACTTAATTGCACTTTTTGAAAGTTTTAAAACTCAATTACACTTTCATGACAAGTTTTAGGACTTTCAGTAAACTTAATCGCGGTAATTGGGGATCACTCTCAATCCAGCCGCATGGAAAGCCAATATGGATAAAAGGGCCTTAATCAATCTACCGATTGAACCTGTCAGTAACATTCAACTGCTTCAATGGCTCACGCGGTTACGAGCTTACTCAACGAGCTTGGGTTTTTCAGCGAGGCTATGTACCAGCACTTGAAGAAGATGAACTCCTTGGGAGCCATTCACGACCATTGTTAGTCGAGGATCGAGGCTCAATTACCTCCTCGCACGATACCCCCATGAGCCATGTCTCGATTTAGACGTTAGAGCGGGTTAAGACTAAATACACAGTAGCCAAAGGGGGCCCGTCAAAGCAACAAAATTTGGTCGACCTTGCAGACCCAACTAAAAGAAACTGGAAGAGCTCATTAAGCGTACACACAAAAGGCCACGGTTTCCCCGGTCAGTTTCAAGAAGAAGTCCAGCAGACGGTCTATTGTCAACACTGGCCCAACACCATTCAAGTTTGGATCGAATCAAAGTCATATTCCCTACTGTCGTTTTCAAGTGTCAGATCTTATGGGAGAAGCGCTTCAAATTCAAAGTGGAGAATGGTGATCTTACAATATTCAGAACGATGCGTAGACCGCGTATCCCCTTTTGACAAGTCTTCTCCTTCTCCATTCGATCGTGTTTATGTGGATTATGGATTTGTGCATACGTTTGGGAAAACGTTGACAAGTCAAGTACCCAAGATGTCGTCCCTAGAAAGCCGAGTCGTTTCCTGGCTTCTCGAAGCCCCCCCATACCCATCACCAATCACAGTCCTCAGTTGAAAACATGCAAATGGAATTCCGGTCCAACACAGCCACCTCCTTTGAAACTTTGAAACATTCAATGTGAAAGCCTGTGTCTTACACATGACCTCCATCTTCCGGTGTCTGCGAAAGAGACCCCCACTTTGGGGGTAAGACATTGGGGGGTAAGAAATGGGCGAGCCCATGAACAAATCTCAGGGGAATGATTATGGACCGATGGATAATTCTATGCGCTGCAAGACATTGGGGGGGTAAGAAATGGGTGAGCCCATGAACAAATCTTAGGGGAATGATTATGGACCGATGGATAACGCTATGCACTGCTGTTTTGGTTGAATTGACAGCACGGCGTTTGAGATTCATATATAACATCATTTATGTAGATTTTGTGGTGAACTTTTGCAAGCACAATATCATCTTTTTAAGGTTTTTGTTATCAAAATAGATACGAAATCGAGTTAGACCTGAACGATACACTTGTCTGCACGTTGCATCTATAATTTGTGTTTTGATTAAGTAAGAAAGCTGATGACCCCTTTTAGTTAAACGTTTTTCGTTATTAAATTTTACCAAATGCCCTTAATAAAAATTTACTTGCACGCTCGATACAGACAGAGGTCAGTATTGTGTTTTAGCATTGACCCCTCCTCTCTCTCTCTTTCCATGATCGCCAATCTCCCTCTGTTTCTCCATCTCTCTCTCTCTCTCTTGTTCTTGACTCACATATGTCTGCGCATCATTCACAAGTCCCTCATATAAAGAATTGGGATTAATCTGAAGGAGGGCAAGTTCATCAACTCCTCCTGAGCCTCACTGAACAGAGAATTTATTCATTTCCAAATGATAGTCTTTGGTTGGTCAACTAAACCTGCTCCTTCCCATGACCAACCGCACAGCTTCCTTCTCTTCCTTTCTGTTTATCTTTTATTCGGGTGGTGACGAGCAGGACGTCATGGAGCTTTACTTCATTGACTTGCTTTGGTGACTTCGTGGTTGTAACAAGTTGGACCGGACCAAAACAAGGGGAGTTAGAGAGAGAGAGAGAGAGAGAGAGAGAGAGAGAGAGAGAGAGACAGAGTGGACCGGTCTTGGGTTTCTGTCACTACTTTAGCGTATCCAGCGCGCCAAAAAACCTGCGGCTTTTAGGGGTGCTGGTCAGTCTTTCGCCTTCTCGGACAACAACCACCATTAACGACTCTCCCTCCGTCTCTTTCCTCTCGTAAAACCAACCCCTTCTTGCGGTTTCGCACGAAGTACCTTTTGTTTTGTGAGAGTTTGATTCTTGCGCAATTCTTGATTGCCCAAGTGTTCAGACACCTTTTCTGATCTTTCTTAAGAGCAGTCAGCGCTGAATCAGACCGAGTCCTTGCCCTGTCTCAACTCTATAGGAAGCGTCGAATCTTGGAGGAGCAAACTCCGAGGTCCGTGGTCTTCAACTTTGCTGCTAATTCAATGTTATGAGAGCTTGTTTTGTATGCCCAGTTTCTTCTTCGTTTCGCTTCCGGGGGTTTCATTGTTTTATAGCTGAAGCATGAGGCAAGGAGTTGAACAAAACCTTTCTGTCTCTTTAATTTTGATTTCTGTCGTCTAATTTGCACCTCCGTATTCATTTTGCTGCCTTAACTCTGCATGAAACTGGGAGCCTTGCTTTTCTCTATGGCAAACGGTAATAATAGCCCGAAAGCCTATCTTTCGTTCCTTTTTAATTGCTAACAATCTCCGGTTAGACATGTTCGAAACACAATCTTTCGATCGGTAGTTAAAAGAGGGAAGTTGTTCAATGTCCATTGAATTCTGAAATCAGATGCAGGAGCGTCAGATTGGAAGGCTAAGAATGAATTAGGCATGGAATTTTAGAGCGTTTTATATTTTTGGGAAAGAGAGTTAAGTGGTTCTCATGTTGCCGAGGGTTGTGCCCTGCGTTTGGATAATTATAAACTCTGAACTTATTTTGGTGCTTGATGTTGATGATAAGGTCACAGGAATCTTTGGTGCCTTTAAACTGTACTTGTGGATTTTGCCCATCTCCGAGCATGGCTTGTTGGTAAAGATGCGAACTTTGCTCACATAGCACATTCTTATGTTGATTCAGGTTCCAGGGATAAAGTCGGGCCTCGCGACATAACTGTCGGTAAATAGCTAAACGGCCATTCAAGACTTTAGGCGCACTCTTGCTTCGACCTCTCACAGATGGAAGGGGACATTGAGTGCGGAGATCACGGTATCCGACTGCAGAACAGTCATCCCGGTTGCTGGTTTGGGTTATTTCACGTCTTCGACTATCATTACTGGCGTCCCATTAGGAGAGCGCTTCACGGAAAAGAGCGTCGAGGAAGAAAGCGCCACGGACGTAAGCCATGTCAGTTTGTCTCATCCTCCCTCGTCGCTTGTTTTATCGCCTTTTGCATCTCGTTTATCCACTATAATAACGAAAAAAGTGGGCAGTAAAACCTTTTCAATTCCAAATGGTTGTTGCTATGTTTAAGAGACCGTTTTCTATGTTGATATGTGACTGCTCTTTTGGCAATGACTAAGTACTCTTCCAGATATCTTGTTTCCTGACACCGCCGCCGACAATCCAATTACCCACCTTTCCTTGTCCATGGTACAAACCCTGATAATGGAAGATGTCTAGCACCGTGAGGAATTTTTGCCCTTGAATCAATCAATGAACAAGATAACTTTAGATTATGCTACCAATTCGAGCATCACATTGCTTGGGTAGCTTTGGATATCACATTCCTTTTCTGAAATACCGCATTAACTGTGGGTATCAGTGCTGTTTCATTTTACGATATTGCATCAACTATGACGACTTTGGATCTCACATTCCTTTTCTATCTCTTGAAGTTCTTCTCAGAGTTTATTTTTCCTCTGGTTTCAGGTTGCGCTACACCGAAAACAATCTCTTTCAGCTGCGACACTAGTCAAGGGCAAGATGAAGCAGAGCATCTACTGGTAAATGCATGTTTTTAACATAGAGCATTGTCTGAATTTCAGTATACAACTCTCAGTTTATATCATCAAATTACCAGCTATATTAGAGAATTCTCATTTCAATTACACCAATCTTTAATCAGAATGCTTTCGCTGGCACACATGTAACAATGAACTTGGATATCTTTTGATTCTGAAACTTTCAGCAGGAACGGCCTAGAGTAGAAGCTAATTCTCTCAACGATGTTCCTGCGAGTAGCACCAGAGAGCTACTTGCTAAAGATGCACCTGAGGAACAGATCCATCAAGATTGGATCTTGAGCGTTCTTCTACGTCGACATCACCGCACCGATTCCATCCTCGATGAAATAAAAGCTGAATGGAAGGATCCCATTATTATCCTTCATGATGGAGCCGACACTCCGATCCCCACATTGCAAGACCTTTATTCACTAAGGACAGGAGAGGAACTTGGTGCTGGAAAGAGAGCACACCTTCTCGAGAGAGGTGGAGAAGTGAAGCGAAAGCTGATGGGCGTTGGGCAGGGCGAGAAAAATTTGCAGCAGCACAACAAAGATAAGGCCGAGACAGAGAGAGTCAAGGTAAACACGGATTTCCTTCCCAATTTCCCCCACCAGCAAGATTCACACGCGGGAATTGCGAAACAATATGATGGCCAGCAAACTTCCATTAGAAAAGCAAGCTTCACAAAGTCTCGATCATTTCCTGTGGCCGATGCATCAGGCGTTAGAGATTATCCAAGCACTCTTAAGCACAAGCAAAGTGAAATGTGGTCTTTGCCAAAGGGTGAAAATCCGACAATGATCACTCCAGGGCCAAGAATTACCTCATCCAACTTGCTACAAAATCACGAAATACAATCAGTGCAAAGCAGTGCCATGAAGCAAGAAGTTACGGTTTCTTCCTCGGGCAACTCCCACCCAAAAAACGTGCACGGATGGAATCAGACGGTCATGAATCAGATTAAACGCATTAAGCATAGAATAAGGCGTGCATTTAAAGAAGAAAGAAAAGAAAATGCGACAGTGGATGCTCGCCTTGACAGAATATCCCCCGGATCTAGTTCTGCTGCCGACACAAATGAGATTTCTGAAAAATCCCAGTACCAAGATGGCGAAAACTGGACCCCTGTGGGTAAGCTACACAGCATGGAGAGAACTTCCTCTCTACATGAATCGCTGGATAGATATGCTCAGTTATTCGAGAATGTTTATGGGAGGGAGCCTAACCTGCATCATTCCAAGAGCCTAAAATTGACAAACGAAGACAGGAATTCCTCGGGTGGAAATACGCGTAAATATACCAGAAGGAGACTTTCCCTTCCGGATCCTGAAAGCCTATCTTTCCTCCTAGGTGTGGTGTCTTTAGATGCTCTCTGTTCAGAAATGCGAGAGTGGAAGGATGGGGATTTCTGTGTGAAAACCGAGTGTGATTCGGGTAGCAAATTAAATTCTTCAGCTATTCCTTCGAATCCTGATAGAAGTACTCCGTCGCATGATATCCCGGAGGTCAAGTTCCTTGAGAATATTAAAGAAGAAGACAGAGAAGAAGAAGAAGAAGAAGAAGGCGATGATGATGATGCAGAGACTAGTACTGAACTGCGCTCCAGCACGGTTGTTGCTTTAGATCAGAAGACTGTTATATATAGTGACAATGTTGTTGAATCAGCAAGGGAGGATAACCGTTCCCTGCATGAACGGGAGATGTCTATCACATGGGAAGCCATCGGTCAAGTAGATGAACTAAGTTCAGTTTGTAGACCCAAACCCTCTCCAAAGGACGACGAAGCTACAACAGGGGAGTTCTTGCCCTCAAACGGTATCAACTACATCTCAGAGACAAGTTCCATTTGCATCATGGCGCCTGGATTCACCTGCTTTATACTGTCTTGAATGCAGATTTCCCGATTCATATCCTCTCTAAATCGTTAAATGTTTCATCTGATCCTAGTCACTCCAAGTTCATAATTAGACCTGCTATCGGAATGCATTTACACTATTCATCAGTTGTTACTCTATTTTTTCTCATGTGCAAGAGTTGGGTGTGGCTAATTTGATCCATTGTTGCTTCAGGTTGCATTCATCTGGAGGAGCCGGGTTCTCTTGCGAACCTGCCCAGCAGCTCTGTCCTGGAAGCTTTGTCAGCATCTTACGAGGCTTTAAATGATACAGACACTGGAATGAAAAACAACATCGTAAACCGCTTCTTAAAGCCTTCGCATTTGGAAAAAAGGGACGAGGCAGACTTTAGCTACGTAAGTCACTTGCTCGACCTATCCGGTATCTTCAAAAGTGAGCAATTTGAACAGTGGCAAACCGCGGAACAACCACTGAATCCTGAGTTATTAGACGATATGGAGGATTGCGCAGCAGACCACGAGCTAGGATGCTCAGATGAGGTTGTCAGTACTTACAGCGACCACCAGCTTCTGTTCGATTTAGTCAATGAAGCGCTGCTCGAGATCTTCCAGCGATCGTCCGCTTTCTTCCCCAAAGCCTTCTCCTTTACAACCAACGTCAGACCGATCCCGAAGGGTCAGCTTATGCTCGAGGAGGTCTGGAAAAGAGTGAACCGGTATCGCACGAGGCCGGAGCTGGACCAGACATTTGATGACGTGATGGCTCGGGATATGGCGAAGGGAGATGGTTGGTTGAACCTCCAGTGGGAAGGGGAGTGCGTCGCGCTCGAATTGGAGGATTGGATTCTTGATGATCTCTTAGATGAAGTACTGAGTCCTTGAGAGTTGAGCAAGTTGGCAGGTAGAATCAAGATGTCTGCATACCGTTTTTTCGCTTGCTTGCGCACCAAGTTTTGTTCCTGATATGGTGGTTTTGTGCAGCATGTCATGAGACCGAGATGTCTTCTCAACTTATGCTAGAGTACTTGCTAGTAAAGGGGCCAGAACTTAAAAGGATTTTAGAGTCGGTTTTTATACAACACATCTGTTCTGCGTCTTAATAGACAATTAGTTCGGTATCGAGGCATGATCGTAAAGAATCTCTTTCTTTTTCTTTTTGTATATATGTTAGTACGGGTCGTGAGGGATCCAGAGTCATTCGTTGGATGTCGATAGATTCGTCATTGTATTTTGCTCGGTTGGATTAGTGTGATTGAGAGTTCATTAGCTCCACCATTCTCTGTAATTCGTAGCGAATGGAATCGAGATTGGAGCAACTAATTGCTAGAGCTTCTTCTGTTATTAAAAATTATTCATGTCAGCGTTGCGCCTACCATGCCACGTAGGACGATCGGCGTTCACGTCAGCAGCTTTTCGATCAAAATTGGCCGAATGGATTTAATTGGTAAAACGTGAAAAAATTTAGGACTCAATTAGCAAGATCAAAAGGTTTAGAACTAAATCAATAAAAATATAATAGGTTAAGGATTTATTAGAAAATTTTCGCTCTCCTTTACTGCACGCGAGTGAGCTGAAACATATTCTAAGAGGTTTTTGAAACCCTACTGGCTGTCGTATAGGCGACAGGGATCGCGATCCCCGTCTCGCCAGCACGCTCGTCCTCGGTCGTCGATTCTTCTCCCCACCGACGGTCCAGATTCCTCGCCGCGAAACCCTCGGAATTTTCGAAAATCTCCCGCCTCTTCCCCGTGAAGAACTTCCGATTTAAATACAGCGGCTCGCCGTCGTCTCCATCCTCACCAATCGCATCGCCCCATTCCTTCCCTCCCAAATCTCCTCCGCGAAATCCGGAGCACCGACCCGAAAGAAACCCCTAGCATCCGCGACCCCGGAAATGGCCCGCACGAAGCAGACGGCGCGAAAGTCCACCGGCGGGAAGGCCCCGAGGAAGCAGCTGGCGACGAAGGCCGCCCGGAAGTCGGCCCCGGCGACCGGCGGCGTGAAGAAGCCGCACAGGTTCAGGCCCGGTACGGTGGCGCTGAGGGAGATCAGGAAGTACCAGAAGAGCACGGAGCTGCTGATCAGGAAGCTCCCGTTCCAGAGGCTGGTCCGGGAGATCGCCCAGGACTTCAAGACCGACCTCCGGTTCCAGAGCGGCGCCGTCGCGGCCCTCCAGGAGGCGGCGGAGGCGTACCTGGTCGGCCTCTTCGAGGACACGAACCTTTGCGCCATCCACGCGAAGAGGGTCACCATCATGCCCAAGGACATTCAGCTCGCCAGGAGGATCAGGGGCGAGAGGGCTTAGGAGGTGGCGGTGGTGGCGGCGGCGGCGGCGGCTGTGTTGCTGTTCTTTTCGGTTTGTGTCTTAGGGTTTTTAGATCTGGATTTGTGGTTCTGGAGATGATGGGTCTGGGTCTTGCTCTGTGTGTGATGATGGACCCAGTTGTAAATCGCTCAGTTAGATGTGATTCCTGCGTTTAGCAATGCCAATTACTGATTGGTCAGTCTTTCATGGCTCTCTTGAATTTTTCTTTTTATGAGTAGACGAAAGTACTGTTTTTTAGGCCTTGACGTGGGTCGATTTGCAAAGATAGACCAGAAAAAGAAAAAAGGCTGTGTTCGTCCATTTGGAAATTGTCAAGAGATGGGCAAGCTGATCTAATCTTTGTGTCTGCAGTGAGAATTTCTGGGTCATTTGTCTGATTAGGCACTTTCTTTGTTTTGATTGACATGGACGTATCTGATTTACTTCCATCATCTACTTTAGTTTTTGATGTTTCACCGCATTCACATTCATCCCGAAATAGCTTGAGCGTTTCGTGCCTTGTGGAATTGACACAAATGGGCAGCGATGGTTGAGTCATACCGGTCTAGCGAGACGACTATCGAGGTTCCCGGGTCATCACCATGGCAGCTGCACAACCTTGCGAAGATCAAATTGGAGCAGTATATTTTAGTCATGTCGAGAAAAATGGCAATGAAGCTTGTTTGCGCTCTGCCAGTTCTTCGGGCATAATAAAAGACTTGGAACTTCCTGGAATAAGAATCGATTGCGATTGGTTTGAATCTTCAGCCTTTTGCCTAGATTAATTTTACTGCTGCTTGCAGGATTGAGATTTTTCCTGGCAAGTGCAGAGACGAACCCTTTGTAACGGCAAGCGCTCCTGCCCACCGCGAGTGCCCTTGACTTTTACTGGCAGATGCTCTACAGTGTTCTTCGAGACAAGAGGAACAAATGCGAAATATTTTAATGTGTGAATCGCAACCCTCTTTGATGACCACAAAGAAGAAAAGGCAGAAGCCACGATTAAAGCAAACTCCACAATCAGGGGACATGGGGAGTTGCAGACCCACCCACCATGTGAGAGCCTTTCGTTTGCTTTTTCGTTTCCATAGAAAGCGATTATGCGATTCCAATTCCATATCTCGGGAGCTGTTCGCCCATACCGGGCCGCACCGGATAATGCGGAGTCTCTGCACCACTCGACTTCCACCCCTCAAATACGTATATACAGAAAACTTAAGGACCAAATTTTTGTTGCCCTTTTGCTGGCGTTGATCCAGTCTCGACATCAAAGTGAAGAAAACAAAAGCAAATAATCGAATCAGTCGGGAGATGGAGCTCTCTGTTAATTGCTTTTGGTGAGTTTGAAGCACCATAGAACTGTGCAACGAAACTAGTAGCAAGTACTGCATGGAAGGATGCATATAAGATGGAATCTCCCATGAGTCACCTACCGCTTCTTTTGTTTTCTTTTGGGAGGGTCCTAGCAGTCACCATACCAATCAATTTTCACACACGAATAATCGATGAATTAATCCTCGCAATGGTGTAAATATCCTCGCAAAGGCATGCTTCGTGCCTTCATGCCTGGCTGTATCTAACGACAAATTACTTTGCTGAGCTTCCTTGTATCATAGTTTGATCCTGGTTTACTGTCATTCTTATGGGAAAGAGAGAACCGGCGGACAAATTATGATTCCGAAGGCCAGCAATCATGGAAGCACGTTCATGATATGTTACTGCTAATCATTCGCGACCAAGGTAAATACAATAATATTAATTATTGCCTGACATGGGTCTATTCTACACACAAGTCATCATTCAAGATAATTGTGCAAAAACATTAAAAAGGAGAGAATTTTCTATTTGATCAGGCTCTAGTGGGATTCGTCCACGTGTGTGGCGCATGTCCAACGTCCGTCTGCTCTTCGACAGTATAAATAGGACTCTGGTTCATGAGCTAAGGACTCATCCTAGAGTTTGATCCTGTAAGCTCAGTAAGTTCCAGAGATATCATCCAAGACTATAAACATGTCTTGCTGCGGCGGAAACTGTGTATGTGGCTCTGGATACATACGCGGCAACGGCTGTGGCGGGTAAAACGATCTCCATCATTTACTCTCGCGAGTACAGCTAGTTTTCATTTGGATAATCTCCTCTGCCATTATCAATTCAATCGCCTGCTAGTCCTGATTGTGTCGAACTAGGAGAGAAGAGATAATGGTCTATCTTTCATCTGAGTGACACATCCTATTCCTAGTTCACCAATTGAGTCGACTAGTTTCCATTTTCATCTTCTTCTTTTTTGTCAAATTTTGGGCAGACGCGGTGTGTATCCCGACGTGGCTGAGAACAGCCCTAAGACCATCATCGGCGGCGTTGCCCCCGTAAAGATGTACGTTAGTTCAACACCAACTACCGATAATGCAGAGTATCACTTAACTTTCTCCTGAACTTTGATGTCCTTGGCGGCTAATGTAAGAACTTACTGTCCTTCTCAGGGACCATGAAGTGTCCGAGATGAGCTCTTTCGAAGCAGAGCATGGCTGCAAGTGCGGATCCAACTGCACGTGTGATCCCTGCAACTGCAAATGAAGTGTCTTTCTCAGGTATCGGCTCACGGTTCGGTGACCGTTCCATAAAAAGTAAAAATCTATAATGAAGAATATGTAACCAGTAAATAAAGCAGCCGTAGCATCTACAAATCCTTTTCCGGGGGCTTTAAGATGCTCTAAGGCTGTGTAATGGAGCTTGTATTTCGTTTGCTTTGTTGTGGTGGGTACCATTGTTCGGGAGGGAGAAGACTGTATACATGGCTGTGGAGTTCACTATGAGTATGTATCTATCTGGACCTATGGTAATTCTATCTGCCATCTCTCTCATGGAATTGCTTGCAAGTGTTTCTAATAGGGTTTTGTTAAAGAGTGTCAATGGACACTCGTTAAGTTCATAACAAGGAAATGTTAAAATTTTCAATGCATCGATCACACAGGATACGAGTAAGACTTTTAAATAAAAAACTTTCCTTAATTGGACGCTGAATGTCCGCGAGACACTGTTAACGAAATCCTTTACAATTTTATTCGTTGAAGAGGGCTCGAACCTCCGAGCACACGTTTTCTGCCTCACATTCTCACCCATGTACAAGCACAAGCAAAATATTGTTATCATCAATCTGGTCATTAAACATCCGGAGAACTATACTCTTACTCTTTTTTTTTTTTTTTTTACGAAAAAGAGCGAGGAGGGGCAACCGGCACTAGCAATAGCAATCCCATTGATCATTACCATAAGGTTTTGTACACTTTCTATGGAATGTTAAGTCTGTGTCATAGCTAATCCGCATCACCCAGGAGGCGAAAATATAAGATTGACGATCCCGTCACCGTAGCCCTATCAAGACGCTAGCAATCATGAAGTCTCTTCACACGAGACACGCGCATCTAGCAACGCAGCATGAGCGGTTCAAAGGTTCGTCCACCAATCTAACTCGTGATACCATGAAAGACAAATAATCCTCTACAGCTAGGCCCGCCATCTTGGTGGTATCCAGGGAACTATACTTGCTGCTTACTGCTAATGGAATCACACAGAGCCCACTGCTGACCTCCTACTCCCCAAAGGAACATATCATCTTCTGCCGTTGGACTCTGAATAAAGCATCCATATCTCACAATCAATAGCTGTGTAGCCTATTAATTATATAGGTCATGTGATTCTCCCGTCAGGAGATAATTTCCATTGAAAAACTGCAACAGAACCTCCTTTTTTAGTTACTGACATGTCAATATTGCATTTATTTTACACTACCTTATGAATGGATTTACAAGGATTTGTATTGAAGGTTTCAGCTAATTTATCCCGCAAGGTCCTCTCAAGAAAATAGGGTAACTATAATCACTTGTACAAAAGGTTCACACTAAAGTCCTCTGTAGAAAATTCGAGTTTGCGATGTAAGGAGGAGTTCCATTGTAAAAATAGCTCCATAAACCTCAACATACTTATGAGCGATAGTTTACAGATGAGAAAATGATGATTCGGTTCTCGTCATCAAACTTTCAGTTGTCTTGCATACAAGAGAGGGGCGATGAGCAGAAGCAGCATAATAGATGCTTTCTACCTAAAAGGTCAAAAAGCATCGGGAATAAGTTGTTCCATTACTCATGTCAGACAATTAAGGAACTCTGCAGCAGTTGCGATTGCACCTCCTGTGATGGCATCCAACACAACTCTGTCTCTGTTATTGTTGCTGGCCGCAGATATTGTAAGGCCGGTCAAAGCACCCCCTATCATAGCATTTTTCTGCAAGAGTGAAAGAGTTTTGGTCAATCGCTCAGCTGATAAGAGAGATATTGCTGTGTTGGGTAAATCAGTAACTAGGGAGCGGAACTCAGGAAGCTTAGCAACAAAAACGTAGCATTTTTCCAGCTAGACTTCCATACAACAGTTGTAGAAGTCTTTCATGTCTGACCATCCATGTAAAAGTTCAGGTTGCGTTTCTAGTAGTCGAGGAAGCGGAAGACATTGCAACAACATCATCCTTCCCACTACCGAGACTCGTATAAAAATTTTGAACAACTAAAGAACTCTTCTTGAAGAAAGCCAAATCCCATGAAGAAATGGCAATTCCACACAAGGCAGAGCAGGCATTACCCAGTCTCTGGTGCCACGGATTCTCTCTACCCCGTACTCCACTCCTGCATAGACTCCAGCAACTGTCCCTGTTTATACATAGGATAATCCTCACATTATCGCTGCTCTTGTAAAGAGAAGAAATTTTAGACACTCCCCTGCGCAAATATGAGAAACTTTGCATGTACAGATTGTATCTTGATTAATACTTACCCCAGTACGCCCCTTCTTTGCACATCTTCTTCAACTGCAATTTCCAAGTAATCACATCAGCAGGACAAAATGGCCATCAATTATCTGTTAAACTACTTTGCAATATGCAAATGAATATGCCACAGAAATCCCTCTTGGCAGATTCTACAGTCCAGCAACTCCAAGGAGCAAAATCTTTCGAGATAATTTCGGTCTCGAATAAACCAATGAAAGCATTTTATGAAGAATGGATTAGAAGCGTCATAGTGATTGATCATGCAAACTGTTCATTACATTCGATAGTACAGATCTTAAGCATAATTTGGCAAGAAAATAGGATATATCTCAGCATTACAGATCGAATTGACCAGCATAGTCCAAGAACACTCACCGTGTCCTCAAAACTGTGACTCGAAAAACTCCCTGCAAAAAAGCCACACCGAACGTTAGCACCACTCCAGCCAATGGAACAACCTGCCAATCTGATAATTGAGATCTGAGAACCCGCTAAAGAAAGTTCACAGGACGAGACAAGTCCTTCACGCCCTTTGCGGGTAAAAATCGATACACGAGAGATCGAACAACCAGCTGAACTCTTTCAGCTGAACCGCTAGGAACATACTCGACATACACATTACTCCATTCATACTAATTTTTGGGGGTCAAACACCAAAAAGAAAAAAAGAATCAGCTTGGTAACTTCTGCAAACGTAGGAGCATAGAGCAGAGCAGACAGACACATAAAAAAGTATCATCTTTATCGTATATTCTGTCCGATGTTAAGTTCAAGAGAAGCCAAATCAATCGTGAAGACAACAATAGCGGTAAAAAAAAAAAGAAAAGAAGAGACCTTTCTTGACGATGAAGTAGGCATCTTCCGCGGCTGCTCTGGTGGCTGCGACCTGCGAGACTCAACGACCCAGTTGTCAATTCCAACCGATAGATAGATTCAGGGGAGAAGAAAGACGGAGGAAGAAAGCAGCAGAAGAAGAAGAAGAAGAAGAAGCAAGAGAATGGTTACGGTGCCGATCTTGAGGAAGCCATCGACGGTGACGTTGAGCAAGGGATTGCCCATGTCAATGGCGACGTCCACCTTGGGGCCCGAGATCGACCCGGCGTACCTGCTTCTCGGCATCTTCCCCGCCCTCACGCTTCCCACTCAAGCTCGCTGCAAATGATTTGGATGATGAAGATGAAGATGATATCGGTGTGTTTTGTCGTTATAGTCTTGTAGATGCTCCTCAATAAAATATCTCCGACCCAAAGGAAGATGAAACTAAGGCCGCATTTGGTAACTCGCCAAATAGGCCAAATAGTAACTAATTTTATTTTTTTATTTTTAGAATCAATTTTAGAATAGAAATTCGTTTCATAAATTTTTTATTCCTGAGTATAAATTTATTCACAGAAACAGTTTTGAAACAGAATCAAGAAAAAAAAAGTTTCTTCTTGATTCTGAGAATAAGAATTAGAAATGAAAAAGAACTTTTTTTTTCTTTTTCTTGATTTTCTTCTTCTTCTTCTTCCTGGCTTGTGGCCGGTGGCCGGCCGACGACCGGCCACGGGCCAGGACCGGCTCCGGCGAGGGCTGGACCCTCGCCGCCGCCCTCGCCAGATCCGGCTTGCGGCTTGGGCGAGGGCAGCCCTAGCCCAGGCAGCTAGTCGCCCTCGCCGGATCTAGCGAGGGTCCAGCCCTTGCCAAATCCGGTGAGGGCAGCACTCGCCCAAGCCCCGAGCCGCCCTCGTCGGATCTGGCGAGGGAGGCCCTGGCCTGTGGCCGGCGCTGGCGACCTGGCCATGGCCAAGGAAGGGGAAGAAGAAGAAAAAAAATAAAAATAAAAAGAAATTAATATTAAAAAATTCAAAAAATTATTAATAAAAATAAATTTTGTGTAGTTACCAAACGCATTTCTGTTCTTTTTCTATTCCAAAAATAGAAATTTTGGGCAGTTTACCAAACACCTTCAAATGTTTAGAAATTGTTCTCGGGCACAGAGTAAAAAAGAATCATTTCTGAACAGAAATTGTTTCCGGGAACAAAATGGTTACCAAACGCACCCTAAAACGTTAGTTTCGAAAGATCAATCATTTTTTATGTTTAAATATTTCGTGGGAGACCAAAATATTTTTCGCACATTCGTTCTTCAATGTAGTCTCTGGACTTTTAATATATGTTCAATGTAGTCCATAAACTATTTCATGTTCAATGTAGTCCTTCCCTTAATTAAAGTTCAGCAACTAAATTGAATATTTTCATACAATGCAAGGACTAAATTGAATATGCACTAAAAGTCCAGGGATGACATTGAACAAATTAAAAGTTTAGAGACCACATTGCACATGGAGTTAAAATTTATGGATCACATTGGGTCAAAGTTTATGGATTGTTTGTATCATTTTCCCATATCAAAATCATGCTTTCAATTAATAATTTAAACTTTTAAAATCGCCGGCCGTGATTTCACGAAATTTCGCATTGTATCAGAGCATGGGTCAAGAGTCCATCTTCCCGCTATTCTGTTTGTTTTCCTCTTATCACCGCTTGCCTCACTAAAGTCATTCAACCATATCTTGTCTTGCCCATGTAAGAAAATTGATTCGAACATGCTTAAGTTTTCAGGACGGATGATTTGGCTTTCGAAATAAGAGCGCATCCTTTGGAAACTGCAGAGGAAAAGCACCGGAAGTTTTCTAAAGAAATAAGGGATATGTTTACTAGAAATCTCAAAACTTGTCACGAAAGTGTAAATGAATTCTAAAACTTGCAAAAAGTGTAATTAAGTCCTAAAACTTATCACGCTGGTGCAATCGAGTCTTAAAGTTAACACTGTCTAACTTACTAACGGAAAACGCTAACGTGGCGCTGACGTTAATTTTTTTAAATTATTTTTTCTGTCATACATGGTGATAATGTGACTTATTATTATTATTATTATTATTTTAATATAAATTTTATTTAAATTAAAAATTAAAAATTTAAAAAAAGCAGTAGGGGGAGAAGTTAGGCGGAGAGGACTGGAAGCCCTTGCTGCCGCCGGCGCCTGGCGACCCCCACTTGCTGTCCCCTCCCGATGATGGTGGGTCGGCGGCGACAAGGAGGGCTGTTTTAAATTTAATTTAAGTAAAATTAGTATTAAAAATTAAATTTTAGTCAAAATGACGTCATTTTAATTTTATGTTTTATAATATAGTCACGTCATCGCCATGTCTATAAGGAAGCATATGTGAGCAGTAAATAAAGCAGCCGCAACATCTATAAATCCTTTTCCGGGGCATTAAGATGCTCTAAGGCTGTGTAATGGAGCTTGTATTTCATTTGCTTTGTTGTGGCGGGTACCATTGTTCGGGAGGGAGAAGATTGTATTGGAATGTTAAGTTTGTGTCGTAACTAATCCGCATCACCCTCGAGACGAAAATACAAGATTGATAATCCCGTCATCGTAGCCACTATCAAGACGCTAACAATCAGGAAGTCTCTTCACACGAGACACGCATCTAGTAACATAGCATGAGCAGGTTTCACACTAAAGTCCTCCATAGAGAATTCGAGTTTGCGATGTAAGGAAGAGTTCCATTGTAAAAATAGCTCCCTAAACCTCAATAAACTTAAGAGCGAACAGTTTACAGATGATAAAATGATGACTCGGTTCCTGTCATCAAACTTTCAGTCGTTTTGCTGCGATGAGCAGAAGCAGCATACTCTACCTAAAAAGCAAGAAAGCATAGGGAACAAGGTTGTTCCATTATTCATGTCATATTATTAAGGAACTCTGCAGCAGCTGCGATGGCACCTCCTGTGATGGCATCCAACACAACCCTGTCTCTGCTATTGTTGCCGGCCGCAGATATCGTGAGGCCGGTCAAAGCGCCCCCTATCATAGCAGTTTTCTGCAACATATTCAAAGGGAGCGAAAGAGTTTTGGTCAAACGCTCAATCGATAAGAGAGATATTGCTGTGTTGGGTAAATCAGAAACTACTAACTAGGGAGTGGAACTCAGGAAGCTTAGCAACAAAACTGTAGCAGTTTTCCAGCTAGGCTTCCATACAACAGTCATAGAAGTCTTTCATGTCTGGCCATCCATGTAAAAAGTTCAGGTTGCATTTCTAGTAGAGTCGAGGAAGCGGCAGACATTGCAACAACAACATCCTTCCCGCTACCGAGACTTGTGTAAAAATTTTGAACATGTAAAGAACTCTTCTTGAAGAAAGCCAAATACAAGGCAGAGCAAGAATTACCCAGTCTCTGGTGCCACGGATTCTCGATACCTCGCACTCCACTCCTGCATAGACTGCACCAACTGCCCCTGTTTTATACATAGGATAAATCCTCACGTTATCGCCGCTCTTGTAAAGAGAAGAGATTTTAGACGCTCCCCTGCGCATATACGAGAAACTATGCATGTATAGATAGTAGCTCGATTAAAACTTACCCCAGTATGCCGTTTGTTCGCCCATCTTCTCCAACTGCAATTACCAAGTAATCACATCAGAAGGACAAAATGGCCATTAATTATCTGTTACAACAACTTTGCACAATGCAAATGAATATTCCACAGAAATCCCTCTTGGCAGATTCTACAGTCCAGCAACTCCATGGAGCAAAACCTTTCGAGATAATTTCGGACTCGAGTAAACCAACGAGAGCCTTTTATAAAGAATGGATCGGAACCGCCATACCAATCGATCATGCAAACCGTTCATTACTGTTGAAGGATATTTTAGTCTTTTTCATTGTCAGTGAACCCTAATGCTCGCTATATATACTAATGTAATTCGTAATTATGACATAATAAGAAATTCTTATCTTTCGTTTTCATGGTATCAGAGCCACAAAACCTTTTGCCTTAGCCGCCGACGATCATCGTTACATCTCAGGAGAAATCATTGTCGCCGGTTATGATGACACGTTTTCTCCTGTCGCAAAGATGCCTTCTGTTCGTGTTTTCATTTCTCTTGCTGCTCGATATGGTTGGACTCTCCATCAACTTGATGTCAAGAATGCCTTCCTTCATGGCGACTTGGCAGAGGAGGTATATATGGAGCAACCTCCGGGGTTTGTTGCTCAGGGGGAGTCTACTAGTGTTTGTCGCCTGCGCAAGGCATTATATGAGTTGAAACAATCTCCTCGTGCCTGGTTTGGTTGTTTTAGTGATGCAGTTATTCGGTTTGGCTTGCAACGTTGTACCGTGGATCATTCTGTATTTAGTTCCACTTCTTCTCCGGGATGTGTTCTCCTAATTATGTATGTGGATGATATTATTGTCACTGGTAGTGACTCTGTGGGCATACAAAAGTTGAAACAGATTTTACGGACAGAGTTCAGTACAAAAGATATGGGTCGTTTACGGTATTTCTTGGGCATTGAAGTTTGAAGTGGCCTACTCACATGATGGTATCTCATTATCACAGCGAAAATATGTTTTGGATATCCTCAGTGAGGTTGGTTTTCTTGGGGCTAAGCCTGTCGATACTCCGATGGATCCTAATGTGAAACTTGATGCAGAGCATGGAGACTTACTCATGATCCTAGTAAGTATAGGAGGTTAGTGGGTAAGCTCAACTATTTAACTGTCACACGACCAGATATTTGCTTTGCTGTTAGCGACCAGATATTTGCTTTGCTGTTAGCGTGGTTAGTCAATTTATGAGTGCTCCTCGCACTACACATTGGGAGGCAGTGCTACGTGTTGTTAAGTACTTGAAGGGAGCACCAGGTAAAGGAATTTTGTTCAAGAATCATGAACATCTTAATGTCACTGGCTACTCTGATGCTGATTGGGCAGGATGCCCTATGGAAAAGTAAGAAGCAACAGGTGGTGTCTCGATCAAGTGCAGAGGCAGAATATCGAGCCATGGCTCATGTGACTAGTGAGTTACTTTGGTTAAGGATGTTATTATCCGAACTTAGCATGCCATCTTCAGCTTCCTCAGTTTTGTGTTGTGATAACCAGTCCGCCATGCATATCGCTTCAAATCCAGTTTTTCATGAGCGCACGAAGCATATTGAAGTAGATTGTCATTTTGTGCGAGAAAAGATTCAGAACAAGGACATAACACTTCAATACACACGGACCGAAGACCAACTTGCTGATGTTTTCACTAAGTCATTGCGAGGTAATAGAGTAACTACTTTATGTAACAAGTTGGGGCTCTTTAATATTTATGCCCCAACTTGAGGGGGAGTGTTGAAGGATATTTTAGTCTTTTTCATTGTCAGTGAACCCTAATGCTCGCTATATATACTGATGTAATTCGTAATTATGACATAATAATAAATTCTTATCTTTCGTTTTCAATTACATTCGATAGCACACATCCTACGCATAATTTGTCAAGGAAAGAGGATATATCTCAGCATCATAGATCGAATTGACCGGCATAGTGCAAGAACACTCACCGTCTTCTCAAAATTGTGACCCGAAAAACTCCCTGCAAAAAACCACATTGAACATTAGCACCATTCCAGCCAATGGAACAACCTGCCAATCTGATAATTGACATTTGATCAGAGTCCGCTAAAGAAAGTTTACAAGATGAGACAAGTCCTTCACGCCCTTCGCAGGTAAAAATCGATACTCGAGAGATCGAAAAACCAGCTGAACTCTGTCGGCTGAATCGCTAGGACCATACCCGACATACTATGCACACTTCTCCATTCACACTTTTTTTTTGGGATCAAACATCACAAAGAAAAAAGCTAAAAAAAAGAAAAACAGCTTGGTAACAGCGTAATTTACTCAATACTAATTTTTTTGACCATGAAATCCCACACACAAACGGCGGATGGCTCTCCAAGTCTTTGTAAAAACGGATGTCTTTTAGGCACCAAGCCCCCTGCGGATTTTGATTAGCACAGGTGAATTCCGATGCTCAGGTTCTATATTATGGCAAGTGCAGAGCATGTTCTGATGCACCGGTTCCATAATATGGACAAGTTCAAGGGAAGGTAAATCAATAGAGAAGAGAACAATAGCGGGAAAAAAGAAAAAAGAAAAGACTAAGACCTTTCTTGGCAATGCAGTAGGCATCTTCCGCGGCTACTCTGGTGGCTGCGACCTGCGAGACTCAACGCCCCAGTTGTCAACCTCAACCGATATACATTCATGGGAAAAAAAGACGGAGGAAGAATGCAGAAGAAGAAGAAGAAGAAGATGCAAAAGAATGGTTACGGTGCCGATCTTGAGGAAGCCGTCGATGACGGCCCTGATGAAGGGATCGCTCCTGTCGACGGCGTCGTCCACCTTGGTGCCGGAGATCGACCCTGCGAGCCCGCTTTTCGACATATCTTCCCCGCTCTCTCACGCTCCCGCTCAAACTCGCTGCAAGTGATGAAGAAGACGACGACGACGACGATATCGTGTGTTTATAGATGCTCTTCAATAAATATTTTTCGTGGGCTGTCGGAGATATTAGGATAATTCTCTAAAATATTTTGAGATCATTAGAATATATCTATTGGTTTTTTTTTGGTATCTTTTAAAATTGCGCGATATCTCTTGTTTGATAATGCATATATATTATCAGCTTATAAACAGACTGATGTACTCTTCTTTATGATATATCGAATTATACACAAATTTTTCCGTTTTCTCTCTTCTGCATTCTTATATTTAACTGACGATGAAAATATTTTCCGTGGATTCATTTTTATAAGCAATACAAGCCATTATTCTTAGGAATATTTTTCAGATCATTCATGTTTCACGAAACAAATAGAGAACTTGTGATACTCACCTTAATCAGTGAATTTCATTTACTTATATATTGCACTTGTGGAATGATAATATTGCCCAAAGTACTCGGATAGGAAATCCTAAATTCAAATCTTTCTAAATTCCTATCTACTTCCAAAATTCAGCTTACGCATGAAGTGAAGTGTTAAAACATATAAATATCATATCACGCTTTCGATCAATAATTCTTTTTCCTCTTTTTATAATTTAAATTTTTAAAACTGTTAGCTGTGATTTCATGAAATTTCACATGGTATTAGAGCACGGGTCAAGAGTTCATCCATCAGCTTTTAAAACTCTGTCCAGATTGCCATGCATGTTCCTACATCAGCTCCACAACTGATGCAGCGATAGCAACAGCATAGGAAAGAAACACGATTCTGCATTTGAAATCCTTGAAGATGGAGCATGATGACTGTCAAAACATTTAATCGCCTAAGGAGCGTCATTCTCGACATCCATGACCAGCCCATTTTACACGAACTTCGGTCGTCACATGAGGCAGGACCAGGAACATACCTAGACCCTAGTTACTAGTTAACTCAATGTGCCATTTACGCGGCAGTTCAGTCATCACCCGAGCCACACTCTGCCTACTCACTCATTATAATTTCAATCAACTCCAACATCATCGCCCTAATGTTAGCAAGCATGAGGAACTCCAAGATGTCTAAAGCCGTATGCAGTAATATGTACAAGAAGATTTTAAGGCGAAGAAACAGCAAAAACAATTATCTTAAAGCACCACAAGAACTTGCACATACTGGACCTGGTTTTCCTCCATCCTTGATACTGGTGCTATTGAGAAACAAGGCCTTCCTAGGCATCAAGCCAACAAGAAGTTGCGTCCAAATGTGGTCTTTCTTTTAAGGTCTATGATGGAACATGTACCTCCAAATGTCATTCACAATCACATGAGACATATGTACTTGCATACTTCTGACAATTGGTCTTATTCTACACACAAGCAGGTGCAAGCGTAAATACTCCTCGGAGAGTTTCAAGCACAAACCTGGATATATAATGAGCGAAGCATACTTGGAGGCGAATCACTTCATTTGAGGACAACAGCTCAACTAACCCCGCAGGAGTTCATTTCACTACATAATACATGATGCAGCTCAAGAAAGTGTGACCAAAGAAAGCTAAAACAGAATATGCTACTGGTGCAACGGGTGCATACCGAATCCTCAGATTAGGCTGGTCTTATGTAGAGCCTGCCATATCCAAGGGCTAGGATGCACTCGTTGAGCTCCATATCGTTCCCTGTAGAAGACTAACACTGTTCAAACCTTTGAACGATGCTCAGCAAATTCAGCAATTCAAACATCAAAGTATAAAGCATAGAAGTTTTTTCTGTTTTAGACCGATTCCACCAAGAATGAAACTCACAACACAAAAGTGATGCATATCCTGTTATTCCACAGAGATCATCTGTGCTGTTATCTGGTTCCAAAGATACTCCATGGGAATAAAAAGTAAAAGCAAAAAGAAATTTTTTTCAAGCCATCATGAGCTCATGTTGAACAATTTACTTCTGACAGCACAAGAATTTGAAGTCCATGAGTCCCACGTCACAATAAACAAAGCAAGTCACATTTACGAAGGCAATTTTTAATGTAAAACTAAGGCGGCAGTTCTTAGGATGCTAATTCATCCTTCGGAAAACTAATACTCAACAATTGATAGCAAAAAGTGAGAAATTGTGTCTTAGCTTAAAGAACTTCAGAAGGCTTTTCCATTTTCAAGACACCACGTTCTAGTTCTTGCTCTCCCCAAAAGTGACCTAAGTAAAATATTTAAAGAGCTGCAAACAGGCCGGTCAATCGTCATGCAGTGCATCGGCTTTAATGAAATACACAGAAGACTTCATGTCCTTTCTCTGGGAATCAGCAGGTTCAAAAGATATCGTCAGCATCGGAGACACAACACATCTCACACATCTCACACATTTCAGATTAAGGATTCCCTAAGGATATCTGAGCATTATATCAACTGTCCACAGCGAGTATTTTCACAGCCATACTCTATATTCAAAATGTCATGATGAAATTTATTAAGGAGACAAGAATCACCACCGTGGCTCCATAAATGAACCTAACAATTACCCTTTATAAAATAAAAAACATATATCAATCGCTCAATAGCGAGGGAAGAAAACTACTCATTAGGCAACAATCTGCACCACCTAGCACTGTCATGTAATTCAAAGTATTGATGTAACTAATAGACAGTTCTTCTAGTAAGCTTTTAGATAGCAGAATAAAAGGAGGAAAAAGTAGCTTTCTTGCAGCAAAATAACCACATCATTTCTCATTCACATAGAGAAATATCTAATCTTTAGTTGACACTTCGATTACATTCTCGTATAGAAAGACATTCCACAACATAGAAGTCTTCCACTTAAGATCAGGCGTGGCTGCGTGGCACGTTCCCACTCCCAATTATTTTGACAAAATAGCCGCGTACAAGTCACTTACCTATATATCTTAGCTAGAGTCATCCTCTTTATGACGGTGTCTTCTGCTACTCTTGGCAGATCGCTTCCTTTCCCTCCCAACACGTGAGTCATCTGAGCTACTTGCTTGGTAATCAGAAGACGCAGCTGCCCTCCAGCTCTTTTGCCTGTGCCTCCTGTCATAATCACCTGATTCATCTGAGCTGGAATCATCTGTATATCTATGACTCTTTCTCCTCCTTTCATCCGTCTTACTATTCCTATGCCTTCGTCGATGCTCCTCCTCATCTGATGACTTGTCCCTCTTCCTCATCCTCCCCTTCCTTCTCTTTCTTCTAACTTCATCCTTATCCTCAGAGAGACTGCTTCTTCTCCTTCCACTCTTTCTCTTCTTCGACCTCCCTCTCTTATTTCTCTCCCCCATATCACTAACCGAGTCATCATCTTCTGAACCATCCCCCCTTCTCGTCTTCTTCTTTGATGAACTTTCTGTGCTACCCTTAGTGATTGGCTTCTTCCCCTCACGCTTGGCAATTACCCTCTCAATCTCCACGCCAACATCAGAATCCGAAGTCTCACTTTCGTCTTCTTCCTCTTTGCTATCCTCCTCACTTCCCGCTTCAGTGTTACCATTCGCCTTGTTACCACTCCCCTTCAGCTTATCCAACCCAGGAAAAGATGCAACCGCAACCTGCACTGCCTCCGTGTCCTTTTCCTTATTATCATCATTCGTATTCAGGAAGTTTCTACACTGAAATGTCAGGTGGCCAACACGGCCACACTTCTTGCATGCGCCGCGGGCCTCGTCGGCATTCGACCCAGTAAAACGGGCAAGAGCAAGCAGATCTTGGAAGCTCGTGTACGAGTTCTCGGCCTCACGCTCTGAATTAGCCCCCTCGTTGGGAGTGGAGCTCTTTGCATCATCCTTGTTGGGGGCATAGGGATCATACCCGATCGCGCTCTGCCATATGCCATGGGTTTGAAGGGCTGCACTGCTGTGAACCCTATTGTTCGCGGGCATGCGAACCCTTCCTGCGGTGGCCGGCATCTTCAAAGCCTACGAAGCCCTGTATCCGACAACCAAACCGGACAAATCATAAACACCCGTCTCCGATTTCTCAGCAATCGCAATGACCAAACTGACACGTGGGCTTTCGGAACTACCAAATCATACCCCAGCCGAGATTTCAACCCCGAATTCAAGAAAACCCCAACTTGCAGACTCCGCAATCAAGCCACCTTAAAACGAGTCGGTACATACATAGCCGCGTCGCCATCCAACACCCGCCCGACCTTAAAATCACACCGACACAGACAACGAACGCTGCTCATAAAGACTAGGAAACATGAACAATGCGAATGCTTTACTATACATGCATCGGATCCTAAAATTTAAACTAAATCCCAGGATAAAAAAGGAAGAAGGGAACCGGACGAGACATCACTGCGACGTCTAGAGATGCTTGCTTTACCTCTGTGGTCGCGACTCGATGAGTTTGGATGGATACAGAGGCGATTCGGTTGATGAAGAGGAATTGCCGGACGAACTTCGCGGCAAAGCGAAGTTTCAAAAATCTGTTTTGGAACGAGAAAAAGAAGGGAAGGAGCGGTTCCCATTTTATGGGCCGCTCTACGTGTTATGGCGGGCTTAGCGGACTACTTCTGTTCAATGGGCTCTGGCCCATCCGGCCCAATCACCGGTCCGTTTTGTTCTGATCGTTTCAGCTTTCTGAATTTTGAGCATTTCGAGATGTTTTCTAACCCCAAAAAAATAAAAGTATTAAGAAATGCTTTGCGTGGCTTCAGAATTAAAAAAGATATAAGTACATATATATATTCAAAAAGTTGTTTGCGCGTAGTTTTGAGCAGTACTCACATTGCAAGCAACCAGCAATAAAGAGTCCAATAAAAATGAAGTGAATTTAGATGTCCGGCGAAAAAAACTGAGACGAAATAAAGGACGGTCATTATATATCAAATTAGAAAATATCATGAAAAATAATAAAAGATGGGGAGTGCAACCCCGATTTCGGTGTCTAATTTTCGCTTACCAAACACGTCGTTGGTCTTTGGTTTTGCCTCTCGAACTTGAGGAACCTTTTTACGTGCCGACCGATCATCAAAGCAAATCACGGGCCTGAACAACTCATTTGGCCCGTCGAGGCTTGCTTTTCTGAACACGACATCCCTCGATGTCCGGCTCGGCTCTTCGGTTGAGTTCCCGCGCATTCGGGGTTCTTTCAGCTCTCCCGGGCCACTTGAGGTCAAGCTCGAGCTCGCGAGACGACGAGCCAAAAAAAGAAAAGAAAAGAAAAGAAAAACAGTAATGAAAGAGAGGGGGGGGGGGCAATGAATGGGGGGCAAATCCTCCTTTCCTTGAGCGGTCATGCCAAATGGATAAATACGAACAGGAAAAGATCATTTGAACGACCCGGGATTCGGCAAACGAAGACCAGATGGCCTTACCCAGAGCGACACCACTTCGTGCTTCGAACTGAAACCAAAGTGCTGCTCCGCGCGGAGTCAAACATCCGACGGCTGTCGTCTCTTCTCCGCTCGATCGCACTGTCCTCATCGCTCCTCCGCTGAAAAGTGAAACAACCCCCCCAACCCCAACCCCGTTCCCATGAAGGCACGCGCGTCCGCCAAGAGATCTCCTCCGCCGCCGCGCCGCCCGCCGCCCATGTCGACGGCCGACCCCGAATCGCCGCCGGGGGGCCACGTCCCGGACCCCGGCACGCCCGAGCCCGACCACCTCGCCGGGGCCGCGCCGCGGGATCCCCTCCTCCAGTCCGGCTGCTTCATCGATCCCGCCGACGACGACGCCGCCCTAGCCCCCGGCGACCGGGAGGGCCAGAACGGCGCCGCCGAGGAGGCGGAGGCGGCTCCGATCTCGAGCCGGGCCCCGGGCTCCGCCGACGGGGCCGCGACCCCGCAGAGGCCGAGCTCGAACGGCGGGGCGGAGGCGGTGCCCCCGACGCCGGAGAACGCCGGCTCCGCCGATGACCCTTCGAGCCGGCGGAAGACCCGCGTGGTGTTGTCGGAGACGCCGGATTGGCTGCCCGCCGGTTGGTACGTGGAGGATCGGGTCAGGACGTCCGGTGTAACAGCTGGGACGAGAGATAAGGTGAACTTCGCGACCGTTGTTTGAGCTAATCTTCAGCTATTTCAATCGCCATGGTGTAGTTTTAGCTGCAACTAGAATGAAGTTGAACTAGCTCTTCAATGCCCAAGTATTAACAAGACTGAACAAGACTGCCCGATGACGAACACTGTGACTTGTCTGTGGTCTCAGCTGAATGTAGAAGCTTAGCTGATTGCTTTCCGTTGAGGAACTGGGTTGCAATAACTGATGGGTATGTTGAACCTTGATACTATGGAATAGACTCAGTGCCCATTAACGGAGTGATGAGAAGCTATTCTGGGAAAAAAAAAACTTTGTTTAGCTTGATGATGGATTGGTTTCTCTGATACCATCTGTCTTGTGAAAAGAGGAAGTGAGTAGTGAAAGCAAGGCGTTGGTGTTATGTGCTGTGAGGTAGAAGGCTAGATATGTACATCATTTAGAGCAGATAATCTTGCTGTTGTGAACTGAGAACAGTAATTTTGGGTATAGGGCTGCGAAAACGAGAGAAGTTAATGTTTCTGAGTAAATCACCCGTCGGGTTTACATTGTTGCCGAAGCTAGTGATGTTACCATTTCATGAAGAAATAACCATGCAGTGGAAAACTTGGGGATGGTGTTTAGGGAACTGCTCTAGAGCCATCGTATATAGACACATTTGACTTAACTCTCCCTCTCTTTACTTGGAATATTCTTTTGGAGTTAAACGTCCATGATTACACTCTTGCAACTAGTAGTATTTAATTCATATTTGACTATCAGGATTTGGAAGATTCATGTATTTACGTTGTAACATATTGTATCAGCCTTTGCATGTGTCGAAAGCCGCTTAGCCATGTGCCTATTTTAGGGAAAAGAAGAGCTAGAACTCAATCCTCCTTTTGCCTTTCTAAATTCATTTCATTCACTTGCAATCCTGAACCATATTATCCTATACAATCAATTGCTACTGCTTCACAGGCTTACTTTTCCAAATTCTAGTGTCTTTCAAACGAATCAAATCGCTCCGACGGTATTATATCTATTTGTCATCTCTGCAGCCAATATAAGTGTCTTTAAACAGTACTTTATGAGAAAAAAGACAGCTGGGTGTGATTTTAATTACAGGCATATTCCAAAAGATCAGTTGGTTAGATTCGTGACAGTAATTTTCAGAATTGTATCTGGTGCTGTGGCTGGAGAGCATCGTGGAGCTCTCTGTAAGTATGGGTGAGTTCTAAGAGAATTAAGCACCTCTGTCTAGTATAGATGGATTTGCTTTCTCTCGACTTGATGAGCAGGTGGAATGCTGCCAAGAGAAGTCAATATTGTCACACAGCAGCGCCTCGGGCGTGCTATCCTGAGCATCCATGAAGCTGTTCCCACTAAGTAGGACAAAGGCTTTGTGGTGGTGGGTGTTTGTTTCTGTATTTTCCAGTGCATCCATCTTAGAAGTCGCTTCAAGTTGGTCTCAGTTAGAGTTAAACAGGAAAATTCAAAGAAGGTTTTTGTGTTATTGATCTTATGTTGCTTCTTGAGATATCATTAAAAGCTCAAAGGTTGGTTGATGTTGGAAAATCATGCTCTTATAGCATGTCTTTGAGCATTAATTAGTAAAGTACACTACGTAGGTTTTATGTCTTTGTTGTTTTGTGCGCTCATGTATGCATCCACCGGCAAAATTCTTTACCTTGATACCTGTAGGATATGTTTGCTTCATCTATACAACATTACTAAGAGAGATCTTCTTAAATTCTTCAACCAGAGCCTTCTCTTTTTTCTCCTCATATAGATACCATGATGGTTTTTCTCTCTCTCAATGCTCACCCTCCTGATTGTCACACTTTCAACGTCAGTTATTGGAGAAACTTGAAGTGCCTCAAGTAGACCTTCTCACGTTTTACCTCGCCTTGGCTCCATGACGGTTTTTCTTCTCTCTCTCAATGTTCAGCTTCCTTACGCCATACTTCCGTTATCTTTACTCTTCCCAATGTCCGTAGCAGAATAGTCGAAAATCTCCTCATTTTTTCTCTCAACTGTGCATCATGACAGCCTTCTCTTTCTCTGAATGCTTGCCTTCTCAACTGCCCCAATTCTGTGTCACTCACTCTTCCAGGGTCAGTTACATACTTCATTTAAACCTCCTCATGTTTTAAGTCGCCTCCACACTGTAACAATTGTTTCTCCCTCCTTTAAATCCGGGCAACAAAGCTGCCACGTTTCCATTGTCAATTACTCTTCCCAATCAGTTAGTTTACTTTCTCCCTATAAATCACCTCTCAATTATCCTTCTCCAGTCTCCTGATATCACTTCACTGGGCTCTTACTGTTTGCATTGGTGCGGTGTTGTTAAGGTCAGTACCTTTCGTCAAAACTTTCCCTGAGCTTACTCTCTTCAGTTTAACTACTTGAAGTGTTAGTCTAAACATTCATAGTTTTTTTTTTGTCCGTAAATGCCAAAATATAGTTTTTCAATGTGCGCTCTTTGTATTTGTTAAGGAACCAATAGGATGCAAGTTATTTGTCCGGAAAAAGGCATTTTCCATTTTACATGATTTGTTTCCCTCATTTCATTTATCTGCACAGGTCCTTCATTTATTTTGGTCATTGAATATCTGATTCTCAATCTTTGCGAGTTCATCCCAAAGAAAGTGAACCCCCAGTATATGTTACCTGCTTTGCTTGCTTCCTCCCCCTTCATTCAGTCGGAGCTGATGAATTCAATGATATTACCCAACCAGCATCTCTTTCGGTTCTTCGGCCATTTAGAGGTGTATATAGCCATTCTGCCTGGATCCAGTATCATAAGTCATATTGTTTCGACTTTTTCGAGAAAACCGGTCTTCGGGTATCTAGGCATGGTTTATGAAGGAACCTGGTCCGGTCCCGTTGCCTTAGTAAAATTTTCAGAAGGTTAAACCTTTTAAAAAACTGATGTTGACCCGGTTCAACGAGTCGATCAGGTGAACTAGTGCTGTTTTGTCCGAATCTTTTGTTAAGAAAGCTAAATGTTGGGGTGTGCGAGGCAAAACGATTGAACCCCTGACCTGTTGGTTGCCGTTCAAAGAAGCACAAACACATGAGTTGCACTCTCTCTTTGCTAAATGTGGGGAATTCATTTTCAATCTGTATACTGAAGCCCATTATAAAAAATAAAGAGGCTAGATTGCTGTAAGGTGGACTCGAAGGTGTGACCTTATGGATAATAATGGGTGCCTTGACCATCCCGGCCAAATGGAAAACCATTCTGGTGATTGCATTATTTTGTAAAATAGTAACCGACTGGTCGTGTACTGCTACTCATTCAGTTTGGTTTGTGGTACGTTTTGAAAATGTTTTGTGTAGCAGTGCATTGATGGATAGCAAATACTGAGGAAATAGAAAGTTTTTGTCTGGTAGTCTCCACGGCATTCAGCATTAATGTCTAGTATCTGATTTACTTGTTAGTATCTAGTCATTAGTGTTGAGGATTGTTTCTAATATTAGGGTAGGGAAGGAGCATTTATAATTATTGGGATTAGCGATCACCATCATGCAAGCCACCAGGCCCACCATCTAGAGCCAGATAAATGTGTTCTCAGCGATCTGACCAAAAAAAAGTGTTCTTGGTAATGGTCATTTACATCCGTCATCGCTGTCCTAGATTTTTTTCTGTTATCTCCTTCCAAGCATTGCCGCTCTGATCTGTGACTTTCCCAGGTTACTTGGATAGATTCCAGAGACTTTGCTCCTTCATCCATTGCATAATCATAATTGTCTATATAAATACATAAAGATGTCTGATTTTCTCTCGTGTTTCTCAATTTTACTGTTGGTGTGGGTAGATTAGCAGTTTTAGTGCATTGGGAGTACTGTGTAACTTCTTTAGTCAAGGGCTTTTCACTTGAAAAAGAATAGCGGTAATAAGAATTTGCAAATCGTGTAGTCTATCCTATCTTTTTTTTTTTTTGGTCGAAATAGTCTATCCTATCTAAGTTGCTGAAGTTTTCATCCTTCCTGACATTATTTGCAACAAAATCAGGAGAAAAGGCAATGCAAATATGTGAGAGTGATTCAAAATAAAAAGAAATCATTTGAAGGGGAAGTTTTATTGGTTTGCAGTAGTACTGCATTGTTCTGTGTTAAGAGTTCATGAATCCATTGATTCAACAGATAGCGTGACCATGTTTGGGTTGCCTTGGTCGACTAGGGAATATGGATCATTTTCTACATGATTAAGCAAATATTGCAGCATTGTCTACCGAGTGAAAAAAAAATGAGTGTCCATCTTAAGCTCTGCAACTTGTAGATGCAGTTTTCGCTTTTTTGTCTATATCCATTGTGACTGATTGATGGACTTATTAAGAAACTCAAGGCTGAGATTGGATGGTTCGTTTTTTCAGTTTATGTTATATGAGTAGGGAAAAAGTAACTCAGGCTGCCAAGCTTGATGACTTGTCTTGGTTATATTACCAAGAATAATGCAGCTTAAGTTTAAATGTAATTAGCTGATCAAAGATTCGGCTTTTTGGAGTTTTACAAAAGTTGTTAGATTGTTGCATAAAAAGTTGACAGTGGTCTGTGTTTATTGGATTTATATTTACAATACAAGAGTAGGGTTCTGGACTATGCTGGCTAACTTATCATTTTATTCTGCAGTATTACTGCGATCCAGTGTCACACCGTGTATTTCGCTCGAAGAAAGAGGTCCTATACTTTCTTGAAACGGGATTCTCCCGGAAGAAAAAGAAGATGGAGAACGCTGATGCAAATAATGACGTGGGGAACTCCAGTGCTAATAAAGCGGTAATCAGGAAACTTCTTTGCATTACTCCCTTTTGTTTTGCTCATTGCTGCAAGGGGAATCTCGTCCCCCGTCCGACGCTTATCTTTTTTTCTGGTCATTTGAACCTGTTTACGCTCACATGAAAATAATTCGACAGCAAGCAGAGACCTCTGGAGGCCAAAGACAGAAGAAAGCAGGCCGAGCGCCACCCCTGCCGCCGTCGACTTTTGACTGGAAAAATTGCCCCGATCAGGTAAAATGGGTACTGAAAGACGCTTCGACCAATACATGGATTCCGCACATTAACAACGAGGAGGTGCCTGAATCGATCCGCAAAGAATGGGCTGCTGCATTGGAGTACCTTAAATACAAATCTAAAGTTTGACGTTTGCTGCGAAAAATTTCAAGGCTCAAAGTCGAGGTCTTTCTGTAGTTTGGGGCTGAGAAACTCTTTGGTTTAAGGTTCCTCAACTACTTCCTTTTTACCTCATTGACAGTCTTGTATCTAGTAGTAGTTTTGTTCGTGCTGTCAAAGGATAGAATATCAAAGTGTCCTGTCAATGTACTTCGTTTAAGTGCGCTGTTCTGGTAGCTGAACTTGGGGAAAAGCACAGTGGAAGTTTCAAATCCTTTTCTATTGCTTCCAGCTTGATGCCACGATTTTTCGATCGCTTATTTAAGTTCCTTTAACTTTTGAATATCGTTCATTTAAGTTACTCCAAACTCGGATCACCGGTATTGGTGACGTGGCAATATTCCAATTAAAAGAAGGCTACTGGGTGACTTTTTTAATAATGTCGTGTCGATTTTTCTGGCAAGCAAATAATCAACATAACTTAAATAAAAGAAATTTGAAAGTGAAGGAATTTAAATGGGTGATTGAAGAATTATGATGCCGAACTAAGCGCTGTACAATTGATTTCATTGAATGCGTATGGATCTACCTATTAGATTTCGGAATTCCTTAACATGGGAATATAGATTTCGAGTCGACTCGAAAAAGAGGAGCAACTTTCACCTTTTTAAATTTAGAAATTCATTTGACCAAAAAAAAAGTTTAGAAATTTATTTTTCTAATTTTATGCATGAATATTTTTGTCCAATAAAAAGTTATTTTGGTTAATTAGTCCATTGGTGAAAGTTGGTAAAGCTAATTTTTGGAAACCATTTCACGTCGTACAAGCGCACGTGAATATCCATGTTCAAATCTCAGTCCGAGCTAGTAGTAGTGAAAACACGCGAGTTCAATCCTCAAGTCTGCGATCCTCGCCTTCCCTCCTCGCCTTCTTCTCTGCGTTCCTGAGGAAATCGCGATCGCAAGTATGGCGAGAACGTTCTTCGTCGGTGGCAACTGGAAATGCGTACGTTCGCCGCCATTGCTTCCTCCTCTCTCTCTACTGTGGTCAAATTGAGACGTGTCTTTGATCCCTTTCGCGGCTCTATGACCCGGGACGCTTCGAATTCCCCGTAAAACTGATCGTGCTACGTGCTGTTCTGTGAGTTCGATCAGGCGACTCTCGACCGCGTGATCGATCGATCAATCTGTCTACCTGTGTCGTGTTTTGTTGAATTTGTTCAATCTAGGTTGATTTTGGGAACTGTGGACGGCTGACTCGTGTTTGCCGTGCCTGGTTCGACTTTGATACGTGCTGGGCTTGTGATTCGCTGCAGAATGGGACGGGCGATGATGTGAAGAAGATCGTTAGCATGTTGAACGAAGCCGAAGTTCCTCCCGAAGATATCGTGGGTGAGATCATTTTTTTGGCCCTCTGTTGTATTTTGGAGTTCCTGTTCGGTTGTTGTAATGTGTATCTGCATGAGATTGCGAGCATGTGATCTTATCTTCGGTCTTTACTTAGTTGTCCTTATAGTCATTGTGGTGAAGCTTTTGTGATCTTTGTATTTACAGAGGTGGTGGTGAGCCCTCCGTATGTATTTCTTCCTCTGGTAAAAAATCTGCTGAGATCTGATTTCGGGGTCGCGGCGCAAAACTGTTGGGTCCGCAAAGGCGGTGCCTTCACCGGAGAGATCAGGTAATCCAGTTCTTGAAGGCTCTTGGAGCTTCTGATGTGCCTGTTAAGTTCGTGATCTTTTTGTAATTGGTGAAGTCTAGCTGATTGCTTAGAGTTTGCTTAGACCTTCAAAATTGGCTATTCATTTTCCTATGATGTCTCATTCTGGCTGACTCGTTTGGACCGCAAACTTTCATTATTTGGCTGGTTTATGACCTCTCAATTTTGCAGAGTAGTTCTTGTCAGAGGTTTGGTTAAAGGCCTAAAAAATTGAGAAGGTCTATAAATGTTTATGTGCATTTCCAAATCGGACCATGTCAATCAAATGAAAGACTGCAAAAATGTAGAACACTGCTGAAAGATTTTTTTCTTAGAGCAATGTTGGCAATTCGATTAAAGAGCTTTTCTTAGAGCAGTAATAGCAGTTCAGGGATAAATGGAGTAATGGTTTGCCATACTAACAGAAAGATGCAACTGTCCTTTTGAATGACCATTTGGTCTTCTGTAACAAAAAATAGTGCACTTGTCAAAAACTTGCAGTTTTCCTTTTTCAATTTGACTTAATTGTAAAATAGCTCCAGATGTCAAAGTTTACTGCGTATAGGAGGTATTCTTGTATGCAGAACCTTTCTTCTTGTGAAATAGAATGTGAACTATGCTAAGCAGTAAGCTCCACATGTCTCGAAAGGTGCCGAACCATTCAAGGTTTAAAGTGCACTTCAGCTGCAGTTTACCATGTTGGAGTTGTATAATTTGTCACAATTGTCCAGATTGTTAGTGTATTTAATCCAGGACTTTTATGCCTTCTTAGTGTTAAATAGAGCAAAAGGCTAGTTATGCAGTCCCATAGTATGGTTATTACCTCCGAGTTATGATCAAACTGGTGATATTAACTGTGTTTGCTATTTTTCCTGGTTCTCACTGTTGAATGCTTCCAGACAATTGACATCATTGGATCTGTTAATCTCAATCTCAATGGCAATTGCATTTAGCTGACAGTTTAGTCTCCTCTATTTTTGCATGCCACTCAATAAATTAAGAGTTGCTAGCCCACTTCCTGTTTTCAAGTTCGATACTTATGTGATGCTGAGTTTTACGTTATGCAGTGCTGAAATGCTTGTCAACTTGAACATTCCTTGGGTCATCCTCGGTCATTCTGAAAGGAGACTTCTTTTGAATGAGTCGAATGAGGTATACGACTGGACAATGTCACAGACTCCCTTCTAATTATCAATCCTTCAAGTATCTCCATTCATTTTTTTGCCTCTTCTCTTCATTTGTCATTTGAGAACTCGCAAGCATTGATGGAATATCCGATTGCTTTGTTTTGCTCTACAGTTTGTTGGTGATAAAGTCGCATACGCGCTATCTCAAGGCCTGGAAGTGATTGCCTGTGTTGGGGAGACTCTTGAGCAGCGTGAATCAGGGTCTACAGTGGCTGTTGTTGCTGCGCAGACAAAAGCAATTGCAGGTACTTCTGTCTGACCAAGCCATCTCCTTAATACGGGAATATGGATTTTGAACAGATCTTTCTGTGTTTCTTGAATTTCAGGACCACCAATGTACGTGTGCATGGTTCGCCTAGTCAGGATAGATTTCTTTTGTTTAAACTTAATATAAAAAATGCATGACCTGTTTCAGTGGTTTTGCAGAGAGAGTTTTGAACTGGGATAACATTGTTTTAGCCTATGAACCTGTTTGGGCTATTGGAACTGGAAAGGTTGCAACTCCGGCTCAGGCTCAGGAGGTAAATCCAGTGCTCATTTGATATTCCTTCTCTTGAAAAACTTCCATGGATCTACCTGTGCTTGTAAAGCTGGCTCTTCTCCAAATTAGCTCGCACGTAGAAATGCACGTATTTTATGTTTGAATAATACATACACAGGGTTTTGACTATTCTTTCTACAACATCGCTTAACATTATGATGTAAAGTACTTCTAGACTTCTTAATGGAAAATAATTATTGTATTTCCAAAATCCACAACGTATACATTGGTGGAATAGGCTGGAAACATGAAGGGAGTTTGTCTTGCACCCATTGATTGGCAGAAGAATTCTTGTAGCTTGCCTGCCATCCTTTCTGTTGCTGTGATTTATCATGTGAATGGATATTTATGCTATGCATCAATTTTTTAGATATTTTACAGTTTTTACGATATTGCTGCTCTAAATCTACACCTAATGTTGCTTTGTGATCCTGTGTACCCGTGTCGTCTCATGTGCTTGCACAACGTGCTGACTCTTGGTTCTTTTATGATCTAAATATGTTATAGTAGCTGAATAACTTCTTGTGTGTTAGGTCCATACAGAATTGAGAAAATGGCTGCATGAAAATACTGGTCCCGAAGTTGCTGCATCTGTCAGAATTATATATGGAGGTATATTTTTGGGTTTCTGAAGCCAAGTGTTTCGGATTAATCGACTCCTGTCGTAAGCTGGAATTTCTATTGATCATTAGTGGTTCGTCAAGTTATTTCATTCTATGTCAACAATGCCTTCTTTTCTCTCCCCCTTCTCTATTTCCTTTGAAAAGAAACTTCTCAAAATCCCTTTCGTCAGATCGGAAAAAGAAGGACAATAGTGGAGGAAGCTCCTTCCTAGTATTACAATTTAATTCGGTAGATTTGTTTTACCTAAATGCACATTTATTCTAGGTTCTGTTAATGGAAAAAATTGCAAAGAATTGGCGGCCCAGCCAGATGTGGACGGATTTTTGGTTGGCGGAGCTTCCTTGAAGGTGATCCTGTCTTTTAGCATATTTTATCACCATTTGTTGTTGTTCTGTTCGTATGGGTGCCTCATCTGTTCTCTTTCTTGAATGTGATCAGCCGGAGTTCATCGACATCATTGAGTCTTCAACAATGAAGAATAACAACTAGAGATCAAATCAGTAGTAGGCCGTTCAGCCTAACCATTTGATGCGTGCTTTCAGGAGATTATACTTGTAGTTTTTTCCCTGTATCTGGAACCGCTGGGGGCTGCATACTTTCTGTTACTCAATACTCTACTTTCTCGTGCTTTTTACTGTGAGGATAACTAAATTTTCGGATGGAATAAGAGATCCAATGAGATGACTGAACTGGTATTAGCAACCCTTTCTCAGATTTCTTGCTATGCAATCAACCATTGAATTCGCTTCCATGGCAACATCATGAGAAAATGGACCGGGTGTATAAATCTGCAATGGGGATGCAATCGTGCAAATGATGGTTTCTCGCTGTACATGTTTGCCTAAATGTATTGTTCGATAGATACACGACGGATTTTACCTGGTGGAAGACGAGGCTTTGATGTGCCCGTGGCTGGCATGCAGAATTATGTAGTTCATACAACGCATGGAAAGAGCGGTTTCGCGACATCAATCGACCCCATGTTTCCTGAAGTGGCTTCAGAATCGGCTATTTCCCCTTCCGAAAGCCTTTCATCCTCGTTAAACTTGGGTGAGAACTATTGCTGAAAAAAAACACGAATCATAGTTCTTTTGGATAATCCTGAGGAAAGTGTCACTAGGGTCGGGCCTAACCTTTTCGGTAAGTCATATTGAAATTCTCCACTTTTATTAGTTTTTGGTAATTGGGCGCATGCTACGCGCGTGCGTGAAGTTGAGTGAGTTTTTATCATAGGAGACATACTAGATATATTTTCTTTCTTTCTTTTTGTCCCTTTATTATTTTATATAGGGATCATGTGGGAGTAAATTCATTTTCTTTCATTTGCTGTGGGGTTCATATTGATATAAACAAGAAGCGAAACTCTTCGGCTATATGGTCGTTAGAGATATTTAACTACGGCCAGGCTGATAAATCCGAAAACTACAGTTTTTTTGGATAATTAACTTAATAAGTGAAATTGAAAACACAAAAAACCAAAATGCAAAGAGCAAACAAAACACCCACTTCTTCAGGGTTTTGCTTGGCATGCACTATGCAGGATGACATTGACTGTCACTGCGTCTTCGTCGTTTATCAAGATTATATAAAACTATGAGGTTAGCCTTAGCGCATAGCTCTCGTAGCTCAGTTGGTTAGAGCACCCGTTTAGTAAGCGGGAGGTCTTGAGTTCGACTCTCAACGAGAGCATTTCTCCTTTTCTCATATTCCTCTTCTTTTTCCTCTCTCTCTCTTCGGGCGTCAGTTAAACTCTTTTGGTCACATTGATAATACAAAAATCGCATTTCGAGACGGGCTCTACGCATGTAAATGTCTAGGCATTATGCCCGACGTGCACACCACACCCGCTTTCACCTACGTTTCCATCACGTGACATCAATTTTCCCCGTTTCACAGTAGAGAGTCCGAGGCGGTCAGAGCGCATCGCGTTGCGGTTCGCCATTCATGTCATCCCCCCCCCTCTGTACTCTCTCCCTCCCTCTGCATGTGCAGCATGCGCTGGACAAAGAAAAATTATACCCACGAACCATCCAAGAAAGCGCACAGAAACTTCGCTTGCAGAATTCCACGAGGACGGCCATGCGCTCCTCGATGTCTAAACCTTAGGCCTAACGAAAGAGATCTTTACCTAATCCCAGTCCTACGTCTGCCTTTGAGATTTGGCGCTTGAATTTCAAAAAGAAATGCTTTATTGGAAAAGTCTTAAGACCGACAGAGGAGGCGAAGTTTCTTCTCCTTTGGCCTAACCCCGCTTTCAACGTGTACGTGAGCCCATGAAAGACGCTCTCTCTCTCTCTCTCTCTCGTCCAATCTTCTGTTCATGTTGGACTCTCTGTTTTAGATTGCTGAATTCGAAGCTTCCTTTTCTTATTTTCTTAGCTATTTTTCTCGAGTGCATTAAATAGAAAAAGAAAGAGGAAGCTTCATTTTCCATTTTCCTCCAATACCCAAGTTTGAGCATGTTAAGAATTGTCCGGCACTTGGATCGGGAAAATTACCAAAACAATCTTAAACTTATTGTATAGATCAATTCAGTCTTAAACTTCTTAATTTGGCCAATTTAGTTTTAAGCATTTTGATGATTTGCCAATGTAGTCATTTCGACTAATTTTGGCCAGCAACTGTTGACGTGGGTGCAGACCGTCTTACGTGGTATGGCCAAAGCTAACGTGGATAATTTTTGCAATTTTTTTATAATTTTATGAATTTTTCCTTTTTTTCTCTTTTTTTTCCTATTCTCTCTGCTAATCGCAGGAGCAACAAAATCCAAGCTTTTGTTGATTCCTCACCTCATCGTACTTGAACGGGCTTTCTCTATGCAACGTTGTATTTGAAGAGCTCCCCTCGGCCAACCCTCGCCTGTGGCCAGCAGTCACCGGCGATCACCGAGGCTCGGCGACCGGTGGAAGAAAATCAATAATGATGAAAAAGGAAAGAAAAGAAAAGGAAAAAATTCAATAAATCTTAAAAAAAATTATAAAAATGGTCAATGTTTGTGATTTCCGGTCAATTTTGGCCGGAAGGACTACATTGACAAATTATCAAAAGGTTTAAGATAAAATTGATCAAATCAAAAAGTTTATGACTATATTAACATTGAATCTTAAGTACCCGCACGCGTAGTCCACTTTGCAAACTCGTGATGGACATTCTCCAATTTTCAGTCGACCAAAATTCCTTTTCAAGTTAGTCGAACCTTGAATCTTAAGCAGATAACAGCATTCCAATTCCAAGTGTAGACGATCACCAAACCACAACTTCTCAAATCATATGATTATAATTATAGGGTCATCGAGACGTACACATATCGAAAGTATATATATCAAACCCTAGAGCACTATCATAAGCTGCGGGCTACCACGTGTTTGTGCAGCCACTTCAGCTACTTTTCTATGCCTCTGAACTCACCTTACAATAAACCCAAATTAATTAGAAAACTATCACAGTCTCACACCCTAATTTCTTTCCCTTATATGAAAACCAAAGAGAATGAGCCCTCGGTCAATGCCGGAGTCAAACCCTGAAGTTCTTGCCGGTGAAGGTCTGGCCGAACTGCCATCCGGCGGGGATGATGTTCCAGGAGGTGGAGGTGCGGCGGTCGCTGCCCGTGACCCGGAAGGAGAGTGACTGGCCGACGAGGACGGCGTCGGACTGCCAGTTCTGGCCCCAGTTGCGGCTCATGCTCATCCAGCCGGTGCGCTCACCCTTGACGCTCGCCCTCACGATGTCCCCCGCGCCCGCCACGTTGGAGATCAGCACCAGGTTGAAGTACCGGAAGCCGTTGATCGTGAACCTGATGCCGCCCTGCTTCCGGCACGGCACCCTGTGGTGATTACGCGAGAAAAACGCAAAGGTGAGGAAGTAATTCTCACGGGGGCTCAAGTTGCGGAAATGAACAGGCGAAAGCGACCACGTTAGCTAGTGTCGAAACGACACAACGCAGGACGACCGACAGTTATAACTGACCGTTACTAAAAGCCGCAATGCAACGTTGGATGCATGTTGGCGAACACTAAAGTGTGGAAACATAGAAATTCCTCCCCATGATCTGACAAGAAAACGGAATAAAGGAGGAAGGCCCACAAATGGAATCTAACCTCCAATTGCTCTGTTTAGTAGCTAAAGTCTATCCTATTCAATGCTCAATTTCTGTCTTAAACAGTGACAGTTCTTGCACACATCACCTCTGTCACTGTTCCCAAGACCATCTACAGCGATAAAATGGAAAACGAGGTTGTGCATGTTCAAACATTCGAGCCATGAACTAATGTTGGCGAAGAGTCGTGAAGAAGGGGGGAAATCATATTCAAAATGGTCCCTTTACCTGCGGTACGCGACGGGGACGATCCCGGCGCGGTACTCAGCGATCTTGAGGAACATGGGCATGGCGAGGTCAAAGTGGGGGCGGGGAGGGTTGCACCACCCGCCATTGTCGTTGGGGAGCGCATAGTTCGGGGGGCAGAAGTTGGTGGCCGTGACGAATATGGAAGCGCTGCCCGAGTGGCACCACTGTGGGTCGTTGGCGCACTTAATCTCGAAGCACGCGCCGCAGCTGAACCCGTTGTTGAACAGTGCGGTGCTCAGCGCGGCCGTGTTCACGCCATAGCCCTGGCTGTAGAGGTTGCCGTAGCCACAGGCTCCACCTATGAAGTCGTAAAGGAGAACATCAGGACAAGTATCAGATTCCATTTTGATGGGTCTATGAGACTGCTGACTCTGTGACTCTGCAGTTTGTGAAGTTTTCGTTGATTTCACGGGCATCAGTGAGGAGATTCGATGGTAAATGAAAAGATTCGAACGCAAAGTAGGATTTGGATGAGGGTCATCACACAATGTGATGACCACTGACTGAAGTTCCTAGAATCTATACTGTTGGCAAGTTCCTTGGTCAATTCATTCTTTACTTGATGAAAGCGACAGTCAGTTAATTAGCTACAACCGTTTAAACATTTCCTCCACGAGATTGGCTAATTCATATTTCTCTTTTGAAGGTTGGAATTGTGGGAGGTGGGCTCTGCTAGTTGTGTGAGAGGTAATTTTGGGAACTAATGGTTGAAAACAGGGGAACAAGACCAAACTAGGTGCATATTTCGAAGGCACGAGAGTAGAAGTGTTGGGAGAGCAGAAAATGAAGAAGTACCCATGGTGCCGGAGGCGTCGGCGCCGCCGTAGAAGGTGGCGTGAGCGCTCTGCCACGGCCCTTCGGTGTAGATGCCTGGTATTCTTGCTTCAACCATCCATGTTGTGGACAGGGTGATACTGAGAAGTGCAACAGCCAGAGCCATCACACTCGCTGAAGCCATTGTCTCTGCTCTAGGATGCTAATGAAGCTGGACTTGGGGAGAGAGAGAGAGAGAGAGTGTGTGTGTGTGTGGGGCGACGAGGAGACTTCAACTAGCCCTGCTTATAAAGACGAAAAAACAGGGGCGGTGCAATTTCCTCCAAGATTTTTGGCCCACCCTACTTGGCTCATCGTACCATATGAGCTGCACATGGAACTCCTTAAAGTGTCAATTCTTGTGAACGGAATACAATGCGATTTTTCAGAGCTTTCGGTTGGTAAAAGTGTTAACTCCTTTTTCTCGATCATCTTTTAAGGTTGCTACGCAGGTAATTACGAATTAAAAAGCTAGCGATTTTGAATCACTTTTGCTCCCCGACCACGGTTTTATCCCAAGATAAAAGCTAAGTACGTGTTAGCTTTTATCTATAAAATCTTTCTTCAAGTGCAAGATAAGGAGTAGGTTAAGAGTATTAGATATAGAGGTAGGTTATGAAAAATTGAAGTGTGTATTATGGAAAAAAAATATAAAAGAAGAAATTGAATGGTGCATGATAGTATACATATAGTCTTGGAACTACAAATTAGATGTGCGCTCTTTTGATCGTAAGCCTTACAGCCCTTTGACCTTACTCAGGACATCCCAAGCTCGATCAGTCCTGAGGCAATTTGGGTTGGCTTGGGTGAGGGTGGTTAACGAGGGTCGGGCTTAGTAGACCCGACGGCTCTTTGAGTTTACTCAGGTCATCCCAAATTCGATGAGTCCAAAGGCAACACAGGTAGGTTTGGGCAACGGTGGTCAACGAGAGTTGAGCCGGGGCAACATATGAGTACACCCGACCTTCAACCGTATCCTATGCTCCGGCCAATCACGACCAAAAGTATTTCAAGCAAAAAAGCATTTCTACCTATGAAAAGGGCACCAAAAAAAGGAGATGCACAAAGTGATGATTCTAAGTGCAAGTACAGAGTTGGCTTTTGCTTCAATCCGAAGTTGAGGCGTGAACGGTGCTTTGATGCGGTTTAGTGACATTTTGGGTCCATTGGGTTTTTTTCTGTGCGTATATGGTTGGTCCAATCTATCATCACATGATCATATGTTGGTTTATGAGTTAAAGTGTAGCATCTTGGATTAGTAATTAATTAGGTTGCTAATGAAGTTGCTAATTGGGTTATTGCCCACCACCATAAATTTTTTTTGTCAAACAATGATCTGAGGTATTTTCCTCCTTAAGACTCTGTATTGATTTGCCTCCAATAAAGTCCAGTCGGTAGTGAAAAGAAAAACACAAGATTTATGTAATCACAAGAAATAAATTTTAAACAATTACAATGTAAAATAACCTTGATATCAGCTGGGTAGATGAGGATGGCTAAATTAGTGTTGTGAGTGATATTCGAAGAATTGCAAATTAAGGGTCGGTTTGTTTGAAAGAAAATTGTTTCCAAAAAATTATTTTCCGAGTTTCCGGGGGTTTAAATGACGAAAAACTAATTGATATATGAAAAATGTTTTCCTTGGACTGAAAGCAATAAACTTTGATTGTGGAAAACGATTTCCCTTTCTGATAAGAAAGAAATTACTTTTCCTAAACTGTCAAACAAATGAAAACTAATCACGTTTCATGAAAATGATTTTCATGAAAAATATTTTTCTTTTTTATAAACTTTTCAATAAAAAACAAATGCTCTCGAAAATCAATTTTGCACTAAGGTTCATTTGTTTCGTGTAAAACATTTTATTTATTTCCCGGCATTTGGTTCGCTTAGGAAAATGAGTCGACAGAAAATATTTCTTTACCAAAACTTAAATTTAGGAAAATTATTTCGTCTTTGAAAGAATCGAAAAACGTTTTTCAAAATATGATTATGTATCGGCACTTAAATCCATAACTCTACGCTTGGGCATGAAAATCCCAACGTTGGTTCCCAGTTCCCAGTCTTCACGACTAGGTCTCTAGCAGTCGGGCCCAAATCCATCGAGGCCTAGCTTGGGACCTAGCTTGGGTCCCCGGCGCCTACAACTGGTCCATCGAGGCTGGGCCCGAACTCCTAGTGCCCATACCCGATGCTCCGGCACCCAAACTCGGGCCCATAAAGGCGGTGCTCGAGATTCCCTTGATTTATAATACTTTAGTTAATTGTTTGATACAAAATGCCCATAGTGAGCTGGGAAGACTTGAAGAGGGATTCCCTTAATTTGTCAACAAAAAATAAAACTAACTTTAACAAAGTTGGCAAAAAAGGCAGCACAACCAAACTGAATTGTGAATTTTTGAATGAGAATAATGGGATAAGAACTTTTGAATGACTAATTGCGAATATGGTCAAACTTTACTTAAAAGTGTTCAAAAAAAGAAGAGTTGGTCAAGCTTGGATAAGTGAAAGTTTGACTTTGAACGTGATTTGTCATAAACAGTGAACAAGATAAGAGAACTAAAGATGGATCTATGCAATAGAGAGCAAAGAAATTTTACAAACGAAAAGGGAGGTTAAATAGGAAAAATACATCCCCTTAGTCCTCTATTCCAATTCTCAATTAGGTGAAGGATTTTTTTTTTTTAGATTTTCGCCGCTGCTAATAAAGGGGAAAATTATCAAAAAAGTCCTAAACCTTTTGTAATTGTGTCAATTCAGTTCTAAATCTTTTTTTTTTGCCAATTCAGTCCTAAACCTTTTACAATTGTGCCAATTCAGTCCATCCGGCCACTTTTGGCCAGCCGGCGCTGACGTGGACGCCGGGCGGCTGACGTGGCAATATTTTAATAAATTTTTTTATTTTTCGAATTTTTATTTTTATTTTTTTCTCTTTTTTTTTTCCCTATCTTCTTCCCCGGTCGCCAGTCCGGCAACTGGCGACCGGAGAGAGGCTGAGGCCGGCGAGTTCCACCTCGCTGGCACTGGCGAGGGCGAGCCTCGCCCTCGCCGGGCGAGGTCTGCCATGGTGAGGTCGAGCTCGCCGTCGCCGGGCAAGCTCGACCTCACCCGGCGACGGCGAGGCCTCGCCCAGATCGGGGCAGCATCGCCGTCGTCGGGCGAGCTCGACCTTGCCATGGCCAACCTCGCCTGGCGACGGCAAGGCCTCGCCCAGATCTGGCGAGACCTCGCCGTCACCAGACTCGACCTCGCCCTGGCCATGGCGAGGGCCAGCCTCGCCCATGGCCAGTGAGGCGGAACTCGCCGGTTGATGGACCGGTGACCGGGGAAGAAGATAGGGGAAAAAAAAAAGAAAGAGAAAAAAAAATAAAAAAAATATTAAAATATTGCCACGTCAGCCGGCCGGCGTCCACATCAGTGCCGGCCGGCAAAAAGTGGCCGGATGAACTGAATTAGCACAATTGCAAAAGGTTTAAAACTGAATTGGAAAAAAAAAAGGTTTAGGACTGAATTGGCACAATTGCAAAAGGTTTATGACTTTTTTGGTAATTTTTTAGGCTTTATTTAGTTCGGCGGATTCGTCCGATAAGGAAAAGATAAAGTGGGGTGCAAAGAAAGAAAAGGATGGGAAGACAAAAGAGTCCGCGTTGGAAGACGGAGCATAAAGGCCCCGTTTGGTTCAGCTTTGGGAAGGGGCTTTCGAGGCCGAAAGCCCCTTCCCAAAATGCTGAACCGTTTGGTTCGGCTTTCCGAGTCCGAAAAGCCGAAAGCCAGCATTTGGAATGCCGAAAGCCCAAAGCTGGTCCGGACCAGCTTTGGGCTTTCAACATTCTACAAATGCTGAAGCCTATTTTTCCCTTCCCAAATTGCCCTCACTCAAATTTCAATTTTCCAGTTTTGCCCTGTTACTGTTCATCTTCTTCACCGTGAGGGTGGCTGGCGAGGCTAGCCGGCAAAGGGCCGGCGAGGTCGCCTGACCTAGGAGGCTGCTTGGGTCGCGCGACTCTAGGCGACCGCCGACCCAGGCGACGGCGCCTGGGCGGTCGCCCGACCCCAAGCGGCCGTCGCCTGGGTCAGGCGACCTCGTCGGCCCTTCGCCGGCCAGATCCGCCCTCGCCGGCCCTTCGCCGGCCACCCTCGTCGTGAAGAAGATGAACAGTAATACGGGCAAAACCGGAATATTAAAAATAAAAATTGCCAAAGCCCTTTGCAAAATTTTTTTTACCAAACACTACTTAGGCCAAAGTAGCTTCACAAAATTTTTTTTACCAAACACCACTTGCATTTTCCCAAGTGGCTTTTACCTAAAGGTATTTGCATTCCCTCAAGTTGCATTTGAAAAGCTGAATCAAACGGGCCCAAATTCAATACCTTGATACGAGGAGATTGCGGAGGAAGAGCTCAAAGTAAACTTACGAATGACATCCCAATTTGACCCGTATTCATTTAAAAATATTTAAGCCATTGAATAATGGGGGTCAATTAAGATATATTAATTGATTTGCTTTGCACCGCATCCCCAATACGAGACATCTTTTCATGACACTTTCGCGCGTGCGCACCACGGGTCGCTTGCATGAACATTTCGTCATGGGTTGCAAGTAGAGGTGGCCACGGGCCGGTTTTGGCCCGGAACCGGACCGGAACCGGCCCGGTCAAACCCGGGCCCGGCCCGTTGACCGGGCCCGCGGTTCGGAACCGGAACCGGCCCGTGGCATACGGGCCCGGTTCCGGTTCCGAAAAAATTTGAAACGGCCGGAACCGCCGGTTCGGGCCGGTGCAAAAAAAAAAAAAAAAAAAAAAAAAAAAAGCTGCGAGCCTGCAGGTGCGAGGGGCTTCGCATCAAGCGGCTGCATTGCAAGCCATCTTTGCGCAGAGCAGCCATGGCCTCCGCGGCCGGCCATGGCCGGGGCCGGCGCGGAGGTCGCCGGCGTCGGGCGAGGGGGCCCTCGCCGGCGTCGGCGAGGGGCCCTCGCCGGCGTCGGGCGAGGGGGCCTCGCCGGCGTCGGGCGAGGCGGCCCTCGCTGGTGGGGCGAGGCCGGCCTCGCCAACGCCGGCGAGGCTCGGCCTCGCACAAGCCTAGGCGAGGCTCGACCTCGCCGGCGTCGGGCGAGGCCGGCCCTCGCAGGGCCGGCCCTCGCTGGGCGAGGCGAGGCCGGCCTCGCCGACGCCGGCGAGGGCCGCCTCGCTGAGGCCGGCCTCGCCCGACGCCGGCGAGGGCCGCCTCGCCTGAGGCGGCGACCTCCGCGCCGGCCCCGGCTATGGCCGGCCGCGGAGGAAGAAAAAAAAAAGAAAAGGAAAAGGAAAAGAAAAAAAACAGAAAAAAAAAATCGGAACCGGCCCGGAACCGGAACCGCCAGAGGCGGTTCCGGTTCCGGTTCACACTTGGCCACGAACCGAAACCGCCGGTTCCGAACCGGAACCGGTCGGTTCCGAACCGTGGCCACCTCTAGTTGCAAGTTTAGAGTGGCTAGAGTTTTTAGTCAATAATCAAGCTCCTAACATGATCACTTATCGACGTTCATGAATTTTGTACGATTTGCTGACCATCCAAAGAAACATGATCATGCCTGCCCCTAGTCATGTGAAGAACATCATCCAGTTCTTACATCATTATGCAGCCTTATGAAGCGAGATTAAGTTCAATCAAGCCCGTGTGTTCTTTGACTTTGTGAGGCTCACCATCATTCTTAGGTCAATTTCCTGTGGATTTCATCTCCGGAAAGGGTTTCTTAATCATCTAATGCATTATTTTTTCTCGATTAAAGTGGTCAAATTGAAAAATTTATGACTGAATTGAGAAAAAATGCAATAGATCTAGGACTTTTTCGAAAATTTTCTTGACATCGATTCTACTAGTTTCTCATTGGGCAGTTTTTTTTCTTTTTAGGGTCAAAAGTCGGGTAGTTTAGTTTAGTCTAGTTTTCTTTGTCGGGCTCCAAATAGCGAACACGGACGTATAGGGATAGAACAGCTTAGAAGAGCAAAAATGGTTGCGATATGATTAGGGTTTTTGAGTACCGAAAATATCACAGTTGGGGATTGGTATTCGATTTGTAAAGGCATCGTAAGATCGGGAGGACTATTCTTATACTCCCGTTTTTTTGGCGAAAATTGATCGGAAGAATTTCGCATAAATGTTTAGAACTAAATTGGCAAGATTGAAAAGTTTAAAACTAAATTGGCATCCATACAATATATATAGTACCGAGTGGGTAATTTTTTGCCAAAATCAACTAATGATAAGGGTGCATAATAGGCTGGGCAGGCTATTGGAAGGGGGGGAAAGGAAAAATTTATTAATTCAATTTGATTGTCTTAACAAGCCAAAAATCACATGAATCAAAAATATGATCCCATATGTTTTTTCGTACTTTTTACGTGTCCATATTTGTGGATATGTAACATAAGTCAAATCACTCAATTTGAAATGATTTTTATACCGAAAACAAGCTTTCAGGAAAAGAGGCGTTTGCTAATTCGGACTAGTAAATCCCGCTTTTTTCGAGTAAAAGACACAACTATTTCATCCATAAGAACGCTAGTTATTACGGTTGGCATAAAAATGCAATTTTACTTATGGATTAAACCAATATCGCGACAAACGCCGTGCGATATTCTATGATCGTCGTCACGAATGAAGTTTGATTTGAAAAATCTCTTGATAATGCGTCGCGAATGAATGCACATTAATCTCCTAGCTTTTTTCGGAGTGTATAACATATAAACCGAATGGCAAGAAATGGAGTTAGACGCGACATCAAGTGACGTAACTAGCATTCGAAGATCAAAACATTAAAGAAAAAAATCTAAAACGTATGGGCCACTCAGGATTCCGATGTCGACTGGGCCTAGCACTGGCATAACCGACAGACGGTTTTGTTAGTTAACATGGGCCATACTTGCTAACATTGAACTCGATTGGCATACTTCATTAAGACATCAAAATTGAAATTCCAATTAAAAGTGATGAAAAGATGATTTTTGTGGGGGGGACAAGATTAAAGTATGAGGTTTGGGTAGAAGATATTGGGGGTATTTTATAAGGATAATGAATTATTTGGCGTGTAATTAGGACTAACTAAGCATCATTACGAGCTTAATTATCATGTTCGTTAACTACCCTTCGAAGTTTGAACCTCAATCCACATAACTTCGACGTCAGCCGTCGGCGAAAGTATAGTTTCCAACACACGGCATACGACATTAGATGACCAACAGTCTGAGCATTTGAAACTTAAAGGCATTAACGATCATTATGTTAATAGAATTCAAATGTGCATATGTGAAAGTCTCACATTATTGGTGGAAGCTCTTTCAGGGTTTGAGTACAGTAACTTATCGTTTCGCTTGGACGGTCTTTGTAAAAGTATCTCTCGCGTCGCTCGTGTAAGGAGCTTATATAAGTTTTACATACGTATGGTCTCCCTCTATCTTCCGACTTAGAGGTCGGAATTTTTTCAATGAGGATGACTTAGAGTTGGCAAGTATGGAATGATGGATGATGACCCGGTCATTAGAGTGAAGTTGGATGATGTCGGGACCATAACCAGATTGTCCCAAAAACATGCAAAGAACTGTATTGATGAAGCACTATGCGGCTTGCATGCCTGCAAAAACATGGTCTCCCCCCATCTTTACGCAATCCCATCTTTTGTAGGATTTGTTTGGTTTCTCAAGCAAGCTAAAGCAAAAATGGAATCATATCATTTTTAGACATTCTTTTCCTTTCCCCATCATCGACACTCCAAAGGGTATCTTCCCCCACCAGATCTCTTGCCTTACTCCTAATGGGAACCTCTCAATTCAAGAAACTCTTTTGGCCACGGAGAACAAGAGTAGAAAGAAAGAAAAAATAAGGCATACGTCGTCGGTGTAAAGAAAATTATACACAAATGGCTTCGTTCATATTTGATTTGAGAATTATAACTACTCACTCTTTCAAAAGCAGCTATTGAAGCTTGCATGGTATGCTAGTTTTCACTTATCGTTTGGAGAGCTCACGACAATGCAGTTAAATACTGATGTGAAGATTGCGAAGGACTCGAGTTGAAAGTAACTTCAGCTTTGAATTGCAAGCTCTGGTTGGCTCGGAACATGTGCTTCTTGGATTAGCGTCACCTACTGAACCAGAGGGTAATATGATCTGTTGAAGGACTAATTGAGTTTCTGATCTATATGGACTTTGTGATCTTGCCAATGACTTTGTGTCTACTAGATTATGTGACACTTCATAAGTGATTATTTAAACTAGCGGAACCATTCGGACACCCGACAAAAATCTGCCGTATCGCTTAATAAATAAATCTGATAGATGAGTAGTGTATCTAACATTATTTTTTGACTAAAACGTCAAGATGTAAGGCATTGATAGCAGTATTCTTTGCCTTATCTTCTTTCTGAAACTAAAGGGAGAGAAGCGGGAGCTTTAGCTGACAGGGTTCATCTCCAATTTGTTGTACTACTTCTCCGGACGAGCTCTCCTATTGAATATATTCATTGATTCAACAGCCGCGATATCGACTCTTTCTGCAGTACCTCCAAATTATTACATGTTCGTCAAACAAAATATAGGCACTATAGTGTGCAAAAGACTTACACTGAGTGAACTGTCAAAACCAGAAAGATTTAACAGCAGCACCATATATATGACTAGCTCAAAAGTGACTATTGATATGAACAGGTCTTGCACTACCCAAGGGCAAATCACACTCTGTCCTATCTTCACTTCCGTGCAAGAACAGAGTAAATGGAGCATCCTCTAGTTAGCTAAAACTGCTTCTTGTGTGCAACTGCGCTGGTGAATTTTACCTTCTGCGGAGCGGTGCTGTTTGTCAATAGTGACAAGTACATTTCATGAGCATGCGATGCATAGATATCGTTTCGGTTTCTCAACAGCATCTGATACTTTAGGATTCCACTGGGATTCCTAAGAGTCCACTTGTGTCACATTGCGTTTTCGACTTTTCCTCGTCATATGTCAAAGCAAGAACGTGATTCATTCATCCAGTTCACCTCATAAGACTGACGTTCGAGTACTAATTTGCTGGTGGATTGAGCTAATAAAATGGCTCTGAGCTAAGTCATAATCAGTTCTAGTGCATTGGCTCTTTTTTTTTTTTTCCTAATTCTTTTTGAAGGGATGCGAGACAATGTTCTCTGCCAATGCGGATTCGAATTATGTACAGCAAGAAATATTGCTTATGCAAAGCTCCTATACCTGTTCTTGTGAGTCAGTATTAACTGCATAACTGCGTACATAAATGCTGGATCACGGAAGGATCATCGTCCGACAATACATAAACGTTGCTTTTCCCGTTGCTTAGGCATGTCAAGTCAAGCACATTCCCAGTTTGGTTCATCTGCAAAAGTCACATTTATAAGTTAAGAAGACCGGCATTACACAAGAAAAATGAGGAATTCCACAGCTTTATCATTCGAAAAATTCCTAAAATTGCAGAACTCTCCCTCTAAGCTCTAGGGTCACACCTTGCAGCTAAATAAACGGCTAAGGCCATGCTGACTACTCAGTTTCTCACAGATGGCCCTTATTACTATCATGAAACTAGAGATCTTTTTTAGTAAGGTCCGACTATCATGGACTTCTAAAGAAGTATCTTCCACGAAACCAAAATGTATACACTTATAGTATCAATTTGATGCTGACTATACAGGCATGTTTTCCTTGTCACGGCTTCACTTTAATTTGCCCATAGCAAGCAGGCCCACGCCAAATTTTATTTTTCCTTTCTAGTTTTTGACTGTCAAATGAGGAAATCACTTCTGCTACAGTAGATAATACTAGAGAAATATGTAGATGGTGGCAATCGGCCCAGTTGATATAAAGTGCACAATAGCAGCATCAGTTACCATGCAGGATACTAGTTGCGATTTGCAGCTCCATTTTGAGGTGGGGAAGCAGCTCATATAATGACACCACGAGCAGTATTTATTTGCATTAACTCCACGGAAGAGCATCACCAGGCCAACCGTAAACCTGTCAAGACAATATGCCCCTAATGCTCATATTCATAATCCTACATTCCTCAGATCTGTAGAAGGAGATTATCAAATGTAACAGAAGCTTAGAATGATCGAAACATAACAAACTTACCATGAGATCAGTAGAATCACAGAAACCACCCATAGCACATACTGATACATCGTGTGCTTTGGTTTAAGCGAAGCGGTTGGATATCCAGGAAGAGCATTTCTTTGGCTAACCCACCCGAACTGGGGCCGAATTAGAAACACGAAGCCAAGAAGAAAACCAGAAAGAAATCCCCCAATATGAGCAAAGTTGTCCACATGAGGCAGAATACCCATTGCGAGATTTATTATAATGATGACGATGAGAGTTAACAATGCTGCTAACTGCACATACAGACAAAATGATCTAGATGGTCAAGAGGCACGGTCAAAGAATTTCTAAAGGCTGAAGGTTTTAATAAAGGCCATGTTCAGTTGTTTATGTGTACCTTGTTCGCGTATATTGTCCAGTTTGTAATGAGTTCGGAGAGCATGCTCCCTAGCAAACCAAAAAGGGCACCCGATGCACCAACCGAGATACTAGATTGAATGAACAGGGCTGATAACAAACTCCCACCAAAGCCAGATATAACATACAGTAGCCCGATTCGAACTGAAAAGTTGGAAGAGAAACTAGAAGTTAATTTCTGCAAAGCTACAATACTTCACAATAACAAGAACTTAATATTTTGATGGAAGCATCAGTGGGAGCCTATCCGATTGGGTTTGTGTCAGAATCTCAAACAGGTAGAGGCTTTCAAGGTAAAGGTGACGATGCATTATGAAGTTGCCGTAAAATCATCTGCTACAGTAAAGAAAATTGATGCATACCAAAACCAAATTCCTGTTCAAGTCGGATCCCTATGAAAACTAGACTCAACATATTTGCCAGCACATGGAAAACCCCAGCATGCAACCATATGCAGGTAAATAGGCGCCAAGCCTGGTGATTCTGAACCACGTCAGCAACTTCTAATGCGCCCATCTTGTATAACCTGAACAGGAAAACAGCAGATGACATAATTTTGTTGTATGAAAAATTTCCCTAAACCATAACTCTGCCATATGGCACGCCAAATTGCATGTCAAGATGGGCTGAACACATAACGTAAATCTCCACCAATAAGAGTTAGGAGTTCTATTTTAGAGATTAACATTAGATCACGATCTAACACATGCGAAACAGCTCAGAAATAACTCTCAATAGAGTCAATCATTCAGAATTAATCTGACAACATCTTCTCTTGTTTAGACGTGTCTTGGTAAGGACTGCAAGAAATGCTATGCCCAGCACTATCATGTTCAGAAACATTTGTAAGTCTCATCCTTTCTCTGTCTTGCTGCTTCTTTTCCCCTTTTTTGGGGGTTTAAGTTTGTCTAATGGCCTTCAAATTAGATCATACACGAACAAGGTGGTTAAATTGAACTCAACTACTTAGTTCCAATTCAAATTAAGAGATTTCCGGTTACTACACAAGATTTCTATTATCCAACCACCTTTTGGTACAATCCACTCCAGATCTTGCGGTTCCATTACTGCCCATCCACCTTCTGCCTTCTGAACCCTAATTTGGAACAAGTACGTGGCAATGCATACAGAACATTAACTATAGTATGAGCCTTATTTTAGCAGAAAAGTTAGTGCATCTCCGACTCCTCTCTCCGCTAACAATTGACATCATGAGCGCTTCCGCATTTACCATTATGCATCTTGAATCACAATGCCTTTGAACTCTGGATATAGATCTCTCCCTTTTCACAGCTTAGATTTCCATACCCATAGGATCAAGTAAACTAAACACCAACGGAGCACAAACTCACACCAGTCAACAACTACAAGGATCATTCTAAAAAACCCTATCCAGCATCCATAAGTCCATGTCCTATTCACCTGCAGACACATCTAAACATTGCATTCCACCCACCATGCCATGCATTAATCCCATATACATGCTAGAAATGATACAGAAACAGAGAAAGAACAGAGAGAGAGAGAGAAGGAAGACTCACGTATCTGATGAAGGCCCAAGCAGAGGATTCTCCTTGAGCGTTTGAAAAGAGAACCTCCCCAGAAACCTGGCGATGCAAAAGCCGGATTTCTTGGGACAATCGTTCACGTACATGGTCACCACGAACATCACCACGTTGACCGCCACGAACGACGGGACCAGCCACGGCACCCATCGTCTGTACCTGACCTCGCTGAACACTTGGTCCTCCGCCCTTGCTGCCGCCCTGCCGTCCCCGCGCTGCCCGCGCACCTTGATCTGTACCTCCGGCGAAGAATTCTTGCCCTTCATTGCGACTTCTTCTTTCTTTTTATCGAAACTGCGTTAGCTTGCCATCGACATTGGGATTTGCGGGACGAAATTCAATCTCGATGGCAACTGGGTCGAACAGGAATCATCAAAAGAGGGGAGATTACGTTCTTGTTTGTATTGGGTTGGAGGGAAACTTCTCTTCTTTCGTTTCTTCAGCAGCTAAACAACGCGCTAGCGTCACCCCGGGTTTACGTCGCCGGCTGTCGGCTGTACGGCGGTTCCCGGGTCATCAAAAACAAAAAAACAACGCGATACGGATGTGATCGATCTAAAGGGAACAAGAAAAAAAACAAATGAGTTCTTGCAAAATCAGGTGACGTGGGTGATTGGTTTTGTGCTTGGGACGAGGATCTCGTGATCCGTTGTTCCTCCTGTCTTACAGTTCATATTCCATGTCTGATCTCGCACGATTTCTTTCGCGAAAACGCAGAGGTTTCCGTTTTATATTGGTTCTTTGCTTGGTCTATTGTTGGTGACGTTGCCTGGTGTGGCGTGCAACGGTTTGATGTATGTCGTTGGCCGCGCGGATAGAAGAATACGCGGCAAAGTTTTTCAACTTTCACCCCCTGGGTTTGCGCATATTGTTCAATCAAGTCCTTTTTAATTTGTCTAATCAAATCAATCGATCTTCATAACGTTTGCAGCTGATGCCTTTCGGCTCCCAATCCGATCAATTGAAACTGCATGTTTGTCGAATCCGACGAGCGTCTAGTCCAGCATGAGAAAAACTTCCTGCCACTGCGGATTACCAGATAACGTGCATGGCGACAGATCCCGACGATGAAAACCGTAATCGGACCTTGAGCAACATGATTTCAAAAATATAAGCATTGAGGATTGAGCTTTCCTCATCCCACTCTTGTCGACTCCAACAAACACGCCTCGATTAATTAATCGAATTTGGAGTTAAACTTACGCAAGTTCAAAGATTCATCAGATCGGATTAACAATTCAAGGATTAGAAAAAAATTTCAAAGTCGAGGACTAAAAGTAGAATTTCCATCTCGTCCAGATCCTAAAGGATCTTTCGACAGGAACCGTGACAAGTTTAGAATGTGCGTGCCGTATTACTCACAGCCTAATCTAATGAGCCATTCACAAAACCACCCCCCCAACTCCTTTTAAGATACTAAAGGTTCCTTGCGCAATTTGTAAATCCTAAAACACAAAATTAATCGTGCATAATCGTACTCTTCTTTTCGAAATCCACCGTTTCGAGCCTAAGATCTCGGACGGTTTGGAATTCCATCTCCCAATCTGTGACGGGTTTTGAGAAACTTCTTGAGAACTTCAGAGCACGAGTTCGGGGTCTATTTGCAATGACCAAGATCTATCGCATATGAACCAGAGATATCATAACCAAACTTGAGCACGCCTAATTTACTACAAAACCCATCCGCTAAGCCCTCATTTGCAAATACTGCCGTCGAAGTCGATTACGAAAATAGCGAAACGTTCATTAATAAATGAATCCATAGCAAACTTTTCTCGTCATGAAAGCGAAATGCGAATAGTATAATCCTGCTCATTGACAAACATTCCATGCTCTCCATTTGGCGGATGCATCTACAAAAACTCACCAAGTACAGAAAAAAGATAGATGTAGTGACGAATCAGAAGACATGTACGCCATCAATAATGAAAAGACTACCCCCGCTCCTTATGTCAGCTGCTTTCTCTATTCATTTTGACAGAGGAATAGGAGGGATGAATCGGCACGACTAGTTCTTCGCATTAGCTTACGGACAAACGCATGTGTGCATGCAAAGATCTTGTTTGGCAAGACAACGAAATGGGCGACATTTGTTGAAGTATTGAGGCCCATTGAAGTCGTAATCAAAAGGAGTGACATGCTGATTAATTCATAAGAAGCTGCGCAAGTGATGTTAAGTAAAAGAGGACGACAAAGTGATGACCATCCTCATTTGGAATCTCCTCCGTCCCTCTCTCCTAAGCACCTCCATTCTTCAGGGGAAATTGTCAAATCAGTCCTAAACCTATTGTACGGCGGCCAATTCAGTCCTAAACCTTTTAAGTTTGCCAATTCAGTCCTAAACCTTTTAAATTCTTGCCAATTGAGTCCTTCCGGCTAATTTTGGCGGGCCGGCGCTGACGTGGGCCATTGTCAAGGCACCGGCCGTCCGGTCAACGCTGACGTGGCAATTTTTAATTATTTTTTTTCAATTTTTTAATTTTTTTTTTCTGCTTTCTCCCCTCCGGCCGGTCCGGCGACCGGCGGCCGGCCAGAGGGGAGGGCCGGCGAGGCCTTTGGCGAAGCTCGCCCCGCCGGCCATCGGCGAGGGCAAGCCTCGCCGGCCCCTGGCTGGGCGAGGCGAGGTCGAGCCTCGCCGTCGCCTGGGTTGCAATGGCGAGGCTCGACCTTGCCTTGCCTCGCCTCGCCTCGCCTTGCCCAGCCAGGGGCCGGCGAGGCGAGCTTCGCCAGAGGCCTCGCCGGCCCTCCCCTCTGGCCGGCCGCCGGTCGCCGGACCGGCCGGAGGGGAGAAAGCAGAAAAAAAAAAGATTAAAAAATTGAAAAAAAATAATTAAAAATTGCCACGTCAACGTTGACCGGACGGCCGCCACGTCAGCGTTGGCCGGCCAAAATTGGCCGGAAGGACTCAATTGGCAAGAATTTAAAAGGTTTAGGACTGAATTAGCAAACTTAAAAGGTTTAGGACTGAATTGACCGCTGTACAATAGGTTTTGGACTGATTTGATAATTTTCCCTCCATCTTCATGATTTTACTTAATACCCTTGGACACTACATTGGTGCGCATCCTTGAAATCGCTCTATAGATATGGATATGTTCAATTCTAGTAAATACCCATCGGGTACGGAATAATTGGGATTACAATACCCGATAGACACATCATTGTAAGTATACGGCAACTCCGTTGTTAACCCTCAAAAGGGAAATCGCTCTGAACTCCAAAGCGAAATGTGCTCCCTAACTCCGCTCCATTCGAGTCTCCTTTAACAGTGCTTTTAACTCTCGGGGGTAAATTTCATCCACCGAGGTTGATCGAATAAAACAAGTGACAAAACCGCAGGTTGGTCCTACATAGTCTGCGGCCGAATGGGATAAACATTATTCAAAAAAGTAGTATATTTTTCCACACAACAACACTACCACCAACTAGCGTTTGTAGTCCAACGGTTAGGATAATTGCCTTCCAAGCAATAGACCCGGGTTCGACTCCCGGCAGACGCAGCTCTCTCTTTTTTTGTTTTTTAGTACTTCACTTTTTACGTTGCCCCTATGTGAATTTGTAAATTTCCTCTGACCACTTTCTCCTTGAAACAAAACAAGTAGATGAACCCATAATTAATGCCTCGTATCATGCCTCGATAAGGCTCAGATGTGGAAGTTTAATCAGGGGAGAGAGATGGAATATCTGAAGCTTAACATAACCCACGAAATTGGACATTGTAAGCCCAGTCTTTTCTTGAAAGTTGTACCTGTAGTACTGTACCGTAACTACATGAATTTAAGCTTTCATGTCTGTTGACCAGCTTGAGTTCGGCCACATAAGCCCCTCCGGAATAGATCATGCTCAGGAGATGACCTGTAAAGCAGGGGCTTTTTTTATTTTTTATTTTTTTCATTTTTCGAATTTTCAGTTCTTGGTCATCGGGGAAAAATATGTCAACTGAGATTTGGCCATTTAACTACAACAGAAGCAACATAGGAGGACTGAAACATTTCCCACATGTCAATTAGCTAGTTCTGCAGTGAGCTGTCGTCAGCTCCGAGGAACAAAGCCGAGAGATGAAGCTAAAAACATTCAGCTGCCACATGAAGCAGCATTTTGCTCGCCAACATGGCAGCAGAGGAAACAGTGATATAGAAAAGATTACAAGAGAGTCCACAAGTGGGGAAACCAAAGAAAACAAGTCGCCAACTATTGTTTTTCCGTATAACTTTATTTCAGTGACGAAAATAACATCACGGATATCGTCCGTGAGGGCATCGTGTATTGCTACATTTCCTGAGATGTTTGTTGAAAACGACAAAAAAGAAGAGGAAGAATTCGTCGAAAGCATCCGGTGATTATGAGCCAAAATCCGGCAAATTGATGCTCTGCCAGATTTGACTGTTGCATGCTCAAAAAATAGAAGGAAATAATCGCAACTAAGAAGCTTCTCACTGTCGCCATTGGTAATGTTGCACTGCCCACGAACTCCCTGAAATTTGTGGGCACAAAAACCATCTAACTTGTTCCCATAAGGACAGGCCATCCCGCAATACTATCTGATCAGAAATGAGCCAAGCTATAGACTAGAATCCATGCAAGCTGAAAAAGAAAATAGACAGTTGTAAGTATGGGAGGAAAGAGAGAAGCAATGTAGAAAAGAACAAGGAACCCCGCTGCAATTCTCTGGTTTAGAAAGTAATGCAACTTCAAGGTTTCTCTTTCCTTCATGGAAAAGGTTCACTGATTAGCATGCGATATTAATCAATACAAGACGAGGAGCCGAAAGAGAAGAAGCTTTAAAATCAAAAGTCTTGGTATCTCCCCACAAGCAATAAGAAAAGGGTGAAAAAGAGAAGAACATCTTCCATTTTGCACAGAAAAGACATATACCAGAAAGAGAGTCAAGGAGGCAAATAGCCCCTCCTGAAGAAGAGCTCCGTGACCGCCATATTCCTCTTCATCAATCTTTAGTATCATCGCATAATAGCCATACACTATGCCAGATGATATTGCCAGGAACCTGCAGAAGGATATACTCTTAGTATCGAAACAAAATTTTTAATTTGAGACACAAAATACATTTATATAGCATGATGATGGCATATTCCATATGGTAGCAGATTAAGATGGGGTCATCAAGTTCATAGTTATGCACACAATCTTACATGCTCTCCTTTCTCTGGTACTTCTACTCATGTTATTAGCTTTCATTAGAGTCTCAAACTGCGATTGTCACAACAGACGTCGAGGAACCACAAAGGGGCACGAGTCTGGTTTATAAAACTTCTCCAGGAGTTTCAATCAAACTAGATAATACTAACAGTTTGAATAACCCAGGTATCATCAAAGCATCCACCCCAAACCAAAGCAACAAATCATTTAAGTCTTCCGCGCAGCCTAAATATTCAAGAATTCGATACATTACTATTTCCAGAAAGAAACAAGAGAATATCAACAAAATGCCCAGAGTATGCTCCAAAACCAATCATCAGACATAATCTATCAGACTAGTGCACCCTGAGAACAAAAGACAACAGTCATCTACAGCAAAGGAGGTCCACTTTTAACTGCTGCCCCATTCTTCACTTGGAATGATTGGCTCGAGAAACTCCATATTTTAAGCAACTATGCCGTCTAAGGTCGTTAAATAAAGATCCAACTTCATATCAAAGGGTGTCTTAAGGATAAGATCATTACATCCTACAAATGTCAGAAACAATGCATATATTACAAACCATTTTGTGACATCGATTATATACAATGTGTTAGTATCTGAACTACAAAGAGGTTCGCAAGTTATGTGAAATTTGATAATTTCCAATCTAATGGTTTCATAACACATTTCAAACTATATGAGCTTCCACTCTCAAATCCAAGTTCATCCCAATGGATATGAAGATTGTCTGCATCTATTAACTTCATCTCTAAATTTTGAAAAACTTTTCAATATTTGAAATTCTCAGATAGTTAGGCAAATTCGATGATTTTTTACCTATCGACTTCGCAACATAACTCGTTTCCACACTATTGGAATCCAAATTCGTAACGATAAAAGTGCAGTCTGTTCTTAGCTATTATCGACTTCATTTTCAAACTTCGTGAAACTTTTTAAGGACTAAAATCCTCAACAGCTCGGTCAAATTTGATGGTTTTCATTGAAGCATCCTACATCTGTTATCTACAGAATTTATATGCTCTTTACACCTCCACCTATAAGTGTAAGTTTTTAGGTTGGACTTTCTAACATGGTAACAAAGCTAAGTTCCACCGCAGTATATTTCGCACATACGGCCCCCCGTTCGTCAATTCCATGTGTTTTCTTAATTCAGCTTGCACATGAGAGGGAGTGTTAAAGTATCCCACATTGATTGCCTATAGTGTTTCAGTGGACCTTATATTCATGAAATCTCCCTCTAGTTTTAAGTTTAAACTTTTGGGTTGAACATTCTGACAATTTTCTATGTATTGATTTTTCAAAATTCCTCATTTCCTACTACAGGGTTTTTCGTTCTAATGGAATTACAAGTTTCTTGAGGAAGATGGTGCATCAAGTTGTTGACAAGGCCAACTCGATCTTCTTCCCTAAAAATCACAGATGAGAGAAAACTAAAAGAAATTCAATTGAAGTTATCAACAACTGACACTAAATTGCTAAAAATTGGAAGGATTGTAAATACCCTATGACTTTATCTATTAGGATGGGAACCGCTAACAAGACTAATTAATTAAGATCATAGCACTGTAAGATGCTATGACCAGATTTTAACGACCATGATCTCAATGTATAACATGCTACCTGACTTTGTTAACCTGCAAACAATTTTCCTTTGTAGATGACTACTGCTTAGACAAACATCTGAACTCCTTTACTCATAAACGATATGGAATGTTCGGCGGTGATAGGCAAATTGATGGCTCAACAATTTACCCTAATCATCTATATTATCTTTCTTAAATCAAGACTTAGTTTTGCAACTTTAGCCCTTTATCAAGATGCTTCCAATTAAGTACTCAGAGTTAAAAAATACATTACACGTGATTGCCTTGCCATCTTACTATATCTCTACTAATACAAATAGCAAGGTCTAAGAGATGCAACCTCTAACCAATTACATCTTAGGAAAGCAATTTACTTGGAATAGCATGTGGGCAGCCCCTAAGCCAAGCCTAAGTTGGCTAGTGAATGAGTCATGGGTGGCCCATGCACGATGCCTCTTCAATCTAACCTCTTTAAGTAGAAACTTGAGGTCAACCATCTCATAATCTTGAAGAGTACGAAACGACTTTTTGACATGTAATATTGGGCCCGTTTGGTCTTGGAAAACATTTTCAGTTTTCGTTTTCATTTTTTTGTTCCTTGAAAGCACATTTGATTCATGAAAACACAATTTTCAAGAAAAAATAAAATTATGCAAATATGTTTTTTATGCTATTATTGGTAGAATTTTTCTATTCTAACATTTTCAGTAGAAGTTCACAAGTCAATAATCCACTTCAATATATTGACTTTTTTAAAAACAATTTAATATATAAATTCAAATTAATCAAATTACAAAATATTACTTACCATGAATTTTTCAAATATGATCCATGTAAGTAATATTTGTTCTTTTTCCTTCCTATTCTATTTCTTCTCCCGTTCTCCATTTTTTTCATCTGCCAGAGTCTATTCTTAGCCACTCCCATTGTTCAGAATGCAATAGCCCATCTTCAATCCATCTCCAAAAAGAGGTTCAACGAACAAAGTTCACCCCCACAATGCTCCAGTGAGAGTGAGACAAAAGTTCGGTCTTATAATTGGATGGCCTTCTTGTTTTCAAATAGAAAGAAAGCACTGGGAACATCTTTCAGCTGTTTCCAAAAACCTAGCACCTTCAAGAGAAATTGGACTACTGTATTTTCAAATTAATTTTTTCAAACAAGCCACCAAACATGTTTACCTTAACTTTTCATTCTCAAACGAAAATGAAAACAGTAATTTCAGAAAGTTCTCTCCAACCAAACGCAACATTGGTTGGTCAGGACTCGGCATGTAAGCGCAACCCAGATATGTCAAAACAAAATCATCTCCTCAATAAGAGAGAGACTTACTAATTCCTAATGGATGCATATTTTGGGTGCCTACTAACATTCTGCCGTTTTGTTTTATTTTGAATAAACTTATTTCAAAAGTTCAACCAGAGTGTAATGGCTAGGGAAGATCAACGCACTCATCCCACTTTGTTGGAAAAAGGCTCCACACTTGCTGATGTACCAAAAGAAACTAAAGATGTCTAAACCATGATGGGTTTTTTCCTTCTCAAATATTTGCAATATTTAGTGCCCATAACCTTCAAAGCATCTGGCAAAGATATGGAGGAAGCCTTCATAGCCATGTTATTTCTATCCAATACTTGCAATGATTCGGAGGGAGAAAACCTAGTATTGTAGAAGGTCAACATTTGCCATTACAGTTGCTATATTATAAGATAAAATAGCATCAGTAGCATCTCCATGGTTTTAGCTCAGGGAACTCCTAACATAATATCTTTGGCAAATTGAGGCGCTCAATTTTATTCGAGAGCTGTGGATCCAGGTTCTATTTTTCATTGCTTCTTTTATCTACGAGGATGCCTAGTCCTCTACAAGAATTTCAAGCTTTTATAGCACAGAAACAGTGAAAGGTCGAAAAGGTGCGTGAACGCGAAAAGCAATCAACTCACAGGACAATCCATATGCCTCCAACCAAAGGTATCGCACCCCACAGCAATCCGCACACAAGCGCCACCACCTGCCGAATCCAATGCAGCACATCTCCCAACTGATCCTGCAACAACCACGGACGCACACGATCATCAACGACTCGATCGCGCCGACAAAACCCAACCTTCGGGGCCCAATCAGAATCGTTCAAAATCGAATCAATCCCACTTCAATTGCAGTTCAGCTGATGAATCCATAGCACTCTAGCAATCTATAACGGCAAGAGTAAGCAAACTAAAGCCACATTAACCAAACCTCGCATGCTCCTCCGAGAGCGTAACGCCAAACCCAAAACCCAAAAAAGTGCCGGGAGTAATTGAACCCTCAAGCACCAAGGTTGCTCGGATTACCTTGTCCCACGAGGCCTCCGGATCCAACAATTTCGCGAGCTTGAACGGAGACAGGTGATCCTTCTGGTGCTGCTGCTGCTGCTGATTCTGCTTAGCCGATTTACCCTCTTTCATACTTGCACCGGAAATCCCTCCCAAAACCCTCTCGCGAACGGAACCGGGAATCGATCGCCGGGATGCGAGAAATCGCAGGGAGGGGCGGGCCGAGAACGTCGTCGAGCTCGGCTAGGGTTTCGCAGGGAGAGTTCCCGGTTGACGAAGGAAGGCGACCAGCAGCGGCAGCCAGCAACGGTATGTTTCTCGATAATCTGTCAACTTCTAAAATGATTACGTCGCTGGAGAATCTTTTAAAATTGAATTATCGACCCCCAAAAAAAAAAAAAAAGGAAAAGCTTCGTTGCAGATCTGAAGCTGCAGCCGATTGGTCGACACGTCCATGGAGAGAGAGAGAGACATGGCCATGGAAAAATCACTTCAAATAATTAGTACGTCAGTGGACTGCACGTGATCGCCGCCGGCGATCCCATCGGGCGGCGGCGGCGGCGGACGTCTCGTCACCGCCCTGTGGCCGCCGGCTCGACCCCCGGATGCTGAATATGGACCGGGCTGGGCAGTCAACCTTTTGACGAGCCCGAGACCATATCCAACGGCCCGGCCCAAGATAACCTTTTGGCAGATGGATTTGGTTATGTGGATTTGTCCCAAAAGGGCCAAAGCCCACAAAGGAAAAAAAGCAAAAAGAAAAAAAAATTAGCATGGACATTATCATAGCACTTAAGTTTATATGCACATGTAGGGGTGTCAATAAAGCCCGCGCCGGCACGACCCAGACTGGCCCGGCCGGACCCTATCCTAAAATTTTGGGTATTTTGGGGTCAGGCCTTAGTTTTTTTGGAGTTGGGTTTTAAGGTATGAGTATTGTCAAGGTAGGATTGGGTTGAGCTAGGCCGAGGTGGGCTTTTTTGACACCATTACCCCTGATATCACATTCAAGATCCACCTGCAACCAAATCTCTCCCTCTCCCTCTTTGTGCTCGCGCCTCTTAGTTCCGCGCATGGTGAGATCTTGCTCCGGCGAGTGAAACCTCCAAATCGCCGCCGCCATTGCACTCACGACCGTGTCCCGGCGAGCCGGAGATTTGCTGCCCACCCGTCCGCTTCCTCCCCTTCCTACCGAGCCTCCGCCGTAGTTATTACAGATCTGCTGAGGCGCGAGAGTGTTTCGCTGTGCTCTAGGGTTCCGATCTCTAATTGCTTCGTTTGAGGGGGTAGCTAGGGCCTCGGCCTTGGCCTCGGCAAGTTTTAAAGCCCCCGCCTTCACAAATTTATCGAACAAAGACGACGACAACGAAAGCGGCAACAATTGCTCCTCTAAGCTCTTGATTCTTTACTTGTTCCTTCCCCTCGGAAAAGAAGAGACCGCGGGAATGCCTGCCCTCGCTTGCTATATGGACCCTGTCGCCGCGCCTCCCGGCTACGCCCTCGCCATGGATGGCTCCCTCCACCTGCTAGCGGCGGCTGTCCCACCTTTCTCCGGCACGCCTCTCTCGACGACGATCGCCGCCGCCGTTGAGGACGGGTCCTTCTGGTCACTCTCGCTGTCAGCATCCCTCAACCGGATCCCCGGGCGGGGGACTCCGCACTTCGCAAGCGGCAAAGAGAACATCTCCCTCTCTCTCCTCTCCCAACCCGAAACCCAACCCAGACAAACCCGACCCAGACAGACCCGACCCAACCCATCTCTTGGGGGTATATGATGAATAGGGTCTCGGGTCAAATCGGGTCGGGTCAAATGCCACCCTATAGGTTTAGGGTCGGGTCAAGTATCATGAAAACCGATCTGACCCGACCCATTGGCACCCCTATGCACATGGAACAAAATATCCCAACATTTCCGAAGTACCCCCAAAAAAAGAAAGCTCGACCTTTTGCTAGTTTTCACTTTGGGAAAAAAAAAATAAAACGACATTTCAAACCTCTAAAAAAAAGAGAAGCCCTTATTTAGTCGTGGGGACGAAAAATGACACCCCTTACAAATTCTGTCCAATCCCATCATTAAACTGTTACGGGTCATCTTTGGCAACCCACTTTATTGATGTGTACGAGGAACTACGGTTGATAGCGACAAAAGAGCGTCGTTGTTTTTTTTGGTACGGAATGCAAAGGATTTGGTAATGAGGATTGTAAATCACGTTCAGCTAGTAAAGATTATAGATTAAAAGTCGACGTTCTTTCTGTTGGTTGATGCGACTCACGGTATACACCCAAACAGTGTGCCGAGTAGGACGACGTATCGTGATTCACCCACGAGAACGAACAGAACTCGTGACGACTTCACATACCCAGGAACTAAAAGTCAGCCGCCCAACGCTGCCAAATGAAGATTTTTCCTTTTTACTCTCCTTTTTTGAGCCCTTTACGAAGGACAGAAAACAAAAGGCAGTAGCATGAATGGCGGAGGAAGAAATCTATCTCCCGTCGATCACACGTAAAACCGCGCTCGAGAGTCAACCCGCGGTTTCACTTTTCACCCCTCTAATTGCTGCAAAACGATTAACTTTTTACCATCTTATCAAAGTTAAATTCCCAGGAGCTTTCTTGCCGCGGTGGGTCAAGCCGTAGTTAGGCAGCCACTGCCCAACAAGTTCCTGTCCGGGCGGACCCTTTGGATAGAGACCACATACATTGTATCGTGCAACGACTCCCGAAGACCCCGTGCTCATGACAATTTGACCAACGATGACACGTCGTGTCGATCGTGGCCAACCTGGACCCCACTTGTGGGTGCATGGGAGTAACGTTTTACCACAATATTTTCATAAAAAATATATATAGCGAGTGGACGTATCAGAATAGGTCGTAAACTCACTTATTAACCCTTACTTGGTGAGTTGAGTTGTTATGTAAGTTAATTATAATTAGAAAATGGGTCATAAATAGATTTAAAAGAATTTATTAAGACCCAACTCATTTTTATGACTTTTCGCTTCATTCCCTCTAATTCCCGTTCAATGTCGTGCTCGCTCACTCCGCATTCTCGTCTCTATTTAGATACGAGTTTTTCCATATTGTATTAAATATGAAAATATTTTAGCAATATAGGTCAGATCGGGTATGATCTATTTGGGTCGGACTATTCTTGATCCGACCCAGTCTCAACCCGACCCACCCGCTTTGACGGGGCTAATGGTGAGTGGACCCGATATCAATGATCAAAGAGCATTTGGGGAATATGAATTCTTTTCTTCCAAGACCCAATACAGATCTCGTTGATATCCGAAATGAGATCGAGATCGATCTGATAGAAGAGGTCGGGGACAAACGCAGGCTCGAGGTGCTTGGAGAAGGGTCAAGAACCGAGCTTTGTTTATTCAAATTCAATTCGAGACAAAGTAAAAGGAGAGAGACAGAGAGATACAAGTCTCTTGGCAAATCACGTGGAACAATGATTTCATCGTTGACCAAATGGGCAACACGACCTACCCTCCTCACCTCATTTTTCCAAGTGCACGAGGTGGAGTTTGGGTAAGTGCGAGTCCTGGTCACGAAATCGGAAGATAAGCGAAAGCGGCGGCAGGGCTCGGTGGAGGTCAAATCAGGACCAACCGATGCCCAACAAGCTAACGCTCTATCTCCTCACGTATCCATCCATACAAATCGTTCGATCGTGCGTGGCTGCACATTCCACGGGGTTAGGCAATTTGGCCAGTCTACTTCATCTCTTCCGAATGGCATCACTATTAAGCCATTTGTTAATCACTGATTTCCTCCTCCTTCTCTTTTTGCCAAATCTGACTCTCAGTTATTTACCGTTTTTCTCTTGATGTTTCTCGATTGCTCTTGTTCTCTCGATTGCAAATTTCGTGGGGTTCTATTCCGAATGCGAACCGTTTATCAAGTACGTCGAGCGAATCGCAACGGTTTTAGCTCGACTCAGAAGTAGTAAATTGTTGCGTCGAATTGATAAAATGCGCCGTTGTTCTTTTTTTTTTTCCCGAAATTATCGCGTATATATGTGGTGTTATAAAAGATTCGAGTTCGTAAAACTATATGTTTTTTATGCACAAAGCAATTGTCGTATCGATCGAACGTGTTTATCACGCATTGAGTTGATATCGTGCTTTTGTACTATGCTATGCATTGTCGCGTCGTGTCAATCCATATGGAGAATTATCAAATTACAAGACGTATGTTATCGGGGTAGTATACATTGGATGGGATGCGTACTCTCCTTTTAATAGGATAGGTCAATCTGCCCATCTACATGTACTTAGATTGCAAATAGCATATAAGTTGCCCTCTATTATAAATGCAAAATGTGTCCTAAATCCTAGGTGGTAATCTAGAAATCTAATAACTTTAGGAAAAATTATGACATCATGGATCGTGAGTGATTACTTTTCTACGATTAAAGCAGATGCTACATGATGTAAGTATGCACTAAGAACATGAACTAAAGACAAATTATAATTATATGTGAGGAACAAAAGACAAGAAATACGTGACAACACCCCACCCCAGCCCAGCCCACCCCCACCTACCACAAAAAAACTACACGTGCCCCCGAATGATCCATTCAAATGATTTATATACCCTCGATGTCAACTTCACCGACGAAAATGTATAGATTGATCCAGAAGTCTAGTCCCGAATATACTGTCGATACATTAAAAAAAAACCTTGCGTGACTTGACAAAACGGTCGTGTAAACATACACTCGGGGGAGGAAATTATCAACAAGAATTTCAATTCGTAATTAATAATATCAACACGAATGACCATACTTGCAAATGGTACTTAGTATCAATAATAATAATGACAGCAGCATTAGTGTGGATAATGATACTTTAATCGGGTCAAAGCCTTGACCCGTAACTTGCGTAGACCGGGGCAGGCTACGTAGGCAGACATGGTTAAAGAAGAGAAAATGCTGCCACGCGCAAACTGCTTACGTGGCGTCTCTTTGTCTCGAGTGCCGACGAAAACCGCGTGGAAAACGCCCCACCCGAGAAAGCGCGCGCTCATTGGCCCACAGGATTACGCCCGGGACCGGTCGACCGCCACGTGTGCGCATCGCATCGGACCGACGCGCTGACATAAACTAAGCTTTTTTTTTTTTTTTTTCTGTGAGTTTGCGCCAGGCTCCCACCCACCCGAGCAACCCATGCGTGGAGAAGTGCGTTTTTGCGTGTCGCAGTTTCCGCGATCTAAATGGCTTCCGACGTATTTAATGCCCCAAGAGGGTTTTATCTGATCTGGGGGTGCACCGGAACAGGATCTAATTGGACCGACCGATCGATCGATTCTGGGCGGTGAACCTGTCCAGTTTCTGATTCCGAAATCTTGGACCTAGTAATTATTAGTCCAATTCTTGGTTTTCAGGTGTGGGCTGAACCACGCAGACCTGAGTCAATGATACTTAATCGTATCATTTATTGAAGATCCAGAACATTAAAGAACGAAAGAGTCATCGTCTTGTAGAGAATAAGAAAAACAAAAAGAGAAAGATATCACGGTCGGTTCCTAGATTCACTCGCGAATCGGACGGGACCGGTCCCGTCCAGTTCCAGGACAAGGTGGGCTAGTTCCCAATTTCACAAACTAGAACCAACCCTCGGAGCAATCACCCATATCATCCGCGACCGCAAATCACTTATTAATTATAAGGTTAACACCACAAAAAAAACACTAAATCATGTTCATCATGACATCAATATCCTAAACTTCTTATCGTGTCATAAAAAAAATATGCGCTTTAACATCGATATCCTAAATTATCTTTGTGTCCAAAACCCTCGAACTTGTATCGATGTGACAAGGAAACCCCTAAATCTTTGTGACACGAGTAACACGAAAAGGAAAAAGAGAGAGAGATTCAGGTGTCGGTGCCACGGCGAGCAAAATTTAGCATCTTTTATGATAGATAGAGAATACTTTTGTCGCACCAATACAAATTTTGCGTCATATTCGATGTCACGGTCGACTCTCTCTCTCTTTATCCCTCTTCTGCGGATCAAAGGGAGACGATATATCCATTAATTTTATTTCCACCGTCGCACACCAGATAACTCCTTCGGGAACTAGAAAGATTGCCCTGTCTACTTTAAGGAAAAAGGCCAAGCCGCAGCGGTCCCTCGAGTTGGCAGAGGAGGACAAAAGCTGTCCCAAAAATTAACCAATCAAATCAACCTTAATCAACCTTAATTTCAGACCCAAAAAAAAAATAAAAACCAACCTTAATCAACGTAGGTTTTGCGTATAATGAGGTTTTTATACTGGAGCTTTGCCGTAATTGACTTTGACTCTGGCGGCTCAAAAACCAAAAAAAACAAAGAAAGAAGAAGAAATTGAAGGAGAGACAAGTTCAGCGAAACGTCAAAAGGGAGGAGAAATTCCGGGCTCACGAGCGAAGAAGCTGTTGAAAAAGCTGCGAGGTGCTGCCTGAAGCCGAGGTCCTTTTCTGTAGAAATCACTCTCTCTAGAAATCGGCTTCGCGGTCCTTTTCTGTTCCGAGGTGAGGCTTCCGATCTTCGTCTCCACCGCAAGATCTGGAAGGTTCTTGTCCGTTCTGTTCCTTTTCCTGTTTTTGTGGTCGGAACTGGTTTCACGGTTTCCGACGATGGTCTGAGTCAGTGCCCTTCTTGCGCTCCTCGCCTTCTTTGATCTGCCAAGGATTTCTGATGTGCGAGTACCCGATTCGAGCTCGTGGATCATGGTTTCTCCTGACATCGCTTTTTTTTTGTCTGTTTGTTTCTGTGAATCGCGGTTTCAGGGGTTGGGAAATGCGCGATTTTGCTGCTTGACGACGATTGCCGGGTAGGAAGAATTCTGGGGTCTCTGTGGAGGAAGTGCTTTTGGAAGCGGGGGTTGGTGTTAGCGGGGCCAGTCGCGCCGGCAGATGATTATGGAGCCGCGCGTCACCGGATTCTCCGGCTCCTTGAGCGCCTTCAAGTTCGACGACGAGACGCTCTTGCCGTTTTCGGATCAGCGCTTGAATTTCGCGAATGGGTTTAGTCGTGGCGACCCCCCGTCCTCGGATCTGAGCTTCATGGACAAGCCTTTCGCGAGCACGGAGGCGGATTTCCCGTCCGACGATAGCGACTTCTCCGAAACCGTGTTCAAGTACATAAATCAGATGCTTTTGGAGGAGGACATGGAGGAGAAGGACCTTATGTTTCATGACCCTTTGGCTCTCCAGGCAGCTGAGAAGTCGCTCTATGACGTTCTCGGCGAGACGTACCCATCTGAAGCGAACCTGTCCCCTCCGTTCATGGAGAGTCCGGAGACGAATTATTCGGGAAACAGTAGTGACTACGGTAAGAGCAGCCCTTCTAGCATTACCAGCGGCAGCAACTTTGCTGATCATCAATGGCTCGGTGATTTCGGGGACGGCAGAAGTTCTATGCTGCAATCTCCTGTCACCGGAGACTTCATTTTTCGGTCCACTGTGGATGCTCATGTTCAGCCATCCTTTTCCTTACCAAACAGCTTGCTGAGTAACGGTAATAGGATGAATGCATCTTTAGGGAGTGGCCCTTTGTTCCCTAACTTCTCGACCCAGAGCCAATCGGTATTGCAGTTCCAGAGAGGTGTAGAGGAAGCTAACAGATTCCTTCCCAAAGGTACTCAGTTATTTATTGATCTGGAGAAGAGCAGCGAAAACTCGTGGTTGAAGGAAAGGAAATCAGTGCATGTGGTTAAGGTGGAGAAGGATGAAAGTGACTTTTTGACTCTCAGTGGAATAAGGGGAAAGAAGAACCACAAGAGAGAGGATACTGAATTTGAAGATGAGAGGAGTAACAAGCAGTCAGCAGTGTATGTTGATGAAGCTGAGCTATCCGAGATGTTTGCTAATATCTTAATCTGTAATCGTGGAGACAGGAGGCCAGATTGCGAAGCTGATAAATCCTCTCGAAAAGAAGGAAGCGAATCTTTGCAGCAGAATAGACAGACACACGCTGCTAATGGCGGGAAGACTCATAATAAGAAACCAACCACGACCAGCAATAAGACAGAGGTGGATCTCAGAACTCTGTTGATCCTTTGTGCACAAGCTGTCTCTTCTGACGATCGAAGGACCGCTGATGACTATCTAAAGCAGATTAGGCAGCATGCTTCCCCCTTTGGTGACGGGTCTCAGAGGTTGGCACATTACTTGGCGAATGGCCTTGAGGCACGCTTAGGAGGCACTGGTTCTCAGGTCTATACTGCTCTAGGTTCTAAAAGGACATCAGCGGTGACTCTTTTGAAAGCTTACCAAGTTTATCATTCAGCCTGCCCGTTTCAGAAAATGGCAACCATCTTTGCGAACCATATGATCTTGGATTTAGCTGAGAAAGCAACAACGCTTCATATTATCGACTTTGGAATCTTGTACGGTTTCCAATGGCCAGCTTTCATCTCTCGTCTCTCCAGGAGGACAGGCGGGCCACCCAAACTGCGTATTACAGGGATAGAGCTTCCCCAACGAGGTTTCCGACCAGCAGAAGGAGTTCAGGAGACGGGACGCCACTTGGCAAAGTTCTGCGAGCGATTCAATGTTCCATTTGAGTACAATGCGATTGCTCAGAAATGGGATTCTATCAAAATTGGGGATCTCAAAATAAGGAACGGCGAGACCATTGCTGTGAATACCATGTTTCGGTTTAAAAATCTCCTTGATGAGACGGTTGTCTTGAATAATCCCAGGGATTCTGTTCTGAATTTAATCAGAAAAATAAGGCCACATATCTTTGTGCAGGCCATTGTCAATGGATCTTTTAGTGCCCCCTTCTTCGTGACACGGTTCCGTGAGGCTCTCTTTCACTACTCTGCCATGTTTGATGCATTTGATACTAATTTAGAGAGGGATAACCAGATGAGACTGATGTTTGAGAAAGAGTTCTTTGGCCGAGAAGCTATAAATGCCATTGCATGTGAGGGGACGGAGAGAATTGAGAGGCCGGAGACATATAAGCAATGGCAGATTCGCAATATGAGGGCCGGGTTCAAGCAATTGCCACTGGACCCAGCACTTATGAAGAAATTGCGATATAAGTTGCAGAGGTACAATGATGATTTCGTGGTTGACGAAGATGGCCACTGGATGCTGCAGGGGTGGAAGGGCCGAATTCTGTATGCTTCATCTTGTTGGGTACTTAACTAGGACTTTGTTGAGCTTGTTTTTATGAGTCATCTACCAGATGGACCCGACTGAGTACTCATTGAAGGCATCCTTGTTTCCTGAAAAGAGCGTGAATTTGTGGAGCTGCTGCTTGTGATCTTTCTTTTGACAATACTAGAGCAGAAAACATTTATGGGGCTTTCTTGGAGGTGCGGGCGTTCCTTATTGAGCCACTGTCATTACTTTGGTAGGATATAACCAGCTGTACTTTTATAGCTGCTTGCTTTTCTGACAGTTAGTAGCAGAATCTGGGTTCACACGATTACATTAGGGAGATGTACTTCTTTTGTAGACAGTACTCACCAGCTTATGTGATTTGATACCTCTGTGTATGATATATTTTTTATAGTTGAACTTCTTCGTGCATGCCTGGCGATAAACGGTGCAGCCTTGTTGATTAGTCTAAAAAGGATCAACTGAATGTTGTTCTTGACCAGAACTTTAATCCTAGAATAAGCAGGCAGACGGATGAAATGTGTCTTTTGCTGCATTCGAAGATTATATGAAGTTTCTTTGCATACAAATTAAGAATAATTCTGGTCATTGGCTTCTTCAGCTATTAGCATAGTTGTGTGCTTTTAACATCACTTTGCTCTCTGGTACAAGATATCATCCCAAATCAAAAGAACTTGAGCTCTTCCTTCTTAGTCGTGTGGTTAGATATCTGTCAAGCATTTATTGTGGAATCGGCATAGAATGTACAAAGGATCCTTTGTATGAGGGTAGGTGCACTTCCTAAAGTGGACTCTCGTTCGTGGTTCTGGTAACTGGTTCTTTTGCAAAGGTGATTGTATCTGTGTCTGGTTAGTCGATATCAGCAATAATTATACATTGCCTTTTCCTCTGCATTGTTCCTGCTGATATTCACTCTGTAGCTCCTCGATGCTGAACAAATTCTTTCTCGAAGGATCATGTAGTAATATTTTGCACTAAAATAAGATGTCACCTCCTCAATTACCGAGCCAATAGCAAAATTTCAGTTCTAGCAAGCTGAGGGTATGGTGATGTAATTGATAATTTAGGAAGGCGTAATTCTTGCGAGCACGTGTTTAAAAAGGAAGAATTCTACTTCTAAGGACGGATGGGGTGGTCCGACATTCTTTATGAAGGATAAGCAGCTCGCTTTATCTCTTATGTCAGATTACATTGCTTGGAATCTTCCGAAAGTTTATCTAATTTGCTTGTAAGTTTGTTGTATCTTTTCGTTGGGACAAGCCAGGGGTATATTCTGCTGTTGCCAATCAACTTCCTCTCGAAATTTTAAACCTTCATTCAGTTGGAACGAAAGATTCTGCCTTTACAACGGTGCCTTGTTCTTTTGTTTTGGGTCTGGTCCGTTAACTTGAAAGAGATTCTTATCTTTCTAAAATGAGTTCAGAAAGAAGTCATGATACAAAATTTAATCAGATTACCACTTCAAGAGAAGAAATTTACTATTCACAGAAGACAGCAATCCAAGTACTATCATCATCATCATCATCATCATCATCATCGGTTAACAATGTCAAGGCAATGCACTAGACAACGAGTGAATAATCGAGATTAACACGCGTTTAACACTGACTCCCAGATCTTGCTGTAGTTTTTGGACTTTATTTAATACAGTTCTAACCTATGTAAGCACGATAATATTTTATGATCTGTATGCATCAGAAGTGATGTATGAATCTTCAAGGCAGTAATTGACAAAACTATATAACATAAGCAATAACCATGCTTCTCTATTTGTTTCTTGTTCTGTGTCTGTGTATATATATATGGAAGAGAGAACTCATCCATCTTAAACAAGACAAGTGCAAGTCCTAGAGCCTGCGTTTTGTCTCTCTTTGTTCTTTTGGCTCCGATTCAATTTGTTTCTTCGGATCCACGAGTGTTCAAGTTCTTTCACCTTCTGCTATTGACTTGATTTTGCTTTGAGCTTGCATTCATAAGATAACATATTCTTGAACATTTTCAGCTGCTTTCTTTCTCCTTCCAAACCAGGTCAGATACTTCCGTGTTGATTTTTCCATGCCATCATTGTTACCTTTGAATTGTTTACCTTAAAGTTGAAAGGAATGACGATCAAATGAGCTTTGATGCCGTATGAAAGTAGAAGAAATAGCTCTGATGGTCTCGTTGAAAGCTCAGATGATCTCACTTTTGTTGCACTTCCGATTAGAAAAAAAAAAATGGTCTCGTAGTCGGTGTTTTCCGCGTTCTCTCATTTCGGGAATGGTTCTCTAGTTGATGAAGTCTTAACACTTCTCCAAGTAAGGGTCAGTGTCATTACCGAAGGTTTGGGTCTGACCAAATTAAACATCCTCCTTGCAATCTAAACTGCGTGGATCACTCTTTTCCTTTTACCAAATCATGGCCTCGGTAATCTTGCGCCGCCCATCGCCATGAACTCGGAAGCTAAGCTGTCTGATTCGTGTCGCAGTAGGAGCTTGGATGGAGAAGGGACCTCCAACTCAGATGGCAATGATTTCTCTAGACAGATTCTCAAGTGCAAAAGCAGCATGCCTATGGAGGAAAACATGGAGGACAAACCCTGCTTGTTCTATGATCCGTCGGTTCTACGAGCATCTGAGAAATCATTGCACAAGGTTATTGTTCTCGGTGAGAAACATCCTGCTTTACCTAATGAAACCTCAAAGTTTGTTTGCCAAAATGTTCTTTTTCCGAGAACAGGCCGTGATTGCGGCGAATAGCAATGGAACCAGCGACATTGGTTGCACCGAAAACTCTAGGGAAAAACAGACACTTGCGGACAACCGAGAGAACAGAGGCTCTACATTTCTAGTTTATCCTTCTAGCGACTGTTTCTAACGGTCCACTGACTTGCCCACTTCATGACCATCCTCAAACCGTCCAAAAAGGCCTTGCCGGCTATGCAAACAAGATTTTGGCCACTCCTACAAGCGAGTTTCCTGTTCAGTATGATTCCCTTAGAGCCTCGCAGTGCAAGAGAGGGCTTGAGGAAGCTTGTAAGTTTCTCTCGGGGGACACTGCGTGTATTGATGCTACAGACAATGGCAATATGTCTGTAGCCATGAAGAAACGTTGTCTAAAAGTTGGAATCGATGCTAAGGAGCAGCAAGGCCCTTTTTATGGTCTGAAGGGAATGAAGAATCACGGAAGGGAAGAACTATGTGAAAGGGAAGGGAAGTTCAACAAACTATCAGCAGCTTCGATGAAAGAGATCGAAGTCTTAAGAGATGTTTGATAGAATTTTGCTCTGTGAAGCGGAGCCGGAGCCCTCCACAAGTACCGATGGTAAAACGCCGAATGCAGCAGTCAGAAACTTGTCTCTGGTTGCGCATATGCGTGGTTCTAGTGGTCGCAAGAATCGTGCTAAAAAGGGTAAAAACAGTTAGGACATGGTGGATTTGAGGAATCTCCTCATTCTTTGCGGTCGCCAGTAAGCCATCTCTACTGGCGACCGCAGGAATGCTGGCGACATACTAAAGCAGATCAGGCTTCACTCCTCTCCCATTGGCGATGCCTGTCAAAGGTTGGCCTGCGTCTTTGCCAATGGTCTTGATGCGCTCTTGGCTGGAACCGCAGTTCAAAACGTCTTCACATATTTGACTCTGAAGAGGTCGCCAATCAGTGAGCTCCTCAAACCGCACCAAACTCATTATAAGGCCTTCCCCTTCACCAAGATTGTGATTTCTTTTGCGGATAACATGGATTTAAAAGTAGCCGAGACAGCAAAGGTGCTGCATGTTGTAGACTTTGGCATCTTGTTCAGTTGCCGGTGGCCGCTCCTTATTCAGCTACTAGCGAGGAGGCCCCCAAAGCTTCGCCTCACAGGGATAGAGCTTCCTCAACATGGTTTTAGACCTGAAGAGAGAATTGTCAAAGCAGGTTGTCATTTGGCGAAGTACTGCGAGTGGTTTGGCGTTCCATTTGAGTATAATGCCATAGTTTCGCAGCATTGGGAAACTATCAAATTGGAGGAACTGAAAATCCATAGAAATGAGGTTCTTGCCGTAAACTGATGTACCGGTTCGAGAATTTACTTGATTAGACAGTTGTCGTGAACAATCCTAGGGATGCCGTCCTGAAACTAATAAGGGAGATGAGACCAGATATATTTGTGCTGTCTGTTGTCACGGGAACTTTCGACTCTTCTTTCTTCATCCCATGGTTTTGACAAGCGCTCTTCCACTTCTCTGCACTGCATGATACGTTCGACTACAATATACCCCGTGACGACAACAACAGGTTTCTCATTGAGAGGGAGTATTATGGGCGACAAGTCATGAACGTCATTGCGTGCGAAGGATCGGAGAGAGTGATGAGGCTCAAAACCTACAAGCAGTGGCACACGCAGGTCTCGCAGGCCGGGTTTAAGCAACGTCCCTTGGACGAAGCATTGATTAAGATATACATAGATAAATTAAAGGTGACAGACAACAAGGATTTGGTGATTCACGAAGACGGCAACTGGATGCTGCAGAGTTGAAAAGGAAGGATACTTCACGCACGGTCTAGTAGGAAACTGCTTAAGTTTCAGTGGTGAAGCGCCACGAGCCATTACAAGAGTCTCTTTAGCATGGCTTGCAGATCTGCCTGGCTCGGTTAGTCGTCAGTTGGACTGCTAGTAGGCAAACTAATTGAATGTATGAGTTAAGTGTTTAGATTGCTAAGTTAGTCCTGCCGAAACCCAAGCAAAGCATTGTTCCCGCCTTAACACTGATTATTTTTGGCGCAGTTCCAGATTCTTTGTATAATGACTTTCAGAAGGAACGGCTTCATACGGGCCCTGTAATCCACATCCGTCTTAATAAAAGCGAAAAGCTGTATAGCTAAACTGCCTTAGCTCGAACTGTGGTCCAGCGCCGACCACAAACATCACAAACCCGACATGAATGATGACAGCAACCTCAATTTGCTGAAGCAGCTCTGAACTTCAGTATGAATGTACACAAGGATAAGCTCATCATTGTGTGTTCCATCTCGTTCTTCCTCTATGGCCCGACCTTGCAAGGGATTACTAATGTTTGTCAACAGGTTATACAGATATTTGTTGACGATTCAGTATGGATCCACCAGATATTGAACTGCTCTTCGCTGCCGCAACACCCAGTGCCCACATGGCAAAGTCATGCATGCTTAAGAATGCATCCGACATTTGCTGCTGCATTCCGCAATTCTGTCCACCGCCTTCAATATCAAGTGAAGCCATATGAGATACTGTACCTTAGCGTCTGCGATGGTATTGGATGATATGATCAAATGATTCTCTCGGCACTACCATTTCGTGGTTGGGCCGTGGCCGTGGCCATGCATGTCATAAGGTTTTCTTCTAATCGCCTTCTATAAGCAACTTTTTAGACAAGACACAACAAACACCAGCATGATTATTAACCCATGTAAAGCCATGAATTGGCAACTGTCCAGTGGTTGGAATGGCTAACAGCATGAATGACACACAATGAGCTGCGAAATAGGTCTCGAAACTGGAAGACACAACAGCTGAATCCATGCAAATGGATTGCATTTCTTGAAGCGACTCAGATCGAGCTAAGCCTTTGATCTTGGGCCAAAACACACACAACAAGAAGCCCAGACAACCAATGCAGACAAACTTATAGCATGGTCAACTAGACCGGCACTGATCACAGGTTCCCGAGAAACCAAAAGACCAAACCGACCTCGGTCTGAAAGCTAGGACAAACAGAAACCCATTTCCCATTTCGCGTCAAAAAAACAAGACCACATCACGCATCTCTTTCCATTCCCTATTCATGGGCTGATTTAAATATCAACATACGTAGAAGGGCTTGACCAGTTCCCGTTGAATCGCAGTACAAAGTCCCCTGTTCTGGTTCCTTCCCCACTCCTTATTCTATTTCTATTTTGCCCTGCTGCAGCAGCAGCAGCATCTCCTCTGGTTCCTCGTCACATGCCGGCACGTGCAGCCTCAAATGCTGATATTCCCAGCCCACATGATCGATCATCGAGAGAGACCAAAGCTTCGTAACAAACACATGAAGCTCAAGTTCCCATTTCATTAGAACCCTAACAAGAACATCGCCATGTGGCCTGTACAATCTTGACCCACGTCAGCTATCTCTTGACCAAAGTTGGAATCCTCCCTCCCCTCCGCAGCTTCTTCACTAAAGGCACAGGAGAGAAGAAGTCGCATGTGGACCTGATTTGATGCTGGATGCCCAAATAAAATAGATGAACAAATTGGCTGAAATGTGGTGTTAAAAATTGGAGGAAATTGAAATTCAATTTGTCAGTGATCACATGGAATTGGCCACATTTTTCTAAATGGGTCTTCCCTGATTTCTTTCTTTTGTTGATTTGTTTATTTGTCTATGGTGTTTGTTCTCTCATTGTTTGTTGATTTTTTTGGTTTTTCTTATTCGAAAATAATTTCGATCGACCAGAATCCAAGGACCAGGATACCCGAAGGCCACCCATGTCGGTGGCGAAAACCTCTGTGCATGCATCAAATGGATTTGGACTGGTCAAAATTCATAAATGCTAAGGTATATATACATATAGATCACGAACTTGTTTTGTTTAAATTCATCGAATCGTGGAATCTTTTTACTATGGTCCATGTTCTTCTCCGAAAGTTTGCCCCCTCTCATTGTTTTCCGTTGCCAAAAGATTTTGGCGCGAGCCAGTGCAGTGAGATTTCAGATTGGCAGCTCGAAAGACGATACACGACAGATTGCCGGTAGTCATTGCCATTTTTGCAATGGAATACGTACTTTTGTAGGCCTCAACTTGAAAATCGTTTACCCAAATCGTTAGCATAAGGCGACGAGATAATCTGCCGTCGCGTTAGGGTAACTATCAGCGACGAAATCGGCATCGTAGCTAAAAGTCTTGTCACCAAATCCGCCGTCTCTTACAGCGCGAAGATGGATCATCTCAAAATGACTTTTTGGATAATTAATTCCACGCATGAAATTGACTTAAGATCCCATGAACTTACTGAGTACTTTTTTTTAGGATCGAATTCGAGTGCACGGATTCAAGCATGCGTTACAGGTTCGATGTTCCTATATCGATATGTGCAAACCAATCTCATATCTGCATCGAATGCTCATTCAAGCTCATGATCGTGTCTGATCTAACTCACGAGGTTTACCGAAATACTTGATTAATATTTCATGATTACCATCGAGACTGACAAATGTTGTACCTTAATTGCATAAAATTATGTCGAAATCCTCTAATTTGGAGCCTTCCCGAAACTCTCTATAGTAAATTAATCGTACCGTGGGAGACCAATCCAGGAATACAATGCAAAGTACCGGTGGAAACCGGATCATATGTGTTGGGGCTCGACAAAGAAGTAAATTGGAATTCGAACAGAATCCGAGGGAGGTCCATTTGGAAATTAGTAAATTAGGTCCTTTTTTTTTTTAATTATTCTACCAAAAAAAAATTAGGTTCTTTTTCTTTATTTTACAAAATTTTGATTTAGTTAAAATTATGAGATATTTGTGTCTGAAAACATATTACCCTACTATTTTGAGATTTTTTTTAACGCTTAATTAAGGCTCCGTTTATTTCGTGAAAAATGAATGATTTAAAAAACGTTTTCTTGAAAATAACCCCTTGTATCACTTAAAATGATTAATTAATAGAAAATATTATCATTATCGCCAATAATGTATGTTCATATATTTTCGTGGACGATGAAAATATTTTTCGTTCATTCATATTTTTGTAAGAGATACAAACAATCATTTTTAAGAATATGTTTTCCAAATCGTTCATTTCCCACGAAACCAACGGAGCCTCCAATACATTTCGCAAGTCAAATAAGATCTATGTATATCATTTTATCGAGGGCTCGTAAATTTTACGCAATTCTTATCGTTTTCATTGTCAAGTGAAAAGATTATTTTTTATCAGATAATGATTATGCGCGTACGCGGCATATTAAAATATCTCACATCGGTGGTCCATAGGGTTTTTTTTTTTGCTCTTTATATACACATGGACTCCCTCACCTATAAATTGAAGTTTTTGCTTTGAACATCTTAACGTGGTATCAGAGTTATGTTCCATTTTTAACTTATTCCACTTGCGCACCTGTTCGTCAAATCACACATCGTTCGCAAGCACGGACGGCGGGTCTATATGCTCAGGGCCGAACTTTCTAACACGGCATTTCATTGTGAATTCCATTCTTAGATATCTCGCAACATCTTTATGATAAAATTTACTGCAAAATAGGAAAAGTCATCTTTAATCCATTCACAAGAAAAGAAAATCCGTTATTCACATAAATTTTGTTTAATCTGCCAAATCATATGATTAGAAATTAAATAAATAAATAAAAAGAGAGAGAGTCAAATTTAGAAGCGCGGATGGTACTCTAAAACGAGAGGGAATCACACAAACCAAGAGACTGGCAGTGGCGGTGCTGCTGGTCAATTAAATGACGGGATCCTGTCGTCACTCCTGCAAAAATATGTATTTTTTTATTGATTAATAATTGATTATTGCTAATAATAAATAATAAAAATGAAAATCAAAGTTCTTTAAATAATGAGCACAGGTCAGGCCTCAGAGACTTCACATGTAAATTAACTCATATTAAAATCCACAACTGCCAAATTGCTAGAGCACCTTCCCCTCCCATCCTCTCTCTCTCTCTCTCTGCTTTGTGTTTTTTTAGAAATTCGAATTTTAAATTGGCTCGCCGTACACTAGGTTTGCTGTTCGATGGCGGTTCTCACGTCATTGAACAGGAATTTAGCCAGATAAAAGGCCCTCTCGATAAAAAAAAAAAATACGGGGCCGGTTAGTCAATTTGAAAATTCTAATGATATCCATCACTTTCAATTTTCAAAATGATGCATCTCTTGTTCATTAGGCCAAAACCCTCGATTATCTCACTTTTTGTGTCTTCCAAAATTAGCCTTATACAATAACAAGAAAAAATAAATAAATAAACTACCCTATTTCTTGTTCAGGTATCCCCCAATTTATAATTGTTTTTCTTTCTATAAATCTATTAAAACTCCTCACATGACATGCACGTAATGCGTGCTCAACCCTAGTAACAAATTACGTTGAGATTTGACGTACTAATGCAGTGTTCAACACAGTCGATATTCATAGACGATGTCCTCGGATCAATGGGATTTGCCCGACTTCTAGACGATGCTCTTGAATCAATGGGATTCACCGAACATCTATATCATCTATGTCCGCAAAAATGACTATCTCCAAAATTTATTCTACAGAAGGTACTGCGCGTGAATCAATTACAGATGCAAGAAATACATTGAAACACGTGTTTTTTTTCCTCGCAATTTTACATGGATTTTATCATTCTCGACGTGCAATTGAGTTGATAAAATCACAATGATTTTGCGCAATAACGCATAGACTCTTCGTCTTGTCCCTTTGATGTCCAATTACAGTTTATCACATTACTCAATAAATCAATTTCGCGGACCAATCTTCAATCAACTTGGCATTTCTTAATTGCCATTACTATGGAGAACCTAGTAAATGCTAGTTAGAGACCATGTTACTCCCTCCTCTCGACCATACAGTTTCTCAAGGATATTTTCATTTTTTTATAACAACAAAAGACCAAACACTTAGGTTTAGCCTTAGCTTAGGTCCTCACCTTCACTATATATATGACCTCAGAGTGGCAATCTCTCTTCCCCCATCATCCTTTGATCCTTTCCACATTCAACAAAAGCTTTGATCCTTGTACACATTACAATGGACGATATATGGAAGCCATCCAAGAAGGAAAAATGGAGCAATGGCCATTCCACATCACCCTCGTCTTCATCTTCTAAGTTCGCTCTTTCCAGGAGTTTCTCGGCCAAGACCTCTTCCTCCAGCTCCCCCGGTAACCTCGTGAGGAGCGGCTCCCAGCGGAGCTCGTTATCGTCGTCGTCGTCGGGTGTCCCGTCGTCCAAGGGCTCGCTCTCCCGGAGCATGTCGCACAAGGGCTCCAACATCTCGCGCAAGTGCAGCAACCTGGCCAAGGAGCAGAAGGCGAGGTTCTACATCATGAAGCGCTGCGTCGCCATGCTCCTCCGCTGGCACAAGCACGACGATTCCTGACAGGACAAGCTCCGGACTATACATATATAGGGGGACTGTCGTACGTATAGCATAGAGACGGATCCGATCCAGCAATGGATTTTGCGAGAGAACAAGCATTTTCGTTCCGGAGGAGCCGATGCGCGGTTCCGATTTTGTTTTCTGCTTACTCTTCTTCTTTTTCCCGAGGAATTGGATGCACTTGTGATTGTTGTTGCCATGTCGAGTGAGCTACGCACGGCTTTTCACACGGGGTTGTAATTTTGCATCGAATAGATTTGAATCACATGAGATTGCTCCATCCGGTACTGCGTATTTTCTCTCTTGGGTCCTTCGTTTCGTGAGGAATGACAAATACTTAATGGAACTCAAATCGTCTAGGAAATTGATGCACTAAAAATATCACTCACCTCCCCTCGCAACCGCATAAAAAATGCACTAAAATCCCAATAGATCCGAGGACGAAAGATTTCGATGCATTGATTTTCACCCCCCGCCTTTACAGCTCATGTAAATTTAGATGCTCCAAGGACGACAGAGTCAATATGGACGTTGGAATGTGCCTGGCTTTTGTCTCCTGCATGTACGGATGTACCATCTTGGGTCAGTCTTCAAGAAAACGTACAAAATTGGCAAGATATTCAAAGATTTAACACCCTGGTTCGACTGTTCAAACTTACGGTTCTTTCTAACTTTTCGACGGGTCAGGTGACTCTTGCGAGCCGATGGAGCTCTCGGTTTCGGATACCCGACTCCTGCATTAGATAGGGTAACCCATGATCCCACCAAAGCGAGCCATTCCGGCATGAATTCCTAACATGCACGGCTAATTCCCGCAAGAAAAGTAATCCCAACGTTATCACTAATATTCACATAAATCAGGCAAGCGACGGACGGAAAGACTAGGAACTCAAGAATGGCTAGCTAGATTCAAACCACGAACCGTTGAGGCACGTGTTATGTCTGAAAGATGAACACAAAAATCATTCTCGGTTTGGTAATCTAGAAGCAAATTCCACGCTAGGAGGATTCTTCCCTTTAAGATAAGTCTTCCTGGCTTTTTCTCTTTTATGTATTAGGACGATAGAGTGTAGCGCACAAGCAATAACAACGACTAGGATAGACTAGAAAGAGCACGGGAGAAGAACCAATGCCCTAGCAAACTCATATGTCAAGCGATTGTGACGGGTTAAACGTTTGACGTAAGAACCAATGCGCTTGTCTCACGTCATTGTAAGACGGACAAGAGAGATCAGCCATGTCATGATCCGGATATCAGCCATGTCAAAACTGTCGGTCATGTCACCGAGAGTTACAAGATCACGGGCTAACATGAAGCGGCCGCTAACATGAAGCAGACTGTGGCGCGGAAATGTTAAGGAGAAAACCAGCTAGTTCTGAGACACATTGTGGGGCATTTACACCAAACAGATTGATCGATTGTATATGTAACATCCAAGCATACTAGTCTGGTCTCAGTACAAATTTACACAGTAGTTGATGAGTAATCCTCGAGTGTACAGTGATTAATTTTGTACTCGAAAGGCACAAATTGCGGTTCTCAATCCGTCGACTGACCCGTAACACCCAGGGTTATGTATGCCTTCTGCTAAATCTATGCAAGCTACTGTAAGTCCAACATGGGCATAGCTCCTACCAAATGCTAATATAAAATACGAACTTTATTGACTTATAGAACTGATACACATCAACATATTAACATAAGTAGGTACACGTAATTGGTTAGCCTTTAAACCATGTCCGATCCATCCGACTCGCTATCCCTGCTTTCCTGCCATGCTGCGCCGAGCTTGAATTTACAGACAGGGCATGTGCCTTGTTGTCGCAGCCAAGGATCAATGCAGTTAGCATGGAACTGCAGAGAGAGAGAATCGAATGGTTAGTTGAGGGGAAAGCAAGGGAAAATACACGAAATAAACAAATGCAAAACCTTTATCGAATTTAGCCATTAATCGACAGACACTTCACTCACTCCTAGAAACCATATTATTCATATTTAGCAGAAAATTGACCAGAGACATTGTTGAAATAAACAAGAGATTTTCTTTTGAAGTCGAACATGGAAACCAATTTTACTTTTGCATCTAAATCGTTTGGGGGGAGTCAAAATTCTAGAATGATCAATAGAGTGCTCATCTACTAAAACAAAATCTATAAGTAGCATGGCGGGACAAGTGAAAAAAGGAGCCATTAATATCTCATAATGTTAGGAAAACCACAGAAACTTCACACATGCATGTTGGAGGATGAGATAAGCAAAATTTGAAGGATGGACTCGGGGCCTTCTAAGGTCCCTCGAGGGACCAATCCTGCATCATAATCAGTCAAGCCCAGGTGCACTTTGTCGTAATTCTCACACAAATTGTCTTACCACACCAACACTTAGAAAGTTGTCAATGGAAGTTGAGATTTATTTATTTGCAATCCAACAATCACCAATCCTCATAGGGACAATCCCTTGAGAGATTGTAGAAAACCCTAATGGACACGGAAAAGACATAACAAGACACTAGGAGGAAAAAACACCTGATGCAAACATGGCAAGCTACGAACAAGCTCGCCTCTGTTGACCTGCTCCAAGCATATGCTACAAGTCAATTCATCCTCCGGGGCTTTCATACTTGTATCCGCATTTCTGCTCTCTTGCTTCAGCTGTTTATCACATCAATTAGATCAACTAAGCCAGGAGGGAAGAAAAACAAGAAAGAAACAAAAGCACTTGAACATGAGCCTGCCAGTCCCTTCCCACCTCAGCCACTAAAACATGACTCAAGGACACTCAACAGAAAGGTGCAGGCCTGTTGTCTGCATTTTTTGGAATGCTTGCTCCATCTTTGAGTAACACGGACATTGTGGCCCATGGATAAATGTAGATAGGCGTAGGCCAACATACCAATGTAGAATTGGCCAAACAGGAAAAAAATAAAAAAAGGAAAATGGACAACTGCGGCACGAAATTCACGCTTTTTCTCAAAAATTGGCATGCTCTATATATGAAGGAAAGGAGATAAGATCGGATTAAGACATGGGACCAAAATCCTGCAAAGTCACTCCTGACAACACATATAAAAGGTGAATCCTGATCATCTAGAGTAAGACAATCCACACGTCTGAGCAAACCAAAATAGGTGGTAATCATGTGTAAAGGAAACAAGGAATTCTAACACGGCCAAGACCTTTGAAAACAGAATCTATGTTGTGAACGTATGGATCCTCATCAGGAAAAACTATATTCCCAGCCCAAGCAGCATAAACACATAGTAATACTAGTAAAGTTAAGGAAGTAACTTGTGTTTAGAATTCAATAGTCCAGGCAAACATCTGCAGAAGCTGCCAAAGGAAGAGTACCTCAGAGCCCGAAGAGGATGATGCTTTCTGTAGCGAGGAGCCATCTCTATCAACAAAGCAATAAGCATACAATTACTCACAAGTGGAATTTGGATGCAACTCATAGCAGAGAGATCATTTGCCAAAATAAAATTGGACATAACTATTAAGAAATATGTTAGATATACAGTGTGGACCTTTTTCAAAGAGCTTAAGTTTCCTTTCTGGAAAAAATGATACATCAATTATCGAAAAAAATGGAAAAATGATATATTTGACATAATATTAGAGCTCAGGTCAGGAAATTAAATGTTGGTGCTCCCTCTCATAGTCATCATGTCCATTACTGTTGTTTGTCCTCCTGTTGCTATTTGATGCAATTACTTCCATATTCCATAATTTACATGTACGGTTTGATTACACTCAAGGGTTAGCGTTAGGAAATATGCAAGACATACATTGTGCACCCATTTACTAACAACTTACGTTTATGGGGAAAAAGTTTTGTCTAACAATCCTATGAGATTTTGGGGATCCCTATGACCTCTTGAGCAGTCTTAGAAAAGAAGGAATCTTGACAACAGTTTATTTTTCTTTTTTTTTTAATCTGGGGGTTCGGGCATGAAGACCCGCTATTTGGAGGCCCATGAAATACCCCGTAAACTCCACAAACCATTCAAGCCTAGGTGTTCAACCTACGCAAGAGGCCTGACCCGGAGCAATTTACACGCAATTGATGGGATTCGAATGGGTGATTTCCAGTTCTTAAGCTGGAAACCTCCAATGTCACTACCAACTGCACCAACCGTAGAGGATGACAGAAGCTTTTATCTCCAACAACATGCTAATCGCTCGCCACAGCTTTTATAAACAAATAGTTTAGTTGAAGATCAAAAAGTCTTGCATTATACTTGTACTTTTCCAATAATCAGTTCATAAACCTCAGTAAAGCCAACTTAATTTCCACATGCACAATTGCCACGATATGAAGGAAGCAACTGAGAAGCTCAGACATTGCACGAGTACACGAGTTCTGTCTGCAACTAATTCATTTGCAAAAGGTAATAATTAAACTTCAAGACTAATTTTACGATCCACAAATTTGTATGAACAGAAGGTAGCAGTCATCACATATTTTGGAGCAGCGACACAGTAAATTTCTTTTGAAGGCAAGTGAGAGTAGACAGCTCATGCACGCACAATCCCACCCTTTATTCCATTGCACTTCTGTTGAAAACTAACAAGAAATTATCATTTAAGACTATTGTGAGGAACTTTATCAATAATTTAAGCAAACAACTTCTGTGCTTTTATGCATACTGCATGCTACACACACATGCATGGGGAGATTAATTAGAAAGTTCTCTTTGATTCCGAGCTAGTAATCCTGCAACAATTAATTTCTATCTAAGAATATGACTTGAAAAGCAAATTACAGTCTTCGTCATTGAATTCAGACTAATTTACACTAAGCGAGGTAAATATGGCATACACACACTTAAAAAAAGAAAACGAATTCAAACCACTTTACAAAAGAAAAGGCATTTGTGCTGCTTTACAAAAGGAAAGGCATCTGGACCACTTTACAAAAGAAAAGGCATTTGAACTCACCTCTGGACACCAGAAGCCTTGTATTTATGAACAGGCAGGGTATTTATCTCCTCCTCACTCATAGAAAGAGTTGTGGATACGTTTTCAGAGTCCAGTGCTCTCAAGGTATCATAATCTGCAGCATAGACCAATCAACGAAAGCAATTATTCCCAGACTCTAAATATATAAAAGCTGCCTGAATCATATGAATACCACTTCATATTCCTTTATAACAATAACTATAGCCACCAGTTGACAGCTCAAAACACGTCAACCTCTTCATTTTCTGCTTATCAGTAAGCCACATTGGAAAAGTTATTGAAATACAACTACCTAAATAAACAGACAAAAATTTAACATTGAAAGCTCAATGCCAGCTCACTAGGGATCTCTTTTCACCATTTACTTGCGACAGCTCAACAAAGAGCTCATTTTCCCAATAATAGAGTGCATTACTTATTTATATATCAAGGCATTTGTTCACTGACATGCTTTTCATTCTTCTTAAGTTTTGTGTGGATAAAATTGGTATTCGAAACTGCAAGTCCAATAATCCTTCGGAGGCATGCAAGACATCCTATCTAGATGCATCGAGTAAGGCTCCATCCATGGATGGCAAGCTCGACCGTATGGGATGGCGACCTAATCCCTACGGTCACTCTAGGTGAAAATCGATGTAATTCAAACACGGAACATACCGCATCCCTAAAAGTACTAAATCACTCAACCAACTCTTTGGGGTTTTTTTTTCCTTAAGTTTGAGCTCGGCACAATCAAAAGTACTTAATCCTTGATGCCAAGGCTATTTCATTTAGATCCATGTGCATTTTTAAAAGTAATGATAACCTAAATTGAAAAATCTCAAATCTTTAAATCTTATCAAGAACTCAAAAGTCTTGCATCTTTCACAAATAGGAGAGATGCATGTGTTGTTTGTGAGGATGAGTCAACTAAAAGAACTAAGGAAACAGCAATCTAGGAGTCAAAACTTCAAGACTTCCACAGCAGTAGTGGGGTCTACAGCTAGATTCTATTCAAGAAAGCAGTCACCAACTAAAAGTTCACTTCTACCATGCATATGCCAGTGGTTATTAGACAATAAAAAAATCCTATTAAACGCCCTTTAAATAATCATTTGTTCCATGCTTTACAATTTCCCTATCTTCAAACCTGCTTCAGAAATCAGTTTCCTACCTAAATCATCAAATTCACGATCAAGCAGAGCAAGCTGGAGCCTCAATCCTTGTAGCCGTCCTCTGGTAGCAAATGCTATTGATGGTGGCATGTGGACACGCAATTCAGTATGGCCAAGTAAGCCGCTGGCAGCTGCCGCATGAGCTCGGGCTTGAGCTTGAAGTTGCTGACAAGTAGTGTACATCCGCAGGCTTGTAGCCAGCAAAAAGACACCAACAACAAGCCATAGCTACATTCACAGAGCTACCTCTTCAGTTAATACACAATAACTCTAGGTACAAGGAAAACTGGCATAAAGTTGCTCAAACTTAAGTACCAGGAAGTTGGATGACATCTGATGGGAGTTCAACACCATGAATAGCAAAAGAACTGCTGAAGATGGAAGTCATAAAAATTATTAACAGATAACGAGAACAGAAAAGGAAAAGAACTAGTCGAGAAGAGGAAAAATTACCTGTTACGAGAAAAGCCAGAGAATTGGAATTAACAGGCCGATGGCCATGGATACGCTAATAGAGACGAAAAAAGGACCGTAAGAATGTCAAGTCACTGAAGGAACGTACACCCTTATGCTTGAGATATAAAACAAAGAAGTAGGTCGCTGGCTATTCGTTGCATGTGAGTGAACCTACCAGAGTTGGCCGTTCATGTATAAATCCTGGAAATCCACTCTCAATATCTGCTCTGTTTCCTCTGTATGCAAAGCTCATATTTGCAATGCGGTGCCGGTGTCTTCCTAGATCAAAAGGCTCGAGCAATACTACAAGCACCAAAAGTATATGGATTCTCAGATGCACATTCCAATCTTCATAGCGTGCAAAAGCCATCAAAATCACATAATTTACTTCCACGTGAGTGACGTTAGCCAAAATGCATGCCACAAAACTCCATAATGTGCTTATAAAACGTCAACCGCACTTCAAGAGAGACTCTAAAGTATAGAGTCCATTGAGCAATGCTGAAACATTTTGAAGGAAACATTATTCACAAGCTAACCTTAAACTCAATCTCTTCCTCTCATAAAAACAACTACTGCAGTGCAAGTCCACACTTGGAGTATCCACAAACTAGTAGAAGCGAAGATAAGATTCGCTTGGTGTTCCACAAAATTCAAACCTAAAAGCAATTTCATTTGAAATTTTTGGCCGTGTCTCGGTAAACAGGTGATCTGTTTACTGAGATTGGACAAGAAAGGGGCCAGATGTCTTACACTATCACCTAGCTACACCGACAGATCAGACTCCTTATCTTGCAATCGTAGTATGATTGACCTTCGACAAGACTAAAGATCGAAACGACGGCGTGCACGATCCACGATCATGTAATGCCGCTAATGGGCAGTGCGTTATCGTGAATTGAGCTAAAAATAAACACTACAATTCAGTCAAATCCACACCGAATTTCCAAACAAAGACACATCCAACCAACAGCTGTTCCAGACATCACTCTCAAATGCGTCAATCTGTCGCAAACATCTCGCGAAATCGATCCGGCAACGTTTCACCGACAAGTCCCCCCACGAACGCGACAATGCGGCGAGAGCAACGGAGAAACGCCTCAAACGGAGAAATTAGACTCGGAAAAGCAAATGCAAAACGACGGGAAAATGCGCCGTCGGGTCATTGCGCAGCGACCAGCGAGGTGAATGCACGGATTGATGGAGGGGGTGGGGGAGGCCTGACTCCGGCTTTCTGGATCGTCTTAGTTTCGCTTTCACCAGCAAAACCAATCGCGGTGCGCAGAGAGAGAGAGAGACAGAGAGTGAAGAAGAGGGACTTACGCCATGGAAGGTGCGCGACGAGATGATTGATTGACCTGCACTTTGCAGTTGAAGGCGGAAGAGGTGAAGTGAGCTTAGGGATTAAGCCGTGCGAAGCGAAGCGAAGGAGATGGCTGCGTCTCTCTCTCTCTCCTGCGTTTTCTTGGTCCTAAGCTTTCGATGTACGGACTCCAGACGATTCTGGAAGCTGCCACGTGGGCTTCCTTCGAAGGGAAAATCCGTCTGAATTGCTCTCAATTTTTTCTGATAAGGGCTCGAAATAAACTTTATTTCACATGAGGGTCCGAAATGTGGACCCTGAATGTTATGCATGAGGGCCCGAAGTACTCTTATTCTTTTTAAATAAGTGTTTCAAGTGAACCTTATTTCTAATAAAGGCTTGAAATTGGTATATCATTTTCAAAGAAGGACCTAACCATTTTCATCATTTATTTTTTTCTTTTTTTTTTCTCTCTAGCCAGCCACTGGGCAAGGGCCCGGTGACCCTCTTCGGCCGCTGGTGAGGATCACCTCACTCGGGCCCTCATCGGTCACGGGCAAGGCGACTGTTGCCTAGATCTGGCAAGGGACTGGGAGAGGCGACCCTCGCCGGCAACTGGCCGAGGCCTCCCCCAGTGGTTGGCGAGGGTCGCTAGAGAAAAAAGAAAGAAATGGAAAAAAAAGGAAAAAAAATTAAATTAAATAAAGAATGAAAATGTCCTTGATCAATTGGTGAGGTCAAGCCCTTCTTTAAGATTGATATAGCCACTTCAGGCTTTTATTTGAAAATAAAAGGGCGCTTCGTTCTTTTATTTGAAACAAGATTCACTTCAAGCCTTTATTTGAAAAAATGAGGGCATTTCATGCTTTTATCTGAAATTTGCCCTCTTTTGAATTATAAAGTTCATATTGGGCAATAAAAAATTAGGAAGTATCGTAGTGTGCAAAATTTGACTATTTTCTGTTTTTTTGTCTGAAATATCTTAGATTTTCATAGTACGATAATTTTTTGTATATGAATTTATTAAAATTTAAGACGAAAGAAGTAAATATGTAATATACTTTTCTGTCTATTTATCAAATAAACGAGCCCTCGAAGAATTTGTTCTTTTTTTCCTTTATCGCAATGAATATTTTCTTAGAATTATTATTTGATCCGTACTTTTTCAGTTAAGTTACTTTAATTGAGACCTTTCACATATCAAAATCAGATCATGTCGATTTTAAACTTGGTACTTTATCGATGTGCTCAAATGCTCACTTTGACGTCATTAGTTAAGTATCAGAGAATAGACGGCCATTCTTTACTTCGAGTACTCGGTGGGAATTCGAGTACAAGATTACCTTTTATGTTGTGCTATTTTAAGGAGCTACGACCATTAACTTAACTACATTTGCGAGGTTGAGCTGGTGGATAAAGGACGTGATTTCCACGAAAAATACTCTTTGACACGGTAGTATTTTCCAGCTTCCCTTACGGATCGCATTGGGTACATCCCGTGACAATTGCGAACTCTTCTAAAATCCGAATGCATTATTTTCTTCTTATTTTTCCATCAAACTTCAAATAATGGAGCTAAATCCGAATTGATTTCCCAATCGGATAATCACGTGCTAAATGAAGACTGGGGAATGAATAATTGCTTTGCTTACGTGCAGGCAATGCGCTAGCTGGCACTCGAGAATGGCTCCAATTCAAGGGAAAGGGGAAAAGAAATCCGAGTCACGAGTCGTTGAGCGGTTAGGGGGGGGTGCATTTGGGGTTTTCACCTTCGTACGCACGTCATCTTCGACCGGGTCAACTTTCCAGAGTGTTCCCATTTCACCCACCGCACATCATCCCACTTGGAAACAACAACTAAGGTATTGTTTTTTTGTCCCCAAAGCATCCGCAACTCGACTCCACCAGGACACGAATGTGAAACCAAAACTTTTGGGCCACCTCGGATCCAAGGGCGCAATGATGACCGGTTCCTTCGCCACTGCGGTTGGTGGCAGCAGCAGCTGCGGTGAATGGTCGGAGCTGCGGACGGCGTGACCATGGGGTGGGCGAAGTCTAGGTTAGTGATAGGAATTGCAAGCTAGAGTTGTATCTTGATGGGTGTGAGAAAATGAGCAAGAGCACATTTGGCAAGAAAATGATACAGTTATAGATAGATGCTTATTAAAAAATAGAGGCCGCAAGTGGTGAATGCACAGGAACTTGAAAGGGTATATGACAATTTTCTGTCACACGATGTTTTGGGATTTTTATGAACTCTCGAGAGATGGGATCCACGTCGTGAAATCGTCCTGTCCAAATACGATTTGCCTGTTATGTGACAAATATTTCAAAAAATTCTATCCTTTCACGCTCCAAAATTATCGAGGACACCAGATCCTCTTTGGATGCAGTGCAGTGGGAAAGCAGAGCAGTCAGCATCTTCGCTCTCCAGCCACGCCTTTTCTCACACCAACTTTTGACCAATCCTTTCAACACTTTTTCCTTTCCGCGCTGTCTTACCTCGGATTCATCGCCCCTCTCTTTCACCGGATCCGACCATCAAGTCTCTCTCTCTCTCTCCCCCTCCCCCTCCCCCTCCGGAAGAACGAACAGCCATTGTTGCAGACACATGAACTCGGGTACCCGATTTACAGAACGAACCATCGAAAACCAATCTTTTCGAACGTCATCGATTGAGGGGGCTACCCAAAAAGCGAAACTTTTATGCCGCCAGAGACGGATCCAAGTAAAAAATCTCCAAGAAAAGCTAAAATGGGGAACGAAATCTTGGACCCATCCAAGTAAATCATTCAAGATAGCATCAGGTTCGTCCTCCTCGCCCCCGATGAGCGGCACTGACAGCGACGCAGCCAACACCGTCGGCGTTCCAAAATCTCTCCCCAGAAAAATAAAAAGGATTCGCATCTCATTCTATTCCATATATATACAATTACAAATTTGAATCGGCTCCATCTACAAATTAATTAAATATCTCCCACTCATCGCGACTTAGAGAAAAAACCCCAATGAAAAAAGAAAGAAAGAAAGAAAGAAAAAGTTCGTCCCGACCTCTCGAATTCTAATCCTCCATGACCCAGGATCTTCGGCTCCGCCTCCTCACGAACCTCCCGATCACTGAGCTCGAGCTCGAGGAGCTCGAGACGCTCCGGGTCCTCCTCATCGACCCGGAATCGCTGTCCGGGTTACCGTTGCTGCTCGATCTTGATCTCCAGAAGAGATTCATGATGTTCCTCACCAGCCTCCCGAACCCGCCTCTGTCTCTGCTCCTGCTCCTCCTCAGCCCCCAGTACACGCTCCTCGGAGCTCCGTTCTCGAACCCGCCGTCCATCTCCGTGAAGACCGCCGGCAGCTCCAATTCCCTCTCCCTGTCCGCCCCGCCACCTCTCCTGAAGCTCCCCACCGCGAATCCCCCTCCCGGGAGCCTCCATATCGTCATCCCCACCGCCTCCTGGTCCGCGCCAGGGGTGTCCTCCGGCGCCGGCGGCAGCTCGTGGCGGCAGACGGGGCACGAGTTCCGCACCGCGAGCCACGGCAAGATGCAGTCGGTGTGGTACACGTGCTTGCACGGCATCTCCCGCGCCTCCGCCCCGAGCTCGAACTCGTCCTTGCAGACGGCGCAGTGCAGCTCGGCGGCCACGTGGCAGTGGCCGATCTCGACCGTCGGCATCGACTCCACCGCGGCCTTGGACGCGGGCGGGTTCTCAGACCGGCCGAGCCCGATCCCGGCCAGCTCCAGCTGCGCGAGCTGCTCGAGCAGCCGGTCGAACCCCGAGCCCATCAGGAACTCCGACATCGTCGCCGGCAGCGGCCGGAGTCCCGATCCGGCCCCGTCGTCGTAGTAGAGCTCGAAGGCGCTGGTCTCGGCATCGGGGCTGGCGGTCCCGCGCAGGACGATGACGGGGTTGAACGGCGACCGGTCGCCGCCGCCGTTGGCCCTCCTCCGGCGAGGCCTGACGCTGACGTCGCGATCCGGGTGAGGGTCGTCTTCGGGCAGAGAATCCAACCGGCGGCGGGGGTTGACCGGCGCATGGCGGCCCGGCAGCGCCGCCCCCGCCGCCATCTCCTCGATGAACCCGCCGTCGCAGAAGGGGCAGGAGACGGAGCCATCGACGTCGCCGCCGGCGCGGGGCAGGGCGGTGACGAAGCGGACGCAGCTGTAGCACCAATAGGTCGCCGTCGAGACTGGCATGGTCGCGCCCCTTGGACAGGACGTTTCAGATCCGCCGGCAACGGTGGTGGTGGTGGTGGTGGTGGTCGGAGGGAGGTATGGGATGGCCGGAGAGACAGAGAGAAAGCGGAATGACTTTCGAGTAATAATGACAATGGGAGAGAGGAGGATAGGGGGGGTGGCCCTTTTAAGGGGGGAGGATAAACGGCGAAGGACGGCTCACGCCTCCCTCGCCACGTGGCGGCGTCTGGTTGGCGGGAGGGGGCGACGGCGTTAGGGGGGTGGACCGGTACGTTGAACGCAGTCGGTGAGGAAATGGCTTTTTTGTTTTTGCTTTTCTTTTTCTTTTCTCTTTTTGCCTTTTTCTATTATAAATAGAGGAAAAAGAAGACAAATCGGGAGACCGCGTAGGAGGGGGGACGGAGTATGTTGACTTGACGCTGCCAAAGACGCCGAGTTTGAAAATTCAAAATACCGGTCGCCAGTCGCGGTCGCACGCGCCGGAGGAAGATTCCTCGTTACGAAGCTCCTCCCCACGCCGCATTAGTCCCGTCCGACCCCCGTCTCTGCTTGGGGCTCGGCCTCGGGTTAACACGGGACGCATTACTTTTCAAAATCGGTTCACTTTTAGTAGGATCCTTGCCGGCTCGTTCAGGGAGTCGAAATTTATGGCCGGGTAACCGGATTCGGTTCTCGAGAGCATGGGATGCCGACCCGGTGCCCAGGTGACAATCGAGCGATGTCTGGGGAAGTGGCCCGGGTGTTCGTCACGTCGGCTGTTTGTCCAAAAATTCGATCGGATCTCGGTCGAAATGCATCGGTTGGTGAAAAATGACCGGGAGCTTAACGTGCCGAACGGCTAAAATGAATATCCGGTGGCCCGATTGCAGATTTTCCTTAGCTACGATGACGATGGATGGAATTTACTCGAAATTTATTCATTATGTGCGATCAAATCACGGCCTCGCATGTCGCCACATGCTCTCTTAAATGGATGGTGTGGCATTCCCGTAAAAAAAAAAAAAGGAAGAAGAAGAACGAATTAACACGATGCGCTTAGAATAGTGCTTTTGTAGGCAAAACAAGGGAAAAAACAGTGGTTCCTTCGCATAATCGAGCGAAATTGAGTCAGCACAGCTGCACAGTTACTACTCAAGCTCAAATTCTAAGGGCCGATGCTCAAGTTGAGCTTAATTTATCAAGTTCAAGCTCAATTCAGTCAAAATGTTCCCAAACTAGATCGGCTCAATTCAGTCAAGGTTTCAAAACAAGACCCCCGACACTTAACATATTGTATATTCCAAACAATGAGCGAGCAGCACCCCAGGTTTATATTCCGTACCCACCGGTATCATCCTCCACCTTCCTTGATCAAGGCTCTCGGCCTGCAAATGTCAAATAGGACAAGCAGTTCACCTCGCCATGGATCGGATCGATGCCGCGGTGGCGATCTCCGTTCTGCTTTGGAGCCTTTTACAAAGTCGCGACGGCCGTTCGTTCGTTCGTTCGTTCGCCCTTGGATCTTTACTTCTCGACAAGCATGCTTGGTGGTGGTGGAGAGCACGTGTCCATGGCCTCCAATGTCACGCGCGAAAAGACAGACCCCCACCCCCGCTTTTCTCTCGCTTTTACGACCTCCCCCGAAAAGACAAATGATGAGCAGCGCCTCTCTCATGGTGGTCGGTCTTTGTCGTTCGAAGTGGAGGGGTATGATTGCCGGAACTGCACATGTTGATATCAAGGAGAAGATCGATGGTCCACGCCAGAAAATGCAGAGACATCATTCCCATCTCGAGAGTCTTGATCAAATGGGCTATAAGGAAAGGCAAACACAGAAGCGAGGCCACTAGATCCGTCAAATGGGTGGGTTGGATGATACGATCCGACCTAAATAGATAAGCTTAATCCGTTTTGATCTATTTTTCCATGCAATGCAGATTTAACGGCGCATACTTGACCCGACCCATATCAATAAAACATTTTCATATTTAACTCGATTTAGGGAAACTCATACCCAAATTAAGATGAAAATGTAGAGTGAGTCAGCCGGATCGAGTGAAGGCGAGAAAAAATAAAGAAAGAGTCATAGATGCGGATTGGGTCTAAATAAGTTGTAAATCCATTTATGATCCATTTATGGCCCATGTATGACCCATTTAATATCCATATTATGCTTAAACCCATTTATAACCCATTTACTGAATAGGGATAATGACACAAATAGTTCTTGAACTTTGACTCAATATGCAATGTAGTCCCTGAAGTTTTAATTTATTCAATGAAGTCCATGGACTATATGAAAATGTACAATGTAGTTTCTGAGTTTGAACTAATGGAAAGACTACATCGAGCATTTTCATATAGTTTATGAACTAAATCAAACATGTACCAAAATTTCAAAGACAGCATTAAACAAATTAAAATTTCAGGCACCACGTTGCATATAGTATCAAAGTGTCATTTTCCTTGCGGAATATAACTAACTCATATAACAATTAGGTACATCATATATGAGTTAAGCAATGGATCTATGACTCATTCTGACATGTCTAGAGGCTACGCATCGCTTCGTTAGCTTGAGTGCTAGCTTAGGTTGGCATGTTTCAGGGTAGAGCAATGATTGCGTCCTAGAAAGGAGTTGCTAGTTATCACGTGACGAGCTAAGTAGTCGGGACTCGATCTGATCGAAGAAAACATCGATTTGCTCTTTCTTCTTCAGTATTTCAACGTGCGGTATCCTTTTTTGAGCCCTATAAAATTGATGATTAGTAGGTTTAACACACCGTAACATTTTATCTACTAACTTATTAGCGTGGCTAACTAATCGGACGCAAAGAGATAGAAGTCAATTTTGTAGGCAAGTAAATTCAAGAGCTTGTGGAACATTGTAAAGAATTCAAGATATGCAGTTACACCCTTCTTGTACATTAATACCATTCAAAAACAAAATTATCCAAAGCACATAATTACTGAAGTGCAATTCCTCTCAATCAAAGCAAATCATCAATCGTCACTCGTCCTCGTCGATCCTCTGGCCGAACCCTCTCGGACCAGACCTCGCCCTGACCCTCCCCTTCTTCCCACCTTTCTTCTTCTTCCCCGCCTCTTCCTTCTCGAACTTCTCCCTCTCCCTCTTCTGCAAGAAGTCCGTCACCGCTATGTAGATCACCTATTCAAACCCGCGATTCAGCAACAAACCCACATCAGAAAAATTCTCAACTTTAGCCAATTCCTGCACACACGCATGACTCAACAAGACCTGAACATGGAAAAACGAAGCATATAGTATTACCCCAATTGTGAGAATGGAGAGACCAGCGAAGGCGATGAGGAGCAGGACCGAGACGGCGTTGGACACGCCGTCGTCGCCGCCGCCGCCACCGGACGACACTATCTGCTGCGAACTCTCCAGCGCATCTTCAGCGGCGGCGCTGAGTCTCCAGCTTCCGGCTCTGGGGTTTCTCTCCAACGCCCTAAGAGACGAGCAGCTTCTGACGGTTCTTTGGGAAGATGCAGAGAGCGAAGAGAGGGCGGAGCTCTTGAGAGGAGCGAAGTATTTCAGCTTGAGAATGGAGAGGTGGGGCGAGGAAGGAGATGGAAAGAGAGACGTGGCCATGGCACATCTGCTGGTCTGCAACTTCTTATCGGGATGCACAGGAACACAAAGGTCGCAGCGGTCCAGATACGGCATCGCATGGTCTATTCGGGCCCTCCGAAGGCTTTCGCTTGCGGTCCAAAGTGAAGAAGCTTGGGCTTTCCGTGAGAGGCTGCACGGCACGAGGACGAGCCCAGTGCCGGCGGTTTCGAACCGCACGCATTCACACATGTATCTATGCTCGGCAAAGCCTTGCCGTTGCCGGTGTCGCCCGACCCTCGGCGAAGCTACGCCGGCATCCCTCTACCTCCTCCGCGAAGCTTCGCAGCCACGATCGAGTCGTCTTCTTTTCATCGTAGAGGATAGGCTTGGGCCTATGCAATACTCTCTCTCTCTCTCTCTCTCTCTCTCTCTCTCTCCAAAAATGTTAAAGTTTCCGGGCAAGGTTGATTTGTCTTGAGCCTTGAGCATTTGCAAAGTAAGATTTTGCACCGAAGGTCCCTGAGATTGGGTTACCAAACACCGAAACTTTAGGTCGATATCCTCTAGAGGCCTGAAGCTGCTTGCAAATGTACCAATCCACTTAATTAAGCTAGAACTTATGATGCACCTAGGGGACCGGCGGACCCGTTATGCGACTGGACGAACCGGCGGGCTTGAAGTCAACGATGTCGGATTAAGCTCAAATTTGGTCGGCTGAAGCGAAACGGCGTGTTGATCAATACACGTAGCTTTTAGCTACGAGTAACAATGGATTTTCGCGATTCGGGGTCGTTTAAATGGTTTTTTTTAATTATTTTAGTAATTTTCGAATTAAGGGTATTTTTGTATTTTTTGCGTTTTTTTTGTCATTAGGGTTAACACCCTTTATAAACTCGTTTTTAGGGTTTTGAGAGACAGTAGTTTTTGGATGTTTTGAAAACTTATCGATTGTTAATCGATTGAGAGAACAGTTTGTTCCTCGTTATCGTTTCGATTCTTCTGTTTAGCCTAATTTCTATCGCGCTTCGGCATCAATTGGTATCAGAGCACAGGTTGCTTGAATTAATGGCTGAACAGAATTGCGGTCGTGGACGGTGGGCTCGTGGTGGCCTAGGGCGTGGAGGCGTTCCTGAAGCAGACGACCAACTGCGTCTAAGAAATCTGCGAGACGTAGAAATTGAAGAACATAGAAGACGAATCCAGGATTTGGAGCGACAACTTGCGGAGGCGAGGTTGGGCGTTCAATCCGTAGAAGCAGAATCTAAGGATCCATCCAATGATGAAGAGGAGAACGTAAACCCTTTTCGGGTTTTGAACCAGGGGCGGAATCGAGGAGTACGACCTGGAAATCAGCGCTCTTCGCAAATTTTCGGGATGAAGATCGAGATTCCTGAGTTTAATGGTAAGGCTCATCCTAATGAGTTTATTGATTGGTTACATACAATAGAGAGGATCTTTGATATTAAGGATCTGACTGAAGAGCAGAAAGTTAAATTAGTGGCTATTAGGCTACGAAAACATGCCTCGATATGGTGGGAGCATGTGAAAAGGCAGCGTGCTAGAGAGGGGAAATCAAAAGTAAACCACTGGGATAAGATGAAGAAATTATTGCAAAAGAAATTTTTGCCTACCCATTATAGGCAAAAGGCGTTTATCGAGTATCATAACGTCAAGCAAGGTGATAAAACAGTTGAGAAATTTACAGAAGAATTTGATCGCTTGCGAATGCGTTGTGATGTGGCGGAGGAAGACGAGCAGACAATTGCACGATATCTAACAGGGCTGCGATATGAGATCTCTGATGTTGTCCAATTACAGCAGTATTGGACATATGAGGATGTGTGCAGGCTAGCCCTAAAGGTGGAGGGGCAGTTTAAAAGAAAGAGCAGTAATTCTAAGTGATCAGGCAGCAGTTCCAAGTGGTCAGATAAAGAATCCCAAGGAAAAGCGGGAACATCTGCAGTAAATTCGACACCGGTCACAGTTAAGGATGTGAGTTATAAACCTGCATCCAACAAGGGGCAGAGTAGTGCTGGAACTAGCAGGGGAGGAATTGCAGCCAAGCGGTGTTTCAAGTGTCAGGGATTCGGGCATTTTGCTGCTGATTGTTCGAACCGACAGATTGTGACGCTTGTTGATAATCTAGTTTTTTATGAAGGCCCAGTTTATGATGAATCTGAAGGCGAAGAAGAGGATGCGGATGCAGAATAGGAAGAGATTATCTATGCTGATTCTGGTGAGTCCCTAGTCGTTAGAAGAATATTAAATGTTGCTGTAGCGGATGATGAATCATGGCTTAGACATAATATTTTTCATACTAAGTGCACTAGTAGAGGAAAAGTATGCAGCATGATAATTTATGGTGGGAGTTGCGAGAATGTGGTGTCCACGACTATGGTGGAAAAGTTGGGGTTGAAAACAGAAGATCGTCCTCAACCATACAAGCTGTCATGGCTTAGGAAGGGGAATGAGGTAAAAGTGAGCAAGAGGTGTTTAGTGCAGTTCTCGATTGGAAAAAAATATACTGATGGAGTGTGGGGTGACGTAGTTCCAATGGATGCTTGTCATATTCTGTTGGGGAGACCTTGGCAGTTTGACAGGAAATCACAGCATGATGGATTCAAAAATACGTACACCTTCAAGAAGAATGGTCGAACCATTACCCTAGGTCCTTCAGATTTGAGAAAAGAAGGGAAAAGTAATCTGCTTTCCAAATCAAAATTTCAAGAAGAGGCAGTGAATGCGCTTGAGCTTTTTGCCATTGTGGTGATGGAGCAGAGTTCTGACAGTCCTGAAATTCCTACCCAAGTTCTGCCCTTGCTTGAGGAGTTTGCTAATGTCGTACCGGAAGAGTTGCCACCTGGGTTGCCGGGTGAGCACAATGTTTCTGGAACTTTTAATGTAGCAGATTTGTCACCTTACTACACTGAAGAGGAAGAAGACCCTGAAGAGATTGATGACAATGAAGACGAAGTAGATTCGAGGACGAATCTTTCTCTAGCAGGGGAGGATGATGCACCTAGGGGACCGGCGGACCCGTTATGCGACTGGACGAACTGGCGGGCTTGAAGTCAGCGATGTCGGATTAAGCTCAAATTTGGTCAGCTGAAGCAAAACGGCGTGCTGATCAATACTCGTAGCTTTTAGCTACGCTTAACAATGGATTTTCGCGATTCGGGGTCGTTTAAATGGTTTTTTTTTTATTTTAGTAATTTTCGAATTAAGGGTATTTTTGTATTTTTTGCGTTTTTTTTGTCATTAGGGTTAACACCCTTTATAAACTCGTTTTTAGGGTTTTGAGAGACAGTAGTTTTTGGATGTTTTGAAAACTTATCGATTGTTAATCGATTGAGAGAACAGTTTGTTCCTCGTTATCGTTTCGATTCTTCTGTTTAGCCTAATTTCTATCGCGCTTCGGCATCAACTTAGTTTTGTCTCACTTTCCGTTAATTTCAATATAAATTTTCGCTTCAATTTTGTTTTTGGATCCGTCCTATCCTAACTCTTTCCTCGTTGTATTTTAACTTTGTTAAATTGCCTATTACTCTCTCTTTCATTAAATTATCTCTCAATTCCCACATATTTGATAACTATTCCGCACTTATATTCAATTCCTTTAAAAAAAGACCATTTCTTTCTCTTCGTAAGTAATTCGCCGACAATCGCACGTGCACAAAACTCGTCTCGATGCTTTTATATTAGAGGAGATATCATTGGCAAGCGAGAAAATAACGCGAGTTGACACAAATTCCCCATAATTTAGAGCAGAGATTTCACAACATTTGCCTCCAGCTAATCTAGCTCTTGTCTCTTGCTTGGTGAATTGTGTAATTAGGATCGCAAAATCGCATGTGGACTCGAGTAAAAAAGAATTGCTAACAAAATCCCCACATGAGGTGCAGGAAGCCTTAGCTCATAATCGAATTAAAATGTTTGAATTGTTGTAATTATGGGCCTATGGATCAATGCATGTGAGCAAAACAAGACATGCTTCTTTAGTTCACATGTCTCTTCGGTTCATATATTTGTTAAATTCATGAATCTCTTCAATTCATGAATATCTTCAATTCATGTATCTCTTGAGTTCGTGAATCTTTTTAGTACATATATATATTAAGTTCATGTATCTTTTCCACTTATTTTAACTCTCGTATTGGGAATCACAATAGGTGTACTCGTAATCGTGTGGTTAGAAAGAGAAATATTTGCAGGAATACAACAATGGTCCCGAATACCTTACTCTGGGAATTCTTCGAGCTTTAGCAGGTGGGACAAAACTTATTTTCAAAGGGATCTTTTTCCATCTAGAGGAGATACTGGTTTATTCGGTATAGGACCATCCTGCATGGCAATTTTATCTATTTTACTACGTTATTCAATAATTCATTTTAGTTATCACCTTATTTTATCTGATATGAATTGCCATTTCTAATTTTGCTCCCATAAGATTGCTTATGTCAGGATATGGATCAAATAATAAAAAATTATTTTTTAGGTGGTCCATGAGCTGCTGCTCAATCGACTAGTTATGAGATACCATTAACTCTATGATTAATTTTTTCAAAGCTGTATAATTAATCATTACGGTTGTTTTGACATGCTTTGTAGAACTTCCGTAATATTTTAATCCGGAACTCCACACGTGTTCCTTGCTTTCTCGCTAGAACCTCCCACGTACCACGAACCAGCTGTACGCCAACATCCCCCTACCCCATTGGTCCGGCCGCCGCACCAATGAAAAGAAATAAAAATCGCTAAATCGGTAATTTACCAAAAAAGCCCTCCAAAAGCGCAGCGCACCGCCTACGTGGCCACTCGCCGCGAATGGCACGCGACTTTAAGATGGCCCTCGGGGTAAAACTCCGGTATTGGCCCCACCCCCCCACTCCTTTCCGCCACCCTCGCCGAACCCGGGCGCCCGCGTGGCGCGATCCGGTCGGGTCCGCGGGACACGTGGACGGCGGAGGGGGCGAGTGCGTGGCCGCGGGGGTGGGGGAGGGGGGCGGGCGGGCCCGGGGGGCGGGGGGGGGGCAGAGGATCTAAAATATCTGCGCCAAGTGATCCACGTCGGCACGGAAGAGCGTACTGATCTGGAATCAGATCTTGCACTTTTTCCACCAAAAAGAGCAGGAATTAATTATTGTTTAATAAAATCTCTTAATTCTCTCTCCCTTTTTCGCTCACGAATTATCTTTCCCTTTTTTTTTTACCTCCTCCTCCTCCTATCTCTCGATCATTTTCTCTCTCTCTCTCTGTCTCTCGGATCTCAGGGCCGAGCGATTCCGCGGAGCATCCGTCGTTTCCAAGGTCGGATTCCGGCCGTTTCAGGGTTCGATATATCGGAGCTCGGGCTTCTCCGACGGTGGCGGGGGGCGCGGATATGGGCGAGGAGGTGAGGATGAGCGAATACGGCGGCGGCGTCGACGATCGGGTTTCCGAGTGGGAGGCCGGCCTCCCGGGCGCGGACGATCTGGCGCCGCTCTCGCAGCCGCTGATCTCGGCGGAGCTGGCGTCCGCGTTCAGCATCACGCCGGAGCCGTCCAGGACCCTGCTCGACGTCAACCGCGCGTCGGAGAGCACGCTGGCGGGCCTGCGCGGCCACCGGTCGCTGTCCCAGGGGTTCTCATCGAACAACGAGTTCAAGTCGTTCGCGGAGGATCGGGACGCGGCGGTCGCCGAGGAGGCGGAGGCGGAGGGGGACGGGGACGGGGACGGGGACGGGGACGGCTCCGATTCGAGGAAGATGAGGAAGATCGACTCCGCCGAGGAGGCGGATTCGGCTATGAGGACGGACAATTCGGTGGAGGATCCGTCGGCGAAGGCGATGAAGAGGCCGCGATTGGTGTGGACGCCTCAATTGCACAAGCGGTTCGTGGAGGTGGTGGCGCACCTAGGGATTAAGAACGCCGTGCCGAAGACAATAATGCAGCTGATGAACGTGGAGGGATTGACCCGCGAGAACGTCGCCAGTCACTTGCAGAAGTACAGGCTTTATTTGAAGAGGATGCAGGGGCTGTCCACCGAGGGCCCGTCCTCATCGGATCCGCTTTTCGCGTCGACCCCGGTGCCGCAGAGCTTGCACGAGACCACCGGAGGTGGAGGTGGGCATGGGAACGGGCCCGCGGCGGTGCCGATACCCATGCCGATGCCATATGTCGTGCCGCCTCATATGCCGATGCCTGTATATGGGCATATGGGGATGCAAATGGCTAATCCCCAGGGGTTTCAGTCGAATCCGTACATGTTACCGCAGATGGACTGGTCGGGAAATAGATGTGGATCGGTTGTATCATATCCAAGCTCTGGTCCTAATGATAAGTGATTGTATTCCTGAATTACATGGCATTGGTGGTTTGAGGTGAGCTTCTTGCTTTCATCAGTTATTCACTGTAGCATCAAATTTTGCCATTGCTTATGATCGTGGCCCATGTACTAGCTCTGTTTTGCCGGGCGATTGTAGTGCTTTCTTTACAAAGAAGTGGAACTTGCGATTCTTTTCCATTAACAAGTGTTAATTGTTTCTGCCATTGCTTAATGTAACTTATACACGTTCAGGTTGCCTCCTTTTGTCACTGTTTGTATACAATTGTGATTGCCCTTTGGAGTGGAGTGAACATTTGTGGGTTAGAAATGAGTCAAGAAATATCTTTGGCATGTTAGGAAAAGTTGTCTCTCTTTGGTACTAGAGAAAGAGGAAGCCGGGTCACAGAGGCCTGTTTAAAAGCCTCTAATTCACGTGGTATGAGTGATGGAGGACCCGCGGATACAGATAAGACATCAATGATGAAGTGGGCATCGTGGCTTTTGCTTGATCGCTTGTTAAAAGTTGAGCAGAGAATTGAATTGCGATGAATTTTCATCATTCTACTCTGTTTGGCATTTTGGGTTAGTAGACGATGCCTCCTCATCTGAAGTCTCGTGGGCTTATTTAATTATGAAAATTTTGGTACTTGCTTCAATCCTTCTCGAAAAAAATCAATTTGTTTACCAAGATAGTCTTTCTTCTGGCCAAAAGGATTATGGAAGTTCTTCTAATTGTGCTACAGACCGGTAGTCAATATATCTGCGTAAGGTGGTGGAAAGCGTAGTTCGCTATGCTATGAACCTTAATGGATACTGCTGGCCTTGTCAACTTGCAATAATCCTGCTTGAATTGATTTCCTAGTTTAGACTGTTCATCAAGGTGCTTCTTGTATAGAGGAAGCTGCCATCATGTTCACAAAAATGTCAGCATTTATTGTACCTGATGCTCTTATCTTGTTTGACCTTATCCTCAGCTTGTATGTTTCCCGAAAATGATACTATAGGTCGAACTTTCTTAAGTGTCTTCACTAGTTGACTCTACTTCTGGGAGAAAAGGAAGAAGCTGTATGGTCCCACCCCCCTCAATCTCGCATAAAGATTCTACTCCAACCTTAGCTTAATTGTGGGATGAGTTGGTTCCACATCTTTTCAACAAGCATCTTAATTTTTGACCCCCCAAAAATAAGAACAAGTATCTTAAGGATAACGAAGGTAGCCTACAACTTCAATAGACACGTATCTTACCTTTTGGTGACAGGGTTTTAATGAGAATATCGCATCTAGTGTAAATGCTAGAGGCACTGGACCTGAACCGGGTGGCTTGAGAACTTCTACATATGTTGCTTTCTCGCTATACATACTAACAAACACTGATTTTTGTCATTTTGCTTCAGAGGTCATTTCCCTGCGCAAGCAGAAAAAGAGTGCAGTAGGGGGAGCTGTAAGCTGAATATCGAGGCAGATTTACCTATTCAAAGCTGTTCAGACTTCTATCCAGTGGAAGAGCTTCTCTTAGATTATTTAACCTCCTTTGCAGCATTATTGTCATGCAAGCATTCTCACTGGTGATTATTGTTTCAGAAGGGGAAATAATGAAGTCCCAAGAGGAGCATCCTGCTGGAACTCTTACTGTGAAGCAGGTCAAAGAGATGGGAAGAATAAAATGCTGTAGCTGATGAAGAGTGAAAATGGGACAATTGTTCAGTTGTTTGACTCTAGCTAAAGTTTTAGAGACATGCTTCTAATTTAACATTTCTTCAAATCTTCGGTATCAGATGTCAGCTTTGATCTTGCCATATTGTTGATTAATCGTTGGAATAATTAAGGCTGATCATTCGTCACATCCCCAACTCTCCAAGTACAGGGGAAATGACATGTCCGTTTTTGTTCTCCTATCCGAAGGACGCAGCCTCACAGACATAATCAACATTATATACATCTACAAAATTTACATAACAGCAAGCTGGTTAGAGTTTTAAAGTCCACAAAAAAGAATATATACATCTCCAATGACTAACAAATTACCTTAACTTATACCCAAATCCAACTCTCAAAATGTAAAATTTGAACATAATTGATAGAAATGGTATGAGCAAAAATCACAGCTTGATGAGTAGTATAAATCTCTTCTAAGCAAATTGAGCATTTATTTTATATATTTACAAATGGTATCCAAACACATTTATCCAAATCTAGTATATAATATACGTGCAAGATCAAAGACGAGTTATATCACTTCAAATATATCTATTTGATCAACAATATTAATGCAGACATCAATGATTCAGTCCATCAATCAATATAGATAGTGCTTACTATCAAACTATGTTCACGTTTAACGTCCCATGACAACGATTATTCCTCCCTTGGCGTAAGTCTCCACCTATATCAGTCGGTGTCTTGGCCCAAACAGGGCGTCCGGTGACATTATGCGTACATAACCTCTCAAATGGGTTTAGCACTTAAATAAGGGCATAAAACCACCAACTCATTTTCCAACAACTCACAAAACCAATCCAAAATCTATTTTATAAATCGGAACACAAACCGAAACCTATAACTTTTCCCAGTTCAATTTATCAAGCAACATACATTTTAGATAGCATTTCTCCGACCATTTTAGAAATAATCAACTAATTTCAAGAAATGCTTTACTATGCCAGTTCAAATAACCAAAAGGGTATGATCTAGCTTGATGCGACAAAATATACTCTAAGTACCACAAACCTTTTTCTCTTTTTAATGTAAATCATATTGTGTGATGCCTCTTTTCTATCATTTTCAAGACATGAATTCACAATTCCTTTAAAACATAAGCACCACTCTCCTGAAAATTTGAAGTAGCTTGAGTGAAATAACTCTACATCTAATCAATTAAGTGACAAATGTATATCAAAATCAAGGAAATAACGACCTTAACTAAGATTTGACAAAACTAAGCTTATTTGGTGACAAAGCCACTCTGACAACCAACAAAAAGCTCACCCAAAGCAGAACAACTACCGCTGTTGTCCGCTGTACTGCAATAGCTCATGCGCCGAATTTAAAACCGTTTTCTTGAACTTTACCTATGCTCGTTTCAAGAGGGTCCGGAGTCATTGGTAAATTAACTTGACACACTAAAAGATGGCCAGAAGCGGGTCAAAATTGGCACCAAACACAACACTTCAAATTTGGTACGAACAATGCGCAATAAACTCCAAAATTTCACTCTGACCGAACTGTACACAAAAAATCAATTTCTATAGAATTTTACACGCTCACGACACCCTGCAATTTCTTAATAACATGATTTCTCAATTCACCAACCTCGAGAACCAACCTAGCAACTCAAAATACAACACAATCCTAAATTACATCTGTACTAAGAAATTATCTTCGATTAAAGAAATCAAGACTTCAAATTCTTACCGAGCGCTTCAAAACGACATTGATTCTGCGTGTCGAGTTGCCCGTGGCTTGCCGAACCAAAACCCTTCCTCTCTCTCTTGATTTCTTTCTTTTCTCGTTCCCTCTCTGCTTACTTCTTTTCCTCTTCTTCAAATTAACACCAGCTGCAGAAAAAAAATGATAAATTTGGCTGAGGAAAGTGCGCTGGGGTGTATCTTCATGGGCTTAAAATAGGATTTGGAGAATTGGACACAAACTTATTTCTCTTATTTGGCCCATTTGTTGCAATTTTCATAATAATTGCAATAAGATGTGTTTTAACTTCTCAGACGATGAGAAACAAGTATGCTGCTTGGCTAATCAAACAGGTTCCATGTTGACACTCCTATCAAACCACAAGACATGGCTCAATGCCAATCCTTCCTTCACAAACCCCGTGGGGCATGTCAAATCTAGTCACCAGTCGATAGTGTCAACTAGGATTTTGAGATATATACAAGAAATATGGCTCTCACCGCAATAGATCTATCTTTTTTCTTGGCAAGTTCTCAGTTTCCCTATCTCCCCATTCAAATGGTCGCACTTGATCTGAACCATCCGATGGAATCACCAATTATCTCTGCTCGTCATCTGATCTTCCACAGCAGTCCCGTACTGAGTTGTAACAATGTAGTTGTAACTGATTGTAATTGCACCTGTTTTAATGTGCAAGAGTAAACTTTTTCATTCTCAGGATGGAGATAACATAGTAGCATTCACTTCAAGCTGTCTCTGAGCATCAGACAGACTCTATCCAACTAGAACCAAGAAACTTAATCAGTTTTCTTCTTTTCATTCTTAACCTTGCATTCCAATCATTACTGGCATTGGCATATAATTCAGACAGCAACATACTATTCCCGGCATTTCCAGGCTCAAGGCTTGAAAGATGCCGAGCCGCTATTTCTGCGAGTTCCAAGTTCCCGTGGTTCCTACATGCCCCTAGTAGGGCTCCCCAGACAAACAAGTCAGGTTCCACAGGCATTGCCTCAATAAAGTCATAAGCTTCCGATAGTTTTCCACCTCGACCAAGAAGATCCACCATGCAAGCATAATGCTCAAGCCTTGGCGCTATCTTGTAAGCTTCCTGCATCTTGTGGAACAAACTCTGTCCAAGTTCAATCATACCTCCATGACTACAAGCAGTGAGAGCTGCCGTGAAGGTCAGGTGATCGACCCTCTTACTATCTTCCTTCTCCATCTGAGTGAAAGTTTCAATTGCTTCGCTACAATAACCATGGCTAGCCAACCCAAAGATCATGGAATTCCAAGAGACTGCATTCTTTTCAGACATATTATAGAATAACAACTTGGCTTCGGTTATAAGACCACATTTCGCATACATGTCAAGAAGAGTGCTTCTCACAAAGATATCGTTCTCCACTCCAAGCACAACTGCATAACCATGCATTTCCTTCCCAAGCCTCACATTGGCAGATGTAGCACAAGCAGGCAAGAGACTACTAATGGTGGCCGAATTGGGGTAAACCCTGCAAGCCATCATCTCCTTTAATGTCTTAAAAGCATCTTCGTGTTGGGAACTCTGTACGAGTCCAGATATAATAGAAGTCCAAGACACCACATCCGGCTCAATACCAGCAAAGCTCATTGACTTGAGTAGGTCTCGACCAGCCAGAGGATCCCCCTTCTGCGAAAACCCATTAATCAATGCATTCCAGGTTACAATATCTGGCTTCAGACCCCAAGACTTCATGTCCTCCGCCAATCCAATTGCCTCTTTAGCAAAGCCATTTTGAGCATAACCTGAAACCATAGCATTGAATGTGACCAAATCTTTCTCTACCATCATATCAAATACCGTGCGCGCCTTTTGAACTTGCCCACATTTAGAGTACATATCAATCAGCGCGGAATTGATGAACAGATCGTCTTCGACCGACAGTTTCAGAACCAAAGCGTGCACATTCTCTCCGGCTCGTCGATCCGAGAGCTGCCCGCAGACTTTGAGCATGCTGGGCAACACAAACTCGTTGGGTTCCATCCCCTGCCTCCTCATCTCGAGGAACACATCGAAAGCCTCCTGATGGTACCCACGCCGAGCAAAGGCACCGAGGAGGACGGTCCAGCGTCGGACATCCGTTTCAGGAATTTCATCGAACACACGTCGTGCATCAACCGCGCTTCCACAGTCGGTGTAGAACCCGATGACTTTGGAGGCAATGTGGGCGGAAGTACAGAGACCCGTAACGATCAGATGGGCGTGAAGGGCTTTTCCCGAGCGAAGTGCTCGGTTACGAGCACAAGCGTCGATCAGCGCGGCGCAGGCATCGAAAGAAGAGTGGTACGAACGGTTGATCGATGGAGTTCCACGCGGGTTCTGGTTCCGTACGAGGCACCTGGTGAAGAAAGACATCAAAACAGGCACCGCTCCGAACCGGTCCGAAACTGGTTTTTGCGCTAATCGGAGACGGGCGGTTCGGTTCCCATGTATCTTCATCATCCGGTTCAATATCCCTCCGAACCGGTCCGACCTTGTTTCTATACCGTGAGAGTTTGGGCGAACGGAGTAGCCCAAGTGAAAAGGTCGAATCAGTATAAATTTGTTTCGCGCTATCCCTTATTCTGTTTTATATTTTTGTTGATGGAAGATATTTTATTTTCATCGTATACTTCATTTATAAACACCGTTTCATCTCCTCAATGGAGATTTTGCACTTGAGCATGAAATAGCTTCAAAAAATACTGAAACAACTAATTCACCTCGCTCTTAGTTATTAAATCCAATTCATTTGGGACCTAACCAAATGTCTCTCTCTCTCCCCATTTAGTGTCGTCATTGCACCGTTGCACACTTTTAAGCTATGATTGCCTGAACGAGTTCCTTCGTTACCGCCTCTCTCTCTCTCTCTCTCTCTCTCTGCATGTTGCTAGGTTAGGCCATGGGTAAGTCGTGATCCCAAATTTTGAGGTGGCTCGAGGACGGTCCGTGTTTTCACATAGTAATTGTAATCATAAAGGACGTGGCAGTTGAGCGGGCTACTTCCTAGCCAGCCAAGTTCACAGAGCAACCTAAGGGGAGAGAGAGAAATGGTTTTGATGAGTGACTGGGCATGGCGATGGAGTGCAAGAACACGGTGGAAAGAGGCAGTCGCGGTGTCCATGTGGCGAGGCGAAATAGCTGGCGCACAAGTTATTAGAGGAGAGAGGGCACGTGTTTTGAAGTTTTCTTATTTAGTGTATAATAAATTTGTTTAAAATTCTAAGTGGTATTTTGTCGGTGAACTTTTTCGAGTATCTTGATCCATAAAAATATTGAAGATGTGTATGTTTATAACAAACCAATGGAGAGAGTGGTCGGAGGAATTTCACGGGCAAGGTGGATCGTGAAAAACATAATCCTATAAAAAAAAAAGCTAACCGTATTTTACATGTTATTGGATCATATGTATATTACATGATGAGCTCAAGTAATCCAACGGCTGACATTGTTTGGTCTCTCCAGCTAAGAATCTAAGGTGGTTTTGATTGTGCAGATTGGATCGGTTTTCTTACAAGAGTCTGATTCGTACTCGGCAGTCGGGCCGACACGTCTCGAGAACAAAGATTCCATTTTTTTTTTCCTTCTCCGCAGTTCTCCATGGCATGAGATCCACACGCACACGCACACGCTCCCCGCTCGCTTTGACGAACATGCATCATGGATTAGCTTCGCCTCCGAAACCCCGAGCCTGTCGCTGCTCGCACCTCGCTTCCACCGCCGACTTTCTTCCTTGCCCTTCTTCTCATCCCCATCTCCAAGCCCGACCGGATCGATTCTTTCGTCACGGGCACGGCCATGGGCGTGCCCTTGGCCCGCTCGTGTCCGCTCCGCAGTCGTTTGTTTGGCCGGGGGAGCGGAGCCGGAAGAAGGGTCGGCGGCCGAATGCGCGCGGCACCCTCTTGAGGGCGAGCCGAAGAGAGTCTCCGTACGAAGTTCTGGAGGTTTCTCCTTCCGCGACTCCCGATGAAATCAAGAGGGCTTATCGGAAGCTCGCTTTGAAGTATCACCCTGATGTCAACAAGGAGGTATGAGCGGTGTCTCGATGATGGGCTTGATTTTTCCACACGGTTTGGTGTGTTTAGCTCGGGATGAACCGTGTCGATGCTTGTGGGTTCAAATTAGCTATGCTGCTGCTTGTCCCTCTGGTCTAATTGTAGATATACGGTGCTGGTTCATTGACATATTAAAAATTTCACTGGGTGTGGTTAATGGTTGTACTGTAGCCGTTGCAGTTACTCGTGTTGTTCCGTGTGTTTGGTCCCTTTTTTTTAGAGTTGCAATACCTTGAAGCCGGGTGGGCAGGCCCTGCAGCTGGTTGGTCTTTTGCTCAATACCTTGTAAGTAAACTTGCATAGTCCCTTTTCACAGCAAAAACTGGAAAGCTGTACCAGATAGGCTAAATGCTAGACTTACTCGGGGTAGAATATGGCCCACTGGCAGTCTGGCATGAGACTCTCTATGGCTCTTGCAGACAAGTGCTCATCTTTCTACTGTTGATGGATGGCTAGAAGAAATTAAGATTACAGCACTTTGTAGCTTGGGGTGCTTTTTACATTCAGCAGTTTGGCGGAGAAGTAGTGTTTGGTGGAAGCTATTTGAATTATGGGTTATCTTTCCTTTGATCTAAAGCTGGAAGTTAGTCTGCATTGATGCTCCTAATGTTAGCCACAAACAGACCACAGAATGATGGATTTTCTCCTTCATGTGACATTTTAGGATCGCATCTTTTTAAGTCAGGGGTAGCACTAAAGCCTGCCTTATTCTGACCCTCTGGTCTCATTGATCTTTGATCTCTATGAACCAGTTTAATAGTCAACGCAGACTGGTCAAAGTTATCCAACTTTTGGAATTCAGCCTGAACAAATGTTTGGAGCCTGTAAACTGTTTATGTGCTTCAATGGTGAAGATGTCAACGGAGTGTTCTGATTTTAAGCACAAGAGCCGGTAGGGCTCATAGATCCTGACAAGTTTGTTCCAACGTATGAAGTCATTTAAATCTCATGGACCCTGACTACTTGTTCTGGAAAACTTCACACTCTGACTCTAGACAAGTGACAGAGGAATATGGAGATTCTCCCTGTGCATTGTTGCATTTAGTGTGTTCTCAGACTTGTTAGCGCAACATTTTCACGTCAAGACGAATATCTTCAACCAAATATCATTCCAATTTCTACACAGAGACAGGTTTGTTTAACCACATTAAGTTCATTAAGTGCTGAAAATAACACTCCATTAGCATTTAATGTCAGTAAGTGTGTTTGATAACCACTAATTACACACTATTTTATTAATTGATTTAAGTAAAAAGTCACTTAATGTGTAAGTAAGATAATGCACTTAATTGGTTAATTGATAAAATACACAATGGAAAGTAAGATCTTACCAATTATATTGTCAAAACAGTTCAATAATACTCGCTATTGCAAGTTTGGTAAGACACCAAGAAGAAAGTTAAAATTTAATTTTTATGTGTTATGGAACTTTTAATTTTTGTTTTCAGTACTTAAAAACTTAAGCACTTACTGTTTAGTGTTTAAATTTTCAGCACTCATCTTTCAGTTCTATCAAACGAGCTATATACAGTAGTTACATAGGTTCCTTGAATATTAGGGATTGGGACTATTCACATCATCTTGCATCTGTTTAACACTGTCTTGTATGGGCATTTGAAAAATGGCAAGGACCTGTCTTCGATGCTGTGGTGAAATTGTCGACCGGTTGAGTGGAAGTGTGGGAATTGTCTTGTTGTCAGTGATTGATCTGTTCACACAGTTTGCCTCTTCTTTAGGCGATCATACTTACAGACTGCAAGTTTAGTGGCTGTGGATGGATGCATTTATCATCCTTCGAGGAATAGTTTTATTTCAGTACTTGTCAACTGTTAGTTTATGCTTAATATCCCTAGGTAATGCCATTTTCCACCATGCACGATGAAGAAAAAGACATTTGGATCATTATTGTTGCCAGGGCAGGGGTAGTTCAATTTGCTCTTGGTACGGGTCCTTAAAAACGTCTTGGGAAATGCAGATGCATTTCCTAGAGAACCCTTTAGAAAATAGGTTGACACAAGGACTTTGAGTAAGATCTTTTATTTCATCTGTGCTTATCTTGTTGTCCGTCACCAGGCATTGATTTTATCAGCAATACACGTTGAGAATGTAGTGTTTTTAACCATTATACACGATCACAAATGGGTTATTCCTCGTCTCCAATGGACATTTGCTCCTTTGAGTCCTTTAAGTAAGTAAAAAGGCTTAGAGCTTGTGTTTTTTTATCTGCAGAATATTCCTAGCTGCATAGCTTTCCTAGCTATATCCTTACAAGATCTTTGTTGCAATAGCAGCCTCTCTGAAGAAAAACAGACGAAGAAGCCCACTCAAGTAATGGTCGATAAAATTGGAAAAACTTAGTCTGCAGTTCGTGGGTACATCATTTTGTAGCACTGCATTTGTCCCTGATGAATCTGGTTTTTAATTATGAAAGACTTATGATTCATTTCCTTCTAAAAGAAATTCATGATTAATTCCACAAAAGTGGTTGTTTGCAATGTGATGTAGTTTGCTTTCTCAAATTGCTGTTGGCTAAAATTTAATTATCTTAATATGTCAAAATGTCTCATATTTCAGGCAAATGCACAGGAGAAGTTCATGAGGATTAAACATGCATACAATACTCTCCTTAATTCTCGTGATTCGGATTCCAAGAGGAGATACAACACTGGAAATCGTGCATCTGGGTTTTCGTACTCCACTGAGGATAGCAGCACCCTAGATGAAGAATTCTATGGACTTGGTAAAAGCAATAATAAGCTGCGGTCATTACTTTGTGCATTATACAGCATCCCTTTCAGGGCTTAGGTGGGTTTAGCATGTTTTGACCAAAATGACATCCTAAAATCCGGACCGTTGTGGAAAGGCAATATTTCAATAGATGAAATAGTAGGTTATTTCCTGACCATCATTAGTAATTTAATTTCTCGGTTAATGTCTGGATATGGTGCAGTAGAAAGCAGAGGCCACATGGATATGCAACACAGTATAATTTAAATTGGGTATGGCCCTTGCGAATTTCTATTGAAGAAATACTTTTGGAGTACACCTCACTTGTTGTTTAGCTTGGTTCTAGCAAAAAAAAAGCTTGGTTCTAGCTCTTCTTTTGTTTTGTCAACTTTAGATCGACCTTGGCATGTGATTGTCTAGGGCAAAGTTTCTTTTCTGATGTGTTTCCAAGTGTATGTTAGTTTAGGGGATTTTGTATGTTCTTATGTTTAACCCGTTTATGCTGCAGGTAACTTTTTCAGGGATGTTCAGATAACAATAGGTAGATAGTTCTCTCTACGAGACATTGCAAGTGCCATCTAGTTCTTGGCTTACCTGTTACTTTTTAATCTGACAGCCTATAGCATTTCCTGTATTTAGAAAATTTGCTTCGATTTTTACCATCTTGTTTCGCATGGCAGAGGATTTCTTCAGAGATCTACAAGAAGAATTTAGTAACTGGGATGCAAGTGCGTCTTCACAAGGAAAGCCGAAGAGCTTGTGGGAGGAATTGGCGGTGAGCGTTGCTTTTAAAATGTTGCTACATTTGGAAAAAACAAAATTTCTTCTGTGCTATTCTTTTCAGAGCCTGTTTTTATGGCAAAAAGTAAGAGAAATACAGAATCATTCAATCTAATGTCTTCTATCCGTGGGGTTTGAGAGACGTGATTTGAGGCTAGGACCTTATGCTCTGAATTTTGTTGCTCGAAGGAAATTGGTGAAGAATTTGTGGAGTTTCTAGAGAAGGAGCTAAACATAACCGATTCAGAGGTGGAAGCAAATCAATATGATGATGGGTCGCGAAAAAGTTCCGGGACGGAAGGTACGCATAATGCTAGTGAAAATGAAGCTAGCAAGGGAAGCAGCATCGAGGAAAATATTGATGAGATAGAAGCTACTCTAGCTCAGTTGAAAAAGGAATTAGGCCTGTAATCGATTCATGATAATTTTGTGCCGCATATTTTATTCCGTTACTCATGTTGTGTTTGTATAGATATGATATGTTGTGATACATGTGGCTACAATAATCTTGAAATTGACAAAGGTCAGCGATGAAGGCAAAGAGAGGACTAGGAGATTAAGAGCAAGTCCTGCAGGATCATTGAATAATAGGTACAACTCTGATGAAATTTTGGAGCTCAAATCTAACTGATTGAAGAAAAGGTGTTTTTTTTTAAGTTTGAACATTCTTATAAGTACGTTTTCTAGGCAGTTATCTGAGTAATGTGACCTGGAAAACTGTTATCTATGTATTTGCTGTCTTCACTTCCATGTTGTGGTGGTTGCATTTATAATTTCTAAGTAACCATGCATTTGTTTCCATCATGATAATGGGAGTGCCATTGTCTGAAAAGTTCAATTTATATCAAACTTGCATCAATCTTTCCTTATTAGGCCCTGGTGGACCGGTCGTGTCTACTTGTACCATTAGCATGCCCGTAATTTGCCTCAAGACATTCACCCGCAGTTGCATATATTTGCCTTTGGAATACAATAAAAAAGCAGTCTTTTTATGTAATGCCGCGGCTTTTTTCCGTAACTTCAAGGTGCCGAAGATTTCTTTCATTCGAGAGAACTCGACAAATCAGTATGCAAAACCCTTCTGAGGAAGAACTGAAATTGCAGGCATCGTCTTCTCAAGTTGTTAATTCCACGATATAAAGAGTAGGAGATGTTGGGGATTGATTGTGTTCTTGGATACCACATGGGGTTGCATGCAAGACTAGTCCCCTGAAATTTTGACATGTGCAATGAAATTGCTACTGATTAAGAAATACCCGAGATATATGTGATTCCATGGTAGTGAGACTGATAATCGCCTTCTGTAAGATCGAATGAATGTACCGAGCACGATAAACCGTGGAGTTTGCGCGCTACAGATGAGGGTCACAACCTGTTTAAATCCATAATCCGACCTTAGCTCAACTCCATTGATCAACTTCATGCGCGACATAAGATCTTTTGAAATAGATTTACATTGAGATTTTCGAGCTCCAGTCCCAGCGAAATAGTGAAGCAGCAGGAATTCAAGAGGCAAGAGATGGCCATGGAATGGGACCGGATTTCGCTGTTCGTTTCCTGAAGCCAACGGCAGCTAGAGGCCACCCATCTTCTTCTCCCTCCACCGTAACAAGAACCTTTCAGTCGCCACTGCGCAGAAGACGAGAATGAATTCTCATTCAACAGCCGCCACCCGCTTCGCTTCGATGGCACTCCGTCAGAGCAGCTCGACTGGGGAAGCATCTCGGAACGGCATGCATTTTTACGAACACCTCGCGTGCTCAGCAAGCTCATATCTTGTTGCGCCAAATGGGTCTCTCTTGACGCTGGGGCTCAGCTCCATTCCGTCGTCGTCAAAATGGGGTTCACTTCGAACGTCTATCTGTGCAGTGCTCTCGTCGATATGTACGGTAAATGAGGCAGAATCTCGCACGCCCATGACCTGTTCGACGAGCTGGGTGAGAGGAGTGCGGTCACTTGGAACTCCTTGATCTCCGGTTATCTTCACGTCGGTTGGCCGCTGATTGCCGTGGACTTGTTTCTGAAAATGCACCAAGTGGGAATTGCTCCTACGCGGCAGGGTGGCTCCACTGTTTTGGTGGCTTGTGCTCAACTCAAAGACGGAGAATTTGGGAGAAAGATGCATGCTTTGGGTTTAAAAGCAGGGTTTGGGTGTAATGTTGTCTTTGGGACTGGCCTGATTGACATGTACAGCAAATGTACAAATTTGGAAGATTCGAGGAGGGTTTTTAACCGGATGGTGTGCAGAAACGATACTACCTGGAGGACGATGATTACTGGGTATGCGCACAGTGAACAGCCAAGCGAGGCAATGGCATTACTAAGAGATATGATGCGTCAATATCTCAGACCAAACTATGTCACTTATAATAGTATACTCTGCTCGTTTTCTAATCCGGATCATTTGAATTGGTGCAAGCAAGTTCACTGTAGGGTGATTGTAAAAGGTTTGGAGTCCAACATGTATATAGCAGTCTCACTCGTGACTGTCCATTCTGAGTGCAGTAGTAGCTTGGAGGACTTTCACAAGGTTTGTTTGGGTATAAGAATATGGGATCAAATCTCATGGAATGCGGTGATCGCTGGATAAGCTAATCTTGACGATGGGAAAGAAGCTGTGAACTGTTTTTGCAAAATGAGAAAGGCCGGAATTTGTACAGAGTTTTTCACATTTGCAAGCACCCTAAAAGCTGTAGGTCCTTTCTCTGCTCTTGAAGAGGGGAAGCAAATCCATGCTCTAATTTTTAAATCCGGGCATGCTTCTCACATGTACGTTCAGAATGGACTTGTCCTTTTGTATGCTAGATGTGGCCTTCATGGTGATGCAAAAAAGGTTTTCTCATCAATGGAAGAGAGTGATGTTATATCTTGGAACGCATTGTTATCTGGCTATGCACACCATGGCTTTGGCAGGGAAGCTGTTGAGTTATTTTAGCAAATGAGGAGAACTGATATTAAACCGGATAGTACCATCTTCCTAGCTGTGCTGACAGCTTGTAGTCATGTTGGTTTGGTTGAGGAGGGACTCGAATACTTTTCTGTAATGAGGAGCAGTGATTTGCTCGAGCCACCAAAGTTGGAGCATTATGCTCCTGTTGTCAATCTTTTGGGTTGAGCTGGACATCTCGAAGAAGCAGAGGCATTCATTTATTGCATGCCAGTGAAGCCAGGTCCCTCGGTCTACAAAGCTCTACTGAGCTCTTGCAGAATTCATGGAAACAAGGAAATTGCTCTACGATCCGCAAAGAAGCTTTTGGAGCTGTATCCTGATTATCCTGCCACTTATGTTCTGCTATCCAATGTTTTGCTAACAGGATGCGAATGGATTGATGCTGCAGAAGTACGGGCGCTCATGTGTGATAGAAGAGTTCAGAAGAAACCGGGTTCTAGTTGGCTTTAGCTCTGAAACAGGATATGTGCTGAATTTTCTTTTCTGGGACATGGAAACCTTATTGCGGGAGGTGTCAACAGTCAGAACATGTGAGTAGCTATCTTTTTCCCCCTCATATAGGTAAGGAGAAATTAATGTTTACCTTCGTTGGTCCCCAGAAGCACAAATCTCTTTTTAGGGGTATATCAAGAGGTGACGAGGTGAAGGAGTCCATTATACCTTTTGTCCCCAAAAATTACTTCTTTTTAACTTGCTGAAAATGGTAATATGACTACTGAGGACAAAATTAAGATATAGAGAAGATTGCAGGACGTCATAAATGTGTGGTCTTAGCTGTGGCTACGCCTTCACTCTCATCCCTTTCCAAGGATAAATGCAAACTTCTTCAGGTGGTTTCGTCTGAGAAATTATGGAAATGTAACCTAGCATAGTCTATCGCGATTCTGTTAAGAATTGAAGTGACTATTAAATTAACGTATACTTCATCCCCAATAAGTGCGAGTGCAATGCTTTAAAAGATAATAGATATGGAAAAGCAAAATCATCCTCAAGAGTAAATGAGAAGCATATGTCATATAAAAAAACCAGTAACACAAACAGGAAGACTGTCGCATTGAAAATCTCATAATATAAACAGGAAGTGAACTTATGGATATCGTTTTTAGGACATCCCAACCTTCGATAACAGAGGATTCTAATACTGGCAGCTACCATTGTCACTCCTGGCTGTTGGATCAAAGTTTGTCGCAGCTGGGTCAGTGCAACCTTCAGGAACAGGAAGATTGACTTGTTGGGCTGCTTGGCCTGCGTTATTGTTTTCGGTAGGACGCTTAAACAAAAACCTGTAACCGAAGTAAAGAGAGTGCAACTAACCATTAAAAACAACCTCAGGGATACCGGGGTTCTAACCATAGAAAGTTCCCTGCTTCATAGCATCTTCATTGGCATCTCCCAGAGCTGCCTCGGCCAAGTACTTGTCGGCCAATTGGACTCTCTTCACATTTTCTTGTTCCTGCACCAGCATATTGCCATACTCAAGCAGCTTCTCAAGAGTCATTTTGGGCTGATCAAAAGTTGGGGGGCCCTCCTTTGAGTTTACGAGCTTCTTCCCGATGCTGTCGACTCCCACGCCCGATACCCACTTCCTAACCTCGTCGTCGTAGACTCTTGCTCTTAGAGCACCAAAGAAGTCTGCAAAGAAGATTGGAGTTTGTGATGAGTACAATTTGACGCGATGGCACTTCAGAAAATATTTATAAGATTTCCCCATCTCCATCACCATTTTTTCTCTAACAGGACCCGGTAATTTTCAACGCTCCTGCAAATTTGTTATGCTCTTTTGAATTGATTTTGGGATTTGGGTATGATCTTAATTGTGGAGTAATTGATATATGTCATCCTTTCCTACATAAAGAATACTTAGCAAAAAGTTCATAATTGCCTTTGAAGGTGATAGTTTACTCAATATTTCTTCTTCACATTAGTACTGAATTTGCAATATTAGCAGAGTATGTGGAGATCTACACCATGCTTACCAATGGATTGACCAGGGAAACTGTCAACAAGCTTCACGATGGCTTCATCAGAGACATTGTCAGTCCTGAAGATACCGGTGCAGACACCAATTCGGTCCTCACGAGTGGGAGCCCAGTAGAATTTCTCCATACGACCATCACGAATGAGGGGGGCATACAACGTGGAGAAGTCGTTACCCGTGACAATGACAGGGACACGAGGATTCTCCTCCTTGTTGTACATACCAGGGAGCTGGACATTGGTTGGGTTATCAGCAATATTCATGAGTGTAGCATTCACCATTTGGTTGTTCACTGTGTACTGCGTGGTACCACCAAACCTACCCGCACCTGCATCAAGATCATTGATAAAGAGGCAGCACATCTTCCCTTTCTTGATCATGTCGGCCGCTTCACGGTATCTTTGCCGGATGAGTTTTGCTGGTTCTCCGGCATTTCCACTTTCCAGCTCTCCAGCACTCATCATGATGGGGCTGAAATTTCATCAAGTAGTCAGAGCAGACGGACAGTACCATAAGTCATGTCTAATCAAGGATGGAGGCTTTTGGTTAGCTCACTTGATTCCCATTTTGGCGAAGACGAGCTCGCACTGGAAGGATTTACCCTGACCTTTTCCACCCCAGACACCTAAAATCAGGGGGATCTGATCGAAAACCAGATTAATTATTTAAGTCATTTAGTTCAGACTAGTCGACCAAATTTGTACACGTTTTTTTTCTCAGAACAGGAACTTCAGGCTTCTAACCTTGATGTTCGGCAAGGTCATGAAGTTCTTGGTGATGTGAACAACGAGCTTGTCCATGAAAGCAGGAGCGATGTAGAATCCATCCACGGTATTATCCAGGTTATATCTAACTCAAGGGGAACATATAATCAGTATGTATGACAATCGAGTTTGGTTGATTATTTGACTTTGTTCTGATTGTGTGAATCGAATAACCATGTAAATCCCTCATTTACTTACTGGCGAAGACCGGTGCTGAGATATTCATAGGAACTCATGACGGCGTAGTGGGTTCCGCTATCCATAGGAGCCTGGAACAGAGAATCGACCATGCCTTTGCCTCTGGTAATGTCTTGCTGGTCGTCGGAAGTGTCGTAGGCGAGGCCTTTCCATTTGTCCTTCTCGGTCTGCTTGTCCTCGTCAATTTCGGCGCAAATCCTGAAGCTTCGAGATGAAGGCTTCGGGCTCGTGATTCTGGAGCTCACCTTCTTCAGGCCGTTGCCCAAGAAGCCCGAGCTCGGGATCACCGAGCTCGAGTTGTTAAAGCTCAACTACATCACAGCACATGAACTCCATTACACAAGCCAACATAAAGTCCACTGGAACTAGAATGTCTCGCCTAGGCAAAGACCATCTCTCAAAGAAAACATATAGTCCCTCACTGATTCGTATTTCTTTCGTATAAGCCGCTCCGCTAGGGATCATACTACTTACAGAATCAACTATGATTAAAGAATGAAAAATCCAAGAACTGATCACAATCTACCGGACTTTATTTGCTTATGAGCTAGAAAACCAAGAAACATCAGCAACTGGAACAGAGCGACAGGTTCCGGAAAAGAACCGAACAAAACAAGAATGACCCTATAGAGAAAACAGGGCGAAAACGAAGTACCGGCTTCCCATTAACAGTTCCGACAGTTGAAATTGCGGCAGCCATTTGGGCTTATAGTAAGGAAGCTTCGACTGCTGTTTCGAAGCGCGGCTTTTTTCTCGTTCGAAGTGTTGGGGGGAAGTTGCGGACTACAGTGACGAGCTTTATGAGATTCTAACGTCCATACAATCGGGGATTGGATGAGAGAACACGTGGCACCTCCTGGAGGCCATTCTCATGTGCAGACGAAACAAGATATCCCCAATTACATTCTCGCAAAGCTTCTTGGCCACTGAAAAAAGGAAGACTTTCTAACAAAATCAGAGTCAGATAAATGGAGGTCCTGAGATGGGTTTTTGAATGGGACTTGTGTGCCTCTCGAGAAGGACCGGGCCCCTCCATTTTATCTCCAATTATACAGTCACAAGCTGACGAAAACTGAATCTCTGTGATCCCAACATTCAAGAGAAAAAGTTCTACAGGAACACTCCCACGTCAATGACCAAAAAGAAAAAAAAAATGTATCGATGCAAAGCAAGGTACTGAACAGCAACACTCCCCCATCAATGTACTGATGAAAGACTGAATACCAGAAGCCAAGGACTTGAGCTCGGGGTCATGATCGTACCTATGCGAATCGAATGGTTCTGACTTGACGGCCAAACGCAGCCTAAGGCCATAAACAGACTTCTCTTAAAAAGACAGACACTCAAGTCATATTTTTGTGAGATTCATCATCATGTGGACGAGATGGATCCCCTTTCTTTCTATTGCTAGTCCTCTGAATTCATAATATTCGTTCATTTGATCTTTTCACGGTTATGTTGCCAATGGAACGGGGGCAACTGAGGAAATATATGGGAAGTCTCATGCAAGATTGAATCCCCGGCAGCAATTTATGAGGTTTCCCTAAAATGGTGGCTCATTTTTATCGGTTCCGCAATCCAAGTTGCCCGCATGCACACACGCCGTGCGTGCACACCTACCTTATGCACCGGTTCATAGCAGGACAGTTATATAACAGTCATACCCTTAAAGCACAGTACCTTATTGGGCTATCATATATTACACTTACCAAATTCTAAGGCCAGCCACCAAAACTATAAATAGATGTCTTAACCGACCTTTTAAGCATGAAGGACTTTTAGTAACAAAGAAAGAATGGGAAAGGAGAGCTGCAAAATAATGCTACCCAATGTGCTCTAGAAAGTTACCAAAGGATCAACATAAGATCATGATTCATAGGTAAAGAAATGCAATCAGAACAAATTACATGAAGTCTCAGAAAGTCAAAAGTACAGGTTACATAAGATGCTGGTATCGCACTTCATTAGGGAAATGGAAAAATTCCCAAAAGAGTCGTGAATTTGACCGTCCATTTAAAGGCCAATAAGGGAAAAAAATAGAATAAAACTCTTTCATTATGTACAATAGGCCAAACCATCCAACCGAGGCTTGATGGCCTCGACCTCACTTCCCTCACTCTCTCACCTACGAACGATATTTAATCGATAGAAGGGGAAAAAATACGAAACACCAATTACATATCTCGATTGTCTCTTCCAAGTAATTCCTGCTATGCAGCAGAACTAATAATACTCGAACATCATCAGAAGTCAAACTCTCCCGTTGCCTGACAGAAATCAACATAAAAAAAGCCGCCAGAGGTTCACGTTTAAAACAAAAAAAAAGAACGTAGAGAACAGATAAAGCTTGAAAAAAGTGAAATCAATTAACTCTAGAACCTGACCTTGTTGAAAAGGATATCCTTATTGTTTATATGCATTATGCCATCCTTAAGCGTGCACTTCCACCTGCTCTTCGTCCGTGTCACCTATCCACACAAAAATACAAACTAAAAATATAGTTTCTACCTAAACAAAGTAAGACAGCTCCAAGGCAGATAATCATTGTCATCCTGAAGCAACCGTCACCTTGTCAAATTGAGCTAGGACTAGGTGCTGGGTATTTAGCTCCTCCCCCTTGTCCACATCATCTAAATCATCCTCATCATCATCATTTTCATTCAACGGTGGCTCATCTTCATCTTCATCATCTCCAACATCATTATGAACTCCAATAGCAGGGGTACTCGCCTGTAATTCTGTAGAAAAACAAGGAGATCATCTGAGTTTTCTACTACACCAGTGACACCAAAGTACTGGCTCAAATATCATAAACTTGCAAAAGTCGCAAATACCATTTGGAGCCGGTGTACTAGCAATGTTGTAATCTTCATTCATGACTCCTTGATAATTGTATATCTTCAATGCCAAGAAAAGGAAACACATCAGAAGGGAACCAACCAGTGAGATTGCTCCTTATCTCTCTTATTTTTTGGGGAAAATTACTCATCTCAAATTGAACGACTCTGCAGATATGGCTATTGAAAACAAAACACATGAACAAGGCATGGATTTTTAATGCAGATAATGGTATACCCTTGCACCTTATGAAGACTTCTCTAAGGTCTGCTATTAGATATATACTAGCAAGATATACTCATCACATGGATCCTGAAGGCAACTACAGAACTTTCTGGCCACAGAGTGAAAAAAGGAAACACATGAACATGCAAAAATTCAGAATTCTATTATCAGAAAAAGCAGAAGAGAGGATCAAGCATTCAATTCTATGTTCCAATATCTTAAGTGGAACTCACATTGGGAGTAGAAAGCATCTCGTCATATGGATCAGGAGTTTGCCCATCTACTTGAGGTATCTTTGACAGTGGCCTCCCCACATGTGCCAGCATCTGCCTATTTGCGGTGTCTGCAGTGGGTAGAATAGTCGTCTTCTCTGTGATCTGGAAATTTACCACACCTGGGTTAGCAAATGTATGACTAAGCAAATTACAAAAGTTCCAAAACAGATGTTGAAACTAAATCCACCAGGAAAAGGATTGCATATCCTGTGGCACAGTACAGACACTGGCCCACGATAAAAAACAGAGCTTCAACAATTGAACTAGAAAACAATAACCAAACTTCAAGCACCAGATCTACATGTTTATACTCCCAAAACTCTCCCTAGGTCAAATTCATCAGGCTCATTCAGTGACACAAAGTAATTCATGGAGACTATGAAGTATCAAGGCCTGAGAAAATGGCATTATAGCAACATACAAGACCAGAAACAATGTGTTCATGTTGCGCTAGCGCCAGTGATTCTCTAAGCCGGTCTGGATTTCCAATGCCTTTGGAAACTGAGCACATGTCAGTAGTCACTTTCCTTGCTCAACATCTAAACGCTGCATCTTTTGCTAGAGCTTTAAACCACTAAAAAAACTGGTTACAAAAGCAACCCGCTCAACTCATTCCATCAATTGCACAAACAAAATCTGCTTCACTCACAAGACTGTCTTACCTCTCTCTGTCTCTCTCTGTCTCTCTCTCTCTTACTAAATCGATTGAGAGCATAAAGAAACTGGCATTAGCAATTGGCAATAATCAGCAATATAGAGCAAAAATATCAGCCAAACCAAATAACAATAAGCATACCTAGGTATTTTCACAAGAATTAAAGATCACATACTAACAATATGTGCAATGAAAATCAAATTAGACCTGTGAATCCTCAAATACAGCATCTCCAGCTCCATCCTGTTGTGGTATATATCCACCATTCTGATAGTGCGGAACAACATCCTCACGTTTTCTCTTTCCAGAGGACATGAAGAAATCCTATAATTTTTCAACATCAAGATCAATGCTCAAACTTCAAGTGATAATACTACCATCATTTTAGGCAAGACAACCACTCACTAGACATCCAGGAAGCTATGTGAAAGTAAAAAATTAGAGACAAATATGAGGCGAAAACTTACTTGTGTATGGGGCTGATGAGAAGTTCCTCTATCTCCATCCTCTCTAGCCTCCATATAAGCTACATAAATTAGGATAGGAGAGAAATTACAATAGGACCATTAGATTGAAACCCGTTGCAGCTCCAAGATTTTACTCACCAACATTAACATCGACACCCAAGGGGGGCCTTTGATTCATCCAAGGTGAGGGAGAATGCTGCCAAATAAAAAAAAAAACCAATCTGCTTATGGAAATTGTACTGGACAAGGTTTTGAATAGCAGTTGCACAAAAAGGGCTGTTTGCAAAGGGGATAGTTCATAATGGGCTTGTCTCCAGGTATGCTAGATGTGGCATTCTCAGTGATACAAAATCTATCCTCCCTTAAACACTAGAGCACGTGTTACAGATTAGAAATTCTGTTAAGCACAAAACGAGTGCATGAACATAGACTTCAGCAGACAATCATAAAATTCTGAAACCAAACCTACATTTCTATTTGTTATAATTTCTGATAGGTTTCTACTGTCCATATAAATATGGCTCAACATTTGAGCCTTCGTATATCTAAACATCAAAACATATAACAACTAAAATTACTATCCTCCCGTAATCATCTAAAAGAAGAGTTATGAGCTTAAAATTGGCCATCATACAGAGGCATTCTTGAAAAATACTATGTAAACAAGCATCACGAAATCAACTTAACCATTACTCAACTACGTATACTAAAAATCAAAACAGTAAGATACCAAATAAGATATAACCATTCAGTCTTACAGGAATAGGGTTTCAATATTTCTTTATCCTTTTTTTAAGCAAAAAAGTAACAGCTTCGCATTATTGAAGAACAACGGTTGCTTGTCCGGTCTGGTGGTTTAGCTAATCAGCTGGGAAAATCATTGAACCAAGCTGAATTGCTAACCATACGAAAGTCAAGAGCAAGAAGCATCGTATGTGGCATGGTATAGAATACAACAAAAACTACTTTGATTTTCAATGTCCTGGGGAATAGAACTACCATACCATGTAAGCGCTGGGTCGCCCAGTTTTTATCTCAGTATTGCCGCCAGAATTGCCGACACCATCATTTGAAGGAGTGGGGTAATCAGAAGATCCGGTCGGAATGTTGTACATCGAGCTATCTACAGTCCCAGGTAGCGGGGTTGGAATGGGAGTTTGCAAAGGCGTCTACATCTCAAGGAAATCCCAATCAAACGGCAGCACCCACAAGATTCAGAACCGAGCCACTTAAAAAAAAAACGAGCAAGACGACATGGGGTGAGTGGATAAGGGACCGAACTCACTGGAGGGAAGAGCATGTCAGCTGTGGGAGTTTCGTATTCTTCCGTCCCCTCGTAAGGTACATTGAGATCATGAACAGGAGCAGCTGCACCGCCCAGTGGAGGCTTCGCGGCGGCGGCCGACCTGTCCACTGGACCGAGAACAGCACCCGCTTGCATCATCTTCGTCTCCCAAATCTGTCGGATTCCGCATTCAACAAGAATCAAGAATCCCCCGACGGTGATCGGACGCATCGAGAACAGAAACCCAACTTTCCGCATAAAAATTAGACCCAAATTTTACAAAATAAAAAAAAAAATGAGAGAGAAAGCACACTGGAAGCCCTAAATCAGGGTAAACCCACAAGCCCGGCAGATCTAACACTGCATCCAATTCATCCAGAATCTCAAAATGAAATCGAAACTCCACCCTCGCAGATCACACGCCAAAAGAATCCTCTCGACAATCCAATCCAACGAATTGAGGTAAAGAGGAGAATAAAAAATTACCCCTTGGAGCTCGTTCAGGACCTCCTCGCCGGGGCCGCCGTTGTTGACGAACTCCTCCCGGACCTTGGTGATGACGTCTTCGATGACGTGGAGGTACACGGAGCTCGTCATCGAGGAGGCCGCCATGTCTCTCGATCCGCTGGAGATTCGCCCGGGGGAAAGGAGCTGGCCCCTCTTCTTCTTCCCTCTCTTCCTCTTCCTCCTGGGGGACAACCGAGCGGAACGAGCGGCGATCCGATCCGAGAATCAACGGCGGAGCGGCTCGGAGGTGACGGGCATGGACGGAGGTCGGAGGAGGTCTAGGGTTCGCAGGGGGAGAGGGAGGGAGGGAGGCCTGTGCGTTTCTGGCGAGAATGCTTGAGAGAGATGAGGGAAGGGCGGACGAGAAAGGGAGAATAAAGAGTGGAATATAAATATGTTTGCATCCGATTGTGCGCGTGGGTCCACGTGTCGAGATCTGCACGTCACCTTTGATTTTTTTTTTTCTTCTCTCTCTCTCTGCTTTGCCTGTTCCGGACTCGAGGAGGAGCGGACCCCCGTGCGCGCTCGCACGTGATCCGGATTCCGGATTTTGGACGGGGGTTGGCTTCGTTCCCGGCCCACGTGGTCTTAAGGCCTTGGGCCCATCGCGCGCTTTGTTCTTGGGCTTGGAGGCCCGTTCGTTGCTCTGGGCTCCTTTACGCGGCCCATTCATTGATTGGGCTCCTTCATGAGGCCCAATGTTCTCTCTCTCTCTCTCTCTCTCTCTCTCTCTCTCTCTCTCTCTCTCTCTCACGGCAGGGAAGGCGGACAAGGGGCCCGTTTGGCTCGACTTTGGGGGAATGCAAATACCTTTGGGCTAAAGGGGTTTTCCGAAATGCAAATAGCGTTTGGTAAGTGTTTTTTAAAATCAACTTGGGCTAAAGGACTTTTGCTATTTTTTTTTTTAAAAAAAAAGCTCCAGTGGAGCTACACCGCCGGCCGCCGCCTCCGGCCAGATTTGGTCGCCGGCCAACCGCCGATGGCTAGATCTGGTCGCCGGCGACCACTGCCTGGGGTCGCCGGACCTCGGGCGGTCGCCTGGGTCGCGCGACCTAGGCCAAGCGTTGCCTGGGTCGCGCGACCCAGGCGATCGCCCGAGGTCCGGCTACCCCAGGCGGCGGTCGCCGGGGTAGCGCGACCCCCGGGCGGTGGTCGCCGGAGTTGGGCTAGCCCTCAGGCGGCGGCGGCCGGCCGCCGGACCTTAGTTTAGGGAAGATGAACAGTGTCGATGAATAGTGCAAGTTGCATTCCGAAAATGCAACTTCCCAAAGCACCTTCAGAGGTGCATTGGCCAAAGGTCCCTTGGGGAGCATTCCAAATGCAATTGTATTTCCCCAAAGTGAGTAAAAAAAATTGCCAAATGCCATTTGCATTTGGCCAAGGGACTTTAGAGGCCAAATGAGCATTGGGAATGTTGAACCAAACGGGGCCAAGGAGCCATTCTGAGTTCGATCCTTGACAAAAGCATTATGTAGCCGTGGAGCGTCGATGCTTCCCTGAGCAAAAGGACCAAAAAAAAAAAATCACTTGAGAAGGCAAAACTTGAGGGTAAAGCGCGAGAGTGCAGGGATTGTTACGTAATATTGACCTATAAGAGTGCCTCCTAAATTGTCATTGGATATTTGAATAAATGGGTCATATTAAAATACTTAAGTAGGCGCATACGAAGCCTATGCTGTGATTTTTTTTGGTCATAAGCCTATGCTATGATTATAAATTTAATTATATATATATATGATTTTTGTATATTTACATTATTCAATATAGACTAGATTTAAGCATTTTATGAACATTGAGTTACTTATGACGCGCATAATAACCATTATGTTTTTGTTAAGAACTAGTTTTCTGTTTCCGGGAATAGGTTTGGAACAGAAACCCGTTTGGTAACGCAATTCCATTTTTCTATTTCTGAAACAACTTTTTGTTCCAGAACAAAAAAAAAGTAGGTTTTCTGTTTCTGGACGAGAAATGAAAATCATTTCTAAAAGAATCTGTCTTCTCTCTTCAAAACACATTTCTTCCTAAATTTGGCCCCGGTCTGAACTGGTTCAGTCCAGTTCATTCCTGGCGGTAAAAATAAAAAAAATTCTAAAAAAAATTAGAAAAATCAGAAAAAATAAAAAAATTCAGAAAATTCATAAAAAAATTAGAAAATCCGGAAAATTCCTAAAAATCTAAATTTTTTTTTCCAGAAAATCCATAAAAATTGAAAAATTCCAGAAAAATTCATAAAAATTTCCAGAAAATAAAAAAAGTCAGATTTCTGGAAAAGAGGAAATTTGGTGAATTTTTTATAAAAAAATCAAAAAATCAAAAATTTCAAAACTTCACAGAATGGCTTAGAATACTTATGGCCACCCACTTTGAGTGAAATTTAAATTTTTTGAGGTGCCCAAATGATATTTTTGAAGACTCCTTAGTTTAGAGATTTAAAAGGGGTTTTAACCTCTAAAAAACCCTAAAAGGGGTCTTGACCCCTAAAAAATCCTAAAATCCTAAAAAACAACACAATCCTTTGAATGAATAAGCCTTTAGGGTTTTACTAGGGTTTGGGTGTTTTGATTGATTTTCATTTTAGAGACCATTTCTAAAAAATGGATTTCTGTTCTGGGAAATAGAAATTTGTGTTGTTATCAAACGGGTTTCTGTTCTAGGAAATAGAAATTTTATGTTGTTATCAAATGGATTTCTGTTCTAGAAATAGAAATTTTTGGTCGTTATCAAACGGATTTCTTTCCTCAGAAACTCGTCCTGCGAACGGAAATAGAAAAATCTATTTTTGTTCCAGGAATTGTTTCTGGAACAGAATGGTTATCATTCGCGCCCTTAATATCCTTTTTTTGTGGTCAAGTACTTAATATCCTTGACAATACGAATATTAAGCATAATACTATTTCTTCATCTAGTCTGGTTTTGAGATAAAATATATAAAAAGAGAGTCGGATAAGTGGTTTAGAAATATTTGGACTCTAGACTTCCTATTTTGTTACCATGTAATTTTTTTTGTGAGATCACTACTAGCCTTCTAAAAGTCTAAACTTTTAGATGAAAACATGATTTAATATTTAAATATTCCAACACTCCTATCAAATTTATAATATCTTGAACGCTTGATTGAAAGTTGCTTGAAATTGTAGATTTAAAGAGAAAATATAATTCACTCATACTGAGTACGTATCAGCTAACAAATTGGACATGACAATTAGTTACAATGATCAAATTTATTATCATGGCAAACATACATTAATTAAGGGTGAAGGTAATGATAATTTCCTCGAAAAATGATTATAGATCATTTAAATCCTATCTGTTGACACTTGGATTTTTACCTAAAGATCTCCTACATTTCGTAAAATTCAAGAATTGAATTTGTCGATAACGGCAAACTTTGACTTATAAAACAAAATATCGCTCCCATTATTTTGCATGTGCATGGCATTAAGACATTATGAACATTTTTTGTTTAGCGATAACATGTCCGCATCGAATGAATCTCATTTAAATTGGCCTGGTTGTGAATTGCATTTGAATTGGCCCGATATGCGAAGCAAGCTAGACATTTTCAAATAAGGACCTGAAGTGGCATTATTTTTTCAAATAAGGGTTTGAATAGGACTTTGTGTCAAATAAGGGCTTGAAGTGCCCTTATTTTTTCAAATAAGGGTCTGAAGTGGATTTAGTTTTAAATAAAGGCATGAAGTGGCTATTTTTTGTTTGGCCTCACTTTTCGGATGGTAAGGGCATTTTCTTCTTTTTACTTTTTTGAATTTTTTTCCTTTTTTTCTTTATTTTTTCCATTCCTTTTCCTTTCCTTTCCTTCATTTTTTCCTTTTTTCTTTCTTTTTTCTTTTTATGATTTTCTCTTTGTTCTTTGCCGATGGCCGGCCAGCCACGGGCGAAGCCTGGGAAGGGCTGGGTGAGGCGACCCTCTCCAGATTTGGGCAAGGGTCACCTCGCCAACTGTCGGCGAGGCTAGTCTTGCCTCGGCAAAGGTCGGCCTCGCCCATGGTCGACGAGGGATGGCCTACCTCACCCAAGGCCGGGTGACGCCTAGGCGAGGTCGTCCCTTGGCTATTGTCGAGCTTCGCTGGTGGTTAGCCGGCCGACCATCGGCGAAGAACAAACAGAAAACCTGAAAAAGGAAAAAAGAAAAGAAAGGAAAAAAGAAAAAAAGAAATTAAAAATAACATTATCTTTGGACGAAAATGCCCTTGACCAGCTGGAATATTTTGTCGGCCGGCGATCGGCGAGGTCAGGCCCTTATTTGAAACTATCATGGCCACTTCAAGCCCTTATCTGAGACTAACATGCCACTTTAGGCCATTATTTGATACATTGTTCACTTCAGGCTTTTGTTTGAGAAAATAAGAGTACTTCAAGCCTTTATTTGGAATTTTCCCTTAAACAAAATATCGCTCACATGATTTTGCATGTGCATGGCATTAAGACATTATGAAATTTTTTTGTTTAGCGATAACATGTCCGCATCAAATGAATCTCGTTTAAATTGGCCTGGTTGTGAATTGCATTTGAATTGGCCCGACATGCGAAACGAGCTTGAATTTAGGGGGAGATAAACTCATTCCAATTTTCAAGACCGAGCTCCCACGAGCCGGGCCACCCTCAAATGCAATTTAGCCAACACCCTTCAAGGAAAGGGATTTCAGCAAATACCGCAACATACTCTACCATGGAAAGCATGTATTCTCGGTTGGGACAAACAGATTATGCAGTGGAATTGTGAAGAGACTCTCGACCAAAAACAAAATACACAACAGAAAGAATACAAGCAACATTCAGATTCCATTGCTCGTCTCGATTTGATCGAGCCGCATCATTCACATTGCCATTGTCGCGTCCATCTCGAGGCACCGCACTGCCGAGGGTGTTGCTGAATTTGATAGCCCCTACAACAATTCCTTAGTGATAGTGCGTCGTCGTCGCCTACGCTGATCTTTTCACTCTTAGTCGTAGTCCCCATCGCAAAGCTGTGTTTGCTAGCCTGAGTCGATCGAGACAACGAGTTGCTGCCATCCTCTTTGAGCTGTCGTGTTGGAAAAATGTTAAATAATATGAAAAATAAGAATTGCTGGAAATCAGTTGAAAAAGATGAGAAAATTAAGATACAAAATTGAACTGTCGTCTTAGACGTGCAAGCACTGTCTTTAAGAATAATTCTGCCCCTCTAAGTACAAAACTCAGTGTAATAGATTCTAGCGGCTATCCTCTCAAGATACAACATACCTGTTTCTTTATTCCACACATAATAATAGAAGGAATAGGAACTACGTTATGTGTATAACCAAGCAAAAAAGGAAAGATAAGTAGAATGAGATTAAATATTTTCATGTTTTTGTATATCTCTTTTAAGTTATGTTCGGAGTAACAGTTTGTTGATAAAATTAAGAGAGAGCCGTTTTCCATCGTCAATTCTTGCATTAAATTGCAAAATTTTACAAATATGTTGAAATTTGATAGCAGTCAAGAGTGTTACAAAACCATTACTAAACCATTATAAAACGTTATACAACCGTTATAGATTAATGGCAGACAAAAAAGGTTATAAATTGATGACGGTATAAAACCGTTACAAACATAATAGCTTTCAATATTCGTAACTATCGAAATATCCAACAATCCCCACATATTTCAAAAGGTGTTAAGATGAAAAAATAGAATAATACTGGGTTATTAGAGTGTAATGCATCGAAATTGATGCTTGTTATGCTATGAACCAGTACTAGAAAAAATGAAATATAACTTACGAAATCATTGGTGAAATTTGAAAATACTATAAACCAAGAATTTCTTTTTGTGAATCATAATTTTCATCAATCACATTACACTCCCACAAAATTTGTTGTTCAACACGGTTTAGCGCTAATAGGCCATGTGAGTGTTTGGTTTATTCATAAGTGCTCTAGAGAGTATCGCCAATAATTCTCATAGGAGCAGCCCCACTCCACATTTATATAGGTGATTTCATCAAGCGTATTCTGCAATTTAAAACACCACCAATAATGGCTATGGAATTCATTAAGAGCTTAGCTTAGCCTCTTTTTACTTGCAGTCTTGCACTATTCTTATTCCTACATAAATTTTTAATAGTGCATCACTAGATCAACAAGTGACATGTTATTACCCATATGAATCTAATTCATGGAATCGCCAATCACATAGGTTGGGTTACTATCACCGTTGATTTTCTTTAACTGGCTTAAGTTCTATTCCCCTCGATGTTTAGTCAAAGGATCGGCCAAAATCACTTCTGACTTTACATTATCGATGGACATAATTCCATCTTCAAGCAATTGCTTTACTACATCACGTTTCAATTGAAAGTTTCATTTTTTTTTTCAATTACTATTGTCGCTTTGTAATGGCTATTGCCACTTGGCAATCACGATGCACAGACATGTAAGGTGTTGGTTTGATTCCCATTCCCAAGAACTTGAGTAATTCTCAAATCACCAAGATAAATATTTTCTTCTCCTTGCCCTACTAGAATGTAGGAGGATCAACATTTTATTTTAACATATTTACCTTGTAGCACCTAAGTTTACCATACATTCTTTCACATTGGCCACAATATTGGCTTGAGAAATGACCGCAACAATTATGTCATTGGAATCATCTGCTTTAGGTGAGTCTTTTGGTTTAGCAAGTTTATTATTTCCCCCCACAATTTTTTTTGGCTGATATCCAAATTACAGATCTCCACCAAAGGTGAACACATGTCCTATAGTGGATTTTGTCTCATTTGAATCTAAGCTCCAGTTAGCATCACTATATTCTTCTGATAGAGCGGGAAATCCACTATATGAAATGCCATAATTTTATATTCATGTGGCTGCAAATTTACAACTCCGAAGTCCATATTTCACCTTCATATTTTTCTTTTTACTTGTGTCGTGGACTCCATTTTTCCCCCACATTGTCATGCTGTAGAACCATTAAGACAAATGCAATAACCGTATCATGAAGCAAAATGAGAGAAAATCTGACTATGGCCGATGCTCCTGAACCCTTTCATTATTACTTCACATCTTTACTCGAAATGACTTTTTACCAGTTCATCATAAATTTTTGCTATTAAGTAGCCTCGTGAATGCACATCCAATTAAAAAGATACTTAAGTAGGAGTTCCTAACTAAAGACCATCGGATTCTACATTCGGTAACATAGACAGCAAACATGGTAAAACACTAGCATTTCTCTTTTGAGAAACCTACCCAAATTATTCCATTTGAATCGGCCCTCCATATTAACCCAGTAAACTTCCAAATGCTGCCAGAAGTACAAGATTTACCAAGAACAGGTAGAAAAATTCTAAATCCTCCAACATAATCAGAAAGCAATAAAAAAGGACGGATAAACTTTCTAACATACCTCATGCTGGGCAACTAAAAAAAGCCTCACTAAGTCACCAGTCCTTGAGAAATAAAACACTTTCTTACGCGAATTGTCCATTTTCTTTTTTGAAAAACAGAGTTTTAGCATACGAAAACCTAATTTACATCCAAAGAGGCTAGGCGAGCTTTACCCACGACAGAGCTCAAGTGCTCAAAATCACACCTAGAGAAACCCAACAAATAGCAGTCCCCACATGCCTCACCAATTTACGGTCGCAGATGCATGCTTACTGAGACAAAGATCACGAACTTGAGAGAAAAAACACCTTAACGCGTCCAACTTCCTCTCGAAAAAAACAAACATAGGAATTGAAACCCCAAAGAGCGATTTTACCTAATACTCAATAACCTTACCGAAAAGACTAGAAGCTCTTTTGTGCTGATGCTCGGTAATATCCAACGACAAACTGCCACGAATATGCAATACTTGTCCTTCGCCATCTCTGAGTCCTCGTTTAATTCCAATAGCAGTGGTAGTAGCGGCAATTTTAGCTTGTGAATCTATAAGGAGATTATCCTTAAGATTGTTGGAAAAATGTTAGATGATATGGAAAATAAGAGTTGTTGGAAATAGGTTGAAAAAGATGAGAAAATAAGATTAATTATCTGAGACGTGCAAGCACTGTCCTTAAGGATAATTCAGCCCTTCAGAATACGAAACTTGGAATGATAGGCTCTAGCGGCTATGTTTCCAAGATACAACAAACCTTATTCTTTATTTCGTATAGAATAATAGAAGGAACATGAACAACTTAATGTATATAACCCAGTAAAAAGAAGGAAAGATAAATAAAGATTTTCATGTTTTTGTATATCCCTTCTCAATTATGTTCGGAGTAACAATTTGTAGGCAAAAGAGAGAGAAAGCCGTTTTCATCATCAATTCTATCATTAAATTGAAAAACGTTACAAATCCGTTACAAATTGATAACAATGTTACACAACCGTTATAGATTAATGGCAGACAAAAACGGTTACAAATTGATGAGGTAAGAAACTGTTACAAAAATAATAGCTTTTAATATTTCAAAAGTACTAAAATATCCAACATATGAACACGGCGAGACTGTCTATTTGCTCGCGCGGTTGTTCAGGTATAATCAGCTATTACTTTCCTCTGGATCTTCTCGATTGTTAATAAAGTTTTGACAAGTCAATCGCGCAAAGTTTCAGTCAGAGAAAGGTGTTCATTATTGATTTGAACCTGTGCCTAACTTCGACTACCCTTTGGAATTGATTATGAATGTTCTATACGTGGTTCCTGAATGTGATTTGTCTTAGCTCGCTATATATGATTAAACAGGATTGCACGATGTGAGGGATCGGTGTCTTACATGAAATCTCCACTTGAATGTTAGGTAACCGAACTCTTGAGTGCAATCCGTGATGCGGGCTGTCCACGTTTGGATGTGATGTAGGGCCAAAATGGTTATCTTTAGGATGCATCTCATGTGATAAAAATAAGGTCTCTTTTGCATGCATTTTCCTATTATTAAAAAAAAGATAGAAAACTGAAAGTAGAAGTGTTTTCTTGCACGTCACTTGCTCATGATTGTTCAATTGCGTGTTAGGATGAACATGGCCCTTTACATAAGTTAAAGTTTTATGGGTTCACGAATCTTATGTTTATTAATTAGAGGTTTTGCATACAGAGAAATTCCCTCTCGAATATTTGCATATTTAGAAAATTCATACTCGCGAATCTAACTGTATTCCCATTTGCACATGTTTAAGGTTTTGCATGTCTAACTTATTGGGATAGAATTTTGCATTATATTTGCGTTGCGACTATTGCCATGTTAGAATAATTAGGGTTTTGCATGAATAAGTGTCATAGTGTACATCCAGGATATTTAGATTTCAGTATTAATCAATTGCCATATTCACATTTTTGTTTCCATAATCACATGTCATAAAATAAAATAAATATATCAAAATAATCATATCTTGGACGCCAGTAATTACATTGCATCTTTGCTGGAAATCACAAAAATATGCAGTGCATTTAGGGGCATATCCATATTATATATAGAGAAAAAGCCACAAAAACTTTAAACTATGTCCACTGTCACACATTTACCTTGAATATTTTTTTTTACATCAAAAATCTCAAACTATGCCTATTGTGACACATTTACCATAAACTTTTTTTTTGTGACATAAAAAGCACCACAACTTGTATCTAAATGACACATGTACCCTCTGTCAAGGTTCCGTTAGATGATTTTTTTAGTCAAAACAACGTCATTTATATTTCACTTAAGCCATGTGGACGCCATGTCAACAGCGTTTGCTTTTTAGCGTCAATGTGGGCAGATTTTCAAAGATTTTCATTAACAGAACTTTGACGGAGGATAAATGTGTCACACGGGTATAAGTTTGGGATTTTTGGTGTCATAGAAAAAGGTTTATGATAAATGTGTCACCATGAGCATAGTTTAGGATTTTTGTGGCTTTTGCTCTATTATATAAATAGTTTCCTTCTCTTAGTATTGCATAGCATTATGTTAAATTCTATTCCCATGTTATAATAAGGCTTTGTTAATTTTTGCCCAATACGGCTCGGGTTCCTTATTACTCTAGTTATTTTTTTTTGTAGAGATAGTTATTATTTATTTGCTGGATAATTGCTTGATTGTTTATTTAATTGCTTGAGTTCCATGTATGATCTTTTTTACACATGTTAGAGGCTTCAAGCAATAAAATATGATGAAGATCGCATGCAAAACGTTTTCATAAAGAGAAAGGGTATTGAAATGACATTAAATAAATTTAGTGTAACCAAATTTGGTTCTCAAGGGTAAGATGGACTCCTACATCCTATTTGGGTTTCTACCCAGCCCATAATAGGTTAGTGGTGACTCTTCAGTCTAATCTTGCATGAATAATCAATTGGAAAAATCAAGTTACGATTAGTAGGATTTGGGAGGGTCCACGCTACGCGAAGGGGTTGCCTTGGAAGGGTAGCTGTCAATTTCATTACCCACTCAACTAAGATTAGCGTTTGACAAGGAAAAAAAAGAAACTAAGATTAGCTAGCGCTACCGGTAGTGGAAAAGTCTTTTCCTCTCCCTCTCTCTTCTCTTGCCATCGTCTCCTTCAACCTTTAGCCACGGGGGAGGGTTTGAACCTAGATTTTCAATGAACATATTCAAACTTGAAAAGGAATTTTATAATTCTTGAAGAATAAGGAGCAATGAGATTTCTAAAAAAACCCTGCACTCTGTCTCCTTCTCCTTCGTATCTCGGTTTAAGTTGTAGCTTCGCGATTCCTCTGCAGTTCTTAGGATCATGTCAAAGCTTCATGAAAATGACGAGAGAGTCGAAGCTTCTTCTCCTCCTTAGCTCTTTGGTCCACGTCAAAATGTCCACGAAAGCAGCAAGGGAGTTGAAACTTCTCTTCCTCAGTTACTCTATGATTCTTGTTAAAGTTTCATGAAAGTGGCACAAAAGTTGAACTATACCTTTTGGATTCACATAGGTAAATAATCATGTTTTCTCTCTATGACTAGATTTGACATTGGCTGACTGATCTACCTCTTCGATGTTGCTGGTGCTCGTCTACATTTCTTGTGTTGAGCTCATTTGCTATTTAACATTGATTGATGGGAGTTATCTTCATTTGTGCATTTGTGGTTTCTTTAGCTGTGAATCATAAGAGATTCTTACCATTCTTATTTGTGCATTTTTAGGTTCATTTACACTAAGAAACTGTTCATACCAAACAATGGACATGATAGGATATGAAAGTTTCCGGCTTTATTACTACTATTTACCAAACAGTGGATATGAATCATATAATATAGCAAAATCTCTGAATTTCTTATCATATCCTATCCAGTTCTATCATGACTAAAAATTTATACGATCAAACGCAGCATAAATCAATATATATAAGACTGCCATCGGAGAAGAAGAGAAATGACTCGAGCAATAAAAATTTCACCCATCATTGTCAGCATTTTAAAAAACCTATTCAAAGATCCAAATACTAACGAATGAATGTGCTCGATCGAAGAGTTGGATCTCTTCAATATAAAATTCAAACATCCCATGGTAATTGGACCGTTCAACATGGTCAATGTCGACTTGACCTGTATTTGTTTATTTGTTGCTTTCCTTTTTCTTTTTCCTTTTCTTCTCTAACTAATTAATTGACATAAAATGAAGCGCGCACATATATATATATATATATATATATATATATACAAAGTTCTGGACTACACACAAAGTTCTGGACTTGAGTAACGTGGTGCTTTGATAAAAGACAAAGCTCTGGACTTGCTTCGCTGTCGTGATTTAATGCGAATGCTAAGATTTGATATTGTCGAGGGTCACTGCATTTTATGATTTCCCACCGTCAATCGCCCATCGTCCATTTATGTGGTCAGGACAGGAAGCCTCTGCCAATTGCCGACTCTCTGTCGGCCATTAGAGGGAAGGAACCAATGTGTAACACGGAAGAGTTGAAAAGTGACGCATTCGACCCAGAAAGAACAAATGGAGAGTCATCAAGGGGAAAAACCAATGCACACCATGCCTAATCACTCGAACCCCTAGCACGTAAGCAGTGATGCTTAGTCTCTCCACCAGAGTTGTGTGGTCAGGAAGCCTCTTCCGATTGCCGTCTCTCTCTCTCTCCGCCAGTGAAGGACTTATATAAACCCCAGGTGGGAGAGTTAGAGAGAAGCATCAGACCCGAAAAGAAAAAAAAGAAGAGTTCAGGGGAAAGATCACAGTTCAGAAAGAGAGAGAGAGAATGGCTCAGGAGGGGAATGGGACTGCAAGTAGATGCAGCAGCCGCAACAGCGACAACGAAAACAGGTGGTCGCTTCAGGGAATGAACGCTCTTGTCACCGGTGGAACCAAAGGAATCGGGTCTCTCTCTCTTACCAAGCACTTCATTCGTTTATTTGTTGATTTAGATAATCTGTTATGGTTTAGATTGGGACAAAACATTGTAAATTAGACATTTGAAAACTGTCATTCTTGAAATCTCGTTCCTCTAATATTTTGGTAATAGTAGGATTGTGCCCACCAGGGCATTGATGAATATCTTGGCCCAGCCGGAACAAATTGGGCGTATGATTTCTAGGTCGGGCACAGTCCTTTACTATGCTAGGCTGAACCGAAATGAATCGGTCGTGTCCAATCTGGGCTTTTCTAGCTTACGCCTGAATTTCGTGCACCTCGACTTTAACTAGACATAAGATTTGATCCAGATGGAGTTATGCGCCTTGTATTACACGTCAAAAAGCTCCCACAGAGAGCTCAACACCGTGAGGCTATAGGGTAAAGGCATTTGATGCTATTTTTCGACCGTTAAAAAGACTTTTTCAGCATTCCACCTTATTGAACTTTACTCCTGCTATCATATCATTTCTCACTTATATAATGTGTAGCTAGTGATAACCCGCGCTATGCTACGGTCATATAAATCTATATATGTTAATTTCAGGGGTTCTATATTTCTAATGCATGAAGTTTCTCAATTTGTACCATCCTGATCAATCATAATTAATAAAGTAGCAAGCATACCTGGCCCACCGCTTGATGCTGCATATCTTGTGTTCGAATAAGAACATCTCCTATTCATGATAACTTTGAGAACCATATCATGCATGTTAATTTCAATATTTTATATTTCTAGTAGACAATCTTAATTAATAATAGATTACAATGTTGCAAAATTAAGTGGTAAAGCGCTTCTGACAAAAAAAAAAAACAAAAACAAAAAAGTGGTAAAGGGCTTGGCTCGAATGCGGTAAATCTTGTTCTCGATTCCTAGAGTCTCCTACCCATAGTAATGGCTATGCCTGTCGACCAATGATTGGGGCTTTACTCGATACAAAAGTGAATGGAATGCTTTGTGTACCAGACCGTATGATTGAAAAAAAGGTTTATGTCATATACACTTTTAATGATGCTATGCTAATGCCTCACTTTGTTCAGTTATATACTTATCTATTTATATTAATTCCAAAATCAAAAGTGTCATTGTTAAATGAAGACAAACCTATAGTGAATAATCATAGACATTAAAATTGTAACATGTGGCGATAACACAGTGTGCTGGTTTATATTATTTTATTTTTTCTCCTCACGCTTTCATTGAAGACAAATTAGTTGTCGAAACAAAACTATTCAGATATATCTACGTTTGCATGTGAGTTGGTGCTCAGTTATTCTAGTGTCTAAAAACATATAGGAGTACTAAACCATAGTAGAAAGAAAGAACAATGAAAAAAAGGGGATCCATATTTTCTCTTCGAGAAAATGAAGTGAGAAGGGGAAAATAACCAACTCAGGGTACTTAAAATAAAAAATATATTTTTTGCAATTTTTCGTTTTATGTGTTTTTTTATCTTTATTTTGGAATATCTATTGTAGCAAAATGGGTATAGTAGCCCAACATAGGCCTATCCGGGCCCGAAAAATTCGAGTCGGGTGTGTCAGACAGGGCTTTCAACCGCCAAGATTTTGTGAAGGCCCCTTATGTAATGGCGGGTGCTTTTGAATCCAATAATGTTTGATTTCATTGATAAAAAAGTTAGACAACTAATTTCATCATCACTCAAAAATATATACGATGAAGATGACGAGAGACTTGACACAGCTCAATTACTTCGAGGATTTCGGAGCTCGGGTGGCTGGTTCATGGGTACTTTTTTTTTTCAGTTTTGTAGTAGATGTTAATAGCTCATTTGACATGTCATTAGCTACTAGAATTTCTGTTCTCCTATTGTTATTTCCCAAATGAAAATCCAGTGCATTTTAAAGGCTTTAGTCATTGGTTAGACTTCAATTGCGAGTGCAATTGAATCTACATGTCCTAGGGCGCCGACATTCGGAACTTCTGCTATTGGCAAAGAGAAAAAGGCTTAATCTGTTCTTATTTGCAGTTACGAGTTGGTAAATAGTCATATGTCGTCCCATGATCAGGCGTGCCATTGTCGAGGAACTAGCGGGGCTTGGGGCTACTGTGTATACCTGTTCCAGAAATGAAGCTGAACTTAATGAATGCTTGAAAGATTGGAAGAGCAAGGGTTTCCATGTGGCGGGTTCGACTTGCGACGTTTCCTCAAGATTGGAGCGAGAGAAGCTGATGCTCACCGTGTCCTCCCTCTTCGACAGTAAGCTCAACATCCTAGTAAGTCCGAGTCATCTTTGATCCTGTGGATCCAATAACAACATTAATAAGGTCTTAATTTGTGCTTCTCTTTCGATAGATTTTGTTTCGTTTTCATTTTCTTGGGATTGGTTTGTGTGTTAGATAAACAACGCTGGAACTCTTGGGACCAACAGTGGAAAGCCGACGGTGGATTACACAGCGGAAGATTTTTCCTTCATCATGACGACTAACTTTGAATCGGCTTACCATCTAAGCCAGCTCGCGCATCCTTTTCTCAAGGCCTCGGGAACTGGAAGCATCGTGTTCTTGTCATCCGTCTGTGGTGTCGTTTCATTGAGCGTCGGATCAATTTACGCAGCCACCAAAGGTGAATTGGTGGTATCATAAGTAACTTTCTAAACACTTTTAATAGGCAGCTAAACAGATTCCGTCTGTTTCTTATTTTCTCAACTTATTGGCAGGAGCAATGAACCAGTTGACCAAGAATTTGGCATGCGAATGGGCTAAGGACAACATAAGAAGCAACTCTGTTGCACCTTATTTCATATACTCTCCACTGACCGGGCCTGTAATTTAGTCTCCCGAGGCTTTAAATTTCCTATCCTGCTCGAAAATAGTTCACCTCATAGATCTTCATCACCTTTACCACCGTGATCTAACATTAACCCATCTGTCATCGGCAGCTGCTTGGTAACGAGGAGTTCCACGAGGAGGCGGTAGCAAGGACACCACTTGGTCGCATCGGAGAGCCGAAGGAGGTGTCGTCGTTAGTGGCCTTCTTGTGCTTGCCGGCGGCCTCTTACATAACGGGGCAGACCATTTGTGTCGATGGAGGGTTCACTGTGAATGGCTTCTCCTTTCCTAGAGCATGAGTCCAACTTTCTTCTGCATCTGAGATGTTACGTTCATCATGCATTACCGTCGCAGAGACTAAGAAGTTTATTAACCAATAATGGCAACATTCGCGGTACACTAAAATATGTACGTCGATAATTTGTTGACCGCATTTAAGGGAGAGCATCGTACTCCCACTTTCTATTACCACTTTCGAGCTTTATCTCTCTTTACTTTCAGTGAATTTTTTTCTCACCTGCATGCATTTGCCTGAAAGTAAAATTTACAATCTTGACAAGCAATGATTGAAACGACAAACATTGATATATAGTGGCACTATACGAGAATATAACTTTTTTTTGACACAAGATAAACGTAATCGATTCACATATGTATATTATATCTGTTTCTATATATCTAAACCCTAAATCCTAAAATATAATGCGCAATTTATTGTTAATTCTTGACATCAAATTGACAATGTATGTTTCATAGCAAATGCATTGGTATCAAAATCGTGTTTGCCAATGCTTTGTTAATTTGACACATTTCTAGTCATTTATGTTCTTCCAGTCTTATCAAATATTTAAGCCGTGATACTTCATCCGATACGTAATTTATTAATTTAAATAAGTAGTTTTTTCAACTTTTTAATGATATCCCAATTATTTTTAGGAATTTTTTTTTCAAAATTTTTTTTTTAATGCATATCCAGTCATCTCGCTAATATAGATTAGCATTGTATATAGTTGATATTCCTTCTATTTTATTTTACACGTTTTCATGAGGATATCTTAGTACAAAATCAATTAATCTATAAATTAATCTAAATCTTGTTTTAGAGAACATGAATTACAAAAGATTCAAAATTTTATCAATTCAAAAAAATTAAGAATGATATTTAGATTATTGAAAATTATAGATCTAGAAAATGAGGAACAAGATTTAGATTTATATAAGTACGAGCATTTATATATAGATTGATATTATTCCTAGATATCCTTATGAAAATACTTGTACTTGAAATAGTACGCATGTCAATCCGATATAACTCTAAACGAGTTTCCACTTTTACTATTATACAAATCATAACTTAAAATTTTCTTAAATGAGACTAATTTAATATTTATAAACACAAAAAAGTAAAAAGATAATAACATGATGCCTTATCTTTTGTTGATTTAGGAAAAGGACCGGCATGAAAATATTCTATAGAATATGGGCATTACTTTAATTATTGAAACTTGTAAATGGTATTGAATAGCTATTTTGACTTTGTTGAAAATTTGGAAGAACTAGAATGAAGGAAATTGAATGTTTAGGGGCTATATTGAATAGTTATGAATAGTTCAAGAAGGGCATTGAATGAATTAAAAATTTAGGGATGACATTACACATTAGGCTAAATGTTAGGGATTATTAGTGTCAATTTATCAAGAATTTTTTAGCCATTTTGCGTTAGCTGGAGACATAAGAGTTCTTCTCTCTCACTCTAATATAATTTCCATTTCTCACTCTCTTCATTATATAATTCCTTTACATTTATGAATTATCCCTTCTTAATGATAAGTGATACCATTAAAATAATGCAGCAAGTCAATGTAATTAAGATAGAAAAAAAATTAATGTTTGGACTTTTCTGAATATATATATTTATATATATACTCATTGGTACCTGGTTTCAATAGTAGCTTGTCAACGTTGACATCTGCTTTATCGGCTTGCAATGGGAATTGGTGCAAAGCTTGGCGGCTTATCAACAAAGGCTTGTCCCGGTCTAAAAACCCACAGCGACTTATTGGGTGGTCGCGGAGGAATCATCTATCACAACCATTGAGTTATGACCTAAGTCGGTCGATTACTCGCATTTTTGTGTGAAATTGCTCTATCTCTAGCGAATGAGTCGGACGACTACGCAAGAGTAATTATCGAGTGCGAGTGAGGACTAACTATCGAAAATCCTTAGGAAACGAGCACATCATATCTGTAGATTCCTTCGTTATAAGTTGCCGGCACCAGTTGAGAAAAAAATTATATGGAATTCGCATTTAGTGATGGTTGAGTGTCTCGATTCAATTCTTAATCCCATAATTGTCGCAACCAGTAAGAGTACTCAAATAAGGCCCCTTCATCCACCGATTTTGTCAACAGAAACAAGTGAGGCTGAGACTAAGAGAGGAATCTAGCGGTGAAAAAATGCAAAGAAAAGAGGGAGTCAGATAGGATTATGAGAGAGGAGATTGTTGGGGAGTATTGGATTTCATTGAGTGACGAGGAGAGGAAAGAGTGGCTTCAGGTTGAAATCTCTAATATGGTGCAATGTGTTCAATCTGTCAAGGTAAGTTGGCTTGAGACAGATTTGGAGGATGCTGTGGCATGTTGGACAACTAATGGATCATGCTAGAGCTTCTCTTGTCTCTCAGAAGAGGCAGGGTTGCGAGGAATGCGGAACCTCTTAGGCAGCATATTCTCCAAAAGCATGTGCCAGGCCAAGTCTTCTTGAAGATCGATTCAAACGAGGACAATGCTTGCTTGCCTGTTGGATCACGCCTTTCACTTGATTACTAGATTGTTTTTATTGACCCCGAGCACAACTACTCCGGAAGAGATCTCATTCCCTATTTTCGTAATTGATAAGACAATGATTGTATTGACATGAGTCATATTGATATGATTTCGGTATTTACATTGGATGTAATAATGTGCAATCCCATGCTAGATAATATTCTTGTAGATAATATTCTCGTGTGTTTGGTGTTTACGAGCCACCCAGTTTTCGAAAATCTTCCGATTCTTGAGGCACATAAATGATAGTTGTAGAGAAGATAGTAGTGTATAGAATATTCATAGGACTTATAGACAATACAAAAGACATGCTAAAAATAATAGAAATGGAGGATAAAAAATTGCAACAAGCTAAATAAGTTTTTTTCAAAGCCTTGGAAAATCATGCAGCTAAGGATGCGGATAAAATTCGTGTTGAACTGGGAAAAGTCTACTTTAGGCCACGGGTTGACCTGCGGCATAAGCATTGATGACCCGTGCCGTGTGACATCCGGAATTTTCTACAATAGCTGATGTATTAGGGTATTAAGGTAACAAATTAATGGCTTGAACTTTGGATAACATTGGTTAAACTACAACTTTGCTTTTGAGTTTGTGATGCTAATAAAAGTAAAAATATTAATTAAATTATATTATGTCTCAAGTTTGAGCCTGATGAACGAACACGGTCCATATTAAAGCATGCAAATCTGGACGAATAAATAAAGTTTAACCCACCGTGTTTGATTAATGGTTTCAAATTATTAGAACTCGTGGAAAGACGTGTGCTAAAGTTTCGGATGTCGTGAACCATTTTGGGCCCATTAGGTATATTGGGTTAGGTTTCAAGGGTAGCTTATCAATATTGACATATGCTTTATCAGCTTGTCATGGGAATTGGCGTAAAACTTGACGGCTTATCAACGAAAGCTTGTTTTGGTCTGAAAACCCGAAGCACTTGGGGAAAATATATGAGATAAACGCATTGTTTGCAAGGTTTATCGTGGATTCCGAAGCGAAAGCGGAGCGACTTTATTGGTTGGTCACGGATGAATCAGCTATCAAAACGACCTAAGTTGGTCGATTACTCGCCGGAAGGTCTTATTTTATAGAGGATCAAATCATTCTTAACGATGAGGCATCTTATTTTATTCTGCAGGAAGGTCTCCTACTAAGTAATTTCTCAACTTCTGATCTTATCTCCCTCTTAGCATTCAGTAAAACTCTATTACTTTCAGGATTTTCATGCAAAGAATAATGTGATGATTAGATCATTAAAGTGAACAAGAAATGGCGAAGTTATGGAGATACTTCATAAGGAAGGTTCTACTCTACAACTCTTTTGTAATAGGAGAAGTATGTTATTGAACTACAAAATAGTATCTCTAATGTACAAGTATCTGATGTAAGAATTTTTTTTTTATCAGGTTAATGTCTTGGGGGGTGAGTATTAAACTCGCGCTCCCTATAGAAAATGGAGAGTTACTTATATTGTGTAGGTACCATTTTTGGTCTAGGATTGTGCCAAAAGTAAATGAAATAGAGAAACTGGCATAAATTAACATCCGCTCAAACAATTGATTATCATACCCTGGTACCTCTAATCATATGGATTGTTTATGTGAGTAATACTCCCATTGATCTTGCGTCATGCTCTTCACTCCGTCAGATAATTTTTTTGAGCCTTTGTTTCAGGCAAAACTCGAAGATACAACCATAATATATGCTATTAAGAAGTTTGATGCTGCGGAACTCATGAAAGAAAATATGCTTGTTCTGGGGAAAGGCCACAGAGGAAATTATAATATTAGACCTTCGCAGAAAAAGAAGAGAAAGGGGAATAATAAGAAAAGAAGTAGGAAAGCTGGCGATATTAAGATCTTTCTTGTTGCTTTTTTTAAAAACCCGTCAATAATAGATGATGGTAACAGTGCATTTAAAATCATTCACATCCTTGGAAAATACTAAATTTCAACTTTTGCAATTGTTAGCAAAAATTAGTGGCCGGTTGCTCATTTTTTCCTCCCGAATCTTAGAAATCTCATATGTGGAAATCATTTGTGTATCAAGTGGGCTTAAATGAACAAAACGAAAATAAGCCTATCTGCAAGTCTCAATTAAGCCCAAAGCCTCAACCATATATAAGTTTTCTTCTTCTTCATTGCGCATAATTGATGAGAGAGAGAGAGAGAGCGGAGAAAGAGAGAAGGGGGTTTGGTGCGTGCACACTCCGGAGACCTAGAGAGTTGAATTAACGCTGTTTTGTAGAGCCCGATAAGCATTCGTACTCTTTGTTCATTTTTTTTTTGGTCGAAATGCAGATTTCCATTCATTCATTAAACAACGGATTACAAGAGTGAAGATGACTAGCGTCAATACAAAATAAATCCCAAAGAGATTGGGGCGGTCTCGACATCCAGTTGGATGGAAGCATCCCTTTTCGATGATTTTTGGCGATCCAATCTGCTACTTGATTGGACTCGCGCGGACAGTGGACTAGAGAAACCCTCTTTAATTGGGAGAGTAACTTGTTACATTCCTCAAACAGACTCCTTAAAGCCCATGGGCTCAAAGCTGGGTCAAGGGTGTATTTTACTGCAGCTGCGTTGTCTGACTGTACGCAGAATTCCAGCACAGGATTGTTCTTCGTCGCTGCCTCTTCTCCCAGACAGCGCAGAGCTTCCTTCACTGCTGCAGCTTCAATTTCCAGCGGGGAGGAAGCAGACGCAGCTCTAGCAAACCCCACAATACACAAACCTCTGTGATCCCTGCATACCCTAGCCACCGATCCCTCTATTGCCCCTTTGATCCACAACCCGTCTACGTTAAATTTCCAGCTTCCATGTTCTGGGCACGTCCATCGCGCTGTCTTGGATTTCACCCGCCAGCTCCACGACACAGGTAAGTTTTGCTCCCGGTAGATACCATTTAGACTAATTGCTTCATCAACTATTGCTCCTGATCTTGGGCTAATATGATGGAAAACCCAGGCGTTCCTTGCCTTCCAGATTTGCCAGAGAATTCCTGCAAGCACCTCACGGCCAAACTGTTCTGTGATGTTGGTAAGGGATTCATCAAACCATTTATCCATTCTTGATAAATTTGCTGGTGATACGTCCACTCGAAGCCTCGGGTCTGACCAAATGTTGTTTGTCCAGCTGCAATGGGCGAATATGTGTTCTGTTGTTTCTGGGTTTTCCCGACAAATTGGGCATAAAGGGTCAGGTAAGGCCTTCCTTTTGTATAAATTCTCCGAAGTAGGCAGAGCATTGTGACACATACACCACAGGAAGAAATGGATTTTTGGCTCGTTTTGTAGTTTCCATATCTTTGTCCATAGTGAGCGGGGCTGCTGATAAGAGGAGGACGCTAGATCTGTATTTAGCTTGGTTGACACAGCTCGTAGCTTGGAATAACCCTGTTTTACCGAATATTCTCCTGATGAGTTTCCTGTCCAAATTTGTCTATCATGGTCCGGGATTGGCTTTAGCCACATGGCCATAATTTCGCTCTCAATTTCCCCTTCAAACATCCTTTGTAACTGATTAACATCCCATGTTTTTGTCTCCTGGTTGATCAGTTCTACGACTTTTTGTGGGTCATCTCGGTTTGCTGGGCCGCCTATTAATCCCCGTTCCAGCCATATATCCTCTCTGATGTTAATGCATTCTCCATTCCCGACTAGCCATTTCACGTCTGGGCTTAAGGCATCTCTACCCATTAGTAAGCTTTGCCACCCCCATGAGGGGCGGGATCCCTTTGTAGCTTTCCATAGATTTCCGTTGGGGAAGTAAATCCCTTTAAGTAGCTGGCTCCACAATGCTGTCGGGTCTTGAACAAGTCTCCATGCTTTACTCTTTGTTCATTTAATCAGTGGAATTTTCTAAATTGATCCTAAACTCGGATTCATGTGAATTTTGAGTTTCTGGATCTAATCTAGGAGTTGTCTGGTTGTGAAACTATGTGGAAATGATAGATTAGGGTTTGTGGAGCCGTGAGATTTTGCAGAAATCGATTCCGAGTTACGATTTGGTCGGATTGAATTTTTATAGTTTCACGCGCTTGACTGCCCAGTTCCAAATTTTTGTTTTTGGTAATGATTTTTGCTTGTGTTAGTGGTTTGCCCTAAGAATCAATCAAGGTTGATACTCTAATATTAGTTGAGGATTAGGTTGTGTCGCAAAACCGATCTTCACTATACTTAGGTAGTCATAATGTATTGCTAGAGACCGCTTATGACTTGTGGGCCAAAAGAGTTTTGGGCACACTGCTAATGTTTAGTGAACCTACAGGGTCGCACACAATAGCGAACGGACTTAATATTGTCTATGCGCCTTGATCTACTTAAGAAGTAGATTTTAATTTATTCTCCTATTTAAATTATCTATACGGTCGTACGCGTTATGAAATAACGATTAAACGTACGATTGAAGGTGGACAGTTTGGCGGGCCCAAATAGCCCGGCCCACTTCTTTTAATTCCGCTAGATAATGAGGCTGTATAAATAGATAGAGAATCGTTCTCTATCTAGGGTTTTTCGACAGAGTATCGAAAAGCAAAAGGCGTTCAAGAAAAAGGAACTTCAAGATCTTTCGCTAGCACGTGGATCGTTGGAGAATTCCGTTCGTGTGTGTGGATACCGGTAGAGGCGCAACACTTGGGGCGCTCATCCAGACACAATCAGTTGCTGACTTATCTTCGATCTGCAAAAGGTACGTATCGAAATTCCTTTTCGATTTCAATATACACATGGATCCTGTCTAGGGTTCTATATTCCGCTACGTTGTTTTTCGTTGATGAACCCTACAGCTTGTTTTGGCCGTCTTTTGAGTCGGTGAAGTTTAGAGTCTTTTAGTACTTCGAAGGGGGTTTATTTTGATAGTAAGCATAGTTCAATTAATGTACAGTAGATGCAAGAAAAATTGTCGCACGAGTGCTTGTTCTTTGTGTTAAGGTGGTTATTTACTCGAGTTTTGATAACGTTTCTCCTTTAATTTATAGGATTTCGAGTTCGTCGGCTTGAGATAACTTTCGTGATTTGGTTTGGACTTTTTCAGATGAATGGTGTTTATATCTTTTATGACTTTTTAAACTCATGTCTTGAAAGTGATATGAATTAAAATCTACTACCTTTCGGTATTTGTGAATAGCTTGAGAAACGTTTTAAGAAAGGTATATAAATACTACTTTGCGAATCTAGTATATGAAATGAATTCTGAATGATTTGAGAAATGCTTTAGGACTGAGTTGTGAAAAATTATTTGTTTTAGTTTGTGAATTGATTTATATTATGAATTTCGGATTGGCTTTGTGAATTATTGGAGGATGACTTAGCGGTTGATGCTTACTATTGTTATAAACCCAATAAGGGGTTTGAGGGTATGCATACGGTCCCAGATATCCTTGTGGACCGAGCCATCGGCAATATATATAGAGATCCATTGAAGAGGAAATCTTGGTCATTTGCCATCGGCTCCCCAATGTCGCTCGGTCGCATTGAGGAGCTGAACGAGGTGTCATCCTTAGTGGCCTTCTTGTGCTTGCCAGCGGCCTCCTACATAACGGGGTAAATCATTTATGTTGATGGAAGGTTCACCGTAAATGGCTCCTCATTTACTAGAGCACGAGTCCAACTTTTTTCTACCTCTAAGTTGTTCATCAAAAGACTTGGATGTTTAGTATCAAATTTGAATGAATGAAGATGACAAGATCGATGAAGGCATTTTATGTACCGATGCATTACGCTGCTGTAGCATGAGCAGAAGCAAGCCGGTGGGAACATAAAGTTTTCAATTTCCAAACATAAATCGTCTAGAGGCATGGTACTTTAATAATGATATCAATAAATATGAATTAGTTGGTGTTTAGTCATTTACACGCATCAACGTTAGAGAAGTGATTGAGATAACACTAAGAGCATGAAGTGAGGAAGAGGATCTCCATCCACGAAAGAGGATCTGCTACGAGACAAGGGTGTAGATCATTTCTACCTCTATTTCCACGCTCACGTTTGATGCTTCAATTATCCCACTTATCGTTACTCCAAAAGAGATTAATCTTAAAGGTAATCTCTAAATATATCAATCACTGAGATTCGTTGAAACGTCGAAGGCAATCTTATGGGGTAAATGATTTTTCTTTAACAAGTTCCTCTATCGCACTCAGTCATTTATTGATGCCTCAAAAGATTGTAACCGCTTATATAGTCAATCACGAATTTCCTAAACAATGTTATTTGTCAATTTATGATATTAAGACATCGTATGGGACACTAAAGGAACATATCTGGAAAAGCAATTCGTTCGCAAGTGAAGGTACAACTTGAAACTCATTGGTTAATTTGCATATCCTGTCACGCCACCTACCTTTTCTCTGCTTTGTATAGAAGCTCGTATGGAAAGTTACATCAATTACACTTAATCTCTGTATCTATAGCCAGTCATACGGTCTAAAATGCAGATTTTTCTTCACAATTCTCACCAACTCTTTTTCTATAAATGCCCATTGACCATATTTAATGAATTGAAGAGAATACAGGGATTTCTAGAGATATTTTTTGGTCTTTTTCTGGGTGGTTTCCCAATTCTTTGGCACACAGCCCCTTCAAATAGTCTGTTGCATCTTCCTTTACCCCTTCAAAGAGAATGGCTGAAGAGGGGGATGGGACTGAAAGTAGATGTAGCAGCGGCAACAGCAACGACGAAAACAGGTGGTCACTTCATGAAATGACCGCTCTCGTCACCGGTGGAACCAAAGGAATCGGGTCTGTTTCTCTCTCTCATTGAACATTTCGTTCTTTTATGTCGACGGTTTTGATGATCGATCATCAGAATGATGTAGGTCAGGGGAGAAAACATCATGACTAAGGTATTCGAAAACTGTCAATCTTGAAATCTCGTTTTTCTATAGTAACTCGAATGATAGTAGTAGGATTGTGCACTGACTAGGGCAATCCGCGGTCAAGATACTTCTTGTCCTAGCCAAAACAAATTGAGCCTATAATTTCTAGGCCGCGCCCAGTCCTAGCCAGAACAAATCGAGCCAAGATGGATAAATTTAAGCACTTTAAGTGGGTTATTTCCATCATATCTGGGGTCAAGAAAATCTTTTTCGGAGTGTGTCAGATCGAGTTTCCGACCATCAAGATCTTTTTAACTGCCTGAGTGACAGCGGATGCTTCTGAATCCAATAATGTTTGATTCCACGGATAAAAAACTAGACAATTGGTATCATCACCACTTAAAACTCTATACGATAGAAATGTCTATCTTGAGAGACTTGAATAGAGAATTCAATTACTATGAGATTGTCGTCCCTGGGTGACTGATTCATACGTAACCTTCTCAAGTTCTGTAGCCTTCACACGTTGATAGCTCATTTGACATATCATTAGCTAATAGAATTAGTTTCTCCTTTTGTGATTTCGCAAATGAAAATCCAGTGCATTCAAAGGCTTTAATTATTGGTCTGACTTCAATTGCGATGCGGCCAAATCTTCCGCACATTCCTGGGTAACACATGTCCAAACGTCTGGTCACATGGAATTTCTTCTTCTGTAAAAAAAAGGGCTTAATCTGTTGTTGTTTGCAATTACAAGTTGGTGAGTAAAATCATATTGTTGTACCATGATCAGGCATGCCATTGTGGAGGAACTAGCGAGGCTTGGGGCCACCGTGTACACCTGCTCCAGAAATGAAGTCGAAATTAATGAATGCTTGAAAGATTGGAAAAGCAAGGGTTTTCGAGTCGCGGGTTCGGCTTGTGACGTTTCCTCAAAATCAGAGTGAGAGAAGCTGATGCTCACCGTGTCCTCCCTCTTTAATGGCAAGCTCAACATCCTAGTAAGTCTAAGTCGTCTTTAATCCTGTGGACCCAATAACAATATTAATAACAAGGTCACAGTTTGTGCTTGTGTTTCAATGGATTTTGTTCTTGGTTTTCATTTGTGGTAGATAAACAATGTTGGGACCAACATAACAAAGCCGACCGTAGATTACACAGCGGAAGATTTTTCCTTCATCATGACAACTAATGTCGAATCGGCTTACCATCTGAGCTAGCTTGGGCATTCCCTTCTCAAGGCCTTGGGAGCTGGAAGCATTGTGTTCTTGTCATCTGTTAGCGGCGTTGTTTCAGTGAATACCGGATCAATTTACTCGGCCACATAAGGTAAATAAACATTATTATAAGTAACTATCTAAACACTATAAATATGGAGCTAAACAAATTGCGTCTGTTTTCTGTTTCTGTATCCAAATTGATTGGCAGGAGCAATGAACCAGTTGACCAAGAATTTGGCATGCGAATGGGCTAGGGACAACATAAGAAGCAACTCTGTTGCACCTTGGTTCATAATGACTCCACTAGCCGAGCCTGTAATTTGATCTCCGAAGACTTTAAATTTTCTCTCCTGCTAAAAAATAGTTCACCACATAAATCTTGATCATCTTTGCGATCGTAATCTAACATTAACTCATCCGTCACCGCAGCTATTTTGTAATGAGGAGTTCAACAAGGAGGCAACAGCAAGGACGCCGCTCGGTCGCATAGCAGAGCCAAAGGAAGTGTCGTTGTTAGTGGCCTTCTTGTGCTTGCCGGCAGCCTCTTACATAACGGAGCAAACCATTTGTGTTGATGGAGGGTTCACCGCGAATGGCTTCTTATTTCCTATAGCATGAGTCCGGTTGTTTTCTGCCTCTAAGATGTTCAGCGTTCTTTGTCGTCGCACGGACAAAGAAGTTTATTAAACAATAATGGCAACATCTCTGAACATTAATGTGTCTATTTATATAATTTCTTGACCACATATACAAGTATGAAGGGGAGTAGCTTCAGTTTACCCTTATGTTCACCTACTCCCACGCTATGCTTTATGTGACACATTTCATCAAAAACCCCAAACTATACCCATTGTAACATAATTGTCCTTAACTTTTTCTTGTGACGTAAAAAACCTCAAACTTGTATTTATATGACACATTTACCCTCCATCAAGGTTCTGTTAAATGATTTTTCAATCAAAACAACGTTATTTTTATGTCACTTAAGCCACTTGAGCGTCGTCATGTCAACACACCGACGTCCATGTAGGCAGATTTTTAATGATTTTCGTTGACAGAACTTTGACGGAGGACAATGTGTCACATAGGTACAAATTTGGGATTTTTGGTGTTAAGAAAAGAGTATAGGGTAAATATGCCACAATAAGGATAGTTTAAGGTTTTTTTTTTATAAAAATAGTTAATACCACAAAAAATCCAAACTGGTACACCTGTGATAAATTTTTCCCAAACTAATTTTTTTATCACAAAAAACTATAAATTGGTATATCCGTGATAAATTTACCCTCCGTTAGTTTCCGTTAAATTTTACCGTCAAATTTTTAGGTTGGATGACACGTGACAGTTGACGGATGTATCAATTTGGGGTTTATCCTCTGTTTGTCACATGTGTAATAATTTGAGGTTTTTTGTGGTATCAATCCAATTTAACGGAGGGTAAATTTGTCATAAATGTATCAGTTTGGGGTTTTTAACGGTCAAAAAATTAGTTTGGGGTAAATTTGTCACAAGTGTACCGGTTTGAGATTTTTTGTGGTCAAAAAAATAATTTGGGGTAAATTTATCATAGATGTACCAGTTTATGATTTTTCTTGATATTAACCTTTATAAAATTATAGATATGTACACACACTTCCAATAAGAAATGCCATCCAGCACTCTTGTATAAAATGAATTGCTCTAAAATGTACAATAATTTTTATATATTTAGTCATCACTTCATATATTTATAAAAGTCTGTGCAACAAGCAGACATAGATGTCTAGTTATATGTCACAGGTGAATATTTTTGGATCGCACTTTTTCCACTCCTCTTTGGGCTTAAACGCTCCTCTGCACAGTACTTTGACCATATTACCCTTGTGTTGCCCACCGCTTTCCTTCACCTTCTTCTCCATTGCAGGCAATTCTCTCTTTCCCCGCCTTTGTGTATAACAACAAAGATGCTCTTGATGTCCAACTTACTGAATCGAAAATAATTCAACACAAAGCGTAACCTTTTTCTCCAGCAAAACCACGGATTGATACCAATGGCTTGTCCTGCAGTGATGAGCGGACTTAACGATCCAGCGACGATAATATGGCAAGGCGGCCACCGAGTTACAAATCTGTAACAGCGGCGACTCAGCTTTAAACTGCCAAAGGTGACAACTCGGCATGCTAGTGGCTCGATTCAAACTAACCCAAGAAACCAGAACACAGACAAAATGAGAGAGGAAAAATCTGAACAGACGAACAACTCAAAAAATGAATAGGAATAGAAACGACCCGGTGGTGTCTTTTGTGGATCGTAGATGGTGATAAAAAAAATATCTAGGTGGGTGCTTTCTGGTCGTGAATGTCTCTTGTGCGTTGCTCAGAACTTCTTTTCTGGCCTACAATCTGTATTCTCGATGAACTCTCTCCGTTGTCCCCTTGTGTGGGTTCCCGTTGTCTAATCTCTGAGCATAAATTATGTGGCTCTTCCTCCGCTAAAAAAACATTTGAACAATGGTCTCCCATATTGCGCAACTACAGCCTTGCATTCCTCACTCATAACACTAGAGGCTCCAATAAGTTGGTTGACTTCGGTGATGATAGTCGGATACTCACAGTTGGAGCAAACCATTAGTGAGGTCCCTGTATCTGTAATTGCTTAACAAACACCAGCACAAGGTCCACTTGCTTTTACCATGATGAGAACATCGCCCATACCCTTTTTGGGTCAAAAGATCAAACGTGTGTTCCCCCTACATATTGATTAGGTTCTACACGCCAAACACAATTTCATCTCCCTCTTCTTCCTTAGCATTACGACCACCAGCCCTTGATTGACAATGCTATACCAAACAGTATCGTTGTTGGTAGACACCAAGCAAATCGCCTACGAGAGAGAGAACAGAGAGAAGTGAGTAAGAAGGAAAGTGGGACGCAAAGAAAGAAAAAAAGAAACAAAACAAAAAGAGGGACTTCGCTTTGATCAATAAAAAGAGGGTAATACAGGGAAGGAGGATTAGGATTGCTCGATCTGAAATTATGGAACAAAGTATTGTTAGGCCGCATGCTATGGAACCTCATCAATCGTCCATCCTTTTCCCTTTGGAGTATATGGGTTCACAACACCAAATGCATAGGCACTCCAATTATGCAGATCAACATTACGGATAGTTTGGCTTAGAGTTGGCGATGTCTCCTTAAATTACAACATGTTTTAACCTCGGTTATCCATAGCTCAAGGTACTGTTGCCGGAAAATTTATGAAGAACTCAGACATGCGGGACCGGTTGTGGAGTGGTATGACCTAATATGGACCAGCGGTATTAGCAAACACAATTTTATTGGCTGGCTCGTTTGCAGAAACAGATTACCGACGGTAGAAATCGTCGTCCAATGGAGGACCTCAATTGATATCCATTGTAACTTTTGTAAGGCCGGTATAGAAGACAGAACATATTTATTCTTTCAGTGAGAGTGGACAGGTAGCTTATGGCGTAGTATCCTTACACAACAGGAGATTAGGCGTCTTTTGGGAGGATGGAATAAGGAACTTCAATGGATGATTATGGCAACAAAGGGCAAAGATTTGGTGGCTAGACTCCTTAATGTATCCTTTCTAGCAACCATTCATGGCATATGGATGGAGCGCAACCGAAGATGGTTTCAAAACAAGTCAACTGATATCCATATTATTTTGGCCAACGTGCGTAAAAATGTAAGAGGTAGAGCTTTACTCACCCAAAATATTAGACCTTCTCAGACAAATATTATATTGACTATTATGTGGAGACTTCCCACCTCCATTTTCTCGAGCTATTAGCACCATTTGTAATGCTGGGGGATACCTTTAAGCTGCTCTACTTCATTCGCTCTATAATATTGACATTTTACACAAAAAAAAAAGATAGGAGGGAACCACTTTCTTTCGTAGAGTTTAATTGAAACATGCTAATTGGTGGGCCACGTAAGGAATAATATGGTCAAAACACTTTTGAAATGGAGTGTTTGAGTCAAAGGAGGAGTGGGACCCATTTTTTTTCTTAATTTTTCGATAACTGAGAGGATAATGGTGCTATGCAACAGATAAATGATACTATAACGTAAATGATAAAAATATAAAGGAGTCTAAGACAAAAAAATCAGGAGTCAATGATGTACAGAGGCTCACCTGTTCACGCCTTATAATCACCGAAGGCTAAATTCCACTATCAAATCAAGTAGATCACGAGTTACAGAGGCTTTCCGCTACCGCAACAATAGATGCTTTCCGCTACCGCAACAATAGATACTGCAACACTAAGTATCTACAAGAGATACTCTACCTAAAGATACAATTCCAGAGTAATTCTCAATACAACCATTAGTTATAACACATGACAATAAGCACAAAATGATTCTCGAAAATCGCAAATGTTATTATGTGATCTCCCAATTCCTTCGAGCTAAATGATCAACCTTATAATAGACTGCTTAGTCGAACATTGTTTACAAGTTGATCTCGTAGCCATCGCTTGAATTGAGATTGACCTGCACAATCTTTGTAGAATTTTCCAAATCCTTGTATGGTTGTTTCCATAAGTACTTCAATCACCAAGCGATCATCTTGTAATCAACGAGATTTTTTATTAAACGACTGTAAGAAACTTTTTACATTTCCTAAAAATAGTGGTTCTTATAAGTTGATCATAGTCAACGAGACAAACTTTGTCTTATTTTGATTCTTAAATAGTCGCTTCCAGATTCATGATGCTAACGTTCAAGAACGTTGGTTCTATAACCTCTATCTGAAACACTCTTACAGGAGTGATTTTGTGATAGTCAAAATACATGGTTAAAGCACAAAGGGCGTAGAAGAGATTTCTCAACACATAACGTAGCCCCTCCTCCTCTTACCTCTTTTTCGTGCATGCTTCATCAATTAGATTGAATTGGATACTGAATAGGCCTCATTTAGAAGGTCCCATACGATTAAATATGTCGACTTGAATCTTTTTGTGGGTTACATCTGATGCATTGCTGACCGTAGTAATTCAAAACTTGTAACTTGGTAGTCTCTGAGTATGAACATGGACATAGCAACGGGATGATGTAAGAATCAACTGAGTTTTTAGTCATTGATAAGACCTCGGGTGAGATTTCAAACGTTTGGAGCTGCCTTTTGGCCCAATTCCAAAAAAAACCCTCAACTTTACTGTCACCCCCCGAGCCCTACGGACACGCAACATCCCGCTATGGTAGTTATGATGCGACGACCCAGGACTCGTCGCCGACCCTTTTCTTTTTATCTTTGAATTACGCAAGCGGAAACGATAACCAACACAACAATCCCCAGACAATAATTAAATCAGGGATAGCAGAGGAAAACCAGACATAACAACAGCCATTTTTAATATTCACTTGATTAACCCCTGGGAACATACTTACAAGCCACTCCAGGCGTTTCCACAAAGACCAGCAAAAGACAAAAGTTAGGGTTAATCTACTCCATCCAAAAGACCAGCTTCCAGGCCTAACCTTCCAAGACCAACCAAAAACTGCGGTACTCCAAACCGCATAGGAAGCAACGACAAGCTAAGGTCCTGAAAAAGGTTTAACAACAACAAATGAGATAAAATCTCAATAAGTTAACGGCCTAAGCCCCGCTTAGGAGGCCAACTCGCACGGGGGTCCCTAAACAGGCAACACGGCATCCATAGCAACATTCTTAAACAACCACAGGCATCCTTACCTCGCCTTGGTACACTCGTTGATGAAATGCATATGTCGCAAACTCGAAACATCTAAATCAATTACTCATGCATCAATGCATCACAAGCGGGCGTGTCCCGATTATAAGATAGAATCCACTTGGGCACGTCCCATACCATGCCTAGCAGTTTCTACCACATAATCAGGCACTATGTATCATACGTATTCCAGTTATTACGCCCCCTCGGGGCCACTACACATCAAGCGATACGCAGCAAGATGGCAGTCTTCCGGTAAAAACCGGGCTCCGTCCCGCCCCGTCGGGCACGGCTACGTCAAACGATACACAGGATGACGGCATTCCAATACGGCAACATCAAACGATACACAGTAAGATGGTATCCCGTAAGGAGCATCGAGTCCGGCCTCGGGCCGCGACAAGGCATCCAGGGTATCGGCACTCCAGATAATCCCCAGGCATCCGATAAATCGGGCATCGTCAAGCGATACACAGCAAGACGGCTCCAACGTGTGACCACACGAGCACACAAGCATTCCGGCCAATTATTATCTTCTCAATTAGCCCATGCGTCCGTGAATAGTGCTCACATTAATGCCATACAATAACATCACATGGTCACACATGCAACAGTCAATCAATTTCGCAAGCTTCGATAACGACACAAGTATTAACCGCAAAACACCACTATCCATTTCTGGCATAACAATAAAAATAATTTAATGCCAAAAACTCGTAAATTTTCTTAAAAACTTCCGATCAAAACAGTTTGTTATAAATTCAATTTAATACGACAATTCACGGTATAAACGCCAACATTCAAGCTAGAAATCATAATTTGAAATTATAAATTTTCCGAAATAATAATAAATAAATTCGGAATTTAATTATTTAATAATAATATATTAATATTTAATCCGAAAATAATAAAATAATAATTAATTCCGAAAATAATATTTTAATAAAATAATCGATAACTTATCACCACACGACGATAGCTTACACGCAACAATCATAGCTTATCGAATAAATAACGATAACTTATCACCTAATTCTAATTAACTAAACATAATCTTAATTAAATTTAATCTAAACTACCCTAAGTAAATTTAACACCCTAAACACGGGATTAGGGGTTAACTTACTCGGCTAGCGCCGGGGTTACTGCGAGGACGACGGCGGCGGCGAGGGCAGTCCGCGGTGTCCTCGGATCGCTCCGGCGAGCGGCGGATGGGCGCAGCGAGGGGAGATAGCTGCTGTGGTGGCTGGTCGATGGCTGTCCGAGGGCTGTTCAAGGGCTGAACGGCGGCTGATGGTGGTGTTTCGGCGGCGGGGACAACGGCGGCGACGGCCGGGGCGACCACGGCGCGATTGGACAGCGTCGGGCACGACGAGTAGCGGCAGTGAGCTCGCTACCGCGCGCACGAAGGAAGGGAAAAGTGGCTGGCGGACGGCGGCTGGGGCGATGCGCGGCGGCTGGACGGTGCGCGGCGCCGACGAGCGACGGAGGTCAGTCCGGCGAAGGCTGCTGCGTCGGTGAGCAGCAAAAATGAAGAAGCCAGGCGTGAGCAGAAGCAGACGCACGAAGAAGAAGCAGCGGCCAAGAAGGAAAAGAAGAAAGAAATAAAAAGGAAAAGAAATGATGGGCTTTGGTTGGGAATTGGTGAGAGTCAGAGGGGGAGTGGGTGAGAGTCAGAGGCGTGGAGGGGTGTCGGCGGGGAAGGGGGAAAAGAGAGAGGGGAGAGAGGAGAGAGAAGGGGGGTTGGTCCACGTGATCATCCCCAAAATATCTTCTACATTTTTTTTTTCTTTTTCATTTTGCGAATTTATCTAATTTTTGTCCTCAAATTTTCACTTTAAAAATCACCAAATCGGATCGAATTTTCAATTCTTTAATTCTTTTCCGAAATTGAAATTTTCGATGGCCCCGGCAACCCTCGCCGGCCCCGGGCGAGCCGCCGACGAGGGCGCGCAGCCCCCGATCCGAGGGAGGGCGCGACCCTCGCCCCGAGATCGGGGGTGGCAGCCCTCGCCGGCGGCTCGCCCGGGCCCGGCGAGGGTCGCCGCCTCGGGAAGGTCCAGGCATGTGTGACATCCCGAATTTCGGCCCATTTTTGGGACTTATAAAACGCGTAATTTGTCAGTGTGCTTATAGTAAAATCTCGCCCGGAAACTGATCACTCCCGGTTATCATTTTAAAATAGAGATTTCGCTAGAATCGCACTCGATCGAGTGGCCGTTATTTAGATCTGAACTTGGCGATCGATTTTCGGAAGTTTCGGGACGAAATAAATTGGACGGTGTCGATATGGTCGGGGCCAACGTTGAGATTGTCAGGAATAATGGAAAAAGGGGAGTTTTTAACCAGGTGCAAATTTGGACTAGTAGACCTCCCTCGCTATAGTTTGATTTAATTAATTTGGCCTTTGTCCCTTTTTATATTCGAGGCTTATTTTAGACCGGCAAATCGTTTTCGATTTTGAATTTGGGCCATCGGATCGCATTTATTATCTGAATGAAATTTATTTTTTTGTTCTTCTCTCTCCCCCTCTCTCTCTCTTTCTCTCTCTCTCTCCCTTCCTTCTGTCGCGCCGAAAACCCCCCTGCCCGCACGTTTGTCCTTTTCTCTCTCTCTTTCCTTCTCCCTCTGCTTTCCCGAGCCGTGCACGTCTTCTCCCCCGGTCATGTCCCGTCTGCATGTCAGCCATGCACCCACTCCCTTCTCTCTCTCTCCTTCTTTTCTTTTTTTCATTCTTTCTTCTTTCTCTCTCTCCTCTCTTCTCTTTCTTCTTCCTCCTCGCCCCGACCGGGTTCTCGCCCGTTCCTACTCGCTCGTCGGTGCCTTGCTCGACCGCCCATCCAGCTTCGCCGACGCCGCCTGAGCGGCCGCCGACGCCGCCGTCCTCCTCGCACCGTCGTCGCGCCGCCGCGCCGCGGCAGCTCCGCCCGACGCCGGCTTCCTCCCCTCCCGAGCGCACGAGCTCGGCCGTCGTCCACCCGCGATCCACCACCGCCAGACAAGCTCATTGTCGTCGCGCCCTCCGCCGGCCCGCCGCCCCCAACCGTCGTCTTTTCCTCCCTTGCGCGCAGCTAGCCAGGCTCGCCGATGTTGCCCTTCGCGCTCGGCCGCCGCTGTTCGCCGGCTCGCCGCGCCGCCCGTCACCGCCGCGAGGTCGCTGTGCCGTCGCTCGTGGCCACCGTCCCTCTCACCTCAGCCGCAGCCCTTCCACCCATTGACCATCACTCCTCCCTCTCTTCCTCTTTGTTTTGGCCGTGGAAGGCCCTTCGCCGGAGGAGCTTTGCCGCCGCCGCCGGGGACTGTTCCGCCGCCACCACCGTCTCACCCAGCCTCGTCCAGCCGTCCCACTCTCTCTGGCCGTGTCCCTTTCCCCCTCTCTAAGCCGTGGAATCGTCTAGTCCGTCGCCGCCGTTCGCGCCGTTTGCCGGAGTCGCCGCTCGCCGCCACTGTTCCGGCGAGGGACTGCCGCTGCCCAGCCCCTTTTCGTCGCGTGTTCGGCCCGTTTCAAGCTTAGGACATCCGGTGAGTTTGACCCTAAACCCTAATTAGGATAATTTGCATTTCTAGATGGGTTTTAGGGATTAATTAGGGTTTTTTTTAAAGGGTTAAATGGTGGAGGGTGATATAGGCTGAATTTGTGGTGTTTTTGGTAATCAAGGATGATTATTTAGTCGAGGTTTAGCGGCCCGTATAGTGCTGTGATGTGGCGAAGCATGGGTGCCGAGATTTAGACAAAATGGCGAACTTAGTGGATGAAATTGATAGACCGGGTGGTGGCTGTTGTGGTGGTTGTTTTGGTGGCTGTTCTACGGGATTAGTGTGATGAATTAATGGAGGTTTAGTGGCCCGAGAGGCGCTGAGTATTGACTGGACAGATTTGGATCGGAATAGCCCAAGTTCGGGAGAGTTCGGGCTTGAATTGCGGATTTTAGTGTGCATTTTATTTAGCTTTGTGGTGGCTGATCTGAGTGGCGTTCTGGAGAGCTGATGGAATATTTCGAGGATAATTAATGGCCTAGAATTAGTGGACTAGTGGCTGTCCATGGCCGGGTCGTATTGGTGCGAGGCGCGGTTGATTTGAGGTTTAATAGTGTAATTGGCGGAATTATCGGACAGACCGAGTTAGTGATTAAATTGTCCTCGATTAGGAGCGATTCGGCAATGTCGTGACATGTTTAATGTGGCTAAGAGTGGAGTAGCTTGGCAAGCCTCAATTGCACGGATTTATGTTGAGCTAATCGCGTGACTTATATGTGTGAATTTCGTGCCGTGCCAGAGTACTTGATTTGTCTTCATGGTTGTGTAGTATGTTGGTTGGGCATATTGAAATGTGGAATGAGCATATTGCGTGATTTTCGGGTGCCGATGATGTACCATGGCTGATTTGAATTAATTGATTGATTGGGCTTGTGATTCATTGAATTGAGCATATTGTGTTGTGAATTGAACAAGTGGCGTTGTGCAATTGAATGCTCATTGTGAAATTCGTGAGTGCCCAAGTGTGAACTTCATGGCCATGGGTGTGCATCTCGAGCATTGGCATGGCATGTGCATATATGAGTGTGCACAAATGACATGAGTGTGTGATCACCTAAAATGCCCTGATGCGTTTTACGCGGGGTTCAGATGAAAATGGGTGCTTGTGAATGTGTGATCACAATAAACCCTGATGCGTTTTACGCGGGGTAGTGAACCCGTCCTGAGGCGTGTTACGCGGGACGATGCCCGGACTACCGGAAGATGGCCAAACCTGATACGTTTTACGCGGGTGTTGTGCCATAAGCCTGATGCGTTTTACGCGGGCTAGAGATTGATCTCGAAGTGATGGACCTGATGCGTTTTACGCGGGTCGGACCTGATGCGTTTAACGCGGGTCGGAGGAGAAATTGATAAATGGCAAGTGTGCTGAGTGCAAGCGTGCGAAAATGCATTGATGAGGCGTGAGCACGCGTATGAGCACGAGCATAAGCATGATATGCGTTGTGACCAAATGATGTGTACGTGTGCTGCGATTGGGTCCTATGTTTTATGCTTGAACTGTAAGTGCCTAACCTGCAGGACAATGTGAGTGTTGGATTTGGGCCCGAGGGCCTAAGTCAATTATGATTTGCTTGGTGTATTGATTTAGTACTCGTCAGGAGGTGCACTTTAGCCTAATTTAGGTTTAGGGAATTACTCGCTGAGATTTATTCTCATTGTTGTTGAAACCCAATTTTTCAGACCCCCAGCCTTGAGGATGGCAGCGTATTGAAACGTTTTGGGAGGAGCCCCGGCTAGATATAGTGTTTGATCGCCGAGCCACGTACCTGCTTTTGATTATTGAGTGTGGGCTGTATATGAATATTGTATATGTTTCCCGATGTCAAAACAAGTGTATAATTATCCGTGCTGGTTGTTGTATGGCTATCCTTGGTCAGGTGTATTTTAATGTACGGTTGGTTTTAATTACTTCCGCATGTGCTTTAAATCTCTGTGTTGGGTGTTGGGTCGGCGACGCGTCCTGGGACGTCGCACACGAATTGACCTTTGCGAGGGATGTGGCGCGCCGAGGAGTGCGGGGCGTGACATCCCCGTTTGATTTGGTATCAGAGCAAGGTCAGCTCGATCCATTTCGGTCGAAGCCTGGAGTGATAAGGAGCGATGACCTTGGGTAGCTAGTAGGGTAACCTCGTGTGCTAAGTGTACCTCCTGACTATTTGTGTTTGATTGAGTGCTTGTTTTAGTTGACCCGTAAAGTGCAGGTGCGGCAGGACCCGAGGTAAGTACGCGAATCTCCTTGGTTGAGATGTCGTGCTATTGTGTAAGATCGCATGCTGGTTGCTTGACTGCTGTTGTGTATACCTGCCTAGGACCTTAGACCGGTTTAGCTTGGTTTAGGTCTCTAATTCCTGAATGGGATTATAGCAGGTAAGTGAGTGGTGTGACCTTGTGAGTTTGAGTAGTCAAAGTTGAGGTCGAGGTCGAGGTCGCATAGGTCCGCAAGCTGGAGTTGCAGAGGATCCCCGGGTAGATGGAATTATGAGGGCACTCGAAGAAGTTGGAATTTTAATGGGAAGGCAAACTGAGGAGCGAAATGCTACTGTTGCTACTAATGCCACTGATGCTGAGGCCATTATTGTCGCCGTTAATGGAAATGTTGGGAATCAAGGTCAAGGGCAAGTGAATGCAGTCAGATAGATGCGTCAGCTGGTTGGAAAATATTTGAAATCGAAACCTCTGAAGTTCGATGGTAAAGGTGACCCTGAGGCTAAATTGCTTTGGAGGTATTCGGGTGCACTGGTGAGGAGAAAGTGACCCTGGCTATATATCAACTCTAAGAAGATGCAAAGGATTGGTAAGAGGGCCCCGAAGTGGGATATTTCAGAGGGCATATTTCCAAGCTGGGGTGTCGTTATCGAGGCCTTCAATGGGAGGTACTTTCAGAGAGTGCGCGAGAACAGAAAATGACGGAGTTTCTTCGGCTTCGCTAAAATTGATTGTCAGTTGATTAGTATGAGATCGAGTTTGTAAGGTTGTCTAAGTACGCACCAAGGATAGTCAATGATCGTGTGGATAGAACAAGGAGGTTCTGGGATGGATTGAAATCGGAACTTTGCAATCAGTTAGTACTCTTGTGTCTTAAGGGATTACAATGAGCTATATGAGAGGGCTCGATAGTTGAAATGGATATGAGTGATAGGACTGTCACTTCTGGATCGTGGTACGCGCCGGTTAGGGACAATAAGAACTTGGGAAGAAGTCTATGACAGAGAATCGGAGATTTGTCCCTCTAGTAAGAAAGGACTTTGGGAATCCGAGTTACTACTCCAATACCGCATGTCAGTCTTGTGGAAAGAGGCACGGGAATGGCCCTTGCCCAGGTGGACCTGGAGTGTATTTTGGATGTGGCCAACATGGTCACCAAGTGAGAAACTACCCGAACCGATAAGCTAGATCGTTAATACGGCAACAACAACCGCAAGTCGGACATTAAGAGAGAGCTGCCTCGCGTAATAACCAGATTAACCGCAGGCACAAGGAAAGATGTACGCGGTGGTTGGGAAGGAATCAGAGGATTTGTCTTGAAAGTCTGGATGCGTTACGTGATGATAGTGGGTGCAATAAGAGAGGATTTTGAAATTATAACTTGAATGGTCATGTAAGACTTATAATCACTTATGGTGAATAGGTGCAATCATTTTGAGGATTTCTGAATTACTGATGATGTTTTTGGACGAGTTTGGAAGGATAAGTGTTACTTAGAAATTTCTGATTTTGTAAAGGACCGATGTGATTCGTTTTTGGGAGATTGTTGGATTGAAATTGGATGGATTGAGCTTGGTCTTTAAGGTATAGAAAGATAATGATTTGGTGGCTAACTAGTCGGTTGAGGAACCAAGGCTAAAGGACATAAACGAGATGTGTAATCTTCCCGATGTCTTTCCTCAGGGATTGCTGGGATTGCCACCTGAAAGGGAAGTGGAGTTTGTGGTTGAAAGTAGCCCTAGGGACTGAGCCAATCTCGAAGCCGCCCTATAGGATGTCGTTGTCAGAGTCGAAAGAACTAAAGGTTCAGATGTAGGAACTGCTGGACAAAGGTTTTATCTGACCGAGTGCGTCTCCATGGGGAGCGCTGGTATTGCTTGTTAGGAAGAAGGATGGGTCGTTGAGGCGTGTATCGATTACCGTTAGCTGAATCAAGTGACAATCAAGAATAAGTATCCCTCCCAAGGATTGACGACCTGTTCGACCAATTGCAGGGAGCCTCGGTATTTTCTAAGATCGACCTAAGGACGGGGCATCATCAGTTAAGGATCCAAAAGGAGGATATCCCAAAGACGGCATTCAGGACGAAGTATGGACATTATGAATTCACGGTTATGCCGTTTGGATTAACTAACGCCCCTGCGGCTTTCATGGATTTAATGAACCGGGTATTCAAGGAGTTCTTAGACCAGTTTGTCATTGTCTTTATTGATGATGTTCTAGTGTATTCAAAGAGTTTCGAGGAACATGAGGTACATTTGGAAAAGGTTCTACAGACGTTAAGGAAGCATGCACTGTATGCTAAGTTTAGCAAGTGCGAATTTTGGCTGAATCGAGTTGCATTTCTCGGGCATATAATTTCCGGAGAAGGAATCTCCATGGATCCGGCAAAGATTGAGGCAGTAATGGATTGGCTGAGACCGACGACAGTTACTGAGGTTCGAAGCCTTCTAGGACTGGCAGGTTATTATCGACGATTTGTGGTAGGATTCTCAGCGATAGCCACTCAATTGACGAGGTTGCTTAAGAAGGAAACGAAGTTTCAATGGACGGAAAAGCACAAAGAGAGTTTTCAGGAATTGAATATGAGCCAAAGGCGTTGGATGGAGTTGCTAAAGGACTATAATTGTGATATATTGTATCATCCCGGTAAAGCCAATCGGGTAGCGGATACCTTGAGTCGGAAATCGAGCCACGCTCATTTGTTGGTCAAGGAGTGGATTTTATTGGAGGGAGCGCGGGAATCAGAAGTTAAGTTCGAGGAAGGACACCTCTCTAGTCTGATGGCGACATTAAGGAATGAACCGGAAGTGCAAGCCAAGATCAAAGCGTTGCAGTCTACGGACCCTGAGATTCAGAAAATTGTGAGTATGGATGACTCTAAGAGGAAACCGGACTTTCAAGTGTCCGAAGATGGAATTCTTAAGTTTCGAGGACGATTGTGCGTACCCGATGATTTGGAGCTTAAGGAAGAGATTTTTGTCGGAGGCTCATAGGAGCAGTTATAGTATTCACCCGGGCAGCAATAAGATGTACTAGAACCTTCGTCGGCACTACTGGTGGAATGGAATGAAAGTGGACGTGGCCAAGCATGTGGCCAAGTGTTTGACGTGCCAACAAGTGAAGGCACAACATTGTAAACCTGGCGGAATGTTGCAACCATTGGAAATCCCAGAATGGAAATGGGAACATATCACAATGGATTTTTGTAACGGGACTGCTGAGAAGCCAAAGGGGACATGATTCTATTTGGGTGATAGTAGATAGATTGACGAAGTCAGCGCACTTCCTAGCGGTGCGAAAGGACTTCGAGCTAGAAAGGCTGGCAGAATTATATGTGCGTCAGATAGTTCGCCTTCATGGAGTACCAGTATCAATCACATCGGACCGTGATCCCCGGTTTACTGCGAATTTTTGGAAAAGTCTGCAATCGGCCATGGGAACTAAGTTGCAATTCAGTACGGCCTATTATCCGCAGACGGATGCCAGTATGAGAGGACTATTCAGACTTTGGAGGACATGCTGAGAGCGTGTGAGTTAGATTTTCAGGGCAAGTGGGAAGAACAGTTACATTTGGTGGAATTTGCCTACAATAACAGTTTTCAGCAGAGTATCGGGATGGCACCGTTTGAGGCATTATATGGCAGGGCGTGCAGAACACCTTTGTGTTGGAATGAAGTGGGGGAAAGAAGTATAACGGGTCCAGAGTTAGTTCAGCAATCGGTGAAAATAGTAAAGGTTATCCGGGAAAGGTTGAGAACAGCCCAGAGTCGTCAGAAAAGTTACGCGGACCAAAAGCGTAGACCGTTGGAGTTTCAGGTTGGCGACCATGTATTTCTTAAGGTCTCACCGATGAGGGGACTATCTAGGTTTGGCAAGAAAGGGAAATTAAGTCCAAGGTATGTAGGCCTGTTCGAGATTTTGGAAAGGATTGGGACGTTGGCCTATCGTCTCGCCTTGCCGCCGAATTTGTCGCAGGTTCATAACGTCTTCCACGTGTCGATGTTGAGGAAATACGAACCGGACCCGACCCACGTGCTAAATCATGAGGTGGTAGACGTGGACGATAGGGTGTCGTACGTGGAAAAGCCAGTGCGAATCGAGGACAGAAAGGAACAAGTGTTGAGAAACAAGACGATTACGTTGGTCAAAGTTATCTGGGAACATCATGGGACAGAAGGTGCCACATGGGAAAGCGAGGAGGCGATGCGACACCAATACCCCCCAATTGTTTGAGTAGTCGAGTTTGGATTGTAAATTTCGAGGACGAAATTTTTATAAGGAGGGAAGAGTTGTGACATCCCGAATTTCGGCCCATTTTTGGGACTTATAAAACGCGTAATTTGTCAGTGTGTTTATAGTAAAATCTCGCCCGGGAACTGATCACTCCCGGTTATCATTTTAAAATAGAGATTTCGCTAGAATCGCACTCGATCGAATTTGGCCGTTATTTAGATCCTGAACTTGGCAGTCGATTTTCGGAAGTTTCGGGACGAAATAAATTGGACGGTGTCGATATGGTCGGGGCCAACGTTGAGATTGTCAGGAATAATGGAAAAATGGGAGTTTTTAACCAGGTGCAAATTTGGACTAGTAAACCTCCCTCGCTATAGTTTGATTTAATTAATTTGGCCTTTGTCCCTTTTTATATTCGAGGCTTATTTTAGACCGGCCGATCGTTTTCGATTTTGAATTTGGGCCATCGGATCGCATTTATTATTTGAATGAAATTTATTTTTTTGTTCTTCTCTCTCCCCCTCTCTCTCTCTTTCTCTCTCTCTCTCTCCCTTCCTTCTGTCACGCCGAAAACCCCCCTGCCCGCACGTTTGTCCTTTTCTCTCTCTCTTTCCTTCTCCCTCTGCTTTCCCGAGCCATGCACGTCTTCTCCCCCGGTCACGTCCCGTCTGCATGTCAGCCATGCACCCACTCCCTTCTCTCTCTCCTTCTTTTCTTTTTTTCATTCTTTCTTCTTCTCTCTCTCCTCTCTTCTCTTTCTTCTTCCTCCTTCAGCCCGACTGGTTCTGCTTCGTTCCTACTCTGCTCGTCGGCTGCTGCTCGACCGCCCATCCAGCATCGCCTGACGCCGCCCAAGCAGCCGCCGACGCCGCCGTCCTCTTCGCACCGTCGTCACGCCGCCGCGCCGCGCGGCAGCTCCGCCCGACGCTGCTTCCTCCCCTCCCGAGCGCACGAGCTCGGCCTCGTCGCCGCTCCAGCCGGTCACCACCGCCCGGCCAAGCTCGGCCGTCGTCGCGCCCTCCGCCGGCCGCGCCGCCGGCCAAGTCGTCTTCTCCTCCCTCGCTCGCATGACAGCAGCTCGCCGATCTTGCCCTTCGCGCCGGCCGCCGTGTTCGCCGGCTCGCCGCGCCGCCCCTTCACCGCCGCGAGGTCGCCGGTGCCGTCGCCGTGGGCCACCGTCCCTCTCACCTCAGCGGGCAGCCCTTCCACCCACAACCATCACTCCTCCCTCTCTTCCTCTTTGTTTTGGCCGTGGAAGGCCCTTCGCCGGAGGAGCTTCGCCGCCGCCGCCGGGGGGTTCCGCCGCCCCGCACCGTCTCACCCAGCCTCGTCCAGCCGTCCCACTCTCTCTGGCCGTGTCCCTTTCCCCCTCTCTAAGCCGTGGAATCGTCTAGTCCGTCGCCGCCGTTCGCGCCGTTTGCCGGAGTCGCCGCTCGCCGCCACTGTTCCGGCGAGGGACTGCCGCTGCCCAGCCCCTTTTCGTCGCGTGTTCGACCCGTTTCAAGCTTAGGACATCCGGTGAGTTTGACCCTAAACCCTAATTAGGATAATTTGCATTTCTAGATGGGTTTTAGGGATTAATTACGGTTTTTTTTAAGGGGTTAAATGGTGGAGGGTGATATGGGCTGAATTTGTGGTGTTTTTGGTGATCAAGGATGATTATTTAGTCGAGGTTTAGCGGCCCGTATAGTGCTGTGATGTGGCGAAGCATGGGTGCCGAGATTTAGACAAAATGGCGAACTTAGTGGATGAAATTGATAGACCGGGTGGTGGCTGTTGTGGTGGTTGTTTTGGTGGCTGTTCTACGGGATTAGTGTGATGAATTAATGGAGGTTTAGTGGCCCGAGAGGCGCTGAGTATTGACTAGACAGATTTGGATCGGAATAGCCCAAGTTCGGGAGAGTTCGGGCTTGAATTGCGGATTTTAGTGTGCGTTTTATTTAGCTTTGTGGTGGCTGATCTGAGTGGCGTTCTGGAGAGCTGATGGAATATTTCGAGGATAATTAATGGCCTAGAATTAGTGGACTAATGGCTGTCCATGGCCGGGTCGTATTGGTGCGAGGCGCGGTTGATTTGAGGTTTAATAGTGTAATTGGCGGAATTATCGGACAGACCGAGTTAGTGATTAAATTGTCCTCGATTAGGAGCGATTCGGCAATGTCGTGACATGTTTAATGTGGCTAAGAGTGGAGTAGCTTGGCGAGCCTCAATTGCACGGATTTATGTTGAGCTAATCGCGTGACTTATATGTGTGAATTTCGTGCCGTGCCAGAGTACTTGATTTGTCTTCATGGTTGTGTAGTATGTTGGTTGGGCATATTGAAATGTGGAATGAGCATATTGCGTGATTTTCGGGTACCGATGATGTACCATGGCTGATTTGAATTAATTGATTGATTGGGCTTGTGATTCATTGAATTGAGCATATTGTGTTGTGAATTGAACAAGTGGCGTTGTGCAATTGAATGCTCATTGTGAAATTCGTGAGTGCCCAAGTGTGAACTTCATGGCCATGGGTGTGCATCTCGAGCATTGGCATGGCATGTGCATATATGAGTGTGCACAAATGACATGAGTGTGTGATCACCTAAAATGCCCTGATGCGTTTTACGCGGGGTTCAGATGAAAATGGGTGCTTGTGAATGTGTGATCACAATAAACCCTGATGCGTTTTACGCGGGGTAGTGAACCCGTCCTGAGGCGTGTTACGCGGGACGATGCCCGGACTACCGGAAGATGGCCAAACCTGATGCGTTTTACGCGGGCTAGAGATCGATCTCGAAGTGATGGACCTGATGCGTTTTACGCGGGTCGGACCTGATGCGTTTAACGCGGGTCGGAGGAGAAATTGATAAATGGCAAGTGTCTTTGAGTGCAAGCGTGCGAAAATGCATTGATGAGGCGTGAGCACGCGTATGAGCACGAGCATAAGCATGATATGCGTTGTGACCAAATGATGTGTACGTGTCTTTGCGATTGGGTCCTATGTTTTATGCTTGAGCTGTAAGTGCCTAACATGCGGGACAATGTGAGTGTTGGATTTGGGCCCGAGGGCCTAAGTCAATTATGATTTGCTTGGTGTATTGATTTAGTACTCGTCAGGAGGTGCACTTTAGCCTAATTTAGGTTTAGGGAATTACTCGCTGAGATTTATTCTCATTATTGTTGAAACCCAATTTTTCAGACCCCCAGCCTTGAGGATGGCAGCGTATTGAAACGTTTTGGGAGGAGCCCCGGCTAGATATAGTGTTTGATCGCCGAGCCACGTACCCGCTTTTGATTATTGAGTGTGGGCTGTATATGAATATTGTATATGTTTCCCGATGTCAAAACAAGTGTATAATTATCCGTGCTGGTTGTTGTATGGCTATCCTTGGTCAGGTGTATTTTAATGTACGGGTGGTTTTAATTACTTCCGCATGTGCTTTAAATCTCTGTGTTGGGTGTTGGGTCGGCGACGCGTCCTGGGACGTCGCACACGAATCGACCTTTGCGAGGGATGTGGCGCGCCGAGGAGTGCGGGGCGTGACAGCATGGGCCGCCGCTCTTTCCCGACGGCTGTGGCGGCGGCCACCGGCGAAGGCTTGGCCACCGCCGCAGCTGCCGGTTCTCTGTTTTTTTTTTTTTTTTTCTGACGGATTTGGACGGATTTTTAACGGGAGGGTAGATTTGGGACTTAGATAAAAGTTTGTGATTTTTCTTGAGATAAAAAAAAATTCATGATATATTTGGGACAAAATGTAAAGTTAATGATTTTTTTTGAAATTGGGCCGCTGCCTTTTGGACTCCGACCCATCGTTTGATTTGACTGGCAGCATTATGTGGCCTCGAGTGGTGGTGGGTGAGTTGTCTACGCTACTGTGGTCATTGGGCACAAGCTTCGGCAACTTCTCCCAGCCATAATCTTTTTGATTTAGCTCGTGTAACAAGTGACTCTTCTTTTTTTGGGTAATATATTATTAGGAAAATTTCAAATAAGAACTTGAATTGAGATGATTTTCTCAAAAAATGATCCAAAGTGAGTATTATTTCAAATAACGACATGAAGTGGACAAATTAATTTCAAATTATGGCATGAAGTGGACAAATTAGTCTCAAATAAGGGCCTGAGCATATGGGCCGAAAAATGCCCTTCTCTGAAACAAAGTCCAGTTTGGGCTATCATTTGAGAAAATCACTCTACTTCGAATTTTTATTTGAAATAAAATCCTCTTTGGGCCTTCATTTGAGAAAATTACTCCACTTCGGGCTTTTATTTGAAAATTTGTCTATATTAGATATATTTAGATCCTATTTAGGACTTTTTAGTTTCTTTTTTTGGCTTTCTCAAATTAGTAATTGCAAATTTTCTAATAAAAATTATAATCAAAACATTTAACATGACCTTAGACGTTAATATTTACCGATATACTTTTACACTGTCAGGTTATTCATTAGTAAATATGTAAGTCAAATCATAAACGTCAAGGGCAAAAGATAAACATCAAAATGTTCAAACTCAAAGCAACTGAAAATCAGTTCGAACACAAGGGGCGAAACGATACATGGAACCCCTATTTACATAGTAACAGCAATGCGTCAACTATTGGTCTTGTGAAATCTTATCATGCGGCGCCCACGTAAGATTCATGAAATGAACAGTTATGTTTGCAGACTTCTATGACCGTACGTAAGTGGTCTGTCCACCATATTTGTGTGGTCAGGAAGCCTCTTCCAATTGCCGTCTCTCTCTCAACCGGTGAAGGACTTACATAACACAGGTGGAGAGTTAGAGAGACGCATCAGACCCAAAAAGAAACAAGAGTGCATAGAAAGAGAAAGAGAGAGAGAATGGCTCAAGAGGGGAAAGGGACTACTGCAGGTAGATGTAGCAGTCGCAACAACGAGGGCGAAAACAGGTGGTCGCTTCGGGGAATGACCGCTCTCATCACCGGCGGAACCAAAGGAATTGGGTCTCTCTCTCTCGCCGAACACTTTGTTCTTTTGTGTAGATGATTTCGATGATTGATTGTCTGTTGTGATTTAGGTTGGGGAAGAAAACATCATGATTTAGGCATTTGAAGACCATCATCAATCTTGAAATCTCGTTCCTCAATAATAATTTGAGTGATAGTAGTAGGATTGTGCACTGACTATGTCCATCTCGGGAAAAGGTACTTCTTGTCCCGGCCAGAACAAATTGAACCTAGAATTTTAAGGCCGAGCACAACCCTACCCAGAACAAATCGAGCCAAGATGGATAAATTTAAGCACTTTATTCCATCATATCTGGCCTCAAAAGAATTATTCTGACCAGAGCGCGTCAAACCGGCTTCCGACCATCAAGATTTTTTGAACCGCCCGAGTGATAGCGGATGCTTTTGAATTCAATAATGTTCGATTCCACAGATAAAAAGCTAGACAATTGATATCATCACCACTTAAAACTCCATATGATGGAAATGACGAGAGACTTGATTAGAGAGCTCAATTACTTTGAAAGCGTCATTGCTGGGTGACTGATTCATCCCTAATGTTTTTTAAGTTATGTGGCCTTTAGACATTGGTAGCTCATTTGAGATATCATTAGCTAATAGAATTTGCTTCTCCTTTTGTGATTTCCCAAATAAAAATCCAGTGCATTCAAAGGCTTTAATTGTTGGTTTGACTTCAATTGCGAATGCAGCCAAATCTTCCGCACTTAACATTCCTGGGTATCGCATGTACTGAGGTCTTGTCACGTGGAATTTCTTCCTCTGGAAAAGAAAAGGGCTTAATCTCTTCTTGTTTGCAATTACAAGTTGGTGAGTAATCATAATGCTGTACCATGATTAGGCATGCCATTGTGGAGGAACTAGCGGGGCTTGGGGCGACCGTGTATACCTGCTCCAGAAATGAAGCCGAAATTAATGAATGCTTGGAAGATTGGAAGAGAAAGGGTTTCCGAGTCTTGGGTTCGGTTTGCGATGTTTCCTCAAAATCGGAGCGAGAGAAGCTGATGCTCACCGTGTCCTCCCTCTTCAACGGCAAGCTCAACATCCTGGTAAGTCTAAGTTGTCTTTGATCCCGTGGAACTAATAACGATATTAATAACTAGGTCGCAGTTTGCGCTTGTCTTTCAATGGATTTTGTTCTTGGTTTTCATTTGTGGTAGATAAACAACGTTGGGACCAACACTAAAAAGACGGCCGTGGATTACACAGCGGAAGATTTTTCCTTCATCATGACAACTAACTTCAAATCGGCTTACCATCTGAGCCAGCTCGCTCATCCCCTTCTCAAGGCCTCGGGAGCTGAAAGTATTGTGTTCTTGTCATCTGTCAGCGGCGTTGTTTCAGTGAATAGCGGATCAATTTACTCGGCCACAAAAGGTAAATAAACATTATCATAAGTAACTATCTAAACACTATAAATATGGAGCTAAACAAATTGCGTCTGTTTTCTGTTTCTGTATCCAAATTGATTGGCAGGAGCAATGAACCAGTTGACCAAGAATTTGGCATGCGAATGGGCTAAGGACAACATAAGAAGCAACTCTGTTGCACCTTGGTTCATAATGACTCCACTAGCCGAGCCTGTAATTTGATCTCCGAAGACTTTAAATTTTCTCTCCTGCTCGAAAATAGTTCACTACATAGGTTTTGACCATGTTTGCCATCATGATCTAATGTTAACTCAAATTTCGTCGCAGGTACTTAGTGACAAGAAGTTTCATGAGGAGGTGATAGCAAGGACGCCGCTCGGCCGCACCGGAGAGCCGGAGGAAGTGTCATCGTTAGTGGCCTTCCTGTGCTTGCCAGCTGCCTCTTACATAACGGGGCAGATCATTTGTGTTGATGGAGGGTTCACCGTTAATGGCTTCTTATTTCCGAGAGCATAAGTCTAGCTTTCTTCTGCCTCTAAGATGTTCATGGCGCATTGTCGTTGCAGGGACAAAGAAGTTTTTTAACCAATAATAGCAACATCTATGTACATTAATGTGTGTGCGTGGACAATTTCGTGTTCATACATAAGTATAAGGGAGAGTAGTTTCCATGCTACTCGTACTTTCATCTACTCCCACCTTCTATTCTCACTCGTCGAAAATTTTTCAAATTAATCCTAAATCTGTTATAAAGATATCAATTTAGTTTTAAACTTTTAAATTTTGTTGATGTAATCTTGCTTTTCGTAAAAAATGTCAATAAAGTTATTCCGGCCAATTTTTTCTAAAAATGTTAACGTGGCAGTTAGTCGTAGCCAGTTTACCTTAACGGCACAGTGGTTTTTTTTTTTTTTTTGTAATTTTCACCCTCAATTTTTTCCACAATTGTTGGACGGCCCGCAATTTGAAGGTAGACAAAAATATGTCCACCTCACGAACGCCTCTGCAAATCGGCGTCGCCACCCACCTCTCGCATAAACCGCCATTGCTCTGCTTCCAGAGAGGGAGAGGGGCAAAGGCAAAAAAGAGCATCAAGCTTTAAGATTCAGTCCAATGGCCAAGTGTTTTACCTTCGCGGCGACGAGGCACTAGTGCCTCTGCTTCTCCTTCCCGCAGTCTGGCGTCAAGTCCACCGTCACCGACCTGGCGACCTTGGCGACAGCACGGTGATGCAATGTTGTTGGTGTTAGAACATGTTGTATAGTTTTGTAGGTTTTCCTTTACATCTCTTCTTTCTCTTTGGTCCCACATAGGAAGAATGCTAGGCTCCTTTACTCCTCTAAGCCTATATAAAGGCTTCTCATGTACATTGTTTCATACACCATTATAAGGGAACAAATACCATTCTCTTTTAATCTTTCTTTCTTATCATGGTATCAAAGCCAGGTTCATTGTCTTGAAGAGTATGCTCTGCGGTTGCCATCAATTGGATCTTCCGCATTAGAAATTAAGACAATGAGCTCATTATTTTTTAAAGTATGCTCTGCGGTTGCCATAAATTGGATCTTTCGCATCAGAAATTAAGATAATGAGTTTAGGGCTTTTGGGCCATCATCCTTGCTCGTTCTAATCCGCGCTTCTTCTTTCTCGATCCTTTCGATCACCTCAATCCATATTTCTAGCTTTGCTAGTGATTTCTTTTTCTGTCGTCATGGGTGATTCTAGTGACTGTATTGATGTCAAACTCGATGGTTCAAACTATTCTCTTTGGAAACCATCGGCAATGGCAGCACTTGTTTACCGCGACTTGTTTGAGCATGTTGAGGGACTTTGTCCTTGTCCTGGTGCTCTTAAAAGTGACTCATCTGATGAAGTTGCGAAACGTGCCGCTGAAATTCGAGCATGGAAAGTTGCTGATCGGAAGGCATGGGCTATCATTTTTGGTTCCATTGATCCTGCTCTTTGCCCACAATTTTCTAATGTTGTTGAGGCGAAAAGTTTATGGGATCAACTTGCCGAGATGTTCACCCAGACAAGAGACATTCGAGTTTATCAGTTGGAGCAAGAAGTTTACAGTGCTACGCAAGGGTCTCGCTCTATTCGAGATTTCTACAATTACATGCACTCACTTTGGAGTCAACTGGATATTCTTGCTCCTATTCTCTGCCCATCATGCCTGAACTGTACTCGGTGTCCATCTACTCGGCTTCAGACTCAAGATAGGCACCGTCTACATTCTTTTCTTATGAAGCTCGGCTCTCCTTATGAAGGTGTTCGCAGCCAACTTCTTCACCGCTCTCCAAGACCATCCCTCCTTGACGCTGTCAAAGAATTACAGTCTAAGGAAACTCGTCTTGGTCTTCTTTCCTCCTCGGCAGTTCCTGATTCAACTGCTATTTTGGCTGCTCCACCACATGTTCTGCCTACAGTTTTGGCTGCTCCACCACGTCCTTCGCCTACTCGTGGTCCTCGCCGCCTTTCATGTACGTATTGTCATCGTCCTGGTCATGACAAGTCACATTGTTGGAAGAAGAGGAATGCTTCACGCCTTTCTGCATCACCACGAGTCACTACCGCATCTCCAATCTCTCAACCTATTACTCTGGTTTCTCCCTCTACGGATGACCGTATTGCTGCTCTTGAGGCCCAACTTGCCCGATTGAGTCCTTCTCTACTCAGGTCTTTTCCCGATTCTGGTACTTTTACATCTCTCTCATCTGCTGGAAGCATCGCTGCAGCTACTCCACCTTCAGGTGATATTTCTACTACTTGGGTACTTGACTCAGGAGCTGCTAGACATATGTCTACTTCCGCTGTTTTTCTTACTAAGCTCTCTGAGCTCAAGCAACCAGCACATTTCTTTACTGCTAATGGTTCTCCTTTACTAGCTATCCGACAGGGTACTCTTACCGTCTCTAAAGATTTCAATGTTCCTGATGTGTTACATGTTCCCTCTTTGGCTCTCAATTTATTATCTGTTGGACAACTCACCGATGCTGGATGTACTGTAAGCTTTACAAATAGCTCTTGCTTTGTGCAGGATCGTTTGAGTGGCAAGATGATTGGCAGGGGCAGTAGACGGGATGGACTTTATATTATGCAACATCTCCATCTTCCAACTTCCTCTCTTCCTCATCTTGTGTTGGCTACCCTCGATCTTGCTCCGTGGCATCAGCGTCTTGGACATATTCCGTCTTCTCGTCTCATCGTCCTTCACCATCAAGGTGCTTTGGGTCCTATTTCTTCCGGTAGTCTTCCTCCATGTTCTATCTGCCCTTTGGCCAAGCAATCTGCTAAGCCTTTTCCTGTTAGTAACTCTAGAACTAGTGCGATCTTCGATCTTGTTCATTCTGATGTTTGGGGTCCTGCCCCGCTCTCTTCCAAGAGTGGTTTCAAATATTATGTATCTTTTATTGATGATTATTCTCGTTATACATGGGTCTATCTTACGCGTCAACGTAGTGATTTCTTTACCATCTATCAGTCTTTTACTTCCATGGTTTCCACACAATTTAATACAAAAATCAAAGTTTTCCGTTCAGATTCAGGGGGAGAATATCTCTCTGGTGTCTTTCGTTCCCTCTTAGCTAGTGATGGTACACTTCCTCAGTTATCTTGTCCTGGGGTTCCAGCTCAAAATGGAGTTGCTGAACGCAAGCACCGTCATATTCTAGAGACCACTCGTGCCCTCTTACTTAGCACATCCGTTCCCACTGAGTTCTGGGCTGAGGCTCTTCTCACGGTTGTTCATCTAATTAATCGCCTACCCTCATCTGTTCTCCATCAAGACACCCCGTTTCAGCATCTCTACTCTCGACCTCCTAGCTATAATCATCTTCGAGTTTTTGGATGTACTTGTTTTGTCATTCTTCCACTCACTGAACGTGCAAAGCTTACCGCTCGCTCTATCCCATGTGCATTCTTGGGTTACAGCACTGAGCACAAAGGTTATCGTTGTTATGACCCAAATGCGCGACGTGTACGTATTTCTCGTGATGTTATGTTTCATGAACACATCTCTTTCTTTCCGACAAATACTACACCTCATGTTTCGTCTCCTATTCCATTTATGGATTTTCCTGTTGATCCTCTACTTGACCCTTCTAGTCCCTCTTCTACATCGGATCTAGATATATTGCCACCTTCTCCATCTTCACCTATCCCTTATACTGCACCTCCTGCTGTATCTGCCCTCGACGATTCTGCACAACTAGAGCCACGCCGTAATCCTCCTCGAGATCGGCGTCCACCTACCCGGTATGTTGCTGCTACTTCTTATTCTACTGAGTTTGGATCCTTTTTAGCTGCTGTTCATGCTGTGCAAGAACCTAATAGTTATCGCGAGGCGGTTCGGCATGTAGAATGGCGCCGAGGCTATGTACGAGAACTCTCGGCTTTGGAAATCTTGGTACTTGGGAGCTTGTGCCTCTTCCTCCAGGTCGCTCCCTCGTATCTTGCCGATGGATATATAAGATTAAGACTCGTTCTGATGGCAGTATTGAGCGTTACAAAGCTCGTCTGGTTGCTCGAGATTTCTCGCAAGAGTATGGTATCGACTATGAGGAGACCTTTGCTCCCGTAGCAAAGATGACATCTGTCCGTGCTTTATTAGCTGTTGCTTCAATTCGCAGTTGGCCTCTCTTTCAGCTTGATGTGAAGAATGCTTTTCTTCACGGTGATCTTCGAGGAAGATATCTTTATGCAACCTCCGCTTTGGTCTTGCTCATACCTGCGGACGGGTTTGCCGCTTGCGACGGGCTCTTTATGGTCTCAAACAGGCCCCTCGTGCTTGGTTTGAGAAGTTCAGTGATACTATTCAGTCTGCTGGTTTCATTCAAAGTGAGGCTGATCATGCTATGTTTGTTCATACCTCTTCTTCAGGCTGCACTATTCTTCTTCTTTATGTTGATGATATGGTCATCACCGGAGATGATCATGACCATATTGAGCATACCAAGCGGCACCTTCAGCAACATTTTGCCATAAAGGATCTAGGACCACTGCGCTATTTTCTTGGGCTTGAGATTGCTCGTAGTTCACGTGGTATTCTCATTTCTCAGCAGAAATATACCGCTGATATTCTGTCCAGGGCTGCTCTATCAGATTTATGTACTGCTGCCACTCCTATTGAGCTCAATAAGAAGTTTTGCCCAGACGATGGAGAACCTCTTTCTGATGTCACCCTCTATCGGACCTTGGTTGGCAGTCTTATTTATCTTACTATCTCCCGACCCGATATCGCCTATGCTGTTCATGTTGTCAGTCAGTTTGTTATTGCTCCTCGAACAACTCATTATGCAGCTGTTCTAAGGATTCTGCGCTATCTTCGAGGCACTTTATCGCGCTCCTTATTTCTACCATCTTCTTCTGCTCTCAAGTTACGTGCCTATTCTGATGCTGATTGGGCTTCCAATGTCAATGATCGCAAATCTATCACTGGTTATTGCATTTTTCTTGGCGATTCACTTATTTCTTGGCGTTCCAAGAAACAACATATTGTCTCACGCTCTTCTACAGAGTCCGAGTATCGTGCTATGGCCGACACTACTGTTGAGATTGTTTGGTTTCGCCGCTTACTTGCTGATATGGGAGTTTCACTTCTGGATCATACTCCTCTGCATTGTGACAACAAGAGTGCCATTCATATCGGTGCAAATCCAGTCTTTCATGAGCGTACCAAACATATTGAGATCGATTGTCATCTGACTCGTCATCATCTCCAAGCTCGCACTATTTCACTTCCTTTTGTTGGAACTGAGAATCAACTTGCCAATTGTTTTACGAAGGCTCTTACATCACAACGATTTAAATTTCTTCTTTCCAAACTCTCGTTATTTGATCCACCTTGAGTTTGAGGGGGGTGTTAGAACATGTTGTATAGTTTTGTAGGTTTTCCTTTACATCTCTTCTTTCTCTTTGGTCCCACATAGGAAGAATGCTAGGCTCCTTTACTCCTCTAAGCCTATATAAAGGCTTCTCATGTACATTGTTTCATACACCATTATAAGAAAACAAATACCATTCTCTTTTAATCTTTCTTTCTTATCAGTTGGGTCCACAAGACTCCCAAGCTGGTGAGGCCCAACCTCCTCCTCATCCACGGCATCGGAGCCAATGGAATGTGGTGGTGGAATGACTTCGTCTCCCCACTCGCTGCCCGCATCATCGTGTACGACCCCGACTTCGGTCTTCTTTGCAGACTCGTTCACGATGAGGCACGAGCGGAGTGAGCAATTCCAAGCCCGGGGCGCGGTTGCTCTAATGGAGGCAATTGATGTGAAGAAGATGAATGTGGTGGGGATGAGCTACGGAGGGTTTGTGGCGTAAAGCGTGGGGGTTCAATTTGGAGAGAGGGTGGACGAAATGGTGATGATTTGCGCGAGGGTGTGCTTGGAGAAGGACATGAACAATATGAACAGAAGAAGGAAAGGAAGATGAACCACACCCACAAAGGAAACAAAAAAGAGAGTTCAGAAAACGAGATAAAAATAACACTATTTTGTCCTTGTCATATCGCCGATTATGTTACCTAAGACGATTCATGATAACTGGATCATTACATAAGTATTTTTAGACGAAAATTAACCGGAAATACTCCATTAAAACTATGAGAATGAACGAACCGTGTCTAACGGGTCGGGCACCCAGGATCCTCCTCCGGTGGGGACACGTGGATCCTGATCCAGGGATGGCCTCTGTCGTATTCATCTCCACGTATGATTACAACGGGAGGCATCAACGGACGATGGGGATGTGTGGGTCCACATGTCAATAGTTGCACAAAATTAATTTATAAATTCAAAGGTATATTGTATTTACATATTTTTTTAAAAGCATGTAAAGCTAATTCCGAATCCCACTAAAAATAAATTTATTTAAGTAAAGAGCGGATAAACCCTCTAGCTTAGGTGGATGCACGCACGAAATAAGTTGACGTGAAGCGTAACTATGATACAATATTAAAATGACCAAATTAAAAGCTTAAATTAATAGGTGAAAGGAATTGTACATGAAGAGTATATAAATTCTGTAGTATAGCGATGTGGGATATCTTATATATAATTGTCGTGGTCAGTCATCTTATTCTTCACATAGGTTGGCCCAAAAATAGATTTTCATTCATCACGTGATTGTTCCGTAGGAAAATTCTCTAATACGTCGTAGATGTTGGATTGGGCCACACATGAGAGAGAGCGGACACACATGGTTGGCTTCGATGAAGGAGAGAGGGTCGTTTGGTGGGAGATCGACTGCTGGGATTGCCTCATTTAGGTGGAAGCACACTTGCATTACGTATATGGGGGAACCTATCCCGTCACGAGACAACGCTTCTTTTTTTTTCTTCATTGGAAAAGCGAAAAATTTTAAATAAAGGTATGAAGTGGAGTCATTTTTTCAAAAAACGATTCAAAGTGGACGTTGTCTCAAATAAGGTCTCGAAGTTAACAATTTAGGCTTAAATAAAGACATGGAGTGATAAACCCAATCTCAAATAAGGCCCCAAGTTTATCTACCAATCATACGTAGCCAGAGGCACTTTCATCCAAAAGCCTTTTTCTTTTTCTTTCTTTCTTCTTACTCCCTTTCTTTTTTGTTTCTTTTCTCTTATTTTTTTCCCTTCATCCTTCCGCAACCTCATTGCACGACCCAAGCATTGTAAGATTTCAGCTGAGATGTTCTCAGTTGCAATCACTAGTCCAACTACTTCTCGGAAGATCCAGAAAACGTCACTTGTGAAGATGAGCAACGGTTATGAAGCTTCGGACTCGAATAACTTTGAGTCTCCACGGTCAAGAAAAATGTCAGAGCATAGCACTCCCTATGTTCTCCCAAAATCGGCATGGACGGAGAAAAAGGCGCTACCAGGAGTTTCCGTGATGATTATCAAGCTTCGATGACTTTATTATTTATGGACGATTTCTCTCCGAAAATCTACGAGATTCCCTTTCGTGTATGTTCTTGCTCTGTGACATCTAAAATGAAGTCTCTCTCAGATATGGAGTCTATGATGGGTGAAGATGATAAAAAAGAAGAAGGAAAGTCTCCAATCACGAGAAAATGGTGATATTGAGAAGGGCTGCGGCCGCGAGCACAACTAGGGCCGCTGGTCCTTAGTCGAAAAAAAAAATAAAGAAAACAAAACAAAACAAAAAAAAAACGATTATAAAAAATTACGTCAACACCGGCCCTATCATGTGGGATGGCCGGCATCCCCGTCAATAATTTGCGGCTAAAATTGACCGAATGAATTCAATTGACAAAATGTAAAAATGATTAGGACTAAATTGGCACATTTGAAATATTTAAGATTGAATTGATATAAGTGTAATAGGTTTAAGACTTTTTTGGTAATTGTCCTTGTGAAAGGTGGCCACAAGTTTTTCCTAAATAATCATTTGTATCGTTAAGAAAAATTAGCTAAAAGAAAATGTCCTCGTTATCAATAACGATTCATGCCTAGATAACTTTTTGCTAACCGTTGAAGTAATCTTCATTCATTCAGTTTTACGAGCAATATGAACTGTCAAAAAAGAAAAACAGTTTTCTTAGTCGTTGATTATCCGGGAAACGAAGGCGACTTTCACCGAACCAATGCACAAGAGCTGATTTACCGGTACCAACACATTTCCATTAGCTTGCTATCGATTTCAATCTACGTGTATCATCTAATAAAGTCTTTGCCTAAGACTCATCATTGATGAGAACTCTTGTCTGGACTCGAATTTAATAACACCAATGCGCGACAATTATTGATCTAACAAAATCCTATGTATGGAGCCCGTATAAGATTTCACAAAATAAACAATTGATTCACTTGATACAAAAGACAAAATAAACAATTGTCCTCTGCCAATTGCCGACTAATATAACACGGGTGGAGTCAGAGAGACGTATTAGACCCAGAAAGAAAAAAAGAAGAGTTTAGGGGAAGAATCACATTTCCAAAAGAGAGAGAGAATGGCTCAAGAGGGGAATGGGACTGCGAGTAGAGGTAGCAGCCGCATCGGCGACAACGAAAACAGGTGGTCGCTTCAGGGAATGACGGCTCTTGTCACCGGTGGAACAAAAGGAATCGGGTCTCTCTCTCTTTATCACTCTCTCTCACCCGACACTTCGTTCTTTTATATCAATGATTTAGATGATCGATCATCCGTTATGATTTATGTTGGAGGAGAAAACATCGTGACAATCTTGAAATCCCGTTCCTCTATAATAATTTGAGCGACAGTAAGATTATGCACTAACTAGGGCAATCCGCGGTCAATGTACTTCTTGTCCCAGCAAGAACAAATTCAGCCTAGAATGTCTAGGCCGGGCATAGTCTTAGCCAAAACAAATCGAGCCAAGATGTATAAATTTAAGCACTTTAAAGTGGGTTTTTTTATATCATGTTTGGGCTCGAAAAAAATCGTTCTGACTAGAGCGTGTCGACCGGACTTCCTGTTGTAAAAAATAAAATGGCTTCGAATCAAAAGAGCAATCAAGTCGGACTTTGAGGCGTGATATCACTTTCCTTAAGGATTTATTTGCCCTACAATTGTTGCTAATGGTCACCGGCAAAAATCCTCCAGGATACAACAAAGTCTCAAAATGAGAATACTAGATAGCAATTCTAGTATTTCTCCAGGGTCTCTCTAGGAAACAAAAGAAATGATGGCTGTAGTTTTCGAAAGAAGACTTGAAGAAATTGATCTCTATTTTCTTTCTTGCCAAAAACTGACATATATAGAAATCGGTCTTAAAGAACATTGGCAACTCTTCACGAAAGGTTGCAAAGCTAACAAAGATATTCCTTCGGAAGAAGTTGCAAACTGAATAGATGCAACCCTTCGGAAAAGATTGAAAACTGAACAAGTATAATCTCCAAAAGTTGTCTTGGAAAGACACATGTAAAATTCGGAATAAAATAAATAAATAAATAAATATATAATTCCGAATTTTCATAATTTCGAAAATTACTTAATAAACAAAAAACAACCTTTCAACTAATAAAAAATTAATAAGATAACCTTACGAAATAAAACAAAAAACAACCTTTGCGCCAAAATCGCGCATCCGCACGCGGGCATTGTGTGGACTAGCACACACCCCATTGTCTTCACTCTAAGGAGCAAGAAGATATTCACAGTTATAAAGCAGCCCACTTTCTCAAAACTTTCCTATGTGGGACAAATGAAAGAGCATTATTTTGTTTGTTTTACGAACAAACATCCAACACTTCCAACCATCAAGAATTTTTTAACCGAGCAAGTGATAGCGGATGCTTCTGAATCCAATAATGTTCGAATCCGTGGATAAAAAGCCTAGACAATTGATATCATCTCTACTTAAAACTTTATATGATAAAAACGACGAGAGACATGATTAGTGAGTTTAATTACTTTGAGGATGTCGTCGCTGGGTCACCGATTCATTCGTTACCTTTTTAAGTTCTGTAGCCTTTAGACGTTGATAACTCATTTGACGTAGCATTACCTAAGAGAATTAGTTTCTCCTTTTGTGATTTCCCAAATAAAACTTCAGTGCATTCAAAGGCTTTAATTATTGGTTTGACTTCAACTGCGATGCGGCCAAATCATCCGCATATTGATGGGTATCACATGTCCTAAGGTCTGGTCACATGGAATTTCTTCTTATGGAAAAGAAAAGTGCTTAATCTTTTCTTGTTTGCAATCACGAGTTGGTGAGTAATCATGTTGTTGTACCATGATTAGGCATGCCATTGTGGAGGAACTAGCGAGGCTTGGGGCGACCGTGTATACCTGCTCTAGAAATGAAGCCGAAATTAATGAATGCTTGAAAGATTGGAAGAGCAAGGGTTTTCGAGTCACGGGTTCGGCTTGCGACGTTTCCTCCAAATCGGAGCAAGAGAAGCTGATGCTCAGCGTGTCACCCCTCTTCGATGGCAAGCTCAACATCCTTGTAAGTCTAAGTCGTCTTTGACCCCGTGGATCCAATAACAATATTAATAACAAGGTTGTGGTTTGTGCTTATCTTTCAATAAAGTTTGTTCGTGGTTTTCATTTGTGGTAGATAAACAACATTGGGACCAACATTGTAAAGACGACCATGGATTACACAGCGGAAGATTTTTCCTTCATCATGACAACTAACTTCGAATCGGCTTACCATCTGAGCCAGCTCGCGCATCCCCTTCTGAAGGCCTCGGGAGCTGGAAGCATTGTGTTCTTATCATCCGTTTGCGGCATTGTTTCAGTGAACGTCGGATCAATTTACTCGGCCACCAAAGGTAAATGTGAATTTTCATAAGTAACTATCTAAACACTGTTAATATGGAATTAAACAAAGTGCGTTTGTTTTCTGTTTTTGTATCCGAATTGATTGGCAGGAGCAATGAACCAATTGACCAAAAATTTGGCATGCGAATGGGCTAAGGACAACATAAGGAGTAACTCTGTTGCACCTTGGTTCATACTGACTCCACTAGCCGAGCTTGTAATTTGATCTTCTAAGGCTTTGAATTTTCGCTCATGCTCGAAAATAGTTCACTTCATAGATCTTGACCATGTTTGCCATCATGATTTGACGTCAAGCATCTGTCGTCGCAGGTACTTGGTGACAAGAATTTTCACGAGGAGGTGATAGCAAGGACGCCGCTCGGCCGCACTGGAGAGCCAGAGGAGGTGTCGTCATTAGTGGCCTTCTTGTGCTTGCCGGCGGCCTCTTACATAACAGGGCAGACTATTTGTGTTGATGGAGGGTTCACCGTGAATGGCTTCTTATTTCCTGGAGCATGAGTCCAACTTTCTTCTATCAGTAAGATGTTCATCATGCATTGTCGTTTCAGGGACAAAGAAGTTTATTTTTCACCAATAAGGACAACATCTCTAATGTGTGTATGTGGACAATTTCTTGATCATACAAGTGTCAGGAAGAGTAGCTTCTATGCTACTTTATGTTTATCTACTCCGACTTTCTATTCACACCGGCGGAAAAATTTCAAATGAATCCTAAATCTATTGGGCGGATATTAATCCTGTCTGAAATTTTTAAATTTTGCAAATGTAATTTTAAACATTTTCATAAAATTCTAATATAATTCTTCAGATTAATTTTTTTCTAAAAATGTTAATATGGCAGATCACTCATCCCGATTGTCCTACATAGTATGGTCGCTTTTTTTTTATTTTTGTTTTCTCCGTCAATTTTTTCCACAAATATAGGATTTCCTGACATTTTCTGAACTTTCTCTTTTTTTCCACAAATATAGGATTTCCACAATTTTTTTCTTATAATTTTCTAAACTTTCTCTTTTTTTGACATGTTTTTCTTTGGTGATTACCATTCATCTTCTTCTTGCTTCTTTTCATGTTCATCTTTTTTGGGATAAGTATACCGCAAGTTCCATAACTTTGGGACGGCATTCACTTGAATGCCATAATTTCTAGAAAATATTCATTTGAGTGCCATAACTTCGAAATGATCATTTGAGTACCATAGATTTTGAAAAACTTTCATCCAAGTGTCCAAAATCTGACATGGCATGGCACTTGTGGTGAATATTTTTTTAAAGTTGTGGGACTCAGTTAATCAATTGAATTCGACAAAAAAAAGTGATTAATTAAAAAGTTATATGGCACCCAAGTGATCAGAAAAAAATTATGCTACTCAAGTGAGCGCCATACAAAAATTATGATACTCAAGTGATAAAAAAAATTATGACACTTAAGTGAGCGCCATACAAAAGTTATGGCACTTATATTATCTTTTTATTTTTATTTTTTTCAAAAACACACACCTCTCTTATCCAGAAATCAGCACTCACGAAGTGACGGCGTCGCCACCCACCTCTCGCATAAACCACCGTTGCTCTGCTTCTAGAGAGGGAGAGAGGCAGAGGCAAAAAAGAGCATCAAGCTTTAAGATTCAGTCCAATGGCCAGGTGTTTTAGCTTCACGGCGACGAGGGACTAGTGCCTCCGCTTCTCCTTCTCGCAAGTCTGGCGTCAAGTCCACCGTCACCGACCTGGCCGCTTCGGTGACGGCACGGTGATGCAATGTCGGGTCCACAAGACTCCCAATCTGGTGAGGCCCAACCTCCTCCTCATCCACAGCATCGGAGCCAACGGAATGTGGTGGTGGAACGACTTCGTCTTCCCGCTTGCTGCCCGCATCATCGTGTACGTCTACTTCGCCGACTTCTACAGGATGAGGCACGAGCGGAGCGAGCAATTCCAAGCCCAGTGCGTGGTTGCTCTAATGGAGGCAATTGATGTGAAGAAGATGGATGTCGTGGGGATGAGCTACGGAGGGTTTGTGGTAGGGTTGTGCAAAATGGACCACTCAATTCGAGAACCGCCCGATTTGGTCCAGTTCTCGGGATCCGATTCCAGCTCCCTAAAAGTGGAACTGGTATCCTGATAGTTCAGTTCCTGGTTCAAAAGGGAACTGGACCGACTATATTTATATAAATATATATATTACTTCAAAAAAAATTAGTTAAAAGTGAATTAAACCCTAAATGAAGTACGTTTTTTGGTTCGTCTTTTCAATTTGAGGATCATTACTGATGTTTGATCATTCATGTTTGCAAAATAATCCTTATCTCTCGATGATTGGTGGGTTTAGTTTATTATTTTTGATCTGCAATATATAAATCTGCTTTTTAATTTTTGTTTATTGTGGAAAATATATGAGCACATAGTTAGGACCAACCGGTCCGGATCCCTAGTTCGTGGAATACACCATTGGTGGTTCAATCCAAATCCTGCTCCGGTGGGGACACGCGGTGCCCGATCCGGCTATGGCCTCTCTCAGATTCATCTCCATATATGCTTACATCGGGAGGCATCAACGATGGGTACGTTTGTTTGACAAAAAAAAAAATATGGGGACGTGTGGGCCCACATGTCAATAATTGCATCAAATTAATTTAGAAATTCAAAAGTACATTATATACACATATATTCAGAAGGCACGTAAAGCTAATTCCGAGTCCCACCAAAAATAATTTTGTTTGCGTACAGCGCATATAAAACTTATAGCCGAGTGATGTGAAATTTGATGAACGAGGTGGATGAAACCAAATAAGTTGATCTACCAATCATATTTTTATATGGCCAGAGGCACTTTCATCCAAAAGCTTTTTGCTTTTTTATGTTCTCTCTTCTCGTTTTTTTCCCTTCATCGTTCCGCAACCTCATCGCACGACCCAGGCATTGTAAGATTTTCAGCTGAGAAGATGTTCTCAGCTACAATCACTAGTCCAGCTAGCGCAAGGAAGATTCGGAAAACATCAATTGTGAAGATGAGCAACGGTTATGAAGCTGTGGACTCGAATAACTTCGAGTCTCCACAGTCAAGAAAAGGGCAGAGCAAAGCACTCCCTGTGTTCTCCCAAAACTTGGCATGGACGGAGAAAAGGTGATACCAGGAGTTTCCGAGATGATTATCAAGCTTCCATGACTTATTATATATGGACAATTTCCCTTCGAAAATTTACGAGATTACCTTTTGTGTATATTCTTGCTCTGTGACATCTATGAAGAAGTCTCTCGGATCTGGAGTCTATGATGGGTGAAGATGATGAAAAAAAAAAACAAAAGGAAGATCTCCAATCGCCAGAAAATGGTGATATTGAGAAAGAATGAACACGAATATCCTTTTAAAATTCCTTCCTTGAGAATGAATTTTTTTGGCTCCTTCCTCCTCCGTATCTCCTCTACCGCATCTCTTCCAGTCGTTTGCCCCTGTGATGAAAAACCAATTCATTTAGAAAACCCATCTGACTCAACGTTCTAGAAGACCCGCGAGTGAGATCGAAAATAAATTTGGAAAGCATTGATGTGGACATTTTTTAATAATTTTTTTTGAATTTTTTTTTATCTTTTTTATCTTTTCTTTACTTCTTTTTTTTTTAACTAAGGGCCGGTGATCACCGGATCTGGGCGAGAGCAAGCCCTCACCTAATATGGGTACCGCGGCCTCGCTCGAGGCTAGCAAGAGCCGCGACACCTTCGCTTGGCCCAAATCTAGCGAGGGCGCAGGGACCACTTGCCATCCTTAGTAGGGATGAACAAGATGGATTGACCGAAGTAGGAATCGCCCGGACCGGACCAACCGAAAATTCTAATCCGATTCCCGGTTCCCGGTTCCCAGTTCCTAAAAGTGAAACTGGTGTCCGGACAGTCCAATTTCCAGTTCCAAGGGGGGAGCCGAACTGGACCGATTGTTTTGTTTTTTAAATATCTCACGCATGCCTCCTCAATTCATACTTTGATTGGGACTAGGGAGTGTTCAGTCCTCTAAATGCTCCAAATCCAGCCAAACGAAGCCAACTTGCTCTTGCTAACAAATGATCAAAAAGTGACGCTAGAGATGAGGAGAGACAACAGAGACTGAGGTCGATATTTAAGGTGGGCAACCCAAAACTGGTCGAAATAACATTGACCCGGATCTCATCGTTCAAGACTTCATATAAATCAAAGAGGTAAGACACGTGCTTTGAAAATCCCACACCAGCCAAAGACAGATGATGATAGAAGGTCACGCTTGCATATGAATACACAGGAGTAGAGACAAAGCGCCTTTCAAGGTGAGACAAGAGCTATCAAACTCCGTTTGCTGGCATCATCTCCCTCATCATGTCTTACAAAGATGTTCAGAACTCAATGGACCCACCGAATTATTCTCTTGAGTTCTGTTTATGCTCAACAAGCGCAGTACGTCGTCACTAGTTAATTATTGGACGATAAAAGATTTCTCGGTGATGGAGAGCGAGGCATTTTTCCTTTGAACTTGACCGGTTTCATTGGACCGCTCGGAAACTGATCACCCCTACTCCCCGGCCACAACAAGGGCCGCTGGTCCTCAGTAAAAAAAATCAAAGTAAAGAAAAAAAAACAATAAATAATAAATAATTATAAAAAAGTTCAAAAAATTATTTAAAAATGTACACGTTAGTGCAGGCCGTGTCACGTAGGATTGATGCGGAATTTATTAGTGGTGCGTTTCTGGACCGATTGGACAAACAAAAGTCCAAACGGAAAGCCAAATGGTATTAGATAGTATTTTTTCTATTATTTTAGTATTTTTTTATGAGTTAATTTTAAGGGTCGTTTTTGTAATTTTGCTATTTGATGCTTATTAACTTTCCTATTATGATTAGGTTTCCAATTCAGATTAGGTAACTTTCCTATTATGATTAGGTTTAACCCCTATAAAAGGGTGTTTAGGGTTTGTTTTGAAAAGAGAACATTATTATCATCAATATTGAATTTCGAGATTTTTCTCTCTAAGCAAGGTTTTGCTTGAATTATTCACTGAACGTTGCGTCAGGTGGTATCAGAGCCTATGGCGACTGGCGGTGGTCTTCGTGACGATGCTCAGGAGACTAGAGCCCCAACCCTTGGGGACGACGCGCTGCAACGTTTGGAACAGCGTTTAATGGAACGCTTGGATCAACGATTCGATCAAAGTCTTCGTCATTTCGAAGAACGATTTAACGAGTTAACAGAACGATTCGAAGGTCTCGGCGTTGATGTGAACCGGAATCGGCAGAACGACAGAAGGCCGGGTGCAGATCTTGCTCGTGGTGATCCTGTTGATAGGCATGTTCCTGTCCGCAGGCAGAATAACCTTCTGTTTTCAAAGAGTTTGGAAGAAGAAGAAACTAAAATTTTTGATGAGGAACGTGCTGATTATGGCGGCAGACGTCGTCATGGAGGATTTCAAGGAGGATATGATCGGAGAGATGGAAGACGACAACGCTATGACGATCGTGAAGGTAACGACTTTAAATTGAAAGTCGATATCCCTTATTTTAATGGTAGTCTGGGTATAGAAGAATTTCTGAATTAACTTGCTGATATAGATAGATTTTTTGATTATATGGAGACCTCTAGTGAGAAAAGGGTGCGATTAGTAGCCTGTAGATTAAAGGGGGGTGCGTCTGCATGGTGAGAGAGATTACAGAATAGGAAGGAACGAGAAGGGAAAGATAGAGTTCGAACTTGGACTAGGATGAGGAGGCTGCTGAAGCAAGAATTCCTTCCACCCGACTATGAGCAGATTATGTTCCAGCAGTACCAACGTTGCCAGCAGGGCAATCGGACTGTGCATGAGTATACGGCCGAATTTATGAGATTGGCGGAGCGGAATAATTTATTAGAGATGGAGGGACAGCAAGTGGCCAGATATCTTGATGGTTTGAAACCCTTCATTCGAGATAAAATTAGAGTACAGTTTCTGTGAAATTTAACTGAAGCCAAGAATATGGCGATGAAGGCAGAATTGATGCAGCAAGATAGGGGAAGAAGAGGCTACGAAAATTATCGAGGTAGCAGTTCGAGCAGTTCGGTAGAAAATAGCAGTTTCAATAATCGCTTTAACGCAGGGCGAAATCAGGAAGATAAGGCGGTAGAAAAGCGCCCTATGAACGAGTCGAGGGATAAGGGAACGCAAGCGCAGAAAACTGCGAACCCTAACCCTTATGCTAAACCAGCCGCGATAAAGTGTTACAGGTGTAATCAGCCTGAACACCGATCTAATGAATGCCCTCAGAGAAAGACCGTAAACGTAGCAGCGAGAGAAGAGGAGGAAGATGGATATTGCTATGCGCCGGATGGTGAGGACGATGATTTTGAAGATGAAGAAGAGGAGCAAGTAAACTGTGTGGTGCGCAGGATGATGTTGGCCCCAAAACAGGAAGATGATTCGCAGCGCCATCAGTTATTCCGAACCAGGTGCACTATTATGGGAAAGATCTTTGCTGTGGTTATTGATAGTGGAAGCATGGAGAATATCATTGGGAAGGAGGCAGTGAAGAAGTTGGGAATACCCGTAGAGAAGCATCCTAATCCCTATACGTTAGGATGGATTAAATCTGGAGCGGAAAGAATTCAGATAACTGAGCGATGTAAAATTCCATTCTCCATCGGTAAGTATCATGATGAGCTGTATTGTGATGTAGTAGACATGGATGTATGTCATGTGTTATTTGGGAGGCCGTGGCAATTTGATGTAGATGCTCAGCATTCGGGAAGAAGCAATCAGTATAACCTTGTGAAGGATGGAGTGAAGTATACGTTGCTACCCCTGAAGAACAAAGGAAAACAAGCTGTTGAAAATAATTTCCTTACCCTTACGAGGAAATTTGAAGCTGAGGTTAAGGAGACTCGATAGATTCACGTGCTGGTCGTGAAACAAGCAATTGAGACTGAGGCTGAATTACAAGTGGAGGAGCAGCCCGAATCAGTTAAACCTTTATTGAAAGAATTTAGCGAACTGATGCCTGAAGAGATTCCAGATGGGTTGCCGCCTATGCGTGATATTCAGCACCATATAGACTTAATTCCTGGTGCTAGTCTGCCAAATTTACCGCACTACAGGATGAGTCCTAAGGAGAGTGAGATTCTGAAAGAAAAGGTGGAGGAGTTATTGCGAAAGGGGCACATTCAGAATAGCATGAGCCCATGTGCTGTTCCGGCCTTGTTGACTCCTAAGAAAGATGGGAGTTGGCGGATGTGTGTAGATAGCAGGGCCATTAATAAAATAACCGTGGGCTATAAGTTTCCAATTCCGAGATTGGATGACATGCTGGATAGGTTGCACGGTGCTAAGTGGTTCTCGAAGCTGGATTTGAAGAATGGATACCATCAGATTCGGATTCGGCCCGGAAATGAGTGGAAGACAGCTTTCAAAATAAAGGAGGGGTTAATGGTTGGTGATACCTTTTGGACTTTCCAATCCTCCAAGCACTTTCACGAGGCTTATGAATCAGGTTCTGAAATTTTTTATTGGCAAATTTGTTGTAATTTATTTTGATGATATCTTGATTTATAGTAAGACCGAGGAGGATCATCTGATGCATTTAAGGGAGGTGTTGACAGCCTTACAGATTAATAAGCTGTATATTAATCTTAAGAAGTGCAGTTTTTTAACTAATAAGCTGTTATTCTTGGGGTTTATTATTACTGCTGAAGGAATAGAGGTAGATGAGGCGAAGGTAAGAGCAATCAGAGAGTGGCCGACTCCTAAAACAGTTTCTGACGTTAGGAGTTTTCATGGGTTGGCTACTTTTTATCGGCGATTTATTAAGAATTTTAGTACTATCGCAGCCCCAATTACTGAATGTATAAAGAAAGGCAAATTTCTATGAGGAGAGGAAGCTGAGAATAGTTTTGCTATTTTGAAGGAGAAGTTATGTACTGCACATGTTCTTGCTTTACCTGATTTTGATAAACCGTTTAAAGTTGACTGTGATGCTAGTGGAGTGGGTATAGGAGCTGTTTTATCTCAAGAGCGCAGACCAATTTGCTATTTCAGTGAGAAGCTTAGCGAGGCGAGACAGAAGTGGAGCACTTATGACAAAGAATTTTATTCTGTCGTAAGGGCTTTGAAGACCTGGTAGCATTATCTGATTGGGAAAGAATTCGTCCTTTATTCTGATCATGAAGCTTTGAAGTATCTGAATAGTCAGAAGAGGATTAACAAAGATATGCATGCGCGATGGTGTCAATTTTTGCAAAAATTTCCTTTCAGATTACAGCATAAGTCAGGTGTGCATAATGTTGTAGCAGATACATTGAGTAGGAGAGCTGGCTTGTTGATTATATTAAGCCAAGACATCTTGGGGTTCGAGCAGCTGAAAGATTGTTATGCAGATGATGATGACTTTGGGCAAATTTAGAAGTCATGTGCTTCTGGTCAACCTGTGCAAGAATTTTATGTGCAGGATGGCTATTTGATGCGTAGCAACCAGCTTTGCCTTCCTCGAACATCATTACGAGAGAAGGTAATTCGTGATTTACATGATGGAGGATTAGCTGCACACCTGGGTCGTAATAAAACTATTGCTGCAGTCCGGGAGCGATTTTACTGGCCCCAGTTGCGTAGAGATGTCAGCAGTTCTATTGGCAGGTCGCCTTTTTCTGTTGTTTATATAAAGGCGCCTCAGCATACTCTGGATTTGGTACAGTTGCCTAAGCAAGCGGATAAAAGTGTAGCAGCGGATCATATGGCTAAACAGATTGTGGAAGTGCATCATGAAGTCAAACAGAAGCTAGAGGAAGCTAATCAGAAGTATAAAGCTGGAGCAGATAAGCACAGGCGAAAGCAGGTGTTTGCGGTAGGTGATCAAGTCATGGTTTTTCTTCGTAAAGAGCGATTACCAGCTGGATCTTACAGTAAATTACAGCCAAAGAAGTATGGACCTTACGCTGTCAGCAAGAAGATCAACGATAATGCTTATGTTATAGACCTTCCACATAGCATGGGCATATCCAACACTTTTAATGTTGCTGATTTGTCACCGTTTCATGAGTCCACAGAGCCGTTATATCCAGATCCTGATTTTAACTCGAGGACGAGTTCTTTTCAAGTGGAGGAGAATGATGCGGAATTTATTAGTGGTGTGTTTCTGGACCGATTGGACAAACAGAAGTCCAAACGGAAAGCGAAACGGTGATGCGATTAGATGGTTTTTTTTCTATTATTTTAGTATTTTTTATGAGTTAATTTTAAGGGTCGTTTTTGTAATTTTGCTATTTGATGCTTATTAACTTTCCTATTATGATTAGATTTCCTATTATGATTAGGTTTCCAATTCAGATTAGGTAACTTTCTATTATGATTAGGTTTCCTATTGTAATTAGGTTTAACCCCTATAAAAGGGTGTTTAGGGTTTGTTTTGAAAAGAGAACATTATTATCATCAATATTGAATTTCGAGATTTTTCTCTCTAAGCAAGGTTTTTTCTTGAATTATTCGTTGAACACTGCGTCAAGGACAGCTAGCGTCCTCAATAACAATTTGCAACCAAAATTGGCTGGATAGACTCAATTGGCAAAATGTGAAAATGTCTAGAATTAAATTACCATATTTGAAATGTTGGATTAAATTGGCACAAGTGTAACAGTTATAAAAATTGTCCCCAAGAAAGGTGGCCACAAGATTTTCCTAAATAATCTTTTGTATCGTTAATAAAACTAGTTAAAGGAAAATGTCATCATTATCAATAACGATTTATGCATGGATAAGTTTTCGCTGACCGTAAAAGTAATATTCATTCATTCAATTTTTTGAGGAAGAAAAATGTTTTCTAAGTCGTTGATTATCCGGGAAACGAAAGTGACTCACACCGGACCAATGCACAAGAGCTGATGTACCGGGACCAACACATTTTCATTAGCTTGCTGGGGATTTCAATCTGCCTGTATCATGTAAAAGAGTCTTTGTCTAAGACTCGTCACGTGTGAGAACACTTGTGTGGACTCGAATCCAGTAACACCAATGCACGACAATTGTTGATTGACTTGATATAAAAGGTAAAATAAACATGTATGGCAGATTTTTAATGGTTCTCATTGACAGAACTTTGACGGAGGGTAATATGTCACATAGGTATAAGTTTGAGATTTTTTGTGTTATAGAAAAAAGTTTAGGACAAATATGCCACCGTGAGCATAGTTTAAGGTTTTTTTTATAAAAATGGTTAATACCATGAAAACCTCAAACTGATACACCTGTGACAAATTAATCCCAAACTAATTTTTTGATTACAAAAAATCCCAAATTGGTACATCCGTAATAAATTTACCCTCATTTAGTTTCCGTTAAATTTTACCGTCAAAGTTCTGAGTTTGATGACACGTATGTATCAATTTGGGGTTTTATCCTTCGTTTGTCATATGTGTAATAATTTATGGTTTTTCGTGATATTAATCCAATTTAAAGAAGGGTAAATTTGTCACAAATGTACCAGTTTGGGATTTTTTTGTGGTCAAAAAATTAGTTTTGAGTAAATATGTCACAAGTGTACCAGTTTGGGATTTTTTGTTGTCAAAAAAATAATTTAGGGTAAATTTATCACATGTGTATTAAGTTTATGATTTTTCTTGATATTAACCTTTATAAAATTATAGATATGGTTAATACCACGAAAAACCCTAAACTAGTACACATGTGACAGATTTGCTCCAAACTGATACATCTATGACAATTTTACCCCGAACTTTTTTTTTAACCACCAAAAACCCCAAACTGGTACACCTGCGACAATTTTACCCCAAACTATTTTTTTAATAATATTTTTTTTGAATTTTTTTTTAGTTTTTCTTTTCTTTTCTTTTTCCTTTCCTTTTCTTTTTCCTTCATCTTCTTTATCTTCAACCTCTGGCTGGAGAGGTCGGCCCCGCCGGCGGCTAGCGAGGCCGACCTCGCCGACAACTGGCGAGGTCGGCCTTGCCCCACCCCTGGCGAGGTTCGACCTCGCCAGTTGCCGGTGAGGGGTCGGCCCCGCCGTCACTGGCGAGGCTCGGCCCTGTCGGCAACTGGCGAGGTCGGCCTCGCCCAGAAGCGGCGAGGTTGTGCCTCGCCAGTGACAGTGAGGACGACCCCTCGCCGGCAACTGGCAAGGTTCAACCTCGCCGCTTCTGGGCGAGGTTGATCTCGCCAGTTGCTGGCGGGGCCGAGCCTCACCAGCGGCCGGCGGGGCCGAGCCTCGCCAACGGTCAGCAGGGCCGGCCTCGCCGGCAACTGGCGAGGTCGGCCTTGCCCACTCCTGGCGAGGGGTCGTCCTCGCCGTCACTAGCGAGGCAGCCTCGCCAGCGACGGCGAGGACGACCCCGCCAGTTGCTGACGTGGCTGAGCCTCGCCAGCAACGGCGAGGACGACCCCTCGCCAGGGGTGCCTCGCTAGCGACGGCGAGGACGACCCCGCCAGTTGCTGACGTGGCTGAGCCTCGCCAGCAACGGCGAGGACGACCCCTCGCCAGGGGTGGGGCAAGGTCAACCTCGCCAGTTGCCGGCGAGGCAGGCCCTGCTGGCCGGTCGTCGGACAGGCGACCAGCCAGAAGTTGAAGACGAAGGAAAAAAAAAGAAAAGGAAAGGAAAAAGAAAAGAAAAGAAAAACTAACGAAAAAAAATATTTAAAAATTAGTTCGGGGTAAAATTGTCGCAAGTGTACCAGTTTGAGGTTTTTAGTGGTCAAAAAAATTGTTCGGGATAAAATTGTCACAAGTATACCGGTTTGGGGTTTTTTGTGATTAAAAAAATAGTTTGGAGTAAATCTATCACATATGTACCAGTTTATGATTTTTTGTGGTATTAACCCTTGTAGATATGTACACACACTTCCAAGGAGAAATGCCGTCCACCACTCTTGTATAAAATGAATTGCTCTAAAATATATAATAATTTTTATATATTTACTCAACACTTCATATATTTTATAAAAGTCTGTGCAACAAGCAGACATACATGTCTAGTTGTATGTCACATCGAAATGCCAATAAGGCAACCAATAGAGGAGGGAGGGGTAAATTGGTGGATACGTGAATTTTTTTCGATCGTGCTTTTTCCATTCCTCTTTAACTTAAACACTCCCTTTCACAGTACTTTCATCATATTACCCCTTGTGTTGTCCACCAGTTAGCATGCTTCAAAAGATGCTCTTGATGTCCAACTTACTGAATCGAAAATAATTCAACACAAAGCGTAACCTCTTTCTCCAGCAAAACCACGGATTGTCCTGTAGTGATGAGTGGATCGCGAGTTACAGAGGCTTTCCGCTACCGCAACAATAGATACTGCAACACTAAGTATTTACAAGAGAAATACTCTACCTAAAGATACAATTCCAGAGTAATTCTCAATACAACCATTAGTTATAACACAAGACAATAAGCACAAAATGATTCTCGAAAATCGCAAATGTTATTCAGTGATCTCCCAATTCCTTCAAGCTAAATGATCAACCTTATAATAGATTGCTTATTCGAACATTGCTTATGAGATGATCTCGTAGCCATCGCTTGAATCGAGATTGACCTGCACAATAATCTTTGTAGAATTTTCCAAATCCTCATATGGTTGTTTCCGTAAGTACTTCAATCACCAAGCGATCATCTTGTAATCAACGAGATTTTTTATTAAACGACTATAAGAAACTTTGTACATTTCGTAAAAATAGTGGTTCTTATAAGTTGATCATAGTCAACGAGACAAATTTTGTCTTATTTTGATTCTTAAATAGTCGCTTCCAAATTCATGATGCTAACGTTCAAGAACGTTGGTTCTATAACCTCTATACGAAACACTCTCACAGGAGTGATTTTGTGATAGTCAAAATACATAGTTAAAGTACAAAGGGCGTAGGGGAGATTTCTCAACACATAACGTAGCCCCTCCTCCTCTTACCTCCTTTTCGTGCATGCTTCATCAATTAGATTGAATTGGATACTGAATAGGCCTCATTTAGAAGGTCCCATACGATTAAATATGTTGACTTGAATCTTTTTGTGGGTTACATCTGATGCATTGCTGACTGTATTAATTCAAAACTTATAACTTGGTAGTCTCTGAGTATGAACATGGACACAGCAACGGGATGATGTAAGAACCAACTGAGTTTTTAGTCATTGATAAGACCCCGAGCGAGATTTCAAACGTTTGGAGCCGCCTTAGACTCCGAACCATCGTTTGATTTGACTGGCAGCATTATGTGGCATCGAGTGGTGAGTTGTCTACGCTACTGTGGTCCTTGGGCACAAGTTTCTGCAACTTCTCCCAGCCATAATCTTTTTGATTTAGCTCGTGTAACAGGTAACTCTTCTTTTTTTGGGTAATATATTATTAGGAAAATTTCAAATAAAGACTTGAATTGAGATGATTTTCTCAAAAAATGATCCAAAGTGAGCATCGTTTCAAATAACGACATGAAGTGGACAAGTTAATTTCAAATTATGGCATGAAGTGGACAAATTAGTCTCAAATAAGGGCCTGAGCATATCGGCCGGAAAATACCCTTCTCTGAAACAAAGTCCACTTTGGGCTCTCATTTGAGAAAATCACTCTACTTCGAATTCTTATTTGAAATAAAATCCTCTTTGGTCCTTCATTCGAGAAAATTACTCCACTTCGGGCTCTTATTTGAAAATTTATCTATATTAGATTTTTTAGAGCCTATTTAGGACTTTTTAGTTTCTTTTTTGGCTTTCTCAAATTAGTAATTGCAAATTTTCTAATAAAAATTATAATCAAAACATTTAACATGACCTTAGATGTTAATATTTACCGATATACTTTTACACTGTCAGGTTATTCATTAGTAAATATGTAAGTCAAATCTTAAACGCCAAGGGCAAAAGATAAACATCAGAATGTTCAAACTCAAAGCAACTGAAAATCAATTCGAACACAAGGGGCAAAACGACACACGGAACCCCTATTTACATAGTAACAGCAATGCGTCAATTATTGATCTTGTGAAATCTTATCATGCGGAGCCCACGTGAGATTCATGAGATGAACAGTTATGTTTGCAGACTTCTATGACCGTACGTAAGTGATCTGTCCACCATATTTGTGTGGTCAGGAAGCCTCTTCCAATTGCCGTCTCTCTCTCGACCGGTCAAGGACTTACATAACACAGGTGGAGAGTTAGAGAGACGCATCAGACCCAAAAAGAAACAAGAGTGCATAGAAAGAGAGAGAGAGAGAATGGCTCAAGAGGTGAATGGGACTACTGCAGGTAGATGTAGCAGTCGCAACAACGAGGGCGAAAACAGGTGGTCGCTTCGGGGAATGACCGCTCTCGTCACCGGCGGAACCAAAGGAATCGGGTCTCTCTCTCTCGCCGAACACTTTGTTCTTTTGTGTAGATGATTTCGATGATTGATTGTCTGTTGTGATTTAGGTTGGGGAAGAAAACATTGTGATTTAGGCATTTGAAGACCATGATCAATCTTGAAATCTCATTCCTCTATAATAATTTGAGCGATAGCAGTAGGATTGTGCACTGTCTATGTCCATCTCGGGTAAAGGTACTTCTTGTCCTGGCCAGAACAAATTGAACCTAGAATTTTAAGGCCGAGCACAATCCTACCCAGAACAAATCGAGCCAAGATGGATAAATTTAAGCACTTTATTCCGTCATATCTGGCCTCAAAAGAATCGTTCCGACCAGAGCGCGTCAAACCGGCTTCCAACCATCAAGATTTTTTGAACCGCCCGAGTGATAGCGGATGCTTTTGAATTCAATAATGTTCGACTCCAAGGATAAAAAGCTAGACAATTGATATCATCCCCACTTAAAATTCTATATGATGGAATCGACGAGAGACTTGATTAGAGAGCTCAATTACTTTGAGATCGTCATTGCTGGGTGACTGATTCATAGCTAATGTTTTTTAAGTTATGTGGCCTTTAGACATTCATAGCGCATTTGAAATATCATTAGCTAATAGAATTTGCTTCTCCTTTTGTGATTTCCCAAATAAAAATCCAGTGCATTCAAAGGCTTTAATTGTTGGTTTGACTTCAATTGCGAATGCAGCCAAATCTTCCGCACTTAACATTCCTGGGTATCGCATGTACTAAGGTCTTGTCACGTGGAATTTCTTCTGCTGGAAAGGAAAAGGGCTTAATCTGTTCTTGTTTGCAATTACAAGTTGGTGAGTAATCATAATGCTGTACCATGATTAGGCATGCCATTGTGGAGGAACTAGCGAGGCTTGGGGCGACCGTGTATGCCTGCTCCAGAAATGAAGCCGAAATTAATGAATGCTTGGAAGATTGGAAGAGAAAAGGTTTCCGAGTCTTGGGTTCGGTTTGCGATGTTTCCTCAAAATCGGAGCGAGAGAAGCTGATGCTCACCGTGTCCTCCTCCTTCAACGGCAAGCTCAACATCCTGGTAAGTCTAAGTTGTCTTTGATCCCGTGGAACTAATAACGATATTAATAACTAGGTCGCAGTTTGCGCTTGTCTTTCAATGGATTTTGTTCTTGGTTTTCATTTGTGGTAGATAAACAACGTTGGGACCAACACTATAAAGACGACCGTGGATTACACAGCCGAAGATTTTTCCTTCATCATGACAACCAACTTCGAATCGGCTTACCATCTGAGCCAGCTCGCTCATCCCCTTCTCAAGGAATCGAGAGCTGGAAGTATTGTGTTCTTATCTTCCGTCTGCGGTGTCGTTTCAGTGAACGTCGGATCAATTTACGCGGCCACAAAAGGTAAATGTAAATTTTTATGAGTAACTATCTAAACAATGTTAATATGGAATTAAACAAAGTGCGTTTGTTTACTGTTTTTGTATCCGAATTGATTGGCAGGAGCAATGAACCAGTTGACCAAGAATTTGGCATGCGAATGGGCTAAGGACAACATAAGAAGCAACTCTGTTGCACCTTGGTTCATAATGACTCCACTAGCCGAGCCTGTAATTTGATCTCCGAAGACTTTAAATTTTCTCTCCTGCTCGAAAATAATTCACTACAAACGTTTTGACCATGTTCGCCATCATGATCTAATGTTAACTCAAATTTCGTCGCAGGTACTTAGTGACAAGAAGTTTCACGAAGAGGTGATAGCAAGGACGCCGCTCGGCCGCACCGGAGAGCCGGAGGAAGTGTCATCGTTAGTGGCCTTCCTGTGCTTGCCAGCTGCCTCTTACATAACGGGGCAGACCATTTGTGTCGATGGAGGGTTCACCGTGAATGGCTTCTTATTTCCGATAGCATAAGTCCAGCTTTCTTCTGCCTCTAAGATGTTCATGGTGCATTGTCATTGCGGGGACAAAGAAGTTTTTTAACCAATAATAGCAACATCTATGTACATTAATGTGTGTGCGTGGACAATTTCGTGTTCATACATAAGTATAAGGGAGAACTCTTACTTTCATCTACACTCACCTTCTATTCTCACTGGTCGAAAATTTTTCAAATTAGTCCTAAATCTGTTATAAAGATATCAATTCAGTTTTAAACTTTTAAGATTTTCATAGCACGACCCAAGCATTTTCAGAAACATTTTCAGCTGAGATTCTCATAGCACGACCCAAGCATTGTAAGATTTTCAGCTGAGATGTTATCAGCTGCAATCACTAGTCCAGCTAGCATCAGGAAGATCCGGAAAACGTCACTTGTGAAGATGAGCAAATGGTTATGAAGCTTCAGACTCGAATAACTTCGAGTCTCCACGGTCAAGAAAAGGGCAGAGCAGAGCATTCCCTGTGTTCTCCCAAAACCGGTATGGACGGAGAAAAGGTGCTACCAGGAGTTTCCGTGATGATTATCAAGCTTCCATGACTTTATTATTTACGGACGATTTCTCTCCGGAAATCTACGAGATTCCCTTTCGTGTATGTTCTTGCTCTGTGACATCTAAGATGAAGTCTCTCCCAGATATGGAGTCTATGATGGGTGAAAATGATGGAAAAAAAAAGAGAGGAAGGTGTCCAATCGCAAGAAAATGGTGATATTGAGAAGGGTCACGAGCCCTCCCCGGCATAACAAGGGCCGCTGGTCCTCAGTCGAAAAAAAAAGAGTAAAGTAAAGAAAAGAAAACAAAAAAACCAATTATAAAAAATTACATCAGCGCCGGCCATGCCATATAGAACGACCGGCGTCCACGTCAACAATTTGCGGTCAAAATTGGCCGGATGGACTCAATTGATAAAATGTGAAAATATTTAGGACTAAATTGACACGTTTGAAATGTCTAAGATTGAATTGGCACAAATATAATAGGTTTAAGACTTTTTTGGCAATTGTCCATGAGGAAGGTGGCCACAAGTTTGTCCTAAATAATCATTTGTATCGTTAAGAAAAATTAGTTAAAGGAAAATGTCCTCATTATCAATAACGATTCATACCAAGATAATTTTTAGCTGACCGTTGAAGTAATCTTTATTTGTTCAATTTTGCGAGCAATACCAGCTATCATTTTGAGAAAAAATAGTTTTTTAAGTCGTTGATTATCCGGGAAACGAAGGCAACTCGCACTGGACCAATGCACAGGAGCTGATTTACCGGTACCGACACATTTTCATTAGCTTGCTATCGATTTCAATCTGCCTATATCATCTAAAAAATTCTTTGCCTAAGACTCATCATGGGTGACAACTCGTCTGGAATCGAATTTAATAACACCAATGCACGACAATTATTGATTCACTTGATACAAAAGACAAAATAAACAACTGCCTCTGCCGATTGCCGGCTAATATAACGCAGGTGGAGAGTCAGAGAGACGCACTATACCCAGAAAAAAAAAGAAGAGTTCAGGGGAAAAATCACATAGTAGAAAGAGAGAATGGCTCAAGACCGGAATGGGACTGCGAGTAGATGTAGCAGCCGCAACGCGACAACAGAACAGGTGGTCGCTTCAGGGAATGACTGCTCTCGTCACCGGTGGAACCAAAGGAATCGGGTCTCTCTCTCTCGCCGAACGCTTCGTCCTTTTGTATCAATGATTTGGATGATTGATCGTCCGTTATGATTTAGGTCGGGGAAAAAACATAGCGATAATTTTAAATTGTAATTATTTGAATAATTTAGTAAATTAGATTATTGAAATGTACAAAAAGAATCACTTAATAAAAAAGGAACAAGAAACCAGTAAGTTGTAAAATATTATAGTTTCTATTTATTCAGTATTATATATGACTAAATTTATATACTTTTGGGAATGAGTTGTTTTATATTATTATCGTTCATGGACTTGTTCTTACGCTGAGCATCTATTGAAGATGTATATCCTGAAGTTTTAACTTGATACAAAAGACAACATTTATCCCGGTCACGGGTAATGTCAGGGTTGATTAGTATTTGCCTCTGCCAATTGCCGTCTCTCTCTCTCTCTCGGCCACAGAAGGACTCATATAATACCAGGTGGAGAGTCAGAGAGACGCATTAGACCCAGAAAGAAGAAAGAAGAGTGCAGGGGAAAAATCACATTTTAGAAAGAGAGAGAGAATGGCTCAAGAGGGGAATGGGACTGCGAGTAGATGTAGCGGCCGCAACGGCGACGACGAAAACAGGTGGTCGCTTCATGGAATGACTGCTCTCGTCACCGGTGGAACCAAAGGAATCGGGTCTCTCTCTCTCTCTCACCGAACACTTCGTTCTTTTACATCGATGATTTGGATGATCGATCATCCATTATGATTTATGTTGGGGGAAATAGGGCCAAGATGGATAAATTTAAGCACTTTAAGTGGGTTTTTTTTATCATGTTCGAGCCCAAAAAAATCGTTCTGACCGGAGCATGTCGACCGGGCTTCCAACCATCAAGATTTTTTGAACCACGCAAGTGATAGCGGATGCTTCTGAATCCATTAATGTTTGAATTGGTGGATAAAAAGCTAGATGATTGATATAATCATTACTTAAAACTTTATACGATGGAAATGACGAGAGACAAGATTAGAGAGTTCAGTTACTTTGAGGATGTCGTCGGTGGTTGACTGATTCATACGTTACCTTCTTAAGTTCTGTAGCCTTTGGACGTTGATAGCTCATTTGACATATCATTAGCTAATAGAATTAGTTTCTCCTTTTTGTGATTTCCCAAATAAAAACCCAGTGCATTCGAAGGCTTTAATTATTGGTTCGACTTCAATTGCGATGCGGCCAAATCTTCCGCACATTCCTGGGTATCTCATGGACGAAGCTCTTGTCACGTGGAATCTCTTCTAATGGAAAAGAAAAGGGCTTAATCTGTTCTTGTTTGCAATTAAGAGTTGGTGAATATATCATACTGGTGTGTCATGATTAGGCATGCCATTGTGGAGGAACTAGCGAGGCTTGGGGCCACCGTGTATACCTGCTCCAGAAATGAAGCCGAAATTAATGGATGCTTGAAAGATTGGGAGAGCAAGGGTTTTCGAGTCTCGGGTTCGGCTTGCGACGTTTCCTCAAGATCGGAGCGAGAGAAGCTTATGCTCACAGTGTCCTCCCTCTTCGATGGTAAGCTCAACATCCTGGTAAGTCTGAATCGTCTTTGATCCTGTGGATCCAAAAACAATGTTAATAACAAGATCGCAGTTTACGCTTGTCTTCCAACAGATTTTGTTCTTGGTTTTCATTTGTGGTAGATAAACAACGTTGGGACTGCCATATTAAAGCCGACCGAAGATTACACAGCGGAAGATTTTTCCTTCATCATGACAACTAACTTCGAATCGGCTTACCATCTGAGCCAGCTCGCACATCCGCTTCTCAAGGCCTCGGGAGTTGGAAGCATCGTGTTCTTGTCATCCGTCTGTGGCGTTGTTTCAGTGAATGTCGGATCAATTTACTCGGCCACCAAAGGTAAATGTACATTACCATAAGTAACTATCTAAATACTGTTAATGTGGAGCTAAACAAATTGCGTCTGTTTTCTATTTTCGTATCCGAATTGATTGGCAGGAGCAATGAACCAGTTAACCAAGAATTTGGCATGCGAATGGGCCAAGGACAACATTAGAAGCAACTCTGTTGCACCTTGGTACATTATGACCCCACTAGCCGAGCCTGTAAGTTTATCTCCCCAGGCTGTAAATATTATGTCATGCTCAAATACAGTAGATCTTGATCAAGTTCGCCATCGTGATCTGAAGTCAACTCATATGTCGTCGCAGATACTAAGTAACAAGAAGTTCCATGAGGAGGTGATAGCAAGGACGCCTCTCCGTCGTACCGGCGAGCCAAAGGAGGTGTCGTCGTTAGTGGCCTTCTTGTGCATGCCGGCGGCCTCTTATATAACGGGGCAGACCATTTGCGTCGATGGAGGATTCACCGTGAATGGCTTCTTATTTCGCGGATTCTAATTCCAACTTTCTTCTACCTGTAAGATGTTCATCATGCATCCTCATCGCACGGACAATCAAGTTTGTTGTTTGAAAAGTTTCAATGTATCATGAGTTTATGGCATGACAATGATGTTGTATCTTGTTGGTTACAAACAAACTAAGAGGTGCCTTCTCCCACGTCGAAAAGATGTGAGTGTGTATGTGGACGAGATTTGGCAATAATCCACTATCATTATTTTTATTTATTAAAATTCAAAATAATAATTATAAAAAAATAACTATCGTGTCCTATTGAAAGGAGTTATGATTATTTTTATTAATTGTTTAATTTTGAATTTTCATTTTTTGCCTAACGGTTATTATGCGTGCTTATAACCTTTGGAAGGTTGTATTTGTTCGGATATAACTTCTTAACTTTTAGAAGGTTGTGTCTATTTGGACATAACTTCTTCACATTCGAAATAGTTGTGTTTGTTCAACATATATAAGTTTTCAACGTTTTTTGTTCATTATCAAGAACTGGCATTTTCGTTTCTTCCAAGAAATATACTGCCTACTTTTCCAATTGTTTCCCTTTGAGAGTTTCTCGAGAAATACCAGAATTGATATCTAGTATTCTCGCCTGAGACTTTGGTGTATCTTAGAGGAATTTTGTCGGTAACAATTAGTAATGTTGTGGGGCAAATAATTCCTTAAAAGAAGTGATGTCACACCTCAGAGTCTGACTTTATTATTTTTCTCGATTCACATTCATATTTCCCCAATAATTTTAAGGAATTATTTGAGCAACAATGGAGTCAGACTTTGATTACGCCATCGCATACAAACTGCGTAATCCTTTCTGTTTTCTACGCATTCCATGGCGATTTGTAGTTGGTGATGGCAAGTTAGACGTGCGAAGGAGGATGACGTGGAATTATCTTGTGGACTAGCTATTCTTTCAGTGTTCACTCATTTTTATCTGAAGGAAGTCATGAATGCGGTTGACTGGATGGGGATCACATTGGCGGGAATTGGTACCATAGGAGTTGGGGCCGGAGACGACATCATAGGAGCAGGAGATGATGGAATATGAAGTTGTTGAAGAAATGACATATGGTCGTGGTGATCTGATCTGATATTCTCATCTCGCATGATATTTACCTTGCTCTTCATGCTCGCGTACCAGAAACATGGCACAGAGAGTTCCTCGGGCAGTGAAGGCCCCCTCTCTCTCTGCCGTCTCGTCCTATTTGAGCCATCGACCTTGTCCGTCACCGCCCTCGACAGAAATTCCAGAACTTTCGTCGTCAGATGGAGTTCGATCTGAGCCCTCCTAGATCAACATAAGCGAGCTGATATCTAACGCATCCTGAGGAACTATGGATTTCGTTGTCGGAGAAGGCAGTGAGGACGCGAAGCTCACGAACTCGCATGTGAGAGGAGATATAGCGAAGGAGGAGGCGTAAGGAAGATGAAAAAAAAAAAGAAAAAAAAGAAAAGAAACCAAAAGGAAAGAAAGAAAGAAGAAAGGAAAAAAAAAATAAAGAAAAAAGTTCTAGAACGAAAATACCCCTTGCTGTAAATAAAATTTGGCATGCAGGTAAATTTAAGCCCTTATTTGAGACTAAATCTGTTGAGCAATAGATTTCACTTTCAAACACTTAACAAGTTCAAACCCACCAAACAAAGGCACCGAATGAAGCGACGGAACTTAACTTACTCGACCTGGGCAAGTTTCACCTTCTCAGCATGTCATTCGGAGAAGTCGAAGCAGGAGAAACCGGACAGGATGTAAGACGAGGGAGACTTGAAGGGAAAGATGTTCGATTTGTGAGCTGGTCCAAGGGTTGAGAGAGTATTTGGAGAGAAAAGATATGGATAGTGGTCGACGCGCAATGACGGCTTTCGAGCATTAAGGCGACGGAGATACAACGATGAGTAGGGGGCCGATGGCGAATGGTCCACTTGCACACGAACAACCTGTGACACCTAAAAAAAAGGGAGTAACTGTTGATGCCACTCCTCCACTTCTTTAGTGCGTACAACCACCCCTCTACTTCTTTGGGAACGTGAAAAGGAGAGAGAGACTGAGAGGGAACAGTTAAGAGTTAATGTGCTTTGGGTTATTCCTGTGTTTTTTCTCTACGTTCTGCGTGAAATAGAACTTGGGCGTCTGGGTTATCTCTTGTAAGGGAATCTTGGGTGTGCAGTATCTCTGTGATTGTGAGAGTTGTACTGAGAAAAAATTCACGGTTGAGAGTGCGACCCACTGTTTGGTGTTTGAAGGGTTGAGGGGTGTGCGTTGTAATTTCTCCTGTTATACAAGTGAGTTCCGTGTGCTTACCCCGTGGATGTAGACAGACTTATCTGTCGAACCACGTAAATATGTGATCTCCTCTTTATTTTGCTGCACTTGTTTTGCCTATCACTTCGTGCAACGTACGTACCGGTTACGTGAGGTGAATTAGCGAAACAATTGGTATCAAAGCCAATGGTTCGAGAAGCCTGTGCTGCATGTGATCGACGTCAACGTACGTGTTTCAGCTTTGTGCGATGGCTGCATCAACTTCTACAAAGTTCGAGGTGCCAAAATTCAACGGATCCAACTATCCATTGTGGAAGCTGAAAATGCAAGCGGTGCTGGTGAAAGATGGTTGTGCAGTTGCTCTTGCCGGTAAAGACAAAAAGCCGATAGAGATGAAAGATGAGGATTTTGCACAGAAAGATCAAACGGCAATGACGGATCTACTTATGGCATTAGATGATTCTGTCCTCTTCAATGTCTCTGAAGAAACCACTGCCAAAGGCTTATGGGAGAAATTGAAGAATCTCTACGAAGGGAAAACAATGTCAAACAAAATTTTTCTTCGTCGGCAATTATACAGTTTAAAGATGAAGGAAGGCTCCTCTTTCCAAGAGCACTTGAACAGGTTCAACACCCTATTGAGCAAATTGATTTCCATCGGCGTCAAAATCGAGGACGACGAGAAGGTAACACTTCTTCTATGTTCTATGCCTAATACATGGGATTCCTTGATCATGAGTCTCAGTACTGGAGCGGATCTTGACATGGATTCAACTATAGCTACGTTGCTGACGGAAGAGTCTCGTAGAAAAACTCTCGAGAGCACTTCTGGTAATGCTATGATGGCCAGAGGAAGATCCATGGACAAAGGTTCCAGTGGGAGAAAGAAGTCAAGGTCCATGTCAAAGAGACGAACTTTGGGTCCTTGTTGGAAATGTGTACAAAAGGGTCACATGCGTAAAGATTGTAAATCCAAGGAGAATCAACAAAATCGCAAATCTGATTCCCAAAATGCATCAACATCAACAAATTTCCAAGGAAACATCGTTGAAAATGTAGACTTACCTGAAGATGGCGAGGTGATGACTGCAGTTCCAATAAAGAGCGTGCAACATCAATGGATTTTGGATTCGGGCGCTTCTTTCCATATGACACCACATAGAGACTGGTTCCATACGTATCAGTTATGTGATGGAGGTACGGTATACATGGGCAATGATAACTCATGTCAAATCATGGGGATTGGAGATGTTCGTGTTACCATGCTTGATGGCTTCACGCGTACAATATCGGGTGTACAGCATGTACCAGTTATGCGGAAAAGTCTACTGTCGCTGGGAAAGTTTGATGAAAATGGCTATAAAATTATTCTGGAAAAGGGACGAGCTAAGATCGTCAAAGGAGCACTTATCGTGGCGAAAGGAGAATTAATATGCGGTTTATACAAGCTAATTGGAGAGACCATAGTCAGTGAAGCCATAGTTGCCAATGCTGTGACAGAGTCAGCAACTATCTGGCACAGGCATTTGGGACACATGAGCATGCAAGGACTAAAGGTACTTCTTGATCGCGGTCTTCTTCCTGGTTTAAAGACTATTAATTTAGAATTTTGTGAAGATTGCCAGTTTGGAAAGTTTCATAGAACTCCCTTTCGTCGTTCCACAGCAAGAAGTTAGAATATTTTAGACTTGATACATTCTGACAATTGGTAGTCTCCTGATGAGTCTTTGGGTGGTGCCAAGTACTTTATTTCATTCATCGATGATTTTTCCAGAAAAGTTTGGCTTTACATCCTTAAAAGGAAAAGTGATGTTTTTGCTTCTTTTAAGAAATTTAAAGCGTTGGTAGAAAATCAGAAAGGAACAAAAATAAAGTGTTTCAGAACCGATAATGGAGGAGAATATATTCTACAAGAGTTCTTAGATTTTTGTAGTGAGCATGGCATTCAAAGGCATTTCACGGTCCCCAGAATTCCACAACAAAATGGAGTGGCCGAGCGTATGAATCGTACGCTAATGGATCGTGCTCGAAGTATGTTGAGCTATGCTGGTATGAAGCAGAGTTTTTGGGCTGAAGCTGTATGTACGGCATGTTACATAGTGAATCGTTCCCCAACAACTGCTCTTAATGGACAGATTCCAGAAGAGGTATGGTCTGGGAAAAACTGTTGACTATTCTTTCCTCCGTACTTTTGGTTGTGATACTTATATGTGGGTTCCTAAAGAGCAAAGGACAAAGCTTGAAGCGAGGTCCAGAAAGTGTATTTTTCTTGGCTATGCAGAAGGTGTAAAGGGGTACAGATTGTGGGATCCTACTACCCACAAAGTTGTTATTAGCCGAGATGTCGTCTTCAATGAAGATTCGTTGCAAAAAGACAAAGAAACACCAAATACTGACTTGTCACAGATATTTGAACTTGAATCATCAAAAGAAGTTCAAAATCAATTTGAAAAACATTTGACTCGATACTTGATGAAGCTAGTGGAGATGAAGGCGATAGAGAGCATACGGACGTAACCGGTGGTGAAAGTCGGGGTGACCAAGGACCTCATAGGAGGACCTCTAGACCTCCAGTTTGGCTAAATGATTATGTGACAACTTTTGCTTGCATAACTGAAGAGGGAGAGCCTTGTACATATCAGGAAGCTTGTGAGTCCAGTAATGCTCCTCAATGGAGGGCATATATGCAGGAGGAAATGGAGGCTTTACACAAAAACAAAACCTGGGATCTTGTCAAGTTACCTGAAGGACGAAAGGCTATCGGTTCCAAGTGGGTCTACAAGTTGAAAAGAGATACTAACGGAAATATTGAACGATATAAATCTCGTTTAGTGGTGAAAGGTTATGCTCAGAAATCAAGTATCGATTTTAATGAAATTTTTTCTCCAGTTGTTCGTCTAACTACTATTCGTACAATGTTGAGTGTGGCGGCTGTGCTTGACTTAGAGCTTGAGCAGTTGGATGTAAAAACAGCCTTTTTGCATGGAAATTTGATGAAGAAATTTTTATGACTCAACCTGAAGGCTTTATTGAAGAGAACAAGAAGAGTTTGGTTTGTCGACTGAACAAATCGCTTTATGGCTTGAAGTAGGCGCCAAGATGCTGGTACAAGCGATTTGATTCTTTCATTGTGAGTTTGGGGTTCAAAAGATGTGAAGCAGACCATTGTGCCTATGTTCGCAATCATGGTAATGGTGGCTTTATAATCTTGTTGTTGTATGTTGACGACATGATAGTTGCGGGTACTTCGAAAGAAGGTATTGCATATCTCAAAGCTTGTTTGGCTAGGGAATTCGATATGAAAGATCTGGGAGCCGTAAACCGAATTCTTGGGATGACCGTACTCAGAGATCGTGAAAATAGGAAGATCTGGATAACTCAAAAGAGCTATGTTGAAAAGGTTCTGCGGCGCTTCAATATGCAGAACGCCAAACCAGTTAATACCCCACTTCTTATTGGTTGTAAACTGTCTTCTGAACAGAGTCCTAGCACAGAAGCAGAGAAGACAGAGATGGCTCGAGTACCGTATGCGTCGGCAGTAGGGAGTCTTATGTTTGCCATGGTCTGCACCAGACCAGACATTGCGCAAGCAGTGGGAGCAGTCAGCAAGTACATGGCAAACCCGGGTCGAGATCATTGGACTGTGGTGAAATGGATCCTTCGGTACTTGAAGGGTACCTCTGATATGGCTATTCATTATAGTAGCCAAAATTTATAGTTGGTTGGATTTGTGGATGCAGATTTTGCAGGAGATCGTGATAGACGAAGATCTACCACTGGGTACTGTTTCTCTTTAGCTAGTGGAGCAATTAGTTGGATGTCTAAGTTGCAATCTGTGGTGGCATTATCTACTACAGAGGCTGAATACATCGCAGCAACAGATGCTTGTAAAGAAGGCATTTGGTTGAAGAGATTGCTTGATGAGCTAAGAATCAAACAGAAAGTCATCACTATTCATTGTGATAGTCAGAGTGCATTACATTTGGCCGTTAATCCAATGTTTCACTCTCGTACGAAACACATTGATGTCAGGTACCATTTTATTCGTGATGTAGTGGAAGATGGAGTTATCTCTTTGCAGAAAATTCACACCAACGACAACGTATTAAATGTGCTAACGAAGCCTATTGCGAGAGAGAAGTTTTTATGGTGCAGAACTTTTCTTGGGCTTGTAGTTATCACTTGATTGGTGATGGTTGGGCAAATCGGAGCTGTGAAGCCTATTCGAGAATAGTCTTCAAGTGGGAGAATGTGACACCTAAAAAATAGGGAGTAACTGTTGATGCCACTCCTCCACTTCTTTAGTGCGTACAACCACCCCTCTACTTCTTTGGGAACGTGAAAAGGAGAGAGAGACTGAGAGGGAACAGTTAAGAGTTAATGTGCTTTGGGTTATTCCTCTGTTTTTTCTCTACGTTCTGCGTGAAATAGAACTTGGGGGTCTGGGTTATCTCTTGTAAGGGAATCTTGGGTGTGCAGTATCTCTGTGATTGTGAGAGTTGTACTGAGAAAAGATTCACGGTTGAGAGTACGACCCACTGTTTGGTGTTTGTCGGGTTGAGGGGTGTGCGTTGTAATTTCTCCTGTTATACAAGTGAGTTCCGTGTGCTTGCCTCGTGGATGTAGACAGACTTATCTGTCGAACCACGTAAATATGTGATCTCCTCTTTATTTTGCTGCACTTGTTTTGCTTATCACTTCGTGCAACGTACGTACCGGTTACGTGAGGTGAATTAGCGAAACACAACCCATGGTGGCGACGGGCCTCACCGGTGAAGCTGGAACGACAGTGCCACCCCCACCACTTGCAATCTCTCTCTCCGCTGTTTTTTTTTTTTTGTATCCTTAGGTTTGAATTTTTTTGTTTTTATTTTTTCCGATGTGTCGCTTGCATGGCGCCGCATCAGATTTTTAACAATATTTATTGACGGAACATTGATGAATGGTAAATGTATCACGCGGGTACAACTTTGGAGTTTTCGGTGTTGTACAAAAAGTTTTGGACAAATGTGTTACAATGAGCATAATTTAAAATTTTTTGTGACTTTTCCCCAAAATTCAATATTCAGAATTCAGTTTTTCAATATGATCTTGCTTTCCACGTAGAAGTTGGTAAATTGATAACCAAATTGGTTTGTAAATACTTTTTTTTTTGCTAGAAAAATTGGTTTGTAAATACTTAATACATGTCGGCATTGACTTTCACTTTTTATATTTTTGCCTAGTCCAACGATAGTTGATACTCATCCACCCATCGGTGGCTGCGTTGGTTTGCGCTCAGTTCCTTTCACAAGAGGTCCTGGGTTCAAACTCGCCCATCGATGATTTAAGTGGGGGGTCGTGGCGGTAGGATGCTGCGCTAGCCCCCCTCGAGGACTAGTCGGGTATCACCGTTGGTTTGAGCCCTAGCTCGCCGGCCGCGCGGACACCTCGGTTATCAAAAAAAAAAAACGATAGTTGATACTCTAAAATTACTTGGCAATGCGGAGAAAAGTTTAGTAAGTAAGCAACTCCCCATAGATTTTGGTCATTTCATGAGTAAACGACATAATAATCGATCGCTCAAAAACTCAATTATGCAAGAGTTGGTAACTTAAGAGTGTTGGTAAGTTACACTAGGTGATGTCAGAAAGTTGGAAAGTTATCACTATGAATTGGTAACCAAAAGATCAAATGAAATTTGGTAACCTCATCCTAATTAAAATTAACGGGAAAATGAGTTGATTATTAACTCAAAGTAAAGATGGAATTTATTCACAAGTAAAATTTGGTTAGGTTTATAATTCCACAACGACTAATACATCTTGGAAAAAAATTAAATAGATTTGACATAACCAGTCCCTCTTTGTCTTCTTCCGGAATACTTTAGCTTATCACGGCCAACAACTTTCAGATCCTTGCAAATCAACATCTGTTTTCTGGTAAGACTTCAATTAATAATCTGGCCTTGATTTTAATCTATTTCATTTTTAGTTTTTCTTGGGCCCTGATTTTGACATAGTTCAATGTGCGACCTGCTGGAAATTCATGGGAAAATTTTAAATCAGTACCTAAAATGGGGTCATTTTTTTCAAAAAATGATCCAAAGTGAACATAGTATCAAATAAGACCCTGAAGTGCCCAATCAGTCTCAAATAGGAGCCTAAAGTGCCCAATTAATCTCAAGTAAGGGCCTGGATTCGCCGGCCGGTCAAATGCTCACCGGTCGGCAAGCACGTCACTATTCCGGCGATCAGAATAAGGGCAATTTCGTCTTTTACTTTTTAAATTTATTTTGTTTTTTTTTTCCTTTTTATGTTTTTTTCTTTTCCTTTTCCTTTTCCTTTTCTTCTTCTTTTTTTTTTCCTCTTTTCGCTCCTCCGGCCATAGCCGGGGCCGGCGGAGGTTGCCAGCCTTGGGCGGAGGTTGCCCTCGCCAGCGTCAGGCGAGGGCCACCCTCGCCGATGTTGGGCGAAGGCCGCCCTCTCCTGGGCTGGGCAACCAAGAGTCAACCCTCGCCAGATCCGGCGAGGGCAAGGGTTGCTCTTGCCGGATCTGGTGAGGGTCGCCCTTGTCTGCCCAGCCCAAGCGAGGGCGACCCTCGCCAGACACCAGCAAGGGCAACCCAGGGTTGACAAAAAAGAGGAAATAGAGAGAGCGAAACCCCATCGCCGAATCATGATCGGTGACCGGAAGCGAATGGAACCGGAGTCCAAAAACCACGAAGAGGGGAGAAGAAGAAGAGATGGTTACCCGATGTAGGTGTGGCCTTTGTGGCAAGGGCTAAGGGCAGCCAAGAGGTAGCAAGCGAAGAACTTCCCATCTCCATCTCCTTTCCCTCCTCCTCCTCCTCCTCCTCCTCCTCCTCCTCCTCCCTCTTCTTCTCCGATCTCTGCCGATCCGACGGTGACGACCCTCGCCTAGGTTGGGCGGCCGAAGGTCGACCCTCGCCAAATCCAGCGAGGGCGAGGGTTGCTCTCGCCGGATCTGGCGAGGGTCACCCTCGTCCGCCTAGCCCAGGCGAGGGTGGCCCTCGCTCGACGCCGGCTAGGGCGGCCTCCGCCAACCCTGGCTATGGCCGGCGGAGGGAAAAGAGAAAAAAAAAAAAAGAAGAAAAGGAAAAAGAAAAGAAAAAAATAGAAAAAGGAAAAGAGAAACAAAAAAAATTTAAAAAGTAAAAGACGAAATTGCTCTTGTTCCGATCGCCGGAACAATGACGTGCTTGCTGGACGGTGAGCATTTGACCGGCCGGCGAACCCAAGCCCTTACTTGAGACTAATTGGGCACTTCAGGCCCTTATTTGACACTGTGTCCACTTTGGACCTTTTTTTAAGAAAATGACCCCACTTTGAGTACTGATTTGAAATTTTCCCGAAATTCATTTGATCGTGTGGGAGAGTGATAATTCGTGTTAGATATGTGTGTATGAACATTAATTAATCACATTATAGGTCCGAGATTAATACATTATCTTGTTGACTACACAAGTCGATTTGCCTGTATAAAAAATCATTATCTTCCGGTTCATAACTTCTTCCCCCTTGTCTTCTTCGGAAAGATTAGTATCGATTTTGTCGACGAATAGACTAATGGGATGTACATCAGAATCGCTATAATAACATATGATTATCGATCAATTAAAACATTATCGCGACAAATCGGCCATCATCGACGGAATCTAAATATAGGTATCAGCAAGTTATGTTCTTTTGTTTCCTTCCTCTTTTTCTTTACTTCAGTGTTCGCATGAATCTGCATCTTCGTTTCATCTTCATTGGTCAGTTTTCTTATACTTATATGACGCTAAATAAAATATGTCAGCTTTGTTTTTCTATTATTAACAAATATGTCAGCTTGATGACTGCCGACAAAGTAAAAAGAATGCACGCTTCACATGCATGTAATCTATCACTAGTTAGAGTGATCTACCTTGATTCCTAAACAATCCTTATTTATTTTCTTCTATTAGACTTTAATTTTGTCGACCAAATCATAACTTATTTAGACTTTGATTTTTATTTATTTATTTATTATTTTGCCTTGATTTTAACCTTGTTCGATATTTGGAGTCATCTTGAATCCTAACCAATCCTCATTTGCCGCCTTCTTTTAAATGTTTTTAGTAGAGGTCATTACGATATATGGCTTGATCGAATAACCGCTCCAATTCCTCTGACCGTTATTCACGAGTTAAATACAAGCAACATACAAAATGTGAGTAACCGGATGTATTTTTCTTGCGAGACGTCGATCGATTTCAAGTTTGTTGTTGTAGAACTAAGCAGGATTTAAAAACTTTCAAATAACGATCAAATTACTCAACTTTGTTTATCCTTTCCGAATATCCAACAAAGATTTCAGGTCGTAGACATACTTGATGACCATAAACACTCTTGTACGGACATATACTGCGGTCAGACTGAGAAAGATGTTTTCACTGATCATAGAAAGAAGGAAAGGAAAGATAAGCAAGAACTCTCTCACTGCGTGTTCATCACATTCACGGGCACCTATATAAAGAAAGGTTTCTTAGATTTTCTTTTTCCTTATACTATTTTTTAAATAGACCTTGTTAACAAGTTCCGTGAATATTTGATAATAAATTAATTAAAAAAAATGTATATGCTTTAATACGTTGATTGTCATCGTATCACACAGAATCAATATCTTGAAAATTAAATTATCCGAATTTAGCACGCTGATCGAAATTCTTTTGAAATTATTCTACCCGGATGGAAAAATCCGTATTTAAAATATCGACGAGAATAACAAGGAAGAGAAGAATAGCAAGATGAGCTACCTATCTCGCCGTCCAAAAAATCCAAATATAGCACGCTAACTGAACCTCTTTCGATATTTTAATACCCTGATCGAAAAACCCGCGTTTGAAATCTCAAGGAGAACAACAAGGAAAAGAAGAATAACAAGCTGAACTACCTATCCACTGTCCAAGTTCCAACAAAACTGGAATTTATTGGGTCTTTCTGCTTATGTTTTGTTCCTAATTTTGATTAAATTATTGAAATGTACAAAAAGAATCACTTAATTAAAAAAGAACAAGAAACCAGTAAGTTGTAAAATATTATAGTTTCTATTTATTCAGTATATGTATGACTTAATTTATATACTTTTGGGAATGAGTTGTTTTATATTATTATCGTTCATGGACTTGTTCTTACTCTGAGCATCTATTGAAGATGTATATCCTGAAGTTTTAACTTGATACAAAAGACAAAATTTATCCCGGTCACGGGTAATGTCAGGGTTGATTAGTATTTGGCTCTGCCAATTGCCGTCTCTCTCTCTCTCGGCCACAGAAGGACTCATATAATACCAGGTGGAGAGTCAGAGAGACGCATTAGACCCAGAAAGAAGAAAGAAGAGTGCAGGGGAAAAATCACATTTTAGAAAGAGAGAGAGAATGGCTCAAGAGGGGAATGGGACTGCGAGTAGATGTAGCGGCCGCAACGGCGACGACGAAAACAGGTGGTCGCTTCATGGAATGACTGCTCTCGTCACCGGTGGAACCAAAGGAATCGGGTCTCTCTCTCTCTCTCTCTCACTCAACACTCTCTCTCTCACTGAACACTTCGTTCTTTTATATCGATGATTTGGATGATCGATCATCCTTTATGATTTATGTTGGGGGAAATAGGGCCAAGATGGATAAATTTAAGCACTTTAAGTGGGTTTTTTTTTATCATGTTCGAGCCCGAAAAATCGTTCTGACCGGAGCGTGTCGATCGGGCTTCCAACCATCAAGATTTTTTGAACTACGCAAGTGATAGCGGATGCTTCTGAATCCAATAATGTTTGAATTGGTGGATAAAAAGCTAGACAATTGATATTATCATTACTTAAAACTCTATATGATGGAAATGACGAGAGACTAGATTAGAGAGTTCAATTACTTTGAGGATGTCGTCGCTGGTTAACTGATTCATACGTTACCTTCTTAAGTTCTGTAGCCTTTGGACGTTGATAGCTCATTTGACATATCATTAGCTAGGGGTGTGCAACCGGACCGGGTTTACCCGGGAACCGGATCGGCCCACCCGAAAAACAGGTTCGGGAACCGGTTCCTGTTTGAACCGGTCCGGGAACCGGCTCTATTTTTTCGGAACCGGTTGGAACCGGTCCGGTTCTCGGGTCTAAGTGAAAATCCACCCGGACCGGTTTTAGAACCGGTTTTAAGTTACTATAAAAAAAACCGTAGCATTTGTTACTCTCAGTCGCTCCCTCCTCTTCCAGTTTGCGAGTCCCCTTTCTTCTGGCCCTTCTCAGTCTGCTCGCGAGAGCTCGTAGCTGCGACTGCTCGCCGCTCATCGCCGCGGCTGCTCGTCGCCTCTCGTCGCTGCAACCCAGCTCGTCGTCGCGGCTGCTCGCCTCAACCCAGCTCGTAGCATCTCGTCGCCGCGGCTGCTCGCCGCAACCCAACTCGTCGCCACAGCTGCTCGCTGCCTGAGTCATCGTAACGCCGCTCGTTGCCGCTCGTCGCTGAAACCCAGCTTGTCCCCCCTCGTCGCCGCGGCTGGTCGCCGCCTCAGTCGCCACAACCCAACTTGTCGCCGCTCGTCGCTGCGGCTGCTCACCACCTCAGTCGCCGCAACCCAGCTCGTCCAACCCTTACGCCGCCGCGAAGGTCAGCTCACGGTTCCCCCCCTCCCCCGACCCGATCCCGCTCCCACTACTACTGTTGTTTTTAGGGCGCGCGATTTTTGTGTGACGGCAAATCGATGTGGAAAAGAGACGAGAACGATCGAATCGCTTGTGACGAGGAAGTGTCGTGAAAGAGCTCGAAAAGGGAAGGGAATTGAATGTTCTGTGCACGTCGCATATTGTATTTCGATACTCTCCCCTTGCCTAAGTCCGAGTTTCAGTGACCCCAAACCTTGGATTATTTGCCGCCGCTTGAAATCTTGTGCTCTGGTTCTGTTCTCGAAGTGAATCGGCAACGGTGGCTGATGTTCCCATCTTCCCCTTTGCCAAAAAAGCAGTTGAGATGACCTTAGACCAGGCCCCTTCTTTGATTAACCAAGCCTTGTGTTTGAATAGCCTGGCTGGTGAGGATGATTTGCAGGATTGGAGAGGGACAACATGGATCTTTAGATCTGTTGTCATTGCCTGTCGTGTCCTTCATCAAAGCCGCTCTTTTACTTCGAGAAGTTTCCGAGGGGATGGGTTGGGATTTTGGTGTTTAGGAAGAAGGTGGGTGGCATGCTGAATGAGAGAGATGCAGCATGTTGTACACGACACTTCATCCTTGTCTGGATTTGATGGAATGTTCTGGCTGATATATTGTGATGTGTGTCATGTTCTGGCTGATAGAATGCTTGTGGATTGTTTATTTTGCTCCAAATTTCTGAAACCAGAAAAAAAAAAAAAAAAAAAAAAAAGTAGGTTGTCGGGTAGACCCTGGAACCGGACCGGAAAAACAGGGTCTAGGGAAAACAGGTAGGTTCCAGGTTCCAAAAACTGGGAACCGGTTGTAACAGGGTAGGTTCCAGGTTCCAAGTCTGGACCCTACCCACTCTGGAACCGATCACCCCTATCATTAGCTAATAGAATTAGTTTCTCCTTTTTGTGATTCCCAAATAAAAACCCAGTGCATTCGAAGGCTTTAATTATTGGTTCGACTTCAATTGCGATGCGGCCAAATCTTCCGCACATTCCTGGGTTTCTCATGGACGAAGCTCTTGTCACGTGGAATCTCTTCTAATGGAAAAGAAAAGGGCTTAATCTGTTCTTGTTTGCAATTAAGAGTTGGTGAATAAATCATATTGGTGTACCATGATTAGGCATGCCATTGTGGAGGAACTAGCGAGGCTTGGGGCCACCGTGTATACCTGCTCCAGAAATGAAGCCGAAATTAATGGATGCTTGAAAGATTGGGAGAGCAAGGGTTTTCGAGTCTCGGGTTCGGCTTGCGACGTTTCCTCAAGATCGGAGCGAGAGAAGCTTATGCTCACCGTGTCCTCCCTTTTCGACGGCAAGCTCAACATCCTGGTAAGTCTGAATCGTCTTTGATCCTGTGGATCCAATAACAATGTTAATAACAAGATCGCAGTTTACGCTTGTCTTCCAACAGATTTTGTTCTTGGTTTTTATTTGTGGTAGATAAACAACGTTGGGACTGCCATATTAAAGCCGACCGAAGATTACACAGCGGAAGATTTTTCCTTCATCATGACAACTAACTTCGAATCGGCTTACCATCTGAGCCAGCTTGCACACCCCCTTCTCAAGGCCTCGGGAGTTGGAAGCATCGTGTTCTTGTCATCCGTCTGCGGCGTTGTTTCAGTGAATGTCGGATCAATTTACTCGGCCACCAAAGGTAAATGTACATTACCATAAGTAACTATCTAAATACTGTTAATGTGGAGCTAAACAAATTGCGTCTGTTTTCTATTTTTGTATCCGAATTGATTGGCAGGAGCAATGAACCAGTTAACCAAGAATTTGGCATGCGAATGGGCCAAGGACAACATTAGAAGCAACTCTGTTGCACCTTGGTACATTATGACCCCACTAGCCGAGCATGTAAGTTTATCTCCCCAGGCTGTAAATATTCTCTCGTGCTCAAAAACAGTAGATCTTGATCAAGTTTGCCATCGTGATCTGACGTCAACTCATATGTCGTCGCAGATACTAAGTAACAAGAAGTTCCATGAGGAGGTCATAGCAAGGACGCCTCTCGGTCGTACCGGCGAGCCGAAGGAGGTGTCGTCGTTAGTGGCCTTCTTGTGCATGCCGGCGGCCTCTTATATAACGGGGCAGACCATTTGCATCGATGGAGGATTCACTGTGAATGGCTTCTTATTTCCCGGATTCTGAGCCTACTTTCTTCTTCCTGTAAGATGTTCATTGTGCATCCCCGTCGCAGGGACAATCAAGTTTATTGTTAGAACAGTTTCAATGTGTCACGAGTTTATGGCATGACAATGATGTTGTATCTTGTTGGTTACAAACAAACTAAGGGTGCGTTTGATTCAGCATTCTGAAAGCTCTTTGAGGCCTGAAAGCCCCTTTGGGAAAATTTGAAGTGTTTGGCAACCATTCCCCAAGGGGTTTTGGGGTGAAAGTTAGCGTTGAGAAGGCTGAAAGCTCAATGCTGGTCACTAGCATTGAGCTTTCAGCATTTTCGGAATGCTGAAATCATGAATTAATGAAATTTTGTCAGTTTCTGTTTTGCCCTCAAAAACTAATTAAAAGTCCAATTTTGCCCCTTTTATAAAATAAAACCCCACAAAAGCATTCTGCCTCTTTTGCTTCCCTCTCCATCGCTCAACTGCTCCTTCTTGCTTTGCTCTCCCTCGCTCGAATGCTCATTCACTCCGCTCTGTGCTCTCCCTCGCTCAGATCCGTGCTCTCGAAGCAGGAGTCCCTCACCCAGAGCCACGCCTAGCTCACCTGCAGCCCTGCCATGTTTTTTGGGACGCCAAGGTCACCTCCCACGTCGGCGTGAAGCTAGGCTTCCGGTTGATCGAGATCAGGGTCAGCAACGTCAAGATCGACCTCGACAAGAAGCTCTCGCGGCCGATTCATCATCGCCAAATGGCGTTGCCACTATTTGATTTGGTGCGTCGTGCCAGGGTCTACGTGGCGTAGCCGAGAATTTGAGAGGGATAGGGTTCGTGAGTCATCAATCAGGCATTGTGTGAGTGTAGAAATGGTTGCTGATCATTGATTCTTTTTTTCTTTTTTCTTTTTTGAATCGAAAGTTGCTGATTATTGATTCATTGAAGAGAAGACGGCTTCGATTGAAAGCTTGTCGTGACCTTACCCTCCCGCGGGTGTATGGACCACCTAGGGGTTCGGCTAATGGATTATTAAATCTAAGCCTAACTCGGGCTCTTCCAAGCCCTACCAATTCGCGACTTAGGGTTCCAGTTCTTAACGTGCAAATGATTTTCATTTCGGAGTCGCCACTAATCTATTTACGGTGGATCGATTCGAAACCCAAATAAAATATAGGAGATATACTTTATTCCTACGAATCAGAGATTATGAGTTCGGAGACTCGGTTATGCTAGATTACTCTAACGCCCTTTCGGTACCTTTTCTTTTTATGAAAAATGTTTGAGCAGACAGTTTGGATCCATTTTATTACTTCCTAACATGTGGGGTGATCATGCGGGTGCGCAATCCACCAAAGTAACACCCAATAATGAAAGCAGTAAATAAATTGCTAGGTAGGGAGAATGACGTACCTCGAAGCAACGTAAGCATCTACATTGTTAGCTAGAAAATCATATCAACAGTCCTAATATGATTTCTAATTAACAAGCAATTCACTCAATGTATTTTTTTTTGGGTTTTCTCTTGATTAAATGAAAATTAACCTACGTGTCATGACGTGCAAAGTATGACATGCGAACTATATGACATGCGCTTAAATGACCTAACTCTAATGACGAGCAAATGAGGTATTTTTGGTGTTTTTCAATGAAATTTGGAATTAAAAAGGATGCCTAAATTAACATGCAATCTATTCTAGAAAAGATAATTTAACCTATTTTAGAGTGACTTCTTTTTGGTATTTTTTTTATGAAAATTCGGAATTAAAATTACCCTAAATAAACTATCAAGATTAGGGTAATATCTAAACTAAACTAGGAAGTACATTACTTTAAATCCTAATTTAAATTGAAAAATTATCCTATCTTTCTAGCAAATCTAGGTTATTCTATTCTATTCAAAGAAAGTTATCTAGCTATACCCTAAATATGCAGTATTATCTTCTAAGAAAGCAATTCAAACTTTAACTAATCTTTTTGAATTTTCTTTTAAAGGAATCAAACAAACAAATAACCACCATGGTCAAAATCAATCCACACAATCCGCAAGATTTGTTTTATCATCTTTGAATTAGGAAAACGATATAAACCAACGATCATATCCATGTGGTTATGGATATTGATGGAAGGCTATTCGTTTAAATTTGTAAACAAAATAAAATTTATTATCATATCCAAATGGTTATGGATAGAATAAAGATCTTCCGTGCCGCCAATTATCGTATCTTATGGTTGAGATCGGATAGTCGTCCAAGTGCGTTGTTGAGTCCTAAACCTATAGCTGAAGTTCTTTGTGTAATGAGCAAGAATTGATCCTATTGGCTCTTGTTTATAAAATGGATGGGTGACTTGGCACCCTGAATGGCTAGGATTATGCGGAAAAAGGACAACTTTTAATAATATTCCAGTATTTTTTTTCTTTTTTTTCTTTTCTTTCTTTTTCTTTTTTTTTTTTCTTTCCTTCCATCTTCCTCCAGCCGATCGTCGGATCTCGACAACCGGCCAAAGGCCAAGGCTGACGAGGCTCGACCTCACCAGATCCGACGAGGGCTTGAGCCTCGCCCACACCCTCACCAGCGAGGCTCGACCCTCGTAAGATCCAGCAAGGTCGAGCTTCGCCCATGGTCGGCGAGATCTGGCAACCGATTGGAGGAAGAAAGAAGGGTAGGAAAAAATAAATAAATAAATTCGAAAAAATATTAAATTTTTATTAAAAATTGTCCACGTCAGTACTGGCCATGCCATGTATGCCAGCAAGCATCTATGTTGGCAATATTTAGCCAAAATTAGCCGGAATGACTGATTTGATACTACATCAAAAGGTTTAGCACTAAATTGATATTATTAAAAGGTTTAGGACTAAATTGGCACAAGTACAATATATTTAGGACTTTTCTGACGGTTTTCCCTAAAACTGTGGGAAGGATCGAACTGTGTCCCTCGCTGTTAGCGGGTCGGGCACCCGGTGGGGACACGTGGTGCCCAATCCGGAGATGACCTCTCTAGATTCATCTCCGTATATGCTTATGACAAGAGGCATCAACGATGGGACGTGTGTTTGACCCCAAAAAAAAAAATGGACATGTGGGTCCACATGTCAATAATTGCACAAAATTAATTTAAAAATTCAAAAGTATATTATATATACATATATTTTAAAGGCACGTAAAGCTAATTCTGAATCCCACTAAAAATAAATTTACGTACGTACAAAGCATATAATATCTATAGCTGAGCGATGTGAAATTTGACAAACAAAGTGAATGCACGCACGAAATAAGTTGACGCGAAGCCTAACTATGATACCATATTAAAATGACCAAATTAAAAGTTTAAATTAATAAATGAAGGAAGATCATACATGAAGAGTATTTAAATTCTATAGTAAAACGATTTGGGATATCTTACATATAATTTTCATGGTAGTCGTTTTATTCATCACATAGGTTGGCCCAAAAATAGATTGTCATTCATCACAAGATTAGTTTGTAGGAAAATTCTCTAATTCGCCGTCGATGTCGGATTGGGCCAAGCATGAGAGAGATCAAGCATTATGAGTCCATTAGGTATGGTGCTGCACGCCCCTGGTCCGAGGCATTTGTTTCTTCCTTGTGTGCTTCTCTTACCATAGGAAGCATGACTGGTCTTCAATCATGGGAGCTTTTTGACTTTTGGGTTGCCGGAATTGACCTGAGCATTCCTAATTGTCTTTGTTTTCTTTGAATTACTTCATGAATTTGGTCATTCCCATTTATGCAACCGATTGAGCAGAACCAAGGCGGGTTAATTGGGTTGACCCAGCCCGACCCTGTAGGTTTCGATGCGTCGTTCCAAGCTCACTTCCTCAAATTATCTTACTTGTACTCAAATTGATACTGAAATTGAATTAATTTGGCCTAATAGGATTTTAGACATGTTCTTTGACTTTATTAAGAAAAGTTAATTATAGCCCTAAATTTGTGCTCGAATATTGGCCGACTCATTTAGAGCTCAAAATCTTAAAATTGACTTGAAATCTTGAGTTATTGTAGTTCCCGAATCTAATGTCTTAAAAAGGAATCAAACAAAATCAATGACTTTTGAAAAAAAATGTTTTTGATACATTGATTTATTAAGAAAATGGTGCCTAAATACAAATAAAATGGAATGCTCTTAATCTCTATTTACACACGAGACTCTAATGACTCTTTTTTGCCAAGAAATGGGCCCTATTGTGATGAGCAATCCCGAGTCTCGAGTTTTTAAACTTATTAGGCTTGTTGGCGAAAATTTAGGTCTCCTACCCTTATTACACAATACTTTGCTATGCCTAAGCCACATGGTGAAACATCTGGAACGGTTTTGTCACGTGTCTCTTGTTAAGTTTAACTTTGAAAGAGAATAAAGACAAACTATATTAATTGTATCTATAATGATTATAGTTTTTAAATTCAGCCAAATCTATCTTAAATCTTTATCCTTGGATGAAAATTTAGATGATAAATGGTATGGTTTATTTACTCAAAAAATATATATTTAACTAAGAATGAAGTAAATGGTACATTATGTTTCAGCAAAACTTCAAATATACATGTTCACATTTCATTCTGGTTTTATAACTATGTTTTTGAAATTGACTTGTTTTTAACGAGCTTTGCTTTCAGTCTTACATGTCAAATACTATTTAAACAGCGGATAAGAAGATATACGCTCGAGTCTTAACTTAGCCATTAAAGATCGTACCAAATGCCGTATAGAAATAAGGGTCTGAAGTGGCAATATCAGTCTAAAAAAAAAGCATGACCTCACCCGGATCAAGGGCATTTTCATCTTTCTATTTACATATATATATATTTACTTTTTTTCTTTATTTTTATTCCTTTTTCATTTGTTTCTTTCTATAAAAAAGACAAACTCAAAAAAGAAAAAGAAAAGCTTAAGTTTAAAAATAAAATGGAACACACAGCTCCACCTATGGCCACTAGCCGCCGCCCCGCCGGCGATGGGGCGGCAGCCACAGGTGGCTTGTTTTTTTTCTTTATAAAAAAAGCTTTTATTTTAAAAAAATTTTAATTTAATTTAACTAAAATTCATGTTAAAATTATTTTGGACGAAAATGCTCTTGATCAGCCGGAAAATTTTGGCCAGCAGGATTAGGCTTCTATAACCACTTTCAGCCCTTATTTGATATAAAATTCACTTCACGTCCTTATTTGAGAAAATGATCGCATTTCATACTCTTATTTAGAATTTTTCCTCACAAAAATGAGAAGGAATATATTTAAAGCACGTTTAATTGATAAATGAACTTGGGACACGATGGGCAACGGGTTGTTGCCCCTGCCCGAGCACCAGCATGAAAACTGTGTGGGGGAAAGGATCGAACCGGGCCCCTCGCGGTTAACGGGTCGGGCACCCGGAGGGCCCCCCCGCTCGGACGGGGGACACGTGGTGCCCGATCCGGAGAGGCGTCATCAACGAAGGGAGGGCGGGGGTGGGGCGTGTGGGCCCAACATGTCAACCTTCGACTCCACACGTAGAAGCATCCCATTGGGCCACAACATCCCCGAAGAATTAAAGTCCCTCCTCCTGTCCCTTTCTAACCAAAGGCAATCAAATAAAAATAAAATTATTTTTCCTCTTTTTCTTTTTCTTCCTTCTTTTTCAAGCTCCAATGCAGGAGGACGCGTGGCACCGAATCGAGGGGGATTTAAATTTCGAAACGGAAGGGACGCGTGGGGGACCCTACGCGTGCCTGGCAGGTAAAAGTCCTTCTCCAGTTAATATAATTGCACGATATCAATTTAGCAAAATTCAGACCAAAAAATAAATTTTTAGAAATTCAAATGAATCACACACACACATATATATATATATATATGTATATATATTCGTGAAGAGCATGTAAAACCTGTAGTCCAGTGATGTAAAATTTGAATCTCATACCATATTAGAATGACTATTTGGCTTCATTTAATTTGCGAAAAATTAATTATTTAAAAAATATTTTTCTAATTTTAATCATTGTTGGCGTTTTACAAAAATGAATCAATGAAAAATATTGACTATTATTAATGACCCATGTCCATACATTTTTGTCGATGATGAGAATTTTTTCACTGCCTCTTTTTTTTAAAGATATAAATAAATGATCATAATTAGGAGAATGCTATTCAAATCATTAATTTTTTTATGAAATAAATGAGGCTCGTGTATAAGAGTATAATAATTCTGCAGGAAAATTCACGAGTTAAGTGGTAGGAGATATTTCGATGCCTGTAATTTTCGCGGTGAGTCATGTTATTCATCACACAGGTCGGCCCAAAAATAGGTTTCCCACCCATCGCATGATTAAGGTTGTAAGGAAAATTCTCCAACCCGCCGTAAGATGTCGGATTCGGCCACGCCACGCATGAGAGAGAGCGAGGGGGGCACACGTGGTCGGCTCCGACGGAGGAGAGAGGGTCGTTTGGAGGGAGATCGACGGCCGGGATGGCCTCGTTTAGGTGGGAGCACACTTGCCGTGACGCACACCAGCGAACCTGCCCCGTCACGAGACGACGCTTCTTCTTCTTCTTCTTCTTCTTCTTCTTCGTAGAAGAAGCAGCTTCTCTTTACTTCTCTTTGCGGAACTCGTTTCTCGGCGTGCGTGAAGAACAACAACGCAGCGGAGGAAGAGGCCGAGGCGGCGTAGCTCATCATGGGATTGCTTGCGAACCTCCCTTCTTATGAGCGCTCTTGGGTTCTATTTCGTGTCTTCGTTCTGGTGTTGTAGCATCAATCTGGCCCGGAAGCCGTTGCCATTTTTGGAGGGGCTCTGTTTCTTTGTCGAACTGTACAGGAGAAGAAGAAGAAGGTGGTAAAGCAAAAGAGAAAGGGAGGAGAAAGGCGATCCCTTTCCCTTTGCCAGTTCTTTCGATGGCGGAGATCTGCTGCGGGGTGGTGAGCGAGAGCGAGGCGAACCCGACGTGCAAACCGAGCTCGAGGGCGGCGAGGCGGCGGAGGATGGAGATCCGGCGGTTCAAGTTCGTCGGTGGCGGCGGCGGCGGCGTCACCCATCCTCGAGGCAGCGAGACGGAGAGCGGGCTAAAACGGAGGAAGCTGCTCGACGGCAGCGAGGGCTCTTGCTCCGACGAAGAGAAGCGCGTCGGTGGACGGGGGGACGGGAGATTGGAGCGCAAGGCTGCGTCCATCAGCGACGACTCGCTGAGCCTGATCAGAGCAGCGACGATGGCGACGGCTGCTTCTGCTCTGAGCAGGACACTGTCCAGCCCGGCTGCTCTACAGCTGCCGAGCGAGTATCCGAAGTTCGGAGTCTCGTCCGTCTGTGGGAGGAGGAGAGAGATGGAAGACATGGTCGCCGTCCACCCTTCCTTTTGCCGCCGGCGCGGCGAGCCCACCACCGAGCTGCATTACTTCGGTGTCTACGACGGGCACGGTTGCTCTCATGTAAGAATCTCGGGCTAACTAAAATTCAAACGACATCGCGAGCTTTTCAATCCTTAAAAATAAAGGATTTTTTCTGGTCAAAGCTCTAAAATATGATCTTTGGGTAGGTGGCAGTGCGTTGCAGAGAGAGGATGCACGAGCTGATAAAGGAGGAGCTGGCGGCGGCGAACAAGGAGGAGGGCTCGGCTCCGACGGGGTGGAGGGCCGCGATGGAGAGGAGCTTTCGCAAGATGGACGAGGAGGCGATCGCGTGGAACGAGGGCGCCGCGGCGGCGGCGGCGGCGTCGCACGAGAGGTGCAGGTGTGAGCTCCAGTCGCCGGAGTGCGAGGCGGTCGGGTCGACGGCCGTCGTCGCCATCGTCACCCCCGACAAGATCGTCGTCGCCAACTGCGGCGACTCCAGGGCGGTGCTCTCGCGCAAGGGCAAGGCGGTTCCTCTCTCCTCCGATCACAGGGTTGGTATTGCACTCTTCGGCTCGTCTGAGCTGAACCCGATCTTATGGATGCTTGCTATATTTTAAGGATTCATACATAAAATTACTATATTGAACTGAATAATTCAATCACGTATACGAATTTTAATGTGGTGATTTCTGGCAGCCGGATAGGCCGGACGAGCTGAACCGGATCCAAGAAGCGGGCGGTCGGGTCATCTACTGGGGCGGGCCTCGGGTCCTCGGAGTTCTCGCAATGTCAAGAGCCATTGGTAGGGCTCATCTGGTGGCACGTCATGATCGACTGTTTTCTGCATTTTTGGTTCTTGCATCTAATTGAATATGCTACTCGTTTTCTTTTTGGAGCAGGCGATAATTATCTGAAGCCGTACGTGAGTTGCGACCCGGACGTGACGGTGATGGAACGGACAGCGGACGACGACTGCCTGATCCTCGCGACCGACGGGCTCTGGGACGTGGTCTCCAACGACTCCGCGTGCGGGGTGGCGAGCATGTGCCTGAGGGGGAAGATCCCCGTGCCACCGGAGGATGCGGCGGCGGCGTCGGAGCCCACGGCTGCAGGGACGGGCAGGGCGAGGCCGGACAGGGCGTGCTCGGACACGTCGCTGCTGCTGACGAAGCTGGCGCTGGCGAGGCACAGCACGGACAACATCAGCGTGGTCGTAGTGGATCTCAGGAGATCTTGCTAGCACGGAGAGCTCTTTCCTTCCGTTGCTTTTATGGCAAAATTAAAATCAAGATCCGAAATTTGTTAATGGAAAGGGGAACAGAATTAAGTTCTTGTCTGTAATTTTGCCGGGTGATGAAGCAAATGAACTAACTTAGTAAATCACGAAATGGGGAATGAGGTGGTTGGCGATCTACTGCTTAATTACTTTTGCGGGTCCATTTTCTATTTCATCGTTTGCTCCGAACTACTTGTCACAACATGGCCAAACTTCCCAACATAAATATTCTAAGAGAAGTAACCTTGTAGAGCATTTCATGTGGAACGCTTTCAATTGATCTAACGAAAGTTCAAAACTTTGTTCCAAGTGAGTGAAGATGATGCGATGAATTCCTTGAATCTGAAGAAATTTCGCCAAAAAGATCGACCCTTTCTTTGGCAAACCAGTCCATCCCTGAAACGGAAGAAGATGGTTGAATTTTCAAGACTAGGACACTAGAACCTTGATGCAGACATCTCCGGGAAAGGCCCTCCGCATCCAAAGCCGTCTATGGAAAATTCCATAGTCCTCGAAAATCATAATTTTTAAAGCACTTTACATACAGCAATCGACTGTTCCCGGGGAGGAACTCAAATCATACACATGCTTAACGACATGAAATGCAAAATTGTCTGTGTGAACAGACTCAGCTGAGGTAGCGGTCAAAGTCCATGCAAACAGGTTGGTGGCCACACAACCTCATCGATGTAGAAACAACTAGTTCACAGGAAGCTTTCCACTGATTCCACGTCACAGATGATACTGAAAATGAAGGAAAAAATGAAGATGATGCACTGACCGAAAAAGAACCTTCCTCTGAGATGACTATAACCATACAGCCACTTCCAATTTCGAGAATCTCAACAAAATTTTCCCTCGCTACATTTCCTTGCCGGAATATTCAATGTGACCGGACTTCAAGGCCTTCAACTTTCTGTACCCCTTGTCGGTTCCGAAGATCCTGGCAAACATAGATAAACATGCCACCACTCAACAATGAGGCTTACGATAATGAAGGACATCATATGATCGACATCTCTATAAGGAGCAAAGCCCTGACCCAACAATAACTTAGAGCCGAAGAGAAAGAAGCATAATCGAAGATCATGTGGTTAGGAGGAGAATGTATCACCCATATCTCTGCTGCATGCAACAACTCATGTATTGTGTCCAAACGATGCGCTGTGCATATTTTTCTTACGAGCCTAAATGCTTACAGGATTCAAGATGCTAGTCCAATAAAAAAAGAAAGAAGTTTAGTAATCCCCCACCCCCTTTAGGGTACCATAGGCCCTCTAAATGAGATGATAGCAGAATGAAAATATTCTATGTTGAAACACTTATTCAATTACATCATTCACACAGGGTACGACATAAGAGTTGCTCATAAAACATTATCATCTAAGCATCATATAAAGCTGGCTAATTACAAATTATTTGCACGCCATTTCTACTCGGGAAAAGACACAATAAATGGATCAAGTAGACAAGTTCTGATACAGGAAGAAGTCTCTCAAGAAACAACAATAGAAAAAGAGTTTCAGACGAACTTTGGTTTGTGAAAGGCTCATAACACTCAATGCTGAAAAAAACATACATTCCTAGAGAGTGCAGCAGGCTACACAGGCCCAAATGCTCTGAAGGAATGATTCTAGGGTCAATATGACAATTCAGGTTACAACATGCACTGAAGGCAACTTAAACTTTTAAAGGTTGACCCTATTTTTGATCTGGAATGGTACGAAACTCCCATCCATTAGACATACATGGGACAATATTTACATATGTGCCATTCAAATAGGAAATGGGAACAGAAAATTGTTACGGTCTGTTTGGATTAACTTATACTTATTAAGTTTTTCTAATTGAAATCTTGCAGCTCGCACACTTTTGACCTTTTTGAAAGCAGGAATACTCAAAACTTCCACAAAATGCAAATGCTGACACGTAAGTTTCCCATATGAACTTCTTCATATTTTTTCAGAATTGATATTTTAAATTTGGGTTAATACCACGAAAAACCCTAAACTTTTACACATATGACAAATTTACCCCAAATTGATTTTTTGAACACGGAAAACCCCAAACTGGTACACTTGTGACAAATTTACCCCAAACCAATTTTTTGACCATGAAAAACATCAACTGGTATGCCTGTGAGAAATTTACCCCAAGCTAATTTTTTGACCACCAAAAACCCCAAACCGATACATCACTTGTGACAAATTTACCCTCCGTTAAATTGGATTAATACCACGAAAGACCACAAATTGGTAAACCTATAACAAACGGAGGGGTAAAACCCCAAATTAGTACACCTGTCAATTGCCATGTGTCATCCAACTCAGTAATTAGACACCAAAATTTAACGAAAACTAATGAAAGGGTAAATTTTTCACGGGTGTACCAGTTTGGGGTTTTTTGTGGTCGAAAAAATTAGTTTAGGGTAAATTTGTCGCAGTTGTACCAGTTTGGGGTTTTGGGTGGTCAAAAAATTAGTTTGAGATAAATTTGTTATAGCTGTACCGATTTGGAATTTTTCTTGGTCGAAAAATTAATTTGGGATAAATTTGTCACATGTGTACCAGTTTGGGGTTTTTCGTTGTATTAACTCTTTAAATTTTGATGGGAAAACAGAGAAGGAACTTCAGCTTATGCTTAAAGACAAACAAATAAAGCCTGAAGAAGTCTGTTACATCTGCAAACAGCTCTTGCCATTAAAAAGGACAAGATTTTACATGTGTAGCAAGTAGGAAATGCAGATGGCAAAGCAAGGTAGGTATAGAAGATAATATTAGCTCCCAATATTAGATATAGCAATGTCATATCACCCTTTTTAACTCATTGATGTAGGCCCTTTCCCACTCATTAGTTATAGTGAACATCCATAAGATGACAGTTAAAATACAAAGGAAAATAACAAAGGCAGAAGATAAAAAATGATAGGAAAGCAGTACTTTCACAGTCATTTTTGGCTTGGACTAGCTTAAAAGAATGATAGAACACAGAAAAATTAAATATTATGGCCTCCCAACAAGCATGAAGTAAAGAACTCACCAATCCATGTACACAAAGGTTGATGCGTAGTTTCCAGACTTGGTATACAGCAAGCGGTGGTGGTAATCATGAAAATCAGCGCTGAAAGATACATGAAAGAGGTATTTCAAGCAAAAAGGTCAATGGAGGAGCAACTCAATATAATGCACAATGAATCAAGTGACGAAATAGCACTTACCCCCCATATATTGGCAGAAAGTTTGAAAGGCTCCATGGGAAATGGTAACCACAATGAGCTTCAACTGTCTCCAGCACTCTGACTACCATCCATAACCATAAAGTCATCAGATGAGGCCCAGTAATGGCAGGGCCAATAATGGTTGCAAAACCAAGAAACAGTATCTCAGCAGGGTGCGCATATTCGGAAGTCAGTCCGAAGGGCGTGGCGTATCTGTGTGAATATGAATACATTCACATATTTTTCCAAAGAAAGGGCTAGAGGAAACTGTGAAAAGTTCTTGCTTACTCGTGGTGGACACTGTGAACATGCTTGTACAGCCATTTTGTATGTAGAACCCTGTGGCCCCAATAGAATACAAAGTCCTCAAGGATGAAGTAGAATATAACCTGCGTCAACACTGTCTTCCTGCAACATCCGAACGAGGAAGTTGGTAGCTCCTCAAGTAAAGGTACAAATAGATGGTAATGATGCATTCCAACCTTGAGGACTACTATGAACAATGTTGCAGAAAAAGAACATTTCACGTATAAAGAACCAGAAAATACCAGGGTGGCAGGGGAAGACTACTTCGCATGCCCATGAATCTGAAGACAGGATAGGAGAAAATCATCACTGGTAGGTTTACACACAGATGATACAGCACAAGACGAGTGATGCATTTTTCCTGAGCTGCAAAGGTGTTATTCTTCGGCTGCACAAAACGTTAAACTCTGTAAAGATGGAAGAAGGAATAGGAGAATACATAGATGGCATAGGCTGGTTGACAGGCAAAATTCAAGGTACTGCTCAAACAAACGTAACTAGGATTATTGACACAAACTTCAAGTTTAACAGCAGAAACCTCTCTGACCAGAGAAATGAGGTTGTCAATGCTTAGCTATACCATTCCTGTTCCCTTGATATTGCTAATCATAAATTGTTCAACTGTCACAAATGAAAACTTTTACCACTGGCAACAATCTTATTTCTACCCTTATTGCTTCAATATCAAGTACACAACATGTAAATGATAAGCTTTTGATAACTTTTATTGCCCACACTTCTAGACAGCATAATAGCAGAGACATATTCAAAATTTTGGATAAGCAAAATCTTAAATGAACATGAAAGGTGTTTACTCCATACAATTTTAAATGCCACAAACATACATATATGCATATCTTCGCAAGCATCTTTAGCAAAGATTGACTTTTAAAAACTGTAAGGTAGTTTCATCTGCTGTCTACACAAGATAACCACTTCCATTCACATGTTAAAAGTGGGAAAAAAAACTTTTAAAAACAAGACCAAGTGTGATATTATCAAAGATGGGAAGGCAAGAGGAAAAATCACACAAGAGGGAAAACTTTGTCATAAAAAAAGGTCCAACCTGTATTTTGTACTTGCTTAACCATCCTGCCCGTTCAAGAAATATGAAAGGCAGTCCTGATAAGAAAAACACACTTTCATGAAGAAAGAAACTCCCGAGGCAGGCCAGTTGAAAGTCGCTGAAATGGGTGACCAGATACTGCATCAAAAGAAAAAACAGACAACGAATATTAACTTATCCCCACTAGGAGGGTGAGTAGAGCTATGAGAAAACTGAAGGTGGCAAGTGTTTCTCAAATAAAAAAAATGTCGCTTTCTTCTTATGCCAATAGTGCGAGGGATACTTGTCAAAGGCAATTGAATCAAGGGGAGACAGAAAACCAAAGAATCAGAGCTTTATCATTGCCTGATAACAGGATAAACCATAAGAACAACAAGGAGCAAATAAAGATATAGAGCACCGACATTGATTTAGTTTTCTATCGATTGCGGTAACCATCAATAAGCCTAGCCAATCTTCTCTTGAAGTCGGCGATTAGTTAGGCCAGGGAGGAAGACAAGCTAAAAAACCACAAGACAATGATCTCGGTAAGAATTGGCACCGTAAACCCATAAGACTTTGGATTTGCGTGACTGGATCGGTGGACAAAGAAGGTGCAGGGGCGAAATTTTAGTCACTTCAATGACACATAAGCTCCGGTGTATTTTGCCAGTTATCTTGCCCCATAGAAATTGCGAAAAACAGAACACCAAGGAACACATCAGGACGAAATGCAGACATGCAGACTTTCTAACATCCAAGTATTGAACATCACATCAGACAAGCAGAGAACAACCCAGAATCGATTGACAAGGCCATCCCTTTCATTTCCTGGTGCCCCCAGAAAGTGCTCTAAACTGTGCCAACCTTCGATACGATGCCCGCATGTCCGTTTGAATTAACATTACAAAAGATCTTCGATCCCTAATCCGCAGCGCCGACTTCGTAAAAAAAAAAAAAAAAAACTCAATCGTCACGTCGGCAGATGGACTTTCCTTCCGGAGCAAATGAAGGGGGGAAAAAGAAAGCAGAGGAACGGAGCATGCTCAAGACGAAGACACGAATGATTGCCCAGAATCGTCACGTCCACAGTGGGCAGAGACACTGGTCATCCACCAGCCACAGTGCAAAGCTTCCACGAGCTACTCGTGTGTGTGTGTTTTTTTTTTATTATGAAACAGCTAGAGAACAAACAGACAAAAAAGAAAAGGAAGAAGGTCAAGGATCTAAATCGAACATCAATTGCCTCGCGCCGAACGGAGTCAAACCAGCGCTTATCGCTAGAGAGACGCAATCGAAACGCGACCACATAAAAAAGAAGAGAAAAAAAAGGGGGGAGGGGGGGACAAAAGAAAGAAGACAATCCGAAACCACCGAATGCATCGCCACATTCCGCCAGTCCAATGCTGTCCCCGACACCGCAATCGCTCGCAAAGCGATCCCCCTCCCCCCTCGGGGGTCGCGAAGCCGGGGACCGCGATCCACGGCTCCCCTCTCGGAACCAACGAAAACGAGAGCGAACGGCGCCAGGCTCGATCGTAGCCCAACAAAAAAAAACCAACAATCGATTTCCGACGACGGGGAGCAGAGATCCAGATGCAGCCAGGGGAGCGGGAAAGGACCGAACTCAAAGCTAGAAGGGGAGGAAGTAGGGGGAAGCAAGAGAAGCGCGCACGCAGAGAGAGAGCAAAGCAAGCCAAACAGAGAAAGCGATGGAGAGAGAAAGAGGGAGAGGGAGAGGGAGAGTACCAGCCAACCAGATTCGATGATGGAAGCCATGACGAGGACGCAGAGAGAGAGAGAGAGAGAGAGAAGGAGCGAGACCACGGGCGGGGTTGAAAACGGCGAATGGTGATGGTGGTGGCAGCAGAGTGAAGCCAAGGACTGAGTTGAGGGGGAGAAAGATTATATAGAGAGAGAGAGAGAAGACACGAGATGAGACAGACTGTCAAGGGGGAGGGGGAATCTGAGGGCCCCTCCCTTTTTAATCCATTATATTATTAAAAGAAGCGAAAACGACGAGGTGAATGCGAGCGGTTCTGCCTACGTGCCCTCCTCCTCCCCTAAATTTTGCCCCTTCTCTTTCTTGAGCCTTTCCCATCGTGTGTCGCTCTTGCTTCTTCTTCTGCTGCCCCCAGATCTTTTTCTCTTCTCTGTGGCTTTGGCTCAGCTCCACCAAACCTCACATGGCTTTTCCCCGCTTTGACAGTGACATCACCGCACGGGCGGATCCCTGTCTGTCTCCGCCTCCCCCACCCCCCCCTTTGGACATCACCCCACTTCAATCTCTCGCGCCCACAATAAGGGATATTTCGGAATTCATCTAACGACAGAACGTAATTTCGACATCCAGTTCTTTCCTTTCGATCGAGAATATCCCGAGTTTAACATCTCAAAATTTAGACGAATCCTTTTGAATACTTGCTTAGGTCCACTCGTCACCCCCTTTCTCTCGTTTTGGACATCACCCACTTCGATCTCGCGCGCCCACGGCAGGGAATATTCCGGAATGCATCTAACGACAGAAACGCAGTTTCGACGTCCAGTTCTTCCCTCTCTCACCTGAGAATATCCCGTGTTTTAACATCTCGGAATTCGGACGAAGCCATTTAAAGACCTGCTTAAGTCCCACTCATCACCCCCTATTTTTCGTTTTGGACATCGCCCACTTCAATCTCGCGCCTACAGTGGGGGATATTCCGGAATGCACCAAAAGGCATAATGCCATTTTCTCAAAAAGAGACCCCCCGAGCGATACTCGTCCTCGAATTGCCCCCTCAAGATGGTCTGCCGAGTTTCAAGTGTCTCAAACCATCCTCTAGATGGACTCTTGGGTTTTGATTTTGAATGATATCGCATCCCCCTTTCTTGCCGTTTGGATCGGCGCATTCTTTCCCCCCCCTCATAAAACCTCGATCGTATTTGAGAGAGGACAACGTGCCATATATACTCGATTGGAGTGCGACAGGCTTCGCATGCATGATTTCACACAAAGACTGATAAAATTTATGTAAACTTGCAAAAAGGCGACGATCATGGCGCCGATCCTTTCTTCCATCACGTACAAGCCCACCACCAATTCCAACGAACAGTTTGCATACTTGATCGAGTCTGCCAAACACGACAGCAAAGATGGTTCAGTGGAGCGGCCTCGCATCAACTAGTCGAAATTACATGGCGTTTTACATATTCACATACATGTAATGCTTTTGACAAGCTTACATTGGACATATAAATTCTACAAACAACCGAGTAATATCGTTTAAGTAATTTCACGTGCATGGAAATTGAAGCGCATGCTCAAGACTAAATTGAAATTCACCTGTGAAACGAGTGAATCAAGTCGAGTTCAAAGTTTAAGAAATCTACTTATAGATAATTGCCAATTGACAAGTCTCGCTGCTCCCGGTACTATGTTGTGTCAAAGGCCTTTAAGAAAAGACGTGCCCACTCAAGATTGCTACAACCAATTTCGATAATACACGTGGCAATGACGGGTGATTGCACAATTATTGAGCGAATGGCCTTTGACCGAATACTGCGTTTGACTCTTCGGGCGGACATCACTATCGATCTCACCCACAGACCCTCACGTCTTCCCGTAAAGTCTGAATATGTACTCTCCCACGGTCAAAGCTTTACCCAGCTTGACTGTTTTCTTTTTAAATTTATACTGATATGTACGGTCTCGTAAAATCCTTGTCGCCTGCTTTAACCATGCCTTTTAGAAAAAAGGAAAAAAATAACATAAATGATTCCTAAACTTCGATCAAATATACAATATAATTTCTAAATTTTTAATTTATTTTTAATTAAATATGTAATATGATTATTAAACTTTAAATTTATTCAATGTGATTTTTAGACTTTTGGTACATATTTATCTTAGTCCATGAATTATATAAAAATGTTCAATGTGGGTACATTTTCATCTTAGTTCGTGAACTATATGAAAATGTTCAATTTCATGGACTGAGATGAACATGTATCGAAACTCCAAGGACCATATTGATCAAATTGAAAATTGAGGGATCATATTGCATATTGGGCTAAAGTTCAGGAAAAATATTGAACAAATAAAAAATTCATAGATCACATTAAATATTGACCAAAATTCAATGATCATTTATATCGTTATATCTTTGAAAAAGGCCACATAAGATCCACATTCGTGCTCAAATTGGTACAATTTGCCCCCAGAAATGTGATCCTCGTTTGCAAACAAAATCTTTCTCAATTTAACCCTTGAAATCTGACAAGCTAAAGAAATTCGAAAAAAGAGACCAAATGGATTCCGCCTATCAACCAGATAAAATCGTTTTTTTCAATAATCAAGATAATTTTTCAGTTATCTTTGAGTATTTCACCTTCTGAATTTGAAAAGAAGCCAAAGGTGCGTTTGTTTAAGGGAAAGTGTTTTTTAGGAATCCGTTTTCGGGACTTTCATCCGTTTGGCTCGCCGAAAATGATTAGTTAACTGAAAACATTTTCCAGTCAAAAAAAACATTCATTGATAAAATTAGGAAAGTAAATTCCCTAATCAAAGAATGTTAAAACACTTTTCAGAATTGCTTCCCTTGACTTTTTTGATATTTTATTCTTTTTTTCTTTTCTTTTCTTTTCTTTTCTTTCTTTTTTTCTTTTTCTTTTTATTTTTAAAAATAAAAATATTAAAAAATTCGAATTTATTTTTTTGCCCGAGATAAAATCATGGGAATGAAATCATTTTCCAAATGAGATCCAAACACCAGAAAACGTTTTCAATCACATATCATCAAACAAAGGAAAACTATCTATTTTCCTGGAAAATGATTTTCCGAAAAACATTTTCCAAAAACGTTATGTTTTTCTTGAAACAAACGCACCCTAATTGTCAAATATTTCATAAATACCTCGTATTTCGATTTTATAATGATTTAAGTGCATATCCCAAAATAGACCAAAATCGTTTTATACATATTCTAACTACTTATTTCAAGCGCAACACGTATGTTCTTTTTCAAGTGTACTCTACACGAAAAAAAAGTCATATATATACTCCGTCATAAACATGATGTGTAGTTCAAAATCTTACAACTAATCTGTTTTGAAGATTTTGTCGTTCCAATTTTTTCTTTTTTTAATTTTGAGATAGGTCTATTTTTTCAGTAGTTTTTTAACATGAGGAGATTTTCGTGTGGTTAGAGCGGACGATTGCCAAAGGCGTTATTCGTACAGTGACGGAGGTCACGGAGATCGCAATTCTAGGGTTCGACAAGACGGACTTATGGTTAAGGCAATCAATCGTCCGCCGGTAGAAATCCGGCGAGATACAACGGCGGAGCCGAGGAAGTGCACATCGTAGATCAGCCCCGCAACAAGAATTGTCGGGATCGTGGATCGCGCGATGGCCCGAGGTTCTGCAGATGTTAGTCCTCGACCATAGGTATATTGTTTATCGTAGCGACGTTAATGGCCTAAGCTTTTCACATTAGTGTAAGGTTGTGATAATGTGATCATGGCCGACGAGAGAAAGGGCAATGGCCGAAGATGTTGTTCCTCTAATCCTGATGAAGGCTTCAGAAATCGCAATGCTAGTATTCGACGAGAGGGTTCTTTCCGTTTACGGTGCTCCAGCGACGGTGGCGTCGAGAAGGCAAATGCTGTGGACCTAACCGGCGATTCCGGCAGCCGATCGGAGAAATGATAACTGCTATTATGGCTATGGCGATCGGAGCCACAACGGGCACGTGTTGTGGATTGACACGCCGTGAGGAGGATCAAAGGCAGGATGGCGGATCGTCGTCGTCGTCGTCCGAAGGCCGTGATTGGGTAGAGATGAGATCTCGGAGAGGTTATGGCCGGTGAGGGTAAGATGACGGAAGCCACCGCGGCGAGGGGAATCGCGGAGATGGCCGGAGGAATGGCAAAGAATCATCTTGTGCTGAAGCCTATGGCGTCTCAATTTGAAAGCACGATTGTATCAATGGCAATAGAGACGTGTAATGTCGAATTCAGTGTAATCTAATATATTTGTACATCAATTTAAGACGATCCTCCAATCGCTCGACCGAACGAGCAATGAGGCCACATCGAAATAATCCATCTCTACCCTACACAAAACCAAACCAAAAATCTGCACAACATCACGTACACAAAGCGCCTAGGCGAAATCGAAACCAGACCCGGTCGACCAAATCACCCGCCGCCGCCGTCCCCCTGGGAAATGTAGACCGCCCCTACGAACATAGCTCCCGAGGTGCCGCCGCCATCGGCGTTGGCGGCTCCGTGGTGGTTGACCGCGACGTGATGGCCGGCACCTAAAGTGCCGTGGCCTCGGCCTCTCGGGTTGCGAGGTTGCTGACGCGGTTCGCGATCGGAGGGCGGGGCCATCCGCCGCCGGTTGCGCGGCTCGCTACGCCTGCTCTCGCCGCGATGATCCGGCTTACCAATGCAAAAACATAAGTTCAAGCCCTTCATTTCAAGAAGAGGTTCCAGAACGCAAGAGGAGGTTATACATATATAGCACTAGCTAGACTAATTATAGACAGACTCGTTCCATCACAAATCCTGCTCCTCATTATCCATATCACTTTTGAACTAACATTGTGGTTTTATCTTATTTTCCTTTTTTTTTTTTTCCCCCTTTCCTCTTTATTTTCTTCGAAATAATAACGGGAAAAGTGCCAAAAAAGTCCTAACCGTTAGCTTGAGTGCAATTTAGTCCTAAACCTTTTTTGGTGCCTTAATTCGGTCCTAAACCTTTTGCATTGGTGCCAATTTAGTCCTAAACCTTTTTTTGGTGCCAATTAAGTCTAAACCTTTTAAATTGGTGCAAATTCAGATCCTAACCTTTTTGTTTTTTGTGCCAATTTAGTCGTTCCGGCCAATTTAGACCGGAATTTGCCTACGTGGACGCCTGCCGGCCGGCGGCCGGTCACCGGCGCCGACGTGGCGCCGACGTGGACAACTTTAATATTTTTTTAATATTTTTTTGAATTTTTATTTTTTTCCTTTTTTTTTCTTTTTTTTTCCACTTTTTTTTTTGGTTGTCTTCCTCCTTACTCTGGCCGGTCGCCGGTCCGGCGACCGGCCAGAGGCCAGAGGCCGGCGAGGGCGAGCCTCGCCTTGGTCGGGCGAGGCTCGAGCCCTCGCCGGAGGCCGCGGCGAGGGCGAGGCTCGAGCCCTCGCCGGAGGCCGCGACGAGGGCGAGCCTCGCTGGAGGCCGCGACGAGGGCGAGCCTCGCCATGGTCGGGCGAGGCCCGACCTCTCCAGATCCGGCGAGGTCGGGCCTCGCCCAACCAAGGCAAGGCTCGGGCCCTCGCCGGAGGCCGCGGCGAGGGCGAGCCTCGCCATGGTCGGGCGAGGCCCGACCTCGCCGGATCTGGCGAACGCTCGACCTCGCCAGATCCGGCGAGGTCGGGCCTCGCCCGACCATGGCGAGGCTCGCCCTCGCCGCGGCCTCCGGCGAGGGCTCGAGCCTTGCCTTGGTCGGGCGAGGCTCGCCCTCGCCGCGGCCTCCGGCGAGGTCGGGCCTCGCCATGGTCGGGCGAGGCTCGCCCTCGCCGCAGCCTCCGGCGAGGGCTCGAGCCTCGCCATGGTCGGGCGAGGCCCGACCTCGCCGGATCTGGCGAGGTCGGGCCTCGCCGGCGGCTGGGCGAGGCTCGACCTTGCCAGATCCGGCGAGGTCGAGCCTCGCCCGACCATGGCGAGGCTCGGCCTCGCCGGGCGAGGCCGCCCTCCCCAGTGGCCGGCGAGGTCGAGCTCGCCGGCCACTGGCCTCTGGCCGGTCGCCGGACCGGCGACCGGCCAGATGAAGAAGAAACCAAAAAAAAAAAGTGGAAAAAAAAAAAAAGGAAAAAATAAAAATTCAAAAAATATTAAAATATTATTTAATTTGTCCACGTCGGCCCACGTCGGCGCCGATGACGGCGCCGCCGGCTATGCAGTTCCACGTAGCAAATTCCGGTCTAAATCACGGAAGGACTAAATTAAGACAAAAACAAAAGGTTAGGGATCGACTAAGACCAATTTAAAGGTTAGGACTTAATGCACCAAAAAAAGCAGTGACTAAATCGCACCATGCAAAAGCAGGACTGAATAGACCAAAAAAGGTTTAGGACTAAATTGGCACTAATGCAAAAGGTTTAGGACTTTTTTTGCACTTTTCCCAAATAATAACAATGGATAATCACATTTTTTGTCCGTTATTTAGTGACATAGTTGTAATGTATATCGCATCACGTACCCATTATATTGGACATCTTGAAAAATGACTTAGATTGAATGATGATGTTACTTTACGATATACATGTCAGAGATGAGCAGTCCGTCTACTTCCTGTACCTTCCTCGATTATATCTACATGCACGTACGCGTATGCCTCACACATCTCCTATCGAATCAAATTGAAAATATTCGAAATTATTCCTTCTTTTTAGCCGTAGCGCGACTAATATAAAAATCCGAGATGCGATAGAGACAACTCAAGCTGCACGTGATGAAATCTACAACCTAAAAAATAAAATCTAATATAAAAAAGAAAAAATCCGAGGAGGCGGAAGGGAAAAATGTCTGAGCCCGGGTTCGAACCGGGGACCTCTAGTGTGTGAGACTAGCGTGATAACCGACTACACCACCCAGACACTATGTGACCGGTTCTGCCCTAGTTTATATATAATAGAGTGTTCTGAATCGTCAGACAAACCTACAACAATAGGTTGGTCCGAATTCTTCTTACCCTCCCCCTTGTTTGGCTGGGTGAGGTTCATTCATCTTTACTTGTTCCTGGATTGTAAGTGAAGGACAATGGATTTGCAATTGCCGATTGCCGCCGTTAGCTAGAGTCGTCGATTTCGACTCCCGTTTTCGGTTCCCAAATTGTCGAACTGGTAGCAATAACGGGAATGCAGTGCCCGTCTTATGTCAAATGAGCTCCCTGCCGAGCCGGAAGGAACGAAGACGCCCCGACTAGATTGGCGCTGGTCGAGAGAGTTTATTTAGGATCCCGGGAACATTTGAGTATGAATACAGACTAGAGAGAAAAACCGAGAAAGCTCATTTAACTGTGACATTCATTCATCAAATGCCATTGTGATCTTATGAGTACAGAAAAGCTATACAAGTAAAATGTGTTGTTTCAGACGGTACATCAGGTCGCTCTCTCCTTGTTCTCAGACAACCCTCTGTATGTAAATCACGATTGGAGGGACAGATTGAATTTGTCGTCGAATGTAAGTTCCGGACGCCTTCATTCCTTCATTCACAGCACGAGCATGGTTGAGTTTCGGCGACGTTCTGGGATCCTGAACTATACTTTTTGCCTTGTGTTAAAGAGAGGTTTATCGAATGAATCGTGCCGGCAGCTACCAATAATCCCCGCAGGAGCATGCCCCATCTTTGAAACGGTGAATACGATTCACGTCCCGGACGAGGATCTCTCTCTTTGTATACTTGGAAATGAATTTCGTCACAGAGTGACAGTCTTCACATAACCTCAAGTTCTTGGTAACCCGTATCGTCTCCCCCTTGGCGCTGTTGATGAGTCCAAAGGCCACGGCTAGTTTTTCACTGTGCCCCAACAAAATGCGTTCCTTCTCCTCCAAATCAAGATCGTAATGCACAATTTCGGTTTGCGGCACATACCCGTCTTCCTTCATCTCCATTGACAAATTCAGCAACAAGGCATGGAGCTGCTCAATCTGTGGATTCAATTCATCGACTGAAGCAAAGGAATATATCTTCCTTTTGACTTCAGTCCAACTGCGACCGGGGACCTTTTGCAGTCTCCGAGCTTCGAGAAGTTTCTTCACTCTTCTCACCTCATCCCACATCTTGGCCTCCGCGTAGATATCGGCTAGGAGAACATAATTTCCAGCATTCATGGGTTCGAGCTCGAAAAGCCTTGCGCTCGCTCTTTCTGCAAGCTCGACATTGCAATGAATCCTGCACGATCCAAGGAGCGATCCCCAAACTTTAGGTCCTGGTTCAATCCGCATCTCTTCTATGACTTTGACTGCTTCATCTAATCTATTTGCCCGGCCAAGAAGATCCACCATGCAAGCATAATGCTCCACACTAGGGAAAATCCTATGTTCCCTTACCATCGAATCGAACAACATCTTCCCATCCTCGACAAGCCCTGCATGGCTGCAGGCTCCTAAAACACTAACGAAGGATATGGGACTCGGCGAGATTCCACTGATGATCATCTCGTTGAAAACCCGAATTGCCCTCTCTCCAAACCCGTGAACCCCATAACCCGAGATTAATGAATTCCAGGAAACTACATCCCTCTCATCCATCTTATCAAAAACTTGTTGAGCTCGGTCAAGCTTACCGCATCTTGCATACATTGTCACCAGAGCACTAATGACCGGCAAGATCGAGTCCAGACCTCTTCGCAGAAGATATCCGTGAATCAACCTACCCTGCTCCAATGCAGCAAGCGCAGCACAGGCTTGCAGCACGCTGACCATGGTCACAGAATTTGGAAGCAAATCATGGGTCATAAGCATCATCTCCCTGAAAAGTTCCAAAGCCTCAAAAGGCATCCCATTTTTAGCATAACAAGCTATCATTGCACTCCAAGAAACTACATTTTTCTCCGGCATCTCGCCAAACACGATTCCGGCGCATTTCACGCACCCAAACCTGGCATACATGTCCACCAAAGTAGTCATGATATGAACATGGCCCCCGTACCCATGCCGCAGAATTTGGGCATGAATCTCCCTTCCCTTATTCAAAAGCGAGAGGGCGCATTCCGAAGCCACGCATGCTTTCAACACATAGGTGTACGTGAACCTATCCGAAGGAATCCCGACCCGGTTCATCCTTCTATACAAGTCAAAGACCTCGCGTCCATGACCCGCCAAGGTGAGCGCCCTAAACAGCGCGTTCCAAACATAGATAGTTCTCACGCGAGTTTCCTCAAACACCTTCCGGGCATTCTCGACGGCGTCCAGCTCGGAGTACATGTTGATAAGCTTGGTCGCCAGGAACGGGTCCTGGTCGAACCCATTCTCCAAGAGATGGCGGTGAACGCTGAGGCCGTCGGGGAGAGAGTTCCGGCGGGCGCAAGACAGGATCAAGAGCTCGTAGGTGCGCTGGGTGGGGTCGGGTTCTTGAGATAGGACGCGCAGCGCCCGCTTCAGTTCGCCCCTCTTGCACAGACGTTGGATGACGTGGTTCTTGTCGGCGGTGGAGGTGGACGTGGACGTGGAGGTGGAGGTGGAAATGGTGGGGTTCGATGCTGAAGAGCAGAGGGTCGGTCTGCAGGAGCCGCGAGCGGCCGTGCACTTGAGGTGTTTGCTGAAAGGCGGAGGAGGAGGAGGAGGAGGAGGGGGTTGTTGAACGGTTTGGGGAGACCGAAACGCGAACATCACACGAGAACACGAGAGAGAGAGAGAGAGGGGTCGGGGAGATAGCAGGAGCGACCGGGAAGGCGAGGTGATGGTTGGTGGCAGCGAGTGCAGAACCGAGGGAGGGGAGACGAAGGGAGATTGCAGTGATTTTTAATTTTTCTTTTGAAATCCTTGTCGCTTGTTTTAGCTAATGTCTTTACAAGGGAAAAAGTCAGCAAAAATCATAAATTATGTCCAATGCAAAATATTTACTTCAAATTTTTCTCTATGACACACAAAGAATCTCAAATTTGTATTCGTGTGATATATTCACCTTAATTTTTTTTGTGACATAAAAAATCCCAAACTTATACCCGTGTGACACATTTACTCCACATTTGTGATACAGGGTAAAGGCGTCGCATAGAAACACATTTAGGGCTTAAAAAGTTGTGGTAAATATGTCATATTGGTATAAGTTTGGAATTTTTTATATCACAAAAATCTTTTTTTCTCAATTTAGCCCATGAAATCAGGCAAGTTAAAGAAGGTTGAAAAACGAGACTAAACTTGAGGGGATCAATCATATCAGGCATCTGCCCATCCCTCCCGTACGCTCAAAGGAAAATACCGCCGATCAAATGATAAACTCGTCTTCCCCAATAATCAAGATAGTTTGTTCAGTATCCTTTGAACCTTTCACCTTCTGAATTTGAAAAAAAGAAGAAGATAGAGTCGCAAGAGGTTTATAAAATTCACAAACACCATTACTAACCCAAGACATGACAGACGAAGGCCACTTTTCAACTCCCTCAGTCTTCAGCAATTCGACCGATTCTTACTGACTTCAAGCGATCATTTTCAACCGCTCAGACAAAACACAAGCACTTGACCCAACAAAGACAAAACACAAGCACACCAAGCTCTCCACAATGCTCAAAACACAACCCAACCTCAAATAGTAAGATAGTCGGCTCGTGGATACGTCGTAACCCCTTAAGCTATATCAGAAGCACTACCCTTTACGGTAACCAACTTGAACAAAGAAGCCACCCGTTCGACGAGTTAATCACCAGTCAATTCCACACACGTGCGTCCATAAACCGTAACCGAGCAAATAGTATCACATCTTTTAGAACGTCTTGTGCCCTCATATCAAGCTCAAGTATGAGAGGCAAATAGAGTCACAACGTGTGCAAATCCTCATCGTTTCCTCGACTCATTGACCCTGGATAAAAGGATCAATTCAGAACAGAATATCTCCATCGTCTCATCTCAATGCACCATACGGTGGTTTCAATTAGTCGCATCGCTCCTTTTTTGTTGCCAAGTGGTGCTTAAGTCTGCCAGTACAAAATGTGTCGACACCTATCAGTTTCACGAGAACAAGACCTGTTTGGCAAAGACCCCTTCCAGAAAGCCCAAGGCAATCATAACTTTATTTCGACTAAGCGCATAAGATGCATGACATTTCACTAGCTCAAGATACTAATGGATTGTAGCACGAAAATAAAACCAGCGCTTCTTCTTTTTTCCAGAAAGCAGAAAACCAAACCCACTTTCCAATAAATTAAGACTGACTTCCATTCCTTCCGTTTTATAAGCAAGAAATGCAGATTCTCATTCTAATGTGCAACAGATGAGCAATTGAAATTATCTTATATTAAATTAACAAGAGAAACCCAAAGAGACAATTAGGAACCAGGAAGAACCATGCACAGGACATGGTACAATTGGCCAGCACACTGAGGCAGTGATATTAGCCACATGGCCATCTCGGTGGTCACACTTTCAATCAAATTATTAGCAATTTGATGAACAACATTTACGATCAATTGTCTCCCAGCTCAGAATAATTCAGCCACTCCAGAAAGAAATAATATGCCTAGAAACTGGGCTAACTAGCAAACCGTAAATTTAGGTTCCTCGGTGGACCGATTGGCAATCAGCAACATTCTTCATAGAAATTTCATAATGTAAACAAGACTGAGAACCTGCCAAAGAATGTGTGACACTCCATAAAATGCCAGTAATAAGCCAGCCAACCTCGACAATTTTTTTACTAAAGCATGCCAACCTCTAGGAAGTTTTTACAAGAGCACTAAACATATAATACAACCAGTAGGCTCAGACATTCTACATCGCAGGCATGCAGCTCCCTCGCAGACAAAATGGAGGTCATCTTTGTTAGGCGGCAGCAGGATCATTTATCACACCCAAGAAATCATCCTTAATGGTGCCAATGCAGAACTGAAAACAACAAATGAACAAACTATCAGCTATGCTAGCTAGAATTTACACGTAAATCAGTTGACCGAGACATAATCAAATGCATGCTGATATGCCACTACTAAAGTTGCATGGTACGTGCAGTATCAACCTACTAATAAATTCCACTTCTTTGGTAAGCATGATTCCAGATTTTTAAGACTTGAGAATAAATAAGGAACTAGATTTTCCTATCTTGTCTTATTTGTCGGAGGGATTATCCTTCGAGGGAGGAGTTCTCAGTCACTCAAGAGGCCTTCTGACTATTCTGAAATACTAAAGCTAAAGGAGGCCACTCATCAGACAATGTATTCCTAGTGAAGAGAACGCTCTAGTTGGAAGAATGAAAGTAACTAATTTGGCCCTCCATTAGTAGCAGAGTTAACTATGACTCTAGCATGCTTCTTAAAGCAAAACTTTCAGCAGATGAAACTTGGAAGGGGCACTTGCTAGATCTGCAGAATTGCTTGATGATATGTTATCTATTTTGGATCCTGATGAACAAAACTGGAATCTGAAGATACGTAGTTCACTCTCCACAGTCCGGATGGTATTAGAACTAAGCCTTTAAAAGCAAAACGGGAGATGCCTGTGGTCCATCCATCCATCCTAAGCATTCTCTAATCACTTGGTGACAATTTTTGTGGTTCATGCTTCCATCTCCAAGAGAATACACACAATCGGGAAATTGGCATGTTAGCTGCAGCATCCAGTGTCCACTAAGAACTAAATCAAAGGATGGCATTCCTTGATTTAGTAATCAAAATATAGATATATAAGTTGGTGACAATTTTTGTGGTTCATGCTTCCATCTCCGAGAGTATACACACAATCAGGAAATTGGCATGTTAGCTGCAGCATCCAGTGTCCACTAAGAACTAAATCAAAGGATGGCATTCCTTGATTTAGTAATCAAAATATAGATATATAAGCAATTTGGCTTTAAAAGAAGTTATAGTGATCCAAATACTAAATGAGCCATCTACAATTCTAAAGCAAAAGCTTTCTCAGTCCTCTTCTGGAAACCTGTTTGGATGAAAGTAGGTAGTTGCCACTAATTATCTTAATGCTTCAAAGCAAACTATTGATCACAGTTAGGTACATGATAGAAGTAAGGCAGTATAGTATAAAGAAAGAAAGCCATACTATCTCGGTCGCATCTACGCGAGTCCCAATTATCTTTAGTCTTACTTCGCTGTCCTTCTGGATTTTTACCTGAAAGAAATCATAGAAAACTTGAACAATGATATAAACCTAAAGACATATTTTGCCCCCCTTTGAAAAACATACCGATCCATCTGATGTCGTATAGTTTGGCATGTCTCCAGATTGGAACTCCATGTCATCTGGTATCAACTGAAACTCAAAGATGATGATTTAACAGTCTGAGTAATTGAAAAAATAAAAGCAAGAGACACATAACTTGACGAGTAGTTCTATCCCCCTTAACTTGACAAGTAATTCAAATGCATGAGAAAGTAAGAAAGCATAGAAATTGGTCCACAAAAACTCACGGGAAAATTTTAGTACGATTAGAATGCATAAAAAGACTCTTAGAAGCAACAGCTCAAGCAAGTAACAGACTTACGTGGTTTGAAACAAAAATCTGAACCGGACCAGCTTCGGCAAAAAATCCCATCTGTGTAAAAGTCATGGTTATTAATCTTCACAACTGTATCTTCACACTACAGGATCATTACTAAACATGAATATGAAAAGAATGCCTCACCTTGTTCACCATTGTGACAACAGCCTCTAATATCTCTCCTTTGAAGGGCCTAAACACAACGCACTGGTACTTCACAGGGAACGTCACGAACCCCGTCCCCTCTCGAATCAATCCTTTCCCAATATTCTCTATACCAGTAATCGCCACCACGAAACCGTGCCTACCACTGCACCAAAGAAAGGATCACATGATGCCATGCCCAGGAGCGGTGAAGTAACGAGTTTTCTCTCCAATGGCCATGCCTCCACTACATCAACATTAAGCATTCTAAAAGAATTATGATCACACACAATCTTGCTCTAAAAGATTGAGTGGGCGGAAGAAAAAGGAAGAACTTTTACTATCCATTACGCATTCAATCACAAGAAACATTCCCTGTGATGAGGAATTGGAAGAACACCCCCCCTCGGAAATCAAGGAGCACTTTCAAACTGACAAAACCCTTAATCCTTGACAAGGGGCAAGATACCTTCAAGTGCCCTAATTCTCTACCCTGCTCTCCAATCCAAATTACGCGCCAATCGTTTCTTTTGGGGGGGGGCACAGAGCAGAGGGTGCAAGGGGCAACTACATCTAAGCCCTCTCGCGAAATCAAATTCCACAACCCCTACGCAGGGAATCGAACACGGTTCGCGGAACGCACAGTGGCAAGAACCGATTGAATCTTGAGACCGACGCGGAAACAACGCGCGAAGAAAAGAGGGGCAGAAACCATCGAAGGAAGAGAACCTGCAAGTGCCCTCGACGTCCTTCATGAGCTTGGCGACGAGGTTGTCGCGGAGGTTGCGACCGAAGAAGCGAGGGTGGAGCTGCATGTTCCTCTCCAGAACGATGTGAAAGAACATCTTTCGACCCCACCTCTCTTCCCTCTCCCTCCGACAGAGATTCTGCGGTCGCGGCGCAGAAGCAGATTCGAAGTCGAGATCGGGCCTTGATGCCGACGGCGAGGGCGGAGCGGGACGGCGGAGCTTCGCTCGGCTCTGTGTACCAATGGACGGCGGTGCAAGGCCGTGCTTCGTTTATACTGCTCTCTCTCAACTTCCATGAGGGGGAAATCGCCGCGTTGTTATGATTGATTTATAAAAGGGAAATTAGAATCAAAAAGTTTTAAATTGCAACTTTCAAAATAGTGCATTATTCTACGGGCAAATTTTTTTTTTTTTGAGAATATGGTTCCCTTATAAAAAAAAATACATAATATGGAATTCCATCGAAAATCTTTTTTTTTTGTTAAGTTGAGCTTTGTTTTAGGTACTTGCATATCTTCATTTATGAGATTCGAATAAACGGGGTAATTTTTTTCGTTTACTAATAAATTTTCTTTTTAGTTAGTGAAAATATTTTTCTACTTTCGTTTATCTGCGTTTTAGTATATTAAAGAATTCCACTTACTTGGGACATGTGAGAGTTTCCCTTTCAAAATATAGCAAAGAAAATAGGAAGCCATAGGAAGTAAAAAATTCTTCCAATTTCCTCCATAAAATAGTGGGCTAGCCGGGCTTTTCTTTTTTAAATGAGCGTGGGTGAAGATGTGGTCAGGTCTGGGAATAAGATGAGCAGTATAAGCTTAAGTTAATAGATCGTGGGGTGTCAAGTGTCGTGCTCTAAACGATTGACCGGCCCAGAGACTCCTGAGTCAAAAAAATTTTAATCGAACGTGGACAATATTAGTACATGGACCATTTTTGTTATAATTTCAAATTTTTTGCTTAGGATTGACGTGCGTGGGTCACTAATTGGTTTACGCGGGGGGGAGATTCAGCTAGAAGCAATCCCAAAAGCGTTGGCCTCATTCCTTCCGGTGCTATAAGATCGAATGAACTGCGATCTGGTTTCTGAATTCTTATCCCTCCAAAACTTCTGTATCGCGTTCTGCTCGTAGATCGACAGGACCTTTTAAGGGTTATCGCTGGCTACCTTAGGCATCATATAGTAGGGACCTTCTGCTCAAGTTCTCTGCTTCAAGCTAAGGTGGACCTAAACCTTGCACTTGGTCGAGGAGTTCTCGGCCATTGTAATTGAGTCCAATAGCTTTATTGATTCAAGATACTACTGATTACTTTCAATGGAAGACAATACAAGATAAATATTCCAAGTTCGCGGATGAAACGAGCCATCTTGTTTCCTTTCAGTTTTAGTGCACAAACTTGGTGGGAAAGTGCGATGAAATGGAAGTAACAAGAGGAGCAAACAGAGACCCGGGCCAAGCGCTCGCTTCACTGCTATCCACTGCTGCGAACGAGATCGTTAAATTTCTGAACAGCAGCGACGCGTGGGAAAGGGAGATAATGAACTGAGAACGGCGTACATTACACGAAGTACTCATCATTACACCTGTTATGACTAGACTACACCAGACTAGACTAACATTATTGTTTCCACATGGCATTGTGGATGCATGCAGGTGTGCGGAATTCTAAGCGAACTTTAAGCTAACCTAACACTCGACCTGAGCGAAGGCCTGTCTCTGCATACGGGGGTGGTGGGGTGTAGTAGGACGGGGGCGGGCTGGAGTATGAAGGTGGCGACGAAGGATATGGCGGAGGCGGAGGGTGATAGGATGGCGGAGACGGAGGGTGATAGGATGGCGGAGATGGTGGTGGTTGATAGGTTGGAGGCGAGGGCTGATAGGATGGAGGTGGCGGTTGATAGGATGGAGGAGATGGCGGTGATTGGTAGGTTGGAGGTGCGGGTTGATAGGATGGAGGAGGTTGCTGCGGTGGAGGCTGCCTGTACGGCGGTGAGTATGGTGGTGGATGTCTTGGGGAAGGCGGAAGGTAATCGGGAGGTGGTGGTGGATGCCGATGAGTGGGCGGCGGGTGCGGGTGAGATGGTGGACAGTGTCTAGGGGAGGGTGGTGGAGGGTGCCTTCCGGAGGGTGGTTGTTCTGGGGAAGGTGGTGGAGGCTGCCCATACGATGGTGGTGGAGGCCGGTATCTTGGGAAGGGTGGCGGTGGCGGAGGGTGCCTCCGGTAGGGCGGTTGTTCTCGAGAGGGTGGTGGAGGCTGCCCATAGGAGGGTGGTGGAGGCTGGTGTCTTGGGGAGTGTGGCGGTGGCGGAGGGTGCCTGCTGGAGGGTGTTGGAGGCTGCCCATAGGATGGTGGTGGAGGCTGGTGTCTTGGGGAGAGTGGCGGCGGCGTAGGGTGCCTGCTGGAGGGTGGTGGAGGCTGCCCATAGGATGGTGGTGGAGGCCGGTGTCTTGGGGAGGGTGGCGGTGTCGGAGGGTGCCTCCGGTAGGGCAGTTGTTCTCGGGAGGGTGGTGGAGGCTGCCCATAGGATGGTGGTGGAGGCTGGTGTCTTGGGGAGGGTGGCGGTGGCCGAGGGTGCCTGCTGGAGGGTGGTGGAGGCTGCCCATAGGATGGTGGCGGAGGCCTGTGTCTTGGGGAGGGCGGGGGTGGCGGAGGGTGCCTCCGGTAGGGCGGTTGTCCTCGGAAGGGTGGCGGAGGCTGCCCATAGGATGGTGGTGGAGGCCGGTGTCTTGGGGAGGGTGGTGGAGGATGCCTCCGGGAGGGTGGTGGAGGGTGTCTCCGGGTGGGTGGCGGAGGATGCCTTCCGGAAGGTGGACCCCCTCGGTAGGGAGGTGGAGGATGTCCATAGGAGGGTGGAGGAGCATGTCCGTGGGAGGGAGGAGGAGGAGGATGCCTTCGGGAGGGCGGTTTCACTCGAGACGGTGGTGGAGGGTATCCGTGCTTGGGCGGCGGAGGCTGTCTCTGAGATGGCGGTGGAGGGGTCCCATAGGAAGGCGGTGGCGGACTCGGCTGAGGGGCTGGTGGATACTGAGGAGGTGGTGTTGGTCGGGGAGTTTGGGGTGGTGGAGGGTACGAAGGAGGTGGATACCTCCCCGAGGGTGGAGGCTGCTGTCCATAGGGCGGAGGAGAACCATACTGAGGAGGAGGGGGAGGAGAGCCGTAAGTATAAGGCGGACTCTCATAAGCGGCTTTGTTGTTGCTGCTGAAGAGGTCACCTCCCGGATTCGCACCGGCGGGATCTCCGGCGGCGACCGCACCAAAAGAAAGAGCAGCGGTGCGCTCGATCACGAGCACCACTACCACCACCACCAAACTGCGAAGACACCGAGCGAGCCTCTTCATTTCTCACCCGACCATACAAACGCAACGCAATAAGCCTCTCACTTGAGCATGGACTTAGCGGAGAGAGCGAGCGAGCGAGCGAGGAAGAGATCAAATCCTTTGAAGGGTTTAAATAGCCCTGGTTCGGGTCCTCATTTCGCAATGCAACAGCACGTAACGTCACAGCAACACACCCTAAAAGGATTCGAGCCACTGTGTGGAGCACATGGCTACATGCATGACGAGGAAGCTTGATGAGACTCCACGTGAGCTGCTGCTCGTCATCCGACGAGGCAGGTCCCTATTTTTGGTGTCTTCTTCTGCAGTGGGAGTGCCTGATAAATTTGACTTTTAACCCTCTCCCAGCAACAGCAAACGTCAGGAAAAACTTTGAAAAAAGGCGAAGATAGTGCGCGAGAGAGAGAACCGTGTCCGAGAGAGAGTCTCGTGCTGTGACCTCATGCCTTCCCCAAATGAAGGTGGTGAAGTCATGCGCACGTTCCCCACACTACACCGACTCCACACGATGGCATTAAACCTGATGTACGCTCCTAGGCTAGCAGAGAATGGCGTGTTGCCCGTTCTTTTAGGGTCGGCCCTTGACATAGATATCGAGAGTCTTCCAGACCTTAGTTTCACCATCTTATCATGTTGCCGATTTTACTCGATTAAAAAAATTCTACCTCTAACGCGCCACCACATTATGAAGAGAAAATTACATCGCGAGTCCAAAAACTTGACCGGTCTGTATAACTAAATCTTATAACTATTAAATTGTGTATTCAAGTTTAAGAACTTGTCAAGTCTGTGTATCTAAGTCTTTTATCTTATATAGAAATATGTAACCCCAAACCAAATGATTCAATTAAAGACGTCATTTTCTTTCACCCCAAATTTAAATAAGCCGCAATACAAAATCGAGAACCCTAACTACCAAATGATCCCTAATTCGCGTTTGATTAGGAAACGATTACATGCATTTACACAAGCGCGCAGTGTGGAGGAAACAAGACAAAACATTAGATAAAACGAAATTTGGCCTCTGCAGCCTCGTCAAACGACTCATCCAAAGCTGAAAGAGTCCTAAGTTGGTCCCTTTTGACAGAGATATAAATGATGAAAAAGATGGCTTCTATTTTTTGAAAAGGCCGTAAATGTATGGCATGGAGATACCGAAAACATTGACTACTCTCCTTGGAGTTTCAAGGTTATTATCCTCAGCCTCTCATCATTTCAAATGTGTCGGTGATCGATGGGATGCCACAGGGCACTATTGCGCAAAAATCAGGAAATATAAATAGCTGCGGGCATAGAAATTGATGAGAGCAAGCTATTGGATCTTCTCCGTTGAAAGCAAGCCTGAAAACCCAAGGCAACACTTCAACAGAGAAACAGAAGGAGGAAATTTGGCTGCCGAAATCAATTGATGTTTGAACATGAATGCACCCCTTGCAGGCACCAACAGGTAAAAGACAGCGTTTTCTTGAACCTTGAATCATGGGTAAGCATGGAACACACGTGTTGCACCGATTCGACACCGAAAATTTACGACTAATATGATGTGGTTGAGTGGTATTGCTGCTCAATCAAGCGTTCTTGCCTAAACAAATTGATGATGCTGAATGCACCTAAAGACCATAGAATGTGATTGGTCTCCAACAGAAAGGAGGAGAAATTCCATGAGCAACGCAAAGGCTTGTGAACAACCCTATCAGCTGCCGATAAACCAATGCTGCCGGAAGAAAAACCGAAGAATGAAAAGACCCTGCTTGTAATCTACTAGCTGAGAGAAGTCCTTCCGCGTTAATCTTGATGACGGACACCTTCAAGTGGAACAACACCCTATCTTTTTTGCTGATCCTGATGCATCAGCAACATCGACTGTAGTTCCTTGACCACGACGGGATGCAGCGGCAGCAGCTTCCCGAGCTGCTAATGCCCTTAGCCTCTTAATATGGTTAATCTGGATCAAAATTGACTGGAACGCTCTCTCGATATTTGTTGCGTCCAATGCGGAAGTCTCCAGAAACAAAAGGCCCTCCTTGTTTGCCAAAGCCTGACCATCCTCTACTTGCACAGCTCTGAGGTGCTTTAGGTCACACTTATTACCAGCCAGCATGATCACAATGTCAGAATCCACATGGTCCCTCAGTTGACGAAGCCATCTCTGGATATTGTCAAAAGTTTGCCTCTTGGTTATATCATAGACAAGGAGCGCACCAACAGCTCCTCTATAGTATTGACTAGTCACAGCCCGGGACCGTTCTTGACCGGCTGTATCCCATATCTTTGCCTTAACCATCTTTCCTTCCACCTGCACCGAAGAACATAGACTATCTCAGAATCACAAGACTATCCACCTTCACCGAATGTCTCCAACCCTGATCATTGAAAGTGAAATAGATCGCAAGAAGATTTGATGCGCGATCACAAGAATGAAGGGGAACATGGTTAACACACAATAATACAAAAGAAAGGATAATCTCTGTTGGGACGCCCTGCGAGACTAGGTCATCAGTTCTGGGCTTTCTTCACAAGAAAAAAGGAAACTGCTTTCACTTCAACGAGTGCATGCTGACAGTTCATCAAGAAATAACCAAAGCACGCTTAACCCGATTGAAAGAAAGGCAGAGCTGTTAAATGAGAGTTACTCTAAAATCCACACTCCACCATCTTCTTGTTTCACCGTAAAACAAGAATCCTATTGAATAATAGCTACAGCCTCATCAAGACCTTTCACAATCCTGATCGGATAAACACCAAATGCTAATATAAAGATTAATTCAACAACTTCACTCTCTCAATTCAAGTACGGCTTTGAAATGACACTGGCAACCCGCAAGTTTCAACCTTGGCTGAAAGATAGATATCTAGTACGTGCTGACAGATTATCATCTAACCGAAAACACAAGAAAAGGTTTTGATCATACAATCGGCAACCAGCAGGACAACACAGGCAAACCAAGACTGATAAAAAGTAACATGTTTAAATCGAAAGGAAGCAATGCAAAGAAACAGATAATGAAGTCCGGTTGAGCTCTCACCTGTAGAATCCTCGACGCGAACTCAAAACCAATATTGGGCTTGAACTCCAAGCAAAACTCCTTTCTAACGAACCTCGAGAGAATGTTGGATTTACCAACACCGGCGTCCCCAATCAACACGATCTTGGACACATCGTCATACTCGATATCCTCTTTTTTTGCCATAACCTTCTCTCCTCTCCGATCTCTCTCAAACCTATCATATCCATTCGATAACGAACTCCGATCAAAAGCGCACTTCAAAGACCTCCAAGATTCGCACATTCATGCGCACGCATGCAAGCAAGCAAAAGAAGACATGGCTGATCTTGAAACCTTAGGCATAAACGACGAACGACGCTGACAAGGAAGTAAAAGAACGCACCTTGAAGGTGGATAGGTCGAGAAGAGGGGATGCTTCGAGTGAGGAAATCAAAAACGGGAAATGATTCTGAGGGTCAACAGTGAGGAATCTAAGGATCTTTAGAGGATTATCGTCTCAGGAAGAGGAGGAAAAAGATCAGAAACGACTGTTGCTGATGGACGTTGGTAACTGGTTTTCTTTTGAAATCTTGAAGAAGACGAGAGAAAGATAACTATGAGAAGGGATTTTTCAAAACGGCCAAGCTTAAATAGCCAATAGCCAAGCGGCAATCCCTTGCATGAAAAAAAGTACAATTTCAATTTGAACTTTATTAACGAGGGTTCCATAATCCTATCAAAAATGCTTCATATTTCATTTTTGAGATATTAGACATATTTATCACGAGAAAAATCAGTGCATTGGAAATTCGTTAAAATTGCAATATTTTTTTAATTTGATTGTTTAACAAATGTAGGGAAACACTTTTTGGCAAAAACCTTTGAATTTAATCAAAATTAGAATTTGATCGGATAGAATATGATTAACACAAAATTAATGCGAATGGATACAATTTAAATTAAAACACGATTGTCGGTGACAATCCCTAGCATGAAAAAACACGATTTAAATTTGAATATTGTTAATGAATTTGATTTTCAAGATGTTGACGGTGTATGTCACGATAAATATTAGTGCATTTGAAATTGCAACATCTTCTTATTATGTCGATCAACAAATGTCAGTTAACACTCTTTAACAAAGAAACAAATAGAATATGATTAATGCAAAATCGACATGAATGGATTCCTTTTTATTTTCAAACAAAAAAGTTTCGCTTTGGTTGAAATATACTATTGATTAAAGATGACACGAGTATATGATCACATGTTAATTCTCAGACCTTATAAAAAAGAAAACCTACTGGAGATCCAAAAGACGACATTGTTATTAAGCATTTGGACGGATCAATGAGCATAGTTGTCCCAATGAAAGAGGAGGAAGTATTTTATGTGGTAAATACATCACGTGACAATAATGCCATGATGTAACAAATCAATTGTCAATTTTCGTGTTTCATAAATTTCATCATACTTGACAATATGTGTATATGTATCTAGCTCTTTATTGATCGGTAACAGGACTTATTAATGCCACGTGATGGATCCATCATATAAAAGAACCTTCTCCTGAAAGAGGTGGCCTGGCCATTGGAGTTGGTCCACTAGAGGGCGATGGTAGTAGAGGATGCCATATCATTGTCCATGTTTCACACTAACGACGTTGTCGAAACCATCTCGAAACCATATCAAACGAATAAAATTAATAGCTTCTTTTTCTAGGCCAGAAATCACAAAGTGATCTACTACCAATGTATAACATAATGCGATGGAATTTTGTTAATTATCGTAATAGTTAAATGAGCATACAAATAATCGATGAGAATTATCACATCGTAATGTAAATCAATTAATTTTTATAGTTATAACTCATAATTAATGTGATAAAACAACATCCATTTCGCATCATAGTATAGTTTTACTTATCTTATTAAGAAAAAAGGCCAAAGTGTGTTGGGATTTATTGACCGAAGTCCAAATTTAAGCTGTGGAAACCCCCAAACTTTCATAAACGAGTTCTAAAAGCCTAATCTTTTAACTCAATAGTAGCCTTCGATCAGTTTTTTCTGAAAAATGTCTCCAGCCCAAAGGGTTATATTGAGGAAAGAAGTTGATGTTCAAGCTTTGTCAGCTACTAAAGTTTGGGCACTTTTCAGTCATTAAATCTCAACCTTTTTCCTTCAAAAGGAGCCCAAGATTCCGTCCAATTTCTTCAAGCAAAATGTAAACAATGGCAGTTTTTAAAAACAAAGGAATCATTATTATTTTAATAATCTACGGGTACAGGCACCAAGATCTGGCAACGTATTAACCTAAGAAAGACCCGACAAGTCGCATTAACCAATTAATTTAGAAAATCTAGTTTTTGAGCTGAAAATTCTCCGACTCCTATAGTGTGGACCAGCAAGGGTGTCCTTCATCGACTATTCTTAAATGAAATCACCAACATATCACCAGAAACCATCATATCCCCAAGCAACTCTTTTAATCATCAATGGTACTTTTTTTTATGTCCGTTTCTATCGATGCCTAGCTACTAATTCAATGCCATGTCAGTTATTAGCTGTGTATTTCGGTTTGAGAATTAATCGCCGGGGGCTATTCTCGATGACAAGGAACTTGATAATTGTCACTAGATGAATACGTACATGGGGATATATTGATTCAAGTTCCAAGATCGTGCTACGACCGATGTTGTTTCCTTCGCTTTATACTCGCTCGAGGGCGTCGGACAGACAAAGCAGATGACCTTATAGGAGTAATATTATTAAATTTTCGAAACTGGTCACATCAAGTGGGCGTGCCGGAGTGGTTATCGGGCATGACTAGAAATCATGTGGGCTCTGCCCGCGCAGGTTCGAATCCTGCCGCTCACGTTTTTTTTCTCCATGTTTTCCTCTTTTAAAAAAGGAACTTTGTTTATGTCAATTTTACTCAATATATCTATGTTAATAACACACTCTTTCTTTAAGATTGCCTCTAACGATGACACATAATTTTAAACTAAAAAGGAATGGCCGCTTTCCTTGCAACGGGTGCTACCTCATTCAACGTCATGAGTTTTGTTCAACAAAAAGAAACGTTAGTTTTAATGAGTTTTGAAGGTGCAAATTAGCAATTATTGAAAATTTTAAATATTTTTTTTGTAACTCTTCCTATTGAGTATTTCCTTGGAAGATTTTTATTATTTTCTGTTAATATTACAACAATACAGTTGATTGTATATCATGGAACAATGATGGTTATAATATTTTCTAACTATTTTCGAATCCCTTTATCTATATTAATATAAAATATATTGAACTAAGAACTTCAACTTTGTTTTGTTCGTCCGAGAAAGATTCATACGAATTGTGAGACAAGTTAATGAATAATCTATTCAAGAATACATACTTCAATTTCATACAAATGAAAAAAAATTCACCCTCCATGCAATGCATGGTCATTTCGCAAATTAATGTCAGTAAACTTAATCTTTACTAAAAAGAATGTTTGGAGCTTTCGCTTTCAACAAAGTTCTAATTTTGCATTCCAGATTGGATTAATCCTAAGCTCAACGCCACTCTAGAAGCATTGTTAAATATTCAATGTTGCATGGGTGATATGCTGTAGTTTTGTAACTACAATCTATATATCAACTATTCAAGTGTAAATGAATAAACTATTCGTACATGTAATCAATGGACCTTATAATAATCTTTCAAAGAATATCATTTGCAAACAAAGTTGGTAAAATAACTCGGTTTGCCAATAGACATGCGGTCTTACTGGTAAAGGGTTGGGGGTGCGGTCGGAAAGTACTAGGTCCGGGGTTCAGTCCCTATAAGCACCGCACACGTATGTACATAAAAAAAATGGAGCGAAGACCAAAAAAAATTCGTTTCTTTTCTTTTTTGGTTTTCCATCTCTACCGTGTAAACGCATAGATCGCAAGACACAAGTAAACGACCAGGCCCAGAGGGACCAAGACCACCAATGGCACGATTGCAGCCACACTATGCCCACTCTCACCGCAGCCCAAAGTCCCCAGCTTCATCTGCACCAGGTTCACCAGCGCCATCATCAAGAACCCCGTCCCGGCCACCGACCCCAGCGCCGAAGCCGCCATCCCCGCCCTAAAGGCCGCCGTGTTCACGTGCCCCGTCGTCGCCCCGCCATGCCCCCAGTCGCATTCGCCACAATCGTCCCCGCCTTCCTGTTCCTCAGCAGCGCTGCTGATCTTAATGGCCTGCTTGAGAGCCAGCGCGACGAGGCTCGAGAAGAGGAAGGAGCTGAAGGAGTACACGTGGAAGGCGACGAGGTCCTCCGCCACAGCGGCGCCCGGCCTGCAGGATGCAGCGCGGCCCCTGAAGATCAGGCCCGCGACCCTCGAGTCGGCAGGTGAGGTGGTGAGGCCGAGGAAGAGGGCGACGGTGAAGAGGGAGTTGACGTTGACGATGCCGTCCAGGGCCATGATGTGGATCCTGGTGGACGACGACAAGCAGCGCGAGACGAACCTCGACGTGGTCTCGAGGCACGACGCGGCAGCCACCGCAGAAGATCGACCCGGAAAGACCGCCATCCTCGGCTTCGTTCTCCCGCTCATATTTTCTTGCATCTAACAATTGTATATTAAGACAAAGAAGGAAGAATCCATGACACATGCGGCACGGATTAGGTCTGCGAGGTTGCGGGTTCAGAAGAACACGAGAAGGGTTGCGTCGAAGTGAGAGCTTTTCTGGGCATGGAAGCTGGCAAAGTTAACGTGTCTTGGCCGGGAGGACGCGTTGCTTAACGGGGTTCTTGATAAGCGGAGAATTTCGGGCTTATTTTTCGGACTTTCTTTTGTAAAAGGGACAAAAGACGGGGAAGAGAAAATAAAAAACAAAATTAAGTGAGAAAAAAAAATCGGGTTTCGCCGTTGCCGGGGATCGAACCCGGGTCACCCGCGTGACAGGCGGGAATACTCACCACTATACTACAACGACTTTGTTGTTAAGGTGCTCCACAAAAATATATATATTTTTTATTTTAATATAGAATGGTGCGAAATTATTTTACCCATGATTAGATGAGATAGGCGCTTCCCCGTGCAGGTCATCATCGGAAAAAAGCACGAGTGTTTGAAAATGCGCTGTGATGCTCATCGTGTTGAATCCGTTTGTTAGGAAGAAATAGTCAATATATAGATTATGCGTAGAATCCACTTATCGGTGCGGTTGGGCCCCAAATTTACATGAAAGAAATGCGATCGAACGATGAATATTTCGATTATGCACGAGTACTGAACCTGATCGATGAGTGAGTCTGGTATAAAAATTCTCGTGTTATTGATGGCATGAAAATACCATAAGTGCGTTTGGTTTAGTTTTCCAAAAAAGATTTAGGCCTCCAAAGTCTCTTGGGGAAAACTCGGGGTGTTTGGCAAATTTTATTGGGACCCTTTTAGTAAAATACTGACCTTGGCAAAGCTGAAAGCTCAAGACGGATAATGCTTCAAGTATTTTCGAAATGCCATTTTCAAGGATTTATTGATTGTTTTTTCCCATCTTGCCCTCTTTAAATTATCTAAATTCCAAATATACTCTCACTTTATACCCAATCACTCTGCTCCACTGCGTCACTGCTTCACCTCGCCATCTCTAGCGAATCTGCAAACACGTCCATCACTACAAAAAAACAAGGATTTTGCCACGAAAATTTGCGATGGAAATTTTTCGTCGCTAATTTGCGACGAAATTTGCGACGGATTTTTTTTACCGTCGCAAATTAGCGACGAATAATTTCCGTCGCTAATTTGCGACGGAATTTGCCACGAAATAAAAATTCGTCGCAAATTTACGACGGAAAATAAATCCGTCGAAAAATAAATTTGCGACGGAAAAAAAAATCCGTTGCAAATTTGCGACGGAAAATAAATCCGTCGCAGATTTGCGACGGGAAAAAAAAAATCTGTCGCAAATTTGCGACGGAAAAAAAAATCCGTCCGAAATTTGCGATGGAAAAAAAAAATCCGTCGCAGATTTACGACGGAAAAAAAAATCCGTCGCAAATTTGCGCCGGAAATAAAATCGGGGCAAATTTGCAACGGAAAAATAAAATCCATCTCAAATTTGCGACAGAAAAAAAAATCCGTCGCAAATTTGCGCCTGAAAATAAAATCGGACGCAAATTTGCGATGGAAAAAAAAATCCGTCGCAAGTTTGTGACGGGAAAAAAAATCCGTGGCAAATTTGCGCCGGAAAAAAAATCCAATGCAAATTTGTGACGGAAAATAAATCCGTCGCAAATTTGCGACGGGAAAAAAAATCCGTCGCAAATTTGGGACGGAAAAAAAAATCGGTCGCAAATTTGCGCAGGAAATAAAATCGGACGCAAATTTGCGACGGAAAGAGAATAAATCCGTCGCAAAATAAATTTGCAACGGAAAAAAAAATCCGTGGCAAATTTGCGACGGAAAATAAATACGTCACAAATTTGTGACGGGAAAAAAAATCCGTCGCAAATTTGCGACGGAAAAAAAAAATCCGTCGCAAATTTGCGCCGGAAATAAAATCGGACGCAAATTTGAGACGGAAAATAAATCCGTCTCAAAATCCGTCGCAAATTTGCGATGGAATAATAAATCCGTCGCAAAATAAATTTGCGACAGAAAAAAAAATCCGTTGAAAAATTTGCGACGGAAAAAAAAAATCCGTCGCAAATTTGCGCCGAAAATAAAATCGGACGCAAATTTGTGACGGAAAAAAAAAATCCGTCGCAAATTTGCGACGAAAAAAAAAATCCGTCGCAAATTTGCTACGGAAAAAAAAAATCCGTCGCAAATTTGCGTCGGAAATAAAATCGGACGCTAATTTGAGACGGAAAATAAATCCGTCCCAAATTCCGTCGCAAAATAAATTTGCGACGGAAAAAAAAATCCGTAGCAAATTTGCGACGGAAAAAAAAATCCGTCGCAAATTTGCGACGAAAAAAAAAAATCCGTCGCAAATTTGCGCCGGAAATAAAATCGGACACAAATTTGCTACGGAAAAAAAAATTCGTCGCAAATTTGCTACGGAAAAAAAAAATCCGTCGCAACGGAAAAACAAAATCCGTCGCAAATTTGCTACGGAAAAAAAAAATCCGTCGCAAATTTGCGACGGAAAAATAAATCCGTCGCAAATTAGCGACGGAAAAAAATTCGTGGCTAATTTGCGACGAATTTAGCGACGGAAAAAAATTCATCGCAAATTAGCGACGGAAAAAAAATTTGTCGCTAATTTGCAACGAATTTAGCGACGGAAAAAAATTCGTCGCAAATTAGCGACGGAAAAAAAATTTGTCGCTAATTTGCGACGAATTTAGCGACGGAAAAAAATTTCGTCGCTAATTTGCTACGAAAAACAGTCAAAAAAAGGATTTAGCCACGGAAAATTAGCCGCGGATTTAGATTTAGCCACGGAAAAAAAAAATTGTCGCTATTTAGCGACAGATTTAGCAGCGAAAAAATCAAATAAATGTTAGAATTAAGTAAAATAACAGTTAGTAATAGAAAATTAATTGGTATTAAATCGTAAAATGGGATTAGTAAGTCATGCAAAAAGAAGCATGACTCAATATAAAAATTGGTAAGTTAAAAAACCAAATGGGTAAGCAACTCAAATTAGAGTTGACAATCCAAAACTAATTGGTAACTTAATTGGGCAAAAGTTAATGAGGCACACAAAAAAGTTGATAATTTCATGTAATAGAAGGTAAATTCAAAGCTGGTAGAAAATTAGAAATGTATTTTTGTTAGAGATAAGAAAAGTTGGTCATTTCAAAATAGAAAACCAAATAAACATTGATAAGTAACTCAAATAAAAGAAGGTAACATAAAACTAGTTAGTAACTTGATCGAAAAAAATTGGTAATCACTCTAATAAAAGTTAGTAATTTCTAAAAGAGCTAGTAAATTTAAAAAGTTGGAAACCAATGCAAATAAAAGTAGCAACTTAATAAAAGCTAGTAAATTTGAGAAAATAACAAATAAATGCTAATAACTCAAATGAGATTTGGTAATCCAAAACTAATTGATTTGATTGGAGAAAATTTACCCAAATCACGCAAAGAAAGCTAGGCTGATAGTTTCATATAATACTCGGTAAATTTAAATTATTGGTAAGAAACCTTAAGTTCGTCGCAAAAATTAGCGATTGCGACGAACCTTTTAAGTTCGTCGATATTTTAATTAAAAAAAGAGCGCCCCAAAGCCCCGCCCTCATCCCCAATTTCTCTCTCTCTCTCGCTCACTGTTCTCCCTCTCGTTCCCTCTTTCTCGATCATATCAGATCTGCTTCCGCTTCTCGCTTCTCCTTCTCGCTTCTGCTTCTTCCCTCTCCCCCCACACCCCTAAACCTCTCGCGCTCGCTAAGGGTTTTCGGTACCCCCTTCCCCCACCCGCGCCTCCTCCCGCGACTCCTCCTCGCCCATGGCCTCCGGAGCCCTAGAGGCCGCGGAGCCCCAAGGGGCGGCGGCTCCTCCCCCCGTCGAGGGCAAGGAGGAGCTCCCCGAGAAATTAGAGGCGGAGGAGGCGGAGCAAGAGGACCGAGAGATCGCCGCTCCGGAGGAGGAGGGCGAGGCTTCCGACGAGGAGGCTCTGCTGGTCGCCGCCGAGGCCCCGCCCGCTCGTCGCCTCCGAGAGGCCATGCCCGTGATGTCCATATCCTGAGTTGTGGGTTCCTGCTCATCTTCTCGGCCTACGGTGCTGCTCAGAATCTCGAGAGCACCGTGAACACCGTGAGTTTTCCGAGTCGATTTCGTTGGAATTTTGGGTAAATTGAGAGAAGAAATCGACGGTCGTGAGATGAAAACCCAGAGGCAGATTTTGCACTTCTGGGTCTGAGGTTGCTTGTAGGAATGTTTTTTTGGTTCGTTTGACGTTGCGTTTTGGTTTGATGAGTTTCTTGATTTTTGTTGCAGGCGGATAATTTGGGCACGACAGGCAACGCAAGTAAAGAAGAAAGGCAGACAGGCAACGCAACAAAGAGATATGGAATCTACAGTAGAGAACATTAGTGATTTGGAGGATGATCAAAGCCATCGTGTGGGGAAGTCGCTTTTACACTCAGTGAAGTGGGAGCGCATTATTTTGGATGAGGTGAGTGAATGGGAGTATCTTGCGGTGATATGAGTGCTAACATAGTTCAATGCTTTGTAACCGATATAAAGATTTCGATATGTCCATGCTGGCAACACGTGATTCGTTATTTTGTTTGGCTGGGTGAAGCCACGCATGAATGCGTTAATTTGCTCTTGGCAAGATAAATTTCTGTAAGATTAGGCCTTTCGATTGAAGGTTTGATTACTTTTAGGGAACCGTATATGCATGTTCTTTTCCACAATTTATCAAAAAAACTTCTATCCGGGATCTCTTAGTATGATTTGCTTCGTGATCTTTGAACATTCATCTGCATGTACATTTCCCACTGATGCCTATGCAATTTTATTCAATGTAGGCTCACTTTGTCAAAGATAGGCGATGTAATACTGCAAAAGCAGTTCTCGGACTGGAGTCTTCATACAGATGGGCTTTAAGTGGAACACCTCTTCAAAATCGTGTTGGGGAGCTCTACTCTCTTGTAAGTTTCTATTTTATACTGATTGCATGCACTGAGTTCAGTGAATGTATTTTTCCTTTGTTACCTATTTTGTAAGTCTGTTGTTCATTTGCAGTTCCTCAAAACAATGTCCTGAATGCTCTCACGGTTCTGTACGGCACTTTTGTTGGTGGAATCGAGTGAGTTGCATTTTCATTGGTCCTTTGGCCTCTCTCTTTTTTTTTTGGGCAAATCATATGGAATGTTTTCATTTGAACTTTGATGTGGAGTATATATTCTATCTAGTATATAGCGAATCCTATACAAGCACATGGAAATGCCGTTGGCAGAAGGCGAGCAATGATATTACTAAAACACAATTTTGAAAAACATTTTGCTGAGACGCACAAAAAAGGGAAGAGCTGCTGATCTTGCACTTCCACCTAGAATTGTGAGTTCTCTTGCATATGTGTACAATTGCAATTCGGAATGTCGAAGATTTTTAACTTAAATCCACCGCTTCCTGCTCTCTTCACTTTCCCTGCAGGTTACTTTGAGGCGGGATACACTGGACATTAGAGAAGAGGATTATTGCACATCATTGTACAATGAGAGCCAATCTAACCTTGTGCGGTGTGCATATTGATTGGTAGGTCCGTTAATCTAGGCTTCTTAATTTGCTCTTTCAGAGGATCAATTAGACTGAAAATGTGTCACCAGAAATTTCTAGCAATTGCTTTCATGGCCTAAAGATATATAAATGTTCTAAGTGCAATCCTTTTAATTTTGGATGCGAAATTTTGGCAATTGTAGGTATTTCACTATCTTCTCTGGGCTTGTGGGACTTTGAGTATCGCATTGTATGTCAACAAGTGAATGTCACTTCTTTGGAGGAGGTGATGAAGCACTTCATGCAAACCTTATAGGAGAAAGCAGAGTGGGCGCAAGATTGGAAGTATCTTTTCATACATATCGGGGATAAGCTTTGCTTCAGCATCTTCAGTGCCAGAAGTGCAGTTGGCCCAATATGTTCCTGCCCTGGAAAGAATTGCCACACTGAGATTGCTTAAGCAAGTGCTTTAAAGTGCTCAAGATTATTTATTCTCTCATTATGTGTACTATAAAGAAAAATATATATGTCATTCTTGTGGAAAATGCAGATGAATGTATTTCATTTTTATATTATTATAATATTTTGATGTTATTAAGTGCTTAATCAATGTTAAATATAAATTGTAGGAATTAATTTTGCTGTTAATTAGATTTAAAATCGAAGTCATCCCTAAACAATATTCGTCGTAAAGTTCGTCGCTAAAGAATTAATAAAAATTCGTCGCTAAATAATTAATAAAATTTCGTTGCTATTATTGACCCAAAAAAAAATTACGGACCCAAAAAAAAAATTGGCAAATTAGCGATGAATTTTTTTTTTGGTTGAAATTAGCGACGAATTTTGTCACGAATAATTAGCGATAAATAATTAGCGACGAATTTTGCGACGAATAATTTGCGACGAATTTTGTGACGAATAATTAGTGACGAATTTTGCGACGAATAATTTGCCACGAATTTTGCGACGAATAATTATCGACGAATTTTGCGACGAATAATTAGCGACGACTTTTGCGACGAATAATTTGCGACGAATATATTTCGTCGCAAATTAGCGACGGAATTTTTTTCGTCGCAAAATTCGTCGCTAAAACCTCATTTTTTTGTAGTGGAATTTTGCGACGAAATTTGAGACGAAATTTGCGAAGAATTTTGCGACGAATTTTGCGACGGACAGTGTTCGCGGTTAATTTGCGACGAATTTTTTTCCGTCGCAAAATTTTGCGACGACCTAGTAGCGACGGAATTTTTTCCGTCGCAAAATTCGTCGCAAATTCAATTTGCAACGGATTTTTGCAAATTTTTCGTCGCAAAAATCATGTTTTTTTTGTAGTGCATCTCCACCGCTCGACCGCCGCCACACGAACGAGCCACCTAAGGCGGCGTGCTTGTGCTCAACTAGCCAACTAACTAAACGAGCCTTACATTTGTTCGTGACTCTCCTTTGTAGGCCTGGACGACCCTTAACGATGAGCTCCTTTCCTAGATTTGTTTGCTTAATTCTAACCATTAACGATGAGCGTTAAGGGTTGCTCAGATCTGTTCGTAGTGAAGCTCGCTCGTCGCCAGGGTCGCGTTACCTCGGAGCCCTCGCCTAGGCTTGCGGCAGTCCTCACTCAGATCTATTACGCTCAAATCTATTTGTCGAGAGGCTCACTGAGGTCACGAGACCTCGGCAACACATCGCCGGAGGTCGTGCAACCTTGGTGCCCTCGCATGGGCTTGCAACAGCCCTCGCCTGAGCTGGGTGAGAGAATCGTCGAGCTTATTGAATATAGGGCAAACGATTTTGAACACGATGATGGGGAGCGAGACGGAGGCCGACAGCAGCGTCAAGGCTGAGGGCGGCGCTTCTTCATCAGCAATGAAGGCTCAAAGGAAGACAATCCACATGGAGTTGGATGTGAACAAGGAAGATGATCAGTGGTGCAAACAAGAAGAAAGCTCTTACTTCTACGATATCTTTTGCTTTTTTTTTTTTTTACTTCGAAATTGCTTAACGCAAAATATACTAAAACTCAATTATCCAAATATTATTTGCTTTTAGCAAATACACTTTGAATCAAAGATCATTGGGAAATGACTTTGCATTTGCCCAAAGCTCAATCAAATGCACCCCTATCATCCTCCATACGAAATTAGTTAGGACTGGACAAGCTTAGGCAAGTAAGGGCCCAAAAAGGAATTGCTTCCCCTGTAGACTTGATCAATAGGCAGATTTGCTCGGTAGGCCCACTAGAGCCAGGGATGTCAAAAGAGACAAATAGATAGATTTAAGGAACAATCTTCGATTCGAAAAGGTCTTTCTGTTGTTGCTCACATGGCTTTTCTAGACACAAAGTTTCTTGACTACCAACATGCTTGTATTGTAATAGTCGAGACCACTTTAAATGCTGGAACAATGTTTGTCACCTTATTTCCAAATTTCAATGTGGCACTTTTCTGATCCGCAGTTGCTTACTACTTTGAAGGTCCACTTTTCAATCCCCAGTTGCTTACTACTTTGAAGGTCCAACTCCAAATGGTGTATAGGGTTCAGAATTATGCCATAAATCTTTCTCTTCCAGCATCAGAATAAGCTTTGATGATCTCAGTGAACAATAACCATACAACATTTTGTGTTCATATTCCTTGACAAATCCTGCACAAGAAAGTTTAGAAGAAAGAGGAAGACTGGGAAGCTTTCATAAGCCGCGTAGAAAAGGCAATGGAAATTGGATGCTCATTTCCTTCTTCATCAGACGATAAATAGAAAGTGTATCATTGGTTTGTCATAATGGCATTTTGGTATGAGTCGTGTTATTATAATAAATGTTTGGAATGACTCGTGGTATTGTAATAAATGTAAACTATGGGTGTCATAGGTGTGCACCACGTGTTGTTATTAGGCATTAATATGCCCGTGTCCACTAGTGATGTGACCTTGCTTGTCTTTTCTTTCCTTTATGCCTATAAAAGGCCTGACTTGTAATATATTGAGACAAATTAGCCTTTAATAATAAATTGTGTATTTGCGTGTTTAAATCATGCAAAGCTAATTCTCTATTCTTCTCTTTGAATTGCTGTCCGGTATGAAAGATCTTAAAATGGTAAGATGATACATATCCTGATAGTATACTCTGCATTCGTCTTCATGAGGATTTTATGCATTAAAAACTAAGGCCAGGGGGCCTTATATTTGAAGGGAAAGCATTACCTTACCATGAGTAAAAATACCCAATTAGAAACTTCTTCACCACTAGTAGATGTTCCGGTATCCTTAATTCCATCTTGTCCACATCATAAGTTTGAAGCATCCAAGATCAATATTTATGAGGTAACTTACCTCGGTGAAACTGAGAAAATCTCACATCTACCCTCGCTCCTATAAATCCTTATGCAGGTTTTGCCAAACACACATCTTCTTTCTCCTATTTGCTCTATCAAACAGTTAATCCCTCTCACTTCAAAGATGTGAAGGAATATGTTGAGTCCACTCAATTTGATCAGCATCCTATCCTTGCTACCCAACATAAACAGTTTGTTACTCTCCGGATTCTTCCCGACTCAATCGTGCTCAAACTGAACATTTCAATATGCATCAACTTGAGCAACACATGCCCGACTCCCTCCCGATGGTTACATCTGCAGAACAGATCCATCGGTTTTACCCTTCGGTCCTGGGCAGGGTCATCGGGCAACCAGCCGCATGATCACCCCTAGCAAGCAGTCCACGGAAAAATCACCCCTTTATTTATCGAGTCGAATTGAAATACTCAATACCATAGGTAGAAATAGCATGGGGGTGGGGTTGTGTTAGAGCCCATCATTGATAATGCTTTGAAAAATAAACCGCATGAACATCACATCACGGACAATTATTAAAGCCCATCATTTAAAGAATCGTTAAACAGTCAGCAGTTTCCTTCCTCGACTTCTATGTCTTGGCATGCCCCAATAATTTCGTGGTAAGAAAAATGATAACGAATTTGCCAATTTCCCACTTTTTCTTATATCGATTCAAAATGGGATTTTAATATTACCCGCTAAATAAAGAAAAAATGGACTTAAGTATAAGATAATAATGCTGCGAGTTTCGTGACTTAGCATTACATTCTCCTTCACGCAAGAGATGTATAACCAAATAATAAGCATGTTGGCTTGAAGATTCCAAATCTGCCTGGAATCTACTCAATCAATTCCACTTTCAACCACCCCCGAATAGAGCAATTCAACCCAAAACACACCTGGATGTGCTCTTAATTGGTTGATTAATTTGATTAATCTAATTATGCCAACAGACCATGAAACAGCTGACCTTGAAGATTCATGCCCCAATTCGACAGCCTAACCAAAAGCAAAAGCCGCTTACCACTGTGCTTATAATGCAGCACTCGGCCGGCATTCATCTTGGACGTGATTGGCAGCTCCTAATTTTCTTATTTAGCTCGAAGAACATTATATGACAACAACCCAATTTTTATTTTCCTCTTTATAAAAAAATTAGGGAAAAAAGGAAAAGAAAATAAAGCAATTGGTCTTATAATAAATGTTTTGATGTTGCCAACTGAGACTCTTTGGTGGGGGGGGGGGGTGTTCAGCCAATTTGGTAATGTGCAATCATAGCCCCAAACCTTATTGTTGGAGTTGGAGATACCATGATGATATATTTATTGTAGAAGATGAGCATTTAATTAAAAAAAGGAAAAAAAATAAATTCCTTTTTTATTTTGGTAAGGAAAACAAATTAATGCAATCCCAACAAATGGCAGGTGAAATTGCACGGCTGGATAAATATATCTTCTTTATCCAAGCTTTCAACCTTAGACCCTTAAAATGGGAAATGGAAAAAGAGCGGATTTTTCTTTTGAAAAACATATTAATTAATAAAAATTAAGTGATATTGACGCGCAAGTAAAAATACTCGTAAAATACAAATACGTGCATATACACTCAGTTTATTGTGAAAACTCGGTAGAATAAAAGTCCGAGGTTAAATTATTTTCCCATGAATTTCCCAATTGAAACATCATGGCTAGTTGACTTTAATTGACATTAAATTTGTTTTGTCCTGAGCAGCTTCTCTTTCGACCTTCTTTTTAATACTAGGATTTCCAACCCCCGTAATTGAAGAAAATGAGACCATTTCTGTCATCATCGCGTTTGGACGATCAACGGGACGTCAGGACTATATAGATTAAAGGCATTGGAATTCAATACACGAACCAATGAAAAGAAATGCATTTTCTAAGATGATGAAAATATGAACGAAAAAAAAAAAATTATGAACGATTCTATCCATGTACTTTTATGCTTTTCTCAATCAAATTTATGAGCTTTTAATTTATCTAATCAAGCATTTTCACTTGCACAAATTATCTAATCAAGTCTATTCAACATCAAATCGACCAAATCCAACTGACATTACTGTCGGACAATGTCGGATTATGATGTGCGCAACATTTTGCCTATGTTGATGCCTACGTGGATGGGTTACTTGGGAAGATAAAAAGAAAATAAACCAAACAAACTCCTTTTTATTTTTCACTGTAGTGTCCATGTTATACGTAGGTGTCACGCAATGAACTTGTCACCTCGATTTGGCCAAATTTGGGGCCATAGAACTTGACCGGATAATTCGTAGCAGTAGAATGATCAAATTAGAAAAATTAAAAGTGCAAGGTCCTGATTAGAAAAGACGTAAAAGTATAGAAACGGAAGTTAAACATTAATATCCAAAACAAGTCATGGGAATCCAAATCGCCCGAATAGGAATGTGACCCTTAGCTAAATTAGTCGAGGCAATTAAGGTTTTAAAAAAAAATTCTCCATGATGTTATCTAAAATAGGAAAAAATAAGTAATACCGGGTAAAAGATTTGGCCTATAATGGCAAGTTGTGCACGCAAGAATCACCAAGATTCCACTATTATAATCATAATATTTTTTCGACCAAAAAAAAATTATGAGATTTGATCAGCATCCTATCCTTACTACCCACCATGAACAGTTTGTTACTCTCCAGATTCTTCCCAACTCAACCGTGGCTTAAACTGAACATTTCAATATGCATCAACTCGAGCAACACATTCCCGACTCCCTCCCAATGGTTACATCTGCCACACCGATCCATCGATTTTACCCTTTGGTCTTGGACGGGGTCATCAGGCTACTAGGCCCATGATCACCTCTAGCAAGCGGTCCACGGAAAAGTCACCCCTTTAATTATCGAGCCGAATCGAAATTCTAGATAGCATAGGAACAAATTGCGGGGGAGGGGGGGTGAGGGTGAGGGAGGATTTAAATATGAAAAGTAAAAGAAAAAGAAAAGAGTATCCTTAAACCCGTCATTGATGATGCTTTAAAAAATAGACCCCATGAACGTCACATCACGTACAATTATTAAAGCCCATCATTTAAAGAATGGTTAAACAGTCAACAGTAAGCTTAAACTGTTAGATAAAGGCGTAATTTATTAGTTATATATTCTAACACTCCCCATCACGAGTAAGCTGGTCTTTGGCCTAAGTCTAAAGCATGGGAATATTTAATTGAGGAAGCAAATAGGGTTTAGAAAGATTTGAACTAAGGACCTCCTGTTCTGATACCATAAAAGATTTTGGTGGGACCATTGCCAACTGTTCTAAAAGCATAAGTTATTAGATGAAGGCGTGGTTTATTATTTATATATTTTAACAAACAGTTTCCTTCCTTGACCTTTATGTTTTGGCATGCCCCAATAATTTTGTGGTAAGTAAAATGCGAACGAATTTGCCAATTTTCCCCCTTTTCTTCGATCAATTTAAAATGGGATTTTAATATTGCCTGCGAAATAAAGAAAAAAATGCACTTAAGTATCATATAATAATGCTACGAGTTTCGTGACTTAGCATTACATTCTCCTTCCCGCAAGATATGTATAACCAAATAATAAGCATGTTGACTTGAAGATTCCAAGCCTGGAATCTAATTAAATAATTTCTTTTTCAACCAACCCCGAAAAGAGCAATTCGACCCAAATCATACCTGGATGTGCTCTTATTTAATTAATTAATTTGATTAATCTAATTATGCCAACAGACCATGAACCAGCTGACCTTGAAGATTCATGCCCCAATTCGACAGCCTAACCAAAAGCAAAAGCCGCTTACCATTGTGCTTATAATGTAGCACTCGGCCGGCATTCATCTTGGACGTGATTGGTAGCTCCTAATTTTCTTATTTAGCTCGAAGAACATTATATGACAACAACCCAATTTTATTTTCCTTTTTATAAAAAAATTAGGGAAAAAAGGAAAAGAAAATAAAGCAATTGGTCTTATAATAAATGTTTTGATGTTGCCAACTGCGACTCTAGGGGGGGTCAACCAAATTGGTAATGTGCAATAATAGCCCCAACCTTGTTGGGGGAGTTGGAGATACTATGATGATATATTTATTGTAGAAGATGAGAATTTAATTAAAAAGGAAAAAAATAAATTCCTTTTTATTTTGGTAAGGAAAAGAAATTAATGCAATCCCAACAGATGCCAGGTGAAATTGCAAGGCTGGATAAATATATCTTCTTTATCCAAGGTTTCGACCTTAGACCCTCAAAATGGGAAATGGAAAAAGAGCGGATTTATTTTTCTTTTGAAAAACATATTAATTAATAAAAATCAAGTGATATTGACGTGTGAGTAAAAATATGCGTAAAATACGAATATGTGCGTATACACTCAGTTTATTGTGAAAACTCAGTAGAATAAAAGTCAGAGGCTAAACTATTTTCCCATAAATTTCCCAATTGAAACATCATGGCTAGTTGACTTTATTGGCATTAAATTTGTTTTGTCCTGTGCAGCTTCTCTTTCGACCTTCTTTTCAATATTAGGATTTCCAACCCCCGTAATTGAAGAAAATGAGACCATTTCTATCGTCATCGCGTTTGGACGATCAACAGGACGTTAGGACTATATAGATGAAAGGCATTGGAATTCAATACATGAACCAATGAAAAGAAATGCATTTTCTAAGATGATGAAAATACGAACGATTCTATCCATGTATTTTCGCGTTTTTCTCAATCAAGTTTATGCGCTTTTAATTTATCCAATCAAGCGTTTTCACTTGCACAAACTATCTAATAAAGTCTCTCTGACATCAAATCAACCAAATTCAACCGATATAATCGCCGGACGACGTCGGACTATGATGGGGGCAACACTTTACCGATGTTGATGGACGTTACGTGGAAAGATAAAAAGAAAATAAACCAAACAAACTCCTTTTTATTTTTCACGGTAGTGTCCATGTCATACTTTGGTGTTGCGCAATGATCCTATCACCTCGATCGGCCAAATTTGGAGCCATAGAACTTGACTGGATAATTCGTAGCGGTAGAATGACCAAATTAGAAAAATTAAAAGTGCAAGCACTTGATTAGAAAAGACGTAAAAGTATAAAAACGGAATTTAAACATTAATATCCAAAACAAGGCATGGGAATCCCAATCGCCCGAATAGGAATGTAATTAGTCGAGGCAATTAAGGTTTTAAAAAAAAATTCTCCATGATGTTTTCTAAAATAGGAAAAAATAAGTAATACCGGGTAAAAGATTTGGCCTATAATGGCAAGTTGTGCACGCAAGAATCCCCAAGATTCCACTATTATGATTATAATATTTTTTCGATCAAAAAAAAATTATGAGATTTGTCTTTTCTATTCGGGCGCCTTCTCAATTAATAATGGCTTATTGACATTTATAATTCGTGTGCCCCATTTTCCGTTGACACAAAGAAAAAAAGAAAAAAAAAAAAAGAAAAACACTTCATCGCAAGCTTTCTTTAATTTAGGTGACATGACTTCCGACCTAAAATAATAGAAAATTGGAGCATTCATATGCTTTTTGTATGTGTGCGCACGCGCGCATGTCCTTTTGACCGGCGTCGTTCTAAAAAATGTCATGATAGAGGCTCATTGGTGATTTCGGTATGCACACGGTGTTTTATTGGTGCAGATCATTGATCATCCACGGGCCACGGACTTATTATTATTCTTCATTAGTTTTTGAAACCGAAATTAGTAAACAGCTGGGGACATAATCTAGCTTATTAACCTTGATATCGATAAAAATCTACCTTGCTACATAATATAACACGAGCGGGAAAATTATTCAAAAAGTTATAAACATATTGCACTTTTGTCAATTTAGTTCTAAACTTTTTATGTTTGCCAATTCAGTCATAGACCTTTTCACTTCCTGCCAATGCTGACTTAGCAATTTTTTTAATAATTTTTTCAAAATTTTTAATATTTTTTTTTTTTGCGCTTCTTCCCTCTGGCCGGTCCGGCGACTAGCAACTTGCCAGAGGTGCAGGCCGGCGAGGTCGACCTTGCTGGCCTCTGGCGAAGCTCGCCCCCGCCGACCACTGGCGAGGGCGAGCCTCGCTCGCCGCTGCCAAGCCGACCTTGCCCAGTCAAGGCGAGGCCAACCTCGCCCAGCGCCGTCGCAGGTCAGCCTCACCTTGGCTGGATGAGGTCGGCTTGGCAGCAGCGAGCGAGGCTCGCCCTCGCCAGTGGCCGGCGGGGGCGAGCTTCACCAGAGGCCGGTGAGGTCGATCTTGCTGGACCAGCCAGAGGCCGAAAGGGTAGAAGAAAAACGAAAAAATATTAAAAAATTCGAAAAAAAATTTAAAATTTGCTACGTCAGCGTTGACCGGATGGCCGACGGCCACATCAGTGGCGGCCGGGCAAAATTGGCTGGATGGACTCTATTGGCAAAAAGTGAAAATGTTTAGCACTGAATTGACAAAAGTGTAATAGATTTATGACTTTTTGAATAATTTTCCCTAACACGAGCAATATTCTATTTTCAAGGATGGCTTTTTTTATCAATTTTTTTTGTTTTTCAAATCTATGTCATGTCAAATCGTAAATATTATCTTTTATGGTGATTAATCCCCGTTCATCTTATATTCAAACCCGCATTTTATTTTTTTTGTTAATGAAAAGACCAAAGTTCTAGACACGTCTTTCCAAAATCTAATTCGAAATCATTAGAGCACCTATTCAGATCCACCATATAGTAAACAATTAACTCCTGGCGACATTCGATGTGACTCTGCTCCTCCAAATAATATGGTATGATTTTTACTGTATACAAGGTAAATTTATCGACTTTCCAATCTCGAAACCCTTCGTAAAAATGCCATGACAACTCACCTTTGCTATTATATATTCTAGTTCCTTGGCACACTCTATTCACTTAATTACCCTACAGATCATGATAGACACCAATGTTTTTAGGCAGGATAATAAACTCTCAGTAACTATTTTTTTTTTATAGAATTGAGCTATTTTAGTCATTTGGAGGCAGACGCCAAATCAGAAAGTTGACTTTGGAAATTGTATAGACAGGTAACAATTTATTTTCGAGTAACAAGACAAAATAGGAATATGAAATCGTCAAGATAATTGCTGTGCAACTACACCAATATCTCATATTCCAAATTTGAAATTAGATCTTATCTTAATTACCATTTAAAGTTATTTCTTAAAGTGGTTAGAACTCGTAAATATTATCTTTTTTCTAAATACTAGCAAACGAATAAAGTAAAAAAAAATTATAGATTACTACGTTAAAAGAAGTAAGTAATTGAAGATTTAGTCCTTTTGGAAGATACACTTAATTTCTTGTAGATAAAAAGAAGAATTTAACTTACCAAAAAAAGATGAGAAATAACTAAGTTTCCATTATTGAAAAGTATTAGATTTTAAAAGCACGAGTTCTGAATATAAAGTACAAGTTTTTCCACAGAATTTATTGATGGAAACTTGAAATTTAACTTATTTTTGGATTTGGTTCATTCTATGTAGAAATATTATATTTTATTACTTTTGTTTTTTTAGTTACATTCCTGTACTCTTTAGTCTTTTGCTAGTTAGCTATGGCTCCGTTTATTTTGCGAAAATGAACTATTTAGAAAATGTTTTCCTAAAAATATCACTTGTGTCTCTTACAAAAAATGGATAAATGAAATTTTTTATTATTATTCATGAAAACGTTTAAACATAAATTGCCATAGACAATGAAAGTATTTTCTATCGACTAATTATCTCAAGCGACATAAGCGATTATTTTTAAGAAAATATTTTATTTTTCAAATTATTCATTTTTCGCATAACAAACGGAGATAGAAAATATGAAAATCAAATTAAAAACACTTGCGAATACAAATGAGATCAATAATTGCAACAATTGATAACTTTTCCGGCACAATTGGCTATAGAAACAATTAAAGTAATCTTAAAGAGAAATGATTAAGTGACGGTCTTTAGTCTATTGTGAGATTAACAATATGTTTTGGACCACAAATAAATAAATAAATAAATATTATAAATCTTTGTGAGATCCACTCCTTTAAGAACATGATTAATCGCATGCATGCATACGTATATATTTGGAAGCGGAGTTTTCACATACGACGTCCCATATGATCTCTCGCTTCGCGCTTCCATGCAAGCTCGCTGTACATGAAACAGGCTTGGTGGCCGTGTGTGCACACGTTTCTACTCGATCATATTAAATAAAAACCTCGAGTAAAAAACCCCGGGCCTCCCGTCTTCCTCCTGGTTAGTGTGTAAAAGAAAGAGAGTAGTAAATGACGAGCAATACAAATAACATCTCTAACATCTTCCGCCTATCCATTTGTTTCCGCCTATCGTGCGGCATTACACTAAAGAGTCTTCAATTCCCGATCTTCGACCCGAACTTATCAACCCTTCACTGTTTTTGCACGCTATGGTACCGCGACACCAGAATGAAGCCTCTTTGTTAACCTCGGTCCCAGCAAAGGAGACACCGGGGTAAAGAGAGTGCCCAATCAAGGACGTCGAACTTCTTTCGAAAAAAAACCAAGTTCCCTCCCCGAGGAAGTGGAAATAGATTAAAAAAAAAAAACCCTAGTAGTTCGTTTCGAAAGATTCCCCTCGACATTATATTGACTTTCCCATCACCTAAATACATTTAAAAAATTCGAGAAATCAAACAAAATCCTTTCACATTTAAATTCCCTCTCGCAAAGGCGAGGCGCGTGCAAATATTTTAGTACATTTTTAACAAACGCAAATGGGGCGATATCCTCATATACACTCCTAGGAGAATCCACTTGAACTTGCTCAAAATGATTTGTTGTTGGGATTAGCCATCAATTTGATCTTAAAGAAACCTCCAAAATCGTTAGCCAAAAGACCTTTAAAAACGTCTCTCCCCCTTCCCCCATATATTTGCAGAGCCGCAGGCCCAAAGTCAGAGCGAGACAGAAACAGAACCCTAGTAGAAGTACCTTGGTACCGATCTCCCCCTGTCTCTGTCTCTCTGTCTCTCTATCTCTCTCTATAAATCGTCATGAGGACCCTGTTTCTCAGAACTCTGGGAACTCCCGAAACCTGAGACCAGAGAGTTCGTTTCGTTCGTCCAGTATCATCTCATGGCCTCTGATGGCGGTGGTGCTCTGTCTCCTTCCCGCGTGACCAGGTAATTAAGAGGGGAGAAGAAAAGAACACACAGAAGCTCTGACACACTCATAAATAGATCCTATGTGCTTGAACCCAATGCCATTTATGATGGCTGCTGATCTACACCAAGCGCAGTTAGTGCTCCCACCCTCCTCATCTATGTTTGTCCCCGGGCCTCGCTCTCGATCTTCCTCGGAGAACGACCGCAGCCCGCAGGAGAATCGCTGCCGCTCCGGGTCGAGCAGCCCGTCCTTGTCGGGTTCGGGGCCGAGCACGCCGTCGGGGTCGGAAGTGGCGACGACGGAGAGCAGCTACGAGGACGACGAGTACATGGCCGAGCTGACTCGCCAGATGGCTCATCGCATGCTTCAAGAGGATGACGACGACGACGTCAAGCACTCTGTTCTGAGCCAGGTGCTTACTTAATTCATTCAAAAAAGATTCCCAGATGTGAAAAATTGAGGAAAGTTGGGATTTTTCTGATGCGTGTGTCGATTTGCAGGCATGGGGTTTGGCTGGTTCGCCTCCGTCGACGCTGTGGTCGCCTTTTGCTGCGAACCAGAGCAGCAAAAATTTGTCATTTCCGGAGAGCGACCGTGCCTGGGACATCTCGCACGATCTCTCCGACCAGTTCGAGAAGATGATGAGCTTCGACGAGCAAGAGCCTCAAAATCGCAACTTTCATCAAAACTTTTACGATCCTGCTCCTCTGGACCACTCAATTTCGGTCCGTCGCTCAAGTCAAGCTCTTTCAAACGGTGGAATCATGGCCAACGAAGTAAGGGCTGATCCTGTTGCGAGTCTGGTGATGATTCGGTATGTGCTGCTCGTGTGTTTTGTTTGACCGTCTTGCCTTTGGCTTGTCTGTGCGACGCAGTTTGATCGGGTCCAACCGGAGCTGGTCGCGAAGCAATCGAGGTCCAAGAACCGGAAAAAGCGAGGCGGCAACGGGGGGATGGCCACGGCCACGGCCACGGCAAGCACCGCGCCGCCTCCTTCGGCGACGACCCATCGGCAGGCCCAACGACAGGCGCTCCGGCGAGCGGGCTCGGGCATGAGGGCGGTATTCCTGGGTGGGTCCGGGCCCGGAAACGGGTCAAGCGGGACCGGCGTGTTCTTGCCTCGTGGAGCGGGCAACGACCCTTCTGAATCACGCAAGAAACCGAGTAAGATCCTCGAACCTTTCGCGATTTTCTTTATCCACTGTTTTATTTTTTCGGGTGTTTTCTCGAATTACTTTGAGTTTCGGTTTCGTCTGTTTGGTTATCCTCTGTTTTCCTGAGTAGATGGAGTGGTTAGGGAATTGCAGTGGAATATCATCCGTCCCATTTTCCGTCAATTTTTGAATCTTCTCTTGTTCAGATGTGACTTGTTTCGTTCTTATTAATCCCCACTTTCAAAAGATTCCTTCTAGCCCTGAAAAAGAAAATCTTCATTTTGCGAGCTGGAATCTTCTTCCATGGCCCACCCGCAGATTTGTTTTTTCTGTCCCTGTTGTTATATATTCCAAGCTCTGCATTTCAATGGCTTGACAGTTCTAGATTGCCAAGAAACTGCGACTAATGTCAATGGCAAGAGCCAAACCTGATGTTATTGGTGCACTTTGTGTGTCTTATTAGGATGTTCAACAGTTCTGATACCGGCCAGAGTTGCTCATGCCCTGATGGTCCATTACGACAAAATGGGCGCCCAGTCGCGGCCGGGCGTCAGTTACTTTCATCCGCAACATGGTAAGGCGGCTTACTGATATAATTACTCGAGTTTTTTTGCTTCCGGTCCATAAGATGATCGTATGTAGTGGGATAAGGCTTTAACTGTTGTCGGCTGTTACCGTTGTATCGGTGTCTATCAACTACCCTTCAGATTCGGGAATATAATCGCCATGTATTGCACATCGGCCGTTATGTTGCGCCTTTCAGGAATATAATTAATTCTTCTTTGTACCCTTACTATATGCTTGTCTTTGAGAAATTCAAAAGCTCTCACAAAACCAGCAGTGTCACTTTTGCTCTGTTATCTTTCATTTTGCAGATGCTGCTACAAGTGGAAGTAGTACTGGCTCGAATCTCCAGCAGGAGCGCCAATCCGAGGCGACACCAGCCCTGAACCAAAGCGATGTAGACCTGCCTCAAGAGTGGATTTATTGAAGTTGGCCTTGGGCCTCGGCACATGCACGGATCGTCTTCTGGTCCCAATCCGATGGGAAAGTTCTTTTCAGCTAGAAACCAATAGACAATGGTTTAGAATAGAATACAGAATAAAGGAGTGAAATGAAAGACAAAAGGTCTCTTTCTTTTAGTCAAATAGGGTGAACCAATGGATGATGCAGGCAGAGCAGACGAAGAAGAAAGTGACAATGTCGTGAAGGATAGTCTGTGTGAATGCAATACAATAGTGGTTGCTGTCAAAGTACAGTGGAGGAGGAAGTTAGGTAATAATTGAGTGAAGAGGCTCGAAATGAGGCCTTTTGTCCGACTGCTTGGCTGGATCGCCAACAAACCAGTGCCTAGAATGGTGTTTTATATGGAGTGCCTTGAATAAATAATTTATGTGCTGGTGATGGATGTGGGTGCTGTTTGTTTGCTTTTGTTTCTCTCTTTCTCTCTGTTCATCTGGGTGTGCGGCAGCAACCTTGAGTTGTGTCTTGTAAATGTGGATGTGCAGAGCACAATGAATTGAAACGGTTGCTCTCTTTCAACGAGGGCAGTCATGGAATCTGACGAACAACCTAAGGAAAGGAGCATTATTTAAAGATTTCAACACAGATCTCTTCTCGTGGAGAGATACAGGTAGGCGTTCTCCTTAAAGTAATGTCTGTATTTAGGAGACATTCCATGACACGACCTATGAAACATCTGTCACGGACCATGATGATCAAATCGTTTCGGAGAAGATGTCCCTGTCTCGAAAGGACAATGCAGACCAACTGTCCTCTGATTTCGGCATGTGTGCGTGCGTGGCGGTTTTAGGTGAGCAACTTCAGGAAGATGTAGGGGAGGGTTTGAGAAGTGTTGGTGCATGATGAGCTCTGCGGGCTTTTCGTCGTCTTGAACCGGTTCTTGTTTCCTCTGGGCGGACTGATCAGATCATGTGGGTGGGTGGACCTCAGATTCCCATCTTTTTTCCAGTTCAGCTTGACTCTGTTTGAGCTCGTGGGTCGCTCCTCCTTTTTTGTTTTGGCGCCTCAGAAAGTCTTGGAACGCAACGCAACTTCGTACGAATTAGGTTTACTGTGCCATGTGACTTGTGAGGATGTCCCTGTTCGAGGATATTGCTATAATTGGATCGCCAATATTCAATATACAATGTTATGTTGTAAGGACATGTTAACTTTTTCGCATAATAGACTAAACCCTCGGGAAAATTGTCGAAAAAGTCCTAAATTTATTGTGCGGCGGCCAATTCAATCATAAACTTTTCAATTATGCCAATTTAGTCCTAAATATTTTGATGATTTGTCAAAATAGTCCTTTGGCCTATTATCTATTATTCAAATAATAGGTTTAGGACTAAATTGGCTAAATTTCAAAATATTTATGACTGAATTGATACAATTGAAAAGTTTAGGACTAAATTGGCACTATTAAAAGATTTATAACTTTTTCGATAATTATCCCTTAACCCCTCAATTACTGTAACTTTTGTGCAATATCATTGCTCGCGGTTTTATAGATCACCAGTTCCTAATGCTATCAATGCAATTTATTTCCTGGCGCTAATGAATTAATTTAATCTATAAAAAGTCGTTGCTCGAGAACTTTTGCAATTCCCAAAGACTATATTATCTTTTGAGTACATTGGCATCGATATGAAGGTATCATTTATAAGAAAAGCTTTATCACTTCTTCATAGTAGAAAACCGCATCTTCATAGTCAATTAACGAAATTTTGTGTGTCAATTAGGTGCACGATACATGTCCGATTTTTCAGACCATCGATTGATATGGATTTTAGACCATTTAATTGGATTTTCACGAGTATACTACATGATTCACGAGGTTTTTTTTTTTGTTCATACGTGATTCATGAGGTTAACGGGACTATTTCATAAATAATATGATAGTGCTATTTATGAAAATAATTTATTATCATCCAATATTTAAACAATAATATCTACCTCAATAATTTCAAAAGTCATTGATTACCTAAATATTATTTTAGTGAGGGAACTCTGATTTAAATGTTCTTTTTACTTTGCAATTTTATCCCAATGTGGATCACATTATAGGTTCAATATATTTTTTCACTAACTCGTTTTGATCATCAGGTTATGATAATATATGAATATGTTTTCAACATACGACCGATCAAAAGCGGTAAATTAATTAGAAGTGTCTCTCGAGAGTTTGAACCCTCAATTTACGATTCAAATATATGCATGATAGGCCACGTTGTACATCGATAAGAATTTACTTCAAATATATGCATGATAGGCCACGTTGTACATCGATAAGAATTTACCATTACATATTTAATTTATATATCCGTTTATTTCGCAAAAAATGAATAATCCGGAGAACGTTCTTCTAAAAACGAATGCTTGCATCGCTTAAAAAAATAAATGAAGCACAAATATTTTCATCATCCGTTAAAATATTTATACATAAATTATTGTCAACAATGAAAATATTTTTATTGACTAATTATTTCAAGTAATACAATAGATCGTTTTTATTTTAGATCATTCATTTTCCGCGAACAAGGGAAGGAATGGTTGAGAATCACGTGCATTTATTTGAATGAAGAGACAAGAAGGAAAATGGGTGGAAATAACTTTTTAGGGATATTTGTTTCCTTATTTGGGTTTATACGTAGGAGCGGAATTGGTGGAGATCATTTTAAAAACAATTTTCTTTGTGACCTACCTTTTTTATTTCTTTTCACAGTCGAGGAGAAGTTGAAAGAAATGTAAATATCGCAATCTTCTTTCACAATTATCCTTATTTTTACCAAAAGTGAATATCACTTCTAGGGTTTTTAATTTCGTTTTCTTTCTTTTCTTCTGATCCGATTTCCTTTATCTTTCCTTTCTTTCGTTCTCACTTAAATTACCAGACAAATTTACATATCCTATTGGTACTTTTTCTTTTACATTAATGGACATCCAAGACTTTTTGAGCACCCGACCAGTCCTTATCGAGCGGGACATTCCTCCCATCTCAAGCATACCATGTAATTACTAGATACACTTTTAGAATTTGTGCTCCCTGAGTGGTATTAGGAGAATGCGCAAGAGTGACGATTCGAACTTAGGTTTTGAACAGGGAGGACAGACAGGATATAGCATTGTGAGCTTACCAATAAAAATTTACAAGCATGGAAAGCGAATTGTATTTTTTGACACGGAACATTAAAATTCTGCATCCACACAATATGCTCGCCATGCTTGCAGTCGTTCGGTCCATCGTAAATTCGTGACAAGGAGATTACGTCGGATAAGCTTTGTTCGACTTGGAAGTGACAGCAAACAGATGAATAGCAGGACCTGATTTTCTTGTCAGATTTATACCAGCACGGAATTGTGTGGTGTGGTATGATCGTCGCCGTTACACGGCGTACTATTTCACGATCCGATCCTCAAGCAATGCTTCTCGGTTCGAAGAGCGGGACCGTATATCATCGCGCGTACACAGGTTTCAGGAGAGGGCATCCATGGAGTTGGTTGGTCACAGCATGACACGGTGACAGATGTTCTTTGATGACTCCCATCTCCATCTCCATCTCCAACCATTAGCAGTCACCATACGGTTTTGGTTGGTTCTCCAGGTCCCAGTTTCCGTGTGCTCATCAATCAACGCCGTGCGAAACTCCATGACAGACCCTTCATTTTCTTACTAGTTCAACGACCGTGTTGACCTCGACTTCGAAGTCTCGGACAATTACGGTTACATCGGCATCTTATGCACAGGACAAGGAAGACTGTGTCCATCAGCAAAGTTGGCGAGTCTTTCTCCTTTCCATCCATATATTTCCTTTTCTTGCTTCTGTCCTTTGCGAGACGACGCCTTCCGTGTTCTTCGGTCACGACTCGACTCGACTTCCGGGACAAGTCGCTGGAGAGCTTTCAGTGTGCAAGCTTGAGATGAGAGTCAGTGAAAGCGCCAAGGCTCTTTGCCCTTTCGAGAAGGCAATGATTTAACGTGTCGAGGACTTGAACGCTCGAGTAATTGGTGCTTGAAGAAGAGATGAAGATCTTGCCCTTCTGTTCTTTTTGACTGCGGAGTGCTTGGCAAGTGACTCCTGATTATTTTCACATATAGCTAAGGCGCCGGCCATGGCCAATGCCCCATCGGCGATGGGTCAGCGGCCACAGGCGGACTGCCAGCTTTCCCGCCTGTAATTTTTTATGTAACAATTTTTTTTAATCTAATTTAACTAAAATTTAAGTTAAAATTATTTTTGAACGAAAATGCCCTTCACCGGCCGGAATATTTAGCCGGCCCACGATGTCAGGCCTTTATTTGAAACTGCCATGGCCACTTTAGGCCCTTTTTTGAAACAAGATCCACTTTAGACTATTATTTGAGAAAATAAGGGCACTTCAGGTCCTTGTTTGAAATTTTTACCTAGTCGAAAGCTTTATTAGTGAAGGCTAACTACTCACGGGCACTCTTGATTTAATGTCATTTAGCAATTTTTTTTCCGCTTATAAATGTAACATTTTGAACAAATACAATATCAGGGAAATAGCTAATATTTTCGACTTTTGGCCATAGTTAATTGATATGTTACTAACAAGCTAAATAAATTTTGAGGACAAATGTATAAATGAAGACAAACACAAAAGCAAGAATAATTCAAAAAATACAAACAAACCAAAAATCTACTACCCATGTCAAATCATCTTTTCAAATCATTTTATTGCAGCAATCTTCATAAATTTAAGCTACTCAAATCCCTTTATTTCAACATGGACTATCTTCGACTTATCAGTTCAAATCATTGCTTACTAATTCGAGCAATTTCGACCAAAAAACAAATTCCGGAAATTCATAATATCGTAATGCATTTTTCTTAGCTAGTCCTCGTCCAATCTAGTCCTCGTCCAATCTTATTTTTGTATTCGCATTCCATGCTATTAATAAATTCAATCGTGTCACGTTTTTATGTAATTGTTCGCTCGTTTTTCGACGAGGAATATCCTTCACCGAAACTGTGACTTTCGGTTTTTATTAAAGTAGGTTCTGTGGCTTGATTATTAGGAATATCGTGGCGAAAAAACAGAGTGTAGTGCTGGGTTATGTGGAAGCGGGTAGAAATTGAGTGGATTGAAAATGGATCTGGGATCAACAGAGTTCCAAGTTACGTTACAATACTCCTACGAAAGCGGTAAAGGGCTTGAAGATTAACTAAAGCTACAGGAAGCTGTAAACGCAGGAAGTAAAAGTGCAAATGAAACTAAAGTGCATATAAACTTGAGTGTTTTTGCATTCTTGTGCGGGTTTTTTTTCTTCTTCTTTCCTCTGAGTACGTATATCTCCTCCTACCCTGTAACTGCTTGTCGGTTACTTCTTTGTTTTCGAACTTTGAATTTTGGCGCTTTCAATAACTGCCTTATCTACCCACGTTTTCCAATTTCATTGTCCACCAAAACTTGATCTCAACTGCTGGGATAACTTCCAATTTGGATAAATGATCTCCCACGATCTGCTCGTGTTTACTATCTCCACTTCTTGCTCATAACTTCCTGTTGTCACGATTCACGTGGCTGGGTTGTGATCTTGCCGATTTTCGGTAGCTTCAACATTTCCCGAAATGTAAACTTTTCATGTTTCGGTAAAATTACCGATTCTCTCCAGTCACAGAGTTCGGGACATGGTGCCACTCACGCTTACTACATTCCCGAATTTTATCCAAACGTACTACGACTGAGCTCCATTGTCCATCGGATTTTGACATTAAACCGACGTGACATCCATGCCGATTTTGGTGTAAACAAATGCCCCCTTTTAAAAGAATTAAAAGTTCTTTTAATTCTTTTAAATATCAAAGAAATAGTACCTATTCTTGACGTCGCTTCATCACCTTGCTTCGCGCCCCTACCTTTTCGTCTCCAAAACACTTTCTATAAAAATCGTTCCTTTTTCGTTCTTCTTCATCTTCACCTTTTTGAATCTCTGCAATCTTTTCCGACACTCTACTAAAATCCATGGCTTCCAAAGCTTCCAAGGACCAAACTTTCTCTTTTTCTGCATCAGATGCCCTCGACCGATATTATCTATTCCGGGATTCTGATAATTTCAAAGAAGGATCTCATCTGTTCTCTGTACAGAATGATTTTGAAGATTCTTATATCCTTGGCCCTGCTGCTCACAATCACTTTTTCGTTCCACAATGCCTGTCAAACTGCTTCCCTCGTCATCAGATTGAGGTACTTCCCATCCATGAGTCATCTATTTTGGCGTACCAGTGGTATTCTCGTCCTTCTCGCCTTAGGGCTTTCTCTGATTTTGATTCTGAGTTCTATCAATGGTACCTTCGTCTTCTTCCTTCTAAGGGTTCTCTTTGGAATACCCTTTCCATCCACGATGCTTTGCGTCTTAGTTGTTTCGACTACCATGTGAATCGGGAACTGATTGGCGCGTTGTCCTGTTTTTGGTCATCTTCGACCAACTGCTTCTTTTTCCCTTTTTCTCCTATGTCGGTAACTTTGCTTGATGTACACTGCCTTACTGGGCTCTCTCTTTTGGGTACAGACCCATCTACCCTGCCTCTAGACTCTCATTCGCCGCTCGGCAAATTATCTGATTCTGAAATGGCCTACGGGACATTCATGAAAAACTACTTTAATGTCACGCCCCGAACCCTATCGAGCTCGCGACATCCCCTGCTCCGGTCGAAATGATGCGACGTCCCAGGAACGTCGCCGACCCAACCCAAACATCAGAGCCACATGCGGAAGCGAATAATAAAACCCCGGACAAATAATGACGACAACGGGGTAGAACAACAGAACAATCCAGCAACCACATATTCATACAACACCAAATATGCAAACATCATATTCCAGACATAAATACAAACTAACATCCTCAGTCACCGTTTAAACAAAAGATCGAGGTCTGGTTAACTTAACTTCCCTATGGGTCAACCCGATTTACACAACCCCTAAAACCCTAGGGAAAAACCTAAGGATCGCCCTCGTCCAGTCTGCTTCTGAATTTTTGGCTTGAAACTCTGGAACTCACCTGCAGCTCCACTGGGCACCAACAGCAGCTCCCCGGACTTCCAAAAAGAAAAGGCGCACTTCCGGGTTTAGGGCCGGGTTCGAAAGTGGCGGTTATACAACCGTGAGACGAATCTCAATAAGTGTACAACCCCAAACCCCACGTAGGCACTCACGTACCGCCAGACGAAAACACACATAACACACAACGATCGGCCAAACTAACAATCACATGCGACCATACCTGGAATCCATCATGCACGTTCCTGCACGTTAGACAATAACACAGCCAACACATCACAGCAAGGAATCACAGACGCGCGCGTGCCTCAATTATAAGACAGAAACCACTTGGGCACGTCCCATACCGTGCCTAGCAGTTTCTACCCCATAATTAAGCATCACATCACGCGATACAAACACACTCGCACGCTACTCACACCATGCGTCACTTTCCACAATCCTCTTGCTTGTCTTGCCAAATCCCACTCATTCTCAACCTTTCCACCACTACCGCGCCCGCGTAAAACGCATCAGGCCAACGGTCTTCTGACCTCGTCAGGCATCGTCACCCGTCGGGCCGGGCATCGTCACCTCGTCAGGGACGGCATCGTCCCGCGTAAACGTACACGCCTCAGGACGGAATCCTACACACACTTTCCTTCTACCGCGCCGCGTAAAACGCATCGAGACCAACGGTCTTCGACCACGTCGAGGCATCGACACCTCGTCGGGCGGGCATCGTCACCTCGTCGGGGACGGCATCGTCCCAGCGTAAACGAACACGCCTCAGGACGGATCCTTTCCAACCAATCCCACATTTCCAAACCTTCGTTCCACACTCTCCACACGTACCACGCCACCACACAAACACACTGCCAAACATACACACTTCACACACATTCCATAATTTCGCATTCTCGTCACACAAACACGCACCATTTAACCACACGCTCTCGGCACGCGAATTCAATGCACATTCACATCACCATATCACCACACTTCACGGCTACATAAACACGGCACGCCACCACACCACATTCAGCCCAATGCACAAACCAAATCAGCCCACAACGATTTCCAAGCCAACCAACAAGCACAATCACACAACCACGCACAAATTTCCATTCAAGGCACAATCCCATTAATTAATCGCACAAATTAATTCCGATCAAACCCCAACATCACAGCCCTAATCCAAGCTCCCTAAACCTCAAAATTCTTCGCCTAATCAGTCCGCAACCACTAAATAATCAGTCACTCAAATCAGTCCCGACCAGCCCCTAAAACAGTCACAAATCGCCTAAACCGAGTCCTAAACGAGTCTAGAAATACCCGAGCTCCTAGGTAGTTTTTGGGGGAGACACTTACCCAAAAAAGGCGAGACAGAACGGGGCTGGAACGGGCGGGGACGGCAGGCAGCTGGTCACGGAGATGTACGGACGGCGTGACCCGGTGCACCGTACGGACGCGGTGAAGTACTCTCCGTACGGACATCTGTACGGACAGTGGGACGTGCAGCTGCGGCGAGTGCGGTGACGGCCCGCAAGGCGTCCGACGGTCCGGCGTGAGCAGTGATCCGTACGGACGGTGAACGTACTGTGACGGACACTGACGGACCGGCGGACGGCGACGCATCTGGCAGGCTGGGCCGTGGGTGTCGTAACAGCGATCGGGGCTCCCGTGAAGCTCCGTGATCTTGTTGCGAGGCCGGAAAGAGAAAAACAGAGAAACAAGGCTGTTTTGGACAAAACCGAGGCCGTGGTGGCTGCACGGAGGTGGAAATGGTTGCTGGTGATGTTGGCTTGGTGGGGCAAGATTTGCATCTGTTCGGCGTGAACAAGAACTGAAATGGCGTAAACGTAATCTACGCAGAACAAGAAACGGAGAAGAAGAAGAACTTGCACGGGGAAAATAACCAAATAGCTGAGAGGAGAGAGAGAGGGTCTGGTCAAATAGGTCAAAGATAGCTTAGTCGGATCCAAGTGTCACAATCTAGGCCCATTGGACAATTTTGCCCCTAATCCAAGGGCCCAAATTTGATCCAATCCAATAATTTAGGGGTAGAATGGTCATTTGCTCTTAACCATGGTTGACCAGACCTGAGTTAAGCCTAACTCACCTTGGTTAATCCCAAAATTAAATCCAATTTTCGGAATTAATCAAAAATGGCCTAGGGGCATTTTCGTAATTTTCCGATCCCGAACCGAAATTCCAATTTTTGCACATACGCGTTCCATATATGCGTGGCCAACATAATATGGCGTCGGAATCGCGAAATTCATCGCGCAAGCCCTCGAAAATCCACGTCAAAGTCTCGGGAATAAAATGATATTATTTTTCCAATTTTTGTCGAAATTCCAATTTTTGGCCAAAACCACTCTAAATGTGCGTGGCCACCCCAAAATGACCTTGGCCGCGAAAAATAACCTCAAACGGCCTCCGAATCCAGCCTCGGTTCCCACAGGGGCAAAACCGTAATTTTTCCGGCCCCGGACCGAAATCCATTTTTTTGCAGAAATGGGTGGCCCCAAGGTTGGCCAAGCCAAAAACGTCATCGGCCGTCCAAAATTGTCACTTTCAAAATTCTCGATTCCCGGGCCCAAATTCCAAGAAATGACTAAAATCGAGCACTAGCAACTTTAGCTTATCTCTGGCTAACGGGTGGCTCTCTGGAATTACGCGCTCTCGACCCGTGACCGACACTAAGTCAAATCACGTTTTAAGTTTACTCCACCCGGGACGACCTCGGTTGTCATATAATTGCGAGGGTCTGTCACTAGTGCCCTTTGGACACGATCAATCAAATAGATCGGTCTCGGTTGGCTCAAAACATTCCCTCGTCAATCAATATGGTCGAAGTCGAACCCAGGTCGAGTTCTTTGGTCGTGCGAACTCAATCCCGTAACGGCCCTACCCCTAAGGTTAGCATCCCGTGAATGCGCATTTCCGGGTGAGACCTCACTATAGTGCATTGGTCAAATTCATTTCTTAAATCCCGGGAAAAGGATCGAAAATTCAGACTGTTACATTTAAAAAGGAAAATGCAGTTACCGATGAGGAGCACACTGCTTTTCTTTTATACTGGCTCTGTAAATTCCTTTTCTGCCACCCTATAGTTAGGGTCTCGAATGATTTTGTTGCTGTTGCTTCTGCTTTAGCTTCAGGGACCCGGCTTTCTTTAGGCAAGACACTGTTGGCCTTACTCTATCGGGGTTTAGCCCATGCCTCTTCTTCCACTGCTTCAGATGAAGTTAGTGGCGTTTTTGGTGGTCCCCTTTGGCTTCTTCAAGCATGGGCAACCTTCTATTTCCCCACTTGGTTTTCCAAAGATCAAGTTATCCAGCCTCTCTCGGTTTCTATTCCTGACCAACTAATCTGCCAAACTTTGAGCAGGAAACTGGTCTCTGTTCCTAAAACACCATCCTCCTGTTTTCGGTACTTTATTTCTCAACTTTATTCCACTGAGGAGAATTCACATTCCTTCTCTCCTTTCTTTATCCCTCAATTCAAATCTTACCTTCCTGCCTTTCAGAAGAACAAAAGTGATTTTTGGCAATCTGTCTTGACTTCTGTTGATCTCCCTGTGAGATTTTCGACAAAAGGCAGGTTTGCTGCTGGCTTTGAAATCTATTCTCCCCAATACTGTGCCAGGCAACTTGGGTTAATTCAAGGAGTTCCTGTTCCCGCTCTTTACACTTTCTCTGTTGCTTCTTTTGATAAATTAACTTGCAAGCTGAAGGATGATCAACCTTTTAATGAGCTGACCACGTTGATACGGAGTATCTACCGATTGTCTCGTGTCATTGAATTCACTGGCTACTCCGATTATTCTTCAGCCGATTTTGACATTTGGTGGAAAGATTATCAAAAGACTGTGTTTTCAGATCCTCTGGATCTGATTCTTTCAAAAATAAAAGATGCTGTTCCTCCTATAGCACCAAAAGCAATTGAGGCTGTGAATAAGTCTCCAACCAAGTCAATAGAACCTTCCAAAGGTAATTTCATTGTCAATATATGTTTTGCTTGATTTCAGCCTCCTATTTAATATCATACTCTTGCAGTGAACAAGAAAAGAAAGGCTTCGGACTCTATTGCCCCAAAGAAAGCACCAGCAAAACGCGGCTTTAGAAAAGTAACTATTCGTTCCTCAGAATCTCCAGAAAATCCTCCAACATCTGATCAATCTTCAGAGCTCACACTTTGAGCTATGATGAAACCGCGCCCACCAAAAGGTACTTCTCTTGCTCTATTTATGGAGACTAGCAATGTGCATATTAGCACTAACCTGTATATTTTTTGATTAATGCAGATACCTCCAAGACTAATCCATCCAGTGTTGCTTCTCCTAGCAAGGCTCTTATCATATCAGCCCCAAATCCTTCACCAGTAATTCCTGCTTCTTTGATAGAAGTCACTGCTGAGTTGATACAAGATCAAACTCCTGTTTCAAATCTCCAAGAAGGTATACCAACGCAGGATATTCCTACCAATGTCATAGAACCTGAAGAAAATCTTCCTCTAACTTTTACTGGTAAATGTTATTGCCCTGTATTTGACTCGAAATTTCTATTCGGTATATCGATATACATATGTTATCAGCTGTGACTTCGACATACGTTTTCGCACCTCAAGAAATTCCAACGCCTGAAGAAACGACGTCTCGGGACCCTTTGAGTGTGCAAGTGCCACCAACTTCTCAGATCATCACTGGTTTACCTCCTTCAACATCCTCTGCTGTGCCCAACCCATCTGCTCAGATAGAAATTTTCTCTTTAGCAGAACGGGAGGAGTTGGAAAGAATATTGGCAGGTACCCATCCCAGTTCTTCAATGACTGATGATTCCTCAGGGCCTTCAACTTTGTCAATGCTTGCCGAAGTTCCTAGAGAAGTGGCTAGAGCTAAATGGGAACAGCTCTTAAACCTATTAGAGCCTGGTTATGGAAAGTTGATCATTGACTCTAACAAAGAACGCCAAGCGAGGAATCTTTTCCAGGAAATATGCTCTGGCCATCCATCCTTTATCTTGTCGGATTCTTTCCAAGACAAAATTGATCTCTTCGCTGTTGACTTTGTAGATGCTGTGACTAAAATCAGAGTCAATCTTGATCATCTTCCCCATCTTTTCTTTGGAGAAAGCCGAGGACTGGCAATCCAGGATGAATTAGCCAACAAGCGTGAAGATGCTCGTCTCTTCTATAATCATTTTAAAGTTGAAGCAAGCAAACTTCAAAGCTTGGAGGCCAGAAAAGCAGAACTTGAAGCAGAGCTGAGGATGGTGGATGCTCAAATTATAGACCAGAAATTCACAGTCTCAAACTTTTCTCCCACACTTAGACGCAAGATGCAGAAATGTAGGGAATTGGAGAAAGAGTTTGATAATACTATTGGGTTAGTTAAGGTTCATGAGAAGAAAAGGGCAGAGATTATGGATGAAAACTACGGGCTAGAAATTAGATTAAGAGACTTTGTAGCTGAAGCCAAAACCTTATTGGCTAATTGGAGATAAAATGTTGAAACCATTTCTTTGAGTCCATTCTTGGTCTTCTTTGCATTTGCTTAATTGTAAAATACCCCGACAGAGCAAATTCCCGATGCTGTATATTTCAATGTGGAATATCCCGATAAAACAAATTCCCGACGATGTATATTCAAATGTAAGATATCCCGATAAAGCAAATTCCCGATTTGTATATTTTAGCAATCGGTAACTCAAACGTTCTACCCGAATATCACTCTTTATCTGTCTCGGTTCTTTTGGATATCTGAATCAACTCAAAGATAACTGTTCCACTGTAACTTGAGTAACTGAAAGATCAAATGCTTATCTTTCCTATTATTCATTCTCTCTGAACTTATTGGTTACCAACTTAATAACTGCTTATCCACATACATGATTCAAATTCCATCTCCATCCCGTCTCTCCGAGAAAATTCTGACACATCATCCTCCACGATCTGCTCCCTTTATAACTGTTTAAGCTTGCCACAGATTCCCTGCAAACTCACAATTCAGTTCATGATGTCTTCACATGGTTCTTCATCTCGGCTGCTTTTTTGGTCTCGCTCACGGAATAGTCGTAATACTTATGAAGGTAAACTTTCTACCTGACCTTTGACGACCATTCTTCATTCCCTTTAACGTGACAACTTGCCTCATTCTCTATAGGTGATCGATCCTTATGGAGACGACTACACGAACTGCTGTCCCAAGGACACCATGCTTTATTATTGAACAACAATCATAAGGTAGAAGTTACCAACCTGACAGACTTTTTCAGATCCAAAGTGTTTCTGTCTGCAGATTCTACCTTTCTGGATCTAGTCTGGGAGCTATGTTCTTTATTCCCTGATAACTTTGATGCATTCGAACATAATGTGAGGGAGATTTGGAATTTAGAACCTGTTGTTGTGGAAGCTGATGCTCTTCAACTTCATATTGAAAAGGAGTTTTCCCGATTGCAAGATTCTAAGGCTGAATATGCTCAAACCCAGGAGTCTTGTACTCAGGCCAAAGATGACGTTGATATGGCACGTCGACTCCTTACTTTCTTTTTGAATCATCGTTGTGTAGAACAAAGAATGGTCGAGATGCAATCTTTCGAGTTAGATCCATGGTTGAAGTTTCTTCAAACAGTACAGAACGATTGCTTCGAGAAGCTTGGGAAAAGTTTGAAGTTGTCCGCTTCCATTCTCGTCACATGAAGTATCTTGAAGAACAACTTTCGAACTTCACCCGAATCTTGCCTTACATTCTAATCTTGTAACCCAAAATCTCAAACTTGTTAAGGATCTGCAAATCTTTGTAACCAAGATCAGAATGTATTTTGACTTCTAGTAGATGAATAAATTTCCTTATGTTTCCCAGATTGATGGATGATATTTCTTTAGGAATTTCCCATTTATAGAACGTGATAGTTCTTTTCCATTGACATCCATCAACCTGTATGCATTCCCACTCAGCACTTCGGTAACTAAATAGGGTCCTTCCCAATTTGATGACCATTTACCGAATTCTCTATTTTGGAGATTAAAAGGCAGTATCGCTTTCCATACTAGATCCCCCACCACAAACTGCTTAACTTTAACTCTTTTGTTAAAAGCTCTAGCTACTCTTCTCTTTTGTGCGATCAATTGATCCAAAGAAGCCGCACGAACCTCATCTAGTTCATCCAGATTTATATGCATCCAATCTTTATAATCTTCAGGCAACATTTCACTCTGTAATTGGACTCTTAAATATTGCACTGTTATTTCCATTGGTAAAACTGCCTCTTGTCCATATGTAAGCATATAAGGGCTGATACCTGTACTTGATCTTCGTGACGTTCGGTATGCCCACAATACTCTTGACAACAAAGTATCCCATTCCTTTGGATTTTCTTCTAGATGTTTCTTGATAAGACCAATAACAACCTCGTTAGTAGCCTCAGCTTGTCCATTTGCCTGAGGATAGTACGGTGTGGAATAAATCATTTTGATTCCTCTTGACCGTGCAAATTCCTTTACCTCACTTCCGGTGAACACTGTACCTTGATCGGCAGTAATTGATTCAGGCAAGCCGAATCGATGAATTATATTTTCTTCCATAAATTTGATCACGGTCTTTTGTGTTATACTCTTATATGGAATGGCCTCCACCCATTTCGTAAAATAATCTGTGGCTAACAAAATATAACTGTGCTTATGAGAAGAGGGTGGGTAGATCTTACCAATTATATCCATTGCCCATCCTTTAAATGGCCACGGCTTTATAACAGAATGGAGCTCCATAGCAGGTACATGTTGCAACGGTCCATGTTTTTGACATGAAAGACATGCTTTGGCATAATTAATACAATCCTGCATCATTGCTGGCCAAAAATATCCATACCTTTTTAACAGCCATCTCATCTTGATTCCTGCTTGATGAGCTCCACACACGCCTTCATGTGTTTCTGCCATAACCAATTTTGCATTATCTTCATCAAGACAACGCAAAAGCAATCCATCTGAGGATTTTCGGTATAATTCTTCTCCTAATACGACATATTTATGGGCTTGTCTTCTCAGCTTTCGATCTCTTGAATCTGGATTCTTCAAATACTCGATGATACTTTGCTTCCAATCCTCTTTTTGGACTACCTCGCTAACTGCTATCGGTATCTTTCTTTGTTCAATAGAAGGTACCGACAGTATTATGGTGATTGTGATGTCAGCTAACTCTTTTGATATTCGGTATCCAGAAGCTATTTGAGCCAACTCGTTAGCCTCAAAATTTGCATCTCTTTTAACATGGGCTATGTAGTACTCCCTGAATTGCTCTAATTGCTTTTTAGCTAGATAGTAATAACCAAACAAATTCTTATTCAGACACTGGTATTCTCCCCTTAATTGCTTTACCACTAATTGTGAATCACCGAATACTTTGATAAACTGTGCTTTCAACTCAATCAGTATTCCCAATCCGATAATCAATGCTTCATATTCGGCTTGATTATTTGAACATTCAAAATTTAACTTACAGACGCACCTTGTAAGTTTCCCATCGGGAGAAATTATTACCAATCCAGCTCCAGCCATGCTCTTAGCACGCGATCCATCAAAATACATAGTCCATGGTAGCACCTGACTGAGACTTTGCTCATTTTCTTCCATTTGTAAACATGGATATTCGGTAAGAAAATCAACAATGGCCTGGCCTTTTACTGCTTTGATCGGCACATATATCAAATCAAACTCGGACAGGATAAAGGCCCACTTTGCTATACGCCCTTTTATAACAGGTCGGGATAGCATATATTTTATTATATCAGTTTTACCGATCACATGTACTGTAGTTGGCAGCAAATAATGCCTTAACTTCATACAAGCAAAGTATAAAGATAGACATAATTTTTCAATTGCGGTATATCTTTTTTCAACATCAGTTAACACCCTGCTCAAATAATATACCGCTTGTTCTTTCCCATTCTCATTTTCTTGAGCCAACATACTCCCGATAGTTATATCGGTAGGCGATAAGTACAATTTCGGTGGTTTGCACCTTCGGCGGCATTAATACGGCGGATTCATTAGATAAGCTTTGATCGAATCAAACGCCTTACATTGTTTTTCTTCCCATATAAATTCATCCTGCTTTTTGAGACGCAGAAGCTGTGTCATCGGCTCCATTTTATCAGACAAATTGGCAATGAATCTTCTTAGAAAATTTATTTTCCCGATCACCATCTGTAGTTGTTTCTTTGATGTAGGGTGAGAAAGCTCCATAATAGCCTTTGTTTTGTTCTTGTCAACTTCGATTCCCCTCTGATTGACCAAAAATCCCAAGAAATTTCCTGCTTGTATTCCAAAGGCACACTTGGTTGGATTCATCTTCAATTTGTATTTCCTTGTCCTAATAAACGCTTGCTCGAGATAATCCAGATGATCTTTTTGAGCTGATTTAACCACCACGTCATCAATATAAACTTCTAAGAATTTGCCAATCATATCATGAAAAATCAAATTCATTGCCCGCTGATACGTAGCTCCTGCATTCTTTAGTCCAAAAGGCATAACCACCTTGAAAAGTCCCGATTGCATCGGGACATCTAAATCTTGTCTTCGGGACATCTTCCTTAGCTATAAATATTTGGTTATAATCCGAATGACCATCCATCAGGGATAACATCTCATTTCCCGATGCTGAGTCTACTAACATATCTGCCATAGGCATTTGGTATTCATCCTTTGGAGTGGCATTATTCAGATCCCGAAAGTCAATACAAACTCTCAGCTTCCCATTCTTCTTTTTCACAGGGACAATATTTGAAAGCCACTCTACATACCTGGTTGTTTCAATAAATCTTGCTTTCAGTAGCCTTTCTATTTCCTCTTTGACTTTATCCACCACATCTGGAGCAAACCTTCTTGCTAGCTGCTTATGCGGACGAAATCCTTTTTTGATTGGAAGACGATGTTCTACAATGTCTCTTGATAAACCAGGCATTTCATTATAGTTCCATGCAAAACAATCCTTATATTCTTTGATTAGATTAACCAACTTTTCTTTCATGCCCCCTTGTAAAAAAGCACTCACATATATCGGGCGGAAACGACCAGGCTCCCCTATATCAACTTCTAACAATGGATCTTGAGCCTCCATTGTCCTGTCTTCTTTGACCAGTGGATCTTCCCATTCATCTATACAATCTGAGGCTTCAACCTTTTGATGCGCCATTTCCGCCAAATATACAAAATACTTTTCACAAACTTCTTGCAATACTGACTCGCTTTCCATATAGAGTATGTAATTCTTCCAATGCCAAGCTTGACTTAGGGATCCATTCGGCTTTCGCATCCCCGAAGCGGCAATAAGCAAGGGACTGTGGATCTGTCCCTGGTGTTTCAACAGCATAACCTTCATATGCACAGTCTCGATATTTTCGGCAAATATCAGTCCACCCGATTGAAACATATCCCGAATCTGCCTCAACATACTCCACTTTCTCGCCATTCCAAAATGCCAAGACTTGATGCAAAGTTGAAGGTACGCACTGATTAAAGTATATCCAATCTCTTCCGAGCAGCAGATTATATGAACCATCAGACTCTATCACAAAGAAAGTCGTTTTGGACGACTTGGACCCTATAATCAAATCCAGCACTATTGCCCCCTTGACTTCGGTAACTTCCCCAAGAAAATCAGCCAGCTGAACATTGGAAGGGATAATGTCATCATCGTCCTTCCCTAATTTCTTGAAGTACTTGTAAGATACGAGGTTCAAAGTGGCTCCAGCATCTACGAAAATTTTACCGACAGACCTACCATTGACCTTTCCTGAAATAACCAAGGATCTTAGATGCTTTACTTTTTCAGAAGGTACCTTATCAAACTTAATGGCTTCCTTGTCGGGAAACTGGAATTCTGCCATGGCTATTTCCTTTTCCGAAATGTGTTCGGTATCTTCTTCCACTACCAAATCAGTTCTATATTCCGCTGGAAGTTTAGCATGGATCATATTTATCCGTAATGGATGATCATATTTCTTTGACATTTTGGGGTAGCCAATTCGGTAACTCCTGTCATTTCCTCGTGACCATTTAGGACCCAAGTCCTTTTGCCCCACCTTTCCTTGATGTCTTGGATTGAGAGCTACAGGTGAAGCGCCCAAAATTAAGCATGCGAGGAGCTTGTGAAACTTCTTCTTTTTCATCTCAACTTGAGAACTATTTCCCGAATCCCCTGGCTCTGATTTAATTTGATCTTTTTGATCAGGGTTTCTCTTCCAGACCCAATTACCTTTCTTACTAACAGATGTGAAAGGTAAATCCTGCTTTGCTATACTTTTAACTCGGCTATCTTGGAAATTCCTTTGCCTATTTTTCATCCGCTGAAAACGCCTCTTAATGGTTCTGTAAGACGCTTGTCCTGGCGATTTAACTGTCGACCATTTTCCTTCGGGAGGATTGTGTGGCACTTTAACTGTTTTTCGCTTGTGGATTTCTTGGGAATTTGACGGTGGTGGATCATCAAACTCATCTCCCCAGCCAGTCGGCACAATTGGTAATGACGGAGGTGCATAATCATCCGTATCTCCGTAATAGACCACATAGTCAAACTTCCCACTAGGTTGTCCAAGCAATCCGACTTTAGGATCACCTTCTTTATATCGTTGCCACAAATTCTTTTTCTTTGCGGGCTTGGGTAATGTTTCTTTTTCTTCATGAACCTGAGTGGTTGATTCCCGAAGTGGGAAAGCTGGTTGTGACGAACCATAGTGATATTCCTTCCTCTCACATCTTTGACTAACATCTTTTCTTTCGGGAACATGTGCTGTTTGTCTTGATTGAACTTCCTGATCTTCGGTAGCAACAATCTCAGATTTAACCTGTGGTCTACTTATTCTGCGGACAAACGATTCCGATCGATATCTCCCCCTTGTTCCTCTCATGTATTGGAACTTGGGTATTTCCCGATTCTGGTGAATTAACTCTTGGTGACAACGAGCGCAAAGTTGCTTGTTATTGTCACCTGTCATATCTCGTATGTTAACCATACTAATCATGTTCGGGAAAGGGTCTGTATCCACTTCCATTGGGGCCTTGCCTTTGTCTTCAACAAACTTAATTTTGCCTTGGCGAATTGCTTCTTGAATAGTCTTCCTAAATACAATGCAATTCACCGTATCATGGGTTGTAGAGTGATGCCACTTGCAATACCTCTTATCTGTCATTTCCTCCTTTGGCGGAATTATTTGCCCTTCAGATAACTTGATCACTCCATCCTTCAATAACAGATCAAATATGTCATCCAACTTGTAGATGTCGAAGGAATAGTTATTTGTCTCCTTAGCCTTGAACTTGGATGCATCTCTCATCCTGGCTGGCTTTAGTGCTGGGCACACATACGGTTTTTCAAGCACCATAGTTGCTACGGCTATTTCATTCTCCTCTTCGGCTATATCACCTTGTTCGGTATTTTCAGCAAATGCCACTGTATGCCGATTATCCTTGTTCGGCTTCTTATCTTTCTCCTTCAACAAGTGTTCGTACTTGGAAACCCGTGCGTTCAACTGAAAGAGATCATCAAATGCTTGTCCTTCAAATCTTTCTTTAAGGTTGAACCTCAAGCCATTAAAAGCCAAATCCGTGAACTCCTTTTCGGTAAGTGACGTTAAACATCGGTTTGGATTTCTTGAAACGTGCAATAAAGCGATCTACCGTTTCGGTACCATATTGATACATCCTGGCCAAATCGGCTACCGTTACTTACAGTCTTGTTCGGTAAAATTGAGAATGGAACTGCCTTTCCATCTCCATCCATGTCTGAATAGAATTCGCATGCAGATTCGTATACCAAGTAAACGCTGTTTTTGACAAAGACAGTGGAAACAATCTTAACCTTAAATACTCATTAGTTCCGGCTTCTCCATATTGTGCTAAGAATCGACCCACATGTTCCACAGTTGAGTGATCTTCTTCTCCCTGTAAATACAGCAAAATCGGCATCTTGAAACCCCTCGGATATGGTATATTGTCAACCCAATCGGGATGTGGTTTCCTATACACCGGCCTTGGCATTCCTCTTTCTCGCTCCCAATTGTTGCATTACCAATTCTGCAACTCTATCTGGGTTCCATGGCCTTAAATTTTGCTGGCCTACCCAAGGATCTTGACCTCTAGGATCGAACTGTTGCGGTCGATTCACCCCTTGCTGCTCTACGTTGAAATTAACAAGCAGTGGTGGTCTATAAAGAGGATTTTCTATCACATGAGGATATGGTTGAGGCGCAGGTGGTCTGATATGGTCAATATTAGGCATATTCACTGGTAGAGGTACATTCGTCCCTGATGGTGCATTAGTGGTCACAGGATTAATCAAATTAACCTCATTTGAGGCATTTTGAGGGAAATTATAAGCACTCACACCATTCACAAGGTTTATAGGGGTAGGATTCTCTGGCCTTGGTATAATTCTAACAGGAGGTTGAGAATTTGATCCCCCACTACCATTATATCCAACATGAAGAGGTCCCGATGTTGGTGGGAATGATGTTGTCGCCGGAGGATTTACATAAAAGGGTGGAATTTGAGAAGATGAAGTGGGACGCGATATTACCTCATTTATAGCATTGATCACCATGGGCTTTATCACATCAGTTACATGTCGCACCATATGATTGGTAAGATCGTTCTGCTGCTCCTCAAACATCCTTCTTATCGTGGCTACCAAGGTGTTATCTGGTGCCAACACACGGGCTTGTTCTTCAGTTAATTGTCGAGGAATGTCGGCATTCTCCTCTACTTGATTTGCTGCAGAATGTTCAGAACGTGCTTCATCAACTGGATTGTTGATGTTGCCGACCGGTATTCCTTCAGATTGCCTAGTTCTCACCATTTCTCCAAATCTTACCACGCAGGTCCCACCGGGCGTGCCAAAAAGATGTTCGCTCGTTTTGCGACGAGGAATATCCTTCACCGAAACTGTGATTTTCGGTTTTTATTAAAGTAGGTTACGTGGCTTGATTACTAGGAATATCGTGGCGAAAAAACAGAGTGTAGTCTTTGGGTTATGTGGAAGCGGGTAGAAATTGAGTGGATTGAAAATGGATGCGGGATCAACGAGTTCCAAGCTACGTTACAATACTCCTACGAAAGCGGTAAAGGGCTTGAAGATTAACTAAAGCTACGGGAAGCGTAAACGCGGGAAGTAAAAGTGCAAATGAAACTAAAGTGCCTATAAACTTGAGTGTTTTTGCATTCTTGTGCGGGTTTTTTTTCTTCTTCTTTCCTCTGAGTACGTATATCTCCTCCTACCCTGTAACTGCTTGTCGGTTACTTCTTTGTTTTCGAACTTTGAATTTTGGCGCTTTCAATAACTGCCTTATCTACCCACGTTTTCCAATTTCATTGTCCACCAAAACTTGATCTCAAGCTTGGGATAACTTCCAATTTGGATAAATGATCTCCCACGATCTGCTCGTGTTTACTATCTCCACTTCTTGCTCATAACTTCCTGTTGTCACGATTCACGTGGCTGGGTTGTGATCTTGCCGATTTTCGGTAGCTTCAACATTTCCCAAAATGTAAACTTTTCATGTTTCGGTAAAATTACCGATTCTCTCTAGTCACAGAGTTCGGGACATGGTGCCACTCACGCTTACTACATTTCCGAATTTTATCCAAACGTACTACGACTGAGCTCCATTGTCCATCGGATTTTGACATTAAACCGACGTGACTTCCATGCCGATTTTGGTGTAAACAGTAATTAAAATAACTTTCCATTTTCACTTAAGTATTTCTCAAACCTTTTGCAAGAAGCTTGACTTTAAATCTACGACATACATCTTAACATAAAATTTCACTCAACTTTTTTGACTGTATATTGTAGAATTATCATAGTATATATGTCAACCAAACGAGACTCATAGAATCTTAGTCGGTTTATCTAAATGTCTAGAGTAATTTGTTCAAAGTTATTTAATTCATTAATTTAAAAAATGCAGTTCTGCCCAATATGGCAACACAAAACGTGCACAAGCCTTGAGATGAAATTGGAGAGAGCGAAGGAGGGAGAGTTGGACCGTGCAAAGTTGCAACCAAAGAAAGAGCGGGGCTCGCAATCCTCTCACTTTCCAAGAGAAGTTATTTACTTAGACTACGACAATCGCTCTAGTTTTTATTCTTTTTCTCGTTATCCTCATTGGAATCATCTTCCTCAGAAATGTGGTTTAGTATCATGTTCGAAAATGTGACTAGCTTGCTCGGGTACCTTGGAACGAGTACTAAGAAATCGACGATACTTGTTTATCTTTTGAGTTGTTCTGCCGGATCGATCGCTCAAGACCTTTGGACTCGTTGAAGGCTTGAACAAACTTATTAATGTTTGGGAGATCTTTGGGGACTATACTTTTCGATGGACTTCTTTCCGACCAGAAGTGGGCTTGGTTTGGGCTTGGTCTTACTAATTGCTTATTAGCCTGTAGAGAAGTCGGTCATATAACCCATGGACTTTTTAAGATGTGACACAAGATCTTTTGACGAAGAAAAAAAGTAGGGAAAGTTTTCGGGTAAGGTTTTGAAGTCGCTTGCACTTCCTTAATCATCACCCCGGGGATGGAAAACGACTAATTCAGAGACTTAAAAACGACGATTTGCTTAAACAAATGATATTCCTCTGCACAACCCTGCGTGATTAAATACGTCTCCGTGGCTGCATCAATCGAGCTCTTTTCATAGATTTTTCCGTGGCCAGTTTCCGATATATTTGATGTTAACGTTTTCGTTACGCTCAGCTTGAGCCTGCCATGGTGGCAATCGAATGTGTTGAGTGAAGCCGAGAATAATCGAGTTCACCATCCAAATCCAATTGAAATTCTTGATTGAGTTTGGTTTGGTGAGGAGTTTCCGAATTTTCTCCAATCGGGTTGAATTATATAGTTAATTGTTTCCGTCCTAATATTTTGTCACACCAACGTGAAAATCGAGCCGGGTTCTATCTTTGAGTGTATATAATTTTGTTCCGTGCTTTATGTCCTTATGTATCTAGAGGCGCAACACATGGGTCGTCATTCCCCTTGAAAAATCAATGGTTTTGTTGTCAGATAATGGCTTCAGCCCTTAACGAATTCAAGGTTGATGATGCCAAACAAGTACTTGCCTGATGAAAGGAACATGATCCAAAATTACAAAATTCGGTACAATTCGATTTCTAATCTTAAATCAACTGATCTTTTATCAAACACTATTGTTTCAATTGGTTTAGTTTCGCATTCAAAACGGACTGAACTTGACTGTGCCGTGCTCGATAGTAAAAGTTATGATGATTTTTAATATTATATGGGATTCCAGCAAAATACAGCAGTCGGATATGCAGCTACGCATGAAATAACGCAGCAAGAAAAGGCAAAAACAGCATTAAAGAAGGGCTCATGACTATCTATTTCAACTTGTCTCCAGCTTCAACAAAACGATGTAAATCATATCATTCGATGATCTTTAGAAATGTAAGAAGAGCAAACAAACACTTATCTCCATTCCACTGTCATGTCGTAACTCTCCACGACACCACCACTTATCATCATAATATCAATCCATTTCGTGTCTAAAGTATCACAACCCACCTCACTCCTGCCACGCATCAGCAGCTCATCGGAGGTAGATCGGCAGTGGCCTTCCCCGCGTACGGAGGAGGGCGCGCCTCCTCCGACTTGGCGAACGCCAGGAACCCAACCGCGTGCCCGGCGAGGGCCGCGAGGAAGACGCCGACATTGAAGGACATGAGGGCGAGCATCGCGAGGTATGCGAGCCCCATGCGCAGCACATGCAGCAGCGACTGGAGGACGCCGGCCGCAAAGCCCCGCTTGGCGGGGACGGGGAGGCGGCTGTGGGAGAGCCACTCGATGAGGAGGCATAGGGCAAAGACAAAGACGAGGGCGACGGCGTACATGCCGGTCCGGGTGCCCGGCCAACCGGAGAAGAGGATCTCAGCGCGCGTGTCCCAGAAGAAGGTCATGTGGTTCGTCATCATCGCGGGGCGGTGGGGTATCGTCGGCATCCCATTTGTGCCGGGCAGGTGGCCGTGGTTCATGCCGTCCATGGTCTGAGCTTGAGCGGTGAGAAACGAGGACGCGAACTAGGGTTATCAGTTTGGGATCGGGAAATTGTTGTTTTCGAGGAGGCTTTGTGTTTATGGGAAGGACATTATTTCTCGAGCACTGCCTTTTTTCTGCGTTTGAAAGGCAATAACACCTTTGGACCACACAAAAAAGAAAAGGGGGCAATGACACCTTGAAAGTTCCTAACGAAATTTCGCAATCATTCATTGCTGGCCTGGAAATGTCTTACAATTTCAACACGCGTCATTGTTGTCAAGTACGAAAACGAACGTCGCAGAACCCTTTCATGAATGTAAACCGATGTGAAAAGATCGTGAAACGAAAAAAGTTATGTCGCGTTGCTCGAACTCTTCCGATCTCTTTATTCGAAGTTCATTTCTACGTGAACAATTTTCAAGCGAGCACATTGCTTTTTAAACTTCACAGAGATTTTTTTGTTGTTTTACCAAACGGGATATTCAAACTTCTCGACTTAGCTAGTCTTCGTAATATGCACGCTAACTATCTCACTCGTGGACCCCCCCAAAACCCACCGTCCGAGGGCCATGTTGCCCATGAAGCTATGTTGAGCATTGAGGGACGATTCAATAAATTGGACATTTACCGATCCAAAGTTGACGGCATGGTTAATAATCCGTATTTTTCAGCGCAGAAAAATAGAATTCTGCATCAAGACATTATGCTTGCCATGCTCGCTGTCGCTTTATTCATCACACATCCAAATCACGGCATTCTCGAACCCTTAAAAAACTTACATAAGATTACGTCGATTTAGCTTTGTTCAGCTTTAAAGTGACACAAAACTGATGAAACGGTAGAAGTACATGATTCTTGATTCATATTTTATATGACAGCGCACATCGTGTGGCATGACTATCGCTTTCGCGGTCCGATTGTCGAGTGATGCTTCTCCATTCGAAGAGAAGGGACAAATCATCATGCGTATACAGTTTTTCAGGCAGTCGGGGGGTGAAAAAACCCAGCTAAGTTGCTATTCTGGGACACGGTGACAGATATTCTTCAATGGCTCCTACCACCACACGGTTTTGGATGGTCTCCATGGCCTCATCCATCCCCCTACGCCTCGCAAAGGTCCACAACAGACCTTGCGTTTTTCTTCCTAGTTCGACGTCCTTGTTGACCTTGACTTCAAAGTCTAGTATACCACAGTTACGATGGCATCTCATGGAGAGGACAAGGAGGACTGCACGTTAGCAAGGTCGCAAGTCTTCTGCTTTCTGTCCTTTGCGAGACGACGCCTGTCGTGTTCTTGGGTCAACGACCCAACTTATGGGACAAGTTATTGGAGAGCTTTCGGTTTCGAAACTTCAAATGCCAGAGCCAGCGAAATTGTCGGAACTCTTTGCCGTTTTTAAGAAGGCAAAAACATGAAAGATGAAGATCTTTGCCTTCGGTTCTTTTTGACTTTATGGAGTGTTTTGTTGAAATTGGGAAGTTGAGAGAAAGGAACACAAGAAAATACTTATAATACTCTTTGATATTTTTGTGGCTTGGCTATATTTTAAATGATTCAATCGCAAGCCCTTTTATAGGTACATAAAGACCCTTAGTACATTATATGCATTTATTAAGACCTCATAAAACTCCTAGAACTTTGTAGTACATGAATCTTGAAAATCTAATGGACTAATTAAATGCATGACACATACATGAACTACACTAATGCACCTAGATTCATGAATCAAGTTTAATTTTCAACACTCCCCCTTAAACTTGATTATATCTAGTGACTCCAATCGAAGCACGCAATCTTGCAAAATCTTCAAACTTCAATGCCTTAGTGAAGATGTCGGCAATTTGATCATTGGTCTTCACATATGCTAGCTTCACTTCTTTCTTCTCAATGCACTCTCTTATGAAGTGAAATTTTGTGTCTATGTGCTTGGTTCGATCATGAAAAATGGGATTCTTTCCCAAAGCAATAGCAGACTTGTTATCAACATAAATTGTGGGAGCAACCTCTTCTGGCATGTGAAGCATCTTCAACAACTTTCTTAGCCATATTGCATGACATACACATGATGCAGCAGATACATACTCGGCTTCACAAGTTGAAAGAGTCACAATTGGCTGCTTTTTTGAACTCCAAGTAAATGCAGTATCACCTAAGAAAAATAAGAAACCGGTGGTGCTTTTTCGATCATCAACATCACCACCCGAATCACTATCACAATATCCATGAAGCTTGAAGTTTCTAGTGGGAGAATAAATTAAACCATAATCAAGAGTACCTTTTATGTATCGAAGTACCCTCTTGGCCATCTTCATGTGATTCTCGGTAGGTGCTTCCATGTATTGACTAACAAGACCAACACTATAGAGGATATCGGGTCTTGTGCAAGTTAAATACCTCAAACTTCCAATAAGACTTCTATAAAGAGACGCATCCGCCTTCTTACTTTCATCAAACCTTGACATCTTTGCTCCACATTCGATGGGAGTGCTCACCGGCTTACATTTCTCCATTTTGAATTTCTCAAGAATTTTCTTTGCATAAGCTTCTTGAGAAATGTAGATACCACCATCAACGTGCTTCACCTCAATTCCAAGATAGTACGACATAAGCCCAATATCGGTCATCTCGAACTCTTGAGCCATCACCTTCTTAAATTCTTCAAACATTTTTACATTGTTGCCGGTGAAGATCAAATCGTCGACATACAAACATACGAGTATAAAACCTCCAGCTTGATCTTCTTTGACATATAGAGCATACTCATGTGGACACTTGATGAATCCATGATCTTGAAAATATTTGTCAATGCGACTATACCAAGCCCTTGGTGCTTGCTTTAATCCATACAAAGCCTTCTTCAACTTCAAGACCTTATCTTCATGTCCTTTGACAACATAGCCCAAAGGTTGCTGAACATACACTTCTTCCTCAAGATAGCCATTCAAGAAAGCGGACTTAACATCCATTTGATAAATTTTCCATTTATTTTGAGCTGCCAAGGAAATAATCAAATGAATAGTTTCCAAACGAGCTACAGGAGCAAATACCTCATCATAGTCAATGCCATGCTTCTGACTGTAGCCTTTCGCAACGAGTCTTGCTTTGTTTCTTTCCACTTTTCCATCGGCATTTTTCTTCACTTTATACACCCATTTTACGCCAATTGCCTTTTGTCCTTTAGGAAGGGTTGCTACTTCCCATGCGCCATTCTTCTGAATTGCTTGAATCTCTTGCTCCATTGCATCTCTCCATTTTGCATCCTGCACCGCTTCTTCAAAGTTTAATGGTTCAATGTCAGCAAAGAAACAAAATAAACTTGGAGTATCAACAACTTCCGTTTCTTCATATATCTTGATAAGATTCCTTTTGTGCACCGGCTCTTCAGGGGAGCTATCATGGGAACCTTAAGAAGTAGGAGATGGAGGTGGAGTAATAACATCTTGATGTGTTCTTTGGCTTGATTCTCCCTCTTGTAAAGGACAAATGACATATTCATCATTTTCAGCAACATTCCAAACCCATGAGGCATTTTCATCAAACTCTGCATCTCTACTAATCACGATCTTCCCATTGGAACGATTGTAGAACTTGTAGCCTTTAGATTTAGGATCATAGCCGATGAAGACAAACTTCTCACTTTTTTCATCAAGTTTAGATCTCTTCTCATCTGGAATATGAATATAAGCAATACTTCCAAAAACACGTAAGTGAGAAACACTAGGTTTCTTACCACTCCATGTTTCTTTAGGTGTCATGCCACAAACACTTCTTGAAGAACCTTACCAAAAAAAAAAAAACACTTCTTGAAGAAGATAGGTTGGACAAATATACCGCACATGCAACGGCCTCGGCCCAAAATTCCTTTGGCATCTTTTTGCTTCTAAGCATGCTTCGGACCATGTTGAGAATGGTTTTGTTCTTCCGCTATACGACACCATTTTGCTGTGGAGACCTTGGAACAGTCAAGAAATGACGAATCCCATTGGTGTCACAAAAAGTTTCAAATTCCCCGGAAGTGAAATCTCCATCTCGATCGGTCCTTAATGCTTTAATATAATAGCCACTTTCTTTCTCAACAAGGGTCTTGAATTTTTGGAATGCTCCAAAAACTTCATTTTTAGCTTTCAAAAAATAGATCCAAGTTTTGCGAGAATAATCATCAATAAAGAGTAGGAAATAATTGGCTTTACCATGTGAGGATGGTTTGATGGGTCCGCACACATCGGCGTGAACAAGTTGGAGTGGCTTCGATGCTCTTGAAGTGGCCTCCCTAGGAAAACTTTTTCTAGCTTGTTTGCCAAAAAGACATCCTTCACACAGTTGGTTGGGATGATTGATTTTGGGCAACCCATGCACCATATCTTCATTCGCCAAAGTCTTCAAGCTACCAAAATTCAAATGGCCAAATCTCAAGTGCCAAAGCCAAGAAGTATCTTCAACACAACTCTTCAAGCACCTTGGATGATCAACTTGAACATTGAGCAAGAACATTCTATTTTTCTCCATAGGCACCTTTGCTATCAACTTATGAGAATCATCTCTCGAAAGAAGGCAATGATCTTTCAAGTGAATATCATATCCCATCTCAAGTAATTGTCCCAAACTTAGAATATTAGACTTCAAAGTAGGAACATAATAAACTTGAGATATCAAAAGATGACTTCCATTTTTAGCACGTATTAAGACATCACCTTTTCCTTTGATTGGGGCTTTAGTATTATCTCCAAAGATGATGTTGCCATTCACCGCCTCATTAAGAGTTGAGAATGACTCTATGTTGCCACTCATGTGATTTGCGGCACCGATGTCAAGATACCATGCTCCTTTCTCTCTTTCTTCATTCGTTGCCAATAACAACAATGTCTCGTCTTCTTCTTCTTTGAGTTCAATAAAATTGACCTTCACTTCATTGTTTGTAGTGGCACTCCTACATTCATTAGCATAGTGCCCAAATTTGTGACAGGAATAACATTGAATATTAGCTTTATCATACCTTCTCCTTTCACCTCTATTGTAGCCATAATTTCCACGTCCTCCTGTTTGAAAGCTTGACTTTTCATTGATGGAATGTTGGTCTCCGCTCCTTCCACGACCACAGCCAAAGTTTCCTCCACGGCCATGACCACGACCACAATCACTGCCACGATTTTGACCTCTCCCATGAGATCATTCATGCTTTTTCACTTGATCTCCCAAAGAGACCTTAGTTTGGAGTACTTGGGTCGCCGTCTCTCCCTTCTTCTTTAATCTTTCTTCATATGCTTGCAATGACCCCATGAGCTGATCAAGGGTCATAGTCTTCAAGTCATTGGATTCCTCAATGGCAACACCAACAAGATCAAACTTTGAGTCAAGCGATCTAAGAATCTTTTCAATAACATGAACATCGTCAATATTTTTGCCATATTGCCTCATTTGATTGGTTACGGAGGATACTCTAGTGAAGAAATCAGAAACGGATTCGGACCCCGCCATATGTAGAGATTCGAACTCACCACGTAGAGATTGAAGACGTACCCTCTTCACCTTTTCAATTCCTTTGAAATTATTTTCTAAAATATCCCAGGCTTCTTTGGCCTTTGATGCGGAAGCAACTTTCTCGAACATGGCTTCATCCAAGCCCATGTGAATAATAGAGAGGGCATGTTGATCACCTTTACGAAGCTTGTTCAACGTGTTCTTTTGATTTTGATTCAAAACCGCTTCATCCTCCGGTTCATCATAGCCTTTTTGAACAACTTCCCACACGTCCTTTGAGCCAAGCAACGCCTTCATGCGAATGCACCATTGCCCATAATTTTGTTTCGAAAGCTTGGGAACGGCATAAGGAAAAGAGCTATTCATCTTCAACCGTAGCTCTGATACCACTTTGTTGAAATTGAGAAGTTGAGAGAAAGGAACACAAGAGAATACTTAGAATACTCTTTGATATTTTTGTGGCTTGGCTATATTTTAAATGATTCAATCGCAAGCCCTTTTATAGGTACATAAAGACCCTTAGTACATTGTATGCATTTATTAAGACCTCATAAAACTCCTAGAACTTTGTAGTACATGAATCTTGAAAATCTAATGGACTAATTAAATGCATGACACATACATGAACTACATTAATGCGCCTAGATTCATGAATCAAGTTTAATTTTCAACATGTTTGGCGGGTAACTGCTAGTTTCTTTAACACAGCCAAAGGTGAAATTTCGGATTGGAAATCCACTGTTTCGAGCCAAAAACGAGAAACTTTTTGATAGTCATTTTAGCATGTTTTCTTTTACCCTTAAATCGTAACATATTCAATAGATAAATTATGATGGTAAATTCTAATTATATTTGACTTTTCACCGTAAGTAATTAATAGGTAAAGCCACAAAAAACCCTGAATCATGTTCATTATAACACATTTACCTTAAAATTTTTTTTGGGACACCAAAAACCGTAAACTTGTATCTATGTAACATATTTACCCTAAAATTGTACAATGTGACATATTTACCCCAAACTTCCTCCAAAAATCCTAAACTTATATTCATGTGACACATTTATCTCAAAAAGTTTGAGGTTTTTGGTGTTACAAAAAAAAATCGGGATAAATTTATTATATATGTATAAAAAAAGTGTTCTTGTGGATTTTTGATGTTACGGAAAATAGTTTAGAGTATACGTGTGAATGTTTGGTTTAGTTTAGAGTTTTTTTTTTTGGCTTTTTCCTAATTAATATTTTACTGACAAACCATGTAAATTTTATCAAGGGAAAATTTCATTTTGGTACCCAAAGTGAGGGCCTTTTCTCAATTTGGTACCTAAAGTGGACATAGTCTCAATTTGGTACCCAAAGTGCCCATTCAGTCTCAATTTGGTACCAAATTGAGACTGAATGCGCCTGCGTCGGGCGAGGGCCGCCCTCGCCTGGGGGGCGAGGGCCGACCCTCGCCGGATTTGGCGAGGGTCGCCCGATGCCGACGAGGGCCGATGCCGGCACCCTCCGCCAAGCTGCCGTCAATCGTCACCCTCCTCAAGTCCTGCAAGAACTCCGCCCACATCCACCAGCTGCACACCCAGATCATCGTCATGGGGCTCGAGCAGGACCAGTTCGTGGCTTCCCACTTCGTCTGCCTCTCCTACTCCCTCTCTTCTCTCGCCTACCGCTCTCGCTTCTTCGGCTGCATCCTCGACCCTCGCTAGGGTCGGCCCTCGCCCGACGCAGGCGAGGGCGACCCTCGCCAGCCCAGGCGAGGGCCGCCCTCGCCCGACGCCGGCGAGGGTGACCCTTGCCAGATCCGGCGAGGGCAACCCTCGCCCTCGCCCGACGCCGGCGACCTCCGCCGGCCACGGCTATAGCCGGCGGAGGGAAGAAGGAAAAAAAAAAAAGAAAAGGAAAAGGAAAAGATAAAAAACAGAAAAAGGAAAAAAGAACAAAAAAGTTAAAAAAAAAAATACTGTTCCGGTAGCCGGAACAGTAAATTTCTTCTTGCCGTAGGTGAGCATTTGGCCGGCGAACTCAGTACCAAATTGGTGAATGGGCACTTTGGGTTAAATTGAGGCGAATGGGCATTTTAGGTATCAATTTGAGATTATATCCACTTTGAGTATCAAATTGAGAAAATACCCCACTTTGGGTACCAAAATGAAATTTTCCCTTTTATGAACTTTCAACCCGACGGTGGACTGGTCGTGCATTGTTATTAACTTTTTGACTGCAGAGACTTGAGACTTGGACCAAGCAAGTCGCAACCACAAGGAAGAGCGGGGCCCGCAATCACCTCACTTTCCCAGGAGAAGTGATTACGTTGACGACCAGTCTACCAATACCATCGCTTCCCGCTGCGGACCCCCAGTTCCCCTCGATTGGCGATACGACAAAAGCGCATCCGTCTTGTAATTAATTACGAAATCGCCATATAATGAGACAAAAAGGATGTAAGAAACCAAAAAACATAAAGAGACACTTTCGTATTGGTTAGAACTCCTTCAAAAAAAAAAAAAAAATCTCCAAACCGGTATTCTCACGACACATTTTATCCTAAATTAATTCCCGTTACAAAAAATCTTAAAATAGTATCTCTATCACGAATTTATCCCAACCTAAATTTCAGAAAAATCTCAAATTGATAATGTCCACAACACGGTTATTCAAAACTAAGTTTCGTCTCACAAAAAAATTCAGATACCGCAGTGTCCTTGATTTGAATTTTAAAACCATCCATTAAAGTACATAACGTGTCGGCGCACGTAGATGTTCACGTCAAATCGGTCCATCTTCACGTCAGATCCGTTTTGTAGTTGTCCAGCACGTGTTTTGACAGATTGCAGTTTAACGGGATGTTATACAGACAAAGACGAAGGCTAGATTTGAATTGGCGTACCAGTATGGGTTTTCTTTTTCCTTTTGGTTGAAGTTTGGATTTTTTTTATGCGACTGAAATTAATGAAAATAATTAATTTGAGATATATATGTCACGAAAGTTCTAGTTTGAAATTCTTCAGAGATGGAAACTAGTTTGACGCAAATGTATCTAAATTGGACTCTTTCGAGATCCAAAGTAGGTGGGGTTTCGTTTGGGCTTTACTTATTAGCCCGAAGAGAAGTCGGCCACATAACCCAAGGACCTTTTTCAGATGAGATGATACAACACATTTGACAAAATGAAGAAAAAACAAAAAACTGTACAATATAATATCTCGTTTTCTTGGTGGAAAACAGAAGTCTAGTAGTCTCGGCGCTCTACAGCCAAACAAATGGCGAGCAGGTAGTGGACGACTTCTTCTCTAACCTCAAAGCTCTTCGAGTTCGAGATACTTAAACCCGACCCGCAAAGAAGGGTCCGCGAGCAAACGGGTCCCCCCCGACAAATTTCACATCCGGGACAAAGAAGCCTACCTCGGAATCTACGTTAGAGGGAAGCCGCCTCCGTCGCAACACGTCGTCCACATACACACTCGGAAAAATCTCTTCTCCTCTCTCTTTCTCTCTCCTCCTTGCTTTTGGCAGCAGAGCCACGGATCCTGTGGCGGTAGTTTGAAGCCATGGAAGGAAATCGAGGTCATGTCAGCGTCCAGTAGGGAAGGGTCTATTTAGTAACATTTTTATTTCTTTATTTTTCTATTCTTTTATTCTCCGGAACAAAAAAAAAATGAAAATCTATTTAGTAAAAAAAAATTATTTTTTAGTTTCTGAAACAAAAAAGTGTTCCTGAAATAGATTTGGAATAGAAACAACAAGCAAAAAAAATATACTTCTTATTTCTAGAACAAGAAAAAAGAAATGATTTTTTTTCTAGAATCCCTAAAAAACAAGACACAATCCATCGGCCGCAACCCGTCCACCGCCGCCTCTCGCCGTCCTTCGCCGCCACCTACCGCCTGCCTTCCGCCGCCGCCTGCCAACCAACGCCCGCCGGCTGCCTCCCGCCCGCTGGTCGCTTCTTGTCGTTGACCACTGTTCTCCGCCGCTCGACGCTTGTCGCCACTCGCCACCAGCTGCCGTCCTCCACCGCTGGCCGCCATGCTCCATCGCCCGACGTCGGCCGCCATCCGGCGCTGGCCGCCTCCCCCCGCCAACCACCCGACACCAACGATCACCCACCACCGGTCGTCGTCCTCCGTCGCCGCCGGTCACCCACCACCAGCCGCCATCCTCCGCCGCCGGCCATTGTGCTCCACCGCCCAACGTCGGCCACCACCCGGCGCTGGCTGCCCTCGGCCGCCAGCCACCTCCCGCCCCTGGCCACTCGACGCCGGCGGTCACCCACCATCGGCCGCCATCCTTCGCCACCGGCCGCCGTGCTCCATCGACCGACGATGGCCACCCTCCGCCGCCAGCCACCTCCCGCCGCCGCCCCCCGCTGCCGTCACCGCCGCCCGACGCCACCGTGCTCCGCCGCTGACCGCCGTGCTCCACTGCCTCCCGCCGCCGGCCGCCATCCTCTGCCGCCGCCGACCACCGTCCTCCGCCCCCCACCGCCACCCGCCGTCCTCCGCCGGTAGCCCAGAAGGGAGAAACTCGTCCATGGAATAGAAATGGATCATTCGCGCCCTAAACGCGTTTCTATTCTTTTTCTATTCCAGGAATAGAAATTTTGTGCAGTTACTAAACGCTATTTTTTGCTCAGAAGCTGTTCCAAGAAATAGAAATAGAAATAGAAAAAACTATTTCTGATCAGAAATTATTTCTGGGAACAGAAACGTTGCTATGCAGACCTGAAGCCCCACCAGTAGTACCACCTCCATCTCCTCGAAAGAGCAGAAGCAGAACTCGGTTGCCCTTTCCTTAGCCATCGCGTAACAATGTTTTGCTTAAACAGAAGATGTTCCTTTGTTGCACGACCCTACGTGGTTATATACCATCTTCTACGGGAACGATAATTGAGCCTGCCATGGCCCCATGTATCAGAGGTGCAACCCAAGTGTCTTTTTTCATCGAGCCACCTCGTTATTAGACGATCCCAAATACATATTGATGAAAAGGAATATGACCGACGATCAAAGAATTCAATTCGAATCCGTTTCTAATCTCAGACCAGATCCTCCTCTCATTTTGATAGGTTTACTTTCGCATTCGAAACAAACCGAACTAAACTGTGCCGTGCTGGGCGACGAGCTTACAATGGTTTCGGATTCACAAAGAAAGCTCTATGTGCAAAAAGGATTATATGAAATTCCAGCAAAATGTAGCAGTCGGATGTGATGCAACTGTACACGAAACAGGACAGCAAGAAAAAGCCAAAAAACTGCACTACACGAGCCACGGCCCTCTATTTCAATTTGTCTCCAGCTTCAACAAAATCTGTAAATCATATCGTTCGATTATCTTTATAATCACACATACCATTCTTCATCTCCACTGTTATGTTTTAACTCGCTACAACACCACGACTTATTATCATCATCTCACATCCATAATCTCAACACACCCACCTCACTCCCGCCACGAATCAGCAGCTCATCGGAGGTAGATCGGAGGCGGCCTTCCACGCGTACGGCCCGCCCGCCTCCTCCGGCTTCGAGAACACCAGGAACCCCACCGCGTGCCCCGCGACCGCCGCGAGGAACACGCCGCCGTTGAAGGACATGAGCGCCAGCATCGCCAGGTACGCGAGCCCCATGCGCACCGCGTGCAGCAGAGACCGGAGGATGCCAGCAGCGACGCCGGGCTTGGCGGGGGGGAGGAGGCGGCTGTGGGAGATCCACTCGACGAGGACGCACAGGACGAAGACGAAGACGATGGCGAGGGCGTACATGCCGGTCCGGGTGCCCGGCCAGCCGGAGAAGAGGATCTCGGCCTTCGTGCCCCAGAAGAAGGTCATGTGCATCATCATCATCTTGTGGTGGTGGGGCGGCGGCGGCGCCGTCGTCCCGTTCATGTGGGTCGTGTTCATGCCATCCATGGTCGGAGCTCGAGCGCTGAGAACAGGGACGCGAACTAGGGTTATGAGCTAGGGATTGAGGATGGTTGTACTCGAGGAGGGTTTGTGTTCCTGTTCTTGGGGAGATGTGATCGTACAGAAGGGGGAAGAACAAATGTACTGACCGATATTATATTTCTCGTGCAGTACCTTTAAAACAGCAATAACACTTTGAAAGTTCCAAACAACATTTCTCGATCACCCAATGGCGGAACTGTCGTACAATCTTATCACGCGTTTTCGTAATTACACACTACAAAAAAACATGTAATTTGCGACGAAATTTGCGAAAAATTATATATTTCGTTGCAAATTAGCGACGGTTTATTTCCGTCGCAAATTTGCGACAGAATTCGCGACGGATGAAAAATCCGTCGCAAATTTGCGACGGAAATAAAAAACCGTCGCTAATTCCGTCGCAAATTTGCGACGGAAAAAAGTTCGTCGCAAATTTTCGACGGAAAAAAAAACCGTCGCAAATTTGCGACGAAAAGAAGTTCGTCGCAAATTTGCAACGGAAAATAAATCCGTCGCAAAAAGTTCGTCGCAAATTTCCGACGGAAAAAAAAACCGTCGCCAAATCCGTCGCAAATTTGCGACGAAAACGAACGTCCATCGCAAATTTGTAGTTTATCGGCCCGTGATATTCCAACCGTATCTCTCTCTCTCGCTCTCTCTCGTTTTTCTCCCTCTTTCATATGTTTGAAATCAGCAAAATCCGCGCACGCACATATTAATCTCGGTGAAGCTTTTGTACCGGTAAGTATCATAGCTAGCTTCGTGACTATTCATCGTTGAATTGTAATTTCTTTTATTTTATATATGTTTATGTTTGTTTTTTTTTCGTATCTGCATCACCGATTTAACGACTGGCGACCGGCGACACCTCGCCAGCCTTTGGATGAGGCCGAACGGCCACGCCGTTTTGCGATGGAAACAGTTTCCGTCGCAAATTTGCGACGAATAAATGAAAATTTCGTCTCAAATTTGCGACGGAATTAACTTTCCGTCGCAAATGTGCGACGGAATCAAGGATCCGTCGCAAATTTTGCGACGAATTTCCTTGATTCCGTCGCAAATTTGCGACGGAATTAACTTTCCGTCGCAAATTTGCGACGGAATGAAGGATCCGTCGCAAATTTGGAATGGAATCAAGGATTCGTCGCAAATTTGCGAGGGATCCTTCATTCCGTCGCAAATTTGCGACGGAATTAACTTTCCGTCGCAAATTTGCAACGAAATCAAGGATCCGTCGCAAATTTGCGAGGGATGAATTCCGTTTCCATTGCACATTAAAAATTATTAAAAAATGATTCTTAAGTGATTATTCTTTTTGGGTATGTGTCTAATTGAAGGTCTCGCAATCCAAGTGGACGTTGCAATTCTCATCAAATTGACCACTTTCTCCTACCAATATTTCAGTCAAATATTTGGGTAAGTCTTCTTTACATGGTAATTTTTTCTATTTTTGCAATTTCATATTAATTGTTGCGTGAATAACGAAAATTATAATTTCCAAAATTTTATGGTTTTAATTAAGAACAATAGATATGATATTTTTAATATTTTACCAGAATTTTTTATTTTAATACGGACACAATGCAAAGAGAAAGGGCTTGGATGTATAATAAGAACTTACGGACGTCAAGGATTGACGGATGAGTTTAAATCTTGGGTTGGAACTATTTTTAGACTTTGCTAGTAGTAAATATGAGTTCATGGATGGAAATAAGTTAAGGTGTCCTTGTAAAAAGTGCGGTAATGGTAAATTTCTTGTGTGTGATCAAGTTAGAGAACACCTTACTAGATTTGGGTTTAGTCCGAACTATTATAATTGGACTTCCCATGGTGAACCATTTATATTTGATGAAGGATATGGAAGAAGTGACCAATTTTCAGTTAGGGAAAAATGTGGCTATTATGAGCAATTGAACCCATACGAGAGGATGGTGATTGATGCAGCTAGTTATAATTTTGTCACAGAATCAAATCATGCAAGTACTAGTTTTACTCCTACACGTGAACAAGTGGGTACTAGTCATGCTTCACAATTGGAAGATATAGGAGTAACGGGTTTTGATGAGAATGTCTATAATGAAACTTTTCAATCTAATCAGTTTCGGGATGTGTTGAAAGCAGCAGATGAGCCTTTATGGGCAGGTTATGAGGACCATACTAAGTTATCGGTGACAGCCCGACTATTAAATATCAAGGCAGAGCATAATGTGTCTGCGGATTGTTTCAACTCTTTTGTTGAAGTAATGCGGGAATCATTGCCTCGTGATAACATCATGCCAAGTGATTTTTATGATATGAAAAAGCTAGTGGATAACTTAGGTCTTCCGGTTGTAAGGATTGATGTATGTAGTAGGGGTTGTATGATATATTGGAGAGATGATGAAAATGCGAGAATCTTGCAAATTACGTAGCCAACCTAGGTACAAGATTAACGGGAGGCCGGGTCGTAATCGAAGCGTAGACCATGCAAGCAAATGTTTTATCTCGCCCTTAATCCCCAGATTGCAAAGGCTTTATGCGTCTAAAGCCACTGCTGAACACATGACTTGGCATGCAAATCATGAAACAGATGAGGGTCTAATGTGTCATCCTTCAGATGCGGAGGCATGGCAACATTTTGATAGAACATACCCTGAGTTTGCGATGGAGCCTCGGAACATCAGGTTAGGTCTCTGTGCCGATGGATTTGCTCCATTTGGGAAAACAGGAAAAAGTTATTCATGTTGGCTAGTTATCTTAACGCCGTACAATCTTCCACCTGGTATGTGCATGAAGACACCTTATATGTTTTTGACATTGATCGTGATAGGGCCGCAAAATCCGAAAAAGTTGATAGATGTTTATATGCAACCATTGATTGAGGAGTTACAACGACTATGGGTTGAAGGTGTCCCTACGTATGACATTTCTATCGATCAAACATTTGTAATGAAGGGTGCCCTTCTTTGGACGATAAATGACTTTCCAGCTTACGGAATGTTATCTGGATGGAGTACAGCTGGGATCTTAGGATGTCCGATATGTTTGGAGAGGTCAAAGTCATTTAGATTAAAACATGGAAAGAAGCCCAGCTATTTTGACTGTCACAGACAATTTTTACCCCCAAGTCATCATTTTAGAAGGAATAATAAAGAGTTCACCAAAAATAGGATTGAAAGAAAGCGTCCACCATTGAGGTTGACCGGCGATCAAATTTGGGAGCGTGTGCAGGACTTTCCAACTATTGTTGAGAACCCGCACGGCACGACTTTTGCGTACGGAAGTACACATAAATGGACAAAACGCAGTATATTTTGGGATCTACCATATTGGAAGGCCCATCTTATTCATCATAATCTTGACGTCATGCACATAGAAAAGAATGTTTTCGACAATGTCATAAATACTGTGATGGATGTCGCCGGAAAAACAAAAGACAACTTGAACGCAAGAAAAGATATGAGAGATATTTGCGATCGGCCAATACTAGCTGTGGATGCAAGCGAGCGGGGACCAAAACCGAAAGCGGTTTATACATTGGATAAGGAGGGAGGCGAGTTGTTTGTCAATGGTTGAAATCATGCGGTTTCACGATGGATATGCTTCGAACCTCGGGAGATGTGTTGATTTGAATGAATGCAAGTTCACAGGTTTGAAGAGTCATGATTGTCACATCCTGATGGAAAGACTAATTCCAATAGCTTTGAAGGAAGTTCTACCGAACTTTGTATGGGGCGCAATTACAGAGTTAAGCAATTTCCTCCATGATATTTGCTCGACAATGTTAAAAGTATCGCACATGGAAAAACTAGAGAGAGATATTCCAATTATTCTTTGCAACTTAGAAAGGATATTTCCTCCAGCGTTTTTTGATTCGATGCAGCATCTCTTAGTTCACTTGCCTTATGAGGCCAAAGTTGCAGGTCTCGTCCAATTTCGATGGATGTATCCATTTGAGAGGTAATGTTTTTTTTAAAATACAGTTCAAATTAGTTTATCATATAATATGTTCCGATAAGCTTATTTCTATTTCAACCATATTCTTATATCATTTGAAGAAAAAAGTGAAGAATAAGGCACGTGTTGAAGCTTCAATTTGTAATGCATATATTGTGGAAGAAGTGACAACATTTGCATCATACTATTTTGAGCCGCACGTTCAGTGCAAGAGGCGGAGAGCAGGCAGAAATGATGAGGGCCCCATTGATCTCAATTGCACAGCATTCTCTATTTTCAATTATCTGGGTCGACCAAGCGGCGCATGCCAGTTTCGTTACTTATCAGGCGAAGAATTTCAAGCAACCCGTACTTATATTTTACTGAAGTGCCCAGAAGTCGAGCCATACTTCAAGTAAGTGTAAATTTGCAAATATATATTTTGTGTGTCAAATATTTGCTAATATTTACATGGTTTTTAATATTAGGATTTTCCAAACTTAAATGTTTGGACTACAACCAAATGAGTTTGACCGTTTGTGCGATGAACAATTTGCAGCATGGTTCAAGACATATGTAAGTTGCCTATGGACCAAAACCAAGTTATTAAAATTATATACATCATTTAGTATAATATATATTATTGACTTTGCATGTGTAACCTTAGGTTCACAGTAATTATGATGAAATTAGAGGGCAAGAATTGCTATATCATCTGTCATGGGGTCCACAGTTAAGAGTTCGAAGTTGGCCAGCATATTTCACAAATGGATATAATTTTCATACTCAAGAATATGGAATGGGAAAATCCACAATGAATAGTGGTGTGTGTGTTCGGTCATCCAATGGTGGCAGTTCAGAAGATGATTTTTATGGCTTGTTGGATGAAATCATAGAGATAGAGTACCATGGACCATTAATGATGCGGGTTGTGTTATTTAAGTGCACGTGGTTCGACCCCGTCAAAGGAATGAAGGTGCATACGAAGTTCAATTTGGTTGAAATAAATCATAAGAAAAGGTATATGAAGTATGAACCATTTGTCTTGGCACAACAAGCAATTCAAGTATGTTATGCATCATATCCTAGTTTGAAACGTGACAAAGCTGATTGGTGGGCTGTATGTAAAATCAAAGCACGGAGGAAAATCGAGGAACACTGGAAGGATAGAGCCTACCAACAAGAGGAAGTGTGTAACATGGTTGAAATTGAGGAATATAACATACCAACTTTACGAGATCCGTGTGGAGCAATGATAGATGTGGATCTAACTGAAATTTGCGAATTAAATGTACAAGAATGTTCAGAATCTGATTTTCAGACAGATGACGAAGACGAGGACGAAAACGAAGACGAAGACGAAGATTAAAATTTTTGTCACAAAACACTATAGATGTGTAATTATTAATGCTACAAGTGCTATTTTGGTTGTTATCATTATTGTTCTTGTTATTATTGTTATTGTGCTTTTTTATTATTGTTATTGTCGATTATTCTTTTTATTTTAATTGATCGTTCGAAATTTTGTCCCTAAATGCCGACAAGTCAAATATTATTAACGTGCCCTAACATTTCCGATATTCTAATTTCCATTGCAAAATTTGAGATGCCAAAATTTAGGACTGAAAAAAAGACGTAGCAAATTTAGGACCCAAATAAATGAGATGCTAAATTTTTTACCGAAAAAAAGACGTCACAAATTTACAATGATCATGTAGTATGTCCATATTTGCGACGGACAGGTTGAGTCCGTCGCAAATTTGCGACGGATTTTTATTTTCGTCGCAAATTTGCAACGGATTTTTTTTTACGGCGCAAATTTGCGACGGATTTTTATTTCCGTCAGAAATTTTTTGTCGGTCGAAAATTTGCAACGGACATAGAAAGTCCGTCGCAAATTTGCGACGGAAAGTGGAGTTCCGTCGCAAATTTTGCGAGGGAATTTTTACCGTTCGAAATTTGCAACGGATAATTTAATCCGTCGCAAATTTGCGACGGATTTTTATTTCCGTCGCAAATTTGCAACGGATTTTTTTTTACGTCGCAAATTTGCGACGAATTTTTATTTCCTTCGGAAATTTTTTGTCGGTCGAAAATTTGCGACGGACATAGAAAGTCCGTCGCAAATTTGCGACGGAACTTGCGACGGAAAGTGGAGTTCCGTCGCAAATTTGCGACGGACTCAACCTGTCCGTCGCAAATTTGCGACGGACTATAGTGGTCCGTCACAAATTTTGCGAGGGAATTTTTACAGTTTGAAATTTACGACGGATAATTTAATCCGTCGCAAATTTGCGACGGATTTTTATTTCCGTCGCAAATTTGCGACGGATTCTTATTTCCGTCGGAAATTTTTTGTTGGTCGAAAATTTGCGACGGAAAGTGGAGTTCCGTCGCAAATTTGCGACATTATTATCCCCTCCTCCTCCTCCCCCCCTTCCCCGACGCCGCCCAAGCTCGATCTGCGCGGCTCCCATTGCGCGCCGCCGCCGCAGCCATTGCCGTCGCCGCCCGGCCCTCGCGGCCGCCCTGCGGCTCCCCCCCGTCGGCGGTCGCCCATGAGCCCCCGCCCGTCGGCGGTCGCGGGCCCGGCCGCCATGACCCCCCCGCCGGTCACCCGCCCTCCGCCGGTCGCGCCTCGCCGTCGCAGCCGCCGTCGTCGTCGCCGTCGCCGCCGTCGCCGCCCACCTCGCGGCCGCCCGCAGCTCCCCCGCCCGTCGCCGGTCGCCCGCGGGACCCCCGCACGTCGCCCGTCGCCTCGCGACCCCCCGCCGTCGCGCCCCCCGCCGGTCGCGCCTCGCCCCGCCCCGCCTCGCCGCCCTTGCTGCGTCCAAGCGGCGGCCCGGCGCCTCGCCGCCGCCGCCCGACCAGCGAGACGAGACGCCGTCGCCGCCCAAGCATCGCCGCCCTCGCCCGCCCGCCGGGAGCCGCGCCACGCCGTCGGCCCGCGGCCGCCGCCGTCAACGTCGCCGCCCAAGATCGGCGGCCGGCCGAGGCTCGCCGGGCTTGACCCCGCCCGTTGCCGTCCTCGCCGGAAGCACAAGCACCGTTGCCGCGGCCGGCCGCCGCCAACGCCGACACCGTCGTCCACCGTCGCCACCGTGCCACCGTCGGCCACCCGGCCACCCGCCTCTCGGTCAGCCGGTCGGCGACGCTGTCATCGCGCCCGACCGCAAATCATGGGCTGATCCACCGCCGAGCCGCTGCCCGACGCCGTCGCCGCCCGACGCCATCGCTGCCGACCGACACCATCGCCGCCAATCTCCGCCGTCGTTTGCCCGGTCGTGGCCGAGCACCTGGCCGACTAGTCACCATTTGGGCCCACGCCCGCGCCGGGACCGCCACTGTTCGATCGGCCGGTTTTTGTTGTCCTTGAACCAAGTAAGCAACTCCCTAAACCCTAGTTAGTATAATTAGGTAATTAGTCGGACATGTTTAGGGATTATTTAGGATCACTTTTCGTTGGCTAAGTTACGGGTTGATTTCAGGATTGCATGTGGCTTTGATCGATGGTCGGCTGGTTAATTTGTCTATTATGTGGATGATTAAGCGTTAAATGACGATAGGGTGATTGATTAAGCGTTTTCACAGAAAATGCTTGAAAATTGAACAATTCTATAAAAAAATCATGAAAAATTACGAAAAATTAAAAAAACGGTATATGTTGGCAACAAATATGAAATTTGACCGTAAAAGTTTTTTAAAATTTTTAAAAAACTAAAATTTCATAATATCACAAAATGGCAAAAATTAATAGTGACCACCCATTTTGAGTGAAATTTAGATTTTTTAACGTTCCGGGACAAAAAATATTAAAATATTAAAAATTTTCATAACCTTATAAATGGCTTAAAATAAATGTGGTCACCCATTGTGAGGGAAATTTTTATTTTTTTGGGTGAAAAAAAAAATTAAAAAAATATAAAATTTCAAAACTGCATAGAATTGCCTAGAAAACATGTGGCCATCAACTTGCAGTGAAATTTAAATTTTTTTAGGTGGCCAAAAAAAATTAGAATTTAAAAATTTTCAAAACTTCACGGAATGGCTTATAATACCTGTGGCCACCCACTTTTAGTTATATTTAATTTTTTTAATGTGCCCTAAAAATTATTAAAATAAAGAAGGACAAAAATTTTGGAAACTTTACCTAATAGCTTAGACTACCTGTGGCCACCCAATTTTAGTATGGAAAATTTTTTTATTTCACGGAAAAAATTTTATATTAAAAAATAATAATTTAAAAATTCTAAAAATTTTTAAATTTCAAAACTTTACAAAATGTCTTAGAATATCGGTGGCCACCAACTTTTAGTGCAATTTTTTTTTAGGTACCAAAAAAAATTTAACAATAATAACAATTTTTCTCTTACAAAACTTTACAGAATGACTTAGAATACATGTGGCCACCTACTTTCAGTGAAATTTAAATTTTTGTACGTGGTCAAAAAAAATTTAATCAAAATGAATGCGATTCATATAGTGATGTTTGATACCTGTGGCCACCCATATCGTGCTCATATATTGATGTTTCATATCAAAATGAATGGGATTCATAGTATATTTGTTCGTAGGAAATTGCACGTCATAAGCACTCGACATTGGCTCATTTCAAGGAAACATTTTCTCAGTCTTTCCATCAAAATGGTAAGCTTCGTCATGTACATTATTATGTGTCCGTAATACGTGTCAATAGTTCTTTACATATTCGCATAACCTTTCTACTTGTCAGTATAAACGTGGAGGTCATTCGTATAGAAGACAAGCCTCTTCCTCGTCCTCGTCCCCGTCCCTTTCCTCTTCCCCTGTCGCGTCATCCAACCCTCAACCACAATATGGTCCGTCACAATATGGACACGTTGTCCCTTCCTCCAACACTCAACAACATGTTACGAGACTTGGCCACATGCGAACTGAATCTCTTCCAGTTCAATCTCCTTTAGCTCCCTCTCCTTCCGTTCCACCCCATTATTTGGCGGAGTCTGACATGATGCTATTTGATATCCAATCTTACAATACATTCAAAACATGAACTAAGAGACGGGACAACCATAGAAGACGCAGAAAAATCATACACAAGAAGACGCAGCTTTGGTACGATGGCAGGACACCAAAAGTAGTCACTTTTGTCGAGACCTGAGGAAATGTCGATACATAAATCAGTCCAGAATATAAAAAAAGCGTTTATGCATGGATGTGAAACTAGGTGTAAAATAACAAGAGGGTTAACAAAAATACGTTTCAGGACGTGTTCTTACATATGAATATGAGTGAAATTATGAAAAACCAAGATTATGAAGCAAGCTTACCCCCGATTTTGAGAATTTTAACTAGAAAGACCGGAGAAAATCATCATCATTATCATCATCATCATCAGCATTCTCGGCATCAATGTGTTGGTCATCATTGTGCCCATCACCTATTGGATTGGCTGGAGGTACAGGAGGATCGTCATTGCGATTGAGGTTAATGTGTCGCATAATGAGTCTCATTTGTTGTTCCAAGTTATTTATTTGTTCGTCCTTCTGAACAAGTAAATTATTCAGACGATGCACTTCTTGGGTCAATTGCTCGTCTTGTCGTGGCCTTCTTCGACCAGTCACAGTGGATGATGAACTTCCAGGATTATTCGGCATGTACATCCTTGACAACGATCCCATCCCAAATATTTTCCCTTTTTTCACCCCACCCGTTGCCTCCATCCATAATGCCATATTATCAACTGATGGCCCGGACTCAGGACAATCATCACTACCACTAGCACTGCTCATTAAAAGTTCATTATATTTTTCCTATATTAACAATGTAGATGAAAATAAAATCACTATATATATATCTACCATAAATATTGAAAGCATTCACGGTTTTCATTATAGTTTACATATAAGCCAAAGTATAACCTTACATACCTTAACAGCTTTTGCTCGATCGCCAGTCCATGTCTTATCTTTCTTTTGAAATGTGCGTTCAAATGTAGTTGCAAATATCGGTTCCGTCCCCAATTCTTGTGCCTATAAAATGTAAACATGAGTAATTGAATTAAATTAACTTATAACTTATTTAACAGACTTACCAGTCGTTTGCGATGCTCCGCAATGTTGATAGAGCCCCCAGCATATGTGGCTGACCCATCACTAGAACTAGAAGATCGATTCTTCTTATTCTGCTCACAGAGTTGCCGACTCTGTTTAGATGCCCAAAATCTGTTAATTACCGCCCAATTGTCAGCTGTAAAGAAAGACGGCTTCACTTGCTTGATCTTCGCTCTATTCATGACATTTCGCATAAAATCACCGTTTTTCTTATCGAAAATTCTTCTCACTTCATTGTCTTCCGCTTCCTCCCACTTGAACTTCCGCTGCAATGAATAAAAACACAAATTGAAAGTTATTATGATGATCACATATCCATAACCATGCACCAGACAAATATAGACAGATTTTGTAAAGTTCATGTCGGGGAAAATATCTGGTCCTTTAGGTATTGAAAACTACAGAGTTGTTATGGTCCCTTTACATCATTCTTGATCATCAATATACTACACCAAACTTAATTGATGAGAAAATAAAATATGTAAAACTTACCTTGAACTCATTCCACCACATTTCTTTCACTTCTTGTGGAACACTTCTGTAAGTAATATACTCTCCCATCCAAAAGTTTTTTACTATTTTGTTCAATTCCCTCACAACAGACGAAGCATCCGTGAATCTGCAATCATACGGATATTGTGCAACATCGACAATTCAGTTGACATCAATATCTAAAGCCCTAAATATTAGATATACTAAAATAAAAATGAAGTACTTACAAATCTCCAAATGGCATATGAAGAATCGGTTATCTTCTTGACCTGTGTTTCCGTCAATATTCGATTGTTCCGTTGAATAATGGGGTGGAACGGAAGGAGAGGGAGCTAAAGGAGATTGAACTGGAGGAGATTCAGTTCGCATGTGGCCAAGTCCCGTAACATGTTGTTGAGTATTGGAGGAAGGGCCAACGTGTCCATATTGTGACGGACCATATTGTGGTTGAGGGTTAGATGACGCGACAGGGGAAGAGGAAAGGGCCGGGGACGAGGACGAGGAAGAGGCTTGTCTTCTATACGAATGACCTCCACGTTTATACTGACAAGTAGGAAGGTTATGCGAATATCTAAAGAACTATTGACACGTATTACGGACACATAATGATGTACATGACGAAGCTTACCATTTTGATGGAAAGACTGAGAAAATGTTTTCTTGAAATGAGCCAATGTCGAGTGCTTATGACGTGCAATTTCCTACGAACAAATATACTATGAATCCCATTCATTTTGATATGAAACATCAATATATGAGCACGATATGGGTGGCCACAGGTATCAAACATCACTATATGAATCGCATTCATTTTGATTAAATTTTTTTTGACCACGTACAAAAATTTAAATTTCACTGAAAGTGGGTGGCCACAGGTATTCTAAGTCATTCTGTAAAGTTTTGTAAGAGAAAAATTGTTATTATTGTTAAATTTTTTTTGGGACCTAAAAAAAAAAAATTTCACTAAAAGTTGGTGGCCACCGATATTCTAAGACATTCTGTAAAGTTTTGAAATTTAAACATTTTTAGAATTTTTAAATTATTATTTTTTAATATAAAATTTTTCCCGTGAAATAAAAAAAAAATTTCATACTAAAATTGGGTGGCCACAGGTAGTATAAGCTATTAGGTAAAGTTTCCAAAATTTTTGTCCTTTTTTATTTTAATAATTTTTAGGGCACGTTAAAAAAATTAAATATAACTAAAAGTGGGTGGCCACAGGTATTATAAGCCATTCCGTAAAGTTTTGAAAATTTTTAAATTCTAATTTTTTTTGGCAACCTAAAAAAATTTAAATTTCACTGTAAATTGATGGCCACATGTTTTCTAGGCAATTCTATGCAGTTTTGAAATTTTATATTTTTTTAATTTTTTTTTCACCCAAAAAAATAAAAATTTCCCTCACAATGGGTGACCACATTTATTTTAATCCATTTTATAAGGTTATGAAAATTTTTAATATTTTAATATTTTTTGTCCCGGAACGTTAAAAAATCTAAATTTCACTCAAAATGGGTGGTCACTATTAATTTTTGCCATTTTGTGATATTATGAAATTTTTTGTTTTTTAAAAATTTTAAAAAAAATTTACGGTCAAATTTCTTATTTGTTGTCAACATATACCGTTTTTTTAATTTTTCGTAATTTTTCATGATTTTTTATAGAATTGTTCAATTTTCAAGCATTTTCTGTGAAAACGCTTAATCAATTACCCTATCGTCATTTAACGCTTAATCATCCACATAATAGACAAATTAACCAGTCGACCATCGATCAAAGCCACATGCAATCCTGAAATCGACCCGTAACTTAGCCAACGAAAAGTGATCCTAAATAATCCCTAAACAAGTCCGACTAATTACCTAATTATACTAACTAGGGTTTAGGGAGTTGCTTACTTGGTTCAAGGACAACAAAAACCGGCCGATCGAACAGTGGTGGTCCCGGTGCGGGCGTGGGCCCATATGGTGACTAGTCGGCCAGGTGCTCGGCCACGACCGGGCAAACGACGGCGGAGCTCGGTGGCGACGGCGTCGGGCGGCGGCGGCGACGGCGTCGGGCGGCGGCGATGGCGTCTGCCGGCGACTAGGAGGCGGGTGGCCGGTGGCGACGAGGCGGCGGCGGCGGCCGGGCGGCGCGACGGTGGTTGTGTTCCGGCGAGGGCGCAATGGGCGGGGGGCTGCTCCGGCGATAGCCTCGGCCGGGTGATGGTGGGCGCGGCAGCGCGGCCGGGCCGACGGCGTGGGGCGGCTGCAGCGGGCGGGCGAGGGCCGCGAGGCTAGGCGGCGACGGCGTCGGTTTGCGGTCGGCGGCGGCGAGGCTTCGGGCGGCTGCTCGGATGCGGCGAGGGCGGCGAGGCTTCGGGCCGCTTCTTCGGACGCGGCGAGGGCGGCGAGGCGGGCGGGGGTGAGGGTGCGGCGCGGGGGCGAGTGACGGGCGGGCGGTGCTGGGGCGGGCAGTCCCGCGGCCGGCGACGGGCGGGGGGCTGCGGGGCGGCCGGCGACGGGTGGGGAGGCTGCGCGGGCGGGTGTGAGTGCGGGTGGCGATGGCGACAGGCTGCGGCAGCGGGCGCGGCGGTATGTGGGGCGGGCGACGGGCGGGGGAGGCGGGCGGGCGACGGGCGGGGTGGGGGGGCGCGGGCGGTGGGTAGCGAACGCCGACGGGCGGGGGGCTGCAGGCGGCCGCGGACGGGCGGGAGGCTGCGGGGGCGGCTGCGAGGCTGGGCGGCGACGGTGACGGCTGCGACGGCGACGGCGGCGGGGGAGCATCGCAGATCGGGCTTGGGCGGCGTCGGGGAAGGGGGGGAGGGGGTAATAATGTCGCAAATTTGCGACGGACTTTCTATGTCCGTCGCAAATTTTCGACCGACAAAAAATTTCCGACGGAAATAAAAATTCGTCGCAAATTTGCAACGTAAAAAAAAATCCGTTGCAAATTTGCGACGGAAATAAAAATTCGTCGGAAATTTGCGACGGATTAAATTATCCGTCGCAAATTTCGAACGGTAAAAATTCCCTCGCAAAATTTACGACGGACCACTATAGTCCGTCGCAAATTTGCGACGGACAGGTTGAGTCCGTCGCAAAATTTACGACGGACAGGTTGAGTCCGTCGCAAAATTTGCGACGGACAGGTTGAGTCCGTCGCAAAATTTGAGACGGACCGGTTGAGTCCGTCGCAAATTTGCGACGAACTATACTGATCCGTCGCAAATTTGCGACGGAACTCCACTTTCCGTCGCAAATTTGCGTCGGATTAAATTATGTCCGTCGCAAATTTTCGACCGACAAAAAATTTACGACGGAAATAAAAATCCGTCGCAAATTTCGAATGGTAAAAATTGCCTCGCAAAATTTGCGAAAATTTGCGACGGACAGGTTGAGTCCGTCGCAAATTTGCGACGGAACTCCACTTTCCGTCGCAAATTTGCTACGGACGTTCTATGTCTGTCGCAAATTTTCGACCGACAAAAAATTTCCGGCCGAAATAAAAATCCGTCGCAAATTTGCGCCGTAAAAAATAATCTGTTGCAAACTTGCGACGGAAATAAAAATCAGTCGCAAATTTGCGACGGACAGGTTGAGTCCGTCGCAAACTTGCGACGGACTATACTGGTTCGTCGCAAATCTGGACATACTACATGATCGTTGTAAATTTGTGACATCTTTTTTTCGGTCAAAAATTTAGTATCTCATTTATTTGGGTCATAAATTTGCTACGTCTTTTTTTCAGTCCAAAATTTTGGCATCTCAAATTTTGCAATGGAAATTAGAATATCGGAAATGTTAGGGCACGTTAATAATATTTGACTTGTCGGCATTTAGGGACAAAATTTCGGACGATCGATTAAAATAAAACGAATAATCGACAATAACAATAATAAAAAAGCACAATAACAATAATAACAAGAACAATAATGATAACAACCAAAATAGCACTTGTAGCATTAATAATTACACATCTATAGTGTTTTGTGACAAAAATTTTAATCTTCATCTTCGTCTTCATCTTCGTCCTCGTCTTCGTCATCTGTCTGAAAATCAGATTCTGAACATTCTTGTACATTTAATTCGCAAATTTCAATTGGATCCACATCTATCATTGCTCCACACGGATCTCGTAAAGTTGGTATGTTATATTCCTCAATTTCAATCGTGTTACACACTTCCTCTTGTTGGTAGGCTCTATCCTTTCAGTGTTCCTCAATTTTCCTCCGTGCTTTGATTTTACATACAGCCCATCAATCAGCTTTGTCACGTTTCAAACTAGGATATGATGCATAACATACTTGAATTGCTTGTTGTGCCAAGACAAATGATTCATACTTCATATACCTTTTCTTGTGATTTATTTCAACCAAATTGAACTTCGTATGCACATTCATTCCTTTGACGGGGTCGAACCACGTGCACTTAAATAACACAACCCGCATCATTAATGGTCCAGGGTACTCTATCTCTATGATTTCATCCAACCAGCCATAAAAATCATCTTCTGAACTGCCACCATTGGATGACCGAACACACACACCACTATTCATTGTGGATTTTCCCATTCCATATTCTTGAGTATGAAAATTATATCCATTTATGAAATATGCTGGCCAACTTCGAACTCCTAACTGTGGACCCCATGACAGATGATATAGCAATCCTTGCCCTCAAATTTCATCATATTACTGTGAACCTAAAGTTACACATGCAAAGTCAATAATATATATTATACTAAATGATGTATATAATTTTAATAACTTGGTTTTGGTCCATAGGCAACTTACATATGTCTTGAACCATGCTGCAAATTGTTCATCGCACAAACGGTCAAACTCATTTGGTTGTAGTCCAAACATTTAAGTTTGGAAAATCCTAATATTAAAAACCATGTAAATATTAGCAAATATTTGACACACAAAATATATATTTGCAAATTGACACTTACTTGAAGTATGGCTCGACTTCTGGGCACTTCAGTAAAATATAAGTACGGGCTGCATGAAATTCTTCGCCTGATAAGTAACGAAACTGACATGCGCCGCTTGGTCGACCCAGATAATTGAAAATAGAGAATACTGTGCAATTGGGATCAATGGGGCCCTCATCATTTCTGTTTGCTCTCCGCCTCTTGCACTGAACGTGCGGCTCAAAATAGTTTGATGCAAATGTTGTCACTTCTTCCACAATATATGCATTACAAATTGAAGCTTCAACACGTGCCTTATTCTTCACTTTTTTCTTCAAATGATATAAGAATCTAGTTGAAATAGAAAGAAGCTTATCGGAACATATTATATGTTAAACTAATTTGAACTGTATTTTAAAAAAAACATTACCTCTCAAATGGATACATCCATCGAAATTGGACGGGACCTGCAACTTTGGCCTCATAAGGCAAGTGAACTAAGAGATGCTCCATCGAATCAAAAACGCTGGAGGAAATATCCTTTCTAAGTTGCAAAGAATAATTGGAATATCTCTCTCTAGTTTTTCCATGTGCGATGCTTTTAACACTGTCGAGTAAATATCATGGAGGAAATTGCTTAACTCTGTAATGGCGCCCCATACAAAGTTCGGTAAAACTTCCTTCAAAGCTATTGGAATTAGTCTTTCCATCAGGATGTGACAATCATGACTCTTCAAACCTGTGAACTTGCATTCATTCAAATCAACACATCTCCCGAGGTTCGAAGCATATCCATCAGGAAACCGCACAGATTTCAACCATTGACAAACAACTCGCCTCTACTCCTTATCCAATGTATAAACTGCTTTCGGTTTTGGTCCCCTGCTGCTTGCATCCACAGCTAATATTGGCCGATCACAAATATCTCTCATATCTTTTCTTGCGTTCAAGTTGTCTTTTGTTTTTCCGGCGACATCCATCACAGTATTTATGACATTGTCGAAAACATTCTTTTCTATATGCATGACGTCAAGATTATGATGAATAAGATGGGCCTTCTAATATGGTAGATCCCAAAATATACTGCGGTTTGTCCACTTATGTGTACTTCCGTATGCAAAAGTCGTGCCGTGCGGGTTCTCAACAACAGTTGGAAAGTCCTGCACACGCTCCCAAATTTGATCGCCGGTCAACCTCAATGGTGGACGCGTTCTTTCAGTCCTATTTTTGGTGAACTCTTTCTTATTCCTTCTGAAAGGATGACTTGGCGGTAAAAATTGTCTGTGACAGTCAAAATAGCTGGGCTTCTTTCCATGTTTTAATCTAAATGACTTTGACCTCTCCAAACATATCGGACATCCTAAGATCCCAGCTGTACTCCATCCAGATAACATTTCGTAAGCTGGAAAGTCATTTATCGTCCAAAGAATGGCAGCCTTCATTACAAATGTTTGATCGGTAGAAACGTCATACATAGGGACACCTTCAACCCATAGCCGTTGTAACTCCTCAATCAATGGTTGCATATAAACATCTATCAACTTTTTCGGATTTTGCGGTCCTGTCACGATCAATGTCAAAAACATATAAGGTGTCTTCATGCACATACCAGGTGGAAGATTGAACGGCGTTAAGATAACTGGCCAACATGAATAACTTTTTCCTGTTTTCCCAAATGGAGCAAATCCATCGGCACAGAGACCTAACCTGATGTTCCGAGGCTCCATCGCAAACTCAGGGTATGTTCTATCAAAATGTTGCCATGCCTCCGCATCTGAAGGATGACACATTAGACCCTCATCTGTTTCATGATTTGCATGCCAAGTCATGTGTTCAGCAGTGGCTTTAGACGCATAAAGCCTTTGCAATTTGGGGATTAAGGGCAGATAAAACATTTGCTTGCATGGTCTACGCTTCTGATTACGACCCGGCCTCCTGTTAATCTTGTACCTAGGTTGGCTACAGAATTTGCAAGATTCTGCATTTTCATCATCTCTCCAATATATCATACAACCCCTACTACATACATCAATCCTTACAGCCGGAAGACCTAAGTTATCCACTAGCTTTTTCATATCATAAAAATCACTTGGCATGATGTTATCACGAGGCAATGATTCCCGCATTACTTCAACAAAAGAGTTGAAGCAATCCCATGAACACATTATGCTCTCGCCTTGATATTTAATAGTCGGGCTATCACCGATAACTTAGTGTGGTCTTCACAACCCGCCCATAAAGGCTCATCCGTCGCTTTCAACACATCCCGGAACTGATTAGATTGAAAAGTTTCATTATAGACATTCTCATCAAAACCCGTTACTCCTATATCTTCCAATTGTGAAGCATGACTAGTACCCACTTGTTCACGTGTAGGAGTAAAACTAGTACTTAATTACTCATAAATCATGTAGTGATAGATTCATGCAAACTGTCTCGTCCACATAAATCATTTAGGGCTCCATTGATAGAGTAATGTGTGTGGCTTCCAAGGTTAGGTGTATGCGGGACGCTGAGATTCCAACATAAAATCTGCCACATTCCAATAAGCGCTTAATTACTCACTCGATCTAATTATCTCCAGCATTTTTCGTCCCACAGAGAAAGAGACGAAGAAGAGTATTTTAATTGATTCCATCTAATGAAAAATTAACCTTATTTCATACACAAATTATGTAAACTTTTGTGTAAATATGATATAAATGATGCCTAGTATCGCCAAGTTAATTTCTTTTTTTTTTTGGGGGGTAAGAAAAGGAGGCAAAGTGCCAAAGCCCAATTGTTACAATATTACATTGCGTGAATCAGAGATGACTGGATCTCAATATCAGCGATTTCTAATGGAAATTCACCGGAAGGACCATATTGAAATTTCCTGCAAAGATTTAGAATTAAATTGGTAAGATTGAAAAGTTTAGGATTGACTTGTCATCCATCCAATAAGTTTAAGATTAATTGGTTAATTTTTCCATTCTACTGCCATTCGCATTTTAATTTCTTGAGCGGTTGATTTGTTTTGTTCCTCCGATTCCCTTTTTTCGATGTCTCCAAAGAATCTTTGACCTTTTACAATGCAGCTGGTCAAACCTAGATGTTCGTCAATTCCGACGCAAATAAAACATAGAAATATAATGCAAACAACATTTTCTTGTAAGGTTTCTTAAAAATCAAGAGTAAGAGGGAATATCCATTTTAGCATAATACTAATTTTATCCATGAAAAGAACGAGTTTATAGCAAACGATGTTGATGGTCAATTTCTAGCTGTTAAAAGTTTCAAAAATCATTTGAAATTGAATAAAAGTATTGAGCCCGTGCGACATGGTGCGATGCATGGGTAGCCAAGCCGTAAAAATCATATTTCGTTATCGTGTAAAATCCCGAATTAGATCCCCCATAAGCTCTTAATTTACATGTCTCTTCTTATCGTCTTCTTTCATATTCTTCTAGGTCTTCTCCTGCCCCCTTCTAGTTATAGCACGAGTCTTCATCCCTCGATCACATCTTCTCAGTTGGGCCAGCCATATGAGAAGGTCTTCCTCCAGGTCGACCAAGCCATATCCTATTTGCTTCTCTCTCATCTTATCCTCAATTGGATAGAAATTTACTTTCTCTCAGATACAATTAGGGAAAATTACCCAAAAAATCCCAAATTTAATGTATGTATGGCAATTCAGTCATAATCTTTTTAATTTGGCCAATTTAGTCCTAAACATTTTTTCGATTTGCCAATGTAGTCATTTCGGCCAATTTTGGCAAGAAATAACTGACGTGGACGCTGGCCATCCTACGTGGCACGACCAGTGCTGACGTAAATAATTTTTTGCAACTTTTAAAATTTCTTTTCTAAAAAAAGGGAAAATTTCAACAAAATTTTAAGAAATTTGCAAAAATTTTCCGCATCAGCGTCGGCCGTGCCACATAAGACAGCCGGTGTCCACATCAACAATTTCCTGCTAAAATTGGCTTGAAAGATTATATTGGCAAATCGTCAAAAGGTTTAGGACTAAATTGGCTAAATTGAAGAGTTTACAAGTGAATTGACATCCGCACAATAGGTTTATGACTTTCTTGGTAATTATCCTATCATTTTCATCAATAATCAAATTTCAGTTTCCAAAACCAAGTATTCCTAATTAACATCATAGGGGATCTTTTCACTAAATTTCCCTAGGCCATTTTATTATGAATATCTTGATTCATTCCCTTCATCTCAAACTAGGTTTTCGCCAATCACGAGTCCATAGATTATCAGGAGTCCATAAGACAATGAAAATGCAAACCCTAGATAGCACATAGTTAATTAGGGCTTGCGTTCGTAGCTCACAAAAGGTCATGGTCTAGCATATTGTCATTTAATATTGTTTGACTTACTCCATTAAGAAACAAATGCGATCAGGATCATACCACCTCGTTGACTCTAATTAGCTGGTTTCGTAATTAATTAGGGAGGAAACTCAATGCAGAACGATTCATGCGTCATTCCCCAAGTGATCTGACCACTCAGAAACTGAAAGGCACATGATCCTTGCCTGTTCACGGACATTGCCGATTCAACTCAACGTACGAAATGGTATGAAAAAGAGACGCGATTGAGCATCTAATACCATAAGCTGGCCGATGCCGATGTGGGGTCGATCCGAAATTGAGTATTCCCACATCAATCTCGCTCATCGATCAGTGTCCAACCTTCCAATCGCCATCGTCACAAGCACGACAAACACTTGACCTTATCTTGGATTGTCGTCGTAATCAGCATCATTGTTTTATCTTCTCATATCAATCCAGAGCCACATGAAACGGCTGGGAATCTTGTTCTCCGGGAGAGAGCCTGGCACAAGTGATTGAGTCGGGAGGTACAAAAGTTTCGTTTTCATGGGGTCATGATTATGATCAAAAGATCTGGAGACTATGGAGAGGTGAATGATTCTTGAGGCCTTTCCCTCCATTGCAGCCAACGGAGGAATCGGTGCTTCCTCATCTTTTAGGAGTAAAGGAGATGAATAGGAACAAGAGGCAGAGGATAAAAACCCTGGCCAATTCTGAATTTGGAAACTTCCGAATGTCTTTTAATAATTTCACGAACATTTGCTGTGCTTATAAGCATAAAGTAGACAAAAGAATGTCACGTAATAGAGGTGATCGATGGACGGGTAGGGATAGGGGCCGGGTCTAAAAATATTGCCCAAGCCGCCCATCCCGGAAAAAGAATATGTAAAAATTATGGGGGCCGGACAGATTTGGCTCGGGTTGAGCAGGGTCACGCCACGCGTTGCAACTATGCATGCTTATTCAGGCCGGTCCAACACTGCCTTCGGGTTGGGATCGGGCTATTGGGCCGTGATCCGGAAAGGTGCCATGTGATCTAGTTTTTACGTGGAGCATCAATTGTAGTCTATATGCACATGGTACAATGTCTTCACCTCACTAGTTACAATTAGTTTTGGTGAGTCGCCACAACCATCTAATACCAAATTAGAGATATGCAATTAGGGTGCATTTGGTATGGGTGCGTTTGGCAACTTGCCAAATAATAACTGATTCTGCTCTTTTGTTCTCAGAATCAGTTTAGGAACAGAAATTCGTTTGTTAAAAAGTAGCTTCTTGATTCTGGAACAATTTTTCCGGAACTGATTCTTCTTGGTTTTCTTCCTTTTTTTTGTTTGTTGTTCTTCGGCCTCGCCACCAGCAAGCCACCGGCCATCAGCGACTGGCCACAAGCTAGGGCCAGTGAGGGCATCGCGGCCCTCGTCGGTGGCCGGCGAGGCCTTGCCCAGCCAAGGCGAGGCCGACCTCGCCGTCGCCACCCAGGTCCGTCGCCTGGGTGGCGATAGCGAGGTCGAGTCTCACCCAACCAAGGCGAGGCCGGTCTCGCCGTCGCCACCCAGGCAACGGACTTGGGTGGCGACGGCAAGGTCGACCTCGCCTTGGCTGGGCAAGGCTCGACCTCGCCTTGGCTGCGCGAGGCTGACCTCGCCGTCGCCTGGGTTGGTGACAGTGAGGTCGGCCTCGTCAGATCTGGGCAAGGTCGAGCCACGCCCAGCCAAGGCAAGGCCGGCGGCGAGGGCTGCGACACCCTCGCCGGCCCTGGCCTGTGGCCAGTCGCCGGCCCCGGCGGCCGGCCATGGCCAAGGAAGGGAGGGGAAAGAAAGAAAAAAAAAAGGGAAAAAAAAGAAAAAAAAAGAAAGAAATATTAAAAAAATTCAAAATATTATTAATAAAAAGAAATTTTTTGTGGTTACCAAACGCATTTCTATTCTTTTTCTATTCTAAGAACAGAAATTTCGGGCAATTACCAAATACCTTCAAATGCTTAGAAATTGTTTCTGGGCATAGAATAAAAAAGAATCATTTCTGTCCAGAATTTATTTCTGGGCACAGAATGGTTGCCATGCGTAGCCTAACTTACCAAATAGTGACTGATTTTATTCTTTGTTCCCACGAACGAAAAAAGAACAGAAATCCGTTTGGTAAATTTTTTGTTCCCGAGCACAAATTTGTTCCCAGAATCAGTTTTGGAACAGAATCAGAAATAGAAGAGATTTTTTTTTCTTCTTTCCTTGTTGGCTATAGTCGATTCTTCTTCTTTCCTGGCCTGTGGCCGGTGGCTGGCGAGAGCGAGGGCTGCCCTCGCAGCCTAGGCGAGGGTCGCCCTCGCGGGGGAGGGCAAGGGCTGCCGTTGAGGTTCGCGGCCTCGGCGAGGGCTGCCCTCACCGGATCTGGCGAGGGCTAGACCCTCGCCGCCGCCCTCGCCCAAGTCACGAGCCTCGACGGTGGCCATCGCCCTCCTCGGCGAGGGCTGGAAAAGGTCGGCGAGGGCGGCCCTTGCCCAGGCCGCGAGGGTCCAGCCCTCGCCCTTGCTGGCCCTGGCCTGTGGTCGGTCGCCTGCCAACCGGCCACGGCCGGCAACTCGACCACGGCCAAGAAGGAGAAGAAGCAAAAAAGAAAAGAAAAGAAAGAAATATTAAAAAAATTTAAAAAATTATTAATAAAAAGAAATTTTGTGCAGTTACCAAACACATTTATGTTCTTTTTCTTTTCCAGGAATGGAAATTTTCGGCCGTTACCAAATGCTTTTAAATGCTTAGAAATTATTTCCGGAAACAGAATAAAAAAAATCATTTCTTAGAAGAAATTATTTCCGGGAATAGAATAGTTACCAAACGCACCCCTTATTCTTCCCGAGGAAAACACAAAAACTATAAAATCAAAAAATTCAAGCCAAAATGAAAAAAAATAAAAAAAAATCACAAGCACAGAAACAGAAAACAGAAATATGGTACACAAGACAACTTGTTCCAACATCAAAGTTAATTCAACAGTTCATCGGGGGCAGATCCGTTGATACTTTTCCGGGAGGCGGTGTCTTCTTGAAAGCCCTACTTCCGAAGAAGAAGAAGCCCACACCATGCCCGAGAATGGCGACAATGAGCACGCCGATGTTGAACGACATCAAGGCCAACATCAGCAGATAAGCGAGCCCGATGCGCGTGGTGTGCATGAGGGTCTGCAGGACCGCGGCGAACATGCGGTGTGACTTCAAGCCATCTCTGATAAGCCTGCAGTGAGAGATCCACTCGATGAGGAATCCGAGCACAAAGATGAAGATCAAGGCCAGCACGTACATGCCGGTCCGTGTCCCGGGCCACCCGGTGAAGAGGATCTCGGAGTTTCTCCCCCAGAAGAATGTCATGTGGGTGTAACTCTTGTGCCCCATGTTGCCCATGCTCATCCCGTCCATCATCTCTCTCTCCCTCTCTGGGTTTTGGACTCTCTGTATACACAGTAATGCGTGGTGTGAGGTGTTGTGTTGGGGCATGCACTTGGCACAAGGCTCATTTATATATTGCACAGATGTGTCACGCGAAGGCAAACTATACATAGCGACAGGGCGTTGAGACCAATTGAAAAATGAGGTTTTGAGGGGTCGTACATTGGAGTAGAATGTGAATCATGTACTTACCCAAGCTAGCAACACGTACCGCTAGCGCTACAAAAATAAATCAGGTCAACTGGGTCAGGAGAGTCACATTCGTACACATGAAACGGATGATCCATTGATTAGCTTCACAAATTGCTTCATTTATGTCTTTATTTCAAATTATCAGATCCAGAATAATTAATATTATTCTCGCGCAGAGACGTGTTACCGCAAGGTAGCCATGCAAGTTAATACTGGGGATCTCAAGAGGTTTTGTAATTAGGACAGAGTGTAGAACGTTGACCAAGTTTCCCTCATGCTTCAAAGCTGATCGCTTTCTTAATATATATTTTTTGATTAAGCAAGTACTGGGTAATACCCATTGATTCGAATGCAGGTGGGAACTCCCGTCAATAGCCAATGATTCCGTGTCGAAAGCAATTTTAAACATCTTGATTAAAAAGCATTGACGAAATCTCGAAAGCCGTCGATACAAGCTTTTTCTCGGGTCGAGGCTAATCCAAAGTTCTACACTGCAAGCGCCGATTCCTCTGGTCTCAGACTCTTTGGCAGCAATGAACGCAGGGTCTAGATGATCATTCACCGGACCATCCATAGTCTCTAGATGGCTGATCACGATGACACATGAAAGTTCTTGTTCCTTCCGATCCAATTGCTTGAATTAGGGTTTCTTCCCCGGACAATGAGATTTCCCGGCCGTTTCATGTGGCTCTGGATTGACCTGAGAAGATACTAAAATGGGGCTGATTGCCATCCAAAACAGAGTCAAAGTCTTTGTGGTGACGATGGCATCTGGAACGTTCAGGCACTGATTGATGAGCGAGATTGACGTAGGAATTCTTAACTTCGGGTCGACCCCAGAATGGCATTAGCCAAGCTCATGTTATTAGATGCTCAAAACGCTTTTCTGAGATCATACCGTTTCCTGTGGACTGTGGAGCACGCACTACTTAATACGTGGAGCTTGATCGGGTCGGCGATGTGCATAAATAGGCGAGGATCATGCGTTTCGGTTTCTTCAACGGTTACGTCACTTGGGAAATGATGCATGAATCGTGGGAAAGTTACCCAATTAATCCTAAACTCATTATATTAATAACGATTCAGTTTTGCCAATTTAGTCTTAAATCTTTGTGCGAATTCCAATTTAACCCTTTCGGTCAACTTTCGCCAGAAATCGCTGATATTGCCAGCCTATCATCATTGGCCATCCTACGTGACAGATCGCCATGTGAGCGATTTTCGACGACAATCGATCGGAAGGATTATATTGGAATTTCACGCAAAGGTTTAAGACTAAATTGATAAAATTAAAAAGTTTAAAACTGAAATGGCATCCGTATAATATGTTTAGAATTGATTAGACAATTTCCCCATGAATCATTGTACACTTTGATTCCTTGTTAATTAGTCATGAAACCAGCTAATCAGAACCGATTGTCTTCGGTTCCTCTTGGAGTAAGTCAAACAATAATTAATAACATGTACTATACCACCATTCCCGATCTAGGAACGCAACCTCTAATTAATTATATACTGATTAGTGTTTGCATTTTCATTATCTTATGGACTCCTGTATGAACTCATGCCTGACGAGTGACGACGACCTAGTGTGAGATAAAGGGAATGAATCAAGATATACATCAAAATGGCTTAGGGGACTGTACTGAAAGGATACTATAATTTATATATTAAATAATAGTTACAAATACTGATTAAGAATAACCCAAATTTGATTAATGATGAATTTCCTTTGTAGGTGCGTTTTCTTCCACTCCTCATCAGACTTTTGACTGGTGTGCTTTCCTAAAAAACCTTTTATATCTAGGTAGCTGTTACATTTGCAAATCACAAGCCACTTCTCTTCCTCTTCCTCTCTCTATCGCACCGAGTCATGCTTCCACCTGCAGTCGCATTCATCACTCCGCTTCTCTCCGTATGTGTGTGGGCGCGTGCCCATATGGTTAAACATTAAGATGTGCACAAAATGAAAGCAGTGAAAATGAGAATGCTTCTTTGGACATGCAGCACACAGGAAAAGATGAGTATTTAGATTGAATTTACTCGAGAAAAAGTAATCGTCGATCCAATCGGGGATGAAGATGAGAGACGCTCATAGGAGATGATTTGATCGACTCGGAGGAAGACGTGAGCATGCTCTGCTGAGAAGATGTGAGCAAGGGATGAACACCCAAGCCATAACTAAAAAGGGCAAGAGCAAGTCTAGAAGAACGTGAAAGAAGACGACAAGAGAAGACATGTAAATTAAGAGATTATGGAGGATCTAACACAGGATCTGACACAATCCTGAGACATGATTTATATAACTTGGCAATCCATGTGTTATATCGCGTTGCACGTCATTTGCACAAAAAAATGACCAATTTTTTGTCATTTATGAACAGAATTGTCAATAATTTGAAGAATCGGCAATTTCATGGATCGACAGCTTGAAGAAAACAACAAAAAGTGGAATCGATAATCTTGAATGCAATTGTTAAAGAAGTAATTGTTAACGTGGTAGAATAAAACAACCATCAATGTAGCAGAGTCGAAAACACTATCATGGCAGTGACCATCATGGTAATTGAGACAAGCGTAACTCTAGATTTAACCGTTTGTAACCTCCATTTCTAATCTCTGTTTGTAACTTTCTTTTGTAACCTTCATTGATAATTGTCAATTATAGGCCTTAAATAGCTACATTGTACTCTTCGGATCCCCTCCCACATAAATCAAACAAATTTACCATCTCTCAATTATCTTTACTTTACTTTACTTTCATGCACTGTACTTTTATTTTTCAGACTTGCGTCATCAATTGAATTCCAGCATATTTCTTAGCTGTAGTTCCCAGATTCATATCGTCGATTAAATTCATATGTGTATCTTTATCCTAGATGCTGCATTGTTGATTAAATTCCGACGTATCATCTTTGCATGCTTGGGCTTTGCCGTTGATTAAATTCCAGCACTGTTTGTCTATGCTTGGTTCCGTTGTAGAATTTGTATTTTCTAGGCCTTGTTGAAGAATAAATTTCGGCACGATTTGTGTGTATACAATCTTATTCGTTTAACCTATTGATTTCTTTATCACTTGTGATATTTTCTGTCCGGAGTTGGTGCAAATCTTGTCTCCTTTAATTAAAAGATGAATAACGACTTTTAGTGAAAAATGTTTCGTTGCGAGAGAAATTCCAGCGAGACACAAGTACTCAATATTTTCCTACTTTTAAAATGATTTTTGAAACATTTAACAGCAAAAGATTAACCATCACTATTATTTCGTACTATTTTTTTTCGTTATATTTCTATGTTACATTTGTGTCGGAATACCAATTAGTTGTCAAAGATTGACGATTATGTGTAACGCAAATTGTTGAATATTTAGAAAAGGGATAGTGATGCTAATAGTTGATAAACTTTTGCCCAGTATATAATGTCATTTTTAGATATTTGATTCGTTCAATATAATCCTTAAACTATTCTTTTGGGTGGGTGATTTCCAAAATCATATCATCATGACAATCATTTGCTTTGAATTCATCGTAATAGAAGCAGCGAAGGACATTAACAAGGAAAGCGCACGAAATCTCAGCAATCCAAAGACGAGAAAAACTTACTAAAGAGTGAAGACTGAGAGTCGATGCAAGAGCCAAGAGGGATGTCTGAGAGTCGAGTCGCGGAAAGAGTGAAGAGCGAAAGAGCAAGGCGTGAGAGGTGAGAGGGAAAGTGTGAAGAATGTCAACGTCGAGCGACGGGTGAGGCAAGAAGGAAAAGGTGAGAGGCGAGAGGGAAGGGAAAGGCAAGCATAGGGGAAGGGAAAGGTAAGCGTGAGATTAGATTAAGGTTATATAATCAATTATATATATAGTTAGTCCGGTCCGATTTCCACCTGAGAATTGGACCGACCGAATACCAGTTCCAAAAATAGGAACCGAGAACCGGACCGACACCCCGAAATCCCTCATAACCTGCCGGTTCAGTCCAGTGCAGGCGATTTTCTATTCGGTCGGTCCGTCTTGCACACTCCTATCATTCGTTACTATTTGCAAGTTTCCACAACTGTACTATTATTTGGATTTTAGAATATCTTTTTCATTTCAATCCATTACCCAAATCAATGAAAAAACAAATGCTATCTTTATATTTCCTTTTTACCTTTTTGGTCTTCAAGAATATTACGATAATCGGGGAAAGAACACTAGAAGTGCCAAAAGTTGTGTACGGCGCTCACTTTGGTGCCAAAAGTTTCAAACGGATCACTTAAGTGCCAAAAGTTGTGAAAAACGATCACTTAAGTGCCACTTCGCTGGAAATCCGACGTGTCATTTTTTTATTAATTTTTCAAGCTGATGTGGCTCGCCGGAGGCTGATGTGGCATTTCTTTTCTTTTCTTTTCTTTTTTCCTTTTCTTTCTTTTTTCCTTGATTTTCTTTTTTTTTTCTTTTCTTTCTTCTTATTTCCGATGGCCGGCGTCCGGCCACCGGCCATGGCCGGCCTCGCCGGGCGTCGCCATCCTCCGGGCGAGGCCCGGCGAGGGCCGGCCTCGCTTGGAGGAAGGCGACGCCTCGGCGAGGCCGCCGTGGGCTTGGCGAGGGCTCGCCTCGCCAAATCCGGCGAGGGCTCGCCTCGCCAAATCCGGCGAGGCCGGCCCTCGCTGAGGCCACGACAGCCTCGCCGGGCCTCGCCCGGGAGGAAGGCAACGCCCGCCGAGGCCGCCGTGGCCTTGGCGAGGGCTCGCCTCGCCCGGAGGAAGGCGACGCCCGGCGAGGCCGGCCCTGGCCGGTGGCTGGCCTCCGGCCACCGGCCATGGTAGAAGAAGAAGAAGAAAGAAAAGAAAAAAGAAAAGAAAAGAAAGAAAAAAAATCAGAAAAAAATATTTAAAAAATTGAATTATACACGTGGAAATGCCTCATTAAAATTTAAATATAAAAGCCATGTATTAAATTTGGTCGGAATTTCTCGCCGTTGGCACTTAAGTGATCGTTTTTTCTTCGATTTGGCACTTAAGTGATCGCCGGCGTAAACTTTGGCACTTAAGTGATCCAAATGAAACTTTTGGCACCAAAGTGAGTGCCGTACACAACTTTTGACATTTCTAGTGTCCTTCCCCCTACGATAATCTATTTAACCTTATTTTAGCTTATGATCTCTATAGTAGTTGAAGAAGAACCTTATTTAGAGTTGCATCGGGATCAATTTATTTGTTCTTCTAAGTCTAAGCTTTTTTATAGGGATATCTATAACTAATAATAATTTATCCATAAATACTCATCATGCATATTCATCTAAATCTCGTTCCCAATTTTTCAGATAGATAAAATTTTCTTACTTTTATATCTCTTGTTTTCTTCAATTAATCTAGTTAAATTTGTGTGCTTTATTTTTTTATAAATGCACTTTATTTTCGGATTATTAACTGTAAAGCTCGAAAAGACAAAATTGTACGACTATTCCAGCTTGTAATATCTTGTTTCAGAATTTCATTTTTTTTTGCCGTTTTAGGCAGAAAAGGTACTGCACGCGAAATAATATCATTCAGTACAGTTCTTCCCTCTTCTGTACAATCACATCTCCCCAGAACCACAAAAAAAAACTCTCCTCGAAATGCAGAAAATCAGCCATCCCTATAGCTCGTAACCCTAATACGCGTCCCGTTTCTCACCGCTCGATCTCCGGCCATGGACGACGGCCACATGCCCGGCATGAACGGGACGGGGACGGGGACGGCGACGCCCCACCACCACAAGATGATGATGACGCACATGACCTTCTTCTGGGGCACGCAGGCCGAGATCCTCTTCTCCGGCTGGCCGGGCACCCGGGCCGGCATGTACGCCCTCGCCCTCGTCCTAGTCTTCGTCCTCTGCGTCCTCGTCGAGTGGCTCTCCCACTGCCACCTCCTCCACCGCGTAAAGCCCCGCGTCGCCGCCGGCGTCCTCCTGTCGCTGCTGCACGCGCTGCGCATGGGGCTCGCGTACCTGGCCATGCTGGCGCTCATGTCCTTCAACGGCGGCGTGTTCCTCGCGGCGGTCGCCGGGCACGCGGTAGGGTTCCTGGCGTTCGCGACGGCGGAGGAGGCGCACCGCCCGCACGGGGAGAAGGCCACCGCAGATCTACCCTTGATGAGCTGCTGATTCGTGACGGGAATGAGGTGGGTGGTATGGTATGAACATTCGTTTGGTATACACTGGTTGAAAATGATAGTTTTCTTTGCTCTTTCTTTTTTCTTTCTTTCGTTTTAAAGATGATGGAATGATATGATTTACATCGTTTTGATGAAGCTGGAGACAAATTGAAATAGAGGGCCATGAGCCCTTCTCTACTGCAGTTCTTGCTGTGTTATCTCATGTGTAGTTGCATGTCCTTCTATACATAGAGCTTTCTTTGTAGATTCAATATCATCGTAAGATTGTTATCGAGCGTGATCGTGGACTCCGTTTTGAATGCGAAACTAAACGAATTGGTATGATACTATTTGGAAAAAGATGAACTGATTTAAGATTAGAAATCGATTCGGACTCAATTTATCAATTTTGGATTATCTTCATTTGATCAACGTGTATTTGGCATATCAACCTTGAATGTGTTAAGGGTCGAAGGCATTATATAATAACAAAGTTGCATGATTGATTCAAGTTTCAATGGGAATCACAGTACTTGCGTTGCATCTCCAATACATAAGAATATAAATGGCTGGTTTCGTTTGTAAAAATAATTAGACCGAACCAATACATTATGTATATGTCAGTCCAATTAGATAGATTTAGAAACTCCTCTCCAAACCAAAGTGAAGTGATAATTTCGTATTCTCGATTCAATTTGGTCGTTTGATTCAAATTATACCCAGCTTCGCTCAATACACTCAATTGGTGCCATGGTAGGCTCAAACCGTTGGTAGAACATGTCTTCGACCACGTAGGCTCGTGCAAAAGAATATCTTTTGTTTAAGCTAATCATACTTTTAGTCTATCAATTAGCCATTGGCGAATGTTCAAGAGAATCAATTAGCCAGTAAAATAGATAGACTCGATCATTGGAATTTTGGCCGCCCATTCAATGAAAATTTCCCGGCAATGGTGAAGTTGCCTTAATTATTGTTAGCTATCTTTTTCAATTATTTGTTCCTCCGATTGCTTGAACAAAATAGGCATAAACTGATTTGATTCATCTTCAGTCCTTTCTAGAATTCCAAGCCTTGAAGATAGCGGTTAACCTTTTGATTGATTTCCAAATCAAATCAAAAGAAGTCCTAGGTCTTCTTATTTAAATGGTAGAAGCCCGTCACACGTCTTCCGCCGCTTTTGATATTAAAGAGGTCGTTCTGCCAACGATCCAATGAGTTTATCCACTGTACTTGCTGGAAACTGACTTCCGATCATTCATTTTCTAGTCCTTCTCACCTTTCTCTAGTCCTTCAAAGTTTTCGTGAAATCCTTTTTCTACACTAGATACCTCGGTGCTTAGTAAATTGTTCGCCCTTGATATAGGCAAAGCACTCATAGCCTTTAGACAATCTTGTTGGGACACCATATGCATATTGCCTAGTCCCATCTCTTACCCTGTCCTACTAATCAATACACACATTAGTAAGCTTTGATTATTTTGTTATCTTTAAAGCAAGATAATGGATTTTCCTTAGGCAGGTGAGAGATGTCCTGGGGCCTAATAATGAGGCTTTGTTTAAATTCTTACCCGATATAAATTCCCTTGCACTCTATTTACTTTGTTTACTTCGTATTTGTTGTTGCTTAATTATTTATCTTTATCGCTTGTGCACCCATGCGTGTCGTTTGTGAATCGTTGGCATTGAGATCGCGCGACGCGTTTCTTGTGGCCGTTTCTCGAGCATCCGCTACGCACCATCGTCGTCCTTCAAGAAGGGAAGGGACGGCTAAGAGGGAGAGAGAGAGAGAGAGAAAGGAGTAGGTGGGCCGGGCAGGTGGAGCTCTTTGAGAGAATGTGGCCCGTGTCGAACAAGTGGAGCCTAGCTTTGATGATGGGCTCGATTTGTAGGCCCGGCCGCCATGAAACGAATTTGAAAGCGCTCTTTTTCTTGCGGGTTTGCGTGGCTGCATGGCCATAGACGCAGTTATCCTAATAAAAGGCATGGGCTATGATGAAATTATTAGGTGAAAGTTCGAGATTGAAATAAAACACTTAGCACTAATAGCTTCTGATATTGTGTTATTCATTTTCCAAGCCGGTCAAACAATAGTTATCGGCCTGTCTCGAGACATCTCCAGACGACCAGAAGGTTCACGAGAGGATGGCCCAGTTTCGAAAGATATCTAGGCGAGACCAGATGTTTCTCCATCTTAACAGATACTTCCATCGTTCGATCCTTATCTCTTCTGCTCTCCTATAAAAACCAGGCACGTCCCACCTCTCTTCCCCACATCAAGAAAAGGAAAGCATTAGCAAGAGAGATCATCAGTCCGACAGTCAATCACCAAACGTCTTCGAATCATCTAACCGTAGCAGAAGAAGCAGGTGCAATGTCGCTCATCCCAAGTTGGTTCGGCGGCCGTCGCAGCAACGTCTTCGACCCTTTCTCTCTCGACCTCTGGGACCCCTTCAAGGACTTCCCTTTCCCTTCCTCATCCCTTTCCGCCTCTAATTTCCCTCAAACTCTCCGGGAAAACACCGCTTTCGTCAACTCGAGGATCGACTGGAAGGAGACCCCGGAAGCCCACGTGTTCAAGGCTGATCTGCCCGGGCTCAAGAAAGAGGAAGTGAAGGTCGAGATCGAGGACGATCGGGTGCTCCAGATAAGCGGCGAGAGGAACGTGGAGAAGGAGGACAAGAATGATACGTGGCACCGGGTGGAGAGGAGCAGCGGGAAGTTCATGAGGAGGTTCAGGTTGCCCGAGAATGCGAAGATGGATCAGGTCAAGGCCGCGATGGAGAACGGAGTGCTCACCGTCTCTGTTCCGAAGGTGGAGGAGAAGAAGCCTGAGGTCAAGGCCATTGAGATCTCTGGTTGAATTTAGCCTCTTGTGGTTGCAAAAACGATAGCTTTTGTTTCCGGTAATGTTCGGCGTCCAATGAATAAGTGTAACTCTGGGTTTCTTTCTTCCTTTAATGTGTCACATAAGAAACTGGAGGTGTTCATGTGACTCTGTAAACAAAGTGTCATCTCTGTTTGTGATGTTATATTGTAATTTTCTCGGGCCATGGTGTGGCAGTTGAGTATGAATAATCTTTCATGAGTTTTGCAGTATTTCATCTCTGGTTTGCCCGATCTGGGATAGATTGAGATGTTACAAATGGTGTGGAGCCGTATTTCATCTATTTACGGTTGTTGTCGAGGGTCTCAACTAATATGGTTTTGGCCAAATTTGAAGTTCTTGTTTGTTTGAAAGCTGCGGTCATCGGCTGATTAAGTTGAGAAATCAACAAATTTCCTTTCTCCATGAGGCTATCTGATCTGGCGCTCCTGAGCTCCAGTTCGTTCACATGGTTGTTGGCTATTTCATGCAATGTAGATTTCACACCACTAATGTCAGAAAATTACCATACTTTCAAACATACGCACATTCTATACTAAACTGAAGTGTTTAATTGATGGTCGTGAATTCAATCCTAACGACCATCAGCACTTCAGTGAAGGGAGATTGGAGGTTCCTGATAATCCATCACCCGTGACTTATTCCTAAATGCCTGACTAACCTAAGAACGAGAAGCCAGCAACATGTCCACGGTGATTAGAGCACCGATGTCGGGCACATGATGGCAAGCATCACCATGCAGGTCACTGCGATAGGAACAGCATACATAATTGTCCGCATGAGGCTAGATGAGACGATGTTGGTGCTATGTCTTACGAGCTTGGCGAGCGAGATCCACTCCACGAGCACTGAGAACCAGAACACGAAGGCCCAGGAGCTGGGAACGGGCCAACCGGAGAATATGATCTCCGTGCTCTTTCCCCAGGGAAATGCCATGTGGTTCTTCATCATCGGGACGGAATCATGAAGCCTTGACGGTCAGTTTATGGTGCTTTTTTTGTTCCCAAAATCATAGGGCGAAAGGAGAAAACATCAGGAAAAGAAGAATAGTACATGAAAAGGAGGTCCCCTCGGAAGCCATCACGATCAGTGTACTACTAGTTTTGCCATATTACCTTCCGCGATCTTACAAAAAGGAAAAGAGAAAGGAGAAACTGCATCAGCAGAAGTGGGCAAAAGTGTATGAACCAGAACCACACACAAGTCTCGGGACTCGAAAGTAGATGTGTTTAAAGAAATCGGAAATCTCCCGGACTGTCAGGAACCGGATCGGACTGGCCCAAAACCGGTGGTTCCCGTGGAGATCGGTCCGGTTTCCTATTCCAACTCAGTGGAATCGGTGAGTATCGGTCCAATTCCCAGTTCTAGGCGTGAAACCGCCCACTTGTCCACCCAAAAGTCAACGCTCATTAACTGAGTGCTCGTCACGTCTCATTCTCAACTCATTTGAGTTGTTTCTCTATCTCTTATTCATGATTTTGACTTTCAAGCTCAACACCTATCAATTCACGGCCGCACCTCCGATCATTCATCGCCTCCCTCTCTTGCTCTCGGTTACCTCAATTTGCGTGAAGTTTGGTGGGACCGTTTCTATGGACTCACCCGGAAATGAGACCGGATGCTCTCAGTTATCTCCATTTGTGTGAGGTTTGGTAGGATCGGTTCCATGGACCCACCCGGAAGGCAGTCTGGTTTCCGGATGGATCCATGAAACCAACGGGCGGTTCTCAGTTTTAATTTGTCAAAACTAGTCATTAGTGGGCAGTTCTCGGTTCCATTGTAGAAACCGCCTCATCGCCTCTCTCTCTTGCTCTCGGTTACCTCAATTTGCGTGAAGTTTGGAAGGACCGTTTCTATGGACTCACCCGAGAATCAGATCGGATGCTCTTAGTTACCTCCATTTACGTGAAGTTTGGTAGGATCGGTTCCATGGACCCACCCGAAAGGCAGACCGGTTCCCACGTGGATCCATGGAACCAACGGGCGATTCTCAATTTTAATTTTTCAAAACTAGTCATTAGTGGGCGGTTCTCGATTCCATTGTAGAAATCGCCTATTCAGATCATGTTTACCCCTACTCGAAAGGGCACTCAATGACAAGATTCTTAACTTCACGATGGAGTAATTGCGTTGAAAACATGATTTCTGCGTACATCTTCTCTGCACGTGGACTGTTTGTGTAGTACAAAGCTCAAGAAACTTTTTCAAAGAATGGGCAACTGCAGTAGTTATGGAAATTACAAAATGGGATTTTTATATTGTACTATAGAATCTTTTATTTTTATTTTTATTTTTATTTTATGACATCATGAGTGTGACTATGAAAATCAGTGTGGCATCTTAAAAAAATTAATAATTTTTATATATTATGGAATGTCATGATGTCATACATTATAAGAAAACACGTTTTACACTTGCTTATGCTAAAAACACCGTACGTCTTTATATGACATCGTAAAACACATAAAACAATTACATTTGCACTTAGTTACAACTAAACACTGTGACATTGTAAAAGATAAATTATTTTAACACACTTTGCATTTTAGTTTGACGGTCAAAATGTCGTAAATTAAAAATTCTGTGCTTTAGGACCTTTTGAACTTGAATACAATTGGATGCAGTAATCACTTGTACAATGTCATAAAGTGAAAAATCAGCAATCTACGATGTTCTATTCTTGTTTACAACTGAATCCTATATAGCCTTTTAAATATACCGTAGAACAATAGATTCATGTTTGACCAATTGCACTTGATTAACTATATAACATCGGTAAGATTTTTGACAAGCGTTAATACAATTGACTATTCTAAATGAGATGATGAGCAATCATACTCAAATGCGAAGTAACATGAAAATGGTGTATGTTTAACCTTTGTAAAATAATGTAATATAAGTTAGTGGCTCAAGAATTAAGTATATTTACTTTTTTTGCTTTTTGAGAAACCCCACTTAGCTTCTTCTTTTTGTCGAGTGAAAATTCATGTTGCCATTTTCAATAGAGAAATACTTATGGGACTATCCTTAATCTACTGGGCCTAATTCCCTAAAAAACCTCAACTTTATGTCAAGTCCCAAATCTACCTAAACCTTTTTTGATCTCAGAAAAAACACCAAACTTTAGATCCAGTTCCAAATTTGTCCCGAACTTTTTTTTGTCTTTGAAAAAATCCCAAACTTTAAGTTCAATCCTAAATCTGCCCCAAATTTTATTTTGTGTAAAAAAAGTCGCCAAAATTCAATTTAATTTTTAAAATATACCCCGTGATCCAGTCCCAACTTGACGTGGCACTTCCACATTGATAACAAATCCACATCAACAAAGTTCTAGGGCGATTTTTTAGACAAAGAAAAAGTTCAGAGCAAATTTGGACTAAACCTAAAACTTAGGATTTTTTTTTTAAATTAAAAAAAAATTTGGGGGTAGATTTGTTATCGTCCATAACTTTCATATCCTAGAATGGTTTTATTTTGGAAAATTTCAACAATTTTAATTGGGTTGGATTTATTATCGAAGTGGAAATGCGACGTCGGTCTATACCTATTGCCCCATTACTTTGTTGATGTAGATTTATTATTGACGTGGAAGTACTACGTCAAGTTGAGACTTGATCACAGGGGTATATTTTTGACAATAAATAGAAATTTGCCGATTTTTTTCACACAAAACAAAATTCAGAGCTAATTTGGGACTGAACTTAAAGTTTGAGGTTTTTTTTTTAGACAAAAAAGTTTGGGGCAGATTTGGGACTGAAGCTAAAGTTTGGGGTATTTTTTTTTGGATAAAAAAAAGTTCAGAATAGATTTGGGACTTAACCTAAAGTTTGGGGTATTTTAGGAAATTCACCTTAATTTACTGTGAGATTAATAGCTTGTTCTGAGAAAAAAAAATAATTAAAAATTATTGTAGGGTCTAAAGACTGTTATGTTAGCAAATCCCTTTTCAATATATATAGCAAAACTCATTTCCCTTTAAAATTGGATAATCAAGTTAATCGGTTTCGAGGAAAAATTGAATGGCAAAGATGGCTCGTGTCACTTTCCCTTCAATTAACTGATGGAGCCGTCACATTCTCAATTTCCTCGGAGAGAATGACTTCCTTAGTTTTAAATTTAAAAATACAAACGAATGACTTTGTCAAAGGGGAAAGAAAAAGACCATGGGGCAGTTGAACTGCATTTTTTAGATGGTAGATATTGATAAATGATGATATATATTATATATTTAAGAATTCATGTAAGAAGAAAATTAAATATCAAACACACATATAATGTTTAGATTTATGAACTTTCAACTTTTTCAAAGTTTGAAAAAGAAATTCACTAATCTTTCCGTGAATACTTTCATTCGATTTTTGGGAAAACGCCACCAAAAACCCAAAACTATGCCACTTGTGACAAATTTACCCTGAACTTTTTTTTCTGACACAAAAAACCTCAAACTATGCCACTTGTGACACATTTATCCCATAATACTTTTGCACAAGGGTATTTTGGTCTTTTTCTTTTTCTATTTTTTTTTCCTTTATTTTTTTCTTTCTTCTCTCTTCCCTCTGTCGGCCACGGTGGAGGGAAGCCGGCGAGGGCTACCCTCGGCTGGGTGGGTGAGGGTAGCCCTCGCCCAACGCCGGCAAGGGTAGCCCTCGCCTGAGCCCTTGCCCCCCCAAATGCCGGCGAGGTTCGCCCTCGTCGAATCTGACGAGGGCCGCTCTCGCCCAACCCCAATGCCGGCGAGGGCCGCCCTCGCCCAACCCCAACGCCGGCGAGGGCCGCCCTCTTCGGCTTCCCTCTGCCAACCATGGCGGAGGGGAAGAGAGAAGAAAGAAAAAAAAAAGAAAAAAAAAATATAAAAAGGAAAAAGACGAAAATACCCTTGGGCAAAAGTATTGTGGGGTAAATGTGTCACAAGTGGCATAGTTTGGGGTTTTTCGTGTCACAAAAAAAGTTCAAGATAAATTTGTCACAAGTGACATAATTTGAGATTTTTTGTGATATTTTCCCTCGATTTTTTATATTTCCAAATCAGCGAAATTCCTTTTTCTAAAACGACTGTTCGTCTTCTTTTCCACCATAGCGCTGACAGCTTCTGCTATTGTGTTAAGACATTTTCCAAACTGGTCAAAGCAATAGTTATGGGCCTGTCTGGAGACATCTCCAGACTTACAGACCAGAAGTTTCGCGAGAGCAAGGCCCGGTTTGGAGAGAGCTCTGGGCGAGACCAGATGGTTCTCCATCTTTACAGAAACTTTCACTGTAGTTCGATCCTTAGCTCTTCTTCTCTCCTATAAATACCAGGCACGTCCCACCTCTCTTCCCCACTTCAAGAAAAGGAAAGCATTAGCAAGAGATCCAACAGCAGCAGAAGAAGGAGATACAATGTCGCTCATCCCAAGCTGGTTCGGCGGCCGTCGCAGCAACGTCTTCGACCCTTTCTCTCCCGACCTCTGGGAACCCTTCAAGGACTTCCCTTTCCCTTCCTCTTCCCTCTCCGCCTCTACTTTCCCTCAAGCTCTCCGGGAGAATACCGCTTTCGTGAACACGAGGATCGACTGGAAGGAGACCCCGGAAGCCCACGTGTTCAAGGCGGATCTCCCTGGGCTCAAGAAAGAGGAAGTCAAGGTGGAGATCGAAGACGACCGGGTGCTCCAGATAAGCGGCGAGAGGAACGTGGAGAAGGAGGACAAGAATGATACGTTGCACCGGGTGGAGAGGAGCAGCGGGAAGTTCATGAGGAGGTTCAGGTTGCCCGAGAATGCGAAGATGGATCAGGTCAAGGCCGCCATGGAAAACGGAGTGCTCACCGTCACTGTTCCGAAGGTGGAGGAGAAGAAGCCTGAGGTCAAGGCCATCGAGATCTCTGGTTGAATTGAGCCTCTTGTGGTTGCAAGAATGAGCTTTTGTGTCCGGTAATGTTTTACATCTGGTGAATAAGTGCAACTTTGGGTTTCTTTCTTCCTTTAGTGTGTCACTAGGGCCGGCAAAATGGGTCACGTACCCATTTTATAACTCATTTTTAGGAAGGCCATATCTATTTGGGTAACTCACTTTTCTAAAAAATGAGCTCAAATGGGTTAGAGAATATATAATGCCCAAAAAATGGGTTAAAATATGGGTCACCAGCTGACCCATATTGTAACCCATATTTTCTAAACTCACGACCCGCGTTACCTGCTCAGTGCTCAGGCGCCCATCCATGAACAATGCTTCGCTCCCAACCTACGCTTCTTGTTGGCCGCTCGCCGCGCTTCCTTCACCGCTCGTCGCTCGCCGCCTTGGCCGCTTGCCGCGCTTCGCCGCCACTCGCCGCGCTTTGCCGCTCGTCGTTCGTCGCCTTGGCCGCTCGTCGCTCGTCGCCTTGGCCGCTCGTCGCTCGCCGTGCTTCGCCGCTCGTCGCTCGCCGCTCGTCGCTCGCCGCCCTTCACCGCTCGTCAGTGTTCCTGTTATTTCCAAGTACCCAAATCTCCCTTTCAACGAACAAGATGACCCACCCGTTTGACGGGTGTATGTGTCACATAAGAAATTGTAGGTGTTCATGTGATTGTGTAAACAAAGTGTCAACTCTGTTTATGATGTTATATTGTAATTTTCTCGGGCCATGATGTGGCAGTTGAGTATGAATAATCTTTCACGAGTTTTGCAGTATTTCATCTCTAGGTTGCCCGATCTGGAATAGATTGAGCTGTTACAAATGGTATGGAGCAGTATTTCATCTTTTTACGGTTGTTGTCGAGGGTCTCAATGTTTGTTTGAAAGCTGCGCTCATCAGCTGATTAGGTTGACACACTCTTCGCAATCAACAAATTTCCTTTCTCCATGAGGCTATCTGATCTGGCGCTCCTGAGCTCCAGTTCGTTCATTATGGATGTTGGCTATTTCATGCAATGTGGATTTCATACGACTAATGTCAGAAAATTACCACACTTTCAAACACACGCACATTCTATACTAAAGTGTTCAACCGATGGTCGTGAATTCAATTCTAACGACCGTTAGCAGTTAAGTGGAGGGAGATTGGAGGGCTCCTGATGATCCATTACCCATGACTTATTCCTAAATGCCTGACTACCGGAGAACGAGAACCCAGCAACTTGTCTGCGGCAATTAGAACATCGACGTCAAGGGACATGATGGCAAGCATCACCATGTAGGCCACTACGATACGAAATGCGTACATCATTGTCTGCATGAGGCTAGATGAGACGATGTTGGTGCCGGGTCTTTCGAGCTTGGCGTGCGAGATCCACTCCACGAGCATTGACCAGAACACGAAGGCCCAGAAGCTGGGACCGGGCCAACCGGAGAGTATGATCTCCGTGCTCTTTCCCCCAGGGAAATGACATGGGCTTCTTCATCATCAGGACTGAATTATGAAGCCTTGACAGTCAGTTTATGGTGCTTTTTTGTTCACAAAATCATAGTGCGAAAGGAGAAAACATCAAGAAAAGAAGAGCAGTACATGAAAGGGAGGTACCCTCAAAAGCCATCACCATCAGTGTACTAGTTTTGCCATATCACATTCAGCGATCTTCAGCAAAAGGAAAATAGAAAAGAGAAACTGCAACAGAAGTGGGCAAAAGTGTATGAACCAGAACTCCACACAACTCCCAGGGACTCGAAAGGGATGGAGTCAGCATGATGACAAGCTTCTTAACTTCACAATGTTGGGTCTAATTCCCTAAAAAAAGCCCAAACTTTAGGTCAAGTCCAAATCTGCCATGAAATTTTTTTTTTCTAAAAAAGCCCCAAACTTTTAGTCCAGTCCCAAATATGTCTCGAATTTTGTTTTGTGTAAAAAAAATCACCAAAATTCAATTTATTTTCAAAAATATACCCTGTGATCCAATCCCAACTTGACGTGGCACTTCCACGTCGATAACAAATCCAAATCAACAAAGTAATGGGGCTTATTTTTAGACAAAGAAAAGTTTGGAGAAAATTTGGACTGAATTTAAAAATTATGTTTTTTTTACGGTTAATACCATGAAAAACCCCAAGTTAGTACACTTGTGACAAGTTTACCCCGAAGTAATATTTTTACCACAAAAAACTCCAAACTGGTACATATATGACAAATTTACTCAAAACTAATTTTTTTACCACGAAAAACCTCAAACTAGTACACTTGTTGTCACGCCCCGAACCCTATCGAGCTTGCGACATCCCTCTTTGGCCGAATTAGTGCGACGTCCCAGGAAACGTCGCCGACCCAAACGATCACATCAGAGTTTGCACACGGCGGAAACAAGAACATAAACCCTGACAGTAAAATCATGGGGTAATAGGGAGAGATAATTCACCAAGCCACCAAAACATTATATTACACCTCGATATATGTACAATATCCATTCTCATCCATTACACAATCACTAGTCGCTTCGTGCACTCACCAAATTTACATCAAACTATGATACACATACAAACTAGCTTCTACGGATCACGTCATCAACTCCAAAAAGGTTAGTAGTCTAGGTATATTCTATTTCCAAAAATGGGACACTTCAAAAGGCTTGGCTACCCCTAGTCTAGCCCCTATGCCCTATAGACGGCGTCCATTCCGATTCGATCTCCCCAGAATCCGAATTTGAATCCTCCTGAGGCACGTGCTCCTCTGAAGACTCGGAGTCTGCCTCGATCTCGATCGGGTTATCCTCATCCTCCGACTCTAATGGCACTTATATCCGTTCCTCTGATTCAGACTCCTCCTCCAAATTTTCCTTATACTCCTCTCCTGGTTCTTCCTCCGACTCATCTTCTGGTTCCTCCTCCGGGGCCTCCTCATATTCCTCTACGGGTGGCTCTTCTACAAGTTCCTCCTCCGACTCTACCCTTAAGTCCACATCCATCGGGTCATACCCAACCTGCGACTCCTCCGGCTCCGGATCTGGCTCCGCCACTGTAGGCTCGGGCGCTGCAGGAGCATACTGATGCCCTGACTGTGCGAGACTAGTGTCTAAGCTAGTCATCTCGCCATCGGGAGGGGGTATAGCTGACGGGTCCTAGTCCCCCACTCCGTCAAAGGGGACATCAAAACCTCAGACAGAGCCAAACTCATCAAACCCATCCCGAAAACACCAGGCAGTATAGGTGTGGGCTTGCCAGAGGGGTTGCCCTATGTCTACCCAGACTACGGTCGTATGTTTGATCCAAGCCATATTGTCGTCTACCGGATACTCTACAACTGAATACTCGGTGTGCATCGATATACCAAAATGCTGGAGCGGTGGTGGCGATGGTGGATTCATGGTTCAAGGCGGGGTTTTGAAATGATTTGATTAAACAACCATGAGACGAATCTCAATAAGTTGACAGCCTAAACCTCACTTAAGCTATCACGTATTTCCAAACATGTCCAAACACACAATCATTCAATACATACGTATCACGCACACAAATGCACTTACCTGGGCTCGACCTGCACATTAGTCTCAAATACACGAATTTCAAACCACATGCACATACCAAGCTATTCCCATGCCCAAAAACACATGTCATACACACGACATTTCCTAACTCCACATTTCACACTCATTCATGCACTACCACACCATTTTCTTTTAACTTGCCAACAACCCGCGTAAACACGCATCAGGTCCGATCTCACATTCACTTGCCACAACACACGTCTCATTCTCATTCTCTTTCCACAGCCCGCGTAAACACGCCTCAGGCTTCACAGTCGTATCACGACCGGCGTAAACATGCCTCAGGCTGGTTCAATTCCCCGTGTAAACACGCCTCAGGGATTTAGGTAGCGAATGATAACCATTCTGTTCCGGAATGAGTTCCTGAAACAGAAATAGATTTTTCTATTTCTGGTTCCAGGATGAGTTTCTGAGAAAAGAAACCCGTTTGATAACGACAAAAAATTTCTATTTCTGGAACAGAAACCGTTTGATAACAGCACAAAATTTCTATTTCCTGAAACAAAAACCTGTTTGATAAACAACACAAAATTCTATTTCCATGAACAAAAATCCATTTTTTTTTAAAATGGAATAAAAATAATTAGAAAATCCAAAAAATTCCTAAAAATCTCAAAAAAAATTCAAAAAATCCAAAAAAATTGAAAAATTCTAGAAAAATTCATCACAATTTCCAAAAAATAAAAAAATTCAGATTTTTCTAGACAATATGAAATTTGTTGAATTTTTTCAAAAAAAAATCAAAAAATCAAAAATTACAAAACTTCATAGAATGACTTAAAATACCTGTGGCCACTCACTTTTAGTGAAACTTAAATTTTTTTAAGTGCCCAAAAAAATCAAAAATTCCAAAAATTTCAAAAATTCACAGAATAGTTTAGAATACATGTGGTCACCCACTTTGAGTGAAATTTAAATTTTTTAAGGTGCCTAAAAAAATTCAAAAACTCAAAAATTTCAAAACTTCACAGAATAGCTTAGAATACCTGTGGCCACCCACTTTGAGTGAAATTATAATTTTTTGAGGTGAAAAAAAAGCAAAAAATCAAAAATTTCAAAACTTCATAGAATGACTTAGAATATCTATGGCCACCCACTTTGAGTGAAATTTAAATTTTTTTAGGTGCCCAAAAAAAAAATAAAAACATAAAAAAATCAAAAATTTTAAAACTTCACAAAATGACTTAGAATGCCTCTAGCCACCCACTTTGAGTGCAATTTAATTTTTTTAAGTGCCCAAATGGTATTTTTGATTTTTAAATTTTTTTCGGCACCTAAAAAAAAATAAATTTCACTCAAAGTGGATGGCCACATGTATTCAAAGCCATTTTGTGAAGTTTTGAAATTTTTGATTTTTTTTCTTTTTTTCGGCACCTAAAAAAAATAAAATTTCATTCAAAGTTGGTGGTCACAGGTATTCTAAGCCATTCTATGAAGTTTTGAAATTTTTGTTTTTTTGCTTATTTTTATTTTTTTTGGCACCTAAAAAAATTAAATTTCGCTCAAAGTGGGTGGCCATAGGTATTCTAAGCAATTCTGTGAAGTTTTGAAATTTTTTATTTTTTTATTTTTTTCGGCACCTAAAAAAATTTAAATTTTGCTCAAAGTGGATGGCCACAGGTATTCTAAGCCATTATGTGAAGTTTTAAAATTTTTAATTTTTTGCTTTTTTTTATTTTTTTAGGCACCTAAAAAAATAAAACTTCGCTCAAAGTGGGTGGCCACAGGTATTTTAAGCCATTCTGTGAAGTTTTGAAATTTTTGCTTTTTTGCTTATTTTTATTTTTTTTGGCATCTAAAAAAAATTAAATTTCGCTCAAAGTGGGTGGCCACAAGTATTCTAAGCCATTCTGTAAAGTTTTGAAATTTTTTATTTTTTTATTTTTTTCGACACATAAAAAAATTTAAATTTCGCTCAAAGTGGATGGCCACAGGTATTCTAAGCCATTCTGTGAAGTTTTGAAATTTTTTATTTTTTGCTTTTTTTAATTTTTTTCGGCATCTAAAAAAATTAAATTTCACTCAAATTGGGTGGCCACATGTATTTTGAGACATTTTGTGAAGTTTTTAAATTTTAAATTTTTTGATTATTTTTTATTTTTTTTTGCATCTAAAAAAAATTAAATTTCGCTCAAAGTAGGTGGCCATAGGTATTCTAAGCCATTTTGTGAAATTTTGTAATTTTTGATTTTTTTTATTTTTTTTAATTTTTTTCGGCACCTAAAAAAATTTAAATTTCGCTCAAAGTGGGTAGCCACAGATTTTAAACCATTATGTGAAGTTTTGAAATTTTTGATTTTTTGCTTTTTTTTCCCACCTCAAAGATCGTGACTTCCAGATGAACATGTGTTTTGAAGAAAGAGTTCTCTCAGAAATGATTCTCATTTTTGGTCTAGAAATAGAAAACCAACTTTTTTTTGGTTCTGATTTCTGGTTCAGAATCGGTTCTGGAACAAAAACTTGTCCCAGAAATAGAAAAATGAAATTGCGTTGACAAACGGGTTTCTGGTCCAAAACTGATTCTGGGAACAAAAAATCAGTTCTGGACAGAATCAGAATGGTTATCATGCGGTACCTTAGTGATCACGCAAACATGCCAATACGCCGTATTTTATCTGTACCCCGCGTAAACATGCCTCAGGGCTTTTTAGTGATCACACGCACATCACACGCCTCAAATCTCACACTTACACATATTCGGGCATTAATCATACGCACCCAAATGCATCAAATCCGACCGTCACAATTCAGCCCACAACAAACGTACAACCATCATACAACATGCCATTTTACATCGCAAACCATGGCACAACTATCACAGCACTACACAACAATTTCACGCAATTAATTGCCAAATCAAACATCCAATCTACGCGCCAAACAGAAAATTACAGCATTCAAACTAGCCAATCACAGCCCTTATTTGGCCTCTAATTTTCCCCCAAAATGCCACAAATTCATCCCTAAGGCCCCTCATCCAAATCAGCCTATAAACTACACTAAACCGCATCTAAACGAGTCCGTTAATACCCGATATCCTAAATAGGGTTTAGATTGTAACTTACTTGAAATTTCCAAGCAAGCACAACCTATCCAAGGGCGGCAAGGCGGCTGGGACGCGGCGGCTACGGCAGTCCGGGTGAACAGCGGCGATCGGCGACGGCAACGGCGGCTTGCTTGGCCGGCTAGTCACGGCCACGGGAGAGATAGAGATCACCGAGAGGGAGGGAGAGAGACGGCGGTGGGGTGAGGGTGGTGAGGGCACGGCTCGGTGACCGGACCGACGGCGACGGGCGGACGGTGGCCAGGGACGGCGATGGTACGGCCAAGGGGAGAGGGGGGGCGATCGGCCGGTGGGGGAGGGAGAGAGAGAGTGTGCCGAGAGAGAGGGAGAAATGAGAGGGTGAGAGAGAGAAAGAGAAAATGGCTTAAATATACCAATAACTGTCCCCCTTTTGGCAAAATGACCATCTTGCCCCTCTCTCTACTTTCCAATCGACGGCCACGATTCGTTCTTATCTTGAGATCAACGGCCGAGATTAAATCTTTTCCAAAAATATCCAAGGGTAAAATGGGAATTTCACAAAAATCCAAGGGCAAAATTGTCCAAAAATTATCACTTCTAAAGTGAGGGTGAAATGACCAAAATGCCCTTCTCCCATTATATTTGGCCTTAACAAAGTCTCAAGAGTAAAACGGTCATTTTTCATTTCTCGCCGAAATTCGATTTTTCTGAAGGATCCGGACGATTCTAAGGATGATCATGCTAATAACAACGTCGTCCAAATGTTCTGTCGTGACTTTCTAAATTTCCAATGCCCAACTTGGTCTCTAATTAATGACTAAATTTTAAATAACGTAACTTGAGCGTATCTCAAACTAACGGGTGGCTTTTGGGGAAATTCGCATATTCAACCCATGATCGTTACTAAATCAAGACACGTTTAAACTTACTCGGATCGTGAAGACCTCGGTTGTCATGTAATCGCGATGATCGATCGCTAGTTCCGACAGGCACGATCGTTTGGTATAGGTTTAGGGTCATTCGCCAATTCATCTCGTGGTCAAACGGAATCACCCGTGATCCACTTGTATGACAGCGGCGAATCGGCCCATAACTATCTTTAGATCGGCCTACATTGGCTCAAAATGTCACCTCGACAATTCTATGGTTGAAAATCAGTTCACGATCGAGTTTCTTTGGTCTCGCGAATTTAAATCCCTAATTAGCCTTTCCCTAACGGTTAGTATCTCATGAATGATCAGTTCCGGGCGAGATCTAATTACAAGTACGTTCATAAAATCATCCATTTCATAAATCCCAAGTGGGTCAAATTTTCAGAATGTCACACTTGTGACAATTTTACCCCGAACTAATTTTTTGACCACAAAAAATCCCAAACCGGTACACCTGTAACAAATTTACCCTCTATTAGTTTTCGTTAAATTTTATTATCAAATTGCCGAGTTTGATGACACGTGGTAGTTGACGGGTGTACCAGTTTGGGGTTTTACCTCTCTGTTTGTCACAAGTTTACGAATTTTTGGCTTTTAGTGATATTAATCTAATTCAACGGAAGGTAAATTTAACACAAGTGTACCAGTTTGGGGTTTTTAATGGTAAAAAAAATTAGTTCAGGGTAAATTTATCATAGGTGTACCAGTTTGTGGTTTTTTGTGATAAAAAATTTAGTTCGGGGTAAAATTGTCACAAGTGTACTAATTTGGGGTTTTTCGTGGTCAAAATATTAGTTTGGGGTAAATTTGTCATAAATGTACCAATTGGGGTTTTTGGTAGTCAAAAAATTAGTTCGGGGTAAAATTATCACTAGTGTACCAGTTTGGGGTTTTTGTGATATTAACCCTTTTTTTAAATTAAAAAAAGTTTTTTGGGTTGAATTTGTTATCATCCCTAACTTTCATATCCTATAATGGTTTTATTTTGGATAATTTCAACAATTTTTATTGAGTTAGATTTGTTATCAAAGTGGAAATGCATGTCGATCTATACCGATCGTCCCATTATTTTGCTGATGTGGATTTGTTATCGACGTAGAAGTGCTACATCAAGTTGGGACTGGATCACAGGGTATATTTTTGAAAATAAATCGAAATTTGATGATTTTTTTTACACAAAACAAAGTTTGGACCATATTTGGGACTGAACTTAAAGTTTAAGGTTTTTTCTGAGACAAAAAAAAGTTCGGGCCAAATTTGAGACTTGACCTAAAGTTAGGGTTTTAAAGGAAATTCACCCTATAATGTTGAGATTTATGGACTGTCAGCTTTTTTGAAAGTTCGAAAAAGAAATTCGCTAATCTTTCTATGAATACTTTCGTTCGATTTTTTATATTTCCAAATCAGCGAAATTTCTTTTTCTAATCGACTGTTCGTCTTCTTTTCCACGATAGCACTGATAGCTTCTGATATTGTGTTGAGTCATTTTCCAAGCCGGTCAAGCAATAGTTATGGGCTTGTCTCGAGACATCTCCAGACTTACAGACCAGAAGTTTCGCGAGAAAAAAGCCCGGTTTGGAGAGAGCTCTGGGCGGGACCAGATGTTTCTCCATCTTTACAGAAACTTCCACTGTAGTTCAATCCTTAGCTCTTCTTCTCCGCTCCTATAAATACCAGGCACGTCCCACCTCTCTTACCCACTTCAAGAAAAGCAAAGCATTTGCAAGAGAGAGCATCAGTCAGACAGTCAATCACCAAACGTCTTCGAATCATCTAACCGTCGCAGAAGAAGCAGGTACAATGTCGCTCATCCCAAGCTGGTTCGGCGGCCGTCGCAGCAACGTCTTCGACCCTTTCTCTCTCGACCTCTGGGACCCCTTCAAGGACTTCCCTTTCCCTTCCTCATCCCTTTCCGCCCCTAATTTCCCTCAAACTCTCCGGGAAAACACCGCTTTCGTCAACACGAGGATCGACTGGAAGGAGACCCCGGAAGCCCACGTGTTCAAGGCGGATCTCCCTGGGCTCAAGAAAGAGGAAGTCAAGGTGGAGATCGAAGACGACCGGGTGCTCCAGATAAGCGGCGAGAGGAACGTGGAGAAGGAGGACAAGAACGACACGTGGCACCGGGTGGAGAGGAGCAGCGGGAAGTTCATGAGGAGGTTCAGGTTGCCCGAGAATGCGAAGGTGGATCAGGTCAAGGCCGCGATGGAGAACGGAGTGCTCACCGTCTCTGTTCCGAAGGTGGAGGAGAAGAAGCCTGAGGTCAAGGCCATTGAGATCTCTGGTTGAATTGAGCCTCTTGTGGTTGCAAGAATGAGCTTTTGTGTCCGGTAATGTTCGGCATCTGGTGAATAAGTGTAACTTTGGGTTTCTTTCTTCCTTTGATGTGTCACATAAGAAATTGTAGGAGTTCATGTGACCGTGTAAACAAAGTGTCATCTCTGTTTATGATGTTGTATTGTAATTTTCTCGGGCCGTGATGTGGCAGTTGAGTATGAATAATCTTTCATGAGTTTTGCAGTATTTCATCTCTGGTTTGCCCGATCTGAAATAAATTGAGCTGTTACAAATGGTATGGAGCAGTATTTCATCTTTTTACGGTTGTTGTCGAGGGTCTCAATGTTTGTTTGAAAGCTGCGCTCATCAGCTGATTAGGTTTACACACTCTTCGCAATCAACAAACTTCCTTTCTCCATGAGGCTATCTGATCTGGCGCTCCTGAGCTCCAGTTCGTTCATTATGGATGTTGGCTATTTCATGCAATGTAGATTTCATGCGACTAATGTCAGAAAATTACCACACTTTCAAACACACGCACATTCTATACTAAAGTGTCTAACTGATGGTCGTGAATTCATTTCTAACAACCGTCAGCAGTTCAGTGGAGGGAGATGGGAGGGCTCCTGATGATCCATTACCCATGACTTATTACTAAATGCCTGACTATCGGAGAGCGAGAACCCAGCAACATGTCCGCGGCGATTAGAAGACCGACGTCAAGGGACATGATGGCAAGCATCACCATGTAGGCCACTGCGATACGAAATGCGTACATCATTGTCTGCATGAGGCTAGATGAGACGATGTTGGTGCCGGGTCTTACGAGCTTGGCGTGCGAGATCCACTCCACGGGCAATAAGGACCAGAACACGAAGGCCCAGAAGCTGGGACCGGGCCAACTGGAGAGTATGATCTCCGTGCTCTTTTCCCCACGGAAATGACATGGGGTTCTTCATCATCATGACTGAATTATGTAGCCTTGACAGTCAGTTTATGGTGCTTTTTTGTTCACAAAATCATAGGGCGAAAGGAGAAAACATCAAGAAAAGAAGAGCAGTACTTGAAAGGGAGGTACCCTCGAAAGTCATCACCATCAGTGTACTACTAGTTTTGTCATATCACATTCAGCGTTCTTAGAAAAAGGAAAATAGAAAAGAAAAACTGCAACAGCGGAAGTGGGCAAAAGCGTATGAACCAGACCTACACACAAGTCCCAGGGACCCGAAAGGGATGGAGTTAGCTCGATGACAAGCTTCTTCACTTCACGATGGAGTCATTGCGTTTAAAACATGATTTCCGCGTACTGCCTCTCTTCATGTGGACTGTTTGTGTAGTGCAAAGCTCAGGCTTATGAAGCAAGCGCAATAAAAATCGGATTTTTATTGTACTATTCTTTTATTTTTATGTTATGACATTTTGAGTATATTTATGAAAATCAGCATGGCCTCTTATAAGAATAATTTTTATTATGAAATGTCATGATATGATAGATTATAAGAAATCGTATTTTGCAAGGTTTTGCACTTGCTTATGCTAAAAACACCGTTCATCTTTGCAAAATATCGTAGAACACATAAAAGAATCATATTTACACTTAGTTACAACTAAACATTGTGACAAGGTCAAAAATTATTTTAACATACTTTAGGACCTTTTGAACTTGAATACAATTAGATGTAGAAAACAATTGTACAATGTCATAAAGTGAAAAATCAGCAATCTATGATGTTCTACTCTTGTTTACAACGGAATAATACATAACCTTTCAAATATACCGTAAAATAATAAATTCACGTTTGACCAGTTGCACTGGATTACCTATATAATATCGATAAAATTTTTGACACGCGTTAACACAATTGACCATTCTAAATGAGATGATGAGCTATCATACTCAAATGTAAGGTGACATGAAAATGGTGTATGTCTAACCTTCGTAAAATAATGTAATATAAGTTAGTGGCTCAAGAATTAAGTATATTTACTTTTTCGCTTTTTGAGAAACCCCACTTACCTTCTTTTTTTGTTAAGTATATTAATATTCATGCCGCCATTTCCAATATATAGCAAAACTCATTTCCCCATAAAACCGGATAAACCGGATATTCGAGTTAATCGGTTTCAGGGGAAAATTGAATGACAAGTGATGGAGCCGTCACATTCTCAATTTTACGGAGATAATGACTTCCTCAGTTTTTTGTTTAAAGATACAGACGAATGACTTTATCAAAGGGGTAAAAAACCATGGGGCAGATGAACTGCATTTTTTAGTAGAGGTGTGCGAAACAAACTGCTCAAATCAGGAACCGTCCGGGCTGGACCGAATCGGCCAGTTTGATCTAGTTTCTGGAAGTATCGGTCCGATTCCCGGTTCCTAAACGTGGAACCGGTGTTCGGGCGGTCCGATTCCTAATTCGAACCGGATCAACTGTATATACTACTTTTTTTTGTGATTACATATAGTCGGCATGAGGAATACAAATTCAATTTTAGAACATATGTGTAGTCGGCATGGGGAACACAATTCTCCATTGCATTAGCTTGAATTGTACGCTTGTTTTTGTGATTATATGTAGTCGGCATAGGGAACACAATTCTAGTTTCAAAATATATGATATCAAGTAGTGGGAAAAAAAAAGTGATCGATTCCATTGGACATGAGTGGTGGTCCGGTCCGGTACCCGGTCCTAGGACCAACCGATCCGGTCCTCGGTTCCCAATTTTGGGAACCGGTTCTCTTGATCAGGTTTCCCGTTTCACTTTGAAACTAGAGCGAATTGGGAACTGATCATCCCTATTTTTTAGATGTTAGATATTGGTAAGAAATAATATATATTATATATTTAAGAATTCATGTAAGAAGGAAGTTAAATATCAAACGCACATATGATGTTGAGATTTATGGACTGTCAACTTTTTTCAAAGTTCGAAAAAGAAATTCGCTAATCTTTCTATGAATACTTTCATTCGATTTTTTATATTTCCAAATCAGCGAAATTTCTTTTTCTAAACGACTGTTCGTCTTCTTTTCCAAAATAGCACTGATAGCTTCTGAATGGGCCTGTCTCGAGACATCTCCAGACATACAGACCAGAAGTTTCGCGAGAGCAAGGCCCGGCTTGGAGAGAGCTCTGGGCGAAGCCAGATGTTTCTCCGTCGTTACAGAAACTTACATTGTAGTTCGATCCTTAGCTCTTCTTCTCCTCTCCTATAAATACCAGGCATGTCCGTCATCTGCTCCCCACTTCAAGAAAAGGAAAGCATTAGCAAGAGAGAGCATCAGTCCAACCATCAATCACCAAACGTCTTTGAATCATCCAACAGCAGCAGAAGAAGCAGGTACAATGTCGCTCATCCCAAGCTGTTTCGGCGGCCGTCGCAGCAACGTCTTCGACCCTTTCTCTCTCGACCTCTGGGACCCCTTCAAGGACTTCCCTTTCCCTTCCTCATCCCTTTCCGCCTCTAATTTCCCTCAAACTCTCCGGGAAAACACCGCTTTCACAACACGAGGATCGACTGGAAGGAGACCCCGGAAGCCCACGTGTTCAAGGCGGATCTCCCTGGGCTCAAGAAAGAGGAAGTCAAGGTGGAGATTGAAGACGACCGGGTGCTCCAGATAAGCGGCGAGAGGAACGTGGAGAAGGAGGACAAGAACGATACGTGGCACCGGGTGGAGAGGAGCAGCGGGAAGTTCATGAGGAGGTTCAGGTTGCCCGAGAATGCGAAGATGGATCAGGTCAAGGCCTCGATGGAAAACGGAGTGCTCACCGTCACTGTTCCCAAGGTGGAGGAGAAGAAGCCTGAGGTCAAGGCCGTTGAGATCTCCGGTTGAACTCAACTTCTTGGGGTTGCGAGAATGATCGTTTTGGTGTCCGGTAATGGGCGGCATCTGGTGAATAAGTGTTAACTTTGGATTTCTGTCTTTCTTTAATATGTCATATAAGAAATTGCAGGTGTTCATGTGACTCTGTAAAGAACGTGACGTCCCTGTTTATGATGTTATATTGTAATTTTCTCGGGCCATAATGTGGCAGTTGAGTATGAATAATATTTCGTGAGTTTTGCAGTATTTCATCTCTGGTTTGCCCGATCTGGACTATAGATTGAGCTGTTACAAATGGTATGGAGCAGTATTTCATCTAATTACGGTTGTTGTTGAGGGTCTCAACTAAGAGGGTTTTGGCCAAATTTGGTGATCTTGTTTGTTCGAAAGCTGCAGTCATCGGCTGATTAAGTTGATATACTATTCGCAATCAACAAATTTCCTTTCTCGACGAGGCTATCTGATCCGGTGCTCCTGAGCTCCAGTTTGTTCATATGGTTATTGCCTATTTCATGCAATGTAGATTTCATTGTGGAAAGGTCCATCTGATTGGTGTGGTTTACAGAAATCCCACGACTAATGTCAGAAAATTACCACAATTTTCAACATACGCACATTCAATACCGAGCTAAAGTGTGTAATTGATGGTCGTGAATTCAATTCTAACGACTGTCAGCAGTTCAGTGGAGGAAGATCAGATGGTTCCTGATGATCCATCACCCGCGACTTATTCCTAAATGCCTGACTACCGAAGAACGAGAACCCAGCAACATGTCCCACGAAGACGTCAAGGGACATGACGGCAAGCATCACCATGTAGGCCACCGCGATACGAACAGCGTACATCATTGTCCGCATGTGGATAGATACGAGGATGTTGATGCTAGGTCGAACGAGCTTGGCGTGCAAGATCCACTCCACGAGCACTGAGAGCCAGAACACCAAGGCCCAGGAGCTGGGACTGAGCCAACCGGAGAATATGATCTCCGTGCTCTTTCCCTAAGGGATATGCCATGTGGTTCTTCATCATCGGGACTGAATTATGAAGCCTCGACAGTCAGTTTATGGTGCTCTTTTGTTCACAAAATCACAGGGCGAAAGGAGAAAACATCAAGAAAAGAAGAGTAGTACATGAAATGGAGGTACCCTCGAAAGCCATCGCGATCAGTGTACTACTAGTTTTGCCATATCACATTCAGCGATCTTTAGTAAAAGGAAAATAGAAAAGAGAAACTGCAACAGCAGAAGTGGGCAAAAGTGTATGAACTAGAACCACAGACAAAGTCCTAGGGACTCGAAAGGGATGAAATTAGCTCGATAACATGCTTCTTGACTTCACGATGGAGTCATTGCGTTTAAAACATGATTTCTGTGTACTGCCTCTCTTCATGTGGACTGTTTGTACACTACAAAGCTCAAGCTTATGACACAAGCGCAGTTAAAATGGGATTTTTATTGCACTATAGAATCTTTTATTTTTATTTTATGGCATTTTGAGTATATTTATGAAAATCAGCATGGCCTCTTAAAAGAATAATTTTAATTATGAAATGTCATGATATGATAGATTATAAGAAATCGCATTTTACAACGTTTTTTTTTTTTTGGTAAGGTGCATTTTACAATGTTTTGCACTTGCTAATGCTAAAAACACCGTACGTCTTTGTAAAATATTGCAAAACAAATAAATCACATTTACACTTAGTTGCAGATAAACATTGTGATATTATAGAAGGCAAAAATTGTTTTAACATACTTTGATTTTAGTTCCGATGGGCAAAATGTTGTAAATTAAAAATCCGCGCTTTAGGACCTTTTGAAATTGAATACAATTAGATGTAGTAAACACTTGTACAATGTCATAAAGTAAAAAAATCAGCAATCTACGCTGTTCTATTCTTGTCTACAACGGAATACTATATAGCCTTTTAAATATACCTTAAAATAAAAAATTCATGTTTGATCAGTTGCACTTGATTACCTATGTTATATAACATCGGTAAGATTTTTGACATGCGTTAACACAATTGACCATTTTAAATGAGATGATGAGCTATCATATTCAAATGTTAAGTAACGTGAAAATGGTGTATGTCTAACCTTCGTGAAATAATGTAATCTAAGTTAGTGGCTCTAAGAATTAAGTATATTTACTTTTCTTGCTTTTTGAGAAACCCACTTACCTTTTTTTTTGGTTAAGTCAAAATTCATGCTGCCATTTTTAATAGAGAAATACTTATGTGATTATCCTTAATCTACTGAATAGCCTATTCTGGGTAAAAAAATAACAAATTATTATAAATTATTATGGGGCCTAAAGACTGTTATGCAAGCAAAATCCTTTTCAATATATACCAAAACTCATTCCCCTTTAAAATTGGATAATCAAGTCAATCGGTTTCGAGGAAAAATTGGATGGCAAAGATTGCTCCCGTCACTTTCCCTTCAATTAACTGATGGAGCTGTCACATTCTCAATTTCCTCGGAGAGAATGACTTCCATAGTTTTATATTTAAAGATACAAACGAATGACTTTATCAAAGGGGAAAAAAACCATGGGGCAGTTGAACTGCATTTTTAAGACGGTAGATATTGATAAAAGATGATATACATTGTATATTTAAGAATTCATGTAAGAAGGAAATTAAGTATGGAACACACGTATAATATTGAGATTTATGGACTTTCAACTTTTCCAAAGTTTGAAAAGGAAATTCGCTAATCTTTCTATGAATACTTTCATTCGATTTTTTATATTTCCAAATCAGCGAAATTCCTTTTTCTAAAACGACTGTTCGTCTTCTTTTCCACCATAGCGCTGATAGCTTCTGATATTGTGTTAAGCCATTTTCCAAACTGGTCAAAGCAATAGTTATGGGCCTGTCTGGAGACATCTCCAGACGTTCGGACCAGAAGTTTCGCGAGAGTAGGGGCCGGCTTGGAGAGAGCTCTGGGCCACACCAGATGGTTCTCCATCTTTACAGAAACTTCCACTGTAGTTCGATCCTTAGCTCTTCTTCTCCTCTCCTATAAATACCAGGCACGTCCCACCTCTCTTCCCCACTTCAAGAAAAGGAAAGCGTTAGCAAGAGATCCAACAGCAGCAGAAGAAACAGATACAATGTCGCTCATCCCAAGCTGGTTCGGCGGCCGTCGCAGCAACGTCTTCGACCCTTTCTCTCCCGACCTCTGGGACCCCTTCAAGGACTTCCCTTTCCCTTCCTCATCCCTTTCCGCCCCTAATTTCCCTCAAACTCTCCGGGAAAACACCGCTTTCGTCAACACGAGGATCGACTGGAAGGAGACCCCGGAAGCCCACGTGTTCAAGGCGGATCTCCCTGGGCTCAAGAAAGAGGAAGTCAAGGTGGAGATCGAAGACGACCGGATACTCCAGATAAGCGGCGAGAGGAACGTGGAGAAGGAGGACAAGAACGACACGTGGCACCGAGTGGAGAGGAGCAGCGGGAAGTTCATGAGGAGGTTCAGGTTGCCCGAGAATGCGAAGATGGATCAGGTCAAGGCCGCCATGGACAACGGAGTGCTCACCGTCACTGTTCCCAAGGTGGAGGAGAAGAAGCCTGAGGTCCAGCCCATCGAGATCTCTGGTTGAACTCAACTTCTTGTGGTTGCAGGAACGAGCGGTTCACGTCCTATAATGTCCGGCTTTCTTGTGAACAAGTATAATTTTGGATATTTTTCTTTCGTTAATGTGTCATGCAAGAGGTTGTAGGTGTTTGTGCGACGGTGTAATCAATGTGTCGTCTCTGTTTTTGATGTTATATTGTATTTTGGTCGGGCCACAGTGTGGCGCTTGAATATGAATAATCTTTGATGAGCTTTGCAGCATTTGCTCTCTGGTTTGCCTGATCTGGAATAGATTGAGCTATTACACATGGTACCGGCGCAGTACCTTGTTAGTCATCGATTCTCAGTCGTTGTTAAGGGTCTTTACCAAAAGGGCCTTCGGCCAAATTCTGAAGATCATTTTGGTTCGAAAGCTGCGGCTGGGCTGATTTAGGCGACACACTATTCCTATTCGCAATCAATAAATTTCCTTTCTCCATGAGGCTATTTGATCTGGCACTACTGAGCTCCAGTTCGTTCATATGGTTGATGGCTATTTCATGCATTGTAGATTTCATCGTAGAAAGGTTCATCTGGTTGGCGTCATTTACAAAAATCCCACAACTAATGTCAGAAAATTATACCACGCTTTTGAACACGGGCATTCTATACTAAACTGAAGTGTGTAAATGATGGTCGCGAATTCAATTCTAATGACCGTCAGCAGTTCAGTGGAGGGAGATCGGATGGTTCTTGATAATCCATCATCCGCCTCTTATTCCTAAATGCCTGACTACTGAAGAACGAGAACCCAGCAACATGTCCTGCGAGGACTACAAGGGACATGACGGCAAGCATCACCATGTAGGCTACTGCGATACGAACCACGTACATCATTTTGTCCGCATGAGGCTAGCTGCGACGATGCTGACGCCGGGTCTTACGAGCTTGGCGTTCATGATCCACTCCACGAGCACTAAGTGCCGAAAGGCCCACAAGCTAGGACCGGGCCAACCGGAGAATATGATCACCGTGCTCTTACCCCCAAGGAAATGCCATTTGGTTCTTCATCATCGGGACTGAACTGTGAAGCCTCGACAGTCAATTTATGGTCCTCTTTTGTTCACAAAATCATAGGGCGAAAGGATAAAACATCAAGAAAAGGAGATTAGTACATGAAAAAGAGGTACCCTGGAAGCCATCACAATCAGTGTACTACTAGTTTTGCCATTTTACATTCAGAGATCTCCAAAATACGAAAATAAAAGAATTCATGTAAGAAGGGAATTAAATATCAAACACACATATAATATTGAGATTTATGGACTTTCAACTTTTTCAAAGTTTGAAAAAGAAATTCACTAATCTCTCTTGATTTTAATATTAATGTCAAATAGAAAAAGAAAAACCAAATTACAATGTGACGTAGGGAGTAGAACGAATATGAATAAGATAATAGTTCTTAAATGTCATGACACGAGAATGCAACTCAAGTACGATTCATGAATTCATCGAGAGAAACCTGAATTTGAACTTAAACTAAACACAATCCGTTTAGAGCCATTGTTAACTATTAGTCCGAATAAGCCAATACTTTTGGGACCAATGGATGCTCTATTATTACCAACACTTTGATTCTTTTTTTTTTTTTCATAATTTTTACCGTTGCGTCTGGCATTGAAACTAAGTACTCTGTATTTAGAGCTCGTTCTATTTATTGTTAGAATAAGCAAAATGTGAACAGTCATATTTATTAAATAAATCAAGAACAAAAATCTAGAACTTTCATTTGCAAGTTATTGGTATATATTCATCAAACTATGGAGCGTTGCACTGTTAGACCGTTAGATAACTCTAGCATAACCTCAAACTATAACAACACATTTTAAAAGAGGAGATTATCTTAACTTTGGCACAATGCACAATGTGGTCTATAAACTTTTAATTTGTTCAACATGATTCTTGAACTTTACCCCAATGTGCAATGTGGTCCCTAAACTTTTAATTTGTTTAATGTGGTCCCTGAACTTTTGATTTATGTTCAATATTCAGGGACTACATTGAATAATTTAAAAGTTTAGGGATGACATTGAATATTGGGTTAAAGTTTAGGGAGCACATGCACATTAGGTCAAAGTTCATGGACCATTTATATCATTTTCCCTTAAAAGAATGAGGGTGGGGACGAGTCGCAACTAGAGTGATTGAAGAACATATGAACTGGTGTGCCGTGTGGAGCTGTCTTAATAGTATTGGACCTCATCTTGAAATATATATATGAAACTCTTAAATGCACTTTGAGGATAAAAAATTCAATAAAACTCGGTAATATACATGTTCTATAAATGTTTATGCAAATTGACCCATTTTTTTAGATTAATTGAATATTTTACACGAGATGCGCCAGTTGGATCTTATTATAATCTCTCTGTGCATATGGAAAAGAGGGAGAAGCGCAAAATGTCCAGCATGTGGTTGAAATCAATCCATAATCTACACGGAACGTTATGCTTGCATAATTCATCGTTATATACAGCTTTACAATTCTTTCTATGAATGCTTCATTCGATTTTTATATTTCCAAATCAGCGAAAATTCTTTCTCTAGTTCGTCTTCTCTTCCACGATAGCGCTGATAGCTTCTGATATTGTGTCAGTCAATTTTCAAACCGGTCAAAGCAATAGTTATGGGCCTGTCTGGAGACATCTCCAGACGTAAAGACCAGAAGTTTCGCGAGAGCAGGGCCCGGTTTGGAGAGAGCTCTGGGCGAGACCAGACGTTTCTCCATCTTTACAGAAACTTCCATTGGAGTTCGATCCTTAGCTCTTCTTCTCCTCTCCTATAAATACCAGGCATGTCCGTCACCTGCTCCCCACTTCAAGAAAAGGAAAGCATCAGCAAGAGAGAGCATCAGTCCGACCATCAATCACCAAACGTCTTTGAATCACCCAACAAGCAGCGGAAGAAGCAGATACAATGTCGCTCATCCCAAGCTGGTTCGGCGGCCGTCGCAGCGACGTCTTCGACCCTTTCTCTCTCGACCTCTGGGACCCCTTCAAGGACTTCCGTTTCTCTTCCTCGTCCCTCTCCGCCTCTACTTTCCCTCAAACTCTCCGGGAGAATACCGCTTTCGTGAACACGAGGATCGACTGGAAGGAGACCCCGGAAGCCCACGTGTTCAAGGCGGATCTTCCCGGGCTCAAGAAAGAGGAAGTCAAGGTGGAGATCGAAGACGATCGGGTGCTCCAGATAAGCGGCGAGAGGAATGTGGAGAAGGAGGACAAGAATGACACGTGGCACCGAGTAGAGAGAAGCAGCGGGAAGTTCATGAGGAGGTTCAGGTTGCCCGAGAATGCGAAGATGGATCAGGTCAAGGCCTCGATGGAGAACGGAGTGCTCACCGTCACTGTTCCCAAGGTGGAGGAGAAGAAGCCTGAGGTCAAGCCCATCGAGATCTCTGGTTGAACTCAACTTCTTGTGGTTGCAGGAACGAGCGGTTTACGTCCTATAATGTTCGGCTTTCTTGTGAGCAAGTATAATTTTGGATTTTTTTCTTTCGTTAATGTGTCATGCAAGAGGTTGTCGGTGTTTGTGCGACTGTGTAATCAATGTGTCATCTCTGTTTTTGATGTTGTATTGTATTTTGGTCGGGCCACAGTGTGGCGCTTGAATATGAATAATCTTTGATGAGGTTTGCAATATTTGCTCTCTGGTTTGCCTGATCTGTAACAGATTGAGCTATTACACATGGTACCGGAGCAGTACCAAAAGGGCCTTTGGCCTTTCTCCGGGGGCTATCTGAACCGGCGTTCCTGAGCTCCAGTTCGTTGATATGGTTGTTGGCTATTTCGTGCAATGTAGATTTCATCGTAGCAACGGTGCATTTGATCGGTGCGGTTTACAGAAATACCACGACTAACGTCACAGAATTACCACACATTCAAACACTCTCACATTCTCTACTAAGCTAAAGTGTGCAATTGATGGACGCGGCTTCAATGCTAATGACCATCAGCAGTCCTGTGGAGGGAGAAATCGGATGGCTCCTGATGAACCATCGCCCGGGACTTACTCCTAAAAGCCCGACTGCCGAAGAGCAAGAACCCACCAGCATGTCCCGCGACAGCAGCGATTAGAACACTGGCGTTAAAGGACATGACGGCGAGCATCACCACGTAGGCCACCGTGATATGAACAGCGTACATCACTGTCCGCATGAGGCTAGCCACGACGTTGTTGATGCCGGGTCTTACGATCCTGGCGTGCGAGATCCACTCCACGAGCACGGAGAGCCAGAACACCAAGGCCCCGGAGCTGGGACTGTGCCAACAGGAGAACATGGCGTCTGAGCTCTTTCCCCAGTAAAATGCCATGTGGTTCTTCACGTGAATTGTGAAGCTTAGACAATTTATGGTGCTCTTTCGTTCACAAAATCGAAGGAGGGAAAGAAGATCAAGAAAGGAAAAGTAGTACATGAAATGGAGGTACGCACCAAAGCCATCACGATCAATTATACTATTCGTTCTGCCATATTACATTCAGTGATCTTGCGTAATTCGCAAAAAAAGAAGAAGAAAAATGCAACAGCAGAAGTGGGCAAAAGTGGATGAACCAGAACCACACACAAGTCTCAGGACTCAAAAGGGATGGATTGGGTCGATGGCAAATTTATTAACTCACGATGGAGTCATTGCGGTTTAATACATGATTTCTGCGTACTGCCTCTCTTCATGTGGACTGCTTGTGTAGTACGAATTTCAAACCACGGACACGAGCGCAGCTAAAGCTCTGTTTCTCCACCAGCTTTTGTAAAGTTATGGCGTGAGATTCCGAATGTTGGGTCACGGCAGAATCGCGGTAGGTATGCCGACTTTGCTTCTTACGCACATGCTCGAAAAGGTTTAAAACTTCTCGTCCAAATGACCTTGAAAATAGGTCAAAACAGTGAAGTCTTGGTTGTTGAACGACAAGATTGTACGGTGTATTGGTGTACCTTAGAATTTCCAGTACAGTTAAGGCATAAACTCCAGAAATTATGATGACTTTCTTTTTTCGTTTCTATCGCATTCTTGACATTTTTTGCTGGACATTAGTGGATGCCTAATACATAATTGCTGAAACGCAAAATTGGGCTCCTTTCTTTTCTATCGATTTCGTATTCCTGCTTAGAAGGAAAACATTCATGAGAAACATTTACGTTCAAACGCATCAACAAACATTGAAGAAGTAAATTTTTTTTACTGAAATGCATTCTATATGATATATACGGTTTTTCTCTCTCTCACGTGGTGTCCGAGCCGTATGAGGAATATCCTGATGTTGAGTGTAGCAATATGCACCTTCACAAACTAAATCTTTGCACAATAGCCTTAGTGCAATCATAGCCCGTTTGCTTTACCGTAGTCCAAGAGCAGCTTCTCTCGTCCATCAGCTTGTTCGTTACTAGAGTCGAGCTTCTTGATCACCCCATTAGTCATGAAAACAAGGCCGTCCAGCTTGTCGTCTTGTTGCCCATCCACAAGTTCCTTCTGTAACAACTAGGCTAAGCTCAAGTGATCGTAAAGCCCATAAGGCAATTTCTAAGTATTTTAGTTCTTGTGTTGGATAATTTGCAGGAAACCGGTTTACTTACTGGGAAACCTGTTGTTACTTCAATAGACCCAAACGTCATATTATTTCTCGGTAAGGAATAGCCATTTCCTGACCTCCGAAGATATAGAAGATAGGTTGGTAAGGTGAACTATCTCATGATTAGTAGACCAGATGTATCTTTTGCTGTCAATGTCGTGGGCCAGTTTTTGGATGCACTGATGAAAACATATTGGGATGCAGTGGTTCGAATTGCGAAGAAAATTAAAGGTGCACTTGGCAGAGGACTATTGCAGCGGAGTAGATGCCATACTTAGGTAGTTGGCTACACTGATGCTGACTGGCTGGTGTCCCTTTAATCGGAGATTCACGGCTGATTCTTGCATGATCAGTGAAGGAACCTGATCTCAGGGAAGAGCAAGAAACTGAATGCTCTGGCTCGCTTCTGTATATAGGCTGGATATCAAGCTATGGCGGTAACCACTTGTGAGTTGATTTGGTTGAAAAAATTGTCAACATAATTGGATATGACATAGTCGCAAATAATGATTTTGTTTTCTGATAATCAAGCCATGTTACTTTCAATCCTGTTTTCCATGAAAGGACCAAACATACAGGGGTTGACTGTCACTTTGTTCAATAAAAACTACAGTCTCGAGAAAATAAAAAAGTGTTTGTTAGAACTGATGATTAGTTAGCTGATGTATTCCCTAAAACCTTGGAATCCTGAATCAAGTATATATGTAACAAGCTAGGCATACATGGCATATATACCCTAGGAATAGAAAATAGTATCTCAGTGGATGTGTATATTATTGTATAATATTTTGTAATATTATGTTTCTTATCTTGTGAGAGTTGAATATATTATAATTACATGCGTGCACTCCATATATAACATACACGATTTTTCTCTCCCATACTTTCTATCCTTCTCACATTTTAACTGTAATCTAACAAATACGTGATTATATGCATGTACACTCCTTCCACCTAATGGCCTAAGCTTTTAGGTTGGATGTTCTTTCCACAGAACACAAACTATAAATAGAGGCCATTAAGTTTGTGTAATTGCATCAAATGTTTTCAGAGATCAGAACATCAAACTTTTGAACTTTTTGCAGCACACAAACTTGTCTCCAAGCACTGCTTAGTAGCAGATATCTCTGTGCTGCTACAATGATGCGAGCAAGTCGACTAGATAGATCAAGAACTGGCGAGAAAATACAGCTTCGGCAATACTAAAAGTGGCCCAGCGCTCCAAGTCCAAGATCCTCTGCCTTATCTCTTTGCCTTTTTTCTCCTGCATCAATCTTCTAACAGATCTTTCCAAGGTTCCTCTCTATCACACCCTCCAGTTCAAATCGGACCCTCCATCCATGTGTCAGGTACCTCGCGTTCACCTTTAGGTCACCTAACGGTTGACATATCATTGGCACCCCTTCGCATATACTCTCCAAGGTGGAGCTCCATCCACAGAGACCTCAAAACCCTTCCGCTGCGTCATGAGCCACTACTTTCTTCTGAGGTGCCCATTTCACAATGCAAGCCCAAGTTGTCTGAGTTCCTCATCCATTGACTCGCTGGGATGGAACCAGGCCTAATCACCCACAACAAAGGCTGCTCACTATTTGCCAGACCCCATGCCATTTCAGATTAACGATTTTCGTTCATACGTGCTGTGCTTCCCAAGATGGCATACTATGAGTTTGCTTATCAAGCCAAGAAATGCAACTGTTGTCCTCATCCAGCAAGGTAACGGTAGAGGTAGGAGCAAGTGTAGAATATAATGCCTATCCAAAAAAGTGGAACTTGGTACTTTTGGTGGAGCTGCATCAGCGATGATCCTCAAGGCACCTAATGGTGTTGCATATAATGGCTAAAGATGATCTGAAGCTCACCAAGAATATCATCTCCATGAAATGGTCTAATTGTCTGAAATTGGAGATTGGTAGGTCTTTGAACCTGAGGGGATGATTGATATCAATTATCAATCAACAGGAAATGATGATAATCTAATAGAATAACAGCATGTACCTGGGAGAGAAATGTGTCCTTGGGCCTTTAGCTGGAGAAAAACAGGGCAAACTAATTGCATTGGCAGCACTACGGGTCTATAAAACAATACTAGGTATCTTCAAATGGCCGCTTTGAAGAAGTACACGAGCACATCATATATGATGAAAACGATCTCCTCAAAGGCTCTGAGCGTCTCATGCCCCATGTCAAGCACCCTCTAGAGCTAGAGTCACAGATGACATTGAGCCTTAGCACTAGAGCTCTTATGTCCGTGGATCTGATCTCTCACTCTGATAAGCCGTCCAGTATGCATAGGAAGGAGAAATCAGGGTTAGGCTAACGGGGTGGACTCTGGTACTGTATGTCGGCAATTTTGATGGCATAGCCCTTGGATTTAAGATTTTGCCAAGCTGAAGCATAGGAGCAAGGTGTGAAATGGAAGGGGGACCGGCAGCAATCTGTTGCGGTTATGCCCTCAGATTTCGCATCTTAGCTTTGTCCATCTCTGATTGAGGCACTTGGGAAGTCCAAGCAGCACTCATCAAAAAATTTACCCGTGGATAGCCTGTCCATGCAGGGTATACAATATCTTGATTGAGAAGATTTGAATTCGTACGAGTTTTTCTCAAATTCTAATGCTGTCTGAGAGACCAACAGAGATTTCTCTTAGACTTATCATTCATGCATTGCAATTCGCGAGCGAATCAAAAAGCTTCCTGGACGATGGCTTTGAAATATGACATCGAGCATAGCATGAAGATACAAAATCCTCACAAAACGCAGCGCACACAAAAGCCACCATCTGGCAAAGACTTTAGAAATACATATTGTATTACTATTTTAACTAATGCGAGTTCCATAGTTTTAGCTGACAGCAGTACATATTAATACGACTCATGAAGCACAGGAAGAAACCGACATACACAACTCTCTGCACACACACGGAGCCATCTGAAGTTTAACCATCACGAAATCAACCGGATATGTCGATGGCCTTGACCTCGGGCTTCTTCTCTGCTTCCAACTTGGGAACAGTGACGGTGAGCACTCCGTTCTCCATCGATGCCTTGACCTGATCCATCTTCGCGTTCTCGGGCAACCTGAACCTCCTCATGAACCTCCCGCTGCTCCGCTCCACCCTGTGCCACGTGTCGTTCTTGTCCTCCTTCTCCACCTTCCTCTCTCCGCTGATCTGGAGCACCCGGTCGTCCTCGACCTCCACCTTCACTTCCTCCTTCTTGAGCCCCGGCAGATCGGCCTTGAACACGTGGGCTTCTGGGGTCTCCTTCCAGTCGATCCTCGTGTTTACAAAGGCGGAATTCTCCCGTAAAGTCTCGGGGAAAGAGGGTGACAGCTGCGATGAGGCGAGAGGGAAGTCCTTGAAAGGGTCCCAGAGGTCGAGGGAGAAGGGGTCGAAGACGTTGCTGCGACGGCCACCAAACCAGCTCGGGATGAGCGACATATTGTCTCTGCTTCTTCTGCTGTTAAAAAATCAACGGACGATGTTGGCGACTGATTGGTGCACAGATGCTTCTCTTGCGAATGCTTTCTTCGTGTTCTTGGGTTTGGGAAGAAGCAAGGACGCGCGGGCTATTTATAGGAGGCAGAGGAGGTTTCTCGTACTTTCATGAGCTTTTGAGATATTCTCAAATGGAAGTTTCTGTTTCTGTTTTCTGGTATGATGAAGAAACATCTGGTCTCGGGTCAAGATCGACCGGAGATTGGGCCTTCCTCATGGACCGTGATCAACTGCTTTCGTGGGCTGAAATCTCTGCCTAATGCTGCCATCTTCTTGGTGGAATACGGCTTACTTTTGCTCACTCTCAAATTGTCATCACCGCGATATTCACAACGATTTATTTCAAGGAAATAACTCCGTAGTAAAGAAAATTTAGATTGAACACATCACATCATTTTGATTTCTCATCACCCAGATAAGCTTCATCGTCATAGGAAACGAAAGAAAGATTGTTCCGAAGGAATTTCTAGAAGTGAAGCGAGTCGAGTTACCATGAGTGAGCGATTGGTGGATTACTTGAACTCTGCTCCTTTTTCTCGAGTTTGAATAACTCGGTTACGTAATATCCGAGCTCGAGTTAAAAAGTTTGACTCGAGTAAACTCACGAGTCTATTCGAATAGAAAAATGCTTGTAGTTTCATCGTATTTTTTTTATGTCTAGTGGGAGCAGAACTCGAGCTTATACTGGAGTTTAGACTGTAATTTCCCTGCAAATCCAGTTGAGTTGACTGGAGTCCAAATGTAGTAAAAAACTGAAGAAGAAGCTCGAACAATAAACCTCATCGACTCAGTTACATCCCTAAAGTACCTCTTCAGTTTGGTCATGGCCATGTCTTGCTAGTGCATGCGCGCAAGTATTCACCTCGCGGTAGCTATGTTGGAGAAAGCGGTCCAGGATTCGGGTTCCCAACAACCTGCAGTCATCGACAATACTGGAGAACAGCCATGGCGTGGAGTTCGACGATCAATCTCCAAATTCCACGATCCACAGCAAGTTGTAATCCATCTCGAGAACCCACAACTCAGCAAAGACAGACGAGGAGGTAGAGCCAATAATTCGTGAAAAATTCACAGACCCTATGGCCCTCATGACTCGTGAGTAGGCAAAATGCCTCCTGCACACGTCTTACCCAGGTTTTCCAAAGCCAAGCCATCTGTATTTATTCGTATGCAAAAAGTTCCAGAGGAGATGAAGTTTGATGATGCTGGAGATGTTCTTTGTACCTAATTAAACTTGATCCATGTATGAAGAGGCTCCGTGAAGCTCTTCATACATGAATTAGGAATACCCACTGTTCCAGACGTCGTGAGTGGCGGACAGTCACGAAGAAAATGGAGGACATCCTCCTAAAGAAAACCACAAATGCTGCAAATTCGCATTTTGCATAATGCGGAGCTTATTATGATTGATGAGCCAAAGGAAAGTTTGGATCCTAGGAATGGTATGATTTTTCCAGATCCAACTCCAATCATTCTTTACTTGGAGCAGAGGAAAATTCGTCAATGGCGATATCATAGGCATCCCCAGTCTTGGACTGCCCATCATCAGTGGACTTCCAGGCAAGAGAATCTTCCTTGCTCCTACCGTGAGCGGTAGGATCGCCCGAATTTTTCTGTTGATATCTTCAGCAAAGTGCGGGAGATTGAAAAAGTCCCGAGCACCAGGGCTGACCCAACAACCAGAAACAGTCATATTTTCGTCGCCCTTACTAAGGGGACCAACAAAAGGGATCCAAGATGGCCTAAAGAGCTCTCCAATTGCGAGAAACTCTAGTTCTACCGGAAAATGGGATGGATCTTCTACGGAGGTATTTCGCAGAGAGAGTTTTAGCCCACAGTTTGTTCTCTTCCTCGAGGAAATGCCACTTAAGTTTAGCAAGAATGGCTTTCTTTTTACCTCTGGCTCTATACAAGCCAATAAGCCTTTGCTTTTTGAACAAGTGACGAGACTTCCAATCTAGAAGATGAAGTTTTCTCTTACTATCTGCAGACCCCCGATGAAGTCTCTCTCAATTTTTCGAATTCTGTCGAGGACATCGGGAGGAAGACTAACACATTGCATATAATATTCGGGAATAGCTTCCATAACAGACTAACCGTGACAATGGTGCTGCAGTTTTTCCTGTTGGCGCAGGCAAATAAAATAAGGTCATCCGCGAAAGATAAGTGGGAGAACAAAGGGCTTTCCTGATTGACTCCGATGGGGGTCCATGCCTTATCCTCGCATGCATCCAGGATTTTTCGGCTCAGGTATTCCATGCACTGGACGAAGATGTCCAGAGAAATGAAGCCACCTTGTCAAATACCCCATGAAGGCTAGAAACTATCTAGAGTACCTCCACTGAAAAGAAAGGAGGTCGTGGTGGAAGAAATACAGAGCATAATGAGTTTTATCCAAGAATCTGGAAAATTGAACAAGGTAATCCTCATTGTAACTTATCATAAGCCTTGGACAGACCAATACTTAACAATCACCGTACCCGCCTTACCGCGTATAGTGAACCATTTCTTGTGCGGTGATGACCTTATCGATAGCTCTCTTCAGCCAGGGATGAAGCTACTCTGAAGAGGAGAAATTAAGGTCAATAGCTTTATAAACAGTGTTGCACAGACTAATAGGCCAGAACTGAGCAATGCTTTCTGGAGCCCGTTAGTTTTATATCAGTTTCCCTCTTTCTTCGTCTCTTTTCCTTAATCCTTCCTTTCAACTTTTTCCCTCAAATTTCTTTAACTTCTCTGTGCAAGCTCTATTAATATTGCTTAATCAAACCTTTCTTGGTCCATAACTTGAACTAGGCGAATCCATGAAATTGATTTGATCTACGTGTGACTATATATCATGCAATTTACAATGTGACAATTCCGGCATTTTATAATGGGATATTACAAAAAAAAAATCTTCAAATTTGCACTAACATATAAAAAAAACTATCCTTTCTTTTTTAAAACCTTCAATTTGCATCTCCTCCTTTTTTCATTATTTGCATCTCCTTCAATAAGCTTGTTGATTTAGGATATCCGTATTCCCCCTTTCTTCTGATTTATGTTTTTGCTGGGCGGGAAGAACATTCATCGAACATAATAGTAGGGCAATCAATCTTGAATGAGGCTGAGCCAATATCGACACAGCCCATTTACACGAGATGTTGTTAACCATTTTCATGTCAAGCTTACATAGGTTTCTATAATGAAAGAAACAACTCATTGGTGCCCGAATGCTAAATGTATCATGTCAGCTCCATCCTTTTTATGACATACTTAGACAAGTTTAACTATACAGTTAACAAGTTAATTGGGTCGACACAACACATAATATATACTCAGATACATTTAGATACGTCTAAACATATTCAACATGTTTGTTCTAAGAGTCCATGACTTAAACGTAGTAAATGTGTCACGTTGTCCAACACATTTAATAAGTGTATCAAGTTTAGATTTCGCAATTGTGACATAATGAATAAACATGTTATGTTCGGGTGAAACTAAGTCTGATTAGATACGATTAGAACGTGATAAACATAAACTGCCAACCCTAATTAATCTCGAACAAGTGAAAGGAGTAGTGAATTCGAGCCATTCAGATCAGCTCCGCTGGTTAGAAAGAAAACAAAGATTGCTTCAACACAAACTTGCATATGACAAGCCAACAGATTTCATCATTGCATCTAAGTATATATCTGTTCTGTTCTGTTCTTCAACGCCAGAAGACCGAATCTGCACTTTCTGCAGTACACATACTTCATTCTGTGCAGTGCTTTAGTAGCAAACGACTCTGTCCTGCTAGAGCGATGTCAGCAACTTGACTAGCTCGCTCAGATAATGGCAAGAAGATCCGGCATCACCTACACTAAAATCAACCTTGTTCTTCAAATCCAAGACACTCTGCCTCATCTCTTCACCTTCCTTTTCCTTCATCAATGTTCTAATAGCTCTTTCTACTGTCCCTCTCTCTATCTCACCCTCCAGTTCTAATCCTACCCTCCATTCATGAGTCAAGTACCTTGCATTCACCTTTTGGTCCCCAAAACATGGTTGACATATCATTGGAACACCTTCACATATACTCTCCAAGGTGGAGTTCCATCCACAGTGGCTCCAAAATCCTCCCACCGCCTCATGAGCCAGTACTTTCTTCTGAGGTGCCCATTTCACAATGCATCCCCTGTCCTTAACACATTCTTTGAATTCTTCATCCATTGACTCAATCCATTCCAAACCTGGAATTGAGCCAGGCCTAATAACCCACAAGAAAGGCTCCTTGCTATTTGCCAAACCCCAAGCCATTTCAGACAGTTGGTCTTGGCTCATATGTGCTACGCTTCCCAAACTCACATAAATGACTGAATTATGAGTCTGCTTGTCAAGCCATGGAATGCAACCAGTATCCTCTTGCAGTAAGCTGGCAGCTGAGGTAGGAGCGAATTTGTGTAGAGGGCCAACTGGAAAAATCGGAACTTGGTACTTTCGGTTGAGCTGTGCCAGAGGTGACTCTTCGAGGCAGTGAACTGTGTTGAGTATAACGGCCGAAGACGGTCTGAGATTATATGCCAAGGCTACCACCTCGAAGAAATAGTCTAAACTTCCAAAATTGAAGGTTGGTAGGTCACCGAACCTGAGGGGCTGATGCAGGGGCACCGGAACCTGCAACATGGAATCTAATAGAACACAGGGCAGTCGTTAGCTAGCACAACAAGAAGTGAGCTAGAGCCCATTGGCTTATATACTTAGTGGTATGATGACATTCAGGATTAAAATCTGGCTTGGGTGTCAAACATGGATGATGACACAGAAACCAGTCTTGAATAGAGTACAGTCATAGAAGAGACTCGTCAGATCATAAAACTACAGGGTGATGCTGAAGGTCACATATGACAGATTTTAAAACTACATTTGATTTTTGGCAATGCATCTATCCTCACAAACAAGATGGATTAAGAGCAAGATTTCTCCGCAACCGTGATATTAATTAGGAAGGAGATAACTGTAGCTTTAATAAGAGAAACGAGCGTGTACCTGGGACAGGGATGTGACCTTGTGCCTTTAACTCGTGAAGAATCGGGCGAACTATGGTAGTAGCAGCACTGCTCGTATATAAAGCAATGCTAGGAATCTTCAAATCGCGGGCAGCGGCTTCGGAGAAGTACACGAGTGCATCGTAGATGATGCAGCAGATCTTCTCACCCGGCTCTGTATGGTTTGTGCCCTGACTTAGGCACTCCCTAAAACTGGACTTACAGTTATCATTAAGCCTCAGCACGATGGCTGCCAGATCAGGGTTCCGAACCTCTTGTTCGGACAAGCCATCCGGTATGCATAAGAAAGCGAAATCGGGGTGAGCCGAAGAATCTGGACTGTTGAACTGTGTATGAGCAATTGTGATGGAGAAGCCCCTGGACTTGAGGATGGTCGCCAGCTGAAGCATGGGAGTGAGGTGGCCCTGGAATGGCCCTGGGACCAGGACCAATCTCTTGCTATTTCGCCCTCGATTTTCCATCTTCTTTTTTCCAACCGAAGATATTCAGATGTTATGCGAAGTTATGCTCTTGAAGACGGGGGCTTTTGCTGATTCAGGCTGGTTTTACTATCTTTAAAAGTTTACACAGAAAAGAAGTAATGGGATGGTGGATGCAAAGACCCAGCATTGAAGGACAAGTGAACAGGTCCCTCCGAACGGTCAATTTGCGAAAGTTAGGAATAGTCGCACTTTCTGAACGTTCGTGGTCAAGTTTGACACGGCACTTAATGAAACATTTAAAGGGGCACTCGCCATCTCGCCCCCTCTCTCTCTCTGTGGCTTCTGCTTCTTGGCAGCTATTCTGGTTCATAGCATCTTGATTTAGATTATTCATTTCCATGAGCAATAAATGGGACTCACGTCAACCCTCTTCCCTGGCTTGTCCTCGTGAACTAGTGGATATAATTCATACGCTGCTGGCTAGGAAAATTCCAAATAATTCCCGAAGTGAAGCCAAATGAAAGACAGGTAAAGCAAAGATTCACTTCGGCGATCCAACGAAGCAGGCGAAACGGGGCTGAGAATTGTAAGATTGAAGTTAAGCTTTTTACCAAAAAAGTATTGCGAGTTCAGATTACATCAGTGTCTCAGAGACAGAGACCCGCGTTCATACGACTCTCGAAACACAAAAGAAAGAGATGAAACACACAGACTCTGCACACACGAAGCCACGATTTCATATTAGCTGTCGTAAGTTTCCATCACAGGCTCAACCAGAGATCTCAACGTTCTTGACCTCAGGCTAGGAAGCACCGACACGCTGGGGAGGCGTCCGTGTCGGTGTCGGACACGTGTCGCGTGTCCGACACGCTCGGACACGCGTGTCCATTCGTCACCGAGGGAGATGAGGAAGAAGGTGCAAATCTCTGGCGCCGAGGACGACGCCCTCCACGCCGTCTTCTCCTTCGCCTCCCGCTTCTCCGGCGCCGAGGACGACGCCCTTCATGCCATCATCTCCTTTGCCTCGCGCTTCGCTGGTGACGGAGGAGAAGGAAAAGGTGGGAGGAGCCTGCGGGTCGTGCGGAGGAGCAAGCCGGAGAGAGGAGGAGGCGGAGGGGGGAGGGATAGAGAAGAAGATGTTATTAGGGTCTTGACAAAGTGAGGCTAGGCTTTCAATAATGGGCTGCTTTTTTTTTATTTTTGATCTTGTACTTTTCTTTTTTTAAAATTTGAATATTTACTTTTAGTTTCTTAACTAACATATTTATTGATACATTTATGTGTATAATTTTTTAGGGTAAATTCATTCTAGTTTATTATTATTATTTATTTACTTAATTGAATCAAATTTAAAAATGATAATTTATCATGTATATATAAAAATATATATTTAATATATAACGTGTCTCAGGCTCCGTTCGTTTGGCAGAAAATATTCTCTTTTTGGAAAATATTTTCCCGGAAGTCATTTTCCTGGAAAATGTTTTCCCGGAACATAATTTTCCGGTGTTCGGCGACCAACATGAAAAAGTTTCGAAAATATTTTTCACCGGCGCGGCGGCGGTGGCGGCCGGCGACCGGCGGCGGCGGTGGCGGGCGGGCTGCCGGTGGCGGCGGCGGCGGGCGGGCGGCCGGCGACCGGCGGCGGGCGGCCGACGGCGGTGGCGGGCGGGCGGCCGGCGGCCAACGGGGGTGACCGGCGATCAACTTTCTCTCCCACGGAAAACATTTTCCCTCCCATGGGCAATTTTGCCTTCAATTTGGGGAAAAATGATTTCCTCTTTGTGAAAAGAGGAAATCATTTTCCTCAAAACAATGAAGGATTTGGGGTGGGGAAGGAAAATATTTTCCCACGAAAAACATTTTCCGCCCCCGAACACCGGAAAACGCAGAAAATATTTTTCGGAAAAATATTTTTCCGCAAACGAACACAGCCTCAATGTATCAGAATTCTCTATTTTTTGAGAAATGATGTGTCGCGTGTCGTGTCGTGTGTTGCGTGTTAGTGCTACTTAGACCTCAGGCTTCTTCTCCTCCACCTTCGGGACAGTGACGGTGAGCACTCCGTTCTCCATCAAAGCCTTGACTTGATCCATCCTCGCATTCTCCGGCAACCCGAACCTCCTTATGAACTTCCCGCTGCTTCGTTCCACCCGGTGCCACGTGTCGTTCTTGTCCTCCTTCTCCACCTTCCTCTCCCCACTGATTTGGAGCACCCGATCGTCCTCGATCTCGACTTTCACTTCCTCTTTCTTAAGCCTAGGAAGATCGGCCTTGAACACATGGGCTTTGGGAGTTTCCCTCCAGTCGATCCTGGTGTTGACGAAGGTGGAGTTTCCCTGGAAGACGGGGGGGAAATCAGAGGCGAAGAGGGATGGTGAAGGGAAAGGGAAGTGCTTGAAGGGGTCCTAGAGGTCAAGAAAGAAAGGTTTGAAGGCGTCGTTGCGTCGGGCGCCGAACCAGCTTGGAATGAGTGACATAATCGTCTCTGAGATCGTTGTTTGATCGAAGGCTGATGATGTTGAAGGACAAGTTTTGCTCAATTTATGCTCGGGTTTCAAATTCTTGGTGATTTGCTTTCTTTCTAGATTCTTGTTGGAAGGAGAGGGACATGCTGGGGTATTTATTAGGAGAAGAGAGGTCTTCTCGTACGTTCATGAGATTTCTGGAACGAGGTTTAAGCCAAAGGGAATGTTCTGGTTACGAGCTTCTAGCTCTTTCTCAAGACTTATAATACGTTAAAGTTCTAAAATTTGTTATAAAAGTACAATTAAGCTTTAAAATTTTCAAAAAATACAATCAATTCCTAAAACTTATCAAATTGGTGCAATCAAGTCATTCCGTTATTCTAGCAAAAAAAAAAGTCATTCCGTTAACTCTGTCAAGTACTGATGTGACCTTTTTTTATTATTTTCTCTATCCTACGCTGCGCTGATGTAGTTAAAATGACGTCGTTTTGGTTCAAATATAATTTTTTAATATAATTTTATTTAAGTCAAATTTTAAAAAGGGTTAATACCATAAAAAAAATCCCAAACTGGTACATCTGTGATAAATTTATTCCAAACTAATTTTTTGACCACCAAAAACCCTAAATTGATACATTTATGACAAATTTACCCTCCGTCAGTTTTCTTTAAATTTTATCGTCAAATTGCTGAGTTGGATGACATGTGGCAGTTGACGGGTGTACAAGTTTGGAGTTTTTTCTTCCGTTTGTCATAAGTTTACCGGTTTGTGATTTTTCGTGTTATTAATCCAATTTAACGGAAACTAACGGAGAGTAAATTTGTCACAGGTGTATCAGTTTGGAGTTTTTAGTGATCAAAAAATTAATTTGAAGTAAATTTGTCACAAGTGTACAAGTTTAGGATTTTTCGTGGTCAAAAAATTTGTTCAGAGTAAATTTATCACAGATGTACTAGTTTAGAGTTTTTCGTGATATTAACCAAAGTAAACTCTAAAAAAGTAAAAAAAAAAAAAAAGGAAAACATAGACAAGGGCTTGCCAACAGCAGCCCTCCCGCCTAAGTTTTCCTCTTTTTTTCTTACTTGTGTTTTTTTAAGTTTGCTTATTTTTAAGATTATTTAAATAAAATATGTATTTAAAAAATTAGATTTAGACCAAAACGATGTTGTTTTAAATTTATATTTCATGTTTTAGCCACGACATCACCTCATAGAAAAGAAAAAATAATAAAAAGTGACACATCAATATTTTCAGTTAACAACGGAGTTATCTAGAACCCATGATGACTTTAACAACGATGGTGATCGAACGAGGCATCTTCAGCCGTTCTTTGGAAGGTGATGGTGGGCGGGTGACAGGTGGGAGAGAGAAAGTGAAAGAGAGAGAAACGCGGGCTAGGGTTTGTGATTTTTTTTTTCTTTTTGGGAAGGCTGGTTTGGGAAAGGAAATACCAATTTCTTTAATAAGTACGGTTGTGAGGATATAAGTTGATATGAAAATGAAAAACTCTAAGTTATAGGTTTCAAAAGTAAGGATGGTATTTAATGTTTAGTGCAAATCTCATGATACTTTTTGCAATTATTCCTCTTATAATTATAAGTATCAATAGTCTCTCGAGATCGATATGACTTAGGAATATTTTTTGAATTGTCCTTTATAGAGTATGACACTTTGTATAAAATTTAGGGAAAATTCCAAATAAAGACCCGAAATGCCATCATTTTCTCAAATAATGACATAAAGTGGACTTTGTGTCAAATAAGAACATGAAGTGTTTTTTTTTTCTCAAATAAGAACCTGAAGTAGTTATAACAGTTTCAAATAAAAGTTGCACCTCGCCGGCCGACCAAATTTTCTAATCGATCAAGGAAATTTTTGTCCAAAAATAATTTTAATTAAATTAAATTAAAAAATTTTAAAAAGAAAAAAACAAGGGAGGGCTGGCAGCCCTCCCCCACCTGTGGCCGCCAGCCCATCGCTAGTGGGGTGGCGGCCATGGCCGGCGGGGTCACTGACGCTTCAACGAGGGCCTGGTGGCCCTCGCCAGAATTGGGAGGGTCGGCAACCCTCTCCCAGATCTAGCGAGGGTCACCGGCCCTCGCCCCGGTTTGGGCCAGTGTCATCGGCCCTCACCTTAGTTTGGGAGAGGGCCGCCAGACCTGTGCGAGGGTCGCCGACCCTCCTGCAGACCTAGACAAGGGCCGGCGACGCTTGCCCAGACCAGGGTGAGGGTTGGCAACCGTATCCAGATCTGGGAGAGGGTTGCCCGAACCTCCTAGTTACGGCGAGGGTCACCAGCGACCCCATCGGCCATGGCCGCCGCCCCGCTAGCGATGGGGCAATGGCCATAGTAAGCCGGTGGCCATAGCCCTCCCCCTGTTTTTATTTTTTTTGAGTTTGTTTTTTATGGAAAAAAAAACAAAAGGAAAGAAAGAAAAAAAAAATTAAAAGACAAAAATGCCCTCGACTCCGGTAAGGTTATGCCCTTTTTTTAGATTGAAATAGCCACTTCAGACACTTATTTGAGACAAGGTTCACTTCAGATCCTTATTTGAGAAATGAGGATACTTGATGTCCTTATTTGACACAAGATTCACTTTAAGTCCTTATTTGAGAAAATGAGAGTACTTCGGGTCCTTATTTAAGATTTTTCCTAAAATTTATAGCAAAAATTAACTTGAACACAACAAGATGCGATAATCCCTCAAGAGACTATAAAAAAGAGTGTTTCTAAGGATCCTTAGGAATAGATGTGCAATGGTTGACGATCATCGAATAAAAAAAAGAGTAAACCTTGCCTATTTTTTTGTAATTGCCTTCAAGTTTTAGTATGTTACAATATTTTGTAGAGGAGTTACCAAAAAATACAAACGATCACGACTTGTTATGACCCTAGGATAGACATGGCCACGGTTCAGGAACCGCCGGTTCCGGTTCGTGGCCATGTATGAACCGGCGGTTCTGGGCCGGTTCCGGTTCCGGCCGGTTCCGGTTCGAGGGGGGAGGAGGAGAAAAGGGGAGGAGGCGCAGGGTAGCGAGGGGGGAGGAGGAGGGGCTGTCGGCATCGGCGGCTGCGGCCATGGGCGGGGGCGACGGCGGCGACGGCGGCTGGGGTCAGATCTGGGAAGACGGGGGGTGGGCAGAGGAGAAAAGGGGAGGACTGGAGGAGGCGCAGGGGAGAGGGGGGAAGGAGGGACCGACCATGACGAGGACCTTGCTGTCGATCTGCGAGAGGAGCTCGGAGGCGAGGCCCGAGACGCAGGCGGTGCGATACAAGGTCAACATGGTGGCGTCCGCGGTGGCGAGGGGCTGGCCGGTGAGGGAGCTGAAGAGGACGAAGATGGCATGGACCCCCGACAGTTTCAGCGCGGAGGAGCTGCGGGGGAAGTGGGTCACGAGCTTGACGCCGATGCAAGGGAGGGAAGGGTGGGAGGACCAGGAGGGCATGAGGAGGAGGGAGGCGGAGGGAGCGGTGGCGGCGGAGAGGGGGTGGGAGTGGCGGAGAGGGGTGTGGATGGAGGAGGAGAGGGTGGAGCGAAAGACTGGTGGGAGAAGAGGGCGTGGCCGCGTGGAGGACTGGAGGAGGTGGGCGTGGGTGGGGCCCTGTAGACGTGTAGGCCCTGCTATACTACAGGGTTTTTTTTTTAATTTTTTTTTTTGGAACCGGGCTTGGAACCGCCGGTTCCGAACCGCGGGCCCGGTCAATGGGCCGGGCCCAGGTTTGACCGGGCAGGTTCTGAGCCGAAACCGGCCCGTGGCCATGACTACCCTAGGATCCATCAATTGGTGGCCATTAGTCCATAAGATACAGGATCGATGGGAACATGTCTGATTCTAGGTTCTAGGATATGCGTGGGAATCTGTCCGATTCCAGGTTTCAGGATATGCAAGGTAGGTTTCAAGTTCTATAAATTGGAGAACCTGTTTCGACAGGTAGGTTTTGGGTTCTAGATAGATGGAATCCGGAACAAGTTTTTGTATTTTTCTTTATCTATGTCTTCCGGTGATCCTACGGTATTCTATAGCGTCCAATAATGAGTGTAATCTAAGCTTCCAATTTATGACTGAGATTTTACTTTGTTAATGTTTCATATTTTTCGTGTGTCTAAAAATATAAATTGTGATAAGTTGATTGTAGCAGCAAGTGGTGATCATTAAAAGTGACGATTTACTACAATCGTTCAATTAATAATACAGGTGGAACCTAGGTAGTTCGTGGAACCAACCCTGAAACTTGTGACATGGTAGGCTTCAGGTTTCAAAAAAATGAGAAACCTATTTCAACGGGTAGATTCCAGGTAAAACCTATACGGAACCTGGAACCGCTCACCCCTACATATAATTCGTGCTTAGATTTCAAAATTATGACATAATGGATAACCATGTCATGTTTATTTAACATGTTTATACATGAAAGGAGAAGTGAATTCGATCCATTCATATCAAATGCACTGGTTAGCAAGAAAAATCGAAAAAATTGCTACGACTCAAACTTGTATATGACAAGCCAACACATTTTTATCGTCGCATAAAAGCATATTATCTGTTCTATTCTGTTCTTCAATGCCATAAGAATAAATCTCTGCACTTTCTGCACGACGCAATCTTCATTCTGTGTGGTGCTTTAGTAGCAAACAACTCTCTGCTGCTAGAACGATCTCAACAAGTCGACTAGCTCGCTCAGATAATGGCAAGAAGATCCACCATCACCCATACTAACATCAAACTTGTGCTTCAAATCCAAGATCCTCTGCCTCATCTCTTCACCTTCCTTTTCCTTCATCAATGTTCTAAGAGCCCTTTCTACTGTCACTCTCTCTATCTCACCCTCCAGTTCTAATCCAACCCTCCATTCATGAGTCAAGTACCTCGCATTGGTCGCCAAAACATGGTTGACATATCATCGGAACACCTTCACATATACTCTCCAAGGTGGAGTTCCATCCACAGCGACTCCAAAACCCTTCCACTGCGTCATGAGCCAGTACTTTCTTCTGAGGTGCCCATTTCACAATGCAAGCCCTGTCCTTAACACATTCTCCAAAATTTTCATCCTTCGCCTTGATCCATTCCGCACCTGGACTTGAGCCAGACCTTATAACCCACAAGAAAGGCTCCTTGCTATTTGCCAGACCCCAAGCCATTTCAGACAATTGGTCTTGGTTCATATGTGCTACGTTTCCCAAACTCACATAAATGACTGAATTATGAGTCTGCTGGTCAATCCATGGAATGCGACCAGTATCCTCTTGCAGTAAGCTAACAGCTGAGGTAGGAGCGAATTTGTGTAAAGGGCCCATTGGAAAAATCGGACGTGGTATTGGTGGTGGAGCTGGGCCAGAGGTGACTCTTCCAGGCAGTGAATCGTGTTGAATATAATGGCAGAAGACGATTTGACATTAAGTGCCAAGGCTACCACCTCCAAGAAATAGTCTAAACTTCCAAAATTGCAGATTGGTAGGTCTTTGAACCTGAGGGGCTGGTGCAGGGGCACCGGAACCTGCAGCATGGTATCAAATAGAACACAACACGAGGCAGTTGTTAGTTAGCACAACCACAAGTGATCTAGCATCCATCGGCTTTATATACTTAACAGTATGACACTCATGATTAAATCTGGCTTGGGTGTCAAACTTGGATGATGACACAGAAACCAGTCCTGAATAAAGTATAGGTTATAAGAGACTCATCGGATCGTAAAACTACAGGGTCATGCTGAAGATCAAACATGACAGAATTTAAAACTGCAACCGTTTTTCGTCAATACATCCATCATCACAACAAAATTAATTAAGCGCAAGACTTCCCTGCGACCATGATATAAATTAGGAAGGAGATAACTGTGACTCAATAAGAGAAAACGAGCATGTACCCAGGACAGGGATGTGTCCTTGTGCCTTTAACTGGAGAAGAATAGGGCTAACTGCGATATTAGCAGCACTGCTTGTGTATAAAGCAATGCTAGGAATCTTCAAATCACGGGCGACGGCTCCAGAGAAGTACACTAGGGGATTGTAGATGATGCAGCAGATCTTGTCACCCGGGTCCATGTGGTTTGTGCCCCGAGTTAGGCATTCCCTAAAGCTGGACTCACAGTTGACATTAAGCTTCAGCAGAACGTCTGCCAGATCAGGGTTTCGAACCTCTTGCTCGGATAAGCCGTCCGGGATGCATAGGAAGGTCAAATCGGGGTGAGCAGAGAAACTATTGAAATGTGTGTGAGCAATTGTAATGGAGAAATCCTTGGACTTGAGGACAGTCGCCAGCTGAAGCATGGGAGTGAGGTGGCCCTGGAATGGTCCTGGGACCATCTTCTCTTATCTTTTTCCAATCGAAGATATGCTCTTAAAAACAGGGGCTTTTGCTGATCCAGGCTGGTTTTACTCTCTTTGAAGATTTACACAGAATGGAGGTCATGGAACGGGGAATTCAAAGACTAGAACACACCAAGCGGTCAAGCTAGAAATAATTGCACTTTTTTAAATAGGCGTGGTCATCTTTGACCCGGCATCTAATGATACATTTGAAAAAACACTCGCTCTCTCTCTCTCTCTCTGGCTTCTGCTTCCTGGCAGCTATTCTGGTTGATATTTTCTTGATTCGAATAATATATTTTAATGAGCAATAACAGGGACCATCAAGTCAACCCTCTTCTCGGGCTTTGGCTCATGAACAAAGGGTACACAAGCTGCTGGCTACATCATCGGTGTGTATCAGAGACAACTGCCCACATTTACACGACTCTCGAAACACAAGAGAGACGAAACACACAGACGCTGCACCCACAAAGCCACGATTTCACTATGAAGTTTCACCATCACAGACTCAACCAGAGATCTCAATGGCCTTGACCTCAGGCGTCCTCTCCTCCACCTTGGGAACAGTGACGGTGAGCACTCCGTTCTCCATCGAAGCCCTGACCTGATCCATCTTCGCATTCTCGGGCAACCTGAACCTCCTCATGAACTTCCCGCTGCTTCGCTCCACCCGGTGCCACGTGTCGTTCCTGTCCTCCTTCTCCACGTTCCTCTCTCCACTAATCTGGAGCACCTGATCGTCCTCGATCTCGACTTTCACCTCCTCTTTCTTGAGCCCGGATAGATCAGCGTTGATCACGTGGGCTTCCGGGGTCTCCTTCCAGTCGATCCTCGTGTTCGCGAAAGCGGTGTTGTCCCGGAAAGTCTGAGGAAAATTGGAGGCGGAGAGGGATGAGGAAGGGAAAGGGAAGTCCTTGAAGGGGTCCCAGAGGTCGAGAGAGAAAGGGTCGAAGGCGTCGCTGCGACGACCACCGAACCAGCTTGGGATGAGCGACATGGTTGTTGGGGGATCACCAGTGAAGATGTGAGACCGAGCCGAGAAAGAGTTTTGAAAGAACGCTTGAATTAGATGAGATCTGCTATCGTTCGACGATGTGGCATGGAACGGGAGTGCATTGCTATTAAAATAGGAAAGAGAGGATCAGTCTTGTACCTTCGCGGTCTTTCTAGTTTCGGACGCAAAATTGCAAACCCGGTGGCTTCATCTGGAAACTGCAGACTGGGCCTCGTCAATACTTTTCCCGCAACACCTGATCCGGAGAGAATGACTTCCATAGTTTTATATATAAAGATACAAACGAATGACTTTATCAAAGGGGAAAAAGACCATGGGACAGTCGAACTGCATTTTTTATATGGTAGATATTGATAAAAGATGATATATATATTATATATTTAAGAATCCATGTAAGAAGGAAATTAAGTATGGAACACACGTATAATATTGAGATTTATGGACTTCTAACTTTTTCAAAGTTTGAAAAAGAAATTCACTAATCTTTCTATGAATACTTCATTCGATTTTTTATATTTCCAAATCAGCGAAATTCCTTTTTCTAAACCGACTGTTCGTCTTCTTTTCCACCATAGCGCTGATAGCTTCTGATATTGTGTTAAGCCATTTTCCAAACTGGTCAAAGCAATAGTTATGGGCCTGTCTGGAGACATCTCCAGACTTATAGACCAGAAGTTTCGCGAGAGCAAGGCCCGGTTTGGAGAGAGCTCTGGGCGAGACCAGATGTTTCTCCATCTTTACAGAAACTTCCATTGTAGTTCAAGAGATCCAACGGCAGCAGAAGAAGCAGATACAATGTCGCTCATACCAAGCTGGTTCGGCGGTCGTCGCAGCGACGTCTTTGACCCTTTCTCTCTCGACCTCTGGGACCCCTTCAAGGACTTCCCTTTCCCTTCCTCGTCCCTCTCCGCCTCTACTTTCCCTCAAGCTCTCCGGGAGAATACCACTTTCGTGAACACGAGGATCGACTGGAAGGAGACCCCGCAAGCCCACGTGTTCGAGGCGGATCTCCCTGGGTTCAAGAAAGAGGAGGTGAAAGTCGAGATCGAAGACAATCGGGTGCTCCAGATAAGCGGCGAGAGGAACGTGGAGAAGGAGGACAAGAATGACACATGGCACCGGGTGGAGAGAAGCAGCGGGAAGTTCATGAGGAGGTTCAGGTTGCCTGAGAATGCGAAGATGGATCAGGTCAAGGCCTCGATGGAGAACGGAGTGCTCACCGTCACTGTGCCCAAGATGGAGGAGAAGAAGCCTGAGGTCAAGGCCATTGACATCTCTGGTTGAATTCAGCTTCTTGTGGTTGCCGGAATGAAAGGTTTTCTGTCCGATAATGTTCGGCTTTCTTGTGAACAAGAATAACTTTGGATCTTTTTTCTTTCGTTAATGTGTCATGCAAGAAATTGTAGGTTTTTGTGCGACTGTGTAATCAATGTGTCGTCTCTGTTTTTGATGTTATATTCTATTTTGGTCGGGCCACAGTGTGGCGCTTGAATATGAATAATCTTCGATGAGTTTTGCAGTATTTGCTCTCTGGTTTGCCTGATCTGTAGTAGACTGAGCTATTACACATGGTACCGGAGCAGTACAAAAAGGGCCTTTGGCCTTTCTCCGGGGGCTATCTGATCCAGCATTCCTGAGCTCCAGTTTGTTGATATGGATGTTGACTATTTCGTGCAATGTAGATTTCATCGTAGCAACGGTGCATTTGATCGGTGCATTTGATCGGTGTGGTTTACAAAAATCCCACCACTAACGTCACAGAATTACCACACATTCAAACACTCACAGATTCTCTACTAAGCTAAAGTGTGTAATTGATGGACGTGGCTTCAATTCTAATGACCATCAGCAGTTCTGTGGAGGGAGAAATTGTAATGACCCAGTCCGACGAGGGCGGAGAGTAGTCGCCGAGGCCAAAAGGGCCTGGACAAGGAGCGGCTCCCGGCAGGCTTCTAGGATGACAAGGGGGGCATATCTCTTGTCCCACATCGCTTAGGAGGAGAGTCTTGGGATTGCTTATAAGGCCTGGGTGGCCTATTCTGTGTAACGCATTTTAAAACACTGAAGGTCAGTGGATCCAAAACGGACAATATTACACAGTGTAGACCTGGGATATTACAGGTGGTATCAGCTGCAAGAGCCAGAACTCCAAGTCCCAGGAGCTGGGACCGCGCCAACCGGAGAACATGGTGTCCGTGCTCTTTCCCCAGTAAATTGCCATGTGGTTCTTCACGTGAATGGTGAAGCTTAGACAGACAATTTATGGTGCTTTTTCGTTCACAAAATCGCAAGAAGGAAAGAAGATCAAGAAAGGAAGAGTAGTACATGAAATGGATATAGGCCGCTGTACGGTCCAACCGGTTCGCCGGTCCGTCCGCTTGTACGGTCCCATCGACCTAGGAACACCATATCAAGGAAATAGAAGCACAGTAAAGGATAGAAGAGATTTATACACCTGTCAGAGCTCTTCTTCTTTATTACCCTTTGGATCCCTGGCGCAATGAGACCTTCCCCCACAAGAGATTTCTTTCTCTATTCCGTATGTGAGGTGGTTATGAGAGGTTCGGGTTAGAGGAGAGACTTCCAACGCTGGAGTTTTCAGCCGAGCTTAACTTGGCCCACATATAGCCAAATCCATATCTGACTGATTAAGAATTCTTATATCCAACTTTATTAGATCAAACCCGTAAACGGTTAATTACAATTTCAATTAATGTGACACATATTAGAAAAACTCTTACAATAGAGGTACCCACCAAAGCCATCACGATCAATTGTACCATTCGTTCTGCCATATTACATTCAGTGATGTTACGAAATTCGCAAAAAAAGAAGGAAAAAAATGCAACAGCAGAAGTGGGCAAAAGTGGATAAACCAGAACCACACACAAGTCCGAGGACTCGAAAGGGATGGATTAGAAAAACTCTTACAATAGAGGTACCCACCAAAGCCATCACGATCAATTGTACCATTCGTTCTGCCATATTACATTCAGTGATGTTACGAAATTCGCAAAAAAAGAAGGAAAAAAATGCAACAGCAGAAGTGGGCAAAAGTGGATAAACCAGAACCACACACAAGTCCGAGGACTCGAAAGGGATGGATTGGGTCGATGACAAATTTATTAACTCATGATGAAGTCATTGCGGTTTAATACATGATTTCTGCGTACTGCCTCTTTTCATGTGGACTGCTTGTGTCGTACAAAGTTAAAATCACAGACACGAGCGAAGCTAAGGGCGCGCATGGAATCCATTCTAGAGCAGAAATTCTGCTCCAGAATGTATTTCGGAACAAAAATGCGTTTGTTAAAAAATTTCCGGAATGCATTCTGGATCAATTTTTACATTCTGGAATAAAAATGAGTTTGTTAAAAATACTTGATTCCAGAATGAGTTTTTGGCAAGAAAAAGAGAAGCTACTTTTTGTAGCTTCTCTCTTCCAGAATGCATTCTCCCTATTTTCTCTCTTTTTCGTCGCCTTTACAACACATTTTGAGATCTTACTAATTTTTTTTTTCAGAAAATGCATAAAAATTGAAAATTTCAAAAAATGTTCATAAAAATTTCCAGAAAATAAAAAAAAAGTCATATTTCGGGAAAATAGGAAATTTGGTGAATTATTTTCAAAAAATATAAAAAAAATGAAAAATTTCAAAACTTCACAGAATGGCTTAGAACACATGTAGCTACCCTTGAGTGAAATTTAAATTTTTTTAGATGTCCAAAAAAATCAAAAAATAAAAAACTTCAAAACTTCACAGAATGACTTAGAATACTTGTGGCCACCCACTTTGAGTGAAATTTAAATTTTTTGAGATGCCCAAAAAAAATCAAAAATTTCAAAACTTCACAAAATGGCTTAAGAATACATGTGGCCACCCATTTTGAGTAAAATTTAATTTTTTGAGGTGCCCAAAAAAATCAAAAATTTCAAAACTTCACATAATGGCTTAGAATACCTTTTGTCACCCACTTTGAGTGAAATTTAAATTTTTTGAGGTGCCCAAAAAAATCAAAAAATAAAAAATGTTAAAACTTCACAGAATGGCTTAGAATACCTGTGGCCACCCACTTTGAGTGAAATTTGAATTTTTTAGGTGAAAAAAAATCAACAAATCAAAAAGCATTTCGTTAAATCAATTTTGGAGGAGAATTAGTCATGTTTTATCAAACAGATTTTTCCTCCAGAAATCAATTTCTGGCAAGAATTCCAGAAATCAATTTCTGGCAAGAATTTCAGAAATCAATATAGTTATCATTCGCGCCCTAAAGCTCCGTTTCTCCCCAGCTTTTGTAAAGTTATGGCGTGAGATTCCAAATGTTGGCTCACGGCAGAATCGCGGTAGGTATGCCGACTTTGCTTCTTACGCACATGCTCGAAAAGGTTTAAAACTTCTCGTCCAAATGACCTTGAAAGTAGGTCAAAACAGTGAAGTCTTGGTTGTTGAACGACAAGATTGTACGGTGTATTGGTGTACCTTAGAATTTCCAGTACAGTTAAGGCACAAACTCCAGAAAAAATGATGACTTTTTTTTTGTCTCTATCGAATTATTGACATTATTTGCTGGACATTAGTGGATGCTTAATACATAATTGCGTAAACGCAAAATTGGGCTTCTTCCTTTTCTTTCGATTTCGTATTCCTGCTAAGAAGGAAAACATTCATGAAACATTATGTTCAAACGCATCAGCAAACATTGAAGAGGTAAAATCTTTTTATTGAAATGCGTTCTATTTGACATATACGATTTTTCTCTCGTTCTCACATGATGTTAGAGTCGTGTGAGAAAAACCCTGATATCGAGAGTAGCAATATGCACCTTCACAAACTAAATCTTTGTACAATAGCCCTAGTGCAATCATAGCCCTTTTGCTTTACCTTAGTCCGAGAGTAGCTTTTCTCGTCCATCGGCTTGTTCCTTACTAGAGTCGGACGTCAAATTTTTTCTCGGTAAGGAATAGCCATTTCCCGACCTCCGAAGATATAGAAGATAGGTTGTTAAGGTGAACTATCTCATGATTAGTAGACCAGATGTATCTTTTGCTATCAATGTCGTGGGCCAGTTTTCGGATGCACTAATGAAAACATATTGGAATGCAGCGGTTCGAATTGCTAAGAATGTTAATGTTAAAGGTGCACTCGGCAGAGGACTATTGCAGCGGAGTAGATGCCATACTTAGGTAGTTGGCTACACTGATGCTGACTGGCTGGTGTCCCTTTAATCGGAGATTTACAACTGGTTCTTGCATGATCAGTGGAGGAACCTGATCTCAGGGAAGATCAAGAAACTGAATGCTCTAGCTCTCTTCTGTATATAAGCTGGATGTCAAGCTATGGTGGTAACCACTTGTGAGTCGATTTGGTTGAAAAAATTGTTGACATAATTGGATATGACACAGTCGCAAATGATGATTTTGTTTTCTGATAATCAAGCCATGTTACTTTCAATCCTATTTTCCATGAAAGGACCAGGGGTTAACTGTCACTTTGTGCAATAAAAGAAAATAAAAAAAGTGTTTGTTAGAACTGATGATTAGAAAGCTGATGAATTCCCTAGAACCTTGGAATCCTGAATCAAGTACATATGTAACAAGCTAGGCATACATGGCATATATACTCTAGGAATAGAAAATAGTATCTCAGTGGATGTGTATATTATTGTATAATATTTTGTAATATTGGGTTTCTTATCTCGTAAGAGTTGAATATATTATAATTACATGTGTACACTCCATATATAACAAACATGATTTTTTTCTCCCACACTTTCTATCCTTCTCACATTTTAACTGTAATCTCACAACGCTTCAATACGTGATTATATGCATATACACTTCTTCCACCTAATGGCCTAAGCTTTTAGGTTGGCTGTTCTTTCCACATAACACAAACTATAAATAGAGGCCAATAAGTTTGTGTAATTGCATTAAATGTATTCAGAGATCAGAACATCAAACTTTTGAATTTTTTGCAGCACACAAACTTTTCTCCAAGCATTGCAAAGTAGCAGATATCTCCGTGCTGCTACAATGATGCGAGCAACTCGACTAGATAGATCAAGAACTGGCGAGAAGATACAGCTTCGGCAATACTAAAAGTGGCCCAGCGCTCCAAGTCCAAGATCCTCTGCCTTATCTCTTTGCCTTTTTTCTCAGATCTTTCCAAGGTTCCTCTCTTTCACACCCTCCAGTTCGAATCCGACCCTCCATCCATGCGTCAGGTACCTCGAGTTCACCTTTAGGTCACCGAATGGTTGACATATCATTGGCACCCCTTGCATATACTCTCCAAGGTGGAGCTCCATCCACACAGACCTCAAAACCCTTCTGCTGCGTCGTGAGCTACTACTTTCTTCTGAGGTGCCCATTTCACAATGCAAGCCCAAGTTGTCTGAGTTCCTCATCCATTGACTCACTGGGATTGAACCAGGCCTAATCACCCACAACAAAGGCTGCTCACTATTTGCCAGACCCCATGCCATTTCAGATTAACGATTTTCGTTCATACGTGCTGTGCTTCCCAAGATGGTATTGAATAAACACAACACCAGCACGTGAAGTAGTGTTGAAGTGGTCAAATTTCAGTTTTACATGTCTTCAATAATGTAGTAGTGGAGTCTTAGTTTGTAAGGGTTTGTTTCTACACGTTTTAGTTAGTGGGATATGTTAGTGGGTCTTTGTTATTGTTATCCTGTTGTTATTTTCTTGCTTAGTAGTTTTCAATATTATGCCTATTTAATAGACTTGTGATCTGTTGAATGAAATGTACGCGAGTTTTTCAGCACCAATTTTATGTGTGTGTCCTCTTCTACTCTTTGCTCTCTTTAGAGGTTATTGAACCATACTTGCCGCTTGTTCTTTTTCAACAGATGGCATACTATGAGTTTGCTTATCAAGCCAAGAAATGCAACTGTTGTCCTCATCCAGCAAGGTAACGGTAGAGGTAGGAGCAAGTGCAGAATATAATGCCTATCCAAAAAAGTGGAACTTGGTACTTTTGGTGGAGCTGCATCAGCGATGATCCTCGAGGCACTTAATGGTGTTGCATATAATGGCTAAAGATGATCTGATGCTCACCAAGAATATTATCTCCATGAAATGGTCTAATCCTCCGAAATTGGAGATTGGTAGGTCTTTGAACCTGAGGGGATGATTGACATCAATTATCAATCAACAGGAAATGACGATAATCTATATAGAATAACAGCATGTACCTGGGAGAGAAATGTGGCCTTGGGCCTTTAGCTGGAGAAAAACAGGGAAAACTATTGCATTGGCAGCACTGCAGGTCTATAAAACAATACAAGGTATCTTCAATTGGCCGCTTTGGAGAAGTACACGAGCACATCATAGATGACGTAAACGATCTCATCAAAGGCTCTGAGCGTCTCATGCCCCAAGTCAAGCACCCTCTAGAGCCAGAGTCACAGATGACATTGAGCCTTAGCACTAGAGCTTTTATGTCCGTGGATCTGATCTCTTGCTCTGATAAGCCGTCCAGTATGCATAGGAAGGAGAAATCAGGGTTAGGCTAACGGGGTGGACTCTGGTACCGTATGTGGGCAATTGTGATGGCATAGCCCTTGGATTTAAGATTTTGCCAAGCTGAAGCATAGGAGCAAGGTGTGAAATGGACAGGGGACCGGCACCAATCTGTTGCGGTTATGCCCTCAGATTTCGCATCTTGGCTTTGTCCCTCTCTGATTGAGGCACTTGGGCAGTCTAAGCAGCGCTCATCAAAAAATCTGCCCGTGGATAGTCTATCTAAGCCAGGTATACATTATCTTGATTGAGAAGATTTGAAATCGTACGAGTTTTTTCTCAAATTCTAATGCTGTCTAAGAGACCAACAGAGATTTCTCTTAGACTTCTCATTCATGCATTGCAATTTGTGAGCGAATCGAAAAGCTTCCTGGACGATGGCTTTGAAATATGACATCGAGCATAGCATGAAGATGCAAAATCCTTACAAAACGCAGCACACACAAAAGCCACCATCTGCCAAAGACTTTAGAAATACATATTGTATTACTGTTTTAACTAATGCGAGTTCCATAGTTTTAGCTTACAGCAGTATATATTAATACGACTCATGAAGCACAGGAAGGAACCGACATACACAACTCTCTGCACACACACGGAGCCATCTGAAGTTTAACCATCACGAAATCAACCGGATATGTCGATGGCCTTGACCTCGGGCTTCTTCTCTGCTTCCACCTTGGGAACAGTGACGGTGAGCACTCCGTTCTCCATCGATGCCTTGACCTGATCCATCTTCGCGTTCTCGGGCAACCTGAACCTCCTCATGAACCTCCCGCTGCTCCGCTCCACCCTGTGCCACGTGTCGTTCTTGTCCTCCTTCTCCACCTTCCTCTCTCCGCTGATCTGGAGCACCCGGTCGTCCTCGACCTCCACCTTCACTTCCTCCTTCTTGAGCCCCGGCAGATCGGCCTGGAACACGTGGGCTTCTGGGGTCTCCTTCCAGTCGATCCTCGTGTTCACGAAGGCGGAATTCTCCCGGAAAGTCTCGGGGAAAGAGGGTGACAGCTGCGAGGAGGAGAGAGGGAAGTCCTTGAAAGGGTCCCAGAGGTCGAGGGAGAAGGGGTCGAAGACGTTGCTGCGACGGCCACCGAACCAGCTTGGGATGAGCGACATATTGTCTCTGCTTCTTCTGCTGTTAGAAATTCGACGGACGATGTTGGTGACTGATTGGTGCACAGATGCTTCTGTTGCGAATGCTTTCTTCGTGTTCTTGGGCTGGGGAAGAAGGAAGGACGTGCGGGCTATTTATAGTAGGCAGAGGAGGTTTCTCGTACTTTCATGAGCTTTTGAGATATTCTCAAATGGAAGTTTCTGTTTCTATTTTCTGGTATAATGGAGAAACATCTGGTCTCGGGTCAAGATCGATCGGGAGCCTGGGCCTTCCTCATGGACCGTGATCAACTGCTTTCATGGGCTGAAATCTCTGCTTAATGCTGCCATCATCACAGGGGAAAATTATGCAAAAAGTGCTTACGTGGATGCCACCCGATTTACGTGGATAATTTTTAATAATATTTTTTTTATTTTTTTATTTTTTTATTCATTTTTTGATTTTTATTTTTTTCTCTACCCCTTCTTCCTCCTCCAACTGGTCATCGGGCCTTGGCAGCTGGCCCGAGGGGAGGGCCAGTGAGGTCGAGCCTCACCCTCGTCAGTGGCCAGCGGCAGCGAGGCTCTCTCGAGGCCAGTGTCGGTGTGACGTCCCAGAGCGTCATGTACTAAGGCGTTCTTTAGTCTTTTCACTTATGGCATAAGCGGAAGACAATACGCAATCAAAGTAAACATTTCTCATTTAGTAGACACACACACGACATGCAAATACCACATCTTCATTTAATATTTGGATTCATATACAATGGTGATTTGGACGACATCATCTTTAAACACGATAGCAAAAGACTACATCTGGCAGGTCAAAATGGTGTCCTACTCCCCTAATGCCATCCAAGTGAAACCCATAGTTTCCTCTATCTCCAATCATCTATTCCCACAGTCATAGCCAAAAAGTAACGACCGTGTCACCAAAATAATTCCACTATATAAAGCAACATCCACAACTCCACCCCATTACTCGCCGTCACCACCATCATCACTATTGTCATTACCAGGATAAGAGATCGATGGCATGTCTAAAAATTTGTAAAAATGAATATCAACAGGAGTGAGCTAATGCTCAACAAGAGATGAAACAAGTTCATAAACCGACCTATCTAACATATTCTCGATTCCTAGGACACACTTACATGAAGTACATTTTAGACAAACAAGTAAAATTGGTATTTCCTTTGAAAATCATGTGCATCAAACAATCATGTATAGTCATGGCCACGGTTCAGGAACCGGTGGTTCCGGTTCGTGGCCATGTATGAACCGGCGATTTCGGGCCGATTCCGGTTCCGGCCGGTTCCGGTTCGAGGGGGAGGAGGAGAAAAGGAGAGGAGGCGCAGGGTAGCGAGGGGGGAGGAGGAGGGGGCGTCGGCGGCGGCGGCTGCGGCCATGGGCGGGGGCGACGGCGGCGATGGCGGCGAGGGTCAGATCTGGGAAGACGGGGGGCGGGCGGAGGAGAAAAGGGAGGACCGGAGGAAGTGCAGGGGAGAGGTCGGAGCGTCGCTGTCGGTAAGTTGGACTGGGCACTGTCATCCACCCGACGCTCCTTCGTACGCCTCCTCCCCCCAAACATCAGTCCAACCACACACCATTATACAATTCCCTCACCTTTGACTCCTCCATCCCTCTCTCTCTACTCAGCGAAGCAAAGCATCTCCCATACCCACCACCCCTCCAAATCATCATCATCCTCCATCGTCTTCTTCCTCCTCCTCCTCCATCGAAGGCATAAAGAAAGAGCCAGCCCTCCATCATCAGCGAGGGAAGAGAGAGAGAGAGAGAAGACACTCCTCCCACCACACTACCTACCACCTCTCCATTTTTCTATGCTTTTCTCCCAGACCGATCTTTGACGCAGATCTGTCTGTGGGTCTTCTCCCTTTTCTCCCCTTCTTTCATTCCCTCCGCTGCTGCTACTGCTTCTTTATCACTGTTGACACCTAAAATTTGCCTATTCATTTAGGGTTTTATCGCATAAAAATTAGGTTTTAATTTTTTAACCCCTAAACCAAAAATATTTTCTTTAAATTTTATGACATGTAGACATTAGGCGCATTTGCATTAATAGATTTAGTGAAACATATTTTCTCTTTATTTTACTTCTTTTTTATTTTTATTTATTTAAAATAATTTAAAAAAATTAAAAAATTGAAAAAAAATATTTATAAAAAAAAAAAAGAAAAGAGAGAGAAGACAAAGGGGAGCTCTTCCCCGTGACTCTCCCTCTGACACTTGCGAAAAAGAAGAAAAAGGGGGAAGAGGACGAAAAAGAGGGGTTATGCACAAACCAAAAAAGGAACGAGAATAGAAAAAAAAAAAAAAAAAAAAAGAAGCCAGAGGAGAACGAAGGGAGGAGGAAGGAAAAGATAAAAAGGAAGAGTCAAGAGGGAGAGCTCTTCCAGGGACTGAGGGGCGCGCCTTTCTTACTATCTCTCTGCTCTCCGTCGACATTCACACGAAAAAGGAAAACCTGCAATCTGTACGCGCAGAGGAGAGCTTAAAGAGAGCGAGAGAACACAGAGGCATGCAGGGGGAGAGTTCAGAGGGAGAGAGGGGAAGGCACAGAGCAAGAGGAGAGACGGGAGGAAGAAAGGGAGAGAACAGAGAGACAGACCAAGGGGGGAGTGCGAAAAAAAAAGAGAGAACAGAGGTGAAACCGTGAGAGAAAAACAAAGGGAGGAAGCTACAAGGGGAGTGACCGGGAGCCGGAAGAGGTTTTTGAGAGGGGAGCGCTCCGGCCCCTGAGCTCAGGAGTGCCGGCAAATCCCCTCCCTCTTCTCGGTGTGCCGACCCATCAATCCACGCCGGAAGTTGAGCCGGAAATCGGAAGCTTTTCGGCACGAGCTTCTTGTTCCTCGAAACAACGATACGAGCGTCTGAGCCTCCGCGGAACCGTCCAGTCGTCGCCGTTCCCGTTCACGTCGACTACGATTTCCGTTCCATTTCTGACTGGTAATTCCTCTCCTCAATATCCCTTTTTTTTTACCCTGTTTTGGCTGAGTTTAAGATGCCGAACTTCTTCGACGAGTCCACTTGAGTCCAAGGCTATTTTGTGACTAGCAAGGTAGATTTAGAGCCTAATACACTCCGTATGAACCGAAAAATTGCATAAAACTCAGATCTGGAGCCCTTACTCAAGTCGCACAGCACTTGCTCGATAAAATGCCTCAATGAGCCTCTTTGAGCCTAGAACCCCGAAATCTGGCCCTGTATTCTTTGGGATCGTTTCTACGCAAACCAAAGTCCTTTTGTTGCAAAGATGGTCGTTTAGATCTTTATACATCACATTTGAGTCAAAAACCGCATCAAATCTCACGCAAGAGCACATGTCCGAATTTGCACATCACATGCTCGAATGAAACGTCTGAATGAATTTTTTTATGTGAAACCAGTGTCTAGATCCCGGTTTTTGCGTTTGTTTAGTACTTGTATCCATTGAATCAACACTTCCTCTTGCGTTTTTCCTACGTTCACGTTCGCGAATCGTCCGAGTCGGCTTCGCATATGCATACCTTCGCCGGAGACGTTCCACTCGCGCCTACGAAGCCCGCGGTTTGAGGCCGCCTTAGTCAGCCCATTCCTCCTCGTTTTAGTATGTGTATGCTTGTTTATTTTCCAGTTTGTGGTATGAGTTCGGGAGGTGAGTTTTGGTCGTCGGCGGGGGGAGGGTGTGTTTTTGTTGTCGTCGGAGTGGTCTCCGGAGCGTCGGCCGGCGGTGACAGCGTAAGGCCAGCATCGGTCGTCGGCGCTGGTGGCCCGAGCCGACGGCCGGCGGTCGGGGTTGAGAAGCGTTCGGCGAAATCCCAGTCACGGTATGAAGAGCTCCCGGTGAAAGAGTTCTTGAAGAAGTTCACGTGCATGGGCAAAAGGCGTGCAGGGGATGAAGAAAGTAATAAAAAATAGAGAATAAAAACAGAAAAGAAACAAAAGAAAAAGGAAAAAGAAAAAGGGAAAAATCAAAAGAAAAAAAATTGAAAAGGAATGAAAATGGGGTCCCGGGTAGGGTCGGATCGGGTCAGGGGATCCGGTCCGAATCCTTATTTTATTAATAAAAGCATTAAAAAAAATATTTGAAAATTCAAAAAATATTAAAAATTCCAAAAAAATTCGAAAATGTTTAAAAAACCCAAGAATCTAAAAAAATCTAAAATTTTTTTTTTAAAATTCAGAAAATTAGGAAATGTTCAAAAATCACTTTTTGGGCTTGATTTCACTAGATATTAGTTTTAATTTCATTCTGGGCTTAGTTTAAAATTCGTAAAAATTGAGAAAATTCTTTAAAAAATTCTCAAAAATTGGACAAGCCATTAGGGCTTTACCTTGGGGCTTTTGATTGCCTTTTCCTTTCTAGAGACGATGATAGGTTGCTGATTGTTTATTTTGGTTGTGCACTTTAAATACATTGATTGTTATTTTCTATTTTTAGAACGGTTAAGTGGAATATTAGCTTTTTCGATAGGCTGCCATGTACGTTAGTTTGCGAACATTCAAGTTTAGGTACCGAAAGGGCACTAGTTAAATTGCTAGTGTAATCAAGTCTCCGAATTTTGGAATCTCTGGTTTTCGCATGTATCGAGACGACACTTCCGCGTCTCGATCAGGGTTTCTAGCCAACCCTTGATCATGGCTAGTGGCGACTCCTAGGTGAAATTGATTTTCATGTTAATAACTTCAACTTAAGTCGCGAATTGGTATGAGCTTGTGAGAGCTCGAGTTAGGTTTAACTTAGTAATCCATTAGCCAAACACCTTAGGCGGCTGGGCCAGTTCGGGGAGGTCACGACAATCACTACTGCAGGGTTTTTTTTTTTTTTTGGAACCGGGCCCGGAACCGCCGGTTCCAAAATTTCTTGAACCGGAACCGGGCCCGTAGGCCACGGGCTGGTTCCGATTCCGAACCGCGGGCCCGGTCAACGGGCCGGGCCCGGGTTTGACCGGGCCGGTTCCGGGCCGAAACCAGCCCGTGGCCATGACTAATCATGTATCACATATGTCACACACATCATATTGCATTCATGTACATGTCATTGGATCCACCCCCATATCACATATGCCCGTGCGGGTCACTTCCGACGTGCAAGTCGGACTTCCATGGCACGCTGACCATAGGCATCCCACACTCCGGGGCATCTTGATTCTTAAAACCAAGGCATTCTCCTCCCGACAACAACAACCCTCCGTCGGGGCATTCACGGTTAATCATCCCACACTCCGAGGCATCTTGATTCTCAAAACCAAGGCATTCTCCTCCTGACAACAACAACCCTCCGCCGAGGCATCCATGGTTCATCAACCGTAGGCATGACATAAACATTGCCAAAGATTTCAAACATAACCAATACATGACCACATGCAAATATGATAACTCATGAGTACATAACAACATGTTACTAACATAATATCACATTCTCTTACTCTCAGTAGCTTCCACACTAATATTCTAGATTCTGCCATCACATAAATAACCTCATTTGCTCCATCATTTGACATCAAATCAAGGTCTAACATACCTCGTTAGAAAGCTCATAATGTGCACATTATTTATCCAGAAGACATCAAGTCAAGATTCCACTGTTTTCATGTGAGAAATGGTTCATCTTTGAAATTGGGTAATTTGGAACAGTTTTGCACAGTAACGGGAATCCTTTCAAAATAATTAGTAATTGGACTTCGAAAATTCTAAATTTCAGATATGTTGTAAAAGACACCTGGATAAACATTTTTCATGAGAACTCAAAATCCAAATCTTTTTGTGAGTACCTCATTTACTAGTTCAAAGACATACTAAAAGTTGTTCACTGGAACAGAACCGTTGTTTCACAAAATTAATTCTATACCGTATCCAAATCATCTCAAAAAATTCTCAAATTTTTATATGTTTTATAGGAAGAAGTCCTCAAGAAATTTTATGAGGAATTTTGTTCAAAATCGTCCTAGAAAAGCTTGTGGAAAATCAAGAAGGTGTAAAAGTCATAGAACTAACCGATTCTCGGCAGTTTAACACGAGTTGAAAGCAAGCTTTCGTGCTATCCAAATCAAGTCCAAAAATTCTGAAATTTAAGTATGTTAAACTTAAAAATGTTTGGAACAACATTGAAAGGGGAAAATTCTTAAAATTTGGTCCAAAAAAGTCTCCACAAAAATGACAAACCGAGAAGGTATAGAGAACCCGAATCTAGGTTTTCCAGAACAAAGTGTAAGAAACGAGTCCGAACGGAAAACCATCAAATTTGATTCAACAAAACTCATACCCAGCAACTTGAATAGACATGCAACACCCATTTCCGCCTCTATTCAACAACCTTTACCCATCTATGTCACATGCACCACAAGTTCTTGCCATAGAACACACATACAAGACCATTTAGGGCTTAAACTCTAACATGCAAGGCCAATAGGGTCTTGTACACTCACATGCACACTCAAATCAGACCTGAACAGCAACATGCATGCTCATCTAACATCATAAAACCAACATACAAGACCAAAAAAATCATCCATAACAATAAGCAAGCAAAACCAAGGGCATAGAGAGATGGATAGGCTTAGGAACAAGCATCATCTCCTTGCCTTTGGGCTATCTAGGACCGGCAACTCTGCCGCTATGGCCATGCCTAAAACGACAGAAATAAGCTGGAAACGGAGGTGGTTCGGCGGTGGGGGCACGGCGGCGAGTGAGGGCGTGAGTGGCGAGAGGGAGAGGGAGAGAATGAACTTGTGTTAGAGAGAAAATGAGAAGAAGAAAGTGAGAGGGTGAAGGAGGAGGGTCGGCCGAACGGGATAGAGGAAGAGAGGGAGAGAAATATGATTAGCTTCCCCATCATAAGCCCAAGTTGAGTGTTTAACACTCTTTCTAATCTTGCTTGAATTTCCATTGGGCAAAAGGGGTGGCAAGTCATCATTATTTGGCTTAAAACAATTAAATTAACTAGCAATTAGGGACTCCATGTGGCCGGCCATGCAAGGGCATTTTGGGCACAATTTTTGTGTCCCAATTGTCCAATTCAAGTGCACCTAATGTCCATTTAGGGCCTTGCTTAATGTCCATTAATCATGTACCTTATTTGATCCCTAATCTTATACATATAGTCACATAATAAGTCTCTTAAATTGTCCAATGCATCCCAATGATTTTCTTGGGTCATAATGTATCGAGTATCTAATTATCGACGTCCCGGAAGTATCTCGATAATTTTCTAATAAATCTTTGATCAATTCCAATAGAGATTCATATAATGCTATTACGAAATTTGGGATGTCACGGCTGACCCTCGCCTCTAGCCACGTTAGCCCGAGGAGAAAGAAGGGAAGGAAAAAAATAAATAGAAAAAAAATAAAAATAAATTCAAAAATTATTTAAATTATCCACATAGGCCAGCTATTGTCCACATCAGCGATTTTCGACCAAAATTTGCCGAATGAACTCAATTGGCAAGAAGTGAAATGGTTTAGGATTCAATTGGCAAAATTGAAAAGTTTATAACTAAATTGACAAAAGCATAATAAGTTTAGGACTTTTTAAACAATTCTTCCATCTTCTTGACGAATACCGCTTATTCTCTCTCTCCTGCTTTTGCTCACTCAAATTGTAATCACCATGATATTCACAACGATTTATTTCAGACAAAGAAAATCTGGATTGAACACATCACATCAGTTTGATTTCTCATTACCCAGATAAGCTTCATCGTCATAGGAAACGAAAAAAAGATTATTCAGGAGGAATTTCTAGAAGTGAAACGAGTCGAGTTACCGTGAGCGAGCCGTTGGTAGATTGCTCGAACTCTGCTCGTTTTTCTTGAGTTCGAACAACTCAGTTACGTAATACCTGAGCTCAAGTCAATAACATTTGACACGAGTAAACTCACGAATCTGTTCGAATAGAAAAATGCTCGTAGTTTCATTGTATTTTTATCAAGCGGGAGCAGAACTCGAGCTGGTAATTGAGTTTAGATTGTAATTACCATGCAATTCAAGTTGAGTTGACTGGAGTCCAAATGCAGTAAAAACTGATGAAGAAGCTCGAACATTAAACCTCGTCGACTCAATTACATCCCTAAAGTACCTCTTCAGTTTGGTCGTGGCCATGTCTTGATAGCGCATACACGCAAGTATTCACCTCGCGGTAGCTATGTTGGAGAAAGCAGTCCGGGATTCGGGTTCCCAACAACCTGCAATCATCAACAATACCGATTAGAGGAGGATTATTGAAAGAATTCTTATCCATTACCTGGAGAACAGCCATGGCGTCGAGTTCAACGATCAATCTCCGAATTCCACGATCCACAGCAAGTTGTAATCCGTCTCAGAAAGCCGACAACTCAGCAAAGACAGACGAGGAGGTAGAGCCAATAATTCATGAAAATTAACAGACCCCATGGCACTCATGAGTAGGCAAAATGCCTCCTGCACCCGTCTTACCCAGGTTTTCCAAAGCCGAGCCATCTGTATTTAATTTGTTTGCAAAAAGTTCCAGGGGAGATGAAGTTCGACGATGCTGGAGATCTTCTTCGTACTCCAATTAAACTTGATCCATGTGTGAAGAGGCTCCATGAAGCTCTTCATACATGAATTAGGAATACTGACACTTTTCCAGACATCCTGAGTGGCAGACAGTCACGAAGAACATGGAGGAATCCTCTTTAGGAAAACCACAAATGTCTGCAATTCTCATTTTGCGTAATACCCCTGTTAAACAAAAAGCGACTTTGTAGGGAGCTTATTATGATTGATCAGCCAAAGGAAAGTTTGGATCCTAGGAATGGTATGATTTTTCCAGATCCAACTCCAATCTTAACTTGGAGCAGAGGAAAATTGGTCAATGGCTAGGCATCCGCAGTCTTGAACTGCCCATCCTCAGTGGACTTCCAGGCAAGAGAATCTTCCTTGCTACTCCTGCGAGTGACAGGATTGCTCGAATTTTTTGGTTGATATCATCAGGAAAGTGCGGGAGATCGAAAAAGTCCCGAGCACCGGACACCAGGGTTGACCCAACAACCAGAGAGTTATTTTCGTCACCCTTATTAAGAGGACCAACAAAAGGGATCTAAGATGGCCTAAACCAGTCCAATCATCATGCCAAAATCTAATATCCTTACTATTATCAGCAATAGGTCTGACCTTGAATGAAAGTTGAGTAGCCATCTTTAAGAGCTCTCCAATTGCGAGAAACTCTAGTTCTACCGGAGGATGTGATAGATCTTCTACGGAGGTATTTCACAGAGAGTTTTTTAGCCCACTTTGCTTTTTGAACGAGTGATGAGACTTCCAATCTGGAAGAAGAATTTTTCTCTTAATATCAGGAGACCCCCCTGATGAAGTCTCTCTCATTTTTTTCAATTCTGTCGAGGACATCGGGAGGAAGACTAACACATTCCATATCACAATCGGGAATAGCTTCCTTGACAGACTAAGCCTTGACAATGGTGCTGCAGTTTTTCCGGTTGGCGCAGGCAAACAACATAAGGTCGTCCGCGAAAGACAAATGGGAGAACAAAGGGCTTCCCTGATTGACTCCAATGGAGATCCACGCCTTATCCTCACACGCATCCAGGATTTTTTCGGCTCAGGTATTCCATGCACAGGATGAAGATGTACAGAGAAATGAAGCCACCTTGTCGAATCCCCCATGAAGGCTCAAAACTATCTAGAGTATTCCATGCACAGGTCGTGGTAGAAGAAATACAGAGCATAATGAGTTTTATCCAAGAATCTGGACAAGGTAAATCCAATTCCAACTTATCATAAGCCTTGGACAGATCAATATTTACAACCATCGTACCCGCCTTACCACCTTTGCTATTCATATAGTGAACCATTTCTTGCATGGTGATGACCTTATCGACACCTCTCTTCTGCCAGGGATGAAGCTACTCTGAAGAGGAGAAATTAAGGTCAATAGCTTTATAAACAGGGCTGCACAAACTGAAAGGCTGGAAATAAGTAATGCTTCTCTGGAGCCCGTCGGTTTTATATCAGTTTACCTCTTTCTTCGTCTCTTTTCCTTAATCCTTCCTTTCAACTATTTCCCTCAAATTTCTTTTACTACTCTATGCAAGCTCTATGAATATTGCTCAATCAAACCGTTCTTGGTCCATATCCTGAACTAGGCGAGTCCATGAAATTGATTTGATCTACGGGTGACTATATGTCATGTAATTGCGCTGTAACAATTCCGGCATTTTACAATGGGATATTACCAAAAAAAAAAACGACTTCAAATATGCACTTACATATAAAAAAACTATCCTTATTTTTTAAAACCTTCAATTTGCATCTCCTTCTTTTTTCATTATTTGCATCTCCTTCAATAAGCTTGTTAATATAGAATATCCGTATTCCCCCGTTCTTCTGATTTATGTTTTTGCTGGGCGGAAAGAACATTCATCGAACATAATAGTAGGGCATGTTGATCAATCTCGAATGAGGCCGAGCCAATATCGACACAGCCCATTTACACGAGAGATGTTGTTAAGCATTCTCATGTCAAGCTTACCTAGGCTTCTGTCATGAAAGGAACAACTCATTTGTGCCTGAATGCTAAAAGTATCATGTCAGGTTCATCCTTCTTATGGCATACTTAGACAAAATTTATTATACAGTGAACAAGTTAGATGGGTCGACACAACTCATTATTATACATAGATACATTTAGATACCGTCTAAACATATTTAACATGTTTGTTCTGATAGTCCATAACTTAAACGTAGTAAATGTGTCATCGTACAACACATTTAATAAGTGTATCGTGTTTAGATTGCACATTTGTGACAAAATGAATAAACGTGTCATGTTTGGATGAAACTAAGTTTGACAAGATACGATTATAACATGACAGACATAAATTGCCAACCCTAATTAGTCTCGAACAACTGAAAGGAGTAGTGAATTCAAGCCATTCAGATCAGCTCCGCTGGTTAGAAAGAAAACAAAGATTGCTTCAACACAAACTTGCATATGACAGCCAACAAATTTCATTATTGCATCTAAGCACATCTGTTCTGTTCTGTTCTTCAACCCCAGAAGACCGAATCTGCACTTTCTGCAGTGCACATACTTCATTCTGTGCAGTGCTTTAGTAGCAGACAACTCTGTGCAGCTATAACGATGTCAGCAACTCGACTAGCTTGCTCAGATAATGGCAAGAAGATCCACCATCACCCGTACTAACATCAAATTTGTGCTTCAAATCAAAGACCCTCTGCCTCATCTCTTCGCCTTCCTTTTCCTTCATCAATGTTCTAATAGCTCTTTCTACTGTCCCTCTCTCTATCTCACCCTCCAGTTCTAATCCTACCCTCCATTCATGAGTCAAGTACCTCGCATTCACCTTTTGGTCGCCAAAGCATGGTTGACATATCAATGGAACGCCTGCACATATACTCTCCAAGGTGGAGTTCCATCCACAGTGGCTCCAAAACCCTCCCACCGCCTCATGAGCCAATACTTTCTTCTGAGGTGCCCATTTCACAATGCATCCCCTGTCCTTAACACATTCTTTGAATTCTTCATCCATTGACTCAATCCATTCCGAACCTGGAATTGAGCCAGGCCTAATAACCCACAAGAATGGCTCCTTGCTATTTGCCAGACCCCAAGCCATTTCAGACAATTGGTCTTGGTTCAAATGTGCTACGCTACCCAAACTCACATAAATGACTGAATTATGAGTTTGCTTGTCAAGCCATGGAATGCAACCAGTATCCTCTTGCAGTAAGCTAACAGCTGAGGTAGGAGCGAGTTTGTGTAGAGGACCTACTGGAAAAATCGGAACTTGGTACCGTTGGTGGAGCTGCGCCAGAGGTGACTCTTCGAGGCAGTAAATTGTGTTGAATATAATAGCCAAAGACGATCTGAGATTATACGTCAAGGCTACCACCTCCAAGAAATAGTCCAAACTTCCAAAATTGGAGAGTGGTAGGTCTTTGAACCTGAGGGGCTGATGCAGGGGCACAGGAACCTGCAACATGGAATCTAATAGAACACAACACAAGGCAGTAGTTAGTTAGCACAACGACAAGTGAGCTAGAACCCATCAGCTTCTATACTTAGCAGTTTGACAACACTCAGGACAAAAATCTGGCTTGGGTGTCAAACTTGGATGATGACACAGACACCAGTCTTGAATAGAGTACAGGTATAGAAGAGACTCGTCAGATCATAAAATTACAGGGTGATGCTGAAGGTCACATATGACAGATTTTAAAACTGCATTTGATTTTCGGTAATGCATCGATCCTCACAAACAAAATGGATTAAGAGAGAGATTTTTCCGCGACCATGATATTAATTAGGAAGGAAATAAGTGTCACTTAAATCAGAGAAAACAAGCACGTACCTGGGATAGGGATGTGTCCTTGTGTCTTTAACTGGAGAAGAATCGGGCGAACTATGGTAGTTGCAGCACTGATCGTGTGTAAAACAACGCTAGGAATCTTCAAATCACGGGCAACGGCTTCCGAGAAGTACACGAGTGCATCGTAGATGATGCAGCAAATCTTGTCACCCGGCTCCATACGGTTTGTGCCCCGAGTTAGGCACTCCCTAAAGCTGGACTCACAGTTGACATTAAGCCTCAGCACAACGGCTATGAGATCAGGGTTTCGAACCTCTTCTTCAGACAAGCCATCAGGTATGCATAAGAAGGTGAAATCGGGATGAGCAGAAGAATCTGGACTGTTGAACTGTGTATGAGCAATTGTGATGGAGAAGTCCTTGGACTTGAGGATGGTCGCCAGCTGAAGCATGGGAGTGAGGTGGCCCTGGAATGGTCCTGGGACCAGGACCAACCTCTTGCGATTTCGCCCTTGATTTTCCATCTTCTCTTATCTTTTTTCCAATCGAAGACGGGCTTTTTGCTGATCCAGGCTTATTTCACTCTCTTTGAAAGTTCAAACAGGAGAGATAATGGGACGGGACGAAGGATGCAGAGACGTAGCAATGAAGGACAAGAAAACAGGTCACTCCTAACAGTCAATTTGCCAAAGCTAGGAATAGTAGCTCTTTTTAAATGTTCGTGGTCAAAGTTTGACAAGGCATTTAATGATGTATTTAAAGAAGCACTTGCTCTCTCTCTCTCTCTCTCTCTCTCTGTGGCTTCTCCTTCTTGGCAGCTATTCTGGTTCACAACATCTTGATTCAAATAATTCATTTAGATGAGCAATAGAAGGGACTATCCCGTCAACCCTCTTCCCTGGCTTGTCCTCGTGAACTAGTGGATAATACATATACACTGCTGGCTAGGAAAATTCCAGATAATTCCTGAAGTGAAGCAAATGAAAGACAAGCGAACAAGATCAAGAGTAACGCAAAGATTCACTCGGGCGATCCAACGAACCAGGCAAAACAGGGCTGAGAAAAGTAAATGCTTCTTACATAGATGTATTGCTACTTCAGATTACATCAGGGTCTCAGAAAGAACAGCCCACGACTCTCGAAACACAAAAGAAAGAGATGAAACACACAGACTCTCCACACACGAAGCCACGATTTCACATTAGCAGTCGTAAGTTACCATCACAGTCTCAACCAGAGATCTCAATGGCCTTGACCTCAGGCTTCTTCTCCTCCACCTTGGGAACAGTGACGGTGAGCACTCCGTTCTCCATTGAAGCCTTGACCTGATCCATCCTCGCATTCTCGGGCAGCCTGAACCTCCTCATGAACTTCCCGCTGCTTCGCTCCACCCGGTACCGGTTGTCATTCTTGTCCTCCTTCTCCACCTTCCTCTCTCCACCAATCTGGAGTATCCAATCGTCCTTGATCTCGACTTTCACTTCCTCTTTCTTGAGTCCGGGAAGATCGGCCTTGAACACGTGGGCTTCCGGGGTCTCCTTCTAGTCGATCCTCGTGTTCACGAAGGCGGTGTTCTCCCGGAAAGTTTGAGGGAAATTAGAGGCGGAGAGGGACGGGGAAGGGAAAGGGAAGTCCTTGAACGGGTCCCAGAGGTCGTGAGAGAAAGGGTCGAAGGCGTCGCTGCGACTTCCACCGAACCAGCTTGGGATGAGCGACATGGTTGTTGGGGGATCACCAGTGAAAATGTGAGATTGAGCCGAGAAAGGGTTTTGAAAGAACGCTTGAATCAGATGAGATATGCTATCGTTCGAGGATGTGACATGGAACGGGAGTGCATCGGTATTAAAATAGGAAAGAGAGGATCATTCTCTTACCTTCGCGGTCTTTCGAGTTTCGATGGACGAGAAATGGCAAACCCAGTGGGTTCATCTGGAAACTGCGGACGGAACCACCTCAGTACTTTTCCAGCAACACCAGTTACCTGCCTGCCTGGTCAACTAAAACTCGTTGCCATGATTAGTTCTGTGCGTCACACCATCGACAAAACAAATTCTATTTTGATATCGTCCGATCAGTTTTTCAAATTAATGGATTCCATATCATGTTTATTTTCCACCAATCACAAAGACAGTACTTGACTATTAGCTTCAGAATCAACTCTGATCATGTTAGCTTAGCAACGAAAATTATAATGACTTGGTCCGATTTACGGAGTTAAATTTGAGTTTTAGGATTACTATATAAAGTAATGACCATTTTGGGTAAGATCTTATCTATGAATAACATCACAAGCCTAACCTATCCAATATGGGACTTGGGTTGTCACAAACTCGCTCACTTAAATCACTGACGTTCTCGTTAGTATTGGCTTATACTGTCAGCAATACTCCATCTACTTCGTGTAAGCAAGTCCAGTTTTGCTCCCTCACAATCCTAGTTATCAAGAGTCGCATGTTATCCAAGTCATCTCACCTCAGCGACACTTCCCGCCCTCATTGTATCTACTAGCAGTCTAGTCCATCCACAAACCACACATCAACTAGAGGGAATCGTAGTCTTGCTCCGATACCATATGTAACCACCTAGCCCGTTCTACATGGCCAAGCCCCTTAAAGAAGTTTTCTGAATAACCACACAAGATGGCGGCCATATAGGGGTGGATCTTACTTGTGAATAGCATCACAAGGCCATTTATGACATTCTGAAATTCAACCCATTTGGGATTTATGAAATGAATGATTTTATTAACGCGCTTGTAGTTATATCTCGCCCGGAACTGATCACTCCTGGGATACTAACCATTAGGGAATAGCTAATTAGGGATTTAAGTTCGTAAGACCAAAGAAACTCAATTGTAGGTTGACTTTCGACTATAAGGATTGTCGAGGTGATATTTTGGGCCAATGTAGGCCGATCCAAAAATGGTCACGGATCGATTCGCCAATGTCATACAAGTGGATCGCGGGTGATTCCGCTCGACCATGAGATGAATTTGCGAACGACCTTAAACCTATTCCGAACGATCGTGCCCTTCGAAACTAGTGATTGATCTTCGCAATTACATGACAACCGAGGTCGCCATGGTTCGAGTGAACTTAAACGTGGCTCGACTTAGTGTCGACCACGAGTCAAATTCGTGTAACGCCCAAGAGCCGCTCGTTACTCAGAGATACGCTTAAGTCGCGTTGATTCGATTTAGCCATAATTAGAATCCAAGTTTGGGTTTTGAATTCCTCGAACGTCATGACAATTAATTGGACGACGTCGTCATTAGCGTAATTAATCTTAAAATTTGTTGGATTTGTCGGGAAAGATTGAAATTGGACCGAGAGTGAAAAATTACCATTTTGCCGCTGGGATTGTGTGAAGGCTCTTAAGAAAAGTGGAAGAGCAGTTTGGTCTTTTGGCTGCTCCCTTGATGGATGAATTTCATGGACAAAAATGCCCCCATCCTCCTTGCTCATTTCCTTCTTTGCCCCTAGATATTTTGTGGATGGTTTAATCTTAGCCGTTGGATGAGATGAATGTGATGTATGTTTGAATGTGGGCCTTTAGATTTGGTAAGATAGTGGAATGGGTAAGATGGTCTTTCCTTGAAGAGTTGACCCACCTAGCCTTTTTAGGTTATAATGGCTCCTTTCTAAATAATGAGGGAAAATTTCATTTTGGTACCCAAAGTGGACATAGTCCCAAATTGGTACCCAAAGTGCCCATTCAGTCTCAATTTGGTACCCAAAGTGGACATAGTCCCAAATTGGTACCCAAGTGCCCATTTAGTCTCAATTTGGTACCCAAAGTGCCCATTCGAGTCTCAATTTGGTTTGAGCTCGCCGCCGGTCAAATGCTCACCGTAGGCAAGAAATTCTTGTTCGACTCACAGGAACAGTATTTTACTTTTTTTTTTTCTCTTTTTCCGTTTTTTTCTTTTCCTTTTCCTTTTCTTTTTTTTTTTTCCTTCTTCCCTCCGCCAGCCACAGCCATGGCCGGCGGAGGTCGCCGGCGTCGGCCCTCGCCGGTGTCGGGCAAGGGCGGCCCTCGCACGGGCTGGCGAGGTCGCCCTCGCTGCGTCGGGCGAGGGCCACCCGCTTGGGTCGGCCCTCGCCCGACGCAGCGAGGGCGACCCTCGCCGGCCCCAGCGAGGCCGCCTCGCCCGACGCCGGCGAGGGTGACCTCGCCAGATCCGGCGAGGCAACCTCGCCCTCGTCGGATCCGGGTAGGGTCGGCCCTCGCCCGCCTGTGCGAGGGTGGCCCTCGCCCGACGCAGCGAGGCCGCCCGCCCGACGTCGGAGAGGGTGACCCTCGCCGAGATCGGCGAGGGCGAGGGTCACCCCTGCGGCGTCGGCGAGGCGGCCTCGCTGGGCCGGGCGAGGGTCGCCCTCGCTGCGTCGGGCGAGGCCACCTCGCAAGGGCCGCCCTCGCCCGACGCCGGCGACCTCCGCCGGCCATGGCTGTGGCCAGCGGAGGGAAGAAGGAAAAAAAAAGAAAAGGAAAAGAAAAAGAAAAAAAACAGAAAAAGGGAAAAAAAATAAAAAAGTAAAAAAATACTTGTTCCGGTAGCCGGAACAGTAAATTTCTTGCCGGCCGGTGAGCATTTGACCGGCCGGCGAACTCAGGTACCAAATTGAGACTGAATGGGCACTTTGGGTACCAAATTGAGACTAAATGGGCACTTTGGGTATCAATTTGGGACTATGTCCACTTTGGGTACCAAATTGAGACTGAATGGGCACTTTGAGTACCAAATTGAGACTGAATGGACACTTTGGGTACCAATTTGGGACTATGTCCACTTTGGGTACCAAATTGAGAAAAAGGCCCCACTTTGGGTACCAAAATGAAATTTTCCCAAATAATGATGAGCTTTTTAGGCTATGATAGACATTTTTAGCCATCATGACCTATCTAACCTACTCCCCTCTAGTTTATTCTTTTCTTTTCTTTTCTTTTCTTTCTCCCTCACTCTCTCTCTCTCACACCATTTTTCCTCTCTCCCCTTTGGCCGACCTTCTCTTTTCCTCCTCCTCTTCTTGCGCGCTCGGCCATCACGCCACGCCGGAAACCGCCACCCGTCACCGCCCGTCCAGTCGTCCTCGCCGTCGTGACCTCGTCACCGCCACCACACACTCTCTCTCTCTCTCTCTCTCTCTCTCTCTCTCTCTCTCTCTCTCTCTCTCTCTCTCTCTCTCTCTCTCTCTCTCCTCCTTGCCGTGCACGCATGCGGCCGTGATCAGCCAACCGGAGCCGCCGCCGTCGCCGTCCGTCCGCTGTTCGCTCGAGACCGCCGTGCGATCACTGGCTTGCTGCCCCTTTTTCTTACTTGATCTTGCATAGGACCTTGAGAAAGTGACATTCTAAACCTTGCTTAGGATAGCGGGTATTAACGAACTAGTTTAGGTGCGATTTTGTGGAGATTAGGGGTTGTTTGAGTGCTAACTTATTAGACGGATTATGGATGGATTTATAGACGACTTTGTGGTTATTTAGAGACCAAATAGGGGTTGATTATGGTGGATTTATATGCTGGAAAATGTGGTTGAATATGGTGAGTATATAGTTTGATTTGTGAACTACACGTGTTGGAATATTGTGCCGGTGTCGTGGTTGATTTATGCTACCTTCGTGGCTGACTTTATTGCTTGAAAAATGAGTGCAATATGTTGAGTTGTGGGCTGTGATCGTTGGCTTAGTTATAGCTTAGTATGCTTGGTGAAATGTGATATGAATGGTTGACATTTGGATCTCGTTAGCGTGAGCGTGGGCTGATTTGAATTAGCTGGAGATTGAGCATGTTGTATGACGTTTGAACATGTGATATGCGTGAGGAATTGATGTGTACGCGATGTGCGAGTGATCACTAAAAAGCCCTGAGGCGTTTTACATGGGGTCAAGATAAAATATGGTGTGCTAGTGTGCTCGTGTAGTCACTTAATCCCTGAGGCGTTTTACGCGGGGAATTGAACCCGTCCTGAGGCGTGTTACACGGGACGATGCCCGGTTATACCGAAAAACCGCCAACTTGATGCGTTTTACGTGGGTTGTGCCGTAGGAGGAGATGTTGAGCCTGAGGCATTTTACGCGGGCAAGAGACATAAAGCCTGAGGCGTGTTACGCGGGCTGTAGAAGAGTTGTTGAGCTTGAGGCGTTTTGACGCGAGCCGTGGAATGAAAGTTGGACCTGAGGCGTGTTTACGCGGGTCGTGAATAATCTGGACACGTGTGCTTGAGTGCATTGATAAATGCGAGGTGTTGAGCTTGAGATTGAAAATGCCCGGATTATCATAAGTGCATGAGCATATATTGACGGTGTCTTGGGATTGATTGTATGCTTGTGATGATTGGCATATTGTTATGATTGGACTAACGTGCAAGGTTTGTGCGTGAGCCGAGGCAAGGTAAGTATGCCGTGGTTGATATAGCTTGCTGATTGAATGATTTTAGTGATTGAATGATTTTAGTGCTTGAATTAGTTTGAAGTTACGTGTTAGCCTAGGTGGGGTTTAGGGTGTTCGCTTATTGAGAAGTATTCTCATGGTTGTTTAACCAAACCATTTCAGACCCCCGACCTGGACCATGAACACTCTCCCGCAACGTTTTGGGATACCGGTGCACTCCGAGCACTCGGTAGTCGAGCACCCGGTAGGTGAGAACCAGGCTTGCATTAAGCGTACTACGGTGGTTTGGGTAGATGTAGGTGAACCCCAGTTGCAATCCAATAAGTTCACAGAATGGTGTTTCCGAGCTGGTTTTAATGAGTTTGAACCCGTTCGGAGTTTTGATGTCCCGCATGATGGAGTCGGAGATTGGGATCCGTCGGCCGTTCCTCCTCCTGATGGTGAGCTGACTAGTGCTGAGACGGGCCCTGTGAAGTCAGGCCCTGCACCTGCACCTGCACCTGTACCTGCACCTGCACCCATGGACCCTGAGCCTATGGAGGTCGAGCCCGACCTAGAACCCGAGGAGTCACACCAGGAGGCGGTCCCTGTGGAGCCGGAGGTTGAGCATGAGCTGACTGAAGAGTTTGAAGACCCCAAAGGAAAGTACGAGGAGCCTAAAGAAGAGTTTGAAGAAGAGCCTGAAGAAGAAGAACTCGAGGAAGAACCGCCGATTGAGGTCCCATCAGAGTCGGGATCCGAGGATAACCCGATTGAGATTAAGGCTGACCCCGAGTGGACACCTTCTAGGTCTCATAGGGGTTAGTAAGGGCTAGTTGTTAGAACCATTTTGAGAATGCTCCATTTTTGGTATAGAAGTTAACCTACTCAAACCACTTGCCCCTTTTTTTATGATAGTGCTTGCTAACCTTGTAAGCCTGGTCTGTTTTGTAAAAATGGATATTGTATGTATGTCTCGTGTTATTGAAAGTTGTTCGTTTGGTTATGTGGTTGTTCGCCCTGTTACCCCTCTTCTAATTCTTATCCGAGTGTTATACTTGTTTCCGCTTGTGTTTGAGCTCTGATGATTTGGGGTTGGGTCGGCGACGAGCCTGAGACGTCGCATTCAATTGGACCAACTTAGGGGTGTCGCGCGCTCGTTGGGGTTCGGGTCGTGACACCATTAATGGGATTTGAAATATCACCAAAATAGCTATTGTCACAAGTTCTAACTTCTAAGTTTAGTACACTCATTAGCCGATCTTCGTACATGTTAACGTTAGCGGGCTGCGATAAATTGATCATCTTTTCCCGCAGTCTCAACTTTGGAAATTTCTCTGGAGTTGAGATTCTTGAATACTAATTGCGCTCAGCAGCTCGCATCACTAGTCCATATTGACATATTTTGAGTTTGGCCTGTAATGTTCATTTTCTTCAACTCGCTAAACAGTACTTCAACAGGGATCTTTGTGTTTTCGTAAAATGCACTTGCTGCAAAGAGAAGGTAAGCATACTAGATCTTTGGGGCGACTCAGTTTCCAGAAGACGAAACACTTGATATCCGTTGGCCTAGCTGTCTGAACAAGCCATTTCCTCTTCCTTCAAAGTAGAAGGCATGGAAGTGAATATCAACAATACCACACATGCTGAAACTGAGTGAGAAAGATCGTATTCTCGTCTTTATTTCGAGCAATCCGACTAGGAAGGAAGAAAGAATGTCTATAGCTTACGAAATAGGAATAAAAGGAGTATCTCTTTTTGAACTAGTTGGAATATTCAAATCTTGAAATAGTTACTATGATCTCGTAGAAGCAATACATGCTAAGCTGCACTTGACTCTTCAGATCCTATGTCGAAAGATCCCGTTCCAGGCGCCTATCCCATGAGATGCGAGGACTTGCCACTTTTCCTGGCTATCTAGAACCCATGTTGGAGTTGTTGAGGAAAACTCCTATTAATTTTGAAGTTGACAAAACCTTCTATGTTATTGTAAATCTGATACTTATTCTGAACTATTCCAGGTCTGTATATTCGGAAGCTCGAAGAAAGTTATTCGAGACTTTACAATCGTCAAGTATATTTCGAAGACCCACATAATCGCAGCTTCGAGATTCGAAGCGAAGTTATTCGGATGCGAGATGCGAAGTTATTCGAGATGCGGATGCGAGGCACGAAGAAATTATTTGACGAAGAAATTCGTCGACGCGAAGAAATTATTCGGACGCAGAAATTCTTAGACGCTGACGCAGGAGTTCTTCGATGCGACGCGAGAATATCTTCGACGCAGAATTCGAACGTAACACAACAGCTAGTGATCCGGCATGGATTTCACTGAAGGAATGTTCGATTGTCTCAATCGAATCAAAGCGATTGACAATCAAACATCATGACAAGAATGCATTACAACGGACAAAGTTCTACTTATGGAAACCAAGATTCGATTGTATGGGCGACCAGAATCGGCGGATTCGAGAATCGTCAACCAACGGCTACTCAATCCTTACTATACAAATCTGTCCAAGGTAAAGATTGGAAGATGATCCTCGAAAGCTGTCCAACGGCTAGTTTGGAAGCGAGAGGAATATTTAAGGAGATCAACGAGCAACGGAAGGGAGTACGTAATCAAGAATCAACAAGTCCAAAGTCGAGCTTAATCCAATCATTTTTCTCTTGTCATTCTGAGCCAAATATTAAGATCTTGAGGAACACTTTGTAAGAGTGATTGTGTGAGATAGAGAGTCCTATCATACACAAGAGTGTAAACACTCGAAGTTGTAACTCCTCTTGATTACATAGTGAAATCCGCCGGTAGGTCGTAAGCGTGGGAGAGTGGACGTAGGCTTGCTATAAGCCGAACCACTATAAACTTGTGTGCGATTCTCTATCCCTTATCTCTTACTTTACATTACGCACATCAAGAGCACGATCTATATAATCTGTCTTGAATCTGAATTTTATTCGGACTCTTACGTGATTTATTTTGTTTCCGCATAAATTACTAAAAATTGTTTTAGATCACCTATTCACCCCCCTCTAGGTGATCCTTGCTAGCTACATCAATTGGTATCAAAGCGGGTTGCTCGGTTATTGAAGTGTTTTACTTCTGAGCTAACGATCTATATGGCTAGCTATGGTGCTCCAGGGCTCATTGAAGGACAGAGCAACAACAGACCACCATATTTCGATGGCAAGGAATATAGTGTCTGGAAGAATAAGATGAAGGCATTCATAAAGTCAATTGACCACATGCAATGGGATGTCATCATCAGAGGTGTCAATCCAAAGTCTTCTGATTCAAAAGAAAAGGCAGATGCAAGCAAAGCAGCAGATCCTCCATTATCTCAAACTGAGATATCCAAAAGAGAAACCTTAGACTCCAAAGCTATTTATTCTCTTTATTGTGCCTTATCACCTATTGAATATAAAAAAATTGCTGCTTGTGAATCAGCTAAGGAAATCTGGGATACTCTCCTTATTACTTATGAAGGAACAGATCGAGCCAAGGAAACTCAAATTAATCTTCTGCTTGGTCAATATGAATCTTTCAAAATGAAGCCTGGAGAATCAATTGCTGATTTATATGACGGGTTTATCGATATAGTAAACGGTCTTGCTTATCAAGGACAACCGGTTCCGGATGCACGAAAGTCAACAAACTTCAGAGGACCGACAAATCGGTGGGACAACATCAAAACATCTCTTCGAGAGACACAAAGGATCAAGCCTCTATCAGTGAATGAGTTAATTGGAACTCTTCAATCATATGAGACTGAGAAACGAAATGAGGAGATTGAATCCAAAGGTAATAAATCAATTGCGTTGAAGACTAACATTGATTTCTGAAGATGAAGACGTTGATGATGAAGAACTAGCTCTATTTATAAAGAAGTATAAGAAAATGAAGATCAAAGGAAGAAACCTCAGGGGAAAGAAGCCTTTTGAAAAGAAGAAATCTTTCGATGAGACAGAAAGATCGAAGGATGTTATATGCTTTCACTGTAAGAAACGTGGACATTTCAAGCCAAATTGTCCACTTCTGAAAAAGAAGACCAAGTTTGAGAAAGCAAAGAAGGCCTTAAAAGCAGAAACCTGGAGTGACACAGAATGTGAAGACAGTGATGAAGATTTCTGTCTAATGGCTAAGTCAGACTCAGACTCAGATTCAGATTCTGATCCCAAAGTGGAAATTGAGGTAAAACATTCTGACATGCCTATTGAGGTATCAAATTACATTGATGAATTATGCTTTGAATTCAAGACTGCTCTTAAATGCATCTCTTCTTTGAAAAAGGAAAATTCATCACTGAGGCAACAGGATGTTTCACAAAAAGAAAAAATCGATTTCCTTCAAAAAGAATTTCATCAAGTCAAGGAAAGTCGAGATTTTCTTTCCAAAGAAAATGCAGTTTTGAAAAAGCAAGTTTCAGAAATTACTTCCAAATTTTCAAAGGGATCAGAAACCTTGAAGCATATCCTTTCTATCCAAATTCCTTACTACAACAAATCTGGTCTCGGATTTGTGAAGGAAAGTGATAGCTTGATTGATTTTCCAAAGGTCAAGGAGAGATTAAAACAAAGACCTCCTCGACAAGCTTATAAAAATCATTTCAAAAGGAATTTTGTAAAACCTGTTGGTCGAAGTGCACTCAAGTGCTCAAAATGTGGAGATCCACAACATTTTGAGAATGAATGTCCTAAGGTCTGGAGACCTGTTAGAAGAGATTTTGTTAAGACAGCCTATACTAATGTTCAAGGACCCAAACAAATTTGGGTACCAAAGAAAACTTGAGATGTTTGTGTTCTTTGCGAGGTTACCACAAAAGAAAAAGGAAGTGGTACCTAGACGGTGGATGCTCTAGACATATGACGGGAGATCCAAGTATATTCGTTGATCTACACAATCTGAATGGTGGAAAAGTATCCTTTGGAGGAAATACCAAAGGAAAAATCGTTGGCAAAGGAACAGTTGAAATTGGAGGACTTACAATCAATGATGTCTCGTTGGTAAAAGGACTCAACTACAACTTGATAAGCATAAGCCAACTATGTGACACAGGTTTCAGAATCAACTTTCAAGAAGATACATGCTCAGGGACAAGCAAAGATTCTTCTCAAACATTTACAGGGAGAAGACATGGCAATATCTATCTTCTAGATGTCAATCCAAAATCCACTCATTGCTTGATCTCAATCAAAGAGGATGAAGATCTATGGCATAGAAGACTGGGGCATATCAGTATGAAACAAATCTCAAAGATCTCAAACAAGAAACTGGTTCGAGGTCTACCAGATTTGAAATACAAGAAAACAGAGTTATGCAATGCCTGCACTCTAGGAAAACAAGTAAGAAGTTCTTTCAAGTCTATACATCATGTTTCCACTGATCGTGCTTTGCAGCTTCTTCATATGGACCTATTTGGACCAACCAGAACACAAAGTATTGGTGGTAAGAAATATTGTTTAGTCATTGTTGATGACTTCACAAGATTTACTTGGGTGTTCTTTCTTACTCATAAAAATGAAGCATTTTCATATTTTTCAAAATTTGCAAAAAGAGTTCAGAATGAAATGGGCTATTCCATTTCCTGCATTAAAACTGATCATGGGGGAGAATTTGAAAATCAAAGTTTTTCAGATTTTTGTGAGGAAAATGGCTTTCAACACAATTTTTCTACTCCTTACACACCAGAACAAAATGGTGTTGTGGAAAGGAAAAATCGCTCTTTGCAAGAAATGGCAAGAACTTTGCTGATTGAAAGCAAAATTCCTTTTATTTCGGGCGGATGCAGTTTTACAAAGATGCTATATCATTAATGAGCTTTTCTCGGACCCATTCTTGAGAAAACCCCCTATGAGCTTTACAAAGGTAGAAAGCCCAACATTTCATATTTTAGAGTGTTTGGTTGTAAATGCTATATCCTGAAAAATCCAAATGACCGCACTGGAAAGTTTGATGAGAAAGCAGATGAAGGATTTTTCCTTGGATACTCAACTTCAAGTAAAGCATACAGAGTCTACAACAAGAACTCTCAGACTGTTGAAGAATCAATGAATGTGAGGTTTGAAGAAAACATTCAGACTCACAGAGATGAATCTGAACCATCTCCCAATATTCAAGAATCATCAGAAGCATCAGAAGGCAAAGAAGATATAATACAGACTCAAACAGAAAGTTCAGAGTCTGCAGAATTTCAGAAGGAAAAATATGACAAAAACTGGAAACATAAATCCAGTCATCCGAAGAACCTCGTTATTGGAGAAATAGAAGATGGTATCAAGACAAGATCCAAACACAAAGAGAACATCAGCAACTTGGCTTTGATATCAAAAATAGAGCCAAAAGAAGTTGGTGAAGCTTTATCGGATGAAATTGGATCGATGCTATGCGGGAGGAACTTCGCGATTCGGAATCAATAAAGTATGGGAGCTTGTGCCAAGACCCAAAAATCATCCAGTAATTGGAACAAAATGGGTATTCAGAAACAAACTGGATGACAAAGGGAAAGTTACAAGAAACAAAGCAAGACTGGTTGCAAAAGGCTATTCTCAAGAAGAAGGCATAGACTATGATGAAACATATGCACCAGTTGCAAGGTTAGAAGCCATTCGGCTACTACTAGCTTATGCTTGTTTCCATAACTTTAAATTATTTCAGATGGACGTGAAAAGTGCCTTTCTGAATGGATATATCAAAGAAGAAGTATATGTGGAACAACCACCTGGTTTCGAAGAACCAAGAAAGAGTGATCATGTCTACGGACTCAAGAAGGCTCTTTACTGATCGAAACAAGCACCAAGAGCTTGGTATGAAAGGTTAAGTAACTTCCTTCGCAAAATGGTTTTACCAAAGGTAAAGTTGATACAACTTTATTTGTTAAGAAAAAGGGTAAGGATTTCTTAATTGTTCAAATTTATGTTGATGATATAATCTTTGGATCTTCTAACGAATTGCTATGCAAGGAATTCTCAAAGAATATGCAGAATGAATTCGAGATGAGTATGATGGGAGAATTATCATTCTTTCTTGGCCTTCAAGTGAAACAAACCAAAGATGGTACATTCATTTGCCAAGAGAAGTATGCAAAGGAGATTATCAAGAAATTTGGATTACAGAATTGCAAGAAGACAGACATTCCCATGTCTCATTCATCCAAACTGGACAAAGATGAAAATGGTAAAAAGGTTGATCAGAAGGTATATAGAAGCATGATAGGCTCTTTATTATATCTAACTGCATCTAGACCTGACATTCTTTTTAGTGTCTGTATGTGTGCAAGATTTCAATCAGACCCAAGGGAATCTCATTTCTCTGCAGTAAAAAGAATAATCAAATACATTGGAACATATCCAATGTTAGGTCTTTGGTATTCCAAAGATTCAGATTTTACTCTTACTGGATATTCTGATGCTGATTTAGCTGGATGTAAAGTGGACAGGAAAAGTACTTCCGGTACATGTCAACTGTTTGGGAATATGTTGGTATCTTGGTACTCAAAGAAGCAGAGTACAGTTGCACTTTCTACAGCAGAAGCAGAATATGTAGCATTGGGAAGTTGCTGTGCACAGATTCTGTGGATGAAGCAGCAATTACAAGACTTTGATATTGAAGAATCAAGTGTTGCAATCAAATGTGACAACACAAGTGCAATCAATTTGACAAAGAACCCAATTCTTCATTCTCGTGCTAAGCATATTGAAATCAAGCATCACTTTATTCGAGATCATGTTCAAAATGGTGATGTAAATATTCAATTTATTGATTCTAAGAATCAATTAGCTGATATATTTACAAAACCTCTTGATAAATCTTCATTTGAATTCATCAGAGAAAAACTGTGCATTACTTATCCATTTTCTTGAAGTGTTTTGATAGACAGGAAATTGTTCAGACTCAAGTATTCTCAGTCTGAACATTTTTCAGACTCACGAAAACAGGTACGTTCCTTATTCAAATTTTGGCGAGTATAAAATTGACATTTTTGGCAGGATACTTGTATAATTCGTTATACTTGGAAGCAAATCAGGTATGCATTCTACTTTATCTGCTAAAATCTGCCTAATATATTGATATGTTTGGTTAAGTTTTAGAGAGAATATTTTCTTCCTACTTGTTTTGGGATATCTCTTAATTTCTAAAAGTACTTTTCTCCTTCCAAAAGGTTATCAACTTCCTTTTTAAGCCCGTCCTTCTCTTTTTCCAAACCCTACCAGTACGATCTTTTTCTCTCAAAAACCTTCCGATATACAGAGACTCTCCTCTTCTTCTTCCAAAAGATCGAAACTTTCGTCTTCAAAGGTGATCATAATGCCGGTCAAGATGGTGGCCCACAGAAGATCTTCTCGTATTCTTAATCAAGACTCAAAATCTACCGCAGCGGCGGAATTTTTAGAAGTTTCAGACTCAGAATCCGATCATCATGTCAACCCTTCTGAAGCGTCAACCCCTCAGCGTTCGTCTCCACCGAAATCGTCTGGTAAAACTGATTTTCGGTTCATAAACATTAAACGTGTGTGGGAGAATTATCAAAGGCTGAAAAGGAATAATGCCTCTGAGTCAGCTCTTCGTGCTTGTCTGAAAGACAACAATCTTCGCTCTGAAACTCACCTTGCGAAAATCTATTCTGAATACTGCACTAAATCAGGGCAAGTTCCAACCAGCACTACTCCACAAGAAACTTCTTCCAGAAAGGGCAAAGAAAAAGTTGGAGAAGCTTCAACTCCATCTGAAAAGAAATCGGTTCATGTAAGCCCTAAGACATCTAGTGCGTCAAAATTTGTTGTTCCGGATGATGATGCACGATTTTTTGAGAATTTTGAGATGAAAGTTGGAATAGCATCTGGCTTGCCTGGAACAGGAGGCTTATTCAGAAGCACTGCGCATCAGATGTATTACAGGCTGTTACTTGATAGAGGAGTAATGAACAATAGAACTGTGGATTTCGAGTATTTGGAGAAGGCTGGAATTTCTGTACAGAACCTGTTTGAAAAACTAGGGGTTTATGAATTTTGCCTTCAATCTGCCAACACTTATGCTGAATTGACTGCCTACTTTTATTCGAATCTTTCAATTCTGTCACCAAACTGGTTACAGTTTACTATTGGTGACAAGAAAGTTGATTTAAAGGCGCATGAGTTGGCAAGGATAATTGGAGCCACACACTCCACTTTTACACCATTGGCAGTAAGTCTTGAAGAGGCTTCTCAGCTAGTTTCTGAAAATCCAAATTTTGCTCAAGGATCAAAAAGACATCTCTCCTATTCTGACTTATCAAGACGATCGGTGATCCTGCATAAGATCATCATCAACTGTTTAAAGCCAAAGGATGCCTCAAAAACTGACCTTTCGAAATCAGAGATCAAGCTCATTTGGGCTATCTTGACAGGTCAATCCTTCTCTCTTCCTCACCTCATAATATTCCATATGTACAGAGCATTGCAGAAAGATAAGGGTCATCTGCCATATGGAGCTTTGGTCACTCGTATCTTCATGTATCTCAATTTATCTATTCCTGGTGAGTTGCGAGAAACTATGCTTCCCCTTATGTTTGTTGGAGAAAAAATGCTCTCCAAAATGAAGAAATTTGAAGATATCAGGGACATAGTAAAAAGGAAAGAGGCTCAACAGTCAGAGGCCAAATCTGTTGGCAAGAAAGTTCAGAAAGAAAAGGAGCAAAGGAAAAGAACTAGTTCAGCAAGCAAGCAAACTGATTCTCCAACCCCAATCAAAGTGTACAGAAAGAAAAGAAAAACTCTTCTGCATGATGAAAATGATGAAGCAGAAGCAGCACACTTTGAATCAGGTCACACTGCAGAACCAGAACATGTTCCTGAACCAGTTCCAAATGTTTCAGAACCAATTCATGAAGAGCATGTTTCTGAAGAACAATCACCTGTTCAGGGGGAGATTCCACCGGAATCCCTGCAGTGGTACAATCGATCTGAAAAAGCTAATGACCAAGGTCGCATTCGAAAATCGAACATCCTTTCGATTCTCGCTCGAGATAAAGGACAAGCAGGCTGCTCTAGAGCAAAATTTGCAGAACCTACAGAAAATTGTTGAGGAAAACACCAAGGCTCAACAACTTCAAGCAGCAGCAGACAAAGCGGAATTAGAAGGAGCCATTGCTATGTGCTCATCCAGCATGGATAAAGCCATAGGTCAATGCAGTTCGAAGATTGAGGAGGCTGTCTCAATATTGGAAAATTTTCAACTGATTCGTACTCCTAAAAAATAGCCTGTTTTTCAACATTTCTCTCTATTTTTTTCAATTGGTCTGTAATATTTCTCCTACTTATTGTTAGACTGATTGATTACTTAATATCAATGCATTATTCTATCTATTACTATTCTTTTTGTTGATGACAAAAAGGGGGAGAAATCATATTGCAGATTTACAGGTTATTCTCAAAGGAAGAAAGACACAGATATCAACAGAGTTTGCTATTTCAATCTGTGTTTATTGAGCTTAATATGTTTAAAATAATTCAATCTGCAAAGAAAGTTTTGTCACCATCAAAAAGGGGGAGATTGTTGAGGAAAACTCCTATTAATTTTGAAGTTGACAAAACCTTCTATGTTATTGTAAATCTGATACTTATTCTGAACTATTCCAGGTCTGTATATTCTGGAAGCTCAGAAGAAAGTTATTCAGACTTTACAATCTGTCAAATATATTTCGAAGACCCACATAATCGCATTCGAGATTGAAGCGAAGTTATTCGAGATGCGATGCGAGGTTATTCGAGATGCGAGATGCGAGACGAAGAAATTATTCGACGAAGAAATTCGTCGGACGCGAAGAAATTATTCGACGCAGAAATTCTTCGGACGCGACGCAGGAGTTCTTCGATGCGGAGCCGAGAATATCTTCGACGCTTGAATTGAACGTAACACAACAGCTAGTGATCGGCATGGATTTCACGAAGGAATGTTCGATTGTCTCAATCGAATCAAAGCGATTGACAATCAAACATCATGACAAGAATGCATTACAACGGACAAAGTTCTACTTATGGAAACCAAGATTCGATTGTATGGGCGACCGGAATCGGCGGGATTCGAGAATCTGTCAACCAACGGCTACTCAATCCTTACTATACAAATCTGTCCAAGGTAAAGATTGGAAGATGATCCTCGAAAGCTGTCCAACGGCTAGTTTGGAAGCAGAGGAATATTTAAGGAGATCAACGAGCAGCAGAAGGGAGTACAGAATCAAGAATCAACAAGTCCAAAGTCTGAGCTTAATCCAATCATTTTTCTCTTGTCATTCTGAGCCAAATATTAAGATCTTGAGGAACACTTTGTAAGAGTGATTGTGTGAGATAGAGAGTCCTATCATACACAAGAGTGTAAACACTCAGAAGTTGTAACTCCTCTTGATTACATAGTGAAATCCAGCCAGTAGGCTGTAAGCGTGGGAGAGTGGACGTAGGCTTGCTATAAGCCGAACCACTATAAACTTGTGTGCAGATTCTCTATCCCTTATCTCTTACTTTACATTCTGCACATCAAGAGCACAGTCTATATAATCTGTCTTGAATCTGAATTTTATTCAGACTCTTCTGTGATTTATTTTGTTTCCGCATAAATTACTAAAAATTGTTTTAGATCACCTATTCACCCCCCTCTAGGTGATCCTTGCTAGCTACATCAGGAGTTAATAGCTATGGTGATCGATATCGAGGCATCTTCAGCCGTTCTTCGAAAGGTGACGGCCGACCAGTGACCGGTAGGAGAGAGAAATATGGGTTAGGGTTTGCGGTTTCTTTATGGGGGAAGGCAAAATTGCAGTCTCTGTAAATAAGTCGCGTTGTGAGAATGTAAATTGATATGAAAGTGAAAACTCATGATCTAAGTTATAGGTTTTAAAACTAGGGATAACATTTAATATTGAGTGCAAATCTCATGATGTTTTTAGCAATTGTCCCTCTATAATTGTAAGTATCAATAGTCTCTCGAGATCGATCTCTTGTTGTACCTCATTGACCCAAGCTCATTTTTTTTATTGCAACTTTCTTATAAAATGTACCACACAAACACTTAGGAATATTTTATGAATTGCTGTCCATAGAGTATGACACTTTCTATACAATTTATAGCAAAAATTAACTCGAGCACGACAAGATGCGATGAGAGATCCGCCCCTCAAGAGATCATAGGATAGGGTGTTTATAAGGATCCTGGGGAATAGATGCGCAACGGCCGACGACCGCCGAATCAAATAAAGAGTAAATCTTGCCTATTGATAGTAATTGTTTTTAAATTTGTGTATCAGGACATTTTGTATAGGAGTTACGAAAAAGTTTAAGCAGTTAAGACTTGTTACAACTCTAGGGTCCATCAATCAGTGGCCGACGGAGCATAGCCCACTAAAAAATTCCATACAATAGAATCGAGAAAGTAAGAATCTGGTTACCAGCATTGGCTTGTCAAAGCGGGACAGTCATCAGTCAGCCCTCATTCTCAAGCCATTCGTTTCATAAGCTTAAAGAAAAGAGGAGTGAATTATGGTCCCTAGCGAGCACTACGGCTCTCCATTTTTCTCCGTTGAATTGAAGTGCAACAGAGAAAAGAGAGGTGCCAATCCACGAGTTTAAGGTTGTTAATATAGGATATTCGTAAACGTATTCCCCCTTTCTTCTGATTTCTGTTTTTACCGGGCTGGAAGAACAATCATCGGACATAATAGTAGGACATATTGATCAATCTCGAATGAGGCTGAGCAGATATCCACACAGCCCATTCACTAGACATGTCATTAAGCGTGTACATTGTCGCGATCTAAATTTCTCAGGCTAATGGATTATTAAGACTAAGCCTAACTCGGGCCCTCCCAAGCCCTACCAATTCGCAACTTAGAGTTTAAGTTTTTAATATGCAAAAATTTTCATGCTTGGAGTCGCCACTAATCTATTTGTGGTAGGTCGATTAAAAACCTAAATAAAACATAGGGAGATATGTTTTATTCCTACGAACCAGAGATTCTACGCTCGGGGACTTGATTACGCTAGATCTAATCTAATGCTTTTTCGATACCTTTTCTTTTCAAAAATGTTTATGCAGGCAGTCTGAATCCATTTTATTACCTAATCACTAACATGTGAGGTGTTCATGCGGGTGCGCAAATAACCAATTTAATACCCAAGAAAGCAATAAATAAATTGCAAGATTAGGAGAATGACGTACCTTAATGCAACGCAAGCATCTGCATTGTTAGTAGAAAATCATACAGACAATCCTACTATGATTTCTAATTAACAAAACAAGGCACTCGAGGTGTTCTTTAGGGTTTGCGCTTTATTAAAATGCAAACTAACCTATATGCAATGACGTGCAAAAATGACATGCGATTAATGCAACCTAGCATGCGAATTGTATGTCATGTGACGACGTGACCTAATTCTAATGACGGACAAATGATTTATTTTTGGTATTTTTCCAATGAAATTCGAAATTAAAAGATGCCTAAAACAACATGCAATTTAACAACTTCTTTTTTTTATATTTTTATTATTAAAATTCGAAATTAAAAGTTACTCAAGTTAAGAATGCAATCTATCATAATCTATCCTAAAGTAACTCATTCTTTTTGGGATTTTCATGGAAATTCGAAATCTTAAAATAACCTAAATAATCTATTAGGATTAGAATAACACCTAATTTAAACTAGGAAATAAATTATCTCAAGTCCTAATTTAAATTAAATAATTATCCTATCTTCTAGATACATTTAGGGTTCCCTAAACATGCAAAACTTCTAATTGAAATCCTAACTAACATATTTTTGGATTTTCTTTATTAAAAAAAATCAAACAAAGATAACAACCGCATTCAAATAATCCACGCAATCCGCAAGATTCTTCTTATCAAATTTGAATTAGGAAAAGAAATCAAATTAACAGTCATATCTATAGGGTTATAGATGTCATATCTATAGGGTTATAGATATCGACGGAAAACTGATTATTCGAATTTGGAAAGCGAATAAAATCTATTATCGTATCCAAGTGATTATGGATAAGATAACGATTTTCCGTATCGCCGCGTATCGTACCTTATGGATAAAGTCGGATAGTCATCTAGATAAGTTGCCAAATTAGGAACAATTCCTAATTTTGAGTGTTTTAGAATATTGCAGATAGAGCAAACAATGTCCCTAAGATTTAGCAATCCACCAAATATTCACTGAATATTCAAAATATTCAAACTAAGGCTGTGTTCGTTTGCGGAAAAATATTTTTCCGAAAAACATTTTCCGCGTTTTCCGGTGTTCGGGGGCGGAAAATGTTTTCCGTGGGAAAACATTTTCCTTCCCCACCCCCAAATCCTTCATTGTTTTGAGGAAAATGATTTCCTCTTTCCCCCAAAGTGAAGGCAAAATTGCCCATGGGAGGGAAAATGTTTTCCGTGGGAGAGGAAGTTGATCGCCGGTCACCGCCGTTGGCAGCCCGCCGCCGCCGCCGGTCGCCCACCGGTCGCCGGCCGCCCGCCGGCCGCCGCCGCCGCTGTCGCCGGCCGTCGCCGCCGCCCGGCCACCGCCGCGGTTGCCGGCGCGATCGCCGGTCGCCGGCGAAAAATATTTTTCGAAACTTTTTCATATTGATCGCCGAACACCGGAAAATTATGTTCCGGGAAAACATTTTTCAGGAAAATGACTTCCGGGAAAATATTTTCCAAAAGGAGAATATTTTCCGCCAAACGAACGAAGCCTAAGAATCTAAATATTTTGAAGATATACCGGATAGAGATCTTTATTTGATTTGCGGATTACTTTCCAAATTTGAACTCGGCTCAGGATCGCGGATTGGGACGGTGGCCAGCGGCACGGATGGGCGCGGCTCGACGATCAGCAGGCTTGGCGTGGCGTCAAACGGTGATGGCAGCGGCTGGCGCAATGCAGGGCTGGTTCGGCATGGCGACAGCACAGCAGCTCCGACGGTGTCGTGAAAGAACACAGAACAGCAACCATGCACGGTGGTGATGTTGTCCGCGAAAGGCACAAGGCGATGTTTGGCGTTTTCCGTGATGTGGAGAACATGTGTTGAGCCAGTGAAGTCTCACTTGCAGAGAAAAGACTCCTTTTTTGTTTTTCTCTGGCTTGTTTTTTTTTTCCTCTTCTCCACGCTCTCTGAACGTGTGGCCGTATGTGTACTGTGGCCAATCTCTCTCTCACCCAATTGTGGCCGTGCTGGAATTGTGTAGCCTCCCCCGTGAATGGATCTCTCTATCTTCGGTTCCTTCTATCGTGTGCTGAACGTTGATCAAGCGGAGGTCTGGCGCAGCGACGAGGGGACGGGCAATGGATCGGCAGCAGCAGCGGGAGCGCTGGTCGGGCTCGGATCAGCAGCGGCGGCGAGCACGGCGTAGGCACGAGCGACGAGGGCGCAGCGGTGGTTGCGCACGTACGCAGTGAACTCTCTCTCTCTTGCTCCTTGCTCTCGCTCTCTCTAGGAATTATGATCTCTGAAAATTATGAGAGCCCCCTTTTGATTGAGGAGTATAATCACATATTTATATCACAATCTAAGTTAATTGGCCGGGCTTCCTAGTCCTAATGGCTTAGGCTTAGGCTTTTATCCTTTAATTTTTATTTAATTCCAAATGGGCCGAATTAATTTGGGCATTTCTCTAATTAAGCTTGATGGGCTGATTTAAGCTCAAATTAAAACAACCAAAGCCTTTTAGACTTGTTAATTTTGGCCCCAAATCCCTTGAGTGAGCCGAGTGCTCGAGCTCGGTTTACGCGATGAATTTTCAGCTTACTCGCCACCGCCGGTCCGATACGGAATGCAACTAACCTATATGAACTTAAACTATATGCTATGCAATTTTAATATTATTTTTTTAGGGTTTAAAATTTAATCCCTAATTTTCTATGCAATTAATCACTAAATGGTCGATCGAAATTTAGGTGTCAACACACATGTCAAGCTTACACAGGTTTGTGTCATAAAAGAAACAACTCGTTTTCACACGAATGCTATCGTATCTTGATTGATACTTTCTATGAAATGTTTAGACAAGTTTGATGATACAATTGACAAGTTAGTCACAGCGACACAATACACTTCAGAATATTTACGCATTTTTTAACACATTTTACATGTCTAAACATATTTGACGAGTTTGTTCTAATAGTCCATATCTTAAACATGTCAAATGTGTCCTGTCATATTATAAGCGTGTCGTATTTAGGATTCAAAATTGTGACATAATAAATAATTATGTCATGTTATACACGAAAGGAGAAGTGAATTCGACCCATTCAGATCAGCTCCACTGGTTAGAGAGAAAAAAGAACATATTGCTTCAACTCAAACTTGCATATGACAAGCCAACAAATTTCTGTCATTGCATCAAGCATTATCTGTTATGTTCTGTTCTTCAATGCCAGAAGACCAAATCTTTGCACTTTCTGTGCTACACAAACTTCAATCCACGTACCCACCCATGGGTGGCTGCGTTGGTTTGCGCTCAGTTCCTTTCACGAGAGGTCCTGGGTTGGTTTGTGCCCAGTTCCTTTCACGAGAGGTCCTGGGTTCAAACTCGCCCATCAGTGATTTAAGTGGGGGGTCGTGGCGGTGGGATGCTGCGCTAGCCCCCCTCGAGGACTAGTCGGGCATCACCGCTGGTTTGAGCATTCGCTTGCCGGCCGCGCGGACACCTCGGTTATCAAAAAAAAAAAAAAACTTCAATCCACGCGGTGCTTTAGTAGCAAACAAATCTGTGCTGCTAGAACGATCTCAACAACTCAACTAGCTCGCTCAGATAATTGCAAGAAGATCCACCATCACCTATACTAACATCGCACTTGTGCTTCAAATCTAAGACCCTCTGCCTCATCTCTTCACCTTCCTTTTCCTTCATCAATATTCTAACAACTCTTCCTACTGCCCCTCTCTCTATCTCACCTCCAGTTCTAATCCTACCCTCCATTCATGAGTCAAGTACCTCGCATTCACCTTTTGGTCCCCAAAGCATGGTTGACATATCATCGGATCACCTTCACATATACTCTCCAAGGTGGAGTTCCATCCACAGTGGCTCCAAAACCCTCCCACCGCCTCATGAGCCAGTATTTTCTTCTGAGGTTCCCATTTCACAATGCATCCCCTGTCCTTAACATATTCTTTGAATTCTTCGTCCATTGACTCAATGCATTCCGAACCTGGAATTGAACCAGGCCTAATAACCCACAAGAGTGGCTCCTTGCTATTTGCCAGACCCCAAGCCATTTCAGACAATTGGTCTGGGCTCATATGTGCTATGCTTCCCAGACTCACATAAATAATTGAATTATGAGTTTGCTTGTCAAGCCATCGAATTCAACCAGTATCCTCTTGCAGTAAGCTAACAGCTGAGGTAGGAGCGAGTTTGTGTAGAGGGCCTTTTGGAAAAATTGGAACTTGGTACTGTTGGTGGAGCTGCACCAGAGGTGACTTTTCGAGGCAGTGAATCGTGCTGAATATAATGGCCGAAGATGATCTGACATTATGCATCAAGACTACCAACTCCAAGTAATGGTCCAAACTTCCAAAATTGGAGAGTGGTAGGTCTTTGAACCTGAGGGGCTGATGCAGGGGCACCGGAACCTGCAACATGGAACCTAATAGAACACAACACAAGGCAGTTATTAGTTAGCACAGCGACGAGTGAGCTAGAACCCATCAGCTTATATACTAAGCGGTTTGACAACACTCGGAATAAAAATCTGGCTTGGGTGTCAAACTTGGATGATGACATAGAAACTAGTGTTGAATAAAGCTAGGCATAGAAGAGACTCGTCGATCGGATCATGGACTACAGGGTCATGCTGAAGGTCACACGTACAGATTTTGAAATTGCAATCAATTTTCGGCAATACATCCATCCTCACAAACAAAATGGATTAAGAGCAAGATTCGCTGCAACCTTGATAATAATTAAGAAGGAAATAAGTGTAAATTAAATAAGAGAAAATGAGCACGTGCCTGGGACAGGGATGTGTTCTTGTGCCCTTAACTGGAGAAGAATCGGGCGAACTATGGTAGCAGCAGCACTACTTGTGTATAAAGTAATGCTAGGAATCTTCAAATCGCGGGCTACGGCTTCCGAGAAGTACAAGAGTGCATCGTAGATGATGCAGCAAATCTTGTCACCCGGCTCCATATGGTTTGTGCCCCGAGCTAGGCACTCCCTAAAGCTGGACTCACAGTTGACATTAAGCCTCAGCAAAACGGCTATCAGATCAGGGTTTCGAGCCTCTTCTTCAGACAAGCCGTCAGGTATGCATAAGAAGGTGAAATCGGGGTGAGAAGAAGAATCTGGACTGTTGAACTGTGCGTGAGCAATTGTGATGGAGAAGCCCTCGGACTTGAGGATGGTTGCCAGCTGAAGCATGGGAGGAGTGAGGTGGCCCTGGAATGGTGCTGGGACCAGGACCAATCTCTTGCGATTTCGTCCATCACTTTCCGTCTTCTCTATCTTTTTTTATATTCAGAAGTTATGCTAAGTTATGCTCTCAAACACAGAGGCTTGCTGATCCAGGCTGGTTTTACTCTCTTTGAAAATTTACACAAAAGAGAGATCATGGGACGGAGAGTGCGAAGGGACCCGGGTAATCAAGGACAAGTAAACAGGACACACCAGACGGTCAATTTGCGTAAGCTAGGAGTAATTGCACTTTTTAAAGGTTTGTTGTCAAGTTTGACACGCATTTAATGAAATATTTAAAGAAGCACTTGCTCTCTCTGTCTCCCTCCCCTCCTATTTTCTGCTTCTTGGCAGCTTTTCTGTAGAAAACATTGCATTTGCATAGGCCGGCCCCTGCACACGTCGCCATGGGGCCACACCTTTCAGCAATCGACACATGGCGCCACGTGGCGCAGTCAACCCTCTTCTCTTCTGTGGCTTGTGCTCATGAAAAAGTGCATAATACACTACACAGACTGCTGGCTAGGAAAATTCCAAATAAATCCTAAGGCTTGAAACGAAATGTGAGACTAGCGAGCCAGATCAAGAGCAAAAGCAAAGATCCACTCCAGCAATCAAACTTAACAGATAAAATGGGGCTGAAATTGCAACATTGAAGTTAAGCTTTTTTTATGTAGAACAAATAGTAAATGCTTATATGGAAACATTCGAGCGTCATAAAAGCGAGCGCTCCCGCCCTTGCCTTAAATGACAGGTCAATTTCAAATGATCATAACTTTTGATCCAGAAGAATTATGATGCGAACAACATATCAAATCAAAATCCTTGATTTCCGATCATTCAAAGCTAATCCTTGATTTCCAGGCCTTCGAAGATTTCGGACGTGATTTGCAAATTTCGAAACCTGTTTTGAAGACTTTCCCCTTTATCAATAATTCCTTCAAAGATTTCGGACGTGATTTGTAGATTTTGAAATGCGTTTTGAAGACTTTCCCCTTTATCAATATTGTTTTCCTTAATTATGTTATTTGATTTTAAATATTTGGTTGTTCCCCAAAAGGCGACCTCCCTATAAATAGGCGCCTAAGATATTGTAAATCGCACTTCAATATTCAGAATAAACGTTATCTTTTGGAAGCCCTGTCCAAGTCTATCTTCCTCTGCGCCATTTGATAGCCTATTACACGGACTGAGTTCAATCGATTTGCGGAGCAAACCGAACAGAGGTTTCAAGAATTACTTGTCGCCATCTAGCGTTTGTCCGCCAACCCCATACCTGGTAATCTTCCGGCAAACCGTGTTCAGGCCGCTCAAGTCCAGGAAGCAGCTATGGAACGTGGGGCAAATCCTTGACAGAGGCGACAAGCCTACGTCGAGGACTCCGAAGAAGAAGAAGAAGAAGAGTTCCTGGACGGGCTTGTCCGTGGAGTTCGTCAGAACATGGGACATCGACGAGACCCTGAGCAATATCAATTGAAGGTTGACCTCCCAACCTTCAATGGCAACTTGAATATTGAAGACTTTCTAGACTGGCTTTGGGAAGTTGAGAAATCCTTCGACGCCATGAAGATCGAAGAGGACCGCCAAGTAAAACTAGTGGCGTACAAGTTGAAGGGAGGCGTCTCAGCTTGGTGGGAGCAGACACAGCTGACCCGATGCCAACAAAGGAAAGCTCCCATCCAAACGTGGAATCGAATGAAACAAATGTTAAAGGTCTGGTTCCTACCAACCGATTATGAACAATTATTGTTTCAGCAATTCCAGAATTGTAAGCAGCTAAACTGAACAGTCCAAACCTACACAGAAGAGTTTCTTCGACTCTCCGCCTGCAACAACTTGGCTGAATCAAAGGCACAACAGACCGCCAAGTACATCAATGGCTTACGACTCAATATTCAAGATTGTGTTTCACTACACTGTTTGTTCTCTGTTGAGGATGCTCAAGAAATGGCCCGAAAGATCGAGATGCAACTGGAGAGAACTAGCCCCACTAATCGGGCTCATACTTATTTCGCGAGTGGATCATTTGGAAGGGGGAGACAACCAGATGTTCCAGAATCCTCCAACCAACAAACCAGCAATATGAATCGAACTTCAGGGATTAATGCTGGGGCGCCCAAGGAACCAGTTGCTGCAAACAACTGTAACACTAATCGGAATGCCTAGAATCCGTACGCTAAGCCACAACCAATTAGATGCTACAAGTGTAACGAACTGGGTCATCATTCAAGTGACTGCCCACGGCAGAAGATGGCCAATGTTGTCGATCACGATGACGAAATTTACGGAAATGAGTGGGTGAATGAAGAAGATGTGGAGGATGAAGAGGGTGAGCATGTCAAGTGCGTCGTTAGACGACTATTACTTGCCCAGCGAAAAGAGTATACCAAGCAAAACAGTCTTTTTCGTTCCCGTTGTACAGTCAACAGCAAAGTTTGCGATGTCATTATTGACAATGATAGTTGTGAGAACATTGTGTCCAAGGCCCTGGTGGACTACTTACAGCTAAAACATCCCTCCCCTTATTCAATCGGGTGGATTCAAAAAGGGACAGAACTCAAGGTAATGCAATTATGTCATTTACCTATTTCAATTGGATAGTCCTATAAGGACATTATTATATGTGATGTGGTAGAGATAGATGCATGCCATGTCTTGCTGGGACAACCGTGGCAGTATGATGTTGATATCACCCACCGAGCCCGAGAGAACAGCTACATCTTTGTGTGGGAAAAGACAAAGATTACTTTGAACACGCAGAGTTACACTCCCCAGGCCCCGAAGAAGCAAAGTGCGGGCATTATGCTAAACGTCCATAAATGTGAAGGGATATATATAATTGTGGAAAAAGATGATCAACGAGCTGTTATTCCCATTCGTGAGGCTCTTTAACCGTTGTTAAAAGCATTTAGTGATGTCATTCCGGAGGATCTACCTATCGAATTACCTCCCTTGAGAGATATCCAACATGAGATTAACTTTCTTCCAAGAGCGAGCTCGAAGGAGAACCAAATTTTACAAGACCAAGTGGGAGAACTCCTTCAAAAAGGCTTCTTGCACGAGAGCATGAGCCCTTGTGCAGTCCCCACACTCTTCACACCGAAGAAAGACGGGAGCATGTGTATGTGCATCGATTGCCGAGCAACTAATCGAATTACAGTCAAATACCGATTCCCAATCCCTCGCTTGGATGACATGCTCGACTGGCTTGCTGAATCAAAGGTCTTTACAAAGATTGATTTACGTAGTGGATACCACCAAGTCCGCATCCACCCCAGCGACGAATGGAAGATAGCCTTTAAAACAAGTGAAGGGTTGTACGAATGGCTTGTCATGATGTTTGGCCTCACCAATGCACCCAGCACCTTCATGCGTTTGATGACTCATGTTCTCAAACCTTTCATTGGCAAGTTTATGGCAGTCTATTTTGATGACATCCTCATATACAGTCCAGATGACTAACAGCATATGAAGCATCTAAAATATGTCTTGTCAACCTTGCAGAAGAACCAATTGTACATTAATATGAAAAAATGTAGCTTCATAACAAATCGACTCTTCTTCTTGGGGTATATTGTTGAAGCAGAAGACCTTCAAGTTGATGCACAAAAGGTAGCTGCCATTTGTGATTGGCTAGCTCCCCAGACCGTTAGGGAGGCATGTAGCTTCCACGGGCTCACGACATTCTACCGATGCTTTATCCGAAATTTTAGTACTATTATGGCCCCAATCACTGAATGTTTGAAGAAGGGAAAATTTTATTGTGGTGATGAAGCAGAAGCCAGCTTTGCTCTCATCAAAGAGAAACTTTCCATGGCACCAGTACTGATGCTCTCAGATTTTGAAAAGGTATTCGAACTGGACTGTGATGCTTCTGGAGTAGGCATTGGCGCTGTTCTCTCCTAGGAAGGTAAGCCTATTGCTTATTTTAGCGAGAAATTTAATAATGTCCGTAGGCAATGATCTACCTATGAACATGAGTACTTTGCTGTAATACGAGTCATCAAGCATTGGCAACCCTATCTTTATCAACATGAGTTTGTCCTTAATACTGACTATCAAGCACTCAAGTATATCAAGAGTCAAAAGCATCTTAATCGAATGCATGCACGTTGGGTCTCCTTTTTTAGAACAATTCAACTTCATGCTTCAACACAAGGCAGGCCACTTGAACAAAGTCGCTAATGCACTTAGTCATTATGCTGCAACACTCGTCACCATGCGTGCCAACATTGTAGGATTTGACCACCTTTGTGCTCTTTATGCCGAGGATGACAACTTTCAAGACATTTGGAAGAAGTGTTCTACAACAGGCTCTCATGGTGGTATAATCATTCAAGATAAATTCTTGTTCTTTGGCAATAGGTTGTGCATCCCGGGCAACTCTTTGCGGGAACAACTTATTCGAGAGCTCCATGGTGGCATCCTTGGAGGACATTTGGGATGAGACAAAACAGTTGCTTTGGTTGAAGAGTGGTACTATTAGCCTCAACTGAAGCGGAACGTTAGGTGATTTGTGAAAAAGTGCTACATCTATCAGACTGCCAAAGGCCACTCGCAAAACACTGGTCTCTACACCCCTTTACCTATTCCTTCTGGACCTTGGGTGGATTTCGCGTTGGGCCTTCCTCGAACCCAACAAGGTATGGATTATGTTTTTGTGGTGGTGGATAGGTTCACAAAGATGGCACACTTTATTCCTTGCAAAAAGATTTCCGATGCCTCCCATGTAGCTAACCTAATTTTTCGGGAAGTAGTCCGCTTGCATGGTGTGCCCAAAACAATCACATCCAACCGTGACACCAAATTCCTTAGTCATTTTAGAGGACCCTGTGACGCTTATTTGGGACGGATTTATAGTATAGCAGCTCTTTCCATCCCCAAACTAACGGTCAAACTGAAATCGTCTACCATACTATGACGGATATCATTCATTGCCTCTGTAGTGACATGCCAAAGTAATGGGACCGGTATCTTGCTCCTGCTGAGTTTGCCTTCAACAACACCGTCAACCGCTCCACAAGCAAATTCCCGTTTGAGGTTATTTATGGGCGAACTCCACAACATAAACTGGACCTCGTGCCTTTGCCTAAAGTCCCAGGATATAGCGTTACAGCTGAGAATTTAGCAACAAAATTGCACGAAATAAAAGGTTGTGTGAAGCAACAGCTGGAAGCTTCCATTGCTATCTATAAAGTTGCTACAGATAAACACCGCCGCCTCAAAGTATTTGCTAAGGTTGATGAAGTTATGGTCTACCACCACAAGGAGCGTTTCCCCATTGGTACATATAACAAGCTAAAGCACAAAAAAGTTGGCTCCTGCCGAATCGTAAAGAAGATCAATGACAATGCCTATATTGTTGATCTTTCGGGTGACCTCAACATCTCTCCGACATTCAATGTGGTGGACCTGTTTGAGTATTGTTCCCCAAATACTCCCCTTTATCCTTATAATAACTCGGGGTTGAGTTCTTTTGAAGTGGAGGAGATTGATGTAGAACAAATAGCAAATGCTTATATGGAAACCTTCAAGCGTCATAAAAGCGAGCACTCCTACCCTCACCCTCGCCCTCGCCTTATTTGACGGGTCAATTTCAAACGATAATAACTTTTGATCCGGAGGAATTATGATGCGAACAACATATCAAATCAAAATCCTTGATTTCTAGACCTTCGAAGATTTCGGACATGTTTTGCAAATTTCGAAACGCGTTTTGAAGACTTTCCCCTTTATCAAGAATTCCTTCAAAGATTTTGGGCATGATTTGCAGATTTCAGAATGCGTTTTGAAGACTTCCCCTTTTATCAATATTATTTTCCTTAATTATGTTATTTGATTTTAAATATTTGGTTGTTCCCCAAAAGGCGACCTCCTTATAAATAGGCACCTAAGATATTGTAAATCGCACTTCAATATTTAAAATAAACGTTATCTTTCGGAAGCCTTTTCCAAGTTTGTCTTCCTCTGCATCATTTTACAAAAAAGTATTGATAGTTTAAATTACACCAGTGTCTTAGACACAACACCCGATTTATACAACTCTCCAAATACACAAGAAAGAGACGACGAACGCAAACTCTACACACACAAAGCCTCGATTTCACATTAGCACTCGTAAGTTACCATCACAGACTCAACCAGAGATCTCAATGTCCTTGACCTCAGGCTTCTTCTCCTCCATCTTGGGAATAGTGATTGTGAGCACTCCGTTCTCCATCGAAGCCTTGACTTGATCCATCTTCGTATTCTTGGGCAACCTGAACCTCTTCATGAACTTCCCGCTGCTGCACTCCACTTGATGCCACTTGTCGTTCTTGTCCTCCTTATGCACCTTCCTCTCTCCACTAATCTGGAGCACTCGATCGTCCTCGATATTGACTTTCACTTCCTCCTTCTTGAGCCCAGGAAGATCGGCCTTGAACACGTGGGCTTCCGAGGTCTCCCTCCAGTCGATCCTGGTGTTGACGAAGGCAGAATTTTCCCAGAAAGTCTGGGGGAAATCAGAGGCGGAGAGGGAAGAGGAAGGGAAAGGGAAGTCCTTGAAGGGGTCCTAGAGGTCAAGTGGGAAAGGGCCGAAGGCGTCACTGCGCCGGCCGCTGAACCAGCTCGGGATGAGCGACATAATCGTCTCTGAAATTGTCGTTTGATCGGAGGTTAATGATGTTGAAGGATGAGTTTTGCTTGATTTATGCTCGGGTTTGGAGTTCTTGGTGATTTGCTTTCTTTCTAGATTCTTGTCGGAAGGAGAGGGACGTGCTGGGGTATCTATAGGGAGAAGAGGAGGTCCTCCTCATACATTTGTGAGAGTTCTGGGACGAGGCTTAAGCTTTTGGTTATGGGCTTCTAGCTCTTTCTCAAGGTTGGGCTTTGCTCATGGACATAATCATACGTTCGACTATTTGCCATTTTTTCCCCGCAATGAAACTTACAAAACTTTGGGATATCATTACTAAAAATCCTAAAACTTATTACTAAAGTGCAATTGACTCCTAAAACTTACAAAAAGTGCAATCAAGTCCTAAAACTTATCAAGTTAGTGCAATCGAGTCCTTCCGTTAACACCGTCAATTTGTCTAACAGAAAATGCTGACTTAGCATTTTTAAATCAATTTCTCTCTCATACGTGGCATTTATTATTATTATTATTATTATTATTATTATTATTATTATTATTATTATTATTATTATTATTATTTTAAAATATTTAAATTATATTAAAAAAGTGAAGAAAGCTAAAGTTTTATTTAAGAAAACAATAATGTAAAAAAAAGAAGAGGAGGCCTCACTAGTAGGGTGCTGCCGCCATCACCGGAGGGGCTGGCAAGTCAAGGGTGGACAATCCAAGCAAGGGTTGGCGAGGCTCACCCAGATCTAGGTTGAGGTGCCCAGATCTGCGCAACGCCGGCCCTCGCTGCCGGCAACCATCGCCAGCCTCAGGCGAGGTTTTGCCAGGGGACCGCGAAGCTCGCCTAGATTTGGACAACGCCTCGCAAGCCCTCGCCAACGCGGCTCGTCCTGATCTAGACGCCGCCCGTCCTTGCCAGCCCCAGGCGAAGGCCGACAACGCTCACTAGGCCCGAGCGACAGTCAGATTCGCCCAAATCCGGGCGAGCCCCACTCGGGCTTAGCGAGGGTCGTCGGCCACTTTGGTGATGGGCGGCAACGACAGTGCCCAATGGCAAGGACTCCCCTTTCTTTTCTTTTCTTTTCTTTTCTTTTCTTTTCTTTTATCATTGTTGTTTTTTTTAAATAAAAATTTAGCTTTTTTTAGTTTTGTTATTTAATTTAAATAATATTTGAATGAGAAAATAATAATAAATGTCACGTAGGAGAGAGAAATTTATTTAAATATGCCACATCAGCATTTTTCGTTAAACAATTTGACGGTGTTAACTTTAGGATTTGACTAAACTAATTTGACAAGTTTTAGGACTTGATTGCACTTTTTGCAAGTTTTAAGACTTCTAATGAATATATCCCTAAAACTTATCACAAAAGTGCGACTGAGTTATAAAACTTATCAAATTGGTATAATTAAGTCCTTCCGTAAACTCCGTCCAATTTGGCTGATGGAAAATGCTAATGTGATGTTTTTATTATTATTTTATCTAGCCTACGTTGCAATTAGGGGTGAGCATGGTTCCAGGTTCTACCCTAGAACCTAAGAACCTGACCAATGGGAATCTGCAGGTTGCAGGTTCCAAAGTATGCAAGGTAAATTCCAGGTTCTAAAAATTTGGGAACCTGTTTCGACGGGTAGGTTCGAGGTTCTAAGTATATTGAACCTGAAACCTGGAACCTGAGCCTGTCTTCTCGTGATCCTACTGTGTTTTATGTCATTAGATGATGAGTGTATGATCTGAAACTACTAGTCTGAGCTTTCATTTTATGACTTGTTAATGATTCATATTTTTCATGTGTCTAAATATAAATTATGGTTAGTGGATTATAGCAGTAAGTGGTGGTTATTTAAGGTAATAATTCACTGTAATTGTTCAATTAATAATACAGGTGGAACCTGAATAGACTCTGGAACTGACCCTCGAACCTGTGATAGGGTAGGTTCTAAGTTCCAAAAAATGAGGAACTTATTATCATGGGTAAAACCTATACGGAACATGGAACTGCTCACCCCTAGTATCGATTCACACAATGACTTCTCATTTTAGTTATATTTATTTGAATTGTAATGCCAGAAAAACTAGTCTTTTGTATTCCCTTTGATGAATGACAAGCTTGTTCAGTATTGTTGCGTTCATTTTTTGTTTTATTTAACTAAAAATACAACAAAAAAAAAGAACCTATTAGATCCTGGAACCTACCCCGAAACCTGTGACAAGGTAGGTTACAGGTTCTAAGTTCTGACGGGTAGGTTCTAGGTTCCAAAAAATGGGAAACTTGTACCCCGAGAATAGGTTTCAAGTTCTATATGGAACTTGTAAAGAACCTAGAACCGCTTACCCCTAGTTGTACTGACGTGGTTAAAACGAATATCGTTTTGGTCCAAATATGATTTTTTAATATAAATTTTATTTAAGTTAAATTAAAAAATAAGCAAACTATAAAAAAGGAAAACGCAAACAAGGGCTTGCCGTGGGAGCGGCAAGGGCTACAAGCCCTCTCCCCTAGGTTTTCCTTTTGTTTTTTTTTTTCCTTTTTGTGTTTTTTTAAGTTTGCTTATTTTTAAGATTATTTGAATAAAATATGTATTTAAAAATTAGATTTAGACCAAAATCATATCGTTTTAACTTTATGTTTCATGTTTTAGCCACGTTATCGCCACATAGAAGAGAAAAAATAATAATAAAAAGACGCGTTAATATTTTTCGTTAACAACGGAGTTATTTAGAACCTATGATGACATCAACAACTATGGTGATCAAACAAGGCATCTTCGGCCGTTCTTTGGAAAGCGATGGCTGGCCGGTGACGGATAGGAGAGAGATGGTGGAGGAGAGAGAAATGCAGGTTAGGGTTTGTGATTTTTTTTTTCCTTTTTGGGATGGCTAGTTTGGGAAAGGAAATAGCAATTTCTGTAATAAGTAGGGTTGTGAGTATATAAGTTGTTATAAAATGAAAAACTCTAAGTTATAGGTTTTAAAGTAAAGATGGTATTTAATGTTTAGTGCAAATCTCATGATACTTTTTGCAATTGTCCCTCTTATAATTATAAGCATCAATAGTCTCTCGAGACCAATTTCCCTTTGTGCCTCATTTGAACCAAGCCTTTTTTTCTAGTGTAACTTTTCTATAAACTGCACCACACAAACACTAGAAATATTTTATGAATTGTCGTCTATTGAGTATGGCACTTTGTATAAAATTTATAACAAAAATTAACTTGAACACAACGAGATGCGATAAGAGATCAGTTCCTCAAGAGACTAAACAAAAGTGTTTCTAGGGATCCTCATAAGTAGATCTGCAATGGCCAATGATCATCGAAACAAAAAAAAAAAAGAGAAAATCTTGCCTATTTTTCGTGATTGCCTTCAAGTTTTAGTGTGTTATGACATTTTGTATAGGAGTTACAAAAAAATTCAACCAGTTACGACTTGTTATGACCCTACGATCCGTCAACCAGTGGCCGCTAGACCATAGAACTGCCCCATAGAAAAGTTATACAAAGTAAAATTGGGAAAGTAAGAATCCGGTTACCAGCATTGGCTTGCCAAAATGAGAAAATCATTGGTCAGTCCTCCTTCATAAACCTTTCTTTTCATAATGATAAAGAGAAGAGTGAATCTATGGTCCCTCGCAGGCATTATGCCCTCTCAATATTTTACCGTTGAATTAAAGTGCAACAATGTCAGCCTGCGCCGGACCTAGAAAAGAGAGGTTTCCATGGACGAGAGGTTTCAATGGACAAGAGATTAAGCTTGTTAGTATACGATATTCGTATTCCCCCTTTTCTTTTAATTTCTATTTTTGCTGGGCAGGAAGAACAGTCATCAGACACGATAGTAGGGCATGTTGATCAATCTCGATGCAAATATCGACACAACCCATTGACTCGACACATGGTTGAGCGTGCACATGTCACGCTTACACAGGTTTGTGTCATAAAAGAAACAACTCATTTGTACACGAAAGCTAAATATATCATATTTAGATTGATTCTTTCTATGACATGCTTAAACAAGTTTGATGGTACAGTTGACAAGCTAGTTGGAAGAACACAACACACTTTTAGATATATTTAGACACATTTGAACATACTTATACGTGTCCAAACATATTTGACAAGCTTGTTCCAATAATTCATACCTTAAACGTATCAAATGGGTCTTATCATATGATAAGCGTGTCATGCTTAGATTTCAAAATTATGACATAATGGATAACCGTGTCATGTTCATTTAAAATGTTTATACATGAAAGGAGGAGTGAATACAATCCATTCGAATCAGATGCACTGGTTAGAAAGAAAACTTGAAAGGAATGCTTCAACTCAAACTTGCATATGATAAGCCAACACATTTCTATCATCGCATAAAAGAGTATTATCTGTTCAGTTCTGTTCTTCGATACCTTTTTTTTTTTGGTCGGGGTGTTCTTCAATGCTAGAAGACCGAATCTTTGCACTTTCTGCACGACGCAAACTTCATTCTGTGTGGTGCTTTAGTAGCACACAACTATGTGCTGCTAGAACGATCTCAACAACTCGACTAGCTCGCTCAGATAATGGCAAGAAGATCCACCATCACCCGTACTAACATCAAATTTGTGCTTCAAATCAAAGACCCTCTGCCTCATCTCTTCGCCTTCCTTTTCCTTCATCAATGTTCTAACAGCCCTTTCTACTGTCCCTCTCTCTATCTCACCCTCCAGTTCTAATCCAACCCTCCATTCATGAGTCAAGTACCTCGCATTCACCTTTTGGTCGCCAAAACATGGTTGACATATCATCGGAACGCCTTCACATATACTCTCCAAGGTGGAGTTCCATCCACAGTGACTCCAAAACCCTCCCACCGCGTCATGAGCCAGTACTTCCTTCTGAGGTGCCCATTTCACAATGCATCCCCTGTCCTTTACACATTCTTTGAAATTTTCATCCATTGCCTCGATCCATTCCGCACCTGGATTTGAGCCAGACCTAATAACCCACAAGAAAGGCTCCTTGCTATTTGCCAGACCCCAAGCCATTTCAGACAATTGGTCTTGGTTCATATGTGCTACGCTTCCCAAACTCACATAAATGACTGAATTATGAGTTTGCTTGTCAAGCCATGGAATGCAACCAGTATCCTCTTGCAGTAAGCTAACAGCTGAGGTAGGAGCGAATTTGTGTAGAGGGCCTATTGGAAAAATCGGAACGTGGTACTGGTGGTGGACCCGGGCGAGAGGTGACTCTTCCAGGCAGTGAATCGTGTTGAATATAATGGCAGAAGATGGTCTGATATTAAGCGTCAAGGCTAACCCCTCCAAGAAAGAGTCTAAACTTCCATAACTGTAGATTGGTAGGTCTTTGAACCTGAGCGGCTGATGCAGGGGCACCGGAACCTGCAGCATTGTGTCTAATAGAACACAACACAAGCCAGTTGTTAGTCAGCACAACTACAAGTGATCTAGCACCCATCGGCTTTATATACTTAGCAATATGACACTCAGGATTAAATCTGGCTTGGGTGTCAAACTGACACAGAAACCAGTCTTGAATAATGTATAGGTTATAAGAGACTCATCGGATCGTAAAACTACAGGGTCATGCTGAAGATCTTTTTTTCTTTTTTTTTCAGAGGGTCATGCTGAAGATCAAACATGACAGAATTTAAAACAGCAACTGTTTTTCGTCAATACATCCATCTTCCCAACAAAAAATAAATTAAGAGCAAGATTTCCCCTCGACCATGATATTAATTAGGAAGGAAATAACTGTAACTCAATAAAAGAAAACGAGCATGTACCTGGGACAAGGATGTGTCCTTGTGCCTTTAACTGGAGAAGAATTGGGCGAACTGCGATATAAGCAGCACTGTTTGTGTATAAAGCAATGCTAGGAATCTTCAAATCACAGGCAACGGCTCCAGAGAAGTACACAAGTGGATCGTAGATGATGCAGCAGATCTTGTCACCTGGCTCCATGTGGTTTGTGCCCCGAGTTAGGCACTCCCTAAAGCTGGACTCACAGTTGTCATTAAGCCTCAGCACAATGGCTACCACATCAGGGCTTTGAACCTCTTGTTCGGATAAGCCGTCCGGGATGCATAGGAAGGTCAAATCGGGGTGAGCAGAAAAATCTGGACTATTGAACTGTGTATGAGCAATTGTGATGGAGAAATCCTTGGACTTGAGGATGGTCGCCAGCTGAAGCATGGGAGTGAGATGGCCCTGGAATGGTCCTGGGATCAGAACCAATCTCTTGGGGGGATTTCGCCCTTGATTTTCCATCTTCACTATCTTTTTCCAATCGAAGATATTCAGTAATACTAAGTTATGCTCTTAAAAACGGGGGCTTTTGCTGATCCAGGCTGGTTTTACTCTCTTTGAAGATTTACACAGAATAGAGGTCATGGAACGGAGAATGCAAAGACCAGAACACACCAAGCGGTCAACCTAGGTATAATTGCACTTTTTTAAATAAGCGTGGTCATTTTAGACAGGGCATCTAATGATATATTTAAAAAAGCACTTGCTGTCTCTGTGGCTTCTGCTTCCTGGCAGCTATTCTGGTTGATATTTTCTTGATTCGAATAATTTATTTTAATGAGCAATAACAGGGACCATCAAGTCAACCCTCTTCGCAGACTTGTGCTCATGAATATGTGTATAGTACACTACACAAGCTGCTGGCTACATCAACGGTGTGTATCAGAGACAACTGCCCACATTTACACGACTCTCGAAACACAAAAGAGAGACGAAACGCACAGACGCTGCACCCACAAAGCCACGATTTCACTATGAAGTTTCACCATCACAGACTCAACCAGAGATCTCAATGGCCTTGACCTCAGGCGTCCTCTCCATCACCTTGGGAACAGTGACGGTGAGCACTCCGTTCTCCATCGAAGCCCTGACCTGATCCATCTTCGCATTCTCGGGCAACCTGAACCTCCTCATGAACTTCCCGCTGCTTCGCTCCACTCGGTGCCAGTTGTCGCTCTTGTCCTCCTTCTCCACCTTCCTCTCTCCACTCATCTGGAGCACCCGGTCGTCCTCGATCTCGACTTTCACTTCCTCCTTCTTGAGCCCGGGAAGATCGGCCTTAAACACATGGGCTTCCGGGGTTTCCCTCCAGTCGATCCTGGTGTTGACGAAGGATGAATTTTCCCAGAAAGTCTGAGGGAAGGGGTCCCAGAGGTCGAGAGACATGAGATTTCTGGAATGAGGTTTGAGCCTAGGGGAACGTCCTGGTTAGGGGGGCCTCCAGCTCTTCCTCGAGGCTGGGCCCTGCTCGTGGAATAATACTTTCAAACTACTTTTGCCCTTTTTTCCACTTCTTGGTATTTGGGAACAGTACACTACAAATTTTAAAACTTATAATGACAGTTCAATTGAGTTCTAAAATTTTCAAAAAGTATAAATGGGTGCTAAAATTTATTAAATTGATGCGATGAAGTATTTTTGTTAATTCCGTCTAATTTGCCTAACGACAAATATTGATGTGACTTTTTTTTTCTCTATCATATGTTGCGCTGACGTGGCTAAAATAAAGTCTTTTTAGTCCAAATCTGATTTTTTAATATAAATTTATTTAAGTTAAATTAAAAAATAAGCAAACCCTAAAAAAAGAAGAAAAAAAAAAGAAAGAAAACGCAAACAAGGGCTTGCCGGCGACAATGACAAGGGCCGGAAGCCCTCTCGCCTAAGTTTTCCTTTTGTTTTTTTTTTTGATAATCAAAGTTTTCCTTTTGTTTTATTTTATTTTTTGTATTTTTTTAAGTTTTCTTATTTTTAAGATTATTTAAATAAAATATGTATTTAAAAATTAGATTTAGACCAAAATGACATCGTAATAACCTTATGTTTTATATTTTAGCCACGTCATCACCACAAAAAGAGCGAAAAATAATTTTAAAAAATCACATTAATATTTTCTGTTAACAACAAAGTTATCTAGAACCCATGATGATGTCAACAACTATGGCGATCGAATGGGGCATGTTCAGCCGTTCTTTGGAAGGTGACGGCCGGCTAGTGATGGGTAGGAGAGAGAAACACAAGTTAGGGTTTGTGATGTTATTTCTTTTTGGGAAGGCCAATTTGGGAAAGGATATAGCAGTTTCTGTATAAGTAGGGTTGTGAGGATATAAATTGATATGAAAATGAAAAATTCTAAGTTATAGGTTTCAAAAGTAAAGATGGTATTTAATGTTTAGTGCAAATCTCATGATACTTTTTGCAATTATCCCTCTTATAAGTAAGGATAGTCTCTCGAGATCGATTTCCCTTTGTACCTCATTCGACCCAAGCTTTTTTTCTATTGTAACTTTTCTATAGACTTATATCACACGAAAAAAAAAACACTTAGGAATATTTTATGAATTGTCGACTATAGAGTATGACACTTTGTATAAAATTTATAGCAAAAATTAACTTGAACACAACGAGATGCGATATGAGATCGGTCCCTCAAGAGACTATAAAAAAGAGTGCTTCTAAGGATCCTCAGGAATAGATTTGCAAAGGTCGACAATCATCAAATCAAAAAAAGAGTAAATCTGACCCTAGGAACCGTCAACTGGTGGCCGATGGACGATAGAACTACCCCAACGAAAAGTTACATAAAGTAAAATTGGGAAAGTAAGAATCCGGTTACCAGCATTGGCTTGCCAAAATGAGAAAATCATTGGTCAGTCCTCCTTCTTAAACCATTCTTTTCATAATGATAAAGAGGAGTGAATCTATGGTCCCTCGCAGGCACTTTGCCCTCTCAATATTTTACCGCTGAATTTAAGTGCAACAGATGTCAACCTGTGCCGGACCTAGAAAAGAGAGGTTTCAATGGACAAGAGATTAAGATTGTCAGTATATGATATTCGTATTCACCTTTCTGTTAATTTCTATTTTTGCTGGGCGGGAAGAACATTCATCGGACATGATAGTAGGCCAAGTTGATCAATCTTGATGCAAATATCAACACAACCCCTTTACTCGACACGTGGTTGAGCGTGCTCATGTCACGCTTACACAGATTATGTCATAAAAGAAACCACCCATTTGTACACGAAAGCTAAATGTATCATATCTATATTGATTCTTTCTATGACATGCTTAAACAAATTTGATGATACAGTTGACAAGCTAGTTGGATGGACACAACACACTTGTAAATATATTTAGACACATTTGAACATACTTATGCGTGTCTAAACATATTTAACAAGCTTGTTCTAATGGTTCATACCTTAAACGTATCAAATGGGTCCTATCATATGATAAGCGTGTCATGCTTAGATTTCAAAATTATGACATAATGTACAATCATGTCATGTTCATTTAATATGTTTGTACATGAAAGGAGAAGTGAATACAATCCATTCAGATCAGATGCACTCGCCAGAGAAAAACCAAAAAGATTGCTTCAACTCAAACTCGTACATGACAAGCCAACACATTTCTCTCACTGATTAAAAGCATGTTATCTATTCTGTTCTGTTCTTCAATGCCAGAAGAACAAATCTTTGAACTTTCTGCACGACGCAAACTTCATTCCGTGTGGTGCTTTAGTAGCAAACAACTCTGTGCTGCTAGAACGATCTCAACAACTCGACTAGCTCACTCAGATAATTGCAAGAAGATCCACCATCACCCATACTAACATCAAACTTATGCTTCAAGTCCAAGACCCTCTGCCTCATCTCTTCGCCTTCCTTTTCCTTCATCAATGTTCTAATAGCCCTTTCTACTGTCCCTCTCTCTATCTCGCCTTCCAGTTCTAATCCAACCCTCCATTCGTGAGTCAAGTACCTCGCATTCACCTTTTGGTCGCCAAAACATGGTTGACATATCATCGGAACGCCTTCACATATACTCTCCAAGGTGGAGTTCCATCCACAGTGACTCCAAAACCCTCCCACCGCGTCATGAGCCAGTACTTTCTTCTGAGGTGCCCATTTCACAATGCAAGCCCTGTCCTTAACACATTCTCTGAATTTTTCATCCATCGCCTCGATCCATTCCGCACCTGGACTGGAGCCAGACCTAATAACCCACAAGAAAGGCTCCTTGCTATTTGCCAGACCCCAAGCCATTTCAGATAATTGGTCTTGGTTCATATGTGCTACGCTTCCCAAACTCACATAAATGACTGAATTATGAGTCTTCTTGTCAAGCCATGGAATGCAACCAGCATCCTCTTGCAGTAAGCTAACAGCTGAGGTAGGAGCAAATTTGTGTAGAGGGCCTACTGGAAAAATCGAAACGTGGTATTGGTGGTGGAGCTGGGCCAGAGGTGACTCTTCCAGGCAGTGAATCGTGTTGAATATAATGGCAGAAGACGATTTGATATTAAGCGCCAAGGCTACCACCTCCAAGAAATAGTCTGAGCTTCCGAAATTGCAGATTGGTAGGTCTTTGAACCTGAGGGGCTGATGCAGGGGCACCGGAACCTGCAGCATGGTATCTAATAGCTCACAACACAAGGCAGTTGTTGGTTAGCACAACCACAAGTGATCTAGCATCCATCGGCTTTATATACTTAACAGTATGACACTTAGGATTAAATCTGGTTTGGGTGTCAAACTTGGATGCCAGAAACCAGTCTTGAATAAAGTATATGTTATAAGAGACTTGTCAGATCATAAAACTACAGGGTCATGCTGAAGATCAAACATGACTGAATTTAAAACTGCAACCATTTTCGTCAATACATCCATCCATCTTCACAACAAAATAAATTAAGAGCAAGATTTCCCTGTGTTGACACCTAAATTTTGCTTAAATTATTCAGGGTTTTATCCTATAAAAAAATTTTAGGGTTTAATTTTTAAACCACTAAACAAAAAATTTTCATTAAATTGCATGGCATATAGACATTAGGCGCATTTGCATTAATATGGTCTATTAGGACATATAAAAAAAAAAAATTGCAGTCGGCCCATTCTTCCTCGTCTTTTTTACGCGGCCCTTTTTTATCTTTTCCTCCTGTTTCATTTTCCCACGCGGGCCGGCCCTCTTTCCTTCGGCCCGGCCCGCGTCTGTTCATTCTCCCCCTCCCCAGTCAACGTTTCAGAGGTACGGGGGAGGAACAGGACAGAGAAGCAGAGGCAGAGCAGGGGCGCGGGAGGGGGAGTCCAGGCGATCACCGGCGTGATCCGCGGGTCGGGGCCAGGCCAGCAGTGCGGGCTGGCGGTGGCAGGGGCCATGCGCGCCTGCCGGCCGGCTCCGCGCCCCGGTCGCCCTTAAAGCCGAGAGAGAGAGGCGGAAAGGGGGAGAACAGAAATCGGAGGGAGAGAGAAGAGAGAGAGAGAATCGAGAGACCGGAGAGGGAGAGAGGCGTCGGTCACCCGCCGGCGACCGCCGTGCCCTAGCCGCGGCCGACGATCCTCTGTCACGGTAGGTTCCGGCCCGAGTTCTCGTAGGTTTTTCGTTCGGTTTAACTCGGGGTCGATTTCCCGAGGATTCCGGCTCGGAGGCGTGCGGGACGACCGGACGAAGTCCGATCTACAGTCAACCCCGTTCACCGCCCCCGGGCCGGATAGGGAACGCCACAACAGCCACCCCTCCTTCCCCTGTTTTTTTTGGTCTGCTGGTCGGCGTCCTCTGTTTTTTTGGGTTCACTGGCCGGAGCTCGCGGCCGTCCGGCTCGCGCGAGTTCCGGCCCGTGATACCACGTGCCTGATCCTGCTTGTTTATGCTCCTTTCTGTGTGAATCCCGGACACATTTGAGTGTCGATCGAGTCGGGAATTTCTGGTTTTTGCTACGCACTCCGGCTGTTTGATGCTTTGCCGAAACGAGATCCGCGTGTTGTTTTCCGTCGAGCATGCTGCGTTCTGGTGCCTCTCCCCTCATTGGCAGAGTCTTAGTTGCATCCGGGCCTAGAGCAGAAGATCCGGTGTGCCGCCGACAAACGAGAGCGGTCCTCGTTAGGCGGCCGAGCACGGGCTCGGCCGCGCGCGCAAGCCACGACCTCTCCCGGTCGGGCGTGTCCTGACGGCCGAGCACGGGCTCGGCCGCGGAGTTGCGAGCCACGACCTCTCCGGTCGGGCGTGTCACAGCGGCCGAGCACGGGCTCGGCCGCAGGCACGCCCGGCCTCCCGGTCCGGGCGCGTCGCGCGGCGGCCGAGCACGGGCTCGGTTGCCGGACTAGAAACCTCGGCCGCGGAGGTCGGGGCTCAGGGAAGCCGGTGTCCACGCCGACCGGCGCGTGGCGGTGGCCGGACGTGCGCTCGACGTCGGAGCGGCGGCCGGTGTTCAGGCGAGTCCGGGGCGCGGTGTGGCGGCCGCGAACCGGGTAGGGCAACACAAATCCGGGTCGGGTCGCGGGTCTGACCGGGTAGGGTTTTTTATTTAGCGTGTGGGCTTTAGCGCTTTATTAGGTATTGGGCCTCTCGCGGGTGGGCTAAAGTCCGAATCTGGGCTGAAGTATTGTTAGTTTCTTTATTTATAATGGGCTGGGCTTTTGTTTTTTTTTTTAAAAAAAAAAAATTTCGGGCTGGGCCTTTTTCTTGCTTTTAATTCGCCAGACCGGGTTCAATAAATGAACCCGGTCCGATCGTGGACCCGGGCCGGCGCGCCCGGGTCAGTCCCGATCCGGGTCGGATGTGGAGATCCGACCCGGATCCGTTTTAATATTATTTTATTGTTTTAATATAAAAAAAATTTTAAATTTTTTTTTTAATAAAATCATTTAAAAAAAAAAAAGGAAAATTCCAAAATATATTTTATCCGGGTCGGATGTGGAGATCCGACCCGGCTTGTTTTATATTATTTTTCGTTATTTTAATATTAATTTTTTATTTTATTTTATTTTATTTTATTTTATTTTTATTTTTATTTTTTTTATTTTATTTTTTTAAAAAAAAAAAAAGGTCGAAAAATCAAAAATTTTATTTGGACTTTGGAATTAGCTTTTCTTACCCCTCTTGCATGATTAATGTCATTATTGATTGCATGTTGCTTGGTTCACACACTTCGAACGGTGCGTTTAATTTAACCTCGCATATGGTCGATTATACATGCTAGGTTCATGTAGTGATTGTCGCTTCCCCTAGCTTGGTTAGGAATGAATTTTTGAGACTCCCAATTAATGTGAGCATGTTGGGTGGTGAATTGAGCAAGATTAGGTACCGAAAGGGCACTAATTAGTCAATTAGTGTAATTAAGTCCCCGTACCCATTGAATCTCTGGTTCGTAGAAGTAAAGTATTTCTCCCGTGCTTTACTTGGGTGTCTAATCGACCCACCAAGAATCGATTAGTGGCGACTCCTAGATGAAATTGATTTGCATGTTAACAACTTAAACTTAAGTCGCGAATTGGTATGGGCTTGGGAGAGCTCGAGCTAGGTTTAACTTAGTAATCCATTAGCCAAATACCTTAGGCGGCGGGGCCGGTTCGGGGAGGTCGCGACAGCTTGGCGACTCCACTGGGGACTTGATAAAATTCTTAGTGGACTTAGGCCGTTTATCTTGTTCAATTATGTCCTTAATGTGAATGTTCATGCAGTTGGGAGTTATAAGGGAATAGATGATTGTTAACCCTTGTTTTGCAGGTTTGGGGGTTTTTGAATGAATGTTTATTTTGCATTTTTGAAGTGGTGATCGCATATGAATCGTTGTGTATGCCTTTGTTGCGTTAGCACTACACTATGGCACACACACAACCCGCCGTCGGTCCTGGGCCGCACTAGGGATGTTTAGGATGGTATTGAGTTGGATACGACTTCGACCGCGAGGCCGCGTAGTAGAGGTTGCCCAACTCAATCCCGAAAGCTTCTTTCTTGGTGTCGAGCATGTTTACCTTTGCCCGCGAGGCCGCGTCGCATTGAGGTATCATTCCCGACTGAGCCGGAGTCGCGAGGACTTGGCTTAGTACGCGAGGCCGCGACTAGTCATTCCACCCTCGTAGCTCCAATTTGTTAAGCCGTTTAGAATAGAAGTCGAGCCACACGCTTCTTGCGTATGTCTATGTGGTTGTCGTAATTGTTTGGTGAAGTAAGTTTCCTACCATTTTCTTTTGCAATTTACTTACTTTTATGCTTTGGCTGGTCCATGACAGTTAGGTTGGTCGAGTCTTGGTCTATATGCAATGGGAAGATCCGACATTCGATTCGTTCCTACTCCGAAGGCCGAGCTCAAGCATTGGTGGGATCAGTTGGATCGTGAGGGCCGAGCCTATGTGGAGAACAAACTTGGTCGCCTTTTGCCTCTTCTCGACATCGACATCCAAAGTGGGGTCATGCAGGCAATAGCCCATTTTTGGTGTCCCCAAACGTCCACGTTCATATTCCATAAGCATGAGTTGACTCCGACTTTGGAAGAATATAGCATTGCCATAGGAAAACCTTTGGATTTGGAGTTAATCGATCCACCCCTCGGGTCTGAATCGGAATCAATTTTGTCTGACTTTCTTAGGATGAACAAGAATCAAATCGGAAGGGTGCTAAAAGAAAACTGCCATGCATGCCCACTTTCTTTCTTAGGTCAGTGTTTTGCAAATGCTGAGACCCTTTTAAAAGGTAAGATCTTCATTCTAGCTTTCTTCGGGTTCATAATTTTTCCCTTTCGCAAGAATGCTATTGATCCTTCCGTTGCATGGGTGGTCAAACAAGTATGTGGTGGAGTTAGCTTTGTCAATACTATCTTGGCTGAAACATTTTTATCGCTCACCCGATTTAAAGAAAATGAAGAAAAAGTTTTCCGTGCTCCTGTCGAGCTTTTACAAATCTGGTTTTTTTCTCATACAAGTGAATTTGGTATTCACATGAATATCAATGACATTAATGAGTCTAATCACCCTATTGAGGCATTTAAGAATCATCAGGATCGAACTCCGAATCTTTCCTTCTCAGAATGGGTAAATTTGTTGAAAAATCCGAAAACCAAGATTTTCCTATGGCAAGCTAAGTGGTTCCGACTTCGCGAGGGACGTCTCTCTCATGGCAATAATGAACCAATCCCATTGCTTGGAATCACCGGCATCACTTCCTACTACCCGCTCCGAGTGGCCCGTCAATATCGGGTCATCCAGGATCTACCACCTCCTCTCAAGCCAGATTCGCTACAAGTCCGATTTACCAGAAAGGGAGGAGATTACAAAAGAGAACTTCGCCATGCTGAACAGGCTTGGCTCGCCTGCCACGCTCAGAAGTTAAATTGGCCTGAAGACGAGCTCGAAGGGAAAGAAAAGACTTATTATGCCACGGCCCGATACATCCGTCGGCATAAGATCCCGACCGAGTTTCTCCCAAAGATCCCGGACATGACCAAGAAGCCAACGCGCCAAGCAGAAATCAACTATCTCAAGAGGAAGACAGAGAAGGCCGAAGAAAGCTTGAAGCGTGTTGCCAAGGAGAATAGGCAGTTGCGTCGAGCATTGGCTTCCCATTCGCATATAGATCAAGAGGAGTAGGATGGATTGAGTTTGTCGTTTTGGGTTTAGTCATTCCGTTTTTAGTTCATCTGTCTTAGGATTCTCATTTTATCTTATTTTGTTTTATTAGCTTGATGTTTAGGAGCTTTGAGTTTTCAATTTTAGTTCACTTTTCAAGTTTAGGAGTGTTACTCAATTAAGAACATTTTAATGAATGAAAGCGGCTAGACCATTGTCATGGACCGGTATTCTATATGAATCATGTGCTTATGTATGCTTGCTTATTTATGATTCAGGTGATTACGAACCGTCCGTATTTGTCAATTCGAGCTCAATCAACGCGCGGAGAGTGAAATCGAGATTGAGGAGCTTTTTCCTGTAGCCGTCACGACCAGGCTTCAGCTAGTGCATCCGTTCCACCAAGATAACCGAGACGGCTAAAAGGAGATCCCCGATCCGAACCCGTGCAAAAGTCAGAATGGAAAGCGAAGAAGCCAATGCGCGCATGACCAACATGGAAAACCAACTGGCCCAACTTACCGCCATGATGGCCGAAATAAGTCAGAAACTCCAGGATCCTCCGCCTGCACATGCCACCGAGGCTTCTGTCCCCACCTCGTCAGGACATACTCCCCCGCTAGCCATTGATCCACATGCCACGGAGCCTCCTGAAAAGGGGACAGCATCAGATTCCCCTTCTGTCACACCGATTATTGTAAATCTGGACCCTGTTCCAAGGGAGGAGCCTATCTCCCGCCTCGATGAGGAAAGCGCAAGGCGCCTAGCCAAGATGGAGGAACGACTCTGTGTTCTTCAAGGGTACGAGATGCGAGGGGTTGATAAGCTATCTCCATACGCTAAAGTGAAAGTCCCTGAAACCTTCAAGGAACCGGAATTTAGCATGAAATATGATGGCACCGGTTGTCCTAAGACTCATCTCAAGTATTACTTGAGAAAAATGGCTCGTTATTCCGACAACATACCACTCCTCATCCAGACCTTCCAAGATAGCTTGATTGGCCCCGCCTTGTCATGGTTCATCATTTGGATGTTGAGACGATCACGACATGGGAAGATCGGCGCGAAGAGTTCCTTCAGCAGTACAGGTTCAACTCTGAAATCATCCCCACGAGAGAAGACTTGGTTCGGCTAGAAAAGAGAAGGAATGAACCTTTCAAGGCATTCGCTCAAAGGTGGAGGACGATGGCATCACAAGTAAAGCCCCCGCTGATCGAGAGAGAGATGAGGCAACTTTTTCTGAAAACCCTGCCACCTGAGTATTTTCACGGAATGCTAACTTCTGGATGTCAAACATTTTCCCAACTGGTGGAAGTGGGCGAAGGGGTAGAATGGGCGATTGTCGATGGGAGAATACCCGCAGGGAATAGCAAAGGATTCCCAACAAGGAAGAACAAGGAAACCGCTGTCGAAGTTGCATTTGTCCAAGAGCCGTCTAAGTCTTTCTCAACACCCCCACAAAAGCCATCAATCGTACAAGGGCATGCGCCCCAAGGGCATGATCAAAATAAGAGATTTCCTCATAGGGAATTCTCCCCGCTGCCAAAATCCTTATCAAAGTTATTGCCCATGCTCATTGAGAGGAGGATGGTAGCCAAAGAAGTACCTAGGGACAATCCTCCAAGATTCCCTGGGTTTGACATGACCAAGACATGCGAATACCACCGGGGGGAAAGGGGGCATGACACGGACAATTGCTTTGCACTAAAGATCAAGATTCAAAACCTGTTGGACAAGGGAATTCTATCGTTCGAGAGAGCGCGACCCAATGTGAAGCAAAATCTTTGCCCGACCATGCCGAGGGCGTAAATGTGGTGTTCGAAAAAGCGATCGTGAGCAAACAAACCTTCACGGTGAACATCCCAAGGCTATACAAAATTCTTCAGCTAGCTGGACACCACGAAGGAGGAAAGGATGTGACGAGGGAGGAAAAATTAGACTATGTTCGTAGAATGATGAGCATGGGGGTAATCGGGAGTGCTGATATGGGACATGGATTAGTCGCCATGACAACACCAGTCGTGATATACTTCTCTGATGAAGATTATGCTAGTGATCAGGAGGTGGAGAATGTCGAGCCAGTGATAATTGATCTCGCAACTGAAGAATTCTCAACAATCCAGGTGGGAAGGGAGGATATGACGCAAGTTGTGATCGAGCTACCACCCCTGGAAGAAGAAGGGGTCATAATCCTTGAAGCCCCTCCGGATTTCAATACTAAGGCGGTCCCGTGGGATTACGAAACGGATGAAGTGGATGCTATCACCCGATCAGGTCGCTGCTATGCGCCTGCTGGAGGAATTGAGAAAAAAGCAGTGACCGAAGAAGACGCAAAGCAATTTTTGGCAGTGATAAAAACGAGTGAATTCAACGTGGTAAACCAACTGCGAAAAATGCCAGCCCAAATCTCTCTCCTGGATCTTTTCAAATCTTCTGAGAAACACAAGGATGTCTTATTAAAGGTCCTTAACGAGGTTCATGTCCCGGAGACGATCGACGAAGCCCAGTTAGAAGAATTTGTGGGGACCATCCTGTTGAAGGATCAAATCTCTTTTGCGGACGAAGACTTTCCGGTAGAGGGCCGGAATCATAATAAAGCCTTGTACATTTCGGTTAAGCATCACGATATGATGGTCGCAAGGACATTGATCGATAATGGCTCCGCTTTGAATTTATGCCCGTTAGCCACTCTCCGTCTCTTAAAGGTCGATCTAGGGAGGATGCGTACCGCCAAAAATCCCGTACGAGCGTTCGACGGCACTAGAAGGGAAGTAATAGGAGAGATAGAGTTGGAACTCCTGGTCGGTCCCGTGACGTTTCTGGTGCTTTTTCAGGTACTAGACATCCCAAGTGCATTCAACTTTCTATTAGAGAGACCATGGATTCATACCGCGAGTGCTGTACCCTCTAGTCTCCATCAGAAGGTGCGGTTTGTGGTCGACGGCAAGCTTGTTACAGTACATGGAGAAACAGACTTCAAAGTCTATCACGAGACAGCCGTCCCGTACGTGGAGCCCGAATGCAAAGAGGAATCCAGTTTCCAAACTCTGGAATTGGTATCTATGGTCCACGTTCCCGTTGGCTCACTCAGGGGCACCCCTGAACTGTCCAAGCCAACTCTAGCAGCTGGAAAAATTATGCTCGCAAACGGATACAACCACGGAGAAGGCCTCGGATTGCATGGGCAAGGGATTCGGAAACCCATCGAAGTCGGAAAAGGTGCGAGGAGGGAAGGCTTAGGGTATCAGAGAAGCCAGGATAATGGAGACCGAGGCAGCCGTGAAGGTCGGGACAACGGAGGTCGAGGCAATGATGGAGGCCGAGGTAATCGCGGAGGCCGAGGCGGCTCCAGGGGGCGAGGTAGCAATGCAGGCCGAAATGGTTGTGGAGGTCGAGGTAGCGACAGAGGCCGGGGCAACCAAGGAGGCCGAGGCGCAGGTCAGGGGGACCATGGCGGACATATTGGAGCGGAAAAAGGCCGCCGAGGCCTATTACTCCCCCTATTGAAAGAGATGTTCCCCGGGCCTCTGAAGATGCTACATGAGGAAGAGGCGACCATCGACGGTATAGCTAAGCTATTCGAGGAGAATGTCATATGCACTATCCTGACCTGTGAGGAAGCTGAATCTTCTGGAAGTGTCGCCGACCCTGCAGAGTAGGGCGGTTCCCATTAGTGTTGTTATTTGCTTTATGTCATCTCCCCTGCGTGGGAGCTTAGCGTTGTTTCAATTTGCTAATCTAAACTCGTTTGTAATGAAAACTTTGTTCAGCCCCGAATCTTGAGCCGTTGGTTCGGGGCGGTATGTGTTGTAATGCGGCCTTATCCTTTTAATTCAATGAAATGCGTGCATGTTTTATTAAGGACACGTGGAACCATACCAAACTAGTCCTATGATGGTCACTGAGGGCTGGGGTCCCACGTGCTCCCAGTTTTCATGGTCTTCATGAGCAAGGAAATCCGATGACACGAGGATGAGCTCTTAAAAGCCTTTTCCGAAAACATTTCAAAAGCATTTTCGAAATGGCATGTGCCATGTTTTGTGTCCTAACTCATCTCATCACATCTCAGGCATCACATTATGCATAATCATGGTAAGGACGCATGTGATTCGGATTCACACGAAGGGAATCTCTTAGACATCGATGGCGATGACAATGATCCGAAGGGGATTGAGCGTGAATGGAAGCGACGTGAGGAATCAAGGCCATTAACAGTGGAGCAAACAATCACCATAAACTTGGGTAATGATGAAAACGTCAAGGAAATAAAGATCGGGGCAAGTCTTTCGAAAGCAGAGGTCGAAAGAATGGTTCGCCTTCTTGAAGAATATCAGGATGTGTTCGCCTGGACGTACGCTGACATGCCGGGATTGGATCCAGAGATTGTAGAGCATGCTCTACCAACTGACCCTGACATACTGCCAAGGAAGCAAAGACTCCGAAGGACCAAGCCAGAGTTGTCCAAGAAAATCGAGGAAGAGGTTATGAAATTGCTAAAAGTGGGATTCATCGAAGTGTCGCATTACTCCGATTGGATATCAAACATTGTGCCAGTGATGAAGAAAGACGGTCGAGTCAGGGTTTGTGTGGACTATCGCGACTTAAACCGAGCTAGTCCGAAGGATGACTTTCCACTCCCACATATAGATGTCTTGGTCGATAGTACTGCAGGATTCGAATTGTTCTCCTTCATGGATGGATTTTCAGGGTATAATCAAATCCGTATGAAGAGGGAGGATAGGAGCAAGACCTCGTTCATAACCCCGTGGGGGACCTTTTGCTACAAGGTGATGCCTTTCGGTCTGAAAAACGCCGGGGCAACATATCAAAGGGCCATGGTCGCGTTATTTCACGATATGATGCACAAGGAGATCGAGGTGTATGTAGACGATATGATTGCGAAATCAAGACGAGGCGAAGACCATGTTGAAGTTTTGCAAAAGTTGTTTGATCGCCTCCGAAAGTTTAAGTTGCGCCTCAATCCCGCGAAATGTGTATTTGGGGCAAAGTCTGGAAAGTTGTTAGGGTTTATGGTCAGTAACAAAGGCATCGAGATTGACCCGTCGAAGGTAAAGGCCATTTGCGACTTACAGCCTCCGGCCACTGTCAAAGAAGTCCGCAGTTTGTTGGGACGGTTGAATTATGTGGCAAGGTTTATCTGCCAGTTGTCAGAAACAGCAAGGCCATTTTTCAAACTCTTGAAGAAGAATGCGAAAATCGAAGGGGACGCCGAATGTCAGGATGCCTTTGAAAAGATAAAGTATTATCTGACTCATTCCCCGATCCTGGTCCCGCCAGTGCCCAAAGTTCCGTTAATTTTGTATCTAACTATCCATGATGAATCGCTGGGAGCCATGCTGGCCCAAAAAAGGCCGGACGATGGGAAGGAACATGCAATATATTATCTCAGCAAGAAATTCACTACCTCCGAGGTGAACTATCCGGAAGTTGAGAAGACGTGCATAGCCTTGGTATGGGTGCTGCACAGGCTACGCCAATACACCCTCCATCACCAAGTTCTGCTAGTGACTGAGAATGATCCTACCAAATATCTCTTAGAGAAGCCAGCCTTGGTGGGGAAGCTGGCCAGGTGGCAGATTCTAATTTCAGAATTCGACGTGCAAAGTCTGGGGCAAAAATCCGTAAAGGGCAGAGCCATAGCGGACATGTTAGCAGAAAATCGTGAAAAAGCAGAAGACCCCGATGAAGATGGTGGCACGGATAGGCAGATCTTATTTGCGTCGAATGACAAATGGACCATGTACTTTGACGGTGCAGTCAACTTATCTGGTTCCGGTACTGGGGCAGTTCTCGTCTCCCCGGATAGTCAGCACCACCCCGTGGCAGCCAAATTGACTTTCCCTTGCACGAATAACATCGCGGTATACGAAGCGTGTATCCTTGGCCTCCAAGCTGCTGTTGACATGGAGATCCAAAAATTGCAAGTCTATGGCGATTCGGCCCTCATTATCCTTCAAACCGAAGGTAAGTGGCGAACGCGGGATCCAAAACTAGTCCCGTATCATGAGTTTCTGGAAGAGCTGGTGAAAGAATTCCAAGAAATATCATTCGATTACTTACCCAGTTCTCAGAATCAGTTCGCTGATGCTTTAGCCACGTTATCGTCAATGCTGCAAGCAACAAAAGGCTTGGACATCGAACCCTTAAGGATTGAAATCCTTAAGCGTCCAGCCTATTGTATGGTAATTGAAGAGGAGCCTGATGGAGAACCATGGTACCATGACATTCTGAATTACCTGCAGAAAGGTGAGTTCCCTCAAGGAAGTGAAGCATCGGACAGGAAATATCTGATGAAGCTGGCCTCAAAATTCTTCATTAGCGGGGATGCACTTTACAAAAGATCTTATGACTCAGTGTTACTGAGATGTATCGACGCGAAAGAGGCCAATCGTTTGATGAAAGAAATACATGAAGGGGAATGTGGCCCCCACATGAACGGCCATCTCCTAGCAAAGAAGATCATGCGGCTCGGGTACTATTGGCTGGCCATGGAGTCTGATTGTATTCAGCATGTGCGATGCTGCCATCGATGTCAAATTTATGGGGATAGGATTAATGCTCCGCCGAACGAACTCCATCAGATGTCTCAAGCTTGGCCGTTTTCCACGTGGGGGATCGATATAATTGGACCGATCAATCCTAAAGCGTCAAACGGACACAGATTCATCTTAGTAGCAATCGACTACTTTACGAAGTGGATTGAGGCCAATTCATATGCTAATGTCACCGCAAAGAACGTGGCCAGGTTCATTCGCCGCGATATCATCGCCCGTTACGGAGTTCCGGAAGCAATCATCACTGACAATGGCTCCAATCTGAACAACAAGATCGTGGATGGATTGCTCGATACGTTTCGGGTCCGGCATCTAAATTCGTCACCATATCGCCCTCAAATGAACAGAGCAGTTGAAGCGGCAAACAAGAACATAAAGAAGATCTTATCAAAGACTGCTGAGAACTATCGCGATTGGCATGAAAGACTTCCATATGCATTGATGGCATATCGGACATCGATCCGCACCTCGACCGGAGCAACCCCTTTTTCGTTAGTATATGGAATGGAAGCGGTCCTACCCGTGGAAGTCGAAATTCCGTCCTTAAGGATTCTCTCTCAGGCAAAGCTTGACGAGGCCGAATGGGTACAACAAAGGCATGAACAGTTAAACATGATCGATGGGAGCAGATTACAAGCCATATGTCACGGTCAATGCTATCAGAAACGAGTAGCGAGGTCATTCAATCGAAAAGTTCGTCCCCGACACCTCAAAGTCAACGACTTGGTATTGAGGAAGGTGATATCAATTGTACGTGATCCTCATGGCAAGTTTGCCCCGACTTATGAAGGCCCTTATGTCATCAAAAAGATCCTGCCAGGTGGCGCTTTAGTGTTAGTGGAAATGGATGGGCACGAGTTGCCAAAACCTGTAAACTCTGACGCAGTCAAGAAGTATTTTCCATGAATGAAATCAGGGCTGGAAAGCTGTTTCTCTGTGCAATCCAAGTCATTTAGTGTCATGCATGTCATGCATACATTTCCATACATGTACATGTGTTTGTGTTTCAGGTATCCAACAGCAACGAAATGAATGATGGACGACGAAGAGGCTGAAGTACAGGGACGAGAAACATTTCTCGCGATAATATTTCTTTGAATGAATGCTCAAAGTCATGTTCGGTGACTGGTCGTTATGCGGTTACGAACTTTCCTGTGCATGTGAATGATAAGTCAAAAATGCCCATGTCTTTTGAAAATGGACTTTGTAATCATTCTTATCTGTCTAAGTCGCCAATTCCACTGAGGATCATTAAAATGGACAATTTAATGAGTGGTGCGGGAATGCTTGAATATGCTAAATGAGACGTGTCGGAATGATGAAAGGCAAGCCATGTCCCATACACTGTCCCATGTACTAATTCCTAGTGAGTTGAGCAGAAAAATTCCGTGTTCACAAGGTGAAGGGTTATCTCGCAAAAGGTACGGCAACTAAGGTGATGAGAGGCATTTCATTCATCCATCGCAAACGCAATAGGCTACCGTTTGCTTAACCCTTTCGAGCTCAAACACTCGTGAAGCTTCTTTCATACTACCCCTGTCAAGAACCACCCCACACCGGGGCAAATCGGAGGTGAGTCGGCATATCGAGGTGAGAAAATGGGTAGAAAATATTCTTGCTTTCACTTGTATCAATCTTTGAGTGCCTCTATTACGAATGAACTAGTACGTGGATTCAAGTGCCTTAGGACGACGAAAAGCGTTTCTTTCTCTATCCTACACACTTATATCCATTGAACAACCCAATTGAGCCTGCAATTTCGCTTCTCATGAACCCAGTTGGTGATCGTCCCCCACATGGGGCAAGGCAAAAGTCACCACTGTTCGAACATCATGGTCCGGAGTGACGACTAGAGATGAAGACTTTAGAGTCAATAGCATTGTATTGCCTAAGTTCGTCTAGTCCAATCCATAAAAGAAAAAAAAACAAAAAAAAGAAAAAAAAAACAAAAAAGCAAAAAACAAAAAAAGGGTGAGAACTAGGGGCACGAAAAAGCAGTGTACCTGGTAAAAGCAAGGCCAACGCCCATAGATATAAATGTTGAAAAAAAAAAAAAAAAAAAAAAAGAAGAAGGACAAACTAGGGGGCATTAAAGGCAGTGTGCCCGTCAGAGTAAGGCCGGCGGCCATGTATTAAAGAAGACGCAAAATGACGGGATGATATGTGTTGAAATCACAGAATCAGCCCTAGTCAAGCAATAGCCGTCCTTCAAGTCTCAAGGAGACGAGTGCCTAATGGTTAAGATCGATAGTGCATTTCTAAGGATAATCCCCAATGGCGAAGAAGAAGACCAGTAACAATGCCAAGATGATCACCAACTCTCACCCCAATATACATCATTGAGCCTGTGATCCTTTCGTTTTTCAACCCATGAACCTAACCTACGTTACGTCCTTCGTAAAGTCTTTTCTGATTAGGGCACTTGAGTCAACGTAGGAGCTCATGTGTTTATAAGCATCGCTCGGAGAAGTGCAAACAAGATTATTTTCTATCCTATTTCGCAGAGTTCTTGACTTGTAAACCCGAAGATGATCTCGAAGTATTCATTTCATAAGCTTCGACTTGGACAGTTTCATTTGTCAAACCATCGACCAAACCTATATTACAGTCTTGATGAGGACCTCTCAGATTGGTAAGGTTGTACTGTTTGCGAGAATACTCGGACCTTTGTCGACATGATGATGGTAAGACAGAGTGATTCTCACAAAATAACCCTTTTAGATGAGAGTGAACAAAAATCCTTTCTAATCGAAAGTCTCTCGTTTAGCATTTTCAAGATGATTCATGTTATGAGTGGAAATTGTCTTAAATGATAATTATCCCGGGTGGAAAGTTGGCGATGCGGACATGTTAAAATCGTTACGCATGAACTCCAATGGAACTGATCTTGAAGCATGTGTGTTAGAGAGTGCCGGTCGTCTATTTTCGAGATGAATACATGTACCTGTTATTACTAATCCTGTAAGACAGGTGACGTTTCCTCAAACACCAACCTTCAGGCTGATCTCGGAAATGCTAAGACACATCCAAGCATTCATGTATTCCCAAGACTCTGCTGGCAAGGACACAATAGGCGATCTATCAAACCCTCGGACAAGGACCCCTAATTGTCTGGGTCTTTTCAAGCCCCGCTGACAGAGAGCCTGTAGACAATCCGATCTGACCTACAGGTTTGTGGTCCAACCTTAAACCACGCTTCCAAAGGTTTGTGATCCAACCTTAAACCACGCTTCCCAAAAGGTTTGTGGTCCAACCTTAAACCTCGTTTTTTCAAAAGGTTTGTGGTCCAACCTTAAACCACGTTTTTCCAAAAGGTTTGTGGTCCAACCTTAAACCATGCTTTCCAAAAGGTTTGTGGTCCAACCTTAAACCACGTTTTTCCAAAAGGTTTGTGGTCCAACCTTAAACCACGCTTTCCAAAAGGTTTGTGGTCCAACCTTAAACCACGCTTTCCAAAAGGTTTGTGGTCCAACCTTAAACCACGTTTTTCCAAAAGGTTTGTGGTCCAACCTTAAACCACGCTTTCCAAAAGGTTTGTGGTCCAACCTTAAACCACGTTTTTCAAAGGTTTGTGGTCCAACCTTAAACCACTATTTCTCAAAGGTTTGTGGTCCAACCTTAAACCACATTTTTCTTTAAGCTATGATTTTTCGTTTTTTTTTATTTTATTTTCTCCTTTTCCTTGCATTGCATCATCCCGCGCCCTCTGTCAACAAAATTTAGGCGTCTCCTATCTTTGAAATGAACCTCTTCGAGCTCCCCTTCAAAGAGGGGCAGCTGTTGACACCTAAATTTTGCTTAAATTATTCAGGGTTTTATCCTATAAAAAATTTTTAGGGTTTAATTTTTAAACCACTAAACAAAAAATTTTCATTAAATTGCATGGCATATAGACATTAGGCGCATTTGCATTAATATGGTCTATTAGGACATATAAAAAAAAAAATTTGCAGTCGGCCCATTCTTCCTCGTCTTTTTTACGCGGCCCTTTTTTATCTTTTCCTCCTGTTTCATTTTCCCACGCGGGCCGGCCCTCTTTCCTTCGGCCCGGCCCGCGTCTGTTCATTCTCCCCCTCCCCAGTCAACGTTTCAGAGGTACGGGGGAGGAACAGGACAGAGAAGCAGAGGCAGAGCAGGGGCGCGGGAGGGGGAGTCCAGGCGATCACCGGCGTGATCCGCGGGTCGGGGCGGCGCGTGCTGGTGGCGGTGGCGGGGCCATGCGCGCTGCCGGCCGGCTCCGCGCCCGGTCGCCCTTAAAGCCGAGAGAGAGAGGCGGAAAGGGGAGAACAAATCGGAGGGAGAGAGAAGAGAGAGAGAGAATCGAGAGACCGGAGAGGGAGAGAGGCGTCGGTCCCCGCCGGCGACCGCCGTGCCCTAGCCGCGGCCGACGATCCTCTGTCACGGTAGGTTCCGGCCCGAGTTCTCGTAGGTTTTTCGTTCGGTTTAACTCGGGGTCGATTTCCCGAGGATTCCGGCTCGGAGGCGTGCGGGACGACCGGACGAAGTCCGATCTGCAGTCAACCCCGTTCGCCGCCCCCGGGCCGGATAGGGAACGCCACAACAGCCACCCCTCCTTCCCCTGTTTTTTTTGGTCTGCTGGTCGGCGTCCTCTGTTTTTTTGGGTTCACTGGCCGGAGCTCGCGGCCGTCCGGCTCGCGCGAGTTCCGGCCCGTGATACCACGTGCCTGATCCTGCTTGTTTATGCTCCTTTCTGTGTGAATCCCGGACACATTTGAGTGTCGATCGAGTCGGGAATTTCTGGTTTTTGCTACGCACTCCGGCTATTTGATGCTTTGCCGAAACAAGATCCGCGTGTTGTTTTCCGTCGAGCATGCTGCGTTCTGGTGCCTCTCCCCTCATTGGCAGAGTCTTAGTTGCATCCGGGCCTAGAGCAGAAGATCCGGTGTGCCGCCGACAAACGAGAGCGGTCCTCGTTAGGCGGCCGAGCACGGGCTCGGCCGCGGCGTCGCAAGCCCTGACCTCTCCGGTCAGGGCGTGTCCAACAGCGGCCGAGCACGGGCTCGGCCGCGGAGTTGCGAGCCCTGACCTCTCCGGTCAGGGCGTGTCCAACAGCGGCCGACGAGCACGGGCTCGGCCGCGGAGCGCGCGCCCTGGCCTCCCGGTCGGGCGCGTCGCATGCTGGCGGCCGAGCACGGGCTCGGTTGCGGACTAGAAACCTCGGCCGCGGAGGTCGGGGCTCGGAGAAGCCGGTGTCCACGCCGGCCGCGCGTGGCGTCGCCGGACGTGCGCTCGACGTCGAAGCGGCGGCCGGTGTTCAGGCGAGTCCGGGGCGCGGTGTGGCGGCCGCGAACCGGGTAGGGCAACACAAATCCGGGTCGGGTCGCGGGTCTGACCGGGTAGGGTTTTTTATTTAGCGTGTGGGCTTTAGCGCTTTATTAGGTATTGGGCCTCTCGCGGGTAGGCTAAAGTCCAAATCTGGGCTGAAGTATTGTTAGTTTCTTTATTTATAATGGGCTGGGCTTTTGTTTTTTTTTTTTTTAAAAAAAATTTTCGGGCTGGGCCTTTTTCTTGCTTTTAATTCGCCAGACCGGGTTCAATAAATGAACCCGGTCCGATCGTGGACCCGGGCCGGCGCGCCCGGGTCAGTCCCGATCCGGGTCGGATGTGGAGATCCGACCCGGATCCGTTTTAATATTATTTTATTGTTTTAATATAAAAAAAAATTTTAATTTTTTTTTAATAAAATCATTTAAAAAAAAAAAGGAAAATTCCAAAATATATTTTATCCGGGTCGGATGTGGAGATCCGACCCGACTTGTTTTATATTATTTTCGTTATTTTAATATTAATTTTTTATTTTATTTTATTTTATTTTATTTTATTTTTATTTTTATTTTTATTATTTTATTTTTTTAAAAAAAAAAAAAGGTCGAAAAATCAAAAATTTTATTTGGACTTTGGAATTAGCTTTTCTTACCCCTCTTGCATGATTAATGTCATTATTGATTGCATGTTGCTTGGTTCACACACTTCAAACGGTGCGTTTAATTTAACCTCGCATATGGTCGATTATACATGCTAGGTTCATGTAGTGATTGTCGCTTCCCCTAGCTTGGTTAGGAATGAATTTTTGAGACTCCCAATTAATGTGAGCATGTTGGGTGGTGAATTGAGCAAGATTAGGTACCGAAAGGGCACTAATTAGTCAATTAGTGTAATTAAGTCCCCGTACCCATTGAATCTCTGGTTCGTAGAAGTAAAGTATTTCTCCCGTGCTTTACTTGGGTGTCTAATCGACCCACCAAGAATCGATTAGTGGCGACTCCTAGATGAAATTGATTTGCATGTTAACAACTTAAACTTAAGTCGCGAATTGGTATGGGCTTGGGAGAGCTCGAGCTAGGTTTAACTTAGTATCCATTAGCCAAATACCTTAGGCGGCGGGGCCGGTTCGGGGAGGTCGCGACACCCTGCAACAATGATATAAATTAGGAAGGAGATAACTGTGACTCAATAAGAGAAAACGAGCATGTACCGGGGACAGGGATGTGTCCTTGTGCCTTTAACTGGAGAAGAATCGGGCGAACTGCGATATTGGCAGCACTGCTTGTGTATAAAGCGATGCTAGGAATCTTCAAATCACGGGCGACGACTTCAGAGAAGTACACGAGTGGATCGTAGATGATGCAGCAGATCTTGTCACCAGGGTCCATGTGGTTTGTGCCCTGAGTTAGGCATTCCCTAAAGCTGGATTCACAGTTGACATTAAGCCTCAGCACAACGTCTGCCAGATCAGGGCTTCGAACCTCTTGCTTGGATAAGCCGTCCGGGATGCATAGGAAGGTCAAATCGGGGTGAGCAGAAAAACCTGGACTATTGAACTGTGTGTGAGCAATTGTAATGGAGAAATCCTTGGACTTGAGGACGGTCGCCAGCTGAAGCATGGGAGTGAGGTGGCCCTGGAATGGTCCTGGGACCAGAACTAATCTCTTGGGATTTCGTCCTTGATTTTCCATCTTCTCTATCTTTTTCCAATCGAAGATATTCAGTAGTACGAAGTTATGCTCTTAAAAACAGGGGCTTTTTCTGATCCAGGCTGGTTTCACTCTCTTCGAAGATTTACACTGAATAGAAATCATGGAACGGAGAGTGCAAAGACCCAGTAGTCAAGGAAGTAAACCAGAACACCCCAAGCGGTCAAGCTAGGAATACTTGCACTTTTTTAAATGTGTGTGGACATGTTTGACACGGCATCTAATGAAATATTAAAAAAGCACATGCTCTCTCTCTCTCTCTGGCTTCTGCTTCCTGGCAGCTATTCTGGTTCACATATCTTGATTCGGATAATTTATTTTAATTAGCAATAACAGGGACCATCAAGTCAATCCTCTTCTCTGGCTTGTGCATGAACAAGGGTATAATACACTACACAAGCTGCGGCTAGAAAAAAAATTCCAGATAATTCTTGAAGCTTGAAGTCAAGCGAACAAGATCAAAGAGAAAAGCAGAGATCCAATCCGGCGATCAAACAAACAAGATAAAGCAAGATTGAAGTTCAGTTTTTTACAAAAAGCTATTGCTAGTTTGGACTACATCATCAGTGTCTCAAAGACAACTGCCCACATTTACACAACTCTCGAAACACGAGATGAAGCACACTGACTCTGCAGCCACGATTTCACATTCGCAATATGAAGTTTCACCATCACAGAATCAACCAGAGGCTTCTTCTCCTCCACCTTGGGAACAGTGACGGTGAGCACTCGGTTCTTCATGGAAGCCTTAACCTGATCCATCTTCGCATCCTCGGGTAACCTGAACCTCCTCATGAACTTCCCACTGCTTCACTCCACTCGATGCCACTTGTTCTTGTCCTCCTTCTCCACCTTCCTCTCTCAAATAATCTAGAGCACCCCATTGTCCTCAATCTCAACTTTCACTTGGTGAAATTTTGGTGGGATTATCGGCAATCGTTCTAAAAGCTTGAACTGTTAGATAAAAACTTTAGCTTAAAGTATGAAAATATGCAATTGGGGAGGCAAATAGTGGCCTATAAGATATGAAATCGGGACGTCATACTCTGATACCATTGTTTTAATGATGATCATGTATAGAAGAGAGATAAAAAAAGAGAAGAGGAACACTCAATGGTTAATGTGATTCGGATGACCAAGAGTATCATCAATAATCATTCTAAAAGCTTAAACTGTTATATAAAGGCATTAACTTAAAGTATGGAAATATGCAATTGGGAAGGCAAATAGTGGCATAGTCATGGCCACGGTTCGGAACCGGCGGTTCCGGTTCGTGGCCATGTATGAACCGGAACCGGCCGGTTCCGGTCCGGTTCCGGGCCGGTTCCGGTTCGTGGCCATGTATGAACCGGAACCGGCCGGTTCCGGTCCGGTTCCGGGCCGGTTCCGGTTCCGGTTCCTGCCGATTCCGGTTCATAATTTAAAATTTTAAAAAATAAATTATGAAATTAAAAAATAATGAATTATGAAATTATGAAATAATGAATTATTCAATATAAATTGTAATCAAATTTGGGAACAAAAAGAGAGAAAGAGAGGGCTTGAACTTAATAAATTATCATTAAGCGCCTTACAATTCGTTACAATGATCTATAAAAAAAAGGAGCACAATATATATGCCCTAAAATGACCCCAAAACCTAAGCCTATCCGAACCCCCGCATTCCATGCGCAGGGGTCACATGTCGTCGGATTATACTTCGGTTTCCCTAAGCTCACGTGGGCGTGCCCGGTATGAGAAACAATGGTCCCTGAAATATTTGTCAACTCCAACAGTTCTTTTACCCTCAGTCGTTGCTACCCGTTTCGGTAGTGGTACCGGTACTAGTGGTATCTCCGTCGTTAAAGAATTCGGATTCATTATTCTGATCTATCTCTTGTTGTCGGTATTGAGCCTTCGTCCAATCATCGACACAAGCTTGAGCCTCCACTGATTCTGGAGCTAATCTTGAACGATGTTCGTCCAAAATATTACCTCCGGCACTGAATGCTTGTTCGACCGCAACTGTGGAACAAGGGGTTGCAAAAATTTGTTTTGCAATAAGAGAAAGGATTGGGTATTGGCTTGCGTGCCTCTTCCACCAATCCAAAATTAAAAAATTTGTACTACCTTCGAATTCAGTAAACTCAAAGGAAACGGTTAGATAAATCTCTAATTCAGAAATATTTCCTATTACTCCCTTTTGTTTCTTTTGTCTATGTAATAAAAGTTGGTACCATCTACTAATTTTACTTGTACTCTCACTTTGTGTCTCGGTAGATTGAGAAGATCCAATATCAACTAAATTATATTTAGTATAAAATTCATTATATAATTCTATTACTACGTTTTTAACCTCACTTAATATGGTTGTAACATTTACCGTATCATAATGTAAACATTGATAATACATATGCAAATAATCACTTAAACCATCTAATTTGCAACGCGGATCAAAAACACAAGCAACTAAATAAATAATGGAAATTTCGCTATAATAATGTAGTCACTTCATTTTCATTGTTACTATAGTATGTTGTAATTCAACATCATTTTCATATTCCTCAAAAACTCCGACAATATTAATACACTCTACTAAAAATAAATGCGTAGTAGGATAATAAACACCGGACAAAGTATAAGTTGCATCATTAAAAACCTTTAAAATATCTTTAAAAAATTTGCAAATACCCCACTCTTGTGGGTATAAATTAATCTGAGGTATATTATTAGAAATGAATGCACATAATAAATCTTTATATTCATAAGATTCACTAAGCAAGTGGAAAGTAGAATTCCAACGAGTTGGAACATCTCTTGGAAATCTTTTTGGCTTTTTGTCATTTTCTCTACAAAATCTACCCCATTCTTTTATTTTTTGGGGATGTTTCCATAAAAATTGAATTGCCGTTTTTTTTTGTTCAAGAAAAATATCAAGAGTTTTCAAATTATCTTGTACACATAAATTTAAAACATGACAAGCACATCTAACATGAAAAAATTTTCCGCCAAAAGCGGGTTTACAAATATTTTCTAAATTGGCAATTGAAGCGGTATTTGCCGCGACATTATCAAAACCAATTGAAAAACTTTTGTTAAGCAAATAATATTCTTCTAAAATTTGTCTAATTATTCTATAAATATTATTTGCCGTATGCTTACCATCGAAAACTCTAAATGCAATAACTCTTTTTTGAATACTCCAATCGTCATCTATCCAATGACATGTTATGCCCATGTAAGAATGAATTTGCCAATGATCACTCCAAATATCACTACCTCTATGCACGCATCCATTAAATTGCATAAAAAAGTTTTGTAAATCTTTTTTTCCATTTTTGTAAAGATCTTTAATTACTCGTTTAAGTGAATTTCTAGGAACACATTTTGCTTGTGGAGCACATGCTTTTTGTACAAATTGATTAAAATCAAATCTTTCTGCAAAATTAAATGATAAATGCTCAACGGAAACAAATTTACCTAATTCTTCCTTATAAATTTTTTCATTAAAACGAAATAAAGGGGAAGTGTTAGGATTGACGTACCCGGAAATTTGTTGTTGCCTGATATCAATTCCCGCTTGGGTTGGATGTTTGCTCCTAAGATGTCGTTTGAATGTTCCATATCCTTGTCCACCTGTATATTTATATATTTTCCCACAATGTTTACAAATTATATCATACCTTTTTTGATCAATATCAAACATTTCCATTTTCGTGAAGTGATCCCAAATGTCAGATGTAAGTTCCCGCTCCGCCTCTTTTGTTGTAGATATTTCGGCAGGAGGGTGAAGGCTTTTTTGCGTCGGGACGCGCTCCACATCGGGAAAAATGTTGATTTCATCATCTTGAAAATCTGCATAATCACGAAGATCAAAAGAATGATGGGATTCCGTCATGATATTCTTACCTTTGCAGTTGGCACTCGACTTCCACTTGTCATTTTTCGAGTGGATTGAGAGAATTGAGCGGATTGATTGGGAGAATTAAGAGAGAATTGCGCGGATTGAGAAAATTAAGAGAATTTAAGAGAATTTGAGATAATTTAGAGTATTGAGAAAATTTGAGAGAAGAGAATTTGAGAGAATTTGAGAGAATTGAGAGTATTGAGAGAATTTGAGAGAATTTATAAGAAAAAAATGAGAAGAAAATTTAGGATAAAAAAAAGCTAATTGCAACGGTTATCTTTTTATTTTTATTTTTTCCCGTTGCCTGGGCAGCCTGAAGGCTGCCCTGGCAACGGGCCGCAGCAGGGCCTGCAGACATGCAGGCCCTGCTGCAGGTTTTTTTTTTTAATTTATTTATTTAAAATTTTTAAATTTTTTTTTGGAACCGGCAGTTCCGGGCCGGTTCCGAACCGCGAGCCCGTCAACGGGCCGGGCCCTGGTTTGACCGGGCCGAAACCGGCCCTTGGCCATGACTATAGTAGCATGTAAGATATGAACTTGAGACCTCTTGCTCTGATGATCATGTATAGAAGAGAGATAAAAAAAAAAAGAAGAGGAACACTCAATGGTTAATATGGTTCGGACGACCAAGAGTATCATCCCTTGGAAGCACATCCACGGTGATAAATCTCTAATTCATCTTTTTTTTATTTTGGGAGAATTCATTATATTGTATTAGAAAGCAATACAATAAGTTATAGTTATTGATTTGGTAACTAGAACTATCGCACAACCTAACCGGATATCCTACTATATAGGGATTATGACGATCTAACATCTTATCATTCCAACACACTTCCTCTTTCTTGTGCCCGGGAAGATCGGCCTTGAACACGTGGGCTTATGAGGTTCCCCTCCAGTCAATCCCGGCGTTGACGAAAGTGGGATTCTCCCAGGAAGTTTGAGGGAAATTAGAGGTGGAAAAGGAAGAGGAAGGGAAAGGGAAGTCCTTGAAGGGGTCCCAAAGGTCGAGGGAGAAGGGATCGAAGGCGTCACTGCGTCGGCCACCAAACCAGCTTGGAACGAGCGACATCGTCTCTGAATAAACCGGTCGATTGAAGCTTGATTTTGGAGGACTTGAACGAAAGTTTTCTGCTCGGGTTTGGAGTTCCTTGGTTATTTGCTTTCTTTCCGGATCCTTGTCCAAAGGAGAGGGAAGTGGTGGGCATTTATTGGGAGAAGAGGAGGTCTTCTCGTACGTTTATGGTATTTCTGGCTGGTTATGGGCTTCTAGCTCTTTCTCGAGGTTGGGCTTTGCTCACGGAGTCGTCGGCCCGAGGAATTCAATTGTGTTCTCTTCTACCACGGCATCCTGTTTCAATATGAATATGATAATCGAAAATAATTGATTTAGTTGAGCGACATCTCCTCGACGACATAAATGTTACGCATAATTTTCTCCAATTTCGATGCTCCGCTAAGTCATACCCTACAAACACATTGTTGGCCTGTTTTTCTGACCATTGAAGTTTGAAAGAGCTATTCCTCTGATGACAAAAGTGAAAAGGCGTGGAGGATATAAATCTCGATTTTCGTTGTTCACGAGTGTGGCCCACCAATCCTAAAATTCCATATTAGGTTTGCCCGGATTGCTTGCCCTAAGTCAAAAAAATCGATTCAACCTATGTTTGTCACCATATTTTGTGCACTACTTTCATCGTGCTATTTATGTGAGCACAATGCATGCAAGACGTCACATCCTGTGGGCCCACATGAGGAGAATTTTCATCGTATATCATGCAGCAATTGTGCCTTCAACCAGAAAATGGAGAAATTGGTAGAGAAAATTTAGAAATCCCTAAAATTCTAAATGAATTGAACAAGATCAGTTTATTTTAAACATGTGACCTTCCCATGCTAGTGTTAAAGAGTAGGTTGAGTAACTATATAGTTTTACCATTTCTTAAAAAACTAAAAAGACGCATGTGATGACATGGCTAACATGACACCTGAGTTAGTTTTTCGCCCATTTTGATAGAAAGTCGGTCGGCTAGAGCAGATTTAGATAAATTTATAAAGTTGAGAGGGACAAAGCAAAAGAACCCAGCCCCCTACAATGAAGGTTGCACAGTAATCTAAACAAGAATAATCGTCAAGACTATGCAGCCAAAGTAAAGCTCATATAATCTGTCTATTTTCGCCTGGTATATGGCCCAAAAACTGAAAGCATGGCCGCTAGATCTCAGCAATATATTCACTACAGTAGAGATAACATCTTGAAAGCAATCTGAGATGAGAGAAGGTCATCTGAGATGGTTTGGTAATGTCAAATAAGGGCCTTTCGGACGCCCCAATAACGCGATGTGAATGAAGAATGGACATATTGGTTAAAAGGGGTAGGCGTCCTCATAAAGAATAATCATAAATATTTACTTTAGTCCCAAATCTGTCCTCACTAGCCCTTCATTCAAAAATTACCATTAGTCGTCCCTAATTTTCATATCCTAGAACGGTTTCATTTTGGAGATAATTTTCAATGTCACCTTACCGACATGGATTTGTTATCAACGTAGAAATACCACGTTAAGTTGGGATTGAACTAAAGGGTAGATTATCTAACCAAAAAAAAAAGAACTAAGGGGTAGATTTAAGAATAGATTGAAAGTTGGTGATTTTTTTTAGACAACAAAATTCGGGGCCAATTTTGGACTTGACCTAAAGTTTGGAACTTTTTTTAGACAAAAAATAGTTCAGGCCAAGTTTTGGAATGGACCTTAAGTTTGAGATTTTTTCTGAAACAAAACAAAGTTTGGGATAGAATTGGGAGCGGGTCTAATGTTGGTGGTTTTTTAGAGAATTAGGCCCAAAAAATTAAGCAAAGTGACCTATTAAAATTCATATGGCCGACCCCACTTGGTGGAGTAAGGCTCAGTTGTTTTTGTTTTTGTTTTTGTTTTTGTTTTTGTTTTTGCTGTTGTTGTTGTAGAGATACGAATACTCTTTCTTAAGCCGATCATGAGAAACCGCTCGTGTCCACTTTACAGAAAGAAGAAGCAGTAGCACAAATATTGGTCTTTGTGAAGCTTTTCCTCGAGGGAAAGGATTTTGAGTGCATATTTCTATCTCTCAGGCCTTTAGATGCTAGTCCCCTTAGAATTTTCTACTTACAAAAGACGGGTACTTTTTTATATCGCAAAAAAGAACATGAGAAACCTCCAGATCAGTTCGACTTTCACAGCAACTGGATTAAATTTCTTCGATACACTTGATTTGTCTCAAGAAATAGTTGGGTGTCTGAAATGATGCAGACTTTGAAGCTCTTGTGCTTCTGGGTGCTGCTTTCTCTAGCTGTCTTGGAATTAGACAAGCTCTATCAGCTTAAGTAAGGTTGTGAGTGTCGGCTACAATACATTAGTGTATGCGATTCTGCTCCGAGACGACGGTTCTGTGAGGTCAATATGGTGATTTTTTAAAGAAGGTTACCAGCACTCTCATGTTGAAACCAAGTTCTGATCACTTCATTTCACATAGTAACGTGCTTTTCTGGTGATTTCAGTAGCATTGGACTTCAATGCCATCAAATATGAGGGTCGGCTCAGCAGCAAAATAATTTTAAATCTGCAAAGATATAAGACCCAGTTTTGGGATGGAATCAAATTAACCTTTAGTCCTGCGTGAAGGAAGCTAGCCGCCAGAGAAGAGGAATATTCTTTGTTGGCTCTAACATGTGTTTAAACCAAAAAATAATGAACTCTTTATAATCGACAAATGGTGAAATTTGATTGGTCGTTCAAAAGTTTGGTAAAGCAGAACACTCAAAGTCAAGTAAGTCAACGACTTTGCAGGCAGGTACCATGACTTATCAACCAAGCCCGCGGTCACCAAATATCGTGAAATTTTGCTAGGTGTTGGACACGAGAAAGGAAAATGCGTTAAGAAGGGATATCGAATGGAGGCACCGGTGCGAAGTGACAGTCGAGCATCTCAGTGGCCTTGGAAGTTGGAAGCAGTAATTTCTTATGGATGATGTCTATTCGCATGAAAATAGCGCACCAAGAATCTTGGAGAAAATGCAATTGCAATTGTGCTTAGAGTAGTAACCACTTGTCATGGTTGTAGTTAGTGGGCTATAAATACCCATAGTGAAATGTGTAAAAGGGATATTTATACCTCTCATACAAATTCCCAAATGTTTTACAATTGTCTGTCTTTTCATCTTTTACACTCATTTACCATTTCCAATACTTTTACTTTCAGAGTTTACATTTTCATATTAATATCAAGTGATTTCCTGTCCAAGATCAACACAGAACCCATCCCGTAAAAAATCAAAATTGATCTTTTTGGTGAAAGATTTTTACTTTCTGGGTGAGAAACCCTTTTGAGTGAAACAACATAAGATTTAGCAAAGCCAGACATGAAAGGAAACAAAATTTCAGGTATCCTCGTGTAGTTTTGTTTCCTTCACATGTCTCACGCTTTCCTTTCGTCACTTCGCCCTTCGATGATGAAATCGATTTGCTTGCCCCTTTTTATGTTACTGTCCAGGAAAGAAAGACAAATTAACTAGAGAAGTTCCCTTTGTTTTTCTTAACATTCGCAGTTGACTCAGTACTGAATATAACACCTTTCATCTGCTAAATTCATCCAGGACCAAGGCCCTGGTTGTAGTCAGACAAGAGAAATGGAGGAACAAGGGCAGAGACGCAATCGTGGATCGGTGCAAGTCCCATGTCCCTTTCAAGGACGCGGTCCTGATACTCAATTTAGGGTCTATCCTGTTGGGGTGTGATTCATACTTCTTAGCGACAAGACATAAATAGGGTATTTTATATTTGGAATTTGTGATTTTATTAGTAGTTTGGGTTTGGAGCCATGAATAGCTACTGAATGTATATAATATATATTCTCTTTCTCTTATAATTAAGGATGTAATAGAAAGGTGCAAAGTGCTAATTATAATGGAATCCTCAACTGGACGTAGCCCTAGTTTAATGGTGAACCGAGATAAAACCTTACGTCTCAAATTCTTTCTCGCTTTTACTCTCTATTTTCTTTATGATTGTTTGGAGAATCCTAGCACGTCCTGCATTCCAAGGGCTTCTCCATTGTAATAGATCACACTCAATTTGATCACCTCGATCCATCCGGTTTCCCCGATTTTACTTTCCTGTTTATTCCCTACTGCTTTCCGAAGGATGTACCCTCCTCCAGGAATCCCATAGCTCTTGTAGCGAACCTCAAGACCAATTGTGAAGGACCTCTCCGCCAAGTATTGCCAGATATGATTCAAAAAAGGAGGGGCCGAGAATAAATTCTTGTGTGGTTTATGATACATTGATGTACATTGCAGAAGCTGCAGCTCATCAAACTTCTTAGCATTGCTTTACGCACTAATAGTATCGGCACTCTGCTGGTTTTCTCTGAATACCTTCAGCTCCATGGCATCCATCAAGCTCTCAACCGTGCTTGCATATGGGACTGTTACCATTTCTTCAGCTTCCTCTTCAGTCTTGGGACACTAGAGCGCTAATAACTTGGAACTTGTGGACATAGGGTCTTCATGAGTTCACAATCAGCTATGTTGAAATTTTTCAACACACTTTCAACATATTCCTTCTGACTTAGCCACAACTTTTCATTCTCACTCTCCCCTTTTATTTGCATGCCCAAGATGAAGATTGTTGGGCCTATATATTTATCTCAAACTGTTTTTCCAACAATACTTTCATAGTAATGATCATTCTCAAATTGTTCCCTACTAGTAGCTTATCATCAACATATAAGGTTAAAATAACAAAATCATCGCAACCTCTTCACATGGACACAATGACCAGCATCACAACTAACAAAGCCAGGCTTCAAGACATACGAGTCAAATTTATGGGAACCCTATCTTTGGAGATTGCTTTAGGCCATACAAAGACTTGTTCAGTTTGCAAACAAGATCTTCTTTTCCTTAGACCACAAACCCTTTTGGTTGCTTCATATAAATATCATCCTCCAAGTCACCATGGAAAAATGTTGTCTTCACATATAAAAGTTGTCTAGTATTCAGGGGGCCAACTTGCCTTCCTGTTGCTAGGGAATATGAACCACACCCTAACAACATTTTGATCAATCTCGAATGCAAATATCAATAGAACCCGTTTACTTGACACGAGGTTAAGCGTGCTAATGTCACGCTTACATAGGTTTGTGTCATAAAAGAAACAACTCATTTGTACATGAAAGCTAAATGTATCATATCTGAATTGATTCTTTCTATGACATGCTTAAACAAGTTTGATGACACAGGTGACAAGTTAGTTGGATGGACACAATACACTCTTGGATATATTTAGACACATGTGAATACACTTATACGTGTCTAAACATATTTGACGAGTTTGTTCTAAACATACCTTTTTTTTTGTCGAATAATAGTCCATGCCTTAAACGTATCAAATGTGTCATGCGATATAATAAGCGTGTTATGCTTAGATTTGAAAATTATGACATAATAAATAACTGTGTCATGTTTATTTAACGTGTTTATAGATGAAAAGAGAAGTGAATTCGATCCATTCGAATCAGATGCACTGGTTGGAAAGAAAAATCGAAAAGAATGTTTATATATGATAAGCCAACTCATTGCTATCGTCGCATAAAAGAATATTATCTGTTCTGTTCTATTCTTCAATGCCAGAAGACCAAATCTTTGCACTTTCTGCACGACGCAAACTTTATTCCGTGTGGTGCTTTAGTAGCAAACACTCTGTGCTGCTAGAACGATCTCAACAACTCGACTAGCTCACTCAGATAATTGCAAGAAGATCCACCATCACCCATACTAACATCAAACTTGTGCTTCAAGTCCAAGACCCTCTGCCTCATCTCTTCGCCTTCCTTTTCCTTCATCAATGTTCTAATAGCCCTTTCTACTGTCCCTCTCTCTATCTCACCTTCCAGTTCTAATCCAACCCTCCATTCGTGAGTCAAGTACCTCGCATTCACCGTTTGGTCGCCAAAACACGGTTGACATATCATCGGAACGCCTTCACATATGCTCTCCAAGGTGGAGTTCCATCCACAGTGACTCCAAAACCCTCCCACCGCCTCATGAGCCAGTACTTTCTTCTGAGGTGCCCATTTCACAATGCATGCCCTGTCCTTAACACATTCTCTGAATTTTTCATCCATCGCCTCGATCCATTCCGCACCCGGACTTGAGCCAGGCCTAATAACCCACAAGAAAGGCTCATTGCTATTTGCCAGACCCCAAGCCATTTCAGACAATTGGTCTTGGTTCATATGTGCTATGCTTCCCAAACTCACATAAATAACTGAATTATGAGTTTGCTTGTCAAGCCATGGAATGCAACCAGTATCCTCTTGCAGTAAGCTAACAGCTGAGGTATGAGCGAATTTGTGTAGAGGGCCTATTGGAAAAATCGGAACATGGTACTGGTGGTGGAGCTGGGCCAGAGGTGACTCTTCCAGGCAGTGAATCGTGTTGAATATAATGCCAGAAAATGATCTGATATTAAGCGTCAAGGCTAACCCCTGCAAGAAAGAGTCCAAACTTCCGAGAGTGCAGAGTGGTAGGTCTTTGAACCTGAGAGGCTGATGCAGGGGCACCGGAACCTGCAGCATGGTATCTAATAATAGAACACAAGTCAGTTGTTAGTTAGCACATCCACAAGTGATCTAGCACCCATCGGCTTTATATACTTAGCAGTATGGCTCTCAGGATTAAATCTGGCTTGGGTGTCAAACTTGGATGATGACACAGAAATAAGTCTTGAATAAAGTATAGGTTATAAGAGAATCGTTGGATCATAAAACTACAGGGTCATGCTGAAGATCAAACAGGACAGAATTTACAACTACAACCGTTTTTCGTCAATACATCCATCTTCACAACAAAATAAATTAAGAGCAAGATTTCCCCACGGCCATGATATCAATTAGGAAGGAGATTACCGTAACTCAATAAAAGAAAACGAGCATGTACCTGGGACAGGGATGTGTCCTTGTGCCTTTAACTGGAGAAGAATCGGGCGAACTGCGATATAAGCAGCACTGCTTGTGTATAAAGCAATGCTAGGAATCTTCAAATCGTGGGCGACAGCTCCAGAGAAGTACACGAGTGGATCATAGATGATGCAGCAGATCTTGTCACCCAGCTCCATGTGGTTTGTACCCCGAGTTAGGAATTCCCTAAAGCTGGATTCACAGTTGTCGTTAAGCCTCAGCACAACGTCTCCCAGATCAGGGTTTCGAACCTCTTGTTCGGATATGCCATCCGGGATGCATAGGAAGGTAAAATCAGGGTGAGCAGAGAAATCTGGACAATTGAACTGTGTGTGAGCAATTGTAATGGAGAAATCCTTGGACTTGAGGACGGTCGCCAGCTGAAGCATGGGAGTGAGGTGGCCCTGGAACGGTCCTGGGACCAGAACTAATCTCTTGGGATTTCGTCCTTGATTTTCCATCTTCTCTTTCTTTTTCCAATCGAAGATATTCAATAATACGAAGTTATGCTCTTAAAAACAGGGGCTTCCGCTGATCCAGGCCGGTTTTACTCTCTTTGAAGATTTACACAGAATGGATGTCATGGAACGGAGAATATAAAGACCAGAACACACCAAGCGTTCAAGCTAGAAATAATTGGACTTTTTTAAAGATGCATGGTCATTTTAGACACGGCATCTAACGATACATTTGAAAAAACACTTGCTCTCTTTCGCTCTCTGGCTTCTGCTTCCTGACAGCTATTCTGGTTGACATTTTCTCGACTTGAATAATTTATTTTAATGAGCAATAACAGCGACCATCAAGTCAACCCTCTTCTCTGGCTTGTGCTCATGAACAAGTTTATAATACACTACACGAGCTGCTGGCTAGAAAAAAATTCCAAATAATTCTTGAAGCCTGAAGCCAAATGAAAGACAAGCGAACAAGATCAAAGAGTCGAGCAAAGATCCACTCGGGCGATCAAACGAACCAGATAAAGCAAGATGGAAGTTCAGTTTTTTTACATAAAGCTATTGCTAGCTTAGACTCCATCATTATCTGTGTCTCAGAGACAGCTGCCCACATTTTGCACGACTGTCGAAACACAAAAGAGAGACGAAACACAGACGCTGCGCTGCACACACGAAGCCACGATTTCACATTCGCTATAATATTTGACTAAGTCAAGGGCGGGGCCTAACAAAAAAAAAGAGAAAAGAATGTTGAAAAGTCAAAGAAGAGAAAATGTCGACTTCGGTTCACTATAGAGGCCGAGAGACGCCCGCTCGAGAAAGAGGAAAGAAGAAGAAGAAAGAAAAGGAAAGATAGGAAAAGGAGAGAAAGAAGAGGGCTTTCGCGTGTACACGTCACGTCACATCACAAATGTCTTGTCAAGCCGATTCAACCACTTATCGTAAGGTCTAGTAAGTGCTCGTGCCCCTCATTCATCCAATCGGAGTATTTCTCGAAATTATGGCACAATTTCGAAATTTTGTGATATTCAAGCCGCGAAGTCCAATTTTTTTGAGTTTTTGCGCTGTGGGATTTGATGGAAATGGCGGATTATAGTGTTGCGGAGCCATGGGTTTGACAGGAGTTGATTTAGAGCAACGGTTTAATCAGAGCGAGAATTTTAAGGTTTCACGTACGAGCTTCGCATTGCGAATGGCTTGAATAATCATTTGGGGTGTACGATTTGTTGACGTGCATGAGTTGTTTTATTAGTGTTTAAGCATCATTTAGCCAATTCATAGTTGTTATAGTATTTTACTTGGTTTTGACGGTGATTCTCGTTTAATTATTAGAATTACGAGATCGTCGGCTCGTGTAGTTACGCATTGTTTGATTTTCGGGTATTCCCTGGTGAATGATGATATCTCTTCTTTGGTTTTGTAAAACACATGCCTTAAAGTAATATTGATTTGGTATAGATATATATATTGAACTTAAAAGAGAATTTTTGTTACGTAAAGCGAGATCAAGTATTCACTATCTTTTGGGCTACTTAAAAAAACGTATTATGAATGTGTCGTGACAATTTACGTATATGTATTACTTTGTGAACCTGGATTATGAAATGGTTTAGGAAATGTATTGTGATTTATGAAATAATGGGGGAAATGGTTTGAAAAATGGCGAATGAGCTGTGTTACAAAAAGATTATATTGAAACCATTTTGTGATATAGATTTTGAATTGGATTTCTAGTATTGAAGGATGATTATTTGATGTTCAATATGGCTGCGAACTTGGATAGAGGTTTCAGGATATGCATACCGATGTAGGATATCCTTCTTGACCAAGCCACCAGTTTTGTAGGTGGAGACCTTGCCAAGGGAAGAATCTTAATTGCCTTGGCACAAGGCACTGTGTTGTGATCATGGTTTGAGATTGAGCAATAGATTAGTCAATAAAATGAACCATTGACGTGTGTATTAATAGAGATTGATCGATGGATTTTACTATTAATGTTTGATTTGAAATGGTTTAAATGAGTATTTCTTATTTGTTTAAGCCTTATTGAAATGAAACAACTCATATTTGATTGATATATATATCAATCAAATATGAGTTGTATACATGCGTAGTGGTTGTTTTATGGTATTGCTATTGCTTTATGTATACATGCACAGTAGTTGCTTGATTTGCCTAGAAGATATGTAGTATTCACTGAGTTGTGGTTGCTCACCCCTCTCTTTCCCAATCTTTTCATGTCCCTCAATTAATAGCCATTAGAGCAAGGGCGAAAGCGAAATCAATGGGGACTTTTGGGAGTTGATTCTTTGGTTGATTTAAGGCTGCGTCCCTCGTGTGAAAGGACGGCCATGTCAATACCCTATCCTTATAGATTTCAATATGAATATCACCATCACAGGCTCAACCAGAGACCTCGATGGCCTTGACCTTAGGCTTCCTCTCCCCCCACCTTCAAGACAATGACGTGGATGACAGCCGCCCTACATAATACAACCGATGATGACGTGGAACTTTTTTGAATTTTAGATTACTTTTTTTTTTATTCTTTTCTTTTTTTTATTGGTAAGGCCAACAGAGGGTCGTCAGCCAACGGCCAAGGCCCGGCGACCCTCGTTGGCCACTAGGCGAGGGCCACGAAGCCCTCGCTAGCAGCTGTCAAGGGCTCACAGTCCTCGCTCACAACTAAGGGAGGGCCGCAACCCTCGTACGTGGTCAGCAAGGGCACGTGGCCCTCGCCGGCCAAGTGCAAGGGTCGCAGCCTCTGTCGACATTAACAATAAAAATAAAAATAACATAAAAGATAAAAAATTCGAAAAATTTTCACATTAGGGCCATTTTTGTCACTTAGGATGGCCGAAGTCCATATCATCAATTTCCGGTCAAAATTAGCCGAATGGACTATAATAGCTGGTCATATCAAAAGATTTATCACTAAATTGGCATAAGTACAATAAATTTAGGATTTTTTTGTTAATTTTCCCCGATATTTTGTACAGAAGTTACGAAAACACAGAAAAATTCCACGAAGTAAAATCGAGATGGGAAGACTCCGATTAACAACATTGGCTTGTCAAATCGGGAAAAACACCATTCAGTCCTCGTTTTCAAGCTGTTCTTTTCATAAGCTTAAGAAAAGAGGAGAGAATTTATGGTCCCTCGCGAGCACCATGCGCTCTCCATTTTTGACCGTTGAATTAAAGTGCAACAGAGAAAAGAGAGGTGCCAATTGACAAGAGATCAAGGTTGTTGGTATAGGATTTTCGTATACGCATTCCCCCTTTCGTCTGACTTCTGTTTTTGCTGGGCTGGAAGAACATTCATCGGACATAATAGTAGGGCATGGCGATCGATCTTGAATGAGGCTAAGCAGATATCAACACAGCTCGTTTACTGACACGTCATTGAGCGTGCTCCTGTTAAGCTTACACAGGTTTGTATTATAAAAGAAACAACTCATTTGCACATGAATGCTATCATATCTAGATTGATTCTTTCTATGAAATGTTTAGACAAGTTTGATGATACGGTTGACGGTTAGTCAAAACGACACAATACACTTTAGAATATTTACGCACACTTGAACACACTTTTACACGTCTTAACATATTTGGCAAGTTTATTATAAGCATGTCATATTTAGGTTTCAGAGTTGTGACATAATGAACAACCATGTCATGTTATACATAAACGGAGAAGTGAATTCGACCCATTCAGATCAGGTCCACTGGTCAGAGAGGAAAAAGAAGAGATTGCTTCAACTCAAACTTGCATGACAAGCCAACAAATTTCTGTCATTGCATCAAAGCATTATCTGTTCTGTTCTGTTCTGTGCTTCAATGCCAGAAGACCAAATCTTTGCACTTTCTGCACTACATCTTCATTCCGCGCGGTGCTTTAGTAGCAAACAACTCTGTGCTGCTAGAACGATCTCAACAACTCGACTAGCTCGCTCAGATAATGGCAAGAAGATCCACCATCACCTATACTAACATCGCACTTGTGCTTCAAATCCAAGACCCTCTGCCTCATCTCTTCACCTACCTTTTCCTTCATCAATATTCTAACAGCTCTTTCTACTGTCCCTCTCTCTATCTCACCCTCCAGTTCTAATCCTACCCTCCATTCATGAGTCAAGTACCTCGCACTCACCTTTTGGTCCCCAAAGCATGGTTGACATATCATAGGAACACCTTCGCATATACTCTCCAAGGTGGAGTTCCATCCACAGTGGCTCCAAAACCCTCCCACCGCGTCATGAGCCAGTACTTTCTTCTGAGGTGCCCATTTCACAATGCATCCCCTGTCCTTAACACATTCTTTGAATTCTTCATCCATTGACTCAATGCAGTCCGAACCTGGAATTGAGCCAGGCCTAATAACCCACAAGAAAGGCTCCTTGCTATTTGCCAAACCCCAAGCCATTTCAGACAATTGGTCTTGGCTCATATGTGCTATGCTTCCCAAACTCACATAAATGACTGAATTATGAGTTTGCTTGTCAAGCCATTGAATGCAACCAGTATCCTCTTGCAGTAGGCTAACAGCTGAGGTAGGAGCGAGTTTGTGTAGAGGGCCTATTGGAAAAATTGGAACTTGGTACTTTTGGTGGAGCTGCGCCAGAGGCGACTCTTCAAGGCAGTGAATCGTGTTGAATATAATGGCCGAAGACGATCTGATATTATGCATCAAGACTACCAACTCCAAGTAATAGTCCAAACTTCCAAAATTGGAGAGTGGCATGTCTTTGAACCTGAGAGGCTGATGCAGGGGCACCGGAACCTGCAACATGGAATCTAAAAGAACACAACACAAGGCAGTTGTTAGTTAGCACAGCGACAAGTGAGCTAGAACCCATCAGCTTATATACTAAGCGGTTTGACGACACTCGGAATAAAAATCTGGCTTGGGTGTCAAACTTGGATGATGACACAGAAACCAGTCTTGAATAAAGTATAGGCATAGAAGAGACTCGTCGGATCATGGCTACAGGGTCATGCTGAAGGTCACACATACAGATTTTGAAATTGCAATCAATTTTCGGCAATACATCCATCCTCACAAACAAAATGGATTTAGAGCAAGATTCGCTGCGACCATGATAATAATTAAGAAGAAAATAAGTGTAAATTAAATAAGAGAAAATGAGCACGTACCTGGGACAGGGATGTGTCCTTGTGCCTTTAATTGGAGAAGAATCGGGCGAACTATGGTAGCAGCAGCACTACTCGTGTATAAAGCAATACTAGGAATCTTCAAATCGCGGGCTACGGCTTCCGAGAAGTACAAGAGTGTATCGTAGATGATGCAGCAAATCTTGTCACCTGGCTCCATATGGTTTGTGCCCCGAGTTAGGCACTCCCTAAGGCTGGACTCACAGTTGACATTAAGCCTCAGCAAAACGGCTATCAGATCAGGGTTTCTAGCCTCTTCTTCAGACAAGCCATCAGGTATGCATAAGAAGGTGAAATCGGGGTGAGAAGAAGAATCTGGACTGTTGAACTGTGCGTGAGCAATTGTGATGGAGAAGCCCTTGGACTTGAGGATGGTCGCCAGCTGAAGCATGGGAGTGAGGTGGCCCTGGAATGGTGCTGGGACCAGGACCACTCTCTTGCGATTTCGCCCTTCACCTTCCATCTTCTCTATCTTTTTTTCGATGGAAGATATTCAGAAGTTATGCAAAGTTATGCTCTCAAACACACAGGATTTTGCTCATCCAGGCTGGTTTTACCCTCTTTGAAACTTCACACTGAAGAGAGATCATGGGACGGAGATGCAAAGAGAGCCGGCAATCAAGGACAAGTAAACAGGACACACTAGACGGTCAATTTGCGTAAGCTACGAGAAATTGCTCTTTTCAAACGTCTGTAGTCAAGTTTGACACGGCATTGAATATAAGTCAAGCCTAATCAATTAGTACCGATAGGCGGCATAAGAGAAGAAGCACTACGCCTAGAAATCAATAACAATTAAAATTACATAATTCATATCCCATTTAATCATTATTCACTCACTGATAAACTCGAAATATATCTTCGTTCAACAGAAAGAGAATGAAGATTCATTTGGTCTTGATCCTTGTAGAGCGAAAAAGGGAAATATATTACCCACAATGGAAGTAAAAATAAGCATGAAGCTTAATTAACTCACTCAAAAAACCTTTAAAGGATTACGTGGTACAATTAGATCAAATAAGCCCTTATAGTAACTTCAATGAGAAGAAAAAGAAAGCGGCCCAACCCCAGACATTCTAAAATCCTTTTTCAAACCTACCCCCAAAGGCAAAGGTCCTTCTCCTTTTGGGCCAGTTGTGGGCGAAGAGGGATTTGAACCCCCGACATCGTGGTTTGTAGCCACGTCCTCTAATCCTATGATTCTTGAATACCTACCGTGATAGAATATTCATGTGGTATTTTTTCAAATTTTGCACAGTTGATATAGAGTATTTCATTATACAATATGTATAAATATCATCATTTACGTCCAGAAAGTTGTATGCTTTGAAAGAAGCTTGTACAGTTTGGGAAGGGGTTTTGATTCATCAAAAAGAAAAATCTACTTCAATCGATATACCCTTAGGCACAACCATTTGGTTTTAATCCTACGACATAGAAGGAATGGATCACTATTTTGATCCACAAGAAGCTTAGGTAAGAGACAAGAATTTTTTTTATATGCTCGTTCCAACCTTCAATTCTTTTTTTCTAGGTTCATCGATATTGAATCAATTAAACGCACTTCTAACACTTGTTCCACTTTTGGAAGACCCTACGTTATATTACCGGAGCACGAGGTTAAGCGATCCTCTTCGGATAATTCGTCCAACCCAAAGATAGCTATAATGTCATGAAGTTCTTTGTAACGTAATAAGCACTCCCTTTCTCTCTGCTTCTGCTTCTTGGCAGCTCTTCGGGTCCACAATGTCGTAATGCGGATAATTTTTCGATTATAACAGGGACTACCAGGTCGACCCTCTTCTCTGGCTTGTGCTCATGAACAAAGTTCATGATACACTGCACAAACTGCTGGCTAGGAAAACTCCAAGTAATTCCTGAAAAGACAATCGAACGAGATCAAGAGTAAAGCAAAGATCCACTCCAGCGATCAAACTTAACAGACAAAATGGGGCTGAAATTGCAACATTGAAGTTTAGTTTTTTACAGAAAAGTTTTGCTAGTTCAGATTACACCAGTGTATCAGAGATAGTTCCCAGACTAATACAACTCTCCAAACACATAAGAAAGAGACGACGCACACAGACTCTGCACACACCAATCCTCGATTTCACATTAGCACTCGTAAGTTACCGTCACAGACTCAACCATAGATCTCAATAGCCTTGACCTCAGGCTTCTTCTCCTCCACCTTCGGGACAGTGACGGTGAGCATTCCGTTCTCCATCGAAGCCTTGGCCTGATCCATCCTCGCATTCTTGGGCAACCTGAACCTCCTCATGAACTTCCCGCTGCTTCGCTCCACTCGATGCCACTTGTCGTTCTTGTCCTCCTTCTCCACCATCCTCTCTCCCCTAATGTGGAGCACCCGATCGTCCTCGACCTCGACTTTCACTTCCTCTTTCTTGAGCCCGGGAAGATCGGCCTTGAACACATGGGCTTCCGGGGTTTCCCTCCAGTCGATCCTGGTGTTGACGAAGGATGAATTTTCCCGGAAAGTCCGAGGGAAATTGGAGGCGGAGAGGGAAGAGGAAGGGAAAGGGAAGTCCTTGAAGGGATCCCAGAGGTCGAGAGAGAACGGGTCGAAAGCATCGCTGCGTCGGCCACCGAACCAGCTTGGAATGAGCGACATCGTCTCTGAATAGTTCGGTCGATTGAAGCTTTATTTCGGAGGAGATTTCTGCACGGGTTTGGAGTTCTTGGTGACTTGCTTTCTTTCTGGATTCTTGTCGGAAAGAGAGGGACGTGCTGGGGTATTTATTGGGAGAAGAGTTTGTCTTCCCGTACGTTCGTGAGATTTCTCGAACGAGGTTAAGCCTAAGGGAACGTTCTGGTTTTGGGCTTCTAGCTCTTTCTCGCAGCTACGTGACATGTTCAGCTACTTTGCCTCTTTTTAACCCTTCCTCCTATTGTCTTTCAATCCAGTCCCTTTTTGCCATCGTGTATTCACATTTGAAGATCGTTACAATGATTGAAAATAATTGATTTGGTTGAGCGAGATCTCATCGACATATCACGTAATATTAGTGTCGTGCAGAATGCTTTCCTTCAATTTCGATAATCCCTGAAATGACTGAACTCATTCGTTGAAAATTCATTGTTGGCCCTTTTTCTAATCATTCAAGTTTTTGGAAAAAAAACGGTTCCTCCAAAAGCGAAAAGGTGTCGAGGATTCAATCCTCGATTTTTCCATTGTTCATGGTTATGGCCCTCCAATTCAAAAATTCCGCCTTAGGTTCGAGCCAATTGCCTACTTAAGTCAAAAGATCGATTTGACATGTGCGTTTGTCACCTAATCTTGTGCAGTAAGTGCATGCATGCTATTCATGCGAGCAGAATGCATGTGAAGCGTCAATTCAGACAGCTTTATGTGAGACGATCTTATCGGTATATTGTCCAGAATTGCTTTCTTACGTCACAAATGTGAAGAAGAGAAAGTTATTGCTAAAAGAAAATGAATGTCTTTGCCACTAAACTTTTTCAGTAAAGTGTCTAAGTCCAGCATCTTAGGTTTATTATCGTTCATCAACCAAAGAAGGGATAATAATATAAATAGTCCCTACACTTTAATCTAATGTGCAAAATCGTCCGATTGGGCGATAGAATGGATCATTAGTCTTAAATATTCTTTAGGTTTTTCAACTAGCGACAAGTTGGACAAGTGATATCAACGGGGGGAATTTTGGTAGTTGAATATATTGAATATGAGCTAAGATAGTTATATCTTTGAAATGGTATTCCTTGAGATTTGGTTTATTAGTTAGAAAAAATATATATTCTTACGATGGATTTTAGAAGTCTGATCCTGTAACTATATTACTGTTTGTCCGATATATAGATAGAGATACATATTTGATAACAGACTAATGTTAGTTATATTTGAAACCATGTCTTTTGGGTAGGAGGATATTCGAGTCATTACCTTACACATGTAGGCGTCGAGCGTGACAGTTGGCTTTAACATGAGATTGAACAAAGCCAGACATGAAAGGAAACAAAATTTCAGGTGTCCACATGTAGGCGTTTCCTGCACATGTCTCATAGTGCGAAAGCCGCTTTCCTGTAATCCCGTCACCCTTCAATGATGTAATCGATTTGTTGGCCACTTTCTCATGTTACTCTCCTGGCAAGAAAAACAAGTTAATTAGAGATGTTTTCTTTGTTTTCCTTGACATCTCGCGGGCGACCAAGTATTGAATATAAGATCATTCATATGCTGGCTCTGGTTGTGGTCATACGAGAGAAATGGAGGAACGAGGGCAGAGATGCAATCGTAGATAGGTGCTAGTCCCGTCCCTTTCAAGGACACATAACCCCGATGCTCAATTTGGGGTCCCTCCTGCATTCCAAGGGCTTCTCCATTGCAATAGCCCACACTCAATTCAATCATCCCAATCCATCTGGTTTCCCCAATTTTACCTTTGCTTCTATTCCCGACTGCTTATGAAAGGATGTCCTCTCCTCCGGGGATCCCGTACCTATTGTAGCGAGTCTCAACACCAACTTTGAAGGACCGCTCCGCCAAGTATTGTCAGATATGATGGCAAAGGAAGGAGCGACCGAGAATAAAATCTCCTGCGTGATTTATGATACGCTGATGTACCGTGCAGAAGCCGCAGCTCATTATATGAAACTTCCTAGCATGGCTTTGCCCACTAGTAGTATCGGTACTCAGCTGGTTTTCTCCAAATGGCCTCGGTTATTTTCCCTTGAAAGGTATCTTCAATCCTCACATACTATATCAGACACGATAAACTCTCGGATATCGGCATGCGCAATAAACTTCTAGTCACCTCAGTGTTGTAGTTTGATAGTAATTTCGCTAGGATATCCACTGAGAACAAAATAGGAATAAAAGCACCATCTCTTTTTTAACTTGCTGGAATATTCAAATCTCAGACTAGTTTTTATGTTTTTATCAGAATATGATCTCGAAGAAGCAATACATGCTAAGCTGCAGTATTTTTTACTCTACAGATCGTTCGTCGAAAGATCCCGTTCCAGGCACTTATCCCTTAAGATGCAAGGACTTGCCTCTTTTTCTTAGCAATCTAGAACCCATGATGCAGTTGATAGCTACGACGCTCGATATCAAGATTCAAGACATCTTCAGCCATTCTTTGGAACACAGTGGACTGCCTTGAGAACCAGTTATCAGACCAACTCAAGAAACAATACCGAGTTCCATTTTTCTCACTAGGCCCGTTGCACAAAGTTGCTCCGGCTTCACCAACCAGCATACTGGAGGAGGAAACCGATTGCCTGTTGTGGCTCGATAAGCAAGCTAATAATTCAGTCATATATGTGAGCTTAGGAAGCTTGGTTTCGACTGATGAGGGAGAGTTTGCAGAGACAGCTTGGGGACTGGCAAAAAGCGGCCAGCCATTCTTGTGGGTGGTCCGACCTGGCTCAGTCAGAGGCTCGGAGTGGATCGAGCTGTTGCCAGAAGGGTTCAAAGAAGCTATCCGAGAAACAGGCTGTGTCGTGAGATGGGCTCCGCAGAAGGATGTTTTAGCGCACCGTGCCGTGGGAGGCTTTTGGACCCATTGCGGATGGAATTCGACCTTGAAAAGCATTTCGGAACCGTGCTTCATGGACCAGAATGTGAACGCGAGGTACCCGTGCCACATTTGGAGGGTGGGATTGGAGTTGGAGGGCGATCTAGACCAGAAACAGATAGAGCAAGCAGTGAGGAGGCTGATGGTCGATGAGGAAGGGAAAGAGATGAGGCTGAGAGCCGCGGCTTTCGCAGACCAAATCGAGTCGAGCATCACGAAAGGCGGTCCTTCGCACACTGCAATAGAGGAACCAGTGAATTTGATCAATTCCTTCTCATCTGACTATGATCACACAGAAATGAAAAACTAGTTGATGATATTCCACCTTGTCATCTGACAAAATTTGATAGGATGCAGCAGAAGGAAAACCCCGCACCTTGCGCTGAGCTCAAAAGGAGTGGATACGGTGTCTAGCCTGTTTTCATCCCAAATTTATCAGCTCTCTATGTTGCAGGTACCTCCAAACCCAAATGAAAAAACGATCGCAAATGTGCAAAGTATGGCACTTGCACTTTTGAGGGATCCTTCCCAAGAAATTGAACTAATCATCCGAAAAGAAGGAAACTAATTGAACTGCCCACTGGTGAAGCAGTATGCGAATCATCGTAGTAATTCTATTTTTATTTTTATTTTTGTCTGAATCGTAGTAATTCCATTCACACGCTCAAAATTAGCAACATCCCAAGAACATACAAACAATCGCAAGACTCTGAGGAACCAATATCATCACATCAGACAGAAGTTAAGAGATCATAACATCAAATATCATTACCAGTAAAGAGTCGCAGTAGGACAATACATCGCCATATCAGACACCAGAGGGCCGAGCCTCCCAACTCAGGACACACGAAACCCACACAGAACACAGCATACACACGCAGACACTCTCTCTATATATATAGACACAAGTCGCAACGAGGGCCATAGCTTCACCAGCTCTCAACCGGAGATCTCGATGGACTTGACCTCGGCCCTCTTCTCCTCCGCCTTGGGAACAGTGACGGTCAGCACCCCGCTCTCCATCGCCGCCTTCACCTGATCCATCCTCGCGTTCTCGGGCAACCTGAACCTCCTCATGAACCTCCCGCTGCTCCTCTCCGCCCGGTGCCACGTGTCGTTCTTGTCCTCCTTCTCCACGTTCCGCTCGCCGCTTATCTGGAGCACCCGATCGTCCTCGATCTCCACCTTGACCTCCTCCTTCTTGAGCCCGGGGAGATCCGCCTTGAACACGTGGGCCTCCGGGGTCTCCTTCCAGTCGATCCTCGTGCTCACGAAGGCGGTGTTCTCCCGGAAGCTCTGGGGGAAATTGGAGGCGGAGAGGGACGGGGAAGGGAAAGGGAAGTCCTTGAAGGGGTCCCAGAGGTCGAGGGAGAAAGGGTCGAAGGCGTTGCCGCGACGGCCGCCGAACCAGCTTGGGATGAGCGACATGGCTGTGGGATTACAAGTGCGAATTTGAGACTGAGCCGATAAAGTGTTTGAAAGAATGCCGGAATCAGATGGGAATCGCTATCGTTCGACGATGCCGGCGTGGAAGAGAAGTTGGGTATGATAAATAGGAAAGAGAGGATCATTCTCGGACCTTCGCGGTCTTTCGAGTCTCGAACGTTCGAGTAAAATGGCGAATCGGGTTGGTCGGTCCATCTGGAAACTGCGGGCTGGGCCTCGTCAGGATCTTTTCAGTGAACGCCACGTCCACGCCCACGTCCACGTGCAATGCTTGGTAGACGATAAGACGAATTCTATTTCTATTTTTGTTATCGCCCTCAATTTCCTATGTTATTGATTAAATAAAAATTTTGCCCGACCAATTAGATTTAATGGATCACAAATCATGAATACAGCTGATGTTTATATTCCATTGGTCAAAAGATACGATTCGAGGAGTTCCTCTCACAACAAACATATGTTCATTTTGCTAATGGGCGGATGCAAGGCCAATGACATTACAACAAATGGGCTTTTAGGGTGCGGCTGAGAAAGTTTTGAGAAAATGTAGAGTTGTTGCTCCAAATATCTTTGACCCAAAGTCCATTCGCTCGTTGCAGATATTGTTTGATTAAGTGACTTTTGGGATATTTTTGCAATGTAGCTTCGAAGTTTAAAAAAAAAAACAAGAAGAAGAAGAAGAAGGAAGAACATAGTTATGGCTATTCGAGAATGGAGATATCTCTTTTTTTGATAGAAAGAATGGAGATATCTCATCTTGGAAGCAAACCTGGAAAGCAAATCAATTGCCAATGATGATCGAATCGTTAAAGAGGTCAGGCAAGGCGATGCCGAGGTCTGTGACTTCAGGCGGCCCAAGCGAGGTGACCTTGAGGGTTGCATGACCTTGGCGACCTAGACCCCATGATTGTTAAAACCAGGCACACGATCGTCAACCCAGACGCTTGGCCACCATCAACAAACCTCGCGTGACATTCGGTGGAGTGTCAAACCAGAGACCTAGAGTCTAGACCCATGCGAACCGAGACCTCGGTGACCCAAACATAGTAGCTTAGACCCTCACCACCCTCGGCAACTGTCAGCAAGCCTTGCGCAGCTATTAGCACAGGATTAGATAGGCGATCTAGATCTAGATCTAGACTTTAGAGAGGGAGGCGACAAACATTGATTGTGGAGACAAAACTAGACTACAAAAATATTAGTGGGGCAAAGTTGGAAGCAAAAAAAAATCCATTATCCTCGAGAGTAGCATTTCAAAAAATGTTGAATGTCAATACTGGGTGGAACTTGCATTAGGTTAAGGAACTATAGAAATGCTAACTTTGGCTCGAAGGCAATTGGGAATGATGAACTAACGCCTCAATTTTGTCCCAAAGGCCTTTAGAGGCTCAAAATCCTTTAGAATACTGAACCAAATACACATTTAACCCCTATTGTGAGATGTTATTTTCCTAACTCAATTATCCTTTTACTTGTTAGAAAGAGTTTTAACAATTATAATTGTTATTAAATTGCACAATCCCCAATTCCATTTTTATGGATCATTTCGATTGATTATCATTACTTCTTCTCATGCCATACACGTGGAGAAGATGTTTTATGTGACAGTCATGTCATAACTGGTTACATAGCGTGTTAGTAACACGTGGTAGAACAATTTAATGAAAAGTGAAAGCATAACACATTTGACGTGATATAAGATGGGATTCATATTACAAGGATAAAGGTAATAGATTGGTTTCGCCACGTCATCAAGCCATTGTAGAGATAACATCTCGAAGGCATTTTGAGATGAGAGAAGGCCGTCTGAGATGGTGTGGTAATGATGAACGAAAGCCTTCGGATGCCCTAGTGAGGCGATGTGTGAATAAAGATTGGACACATTCGTTAAAAATGATAAGAAAAGCCCCAGAAAGATGTGGAAGGAAATGACAATGAAAGATATCGCCGAGCCAACTTAGTGGGATAAGTGGGGTAATGTGCGTATTTCACAGAGAATCTAACAAAGGAAGCGCCATGGCATAATAGGATTCATATGACGGAGACGGACCTCACTTAGCAGAATAAGACTTGATTGTTTTTGTTGCTGTTGTAGGGACAACATTTCGAGGATGAACATTCTTTCTTAAGTCAATCACGAGAAAGAAGCAGTAGCACAAATATTGGTCATTGTGCTCAAGGACAAGGATTTTCGTTTCATATCTCTATCAATCAGGCCTTTAGATACTAGTCCATTTAGAACTTTCCATTTGAAAAAGATTGGTATTTCTTTTATAGCAGAAAAGAACATGAGAATCCTCCAGGTCGACTCGACTTTCACAGCAACTGAATCATCGAGCTTTATATTTCTTTGATACGCTTGATTCGTCTCAAGAAATAGCTAGGTGTCTGAATGATGCAGACTTTGAAGCTCTTGTGCTTCTTAGTCCTGCTTTCTCTAACTGTCTTTGACTTAGACAAGCTCTATCAGCTTACGGAAGGTTGCGAGTGTTGGCTACGATACATGTGTATGCGATTCTGCTCCGAGACGATTGTTCTGTGAGGTCAATATGGTGATTTTTTAAAGAAGGTTACAAGCACTCTCATGTTGAAACCAAGTTAAAGAGAGAGTCAACTAATCAACGTGGCTCAAATATGAATTGCACTCGACAGCTTGCCCCATTAGTCCATGTAGACATATTTTGAGCTTGGCTTGTAATTTTCTTCTTCTACTACTCATTAAGCAGAACTTTAACGGGGATCTTTGTGTTTTCGTAAATTGTTCTTGCTGCAAGGAAAAGGTAAGCATACCAGGTCTTTAGGGGACTCGGTCTCCAGAAGGTGAAACACTCTGATAGCCGTTGCCCTAACTGTCTAAACCAGCCATTACTTCCTTTTAGTCAGAGGAGGAGGCGTGTAATTGAAGTCAACTATACCACACATGTTGAAACTGCATATAAGATCATATTCTCGTGTTCATGTCGAGCAATCCAACTAGGAAGGAAGAAAGTATATATACGGCGTTGAAATAGGAATAAACGTTTTGTTCTAATTTTAATCCTCTCATCCCATAAGGGAGTATCTCTCTTTTGACTTGCTGAAATATTCAAATCTTGGACTAGTTTCTATGTTTTCTATCAGACTGTGATCTCGTAGAACCAATACATGCTAAGCTGCATTACCTTGACTCTTTAGATCCAATATCAAATGATCCTGTTCCAGGCGCTTATCCTACGAGATGCAAGGACTTGCCTCTTTTACATCTCGTGATTTAGAACCCATAATGAAGTTATCAGCTCTGGTGATCATTAATAAGGCATCTTCAAACATTTTTGGAACACGGTGGACTGCCTTGAGAAACAGTTATCGGATGAATTCCAGAAACAATAACGAGATCCATTTTTCTCGCTAGGCTCGCTGCTTAAAGTTGATCCGGCTTCACCAACCAGCATAATGGAGGAAGAAACCGGTTGCCTGCTGTGTCCTGATAAGCAGGCTAAATAATTCAGTCATATATGTGAGCTTAGGAAGCTTGGCTTCAATGGATCAGGGAGAGTTTGCAGAAACAGCTTGGGGGCTGGCGAACTGCGGCATTCTTGTGGCTGATCCGACCTGGCCCAATCAGAGGCTCTGAGCGAAGCGAGCTGTCACCAGAATGGTTCAAAGAAGCCATTAGAGAAACTGGCCGTGTTGTGAGATGGGCTCCGTGGGAGAAAGTTTTAGCACACCCTGCCGTGGGAGGCTTTTGGACCCATTGCAGAGGGAATTCGTCCTAGGAAAGCATTTCCGAAGGAGTCCCGATGATATGCCGACCGTCCTTCAGGGACCCGAATGTGACGCAAGGTACTTGTGCCATGTTTGGCGGGTGGGATTGGGGTTGTAGGGTGATCTGAATCAGAAAGAGATGGTGAAAAGCAGTGAGGAGACTGACGGTTGATGGGGAAGGGAAAGAGACGAGGCCGAGAGCCGCGGCTTTCAAAGACGAAATCCAGCTGAAAATCAGGAAAGGTTCTTGTTCACACACTGCAATAGAAGAACTAGCGAACTCGATCACTTCTCTCTGATCTGATGATGATCACGCGGAAAGAAAAGGCTTGTTGGGAAATCTGATCTTGAAATCAGACAAATTTAACCCTGCAGCTCGCGCTGAGCTCAAAAGGAATAACATGGTTTCATCCCAAAAGTTATCAGCTTCTCTCACTGCATTTTGCAGGTTGCCCCGAACCCAATTGAAAAGGTGATCACAACGTGCAAAGTACGGCGCTTGCACTTCCCAGGAATCCTTCCAAGAAATTGAATTTATCGTCGCAAAAGGAATGAACTAATTGAACTCCCATCTGACAAAGCAGTATGCAAAAACAGTGCAGTAGGAAAAGGGAAAGACAAACAATCGGAAGAGTTTGAGGAACCGATATCGCATAAAACAGAAGTCAGGAAATCATAACGTCTGATCTCCTCACAAGTAGAGAGTGTCTCGCAATAATTACTATACATCGCCATATCAGACCCGAGGACCGCGACTCCCAACTCAGGACACGCGAAACTCACACAGAACACAACATACACACATAGACGCTCACTCTATATATATATAACATACACACAAGTCGCAGCGATGGCCATAGCTTCACCATATATATATATATATATATAACATACACACAAGTCGCAACGATGGCCGTAGCTTCACCAGCTATCAACCGGAGATCTCGACGGCCTTCACCTCGGGCTTCTTCTCCTCCACCTTGGGAACGGTGACGGTCAGCACCCCGTTCTCCATCGCCGCCTTCACCTGATCCATCCTCGCGTTCTCCGGCAGCCTGAACCTCCTCATGAACCTCCCGCTGCTCCTCTCCACCCGGTGCCAAGTATCGTTCTTGTCCTCCTTCTCCACGTTCCGCTCGCCGCTTATCTGGAGCACCCGATCGTCCTCGATCTCCACCTTCACTTCCTCCTTCTTGAGCCCGGGGAGATCAGCCTTGAACACGTGGGCCTCCGGGGTCTCCTTCCAGTCGATCCTCGTGCTCGCGAAGGCGGTGTTCTCCCGGAAGGTCTGGGGGAAATTGGAGGCGGAGAGGGACGAGGAAGGGAAAGGGAAGTCCTTGAAAGGGTCCCAGAGGTCGAGGGAGAAAGGGTCGAAGACGTTGCTGCGGCGGCCGCCGACCCAGCTCGGGATGATCGACATGGTTTGTGGGATTACCAGCGAAAACGTGAGACTGAGCCGAGAAAGTGTTTGAACAGAATGCTTGAACTAAGACTGGGGAATTGCTATCGTTGGACGATGTGGTTTGGAAGAGGAGGCGTTAGGTGTTAAATAAGGAAACAGAGGAGCATTCTCGCACCTTCGCGGTCTTTCGAGCTTCGACGGATGAACGTTCGAGCGAATTGGAGAACCCGGTTTTTGTTTTTTTAATAGTAAAATAGCGAACCCGGTTTATCCATCTGGAAACTACGGATTGGGCCTCGTCAGTAGTTCGTCAGTGACACCACATTTAACTAGGTCGGTTAAAATTGACCGGACCATGATTAGAAAACGAATTCTATTTTATTATCGTCCTTGTTTCCTTCCAAATTTTTTGTTTATAATTAATTCCAAATAAGAATCTAAATTGGATCCATTTTCTTTTAAAAAAGGGTTCAAAGTAGACTTTATTTCAAAAAAGGGTTTAAGGTGGCCAAGTGAATCTCAAATACGGACCTAACCTGGCTAGCCAAATGTTCGCTCGCGGACATTTTCCGGTGATTAAAATGGCAGGCAATGAAGCTCTTGGGAATGATGAGGATGAGAAGTAACCTAATCTTAATTCAATTTCAGATTTTCTCTTCTTTTTTTTTTAGTCAATTACAAATTTCGAACAAAGGTGCCCTTATTTTAATGGCCAGAAAAAGTCCGTGGGCAAACATTTGGCCGCCCCGCGAACTTAGCCCATTTTTCAAGACTAATTTGGCCACCTCATGTCCTTATTTGAAACAAAATCTACTTTAAACCCTTTTTTGAGAAAAATAAATCAACTTCATACTCTTGTTTGGATTTTCCTTTTTTTATTAGAAAAACCTTCATCCAATCAGTTTTTCAAATCAATAAGTTACACGATTAATCTCGACCCATGTTTATCGTTCGACCAATCAAAAGACGCTATTAGAGGAATTCCTCCAATAAGAAAAATATAGTCATTTGCTTATTGGTAACGATACTGGGCCAATGACATTATAGCAATGGGCTTTTCAACCCCTGTTGTGAGATATCATTTTTTAATAATATGGGAGTACCAAGGGTCTTTTTATCCCCAGATTATCCTTTTATTCATTGAAAAAGTTAATTAGCAATTATTGCTATTAAGTTTCAACCAATCCTCATCTTCCCCCATGTAATATCTGCAAAATTCCATCTTTATGAATCATTTCGATCGATTATCATTAACTCTTCCCATGCCGTACAAATGGAAAAGATGTTTTAGGTATCGGTCACATCATTATCTGTCACCCCAAGTGATAATAACACATGGTGTAACAAGTCAATCCGAAGTGAGAGTGATGAGATTTCATAACACGCAAATAATGGTAATTGGTCCGTTTTACCATACCATCACAATCACATATTTTAATCGTCACATAAGATACTTTATCCGGCATGCTCTCATCACTTTCTCACGCTTCTCTCCCCACTACCGCACACTCTCATATATGCGCGACTATTCTTTTAAATCGCTAATCATGTAACGCGCAATCAAGAGGAAAAATCACCAAATCAAAGGAGTTCTTAAACATTTTACCTTCTAAAATATATGAAATCTGACTTGTCTAACACGATTAATACATGAAAAATGAGTATTAGTTAAGTCGTATATTTGAAATTGAATGCACTAAATATTATTAAATAAATAATAAAAAGCACTACTTGTAGAATATCGCCTTGTATGGACTAAAAATTTAACGGTGTGTTTTTGGTCCTTTGAGTAAAAAATTATGGACTTTTTTAGGTCTATTGAACAGTCACGGTACTTTTGTTATGGCAGGAAAGTGAATTTTTTTTTTCAGATTTGGCCCTAAAAGATAAGAGATCCGTTCCTGTTTGCTTTAAGTAATTAAATTTTTTTAAAATAATTTTCATTGTTTTCATTTTCTGCGTTATATAAGATCAATACACTAAAATTGAGAATTATAAAATATGCTCAACAATATGCCTAGAGACAATTATTAAGAAGGTCATATTTCGTATATTTACATGTGACCAAAAAAAATAACTTTAATTAGCAAATTCTGACTTTATGATTATAGATACTTGATTAATTTTGCAAATCAATTGAAGCGCGAGTCAAAACGCCATTGGATTGGATGAAGGATAAGTGATCATCAGAATAAAAGATTGCTGGTAATGAGTATTTAAAAAATCATATATTTATTCTTGAGGATAAAAATGTACTGGTGGCAAAAATGGTCATTGTCACCTTTTCCACCCAAAAAGATCCTTAGCAGATGCGGCTAATGACTCTGACGTGGGGGCGCCGACGTGACACTTTTTATTGTAATTTTCATTAAGAAAAAACGGCTGAGCAATCCTCTCTCCCACCGATAGGTATATAGTTTGTGGATGAGCTAAACTCAAGACAGGAAGTGATCGCTAAGGCAAAAAAATTCGGACAAGATGCAGCTCCCGATAGATTTTCAGAATTGGAAGAGATATGGATAGGGAGAGTAATGTCGGGCAATACAAATCAATGCTGACGAGGACGTTACTTTCTTAAGTAGAAGGAGTTTGTAACATTTCAAACCTCATAATAGATGGAAAAAGTTGTGTCTTGTGGTTCAAAAGCCAACATCCTCCTCAAAAACCTTTCGTGATTACTCAAATTATTCTTTTCGGGATCTGACTCACGTAAAACGAGCGGAACCGATACACTTTGTCTCTCACCAGCACAAAGATGCCGATAGTGATCACACGGGTGATGATTTAATTGTCTCAATTATTGTACTCCTTTGCATAATTGATTCGATCATGACTGATGCTGCAATAATATCTTACATAAGTGAGCCACCTTATTGTTTCGCATTTCACATATGTCCGAATCAACAGGGACAGATGATGACGATAATACCTCTTTTACTCTGACTATTTTTTTTCTCGGGTACCTCCAAAAGAGAAGGGTCGTTCTTTCTGTCATCTCATCTTTTCTCTTTTCTCTTCCGGAATCAAAAGCATATGCTTTTGCCTCCTAACTGTAAGTTTTTCTTTCCCCAATTGCGAACGTGCCATGCCCCTGCAGGAGTCAATTTGCACGTGCAAGGCCAGACTGAATTTTCATGACCTATCCTTCTTCTCTGATTTTTCTTGGAACGACGCAGCAATAATCTTTTTCGTTACAACATTGTATCGAAAAGGCAGCATATCATAAACAGTACTCCTTGACCGTTAGCTCGGGAATCAACTCCGATCATGGTAGCTGAGCGATGGAAACTATAACTATCAAGCCCGATCTACGTAGATTAAACTCTCAAACGAGTATTCTGAGGAACTATATTAAAGTAGTGACCATTCGAAGTAGATATTGGTTTTGAATAACATCACAGGGGCTAATCTATCCGACATAGGACTTAGTTGTCACAAACTCTCTCATTTAAATCATTAATGTTCTCATCAGCGTTGGCTTGTATCGTCGGCGATACACCGTCTATTCGACATGTGACCTAGTCATTTTTTGCCTCCTCTCCATCCTAGAAGCATATTAGAAATATTGTTTGAGCCATCTCGCCTTAGTAATCACTTATTGCCCTCTTCATATCAGGTGTGAGTCTCGTCTATCCATGAGCCATACATCTACTAGGGATGGTCGGTGGTCCTGTTATGATACAATTTGTAACCATCCGGCCTATTCCACGGGGTCAAGCACGCAAAAGAAGTTTTCTAGAAAACCACATGTGACTATGGCCATATAGAGGTGGATCTTACTTGTGAATAGCATCACCATGCCTCATCCATTCGATATGAAAGTTGACGTGTCACAAAAACAACTATTGTCGTGAGTTTGAAGTTTAGTACACTGATGAGCCAATCTTCATATAGGGCGGCGGACTGTGATAAAGTGTTTTTCTTTTCTTGAAATCTCAACTTTGTAAACTTCTCTGAATTGAGATTTCATGAGTACAAATTGTGGCTCAAATAAGGCATTCTATAACTGATGTTGTACTATTATGGTAATCGCTAACCCCTAAAGAGGTGATTGATTGCCCTTGGGGGGGAAGGAAAGGATAGTTCGATTCGCCAAACACCTTGTCATTATATACTCTTCACATATATGGACGTACGGCAATGACTCGATATTGTAGTGATGGTGATGATTCAAGCACGATGGAGGTGACAGCTCAAGACACGGTCATGCAATTTGAGGAGGGTGTATATGAATGAGGATGTGGGTTGTGTACTGACTATATCTGATGAGAGCAGGGAACGATCACCAGGGTCAGAGAGCTCAAATAAGGAGCAGCTAATGTTAGGTTTCTACAATAGCAAATGGGGTAGGAACGAACTGAATTACGTACCAAACATGTGGAGAGTGTTCGTGGGATATATATGGAATTAACATACTAGAGATGCCTTTTGAGGTAACCGCAAGCTTAACATTGATCGTACTTAAGTGGAGCATTACCAGGATTGATGACCTTCTAGGAAAGTGTTTACATGTACGCCAAAGAATAAAGCCGCAAAACTGTAAAGCTTGGTATGGGACCGGCCAAAACAAATAATACATCGGGTATGTTAATCAAGAGGGTCTTAGGCTCTTTGAGAGCGAGAGAGAGAGGAGAGAGAGGTTTTCATTTTCTTCAATAAATTAAATTGGGTTATTAAGGTGTAAAATTTCTTTGAAAATTTCGCCAATTAGAGGTCATAATCGAGTGGACCCGAATCAGGCTGGACCATGAGGTCACGCCTAGACTTTTGTCTAATCCATCCGACAATGAAATTGTTACGTACGAATCTTTATACTATATCATCTTGGTCAGGCCAGTCTTTCTCACTGAATGTCATTGCCAAAACCTATACAAAAAATCTTCAAGCCTTTGCTGCTTGAGCCGGCCTGTGGCAGCTACACATACGATCAGGTATACCACCAATTAGAGATGATAAAAAAATTCCTCAAAGCAGGAATAGATAAAAATAGAGCATTTCTACTTTTAAAAAGACCTTATTTGTGATCTCAAAGAGAGGTTTTCACACGAACCAAGTGAAGTGCGCCCAATGTACTGACGAGACCTCGCGAAGTCCATCGTATGACAGTTTTGGTGCATCTAAATTTTTCTTTTAATTTTCATGACTTGCAAAGCACACCATTAGAGCTGCTTTTGCATTTTGTCGTTTTTTATTTCGAAGGCCTGAAACAATCTACTTATTACTTCTGCTTATGATTTAATCTTCGAAAATGGCAAACGAAAAAGTTACTTTACACTTCAAAAGGTATGAAGTATTAAATCATGATCTATATGTCGGAATTTTTTTTTCATTTTTTAAAAAAGTGTCAAACCCTTTTTTCGAACTAACGGCCGAACAACAAGGGTTGCTAGATTTGCAAAACATTAATAGCCCTTAGCGCTCCCAAACGTTAAACAAGGTATTACGACCCGCATGTAATACTGAAAAGGGGGAAAGTACGAAGGAAGGAAAAACATTTTTTTACGGAAGATCAAGCTGAATTAGAAACATTTTCTGCCACCGACCAAGTTAAGGGAAGAAAAAAGAAAATAATAATTCACTTGTATAAATAGAATACCAATATGAATATCTTATGATTGGGTTAACTTTTTATGTGAATCTGTGGATGTGCATCATTCATTTGCATATAATAAACTTGGGTGCAACTTTTGGATCCACCATGTAATGATGACAGGCTCGTGCTCCAACCCTTCCTTTGTTTGGTAGATGCTGCTGCTACATGCTGTTGCTTTCCCCCTTACGCTGCCTTTTCCGCCTGTTGCCCTCCCTTTTCGAGTCTTTTCAGCACTGAAAGTGAAGATCAGTGAGCTTTTTGGATCATGGATTCATGGGCGCGCCACAAAAGCTTGCATCTTTTTATATGTTTCTCTTTTGATTTGCTTTTGTGTATTGGTTTCATGGCAATCCCTCAAAGAGTCTTTAAGCATTTATTACGTGGGGAAGCTCTTGGGTTATTTTATATGAGGCTATGATGACAATTTGGACAATTTAGTTGCGGAGATTGCACCATGTTTGGTGGAGATGATTGTAAGAGGAGAAATATGATTGTGGAAAATGTTTATCTTATATGATTAGATGGAAAATAAAAGAAGGGAGTAAGAGAGATCGGCAGGGATTTATGTCAGTATGTTGTATAAATCCCTTTCTTATAATATGTGATATTCGACTCTTTCAAATCAATTATCTCTACGATTGCACACAAATCGTTGTATCCATGTTTATCGGGCAAAACTACATCTGGGCCGTGCGTGGCCCTCAAAATTGTTATGGGGTGAGGGACGTCGTGATCTGAACATATGATCTTGCCATTCTCTTTTCAATTCAGTTTAGATTGCGACTTTCGAAATGTATTTTTTTGCGTGCTTCTACTTTTCACATAAAACAAATCTAAAAGATGAAACTAACACTTTAAAAGTAGCAATTGGTCATCAGCCCAAAACAAAATGGGCGTGCCCTTTTTTTTCAGAACTCTCTTTAGACTTTTTCATCTGCTTTACATTCATAGGATTGTGCCCATGGAATCCGATGTCCATTAGTGAAACTTTCATGAGCTAGATCATATGATTAGGCTGCCCTATAACAGCAAGTCAATAATTGGACCAAAGATCTTGCAAAAAAAAGCAAATAAGTTGACTGTGCATTCGGAATTATTGAGGCTAGGACACTCACAAAAGAGACAAGTTCGCACACTAAAAATCTCCGACCCATCTGGATAAATTTTAACTGTTTTTTCTTAATCTAAATCTCATTTGCATTCTGGTCTTCTTAATCCAAAACATCTGATACTTTTATAATATAATTTCTGACATGTAGATTTTAACATAATTTTTATGAAAAAAATTTGATCCTACAACTAGTGATCCCAAACTATCCAAAGAAGCCTATTTACTCAGCTAAAGAAGCATGTCATGTTTGTCAGGGAACCAGACAAAATCACGCAGGAAGAAGGCTCCGAGAGAACATTGGAGAATATTTCGTACCTTGTGTGAAAAATGAACGTTTTAAAAAATATTTTTCGAAAAACGATTATTTATGAAATTTCATTATTTACAAAATATATAGACATGAATTATTTATTGAGAAAATGAAACAAATAATCCTTAAACTTTGGCTCAATATGCAATGTAGTCCATGAACTTTTAATTTGTTCAATGTAGTCACTAAACTTTAATTCTATGTGCAATGTAGTCTCTAAATTTTTAATTTGTTCAATGTTATCCTTAAATGTTCGGTACATGTTCAATTTAGTCCCTGAATTATATGAAAATGTTCAATATAGTCATTTCATTAATTCAAATTCAAGAACTATATTGAACATTTTCATATAGTTCAAGGGCTAAATTGAACATAAACTAAAAGTTCAAGGATAACATTAAATAAATTAAAAGTTCAGGGACTAAATTGAACATTGACCTAAAATTCAAGAACTATATTAAATAAATTAAAAATTTTAAAAATTAAATTATATATTAAATTAAAATTTAAAGACTATTTATGTCATTATCCCTTATTTATTTCAAGCAACGTAAACGTTGATTCTTTGACGACGGAAAAGGACAAACAATTGCCTGAAAACGCTCTGTCGCATCATTATTTTTGTATTACTAATAACTCAGCAGCTCAACTCCCACCATCATGACCCCACGGGGACCAATGGACAAAAGTCACATGAAATCCCTTCAGTGGGGCCCCCTCACCACCTAGCGTGCCCCCCCCCCCCCCCCCCCCGATCAAAAGAGAACCTCGGACCCCACCACCGCCACCAATTATTAAATCGCGAAAAACCTTTTTCACGTCAAAGTCTTTCTTGATAGGAGGGATAATGACACGAGCGGTCCCTGAATTTTGACTCAATATATAATTTGATCCCTGAATTTTTAATTTTTTCAATATAGTCCCTGAACTTTAACCCAATGTTCAATGTGATCCATGAACTTTCAATTTGTTCAACTTGATTCCTAAACTTTTAGTAAATGTTTAATTTAGTCCTTGAAATATATGAAAATATACAATATAGTCCCTGAACTCGAATTAATGGAAGGACCATATTGAACATTTTTATAAAGTTCAGGGATTATATTGAACATATACCAAAAGGTCAGGGACCATATTGAACATTGGGTTAAAGTTCATGGACTACATTGAACAAATTAAAAGTTCAGGGATCAAATTGCACATTGAGTCAAAGTTCAGAGACTGTTTGTGTCATTTTCCATTGATAGAACAGCCCACCCCCCGTCCGATAAATAAAAAACAACAGTAAATTGGGGAAAATTTCATTTTGATACCCAAAGTGGGGTCTTTTTCTCAATTTGGTACCCAAAGTGGACATAGTCTCAAATTGGTACCCAAAGTGCCCATTCGGTCTCAATTTGAGTACTGAGTTCGCTATTAGGTCAAATGCTCATCATTTGGAAAGAAATTTCTTGTTCCGCTACGGAACAATATTTTACTTTTTTATTTTTTTTTCCTTTTTCTGTTTTTTTCTTTTCCTTTTCCTTTTCTTTTTTTTTTCTTTCTTCCCTCCGCCGGCCACAGCCATGGTCGGCGGAGGTCGCCGGCGTCGGGCAAGGGCGGCCCTCGCCTGGGTTGGCAAGGGTCGCCCTCGCTGCGTCGGGCGAGGGCCACCCTCGCCTGGGTCGGCCCTCGCCCGAGCCGCGAGGGCGACCTCGCCGCCCAAGCGAGGGCCGCCCGCCGGCGCCGGCGAGGGTGACCCTCGCGGATCCGGCGAGGGCAACCCTCGACCTCACCGGATCCGGTGAGGGTCGGCCCTCGCCGACGCAGCGCGGGCGACCTCGCCCGCCCAGCGAGGCGGCCTCGCCCGACGCCGGGTGACCTCCGCCGACCATGGCTGTGGCCGCGGAGGGAAGAAGGAAAAAAAAAGAAAAGGAAAAGGAAAAGAAAAAAAAAGAAAAAAAAAAAAAAAAAGTAAAATACTGTTCCAAGAAGTCGAAACAATAAATTTCTTGCTGCGCGTGGTGAGCATTTGACTGGCCGGCGAACTCAGGTACTAAATTGAGACTGAATGGGCACTTTGGGTATCAAATTGAGACTGAATGAGCACTTTAGGTACCAATTTGGGACTATATCCACTTTGAATACCAAATTGAGAAAAAAGCCCTATTTTGAATATCAAAATGAAATTTTCTCCAGTAAATTGAGTTGGCGATGTGGGCCTCCCAAAATATGCTCTCCACGTCTTCATGATGGGACGTCCTGATTTGATATTGATTCTGAATTTTTTCATCTTTTGAACAAACGAAATCCATTTACCCTAAGCTTTTTGTAATAACGCAACTCATTTACTCATGAGAACTAATAAAAATATGTTAAGCATTGTTGACATGATGAAAAATTCGTTACTTCATCTGAAAAATTATCTGACGGACCTTAATGAAAAGTAAATGTATCGCATAAATATAAATTTAGGATTCTTTACGTGACATCATAAAGTTTAGATTAAATATATCACGGTAGACATAATTTAGAGTTTTTTATGTTAAAAAAAGAGTTTGCGATAAATATGTCATGGTGAGCATAGTTTCAAGTTTTTTTATGGCTTTTTCCATTCTCCTTTTAATTGGATATTATATGGTCCTAAAATGCCATTGGTTTAATTAAATAAACTCAACTCATGTAACACTTATTTATGAAAAAATCTTATGTGTGAATACGCACGAAGTATGGCAAGCTAATTATCGCCTTCAAAACATCAGCAGTTTAACTTTTCATTTAAACACTTCAAAAGGGTATGGTAGTAATTTATTTCTTCGCATATCCCCGTAATTGATTTACGAAATGGTTAATACAAAAAAAAAAACCCAAATTGATACGCATTTGACAATTTTGCCCCAAACTAATTTTTTGATAACAAAAAATCCAAAACTAGTATACCTACACAAATTTACCCTAATTTAATTTTTTGACCACCAAAAACCCCAAACTTGTACATCCGTGACAAATTTATTCTTCGTTAGTTTCTATTAAATTAGATTAATAGCACGAAATACCACAAACTGGTATACTGTGACAAATGAAGGGTAAAGCCCCAAACCGGTATATCCATCAATTGTCACGTGTCATCAAACTCAGCAAATTAACGGTAAAATTTAAAGGAAACTAACGGAGGGTAAATTTATCACAGGTATATGGGTTTGAGATTTTTGGTGGTATTAACCATTTACAAAATGCCTTTGCATACTAAACAAGCTATGCCCGCACGAAAGAAAAAACCAATCGTGATGTAAGTTTATTTTTTGAAAATGCTACACAATATTACACGGACATTGCATATAATGCCAACTTTCGAATTTGGCATCCATCCTTATGTCCTCACGTCCATTAGTTAATGAAGGCCAGGCGGATACTGACTTTTACCATTTTGCAGCAATGCACTGATGCAAAAAACCGTTTTAGAGTTGAGAAAAATTAGGAAAATAGAGCTAAGAAGGGATAATTACGTTGAGAGAAAAATAGGAGAAAACTGTGTTCTAATCAATTTCGAATTGTTAATTAATTTAGCACCTCGCCAGAAAGGGAAAAAATAATTATCATCAACCTGTATTGAGAGTAACCATCCATTTCACTCATTTTATTTTTGGTGATTACCATTTCTTTTTTTTTTTGTTCACGCGGGGCGTTGCCTTTGATTTTTCCTAAAAGAAGAATTTGTCACGGGCGCCAAAACATTTTCGTGACGAGTAATTTACGAAGGAAGATACGGCGACACAAAAGCAAAATTTCTTTACTTTTATTCGGTCGAATGAGAACAAAACAAGCTTACAAATGTACACTGTCGCAGCTGAAGTAGCTCCGCCACACGAACGAACGAACACGGGACTGTTTCGCTCTCTCCTCTCTCCGTCTCTCTCTTTCTGCGAAAACGTGCAGGTTTCTCGCACAGCGGCACGCAAAAGTTGGGAACTTTTTAGGTCATTTTTGACGTTCTCTCAGGATCTTGCTTTGGAGTTTGGGGTGGGTTGGGAGGGAGCGAAAGGCGAGGCGATTGGGATTACGATTACGAGGCCGCCTGCTGCTGCTGTTGTTACCACATCAGTTCTCACCTCCCCCGTCTCTTCTCTCTCTCTCTCTCTCTCTCTCCGTCTCGTTTGTCTGCGAGCTTGCAGTGGGCGCAGTTCGACCACCGACACGCCTCGCTCCGCCTTCGAGGTGGTGTGGCCGTCGTTATTGGCGGCATTTCACACCGGAAGTTCGTAATCTCTGATGGGTACGCGCTGCTTCCCTTTCTCGAGCGAGAAATGTCCCGTTTAGTTTCCGGTTGTTTCCTGGGCAATGTTAATGTTCTTTTTTCCCTCTTCTTGCCGTGAAATGCATTTTCAGTCGGCTAAGTGCGTCTTTGTTTCGTGATTTTTGGAGCTGGGTGCGGTCATCTCAGCGCATACTGATTGCCTTGTTTTTTTTTTCTTTCCCCTCTTTTCTTGAAGTTCGGACAAAACCACCCTCTGTTTCGGGACTCGAGATTGAAAATTTTTGCAGGGCCACTTCATGGTTTCTCCTTGTCTCCTTCTTTAATTTCTCTTGTTCTGTTCACGGTTTCTTCAAATTTCGAAATGGGTGATTTGTGTTTTCAGTTGGTGTGGATCTTGTCTTTTTTTCTCCCTCCTCTGAGCTTCGATTGCGACGGCTCACTTTCTTCTTATCTTGAGCTCTTCAAGATTCGGTGCTCAAGGACCACCCAATTTCTGCTGGTGCTGTTCCAACTTGGCTCATTGGTTGCTTTTTCTTACGTATACTGTGTCGCTAATTGTTATCTTGCGTCTATTTCATTTCGTCTGCCATACCCACGTCTGATTGAGATTTCCAGTCTCCATGTCCATGATTGTGAGTTTATCTATGTTCATACGAAAACATCTTGTCTGGTCGGGTATGGTATGGTATGTGCTAAGAGAAGATTTGATAAATAAACAAAGTGGAGAGAAGTCATGGTGATTCCGCAAGTACTGGATGATGCCTTTATCGATGCTAATGGTTGTTTCGCGAATGTCATTGAAAGTCGAGGTTTAGATATTTGCGGTCTCTAGGCGGCGTTCTGTTGTATGCCAAACTATTTAAGGTACAGAGTGTCTGACGTTGTGGTTTTTGTTTGAAGAACGAGTGCCACTTAAGGATTTGCAATCTGATTTTCAAATGATTAAGCAAGTCATAACAGTCTAACAGACTGTGAGGAATTTGATCTCCACAAGAGATACTTGTTTTATGCAATTTATTCCGTATACCCTCCATCAAGCCGACCAGTTTTTCCTACCTAGTCAAAATCTATTTAGGATTAGGTTGAAATCGACAAATTATATTTGGGTTGAGTGAAAATTGGCAAATTCTCTTTTTCTACCCCAATGTATTGGGAATTTTTTTTTTTTTTGGTCAGAATATATTGGGAAGTTTGCACATAGTTAGAGATAGAAAATTTGGTTGAGTCTGGAGAAATTAACTAGCTATGCACCAGCGCATCACCTCATGGTTCTGAGGGAAAAGTTTCTGAACTGTTCTTATTGGGAGTTCATTGCATGCTTGTACTTGCATCTATTTCGTTTGTGGAATGGCTGCTCCATTGCCTTAATGGTGTCTGGATATGCCCCTTATCTCTCCCCTGAACACTTGTTTTTTATCTTGTCAGATATCTTCTTTGCCACTTTCAGTTTTTCATTTTATACGTGGAATGCCTTATCTCTTACGACACAAATAAGCTTGCATAGCCATGTGCCTTTTCTCTTGTAATATGCTTGGTGCTGATCTGTTCTACTGCTGTTATCATTTATCAGATTGTAGAGTCCCAATTTACTGAGTTAATCTACCTATGGTTTGCAGTTAATGTAACCAGAGACATTTGTGAGCTACGTCGTTCCGGGCATTGAGGTTTAAAAGATTAAAGAATACAGTGGTGGCTTGGTGAAAGGGATAAATAATGTGGTACTGAGGTGCTAAAATATCATGCTGTCTTAGATAAGTAATTCCTTGGAAGTATGGAATGTTCAGAGCTCAACAAGAGTTCGGGAGTTAAGAAAGCGCCCAAGACAGAAAATGGGAAGACTCATGCTTATCGCAGTATGAATCTGCAGGAAAGGTTCCAAGTAGATGCTAACTTGTCAAATGCTGATTTCCATCATGAAATCACAAAGGTTGTTGAAGATGTACCAACTTATCCTTTGGAGGATAAACAAAAGGCCAGGATCAGAAGAAATACAACCGAGGATGATGAGCTGGTTAAGTACATGTCGAAGTTGCCAGCTTTTCTTGAGAAGGGGAAAAATATCCAGGAGAAAGCTTTTAGCGTTGGAGTTCTTGACTGGCGACGTCTTGAAAAATGGCAGCATAGTCACAAACAGACAGTGCCCGGATATAGCAGGTATTCCACGTCTAGTAGCAGCACCTCCTCTTCATTCTCGGTGGAGGGATCGTCCAGCCATTCCAGCAGAGGTCGTAGTTGCTCCCCCATACACCAGAGAATACCTCGCTCCACGCTTCAATCTGAGCTGCTATCTTCTCCCAAAGATATGGATGTGCAGTCGTCTGTGAGGCCTTTAAGAGATAATCTCGGTAAGTGTAAAGATCTGAAAGATGGCCATGAGAATGACTACCGGCAGGCGCAGCATGAAGTCAACGGAACAGTTCAGATCCGTTTAGGGGAAAAGATGGAGGATAAAAAGGGTAGGTGTGACCCTGAGCCCATTCAGAACGCTGAAACTCTGCCATGCTTCGGAAGCGCCGAGGTGGGATCTTGTTCCGCTGAGAAGGCGGAAATTAAAGAACGTGATTTTGTGAAGAGATTGGAAAGGACCCAAGAGTCAAACTCTGGTGTCTTTGAGCCAGAATTAACAGAAAAACCCAATAGAGTGGTTCTCCTCGTGCCCAAAGATGTGCCAAATCGTGCTAATCCTGAAGTATCCAAGCTTGTGAAGTCGAGAACACATTCCGACAAGAAATTATCAGAGGTAAGTAGAAGGGGTATTCTGGAAAGATCCAGGGAAACTCATCATGCAAGACTCCATTCGGACATGCAACATTCTTGCACTTGCCCCTTGCCTCTTGAATTTGACTGTAACAGCCAATTACGAATGAAAAGGCCTAGCTCCATGGATGCAGGGAGTTCAAAGTTTCCGTCGGATGTGTCTCGTCAACCAGAACGGTCAGCTGGGGTTTCTTGTACATCTAGAGTAGGAAATTCAGATACGAAAATTCCAAGTATCATGCCAATGGTTTCAGATGCAGTGAGGGGATCAGAACCAAAAGTAGGCGATGTAACAACTGAGAAGGTAAGAAGCACGTCCCCTTTTCGTCGATTGAGCATTGGTATGGGCAAAATAGTGAAAAATTCCGGGTCAAAAGAGGGTTTGACCTCAGGGAAATTGGATGCCAAACATGCTTCTGCCAAATTTGTACCAGAGAATGCTGAATCCTCTGCTTGCCCTTGCCCAGAAAATCCACGCGCTGACAAGTCTAATTCTGCTGGAAGATCCAGGTCTAGCCCTTTGAGAAGGTTGCTGGACCCAATACTGAAGCCAAAGTCGTCAATTATCCATCACTGCAGTGATCCATTGCAGGAACATTCAGTTTCTAAGGATAAATTGTGCACATCATTAAATAGTCAATCAGATTCTGTGACTGGACAACCAGCAAAACTGAAGTTGGATTTGTCTAGTTGCAAAACAATCAATGTCCGTGACTCCCATTTAAACAAGAGGCAAGGATCATTGCCGGTGCAAGCTCTTCTTCGGGTTGCGTATAAAAATGGCCTTCCTTTGTTCTCGTTTGCTGTTGACAATGACAGTGATATTCTTGCAGCCACGATGAAGGAATGCAGTTCCCCGCAAGCAGATAAATCCAGCTGGATGTATACATTTTTCACAATTCGTGAAGCCAGAAAAAAGAGCGGAAGTTGGATTAGTCAAGGAAATAGGGGCAAAGGTCAGGGTTACATCCCTGATGTCGTTGCTCAGATGAAGGTTTCTGGATCCTGCTTCTTAAAGTCGAAATCAGGCATTTCTACAGATCAATATGGCTCTCTGGAGTATGTATTGCTCGCTGTGGACACTAGACTGCAAGATCAACAAACAACAGATTTCCAACCGAAGGATGAGCTTGCAGCTGTTGTTGCCCAGATCCCATGGCCTAGGAGAAAAAGTTCGGCCCAAGATGGGCCTGAAAATAATGCCCGCGATGGCTTATCAGAGCTCGAGTCAGTTGGTTCCTTCAAGAATCGGCTAAGTAATTCTTCTAATGGAGAAAATCCAGATGATCAGAATCCCCTGGTTAATGAAGTGCCTATTAGCGCAACGGTGATACTTCCGAGCGGTGTCCATAGTCTACCAAGCAAAGGAGGACCTTCATCGCTCATTCAGAGGTGGAAATCAGGTGGTTCTTGTGATTGTGGGGGTTGGGATATGGGTTGTGAACTTAAGATACTGGGCACTCATGGTCATCTCTGCAAGAACTTGAGTTCATCGAACTCGTCTGACCAATTCGCCCTTTTCTCTCAGTCTCAGGTACTCTTTCTGTTTAGGCGTCTGCTAATTATTCATCTGCCTCGCAGGTAGAATCAATTATTGACTTTGCTTTTATGATCAATCCTTATCTGCAGGTGGACACACAGGAAAACCAGCCTGCCTTTATTTTGGCTCCGTTCAAGGATAACATATTCTCAGTCGAGTTTAGTTCTTCTCTCTCGGTGTTGCAAGCTTTCTCCATATGCATTGCGGTCTTGGACAGTAGAAAACTGATCGAGCGTGCAGGAACGCACAATGCGGCTGAAGAAAAGCCGCTCGGCAAGACCATATCGACCTGCGAAGGTGGCGCTCGACCTCCTAATCACATCATACGGGACGCTTCAGCAAAGTATGTCGCTTATCCTCCTCTTTCTCCCGTCGGGAGAGTTTAGCGCAATCCTCGCAGATTACGTCGCAGCTACAAAATATACGGGAGTATGGTCCTGCCTTCTAAGCCTGGCGGGTCCTTTCTATAGGCAAACCTTAAGCAAGATGATAAACTCTGGAGATGTTTTTCCGGGATAATAACAGGGACCTTCTTCCGAGAGTTCTTCTCTCTCTCCCCTTGTTCTGGCAAATAGTATCGATGCCATCTGTAGTCATAGACCTGTTCCTATTTTTCTTCTCTCCATAATGTAAGTGTGCATATTTCTCAGTGACTCTATTTCGCTACGTCGGCATACTTCGGGGTCTGTCTGTTCTCGCGGTCGCTACGATCTCCGGTTAAAAGATGATGTGAAAGTGCATTCGCCCCTGCACGGTGTGCTCGGCAGCCGGCACGGACATGCATGCCTGGAGGCGCCCCGACGGCCGAGTGTTCTCGGATCTCGCATCTATTATATGCTCAACAGTTAATTACAATAAGTAGCTAACATTTGATGAAGATAATTTGAAAGATTTTTGTTGCCCTCCTAATTAGGGGTGATTCTAAACCGGTTTTAAGGTCTACATATAGGGAGCGGGCGGTCTCGACAAGTAGGTTTCAGATTTCAAATGTTCAAATCTGCCCCACTTCGAAGCCGCGCACCCCTATTCTTAATCCGCGAAAGTCTTACGGATCTCTGCATCCGTTCACATTTCGAATATATGAAGGTCGAATTACACACAAAAAAAAAAAATTAATGTACGGTCCATAACCCTCGCGGGTCTCACATGTGTGGTGGCCCACCAGATATATCAAACCCCCGCGAAATCCAAGGCATGTCAATCCCACGTGCGGGCCCCCACGCTCGAGACTTTCCGAGTCGGCGATGATGGCTCCACGAGGATGCGCGACAACGGCGAGACCCGGCGCAGACGGGATCGAATCTCGCGGCTGACAATCGGCGATGCCAGCGCTAGATCAGTGGGCCGCGAAGCACCGGATAATCGCCCCCCAACCTCCCCGCGCGTCGCCGTCGCCGTCGCCGTGGCGGTCGCCGTCAGAAGTCAAGCCCCCATCGTGAAAAGTATAATAACTACTCTCTCTCTCTCTCTCTCTCTCTCTCTGTAGCGTCATCTTCGTCCGGCGACACTTTCAAGCTCCTTTTTTTCAAAAGCAGCTTTCCGCGCAGCCGAAAGCAGAGGAAATAATCGCGCCCTCTAGATTCCCTCCTCCCCGGTCAACCCCACACCTACTTCTTCCCCTCTCGACCGGAGCGGGGTTCCGCTTCGATCGCGAATCCCGGGTTTCGATCGGAGCGGGAAGGGTCGGCCGGCGGTTCCGATCCGATCGCGCGATCGCGATCCGCCGTTATGATATCCCGGCGGTTCTAGTCCGATTTTACCGGGGGGGCGGCGGCGGCGGCGGCGGCGGCTTGTTGAGGGTTGCGCTTGGGGACTTGGTACCGGATTCGAGGTTTTTTTTAACGATGATCGATGTCGAGCTCTAGCCTGGCCGTCGAGAGATGCCGCTCTATGTTCGCCGCGAGGCTTCCAAGGTAAACTTGGTCGGGATTCTCCCATGTCGATTTCAGCGGGCGCGCTTTTTGCTTTTAGGCCTGGCCTGTGTTTTTGAGCGTACGTCGTCTTTTTCTGTGCGTGAAGTTGTGGAGGAAGATTTGGTCGGAGGTGTCGATAGAGATTTCGCTGCTCGCCGAGAACTGGAAGTATCTCCTCGGCGGACTTGTTTTCCAGGTTTTTTGCCTCCTGTCCTTTGTCCTCAGAAAGTCGTGGTTATGTCTTGTTCGAAAATGGACCTCGACTTGAATGCGACAGACTAATTAATGAGGTTTTAAATAAATGAAGGTTGAGGCTTTCGCTTTTGCACCTGCCTTTGATTATTCGCCTGCTGTTTTGCGAGTGTTTTGTGATGCTATGCACAAATTACAGCGTGATAGCTCGATAGGTCTGTGTTTACAGGTTCAATCAGTTATATTGGTTTCCTTGGGTAATCGGTAAAAATGAAAATTTTTTGGTAATTGGTTGTGATGGTCCCGAGTGTATAGAATCAATATCAGCCAAATTTGTTCGTCTGTGTCTGATATATAAGTCACTGGCATGCACGGTGGATATTTCTGTTCTCCAGTAAACTGCGTCGTTTGGAATGCTTACAATATTGTTGGTTATCGGTTCTGGTATGTTTTGGAAAGTGATTGATTAAAAGGAAGCATGAGGGGTATAACTCTCTAATAGTTGCTGTGGTAATAATTCTCCATGCTCTGCTGTTCACTTGGGAATTTATATTTCTTCGATTGTTTCATGAAAGTTCGTTTCTGTATGGAATAAGGGATTGTCTTAAGTCACATTGAATTAAATACTTCGATTGTCTTCTTAGCTACTTGTACACTTCTCTTCCCTGTATACGCTCTTATCATCTTATCAAAAAATTGATTTTTTGAGAATTGCATGAATGATGCTGGATTGTTGTGCCATAATTGACAGTACATTCATGGATTGGCTGCCAGAGGAGTTCACTACTTGCATCGTCCAGGCCCAATACTTCAGGACATTGGTTTTCTTCTTATTCCTGTAAGCGTACTTTTCCCATTCGCATCTAGACTGTAATCATTGGAAAAAGTTGATTTGTTCTGATTGTTTCTCACGTCATGGCATTTTAGGAACTTGGTCAAGATAAAGGTCATATCAGCGAGGCTTTGTTTACCTGCATCTTCTGTTCATTTGCTTTGGTAAGATTTTAAAGTTTTTTATGCTGTGAGGAATCATATCTCCTGATTGCAGTTCTATCATTGCCTATCATCTAGAAGTTAGAAATAAGTGTACCTCTCTTTCGGTGATCAGAAAACTATCGTACTTCTACTTTAGATATACTTTCAAAGGTCCATTCTATGAGTTGACATGGTGATTCTGTTGTAGGTGGCATCTGCACAGCTTTTTAATTAACCCAAGAAGTTAATGTGCATCTGGGCTTTTACAAACTTAGACAGATTTCTTTTTTCCTCCAAGCAAATGTAGATCTGTGCAAAGTAATTAATGAACTCCTGAGAATTCTTTTGAAATTTTTTTCATTTGTTCATGAATAATTTTGAAACTGCAACTTAAGGGTTTTTTCCATATCTACCTTCAATTATATCATTGAGGGTGTGTTTTAACATCACTTGCTTTTTCTGGTGCTATTTCTACATTTATTGAAGAATCTCTTTCGTATAACTTAAGTTAGATAATGTCCCAAAGACTGGTGGTTGTATATGTATAAGGAGATAAGAGGCATCATTATAGGTAAATTCCATTGGCTGTAGTAATAGGCGAAAGATGAGTTCACTCTGTGTGGCAGCATAATTTCTTCCCTTGTCTATGGCTTTAATTTTTCGTCGTAAAAAACTTATATATTTCACTTACTCAATTATCATGGTTATATATACCATTATTTGTTACGTGACATGATTATAAAACTCCACTACTGTTGTGACTGTTATCTGTTATGTGACATGATTATGCTCGTCTGCTGTTGTTGTAAAAAATTTTCCAAGCATTAAGTGTGACAACTTATTCAATTTCTATTCTATGTCAATAGTCTTTTTTTCTTTAGCAATTTCTTCACTCTGGTTTTTAACTAACGGAAACCTTTTTCTGTTGCAGTGGACTTTTCACCCGTTCATATACCAGAACAAAAAAATTTATACAGTCCTAATGTGGTGCAGGGTTCTTGCTTATTTAGTTGTAAGTGTAATCTATGTTTCTGAAACATTTGTAGCTTCATGTTGTTTTCTTATATCTGCGAGTTTGTGAATGAATCCTCAGGCATCAGGTTTTTAATTGCATCTTTCGATACTGATTACTGTGGAGAGCAGTCACTTGATGGAAAATTGCTGTAGGAAAATTTAACATGCTGAATCTTGCTATACTAATTTTCAGTGAACCTTTCCATACATTGCCCACCTTTTTTTCCAGCATAAAAAAGGATAATGAAAAAGTTGACTGCTTAATCTATGGGGATATCTTTTGGCCAAAAAAATGATATGGCAATATCTGATCTGAAATTGCACGACTGCAATTTAATTTTTCTTTTCTTGTGTTGATGAATTAATTCACCAATTTCAGTCTTCCTTGCTTTCATGCAATTTTTTTCTGCTCAAATGGACATGCTTAGCAAGTGCACCTCATTTTAGGGGACTTGCTTCTGCTTGGTTGAGTGGTGATGTTTGTCAAGTTGGTTAGCAATATGGTTTGGAAAAGCATTAGCTGCTTCTTTTATCTTCCAAAGCACCATTTAAGTGAGTTGGACATGAAGAGTGGACTTTCTAGTGAAGTTACTCTTTAGGAAGATTCTACTCTATAGTTATATCTTTGGTCACCATTTGCATTGTAATGGTTCTCTTGGGATGTTGTAAAATGGCAACCGGTGAAAGTTGGATAGTCTAGACTTTTGTGTGTCCCTCGCTTCCTCTTTGATGGTTCGTGCCTATATTTAACCATCCTGATTATAATCCCTAGGAATGGCTTAGTGGCAAGTGCCCCTTCGCCATGTCAGTGTGTAAACCCACTCACCCCCTGCCATTGACCTATGAGTCAAATGAGCCAATTGGTTTCCTAATACGCTGTTGTTTATAATCTGTTGCATGTTCAGTCCCTGCCCCATTCGTACATTTTTTGACTTGCATGCTTGTGTCACCGCTGGTTTGATTTAAGAATAACACAGTATCCTCCTGTATCTGCTTAACAATTTCTTTAGGTCTACCTTGATTTTCTAGGCTTCTCAAGTTCTCCGGATTGTTACATTCTATTCAACTCAGTTACCTGGTCCAAACTACCATTGCCGTGAGGTAGGATACAGTAATATTCTCTGATCTTTCTGTTTCATAATTGGAATTGTTACTTTTGGTTCTTGGTGATTCTTTTTCCTCATGATTGTAATAAAATGGATTGGTTTCTTCAGGGTTCAGAACTTGCCACGTTACCACCTCCAAGAAGTGTGCTTGAAGTGGTCTTAATAAACTGTGAGTGTTAAAATGTATTCACATTGACATTATATGCATTGATGCTCATGTGATTCTTTTTTTGCCCGCAGTTCCACGAGGGATTCTCTATGGCTGTGGTGACTTGATTTTTTCATCACACATGATCTTTACGTTGGTTTTTGTCAACACATATCAGAAGCATGGCACAAAGAGGTAGTCCATTACAAAAATCATGTGATTTCTCAAGTAAATTAGTCCTTTATAGCCCCTGATTGCTGTAGTTGGACAAACATAAGTCATCAGGCTTAATGGTGGCTTTATTTCCATGACTGCTCCTTTCTTTATTGGTAACGTGCTTATGTTTGCTTGCAGGTTTATCAAGCAGTTTGCTTGGTTACTTGCGGTGGTTCAGAGCCTGCTAATTATAGCATCTCGTAAGCATTATACAGTGGACATCATTGTTGCATGGTAACAACAATTCAATTGGGACCTTTGCGGATTTTTTCTGGAAACTAACCGTCTTTTGGACTAAGAGTTGTCTATTTGCCATGCAGGTATACTGTAAATCTGGTTGTGTTTTGTATCGACAGGAAATTGCCAGGTAGGTTGTTGTTTATGCATGCAATTTCACTGTAAGTATGGATATATTACTGAAAGGTAATACTTATGCATGGAGGTGATGAATATGAATCGCATGCTAGTCTTTCTGAAACTTGCTTGAGATACGTGGCTACCTTTGTATGGAATGCTCTAGTAATTTGTTACTGTTTCTTTATCGCAGAAATGCCTGATAGATCAATGGCAGCTACATATTCACCATCCCTACCATTGAGTACCAAGGACAAGGAAAGCAAGAGCAGAGGAGAGCAATACAATCTCTTAAACGGGGGTATCGAACATGGGAAAGCCTGAAAGATAGTATATCAATAATGACACGAGCTGAAGATAGCCGTGTTGCGGATCCCTATTATTTCCCTTCAGTGTAGCTCCGAGAACCGTACAGCATTGACTATTCGTAAATCAGTTATTGATGGTCGGACATTCATTTGGCATGGTTCTCTAATGATTATAGAACAAGTCTTTCCACTATGAATTCGCGGTGGTTCTTGATAGTGGATCTAGCACTGTCCTTCAATAATGATATAATGGCTTTGTCTAATTTCCCTCAAGCAAGTATTTTGTGCAATGATCATAACACTCGATATTGTTTGTTAATGTTATGGCATTAACGCCACACATGAAATAGTAGTCAAACTAATACTTAGTTCCATCGTGGAGTGATAGTTTTACATTCCAAGTCTCTTCTCCAATCAATCTATTTTGAATCTGTGCCCAGTTCATGTCATTTATAAATTTATCAAATATTTATGCTTATAAACGTGTCGGATTGTGTCGAACGTAGATAATTCTACATATCAGATATTGGCTATGCCGCACCTAGGACGACACAAAAATACCTTGAAAGGCAATAAATTCGGGGACCCTCACTGCCATCCATCCATCAATACCTCTAGTTACTTTTACGATTGGTGAAGAAAAAGCACATATATTTACTACGGTTCTACATTGGTCAACTCTATTGATTTTCATAAACAGTTTTTCCCGGTTTCGTGATGGTTCTTTTGCCTTGCGGTAATTCTCCCTATTTCGCCGGGACACTCATTGAACCATCAGGCATTCGGCATGAGTGCTATTCATGTTTATCCCCCACCAGAAAAGAGTTTCACAGAATTTGTACCGCGACCATCTAATAAAGTAGGCAGGTCCATTTTTGTCAAAACAGCATTCATGTTCGTCGGAGCCCTCATAAGCCGCCTCCCGAACATCGGTGAGGTTCACGCCAGCACAAGAGTCCTGAATATAGTTTTTTTAAGATGAATAAGGTCCGTTCTGCTTGAGTTGATGCTAAAAGGACAGGATACAATGTTAGATTTCTCACTTTTTCACAGACAAATATGGTGCTTCCCCTCATAACGTCTGTACAATTATAAGTGTCCACAACTTCCACAATGTTCTCTACCCTGCACACTATCTTTGAGAATCTTTAAGTGTGATCCCTAAGTAATGCCCTTCTTCAAAAGAGGAGACTTTAAGGATGGTGAGTTAAGGCTTTGAATCTCAAGACTTGTCATGACAGGGATAAAAAAGAACTTATTCCCATGCAAATCACTATGCTGTTGTCTAACATAGCCATGAACCCAAAAAGCCTCACATACGTTTCCTGTGGCGACAGCAATGCCAACCTACATTTGCACTGGCCATAACTCTCTCTGAGAGAACGGTCAAATTATTATCTAGAAGCCACAACATGCGGAAGTAAGTTATCCAGTGGCATGTTTCCATCTGCATTTGTCAACACCCGCCTACTTCTCCAATTCAAGGCCCGTACCAAATGAAATGAGAGAGTAAAATCATAAAACATTTCTTGAAGGTTCTCAGCAGGAATACAGGAGCTAATCTGGACTACCGTCACCAAGAACTCGTCAAATAAACTAAAGTTTGAAGCCCACAGACTCCTCAAAGCTTCATTCCGGTGAACTCTAAACAAACAAATATCAAGCTGCTTGGGCTTCAGGATGTGGTGTCTCTGTTGGCGTTGTCAAGCTTGGAAGGCTACTAGATGTACTTCCCAGATTAGGAATATACTTCCAACAGCGCTTGTGAACACCACTTATTTTTTTGGGAGCATCGGCAGCTGGCAACCCTGAGTGAAGCACCAAGAATGTCAAGTAAACCCTAAACATCAGATCAAAGGAATAGAATTTCAAGAGGACGAGGAATCACGAGACAAGCTTTTAGCAGTTATCATTGCCTCGACAAGTATCCTAAATGAGCGAGGCGCATTTCTCACAAGTTTCCAGTACATACAGATTGCATACAGGAAAAGTTTCCAGGGAGTGCTAAAGCTTGTTGGGTATTTTTGGTTTGACATTGCTTTACAACCAAAAAAAGGCGAGATGTCTGAGTCCAACTTGGAGATGGAAGGGACCAACCAGCCACAACAGCTAAAAAGCATTCTCCATTCAAGAAGGAGCAACTCCCATCTTTCTTTTCTCCCCTGGAACCTCTTCCTCCTTTCCGCGGGGATGGCAAAAGAAATAGAGGAAAAGAGAAATCCATATATAGGTTAATTCAGGAAGTAACAAAATATAAGTTAATTCCAACTTTCTACATCTTCCGATTTCAATTGTGCGGTTCCCTTCATAATAAAGTCAATAAGATAACAAGAAATAAGTCCACAATACAGCATGATCTTGCTGACATCTTTTTAAGAGCCATTGGAAATTGCTTATGATTTGCATTAGCTTGTCACTTTGGAAGTCAATGAAGAAGCTCTCCTTGGACAAGGAACGGTCTTAGACAGGTTTTATCTTCAAAAACCAGGCTGATGAAGGTAATAGGAGATTCAAAGGTTTCCTATCATAAGATAGCAAAGCAGCTCCTGGGTGGAAATGTCAGACTTTGATGGGCATCATAGCGATTCTATTTAAGGTACCACCGATAGATATTTTCTTTGGTCGATAGAGTAAATAAGATTCACGGCCTCATGATTTATGATAAATTCCGCCACTGACAAGCCATAGAAACTAATAGAAGCTGCAGAAAAATGTCACTTCTGCAGATGCTTAAACAATCACAGAGAGAAAATGTGCACAAGAAAGACTTCGAGACTGCTCGAAATATCGAACTAACAGGCCTGCGCTGCACTGAAGTTATGCCGCATTGCATATTCTGCTCAAGTCAAATCTCCTCCCCATACAGCTTCTAAAGTATTCAATCATCATCCAATGAAGTATAAAATCACAAATCACAAGCATGTAATTCAGAACTGACCTTCTTTGTGAACGACACCCCACGCCTTGCCATGCCTCCCATCCTGCCAAAACACATCACATAAACCCTAAACCCTCAGAACCAGGAACCACAAAGCACGACCCAGTAAAGACGAATCAATCATCAACCATGGTAACATATTTAAAAAATATCCCCCAAGAAAATTCGAAGAGCCCACCTTGTAGAGATTGATCTTGGTGATCTGGTAAGAGACGCCGGTCCAGTGAGCCTTGGCCATGTGATACCCGATGCCCCAGTTGGGGAGGAACTGAGCCACCTCGAACAGGTTCTTCTTCTTCTTCCGCTTCGGCTTCTTCGAAGAAGAGGAAGGAGAAGAAGAGGAAGGGCTCGCCGGAGACGGCGGCGGGGAGGAGGCGGCGCTGAGGTTCCTGAGGAAACCGAACGATTGCCTCAGCAGGCTCAGGGGCCGATGGGTCGCGTTCTTGCCGACGAGGGCGGTCGCCATTTCTTCCTTCTTCCTCGAATCGCGAGATCTCCGGTCACTCTTCGCGGCGGCGGCGGCGGCGGCGGCGGCTTTGGGACATCAGAGTTTACGAAGTTCTTGTTCCTCCGGCGGTTCTCTCGAGTGTCCCAGGTAGGGAAAGCCGAAAGGCAAGAGGGGAGTGCGCAGAGGAATTCTTTTTTGTTTTTTTCCTTTTAAAAAAAGGGAAAGAATAAAATGGAAAAACTATAGCAGGGAAATAAATGTACTTTCTGTCCATTTTTTTTGGGAGGAAATAGAGAATAAGGGCATCAAGAATTCTAAAGAATTTCGTGAAAATACATTATAAATTCTAAAATTTTCCAAACAGTACAATTTAAGTATTAGAATTTGGCATTCGAATCCAATTAAAGATATGGTTATTGACATAAGTCTTTATAATTCTGAAGTCGATTATGAGTGAAGAATAAAGCTCGATCGTGATTTATTTCTTTTGTTTTTTTGTTGATATATGACCTAAGTATGAGATACAGAGCATGTCTTCGGATCAGCGATATTAAGTACCTTTGTTTACGCGGCAGCGTAGGAGTGGAAACCCGAAACACGGAGAGAAAATCAAGAGCCGGCCCGACCAAACGTGTTTAACCTATTTTTTTTTTTTATATCGATCCGAATCAATACGATTGTGACATGCTGACATGAATTGACGGTTTTATTGTGTGCTTATTACTTATATAGATGCAATGTTAGTGCAAAACTTGAGTTGATCATGTTAAGCTTTTACTATGTGAAACGCGTGAAATTTGTCGATTCAAATTTCAAGAGGGATGATCTCATGACATTAGCAAAAAAGAAAGATATTCCTCGGAATCCTAAGTTATGATGTAAATCGTATATTTTTAAACTAGATCAAGAAACAAGATACTAAGGTTGAGTAAATGGATGATAGCTAGCTCCCTAAGACATTGCTCAACATGATAAAATATGATCAAGGCTCCATTTATTTGTTTAGTGGAAAATATATGATTTGTAAAACATTTTCCTAAAAATAATAGCTTATATCGCTTGAAATAATTAGTCGATAAAAAATATTTTCATTATCAACAATAATTTATGTATTTTTAATTTGTCCAGTATGATCCATGAACTTTTAAACAATTTCATATAGTCCATGGAATACATTGAATATTTATCAATAGTTCAGAGACCACACTGAACAAATTTAACATATAGGCATCAAGCTAAAATTCAGGGACCAACATTGCACGGCTAAAAATTCAAAGACAATATTGCATATTAGATCAAAGTCGGAGACCATTTATGTTAGTATCCCATAAAATTGGCGATGTCGGATGGCGTGCCATCGGGGCTACAACAATGAAGTGTGAATGGGACCCCGTTTCTTTTGTCCACAACATGTTTGGTCATATGATGAGTGGAAAAAACGGAAAACCCGTCCAACACATCGTCACTTCCTCTGTTTTCAGTCCTTTTCGTTCTGCCTTGGCCTTCGCGGCAAGGCAATATTGGATGCACGCATATCACGCTTGACATATGTCAAGCTCTACCAATCAAGCATTTCGTAATTCCATAGTCCCATGCCAATTCCATGATGAGTCATCGATATCGTGCTCAGCTCGCTCCGCGTTGCACGCGAGGAAACAAAATTTAGGCACTCGAGTGCGGCGCCGGTATTGAAATTTTATTTTTAGTCGAACCGGTACGATTTATTACACCGAGTCTTTATAATTTAAAAATCGATTATGGGTGAAGAGTGAAAAGCGATATCTGAAATCGGCAACGGTCACTGCGCCAGCTCTAGGCCGAATCAAGGTCATTGGTGGCCATAACTGTCATGGTCGAGCTTTGGTACAGAGCTTGAGCGGCTGACGACTCTGTCGCAGAGGCTCGGGTGGTGTCTCTCCATCGCAAGCAGCGAACGATCTCGCCACATATAGAGACCGGGATGTGGGGAGAGGGACACGGGCGACAGGCTAGGGCGAGGGTGTCGTCGTCATCGAGGTTGAGGTTGGGCTGTGGCCTCAAGTAGCGGTCGACCGCTGCGGGGCTGGCTACTGTGTGTTAGGAGAGAGAAGGGGCTGGGGAAGAGAGGGGAAGAGGAACTTGGGTGTAGATTTTGAGTGTGCATTAATGAAAACGGCCTTTTCAAATTGCGGATGCGCAAATTTATAGATTTTGAATTGTGACGAGGGTGATTGACATGAAAAGTAACAACATCGGGGATGTTTATACAATTAGCCCAACAATTGATAATGTATATCACTAGTTCCAAAATCAGTGGGTAACAAAAATAAATCTTGCCAGAAATTGTGTCAGAGGAATAAGAAAAGATGAGATTAGAAAAATGTAAATTGTATATAGGAAACCCTCATAATTTTATGAAGGAAGCAACTATAATTATAGAGTATGACATTGCACAGATATGACCTAATGAGCTTAGCTAAATGAAGAAAACCGAGAATGAAATGGACAAAAAAAAGTCTTCTAATAATTAGAAAAAGGGCGGCAGATTTTTTTTTGTAATCATGAATAGTGCCCTTTATATTCATCATGGCATGAAAATTTGTTGAAGTAGTTCGATGTTTTAGTTATTTTCTTGAATCTCTCGGTCTTTCGGCTTCGCTCTAACCTGCACGAATCATTTAATGATGGGGGTCCCAAGTGAGTCTCACCCGATCAAACGGTTCATATGAGCCCAAAACACATGCATCCGGACCATCAAATACCTATTTCTTCGTCATTACCCCTCTCGTTCAATCTGCGAAAAAATGCCCATTCTTTTGGAGAGAAGCGAATTATACACATAAAAAATACATACCGTATTATGTTTGAGTAAAAATACTTCAATTCATTTATTTTCTTTGGTCTATCAAAGATGTAATACGTCAAGAACCATTTATTTGTTCAGAATATGATTATTTTCATCTCGTTTTAGCATAAATGATAGGGAAAATACCACCAAAAACACAAAACTATGCCACTTGTGATATATTTACCCTGAACTTTTTTTTGACACGAAAAACCTCAAACTATGCCACTTGTAACACATTTACCCTAAACTTTTTTTTGTGACACGAAAAACCCCAAACTATGCCACTTGTGACATATTTACCCCACAATACTTTGACCCATGGGCATTTTTGTCTTTTTCCTTTTTCTATTTTTTTTCCTTTTTTTTTTCTTTCTTCTCCGGTGAGGGCGATCCTCGTCAGATCTAGCGTCAGGCAAGGGTCACCCTAGCCTGGGCGGGCGAGGGTCGCCCTCGCCTGGGCGGGCAAGGGCGACCCTCGCCGGCGTCGGGCGAGGTTGCCCTCGCCGGATCCGGCGAGGGCGACCCTCGCCAGCATCGGGCGAGGCTGCCCTCGCCAGATCCGGCAAGGGCAACCCTCGCCCAACCCACCACCGGCGAGGATCGCCCTCGCCGGAGAAGAAAGAAAAAAAAAGGAAAAAAAACATAAAAAGAAAAAAGACGAAAATGCCCATGGGTCAAAGTATTGTAGGGTAAATATATCATATGTGGCATAGTTTGGGATTTTTCGTGTCACAAAAAAAAAGTTCAGGGTAAATTTATCACAAGTGGCATAGTTTGAGGTTTTTCATGTCACAAAAAAAAGTTCAGGGTAAATGTGTCACAAGTGGCATAGTTTGGGGTTTTTTGTGGTATTTTCCCTAAATAATATGACATTCTTGCAATTTCTCATTAGATAACATAATCAGTAAAAAAAGTTCGATTATTAAACACTATATTTCCATAAAATCTTGTAATCTATTAGTCATATTAATATTGGAATATGTAAGCATTTATTATCTTTATTATAAATGACGTTAAATCATAATATCATTATTTTGCGATTATAGGGAAAATTTTAAATATATGCCTGAAATGCCCTCATTTTCTCAAATAAGAGCCTGAAATGGACTTTGTGTTAAATAAGGATATGAAGTAGTATGTCAATCTCAAATAAGGGCCTGAAATGGCCATGAGAGTTTCAAATAAGGGCCTGACTTCGCCAGTCACTGGACGGCAAAATATTCCGGTGGCGACCGGCGAGGTCAAGGGCATTTTCGTCCAAAAATAATTTTAATTTTAAATAATTTTATCTTTTTATCTTTTTTCCTTTCTTTTCTTTTTTTTTTCCTTTTCTGATCTTCTCTTTGTTTTGCCAGTGGCCAGTTGGGCAAGGGTCGGCCTCGCCAACCATGGGCGAGGGCCGGCTAACTCATGGTCAGCAAAGGCGACCTCGTCTGTTGCTGGCAAGGGTGGCCCTCACCTAACCCTTCCCAGGCTTTGCCGGTGGTCGGCCGGCCGACCACCGGGGAAGAACAAAGAGAAACTAGAAAAAGAAAAAAAAAAGAAAAGAAAGAAACTAGGAGAAAAGAAAAGAAAAGAAAAGAAATTTTTTTAAAAAAAGTTAAAAGATGTAAATGCCCTCACCATTCAAAAAAGTTAGGCTCTTCTTTGAAATAGAAATAGTCACTCATGCCCTTATTTGACACAAATTCTTAATACAAATTCTCTGAGATAATTTCATAATACAAATTCTTCTTGTGCCCAAAAAATGATTTTGTATAGAAACATTAGCTGAAAAAAATCAAAGGATTATGTTGATACATTCGAGTAATTAAACATTTCACAATTATTGAACTAGATGTATTGTCATAATATGCAATTTTGAACAAAATCCTTTGATTTGTGAAATATTTAATTACTCGAATGCATATGAAGTCATGTTATCGAGATCTATCTAATAGTTAGGACTCATTAAAAAATTGATAATCATTTATTGTCATGTTATCATGAGCAAATGCATAAACATACTCTCGAAAAAGTGTTATCGAGATCTATCCAGTTCTATATATCCTTGAAATTCCTCTATTGGAAATTCGACTTGACCACAAAAAGAAAAAAAAATGTAGGGGATTTATTGGTTATAAAATGATACATAGTGCGATACCGTCAAAACAATGTATTCTAGTAAGAAAAGAATAGAAACCTTGGAGACGAGTAAACTCATTAATGGACTCCCTATCCTTTAATTTTCTTTTCAACGCAATCATTTTTTTGATTTCGATTTCGAGAAAAAAACTATCTTTATCAATATGTCGCTTCTTCTACACATTTATGTACAATCTAGAATAGGACATAGCTAATAGTTAAGACTCATTAAAAAATGGATAATCATTCATTCATGGAAAAGCCTTTTCTGTACCAGGTACTAATATCTTTTTAACGTGCAATTACATCGGATAACCAATCAAATTAAGAAGTTATGAACAGAAGTTTGTTGCTTTTTCTTTCTTTATAATTAATTGAGGACATAGGACTATCGAGTAAGAATGAAATATTTTCAAGATTCTTATTGAGGTTTTTTCCGGTTAGTCCTTTCAGGATCGATCGTGGTCTTACAAACTTTACCGAAGGTATGAACGAATCCGTTACATCTATAAAAGAATCAAATCAAATAAATTAGACTATAATTATTTAATACTTTTTTATTCTTCTTTTTCTTTACAAATAATCATTTGAATTCTCAAAATGCAAGATTTTCTTTAGTCGGTTTCGAAACTCAAGTTGAGTAACTTTGAAATAGCTCAAACGAAAACCCTTAAGGCTGCGTTTGTTCGACCGGATAAAAGCCATAATAGGATATGTTTTATCCTATCCTGTGTTTGGTGGTGGTCCAGGATAGGATAAGATCGGATATAGACCGGATATAGCCCGGATAAAAAAATCCGAGGGAGGGGGTGGGATAGACCTGGATAGGATTTCTAATGCCTATTTTTCCAGAAACCCTACGCTCCACTCGCCGTCATCTTCATCCCCACACCTTGTGCGCTTTCACGAAAAAAATTTCTCGGCTTTTTTTTCCTTCACCGACTCCTCCGGACCCGTGAATAGCAAAAAAAAAACAAAAATTTATCCTATCCGACTTTAAATCCGTAGTCCACCAAATAGTGGATAGGATATGAAGAAATCCCAGGATTTCTTATCCTATCCTATCCAGTCCTATTCTATTTAGAAATCCGGACAACCAAACGCAGCCTAAGTATTTTTTTCTTTATTTGAGTGGTCTCTAACCCATTTTTCTTTGTCCCGCTTAGAATATATTTGGACTCCTTATTCTTGATTTAGTTGTCGAGACAATTAAAAAAAAAAGATATTTCCTTGTTCAAAAATATTCTATCTTCGCCTTGAATCATTGGATTTAGACATTACTTCGGTGTTCTTCAATCGTTTTAAAATGGCAACAAATGCCCCTTTTTTTGTCAAATTTATTTCTATCAAAGAATCATAAATAGCCGATTCCCTCGCTATACACTTTTGATCAAAAGAGTTTCACTCATTCCAACGGATTTTCCTTTTTCGGGATTTGAAAGTTGCTCGAATCGGACCTACCTTTCAAAAGTCCGGGAATACACCTACTAGCAGAACCACAAAAAACGAAAAAACACTCAAACGAGAAAAACAAAATTGAATAACGTCCTAAGTTAAAAAGCTTAAACAAAAAAGAAAAAGGGACAAAAACCCGGCCCCGGGAATAACCGTCTCAGCGAGCGAATCGGTCAACGCCGTCGCCGTCGTCGCCGCTAATGACGATGGGCGGAAGAGCGACGGAAGACCGTTCGTTCGCGCTTCAAAAATCTCGCCGTCGCGGTCCCGGGTATCGTGCACCTACCGGTCAACCGCTCGGATGATGACCCCCAGCCTCCTCCCCCACCCACCGCCCCCACGACCATCGTCCCCGACAAATCAGAAGACATTAATTCCAAACTAAAGAAATCGAAAGAAGGGAAAAACGTTTAAATTAATCGATTGAAAATAAAACGGGAAAAAGTAAAAAACGAAAGAAAAGTCCCGAAGAGGGAGCTACAAAAACCACCCGACATCAGCACTTTGCCTTCACTCCCCAGCTTCGCCTTCCCTCGCTTTGACTCCATCCTCCGCCCGCGCGCCTCCTCGCTTCGCTTCTCTCTCTCTCTCTCTCTGTGAATCCTTCCGTCGTCTCCGAGGATCCGCCGGATCGGCCGAACCGTCAGCCGGCGCGCGTGGTCCGCCGTCGAAGTTTGCAGGCCGGCCTTCCCGCCCTCTGCTGACCGTTTGGAGGTACGACTTCGAGTCCCCGTGCGTAATCTTCCGCGGCCGCCGGTTCTCGACGGTTCCTCGCCGGCGATTTCCATCTGCGTTCTCTCTCTCTCTCTCTCTCTCTCTCCCTCTCTCTCTCGTTCGGTCCGGAGTCCGACGGACTGGTTTGCTGTCGCTGAGCTCCGTTGAACTGGCGTCGTAGGCGAGGTTCGATTGTCGATTGTGTTTGTATGTTGCGAAATTGGTGCGATCGATGTCGCTTTGCCATTGCGAGCGCCTGTTCTGTACAGACGTTGGTCGGTAGTGCGCGGGATTGCAGCGAACGTTTGGTTATCGTCGTTTGTTGCTCTTGACCTTGGTACTGTCGCATTAGATACCTGGTCGCTAGTTTTTTGGTTTTTGTCTTCGCTCGCCTGGTCCGCGAGTGTTTTGTTTTTGTTGAAATTTTCACTTGGAAGAGCAGCTGGATTACGTCCTCTTCGCGATTTTTTGGCCGCATGGAGATGATGGTTTACGGTTTTTTTTTTTCTTTTTTTTCCGATTCCTTTCTAGGAAATGAGAGCAAATTGAACGACCGAAGGGTTTATCTATCCGGTGGAGCTGTGATGGGGTTCCCTCCTCGTTCCGATTTCTCCGTCCGGAGACCACGGATGGCTGCTTGGCTGTGGATTTCTCTGTTACTTCTGCAAGGGAGCATGGGAGCGCGCTCTGACTTCAATTATTTGGTTGGGCTCGGGAGCTACGACATTACCGGCCCTGCTGCCGATGTTAACATGATGGGCTATGCGAACACGGAGCAGACCGCGGCGGGTGTTCACTTCAGGCTTCGAGCGAGGGCGTTCATCGTGGCAGAACCGCAAGGGAAGCGCGTCGTGTTTGTGAATCTTGATGCTTGCATGGCATCTCAACTGGTGACGATCAAAGTGCTCGAGAGATTGAAAGCAAGGTAGTGCGCTTGCCTTATGCCGAATTTTTTTTTTTCCTTGTGATTTTACTTCTGTCAGTGCAGTCTTGATTAAATTACTACACTAATGTTGTGAAGAGATAGAACCATTCCTTAATATATGCATAGAGGGGTTGTCTAATGAAGGCCTTCCGAATGGATATCGTCATGTTGGCAGGTATGGTGACTTGTATACTGAAAGTAATGTAGCTATCAGTGGAATTCACACGCATGCTGGTCCCGGTGGCTACCTCCAATATGTTGTATATATCGTCACATCTCTCGGATTTGTGCGCCAGTCATTTGATGTCATTGTTGATGGTATTGAAAAGAGCATCATAGAAGCTCATGAAAATCTCAGGCCTGGATCAGTTTTCGTGAATAAAGGTAAGAGAGACAATCTCGACAGCTTATTCGTTATGTTTCTTCCTAAGCCTGAGGTTGGCAGCCTGCGTTAATTCTTCACTTTTCGAGAATTTGTTGTGGTTTTTGCTATATGGCCAAGAATAGTGTGTTCTTGGTCCTGCTCATAGATTTCTTCAGTTGGGTCTTGTTGTTTTTTGTGCTTGCCAGCCTCCCTTTGAAGATCTTTTAATTTTCCTGCTTGGTCATGTCATGTGCATATGTAACTAGGAATGATAAATCTGTTTCTCTGGCTGTGAGGTTTATTAATGAAACCAAAAGCTTAGGCTAAAAATCTTCAATTTCTTCAGTTCTGTATAACCACTTTTGAAAGAAGGCCTGCCTTATACCAGGACATGGTAATCTCTGCTTCATGAGGCAACCTACTTAGTGAAACGTGCCTTTCCTTTTTTTTTTTTTTTTTTGTCACAATCGTGTCTCTCCTTGGCAATTTGCCAATTTGCCATTGTCCAGAATTCCAATCTCTACTATCAGGTCTTCATCTTTGCTTCTAATCTTGCCAAGTTTTTGCCAATGGCTAAACAGGGGAACTTTTGGATGCGGGAGTAAATCGCAGTCCCAGTGCTTATCTCAATAACCCTACGGCAGAACGCAGCAAATACAAGTATGACGTTGACAAGGAAATGACACTTTTGAAGTTTGTGGATAGCGAGTGGGGACCAGTGGGTAGCTTCAATTGGTTTGCTACACATGGAACTTCTATGAGTCGTACAAACTCGTTGATTAGTGGGGATAACAAAGGTGCAGCTGCTCGTTTTATGGAAGATTGGTTTAACAAGAATGGTGTCGAAATGTCATATTTCGATGATCTTGAAGATGGTGGAGTTCCACGAAGAGTCTCAAACATTGTACCTGAAGTTCATGATATTCGTAAGCAATTTGTTCCCCACTGCTTTGTATGATATAGCTGAGCTGTTTGTTCATTGTTATCCATTTGTTGTCGCTTTGCAAAAGGTATCCAATAGCTTTCTACCGGAGGTAGAAAAATATGGACAGGATTGTCGGTGATAATCTACTTTATCTTAGCCATTCAAGTAAATATTCCAAACATAGAGTTCTGCTTGATACATTACCATCTTTGGATAGGATCGAACTTTGAGGATGGCTTGTTAATATCATTATGCTGATTAATTCTGAGTTGTCTGTCTACTTCTTGACTCTGATTCACTACTTTTTGTGGCATCAAATAGTGAAGTGGATGGTAGAGCTGAGTCATTTATATCTGATGCAGATCATGAATTATTGGAGCTTGCTGCATCATTCCAGTCTCCCCCTGGGAAACCAGCGACTAAGATTCTGAGTGTTGCTAAGCGGGTCAGGAGTGCTCTAAGGCAGACTGAGAAACCTGGATTTGTAGCTGCTTTTTGTCAAACGAACTGTGGCGATGTTAGCCCAAACGTGCTTGGAGCATTCTGCACAGACACTGGCTTACCTTGTGACTTCAATCACAGTACCTGCGGCGGGAAGAATGAGTTGTGCTATGGCCATGGACCAGGGTATTAATACCGATTCCCTGTATTTGGTATAAAGTATAAAAACCAGCAACCATATGAACATTAACAGTAAGAACCTTTTCCTTAATGTGGCAGTTACCCAGATGAATTTGAAAGCACACGTATAATTGGGGAGAGACAATTTGAAAAAGCTTTGGATCTTTTCAACAAAGTATCTGAACAGTTGCAGGGGAAGGTTGACTTCCGTCATGCATATTTGGATTTTTCCAAGCTTGAGGTTACAATACCTAAACAGGGAGGAGGTTCAGAAGTAGTAAAAACGTGTCCTGCTTCAATGGGATTTGCATTTGCTGCAGGAACGACGGATGGACCAGGAGCTTTTGATTTTAAGCAAGGGGATGACCAGGTAATGATTATTGGCAATTCTCTAGCCCCTAAACGGGTATTCCTGTACATGTACAGTGTGTATCCTTTCGATTTGATTGTCTATTCTATAATCCATGTCAGGGAAATCCTTTTTGGAGGCTGGTCCGTAACTTACTTAAAACTCCAAACCAGACACAAGTTGATTGTCAGCATCCAAAGCCCATCTTGCTCGATACCGGTGAAATGAAGCAGCCGTATGATTGGGCGGTAAGTTGCTACAACCTAATGTTGGTTGCTTGCGGTATACCATGCATGCATCATGAACTTTTCAGCCATACCTTTCTTATATCAGCAGAACTATTAGGCAACCATTTGTCGTAAATCTTAAGTTGTCAGGATATAGACACAATGAATATCGCGCCATGATTTTGTTGAAAAGTGCCTCTAAAGCACTTTTAAAGCAGCTATATAAGGCATATTTGGAATTTTTAATGCACTGATTATCCTTGTGATATGCGTAAATAACACTTTGAAAATTAGATATTTCCTCATTTAGCATGTCTGACAAAACCTTAATATTCACTCATGTGTACAAGTTGGACCTTACGTAGAAAACGGTGTTCTCAGACATAACCACATTAAGGAAATAATCGAGAAACAGTCTGCAGGAAAAATAAACGTAAGAGGTAGTACTTGGATTTGAGCTCATGACTTATGTTTTGATATAATGTTAGATAACTATTTTTCTCAAAAACTTAAGTTGTTAGGTGTTAAAATTTTCCACGCAAAAAATCAAGTTAATAGCGGAAGAAGAGTACATGCATATAAGGCCATGATAAATCTCGTAAGCAAACAATGTGAGATAAATTTAACACCACCTCTCATGCACAAATCTGATTGAAACCATGTGGTCAATAGGACAAATGAGAGCCGCACACAAAATAATTTTAAAGACCACCTGCAAAATAAACTTAAATGGGGCATGATGGATTGAAACCTAACACCAATACCATCTGAAATGATCTAGCCCGTTCCGCATGGACTAAGCCCTTGGATTATCACTCATGTGGTGATCATTTGGAGATGAACTTTTATTTATGAATTACTTTGTGTGCTCTCTATCCATCTAATGTGGGATCAGGGGTCTTATAGACTTTCATCACTTATCCATTGCCTGGCAATACTCCCTCTATCTGACGTTTGATTTTGTTCGTCAAATACCCTTCACCATCCTGGAAGCTTGTCAGGAACTGCAGCTTGTCCCGGTCTTTTTGCCTCAATGGTCACTCCTTGTCCCTGTCGAATTGGCTAGGGACCTAGTCCCATCCCGAACGAGATGAGATCTTGTAAAAGTGAAGTGAGATCTGTTAAGCTGTGTACACATGAGTACTGCCTAGCTGCGTTGTTTCTGACACTTGCGCTGCTGACTGATAGGCATTTTACATGAAATCGACTGTCTTTCTCTTCTATTTCAAATGTCAAGGAGATGGGGAATTTTCAGCTATACATCATTTTTGTGAATGGAAAGATAACTTGGTTTTGAAATTTCTGCCTCATCCATTTATATCAGATGAATATAGATGCCTGGAGAACTTGAGTGATAGCCTCAATTGTTTCATACTGCAATAACGATTTTATTGCCTTCATGGTTTTTGCAGCCTTCGATTCTTCCTGTTCAAATGTTCAGGATAGGACAGCTAGTCATTCTCAGCGTTCCTGGAGGTATTTTTCTCCCTTCTCTTTTCCTATGAAAGTATGATATTTTGACACGGATTAATGTTGCTTTTGTAATTGAGTGATTGTCAAATGCATTTAAATTGTAGGCCAAGTTTTCCTGGACTTATTGGTAGAGTTTCTAGAAAAATACGCTAATTTGGATTTATCCAGTCTTGTCCACTCCGGACAAGTTTTATAAGTATAGAAGCGATTTCTTTCCTGTATTTATTTACTGATTTCACTATCATCATGAGAAACTTTTTAGAACTGTCTTGTTTTAGTGTTTACCAAAAAAATAAGCCAATTAATGCGTTCTAGTGTACTGTGGGACATAAGTCTACAGTTCAATTTAAACTCCATTTCGACCAAAAAAAATAAAATTAAATTCCATGGAAGCCAGTCGTACACTGCACAAGTTACCTAGCTCATGCCCAGTCAAGAATCAATTTTCTTTTATTCTTTTTTGTAGAAGTACCACTTCTAGTTGGGGTACCCAACTAACCCTTTTAAGAGTCATCTTAAGTGACCAAAACCCACTTTCAATCAATCTATATCAATTTACAAATTAAATGGAAGATGGACATGATCTTAGTCAAAAGTGTAAAAGGTCAAATCTAATATTTTTTTTTCAGATAGTGTATTAACAACACTGAACAACACTGTGAGATCTGGAAAAATCTTCGGCCACCACTGTTGGCTATCATTTGAACCAGCTTCCTTGCATCATTATATACATGGTATCTTTCGTATCTTATCGAATCGTTTTGGCCTATGGCAACTCTCTTGTAGAGTTCACAACTATGGCTGGGAGGCGTCTCCGTGAGGCTGTGAGGACAGTGCTTACAAGTAAAGGTAAAGGACAAGGCGATGTCCATGTTGTTATAGCAGGATTGACCAATACCTATTCTCAGTATGTGACTACTTTTGAAGAGTATCAGATCCAGCGATATGAGGTATTATTTCCATTTCATGATGAAAATATCACTTGCATTCTATGAAGAGAACGGAACATCATGCAGACATGATTTTGTTATAGCAAAATAAACTAAGTTCAGGGAAGGCAAATTATGTAACGAGAAAAATATTTTGAGTTTGCAAAAGGTATCCTCATTGACTGACTGAATTGCTGCACTAAAAGATTTTTTTTTTTTTTTGGGGGGGGGAAAATGATTTCCATACACAGTGGCTACCAAAAAAGGCATAATTTCCACATCCAGAGTTTGTTTCTCTAAGGTTATACAAGTGACTGGCAATATTAAAGCAGCCTACCAAAGTAACTGAGATGTTTCAGCTAACGAAATATGTGCTCAATGGTGCTTTCAGGGTGCCTCCACACTGTATGGTCCCCACACTCTCAGTGCATACATCCAAGAGTTCAAGAAACTTGCAAGCGCAATGTTAAGCGGCGAACCTGTTCAATCAGGTCCGCAGCCCCCGGATCTTCTAGATAGACAGATAAGCTTACTCACGCCAGTCGTGATGGATGCAACACCAGCTGGAGTGAACTTTGGGGATGTCAAATCTGATGTGCCCAACAACTCCACTTTCAAGAGAGGTGACATGGTTTCGGTGGTCTTCTGGTCGGCTTGCCCAAGGAATGACCTGATGACTGAAGGTACATTTGCCCTTGTGGAGGCACTCCAAGGAAAAGAAACTTGGGTTCCATCTTACGACGATGACGATTTCTGCCTTCGGTTCAAGTGGTCTAGACCTTCGAAACTGAGCACTCGAAGCATGGCCACCATAGAATGGAGAATACCTGAATCTGCTCCTCCAGGTGTGTATAGGATAAGACATTTTGGTGCCTCGAAGGGACTTTTGGGAGCAATACGCCACTTTGCCGGATCCTCTAGTGCTTTTGTTGTATCTTAAGGAGGGGGAAAAAGAGGAAAAACCGTAAGTAACAATACACGTAACCGAGTGCGCGAGTATGTTCTTGTAATTAGTTTGGCATCTTATTATCTGGATTAAATGGGACCATCGGTGGCACGAAGCTCTGTCTTGTGCATCTTAGAGGGCCTTTCAATTTGAGTTAGTCGTAACCGGAGGCTCCGAGCACTAATCCGGTTTGTATAGATGAAATTGCTTAGTTATGTGCCTGCGGGTTGGTCCGCTTTACTTCCCCGTCAGCATGGCGGTTGTTCATCGAGTTTCTGAATTGATTGTGTCGAGTTCTCGACCAAGGAACATTCGGTACAGACATGAAGCAATCATAGAAGCAATGCCAAACGATTGAATGTGTATACTCAGCCTGTTGTCAAGGTAAGTAATCCGAGTGTCGAACATAAAAACAGAAAAGGACGAGCACAGAAAACACGTACTTCTCACAGGGTCCCCGCAAGAACAGAGGGGAAGCAGTATGTTAACGTGCCCCTTTTAGCTAGTGAATCGAAGCTTAAGAAATCCTACTTTCCAAAACAATCAAATTAATGGCACTTCTCCTTAAACCCATTGGCCAAAAAATTGAAACATGGAACGTGCTTTAGTTGTATATATACATCTTAAGAAGACACTCTAGGAACTCCTTACACCATTGGCCAAAGTCTCTTCATAGACATCCTATAAAATTGGAATGACCCAAGAACACTATAAGCCGGAAAAAGAAAAGCGAAAGATCGAAAGAAATTACGACACATGAATCCAACTAATTAAATATTGCAGAGGTAAATAGCCCGTCACAATCTCGGCTGTGCTACCGGAGAGTCCGGGGAAGTAAGATTAGGAGAGCGCTCATTTTGTTATTATTATAAGATTGTGATTGCTTCCGTAGAGCTACAATTGCATCAAAGGCATTACAAAGAAACGATTAAAAACCATTAGATCATCACCGGCTCAATGAATAGATATGATGACTAACCAAAAATAGTTCAGTGACGATATTGAGGCTAGTCACGATGTCGATCATGAGCTGGTGAACAGCATCACTTCATTTGGGCCTAAGTAGACGGATTCAACATTCCGGACTCTCCCTTGGGGCCTTGGGCCGACCCGACCCGATCCATTTCCGAGCAGAAGAGACGAGGAAGAAATGAGAAACAGACGAGGGTCGCGCTTGAAGAAGGTCGAGTCTCGAGCGACGGAACTCTCTTGCTCGATCGCGCTTCCTGAGTAGCGTCGCGATCCGCAGCGAGCGAGCGAGGGAGCGAGAGAAAAAACTCAGTGAACGATGTCGGTGCAGGAGTATCTGGACAAGCACATGCTCTCCCGCAAGATCGAAGACGCCGTCAATGCCGCGGTTAGGTCCAAGACCCCCGATCCCGTCCTCTTCATCGTAAGAACCTCTTCCTCACCGTCATCATCATCATCATCTTCTTCTTCTTCTCCTTCTCCTTCCTCGAAGTTTTCTTTCCGCTTGTTTCCCGAGAAAATGCGGGAAAGTTCCGCCGGCTTCGATCGCGAAAACCGCGCGTTTTGCGTTTTTGGAGCTGAGCAAGTCTCGCGCCGCCTCCGTGAGCTGATGTGTTAGTCGTTGTTCGACTGGATGATTTTTGTTCGCAGTCTAATCACATGAGGAAGGCGGTGCCGTCGGTCATAACGAAGATCAGAGCCAGGCAAATACTGGACAGCAGGGGCGTCCCGACCGTCGAGGTGGACTTGCATACCAACAAGGGGATGTTCCGCGCGTCGGCTCCGAGCGGCGACCAGACCGGAATGTGAGGTTTCTTTCTGCTGCTTCTTCGTTGTTTTCTTCGCATCGTGTTAATTTGCTGGCGGATTGGTGTGTGTGTGTGTGTGTGTGTGTGTGTGGATGGATTTGAAGTAGCGGTAGAATTGCTGGTGCTCGCGCGAGTTCGCTCGTGTAGTAGTGCGTGTGAAGTACCGAGTCTTGCTCTGCCGGTTTGGCCGTGAGGCGTGATGGCTCGTCTTGGTGATGGTTGTAGGTACGAGGCTGTGGAGTTGCGTGACGGGGACAAGGGAGTGTATCTTGGGAATAGCGTGAAGAGAGCTGTTAGGAATATCAATGAGAAGATCTCCGAAGCGTTGATAGGGATGGATCCTATTCTCCAGGCTCAGATTGATCAGGCCATGATAGACCTGGACAAAACGGAGAAGAAGGTACCCTGCTTTGTGATAAGGAAATTGATTGTTTGCCTGGAGTTTTGCCTGAAGGAGAACGATTCTTTGACTTGATTATTGGCAAAAGATCTTTATTATGAGAGAATGAGTTTTGCATTGAAAGATATTAGAATCGTCTTTTGCGAACATGTTGCCTAGGATATTTATGATGCTGGAGCTTTGTACATGGTTTGCCAGCCTTTAGATTGGTGGGTAAGAAATTGTCTTTTAAGAACCTTGTCGTGTCATGGTAAGACATTGAACTTGTCCAGTTCCTCCATCATGAATAGTTGTGCATGGTTGATTTTTGTGATGAATTCTAAGATAGCACCTGTTTGGACCAACATACAATGCTAGCTGGTGATGTTACTACTTGACAGTGATTTGGGCGCATACTCCGGAAAATGTATGATTCATGAGTGAACCTTTTGACTGTCATAGATAGCAAAACGATGTCTTAATTAGATAATACGAGACTATCCATCCTAATTTTGCATGTGTTGGACTGTAATAGTTCTTTTGAGTTATTGCCTTATGGTTCAAGTGAAAAGTCAGGGATGCTCTTCACATCATTCAATAAGACGTGGTCTGAGAGAAATCATCTTGTAGGGTGAGCTGGGAGCTAATGCAATATTGGCTGTGTCAATCGCTGCTTGCAAAGCTGGTGCAGCTGAAAAGGAGGCATGTATATTTTTTTTTATCTGTAATTTAAGAAGGTTTTTGTCCGTTTCTATCTGCATAAATATCTTCATTCTACGTCCCTTGCATGCAGGTTCCCCTTTATAAGCACATTGCTGATCTTGCTGGTAAGCCCAACCTGACTCTTCCAGTACCTTCCTTCACTGTTATAAGCGGTGGAAAACATGCTGGAAACAACCTTGCCATTCAGGTACGTTCTGTCTTTCTCCCAGGCTTGTCTGTGGCTATAATATATCTCAGCTTGTTTGTGTGCCTGCTGATTGTTTAGCTTTTTTACGTACCTATGAATAATCTGTTGAATTTACTCATAGTTGGCTGTAAATGTTGACAGGAAATCATGATTCTACCAATTGGAGCCTCCAGATTTGAGGAGGCTTTACAAATGGGTTCTGAAACCTATCATCACTTAAAGGTGCAATTTGAATTCGATCATTTGGTTTCTGCATTGTACTTAAACAACGTCTATGACTCATTAATTATTTATTCATCTAAACACATGGAGATTATACTGTTTCTGAACTTTATCTGATGGTGTTCTAAACACTTCCTTTTATCATTCATTTCCTTCTCAAAAATCAATTATTAGCTATTCTACCGCGGTTTATTCTATATGTCCATCCTGTTTTACGATCTCGTGTCTAGTTAGCCTTCTTAATCCAGGGAAACACTATTCTATACTAATGTACATGTGTATGTATAGACTGTCACTGATGTTAATGTTTTGTTAATAAAAAGGCAGGCTGTTATTACGGAGAAACATGGTGCACAGGGATGCAATGTGGGTGAAGATGGTGGCTTTGCTCCAAATGTGTCCAGGTTGCATACTTATCTTTGTCACACATTTTATGGGCAAAAATAGACAAACAAAACAACACGAATGATAAATGAGGAATATTGTTAAAGCTGTGTCTAGTTGTTGCTCATTTCTTATTTGAATGGTTTTAACAATGATACAGTAGCAGATTCAATAGGTAGGGGGTCCATCCAAACAACGTCAACCCAAAAAAGAATTAAAAAAAAAGTATTATTTTGATTTACTTATTGACATCTTATGGTACTTGGCAGCTTTAGAGAAGCCCTGGATCTGGTTAAAGAGGCTATCAGCAGAACTGGCTATAACGAGAGAATAAAGATAGCTATCGACGTCGCTGCTACTAATTTTTGCATAGGTATCAATTTCAATATTTTGAAGTACTTTTGTCGAAGTGTGGCGTCAAATTTTGAAAAACGACGCGCTGTGTGTTTTGTGGGAAGTGCGTTTGGAATTCTTGCATGATGTCTTGATGATGGTTCACACGGAATCTGTGTCAGCGCATTCGATTGGAGTACTCTGTTATCATATGATGGGAATATATAAACACGTGTCATGTCCAAGAAAGCTAGGAAGAATTTGACAATGTCTATTGTGTATATTACTCAGTTTATGCTTTGTAGGAATTTCCTGTTACAAAACTGATATCTCTACTTGCTTTATACAGGCACAAAATATGATCTGGACTTCAAGTCTCCAAATAAGTCAGGGCAGAATTTCAAATCTGGGGAGGATATGATAGACATGTATAAAGAACTCTGTTCTGGTACCTAGTCTAATTCAAACGCTTCTGATGAATTTTGCTTATTTGATTTATATGATCCTCTCACTTGCATAAAACATGATGAGTTCCACGGTTTTTTAATTTTTTATCCTAGACTATCCGATCGTATCAATCGAAGATCCATTTGACAAGGAGGACTGGGAGCATGTCAAGTATTTCTCTAGCCTTGGAGTTTGCCAGGTGCACCTTTGTTTTTATCTCTTCATCCTATTGATAGTCTATGCATGGCCAGTTTTTGCCATGGAAGAATAATTCTGCAGTCTTATGCTTTTTCTATTTCTGTCACTGTAATGCATAGTAGACTATAATGCTGCTCTTCTCCACCCCTTCCCAACCCAATTCCTGAATACCTAGAGCAAAGACAGCAAAAGAGCAGCTTCCAGATCGGTTAAGTTAGATCCTTTGTAAATGATGATTAACTATGGAGTGCTCTCTGGTTGCCTTTTTCCTTAACCGAGCTTTTTGATCTAGCAATAATCATGGTAGATATTCCCTCTTCATAGCATTAGTTAATCTCATTTGAAGTTTCTGTTCCTCAGTTCTTTTGTGGTGATTACAAAATAAATGATATCTCACCCTTATTTCTCAGGTTGTTGGGGATGACTTGTTAATGTCAAATCCCAAGCGTGTTGAGAGAGCAATCAGTGAGTCCACTTGTAATGCTTTTCTTCTCAAGGTATCAGACTCTCGCTTTACTTAACTGCTGTATTTGGCATTGAGATTCGTATGAAACCTTTATATATCCCAGTTTACTTTAAAGAGAGAGCAGAAGAAAAGGTAATAGGGCCTGCTTTTACAGTGAAGAAGCTATTGTTCAGTGATAGCAAATGTCCCCATCACAAGTAGCCCCAAATTTTGCCTCTGTATGAATTCTTTGGGTGAGACTCACCAGGTGTACAAAATGCCCAATAGGTAAACCAGATTGGAACGGTGACGGAGGCCATTGAGGTGGTCAAGCTGGCAAAGGATGCTCATTGGGGAATTGTAACATCACATAGATGTGGTGAAACTGAAGATACTTTCATAGCCGACCTATCTGTGGGACTAGGTACTGGTCACATCAAAGCAGGTGCTCCTTGTCGAGGAGAACGACTGGCAAAGTACAACCAGGTCTGCCTTCATATTGACAAAAGCAACAATGTCCTTCTATATTCTTAACTTTCATGATTGATAATATCCTGATCTAAATCGCCTATGATCATATGAAATCTAAAGAACGGTCCAAATCTCAAGGAGGATCTTAATAGGGTTCCAACCCTAGTTGATAGCATCATAAGTCTGACATGATCCTACCAATAGTACCAATTCAAATTTCATGTAAATATATTCTGGACTTTGCATTTGTAGAATGAAATTGTAGGTATCAAAAAATAGGCCTCCCTTATACTACTGTGTTTAGTTAAGAATAAATGTCTCTAAAACGATACTTTTATGGAGTTGTGGTCATACCAGAAACGTTATAGTCAATGTCAGCTAGTTATTTATGTCTTATATATTCTTTTAGGATTTTGAGTATCTTATGATCTCGATATGGTCTTATGATGCGATCGCTCAGGCGTCCCATCCATCCTAAGTCAGCTCCTGATTTTAACAACCTTGCCAACCATCAATTCGTAAACATTTACACCTGGGAAGGAGGTAGCAGGATTTGTGTAGCAAAGTCTTGAATCATGTAGCCTCATATTGTGTTATTCAAAAAATAAAAGGTAGGCTCCCCTGAACTGTTAGAGGGAGCTCCTGAGCACATCTTTGAAGTCGTCTTATTGCATTTCATATCCTACTTGAGTAGATTATATTAAGGATTTTACAAGGCACTTAAGTAGTTGAGATCCTTTCTCGTCTCTCAATAATTCCAATATAAGCACCAGTAAAGCACTCATGGCTATTGATAATTGTTTTGTTTAGATAATGAATGTAAATTAGAGTTGCGTATGGTCATATAGGGATTGGCAATTTTGACAAGATTTTACTTGATTTAACACTATTATTAAAGCCGATATTGGAAAATTTGAAAGTGACAGATTCAAAATTCATCAATTTTTATTTTGTTCGGCAAAATTATGATTTGCAATGACATGACTAGGCAGTAATTCAAGACCCTAATTTGACACATGAACACGAATTGCTGGCCCCTAGAATCCAAAGATCTCAGCTGTTGATTCAGCCTCTAGATAAGTATTGGTCTTTAGAGAGCAGCCCTGACATTTTAACATCAAAGGGCCCCAAAGACTACAAAATGTAACAAAGTTTAACCTCAGTGTAAAATGTCGCTGTTAGACTGCATGGTAAGGAAAGCTGTGTACAACTAAACTCTGAAATGTTTCTTGCAGTTGCTCCGCATTGAGGAAGAGCTTGGTGATCAAGCTGTTTATGTCGGTGAAGATTGGAGGCTGTCATAACGGTTAATGTTTCTTATGGGGACTTAAGACCATCTTATTAAAATCAGGTACTGAGCGTGAATGAATACTGCCCCCCTTTTTTGGTTCAACCCTCGAGAAAATCGTTATTATTGGAAGACCGACTTTTCTGGTTGAGTGGCAGGTCTTGTGAGATGTGTTGTATTCTTTGTGAAGCTTTTTGTTTAATCATTAGGGATTGTTGTTTTAGATTAAGGTAATAGATGTAATTTTTTGGTCGGAATTATAGATTTGGGCATAATGGAAGGAACATGGGCCGAGCTTGTTTAAAATAGGCTATTGCCATCATTCGTCCAACCAATTGGCTCGCATGTCTTAATTATTGCACCGACGTACCGAAGACATGTAACGGCTGTATTACTCAAGTTTTACTTTGTAGGGCATCCGACGTCCAATCGTACTTTTCGTTGGGTGCAAAAGTATAGGAGGTGCACCTGGAAGGTGCAACAATTTCCGGGCAAAGATGACTATCTCGGTTCGACAATCTCTCTTGCCAACCGGCCATGAAACTGTAAACGATGACTTCAGGATAAGTCGTGAGAGATGCCGGGCTCTTTGAAGAGGTGGTCATATGTAATAGCATGAAGCAATTGCCTCAGCGAATGCTGGTTTGGGCACATTTAATGTACGGTGCGGGCATTTGCAATCCTAATATACAGGATTGAATATCCTGTCATTTGTGTGCTGATTCATGGTAAATACTGGTCCTGAAGCGTTCATGGAACGTGGACTTGGGGATATCACGGACATGGCTGAAGCTGTCAGTGTTGTCTTTGTTATGCTTATATGTTTACATGGGTACAATGTCGTGGGCATAAGAGGATCTACGAAATACAAATGATCAACGAGCAGTTAGCATTGCCTCATCTTGTGATTCCAAGAAACCTCGCCTCGCTCAAGACAAGAATAAAAACCGTAAGGAGCTGATTGAGGCAAACTCCGAGTTTATGGATCAATTCAAGCAGCCCTAAAGTATAGGGAGCTAAATGTGAAAATAATCAGGACCCAAAGTAACCATACGATGACAAAATTTCCAGATTTGCTCGAGTGTGGGCAAAGAAGGATGCATTTCAGCTATGTTCGGGAGGCAAGAACAATTTTGAAGAGAATGAGCATGACCTTTTAAACTTTCTCCTCTTATCCTCATAAGAACTTCAAAATTTTCCTTGTATTACTCAAATTTTCATTCCTATCACTTTTCTTTTCCAGACATAGCTAGTTCAGAAACAAGACAAGTTCCACTGGCATCCGATCTGGGCACGAGGGCAGTTAGAGGTCGACCAAGAAGATTCCTGGGACGGCAACAGAAGTGGCTAGCCCTACCATTATAACTTACACAGTACCATCATTAGTGAAACAGTATAAGAGAGACTATAAATTATGCCCAGAACCTCCGACAGTTTTATGACCCTAATCCTGCTGCATGCATAGCAATTGATGGTTGGATAACACATTCAATGCCAAGAATACTACTCGATGTGCACAAATTAATTTATAGAATGATATATCAAGGCTTGATCAAATATTTGAACATGACCTAATTGTTTGGTATCCACTCGGTACTGATCAAATCACTTTGTAAACCAACACTAACTTTTTGATCACATCGCTTCCTTGAGAAAATGAAAAGTGGATAGTCAAGAATAAAAATAAATAACAATCCCACCAAAGTTTTTCCTCTTACAGACATATGGCTCCATCCGCATACCGCGTAAAGCTCCATTCATTGGAAGTTGATGGCGAAGATGGCCCCCAAAATTTATCTATGAGAATACTGATGCGAATATGGAATCTCTAAGTATTATTGCACAAACTCAGTGTACCATATTATGAATTCACAGTGCAATCCATCCTTTGATCCCACCGAAAAACCCAACTGCAATACAATTTCTACACATTGATTTTATCCACAACCTCGAGTCATGAAACCAGGATTACAACCCCATTAACTTCCTCTCGGTAGCACAGATGATGTGATGGGAGCACCATCTTCAATATTCCCCAAAATTGGTTGGTTCTATTGTACCCAAGATTGTCTTAAAAGAAAACCACAAAGATTGCACAAGTCACAAAGTAATTGAAACTTCATGCCATGAGTTGGAAGAAAGACCTAAAATCCATTAGAGAACTTCCCTAAAGTCAGAAGCAAGCGTAAAGCATACATTGGGGGAGGACATAACACTGATTCAAAGCTACTAACATTTTCCAACTCGGGGAAGACCCTGTAAAGAGTAGAAAAAAAAATCCTGAGACAGAAACATGAATTACCACAGGCTTCAAAACAGTTTAACTAATTCGGGACTCCAGCAACTTATGGCTTTGTCTCGTCCTCATCCTCTTCTATCTTAGGAGCCAGGTAAAACCTGATATAACCCATCTCGGCAATCTTGTACTCGACAACAACAGGAAGATCCGAAGACAAACTGATAGTCACAGTGTTAGATAAAGGGGTTGCCTTCGTGAAGGAGTTCAGATACCTCAGTGCAAAAGTCAATGTCACTGGCTCATTCATTTCAACGACTGTAGCTTCCTCCGGCTTCAATGGTTCACCCAAAACAATTAACAAATAGATTTAATCAGTAACGGCATACTCTGAGAAAAAGCGCCCTCAAATTGTGAAAGGCATGCAAATGTGTCCCAGAATCAGTAAATGAAAAATGCAATGGACCATTAAAAAACAGGACTCACCTTGTCGACTGTTGTATTCTGCCTGCAAACAATATTTGCAGTTCCTATATCACCTCTGGTAGAAAATTTCACGCCCTCCTTCGTCACGGATATAACAACTGCAGGATCGAATCAAGAAAAATTCATCATCTTATGGACATGCCAAAAACTTAGGATAAAAACTTCGGATAACTTAATTGCAGAAGCCATTAAGTAGAGAATGACAAAATACCGGTATCACCAATGCTACTGAGATCTTTACAAATCCTAGCAAACTCAGCTGACGGCATCCTAACAATGGCATGGTACTCTGCCTCCGGTATTCCAAGATGCTCGCTGTCTATGTCCATCAATTTCATCTCGAAGTCAGCAATTTTATCCTGCGCTGTAACACGCACTAGGTTGTTAACACAAGATCCAAGAGTACAACAAAAAAAAGATGAACAAACTAAATTGACAGGAGACATAGACTCTTCCCTCGCTCCATTAGGACCCTCCTATAACTAGCACAAGCGAGTACAGATAATACACTCATAGGGGTAATCCATATGCGAAAGGTATTTAATAACTTATCGAGAGGGACCTTACAGAACATCCCAGGATCATGCCTCCTTTTCATCACCTGATGATTCCCAAAAGGGATGACAAGGAGGACATCTTGGTCAAGGTATATTCATCTTATAAGGGAGAGGACACCAGACAGGGGCTTCTATTGCTTAACCAGAGTCAACTACTTCCTTGACAACATATGAAGCTGAGACTGCTACAAAGACTGGTGCAGATCCGACACATAAACCTTCCACGAACTTCCAAGTGCCGCATCGAGCCAACATAAGATCAAAATGATTCAACAATTCGCCGACATCGCACTAAGGCTGCTTAACCACGCCGTACTTACGAGCAATCGGCAAAACGAATGTCTCAGAAAACCGGAATTAAACCGACGAAACAAAGCTAAAGCGGCAGATCCAGAACTCAGTCAGCGAAAGAAACAAACAGAGCGCGGGCATCAAACGGAAGCACCGTCGGAGAAACCGACAAAAAACAGGCACCGAAACCCCCCAACCCCTACCACCACTTCCCTCGCTGAACGGAAAAACCAAAAACCAGGAGAGGGGAGGGGAGACGTACTCGGGCTCTCGAACATGAAGGTGACCGTGTCGCTGCCGTCGTCGGCCTTGATGGTGATGATGTCGTCGTTGCCGGCGCACTTGAGCATCTTGGACATGTTGTTGAGGTTCATCCCCATGGAGATGTTGCGGTCGCACCGGTAGTGCTCGAAGCCCTCCGACCGGAGGAGGAGGGCCACCAGGGCCACGTGGCTGGAGTCCATGGCCTGGAGGGAGAACCCCGTGGCGGAGCAGTCGAAGTTGGCGTCGTTGACGAGGTCCTTGAGCGACTCCAGGACCTTCTTCAGCAGCGATCCCTGCACTAGCCGCAGCTCCAGCATCGTGTTCTCTCGCGCGCGCGACGGAGACGGAGGAGGAAGCTAGGGTTTCCGGCGGGAAAGTGAGGGAAAATTTTGAGAGGAAGTGGGTGTTTTGCTCTTTTGCCCCGGTTCTTCGGTTCGGTTCCGGGACCCAGGACCGATGGAACCGACTTTTATTGGCAGTTTTTTTTTTAAATTAAATTAAATTAAAAAAATTGATTGTTTTTAAGGAAGCGCGAGGTTTGCTTCTGTTGGCGGGACTGGGGCGTGAATCGTTCCCGCCACGATTTCGATGATGAGGGAGGGCTGTGTTAGGCTGCGGGCGTGTGCAGGATAGGAATCTCTTGCGCCAGCTTTGTTTTTTTCCTTTCTCTTTGGGCCTTGGGCCTTGGGCCTTGGGCCTTGGGTCTTTAGTCGGTTGAAAGTGTAGCTGTGGGCTTTGACTTTGTGAGGCCCGGTACGTAGGGGCGTAGGTTCAGATTCCCAAAATTTCTCCACGCAGGATCGTTCATGCTACAGTAGAACTCGGATCGTCGTTGTCCAGTTCGTGTGATTATATGGTGCCAAAAGAGGGGAAATTTTGTTTTACCAAAATCCCGACCTATAAAATTTGAACAAAATACTGCTCATGTGAAAAACTCAGCACCTATCCATACGTACCAAGAACAATGATCACTCCCTTGCATCGAATTGGCTTGGTGCTAGGTCAAGCGAACTAGGGGTGAGCATCAAGACCGATTCAATTCAGGAACCGAACTACCAATTCCTGGATTGAACAGGCTTTAAAGGAAAAAGTAGTTTTGCATCCAACGAGAATCGAACCATGATCTTTAACTTGAAGAAACAACATAATCATCTGACTAATATATGTATTGTAGTGAAATGGTACAAATTTCATATTTTATTATAAGAACTTAAATTTTTACACAAAATAGAAACGGGGTCCGGTTCACAGTCCCAAACAAAAACATTTGGAAAGGGGGGAGTGACAATATCGGCCGGAAACCGAAGAGCTGATCACCCCTAAATTGAAGTAACTCAAGAGTCACTTTTGTTTACCAGCAAAGGAGTTCGAGGCAACAACACCGGACTTGCATCTCCGAGGCTCGGCGCAATGTGCGGTCAAGACCACTTACGTTACCCGACCATTCACCAACGACTTTCGGTTGCCTGTAATAAATGGCAGATCGGCCAGCTCTGCCAATTGGGTCTGTAGTCTGAAAAGTCTACACCGAAATGTCAGAAAACTCATGCGTCGACCAGCACGCGATTTAATCGCAGAAGAGCCCCACCGCCACCTATCGATATTTATCCAAAACAGATGCAGCATGCATCTAGATATTTTATCTAAAGTTTCCAACTCCGGTGGTCCCAACACTAACGCAACTTTTCCATCCTGGACCCGTAACAGCAAGGCAGAAATATCTGCTCATAAAACGGAAGGCCTATAAATTCACCAGATCGGGCCTATTCTCTTGAACCTATAGGGGGAGAGAGATTAGAGAGATTCTGGGCAAAGCGGGGAAAGAGGAGATGGAGCGTTGCAGTAGGCCTAACAGGAGCGACGTTCACTTGTCCAAGGAGGAAGAGGCGATGCTCGAGGAGAAGACCAAGGAGTACTTCGATGGCATTGCTCCCAAGCGGCACGCGAAGCCCCAGCGAAGCGAGTACTCCTCCAATTATGTCGACGTCCTGTCCACCGACGGCGATATCCCGGAATTCGTCGAGTTCCAGCGCCTCGAGAATGATCCTCAGGTTTCGGTTTCTCCTCCGTCTGGCTTCGTTTGTATCGGACTTATTCCTGCGGAAAATACAAAGTAAACTTGTGCCGTGCTTGAATGATCGTATCGATTGTGCCTCTCGGATTGCCTTCTCCGACTTCATTTCGTGTGTCGAGATCAAACTGATTTTGTGTACTTGAGAGGACCAAAAGATTGATGAGAAGAAAAATGAGCCCATGGTTTCACTTCACGACCCTTTGCCTTGGTAAACAACCACGACTTCCGGTGAAAGCATAGAAAAATAAGACCGTCAGAATTTACAGCATCATAGTACAAGGGCCGTCCACTTGGATTGCCTTTTCGAATCTGTCAAGATCGAACCAACTTCAATACTTTCAATGTACCAACAAGGAAAGAATGCTTCAGAGAAAGGGAAAAAAGTTCTACACAAGCCAAAAACCGCATTCGTGTGCTTCATTATCCGTTCATAAAGGCAATTAGGTGACAGATTAGGCTCTTAAAATTCATGATATCTTCTTGCTCATGTGGTAGAATAAAGAAATCAAAGAGCACACCTGACAAATTCGCTCTATTACCTTTTATAAATGTTCCTTGGGTTTGATCTCCTTCAACAAATAAACCCTTTTTGCCTTTCTTGCGTAAACAGAAACTCGTCTATGGTGGATGCGAAGCGAAGGAGGACTTCGTAGAGACTGAATATTACAAGGATCTCAACGGCGTTGACAAGCAGCACCACAGGGTATGAACATTTCTCAAAGCAAATGTCAAATTGTGCTCTGTAAAATTCTAATTTAGGCCCTTAAATTTACCTTGTCAAAACAATATTCCACTAAGCCTGCAATTGAAGACACTATTAATCAAGCTCTTGTAGAATTAGATCTAATAAGCTATTTCTCAAATTAATAGATTGGCAAATAACTTTTAATGGTTCTCTGGGGTATAAATTGAGAAGTAGACTTGTAGTGCGAGGCGATTAGTGAGTACCTTCTAACTATCTGAGCACATGCCAGACTGGGACAGGATTTATAACGATGGAGAACACCAAAGGCGAGGGCTTCAATCTTGACTCGGAAGCCTCCACCATACGTCACGCCTCTTGCAAGGGGAACCCAGCAACTAATGAGTGGATTCCAGTTGCTTCTGACATTGTAGGCGAGCATATCTGCATGAAATTTGATAGTTACCAACCGTAGTTTTAGACATTATCTCTGACTCACATCATGCCTTTTGTTTCAGGTGACAGTTCACTCTGATAAACCAAAAAGAAGTGATAATTGAGAAGAGAGCAACAATGTTGTTATGACCCTCAAGCAAGCCCGGTGCTTTATGCAGTTATTTCAACTTGCTTATGAGCTTTTACTATTCTGAAAATGTACTACAAATTATGTTCTTCAAGGTATTGCAGTGTTTAGATGTAAGTTTCTGAGTGTTATGCATCACTTAAAAAGTGTAATGAAGAGTTAATCCTGTTGCTTGTTTCTCCTTTTAATATAGAGGACCAGCAATATATAGTAGAAAACTATTACAAATGGAATGCGTCATTGGCTCTTCCCGTAACACTCCAAGTTGTGATTCCGGTATATCATTTCTGGTGTATTGGAGAAAAATACCAGGTCTTATATTAAAAATTCAAACTGGTGGAAGCCAAGTGGAGCCCTATATTTCTCTCTTTACCAATTTCCAGACTCCTGACACCTGAGGGTTTGAGAGAGAACTCTCAAAGCCAGCATACAGAAGGAATTTGGTCGATATAGCACAATGAACAACCATATTTCAATTTCAAATATCATGACAATCTGTTAGTTTCAACTCTTTACAGAAGCAAGATATCTTATGTATACACTGTCTAGTTCAAGAAATTCATAACATCACTAACAGAAAGCATTGATTTTAATGCAGAAACTGAAATCCATTAACACAAACAGATTATAGACCATAAAAAGACCATTTTAATAATTTTCGCTCTTTGCTACTACCATGACAGACATTTTAACTCTCGTCTTGCCTACTACCATCCAAGGAAAAGTCTCGTTTACCAACTTTAATTTGCCAAATTTCTGAAGCATCACATGGTAACTGCACAAGATATTGCGTACCTCGACAGTAGAACAGTATGCACTTTTTTTCTGACTGTCACTTTATGGAAATATCCACAAGGAACCTGACATTGTTTATGAAATTCCTATATGCAAATGATAATTCGACCTTTACGTCCAAATATATAACAATTAATGTATAGTGTAACCCAATCGGACACATATAGACATGGTCGGATTTTCTTTCCATACTGGAAAATAAATTCTCCAAATTACAAAGACCTGACACAAGTTTCTGCATTATGGTATATAAAAGTGTGAGTCACAGGTATTGATTGACCCCTCCGCACACAAGAAAATTTTTCTGCTGGGCACATTTGTGTCAAGACGTATTAATGAACTTTCTACCAATAATAGGCAAATCAGGGCCAAATAAGGTAATTATGCAAACTATGCTGCATGAACACCCCCCCCGCGCCCCCAAAAAAAATTAATTAATTAATTAAATAAAATCCAGTTTCAAAGAGTTAAACACTGCAGTGGCTAACTTTTCGATGTTTTACTCCCTGTTAATGTTAACACTCAATTATCCAGACAGAACTTGGCTGATATACCTGCCAATGATGACCTCCCATAGTGTGCGTCATTAAAGGGAAAGGGAACGAGTACTTCAAAGGAGCCATGAATGTTAGTGCCCCAACTGAAAAATACAACCCCATGCTCCTGCAGAATTGAAGATTCATCATCTTCGGGCAAAGAACATTCCAAAAATGAAAATAGACAAACGATTGCTGTGAAACACATAAAAATAAATATTGATGCATTTAGAAAATGTTGAGTTAATAAACGATACAAAAGTATTTATTATTATAAGAAATGAGAATATACGTTAAAGGAGAATCTTCGTCAAAAGGAAGCTCCAGCATACCAGGTTTCCGTGTATGACATTCGGAAACTCTGTAAACAGAGAAGCCTTCTGACATGCGTGCTGAAGCATCTTCTTCTTATGTTAACAACAAGAATGCTGAAGCAAGTGTTTCTTCTAGCACTTGAAACGGATATTATTCTCAGCTTCCAGTGCTTCCAAAGGTATATTCTTTACTAAGCTGCAAAAAAGAGTGTTGTAGTTGGAAAGAATGCTCTGGGTACATGCATAAAAATCTCTCTTTCTGGATCAAATAATCTTCCTCTCAAATGCCATCTCTCTTATCTTTATTTTGGTTAGTCTTTCCAACCATTTATATTCTGCAAATAGTTAAAATTTGATGGCAGCAAAAGAGTATAAGTTGTAATTCCCAATCAGTGGTGAGGGAATGACCAAACAAGAGAACTATTTTCAGACGGAAACTGGGTTTTAACTGTTCACTACGCCAATTAGATAAGTTATACCTGACGTTATAGATGAAACAATCTTCCCTTTTTCCAGGAAACAATTTTTTCAAACAATGGAATTGTAACGTAGCTCTCGTGTAACTGCTATCCATGCACAAGCAAAATTTTGAGGAATTTAAAAATGACAACTTCGCGAGAAAACGAGTGCAGCATGCATTAAAGTTGTGAGAAAACGAGTGCAGCATCCCGTTAAAGTTATTTACATTAACAAGGCATTTCAACCAGAAGCAAGCTTCACGGCATGCAAGCTAGCAAGAGTGTCTCAACACTTTCCTACGGTAATTAGAAGCAATCTCCACTCCAGAAAAAGGAAACAACAAAAAGCCAAAACACAGAGACCAGAAATTTTGAATATTCACATTCTACGTGGAGATTCCTTCTCCACATGCATATTACCATATAAGCTATCCATCGACTGAACAACTAAGATATTATCAGCATTCTTGATAGCACGAAACACTACAACACCTAGAATGGATAAGAAATAAAGAAGTTCCTTGTTCACGGCTAGGTCCATTTCCTTCTCAATATCGGCTCTCTTGACTCAAAAACATGAAAGTTCTCGATTGCTAATACCCTTCCCACTAACAATTAAGCAGGATAATATTGACCCTCACCCCTCATGGAATTTCATAGATGTGAACAAAAGCAGACCTCTTAACAGACGGCAAGACAAATTGCTATGAAAAAACAAGACAATTTGATTGGCTAGAACATTTAGCAATCTTCAGAGTTTCGTCTACAAATTGAACATCGACCAGCTTCTTGAAAAGAGAGAGAAATGCCGCTGGCATGTCAATAATGGCCCAAACTGAATTGCGAGAAACTATAGATACAGAGAGCAACCTCCCTCCACAAATAATTTGACGAATTCAACTAGAAAGTTTTCTTAGGAGAAATGCAACTTCTAATTAAGGTTTTTGGATAAGACGAAAGCATACGAATGACCTCTTCAATGAAAGAAGAATCTTGAATCACAGTCTATGAGACAATTGTTGAGCTCTTCTCCACCTTTCTCTTTCAAGCTTCGGAATAGCTTGCTCAGATCGAGAGTGATTGAACAAGCTACATAGTTCAAATTTTAAAATTAAAGTCCTAAGATCAGGTAGGGAGTTATAGGAGAAAATAGATTATAATTCCTGCATTTTGCCTAAACTGACATTATTTTACTTGCTTTTCCACCTTTATTGGTTTAGCAAACAAACTACAAAAGTTTTCAAAATTAGTTGTCATATGACATTTCTAAACCAATGGTTTTTTGAACTTCTATCCAGTATTTGCTTTAAAGAAACGTGTCACAAACCACGAAAATAGCAAAGAGTAACACAAGTAATTGCCTTGATATAGTGCCGATAAAAAAAGAACAGACAATCGATCCTCATTATGGTATGAGGCCCCAAAAACCTAAAAACCTGAGCGAAACGAGGAAGGAAAAAACTTATGCTGCAATAAGTTGAGAAGAAATAGCAGCAAATTCCATAACTTCCGACATGCTAGCCAATTAGAATAGGGAAGCACCTCTTTTAAGAGTGATCTGCTTCAATCACAATATTCCTGGTTGGAGAGAAAGAATGCACAAAATGAAAGTTCTAGACTGGAGACAAATGGGTCATTCCAACTTCTTGGAATCCCCATAACCGCCAACTTCTAAAGGAAGTGCAGAAGTACTTAGAATTAGCATTTAATCCCACCATTGCCTCTCCTCCACTGTCAAGATTTTTTTCCTTCTTAAGTGGCAGAAAGAAGTGAGATTTAATTTATATCCAATTATGCCTTGCTTTAACTTATTTTTGTCATAACATCACAAATTAAAGCAAATTAAAGGACAACCTCCAGAAAAGGCCTCTGTGCATCCAAGCAAAAAAAAAATGTCTATATGATATAAGGTAAACCAAGCACCGCTTGAGTAACTTCACAAGCTTCAGATGGCAGCATAAGCAACTCTTTCAGCATATAAGGACAATATTAACCAGCCATGAACTTGCATGTATGTCCTACTGGTTCCATCTTGGTTCAAGGACTTACGATATCTGCAACCAGATTGCTAAAATCAAACCTCAAACACACAATAATATGTTGCTGCAGATGCATGTTACTACAAGAATTGGTAAGTTCCTATAAGAAAAGTGAAACTCGAGCATTAGCTTATGTGTTAGACTGCCCTATTGATTTGTTATCCTAGAATAAGTCAAAAAATAACTGCTTTAGCATTTGTTACAAAAATGACTCATTTATCATGTGCATAAGAGATGAGGCCCACGAGCTAAATAAATAGAGGAGGGTGACTGAGAAAGAGCATATTTAAATCAGCAACAACTCATGTGAAATCTTTATTGCTACTGACATATTCCAGTTAAGGAAACTAGTTACTAAAGACGATATAAATGTTAGAAAAACTATGCCATAATGAAGAGAAGAGAACAATGAAGGGAGAATCAACTAATACACAAGAGGAGGTTTATCTATAGACACATTGACTCACGTGCCTGTGCGCACGCATATATCAAGAGCAGTTGCTTCCAACTACAACTCTTTCCTTTTGCAGCCTAGAATAGAATGTACCTTTGGATGCATCCGAAGCTGAAGAACATTTTTTTGAGGTGCTAGAAGAAACCTTTGCTTCGCCATTCATTTCATTAACATAAGAAGAATTTGCTTCAGCACTCATATCAGAAGGATTGTCTTCAGTATCATCTGAATGTAGTAAAAAGAACCCTGGCATGCCGGAGTTTCCTTCTGATGAAGCCTTTCTCTTTTTGCTGCTCTGCTCACAAGAAAAAATTACCTTCATGTCATTTTACCAAACATCAATCAATGCCTTCTTCACAGCACTAATTAGTTCCTATTTTAAGCAGCTCGTGATGATCACTACACATAGATTTGAGATTCTTGAGAATTATGAGGTACTGGTGAAACAAAGCCAAATAATTATTAGAAGAGTTTTGGCTCATTCCTTGAAGTAACCTCATTCTATATATAAGATGTCACTATAAGGAACTCAAATGCTCCATAAGAAATGATGAAATTCAACAAAATCATGGTTTCTACAGAAAATACTGTGACTATATCTGCTCTAACTAAGTATGCAACAGTGCAATAACCATCTGCATTTGATCGGTAACATGAAATGTGATCAAACTCAAATAATTCAAATGATCAGAAATTTTTTATATTACTTTTCACCATAAATCTGATGCCTAGGCAGTAGTCATGCCACAGGAATGCACAAGATCTCATGCAATTGGTGCTGTATCTTCCTTCTCTGCCAAAAGAAGAAGACAGCCCCTATTCTATGCATGCATCAGAAATTGTTAAAGGCTCTTGCAAACACAAAATAATGCTCATCATTTTTGTCTTGATCATTAATAGACTTCTAGAGTCCAATATAATAGGCTGAAATGTGTGCATGTGCCATGTAAGGAAATAAGGTCTAGTGGCACAGTGGATCATTGGAAAAGTAGAGCTTTTGAGAAAACTAAATTTGACATGGGAGGGAGGCATGGAGCTGCATGCCCAAACTGGAATCCCTTTCAGTTATTTTAGCACAAGTACAGAAGAAATAGTCAGACAGATAACTTTGGGAGCACATCAACAAACGCATTCTTCGGTCATGATGTTTGACTCTGCATATTTAGAATAAATTCTGCATGCACGCCTTTGAAAAGGTAGTAAACCAAGGAACCTCCACATTTGATTTTTACCAGAAAGATAAACACCACTAAACAGTAACACATCCAGCATAATCCACATTTTGCACATTCTTTTCGATGTAATCAGTCATGCTCCGGTGCTAGGTTGAATATCTTTCCCGGCAGCTTAAGAGTATAAGAGGCCACCAGATAGGAAAAGTATTGCTACCACCAGGACAATGACATTTGAAAAGTCATCGCGATAAGTCCCCTCCACAGTTTGCCTATTCGTATACAAATACTGCCTGCGAAGACAAACAAAAGATAGTTACCTCAGCTAATCCTGAAAGTATGATGATTTTCTTATGATCTTCAACTTTCCGAGAACTTAAGATATGATTCTCCAATCCTGGAGGCATGAGATGTGCTCCCTGTCAACAGAGCAACCAGTTCAGGTCCAGCTATAGGAACTATATTACAGGTGCAAGAAGAAATGTCACTTTCAGCAAGCTAGTTTTATTGAGATTTTCAAGCCACCATTGCTTGTGTTAGAAACTCTCCCCCTGTTTAGTGAGTAAATATTAAGTATATTAATGTGAGACACCTGCCAGTAATGAACCAAGGCAGAGTTGCTTCAAGAAACCACTTCTTCTACCAAACCCCACTCTCAAAGGCCAGTATTCAATTTTCTATTTTCTAATCTTAGTGCTCGTGAGCCGAAGAACTTACTACTTGTGGGATTAAATCATCAGTGACAACCACAGGATTCAAAGTTGAGGAAAAAGTCGATGGATTCTGTTGATAGGGCAAAGGCATGAGATTTTGGGGGAGATGATCAGCTTTCTGCAAGAAGATCATGGTAAGAACTAAGAAGTACGTACAAACGTCAAGAGTCGATTGCCCTAATTAATTGGAGAAAAGGGATCTGATGATATTGCTTACTGTTGAAGGCCATTCTTTCAACCACATAAAATCGTCACCAAAGATCAATCCTGCATGCACAAATGCAGGCCAAAGTTTCTTACTGGAATTTGATTATATAAATCAGAAAATTCCAAAAGATATACAAGCTTCATTAGTTCGCAAAACTACTTGTAACCTTAGCATATTTAAAATGAAAGATTAGCAACTAGAAGTATGTTCTTGCGAGAGTTAGGAATCATCCTTTTGAAACTTATTGATACAAACCGTTCTTTCTTCCCTTTTTTCCCCTAGAAATAGACAACCCTATAAAGAATCCTCTATATATAATCTGAATATAATTCTAAGATCAAATTGGCTAATTCGTGCATCTGAGATTATGTCAATTATATAAATAGATCAACAATTATCCAATGATTTTTTAGATTGGCCATCTACTGAGTAGTGCAGAATTGAGCAGATGACTTCTGAACAATTTAACTGTCACTACCAACTATGAGAGGATTATGCAGTATCCATTGCTTAAATTCTATTAAAACCCCCGTCATAGAAGGATGTTCGAGAAGCATACTGGTATTAGTATCATTTGCTAAGTCCCTTGTCATTTCCATTTCCTCATTCATCACAGATTGTCTGGTCAGAGAAGCAGTTGTTTCTTGGGGAAAGGTCATCATCTGTAGAAATTTTCAGAAGACAATCAAATGGCGCAAATAAGAAAATGTCGTGTGGGATACAAATTATCGGACCAAGCTAAGAAACTGGATGAAGCATTACCATTGTGGGAGAACTTCCTGAGAAACTCCCATTATCTAGCTGGCTTGCCATGAACGTCTCATAGAATATCAACCACCATTCATACAGAAAACCCTCTGGGACATCTATCCCTGGGAATTATATAAATACCAATCCACTCATGATCACCATCAATGAAGCAGTAAATAATGGATTTGGTGGCAAACAGGAAACTAAGACCAAGATTTCTACTTCACTCAGCGACAAATTCTAATGATGTTTCCAAGCTAGAGGTTACTATTTTGTACAGCTTCGCTATGAACCAAGTCACCAATCACTAAGGAGTCGTCAACAGGGGCAACAACAAAGAAACATGACCGGGCATCATAGGAACAATTCGGCTAAAGAATGTCGATAATAATTATACAGAAGCAAAGGTATGGTATTTTGACAGAATCGCGAGGTCTTGCTATCTACAGAATACTTATCCCCCCACCAGGAACGATCGCAGGGTCACACTACAATTCTAAAGCCTACTTGAATGTGTATTACAGCTAAGTCGACACCCCCAAGTTCCTTTTCTCCGACTATATAATATAATCCGAACGGCTCATTTTCTCCGACGAGTGCCAACACGTGAAAAAGGACTCCGGTCAAAGGGCAGACTATATAATACATAAAACGTTTAAAAAAAAATATTACCTCCGGGAAGGGCGTTCTCAGAAGCCAGAGCAGCCTCCCTTCTGAAAATCTCTGGCGTTTCGTGCATGTTCTTCTTTATCATATAATCGTAAATATAGCGATCAAGCCTACAAAAAAACAAAAAAGAAATCGGAAAAAGAAAGAAGGAGAAGAAAGAATCCAAGTCAGAAACTCGACAGCACACGCTCGAAATCACCGATACATCGCAAAACCAGACACAGCACGGGCCGATCGACCGCGAGCGAGAGAGCGAGACGATCGAACCGAAACTCACATCGCGCGGCTGTCCCAACCGTTCATGGCGCTCGCCGGACGAAGGATTCGTGAACCGCCGAGCGGCAGCCGAGATGCACGGCGGGAGAGGAACCGAACAATCGGAGCGAGGAGGGGGAGATCGATCGCGCAATGCGGGAGGCCACGGAGCATTCTCGTGCGGGGGGGGGCGGGGCGGAGGAAAAGGCGAACGCCAACTCCAAGAGGAGGCGATGGAGTCCAATAAATGAACCTGCAAGTGCAACGTCGTGAAACCTGCAGGGGGGCGTTCGTTCGTAACAGAAATGACCGACAGGTGTAGGAATCGCGGAGGAGGAGGAGGAAACGGAAAGAAAACCTTGTCGCCTTCTTCCTCTCCGTCTCGCTGCGACGTGGAAAGCATTTGGTCAGCCGCAGGCGGGCGCGCGACTCGCTGCCATTGTTGCAGCCGCGAGAGGACGACGGCGAGCGCAGAGACTGAAGAAGAAGAGAGAGAGAGAGAGAGAGAGAGGAGGGGGGGGGGTTACTGGCGCGAAAAGGAGTCGCGAGTGACGGGTCGCCGCCGTCGAGCGAGTTACACGTGGAGGAACGGGACGCCGGCGGTAGAGCGGGGTTTCCTGCGGTGCGAGACTGTGCGCTCCTTCCGCAAGAGCCGTTGGATCGAATGACCCCCGTGCGGGACCCGCATCGTTGGACGGCTGACGTGCGCCATGCGAGCGCTGAGCGTGCGTGTGTCCTGCACATATAATAATTACTCGAGTAATGGAGGGGAAAATTAGAAAAGTGACTGGACGTTTTAGATTCCTTTACTATTTTAGCGAAATAAAGTAGAGTGAATAGAAAAGGAAGAACTGAAATGAAATAAAACGGCAGATGAAAAAGTAATTGGACATTATAATTTCCTCCTTCTTATTGTTTTGGCCGTGTTTTATTTGGATATGAAATAACGTGGAGGAAACTAGAATAAGTCACAAATGAAAGTGTATTTCGTCTTATTTATACTTAGGGAAAATACAAACAGTTCCTAAACTTTGACCCAATGTGCAATGTAATCCATGAACTTTTAATTTGTTCGATGCGGTCCATGAACTTTAACTCAATGTGCAACGTGGCCTCTGAACTTTTAGTTTATTTAATGTCATCCCTAAATTCCTGGACTGTATGAAAATGCTCGATGTTATCCTTCCATTAATTCAAGTTTAGGGACTACATTAAACATTTTCATATAATTCATAGACTACATTAAACATGTATCAAAAGTTCAGGGATCACATTCGATAAATTAAAATTTTAAGGACCAAATTGAACATTAGGCTAAAGTTCAGAGATTACATTGAACAATTTAAAAGTTTAGGGACCACATTGCACATTTAACCGAAGTTCAGAGACTGTTTTTGTCATTATCTCTTATATATACATGTGAGGTACATGCTAAACATTAACCATTGGTGCCAAAGAAATAGGCAAGCATCAACAATCCGACGCAAACAAATAATTAATAGTGATAAAAAAAGTTTCCTTTTTCATTTTTTGAATGAGAAATAAGATATAGATATGGAATAATAGCATAGGCACAATTTATGTTTAGCATGTAGCACGAGACATTGGAATTTGAAGTTTCGAGTCCCTAGATTTTTGCAAACTTATGTCGCTAAATTACAACGCCCTGAGTTCGTATTTTAAGTATGAGTAGTTTGCTGGATGACCATTTCTTTATAATAATAATAGATCTAGATTCTATGGTCGCAAATGATTTATTATACCGAATCGTCATATCATACATCTAATAAGAAAACTTATTTTTATATTTAAAGCTTCGCGAACTATTAAAATAATATTCATTAGGGAGTGGGGCGACCGGTGAGGGCTTATGACTTCCATGGAAAAATTATTTGATTTCAGCTAAAATCGAGAATGACATATATTTGATGGAAAGAAAAAAATCACGAGTTTATTAAAAGTATAGTGTTGACTAGAACATGATCCTTCGTTAAATATGCAACATGACTTGACACAAATGTCTATCTTATACAATTTAAAGGAGTTATTTCACCCCGTTAGTAAGAATATCTCCCTTGAGTTAGAATTTATTTTTAAATAGCCTATGTTAATAAAGAGAAATCTTTTTATGGATAAAATCAATAGACATTTTAACATTAACTAAAAAAATCAACAATCTTATTTACTAAATTATTCATCTTTCTTTTTCCTTTCTCCCTTGATCGCAATAAAAGTAAGCTCATTTAATAAATTAGATAAATTTTAAGATTCATTACCATACAATTTATTAAGATAGAAAAACAAAGAAATTAGATTAAGTAAATGGGTATGAGCAACGTGGTTACATAGAGCAATAACGTGGTTATATTATATAACCACATTATTTTTTTTTGTGATAAATATGGAGAGGACTTGTATCATCTTTCGTTACATCGATTGGAGCGAGCAAATTCCCCATGAAATCCACCATTGCACCGCGATAAGTTACCTAATTTAAATTTTCCCGTTAAATGCATGCATGTCAACCTACTTAAACTTTCTAACTTTGGATCTGTTATTCTTCACGTCACACGTGTATTGTGTGTAGGGGCAAGCACCGGTCTCAGTCCAACTCGGGAATCGAACCGATAGGTTCTGAGCGATTCTCACAAGGTCTAGTCGAGTTTCTGATTCCCAAGATTCAGAATCAATTGCCCTAAAAGAATATTTTGGGCTTAAGCGAGTATATAGTGATTCCTCTTCAGTTCTTCATCAAGCAAGTCTCAAGTCTCTCATCAATTCTCCATCTCGCTCGCAGCTCAAGCTCGAGCTCTCACCTCCCTCTCTCACGCTTGCCGCTCGTCGCTTAGTCTGGGGCTCTCACCTCCCTATCTCATGCTCGACACTTAGGCTGGTGCTCGATGCTTAGTTCTCGCGATCGTCTCCCTTGCTCATCACCATAGGAAGCCCATGTTCTTTGCACACGAAAAAACAAGGTAAATTTCTTAGTTTATCGAGCTCATCCTTTCCTTTTGTTTCTGCTTGCACCGGCATATCTCTTCTTCTAGGGTTTGAATTAAACCGAGGACGGACTATCTGGGCTGAGGCTGGGGCTGTTGTCTGGATCGGAGGGCTTGCGAAGGTTAGGGTCGTTGGGTTTGGAGGAGAAGAAGGAAGCGAGAGCAAAGAAATGTAGCTAATGCTGCAATTCTTCAATACCACCGAAAAATTTCCTACGGAAGTAAGATCAGTCGCAACGTGCAAGTGCCATAGGCCAAGAACCTGTGCCATGTACCAAGAGAAACAAATAGAAAATATTACAGCCGGTCCCGGTCCAACCCGGTCCAACCGAACCTGGACCGGTCCGGTTCTTAGGTGGTCGGTTCCTGGTTTTTAAAACCGAACTCGACGTATCAGAGTTCGATCCGTACTCCACAATCATATCCCTTCTTCCCTCGCTTCCCTCTCGTCATTGCAGCCTGCACCGCGCGGGTTCTGCTTCCGATCAAACCCTAATCCAGAGCAGCCGATCCCGAAATCCAGAGAGGGGGAGAGAGAGAGAGAGGGAGGGAGACGGAGTAGCGCCGCCGAATCCGCGCTTGCTCGGAGACGAAACCCTAGACCTTCTCAGGCTTCCATGGCGCACCGGTTGCTGAGGGATGCGGAGGCCGACGGATGGGAACGCTCCGATTTCCCCATCATCTGCGAGTCCTGCCTCGGCGACAACCCTTACGTTCGCATGGTACGATCTCCTTCTTCTCTCCTCGCCCCATGGATCCGTTCTCTCGGTTATTGCGTGGCCTGGAATGGTTTTGCCTTTCTTTCTTTTTCATTTTACCCGTTTCTTTCGAGAACGAGGGTTTCTTGTTCGATGGGTTGTGATTGTAGTTGTCAATTCGAGGTTTCGCCCCCCTTTTAGTTCTGGTTTTCTTGAGACGATGATGGCTTGGATCACTGATTCGGGATGCATCGCTCTCGCGTGGCCTGTAACGTCTCTTTGCGAGCTCAAAATCTTGTCAGCCATGTTCTTTGTATGCTGCATAGTTTGCTTCTACGTACTTTATGTTCTAGCTCATTAACCATCTGTCATCAGTCTGTTACCCGCGTCATGTCGACGCTTAATTGCAGCTCGTCCTGCAATTTCCCCTTTTTAAGGTTCCTTGGCTGTCGGGTTAACTTGTCTGTAATGTTATGCTATGATTTGTTATCATCTGACCTATCTTTCTCTTTGTGCTGTTGGGCATATGTACTTGAATGCAGACAAAGGCACAGTACGATAAGGAGTGCAAAATCTGCCAGCGTCCATTTACTGTTTTCAGGTGGAGACCAGGTCGCGATGCAAGATACAAGAAAACTGAGATTTGCCAGACTTGCTGTAAGTTGAAAAATGTCTGTCAAGTCTGCCTTTTGGATCTTGAATATGGGTTGCCAGTTCAGGTTCGAGATACTGCTTTATCCATTAGCTCACATGACGCCATTCCCAAGAGTGATGTTAATAGGGAGTACTTTGCAGAGGAGCACGATCGAAAGGTACTCTCTTTCTCTCTAATTCCACATCGGTCCTTGCTTGCACAGTCGCACCTCAGGTTTTCATGTACATCATATGCAATCTCATTACTTTAGAGAATACTGGAAGCAGTGAGGCCGCTAAGAGCTATAGCTACAAATTTATCACAGTATGTGATGATTACTTTCAGACATTCATAGGTTCGTGTAAATATTCAGTTAAGGGGAGTTTCTTAAGCCAAATGTACCTGATATAAGATGATGCTGGTGAGAGATTTTATGCTTGAATGAATTTTGTCATATTGTTTATCAAATGGATACATGGTTGCATTAGGGATGGCGCAGTATTTACGTGCTCTGACCAATACAGGAGTATTTGGATAAGAATTTTTTCTCTGATCGTCGCAGTTGTTTATGATTGGCATAGAAACTTGATTAGCATGTCCATCTTTAGTTAGTTAGAGCTATGCCGAGTTGCTTCATAGGATAAGCATGATCCTGTTGCAGGTGTGAGAAGTTTCACTGTTAAACGATATGTTTCACGTTGTTCATTGAAAGGATTGTGCTAGCCGATGGGTCGGATGGATAGCGTTACATTCATAGGCTTCAACCGATACTGAGGAGGTCTTTGGATGATTTTGTTTTGCTAGTCGTTGCACGTGTCTATGATTATTACACAACCCTGATATGATACCCATCTTTATCACGTAGGTTGCACTGTGTACTTGTTCCATATGCTCATTATTCTTCTTGATCATTTGCGGTGGAATTTTGTATTAGACGCTAAATCATGAAGTAATTTGATACGGAGATTCATGGTAAGTCTTCCCAGCAGTTCAGTATTCTCACGAAACTTGTTACCATTACTGTGCAGACTAGGGCTGGATTGGATTATGAATCCTCATATGGTAAGGTTCGGCCTAATGATACTATTCTGAAACTTCAAAGAACAACGCCGTATTACAAAAGAAACAGAGCACATGTTTGCAGCTTCTACATTAGGGGGGAGTGTACCAGAGGTGCTGAATGTCCATATAGGCATGAAATGCCAGTAACTGGGGAGTTGTCTCAGCAAAATATAAAAGATCGTTACTATGGGTATGTTTCCTGTCTTGCATTGCATTTATTGTGCAAAACCTCTCTAATCAGTCCCTCTCCATGCATATCCATGTTCTTGCCCTTGGGCGAGCTCTTTTCATGATTTCCTGGTTTCTTAATTTCAAGTTGTATGGGTGCAATATAAAGCCTCTTTGCAAGTGAAGTATGTTACAAAAATATGCTCATGCATTTGAGAATTTAGTGTTTTGTTTGGGAAGGAGGGAGAGGTGAGGAATATGGGTAGTGGGTGAAGAAAATGGGAGAATTTTAAAATTTCTGTGAGAAGAAAGAGGGGAAATTTTGAACACTTTCATCCCCTTCCCCATTTTTGCTCCTCCCAAACATAGCATAAAACCGGTGAAGACATCCAGTTTTTCGCAATCATTCATTGTTCGATATTACTTTGATCTTCTTTTCGTGATATTCATCTTTTCATCTGCTTGGGTGTGTGGTATGGTGTTATCTCCCTTACCAAAGCCACATAACTCATGCATTTTTTTTTGCAAAATCTGATTAATTTTGGTTTAAGTATTGACCTAGCTGTTAGTTGAGAATTTAGATGTTAGTCCACCAAAGTTTTCCATCTCTTCTGCATTTTTGAATGAGCTCATTATAGGAAAACTGGGCAAGTTCATCTCATGGTTTACGTTTAAATTGTTTTATCTTTTGCTTTACGAAGTCTGATTAGTTCTACGTTCTCTGGAGACTTAATTGGAGAGTTTTCTCTCTTCTCTTCTTTTATTGTGATGTTATTTTTTGGGAGGGTTTTGGAAATATTTTGTTGATTTATGGTCCTCAAGTATGTTCTACTGTCATATTATGGGTATTACTCTTTAAGATTTAAGTTTTACGCAGCAAATTAAGATGATGACGGATGCAAGGGGGCTGTATACTGATTCCTAGTGTAGTCTCATTAGCTAGGTCTGCTTGAATTGAAATATTGGCAAGGTTTTGTTACCTCTGGCTGGAGCTTGTCATCCCTTCCATTTTTCGTTGTTGATAATGTCAGCTAGAATCCTCTGTTAGGTTGAATTTTATCAGAGGAATTTACTCTGCATTTTCGTGTAATTTTGAGGTAATGCTTGACCTGACCAGCTAGATGATTATGTGGTCTACTCAAATCTCTTGATGAGCGTAACCACAGGCTGATAGGAATAATGAAGGTGTTTTGTTAATTGGCCTTAATAGGGAGTACCACAATTTGGTTAATATTGTCGTTAAGTATATAACATCTATTATCTCTTCCTCTGTCAATGTCAGCGCCATCCAGTAGATTCTCTTTGCGAATGTCTTTCTTTTTTCGTTCACATTGTTAACGTGTACACATTAAAAACATCTTATACTTGCTTCATAGGCATATATGTCAGGATTTGGATGCTTATATTTATGGGTTTTTGCTTAAATATTTCCAGAGTAAACGATCCAGTGGCTCTAAAGTTGCTCAACAAGGCTGGGGAGATGCCCTCATTGGAGCCCCCTGACGATGAGAGCATCAGAACACTGTACGTGGGTGGCCTCGATGCAAGGGTATCCGAGCAGGATTTGAAGGATAATTTCTATGCTCACGGTGAAATTGAATCTATTAGGATGGTGCTACAACGAGCATGCGCTTTTGTGACATATACAACCAGGGAAGGTGCAGAAAAAGCTGCAGAGGAGCTCTCTAATAAACTGGTGATAAAGGGGTTAAGGCTGAAGCTGATGTGGGGTAGACCTCAAGCCCCAAAACCAGAAACTGAAGGTTCGGAAGTTGCACGGCAGCAGGCAGCCGTCACTCATAGTGGGCTGCTACCAAGGGCAGTTATATCTCAGCAACAGAGCCAAATGCAAGTGCCTGGTTCTCAAGACCAGGGCCCTGCAATGCACTACTACAACATGCTACCGCCTCCTCAGCCGGAGAGAACCTTCTATCCCTCCATGGACCCCCAAAGGATGGGTGCGATTGTTCCTGCCCAGGATGGGTCTTCCAGTGGGCCCTCAGGGTCCAGTGAGAACAGGCCACCTTCGGAGCAGCAGCAACAGGGGCAGCATTATGCTTACCCCGCAGTGGCCCCACCTCATGGGCAATATTATTCCCATTATTACCCTCCTTATGGTTATATGATGCCCCCGCCTCCTTATCAACAGTACCAACCGCCGAACCAATCGACGGTGCCTCCGCCGCATCCCTCTCCGGCAACTCAGCAGTATCAGCAGCATCCTGTGCAATCTGGATCGGCACCCTCGAGTTCAGCACCTGTTCCACCACCAGCACCGCCATCTTCGGGGTCTACACCTGGGGGTTCTGCTCCACCAGCGTCTTCTTAGTAATTTACTGTTGATTTTCGGCTGGAATTGTATAACATGCTTTTCATTTCTCCTCTGCTAAGTTATGGTTGACAGTCGTTTTGGTTGTAAGGCCTTTTGCAATCTGGTCCTTAGAAGGCTAATAATTGTAATGCGCCTAATTCTTGAGCTTTTCGATTATAAAGACCGGTTCATTTTGTGACTTAGAGCTAGTTGAACTTTGAATGTTACATGGCTGCACTCTTGTCATAAATTGCTTTGAAGTGCTCTTCAAAGCTGGGTTAGTCAATACAGTGATGGGAGGGAGAGATTCTTAGGAAGGCAGAAGAAGCAGAGGCTGGATTTACTTTGCTTCCTTTGGGTTTGGGTTTTGGCTCTTCTATGGGGAAAATTATTGTACGTGTCGGTCACAGAAATGACGTGGTGTGATCGGCTAAGGACGTTGTGTGCGTGCTGTGCTTGTTATCCTCCGTGTCGTTTGAATTGTGGAATCAATCACTTCAGGTAACCGTCTGAGCAATAAATATCTTCATCTGTTGCTATTTATCTTGGGTGGGTGGACGGAACGTGACTGGGTTCCGGGAGAAGTCTAGACTACATTCGCGGACCATCTCTTAAGATCGCTTGATCGGAGCATGTTACCATATCAAACCATATATGACCACATAGGCATGCGTATAAATTGTATATCGAACATTGCCGTTTGTGCACCAACTTTGTGTCGAGTGCATTTTTCGCACATGTGGTCAAAAAGAGATGTTTTCTTGATTTGAGTGCTTTTTGTGACCATGTATTTGTAGTTAGCAGTAATCAACTCGATCGGATCGGTGCTCGATTTCTCTTGTCCGATTGCAAGCTAATGGCAATGGACTGTGTAATGTAGGGCAAAGAAAAGCTGTTGAGCTGTCGCGATTTTAACCCTTTTTTTTTGTCTCTGGCTTCCAATTCCATTAGATGTTTCGGTGTACATGGATAGCTTAGGATAGGTCCTACTATCGTAGATTTCACCCTCTTGTACTTCGATGTCTCTTGCGGATGGTCCCGATGCAACCTATCGTTTTCGGCAAATCTCCACGGCGTGGTCCAGGGGAGTTCGCTCGAAATAGGATGAGTGGGGGTAATGATCCTTCTTCTCAACTTAACAGACAAGGATGGACTCCCCCAGCATGTCAACTGTGGAGTATGATGCAATGAGGGAGGATGAAAGTGTGAGATGCTGAATAGGAAACTCGGGGATCTCGTTCCCTTCCGTTTTGGCCCACGCGTCCAAGTTATGAAGAAGGTGGGGATCGACAGAGGTGGTGGTGCCGCCGTGGCGAACGACAAGTCTACGGTGAAGAATGCTTGAGAAGTAATTATTCTTCGGAATCACCTTTAATCAAATTGGCCCTAAAAATGGAATCCAACATCCTTTACGGGCAACACGTGTTTGTTATTGGTGTCTCGTCCGCAATCTTCTTTGAAGGGAAATATGAGATTGAGATTGGGAGATTTAGGAAAGTGGCATTGAAAAGGAGTGGAGGTGGTAGAGGAAGTTGGCCAATGTCTAGATGCATTGACGAATTTCATTTCTTTATGCAACGTAGTAATGAACTATTAATATGATGAATAGCTTTAGTAAAAAGGGGGAAATAAAATATTTATAATAATTTTCTCTTTCGGGCACTCGCCAAAAAAAAGAAAGAAAGAAGGAAAGACGTACAATTTTGGAATTTGGAAGTAGTGCAGCAATGATGTTAGTGTAACCGCCTATAGTGGGCTAACCCGTGGAAAGAACGGTTTCAACTGACACGTATTTTTACCGTAAAACTCATGGCAATATATTACATCTTTACTTTATTGAAGGGCTATTATAGTCATTTAGGGGATGAACGTCAATTTTGAAAGTACCCATACATATTCAAATAAATATGCATATAAATAAATAAATAAATAGAGCGTGTGTTTAGTATGATTTTTCTTGTAGTTATTACAGCTGTGAAATATGGTGCTTTGACTTTTCGAGGCATTTTATAAAAATCTTATAGCGGCACCCTTACAGCTGAAGTACTTTCACAACGATTTCCACATAGGCGCCTCTAGTAGCTTTAATTTTTTTTATAGATTTTATTTTATCGGGACAGAATTATCCTTACAAAAACCTACCTTTTTTTTTTTTTCTCTTGTCATCAAATTACATTTCTTATTGCCTCTTTACTTCTTATTCAACCCCACATCATATAAGATAATTTAATGATAGCAATAGCAATAAAACTAAGAAATATCAAACAATGACAGCAACAACAATTTTTATTATTGTCATTATTATTATTGTATGGTGAAAAAGGCATGCTAAAAAAGTTCCTAACAATCCCACAAGTGAACATGACACCATGGAAAACTAGGGGTGATTGATTTCCATTCTGATCCGATCTTGTTAGATGGAACAAGTTATTTAGGGTTTAATTCATATTTGAAAAAATAAAAAATATATATAATCGGTTCAGTTCAGTCGGGTTCTCCTTGAAATCGAGAATTGGAGCGCTTTTATGAACCGAAAACCGGACCAACACTCCTGAAAATCAGACTGAACAAGCTAGTTTGGTTCAGTTTGGGTGATTTTCGATTTGGACAGTCCATTTTGCACATCTCAGAAAAACAATGGACACGAGAAAAAAAGGGCAAAAAATAAAAAAGAAAAAAAGAGAAAAATTGAAGCGGATTTAAAAGTGGGATTTCACGTCCGCAACTCTAGAAACTTCTGTCCGACCCTTCCGCATATAAAACCGCCCGCGCGGTTCGCGAACGTTCCATTGCCATTGCCGTGTCCGCATTCGCAATCTTCCTGTTCGATCGATCATATACTCGCCGCGGAGGAGCTCCGATCCGTCGTGTCGCCGCCGCCGCCGCCGCCGAAACGGTGAGCCTCTCGATTTCGCGTTTGAATTTCATCTTCATTTCGGGGTCGTCCGTAGCGCATCTCCCATCCGTACGTCCGTCGTCGAGGCGGAAACGATCGGTTTCGATGAGTTTGAGCGTTGGTTGTTGGATTCTGGGCAAGAGACGCGATGGATCGTGGTTCTTTCTGGCTTTCTTTTCCCTGGTTTTTTCCCCCCGGTGTTTGGGTAGGGTGACTTGCGCAGTGAAATGCGGGTTATGCAGTTTGAATGTTTTCTGGGTGTGTTGATTGATGTGCTGGGCCTAATTGAGAGAAGCGTGTTCTCCAAATTTGCTTGGACCGTGCGGTTTTTGAGCTAGTTTGCCGGATTTTGGTTGCTTGATATTTGGAGTAGTGGGTTTGAGATTCCTGTGTCCTTGCCACTAGTAGCTGGAAAATCATACGATGGTTAGTTCGACCTTCTGATTGATTTGGGTTAGAACATCTTGTGATTCTTTGTCGTGGTAAGTATCTTAAAAAATGGGGAGGGAAAGGACCATATAAATATATTCATTTAAAGGGCATGAGAGGTTGCCTGCCCTTGTGAAATTGAGAGAGAGAGAGAGAGAGAGAGAGAGGATCTCCTGTTGTTGCTTGGATCTAAGGGAAGGGACTTTGTAGCTTGCTTCTAGTGTGGAATTGCTCATGTTCGATGGAAGGTTTAGGTGCTTGATGTTGAGAAGGATGGTTTTCAGCTTTGTTGTGGGGTACGCGATTACTCTTTGTTGAACCGACTTATGAAACCATATCTGTTATGTGATCAACCATTTGCAGACTACCGTCTTGAGAATGGACGTCAATTGCTCGAAAATCATTGTTGTAAGGCATTTGAGATAAATTGCTGTACTGGTTATCTGCTCTGTTTTTCTCTAGCTTTTCTTCGTCTTTTTTGGGCATTGTAATGACATATTTACACTTATATCATGGTTGATGGCATTGTGGATATGAAATTTACCATGTGGGTCTTCTTTTCAGTCTTACCAGATGTCTTACTCCAGAAGGTCCGATTATTCTTGCTCTCCTCCTGCTCGCCGGAGGTATGGTAGGTCACTCTCTAGGTCGAGGTCGGTGTCAAGGAGCAGATCAAGGTAAACTTTAAATGATAATACTTCGTTTTTGATATCATTTGGTGCGTTGTTTTTTAATGCTGATGTAAGCCTCCCATATTGGATAACAGGAGTGCTTCAAGTGATGTTGAGAACCCTGGCAACAATTTGTATGTAACGGGATTGTCCCCCCGGATTACAAAGAGGGAACTGGAAAAGCATTTTGCGAGCGAGGGAAAGGTGGACCCAAGTTGAATCTTGATCTGTGTCTTGTATCAATTTTTTTTGGAGCTCCTGTAAACCTCTCTTACCGTTAGTTATTGATGTGTAGGTGGTGGATGTGCATCTCGTGGTTGACCCGTGGACAAGGGAATCTCGTGGTTTTGGGTTCGTAACTATGTCAACCGTTGAGGAGGCTGAGCGGTGCATCAAGTATTTAGATCGATCTGTGCTTGAAGGTCGTGTAATTACTGTTGAAAAGGTATGCTTTCAGCACTTGTTTTCTTTCGAAAGTTATCTTTTTTTTTTTTCCCTGATGGAGGTCTTGTTGCTAAGATTGCGCATATATTACATTGCTATAAGTTTTTTTGAAAGTTGCTTCTTTCCACTTGAAGTTTTTGTGGCAGCAGGTTAGCTGTGTGTAGCAGCTCTTCATCAAATCCCAAAAACAACTAAACAAACAAATCAAACACACGAAGTATCAGATCGCTGGGGTTGTATGCCCTGCATTTCTCTTTTTCTTTCTGCCTATTGAATTTAGATATCTTGCTTGTGTCATTCAATTATGGCTACATCATGAACGCATAACTCTGTGTACTTACTTTCTTGCCTTTGTTTTCTTGTTTGTTTAGGTAACTGACGATTTGGATTTGTGATGACAGGCTAGGAGGAGGAGGGGAAGAACTCCTACTCCCGGAAGGTATCTGGGGTTGAAGACTGTTCGAGGTCAGATGGTTTTTATTGTTATTCCGATTTTAGACTATTTCCTGTCGATTTTCCACTAACTGTTGCTTCTAACGTTTATTAGTGCGCCAGCGCACTACCAGTTACTCCCCCCGTCGGACTCCAAGCTATTCTCCTTATAGTAGGAGCAGGTCTCCTCGTTATTCATCTGACTGCAGCAGGGGCAGGTCCTACTCCCCTCACCACAGGAGGCGCGGATCCTACTCTCCTTACTATGATCGGCGAAGGGCTTATTCTCCTGATTATAGTCGACGAAGATCATACTCTAGATCCCGTACCCCTGACAGCAGGTTGCCAGTGTATCGGCGTGATAGGTCCTACTCTCCATATGATTCGAGGGACTACTCACCAGATGATCGCTATCTCAGAAGGAGCCGTTATCGATCTATTTCTAGAAGTGTTTCACCAGGAAGAGGAAGAAACTCTAGGAGCAGCTATTCCCCGAGGCTGAGGAGGAGGAGATACTCCCCTAGCGAATCTCCAAAACCTAGGAGAAGGCCAAGGAAGAGTTACTCTCGTAGCACCTCAAGAAGCCCAATGAGGAGTTCTAAGCGGAGCTACTCATCCAGGCGCGGGTATTCGAGGGATAGCTATTCTTCTGGGAGTGTGTCTCGGAGCCACAGTGTTGGTGCAAGTTCTAGAGCAGTATCAAGGTCTAATACGCCAAGTTCATCATCACCTTCAGCTTAACCAGTGTTTTTATGGAGGGGGATTTGTGATTGCTTGTAAGTTGTCTGGGTTGTCAATGCTTGGGCTAGTGCTGGGCATTTCGAACCGGTATATGGTAGTTCCGGATTTTGTGTAGCTCTCCTCGACGAGAGGCAAACTCTCTTCTTTGGTTGATGTTTACTATTAATTCTGCTCCACTGAATCCCCTGTTTCAAGGTCATATTTTTTGAAACTTTTTTACTGTTTACATGAATCCGATGAAAGCAGCCAAGAAAATATTGTATACAACTCTAATGCCTAGTCATCTTTACAAGAGTTCATTCATTGAGTGACACATGTTACTGTGGCCCATCTATCATAAATACCCGTCTCTCTCCCCCGCAGTCAGACTCTGATTTTCTCTCACCACAAGCACGACTCCTCTCTCTCCTTCTCAACCATAATCATGGCTTCCAACGCGAGCTGCTCGACCGCCCCGCTTGCGCCGCTCTTCGGCCCCAACGCCACTGACGCCATGGCTGTCGCCTCTTGCGTTTGCGATCATCTCTCCTCCTTCGCCGGCCGCCTCTCCGACACCCCCTACACTGTCGACACCACGTACCTCCTCTTCTCCGCCTACCTCGGCTGCTCCATGCAGCTCGGCTTCGCCATGATCTGCGCCGTTTCCGTCCGCGCCATGAACACCATGAACACCATGCTCACCAAGGTCCTCAACGCCGCCGTCGGCGGCCTCTTCTACTACCTCTTCGGCTTCGCCTTCGCCTTCGGCTCCCCCTCCAATGGCTTCATCGGCCTCAAGAAAGTCCCCCCTCCCCCACCGTCGACTACAGCAACTTCCTTTGCGACGGCGTAGGAGGTGTCAGAGAGGCGGCCGGCGACGGAGGAGAGCTGGTCGCAAATGTACGAGGCGGCGTTCGTGGGTGTTTTAAAAGAAAATATATCAGAGTGAATGGGAAAGGAGAGAGAGAGGACCACTTTTACTCTGCATTTATGATGGGTGGGTTATTGAGTGACATGTCACTTAATGAATGGACTCTTGTAATGATAACGTGGCATCAGAGTTGTATTCAATATTTTCTAAGCCATCTTTGTGATTTAGGCTGCGCATGAACAACGATTCTGTGCCCGGGAACAGATTCTGCTCAGAAATAATTTTTTTTAATTCTATGCCCGGAATTAATTCTGAGCATTTTAAGGCATTTGTTAACGGCCCAAAATTCCATCCCTGGAATAGAAAAAGAACAGAAATGCGTTTGGTAACGCCACAAAATTTCTTTTTATTAATAATATTTTTAAATATTTTAATATTTCTTTCTTTTTTTTCTTTTCCTCCTTCTTGGCCATAGCCTGCTCGCCGGCCATGACTGATAAAATATTTTTTTATTAATAATATTTTTATTAAAAGTATTTTTTCTTTTTTTTTGCCATGGCCTGATCGCCGGCCATTACCGGTAAAATATTTTTTTTATTAATAATATTTTTTATTAAAATATTAAAAATATATATTTTTATTTTTTTTTTGCCATGGCCTGGTTGCCGGCCATGGTCGGTAAAATAATTTTTTTATTAAAAATATACATTTTTATTTTTTTGGGCCATGGCTTGGTCGCCGGCCATGGCTGGTAAAATATTTTTTTTATTAATAATATTTTTATTAAAAATATATATTTTTATTTTTTTTGGCCATGGCCTGGTCGCCGGCCATGGCTGGTAAAATATTTTTTTTATTAAAATATTTTTATTAAAAATATATATTTTTATTTTTTTTGGCCATGGCCTGATCGTCGGCCATGGCCTGTAAAATATTTTTTTTATTAATAATTTTTTTAAAAAATATTTTTATTAAAAATATACATTTTTATTTTTTTTTGCCATGGCCTGGTCGCTAGCCATGGCTGGTAAAATATTTTTTTATTAATAATATTTTTATTAAAAATATATATTTTTTCTTTTTTTTACCATGGCCTGATCACTGGCCATGACAGGTAAAATATTTTTTTTATTAAAATATTTTTATTAAAAATATATATATTTTTTTATGGCCATGGCCTGGTCGCTGGCCATGGCCGGTAAAATATTTTTTATTAAAATATTTTATTCTCGTCAGATCCGGCGAGTGGCGGTCCTCGGGCCGGACATTTGAAGCTAAATGAAAAACCAAGAAAAGGAAGAAGAAAAAAAATTGATTCTCAAAATTGTTCCCAGAATCAAGAAGCTACTTTTTTTTTATTCTTGATTCTGCTCCAAAACTGATTCTGGGAACAATTTTTGACAAAATTGTGCCTAGAATCAAAAAATTAAACAAACGCATTTCTGTTTCCAAACTGATTCTGGGAACAAAAGAACAGAATCAAACACCGTTTGGCAAGTTGTCATGCGCAGCCTTAGTCGACTTTGTCGTTCTAGTGCAGAAACCACTTTTCCATGCCCTGTCAGCATGGTCCAACATCGACCTGTCCTGGTGATGATGCGAGGGTCAAGTGGGTCTCGCCGGAACCGCATGTTTGAACCCGATGATCAAATAGAACCTTGTCGCATTAGCTAGTTGATGTTGTAATTAAGAGCATGAACTTTCCAAATCGATGGAATCAGATGAACTTTCCATCGCCAAAGGGAAAGAAGTCCGATCTCAATGTCCAACTCACTCGCGGTTTAAAAAGTAAGATGAGGTTCTTTGCCAGCGTACCCGAAGGGAAGCTACTCCAACCTCAACGCATCGGCATTTTAAAAGTAATAGAAAGGTTCTTTGCTAGTGAATTGATATGCAAAATCATTTGGTGTGTTTAACTTCTGAGCTCCATAGTGATTGAAGGCGATGTACGACTACATCGTGCACATTACCAATGAACTAATCCTGCGGATTGCAACAGCCTTTTTTGCACTCTACATTTATTAGATAAAGCCGCTGTATGAAACCAAGAGCAGCAGTTGCCATCCTTGCCGTGTTCGGGATTTACTCAGCTTCTTCAAATCCAGAATCCAGAACTCTCTAGTCCTCTTAGACAAATCCAAAGATTCAAAAGAAGTTGAACAAAACGTGTGAAGGGAGTGGCCAGTGGTCACTCTGCTTTACGAGTTCTGTGTAATGAAGTTTACTCATTCATAGGGGTAAAAGAAGGGAAGTTGGGCAAAAACCAATATTCACACATTTGAGCAAAAGACTATACATATGGAAGCTCGGTTATGCAGATGCAAATTTATAGCTTTCACCCTCTGCAATGCCGAATGACGTACGGCGATGATTCTCCACATCCCTAACAGGATAATTTGCAGAATAACGTACAGCAGAAGGCAAAGGGGAGGAAGCTCTTTCCCTGTACTCTTTTCGAACTTCCCATAGCACCTCAGCGCACTTCCGCATGGATGGCCTTGTCTCTTTTGTGGAAGCAAGGCACTGTCGAGCCAGTTTAAGGATGTTCTCCAGAGCCATGATGGATGCCGGACTTCTCCGCATTCGCCAGTCCATGACAAGAACTGCATCTCCCCCTTTTAGTTTCTGCATTGCCTGCATATATATGTACATCAGATGCGACCAGATCAGGCGTAGAAGCTTCTCTTGCAACTGAATAAAACGGCTCATTTTTTTTCCTCGGATGTTCATCTCCTATATTAATATTAAGTCATAGACTCTTTACTTGGTCTTCCTCACATAATTAGATCGTCTTTCCAACAGAAGTTTGAATGACCAGAGCAATGCTCACCCAAAGTCTGCTTACACGTCATGGTCCTTTGACTTCCCTTAAAGGTGATTGTTCAGTTTTCGCTTCATTGATGAAGGATATGAAACAATGCGTCTCTACTTGTGTCTTATGAAGGTATAAAAGTGAAGGATTCATCATAATATTTTCCGCTTACTAAACTCATGAGTCATAAATGACTTACTTGCGTCGATTTCATTCGCATTAAAACATAGGAACTGGTTATGGTTTTCGTACTGCATATGGATTACTATATCCTGATGCAACTTCTCAAGAAGGCCAGATCATTCTGTCTTCTGAAACAAATTGAGCTATCAGTGCTCCTTGATCAACATATTCCAGATGCCTATGGATCTGTTTATCCAGGATGCAATTATGTTCAAGTGCTGACCGACAATTGGGCAGATTTCTACTAGTTGCGATTTTGAGGTCCCTACTCTCTCTATCTACCTCTCTCTCGCCTTTCTGTCCAAGGTTCCTGCCATAGAATTATTTGGTTACGGGCAATCCGATGACTTGGGTTTAATTTGCCAATCCTACACTAACAGACTCCAGTATTCTCTTGTCTACCTAAAAGTTAGAAATAAAACAAAACAAAATATTTCCATCCCTCGCCTCCCTCTCTTTCAAGAATCAAGATAATAGATTTCTTTTTTTTAGATTCAGAATGCATACCCATTTTATGGTTACTCTCTCCCTGAGTGGTCTCTTCGATTCAATTGGGTGTCTTCCTGTCATCATTTCCACAAGCAATACACCGAATGAATACACATCACTCTTTTCAGTAAGCTGGTATGTCCTCAGATACTCTGGATCCAAGTAGCCTGTTGATCCCCTAATTTGAGTGGAGATATGTGTTGCACCGGGGTCTTCAGAAGCCAATCGTGCAAATCCAAAGTCCGTCACTTTGGCCCTTAGTTTCTCTGTGATCAGTATATTTGATGCTTTAATATCTCTGTGTATAATTGGAGGATCTGCAACAAAATCACTCATGTTAGGACACATCACTTTATAATAAAGGTGGCACACGAAATTATGATCCGGTAATTGATCAACAATTCAAGATACTCCTATTTGTCAATTGAAAAGAATCTGCATCAAAGTTGAAAGGATGAATTTTTATCTCTACCAGCTCTCTTTGCTATTATGAGAACACAAAAGGGCACATCCATGTCATTTGAGATGCATTAAGGCCTACTCAATTTGAATGCTAAATTTTTTGGTATTAATCCCATTCCCGATAGGATCAGAGCACGTACCAGAGTATGTGTGAAGATAGGCAACTGCATGAGCAATATCAATTGCAATATCCAGACGCTCAGTCATCTCAAGTCCATTTTCCCCTGTGCATGCCATGAAAAACAACCGGTGAAGTACCCAAAATAATAAGATCAAATCCTGCTCACATAACACTATCATGCTACAAAATCAATGTCTAATGAACAACCAAAACTAATTAACGATTATAACCCGCCAAAGTAAATTAAATCACCATCTAACATGTGTTTCGTGAATAAGAACAGATTTTCTCTAGTTGAAGATGTCAACCCAACAAATACTAGCAGTATCAACGAGCAAAACGAAATAAACAATAACATCTGGGAAGGGCCAATTTGATGGCTTGTGTGATCATATGAAATTTGAAGCAAAGAGCTGGTTACACTCGAGTCTCACTATCACCTTCTATATCTTTTCCGTCGGGATCGAGTTACAAATAAATTTATTCTTCTGGTTCAGGAAATAAAAAGAACAGCCGCGGTAGGTAACCGACAACATCGCCCAACACTTCAATGCATTTACTCACCTATATCGACTTAAAGCTCACCAATTACATGGTTTATACCCTTACTAACTTCCTGAGTCCAGATTTCATTTCCTCAATGCATGCTTGATCGCAAGCTTCAGGAATGAAAGAGGTGGCTAACTTACCATCGAGGTGCTCCCGCATCGTTCCACCGCTGATGTACTCTTCCACAATGATCTTCTCATCTCCGTGTTCCAAATACCCGTACAACCTTACCAAATTAAGATGCTCAATCTTCGACATGGTAAGGACTTCATTCTTGAACTCGGACGACGCGCGCTGATTGAGCACGTTCTGTTGAAGACTTTCGAACCGAGTAAGCACAATCCACCACAGAAGGTCAAGGTCCTATAATCTCTTATACACTGCTTTTACACTTTCTCCCTATTTCTCCCCTCTTAAGACACCGATTTTAGAAGCACTGGAAATAAATTCGAGCCACGTCTTTTCACGGTTTTCATGAAAGCTTACCTGCTTGGCACGCTTAATGGCGACCAGCGATCCGTCCCTGAGCTTGCCCTTGTAGACCGTCCCAAACGCGCCTTCCCCGATCACGTTAGACGCCGCGAAGTTCCCCGTGGCCTTGACGATCTCTTCCATCGTGAAACCCGTCGGCGCGGCCAGGCCGCTCGGGGAAATCGTGGCAACAGAAGAGGAGGCGCGCGAGGAAGACGACCTCCTCTTCGACGAACTCCTGGCGGTATCTGTAGAAGCTGCGGAACCGTCGTCAATCGTATGTCTCGGGGACACACGCCAATCACAAACCAAAGCAAGCTAAGGGGGATGAAATATACTGGGGAGGAGGTGCGAGAGCGGAGCTGACTTACAGGAGACGGCGCTGACTTGCCCGCCGCCGTTTCCGGGAGCGCCGGACACGGCGGGCCTCGAGGAGCTCCTCCGCTTGCGGAGGAGGAGGAGGGCGGCGAGAGCTCCGGAGACTCTCTTGGCCGCGGCTTTGAAGTAGTCCGCGAAGGAGCCGCGGCGCCTGCGGTCGCCGCCGGTCATGGCTTTCCTTGGGGCCTTCAGCGGGGCGGATTCGAGCCTTCGTCTCCTTCGCTCTTCATTTCCGGATAGACATATAGAGAGAGAGAGAGAGAGACAAGCTTCCGATCGCAGGTCGAAGGTTTGGGGGATTCACGTGCCGATGTAACGACGTTGGTGTCTCGTTAGGAGGACGACAACGACCGGTTCAAGCGAGCCGAACTACGAATCATGGCTATTGGCTATCTGGTTGGATGGGACAAAAATTTTAGTGACTGGTTTTCCCAATTTTCATTTTTCCTTTTTTTTGTTTTTTTTTTTTTTTTCGGAGATAAATGTACCGAGTCAACGAACCGACTCGCACCGTGCAGTCCAGGATGTCTGGTTGGACCGCCGCGCGGGAGAGATTGACCGTGAGAATATTCTACTGGGGCAAACCGAAACGGTACCGTCTCTGACATGGTCCGACTCCCCCGATCGAAGAAGTACCGCCGGAATGAGCGGTCTCGAATTTGGTCAAATCCAAAGTAAATAAATAAAAATCCGGACTACAAAAATGACACCGCTTTTCCAAATAATCCCCCCCAGAAAAAACATGGCTAACATTGCTGACGTGTATAAAAAAAAAATATTTTTCAAAGACGTCGAGTTCCGGTTAATCGAGACATGTGCGCGTCACATACGTTTCAAAGGAACTAGTTTGCTTTAACGGTCATTATTTTTTATTCCTGACGTGAAAATTCGTTATTTGTTATATAAAAGGCGAGGTTCGTCCCACGTCGAAAATGTTTTCTTTATTTGTGGAGGGGAATATTTGGGCGTTTTGAAATGAATCGTGCGGTCGTCAAAGAAGTGAAGCGATTGGCGTTGCCATTCCATAAAAGCCAATCACTCCCGGATGCAGGAGGTGATACGGACTGGTCCTCCAATCTGCAAGATGCTCAAGAAAGTCTTCTACCACTTGGTGGTGCCGATGGCCTTCGCTGTCTTTCCTTGTTCTATTCGGGTCCCTCTTCGATCAGTGGCCTCATCAATGAGGGTGGAAGCCACTTTCCGTCCTTGCATCGCTCCTATCGACATTTGTGTTATTTTCCCTTTTCGGTCTTCGCTCCTTCCCTTTCTTCTCGTCCATGATTTTCGGCCTCCTATTGATATCATGGCTGTGTGCTGGCATGAACTGATCTCGTACATCCAAAGGCATCGTACTTTGACTTCAATATATACGCCAAAACTCTTGGAATCTAATCGTAAGGAATGGAATGGCACATACCCATTTTGACAAAACCCCAATTCCGTGCTAGATATAATGGGGGACTAACCTCTCTCTGGGATATCATTCTCAGAAGTACAAAACGCGGTAGAACCTGCTCTGCAAGTATTGCAGTGATGGATGAAACAAGCCTTCCCCACCCAGCAAACAAACCCTCAACTAATGGAAAATGTTAGCAACTGTCTGTTCACATCTTTCACAATGCTCTTGATTACAGGAAAAGTACAGACACTTATCTCGTCATTGACGTGATTAGAATTGATGGGAAAACAAAATCCTTCTCATCCATGGAGTACATCAATTTCTCCCACTACTATCCATTTTCATAGCAGGGCAGCCTAATTGACAGCTGTGGCTTCATCGCTTACAAATGATAAATTGCTATTCCAATGGTTACTGCAAAATAAAAGAGGACAATGGCCATCAAGCAGTTTGACCCAAGATAAGAACAAACCATATTCATCTGTATGGTTGCGATGGCATATGCATTGTAAGCAGAATGGCAGTAAAACCACCTTTACTGGACAACTGCTTAACTATCTCAAAGAACTAAGATATCTGCTTTAAGGGAAAACCCTAAAATCAAATTGATCTCACATATATCAACCTGAGAAATAAAAACAGTTAGGAAAACGCCTATACTCTATATTTCTTTGATGCCAGAATCTTTACATGGATTTACAGGAGGGAAGAAAAATCTTCACGAGGGAAGGAGATGCTGATACTTGATACCATCTCGATATGAAGAAGATGTTGATACTTGATACCTCCTCGATATGAATGATTGAAGATTTCACTTACAGGCGTTATCTACAATTCTTGCACAATGAAGATCTGCAGAATTGACCTCTGCTTCCTGGGGCTGTGTAACCAGCAGTTGCAAAGGCACTTCTCATGTAACAGTTGACCCAGAATGCGGTGACAGATCTGTTAGGAAAACTGTGAGATCATACAACTGCTCGTCTAGGGAAAGAAAGGATGATAGGGACACCTAGCACATTCCATTGACTAGAACGGTTAGGTAATTCATCAAATTTGCCGAAGAAATCATCTATCCATATATGTGCTCATTTTCTGGTACTTTTAACTGGAAGATGGTAGAGCGACCTAAGCACAAATTTAGTAGGAAAGAATGGGTCAAGTTACAAAGAGGAATAGGTAATACTGACCCGTCTCATCAAAATTTATCCTCTCTCCAGTAGAAAAGATATCCCAAAAAATGGCAGCAAGAATATATAATATTGACGTAAGCAACAGAAATCCTCTGAATGAACCGACCAATTCAACGAAGAAACCAGCTCCAACTGTTCCCACAATAGCTGCCAAGGTTCCTGCTGTATTCGACATTCCTAGAAGCAGCAATAGGTATTATTTTCAGAAGAAACCATAAGTTCTAGAGGTATTCAGTGCAACTAAAGAGCCTGCAGAAGAGCATATTATCAAAGCATGAAATTCGCAGACCTGGAGGATGTACAGATTGCAGTACTGCAATTTAAAAAAACAATGAAAACTATGCATGAACTGCCTCCTCCCTTATCAATAGAAGCCCTGAAGCAGCGAGAGAAGCGCATGGACCATTACATATTAAAAAGCATGAGCTTTTCCTTCAACAGGAGAGTGATAGAATGAGCCTTGGAAACTTTCACTTTTGTAAAGCCAAGTCAAGAGAGCCCCTGATAACCGGGCAATTGATAATTACTGAAGAAGATGCATGGAAGCGATTGAGTTGATATTGCAAACATACCATGTAGAACGCCTGAATACTTTAGAGAGATCTCCTGTTCATAGCAAGTGAAAATAAAAGGTTACACACGAGAAAGAAAGATTTTAGGTAATGACTGTAGATTTTACTTGGAAAGCAACCTGTAAGTTCACTAGAAAGCCAGAGTGACTGAAGGACTTCAGCCCGATTGCTAAGGTAAGCCAGGCAGATGCAATAGATGGTTGCTTGGCTGTAGTTAAGCCAATAAGAGCAATCCCAGGACCAATGAATCCAATTGACTGAAAAACGAATATACAGAAGATTGTTATTACATAATAAACGCAAAATGTTAGTGAGAATGAGAGGAAGGATTACAGAGAAAAACCATGTGTGCATATAGACCGCACACATGTATTTATAATATATTTAAGTGTTACAACAAAGGAAACCCAACATTACATAATAGTACACAATCGACATACACATCTACTATGATACTATTTCCAATTCCTAACAGTGTTTAACAATGAAGCATAAATTCAACATGCAATACCTAACAAATCTTATGACTTTCATGAAAAAGAACCTTTAAAAAAAAAAAAAAGAACCCACAAATATCTTTGATAGTTTTCTTCAATTTCCACCAAACAAGTCCAGAGCCAAAGCCACAACCACCATGAAATTCCCAAGTTGATGAATAAGAGACATGTATGCAGTGAGAGCATGAAAAGCAGTTTCCCAAATCTTTAGATGTTGATTATGACAGCAAAGGAAAGTTGGCCAAGTTATGAAAAAATGCACATGAAAAAATAAGTTCAGTGGTGAACCCACCTGCATAAGCTTGCGAGTCAAAGAGATGCTTGTGCCTCCTTGTATCAACAAGTCTGACCACATACCAGCCAAGTACCCAACAAATGCCATCACACTCCATGGAACAGCACTGTACCATGCCGCTTGTCTAAGGTCAACGTGATAGACCTGTCACAGGAAAATATTCATTTGAAAGTAACTCTATGCACCGGCATACAATTCATCTACAGCTAAAAACAAAATGGTCCCATACCGAGTAAAAGTAGATTGGCATCCATGAGAGAATGACAAAGAAACCCTACAGCAACAACAGGAGGAAAAAACATACAATTAGCATAAAGAATTTGCTGTATCACTATGAGAATATCTTCTTATATTTTCCCCCCAAAAAAGGGGTATACTGATGATATTATCCGCATGACATTAGTGGTAATACTCTAAATAGAGTGAAAATGTGCATTACCCAGCTGTGCATGGCATTAGCAACAATTAGGGACCATGTAGGCATCTTGGAAAGCATGCGCTTAAAAGGAGGGATCATGCTACTTGTCTCGCTTTTAGTATCCGGCACCGAGGGTTCATGCCTCCCACTTCTTATGTAATTTAGCTCATATTTTGATATCTGGGGATGCCGGTCAGGAGTGCTCGTTATTGCAGACAACCATACCAAAACCCAGAGAAACCCAGACAATCCAAAAATAACGAATGGCCCATATATTCCACCTTGTGACATAAGAATTGGAGAAAGGGTGAGTCCTATGGCATTTCCTAGTGTAAAGCCAGCCATTGCAATACTAACAGCTCTGGCTCGTTCTGCTGCTGGAAACCATCTAAGAAATCCAAACATCACTTCATTGTCACAACATATTCAAGCATCAATCAAAAAGCACGAGTAACAAACAACAGATTACTTTCTATTAAGATAGACGATAAACAGATTGGTAATTTATTACCTTGCGACCATCTTGTTCATGCAAGGAAGAGCCACACCTTCTGCTATGCCAAGTAAAACACGCATCACGAGGAGAGCCAATAAAGAAGCTTCAGCAGCCCATGGGGTAAGAAATGTTGCTAGGGACCACAAAGCCACACCCCATCCCATGACAACCTTACCCCCATAGTAGTCCACAAGAGCCCCTCCAGCGATTGGTGATATCAAGTATCCCCAAAGGAAAGACGACTGGGGCGAGTGTTGACGGACAAATCAATTTTAGTTTAAGAATTAAGAATGTATCGAATGTCAAACGGATAAAGAAAGACCCGTTGTAATCAGATGTGGGCATACACATTGATAAGTCACATTGGTACTTAACTAGCAGTCCACTTTTCAACCAATAATAACTCATGGTTGAGAATTCACTTGGTACTACCAGACCCAGAAAAGTGAGAAACTTCACAGAAAGGTTTCTGAATCCCGCCAAAAGCAGAAAAAAAGATTTCATATTTATTTTAATCCAAATGGATAAGCCAAAACCCTCTGGTCATCCAAGCAATTGCCGACCTTTTCCCATCCAAAATTCAATCATACAACACTTAGATTTAGCTTAATACTTTGCAACTGCAGGCGCAATCTTCTTTTTTTTAGATGGTACAAGGAACTAACAGGCTAACGGCTAAGCGCAAATACTGAGCCAAGTAGCATTCAGTCAACGAAGTGAAGTATCAGATGCAATTGATTCGGATCACGACAAAACAACTGAAGCAAGCTTTTGTCGAAAGCAGCATTAACAAAGAGAAGCAGAAACCCAACCTGAACGATGCCGGCGAACGATCGGCTCCAGCCGTGAGAAAGCGACAAGGGCACAATGACCACGGACATCACCACCCGGTCCGCATTACAGAGGGCCAATGCCAAGGCGAGCATGGCGACCACCTTGACCCTCTCCGAAGTGATGAACTCAAAAAAACCAGGAGCCTGCACCGCTTCCCGATCGGACAACGGACCGGACGGAGCACCGCTCGGGGAAACCCTAACCCGAGCCGCGAGCTCCGGCTTCGGCTCCGCCGACTCGCGCCCGCGCCGGGCCCTCAGGGAATTCGGCGGAGGCTCGGGCCCGAAGCATATCCGCCTCGAGACGGCGCTGACGCGCGACGGAACTCTGAGCTCGGCTGATCCGGCGGAGTTGGCCGGCGGCCTCCGGAAGCAGCTCGGAGAAGCGGGAGAGGGGAGCGGCGGTCGCCGGAGAGGGGAGTGGAGTGAAGTCATTCCGAGAGGAATCGGCGGCGGCGGCGACGAGGAAGGAGGAGGAGTTCAGGAGAAGTCCATGGCGGCGAACCGATGAGTTTCAGTGCGTGTGCCGGTGGTGGTGTTTGGTTCTTTTTCAATCCGTCTTCTTCTTCTTCCTGGAGCGAATTGGCAGGGAGAGATTGTCTCGTCGCGTCACTGTGCAGAGAACTCGAAAATCTCCAAAGTGAATTATGTCAGTTCGTCTTTATCTTTTAGAGCTTGACTATGGTTAGGTGGGAACGTCTACCCTCCATGAAAGATTAATATATTTTATTTAATTAATTTGGGTTTTCGATTGTTCATATCTTAGTAAAGTTTGTTATTTTAGTATCTATCAAGGGAAAATGACACAAATAATTTATGGACTTTGATTCAATATGTAACGTGGTCCCCGAACTTTCAATTTGTTCATTGTACTCCAAGAACTGTAATCCAATATATAATGTGGTCCCTAAATTTTAAATTTGTTCAGTGTAGTTCATGAACTTGGGTAAACGTTTAAATTAGTTCTTGAACTATATGAAAATGTTCAATATTGTCCATGAACTTGAATTACTGGAGAACAACATTGAACATTTTTTCATATGGTTCAAGGACTAAGTTGAACATGTACTAAAAGTCTATGGATTATATTGAATAAATTGAAAGTACATGAATCACATTGTACATTGAACTAAAGTTCATGGATCATATTGAACAAATTAAAAATTCAGAGACTGCATTGCACTTTAGGACAAAATTTAAGGACCATTTATGTTATTATCTCTATTTATTAACTAATAAAATAAGATAATAGCATCTAAATAAGTCGATTTCTATTTCGAATGTTAGTTCGAATTCATACTTTTGTTGATTAGACGTTAGAATATTGTTTGAGTATTTGATTTGTTGATCGGAAGAAATTAAAATAAATAAATAGAGAAGCCGATCAATAAGACGAATGAGAGTTTTAGAATTTAAATATAAAAATCAATGGAGACGCATAGCTAGCAATGTGATTGATCAATCATATTACATTTTAATTTTTGCAAGTGATACATAGAGTATACTTTCTTAGTTAGGGTGATTATTAAAAAAATCAAGGAACCAATAACCAAACTAGCTAAATTTTAAATATCGAGTTCATTGGTTTATTATTGATCATTTATCTGATTTTAACCCAATAATTCTTTTATCAAATCAATCGCCAATTCATAACATGGATAATTTTTTCGATATCCTTTATTAACATACCTGATTATGCACGCGTTAAGGCGTGTCAAATTGCGAGTTTGTCGATGATTGTTCCGCGAAAATTTATCATATTGTAATTTAATGACAAATAATTTTTGCGGTGAGGTATCTATCAAAAGTATTCTATTGTGAAAAGAATGTGTAGTTTCCCAAGAATGGACACCAAATACCAATCGTTCCTTTCCGTGCAGCATAAATAATTGAGAGTTTGAAATCAAAAGCTAATGATTGCTTTTGAATTTCTTATAGAAAATTCGCAAAAATGAATTTTAGTCTGTCTTTTTCTTTCGCATTGTTCTTACTATTGAATTCTACTTTATGGAAAAAGGGGCGATGGTGTCTCCGAAAGTTGATTCCGAAGCTCGACTCCGACAAGACTCAACCGGTGGAGGAAAGGTTTTTAGCTCGACAACAGGGGCTTTTTGTGTGTTGGGTCTCATCACAGTCGGACCAAGCTCGGCTTGCTCGATCGGACACAGGGGAATCATCTTCGTACATATAATAGTGTCAAAGCCAGTAGCGAATTTGAAACGACAGGCGTATTGTTCACTGGTCAATGTTCAGGAGGGAAAAGAATGTTTCTGCATATCTAGGATTCCAGAGGTGTCACAGAAATTACATACTAATTTCGGACAGCTCGAGATGGGATACTTTCAGGTCATGGCCTAATCGAATCGATGGCACGTCATGAGATCCATGCAACGATGCGAACAAAATAATTCCTGGAAAACGACGATGCACAAGTTTCGCTCGACAGTCAGTCGATAGTCTATACAAGGATAATTTTGACAAGGAGACGAGAACAGACTAACATCGAGAAAAACCAAGGATACAGATATGACCAATCCAAAGCTTCCGTATATACAACTTACAGCACATACATGATGCCCCCCATCTGAGCCTTTTTTTCACATCCTGAAACCCGAAATAAGCCGCACATGCCGAAAATAACTTCACTCGCGTGACATTCAAAACTACAGGATGTCCCAGGAGTTCAATCCAATGATGCAACTAACATTCCATAGTAAAGGCACACGTCCAGGATTCAGGTTAATGCATACGTGAGAACAGTGTTCTGTCGCCATCCGCATGTTAGACCACATTCCTCGGGTCCAACTCTAAAAATGTGCTCACATTTTGCTCGCATGTGCATTGAACAACGAGTGACGACCTTCAGCAATTATCTCCCCGGTCGCTTTGTTCCTCAGGAGTACAATGGTTGCAGAATAGCCCCCCTTTTGCCCTAAAACCTTTGAAGTAATCTCTAGCTCATCCTGCAATTCAAGTTGGAAATCCATCACTGTCCAACATGCATGAAATCGAATTCAAAGGGCAGTCCTGGTGTTACAACCAATACGAACCCAGTGTCTAAAAGTTGCAGAACCAGTTCACCTAGTAATGCAGCTGTATTAGGCTATACTTACTCGAGATTTCGGTTTATTACTTCATCTATATGCCAAATAAGAGCCCTAGTAGCGTGGATGGAGCAAGATGTTCCCTTTGAATAGGCGGTGCATGCTGGTTGATCATTCCAAAACTCATTAACAGGCGAGCTACAGCTACCAAACCACATTTAGACAATGCAGGACTATCCGATAGCCAAAAGAAAAAAGAAAGTACAAGAAAAGAAAAGATGAATGACAACGTCATAAACATGAAACCACATCTTATTGCACAAAATCATCTTCCTGCCAACAACTGTGATCTTTAACTATCAGGCCATCTATCAAAGATGAAACTTTGGGAAAAGGCCTAAACAACCGCTTGAGGAGATCAAAGCCAGCCTAAAACGGAATAGCCCGAACAACATCAGCTCAGAGTGGAAACGGACCGTGCATAAATGATTAGCTAAGTCGAGCGCTTGAAAAAGCCCCATAAATCAATCAACAAATCAACAGTAAATATGCGGCGGGTAGGCACTTTTGTGATGCAGCAGTTCAGTGGCTAAATAGCCTCAGTTAATTCCATCAGATACGTCCGGCCTGAAAGAACCCATCAGATACGCAAAGAAGATACTACCGACCGCGTATTACTTTCACGTTCCAGAGAATAAGGAGGTGCATTATATACATATTCAGAGCATCTACTAAGCCTCAGAGGGTTGAGTCAAAGGCTTTGCTTACATCGACCTTGGCTGCGCAGAGGTACGAGATCGACATGTGAACCGACACACTGATGGGAATACCCTCGACGTGCACCACCGCATACCCGATTTCGTCGACCATGGTCGCGATCGCGCCTTGAGCCAAGTTCCCATTCCTATCCTGTCACCAATTCATTTCAAAGCACGAATCACAAAACTAAAGTCAAATCTGCAGGGCGATCGCGCGATCGCAACTACTATTGCAAAGACATAGCCAGATTCCAAAGCATCGTTCTCGTAACCACTGTCTGCCAGCAGCAGCAGCAGCAGCAGCAGCAGCAGCAGCACATGTCAAGTTCATCCACACTTTCCAGCACAATCGAGCTCGTTCTCTCGAGCATACATCGCCGGCAACTGATGATTGCCGCCGACTAGCGCGCGCGACTCGGGGGGAAAAAGCAAAACGAGGGCTCAAGGGACTCACGGCGAGGCGAGGGGGGACCTTGAAGGAGCAGACGACGAGCCCCGGCTCGACCCGGTCGACCCGGAGGCCCCTCAGGGAGAAGCTCTCGTAGAAGCTGGGGTTGTCGCCGGCGCGACGGGGAGGGACGGCGAGGCGCGACACCGCCTCCGACGCCTCGTCGCTGACGGCGAGGTATTGCTTCGCCTTCTCCATCGACGGCGGGGGCTCGGGCGGTGGAAGACGCTAGAGTTTCGAGCTTTGATGCGACTGCGTGCAAGCACGAGGCTCAGTGGGCCCCGAGGAACGCTAACGGGATTCGAAATTGGGCCACGAGACAAAGGACTTGTTACCTTAATTTCTGAAAACTCTATTATTGCCTTGCGTTAGAACAAAGATATTTTAGTTAATTTAGTTTTATCTTATTTTCTATATATTTTTTCCAATATTTACAGCAATTAAGGGTAGAAAAGATATTTCCTTCGTAAAAATAAGGTGAAAGTGTACTTTTGCCTCTTAAAATTCACGCGCATTATGATGCTAAAAGAAAAAATAACGAAGGGTTAACTGTCGTGATGAAATAAAATTTCAAGAATTATCCTGTGATAATTAAAAGTTCCGGGGCACGAGAGTGAAAAATGATTCACGGGAGTTTTTGTGTAATTTCCTTACCTTTTTTGTACAATTTTTTTGTATCGAGATGGATCGAACTTTCTCACTAAATGCCTTCACCCAGAGCAGCACAAAAATTTTTTGGACTCTTGTGGCTCGAGCCAAGTCCAACGGCCTGTAGGTCGCTAAGACCATGATCGAGTCTAATCATAACTAAGAAAACGTGTACCACAAATCAAGTTAGCGAAGCAGGAGTGTAATCAAGTCGGGTAAAGCAAATATACTATCAAGGTCGAGTTCGACTCGCACGCTCAATGCTCGAAACTTGACTCAAGCTCAGTATAAAATTTCCACTCGAGGTCAACTCGATTACAAAAGGCTTGACTCGACTCCGTCATAATTAACTCATGAATAAAATTGGAGCTCGCGCTCAAGCTTTATGAGCTCAAACTTTATATAATTTCAAGTATTTAGTGTTTATCTTTACAATTATTCCATGTACTAATGAAAGATTGATTAGGCTCCATTACGGTTGGAGCTTATCGAGCTGAGTGTTGACAAGCCCAAGCCCAACTTGACGAGATGCTCGAATTTGAGCTCGACTCAAAGTTAGGCGAGTCGATCTCGATTGGCCCATTCAGTCGAACATAGCAGTCATCCGGTCGAACCAATGAGATTTGGAAAAAAAAGAAAAAAAGAAAGAGCAATAATAAGAGGGGGAAGTAAAGGAGATAGATAGCTCACCGGTGCCTCTGCTAAAACAGCATTTAAGAAAGATTCCAACAACGATGTTGCATCAAGTGCGTCATCGGTTTCGAGGCCAGAGATGGTTTTGGTCTTTAGCGGCGGTTTTTTTTTTTCTTCTTTTGGTCGAAGTCTTTAGTGGAGTTGACTTCAAAAAGAAGAAAAAAAAAAACAATATTGGGACGCGGCAAAATTAAAGAATTAATTTCGCGAATCGGGCTGTCCCCGCGGGCTCTTGTCTCGTGCCATCGTAACCCGCGAAAAAAATACCGGATATCGATGATGGCCCCACGCACGAGCTGCAAAAAATTTCTCTTTTCCTTGTTGTTTTTTTTTATCGTGTACAATCAAACGTTAGCGAGGGGGTAAAAGAAAAAAGTTAATCTTTTTTAACTTGTTATAGAAAAAAGGGAAAATACCATAAAAAAATCTCAAATTATGTCACTTGTGAGTAATTTACCTTGAACTTTTTTTTGTGACACGAAAAATCAAAAATTGTCACTCGCGACAAATTTACCTTGAAATTTTTTTTGTAACGCGAAAAACCCCAAACTATGCCACTTGTGATACATTTACCCTACAATACTTTGGCCAATGGGCATTTTAGTCTTTTTCCTTTTTCTTTTCTTCCCTTTTCCCTTCGCCGGCCATGGCGGAGGGAAGCCAGCGAGGGCTGCCTTCATCGGATTCGGTGTCGTGCGACCCTTGCAGGCGTCGGGCGAGGATCGCTCTCGCCTGGGCGGGCGAGCCCGACATCAGATCCGGCGAGGGCGACTTCACCTGACTCAGGCGAGGGCTGCCCTCGCCGGATCTGGCGAGGGCTGCCCTTGCCGGATCCGGCGAAGGCAGCCCTTGCCGGCTTCCCTCCGCCATGATCGGCAGAGGGAAGAGAGAAGAAAAGAAAAAAAAGAAGGAAAAAGACGAAAATGCCCATGAGCCAAAGTATCGTGGGGTAAATGTGTCACAAGTGGCATAGCTTAGGATTTTTCGTATCACAAAAAAAGTTTAGAGTAAATTTATCACAAGTGGCATAGTTTAGGGTTTTTCGTGTCACAAAAAAAAGTTCTTGGTAAATTTGTCCCAAGTGGCATAGTTTTGGGTTTTTTGTGATATTTTCCCTAGAAAAAATTATAGCAAAGATTTTAATAGCAAGTGTTCGATCCCCACGGCCTCCCCCTCTCTCGTATTGTGTACGATAAATATATCGAAAATGAGAACATTTTTCTTAATAAACATTTTCTTCGTAAGTATGGCCAGAGAGTATCTCGGGAGTCCTCTGAATAATACCGTTTTCCTTTATTTAGCACACATAAGACACTTGTCTATATTAACTATACAATTGAAAGTCCATTTATGGTGAATTACTCGAAATAATATTTTGATATTACGGATATAATATAGATTTCCTAGTTTACCATCAGATGTTTAAAAAGGAAGTTAGTAAACAAGAATTAAATTTAAAATTAATGCAAAAGGCATCTCGTTTCAAAATTTTAGGTGCTGCACATAGCACCTCAAGAGAAGGAGACTTGTCGTTACCCCTAATCTCGGGTTTCAAAACATATCTAAACAGAGAATGCATAAAGGTAAGATAACAAGAAAATGACAAGTTAAAGACACATTTCGTGACCCACGGGGCATGCGGCCAAGTGGCAAGGGAATTGGGTGGGGGTAAGAATATTTAGTTTCAAGTGGGTTTGACTCATATACTTTGCAAAGAGACATAATAAAAATTTGAGAGAGAGGAGAGTTAAAGTAGAATATACAATATATATATATATATATATATATATATATATATATATATATATATATATTTCGTGTGAAGATATTTCCCAAATGCTAGAATCTTCGTGGGCTTATTGCGACAGGCTTGCCAACCTCGAATCTTTGGGTCGTAAGTAGTCTGAAATAATTATAACTCAGATCAAACATTTGGTGGCGGGCATGAGACCTTTATTATAATGCTAATGATCACTAGCGCTAGTTATCCATTCTCACCATTTTTCATTTATAAAAAAGAGATAAGGATTTCTAACACAAAGTCATCACCCGAAATTCAAAAACTGACTCGGTACTTACTTAATTTTTGTGCCAAAACAATAAATTAGGAACAAGGGCGTAAGGTGAGGACTCTTCGATTCAGTTTGATTTGGTATGGAAGCCTTATCAAATTGAGTTGAATAATTATTGTATGGGAAAGTTAATGACCAAATTGAATTGAAAAAAGAATTTGATATCGTGATGAAAACCAAATTGAATAAGGCGATGCATTTTAAATTCAAATCGAACCGAAATGGATTATATCTTATTGCTCATTTTCCTTTGGATATTCTTCTGAAGGTAATAGACTATCGATTCTTTACAGTATCAAAACCTAGCCTCAAGACATCACAAGACATAATCAAATCTTCAACATCAAAACCAATGTTAAATGGATCAAGAATTGGAGATCACATTTCATAAAAGTTGCTATAAAAAAAGTTCGAGCAATGAATTCCGAGGACCACAAATTTATAAGCCTGTCCTTCAAATGCCGTTGATTAATCAAACTACTCTAGAAATTGTTCGATCCTCATCATAGTAAAGTAAAAAAGAAAGTCAAACATTCATTTCGATTTGCAATTTCAGATCATCTCGAGGGCAAAAAAGAATAGGAAAAAGGATCAAATTGGGGCGTGAATACAGAAAAGATCAATCTTCCCCAGACGTATTTCTCCATCGTATAGAGCAACCGACCACAAAAATTACATACGGATACGGTTACATCAATACCTTCCAAAACGGAAACATAAATACTCGGAGAAAGGGTTTATACGAGGTTTTCGCTTCACTCGCATGTTCACCTAACCTGAAAAACTCCCAACCGAAACTGCACCGATCTCCACTCGCCGAGTTCACTCACTCACTCGCCCCTCCCTTTCCCTGATATGCGCCGGCCGCTCCCTCCGTCGATCCGCCGATGACCCACCAAGGCCGAGCCCAGAGCCACCGCCTCACCACCTGCCCCCGCCACCCCACCGCCACCCCTGTCACCGGCTTCTGCGCCTCCTGCCTCCGGGAGCGCCTCGCCGGCATCGACCCCTCCACCCACCAGGAGATCGCCGGCCGCCACCCGAGCCACCCCCTCCGCCGCTGCAAGTCCTACTCCTCCTCCGCCAGGCGCGACGGGCTCTCCGGCGCCTCCGCCGAGCCCCGCCGCAAATCCTGCGACGTCCGGGCCCGGAGCACGCTTTCCGATCTTTTCACCCTCGACGACGGAGAGAAATGCGAGAGAGGCGAGGCCTTGTTCGGGTTGAGGGAAGAGGATGAGAATGAGCGGGAGCCGGAGGAGGAGGAGGAGGAGCACGAGGAAATTAGGGTTTGCGTGAGAAGCGTCCAAGCGAATGAGAATGTTGTCAATAATGGGAGTGTCGACGAGGGTTTTGATGATGAGGCGGAGTTCAAGACCATGAAGGAGTTTATAGATCTCGAGTGGCAGAGCAAGAAGCAGACGAGGAAGAACATCAGGGGCTTGTTGGAGGCAGCATCTGTGTTTCGGCGGAGATTGGGGAAATGGCATCGGAAGGAGAAGATGAAGAAGCAATGTGGTGGTAATGGTGACGATCTGGGGGTTGCAGCGGATGCGACAGGAAAGATCAGTCTGAGGAAGTTGAGGGAAGCACAATCTGAGGTCGGAGAGTATAGATTGGGAAGAAGATCGTGCGATACGGATCCGAGACTGTCGGTTGATGCTGGTAGGGTCTCGGTCGATGAAGTGAGGTGCTCCTTCGACGAGCCGAGGGCATCTTGGGATGGGTATTTGGTCGGGAGGAGTTATCAGTACCCGCGGCTCAATCCGATGGTGTCGTTTCTCGAGGACGTGAAGGTGATCGATATTGGTTTCAAGAACAGGGTTTTGGTTGAAGACAAGTTGAAGGTGGTGAATGAGGAGGGTGGGAGGAGCCCCGGTGGGTCTGTTCAGACGAGGGATTATTACAAGGAGCCATTTTGTTCACAGAGGCGGAGGAGGAGTTTCGAGCGGTTGAATTCCACTAGGAAGGGAAGTTTAGTGGATGTTGATGATGTGAAGTTGGTATCGAATATGAAGATCTCTCCTGCCTCCACAGAATTATTTTACGGGGCAAAATTGCTCATTGCGGAGGAAGAATTGAGGGGTTCGAGCTCAAAGTCCAGCAACGATGATAGGACGGAGAGTACCGAGTCTGCATCAAAGGATGATGGTTCTATTGCTGGTGGGGTTGATGAGAAACAGTTCAAGAAGTTGCCTGCTTGGCGAAAAGCATGGAATGTCTGGGGTTTGATTCAGAAAAGGAGCGAGCGCAAATGCATTGTTGAGGAAAGTCATGCTACTGAAAATTTGGAAGAGCAGCTGCCGCGAGTCTCCAATGGAGAAGCAAATGGTGCTCTGAGCCAGAGGATCAACTGCAGTTATGGTCGGAACTCCCCTAAGATTGACGGGCCTGGATCTTTGAATGGTGCAGGAGTCGCTGAGAGCAGAGGGATCGGTTTGAGGATTAGGGAGGAGTCTCCGTTGACGAGGAATCGCAGCGTGAAATACTCTCCGAACAATGTTGACAACGGCCTGCTAAGATTTTACTTGACTCCATCAAGGAGCTATGGAAGTAAATCTGTCAAGAGTAGGCTGCGGAAAGCACACACTTTAGCAAAGGGCGTTGTGTAATGTGCTGTATCTGTCATCGAAAAAGAATTCTGTGCTGTAAACTGTAAAGACATGCAAAATCTGTGTATTTCTTTCTTCTTCCTGGTTAGTTATAAGAACGGTGTATGTCATCAGTTCCCTTCTTCAAATAGCAAAGATGCAATTGCCAACTCTTTGGCGACCTTTCCTTTCTATGATTTTGATATCATTCTGGCGGATTTACTTAGGGCCATCAACATGTGGAAGGAAGCAAGAAAAGTTCTTTCTGGTGAAGCAAAGTTTTTGTTGACATCTGATGTGCATAAAGTTGACTCCATGGACTGTGTGATTGCGTTGTGAATTTTCTTACCGTGGAATTTGCCGGCTCACTCTCCCTCTTTCTTCGATGCATTTATCAGAAGTAAATGGCCGGATAAGAATTTTCTCTGTGATGACCCAGAAAACTTATGGAGAGGTAGAAGGAAACATTTTCCTTCGTAACTGGTTCCCAACTTACCTAGAGGCTCGGATGATGGTCACTACTACTACACTCATGAGTTCTGTTAGTAAAAAAAGTTAGATATACCGTTCGTGTCGTTCATAGTTTTCTTTTTGTTGCTAGGAAACATTCCTACTGTCATCAGTCAACTGCGTTTTTGCTATGCTGCTATGTATTTTGCCCAATACCGCGAATCTAATGAGCAACGCGCATGAGACATTTGGCTGGGTTTCGACGCTTTTGTGAGAGATTCAGACATGCTGAAACCATGAAGTAGAAACTGGAATACATGTCAACGTCGAAAATTTGAACTTTTGACAGATTCTCAAAGGAAAAGCCTTTGAGCGGCGCATACTTATTGAGGATTTCAGCCCACTTGCTTGTCGGAAGTTTTCCTCCTCAGCTCCAATCCCAGGAGTTCAACACTGACAGTTCAAATCTCTTGCGACACAGTGGATATCGTGTCCGCTACAATTTGCTCAGTAAATATCCGAACTATAGCTGCCTTCTTGAGGCGGCTAACAACTTCAGCTCACCTAGATTGGAGCTGAGAATTTGTTCGTCGATTTCTCACACAACCGACGACTTGGAATCTATCTAAGACTGCAAATTCCCTCCTCTCTTCTTCAGCTCACTCAACTCTTCCTTAATAGACAAATACTAGTCCTTCTTGGCCCGAAAATCTCTGAAAATTTTGTTTGCCTGCTCAGCAATCTGGGATTTCTTCGACCAATTTCAACTTAAGCAGTTGATCAACAGTTAAGATGGGACTGATTGCGAGCTTCTCTACCAAAAAATGCATCTCTTCCAGGTTCTCTGAGGACAGCAAGCCTGAGAAATCCAGGGCAAGAATGGAAGAAAGCTTCTTGCTATAAGTAGGCATTTCCACTGCCAAATTGGAACTTACATAAGTCGAAGGAGTTGGCGCGTGAGCTTCATCATGGTGCCGAGAAAGATGTTTCAAAGACTTCAAATAGTCATCAACATCTTCACAGAATTGAGCCTTGAAGTTCCTGGACTTTTCCCTCATCTTGTGCGTTGAAAGAATCGGATGCATAGCAGCAAGAAACGATACTTTGGTGAGTAAAGATGTCCTCGATCATTTTCAGTGTCAGAGCCATATTTGGAGTATTCAGTCGTATCACTTGTACTATCATCCTTTAGACAAGTCAATTACTGACTCTTCATTTCTGGTGTTGACTCGAGCTGGCATTTTGTAAGATTTTCAAGTTCTTTGCCTAGGGCACTGCCTAAACGTTCTAATGCCAAAATGTCCAACAAAGTCCGACGTATTCAGCAGAGAGTCAAGTGTGAACCGAAATCTCATCAGGGGGAACAGGAGATTTCAGCCACATGTTTGATCTGGCAATGTGCAACAAGGCAAAATTGCAACAGAAGGCTGGGAAGGATCTTTCCAAATTGATATTTATGATCTCATGGAAATGGAAACTGCTTGAGGGAGATTCTAAGATGATTAGAGGACAACTAGGCCAGTGAGCAAGGTAAAATCAGTTGTATGTCTGCAGATATTCAAATGTCCCATAAGGCCAATAATGCCGTGCCGTTGGTGCGGCGCACGTGCTTTCCTTGCGGTGGTTCGTGAAACTGCAGATGTTATTTCACCTTCCAAATGATGCAAATCTTGTTCGAATATGAGCTAGCTCTGTTATCTCTTCTCACCATGGATACGGACACTACGCAGAAACTTGTGAATGGACTAGAGGCATCAAGTTTGATTGCAGTTTAGATATCTCCGCGTTGTGCATTGCCTCTGGACTACTTTTTTGTTTTCTCCAACAAACTCTACTATTTGATGCAGCACAAACCTTCAACATAAATTTAGCAAACCTTTAACTATGGCCCCTGAATTTCAAGCAGTAAAGTCCACGGGAGGATGTGGAGTATTTAGTTATGATTCATCGAATATTAAAATTTGAAGACTGCGCTGCGATGATGAGTGAGCCCAACTTCAGTGTGTAAACATCAGGTTTGTCCCCATTTTGGAGTAGATAAGGCATGCAGAGATGATGTAGGATGGCAAAAACGTCTCCGACCTACAAAAGTTTAGCTCTTTAACCAAGCTTCATGCGATTTTTATTGTATCTGACTCCATGCCACTCTTGGAAGGGCTTCTGCAAAACTCTTGTCCGGAATTTATCGAAGGAGGAGGTTCTGGATAAGAGCAGACAAGTCGTCCTCTTTCTTTCGCAACAATTCAGTTGATTTCCTAGTTCTTTAAGTTTCTCGCGAATCTTGACTGTTCAACAAGAAACTGAGTTTCCTTCTGCCGATCTAAAGACTGCGCAAACTCGCATGGAGGCCTGCCGTTAGATTGTACACCTTTATACTACACTCAATGTCTTCTCTGAAAGTAGAGGACTCATCTTGGGTCTGAAGACTCGTTTCTGAACGTGCAAACCTCACTCCAAGTGTCACTGCCTAGAGAATTGGATCATTCTCGAGTTTTCTGAATGATGGACCGTGACCGATTCGAGAAGGCGAACCTCGAGTATTTTAAGTACTAAGATTTTCTTAATGTGTTTTAGAATACTCTTGGGGGCAGACATTTTTGTAATTGTACCTTATTCTTGTAATTCTATTGGCCGATAGAGAGGTGGCCTTTGAGTGGAGATAGGGAGGTGCAATCTCCACCGTTAGATTAAGGAGAGATCTACGGATACGATCAGTTGTGTATTTATATATAAAGGGGTCTCTTCTTCTCATTTGTAATCTCATTTTCAAGTGAAATACAATCTAGAGCTTCTCTCTAGAGTTTCTCTCTCTAAAATTCTTGTGAGTGAGCACGGTTATGCTAATCGTGACACGAAGCAATCGACCCGTGGGACTACCATTTCGTTTCCTATACTCATTGTCAATATGATCTTGTCGATTCACCGCCACGTTCCTGATCTTAACTCCCATTTGAGAAACTAAAAAGGATCCGATAGGTGCTGATAATAAGTTCAAATAGATGAAATGATCCTCTCCAATATTCCAAGATGATACCACTGGCAGTAGCCAAACGAACAATTTTAAGAGGGAAATGACACAAACAGTGACTGTATTGAACAAATTAAAAGTTCAGGGATTAATTTGTTCAATGTCATCCCTGAACATTTTGTATATGTTCAATTCAATCCGTGAACTATATGAAAATGTTCAATGCAGTCCTTTCCATTAATTCAAGTTGAGGGACTACTACATTGAACATTTTCATATAGTTCAGGGACTGAATTGAACATGTATCAAAAGTTCCTGGATGATATTGAACAAAATAAAAGTTCAGAGATCACATTGAACATTAGCCTAAAGTTCAAGGGTTACATTGAACAGATTAAAAGTTTAGGGACCAAATTGCATATTAGGTTAAAGTTCAGGGACTGTTTATGTTATTATCCCACTTTAAAACGAAGAGCTTTAACGTCATAGAAGGCAAGAACATCACAGCCGAACTAGCTTTAATGTCCCACATAGGATAGAAGGCAAGAACATGGCAGCAAAGCCAGGGATAAATACATGAGGTCGTCCTCGTTAAAAAGTCACGCAGCCATGTGGTGAGCACAAAGCGAACTATTCTTTCGCCTTTTACTAAAGAATACCGTGTGCTCGCCATATTCAGTGGCATACGCCAATTTTTGAAGGGGTTTCTTCATTCGAGGGAGCTCCTAAAATAGAGTTTGAATAATTGTTTATGTATAGCATAACAAAGCTATGTTGTTCTTGGAAAGCGTCGGAAGCAGTTTCAACACTGGCACATTCTGCAAATTTCTCTCAACACTAAAATTTTGATTTATGTGGCATTTTTGTTTGGAGTTCGGAGAAGTGACGCGTTTGACAGTTCTTAAAAACACAAGGGCATGCTTCTTCCCTTGTGGGTACAAACCAACCTTCGTGGAGAGTAGCAAAGGCACGTAGAAATTACTCTCCAAAGGCACGTAGAAATTATATAAGATGGCAAAAATGTTTCAATGACATAGAATCCTTGATACTAAGATCTGATCATAGACTTTAGGGACGGACACGGAACTCAATTCCGTCCTGCGAAGCCCCATTCCAAATGGGGCAATTTCTTTTGCCCATGAAAAATTGTTCCGGCGCCGCTAATATGCCCCTTTAGCATAACATTTATAAAAAATATATTAATTACTAGCAGTACAATAAAATGTCATCACTATATCCTATTAACGTATTATAGTTTATTACCCACTTAATTTAAGATTCATGATGTCAATCTGTCTCTACTTTGAGATACCAGCAATGCTCCCAACTCACAAGTCATTTCAAGTTTGGTTAATACCACGAAAAATCCCGAACCGATACACCTGTGATAAATTTATCAAAACCTAATTTTTTGATTACTAAAAGCCCAAACTGATATGTCTGTGACAAATTTACCCCAAACTAATGTTTTGACCACAAAAAACTCCAAACTGGTACATTTGTAACAAATTTACTCTCTGTTAGTTTTCGTTATATTAGATTAATTCCATAAAAATTTACAAACTGGTACACCTGTGATAAATAGATGATAAAATCCAAAACCGGTACATCCGTCAGTTACCGTGTGTCATTTAACAAGCAATTTGACAATAAAATTTAACGGAAACTAAAGGAGAGTAAATTTGTCACAGGTGTATTAGTTTGGGGTTTTTAGTAGTCAAAAACATTAGTTTGGGGTAAATTTGTTACAGGTGTACCAGTTCGGGATTTTTTGCGGTATTAACCCTTTCAAGTTTTAGTGTTTATGGATTCAGTTCCTTGAGGTGCAATGCCCTGAGGTTGAATTAGTCTCAAGTCTTAGCCATTGTTCAAGCGACCTTGTTCGATCACGTCAGAACCCGGCACGGCGCCGTCGTGCGACAAATGATACCCTCTTGACTTAACTGGGTATGTGACTACCTTCAAGTTGTAAGGGCTTTAAAACCACATATGGAGGCTTTCCTTGCTGAGAAGTAGTCCAACACCTGTGGCAATGTTGGATCCGGAGGAAGATGAACAGGAGCATGATTGAGGCTTTCGATAAATAACGCCGTGTCCCGTGCGCTGGCAATCCTCGGAACTTTCAGGCTCAAAAACCGGACTGTTAGCTTCAAAATCAACGTTGTTACTGGATCGGTTCGTGCTTCAAAATGCTGAACCTATGGAGCAATTGTTTCTTGCAACTGCTGTCCTCGTTAATAAAAAAAAACACGAATGAACTCCGATTCAGTTTAATCGGCTTTGCTTATTCATAAATAGAGCGGTACTTTATCATCTCTTGGGCTCTTTCGCATGGGTAACAACGAAAGAGCGGGAGTAACAGGACTGTGGATTCTTTGCTTCACACCTAGCCTTGCGTTTCTAGTTTTTGAGCATTCACTTGTTCTCTGCCTCATCATGAGTAAATGGATTGGCGTTCAATCGCCACCGACAAACAAAACGACACACGGATCGATTGCTTTCTCTAAGCCAAGTCAAGTGACTGCACAAACTTTTCTTTGTAAGGACTGGATTCGAACTCTGAACCAAAATCATCAGCCGCCATGTCCGAGCCGCCGACGCGTTCTTCTTCTTTTCTGGGACGTGAAACAGTGAAACTGAGTCCCACATTGGGCATGCGAAACGCATCACGGACCAGAGCAGGACACAAAGGAGGAGGCGATGCCATGGTGGAAAGCATACCTTTCTCGGCCTTTTGGCTAAGATCAAGTGTAGTATCTGTTCTTATCAGTTTAATATCTGATACGTGGGCCATCGGTCCACACGATATTAAATGAATTTTTCTAGGGGGAGAGGCCGCCACAGTAGCTTGCTACTGGGCCTCTCAAGCGTCGCTCGGGCGTTGCACTGCAGCCCTTGCCTGGCGCACCCCACCCAAGCCCAGTTGAAATAAATTTGCTTCTCTAGAGTTTGCCTTTTACTTGTGTTTATTTTGCACTTCTGGGTAGAAGCTGGAAATGGCTCTCGTTGGTAGCTCAATCAGCAAACGTGGAGGTTAGAAATAGAATTGGTGCCATGGATCCTCAATGCAAGAGGCAACAAGTAGCTGTTGTTCATTGAGGAAATCTCCTCTTGACTAATTTCAAGCTTGAAGATGCATTGGATTTTTTAGTCGTGCAAGAACACAAAAACATTCTAGTCGTTTGTCGGGTCTCCCTTGGACTCCTGCCCCAAACATTTGATCTACCATGACACTGCCCACCACTTGACAGTTGTCACTACTTGCTACATGAACTCAACTTACGTTGAGCATAGAAAATGCTGAGCAACTAGGACTGCTGGAAAAGCAATCCGACGTGAAAAGCAAACAATAGAAAACAGATTGTATTATGCTTTTACTCACTTCCATTTTGATTCATACATTATACAATGACGCGACGAGAAGGGATTGTTACCTGCACAGAATTGTTTATTCTTGCACGCAACAGAAAGTAGAAACTATGTACTTCAAGCAGGCCATTCTTTAGCTTGAACCAGCGAAGCAAATGGCAATCAAAGACATCCGACAAAATCGCAAACAGACCGAGATCACTGTGGAAACAAGTTTTTGGGCTGGAAGAGACCTGCACTTTCAGCGGAGCGTCCCCACTGCCCTCTTATATATGTGTACCACCTCGCTAACAAGAGAAAAGCTCCCAATTTGATCGCGCTGAGGACTGCCAAGAGCCAAAAGAAGTAATGGAGGTGACCGTAGTTCAGATTGTCCGGTATTCATCCTGGCTTCCCGTGTCTTGTACTCATACTCGTGACAATAGTCACCAGGACAGAGCTCAAGTAGTTTCCGAGTGGATTCGTGGTGAGCTGGAGAGCAGAGCACGTGCTCCTCATGGCAACGGGCGCTTGCTCGTAGAAAAACTCCAATTGGCCAAAGAACGTGAACACTTCTGCACAACCGATTAGGAAGTACTGGGGGACCTGCCAGAATATTGACATCGGTATGTGCTCGTAATCATAGCAGTCATGCCTCCTTACCATCTTCAGATTAAGGACCTCTAGTGTTGCTGCTGATATCATGGTGAAGACTAATATGAAGAGGCCGATCCCTATTCTCTGTAGTTGGGTCAGCCGTTTTTGTGACCCGTGAATCTCCTTGCCACCGGAACAATGGAGTAGTCGTATGTAGGGACCCAGAATATAACGCTGACGGTGCCAAAGATGGAGAGAGAGGCTGCTGGAATTATGAAGCTAGAGTGTCCAACTTTAGGGTCCATAGTATTGCCTAGTAAAATAAACAAGGTACCCATCTGGTTGTACACAGTGGCAAAGACGATTCCGGTGGCCCATACAGGAAGCAGCCGTATGATTGCCTTTAGCTCCTCCACTTGGGTGACAGTGCACAGCCTCCAGGGATTCACGGATTCCTTAATGTGATTGGTTTGTGTTTCCACAGCAGCTTTGTCAAAGAAACTGAAGATTTAGAAAATGCAAAGAAACTAATTTTAGGACAAGTGAGCGTGCAGAAGGATTTCTTGAAATGTAAAGCATCCTAACATAATTATATTACGGGGAAAAATTGCTCATTGTGGAGGAAGAATTGAGCAGATATTTCACCTTCCAAATGGTGCAAATCTTGTATGAATAGATGCTAGCTCTGTTATATATTTTCACCATAGATATGGACACTTCACAAAACCTTGTGAATGGATTGGAGGCGTCAAGCGTGCTTTCAGTTTCAGATATCTCCGCATCGCGCATTGCCTTTGGACTAATTTTTGTTCTTTCACAATATCCACTATTTTATGCAGCACAAACTTTCAACAGAAATTCAGCAACCTTGTGAAGCCCATGAGAGGATGTAATGGAGTATTCAGCCGTACGCTGCTACGAGTGAGCGAGCCCAACTTCAGTGTATAAACATCTGGTTTGTCCCCATATTGGAGAGTAGCTAAGGCGTGCATGGATGATGTAAGATGGCGAAAATGTCTCACTGAAATTCAAAAGTTCAGCTCTTTAACGAGTCTTCATGCGATATCTGACTCCATACCTACTCTTGGAAGGGCTTCCCCAATGCTCTCGTCTGGAATTTATTGGAGGAGGTTCTGGATAAAAGTGACAAGTCGTCCTCCTCTTTCTTTTGCAACAATTGAGTTGATTTCCTAGTTCTTTAAGTTTCTCACAGATCTCAACCGTTCAACCAAAAACTGAGTTTCCTTCTGCCGATCTAAAGACTGCGCAAACTCACCTGGAGGCCCACCGTTAGATTTGACAGCTTCATACTACACTCATCTCTTCTCCGAAGGTTGAGGACTCATCTTGGGTCTGTAAGACGGCGTGTTTTCTGCACGTGCAAACCTCACTTGAAACAGCGAATGGGGACTACCATTTCCATTCGCCATTATGGTTTTTGATCTTAGCTCCCATTTGAGAAACCAAAAAGGACCTGATAGGTGCAGATACAAGTTAAATGGATGAAATGCTCCACTCCAACATTCGGAGATGATTCCACCAGCGGTAGCAGCACGAACAGTTCTAAGTCCCACATTGGGAAAGAGGCAAGAACATGGAAACAGGGCCACTCACAAAAACATGAGGTCGACCGGAAAGAAAAGTTACGCAGCCATGTGGTGAGCACAGAGCGAACTATTCTTTCGCCTTTTACTAAAGAATACCGTGTGCTCGCCACAATCAGTGGCATACGCCTATTTTTGGAGGGGCTTCTTCAGCTGAAGGATCTCCTAAAATAGAGTTCAAATTATGACTGGCTGTTCTTGATTGTCATTGAAACTTCGCTATGTTTGACAGATTATGGAACCCTATAGCAATTTCCTACACTTGCAAACTTTGACATATTTCAAGTAACCTCGTGGATAATTTTACCTTAGAGCTGACATAATCTATCTTTCTCTGTGGCAAACGCCGATAGTGCACTGCCGATCACCAAACGATCGGCCCACAGATGACTCTGGAGTTGCAAGAGTATAAACCACAGAAGAGACTTTGTTTGGACTTTTATACCTTCGTCTAAAAGTGGCAAAGCACCTGATGCCAATAATCAGAATCCTAGGAAGTAGGAAGTCCTAAGTTGAAAAGAGGGGACACGTTTAACAGGGATCCACTCGAAAAAAATCCCAATCGGGTCATCTGCTAGAATCGGGTAGCCGTGTGGTGAGCATGGAGCGAACTATTCTTTTCTTTTGCCCTTTATGAGAGAGTACTGCTTCCGTGTGTTCACCGTAAGCGAGCAGCATCCTCCAATATTTTGGAGGGACTCTCTTAACCTTAGAGAACTCTCCTAGAGACAAAAGCGAAAAACTCAAATGCCCGAGCAAAATTTCAGATAGCTTCCTTCATCACAAAGATGCTTCACATTTAGTACTCAAAAAGCAGTTTGAATGCAACGTAATGCAAACTCCAGCATCTTGTCAAATATCAGTTTCTCTAAAGTTGGTTAAAGGTGACATCCATCACTGTCCTCCATCCAATTTTCAAGCTCTTAAAGTGGAGATAACATACGCATGTTCTCGTCAACTACTTCGGTAATACCTTCCGGCTTCCACATCTCTCTCTATTTTGGGCGTGCACTAGGGCCTGGTTAGCTTCAAATCGAACTTATCCTGGCACCCAATTCAGGCTTCGAGCATCCTTACTTCTTCATCGTAGCCATACCGGTCCGCGCCAGACCGTGGACTGCCTCACCCAAATCCTTTGCCCATTTCAAGTTCTCGCCACTTGTCCAATATGGAGAATACCAGGTTCTAGGCAGTAAGCAGGCAAGGCGTTCTTTTGCCACCACTATCTATTAAATATCAGTGCCGTATCAAAATCAGTATGCTGCCATCTCCGAACCGCCGACATGTTCTGTTTCGATGCTCTCTTATCTCAACTCCACTGGAGGTTTTCATGAGTCTTCCAAGTCCGCTATGGTTCTTCTTTTTGGCGAAGAGAAACCATGGAAAGGAGTCCCACACAGGGAGTTGGACAAGAATCACGGACCAGAGCAGGACACAAAGGAGGAGGCGATGCCATGGTGGAAAGCATACCTTTCTCGGCCTTTTGGCTAAGATCAAGTGTAGTATCTGTTCTTATCAGTTTAATATCTGATACGTGGGCCATCGGTCCACACGATATTAAATTCATTTTTGTAGGGGGAGAGGCCGCCACAGTAGCTTGCTACTGGGCCTCTCAAGCGTCGCTCGGGCGTTGCACTGCAGCCCTTGCCTGGCGCACCCCACCCAAGCCCAGTTGAAATAAATTTGCTTCTCTAGAGTTTGCCTTTTACTAGTGTTTATTTTGCACTTCTGGGTAGAAGTTGGAAATGGCTCTCGTTGGTAGCTCAATCAGCAAACGTGGAGGTTAGAAATAGAATTGGTGCCATGGATCCTCAATGCAAGAGGCAACAAGTAGCTGTTGCTCATTGAGGAAATCTCCTCTTGACTAATTTCAAGCTTGAAGATGCATTGGATTTTTTAGTCGTGCAAGAACACAAAAACATTCTAGTCGTTTGTCGGGTCTCCCCTGGACTCCTGCCCCAAACATTTGATCTACCATGACACTGCCCACCACTTGACAGTTGTCACTACTTGCTACATGAACTCAACTTACGTTGAGCATAGAAAATGCTGAGCAACTAGGACTGCTGGAAAAGCAATCCGACGTGAAAAGCAAACAATAGAAAACAGATTGTATTATGCTTTTACTCACTTCCATTTTGATTCATACATTATACAATGACGCGACGAGAAGGGATTGTTACCTGCACAGAATTGTTTATTCTTGCACGCAACAGAAAGTAGAAACTATGTACTTCAAGCAGGCCATTCTTTAGCTTGAACCAGCGAAGCAAATGGCAATCAAAGACATCCGACAAAATCGCAAACAGACTGAGATCACTGTGGAAACAAGTTTTTGGGCTGGAAGAGACCTGCACTTTCAGCGGAGCGTCCCCACTGCCCTCTTATATATGTGTACCACCTCGCTAACAAGAGAAAAGCTCCCAAGTTGATCGCGCTGAGGACTGCCAAGAGCCACAAGAAGTAATGGAGGTGACCGTAGTTCAGATTGTCCGGTATTCATCCTGGCTTCCCGTGTCTTGTACTCATACTCGTGACAATAGTCACCAGGACAGAGCTCAAGTAGTTTCCTAGTGCATTCGTGGTGAGCTGGAGAACAGAGCACGTGCTCCTCATGGCAACGGGCGCTTGCTCGTAGAAAAACTCCAATTGGCCAAAGAACGTGAACACTTCTGCACAACCGATTAGGAAGTACTGGGGGACCTGCCAGAATATTGACATCGGTATGTGCTCGTAAGCATAGTAGTCATGCCTCCTTACCATCTTCAGTTTAAGGACCTCTAGTGTTGCTGCTTATATCATGGTGAAGACTAATATGAAGAGGCCGATCCCTATTCTCTGTAGTTGGGTCAGCCGTTTTTGTGACCCGTGAATCTCCTTGCCACCGGAACAATGGAGTAGTCGTATGTAGGGGCCCAGAATATAACGCTGAGGGTGCCAAAGATGGAGAGAGAGGCTGCTGGAATTATGAAGCTAGAGTGTCCAACTTTAGGGTCCATAGTATTGCCTAGTAAAACAAAAAAGGTACCCATCTGGTTGTACACAGTGGCAAAGACGATTCCGGTGGCCCATACAGGAAGCAGCCGTATGATCGCCTTTAGCTCCTCCACTTGGGTGACGGTGCACAGCCTCCAGGGATTCACGGGTTCCTTAATGTGATTGGTTTGTGTTTCCACAGCAGCTTTGTCAAAGAAACTGAAGATTTAGAAAATGCAAAGAAACTAATTTTAGGACAAGTGAGCAGAAGGATTTCTTGAAATGTAAAGCATCCTAACATAATTATATTACGGGGAAAAATTGCTCATTGTGGAGGAAGAATTGAGCAGATATTTCACCTTCCAAATGGTGCAAATCTTGTATGAATAGATGCTAGCTCTGTTATATATTTTCACCATAGATATGGACACTTCACAAAACCTTGTGAATGGATTGGAGGCGTCAAGCGTGCTTTCAGTTTCAGATATCTCCGCATCGCGCATTGCCTTTGGACTAATTTTTGTTCTTTCACAATATCCACTATTTTATGCAGCACAAACTTTCAACAGAAATTCAGCAACCTTGTGAAGCCCATGAGAGGATGTAATGGAGTATTCAGCCGTACGCTGCTACGAGTGAGCGAGCCCAACTTCAGTGTATAAACATCTGGTTTGTCCCCATATTGGAGAGTAGCTAAGGCGTGCATGGATGATGTAAGATGGCGAAAATGTCTCACTGACATACAAAAGTTCAGCTCTTTAACGAGGCTTCATGCGATATCTGACTACATACCTACTCTTGGAAGGGCTTCCCCAATGCTCTCGTCTGGAATTTATTGGAGGAGGTTCTGGATAAAAGTAACAAATCGTCCTTCTCTTTCTTTTGCAACAATTGAGTTGATTTCCTAGTTCTTTAAGTTTCTCACAGATCTCAACCGTTCAACCAAAAACTGAGTTTCCTTCTGCCGATCTAAAGACTGCGCAAACTCACCTGGAGGCCCACCGTTAGATTTGACAGCTTCATACTACACTCATCTCTTCTCCGAAGGTTGAGGACTCATCTTGGGTCTGTAAGACGGCGTGTTTTCTGCACGTGCAAACCTCACTTGAAACAGCGAATGGGGACTACAATTTCCATTCACCATTATGGTTTTTGATCTTAGCTCCCATTTGAGAAACCAAAAGGACCCGATAGGTGCAGATACAAGTTAAATGGATGAAATGCTCCACTCCAACATTCGAAGATGATTCCACCGGCGGTAGCAGCACGAACAGTTCTAAGTCCCACATAGGGAAAGAGGCAAGAACATGGAAACAGGGCTACTCACAAAAGCATGAGGTCGACCGGAAAGAAAAGTTACGCAGCCATGTGGTGAGCACAGAGCGAACTATTCTTTCGCCTTTTACTAAAGAATACCGTGTGCTCGCCACAATCAGTGGCATACGCCTATTTTTGGAGGGGCTTCTTCAGCTGAGGGAGCTCCTAAAATAGAGTTCAAATTATGACTGGCTGTTCTTGATTGTCATTAAAACTTCACTATGTTTGACAGATTATGGAACCCTATAGCAATTTCCTACACTTGCAAACTTTGACATATTTCAAGTAACCTCGTGGATAATTTTACCTTAGAGCTGACATAATCTATCTTTCTCTGTGGCAAACGCCGATAGTGCACTGCCGAGCACCAAACGATCGGCCCACAGATGACTCTGGAGTTGCAAGAGTATAAACCACAGGAGACTTTGTTTGGACTTTTATACCTTCGTCTAAAAGTGGCAAAGCACCTGATGCCAATAACCAGAATCCTAGGAAATAGGAAGTCCTAAGTTGAAAAAAGGAGACACGTTTAACAGGGATCCACTCAAAAAAAATCCCAATCGGGTCATCTGCTAGAATCGGGTAGCCGTGTGGTGAGCATGGAGCGAACTATTCTTTTCTTTTGCCCTTTATGAGAGAGTACCGCTTCCGTGTGTTCACCGTAAGCGAGCAGCATCCTCCAATATTTTGGAGGGACTCTCTTAACCTTAGAGAACTCTCCTAGAGACAAAAGCGAAAAACTCGAATGCCCGAGCAAAATTTCTGATAGCTTCCTTCATCACAAAGATGCTTCACATTTAGTACTCAAAAAGCAGTTTGAATGCAACGTAATGCAAACTCCAGCATCTTGTCAAATATCAGTTTCTCTAAAGTTGGTTAAAGGTGACATCCATCACCGTCCTCCATCCAATTTTCAAGCTCTTAAAGTGGAGATAACATACGCATGTTCTCGTCAACTACTTCGGTAATACCTTCCGGCTTCCACATCTCTCTCTATTTTGGGCGTGCACTAGGGCCTGGTTAGCTTCAAATCGAACTTATCCTGGCACCCAATTCAGGCTTCGAGCATCCTTACTTCTTCATCGTAGCCATACCGGTCCGCGCCAGACCGTGGACTGCCTCACCCAAATCCTTTGCCCATTTCAAGTTCTCGCCACTTGTCCAATATGGAGAATACCAGGTTCTAGGCAGTAAGCAGGCAAGGCGTTCTTTTGCCACCACTATCTATTAAATATCAGTGCCGTATCAAAATCAGTATGCTGCCATCTCCGAACCGCCGACATGTTCTGTTTCGATGCTCTCTTATCTCAACTCCACTGGAGGTTTTCATGAGTCTTCCAAGTCCGCTATGGTTCTTCTTTTTGGCGAAGAGAAACCATGGAAAGGAGTCCCACACAGGGAGTTGGACAAGAATCACGGACCAGAGCAGGACACAAAGGAGGAGGCGATGCCATGGTGGAAAGCATACCTTTCTCGGCCTTTTGGCTAAGATCAAGTGTAGTATCTGTTCTTATCAGTTTAATATCTGATACGTGGGCCATCGGTCCACATGATATTAAATTCATTTTTCTAGGGGGAGAGGCCACCACGGTAGCTTGCTATTGGGCTTCTCAAGCGTCGCTCGGGCGTTGCACTGCAGCCCTTGCCTGGCGCACCCCACCCAAGCCCAGTATAAATATGTTTGCTTAACAAGTTATCACCTAGTACTATAACTTCTGTTTATTCTGCACTTCTGATACTCTGATGAAGGCTTGAAAGAGAAAGATCCAGTGGGTCGAAGTTGGAAGTCTCCTCTTGACGTGCAAGAACACAAAAACATTCTAGTCGTTTGTTGGGTCGGACTCCTGCCTCAAACATTTGATCAACCATGACACTGCCCGCCACTTGACAGTTGTTACTACATGAACTCAACTTACATTAAAGCATAGAAAAGGCTGCGCAACTAGGACTGCTGGGAAAGCAATCCAACGTGAAAAGCATTGAGAGAGAATAGATTGCATTATGCTTTTACTCACTTCCATTTTGATTCTTACATTATACAAGTAGAGCTTTCTGAAGCTTTGATTGATTGTTATAGTAGAAACTGGCAGTAGAAACCGTGCAGAAGAAACTGGAATGCATGTCCACGTCGTAAATTTGAACTTTAGACAGATTTTTCAAAGGAAAAGCCTTTTACGGGTGCACACTAATCGAGGATTTCAGCCCACTGGCTTGGCTTATGTTTTCTTCTTCAGTTCCAATCCCAGGATTTCAGCACTGGCAATTTGAATCTCTCGTGACACAGTTAATATTGAGTCTGCCATGATTTTTGGCTCAGCGATTATCCCATCAATTGCCACCTTCTTCAACTCAAGTCTGCTAACAACTTTGGCTCACCAAGATTGGAGCTGAGAATTTGTTCATCAATTTGTTGCACAACCGACGAATTGGAATCTATCTGAGACAGCAAATCCCCTCCTCTCCTCTTCAGCTCACTCAACTCTTTCTTAACAGACAAATACTTGTCCTTCTTGGCCTGAAGATCTCCAAAAAATATGTGAGCCTGCTCACCAATCCAGGATTTCTTCGACCAACATTTACTTGAGCAGTTTATCAACAGTCACGATGGGATCACTTGTGAGCTTATCTACCGGAAAACATATCTCTTCCGGGTTCTCTGAGGACAGCAAGTATGAGAAATCTAGGGCAAGAATGGAAAAAAGCTTCTTGCAATAAGTAGACATTTCCTCGGCCCAATCAGAACTTGCATAAGTCGAAGGAATTGACGCATGAGCTTCTCATCATGCTGAGAAAGAAAATGTTTCAAAGACTCCACATAGTCATCAACATTGTCAGAATTGAGCCTGAAGTACCTGGACTTCTCCGACATCTTGCGTCTCGAAAGCATTGGAAGCATAGCAACTAGAAACAATACTTTGGTCAGGAGCAATGTCCTCACGCTCCTTTTCAGAGTCAGAGCCATATTTTGAGTAGTCACTCGTATCACTTGCACTATCATCCTTTAGATAACACAAGTCTAATACAGACTCTTCAATTCCGGTGTTGGCTAGAGCTGGCATTTTGTAAGATCGTCGAGTTCTGGGCCTAGAGAACTGCTGAAATGCTCTATTGTCAAAATTTCCAACAAAGTCCGACGTATTTGGCAGAGAATCAAGTGTGAGTTGAAACCTAATCAAGGGGAACAGAAGATTTCAGCCACATGTTTAATCTGTCAATGTGCAACAAGGAAAAACTGCAACAGAAGGCAGGGAACGATCTCTACACCTTCATATTCATGATTTCATAGAAATGGAAACTGCTTGAGGGAGATTCTAAGATGATTAGAGGACAACTAGGCCAGTGAGCAACGTAAAATCAGTTGTATGTCTGTAAATATTCAAATGTCCCATAAGGCCCTTAATGCCGCGTCGCTAGTGCAGCGCACATGCTTTCCTTGCGGTGGTTTGTGATACTGCAGATGTTGTTTCACCTTCCAAATGATGCAAATCTTGTTTGGATATGTGCTAGCTAGGTTATCTCTACACACCATGGATATGGACAAATCACAAAAACTTGTGAATGGACTGGAGCCGTCAAGTTTGCTTCCAGTTTCAGACATCTCCACGTTCTGCAGTGTCTTTGGACTACTCTTTTGTTGACGGAGCACAAACCTTCAACAGGAATTTAGCAAACTTATTTATGGCCCCTGAATATCAAGCAGTGAAGTCCATGGGAGGATGTAGAGGAGTATTTAGTTTTTATTTGCCAAACATTAAAATTTGGAGACTACACTGCAAGCCTGCAATGGGTGAGCAATCCCAACTTCAGCATATAAACATCAGGTTTGTGCCCATATTGGAGTAGCTAAGGCGTGTACAGATGATGTATGACGGCGAAAGTGTCTCACTGACGTACAAAAGTTCAGCTCTTTAACCAGGCGTCATGCGAATTTGATTCTATCTGACTACATACCCACTCTCGGAGGCCTTCCCCAAAACTCTTGTCTGGGATTTATTGGAGGAGGTTCTGGATAAGAGCAACAAGTCGTCCTCCTCTTACTTTTCCCAACGATTCAGTCTATTTCCTAGTTATTTAAGGTTCTCACAAATCTCAACCGTTCAACTGGAAACTGAGTCTTCTTATGCTGATCTAAAGACTGCGCATACTCGCCTGAAGGCCCACCATTAGATTTGACAGTTTCATACGCCACTCATCTCTTCTCTGAAGGTTGAGGACTCATCTTGGGTCTGTAAGACGTCGTGTTTTCTGCATGCGCAAACCTCACTCGAGATGGCAAATGGGGACTACCATTTCGATTCACCACCATGGTTTCTGATCTTAGCTCTCATTTGAGAAACCAAAAAGGACCCATTAGGTGCTGATATTAAGTTAAACGGATGAAATGCTCCACTCCAATATTCCAACCAGCGGTAGCAGCACGGACAGTTCTAACGTCCCACACAGTAAAAGAGGCAAGAACACGGCAGCAAGACCAGTCAGAAAAATAGGAGGTCGCCCACAAGGAAGAGTCACGCAGCCATGTGGTGAGCACAGAGCGAACTATTCTCTCGCCTTTTACTAAAGAATACCGTGTGCTCGCCACAATCAGTGGCATACACCTATTTTTGGAGGGGTTCCTTCAACTGAGGGAGCTCCTAAAATAGAGTTCAAAATATGACTGTTCTTTGTAGTCATTGAAACCTGCACTGTGTTTGACAGTTTATGGAACCCTTACTTTGCAAGCGGTGAAAGCAATTTCAACACTTAATTCTGCAAGCTTTGACATATTCAAGTTACCTATTTCTGTTGAGCTTCGACCATGGAAAGGCTGATATCATCTTAACTTTCTCTGTGGCAAATGCCGGTAATGCACCGCCGAGCACAAAAGGATCAGCCCACAGATGACTCTGAGAGTTGCAAGAGCATAAACCACATAAGAGACTTTGTTTGGACTTGTACCTTCGTCTAAAAGTAGCCAAACACCTGATGCCAATAATCAGAATCCTAGGAAATAGGAAGTCCTAAGTTGAAAGGAGAAGAGACACGTTTGACAGGGATCTGCTCGAAAAAATCCCAATCAGGTCATCTGCCAGAATCGGGCGGCCGTGTGGTGAGCACGGAGTGACCTGTTCTTTTCTTTTGCCTTTGATGAGAGAGTACCGTTTCCGTGTGTTCACTGTAAGTTAGTGGCGTCCTCGATTATTTTGGAGGGACTCTCTTAACCTTAGGGAACTCTCCTAGAGACAGAAGCAAAAAACACAAATGCTGGAGCAAAATTTCAGATAGCTTCCTTCATCACAAAGATGCTTCACATTTAGTTCTCAAAAAGCAGTTTGAATGCAACGTAATGCAAACTCCAGCATCTTGTCAAATATCAGTTTCTCTAAAATTGGTTAAATGTGACATCCATCACCGTCCTCCATCCAATCTTCAAGCTCTTACAAGTGGAGATAACAACACGTATGTTCTCCTCAACTACTTCGGTAATGCCTTCCGGCTTCCACATCTCTCTCTCTCTCTCTCTCTTATGGGCGCGCACTAGGGACTGGTTAGCTTTAAATCGAACTTATCCTGGCACCCAGTTCATGCTTCGAGCATCCTTACTTCTTCGTCGTTTAATGCCATACCAGTCCACGCCAGACCGTGGACTGCCTCACCCAAATCTTTTTGCCCATTTCGAGTTCTCGTCACTTGTCCAATATGGAGAATGCCAGGCACTGGTGGTTTTCATGAGTCGTCCAAGTCAGCTATGGTTCTTCTTCATTTTGCGAAGGGAAACCATGAAAAGGAGTCCCACATGGGGAATTCGAAAAGAATCACATACCAGAACAGGACACAAAGGAGGAGGCTAGGCAACGTTCCAAAGCATACCTTTCTCGGCCTTTTGGCTAAGATCAAGTGTAGTATCTGTTCTTATCAGTTTAATATCTGATACGTGGGCCATCGGTCCACATGATATTAAATTAATTTGTCTAGGGGGAGAGGCCGCCACAGTGGCTTGCTACTGGGCCTCTCGCGCGTCGCTCGGGAGTTGCACTTCAGCCCTTGCCTGGCGCACCCCACCCAAGCCCAGTCGAAGTAAATTTGCTTCTCCAGTATTGTGTTAGCGTGTCATAATCACTTTCGTTTATTTTTGTACTTTGTTTAATTGACACATATTTTTTGGTTTTCTACTTGGTACGCGAAGACGATGCTTTTGTGTTGCTTAACTAGTCCGCAAAGCTCTCGGGTGCGGTCTCCGACTCTCTGCCTCTCTGTGTTGCTGAAAAACTATTGGGTTGTAGCTGTTGGAAGCCAAGCAAACATCATTCCTGAAGCGAAGAATCCAAAAGACAATGGTGATCTGTCAGTGTTTCTCGGGTTTATCTGTGCTAAGTGGTCCCGTTCTATTATACACTGAGCATTGGAGTCTTTTTATGATGGTGAATGTTCCACAAATTCATGGCTCCTTGTCAAAAAGCCCACCCTAGTTCTTCTTATGAAACGTACCACATTGGATGAAAGGCAAGAACATGGGCAGCAAGGCCAGTCACAAAAGACGAGGTTGTAAAATTGGGCAAATCACGCAGCCATGTGATGAGCACAGAGCAAACTATTCTTTCGCTCTTTACTAAAGAATACCGTGTGCTCGTCACAACTAGTGGCATACGCCCGTTTTTGAAGGGGCTTCCTCAACTGATTTTTTCTTAGCCCCTTAAAACATGTCTCGCTTAGCAACTGTCTCCTAACGACAATCAATTAGCTTCAGATATTGAACTAGCTGAACTTAGCTATACAAAAGAAACTAGCTGAACTTAGCTATGCAAAAGATTCCACCCTGAGATAACAATAATGCTCACAATTCATTCCAAGTTTTACTGTTTTATGGAATCAGTTCCTTGAGAGCACCGCCCCGCTATTGAATTAGTCTCAAGTCTAATCATTTTTCAAGCGATACTCATTTGACCGACGTCAGAACCCGAACACTGCACTGCTGATCGCCAAATCATACCCTCTTGACTAACAGGCTATATGTGACCACTTCGAGTTGTAGGAGCTTAGAACAGAGAGCCTGTTTATGGAGTTTTCCCTTGCTGAAGAGTAGCCAACACCTGTGGCAATGTCGGGGCTCAGAGGAAGAGAAGTATGTGACTATCTCCATATGTTCATTAAAGAATCGTGACCGTGCGCTCGCAATCCTTGTAACTCTCAAATTCGAAAACTGGACTGTTAGCTTCCAACCAACGTTATCAATGGACCAGTTCAGGCTTCAAAATGCAGAACATATGGAGCAAATGTTTCTTGCATCTGCTGTCCTAATTAAAGAAAAAATGAACCAACTCCAGTTCAGTTTAGTCGGCCGGCATAGCCATATGTACAGAGTAGTATTTTAGCATCTCTTGGGCTCTCTCGCATGGGTAACAACGAAAGAGCAGGAGTAATAGGACCATAGATTCTTGCTTCACACCAAGCCTTGCGTTTCTAGTTTTCGAGTTTTCCCTCTGTTCTCTGCCTCATCGTAAGTAAATGGATTGGTGTTCCATTGCCGCCAACAGACAACACACAGATCGATTGCTTTTCTAAGCCAAGTGACTGCATAATCTTTCTTGTAAGTCCCACCCATCGGTGGCCGCGTTGGTTTGCGCTCAGTTCCTTTCGCGAGAGGTCCTGGGTTCAAACTCGCTCATCGGTGATTTAAGTGGGGGTCGTGGCGGTGGGATGCTGCGCTAGCCCCCCTCGAGGACTAGTCGGGCATCACCGCTGGTTTGAGCCCTAGCTCGCCGGCTGCGCGGACACCTCGGTTATCAAAAAAAAATAAAAAATAAAAAAAAATCTTTCTTGTAAGGATTGGATTAGAACTCTGAACCAAAATCAGTACGCTGCCATATACAACCCCATGAGATTGTTCTGTTTCAATCCTCTCTCGATCTCAAACTCCACTGGAGGTTTTCGTGAAACGGTGAGACTGTCCCACACAGGGAATGCGAAAAGCATGACGGACCAGAGCAGGACACAAAGGAGGAGGCTAGGCAACGTTCCAAGCATACCTTTCTCGGCCTTTTGGCTAAGATCAAGTGTAGTATCTGTTCTTATCAGTTTAATATCTGATACGTGGGCCATCAGTCCACATGATATTAAATTAATTTCTCTCGGGGGAGAGGCCACCACGGTAGCTTGCTACTAGGCTTCTCAAGCGTTGCTCGGGCATTGCACTGCAGCCCATGCCTGGCGCACCCCACCCAAGCCCAGTCGAAATAAATTCGGTTCACCAGTATTCGCTTATTGTTGTTATCACTAGTGTTTATTTCTGCTCTTTGTTTGGGTGGAACGTATTTTTGGTTTGCCAGTTTTTAGAATTGGGGGCCTTGCATCCTCAAAGCAAGAGCCAACGAGTAGCTGTTGTTCATTTCTGACAAAAATGGCCCACGTTGGGGAGAAGTAGACGATGCTTCTGATAGGAGGAAATATCCTCTAAACTGATTCAAGGCTTGAACATGCACAATGTCTACTCGTGCAACAACATAAAAGACATTGCGATCGTTTGTTTCGTGTCGCCGTTTGTCGGGTCTCCCCAGGACTCCTGCCTCAAACATTTGATCCGACGTGACACTGCCCACCACTGAATGAATAATTGTTACTGAATGAACCCAACTTACATTGAGCATAGAAAAAGCTGAGCAACAAGGACCGAAGGAAAAACAATTTTTGCACGGGACTTCAGCGCAATCTGACGTGAAAAGCAAACGCGAGAAAATAGATTGCGCTATACTTTTACTTTCACTTCCATTTTGATTCTTAGATTACACAATGACACAACGAAGCAATTGGTAACCAGTTGTTTTTTCATACACACAACAGAAAGTAGAAACATGTACTTCACTTCAAGCAGGCCATTCTTTAGCTTGAACCGGCGAAGCAGATGCCGATCAAGACATCTGTTTAAGTCACGCTCCAAACTGAGGTCGCTGTGGAAACAAGTTTTTGGGCTGGAAGAGACCTGCACTTTCAGCGGAGCGTCCCCACCGCCCTCTTATACGTGTACCACCTCGCTACCAAGAGAAAAGCTCCCAAGTTGATCACGCTGAGGACCGCCAAAAGCCAAAAGAAGTAATGGAGGTGACCGCGGTTCAGATTGTCTGGAATCCATCCCAGTTTCCCGTGTCTTGTACTAATAGTTGTGACAATAGTCACAAGGAGCGAGCTCAAGTAGTTTCCGAGTGCATTCGTGGTGAGCTGGAGAGCAGAGCACATGCTCCTCATGGCATCGGGCGCTTGCTCGTAGAAAAACTCCAATTGCCCAATGAATGTGAACACTTCTGCACAACCGATGAGGAAGTACTGGGGGACCTGCCAGAATATTGACATCGGTACGTACGTGGAATCATAGTAGCCATGCCTCCTTACCATCTTGAGTCTAACGACCTCTAGTATTGCTGCCGATATCATGGCGAAGATGGATATGAAGAGGCCAATCCCCATTCTCTGCAGTTGGGTCAGACCGCTTTTGTGACCCGTGAATCTCCTTGCCACTGGAACAATGATGCGGTCGTATACAGGGACCCAGAATAGGACGCTGAGGGTGTCAAAGATAGAGAGAGAGGCTGCTGGAATTTTGAAGCTAGAATTTCCAACGTAAGGGTCCATAGTAGAGCCTTGTAAAACAAACAAGGTACCCATCTGGTTGTACACAGTGGCAAAGACGATTCCGGTGGCCCATACAGGAAGCAGCCGTATGATCGCCTTTAGCTCCTCCACTTGGGTGATGGTGCACAGCCTCCATGGATTCACGGGTTCCTTAATGTGATCGGTTTGTGTTTCCACAGCAGCTTTGTCAAAGAAACTGCAGATTTAGAGAATGAAAAGAAACTAATGTTAGGACAAGCGAGTGTGCTCAGGGATATCTTGAAATGTAAAGCATCCTAGCATTATTAAAATGAAATGGTTCAACTCATAAAGTAGAGCAAATGCAGAAATAAAAATTTCACCACTATAAATTTGATGAAGATAGCAAATCTCTTGAGGATCAGAGTTGATCTTAGGATTTGTATCCTAACTGTCTCACATAAACAGCAGTATAACCTTGGAACTAACAATCATGCAATTGATCCAATATGTGCTGCACGATTAAGAGATATATTGGGATTGCTCACTTTCAACCAACTCAAGTGACTGACTAATTTAACCTGAATGAATTGAGGAATCCTGATCTAAGAAAGGTTGAACAGAGTAATCACGCAGATGCAATTTGAAGCACTAACCTCAAATCTTGGGTATGATCAAGCTTGCGGCTTCCTTTGATTACAGACTCGGCGTCCGCAGTCTCATACAGGAGAGACTTGTCAGCTGGTACTTCCACTCGATATTTTCTGAAGGATGCCACCACCACTTGACAGAGACGCGTGAGGGGGCTCCCTCCAGGCTTTTGGTTACGATAAAGGCGAGTGCCCGAAAAGAAAGTACATACTGCAATTGCCATAGCAGCTGCTGGAATGCCGAAACCCAATCCCCAACCCACATTGTCTTGTATATAGACCAAAACAGAGGACGCAATGAGTGCGCCTATATTGATTGAGAAATAAAACCAGTTGAAGAAAGAACCCTTGCGTTTCTTTTCAGCCTCATCAGCATCATCAAATTGATCAGCTCCGTAGGATGAGACACAAGGCTTGATCCCTCCAGTCCCCAGGGCTATGAGATAGAGTGCTATAAAGCACACTGCGCTTTGGATATTCGTAGCGTGGCAATTATCTTTCCCTGTACAGGTTGGCTTTAGTCCCGTGACTGATGCCGAGAGCGTCAGCAGTGTCATCCCCTGTGTATAATGATATAATAAGTAAGGCTTGCCGAATCTTGATCGATTGTTAGAGTATGCTATCAGTACTGGTCGGTAAGCTGAATTTGTGAATGTTCAACAAAGAATGCGGAACCCCTCATTTGTGCAGCACAAACTGCGCAGGTTGATTATCAAGTACTCAGATGAGGAAAAATATGTAAATGCGACTTACAAGAACATAGATAATCGAGAAGCATGCTATAGTCCAATATCTCCCTAGATAGGCATCGGCGAAAAAAGCTCCAATCAAAGGAGTGATGTAGCACGTTCCTCCCCAGTTCGTAACATTGTTAGAAGCGGTTGTACTGTGTTGATGTAAGCGGTTCTTGAAGTAAAGCACCAGATTGGTGCTCATGCCATAGTATGCCAGCCTTTCACAACATTCATTGCCTACGGATAAGATATAGATACCATAAGCATCTTCTTTCTGTGAATAAGGTTCAATAAAGCTCTTTTAAGGAAGTGGTTGTGTGAAGTACCTAGAATAAAGGGGCAGGCCTTCCATGTTCCAGTTTTCTTTTTGTTGGCAGGGTTGCCTTTGTAGTCCACCGTTCCATCTTTCGTGTAAACATCTTCTTCCCCCATGGGTTTTGGCAATTCTCGTCTCTGCTTTGATTTGTCTCAATTTGGATTCTCGACAATGGTTGCAGAAGCTATAATGTCTTCAGGCTGCAATAGAGAAGCGCGATTCACATAAATCGTTTCTGCCTTCATTTCTCTACAAAGGCGAAATCTCCAAGGTTCCATTTGTGAAAGAGCGACAAATCGAGAACTGTGGTCAGGTTCGCCATTTCAAATTTCACTAAGTGAATGGAAATTCATGCTCTTTTTAAGGTGGATTTGCGAAGTCAAATTTTTTTCTTTTCCAGTCTATCACACCAGCTCATATATCACTTAATCTCGATTCTAATCTTGGAAATGGACCCGCGAACGGCACCATCTCTCATGAAACAAACAGCAAAGTTCTACAACTTCAGAGGCAGATCCGGAAGAATGCAATAGTTATTCCAATCCAATTCAGCATAACAAAATAACTAACTAAGCCAAACATAGTCATGAGTTGGGCCTGCATAAATCAGAGTAAAAGTAAATAATACCACGAGAATCTTCAATATCAATATCACACTTCGGCGAGCGAGCGAGCGAGCTCGAATTGCTCGATATTAGCAGCCGAACTCCCGATGCTTGTGACTAGCATCTATGGCCACATAAAGGGACGATGAAGGTCATACCCTCTAATTTGACTTTCTAAACATTGGTGGATTGGACTAATGAAGCACAGTCCGGTCAGCACAAGCATTGTGGATCTTTTACTTTTCTTTCAGAGTTGCAGAGCGAAGGAACTTCCGTATGATCACGAAAGTCGGCTAATCAAGAGTGCGCCCACACAGTTCATCCCGCTGGTTCAACGCAATTACAGTGATCAGCTCAAGATGTGGTCGGAAACGACACACGAGCGTCCACAGAACTCAAGAGCTCAAGAAACCGGGAAGTCAACCCACGAGTTTTGACCGACCGCGAGTGACGCAAAACAGCGCAGCTCATTGCTTACGGGACCAGCAACTCTCGACTGAACAGCTCACCGGAAAGAGAGAACGGCGAAACAGAAAAAAAAACCTGAAACGCTTTGCTGGCGAGGTGGTCATCGTCTCCAGCTCAAAGCGAAACATAGATAATGGAGCAGGCCCATGGAGACCTCAAGCTTTACCTGCGGTCGTCGGCTCCGTCGCGATGCTGGGTGCTCCGAGAGGGAGGAGGAATGCGCATCGGCGGCGACCGGAGACTCTCCTGCGACGGAGGAAGTGAACAAGACGGCGGTCGTCTCGAATCGCCACCGGCATCCGGAACGAGGGGAGCTTTATAAAGCTCGCACCGTGTTACTCAGGCAGTCAGCTATGCTTCCCAAGCAAATGGCACTTTTCGCAATTGTCTTTCCATTTTTCCATATCTTCTCTTCTTTTTATTATCATTTCTTTTTCTGCGGGTTTATAAAATTTGTAATATAAGGTCAATCTAAGCCAATCGCTCGCGTCTCCGTGACGGTTCGGTACCGTTGACGGCGACCGTCTTCTCAGGACTTTGGGAAGCTTAGGATGGACCTGTAAAACAGCTGTTTAGGGATGAATCTTTTGGACTGATACTGATTTTATAAATTTATTATTATTATTATTATTATTATATTGCATCGTGTGAACCCAAGAAGTTATGAGCAAATGATGATAACTGAGAACGATGATTTGCCGCGAGACTTGGACGGCTAAAGGTACCAAAATATCATGCTCGTCCTTGTCACTGTCATCATTTCGGATTCCGATTCCAATTCCAATTCCAATTCGCTTTCTTGCCAAAAAACAAGCCCCGAGAAAAACGGAACCCGGTTCCACTCCCTCGAATCATTTATTAATGTTATGGATGGACCAGTAAAACAGCTGATCTAGCCGATGGTTTGAGAACGACTCGTGCTCAAACGCCAGTACGATACGATAGGATACAATTCATGTTCATCACGGACGTGAGGTTCACATTCCATTCAGATCTATATATGAGCCGCACTACGAATGCATGCACAATTCGTGTGTTCGGCGTACGACGAGAGAGGCGATAACTTAAATGGCTGCTCTGTTATATGTTGGTTTTTTTTTTTTTTCCCTTGGTTGAGTAGTCAAGGGAAATCATTGTGAAATCAGTATAATTACCACAGCTTGCGAGGAGGAGCTTTTCGACGACATGGTTGGACTGAGTCGTGCCCTTTGCCTTACCGGTTTTTTCTCTTTTGGCTCCTTTCGTCGATTGGGGTAATCATCGACAGAGAACACTGAAAGCTGCCGATATCAGCAGCGAGGCCTTGATCCGGGGGGTAGAGCGTGAAAACGGGCATGGACCAAACCAATCTCGGTGGAGCTTCGAATCGTCCATGAAAGCGACGAGGGCAGACCAGACGACGAAGGAGCGGTCAGCGAGCGTGGGGGGGCGTTCCGTTCGGACTGTCTCCGGGGATTGAGGATGATGGCGTTCAGACAGGCGAAAACGATGTCTCGACGGGCTTGTTCACCTCTCTCATCTGGTCTCTGTCAAATTTAGTAATATGTTCGTAACTTGGAAAATGATGTCGGAAATTCTCCGAATCATCTTTCGGCTTAACACCTTAGTCGCAATACATCGATTCATTCGTAAATTCGATCAATGTAGATATTTTGTGTGATTAGACTAGTCCAATCGTATTTTTCTTGAATATTCAACCGAGCAAAAGGCCAAGGGAGTCGGCGGAATTGGAGCTCGCGGCCGTGATGTTGATGTGGGGGTGTGTTTTTCTCGTGTGGGTTAGACTATCTTGCAAGGTAAGAGTGGTTAGAAAAAGATGTAATTAAATATTAATGCGATTTAATTAGTGGGGGCTTCGCTCGAACCATTGAGGCCTCTTACTTTTCGAAGGCTCACACAAAGCCTAGCTCAGCTCCGTGTCACGGACCGGATTCTCCCGTACTCACATATCCTTGTGAGTGGAGTTGCGTGGCATTGGAGTGAAGAGTAAGTAATGCGGAAGGGATGATACAACTAATTTATAGGAGTAGCATCAATGCGTTTTTGTTAGGAGTTTTAGGACAAAACGATTATAACTCCGAGGAGCTTTGAGGTGGGGTTGGCTTCTCGTGCACAAACTGATCGGGAACTGATGCCGCTCTCCTAATGAGATTATGGTAGGCCGAAAAAAGTTGTTGTGTCGAATTGTTCCGTGTATCTAGCTCGAGAAACTGGATGCCCGAGCTAAATTGGATATGGTACGATCCGATACAAAAATGTTATTCACTATACTATTTTTAGGAACAACTATAGAAGGAAGGTTGGTCTGGTGTTCTCGACTCACTAGGCACCGGCTATTCCGTAACCATGAATCGGCTGGCCATTGACATCTGCCTGTTGATTAGGTTTGGCTATGGCTTGGGCTTTCACTGCAACTTCATCTTTTGATTATACACCCCGTTTGGTTACAATGATAGAATAAGGTTGTAAGGTAATGGCTGTTATGCCGTAATGTAATAAAGTCGAAAGCTGTAATTTACATTGTTTGGTTTGAGTAATGTGATACATATTACATCATTTGGCTTCTTGAATAACATACATAATAAGGAGAGGATAGCATCAGAATTTCCAAAATGTCTCTGAAATCAGAATCAGAGGGAGTGTATGATTCATGAGTTTAATACCCATATAAATTAGTAGATATATGATTTATCATACCAAATGTCTATTTATATTATAGCAATTTGTATGTAATTATAATGAAAAGTAAGCACATATCATGTGATTACATTAAAGTAAATATTATATTACAGTAATTATCACCTTTATAACCAATCTTGAGGATAATACATAACTTTAATATGTGTATATCATATATTATATGATAATTAAGTTATGAATAAGATTTAAATCTAAACATATGGTATGCGATTAAATCAAAGTACATATTGTTTAATATTATATAATTAATAGTATGTCTGGAATAATAATTATATAACAATATGAGCATTTATTAGTATAATTAATAATCAACATAATCATTATACTATGAATGACTAAAAATTTAGATAATCGTACCTAATAGGGAGCAATTAATATTATGCTAATTATTATCTTATGAATATAGTTTAATAAAATAATAACAATTAGGAACTATCTAGAGAACATTATTGTTTATTACATCAATAACTTAGCTATTATGTTTTTTTATTACCTGTATGATATTTGATTAAGTCAAAAACCTATAATTGATGTTGTCATCATATTATCAATAAAAATTTCAATGATAAATAATAATCTTGCATTGTTAAAGTGAGTGAAAAGAAAAGACAAAGATATTATGGGAATAATTATTACAGTCTGGCAGGAATAGCTATTCCTTTAGGGAGGTTCATGTAGAAAATAAGTTGTAATAAGGATTACGATGTAATGTGTGACACTCCAGAACGTCATGCGCGACACGTGTCTCTTATGGTTATTAAGCTTTATTAATAATGAGGTAAGCGGAAGTTAAATGATCATTTCTTAACCATGAAAATCACACAAATATAGTTAAAGTACTTGTGCTTCTTTATTTACATTACTTATCTGATTTACAACTCCATTTCATCACAAAAACAAAAGTCTAGGTAGGTCGAGGTAGCCTATCTCCATACTATTCAAAAGCCTGCCTGTACAAAGGACTAATGATGTCATGGATCAATAACTTCATTCTCCGTTGCGTGACCATCGTCATCAATGTCGAAGCCCCTCAACGGACCAACTAACTTGCCGTCAAGTTTGTAGTACCATGCAACGAATCGATAGGGAACCTGCTCCATAAGACCCACGTCGATCCACATAGTAGAACTACATGTGGTATATAGTACTTCAAACTCAGGCACAAACACAATTTCCCGAACATTCCCAAGGCATCCCGACCAACGGGACATCTCAACTCCCGAGGTATCTCGGTACACCCTCCGAGGCATCCAACCTATAGGGCATCCCGACACATGGGGCATCGTCATTGTTGATTTGTGGATAACGGAAAATATATTATTCTCATGCAAGCCATGATAAATAAGTATTTGCATGCATATACTCACCATCTTTTTTACATCATATATTCCTTAAAGCAATGAAATGCATTATTCAAGCAATAAGTACGAAATAATATGTGATCAGACTCAAAAGGTTAAAAATTTACTCAAGTTCATAAAGTAAATCTACTCGATTCATAAGGTAAATCTATTCAAATTTAGAAAGTAAATATACTCAAATTTAGGAAGTAAACATATTTTGGTTTAAAAGTAAAATCTGTTCAGATTCAGAAATAAGTATGTCCAGATTCAGATTTAGAAATAGATATATCCAAATTTAGAGAGTAAAATCTACTTTGATTCAAAAATAGGTACATATAGATTTTGAGAGTAAAATTTACTTAGGTTCAGAAATAGATATATACAGATTTTAAGAGTAAAATCTATTCGGGTTGAAAAATAGATATATACAGATTTTGAGAGTAAAATCTACTCGGTTCAGAAAATACACATCTAGATTTTGAGAGTAAAATTTACTCGGTTAAAAAAATACATATATCCAAATTTAATGAGTAAAGTCTACTCGAGTTTAGAAATATATATATACCCAGATTTAAAGAGTAAAGTCTACTTGAGGTCAGAAATACTTATATCCAGATTTAAAGAGTAGAGTCTACTCGAGTTCATAAATAAATCCAGATTTTGAAAGTAAAATCTAATCAACAAATTTTTCGAACAATGGTTGAATATAAACTTACAAATATGACCTTTCCAAATTCAGATTCATCATTTTTCACTCACCAAATACACTCCACTTTAAGTAAAACGATTAAATACCTTTTAAACATGCATAAGACCAGCAAGAAAAATTCAATAATTGCCTCAAGGATAATATTTCCAAGTTCAGATTTAACAATTGCACTTGCCAACAATACTACACTTTAAGAAAACAATTCACACACATTTTGAACTTGTACAAGGCCAGCAAAACAAATCCAACAACCACAAATTCTACCATATTATAGCACATCAAAATGGCATATCACAACCATCCAAGTTAAAAGTGTCAAGTAGATTGATCTAACTTAACTCTAGAGTCTTCACTTAACTTGCACAAAATCTGAACATCCAAAGTTAAAACCACCTTGTAAATCTTGGATCGGGTAGTGGTGAAAGTAGATTATCTTTGAGAGTTGAAGGTGAAGAAGGGAATTACGGTCAAGATGAAAAATTCTCTTCGATGTTACCAAAATGAAAGTAAAACGCAGGAGTAGATTTTAGGTTGAAGAATGCATGAAGTCACAAGTGGCAAATCTTCACTTAATCTACGACTAAGTGTGAGAAGTCAAGACATATTAGGGATGAGTAATAGCCAAGGTAATGATAATTTATGGCTATGTGTCTTATTAGTGTAAGAAGCTTAGCTTAAGAGTGACATGTGGCATGCTTGAATCTCTAAATATGGCATGTGGCCATGCATAAATCCTCCATATGCCACGTGAGCCTTTGGTGTCTTAAGAGAGGTTTTTGTGAAAAATTATGTAGAAATCAGAATTTTTTCTCCCTTTAACACCATATAACAATAATTAATTATTAATACTAATTAACAAGAGTTTAAATTAATAATATTACCCATTAATTACTAAGACAACGGTAAATTAATTAACACCGTCATAATATTAACGTACACATCAACGTTTAGAAATTTTAAATACGTCGAACTCGGAACGATTACATTTTCGAAAATTATCCTCCGCGCCTCACAAATTTAAGGTCCAACAATGATTTCTACGTGTCCACACGAAAACTAAGCTAAATAATACTTAACTTTATAATCTAAGTATCATTATCGAACACGGAAAATTTTCAATGTCACATACATATTATTACGAAATTTTCGGATGTCCAATAATAGACATTACTGCAAGAAACTACTCTAATAGCTATTACAACAGGTATTGAGCCATAGACCTATCATAACCATTACTGCAATCAAACGTTCTGTTTGATGATGATTTATACATTATTGAATGTTTAGCCAAGTATAACTTGAAAGTGGGACTGCGAGTTCAAGCTGCTCCCATGTGGTTGAGATTGGGCTGGGCCTAGATTCTATTTTGTTGTCAAAAGCGCTCAGTTGTTGTGGGTAAACGGGAGGGAAAATTGTCCAAAAAATCATGAACCTATTGTACGGAGGCAATTCAGTCATAAATCTTTTAATTGTGCTAACTTAGTCTTAAATATTTTGATAATTTTTCAATGTAATTATTCCCGTCAAATATCCAAATAATAGGTTTATGACTAAATTGACAAATCTTCAAAAGGTGTAGGACAATTAAAAGGTTTATGATTAAATTGGCAAATCGTCAAAAGGCTTAGGATTAAAATGGCACAATTGAAAGGTTTAGGACGGAATTGGCCACGGTACAATAGGTTTAGGATTTTTTGAACAATTATCCCATAAGCAAGAACATCTTTCTAGCTTGCATATTCATAGAGTAGTCGGCCTGATATGCAATGATTCGAATTATTATGCTCCTTAAAAGGAATGGGACGAGGTTGATTTGATCGGAGATTGTTTATGAAAGTTGATACTTCCAAAAGGGATATTTTTTTTTACAAGATGCACCTTAACTTCTTACAAATTATGGAGAATGTATTTCATGTAATGGTTACATCATGTAACAGTGTTACGTGGTGTAACAAGCCAATAGAAAGTAAGTGATTCTAAGGCTCCGTTCATTTGGCGGAAAATATTCTCCTTTTGGAAAATATTTTCCTGGAAGTCATTTTCCTGGAAAATGTTTTCCCGGAACATAATTTTCCGGTGTTCGGCGACCAATATGAAAAAGTTTCGGACAATATTTTTCGCCGGCGACCGGCGGCGGCAGCGGCGGCGGCGGGCGACCAGCGGCGGCGGCCGGTGATCGGCAGCGGCGGCCGCGGCGGCGGCAAAGGCCGCGACCCGGCGGCCGGCGGCAGCGCCGGCGACCTTAGTGAAGAAGAAGAAGAAGAAGCTCCGGAAAATGATTTCCGCTTTTGAAGAAGCGGAAGTCATTTTCCGTAGACTTAAGCTATTTTGTGAGGGGGGGAAGGAAAATATTTTCCCACGGAAAACGTTTTCCGCCCCCCGAACACCGGAAAATCCGGAAAATATTTTCCGGGAGAATATTTTCCGCCAAACGAACGGAAGCTAAGATTTAAGTGCTATGTAGGCTAGTGCACCTTGACATATGCTAACTGCTGACGGGGATAATTCTCTTTGGTTAGGCTTCCCTGTATTTTTTCGACGGTAGACTTGTGGTTTGTGATGTTATGATGTTAAAGGGGTGTTGTGGTCTCATCTCAACTTGACATGATGTGGATGTTGGACTATTGTACCTTTACATCCATTTTCAAATGCGAGAAAACACGTTGTGTTTAGACCCGTCCATAATCATCTATTCGGATATTACCAATGAAAATAAATCTAATTACAAAGTAGATTATGCTTAAAATTGCCGTCCTTTTCGCATTTGTAAATCGTATTAATGCACGATGTATTCCCTGAAGTTCACTTTCAGTATATATATATAATGTCAAACTAATCCAATTATTGCGAATTCAAACATTTATACCCCCGACTAGCCTTGCTTGACGAAATGTACAAGCCTTAAGAGGGTGGTTGTCAATTCGCTTTATACACAATTGCAAGCAACTCTCTCCTGCGGGACCGTGCGTTATAACTTAAATCGAAGCTTTTGCTGACAATTCAAAGGGGTTATGTAAAAAAAAGAGCATCAATTTTACATCGAGGGACAATTCTGATCCGAACTTTTTTTTGTCCTGTAAAAAAGCATCAACTTTAGGTCGAGTGACAATTCTAGCCCGAACTTTTTTTTGTCTCGTAAAAAATCACTAACTTTTACTATGATCCCAAATTTGGCCCCCCATTGACTTTCTGTTTGAATTCACCTTTGTTTGAGCAAAAAGGTTATGGTGGTGAGCTTGAAGAATCTTGTTTATGGCGTCTGTCGATGGGCGGTGATCTACAGCTTCAGATTATGACAAAACGATGAAATCTGGTCAGAGAGATTCAATATGGAGATATTTTTGACTTGTCAGTGAAGTGAAGAAGACGAACAGTTTCAACGTTATTCTTCAAGCTGTGGCTCAGAGAATAAGATAATGAATAGTGCTTTAAATCCAATCAGCAAGTCACGTGGATTTATTGCTAAGGTGGAATAATCAAGTTGGATAATCGATGGTTTTAAATTAACGGGAGGCCAAATTTGGGATCATGGTGAAAGTTTGTGCTTTTTTAGGAGACCAAAAAAAAGTTGAGGTCAGAATTGTTACTCGACTTAAAGTTTGTGCCTTTTTACGGAACAAAAAAAAGTTATTGTCTCTCGACCTAAAGTTAGTAGTTTTTTTATGGGACAAAAAAAAGTTCAGGACAGAATTGTCCCTCGACCTAAAATTGGTGCTTTGTTTTGGAATTAACCCTCCATAACACCAATTGATTGTTCCATTTTTCGAAACTCATTTTATTACGTGCTTTGTTGATGATGTACCATATTTGCTTAATTAAAACTCGGAGTACACTTGTCTTTTCGTGACCCGTGTTCTTAGTGTTTCTATTGGTTTACAAGTCGTTTTTATCACTCAGAAAAATCATTTTACCCGTTCATAATCATATCCTTTGGAAAAAAAACGAAGAGCATATAAAAGTGACAGAGCCAAAGTTGCATGTCGAAGTTGCTCAAACTTACATTGCGTTGTAGCTATAAGATGAGCAAACTGTTCTTATTTAGATGTTAAACCATTCGAAAATTGAGAGTACAGTATATATAACTAGCAAGATGTTTGTACATTGCACGGTTATAAACTTATATTTGTTACACGGAAAAATAATTTAAAAAGTTATATATATATTCTTGACCATTTTAATTATATCAATTGAGCCCTAAATATTTTCACGCTTTTCTAATAAAATTCATCCGGCTAATTTTGGCTAGAAATTACTAATGTAGACATTGGCCATCCTACGTGGTATAGCCGACATTCACATGAACAATATATTTTTTAATATTTTAATATTTTTTTGGAATTATTTATTTATCTTCTTTTTCCTTTTTTTTTCCTTCTCTTTTCTTTCTTTTCTTGTTTTTTTTTTTTATCGTGGCCGACGAGGGTTGTCGGGCCCTTGCCACTGCTAGTGAGGGTTGCAACGCCCTCGCCCAGATTTGGGCAAGGTGGCCTCGCTCGCGGCCGGCGAGGTTGGCCTCATCCAAACCATCACCGGCTGTTCCACGTAGAACAACTGGTGTCCGTTCCACGTAAAACAACTGGTGTCCACGTCAGTAATTTTCGGTTAAAATTGGTTGGATAAACTCAATTGGCAAAACATGAAAATATTTATGACTCAATTAGCATAATTAAAAATTTGAGGACTGAATTAGCTGGAAAATTATCTAAAAAGTCCTAAACCTATTGCACTTTTGCCAATTCAGTCCTAAACCTTTTAAGTTTGCCAATTCAGTCTTAACCCTTTTCACTTCTTGCCAATTAAGTCCATCCGGCCAATTTTGTCCGGCCGGCACTGACATGGCCGCCGGCAGTCCGACCAACGCTGACATGGCCGTCGACTGTCCGGCCAACGCTGACATGGCATTTTTAAAATATTTTTTTCGAATTTGTTAATATTTTTTTTTGCCTTCTTCACTCTAGCCGGTTTGGCAACCGGGGACTGGGGACCGGCCAAAGACGCGAGTCGACAAGGACCTTGCCGGCCTCTAGCGAAGCTCTCCCCCGCTGGCAGCTGGCAAGGGCGAGCCTCGCCCACCGCTATTAGGCTGACCTCGCCGTTGCTGGGTGAGATGAAATCCAGCGACGGTGAGGTTAGCCTCGCCATGGCTAGGCAAGGTTGATCAGCGACGGCGTTGGCCGACCTCGCCGTCGCTGGGCAAGGTGACGGCGAGGTCGGCCTGGCAACTACGGGCTAGCCTCGCCCTCGCCAGTGGTCGGCGGGGGTGAGCTTTGCTAGAGGCCAGCGAGGACGACCTCGCCGGCCAGAGGGAAGAAAGACAGAAAAAAAAAAGAAAAAAAGATTAAAAAATTCGAAAAAAATATTTAAAAAATGCCATGTCAGCGTTGGCCGATCAAAATTGGCCGGATAGCCTCAATTGGTAAGAAGTGAAAAGATTTAGGACTGAATTGGCAAAGTGTAATGGGTTTAGGACTTTTTAGATAATTTTCCCATGAATTAGCAAATGTACAATAGGTTTATGAATTTTTGGATTATTTTCCCTTTGTTACGCTATTTTGAATGTTGGGTTATCGATTTTTTCCAAGAAATATAATATGCGAACAATCATATCAAAATAAATCTTCACACCAATTAAGTTCTCCGTTAGGAAAAAGGAGAGGAAGAGAGAGAAAGGGTATCTTTTTAAACGGCTGTATTTCCCTCTATCCTTAATTGAAAGAAATTTTCTCCATACATGTGTTGGATTGGTGGGTTACAATTTAGGACTGATATCCATATTTCTAATCCATCAATCAGAGCTATGATTGGAAGAAATTTCCTTCACTAATCTCTAATTAGTGAATTATAAATTATGAACATCATCTACATTATTAAGCTTGCATGTGGAGGATGGTGTGGGATACTATTACCATGCCACAGTGTCCATCTGATGTTGCCATTCTATTGACTGTTGAAACTATGTACTTTTTTTTTTTTTTTGGTCGAAGTTGAAACTATGTACTTCAAGCAGGCTATTCTCTAGCTTGAACTAGCGAAACAGGTGCCGGCCAAGACATCTGTTAAAGTCGCAAACAAACCGAGATCATTGTGGAAACAAGTTCTTAGGCTGGAAGAGACCTGCACTTTCAGCGCTTTCAGCGGAGCGTCCCCACCGCCCTCTTATACGTGTACCACCTTGCTACCAAGAGAAAAGCTCCCAAGTTGAGCACGCTGAGGACCGCCAAGAGCCAAAAGAAGTAATGGAGGTGACCGTAGTTCAAATTGTCCGGTATCCATCCCAGCTTCCCGTGTCTTGTACTAATACCTGTGACGATAGTCACAAGGAGCGAGCTCAAGTAGCTTCCGAGCGCATTTGTCGTGAGCTGGAGAGCGGAGCACATGCTCCTCATGGCATCGGGCGCTTGCTCGTAGAAAAACTCCAATTGCCCAATGAACGTGAACACTTCTGCACAACCGATGAGGAAGTACTGGGGGACCTGCCAGAATATCGACATCGGTACGTACTTGTAATTGTAGTAGTCATGCCTCCTTACCATCTTAAGTCTAACGACCTCTAGTATTGCAGCCGATATCATGGCGAAGATGGATATGAGGAGGCCGATCACCATTCTCTGCAGTTGGGTCAAACCGCTTTTGTGACCCGTGAATCTCCTTGCCACTGGAACAATGATGCGGTCGTATACAGGGACCCAGAATAGGACGCTGAGGACATCGAAGATAGAGAGAGAGGCTGCTGGAATTTTGAAGCTAGATTTTCCAACGTGAGGGTCCATAGTATAGCCTTGTAAAACAAACAAGGTACCCATCTGGTTGGACACAGTGGAAAAGACGATTACCGTGGCCCATACAGGAAGCAGCCGTATGATCGCCTTTAGCTCCTCCACTTGGGTGACGGTGCACAGCCTCCATGGATTCACGGGTTCCTTAATGTGATTTGTTTGTGTTTCCACAGCAGCTTTGTCAAAGAAACTGCAGATTTAGAGAATGCAAAGAAACTAATGTTAGGACAAGCGAGTATGCTCAAGGATATCTTGAAATGTAAAGCATCCTAACATTATTATGAAATGGTTCAACTCATAAAGTAGAGCAAATGCAGAAATAAAATTTCACCACTATAAATTTGATGAAGATAGCAAGTCTCTTGAGGATCAGAGTTGATCTTAGGATTTGTATCCTAACTGTCTCACATAAACAGCAGTATAACCTTGGAACTAACAATCGTGCAATTGATCCAATATGTGCTGCACGATTAAGAGATATATTGGGATTGCTCACTTTCAACCGACTCAAGTGACTGACTAATTTAACCTGAATGAATTGAGGAATCCTGATCAAAGAAAGGTTGAACAGAGCAATCACACAGATGCAATTTGAAGCACTAACCTCAAATCTTGGGTATGATCAAGCTTGCGGCTTCCTTTGATTACAGACTCAGCGTCCGCAGTCTCATACAGGAGAGACTTGTCAGCCGGTACTTCCACTCGATATTTTCTGAAGGATGCCACCACCACTTGACAGAGACGCGTGAGGGGGCTCCCTCCAGGCTTTTGGTTACGATAAAGGCGAGTGCCCGAAAAGAAAGTACATACTGCAATTGCCATAGCAGCTGCTGGAATGGCGAAACCCAATCCCCAACCCACATTGTCTTGTATATAGACCAAAACAGAGCCCGCAATGAGTGCGCCTATATTGATTGAGAAATAAAACCAGTTGAAGAAAGAACCCTTGCGTTTCTTTTCAGCCTCATCAGCATCATCAAATTGATCGGCTCCGTAGGATGAGACACAAGGCTTGATCCCTCCAGTCCCCAGGGCTATGAGATAGAGCGCTATAAAGCACACTGTGCTTTGGATATTCGTAGCGTGGCAATTATCTTTCCCTGTACAGGTTGGCTTTAGTCCCGTGACTGATGCCGAGAGCGTCAGCAGTGTCATCCCCTGTGTATAATGATATAATAAGTAAGGCTTGCCGAATCTTGATCGATTGCTAGAGTATGCTATCAGTACTGGTCGGTAAGCTGAATTTGTGAATGTTCAACAAAGAATGCGGAACCCCTCATTTGTGCAGCACAAACTGCGCAGGTTGACTATCAAGTACTCAGATGAGGAAAAAAATGTAAATGCGACTTACAAGAACATAGATAATCGAGAAGCATGCTATAGTCCAATATCTCCCTAGATAGGCATCGGCGAAAAAAGCTCCAATCAAAGGAGTGATGTAGCACGTTCCTCCCCAGTTCGTAACATTGTTAGAAGCGGTTGTACTGTGTTGATGTAAGCGGATCTTGAAGTAAAGCACCAGATTGGAGCTCATGCCATAGTATGCCAGCCTCTCACAACATTCATTGCCTAATGATAAGACATAGATACCATAAGCATCTTCGTTCTGTGAATAAGGTTCAATCAAGCTCTTTTAAGGAAGTGGTTGTGTGAAGTACCTAGAATAAAGGGGCAGGCCTTCCATGTTCCAGTTTTCTTTTTGTTGGCAGGGTTGCCTTTGTAGTCCACCGTTCCATCTTTCGTGTAAACATCTTCTTCCCCCATGGGTTTTGGCGATTCTCGTCTCTGCTTTGATTTGTGTCAATTTGGAATCTCGACAGATGGTTGCGGAAGCTATAATGTCTTCAGGCTGCAACAGAGAAGCACGATTCACATAAAACGTTTCTGCCTTCATTTCTCTACAAAGGCGAAATCACTAAGGTTCCATTTGTGAAAGAGCCACAAATCAAGAAATATGGTCAGGTTCGCCAATTCAAATTTCACTAAGTGAATGAAAATTCAGCTCATATATCTCTTAATCTCGATTCTAATCTTGCAAACGGACCCACGAACGGCACCATCTCTCATGAAACAAACGGCAAAGTTCAACAACTTCAGAAGCAGATCAGGAAAAATGCAATAGTTATTCCAATACAATCCAGCATGACTAGTGTAAATAACTAACTAAGCCAACATAGTCACGAGTTGAGCCTGCATAAATGACTGAGTAAAAGTAGATAATACTGCGAGAATCTTCATTACCAATATCACACTTTGGCCAGCGAGCAAGCGAGCTCGAATTGCTTGATATTAGCACCCTTACTCCCGATGCTTGTGACTAGCATTTATGGCCACATAAAGGGACGATGAAGATCATACGCACTAATTTGACTTTCTAAACATTAGTGGATTGGACTAATGAAGATCTTTTACTATATTCTCTCAGAGTTGCAGCGTGAAGGAACTTCCATATGATCGGGAAAGTTGGCTAATCAAGAGTGCGCCCACACAACTCATCCCGCTGGTTCAACACAATTACAGTACAGTGATCAGCTCAAGATGTGGCTGGAAACGACACACGAGTGTTCACAGAACTTGAAAGCTCAACAACCGGGAACTCAACCCACGAGTTTTGACTGACCGTGACTGACGTCAAACAGCGCAGCTCATTGCTTACAGGACCTGCAACTCTCGCCTGAACAGCTCGCCGAAAAGAGAACAGCAAAACAGAAAAAAAACTGAAACGCTCTGCGAGGTGGTCATCGTCTCAAGGTCAATGGGAAACAAAGATAGAGCAGGCCATGGAGACCTCAAGCTTACCCGCGGCGTCGGCTTCGTTGTGATGCTCGGTGCTCCGAGAGGGACGAATGCTCATCAGCTGTAATATATGGGTTTTGACCCAGTTCAAAAAAAAAAAATCAAAAAGTCAGAAAGTCAAAAGTTGCTACAGTGATGCTCTGTTTTTCTAATTTAAGCCGAGAGCTTGCTCGGCTGAGCCGAGAGCTTGCTCGGCTGAGACAGAAAGAAAGGAAAAGAAAGAAAGAGAGGAAAAGAGAAAGAAGAAGAAGAAGAAAAAAGAAGAGAGAGGATTTGGTGTCACAGGGTCTCACCAAGCCGATTCGACTTCGTAACGTAACGCCCAATAAGTGCTCGCATCTCTCGTTCATTCAATAGGAGTATTTTTCGGGTTAGTGCTCATATTTCGGAGTTATGTGATATTTGAACGGCAAAGTCCGATTTTTGAGTCGTTGAGCTATGAATATATATAGAATTGATAGTTTAGGGTGTTGCGGGGCCGTGGGATTTTATGGAACTCGATTTGGACTTACGATTTGCCGGATGTGAATTTTTGAAGTTGGCCGCATAAGGTGAACAGTGCGCGACCAGCGGCTTTTAGGCCAATTTTCGTCGGTTTTCGGCTTGATTTTGGGACAGCCAAGTTGGGGTTCTTGTAGTGCTCTAAATGGGCTTTCTATTGACTATAAGCTCGCTTGAAACGGGATTCGGTGGAGGAATTTATAATGCGATCAAGCTTCGCGCTCAAGCTCCGCGTTGTGGAAGGTTTTGGATAATCGCTTCGGACAAGCGATTTGTGGGCGCCTTTGAATTGTCTTGTTAGCGTTTAAGCGTCGTTTAGCCATTTCGTAGTTATCGTAGTATTTTACTTGGTTTTGACGTCGATTCTCATTTAATTGTTAGGATTACGAGATCGTCGGTTCGAGTGAGCGTCGTTGTTTGATTTTTGGGGATTCCAGGTGAGTGGTGCTATCTCTCCTTTGGTTTTATAAAAATCATATCTTGAAGGAATTATGATTCGATATAAATATATATGTTGAGCTTAAAAGAGCATTTTGTTGCATAAATTGGGATCGAGCATTTACTACTTTTTAGTATTTGAGAATGATTTGGGAATCGTTTTTGTAAATGTATTGCGCAAGGATACATATGTATATTGCGTTATGAACTAGTTTATGAAATGACTTCGAAAATGATTCAAGAAATGCCGAAATGCATTTCTGGAGGTTGAGCCGTGTTGCGAGAAAGTTATTTGTTTGGTTTGTGAAATGTATTGTGGATTTGATTTCTGATATTTGATGATGGTTATTTGATGCTCAATATGACCGTGAACCCATTGAGGGGTTTGGGGATATGCATACCGAGTTTAAGATATCCTTCTGGGCCGAGCCACCGGCTTTGTAGGTGAAGACCTTGCCAAGGGGGGAATCATGGTAGCCTTGTCACAAGACTTTGTGTCGTGAACATGGTTAGATATTGAGCAATAGATTGATCGATGGAATGGACTATCGACGTTTGATGTGATATGAGATTCATCAATGGAATAAACCATTGATGTGTGATTTGAGATTAGTCAATGGAATGGACCATTAACGTGGTTTTTTAATAAAGATTGATCAATGGACTTGACCATTGATGTTTATGATGATTTAAATGAGTATTTTCTGAATTGTATAAAACTTGTTAAAATGAAACAACTCTTCTGTGACTCGATATGTATTTTATATCTTGAGTTTGGCTCTTGAAATTCTGGTATGACTTTATGTATTCATGCATAGTGGTTGCTCGATCTGCTTAGAAGAGATACGTACTGCTTACTGAGCTGTGGTTGCTCACCCCTCTCTTTCCCCAATCTTTTCAGGTTCTTTGGTTAGTAGCATATAGAGCGAGAGCGATGTCGTGGGGAATTTTAGGTGGTTTGAGGCTGCGTCCTTAGGTTGGAAGGACAGCCGTGTCATCCCCCATCCTGGTAGGTTTCGGGGTGTGACATCAGCGATCGGAGATTCTCCTGCAAGGAAGACAGTGAGGACGACGGTGGTCATTTTGAATCGCCACCATCGAAGGGAACGAGGGGAGCTTTTATAAGCTCACACCGTTTCACTTGTGCTCGCAGACAGTCAGCTTTGCTTGCCAAGCATTTATCTCCTCATTTTTCATCTCGTTTTTTTTTATTATTTCTTTTTTGCGGGTTATAAAATTTTTATAATAGAAGTTCAATATAGCCAATCGCTCGCGCATTGCGTCTCCGTGGCGTTCCTTGACGCTGACCATTTTCTCAGCACTTCGGGGAAGCTTAGGATGGACCTGTAAAACAGCTGTTTAGGGATGAATCTTTTGGACCGATACTGATTTTAGAAGTTCATTATTATTTCTATTGTTATATTGCATCGTGTGAACCCAAGAAGTTATGAGAAAATGACAATAATGATGACAATGATTTGCCGCGAGACTTGGGACTGCCAAAGATACCAATGTATTCTGCTTGCTCTTGTCACTGTCATCATTTCGGATTCCAATTCCATCACCCAGGTCACTTTCTTGCCATTAAACAAGCCCCCATAGAAAAATGGTACCCAGTTCGATTCCTTGGATTAATTAATGTTTCGGAGGGGAAAAAAATGGAAAAATAGAAAGAAGAAATCACCCATTAGCTGACCTAGCTGATGGTTTGAGAACGTTTTTGTGCTCGAACACCGGTACGACACTGATTCACGTTCCTCACGGATGTGCGGTTCGCGTTTTGTTCAGATCTATGCATCAAGTCGCGCTGCTGCGAATGTATGATTCGCGTTCGTTCGGTACATGACAAGAGACAACGTGTTGAACGGTGGTTTTGTTACATACGTTTCTTCCTTCTCGGTTGAGCAGTCCAGGAACGTCATTGTGAAATCAGTGCAGTTACCAGCTTTGCAAGAGGAGAAGCGTTTGTATGGCATGGTTGGATTGAGCTGGGCCTTGTCTGTTTGATCTTTAGCTCCTTTCGTTGATTGGGTAAGTATCGAAAGAGGACATTGAAAACGAGCATGGACCAAACCAACCTCGGTGGAACTTCGAATTGTCCATGAAAACGACGAGGGCAGACCAGACGACGAAGAGGGTGGGGCAGGGAGCGGAGGCGTTCCTCTTGGACCGTCGGAGGATCGAGAATGACGCGTTCAGACCAGAGGAAAACGGCAAACGATGTCTCCATGGGGCTTGTCCACCTCTCATCTGGTCTCTCTCTCTCTCTCTCGAATGAATATCTCCACAACTTTGAAAACGATGCCGGAAACTCTCTCAATCATCTTCCAGTTCAACACCTTTAGGCGCAGTTTAAACGGCTATCCACACTGAATGCATCTATTCGTACACACGTTAGGTCGATGTCTAGATCCGTGATTGGACCGATCCGATCGTAGTTTTCTTGATGAGTACTCTCGACTGAGCAAAAGGGCCAAGGAAATCGGCAGAATTTGAGGTCGCGGCCACGACGTTGATGTGGTGCGCGCGTTTTGCTTTTGTGTGTGGTTTTGGACTATCTCATGAGTTAAAGAGGGATTAGAAAAGGATGTAATCATTTTTAAGACTATTTAAGACCTGCATCGTGCCTCGCTCTATTCAAACTCCAGCCATCAGCAGGCCTATTACTTTTCGAGGGCTCGGACAGAGACCAGCTCGTTCTACCTGTGGGGTTAGGTTTGGCTATTGCTTAGCTTTGACTATGACTTCACCTCTCGATTCCACGGTCCGTTTGGTTGCAATAATCGAACAAGGTTGTAAGGTAATAGCTATAAAGTTGTCTGGCTTGAGTACAACTGTTTGACTTCATCAACGACAAGTATCATAAGAACATGATGACATCAAAATTGTTGAGGTTGATGTCTTGTATTCTGTTATCCAAGAGATTATGAGGCGGTTCCGAAAGGCCCCCTGACGATTGGACAGCACGGGGGTCTCGCTCCCCGGTGAGCGGGTGAGGGTCCGGGGGGGCCGCCCCGGCGGGGGTCGCCGGGCAGCCCCCGGGCCGCCAGAGGCGTTTTATGTTCAGTCATAGAAGGATTTATATGGAAAAGCTAAATATTTTAGGCTATGTGGACAACTTTGTAATTTGTGCCATGTAGGGTTTCGCTATATATATTTAGGGCGAAATAAGTCTCTAGAATAGAGACAGGGGGTGAGAAAGAGTGGCTGTACACTTTTCTATGTTATTAGTGAAACAGATCTCTTCTCCCCGTGGAAATAGGTAGGCGGAACATCTCCCCTGCTGAACCACGTAAATTTTTGTGTTGTGCGAATTTCCATTACTTTCTTGCATCGTTGATAGGATCGAATTTAGATATTCGACAAAAATTTCCAAAACATCCCTAAAATTAAAATTTGAGGGGATATAATAATTACCGCTTTAATAATGAATCATGATTAATGGGAATGATATTCGTATAGATTATTAGATATGCAATTGCAATCTATCGTACGGAGAATCTATTTATATTATCGGAATTTATATATGATTACGATGAAAAGTAAGCACGTAACATGTGATTATATTAAAATAAATATTATGTTTATTACTTTTATTACCAATGTTGAGTGTAATATATATTTAATATGTAATTATCATTTATTTATGATTATGATTTAAATTTAATCATACTAATATACATATTGTTCAAATTTAATCATATTAATATTCCGTTTGTTTCGCGGAAAATGAATGATTCGAAAAATATTTTTTAAAAAATAATCGCTTATATCGCTTGAAATAATTAATTAATACAAAATATTTTCATTATCAACAATAATTTATGTCTAAATATCTTCATAGACGATGAAAATATTTTTCATTCATCTATATTTGTAAGCGATAGAAGTGATCATCTTTAGGAAAATGTTTTCTAAATTATCCATTTTTCGCCAATCAAACGGAATTTAATTATCATTAGTTTTGAGCATCGTGTAGGCCGACGCGAGAACATCACATAGACCGATGTTCGAGCTTCCTAACCCTGAAGATGGGACGTTCGTTTTCCTAAAGATGATCCATGAATCACTTGAATTTATATGAATGGGATAAGACGGGAGTAGAGATCGACTTGAGTTTAGGCTACTGTTTGCAACCCAACTCGACTTTCGAGCTTCCTAACCCTGAAGATGGGACGTCCATTTTCCTAAAGATAATCCATGAATCACGTGAATTTATATGAATTGGATAAGACGGAAGTAGAGATCGACTCGGGTTGAGGCTACTGTTTGCAGCCCAACTCGACATTCGAGCGTCCTAACCCTGAAGACGGGACGTCCGTTTTCCAAATGCCATTGTGTTTTGGACCCATCCATTCGATAATCATCTATTTGGATATTATCAAATGAAAAAAAATATAATCACAAAGTAGATTACGCTTAAAATTGCCGTCCTTTTCGCTTTTGCAAATTATGATGCATGACGTCTTCCCTAAAGTTCACTTTCAGTATATATATATATAAAATGTATCCAATCATTACGAATTCAAACATTTATACCCCGACTTTTTTTAATTCTCTAAAAGCTTGATTGCATTTCAAAGACACCGATTAATTGTTTAATTTTTCGAAAAGCATTTTATGGCGTGCTCTGTTGATGATGTGCCATATTTGCTTAATTAAAATTCAAAGTACACTTGTCTTTTCGTGACCCTTGTTCTTAGTGTTCTAAATCAGTAGTTTCTCTTGGCTCTCGTGTTGGATTTATTACATAGAAAAATCATTTTCCACGCTCATCTCCTTTGATAAAAACGAAGAGGATATAAATATGAAAGAGAACCAAAGTTGCTTGAAGTTGCTCGAAGTTGCATTGCGTTCAACCTATAAAATTAACTCCTAAATTTTGTGCAATTTAATTGGGCCATTAAAAATAGGTGTCAACAATGAGTAAACTATATTTTTAAATGTTAAACCATTCGAAAATTGAGGTATATATATATATATATGCCCAAATAGTACATTATATATAACTAGCAAGATATTTGTACATTGCACGAGTCTAAAATCATATTTGTTATGTTATTCTGAATGTTGGGGTATTGATTTTTCTCAAGAAAAATAATATGCGAGAAAAATCATGACAAAATAAATGTTCACACCATTTAAATTCTCTGTTGGAAAAAGGAGAGATAGGAAGAGAGAGAAAGGGTATCTTTTTAAACGGTTGTATTTTCGTCCGTTCTTAATTGAAAGAAATTTCCTCCACCCATGTATTTAATTGATGGGCTACAAGTTATAAAAATATTACCCATATACAAACTTATCTGTGACTAATATCCACGTTTTCAATCCTTCAATCAGAGTTATGATCGGAGGAAACTTCCTCCCAACCAATCTTTAGTGAGTTATATGTTAGGGTTAATACCACGAAAAATCCCAAACTGGTACACCTGTGATAAATTTATTCCGAACTAATTTTTTGACCACCAAAAATCCAAAACCGGTACATTTGTGATAAATTTACTATCCATTAAATTGGATTAATACCATGAAAAATCATAAATTGATAAACCTGTAAACCCTAAACTGGTACACCCGTCAACTGTCACGTGTCATTCAACTCAGCAAATTTGACGGTAAAATTTAACGGAAACTAACGGAGATTAAATTTGTCACAAGTGTACCGATTTGGGGTTTTTGGTGGTCAAAAAATTAGTTTTGGATAAATTTATCATAAGTGTATCAGTTTATGGTTGTTAGTGGTATTAACCCTATAAGTTATGAACATTATCTACATTATCCACATTATATAATTAATAATCTGACATCGGCAGAGTGAGCGGGAAAAAAAAAAGAAAAAAGAGTGGGATATTTTGGAATAGCTATTACAGCCAGACTGTAATAACTATTACAAGGGTTCCTACAACAGATACTACGGTTTTGACTGCAATAAAATTACGGTGTAATAGTTATTACCGCAAGCAAATACCTTAATAGCCAATGCCATTACTACAGCCGAACGTTGTTGGTTATGATTTATGCATTATTAAATGTTTGGCCGAGGAGAACTTGAAAGTGGGACTGCGGGTCGGAGCTGCTCCTCATCTGGTAGAGAGATTGGGCTGGACCTGGATTCTATTTTGCTGCCAAAAACAAACCCCTACCTTCCCTCAATTGGATTCTTCCCATTGCTAAATTGGCTGGCCCACAATTGCATTAGACAAATTTCATCCGGATTCCCACTAATGTTTCCCAACAAAGAAAAAGCAAATAAAATTGTTTAGGAAAATAGATAAATTCTGGGAGGGATTGTCTTTATACAACACGCGTCTTAATTTATGTTATTGCGCACGATATAAAATTTGGTATTTTATGTGACGGTTACATTTATGTAACAGCGACACGTGACGTAACAAGTCAATCAAAAGTGAGCGATTCTAAGATTCTGAGCGCCACGTAGGATAACACGAGTATATCACTTGGCAATGTGATTAGTCGATCCCATCACATCAGTCGTGTTAGCGTTGTATGAAATACTTTTACAGGACAACTACACATCAAAGTGCAGCTTAGAAAGTTTGATCATAGGCTGATTGCCAACGAAGATAATTCACTTTGGTCACCCCCAAAGAGAACTAGATAAACAGGTTTTTTTTAAGAGATTTACATAAACAAAACCAATGACATAGGAAAAGATAAACTGCGTTCTTTCTTACGGCGAAAATCGAATGGTGAATATGTAGATTATTTCTCGCAATGGAAGCGGACCTAATAAAAATCTATATTTATGAGTCTTTTTCATTATTCTCTCTTTTCCTTTGTTATGACGTGGAACCCTAAATTAGGGGTGAGCGGTTTCCGGTCCGGTCCGATCCAACCCAAGAACCGGAAACCGGACCGGGAGGACCGGAGACCGGACCGGCTAGTTTTGGGACCGTGGTCCGGTCCGATTCCAATGAGATCAATATTAAATATTATTTGTGAATCGGAATCAATTGTTCCGTTCTTTCCTTTGTAGTTCTGATTTGATCCCATAAGGCCATGGAAAAAATTGAAAATATATATAATATATGAAAAAATTAAACAATCGGTTCCAATGGGATCAATATTAAATATTATATATATATTAAATATTATATATATGAAAAAATTAGAAAAATATATATTTATCGGTTCGATCCGGTCGGTCCGGCTCCCACCCTAGAACAGGACCGCCTGGAAACTGATTTTATTTTTAAGAACCGGGAACCGAACCGATATTCCTGAGAACCGGACCCAACTGGTTGATTCAGTACAGTCCAATCCGGTTCCGTCTCGATTTGAGCGGTCCATCTTGCTCACCCCCTAAATAGATAAACAAACCCCCACCTCACCAAGTAGTCCATAATCACATGAATTATATTGGCCATGCAAGACAAGACTTGAAACCGACCGGATGAGTTGAAAGCGAGATCAATCTTGTAATTGTACGGACCAGATAAGACGTGAATAATCAACTGACGACCGAATACTGGTTTTAGCGACTATTTTTTTTCTATCTCTATAGATTACGCTTCCCATCTACTGTGTGTGGCCCAACCAAACGTTCGAACTTCGTAATCCATGAAGATGGGACGTCCATTATGAGCCGCCGGAGATGGATTTTTCAAATGCCAAACAAACAAAACACATTGATTTTTGACTCATCCATTCAACAATCATCTGTTCAATTATTATGAAATGAATAAAATTCTAATCACAGAGTAGGTCGGGCTTAAAAATTGCAGTCCCTTTCGCTTTCGTAAATTATGATGCACGACGTGTTCCCTAAAGTTCACTTTCAGTAGATAATAATATATAAATCTATTGGAAAAATTACCAAAAAAATCCTAAACCTATTGCAATTATGTCATTTCAGTCTTAAACTTTTTTTTTTGTCAATTCAATCCTAAACCTTTTGTAATTGTGCCAATTCAGTTCTTTCGGCCACTTTTGGCCGGCCGGTGCTGACGTGGACATCGGCTGACCGGCGAACGTTGATGTGGTAATTTTTAAAAAATATATATTTTTTTTATTTTGTCGAATTTTTTTATTAATTTTTTTTCTTTTTTTTTCCTTCATCTTCTTCAACCTCTAGCCTGTTGCCGGACTGGCGACCGGCCAGAGGCTAGGGCCGGCAGGGTCTGCCCCGCCGGCCGCTGCCGAGGTCGGCCTCGCCCTCGTCCTCGCCAGTTGCTGACGAGGACGGCCTCGCCAGTTGCGAGCAAGGACGAGCCTCACCAGATCTGGCAAGGCTCGTCCTTGCCCGCAACTGGCAAGGTCGGGCGAGGCCGTCCTCATCGTCGTTGGTGGGGACGAGACCTCACCAGATCTGGCGAGGCTCGTCCTCGCCCGCAACTGGCAAGGTCGGGTGAGGCCGTCCTCGCCGTCGCTATTGAGGGCTCGACCTCGCTGGCAACTGGCGAGGTCGGCCTCGCTCGAAGCAACCGGCGAGGTCGGCGGGGCCATCCCCGCCGGCGAGGTCAGCGGGGCCATCCCCGCCGGCCCCAGCCTCTGGCCGGTCGCCGATCCAGCGACCAGCTAGAGGTTGAAGAAGATGAAGGAAAAAATAAATAAAAAATAAAAAATAAAAATAAAAAAAAAATATTTTAAAAATCGCCATGTCATCGTTCGTTGGCCGGCCGACGTCCACATCAGCGTTGGCCGGCCAAAAGTGGCAGGATGGACTGAATTGGCAAAAAAAAAAGATTTATGACTGAAATGACACAATTACAATAGGTTTATGACTTTTTTTTGTAATTTTCCCTAAATTTATTCATTCATTTATAATAATGTCAAACTTTATCCAATCATTACGAATTCAAACATTTATACTCCGAGTTGCGTTGCTTGATAAAATGCACAAGTGTTCAAGATGGAGATTGTCAATTCAACTCATGCACAATCGCAAGCTTGCTTGCGTTTCAAAAACACCCATTAATTATTTAACTCCTAGCTTGCGTTTCAAAAACACCCATTAATTATTTAACTCCTTTTGAAAATAAATGATGTGCCATATTGCTTATCAGAGAATCAAAAGTCTCCCAAAACAAGGTTATTTAATTTAATTAAAATCAAGGGTACACGTGTCTTTTCGTTGGCCTTGCTCTTAGTGTCATAAATTAGTAGTTTCTATTGGGTTTACACATTGGTTTTGTTGCATAGAAAAATCATTCCGCACGTTCAACTCCTATGAACAGAACGAAGGAGCAAATTGAAATCGCAAAGAGCCAAAAGTGTGCATGTCGAAGTTGCTTGAGAGTTTCCTACAATGCAAGCGATGATGCAATGAAGGAGAGAGGGACGAAGTGACTGCGGGAAGAAGATAGCGTGGGTCTAGAAAGACTGCGTACGCATAATACTTTCTTGTTGTTTAATCAAGCTTGAGAAACTTATTTCTAATTTTTTTAACGTTATAATGACGAATTTCGAGTTGCTTAGTATGTCGATAATTTTGTTTATTGAGCATGATTCGTCGTCTCGCTTCGTCCTTACTTCATTCATCTGGAGTTGGTGGAAAAAATTGCAAAGCTCAAGAAGGTATTTCATATGGCGGCTACCTGTTTATTGCTGACATGGCAAAATTTGGCAATTACTTTTCGATAGTGATTTTTTATCTTGATGCATATGAATAGCATGTTTATCGATTTCAAAACATGCAACTTTGTTTGGTGATGTAGGGTAAATCTTGCGGATAAGATATTCTCCAACGTCCTTTCCACCCGCACAAATTAAAATAAGCATTATATTATTGAATGGATAATTATGCTTTCATTCTAGCTATAAGATGCATAAACTGATTTTTCATAATATTTAATTGATTCGAAAATTAAGAGTACATTATATAAAGAGTTAATATCACAAAAAACCCAAATTCATACACCCATCCCATATTTTAATTTATATGTTGCAAAAACTTCCAAACCGGTATACTCGTACCGGATTTACCCCAAACTGGTGAACCTAAAAACTAATTTTCAAATCACAAAAAAATCTCAAACTTGTGTACACATAACACATTTACCCCCAAATAAATCTCATATTCACCACAATTTGGACAAAATGTGGTACTAGTGTACCGGTTTAGGATTTTTTGTAACACAAAAATTAGTTTGGTGTAAATGTGGCACGGGTCTGCTAGTTTGGAAGTTTTTTTAACACATAAATTAGTTTTGGGTTCATGTGACATGGATGTACCGGTTTAAAGTTTTTAGTGGTATTAGGCTATTAGCTCATATATAAAATTGGCAAAATGTTTGTACATTGGATCGGTCTAAAATTGTAATTGTGATTATTATTCTGAATATAGGTATTGATAGGATCGAGAGAGAGAGAGAGAGAGAGAGAGAGAGAGAGAGAGAGAGAGAGAGAGACTTGGGGGTGGCAGCATGCAACAGAAGTGTTAGTGTTGGCCATTTGCAATGGCAATGCAGCATGCGACGGCGGCGGAGTGCTGCACCATGAGTGTAGAGAGAGAGAGATTACGGTTTGATTCGTGATTTTGTGTTCGATGGCACGTGGCATGGATCTCCAATAACTCAAAAAAGTGGTTACAATTGATGGATATAGAGTGTGGAAACAGGGCTCCTAAATCCGTGAGTGATGTTCATAATTTGTAAACAACTAATCAAAAACAAGATCAAGGAAATTTTTTCTTATTAGTAGATTACAAATTATGAATATCGCGATAAAGGACCATTCCTTGCAACAATGACAAAGGACTGCTTCTCGCAATCAAGAGTAGGGCTGTCGAATGGATAGGTTGGGTTAGGTTTGGTTTGGGTCGAAAATGGTCCGATCTAAATTGACTCATTTAACCCGTTTTGACCCATTAATATTCAATACAAATTCAGTGACTCGTACCTGCATCAACCTAACCCATTTACTAAAATACTTCCACATTTAATCCAACCAATGAAAATCCGTATCCATCTAGTTAACCCACTTTAAGCTATTCATGTGTATATTTTATTTGGATAAAATTGCTATTTCGACTATAAGATGCTAAAGAATTGGTTTTCAACATTGCATAGAATTTTCAATTTTTGTATTGATTCACAATGAAGACTAAGAGAAAGTTAGTACTTGGTAGTGAATTTATAAAATAAGAGCAACAAATAATGTGGAGGAATTGAAATTTTAAATGAAATGTAAGATATTGAAGAAGGTGATTTATGTTGCCCATGGATTGCAATGACAAGAACTAAGATTAGAATATTACATAAAATTAACAATGTCAAATGCAACCAAGGAAAAATATACTCTAATAACTAACAGGCAAAACTTACAAGATTAATGGAAATAAAAAAATAATTAGGAAAAAAAGAAGCCATCTTGATATTTTTAATAAGGGTGAAGTCGAGCCCACCATGACTCATCTAAATTTGGAATAGTATGAGAAGTCCATATTTTCTCATAGAAGGTGAAAAGAGAGTCATAAAGGTGTGTTGGGTTTGGATAGATTGTGCATCCATTTAACACTGTTTCGTCGGAATTGCTTTCGCGACGAAATATTTTTCACTGAAAGTCGTCTTTGGCTTTTATTAAAGGGAACTAGGGTTCTGCGCCAACTCTGGATAGGAAGTATCAGAGGCAAAAGGAAACAACAACCTTAATTAGAACATGACTGTACAAACGTAAACCGTGCCAAAATTTAATTGACAACAAGGCCTAGAAGATATAGACTCGATGAAGTAACTAGATGTAAACAAACTATGCCGGAATTCAATTGATGACACAATTTGAGAACATAAAGATACTATGCCAGAATTTAATCAATGACACAGCACCCGGGATAAAAATTACACGTCAGAATTTAATCGACGAAGCAAATCGACAAACTATAGCTACGAAAATAAAGTGCAGTACAGGAAAATAAAGATGCTGAAAAGATAGTAAATTTGTTTGATTTATGAGGAGGGCCTCTAGTAGACGGCTGGTGGTATTTATAATTGTTTGGTAGTAACTGTATTCTGAAGCATTTTTTTGAGCATTTCCGTCGATTTCCTCTATTTATGCAAACTTCGTGTCCATGATGCTATGATTATGCTCCCAAGAAGTTGATTTTTCCAAATGGGGTGTTAACCGTCCCATGATCCTGCCTTTGCACGGTTGTTGTTGTTGACACCAAAATAAGAATCGGCATAGACTCTGAGTCGGCTTTAATGCCGAATCTGGTGTATAATGGAAATCAGCCATCTTCCGAAATACGTTTGGATAAAATTCGGAAACATGCTGGGAAGCAAGCGTGAATGGCATCATATCCCGAATTCGATAATTGGTGAAGATCGGGATATTTACCGAAACATGGAAAGTCATAGTTCGGGAGTTTGTAAAAAAAAGGAGTGATGGAGCCATTATGCCTCGGGACGTTGACTTTTTCCCGAAATTCGGGAAGTCTATACTTCGGGAATATACCGAAATTACAGAAAATCGGTAAAGATGAATCACGGTCCAGCCACGTGAATCATGATAGCAGGAAGTTATGAGCAAAAAGTGGAGATAGTGAGCACGAGTAGATCGTGGGGAGTTACTTGTCCAAATTTGAAGTCGTCCCAGCGGTTGAGATAAAGTTTTGGCGGACAATGAAATTGGAAAACGTGGTTAGATAAGGCAGTTATTGGAAGCGCCAAGATTCAAAGTTTGAAAACAAAGAAGTAACCGACAAGCAGTTACAGGATATAGGGAGATAGAAGTACTCAGAAGAAAGAAGGAGGAAGGAGGTTTAAGAACAACAATGCAAAAACACTCAAGCTTATCTGCACTTTAGTTTCCTTTGTACCTTTACTTACTGCATTTACAACTTCCTGAAACTTTAGTTAACTTTCAAGTCCTTTACAACTTTCGTAGGAGTATTGTAACGTAGCTTGGAACTTTATTGATCTCAGATCCATTTTCAATCCATTCGATTTCTATCCGTTCCATATAATCCTGTGCTACACTCTGTTTTTCGCCACAACTCTCCTAGAAATCAAGCCACGGAACCTATCTTAATAAAAACCGAAAATCAAAGTTTCGGTGAAAGGTATTCGTCGTCGTGAAACGAGCGAACAGTTGTATTGTGTTCTTACTCAAGTAACAGTCCCCTCCAAAATGCACGCTCATTTCTCCTTGGTTTCAGTTGCTTTTTAATTTTGAACTTCATATGCGTCCTTCGACGTTCCTTGAGTGAATGAATACTCAACAGTTAGTCCATCGCTTTGTCTCGAGCTAGTAACCATCCTTATGCCTCTCGTATTTTTAAAGCTCTTTGATGGTATGCTACCTTTCTCCTATCAGTACTCACGCCCATCTCCATACCCATGCCTACTGACTGCTCATCGACACATGTCAACAACTAAATATGCATCATCGATGTGTATCAGCTCCTATGGTCGTCGACGCAATACCAGGTGCGTAGTAATGTCCATGCTCACGTATCAAGCACGTGCTTGTTCATGTCAATGACTTGACTATTTTTTGGTCTAAACAAACACCTTTGAGTTTTATCATTCTAAACCTATTTGATAAACATTGCTAATCAATATGGGTTAAGATGTGGATTTATAACTCATTTTGACGTGTCTAATCTAGAGTCGCAAAAAGCATAACGTCTCACCTAAGCTCTAGCCTCAACTCCCTCCTTTGTCTAGGAGGGCCCGGCGCATCAGGAGGGTTCTTTTTCATCCCCTCATCGTATATATCCATAGAAGAAAAAAGGGGAAAACCGCACGTCATGGCTTTCTTGTCCCTCCCTTCTTTGTCCAGATAAATATTCGAAATCACTACGTTGCTGATGGAGAAATCGGACCTTATTTTAAATTGCTGCCAGTCTGTGACCAATCCCAAGAGGAGGAGTTGGGAGTTGTCCAATGCTAGAGGCTGAATTGCATGAGCTAAGCTGTTCCCCGCATTCTCATCTCATACTTTTACTGTATATGAAAATTGACCCCAAACTCAACTTGTGCAATCAGACAATCTATGTAAATCGAAAAAAAGAAAAAATCAAATCAGACGATCTATGACAAGCACTTCTCAACTACACATGAGTTGGGTCAACATCTAATATCTAATCTCTCTTTCCTATCTGCTATTTTACTTAACCAAGCTCGGTTCATCGTACAAGGGTCGACATAGCTAACTTGCACAGTTACCGTGGGGTAAAGTGACAAGTATGTGATTTTGTAAACATGAAAAAGCCGTAATTATGATCATTACCTTAATCACTCGCATCGACTCGGTGATTAGAGATGGATTCGAATGCCGTCATACTTGGATTGCTCATCTTGATCTTCTAATATTGAATCCAATTCGTGAGGTTTTAAAAATGTCTCATGACTTTGCGATTCTCTGAATTATAAGTAGACTTTTCGTCATCAAGAAAAGCGACAATCATATCTAATATCATCACCCCTCTACAAACTTTCCAACTAAACGATCATCTAACTAAAAAAAAAGGTTGTTTCTCTACGAATTTTAGATTTCATGGTTCTTAAAGGTCTCCCTTTATTACTTAAACTTTCGATTCTGATTGGTCGACTATTTTATAAGTATGACAACACTTAAGGTCTCGCACTTGGTCATGAGTCACATATCAAACATATAAACGGCCAGCTAGTCACTAATTAATTTAATATCTTGGGATAAGTGCATTCAAAGTCCTAAAACTTATCACGAAAGTGCAATTGAGTCCTAAAACTTTCAAAAAGTGCAAACAAGTCCTAAAACTTATCACGAAAGTGCACTTGAGTCCTAAAACTTTAAAAAAGTGTAAACAAGTCCTAAAACTTGTCACGAAGTGCAAACAAGTCCTAAAACTTGTCAAATTGGTTCAATCAAGTCTTTTCATTGATTGTACTTTTTGAAAGTTTTAGGACTTGTTTGCACTTTTGTGACAAGTTTTAGGACTTTCATGACAAGTTTTAGGACTTATTTGCACTTTTTGAAAATTTTAGGACTCAAGTGCACTTTCGTGATAAGTTTTAGGACTTCTAGTGTATATATCCCTAATATCTTCCATTGACACATATAATATGACACTGTAAGCTTCAGATTCGATTCACACCTAAAGAAATCTTTGCCAATCATCCGAATACTTAATCCAACCCCTCTGATACTCGTCGCGGTTTGGTCCTTGTGCGATATCAATCAAGGGCGTCATGATTGAGTTCAATCTCAACCTAATTAGTGACAACACCATTGGCTAATCGCATGTTCTACTGTGCAACAATAGAAACAAAATCTAGCAAAATCTAAGTGACGCTGGTTCCATGGAGCTGGTAGGGAAAAGGGAAGAAGAGAACTGTTTGAAGAGTGGTTAAAAGTTAGATGGGGTTCGGGTGTACTTCAGCCAATAAGGGTAGACCAACCCAAGTAGGGTTTCCTCACTGCCAAGTCAATGTAGCTCAACATAAATAGCTTTAGGGTGCGCATGACAACCATTCTGTGTCCAGAAATAATTTCTGAGCATTTGAAGGCGTTTGGTAACTGTCCAAAATTTCTATTCCTGAAATAGAAAAGAACAGAAATGCGTTTGGTAACTACACAAAATTTCTTTTTATTAATAATATTTTAATAATATTTTGAATTGTTTAATATTTCTTCTTTTTTTTTTCTTTCTACCCCTTCTCTTCCTTGGCCATGGCCGGTCGCCGGCGATCGGCCACAAGCTAGGGCGTCGCAGCCCTGGCCGCCGCCTTGACCGCCTGCCTCGCCGTCGCGACCCACGGCGAGGTCGGCCTAGCCCAGATCGGGCGAGGCCGAGCCTCGCCGTGGGTCGGGACGGCAAGGCTCGGCCTCACCCAGATCTGGCAAGGCCGAGCCTCGCTGTCGCGACCCACGGTGAAGCCAACCTCGCCGTGGGTTGCGACGGCGAGGCTCGGCCTCGCTCGATCTGGGCGAGGCCGACCTCGCCATGACCGACGGCGAGCCGCCTCGCCCAGGCAGCGAGGGTCCAGCCCTCGCCCTCGCCGGCAAGGAGGACCCTCGCCTCCGTCGGCAGCCGGCGAGGGCCGTGACGCCCTCGCCGGCCCTGGGCTGTGGCCGGTTGCCGGCTGCTGGCGACCGGCCACAACCCAAGAAGAGCAACACAAAAAGAAGAAAAAGAAGAAAAAAAACTGATTCTCAAAATTGTGCCGAGAAATAAGAAGCAACTTTTTTTTGCTTCTTGTTTCTCTTCCAAAACTGTTTCTGGGCACAAATTTTTGCAAAAATGTGTCCGGAAATAAAAAATTTACCAAATGTATTTCTGTTCCCAAACTGTTTCTGGAAACAAAAGAATAAAATTTTTTACTGTTTGGTACATTGCCAAACGCACCCTTAGTTACCAGTGTAATTGGAAAAGAGGGAGACCAGTTAACTTTTTTGTTTTCTTGTTCCCTTCTTTCGTGTGTTTTTTGCCCCCCTAAAGGTCGCCCTCGTTTTGATGGACAACTAAACTCATTCGTGTCGTACGTGTCAAAGGAACCAAAGAAGGTTCTGGCTTCTAATGCGAAGGAAAGGAATATCACGAATATTCAAGCATATAATATATTTGTTTTTGGTTCAAATTGTGAGTAAAAACGACATGGCAACAGAGGAGAGGACGAGGGCTTGGTTATAAAGTCTTGGCTTGACGGTCACAACCTGCTCTCTAAGAAGAAGAAGAAGAGGAAGAGGGTGTCTCTCTCTAACACACACACACATATAGAGAGAGAGAGAGAGAGAGATGAAGATGATGATGATGCCATGGATGAGAGTGTTGCTCGCAGCTTGGTTATTAGCGACGCATGTGGAGGGGATGGTCCGTCACTACAAGTTCAATGTGAGCAAATTTTCTCATTGTTTTCATCATTATATCTGCATGACCCACGAATAGTACCGTGCGTTTCATTTTTTTTCATGCATCTTTCGTCCTCCTCCTCCTCCTCCTCTTCTTCAACTACGAATATAGACATTAATGCAGAAAAACCTGTTCTAAGCCCTGTCACTTGTAAATTACAAGGGAACCAAATAAATGCACAAAGGGGTACTCATGGATTTTGGTGCTGTTGAAAGTGAGCTGAAACATGAGGAGACTCCACTATTTCAGACAGCAACCATTTTCCTGCATATATAGCTAGCTAGCTAGCTAGTCTCTTGCGATAAGGTCGCCCGATAGGCGACTCTTTGGATTCGACGATACTTACATGAATTTGGCTCACGTGCACACATGCACGCATTATAACCAGATTGTTGGGCCTGGAAGCCTGTAAACTTTCATGCGGGCAACTATTTTCTCCGGTGTATTCGATCATATCAATGAGCGAGCTTATTTCTATTTATTTCTTCTTAGAATATCACGGGATGTCCAAACCTTTTTCTTTTGTCTTTGAGCAATTCATTTAGTAGAGAATCGCATTCTCTCTTCACTCTGTGCCCTTGGTCTTTCCTCCTAACAAGTTTTGCACGAAAACCTTGCATGTGGTCCGGCTGAAACTGATGGATTAACGGCCAACATGCTGATCATCTTCTGAATAATACTATATACTAATCTGCTGAGGCATCCAATGTAAATCAGACAGCTAATATTTATGTACAAGCGTGACGAAAACAAGTAAGCGCGTTGGTATTTCGCTTTCAAGGATATGATTGTCTAGGGTTTGCATGGCATGATGGCTTTGATTAGTTTTGATTGCGAAGGATAAGCAAAGAAAATTTCCAAGTGCGGTGCTATATATTATTTTGTTGCAAGTTGACGTATAAACGTTAAAAGTTGCATATGTGTTTCGTTGCTTGAGACAGTGAACAATGATTAGATATAAAAGTTGCTAAATACAGCTAAGTGTGAGAATCGTGCAGATTAGCCACACACACACACACCCATGTTTTCGTGTACTGATCTGGTGCCAACTATATTATATTTCCACCCTCTTTGTTAAACATATCGAAGAATTAACAACTCGGACGTCTATTGGGTGCGTGATCAGTTATAAGAACGGATCTCAACATGTGGTATTAATCTATTGACTCGTGAAGAAAATCATAGTAATTGTCTCTTGTTGATGAATAGATGCAATCTAGCTCCGACTTCATACTAGAAAGTTTGACCTAAAAGTCGGGATGTTAGAGTCTGATACGAATTATATATTATATTTTGAGCAATAGGTCCAACATAATTGGTGGAACTTTTGTTAGTTTTCATCTATTTGTGCAATGAAGTCTTACCCATGATTTTGGAGCTCTCACGAAGATGTGGCTTCTCTCTCTCTCTCTCTCTCTCTCTCTCTCTCTCTCTCTCTCTCTCTCTCTCTCTCTCTCTCTCTCTCTCTCTCTCTCTCTCTCTCTCTCTCTCTCATATTTACTATCTAGAAACTTATAAATTGGAAATTCAAACGTACTTTCTCCAAATACTTCAAGTCAGATTCTCAATTACATGCATAAAAAATCAAATGTCTATATCAGATTCTCGAACCCTATGTGGAGATCGAAAGGTTCAAGTCAGCTTTATATCCGACTTTTCAAAAGCAAATTAGGAAGAAAAATCGTTCGTTAATTCCACGCCACGAAATGCTACGTTACTTGAGGAGAAAAATTAACATCTTCGTATGGCAAAAAAAGTGCACTTCAGTGACAAGTCCACGTCGTATTAGGTTGAAGATTTCTCTCGAGTGTTTTTTCGTGCGACGCTGTTGTACCCGATGTCAATGTTTATATCCCAAAAATTGGCCAAGGACTTCGATAACGTGCGGTTGGCTGTTTTGGTAAATTTTAGGTGGTTGCGAAAAGGACCAACAGACTGTGCAGCACGAAGCCCATCGTGACTGTCAATGGGCGGTTCCCGGGTCCAACTGTCTACGCCCGAGAAGACGACACGGTGCTGGTGAAGGTGGTCAACCACGTCAGCTACAACGTTAGCATTCACTGGTAGGCTCAAGTTTTACTGATAGATTGATTGTGATTAGCCGAGTCGAGCTCGAGTATCTCGATCTTCTAATGGAATCGACCTCGGGTAGGAAAATCAGTGCTTGGTCGAAGCTATGTATCGAATACCCGATGGGTGATTTGATTCCGAATTCGCCGGAGGTGGGTTCTCGAGTTAGGGCGAGAAAATAGATGTAGGCTATGTGATTATAGAAAGTGAATGATATCTTGATCGATATGAATTAGATGGGGAAAAATACTTCATGTTTTCCGGTGGACAATCTGCAGAGATCTAAAACAAGCTATTTTACGAATCTGTGTATCCATTTTGATGCAATAGGCATGGGGTCCGACAACTGAGGACGGGCTGGGCGGACGGACCGGCGTACATAACACAGTGCCCGATTCAGCCGGGACAAGTTTATACGTACAACTTCACCCTCACCGGCCAACGGGGCACGCTCCTCTGGCACGCCCACATCCTGTGGCTGAGAGCCACCGTGCACGGCGCCCTGATCATCTTGCCCAGGCTAGGAGTTCCCTATCCATTTCCCACACCCCACAAAGAAAAGGTGATCGTATTAGGTGAGTCCCAAAGATTTTCCGGTTCGATCCGTCTTTAGCGACAAAGATAAAGATTTTCCAAGCACTTCGGAAGATCGATGAAGATTCGAGTCGAAAGACGCGCACGATTTGAACTTGATTTACTGCATTTGGCAGCTGAATGGTGGAAGTCAGACGTCGAAGCGGTGATCGACGAGGCCATGAAATCCGGAGGAGCGCCCAATGTCTCCGATGCTCACACCATCAACAGCCGTCCAGGACCCGTCGCCAATTGTCCCCAGGGTACTAAGAAAGAAGGACAACGTTGTGGTCACGAAAATTAAAAGTCCGTCGCCGCCGACGGCGGAAAACTGACCGGCTTCGATCATGCGCAGGTGGATACAAATTAGCAGTTCGACCAGGCAAGACTTACATGCTGCGGATCATTAACGCTGCGCTCAATGAAGAGCTCTTCTTCAAGATCGCCCGCCACCAACTCACGGTGGTCGAGGTTGACGCGGCCTACGTCAAGCCTTTACGCACCAACGCCATCGTCGTCGGCCCGGGCCAAACCACCACCGCCCTCCTCACGGCCAACCACACCACCGGCATGTACCTGATCACCACCTCCACCTTCATGGACTCCCCCATCAGAATTGACAACGTCACCGCCACCGCGACGCTGCACTATGTTGGCACGCCGGAGGCTTCCCCAGCGGTCCCCACAGCCACGCCGCCGCCGAACGCCACGTGGGTGGCCGAGAGCTTCGTCGGCTCTCTGAGGAGCCTAAACACCAACACCTACCCGGCCCGAGTCCCGCTCGAGATCGACCACTCCCTGTTCTTCACCATCGGTCTCGGGGTCAATCCCTGCGCGACCTGCACGAGCGGCTTCCGGGTCGCGGCCGACTTCAACAACATCAGCTTCGTCATGCCCCATACTGCGCTTCTGTCAGCGCACTACTACAACACGACCGGCGTCTTCACGGACGACTTCCCCGCGAAGCCGTTAATAGAGTTCAACTACACGGGGACGCAGCCGACGAATGTGAACACCATGAACGGGACGAGGCTTTACAGGCTCCCGTACAACTCGACGGTCCAGCTGGTCCTGCAGGACACGGGGATGATCGCGCCGGAGAACCACCCGATCCACCTCCACGGGTTCAATTTCTTCGTGGTGGGAAGAGGGCTGGGGAACTTCGACCGGTTCGAGGACCCGAGGAAGTTCAACCTCGTCGACCCGGTGGAGCGGAACACCATCGGAGTGCCGTCCGGCGGGTGGGCCGCCATAAGGTTCAGGGCCGATAATCCAGGTAATCTCGCAATCTTGATACGTATATAGATGTTCAACGACCCATTAAATCGGTACATCAAGTGATGTTATAAGCTTCGACCAAAAAAGAAAAGTGATCTTAGAAGCTGTCATAAAATATCGAATATTACCGGCTTACTTAATACATCGGGTAACATATTAGTGTTAGTGTTCTTAATTCATTCTTACGACGTACGTAAAATGACAAATTGATCGATTAAAAATTAACATTAGGAGCGCAAGTGCATCGTGGTTGAGACATGCGATACTAATCAAGATAGATCCAAAGGGTAGAACATCCATGTCCGTCAAGATCATATACACTCATGACTCATATAGAGAATAGGGTTCGATTTCGTTTGGCTCAGTCATGCATTTTTATCTACCTAATGCTATGACCTTCTTCTTCTTCTTCTTTGCAGGGGTTTGGTTCATGCATTGTCACCTAGAAGTGCACACGACGTGGGGACTCAAGATGGCATTCGTCGTCGACGATGGGGAAGGCCCCGACCAGTCCGTCCTACCGCCGCCGAGCGATCTCCCCAAGTGTTGAAACGGTCTGATGTGGGGACAACAAGGGATTTTGAGTACAAGAAACGAGCTAGGAGTGAATGAATACTACAGCCAAAAGTCACATCCCCAAAAAACAAGAAAAGAAGAAAGACAGAACCAAATTAGACACATTGTAATTGGATTGATATATAGGTCAGTGAAAAAAACATTGGCAACCAAATTATAATTTGTCCAATACATTGGATCCCTTTATAGCTCAAGTAGTTCGCTTGATAGTCGGGATTACCGAAAGTATTAATAAGGAGCGATTCGAATGTTCTTCGATATTTGCCAATACATCCTTTTGGACCTCTCTAAATTAGGGACTGATATCATAGATTCGATCATGTAGTAGGAGTAGTCGTGGCACTCTATCTTGGGAAATTAAAAGGGATGACTAGAGAAACTTGGGTCGCATGTTACTGAGAGTTTGGTCTTCCAACAAATGTTTTTAGCATTTGATTTGGGCCAATTGGGCCTCGAAGAAACGTGGTCGCTCTTGGTTCTTTTGGGCCTGAGCCCACTTTCTCAATGTCAACAAAATCAAGGTATCGTGAGTGTTCACGGAGTCGCCGGACATTCGGTCTGGTGGGTCGGGTCGGTGTTTGGGTTCGGTCCTCGGCAAATGCGCCGAATTGTGGTGTCTTGGTCATCTAGCAAAAAAGGAAGATAACTTTCGCCCAAAACCTTCGTACTAATTTGAAGATATCAACTTGAAGATATCAACTTGAAGATATCAACAAAACCTTCTAGGTATATGCAACTTGAAGATATCAACTTGAAACTTCATATACAAAACTTACACTTCTAATCTAATTTAGGCTCGTGAAATATAGGAAAATAACTTTGAACGGGAGTTCTATTACTAATTTGACTAGTTGTAGCCAAAATAATTTACGTCTACGTAGTTTCATAACAAAAAGTGATTCAAAAGATCAAAACGTGTTGCAATCCGATCCACCGAACCAATTAAATCCATACATTCCGTGCTATTCGCAACAAGTGACGTATTCTGTTCCCTTTATCATACCCAATCGAGCGATAGTTCTCATTGGTGTATTCTCAATGTCGAGTGTCGAAAGCATAAGGACTATTTTCGTGCATAGCCAAAAGAAAAGGGTAGTAAAGAGTTGCCAAATTTGATTGAGATTTGAGCTGAGTTTCTTCTACTAACCCTTTCCAGAAGATTATGGATTATGCTTGCCCCTGTTCCACATTTGATGTCGAACTTCACGGGTTCACTCGACTCCACTTAATACAATTTCGACTCATGATATGGAAATCTCATGATTTCTCCATTCAGTCGATCCCGCTCATTTTTTTCGTGATATCATAATATCTAGGGAAATCATGCTTGCTTTGTATTTTTTTTTTCCTTAAGAAAATTATCCTAAGTTTGATTCTCACCAAACATGATGTCTCCAGCTTGCTTTTGTCTTTCTTTCTTTTTTTCCCTCCCCAGTTTTGCAATTTATTTTCCTTAAACCACCAATGATTCTTCAGGGCCTACAAAAGACAAAAAGAGACGAAGGGATTTGGGAGTGGACGCATAGAATATAACAACAATAATTCGTGGGAATCTTACCTTAAATGGAAACAAGTTGAGATTGATGCCAAATCCAATTTAAGTATAATTAATTGCACACTATATTAAGTAATTTACTATGTCCATGTGTCACGGTGCCAGTGGAGAACCTCTATCATTTCCAACAAGCCACTATCTTTCCAGACTTTGCCTCCTCAGCTTTGTCAAGGGTCAATGGCATGGGAAATACTTTTTTTCTTCTTTTTTTTCATAAAGAATGGAGTGAAAAATGCTTAAACAGAAACAAAACGCGGCACACATTTCGGTTTGGCGATGCTACATCACCAAAAATAAGCTATTTTAAGAGAGCTTTTAGCTAGGGACTATGCACCAATCCACACTTCTTTTTGGTCATACACTAATCCACACTTTTTGGAGGTGCTCTTTGAACTTTCTTACACCTCTCTTTGAACCTTGTAGCATGATATGATAGTTAAGCTGACGTAAGAAATGTCATAAACACTATAACAAATATACTCAAAATGCACTTCTAATATGTATGTGTGTGTTTATATAGACACACTAAGGGATCAAAAGGAAAAGAGAGAAAAAAAAAGCGACTCGGGATCAAGGAGACACTAACATATATTTATTCAGTGTCTCCTTAACATATATTTGTTCGGATCTCATACATACATACCCACTTGAAATGTGATATGATTGTATCGTGATGCCTAAGAGTACGATCTAATAGATCCGTGTATCGAGTAATTGGATCATAATCATTTACCATAAAATAGCTGCATACCCACTTGGGATTAGAGTGAAAGTTTGAGTTTTTTTAGACAAAAAAAGTTCGGAGCAAAATTGGGATTTGACTTACAGTTAGGGGTTTTTTGGGGAAATTAAACCCAATTATGAGAAATCCGCCAATCCACATGCTAAGTGTGAATAATGACAATTGTGTACCGTAGTCAGTATTTAGATATGGATAAGAGGGTATGGAATACATGCGGTGAGCTACAACAACAGTTAAAGAGCCTAACATAAATAGGTTAAGAGAAAATTGAGTATTCTAGGACATTGTTAGGATCTCATATTGGCCTTAATGACCTTGGCTAATTATATTTTTTGTCAAAATAGTTTGTTAGTATGAAAAGAGGTGATTGTTGGATATGAAAAAAAAGTGATTAATGACATGAAAAGAAGTGATGGTCATCATGAAAAGAGATTATAGTTGATCATGAAAGTAGTGATGGTGGGAATACAGTACTTATTCCCTAGAGATGTGTTAATTGTTTGTCTGTCAATGGGATCAAATCATACATTGTCATCAGAACTTTTCATTAACAACAACTCTCTCTTCTTCACAAAAATTCTCCTTTTTTTTTTTTGGTAACCGAGGATCTGCCACCATTTCTCGGGAATGAGCCCGCACAGGTAATCAGGGCGACTATACCTCGGGGGAGACTAGCCCAGCAACCCACCGCCAGGGCCTCCCACTTAAATTACAGAACCGAGCGGGGATTCGAACCCGGAACCTCTAAGGAGGGAAGGAAAGCGCCCATCAACTCGGTCATGCGCAGGTGGGTACAAAAATTCTCTTTTCTTCTCTCTTTACACACAAGTTTGATAACACTTAAAGGTGAAATTCAAAGAGAAAAATCGAGTAATTGCTGAACTCGTTTTTCTATAATTTTGATGTATATCATGGAAGTATATTTGTTCTAAATCCAGCAGCAATAATATTGGGGGCAAATAATACCTTAAAGACAGTGGTCATTATTGCGCAGCAAAATATCAGAAAATTTTAAATCACTGCTCTATCTTCGTCAACGGTCAAATTTTCCCAACATTTTTTATGGTGCATTGGGTGAGAGAGAGAGAGAGTGCTTACGACATCTTTTTTCCCATTGCTTAAAAGGCAGAAGTGACTTGAGGCTGAAAGCAAAAGGGGGAAGATGGATGGAACCACATCTCCCTAGATTCACTCCCATACACGTAATAATGCAAAGAGACAAAATTTTGCCCAATTGACAAGGACGCACATCAATTGGTGATTCGATGGCTCGGACCCTCCTCCCCAAAATTACCTCGGACGGTTAAAGTGTCCAATAGCGCAATTAAAAAGCTTCTTAAAGCTTTACTTACACTATTTAGGAAATTGAGAGCGACATGCGTGTGCCTAATTGAGTAACTTTTTGACACCCCGTTAATCTAGTCTCTAATCATATAGGTTAAAGAGCCGGCCGTTCTATTGACGAAGCTATAGACCCGCATGGACTAGGGGTGTTAGCTAGCTCGAATGTACCTATGTGTGATTAGCAAAAAGGTTTTGAGCTCCACGCATGTGAGTGGAGAGAGGGGTCGAGACATGGCGAAGGTTTTTGATACCAAGATTGCCCTTGTCGTGTCCAGGGCATGCCAACAGCTAGGGCTGACAATTTGCGACACGGTCGATTCGCACGCCGCTTATCTAAAGCTCGTTTAGTCTAATGTGTTCATGTCATCATGTCGACTCATTTATGAGTGCGAGCATAGGAGTTATATCTCGGTTATCTCTTTCAATCTTTTTAAAAGTAATTTGGTAGTAAGCACACTTAGTTTATTAGGTTGATACATGTAACGAGTCATCAATGACCAATGCATCTGAAACAATTATTAAGTACCCTTAAATACTAAAAATAATGTTTTTGAAAGAATTTAGTGCACTATGTGCAAGGAAGATACAAGCGCATTGAAATTTTTAAAGTTTCTTTGATGAGTTATTTATTAATTATTTTTCGAGCAATGGGCAATATGGTGTTGTGTAAGTTCCATGTACTCCTTTCATATTCTGAGGGCACAAACATAAATGTTCGGTTACTTAGAAACCCATAAAACACCTTATAAGCTCATGAATACATGGTAATTTTACGATCCTCAATCAATCGCCACTTGCAACTCTTCATGTTTTCTTTTTCGTAATTCTTATATTCAAAATTTTCGTAACACACAAAAACTTAAAATTTATGCAATTACGGGACAAGACTCACTTTTTTTTTTTGGACGACCGTGAAGGATTTGAGATTAGTTTTTAAATATACTTCAAAGAGCAATGCTCGACTTACTAAATTCGACAAGTGGGCCATGCTTAAGAACCAATAATAATAATCCCACACGTCACATGAATCAACTTTATAAATCGACTTTTGTAACCCTAGTATCTTTCAACTTAGACACAAAAGCAAATAGGTTATAGTCCGGATTTCAAAGTTGTTCACGATAAATCGGTGACAACAACATGTCACGTCACGGGTACAGAACTTATTATCGAAGAATGGTACAGAACTTATTATCGAAGAATGGCATTTTCACGGTACACCGATCTTGTGACATTGCAGAACGGCGTCGTAATTAAATATGAAAAGAAGTAGAATAATTTTATGAAGTTACAAAGGTCCATCTTAATTAAGGATTCATTTGTTTTGTGAAAAATAAGTGATCCAGAAAATATTTTCGACAATCATTTATGTCTAAACATTTTCGTAAACAATGAAAAAAATTCCGTTCGTCGTTTTTGTTAGAGATACAAGCGATTATTTAGAATGATTATTTTTCAAGAAACAAATGACCCTAAGAGTAAAACAATCATAAAAAAAAGATTGTAGCGCATATCGTCTTACCTAGGGGTGAGCACGTGTCTAAGATAGAACCGAGAACCGGACCAATGGGTTTGGTTCGATTCTCGGTTCTAGGGAGGGAGGTTTCGGTTCGGTTCGCAGTTCCTGCTCTTAGGAACTGGAACTGAGAACCAGAACCGAAATCGGGAATTAAAACCGAGAACCGAAATCGAAATCGGGAACCGGAACCGAGAACCGGAAATAGAACCGGGAACCCTAAATCTAAAATCCCTAATTTTCTTACTACACCTCATTTCTCACTTCTTGGCTCTTAAATTCTCATTTCCATCCGCATGCTCATTACTTTGCTTAACTTGTTATGTAGAACATTTTCTAATGTTTATTTAGACCTTTTATATATTGTGGTTTTGGAGTACCCACCATTCGCATGCTCATTGCTTTGCTTAAATTGTTATGTTTGGATATTCATTGTCATCTATCTATGCCAAGTTTTTGTTATTTAGGGAGGTCGATTGTTTTCGTCGTTCACTCTTTCAAGAAATATCTTAAGCTTGATGGCTACATAGTTAGAACCATGGCGATAATGGATGAAAAGAAAAAGTTGTAGCTGCAGTTACAAATAATCGATACGTGACACTTCAATTTTAAATTTTAAATTATTATTAAGTTATCAACTATGATTGTTGTTTCTTTTGATTTTAGGTGGTTGGATTTTGGAACAAATTTTCATGGATGTTTGCGGACCAAAAGCTCATCTTTCTTTCCGTTTTCTCGCTTCCTGTTTTGTTTGTGGTCCTGGATATGGATATTGTCTTGATTGACATGCTAATCGCTTATGAATTATGTTGCGTATCGATTCACGTAATGATTTCTCATTTTAATTGTATTTATTTAAATCGTAATGCTATGAAAACTATAGTCTTTTGTCTTCTCTTTGGTAAATGATAAGCTTATTCAGTATTGTTGCGTTCATTTTCGTTTTGTTTAACTAAAAATGAAACCAAAAAATAAAAAAACTGTTGGACCTTGGAACCATGATAGGGGAGATTTTAGGTTCCAAAAAATGAGGAACCTGTACCCGAGAGTAGGTTCTAGATTCCAGGTGGAACCTGGAACCACTCACCCCTAGTCTTACCTTAGAATTTCTCTAGGAAAAACAAAAGTAGAACACGAATATGTTTTTTTGGTGGGTGGAAGTGTGAGATTTTGTGGGACCACTATCAATTATTCTAAAAGCTTAAGCCGTTAAACGAAAATGTAGGTTAATATTTAATTATTCTAACGTTTCCCCTTTACGCTTAATCCGACATTTTTGCCCAGTATTAAGCGTCAGCATATTTAATTGAAAAGATAAATGGGATTCGAAAATATTTAAACTCAACGCCTCTCGCTCCGATATCATGTGACAGGGTGTGCGTGGAAGAGTGATCGAGGGAGGCTGGGTGTGGGGGGAGGCCCCCAAGAGGTGTAGATTTCCAAGGAGCCAAAAAAGAGAAGAGAGGCAGAGCACTTGATCACATCACGAGAGAGGGGGGGAGGGACCCCATTCCTTACTTTCTTTTTTTATTTAGTTTTATTTTATTTTAATTCATTCGTGCTTCATCCTCCTTTCCCCTTTTGTTCTTTGGGGGGGTTGATGCTACTACAGGTTGGGTTGGTTGTGTTTTTATGATTGCATCGGTTGTCGTCTCTCCTTACTCCAAAATGGGAAAGTATGCCGCGAATCCCCACTTTCTCATGAGGCTAGGGGTGAGGACGTGTAGTTTCAGATTTGGGTTTCGACTTTCACGCCCTGCAAGAAGCAGTGCAAAAGTCTGTGAGTGAGTTCGAGAGTTATAGTATGATAGACAAAAAAAAAAACTTCGTAACACCTGCGCGTGATAAGCACTTTCTATGCCTTTCATATTTTCTAGAGTTAATATCACGGAAAACCTCAAAATGATGTACCTGCGACAAATCTATCATCATCTGGTTTCCGTTGAATTTTACCGTCCAATTATTGAGTTGAATGATACGCGATAGTTGATAAGTGTACCGGTTTAGAGTTTTGTCGCAGGCGTACCAGTTTGTAGTTTTCTATGGTATTAATCCAATTTTACGGAAACTAACAGAGGGTAAATTTATCACAAATATACCAGTTTGTAGTTTTTTGTGGTCTTTTACAGGTGTACTAGTTTAGAGTTTTTTGTGGTCAAAAATTAATTTTGGATAAATTTATCACAGTTATACCAGGTTGGGGTTTTTCGTGATATTAACCCTATTTTTTAGGGAAAAAGCCACGAAAAACCCTAAACTATACCTGCCGCAACACATTACCTTAATTTTTTTGATGATGCCGTAAACCCAAAACTTGTACCCGTGTTGATACATTTAACCCAAATATTTTTTCATGACGCAAAAAATCCAAAACTTATACCGGCGTGACGCATTCACCCGGATTTATACCCACGCGAAACATTTACTGTCCGTCAAAATTCCATTAACGAACGCCGCAAAAAATCTTATGCGACTGCCTATACATACGACGGGAAGCAAACGGTGCTAACATGGCACTAATGTGACAACAATATGTCAACTCACTGAATGTTTTCTTCTCGTTTTCTTCTTTCCTCTTTTTTAACTTCCTCCTTGGTTTGGTGATGGTGAGGACGGTGGTGAGGACGGTGGTGACGGAGGAAGGAAAAAAGGAAAAAAAGAAAAAAAAAATCTCGACGGAGGGTTCATATGTGGCGTGGGTTTACGTTTAGGATTTTTGGTGTTACGAGTTTGGAGTAAATTTATCATACGAGCATGAATTTGAGGTTTTCTGAGTTAAAAAAAAGTTAGGGTAAACGTGTCGTAGTGAACGTAATTTGAGGTGTTTTTTTTGTAGCTTTTACCGGTTCTTTTGTTGTAACTTTACCCAAAAAAATCCTCGTAAAACTCCAAAATATTATCATCCATTATAGTCATTAAAAAAAAAAAAGGAATCTTTCATGTGGAGTTCAGATACGTCTCTAATCCCGCATCCTTTGTACATGAACTATTTCGCTGGCATATAAGTTTCATCACCGGCATAGCACGATTTTAAATAAATGAGCGCGAATAGCCACAATTGGAGCGAACGGTATCGTGCTTTAGCACGTGATGTATGTCTTTGTATTGGTAGAGTGTACGTCTTCGCCCTCTTTTTTTTAAGGACTATTGCGGGATAAAGATACGGAACAATGTTGGTTAGAACGAACCAACCTTTTCAATTTCGAGATGTATGCCGTACATCAAAATATCAGCACGTGGTGTATTGACGCGATACATTTTTCACAATTATTTGTCGTTTTGGCATCTCTCTTGACCTTCTTACTCGAGACTTTCAAAGCCCGACGATCGGATTCGTATTTAGTGCTAAGCATCTCGATTTTTTTTTTCCCCCCAAGATCATGGTAATATATTATTCCACGTTTAAAATCCAATCAAAATTTCATTTATTTTTTAGAAAATAATTAAACGTGTTCATGGAGGGAAATTACAAAGTGGGACCCGCCCCTTTTATGCTGTCCTGGTAACCAATGGGATTGGGACGGCGATGCTCGTTTCGCTCGCACGCTCGCGCATGGCGTGCCTCGGCGTCATTCGCCCGCGGCATTCTATAAAAGGTCTCGCTTCCTGAAAATAAAGAAATTTAAAAAGCCTTCAAAAGAATTTATATTAATTTTGGGCTAATTCCCCAAAAACAAAAAATAAAATGTCAATTTTACGTCGAGAGATAATTATGTACCGAAATTTACTTGTCTTAATAAAAAAAAACACCAACTTTTACTCGAGTCCCAAATCTGACCCTTGTGGTGTGAAATTTTCAAATTGTTCAAGTCAGATTTGTGATTTAAGTGAAAGTTGGTGATTTTTTATGAGATAAAGAAAAGTTCGGGTTAGAATTGTTACTCGAGGTAGAGTTTGCTCTTTCTTTTGGATCTAGACCTATTAATTTTTAAAAATATCGACTCTATACAAAACGAAAAATGTTAATTATACGTGAAATGAAAAAAAAAAGTAATTGACTGTTACTCAAATGTATGGTTACAAACTCTACAATTTTTGTGCCCTTGTGTATGGAAATTCCTCTAAAATCAATCCAGGATTGCTATGAAACGAGAGAAAATTGTCAGCTTAAGAATCAAAGTCATTTGTTTAGATTTCATCAATAACATGCAAACTAAATTGAGTTATGGTCACTCGTAAATTTAGTTGTTTTTTTTTGCGGTCAAAACAAATTTCCAATCATTACCAAAATGATACACGATAGGAAATCTCAAAAGTCATAATAGCAAAGTAAGCCCACAAAGCTCCAAAACAAACCAAAAACCAAAAACCAGAAATCAAGGCATATCATCATAGCATAGACGATAGAGATAATCACACGCTCATCCTTCAAGAACAGATTTATGACTACATCCAAGCGAAAGGATCGGCGGCCAATCACCGATTCACACAGCATCATCAGTGATAAGCACACGCTGTGATCTCCATTTGTAAATAGGGTTTTGCCTTTCGGCGGTGTGTGCCTAGGTTCAGCCTCGCCAACACCATCATCGAACGGAGACAACATAATAAACATGTTGAAAATACTCAGATCTGATACCTGTGAGAGCGAGCTCTGTAGCCAGTGCGATGCGCCAAAGCTTGTAACTAAAAACACGTTGAATCGGCACAATTTGCCATCGAAGTTGTTGTGAACACCATTGAAATTGGAGGTAGAAAACTTATTCATTAAAACTCCAAAATCTAGAATTAGATCGGAGAGAAAAGCTCCCAGATATAAGATCGGGAGAACAGAGCTCCCAAATCTAAAACTAGATCGGGAAATTTAATTGATTTATGGGGTATGCGAGGTGTTTTATCTCCCTTCTCGACCTTTATGCTTGCAGTTCTAGAACACGAGTTACCTGAAATCATTAGAATCTCGATGCGTCTTGTACAATTCGATTAGAGGTGAATGATGCATATTTATTAGGTGAATCTCTAATCTCCGGAATCACGAGAGAATCTTCAGCATATCTACAACTTGATATGCATCCATGGATATAAGCCATTTAAAGTTAACATGTTTACCCATCAAATAGAATTACACACAAAGATTTATGATTCATTTCGTTATCTAATAATGCTCATGCTAACGAAACAATATGATCTATATTTGTTTGCGCATGGAATTACCGTATGTATCCAAAATTATGATTCCCTTATAAATATACAATATTTTTTATAAAATTTAAAATACCGACTTTACGTATATTTTTATTGAATTTTTACGATTGGATTCTCGATTTGTGATCTATCAATTTAAAAACCTCAATTCCAGGATTTAATAACCGTTGCTCCAGATAATTAAAAGAAAAAAATTCCTCTAAAATTGCGCAACTTCTCTTTTTAAGATAAATAAATAGATAAATAAAAGAAGCAAGAAGAAGCGGAGGAGTCGTCAGTGAGCTCCTGGGGCTAGCCCTACTATAAGCCTAGGTAGGGGGGGGGGGGCTCACTCTCTCTCTCTCTCTAAAACTTGCTGCCACGTAGGACACTATCTCCCACGCCGTGCCCCATGCCGCGAATCTCACGTGGCCGCCACTCATTGGCTCGACCCGAAACGCTTTTCTTTTGGGCCCCCCCGCCCTCTACCCCCATCCCCATCCCTCCCCAGGAGGAGGAGGAGGAGGAGGGAGGGGCCAGCTGCAATCTTGCCGCCAGTGCCACCCAATAACGCGCCGCCACGTGTCGGCCTCCGCACTCGTCCACGATTCGATCCGAACTCCTCCGGGTGGCGGGGCCCCCCCAAGTGAATCCCAGCCGTCGATGCCGACCCCCGAGTGTTTTCGGCGGCTGATCAGGGAGCGGTTGGATCGGGAGGGAGGGGGGGGGGGGGGGGAGGGTACCGAAATTTTGCCTCCGATGATGTGATCATTACCAGAACCCCCAAAACGCCGCCCCGATTTAATTAAGGACATCATTAAAAAAAAATATATTAATAAAAAGAAAATGATCTGTCCGAATACAATAAGAACGAGGACGACATGCTAATCCCCGGTCGGCAAATTGAAAGTTTTTTTTTTTTCGGGTTAGCATAGAAATGGAATGAAGGTGGGACTTTTCCTGATCCCAATTCTTCCCTTCATGTAGCGCGGTACGGATCGATCGACCGATGATGAGATGGCGGAGCGTAACCTGCTCTTGCTTCGCTTCCTTCCCCCCCCCCCCTGCCCCCCACCTCACCCGTTGACTAGCGCTTGGCTCCATCATTGCTGGTGGCCCTCTTTTGCTTTTTTCCCCTTTGGAAGCAATAATAGATGCTTTGAGAATTCTTCTTCCTTCCTTTTTTTTTTTTTCTCTGGAAGTATTTTGTTCCGTTCCGTCCGGTTTTAACCTGATCTAGGAGATATGGCGTGGATATTTTTTTGCGTGCGAGCCCGAGTTTCATTTGTATGAAGTGAGGTTGCTCGTCGTGAAAGAATGTCGATGTGAAAAGGTGGGGGTGTGGCGCGGCGGTTCTCTCGTGAGGCCGGGGAAGGGTTTTATTGGCGATTCTGAAAAAAAGGAGAAGAAGAAGAAGAAAAATTACGCGCGTTGACATGAGTTGTGATCGTAGGCGGCCTAGACGTGACCGAGCAAAACATGGGTTAAGAGACACCGGATAGCACTTACGGACGAGATTCGATGTGGCCATTGAATTGGATGTCTAGACGGGCCTTTTTGGGTTTGATCTAAGGCTGGTCCGACTCGTGAGTTTTTGATGTGGCTTGGAGCGAGCCGTGCTCCACCTTATAGTTCGTCGCATCTTATGATCACCTCTGTCGGCTATATAGTCCCTTCCCAAACGGGGGTCGCACGGCCTTTGTTAATGACCCGAGAGTACTCATCGGCATGGATAGGCAACACAGGAACGGGGTTTTTTTAAAAAAAAAAGAATGTATGCAAGGATATTGTCGATAGACTAGCCCGATTTCTTTTTTGATCAGAAACCAACCCGATTCACCTGGGTCAAATCTTAATCCCTTTCTCTCATCCGTTGTGACTTGTGATGGCTTCAGGCATTACGATCGGACTATAGTCCTGTGTGCCGCGTATGTTTTGCATATACTTATATACGAATTTTTTACATGACAGTTTCATATCGTATCCAGATTATCGTTACCGAATCCGGAGTGGCTCTAAAGATATATAGGCAATATTGTTTCAAAGTTCGACCACAAAACAAGAAACATCAATCAACTCAATCGACATTTTGAAAAATCAAACTATTTTTCATTCGGTATGCTTAACAAATAGTCTCGAAATATGAACAATTTATTTAGGTTCGGAGACGGACCACCTCATTAAATTAGAGAGATCTGAAAAATAAATACAAAAATGGGTCTGTGCAATAATTAAATGGAGGCAAAAAAAAAAAAAGAAAAAAAGAGTGATGGAACAGGGAGTGTGATTATAATAAGAGGGAACTTTTTTCACAAAGTGCAGTATCCCATCCCCTCCAATCACGACTCACCACCACCTTCGTCTGCATTCCCATTACCATTACCATCTCTCTCTCTCTCTCTCTTACTTGGTTCCTGTTCCTCTCCCCACCCCTCTCTGTGGCACAGGTATTGGCAGATTCATCCCCTGAAGCTAGCAAAGCAAAAGCTCTGCTTTGTAGTTCAATATTCTAGTTTGATAGACACCGCTGGTCTCTTTCTTCTCTTTGCCTTGTTGCTCTGGCCTCAAGGGAAAGGAAGAAAGAAACCCCATCATTTTTTTCTCCCCTGCTTTTCTCCCCCTCTCCCCCCTTGCTCTCTCCTCGCTGCTTCATGAATTCAGAGCCCTCCCCGGAAGGCTCTGGCTTTCGCCCTCCTCCCAGCTTTGCCTTTTGCTGGAAGTTTTGCTTTTGGGTTCGTCTCTTGAAGCACTGAGTTGCCGTCGGCGGAGAGTTGGTTGACATATCTGATAGAGCCTCCCTGTCCTTGGTTTCGTTTTTGGGGTCTCTGGTTTCTTCTTCTTTTGATATGTTGCATTCTTGTTTCTAGTTGTGTTGGATGGCTTATTGGGTTTAGATCTCCAGCCTCGTTGTGAAGCTTCGTGTTCGAATTTTCTGATTATCTGTGATTTGTTGCTTATATTTTGAGAGGTTGTCTTTGTTGTATTGGGAAAAAAAAAAGTCGGTTCTTTATGAGATTCCTAAGGCTATGGTTGCACAGGGGAAAAGGAGTATTCTGATTCCTTTCAAGATGCTTGGTAATTTAACACGGATATTTTTGTGGTGAACCCAAAGCTCTCCGCATTTCCCATTTGAGCACACCCTTTTCTTTGTTCTCTATCTCTCTCTCTCTGTCTCGCCTTCGAAGTCGAAAAGCGGCCTCTCTTTTTTAAGCAGATCGAGAATTTGGTCGCCCTTCAGCATCTGACTTGAGTTTAGTCTGAAGGAGGGGTTGTGTGATTCCCATGTGATGAAGTGGGAAATGGAAGTTCTCTCATCCCCACCATACGCATCGAATGCGAATTGGTTTCTTGACGAAGGAAGGACTGCGAAATGGACCCCTGCAGAGAACAAAATGTTCGAAAAAGCGCTGGCGGTGCACGATAAGGACACGCCAGATCGGTGGCATAGGGTCGCCTCGATGATCCCTGGGAAGACGGTGGAAGATGTGATTAAGCACTATAAGGATTTGGAAGTTGATGTGAGCAATATAGAAGCAGGGCTTATCCCTATCCCTGGCTATAGCACTACATCGCCCTTCACATTGGAATGGGTAAATGGCCATGGATATGATGGTTTCAAACAGTCTTATGGGCTTGGTGGGAAGAGATCTCCATCGATTCGGCCTCCCGAACAAGAGAGAAAGAAAGGTGTTCCTTGGACAGAGGAAGAGCACAAGTAAGACATAATGTTTTTCATTGCACTTGCTTTGAGTCAATCTCCAGTGATCTCATTCACTGTCTGCTGGATGAGCTTAATTTGTCGGTACTTAGAAGCAGGATGAACAAGGATAAGTGATCTAAGAATAGGGTTGTCTTAGAATTTTAATCTAGAAGGACCTTAATCTTGCAAATTCAGTGGGTTTTATACGAGGGCAGTTGGTGTTTGCTTAAATTTAGTGCTTAATATATCTGTTCATGTATACTTATGGACCTGTTATGCGAATTTCTCTCCAGGCTCTTTTTGATGGGTCTAAAGAAATATGGGAAAGGTGATTGGAGAAACATTTCCAGGAACTTTGTGATCACGAGAACGCCGACGCAAGTAGCTAGCCACGCACAGAAATACTTCATCAGGCAACTTTCAGGTGGAAAAGACAAGAGAAGAGCCAGCATCCACGATATCACAACTGTGAATCTCACAGAGACTAGAACTCCTTCACCAGACGATAAAAGGCCGCCTTCGCCAGATCATTCATCCATGGTGGTTCGGCAACCGACCCCCGCAGCAGCACCCAGGACTCCCTTTCTCTGGAATCAGCCAAACAATGGAGGGCCCATGACCTTCCATGCGACACAAGGGGATATGTCCATGTGCCCACATTTCAGTGTGAACTCTCTTGGGCTTAAATTTCAAGGGCAGAATACTCACAGAGGGACTTTAGTCAGTGTTCAGAACCCCATTTTTCATTTGCAAGCTGGGCAGAGTTATCCTCATGGATGAGATCGCAGCTTCATCCCCGTTTTCACTAGCTTGAAGCATCTTTTGTTTCAGTCTTTTCAAGTTTAGCGGTGTAGCTGTGGTTGTGCTTTTGTCATGGTTTCTGTGAATATGTTTACTAGAAGAGTTTGAGTTAGTTCATCAGTATCTAAACTCAGGACACAGGAGAACACGATCGTGTTTCTTTTGGAAGCCATAAAACTAGTGTATAGATTCTCAGAGCTGGATTTTTTCCTTTAGCGAGAATCTCGACCTTTGTTTGAGTACTCTGGTGTTTCTGCCTCTGCCAACAGAGTTCTACATTGAAAGCCGTGGAAGAACATGAAGAGGGCAGTATCAATAGGCGTATATGTGGTCTGTCATTTGACTGAACGATCTAATATATCATTTTCGAGCAAACAATTGCTTAACACCCAAAAAGAGGCGACCAAAGTTCGTTCCTTCTGGTATTATCTTTAATTTGATTTTCCCGTCAAGTTAAGATTGCGATTCTGGATAATGGATGCATCCTGAGAATGGTATCCGAGGTGACTTCAATGGAGAATGGAATAAAGGCGCTGGCCTAAGTAAGCATATTCAATCCCAAGTTGAAGGCTTAGCATAAAACGCAAGTCTCGTGGCTTGATGCAAAGAAAGAATGTGTCGAAGAAATGGGTTTGTTTTGCTTTGTTTTTGTGTGCAGAAATGAGTTCTGTTGGATACCGAAATTTGGCTTGGCCATTGGAGTTCTTCGCTTTTTCATCTCATGTAATCTGGAAAACAGGGGAATATCAACGACTGAATTCAATTTCAGATTTGATTGGAGCACTTTTTTTTCTATGTTGATGTTTGCTTTATGAATTTGAAGCAAATGGCCAGAATGAAATTTCATGATTTAAGTATCGACCGAACTTGAAGTTGTAGCTACACCGTGATTTGATCCTCTGGCTCAAATAGATCATGAAATTTGCTTGTTTTTTTTATAATGACGAGACTATGTTTCAGATGCCGAATTTCTAGCAGTTGCACAAAATTGCCATATGATCCCTCCCTTCTTAATTGCCTGCTTTCCTCCTTTTCTTCGAGTCTTTTAGACTGTTCCACTACTCAGAATGAAAAAAACAGCAAAAGAAATGCCCTATTAGACTTGACTGGACCTCAAACACTTTCAAGTTGAAGCTGACTCTTCATTCCACTAACTGAGGCATCATATTCTTCAAACCCCTCTTTCTCCTTGAGATCTCTCTCAAGAGATCCTGCTCTTAATGAAAAAGAAGATCCCCTCCTAGGACTCTGTTTGAATAATTAGAGTAAGAAATATGTCCTTGAAAAGTTAAAAGATTCAATTCAGATCACAGCATTCTCAATAATGTCAAACTGTGGTTTATTCTTTTGCCACAACAACAGCTCCTAATATTCCTCCCTCCATGATTTGATCATCAATGGTGGCAAGACCATTCCAAGGGGTATGAGACCTGTTTCTGTAAGTCCACGGAATCATCATACACGAGCGATTCTAATTGTACGGCACCAATGGGATGGCAATCATCGATGAGGTCTCCCTGTTCTGAAGCTCTTGACTTGTGACCCTTCGATGAAGACAGACTCATGTAGCTTTTTTGTTAGGTGGAGGAAAGGGTGCTTTTATCTTTTCTTAATCAGCGTGGTTTAGAATTTTTTGAGAATTCCATTGACCTAAATTTTCTTTTCTGTTGTCTTAGTGCAAGGATCTATATTCCAATCGAGCACTACGTTGAACTCACAATTTAGTTAATAACCTAATCGGACGAAAAAACAATAGACTGTTTACCGCTAACTCCAGTTGAGCTCAGCAGACAGCAGTTGAGCACCGTCAACTGATCTGGTCCTCCGTTGCGCATGCATTTGTACGGACTTGAACACTCCAAACGGTATGTTAAACTAGGAGAAAAAACAAAGACTCCTCCTGCCATGCGAGGACAGGTTGTGTACATATTCAAAGAAACTCCATCGGTCGCTCTTGGATTTAATAATCTAGCTTTTTATGTCCGCATAAGCTCCTAAAAACCCGTTTCTTCTTATCAGGCCTATTTCGGGGATGCCTTCTTTTGAAAGTACCTAACAATTGATGAGACTAACGACCAAAAATTTCATTGATTGATTGTGGAGAATAAGATTAATCTGTTTGATTGTTCTGTGTTCATTTCTACCTTGTCTCTTAACCTTTTGTGTGTGTTTTCTGGTGTGTTAGGTTGGAGTTGGGAGATTTTTCGGATAGAGAGCAGAGAAAAGAATGAAAGATTGGAAGATGACAAATTGTACAAACCGTCAGGTCCATCTCTTAGGCTCTTTTCTTTTGTTGCTTTGCTTATATTGTTTGTTAGGAGCATCCATTCGGTAGCAATTATCACAAGAACAGCTACTAATACAGCGCCCTTGTCCCACGCATGGTGTGTTACGCGAGCGCCACTCAAGGGAAATGAATTTCGAGGAAACATGAATAAACAGCCGTCCCATTTAGCTTTAAGACAGTACATGACAAAAGAAATCACCATCTCTTTTCAAAAGACAAAGCCCTCTATTTGCAAGTTGCATGTGGAGGCATCTTTGGCCACTTTATCCTTGTTACATCTAGATTCAATTATATCAGAATTTTCGCACTTTCGGTCCATCTTGTTTTGTCCATTTCCGATAAATATTCTGATTCTTCCCTTTAATTTACCAGCAAAATTATTCATAGAGAAACATTGGTTGTTTATGCTATAATTAGGCCTTTTCATATGATTACACTGGAATGAAGACGAAGTTTGCCACCTACTTCTAAAACTATTTTCATTTAAGTTTTGCAAACAAGTCTACATAATGTCGTTGATTCTCACTGTAATCTGGTTACCCTGTTCTTAATTTACCATTCAACAGTTGACACTGTGCAGATCTACATATACATAAGTTACTCTTCCATTGTGTACGAGATGAGATGAAGTAGACCGTCTTGTGATTAGTGCAGTTTTGAATATAACTTAGAAGCAATCATTCAATGAGATGAGGCGGAGAGATTGAAGCTTGATTCCGTATGATGCTTCTCTGGCCCATGGAGATCTAAGAGTAAATCTTCTGTGGGCCCTCACTTTCCCCAGTTACGATCATTCAGAGATTGATAAAGCAGAAGATGCACTTAAAGGCTCAATTATACACCAATTGAATGCCATTTAAGCTCTAGAAAAGAATTTTATACCTTGTAATTATATGGGACATTAGCGCGGTGAGACAGCAACATGACACCTCTTGCCAAGAAAAAGATGCAAAATTGACAGAGATACACATTCATTGAATAGTACACCATTTTGAACCCTACTGCTAGATTGACTCAGAACCCTTATTTGGCAGGGTCTTAGCGTCCACATTTATCAGATATGGAGAAAGTGGGGTGGTTTATTGCTGATATAATTTGATTAAGGGACAGTGAAAAATGGTATCAGCGATAGAACAACAAGCCAAGTTGTATGGAAGGGAGGGATACGTTAATGGACTTTTCTTACCTTTTCTTTCCCTGGCGTTCAAATCTTCTTTAATCGAGCCCCACCATCGAAACAGTTAAGCAAGGCCATGTTGCACATTGGTAAGAGTCATCGTTAGCTCTGCTAGAAACTTAAGAAAGATGGAGCTATGGTGACTGACTCTGCCTTTCAACTCAAATACGAAGAAACATACGATTTTCCATTTCACTTCCTCGAGGCTACAAGCTACTAGAGAGCAGTGCATCTCTTCCACTAATACTCTTCGAGATTGTGCAAGGGAAACAGTTGTCTTTAGAATAGGAGCCATATTGGTCAGTATTCTTAGCATCTGAGCTGGTCAAAGCTGCTCAAGGCGACAATTCAGAATGTAGTTTTTGTACTTGGTAGAAAATGCCACTGTACAAATCTTATTAAGCTCAAGAAGGTGCAAAACGAATTCACTGAACAGCGTCCTAATTGTTTAATATGAATGGACTGAATTTGTTCTCGTTGCATCTAACAAACCGGTCAAGTCATTGAAATAGTGTGAATGTATGCGAGAAGAGAGTACATACTACAAAAGGAACTTGTATAAAAGAACTCTAATCTTATATTTACAGAGATTGATCAGAAATTAGTTCCATTAACTTCAATAGGTTGGTGAAAAGAACATCGCAGTTGTATATACAGGACGTTGCCTTCGTAAATTTCTTATTAGTACATCTGGATAAGCAACATCTCGTATCTGTTTATCTTGTTCTTTGCCTGCTCTAACTAATCTCTCAGCACCACGCCAAGCGTACAGTGCCGGAAACTATTAGATTCCATTCCGCTTCTAACTCCATAAGAAAATAGAGAATCAATTAAATTACCGCCGCAAGAACATTGGAGTTCTATTGGGTGATCGACCAGTTCATGTTCCCCAGAACTTGTTTCAGCCAGTTGGGAGATGCCTCAGCATCGGCTGATCTTGACTGGCATTGAGAAGGATGGTGATGCATTCATATTTGTGTTGGTGCTGATTTTTTGTTCCTCAAGCATTCACCCACGTATCTTTGAACTAGTGCTAAAAGTAGAGGTCTTGGTCCTGAAGAGAATCCTTTAACTTTCTCCGCTGGTTTTCAAGTTGTCTACTTCTTCCTTATTGCTATCACTGGAGTCCATATCTCCTTGTGTGCTGTTGGCTTCTCCAGTCGACTTCTCAAGAGGATTAACCGATTCCTGTTACATGTAAGCAATATATATGTATGTCAGAGTTTTCCGATAGGTGCACTTGTATACAAGAAAAGAAAAGCATCCGAATGGATTCTCAAGTCATATTAGAAATGCCAGCAGTAGGAATCACTACGTCCTCTATCACTTTAGTGTCGGACTAGTTTCTCTATCAGACTTACGATCTATTTTGACAATCGAAACTTTAGAACTTCGGAGATAGTTTTGAACAGTTTCTAGACTTCTGTGTTGCTTAACTCGATGAGCTTCTAGTTGTAGGTCACATGACACGAAAATCACATGCTTTCAGCTTGTATATAAGAGCTATGATGCTCAGTTCTGTCGTTACTTAGTCCACAGTTGATAGGAAAAGCAGAACAAACTTAACGCCACAAAGAGAACATCAAATGGGCAGAAGAAGAAATCGTGTTCATAGATAATAGAAAACATGTATTTCTTTACGCCTACCATCTTCCATTGGTTCAGACAGTCTTTACAGTCTGGAAACTTAATTACATGAATTTGTTGTTTTAGGAAGACTATTTTTTATGGCACAATCAAATTAAAACAACCGACCTCTGTCTTCTGGGATTGTCTCTCTTCAGCTTGATGGGGCACCAAATTCTGCGCCGGTGGTGTTGATTGTAGGTCTTTAGCTTCTGGAGGATAATCAGACCCCATCGTATGGCTTTTATCATGAGAATCCGATATATCTGGACCTTCTGTCGGTACTGTGACTTTCAGGCTTGTGGTCGTAAAAACTCCATCAGCTGAATCTTCTTTACACAATTCTTGGAGGGAAATGGATGATCCAAATGGATCCTTCGAGCTATCGTTTGCTTTGAAATTATCTATGTCGCCTTTTGGTTCATCTTCCTCTACTCCAGTTAGGTGGGACAAGGCTCCCCATATTTCTTCACTACACGGAGTAACCTCCTTTCCGACATCTTCAGAATTAGTGGAGCACTCGAGCTCAGCAGGTGAAGTAGCGTAATCTACAGTCCGAGGGGAACTGGATTCGGAGACCTCCACTTGCATGTCGGAAGCTATGGAGTATGTGGAGGAATGGCCCGTCCGCTTCTCTAGATTGTCCATAGCAAGTGGACTAGACAAATCCCCATCTGTTGCTATGCCATTAGGTACTGAATATTCAAAGGTCTTGTGCACAGAAATCGTTGCCGTATCGGGAAATTTTGGACTGATCAGAACTTCGTTCCCATCCCCACTTGTTGCCTGTCCATCACTGTCTGATGTTGATATGGAGCTCTGGTCGCCGTCTTCTTCATCAATAGAACCTGCTTGGTTTTCATCTTTAAACACCTTCAGCTCGATGTCCTCAGCACCGTCCCGCTTATCTTCAAGACCTGCTCCCCCGCCATTATCATTTTCAGGTTTAGTTTCATGTTCAGCCTTGCTAGAACCCATTCCATAGTCTCTGCGGTACAGAATTTGTTCCACTAATCTGTCATGATCTCCTTTAGCTGCAACGATGAAAACGGCTCCCATAAATTACTGTAAAGTAAACATGTAGATCAAACGAACGCACAAGGACGTATATTAGAAGCAGTCTGACCTGAGAACCTTCTGAATCTGGGGAATTGTGGCTCTCTCAGAGCCCTGTTCTCTGTGACAGAGTAAGGATCGGCATTCCTGAGAACTTGATCTAGGCTGGTTTCTACTGAGAAAGAGGGCCCTAGGAAGAAGCTCTCGTGCCTACAGAAGATGTCCTTAGGCTGATTTGCAAGGAACTCGCCTTGGAAACCGTCCACTGTGAGATTCGGCTTCTCCTCTTGAGGGTCATAAGGAAGGTCAAAAGGGTTCCGCGCAGGCAACATAACTGAAGGAGCTGAGCTGGGTATCTGCGAGTCTAGAGCCCGATCTGAGCAACTAGGGGGATCGAAAGGGTTCTTCGAAATCTGAACAGGCGGAATATAACCCGCAGGACCGATGTCCAAGTCAAGTAAATTCTCCTGGACCTTTGTCCCCATGAATTTCCTCGCCCTTCGCTTTGCGATTAAATTCTCCAATCTCTGGTTCCTTTCTAGCTCGGACAGGCCAAGGTCCATGAGATTCTTCTGATCGTCCTCTGTCCATTCCACAGCCTTGTTCCCATCCTCTTGCGCCTCTTCTTCGTCTTCATATTCTGCTTCTGCCAAGATATCCGCCTCTAACTGACCTGTAACGCCACCCTTATCATCATTAGAAACTTCAATTTCAGGCTTCAGATCTCCCGACTCTGAGGTTAGCGGGTGCTCATTCACAGGTTGTAAATCTCCTCTATCTGATTCATGGGAAATGGAGCTCTCTCCTTTACCCAAGGAACAAGACCCGCCCCCAAAAAGTAAACCAGGGTCGTTCTCCTGGTCCTTTCTGTCTCCGCCAATCAGACTATCATCGCAAGTTGTAGAAAAAGTCACGCGTTTCACCTCCTTAGCACCACCACCTTCAGCATCCGGATCTTCCCTTTTTGTCTTGAAGTTTCGACGTTTGCTCATTTGCGCTTGTATCAAAGGCTTCTGGTATTGGTGAGCCGTATTGGTAGCACCTTCCTCGCTGGTGTTTCGCTTTACCGGCGTGAAAGCACGGTTACCTTTCTCGTCTTTGCTGGCATTCGGGATTCGGAGACTTCCAGTTCCATCCCTAGAAAGAACTCGAACAAGAGCAATGGCAGAGAAAGCAACTGGGATACTAAACATGAGAAGCTTGAACACAAATGGGAAAAACAGATACAGGAGGAGGAAGAATGAGGCTATCACGGAACCAAGCGGGCGCTTTTGGATGAATGTATAACCGGCCCTCGCAGATAACGAAAGGATTCTGCAAATACATGCGAGGACTTTCTCGGCTTCAAGAGCCATACTCTTTGGATGTTTGTGTTGCAATATCTGCCCTCCGAGTCTCAGGACAACTTATCATGCAAGAAAGAGGAGTCGTAGTTTTCGGGAAGGATCGAGAACTACAGCGACAAGATGAGAGTTTCCATCTTGAGAATCGATAATGTGAAAGGTGATGGATTCATCAGAGGAACAAGCAGAGAGGATTGGAGGTGGTTGTGATTAGTGTTGGAAACTGGGAGATGGAGAAGGACAAGAGGATAAGGGAGGGGCAAAGGCCAAACTCAGGAGTTAGATTAACTGGTGGACATTCTTGGTTTGACATTCCATTTTTAGGTACCATCTTTTCCTGGTTGATAGTTTCTGGGAGATCCTTCATTTCAGGAAGTTTTTATTTGCCTGCGTGCCTGTCTACGAGTGTTAATTTCATTCCAGACTGCTAAAATAGGAAAAAAAAAAAAAACCGAACAAGTAACCGGTTGCATTGGTGAATGCTTGTGTCACAAGCATCCATGATGCGCTCAACGTACACCAAAATCTCAGGACATGTGGATCCAGGATTGATATGATTGGACTAAGAGGATCAAAGTCATATCTCCAAAGTGCATTCATCCACAATGGTATCCCCTTTCCCCTTTTTTCTCCACCATTTCTACGATGTCGGTGATACATAATAAGAGCAAGGGTGCGTTTGGCAACGCTTTGCCAAAGCCATTTGGAGCTCTAAAGACCTTTTGCCCAACGGACTGGAGTCCTTCCCTTTTGCAAACCCTTTTTTTTTTTTTTGTGAAGGCCAAATTTTGGATTGGAATCTTTACAGCATTTTGTCAGTTAATTTCCGTTTTTGATGGGTTATCATTATTATAATGATTTTACGAACGTCGAATGAATTGGTAAATTTACTAACATCTTTGCATTTTACAGTTGTGGCTCGTAAGTTTCTATTATCGTAACGCCAACATCCAAATTGATTACTAAGTTATGAACTTCTTTAAGATTTTGCAAGTGTAGTTAGTAGATTATAACTCTATCATGAATTTACCAAGATCTAAAGAATTTAGTAAGTTACTATTTGATTCTAAATTTTACCTACGTAACTTACGTCTTTCAAATTTTATAATTGCCATCATCAGTAAACTACTGACGCAATAATGGATATACAGCAAATTACCAACTTCTTTAAAATAACAAAAATACCAACGCAACAATGAATTACCAACATTCCAGTAAATTAGTAAATTACCTACTTTTTTTTCAAATTTTATGAGTGTGGTTAGTAAACTACCAATGACATAATCAATTTACCAATAACCTAAAAAACTAGTAAGTCGTCAACTTCTTTCAAATTTTTCCAGTACCCTTGTTTCTTTCTATAGCAAATACTTCTTTGGAGACTTCTAAGCTAACTTAAGCTATTAGAGATTGGACACATATCACTAGAATGAGATATGTATCGAGACTTAGAGCAAAATATGTATCCATTTCTTCAGTAGTATGTATCTTGTTATCCTTCTGATGAAATAACACGCGAATCACGTAAAACATTAGTGCTTAACTGATAGTGCTTAACCGAGTATTCAGTCTCTAACAATGTGAAGAAGACTCATCCGAACACAAGCAAAGTACGTAAATTAGGGCATCAATCTGGAGTCGGAGCTTTTCGCAAACCTGTTTGTTATCGTCTAAATAGACTTTCCTACTATTTGGGTGTACACGGGATTCGATCTTCGTATCTTTGGAGGTGTAGCTCCTCTTCTTCCATACTCACTCAGGACATGCTCTCAACAAGCCTTTGCCAGAGCTCCTAAACATATTCGTCAAAGATAACTATCTCCAAAATACGTAGGCCTCATAAATACGTAGGCCTCACGACACTCAGACGACTAATAAACAACAGCAAGAAGTTGAAGAAACCGCAATATGATAAGCATGATAAAGCCATAGCCGTAGTTTGGCTTGAGAAAAAGAGACAGGAGAAGGTACAGCTTATGCCATCTTGAAATTTCAACGAAGCCTACTCATAAGGCCGGCCATTCAGAAACAGCTACTCAGAGCTAAGCAAGACTAATGATCTCAATGCAAAACTGGGCAAATGAGAGCGCTAAAATCAGCCAATTACATATAATACATGAAGGATCAATGCCTCTAATCGTCATTGGCTAGCACCACTGTTCGCATAAAGTTTCTTTACCATTGGCAAACTCCAATTTTTGCAGGATTTATTTGTGACATTCCCATAAGTTGGCCAGCAGCCTATTCTGCAGCGTAGCTTATCCAATAATGTCAGATATTCAACTACCGTCAATCACACTGCTGAGAGAGCTTGATTTCCCGGCAGTTAAAGAACAAGTGAATTCAAAATGAGAGAAGTGTAACATTTTACTGCTCATCTTCTCGTAGCAAATCATTTTGTAGGTACAATGACTCACCTCTAACTAGCTATGATCATTATAACCTCGAGTCCATGATGAGAAAGGATCTATACAAATGCAAACTATGATCAGAAAGTCTCCAATTCTCATCTTTCTATTTCGGCACTTGGTTGGAAATACAAGGAGCGCTTTTTTGAATGGACTGACCACAGGACGTAATGACAGAACACAGAAGAGGAACATATGCACTTCTCATGTGAGAAAGATAAAGGCCTAGAGAGCTGTATCTGAGACGGCAAAATTCAGACTGACAGACCAAAGAGAACAAATTGGGCGGAAAAGAATTACGCAGAAAAAAACCTTAACTACAACACATTTCATACAGTTGAATATCGAAGAATTTGACAATAAGTTACCACCCTCAGCCAGATCTGCAGCAATTTCGAATTGCAAAATGTGCATACGCAATGCAGAGTATAGCTTCAAGGTCATCAGGTCAGGGGAGCTTAAAAATGGTTGAGGGAATGTTGCACTTAGCATCATCTAGATCAGTTCTCATCAGACTCGCCTCCTGCGTCAGTGGCGGGTAAACCAGTAAGATTGATGAAAGAAAAGCCCAATTACACAGAACACCAGAAGTGGATTTATACATTCCTTTTCACTGTCTTTGCAAACAATGACTGCCCACAATTACTTACATTCTGAGACTGCATACGATTACCCAAAAGTACAAGAACTAGAATTTCATTGTTGATCCCCTTGATATCCCCGACAAAAGCATATAATAGCGATATACACGATGATACTACAAAGGCAATGACCAAAAGTCCAGGCAAGAAAGCTTAATTGCTAGACATGGAACATGATGTACTCAACTTAGCACACAAATGTAAGCTCTCTGTGATGCAAATGCACAGAATACCCAAAGCAAAACGAAGCACCCTCATCAGTCCTTACCAAAAGCATATGAAATGAATCACCAAAAAAATTCCATCTTTTTCAATCACAGAATCGACCAAAGTCAAAAGGGTCAGTGTTCGCACAGAAGCTAAGCAAAAAGCCAAAGAAGACTAACCTTCCTCGCCCTCCTCTTCATCTCCATCCTCTTCGCTGTCGCCTTGGTAATCGACCCCATACCTCGCATTCAAGAAATTCACAGCCTCGGGCGTGAGCACCAGCTTGTCGGCATTCAAGATGTCGAACAAATTCAGCGTCCGCGGCGTCAGCATCTTAAGAGTCCCGATGTTCCGGCTAGAGCGCTGCACGGTGTCCGCGACCTCCATCATCAGGAACATCGACTTCTCCTTCGGGTCCAACCCCCACCGCCGCATCGCCTCCACGAAATCCCTCGTCTTCGGCGCCGCGAACTTGTCCCCGAAGTCCTCCACGACCGTCATGCTCCCGGCCGAGCTGCTCAGCGCGGTCGAGATCGCGAGCTGCTTCTCCTTCCGGTTGATCTTGATGGACCAGTCCCGCGGCTTGGGGCCGAAGATGACGCCTCCCCCGGGCCGGAGCGGGGTGGTCTGGGAGCCCCGGCGGGCCCGGCCGGTCTTCTTCTGCGGGTAGGGCTTCCTGCCGCCCCCGCGGACCTCGCCGCGAGTGAGCGTGGAGGCCGTGCCGCGGCGCTTGTTCTGGCGGTCGGTGATGAGGGCCCGGTGCACGACGGCGCGGGCCGTCTCGGGAGGCGCGGCCCTGAGGTCGAGGTAGGTCTCGCCGACCTTCTCGCCGGAGAAGTTGAGGACGGGGAGCGTGGCGAGCTCGGCGGCGACGGAGAGGGGCCTCGGAGCGGGTTTCGAGGAACTGGGCCGGGGGAGGGCGGCGGACTTGAGGGTTTTGCGGTGGGCGGTGGCGGCGGCGAAGAGCGAAGAGGAGAGGAAGGAGATGGAAGCCGGAGAAGCGAAAGTCGCCATTTTTGGGGGAGGGAGACAGCTGAGACTGAGAAGAAGAAGAAGAAGAAGAGGGGTAAAGAGAAGGAGGGAGTCTTATCTGGTTGCCGAAGGGGAGGAGATGATGCAGGCTTAGCTCCCTACGTCGTCGTTTCTGTTCTGTCAAACTCGTTCTCTTCACTATACTAAAGGACAATGACACAAACAATTCTTAAACTATGATTCAATGTGCAACGTGATTCAAGAATTTTAAGTTTGTTCACTATAATTATAATTCCTGAACTATTGCCTAATGTTCAATTGTTCAATATGGTTCATGGAGTTTTGGTACGTGTTAAATGTAGTCCCTGAACTATATGAAAATGTTCAAATGTTCAATATAGTCCCTGAATTTGAATTAATGAAAGGACTATATTGAATATTTTCATATAATTCAAGAACTAAATTGAACATGTATTAAAATTTGAAGAGACTACATTGAACATATTAAAAGTTTGAGGATCACATTACATATTGAGCCAAAGTTCAAAGACTATTTGTGTCATTTTTTTTTAAATTAAATAAAATGCCATATAAAGTTTCCATTTCAATTGGGGGTAGTTAGAGCCATCGGGAAATGCTAAAAATTGTTAACTACACATATTAAGTGACATGATAGATTGTAAGCGAGCATTTGATCAAGTCATTTTTGTCGATCACCAATACTAATGCAGTCAAATTGATGAGAGCGGCGTAAAATGAACAAGTGATTGCTGCTATCCTATAAAATAAGCATTATAACTGGTCTTGGAGATAAGTCACGAGTTTGGCCCTTGTCGGAGTTGCCTTATGCCTCGGCAAGGGTTGTGCCATGCGCACCCTCATTGTGCCATTGCAAGTGGTGCGAGATCCTCGACGATCTGTCGGGACATTTGCATTACCCCCTGCTTTAACAATTTAACATCGTTACTGATTGTAATGCACAAATAGAAAAAAGTGGGGGAATTTGATTGTAGAAACAAAAATTAGAAGATCCAATTTCATCAATGATGAAAAAGATTTATGATACGTTTGTTTTACTAAAAAGGAAAAATGACACAAACAATCCATAAACTTTGACTTAATGTATAATTTGATCGCTGAATTTTTAATTTGTTCAATATAGTTCCCGAACTTTAACTCAATGATCAATGTGGTCCATGAATTTTCAATTTGTTCAATGTAGTCTCTGAACTTTTGAGTACATATTCAATTTAGTCCTTGAACTTTATAAAAATGTTTAATGTAGTCCTTCCACTAATTCAAGTTCATGGACTATATTGTACATTTTCATATAATTCATGGACTAAATTGAACATGTACAAAAAATTCAGGGACCACATTGAATAAATTAAAAGTTCATAGACCAAATTGCATAAAGTTCAAGGACTATTTGTTTCGTTATTTCTTCTAAAAACATCGACACAAATTTTCGGCATCAGTGTGTTGGGATCAGTACAGGACGTGTCAATGCGTCATCAATCCGAAAAAAAAAAAAAAAAAAACGAAGAGGTGTCATCAAGTCGTGCACGTCTCTTTGTTCCCGCGCGTGACCGTGCGCCGTGACGCAACGTCTCGCGCACCGCGCGTGGCGCACGCTCTCCGTTCGATCCCGTCGGTTTCCCTCCGAACGCCCCCCCATTTTCTGAAACCCTAGAAAGCTTCATCTTCATCTTCATCACCATCACCATCATCTTCATTCGAATCGTTCAGTCCAGAAGATGTCGCGCGAGAAGAATCCCGGCGTTTATCACGAGCGGCAGAGGCTCCAGTTCTGCCTCTTGCACTCCCTCAACAATCTCTTCCAGGTACTTCGCCGTAGCGCTCGAATTGGACTTAGGTCCAGCTGCGGGTTTTTCCCCCGATCAGCCCTGTTGAATAATGTTGTCGTTCGTTGCGCGTTCCCTGAGCAGAGGAAGGACGCGTTCACCCGCCAGAGCCTGAACCTGATCGCCGGGCGCCTCGTCCGCGGCGACCCCGACGGGGAGAAGTGGACGCCGCTGTCCCTGCTGTTCAAGCCCCACCACAACGCGCTCACCGGGAATTACGACGTCAACGTCCTCATCGCCGCCCTGGAAGGCGAGGGCAAGAGGGTGGCGTGGCACGACCACCGGAGCGGGGCCGCCGCCATCGGTCTGGAGGGTTCGGGCGGCGGGTTGATGGGCCTCGTGCTCAATGTTCCGGTCAGAAGGTACGCCGGGCTCTGGCGAAGTAGGCATTGGGTCGCGGTTAGGGAGGTCGAGGGTGTTTGGTATAATTTGGACAGCGATCTCGACGTACCTCGTGCTTTTCGAAACGTGGAAGAAGTCAGGGAATTCTTGGATCATGTTATGGCCAACGGTGGGGAAATTTTGCTGGTCCTGGACGATGACCCATTGAGTGAGGGAAGTCTCGTTGGTTCTTGTTGTAAAGAATTGATACACACAGAGGTCGAATTGTAAATAGGATATACAGTGCTTCTTTTAGCTGTATGTTGGATTTGCTTTCGGATAAAGATGCGCTTTTTATCTGGTCCACAGTGAAAATTCCGAGACAAGTGCTTAGCCTTTTGAGGATTTCTTGGTTTGCCAGTGTCGTGACGGTTTCTTCATCCCTTTGAAATCGTTTATCAATTCTTGATGTGTTTTTGGGAAGCCCAGTAGTATTATAGTGAGATTGTGTGTGCGCAGATGGACTGTTGCAGTTGCAGCCTCTATATGTCGATGGCATAGCTAAGTGGAAGACATGTCTTTTTCACTTGGAATTTTCCAGTTCAAATTGATATTGAGAGTTTGCGAAGAAGCTATCGTTATTGTTTATGTTTGCCTTTTCTATGTGAACTTACTGTTGGCGGTAAGTCGAGAAAAAAGTGTCAAGGTTTAGTAGGAAATGGTCCTGAGCCGTGCCAAATGAGTTGGATCATTGGGTTAAACCAATTGCAGTTCGCCTAGATGAACCGGTGTATGTCTGAAAGCTGCCCATTGCAGAATTGCGGCTCTGCCTGGTTGGTGCAATACCTTCTGATTTCTTAAAATGAAGTAGTCGATGTTGCCTGGTCAAATTGTCTTCGATGTCCTGCATGTCTATCTCTTTCTGAAGAGAGTTGCCTACAAGGAAAAGTGGACACCGCTGTCTCTGCTGTTCAAGCCCCACCACAACGCGCTCACCGGGAATTACGACATTAACATTCTTGTCGCCGCTCTGGAAGGTGAGGGGAAGAGGGTGGTGTGGCACGATCACCGAAGCGGGGCCGCCGCGATCGGTATGGAGGATTCGGATGACAGATTGATGGGTCTTGTGCTCAATGTTCCGGTTAGAAGGTATGCCGGGCTCTGGCAAGGTAGGCATTGGGTCACGGTTAGGGAGGTTGAGGCTATTTGGTATAATTTGGACTGCGATCTCAATGTACCCTGTGCTTTTCAACACATAGAAGTTAGGGAATTCTTGGATAATGTTATGGCCAACGGTGGGGAAGTTTTGCTGGTCCTGAACGATGACCATTGAATTAGGGAAGTTCCGTCGGTTCTTGTTGTAAAGAATTGATACACACAGAGGTCGAATTGTAAATAGGATACATAGTGCTTCTTTTAGCTGTATGTTGGATTTTCTTTCGGATAAAGATGCACTTTTTATGTGGTCCACAGTGATAATTCCGAGACAAGTGCTTAGCCTTTGAGGATTTCTTGGTTTGCCAGTGTCGTGACAGTTTCTTTATCCCTTTGAAATCGTATCTCAATTTTTGATGTGTTTTTGGGAAGTCCAGTAGTATTATAGTGAGAATGTGTACGTGCAGATGGACTGTTGCAGTAGCAGCCTCTATTTGTCGATGACGTACCTAAGTGGAAGACATGTCTTTTTCACTAGAATTTTCCAGTTCAAATTGATATTGAGAGTTAGTGAAGAAGCCATTGTTATTGTTTATGTTTGCCATTTCTATGTGAACTTACTGTCAGTGGTAAGCCGAGAAAAAGTGTTAAGGTTTAGTAGAAAATGCTCCTGAGCCGTGCCAAATAATTTGGATACTTGGGTTAAACCAATTGCAGTTGGCCTAGATGAACCGGTGTATGTCTGAAAGCTGCCCGTTGCAGAATTGCTGCTCTGCCTGGTTGGTGCAATACCTTCTGATTTCTTAAGATTGAAGTAGTCGACTGTGCCTGGTCAAATTGTCTTCGATGTCCTGCACATTTATCTCTTTCTGAAGAGAGTTGCCTACTATGGCATTCATGTTGGCAGTTAGGCATATAGTAAAGCTGTAATATTACTACTTCTTCGTTTCGGAGAAATGGAATTGAAATCGCGGAAGTTGATGATTTTCTCATTCTGGGTAAGAAAGAGGACAAACTCATTCAAGGTGAGTCAAGCCAAGCCCAGAGGCATTGTCATTCGAGTCCTTTTATAAGAAGATGCAGCTTTACGGGAAATGACTCTTGTCAAAGAAATATATATGGGTCTTGAGAAACATCTGTGTGAAAGGAGCGGCCCTGAATTTATGGATCTTGTGCAGGTTATGGAAGCACAAGACATCCTTTTTGGAGTTGTCACGAGTTCTGAATACTTCCCGCTAGCTGTTCTGCTGGGCCATCCCTTTTTTTTATGAGAGCACAAGACATCTTACTTGGAGTTGTCATGAGTCCTGAATACTTTCCTGCTAGCTGTTCTGCTGGCAAAATGGTCTTTCAAGTATCTATCAGTTATTTGTAAGATACGAATGTGTGCTAGATTTTCATCTAGCATGTTGCGAAGCTATTGGATTGGTACTTGATTAATGATTACCGGCAAAACCATAATCATAGAGTGGAGGACCTTCTTTCTGTTTTAGTTTTTGAGGGAACAACGTTGTCATATCACAGCTGTTTGATGTGTTTTCTTCGCAAGACCCATTTTTATCAGGACAGGACAAGCTATCCATGCTTTCAGTCCGAGTCAAGGAAACTTTTGTCCTAGTGTTTGGGAACTTATCCGTTTGTGTTTTTCATTCTAATGCACTTCACACCTATCCTTTTTGACATCAAATCTGTTTTCTGGTTAATCAAGACCTCTAGATTCTCCCGAATGCGTGGCCCTCCGGTAGACGAAAAAAAGGGACAAAAAGTGAGGGAATGCATGAATGTGCAGGAGCGAAAAGCGGGCATTGTTCATCCGGAGCCTTTTCGAAGTGTCAAAATTTCCAGAGTTTTATATGTTGCATCCGCCTTGACAATCATAACCCAAAGAGAATCCTTCTGCTCAAAGAAATGCCGATGGGGATGGGGCTGTGAAGTGTTTCCTAATCAAACATTTAGTGGGACACTTTTGTTGACTCTCTGGCCCCTTCACTTGGAAAATTATAGTGGGAAGTCATGAACAGGGAAAAGAGCTCGAGCAGTTCTTTAGCTAAAGAAGCAAAAAGCGCCACTCAACAGATATTAAAGAGAAAAGGTACGCTATCTGGTGTTAGGGTGTCAATTTCCTATGCTTGCTTTTCCTGAAAGTGATACCTCAGCTGGACTAGAGTTTGTGTTTATAGGGTTAATGGTATTGATTTCGGATTGATTATTAATGCACCCGTGTGGATTCTCTAGTCATCTCAAACCTGTATTAGAAAAGGGGTGACCCTACATGGCCATTAACATTTCTAATTGGGGTCTTTCGTTTGTTTGTAGCTTTGTGGAATACGATCTGGCCTGTTTGAGCAACTGAGATTTGTAGGGCAGGGTAGTATTCCTAAGGGAATTATGATGACGGTGACGCCTTTGTAGGGTTTAGGGGCTGTATTGTTTAGACAAATCATTGAAATTTTCAGAATTTCTTTCCTTGAAACCATAGTATTTTCGGAAATTCTATCTTAAAAAAGCCGAAATGGAGTTAATTGGGGGTCTTTGCTTATGAAGGGGGAGTTTTCTCTCTGGAATCACAGAAAAGGGAGAACTTCCCCTGTTTTTAGTTGACCAAAAGAAAAGTATGCCTCTCTCTAGGTCCTTGAATATGTATTTTCAAAAATGAGTTTGGAATTAATCTCTAATGTCTAAGGCAATGTGGAAAAGGTTCATGTCCAAGCCAAGATGCTAGCTATTATTAGCTAACACTCACTGACCTATTTTTTGGCATGTTCCTCTGCCCAAATGCACATTGCGAATCTCGCCCTCGCACAATCACACTGAGATTGTGGGATGAGTGTTTCAGTTCACACGGATCTCTCTATAAAACTTTGGTGCTTGGTGCTTCTCCCATCAACTCCCTCTCTCTCTCTCTCTCTCTCTCTCTCTCTCTCTCTCTCTCTCTCTCTCTCTCTATCTCTAGTTCTTGCTCTTCTTCATTTTCTTGAGGTAAAGCAAGCTATTTGAAGGATGTCGACAAGAGGAAACAACAGATTGAGTCAAAGGGAAGAAACCAAGAGGCCTGTGATTAACCACCACAGGCACAGGTGTAAACCGGTGGGCAAAGTCGCCGGAAGAAGGTGGTGCACAGCCGCCTCAGGAAACTGCTGTGTTAGAGTGCCTGCAAGGCTAGATTCTTCGCCAAGGAAGCTTTTGAAGCATCTCAGAGAGAAAGTGTTAGCAGCTTTACGGCTGGTGTCGATGAGAAAGAGGCCAACTAAGATCTCTTCCTCAGTCAACTCAAAACCGTCCACAGCTTCTTTCGATTCACAAAGAACTGAAGCTGTTGAGGACTGCATCAATTACATCAACTCATCATCATCATCATCATCATCATCATCATCTTCGACATCGTCGGCGTTGTTGTCATCATCTTCTTCTTATAGTACGGTTACTAATACAAACACCACTCAGCCACCGCCACAACTGCTGCCGCCGCCGCCACCACCTAGTCCTCCTCCTAAGCCAAATTTGAATTCCAAACCAAAAGATTCTGCTACTCAGCATTCATCTTCACCACCACCGCCGCCACCGCTACAACTGCCGCCACTGCCGCTGCCGCCGCCGCCGCCACCACCACCATGTAGCCATTGTCCTCAGCCAAAATTGAATTCCGAATCAGAAGGTTCTGCAACCCCGCCTCCACCTTCACCGCCGCCGTCACCTACCTGTTGTCTTCAGCCAAAATTGAATTCTGAATCAGAAGGTTCTGCAATTCCGCCTCCACCTTCACCGCCACCACCGCCTAGCCATTGTCCTCGGCCTAAACTGAATTCAAAATCAGAAGGTTCTACAATGCTGCCTCCACCTTCACCACCACCACCACCACCACCACCACCACCACCACCACGCTTTTACAAATCAGAAGGTTCTGTCACCCCACCTCCACAACCCTCACATATGCCACCACCATGTAGTCCTCTTCCGGAGCCAAAATCAAATTCCCAATCAGTAGGTTCTGCTACTCCTCCACCTATGCCCCCGCCGCCACCACCAGCTCATCCTCCTCCTCATCCAAGATCGATCCCAAATCAGCAGGTTACATTGGGGTTAGTTAAAACCTCGGAGTTCTGCTCAAATCTTCCTTCTGTTAAGAAGACTTGAGCACATCGGTTTCGCAAGACTAAATAATGAATGTCTTCTTTGCTGGTGACAATACAACGTACGTTAGAATGTGTTGTTGCTTTGTTCTGTAAGCTGTGCACTAATTAGTTTGATTGCTTACATATGTTTGCAAATGTAAACTCTTAAAGATGTACACAAGCGGCATCTGAGTTTACAATATTGAGAAGCAGAACATCAAATCAATTAGGAAACAGAAATTCAAGACTATTAAGAGAGTAAATGTCTCTTCAAAGCACACCAAGCACCAGCAGTAGAGCATAGCCTTAAAGTGAAGGCGAGGTTCGAGCTTCTCCCTTTCATTTCTCCTTATTGAGCTTTAGCATTTGCGGGTATTTTCTGGTTTTTCTGGTGTGATCTTTCTATCGACTGGAGATGAGATGGTGTCTGGAACTTCCCTCCCTTCTCAGTCCTCAGTTGAATATTTTCTCTTACGCATGTTTTGAAGAATTAAGGAGAACCAAAGATACATGTGCTCCATCAAAACTTAATGGCATCTGTCTAATTGACTGTTTGTCAAATATAGGTTTCGACTGATCCTCACACATTAACTGTGCTGATATTCCCACTTGATGGATGAAGTTTTGCATGATACAAGGCATTCCAAGTAATTATGCTATGACTTTTTCTAGAATTTTCACTAAATTAAATAAAAATAATTTAAAATAAGGGAGTGGTAACTGGTAAAGACCATTGATTTGAGCGATTGGCTCATAACACTGTTCCATGCGAGTGTAAGATAGTCTACTAATTTAAAAGGTACTGATCCAGATGGAAAAATGCATGAAAGTACAATAATGCTAGTTGTACTGAGAGTACTGTACAAATTTTGGTATCTTATGCGAAAGGATGGAACTTATCAGATTCTTGAATATGATTTACTCATTGATCTATCCATCCATAGCCTGTGGCATCACTCTATAAACCAATTCGGCGAATCAATTTATATGCATACAGCATAATACATGGCAATAGGACTCCCCCTAATCAGGTGTAAATTTATTCCACTACCATCATCTCCCCGCTCCTCTATCTTCCTCTGTGTGTGAGTGCGCGCGCGCCCATGTATGCGCCCCGAATATGAGGTTGCTTGAGGTCGAGTGCAACCACTTGCGTGGCGGTAGATGGATGTGGCGTGCAACCACAAGCGAGAGCGAGAGGGGCAGGGCTATGGCGTGACGACAAGACGGGTGTGATGGTGGCGGAAGCATATGAGAGAGAGAAAGGGCATGTTTGGGTTAACGTTTTGAGGTAGAATTTTTTAAAATCAGTTGTCTTTTAATTATTTAAGATAACCGGTTTCCAGTTACCCTCTAATTGTAAAGATTCTTTATATTTTTGGACGTGTTAGGATTATTCTTTTTGACATGATTATTAAGCGGGTCTTGTTTGAATTAACTTATTTAGCACCGTACCTTGAACGTGATAGACACGAACATGACACGTCAACATGAACCATTACATATAAATTTGGGAATTCTATCCTAGCCGGGTATTTTGCAAGAGAGTGTTAGGTGATCTCACAGTATAACATTTCTTTTTGTCCACCCCGTCTAATAACTACATCAGCATTCTTTTAATAAAGTAAGGAAATTCCTAAACTCACTTGATAGGCTAGACGTGGTTGGACAGAAGGGGTGTACTTTGAAGAAACCTAGAAAATGTGCATTCTAGTAGCATCAAATTCTAGTGCCATTGCGTCTGCATCTTGAAACAAACTAACGAGGCATGCAAAACCATCATACACACTTCCCCCAGTTCTTTTCTTCTTCCTGGAATTGCAAGAAATCAACTGGTTTGGCTCATCCAGAATGAATTTAAACAGCCCTTAAAAGACTTCAGAGCAAGTAAATACAGACTTGGAGTAAATCTAGTACAGAGATGATTGAACTGAATAAAATTCATGAATCGATTTTCACCGGGAATCAAGTGGCCAAGCCGAGTGGTCGTCGGGTCGTCCTCCACATCCTCATTTCTTGGCGAAGAGGCCGCCGAAGCCGCCCTTCTTCTTCGCCGGCACGGCGACGGAGTTCTTGCTACCGGTGCCGTTCTTCCCCTCCACTTTCTGAAGAATCGGGTCAGTCTCCAGGAGCTGGTCCTCCTTCTGCAAGCCCCCCAGGATCCAGTCCAGCAGCCCCTTCTCCTCCTTGCTCCCGCCGGCGCCCTTCGCCGCAGTGGCGGCGAACACCCTCCCGGCGGCCGGAGCAAAGGCTATGGCGGTTAAGGAAGCCATGTCTTAAAGGCCTTTCCTTTGTTCTCCTCGTCTCTCTCTCTCTCTCTCTGCCTATTAGAGGTCGCTAATGTGTGGGAATGGTACGCGGGTGCGTGCGAATTATATCTGCATGCTCATGCTCATCGATTCTCGGCCGTGCGATGATCGATTCAGAGCTGTGGGGAGCGTTTCCAGCACAAGACTCTCCACAAGTGGCTTATCCTCATTCCCCCAAACATTTTTCCATCAGTAATTTGTTTCTTCCTTTATTTTTTTCTTGGGGAGGAAAAACATGCAGCTGGAGAGTTTTTGTCAGCAGGTGTGGATGGAAATTCGACACATGGAAGGACCCTCAACCATCAGCTTATCCGACAAATTGGGCTGTCTTTGCTGGAGTTCTGCACAGGCCCATAGGCTCAGTCACGAGGAGGACTAGGCTGCCCATTTCTGTCCGAGGCAAGAACATCCGATCTCTCCGATGACTCCAATGGACGAGGAAGGGACTGCTTGTCCATGATCGGATGCACCCCAGGCTTACACGAGCCACTAGATTGTCTAAGACTCGTGTGATCGCGCACGAGGGGTGGCTCACATGGATTACCCTGGTGCATGTTCTCGACGGAATAAGCCATTTTACCCCATTAAACTTTGTGCTTTCTAAACCTCCTCAAATGTGTTCGGGTGGGGTCTAATATGATCTGACCATTTGGCAAAGCGGTTGAAGCACTTCTAAGTTACATAATTAACCCAAGCTTGAATTGCTTATTTGCTCAAATCATCGAAATGAATCATTCCCTGATATTTTACCCAAGAACCTACGCGACCATAGAATCAGCTTGGTCTAGTCGGTACTCTAGTTGAATCGGGATCAACGCTCACCCTCAACTATCACTAGTGAACTATGTCCAGAAATTTCATTATATTCATATATATAAATTATCCACTTGTTTCTTGAAAATTGTTTACCTATTCATATGGGTTTTGATAGGTGAAACGGTGGAAGATGGGACCATCGTTGGTGCTCTCCCCAAGTATCACTATAGGAGTTTACATTCGCATCAAAATGTTCGATTTATGTCATAACTATTGTCCTTTCTAAGCAATGCCCATGACTGCCGCCTCAACACTGTATCGGTGGCAATAGAAGAGGGGTGATTCTATACAACGGCATGGCCGGATTTTAACCATCTTCGTTAGCAATTATCGTGATGCATTCTATGTGTGACTATTATTCACCGTCGTTTAGGATTTGGGATAAATTGATTTAGGTTGACGATGCGTGAGGGCAAAATGAGATATAGATGTCCGAGTAACTGATTCTTTCGCCGCTAGGCTAAGAAATAGTGATCCGTCACAAATTTTCTGATCCTAGACGTGGTTGAACTACTTCTCTTTCGACATGAAATGTGGACAGTATACTCAATTTGATCCTTAAAAGACCAAAACCCTAAATCTGTGGGCTGTTGTAGTTTCGAGGCAAGAAGGAGGAGGCAGTTTTCTAAAGGTCCATAAACATCATATATAGTCAAGCTTTGCATTATTCATTCAGTTGGTCCAAGGAAAGAAAACAATCCCCGAGCAACATTGAATAGATCTTCAATCCACGTGGATCAAAGATATCTGGCGGTTCATCAGACCCTTTGCTTGCTATATAGAACAAGCCAAGCTTGTTATTTGCTTTGTGCAGTTCGATGACTTCTTGTATTCATTACTAGAATCTCAGGCTCTATTTATTTTGTGGAAAATGAATGATTTGAAAAATAATTTTCTAAAAATGATCGTTTATATTGTTTATAAAAATTAATGAACAGAAATATTTTTATCGTTCGCGAAAATTTTAAGACATGAATTGCTGTCAAAGATGAAAATATTTTCCAATGGCTAATTATTTCAAGCGATAGTTTTTTAAAAGATATTTTCCAAATTATTCATTTTCTGCGAAACAAACTAAATCTTAATGTTAAATGTTTTCATATGCATAGCTTTTCAATAGTATCGATTTATACTCTCACGAACTTCATAGGCCGAGATTTCTTATGCTTAGTTATCAAATTAGTCCTTAAGAACCAAATTGCATGTGGAATTTATTAGCGTCTCAGTAAATGTCACACGGAGTACCGATTTCCACAATTCGATGTCCTTCTCTTTTTTGATAATTAGAAAGCATGCACGCATTGAGTACATAATAAAATGACGAGAAAAGTTTCGAAGGTGTAAAGAATGAATGGTGACTGAAAATTCGATGTGAATTGGAATCTAAAAGTTTGTGAAAAATTGAACAGATCACGTTATAGTTATCTTGATGCATGTATAATCTATGCATATGTCCATCGACATAGTGATATTTGGGCATCTTTCATACTTAATAACATCAACTTTTTCAGGGAAATTTTTTTTGGAGGTAGTTGAAAATCGCTTCCATTTGCGTCATTTACGGTCTAGACTAGAGAGAGAGTTTTCTCCATCAAGTTACGAGAATTAGAAAGTTAATTTTAATGGCGACGATAAGATTGGACTCAAGTATAGTTTTGGGACCTTCTATGTGTCGTTACAAGAAAAGGAGAGATGGGAAATTAGCATCAGATCACGAAGGCCGAAAACTGGAAACAATGAGCTGGAGATGGCTGTTACCCTAAGGAAGGGCAAAGGATGACGTTCATGACCTTCATTTCTTCCTCCCAACGCTTCGATACATCCTCTCTCTCTCTTCAAGAACTACTTGCACAAGAGTGGTCAAACTCCTTTTAAGTGGGTCTTGATCATTTGGATTTCTTGACACCCTTTTCATATTTTTTCCCCATGTTTTGAAGAAAAAACCCTAGTTTCTCAATGCGGGTACACCGTCTCTAACTACTAAGACTCTCTCTCTCTCTCTCTCTCTCTCTCTCTCTCTCTCTCAAGTTTTTGGCAGAAAGAATGACAAGAAAAGAGGTCACCGCTTGGGTTTTTGGGGAAGAAAGCCAAAGCCCAGGGGTTGCTGAGAATTGGTAATAATATTGAATGAATTCTTGCTTTTTTGGATTAACCCCATGATCAAGAAAGTGCCGTGCATGCATGGTCGACATTACTTCTCACTCGAAGAAGATGAGAAGCATTAAGGGCTGCTGATTGCTGGTTCAGTAGTAAACGGATTTCTACCAAACAATGATTTTGATATTGCAGACAAATAAAGGAAAAACTAAGAGTCGGCACGTAGCACATGACAGCCAAAAAGGGCAAAGCCTCAGAGTTCGTCTTTCCCACGACTAACGCAACGCATATGGAGATGATTGCGTGCGCCATCTAAGAAGAAGAGGCGTCATTGGAGTCGGTGGCTAGGTTTCCTCTCGCACCGTGAAGACTCTAAAAACTTCAAGGCATATGGAAATCAAACCCGAACTAAGCACTCGTAGTCATGCACGAGAGATTATCTTTGAGTCGTCTGATTCACCTGAGTCGTCTGATCTACCCAAGTCGATCACCATACCAAATGATAGGGGGTTTACTTATTTTTTTGTGAGTAATAACGGTTCACAAGCAAGAAACGTTGATTTGGATGAATGAGGACATTGCGCTTCAAAAACACCCGACCATGTAGAGAGAGACGAGAATTGACTTTGCAAGTTAAATTAACAGCTCTTATAAGTAACTAGGGTTCTGGTTTGGTTTTGAGTTGGACATATATTTAAGAAAGTTCTACTTGGTACGGAGATGGAATGCATTAGTATTGTAAACATATCAAACTAATTATTAGTAATACATTTGATCTTAGTGTGATTGATTCTCCTATCTGATGTTAAAGCCTTTCAAATTCATTTGATTAATCTTATTATACGTCATACATATATGTAATGCCTATGTACGTTTTTCACATTTTGTAAGCGCCCATTTCATAAGCGAAAGGGTCAAATTGTTCATCAAGCATGTGTAATTACCAATAAACAAGTCTAGTTCGGGGACAAATTCGTACCATATACACCATCAAACCAAAACCGGGAATTACACTTACTATATAGCCAAAAGATTCAAAAAGTAATTCATTATAGTCTTTTTTCACACCATAGAGAGGTTGGAGCAATTTAATAATTACTCGTTGCATGCAAAGTATTCAAGAGTGAATTTTGAGGGACGACAACCTTAAAGTGATAGCGCAGGTCTCTTATGACAATTTCTTTCTTCAAAATAGAGATAGAACATTGATATCGTCAATGTGTACACATGAAACGTGGAGTAGAAGAAAAAATTGACGCAATTGGAGGCATCTTCGCTAGTCATATTTAATAAGAGAGGTTCTAATTTTCTAATTTACAAACGGACTTTGCTAATGAGTATCATACGAGCCAACGCACAGATTGTCCTCGTGATGACAATGCACAATAGTGTCTCGAAAATTGAGTTATTTTAAATCAAGTATGCTTTAACCAGCACACTGGAACGCTCACTTTATAAATCGTACTTAATTAACATGTTTTTCTTCCCACGTTCCTCCCGTTAATCACTCCAACATTCACTCTCAAGCCTCCAATGCCCATGAATCCGAGGGGCGTCGCCGTTCAGATTCGTCAAGAAAGTCTCAACGACTCCTTCCTAAATTTTCCATTTGCTATCATAATCATAAGGGATCAACCTTATATATAACCCATAAAATAACCCTCCTCTCTCACACACTCTCGTACCACGAGACTTCGTGCACATAATGCTCCATTGCACTCTTCTCTAATTTGATCTATTCTCAAGCTAACCACACCAGTCTTGATCGATCACGTCCCCTCATGGAAACCATGCTCATTCTCTTCAGTGTGGTGACTGCTGCCTCGGCATACCTCCTCTGGTTCTACCTCCTGGCCCGGACGCTGACCGGCCCCAAGGCGTGGCCGCTCATGGGGAGCCTCCCCGCCCTCTTCTTGAATCGCCGGCGTATCCACGACTGGATGGCCGGCAACCTCCGCGCCACCGGCGGCTCCGCCACGTACCAGACCTGCACGATCGCGCTCCCCTTTGTGGCACGCCGACAGGCATTCTACACCGTCACGTGCCACCCCAAGAACATCGAGCACGTGCTCCGGACCCGGTTCGACAACTACCCGAAGGGCCCCACGTGGCAGGCTGCTTTCCACGACCTGCTGGGCCAGGGGATCTTCAACAGCGACGGTGACACGTGGCTGATCCAGCGGAAGACGGCGGCTCTCGAGTTCACGACCCGTACGCTAAGGCAGGCCATGGCCCGGTGGGTCAGCCGGACCATAAAGTCGCGCCTTTGGACGATTTTGGACAAAGCTGCTCGTGATAAAACCTCGGTGGACTTGCAAGATCTGCTGCTTCGTTTGACGTTCGACAACATATGCGGGCTAACGTTCGGCAAGGACCCCGAGACTTTGTCCCCGGAAATGCCCGAGAACCACTTCGCCATGGCCTTCGACACCGCCACCGAGGCGACGCTCCAGAGGTTGCTGTACCCGAGCTTCCTATGGAGGTTGAAGAAGATCTTTGGGGTCGGCTCAGAGAAGAGGTTGCAGAAGAGCCTCGAGGTCGTCGAAAACTACATGAATGATGCCATCGACGCAAGGAAGGAGATGCCGTCTGATGATCTCCTGTCGAGGTTCCTGAAGAAGCGCGACATGGACGGTAACCTGTTCCCCATATCCGTCCTCCAGCGCATTGCGCTCAACTTCGTCCTCGCCGGGCGTGACACGTCCTCAGTCGCCCTCAGCTGGTTCTTCTGGCTGGTGATGAACAACCCCGAGGTGGAGGAGAAGATCATCCGGGAGATCACGACGGTGCTCCGGGAGACACGCGGCGACGACCCGGCGAAGTGGGTGGAGGACCCACTGGTCTTCGATGAGGCAGACAGGTAGATGATGAATTCATGGAATAGACTTATGTAATACAAAATAAAAAAATGAGACCTAATACAGGCAATGACACAAAAAAAGAATAACAGAAGCGTACGAAGATTGATTTAATCAATGGTACATAATGAATGTGATAGACTTCTAATTTTATGTTCAATACTTCCGATTTATTCATCAAAGAAGTCATTTACGGTCTGTTACGTCATTTCATACGTTATTCTAGTAAATCGATTTTGATATATTTAGAAATAAGACAAATACATTTTAACCGAAAAACAAAAGACTCTTGCATTTCCTATTTATGCCATCGGTGACATCATTTGTGTAATATGAGTCTATCTTCACTGTAAAGCTATCATCTCAAATTGAGGTTAGGCCCACTTCTCATGTCTGAAGATATTACACCCACAAGAACACAAGAGTCTTTGTATAATTTCTCAATTGTGATTAGTTTAGTACATTGAATCTATCTTGTAGAAACAATTTCTATAATTTTTTCCTTGCAGATTGATATATCTAAAAGCCGCACTGGCCGAGACCCTAAGGCTGTATCCTTCTGTGCCCGAAGATTTCAAATACGTGGTCTCCGACGATGTATTGCCGGACGGCACGTTCGTGCCCGCCGGATCGACAGTGACGTACTCGATATATTCGGTCGGAAGGATGAAGACGATATGGGGTGAGGATTGCATGGAGTTCAAGCCGGAGAGGTGGCTGTCGTCACAGGGTGACCGGTTCGAGCCGCCCAAGGACAGCTACAAGTTCGTGGCGTTCAACGCGGGGCCCAGGACTTGCCTCGGGAAGGACCTCGCTTACCTGCAGATGAAGTCGGTGGCGTCGGCGGTGCTCCTCCGCTACGTGTTGTCGCCGGATCCCGGCCACCGGGTGGAGCAAAAGATGTCGCTCACCATGTTCATGAAGAATGGGCTTCGCGTCTACTTGAGTCCGCGGGCCCCCGTAGGCCCGGCCCAGAAGCTTGCCGCCTTGGCATAGAGCCTCAGAGGCGTGGATGAACCCACGACTTCGCCACGGTGCTGGCTTGAACTTGTAAAGGCGTAATAAGGTCGTTCAATTTGATTTTTCGGTATAGGGTTATTACATGTCCATATGGCAATTCATGCACACACTCCCAAAGTTAAAATTTGTTCTCGGTTCCGTAATTGTTATTCGTCGTCGTTTCATGTTCGTGGAGTGCTTAAATTTCATTCAAGAGTATACTTGTAACATAAAAAGGTCGTCATTGTGATGGTTTTGCCTTCTATGTCGTGTGTTCCGTACATTTAGATGTACTTTTTGAGTATAAATACATCATACAAGTATTTCGACAACTAACTAACAGAATTTAAAAGTATCTATAGGACCTCCGGCACGAGGACCATGTTGCAAATAAGCAAAAAGCAACTTAAAAAAAAAAAAGATTACGAAACAATAGGGAAGAAAATTATCAAATTTTGGAGTATCTTGTAGGTTGGAGTATCTTGTAGGGTTGAGCATGATCCGGATTGGGCCGGTCTAGCACCTAACCCATGGACCAACCTACACCGTGTTGGTCCTAAATTTTTGGGACTGAGGACCGACCCCGTTCAGCCTGAGACCAAGGACCGGACCGACCCTATGGAGGGTCCGGTCCGGTTCCAGGGTCAACTCGGGACCAACTAATTATTTTTTTGTTTCATTTTTTGTATTCCTTGAAAGGATAAATTTACTATTTCAAATTACATATCTATCAATAATGCGACATTGAGCAACCAAACTATGAATACCGGTACATATCAAACAAAGATAACAATATAAATTTCACACTTGCTAAAAGCAATAAATCATGAAAACGAACATGTGAAATACAATTAAACCATAAGAAGTTCAAAGTACCTAATATAAACCATGAATTATACAACTTCATATCTTGCTCATTCTTAAATGATCGCTTCAACTTCCGAACATCTAAAAACAAAACAACAACACACATAATTAATACTTAACAAAGTATTTTTGTCCCGCTGAGTTGCGCTCGTGAGGCGAGTGGTGAGGTGAGCGGCAAGGTGAGCGAGGCAAGCAAGGCCGAGGCGGGCGAGTAAAGCGAGGCAAGCGAAGAGGGTTTCTATATTTTGTTTGTCGAATTAGGGCTGAGTTTCTTTTTACTTTCTAATTTACATGGCAATCTGAACTGCAAAAGAAAGAAGAGAACAGAGGAGTAGACGCTAGAGTTTAGAGTAGACAAAAGCATATAATATATAATATATACAGGATTGGATCGGGTTGGACCAACCCTAAACTCCCAGGACCGAGGACCAACCCGCACAGTGCAGGGTCCAAGGGTTCCAGGACCAATAACCGACCCAGTCCCCTTGGGAACCGGATCAGGATCGGCTGGGTTGGGCTAGTCTAGGGTCGGTCCAGGGTTGACCCTGGACCGATGCTCACCCCTAGTATCTTGTACGAACAAACTCACGGATATGATGTAATCACCTCTTTTATTTATTTTTATCGCGCTTCAAATACATATGAATTATGAATTTACATTCATAGGTGTTAACTTGTAATATGGGCGGCATCCTAACAGATATAAAAAAGTCAAATAAGTAATTACTAAAAGAAACATTTGTTTACAATTCTTGACATGCCAAAATTATTTAACCAATGTTATAAGCTGTGGAATGGAATTCCCAAAATACTATAACAAAGTATCTAGAGTAAGTAAAATTTTTTAGTAGAAACTTCATGGCAAAATTATTTAACGCTATGTACACACGCACGAGCGCGCACATATATATATATAAAAGAACAATAGTATAGAGTTGACATTTTAAAAATGGTTCAGCCCAAACAGTAACACTTCGACCAATTTCAAGAAGGCCACTATCAAGGTGAGTTCAAGACTCTTGCGGGTCCCTTTGCACTTTGTTTGTTATGACCATTGGCTAGACTCCAGGGAGAATATAAGTTACTTAAGAAGAGATTGAATTAGCTATGACAAATACCATCTGCGAGAATACGTTTACTGACATACAAAATTGATGTTCGTATATACAACGTTAAATTCATGAAGTTTGTATTGAGATAAACTCATATGGATTCTTCCTCCTCCACTCGTGTTAATGCCATGGCAAAGTCAAATATTCGATAGGACAAGACACGTAAGCCGGCAATTTTTAGTAAAGTTCTGGTTTCAGGTTCCATCGTTTTGGCGTCTCAAATGCTTTTTACCAGTTCTTCAGACTTCAGCAAAGATGTGTACCAACCACCGTGCAACTGTCCCGCCTCTTCTGGTCTTATCGGTTTCTCTTGTTCCTTATCCAAGCCTTTCTTTACAGATCAGATGCAGGGTGAGTGGCACGACACAGGTTGATGATCAAATATCCGACGATCAATCCAAAATCTTCTCGCCAGATGAGAAAAGGTTCCACACAACAGTTCCGGTTAAGTAGAGCCCGACTGAAACCTCGAAAACATCGTCCCAGCTCCCTGCAAGCAGAGAAAGGAGAAGACTGTACGGCAATCTGAAATATTTTCCAAACAATTTTAATGTTTTCAGCAGTTAAAATTATTAGTAGGGACGAGGTAATCACCGTGTTGCAAAATGTAGCCCGTTGCAGCTGTCCCCAAAACACCGGCCAATACGCCAGCAGTATTGGATAAACCGAGCAGTACTCCCTGTCAAGAGAATCCAAAGAAAGTTGTTAGCTGGGACAATACGAAAATGACATGGTTACGCTAGTAACACTGGACTTTGGTGCATAGTTCCTGAGATGGTCATCAGAAGAAGTTGAACAATGTTTCTGTTTGGACCTAGCCAAGATCAGGATTCATCTCCAAATGCTGCAGAGTGGAGTGCCCTTTTACTGATATTAACAGATATGAATTATGAAGAAATACTACTTACGGAGTAGCGGGGAGCAATGTCCTGATGATTCGAGTACAAACCAGATTGCGAGAATGCATCAGTTCCCTGCTTAAAAGAGTTCTAACTGGTTAGTATAAGGTAACGTCTCGTCGCTTGAAAGCAGATCAAATCAAAGTTGGACAGGCAGTTTAAAATATAACTTATCAGATTAGATCAATATGTAGTTTTTCAATGAATGTCGGTTACATCCAGTGATTTAATGAAGTCAAGATGCCAGCATACTGGCCTAATCTAATGTCCCAATCAATGGAAGGAAAGAGATTAGATGCCTTCTCTTCCTTTAAAGAAAGGATGAAATAACCGCTTCAAATTTGATGATCATTCTGACTAGCAATAAATCAGAAAGAAGGGTGATGTTAGCAATTTACTGAAGCCCACAGTAGATCATTCAAAAGATATACTAAACCGATTGCATGACATTCAGAAAGAAATGAGAGGGATCTAAGAAGCATTCATAATGTCAAAGGAAGAAGTGACTAGAAGTGACTGAAGAAAACCTTCTGATGGGTGAAGTGAGGTTTTGAATGTAAAATTATTTCTCTTTTGCTTCTATATAATACATTGACACATTAACATTATAGATTCAATGAGATGGAGGCAAACCTGACTGCAGGCCATGCATAAAACAGCCATTGCAGGAGAGTCAACATGGCTCAACTGGGTAAAAAAAAAAGCAGGTCCAAGAAATCCAATTGTCTGCATGATCTGCACGATACGATACAAGCTGGCACCGGATCAATATACGTGAATGCAAAGCACAAGAAAGAAGTCAAGAGAAGCTAATAACGACATAGCTTTGCTAAACGATATGCAACTGATTAAAGGACTTCTTACTATAAGAAATAGCCAGTTAAAGTATAATGTCACGGTAAGCTGAAGATCGAGCATATTTTGTCAGTGAGAAACATGATCAGTTTTTTTCATTCTTATTACTTTCATTATGATCTTCCCGAACTGCTGTTGCTCTCCTAATACTAAGACATGAAGTGTTAGAACAAGGTACCTTGCGAACTGCAGTCACAGATAAGCCATTGCTGACAAGAGTGTCCGCAATCCAACCTCCAAGATTAGCAGAAATCGCCATAGTAAGCGAAGGTAATATACATACAAGCCCCGATTCTGTGAGATCGAACTTTAGCACCTGTTATTATTTTAGGGATAGATGAAATGGAAGCATGTCAATTATTGTAGAAAGATAGTCCATGATAACCCACTGGTAGACCAATTATCATATGAGTAATATTATCAGTGATCAAGTGAACAAGAAAGTCAAGGGATTAGTCCAAAGCTTACTTGATTATAGTATGTCGGCATCCATGTGAGAAGAATAAATGTCCCCCAGTTATGACAGAAATGACACACTATTAGGGCCCACACAGGTGGTTTCGACAGTATTAAACCCCATGGTATCGTAGTCACAGGTTCTCTTGGAACGCTGTTGGTTAAAATCAGCCTTTTCTCTTCAGGCCGCAGCTGAGGATCATCAAGAGGTGAACTGTATGCCTGCAACCAGAGCCCCCCGAAATAAAATTTTCAAAAGATATGATCTCATCCAGCAGCATAATTTAAAGAATGCCATAGAAATCCATCCCTCTGAATGGCAATAGAAGTCACCTTATTTAGCCAGGTTGCGAACCAAACTGTTCCCAGAGAACCGAAAGAATAGAAGACTGATGGCCAGCCAAACTGATGTATCAAAAACGGCGAAAAGGCGAAGCCAGTGACTGATCCTAGATCCATGCCAGTGTAGACCAGTGCCAGTGATCTACTTCTCTCTGATACAGGAACCCATTTCGACAAGATATTATTCATTGCAGGCATAGCAACACCCTGAACAGATGTGCGGGGAAAACCAAGTTATGTCGAGCAGAGATATAATGATTCAAAATGGTTTTTACTCCTAAAAACATCGTTACTATTTTTATCCAATATAACTATACACAGAAATGCGCCTAATACCAAATTCGGTTGCGAATTTTGATGCAGTTTTTATTTATTCTTGTCAGCATAGGGAGAACGAAAAAGATAAAGTAGAACAATGAGCTAACCTCGCCAATTCCCATAAAGGCACGGATGGCGAGCAGGAAAGGAAGCCCAAGTTTAGCAGCGACTGGAGTGAGAACTGTTGCGATGGACCACCAAACGACCCCAAATCCCAAGACAAGTTTCCCACCCACGGTGTCTGCCCAAATGCCGCCAGCAATCTGTCATTGATGACTGGAGTCAGAGCAAGAAAGGAACACTTGGTTTCTTGATAACAGGCTCATCCAGATAATCAATATTGTTGCAGGCATATAATGAAGAAAAGGAACCACCGAAAGCTCAATAGTCTTAGACTGTACAAAGAAGCGTCTTTACCTGGGTGAGGAGATAGCCCCAGAAAAAGGAAGACTGTATCAAACCAACGGTGGTTGGGTTCCAGTTGTATTCTGCAGACATGGGAAGTATAGCAATACTCATGTTTACCTGCCAAAGCAAATCTGTATAAAGATGCTAACTGAAAAAGCTCTGTTTTCTTGGAATAACATGTACATAGAATGTGACCAAACCTGAAAGTTCCAAGTTTGGGATGTAAATTGCATAGAATGATAGATATAAATGTCATCTGGTAATCAAGTAGCAAAGTTATTCCCTGGCCAATTACTAACTTCCATTCATAAAATTGATGCATATATTCTGGTCAAAGTGTTTAGCTGCAGTGAAGAATATAACATAACAAAAACTAAAACCCAAGAGCAATGGATCCGACCATCAGATTAAGAGAAACTTGAGATACGAGGAAGGTCTTCAAAAGAGATCCAAAGTACCGTCCTTAGATCTTCGAAATTTCAAGAGACCCTTGGAGAATTCACGTTCATTGACCGTCCGTATGATTATTCCATTTAATAGAACAGAGATACTACAAGCAGTGAAACTTTGACTAATCTACCTACTAATGCTCTCGACGATAAAGACCCAAAGACCCGCCTTTAAAGAAACTTATCGAACATGTTCTGTAATGTAACATCACTTAGCAAATTTAGTAATGCCATAAAATTCCCATAGAAGACAAATCTGACGGAACTGGGATTTTCTCAATTAAGAGGAGTAAATCGACTAAATTAATAGCCCAGGTAATGGCATATCATCTAAACAAGATTCAAAGGGTCGAGACAATTTATAGCAGCTCGTGTTTCAAATTACAGCTGGCCGTGCCACAGTATCGGAGAGGTTAATCCACATCCAGTTACCCGGAAGAATTCATAAGAAAGGCTAAATAAACGTGGCATTTCCTTCCCTTTCCGACAATGGCATCATCTAAGAAAGGCTCTACATTTGCCTTCGTCAAATGAGTTTTCTTGGGAAGGATAACAGCGCAAAGGTTACTTTCCAAGTTGCTAAATACAGCAACATTAAATGAAGCAAGCAAGACAAAAAGTAGCAACATCTAAGAATGATGATGCCCATCATTTTGATCAAATTTCTTTCGTTCTTTTTTCTTTAGCTTAAAATGAATAATTTTCTCAGGAGTACTCGCCTCCCTTCTAATAATTTTCCGCCTGCTGGGACAATTTTAAATTGAGTAAGCAAATTCTTGCGTGTAGCCATTGCCACAATACTGGGAAGCAGAGTAATGGATGAGCAAAGAGAAGAGAGACAGAGGCTTTACTCGGTCCATGTTGCAAAGCAAGAAGGCCGAGAAACAGAGGATCACGATGACCCATCTCTTGGGGAACTCTTCCCACCAAGGAACGACACCCCTGTCATCGTCCTGGCCGCTCTCCAACTTCGCCGACTCTTGCACGTCCGTGATTTCGTACTGCTCCGACTTCAGGCCGGGGTTTCGGGTCGAGACCCGGAACATGTAGCATCGTCCCCCCGAGATCCATCGGACCGGGCACTGGAACCACGTCGCCGGCGCGAAGCACTTCCTCGGCATCGGCGTCGGCGGCGGCGGACCGAGTGAAGTTCTCTGCTTGAGGAGGGAGTCAGGGTGAGGGGAGTAGGAGCAGAGGAAGGCTCTGGCGTTCATGGCGATGAAGAAAGGTTCGCAGCTGCTTCACAAGTTCACATAGAGCGAGGGAGTGGAGAGTGACCGATGATACTTGTTGAGACTGGTTTTGCAGATTTGCGGGGAAGAGAGGGAGGCATGGAAGGAGAGAGGTGGGGATATTTATGGCAACTGGCTAACGTTAGGACACGTGGAGGTTGCATGGAGGAGGGGATTGGATTGCGGGGTAGAGCTCTCCCGAGAGTTTTAACGGAAAAAACAGGATCGCGTTTGCTTTGTCCTGGAGCTGCGGGGAAACATCCGGGATATCATTGCTTGTCCTTAGGCCTGGCGAAGGACCAAGTATACCAAGTATACCAAGTATCCTTCTTTTTCTTCCCAAAAATTTGACATAATATAGTATCTCCAATTATATATCAATGAATTCGAAATTATTTTTTGGCAAATCCAAGGAAGGTTTTTCCTTACACTCATCATGAAAAAGTTCTAATCCTAATACATTTAGTGCCGAATAGCTGCCAATAAGGATAAGCTAGAAAACACGATATGTGCACATGCATGCTTTTGTAACTCCAGATATCCGGTCACTCTTTACTTTAAATTATAAGAGAGATCTAATATGATTAAAAAGAGCAAAAGAGAAATGATTTTTTGAATTTTGTTCCGTATGGATTCAAATTCTTACCATTACAAAATTACAAGCACAAGTGCCCTAATCACGATTACACACAAATTACACCCAAAGTAGTGTCTAATAAGTTCGGTGCCTTTGACGCCATGTTCGTCACCATGATTCAGATGATATGGTGTTAGCGTAGTCCTCTAGTTCGTGTTCAAGTTTGGCTAAAGTCAATTCTTGCAAAAACTAATCATACCCTACCACAATCCTAAATTTTTTGCAGACATGCTACACTTATAGTTTTCCAAGATCCGTTGGCTAGTATTGAATGTGGAATGATGGTGACATAGACTCCAATGAGATCAGTAAGTCACGAGCTATGAAGGAAAGAAAGAACCGGAAAACTAGCGACTCTCCTAATCCACCATTTTAAAACGTTGATACTGCCTTCACCAACTCTTTCAATATACTTAATGTAGTTTGTTGTCAATAATATCTCCAAATGATCAATAGATGAATATAAAGAGCTAGCAGAAGTCTGTGGGGATCTTCTTCTAAATAAACCGAGACCATAAAAATTTTTGGGCACTATTCGATGAAGGCGGCACCTCTGTCCGTGGGGTGGAACTCGTTGTGACAAATCAGTTGGCGCGTGTAGCATACATATTCCAGAGTCAATTCCTCTCTATTATATGGACCTCCTCATCCAGTCCGTAATTCTCGTAATATGGAATAAGAAAGTTTTGAATCCCTCCAACTTGAACAATCGAAGAGAGTGGACACCAAAAAAACCAACATAATATCCTCGTAATATTTGAGAAATTTTGGCTTCATGGCCAATACTGTTTGTTGAAGAAGGGATCACCCTCCTTGTTTGCCCATTCAACTAATGCCATGTATAGAAATGGAAGGGTTCGGTTGTTTGATAGTTAATTGCTGGTGCTCAAAGCACCCTTTGCACTGTTGAAAACCTATAAAAAGTCCCTAAAGACTTTACCAACCCTCCAATATTGTGGTGTCAACAGCGAGAGATCGGCACTTCCACAATGAGTTGTGGAGTATAGGGTCAGCACACCCATCTCCTCACATGCTCTATTCAACATCTTGCACGTTGAATTCCACCTCGTTCTTGCTACATCCAGAGGAAATTTTCAAGCTTACCTTCCCTATGTCAGATGTAGGACCCCAATTCCTGATGCCTGAGTGGGGGTAAATCTCATGTATTGAACCCACCCCTTTATAGTTACCACGGAATTGTAAAACTAGCGAAGACTGTCTTGCACGCACAAGTCAATATAGTGGTACACACCACCGTACATGGAAGAGGATCCCATTGCATGCGAGATTTAGCTATTAGACCAGGCTCCATACAAGGGAGATGTTCACACTAGCATTGTCTAGCCTGATACTTACGATATTGCCAGAGATGTCAAACTCATTGACATCTCTCGTTATTTCGATGGCCATGTTTTGGGAATTATACGGGAATATTAACTTCTCAAACCTAAGAGCTTTGTGACGTAATTTCCATTCATCGTCAACCTAATGGTCATTGACAACATAGTAAGTGTAATTCATTGGGGTACTCTATAAATCAAAAGTTAAAAAGACTCTAATGTTACCTGGCGTCAGTAGATGCAGTACCTCTACCATTCTCTCTTTGTATAACGAATTGCAGTTTCTGGTGTTTGTCGTACGCGGAACGGGCTCGAACCAAGGTTGTAGAGCTATATGCTTGTAGTGGACGCAGTGTGGATCTTTGACGTCCGAAAAAGGTTGATCACGACAAGACAATAATAATGCAAGTTCCCGTTGATTCCTCACATTGTCGCACTTGAACGGGTTTCCGATACGCGGCATTATATTTGAAAAACTCCCTCTAGCCCTAGACATCTCTTCCTCATGTTGGCAAGGGTGCCTCCTCAAGTGGCCGTCCCATTTGACAAATCATCGAAAACTTTGCCGCCACATCTAGTGTAGATGGCCGTCTTGACACCATTGACATTGATCTTCAGCTGAATTGTCCTCCAGACACCGAACGTTCTTCTTCGTGAAGCCTGTGCTGCAATTGCTCCGGGGTTTTCTTCGAAGGTAGGGGTGTCGTCTGGGAAGCGTCTTGGTGGGACCAATTTTTGACGTTTGGCCCTACAATTTCTCCCAATTGTCATGTAGTAGTCTCCGTTGTCGTTGAATTGGTGTATATGGGAAGTACATGTTACGGAGCACATTAAACAAGTCCCATAGCCATTGGCGAAGTCTGGAATGGGTTAGGATGATTGGACATCGTTATTATTGTTGTTGTTGTTCTTGCGATATTCAGAATGCGACTTAATTGTTACAATGAGAAAAGAAATAAATGAAATTGAAAAACAATGTTAGAGAGCAAGAACATTCGTAAGTGATGTGCGACTGGAAATTGAGGAACGGTGAAAATTGAGAGGAGAAAGGGCTAATTTATAGAGGGCCAAATAAACATTGATTAAGTGTATTGCTTTTTTTGGCCCAACAACTAGCCATTGTAATATATGGGCCTCGGCCAGCTCATTTCTTTTAAGGCAAAGCCCTCAGCCCAGCTCATATTCCTTTTCTTCCTTCAACGGATTTATGTCTGCATGTGAAGCAGCGACAAAACAAACCACAAGAAGAGGAGGTCGTTCAGGAGAGGGAAAAAGGGGAAAAAGAGAAAATCTTCGCGCATTCACGATTCGGACACCTCGACAAGCCGATTCAAGTCTGATTTGTGTCGCCGGATAAGTATTCGAACCTATTATTTGTCAATCGGAAGAATCGTCGAAGTTGGGGCTTAAAATTTGAAGTTATGTCAATCTGTTTTGTTGCATCAAATTAGGGGTTATCAGGCTGCGTGTGTGTGCATGATAGTTTATGGTGTTGTGAAACTATAATATTTTACGAATCTTAATTTGAGCTTACGGTTTGTCCAAAACGAAAATTTCAAGTTGACCGTTTGTGCTGGATAGATTGCGAACAATAATTTCGAGGCTGAATTTGTTCGCGCCAAAATTTTCTCTACCGAACTCCGTTTTAAGGAAACTTACAATCCATAGAAAGTGCTTTTGACGAATTACAAAACTTGTAACTTGGCCGACCTAAAAACTAGTGGGCCATTGGACCGATTTGAGTCACTGACCAATGACTGAATTTAGCCCGAAAATTTTTTGATGGTTGGGACCATCTGGCATTACATGGGCCCCAACCATTGAATTGGCCCTTCATAAAAAAAATTGACGGGCCTAGGCCGATCCATTAGGGCCCATGGGCTTGACACATCCCGGTCCTCAAGAAAATTTGGTACTTTAGGTATGAACATCATCTCAACCATCATCCACTTCAACTTTTATGCAGGTCTAAGTAAATTCCAATATTAGCTTTTCTCTGAAATTGATGGTTTTGAGCTCGCATCAGCATGGCGCTCAAATGGCATCAAGCTCCGTCGACACGATGGTAAAGGAGACTGAAGGCACCGTTTGCATATGGGCACATATTTTGGAGAGACGGAGAGAGATTTTGATTGCTTTTTTGCGACTTTAACAGCTGTCTTGATTGGCATCTGCTTCGCTAGTTCAAGCTTAAAGAATGGCTTGCTTGAAGCACATGGCTTTCGCTTTCTGTCGTGAGCATGGAGAAAACAATGTCGAGGTTTCTAGTTGCTTCACATCTGTGTCATTGTGTCATAGTTTTCACTCTGATACCATTTGTTGAGAATGCGAAAATTCGATACCTTCATATGGAGAGATCGCCAAGAGGAAGTTCAAGTCCGAGCTGGTCAACATATTCAGTTGGACCCACCTTCACTCAAAAGCTTAGCTAATGAATTATGGGTCAATTATGATATATTAACTGCTCAACACCACATCAATTGTGGGACTTTTCTAACACAACTGACACGTGTAAGCGTTATTCACTGAACAAGCATCTCAACTGACACGTGTAAGCGTTGATAATGAGATTTCTTTGTTGAGATATTCACTAAAACAAGCATCGATCATGAGATTTCCTTGTTGAGATATTCACTAAACACCCGAACAGATTGAATGCCCACGCGCAGCAGAAGCCCGATACCTTCACATAGTGAGATCACCAAGAGGGAGTTCATGTCCAAGCCCGTCAACATATCCAGTTGGACCCACTTTCACTCAAAAGCTTAAGCTAATGAGTTATGGGCCAACTAAGATATATTAATTGCTCAACACCACATCAATTATCCAATGTGGGATTTCTCTAATGCAACTTATACGTGTATCTCAACAGTGGGTTGTGTCATGGTGGATCAAATGTTTTGAGGCAGAAGTCCAGGGAAGACCCAACAAGCTGTGACAGGAAACAAAGGATTGGAATGTTTTGATGTTCTTGCACAAGCCTTGTGCATCTTCAAGCCTTGAAATTAGTTTAGAGGAGATTTCCTCCGATCAAACGCATTGTTTGCTCCTGGTTCTTGCATTGAGGATCCAAGGCGCCCAATTCTGAACTCCAGATTTGCTGATTTAAGCCAAACACAAGGGCGAGGTTTCTATCTTCGACCCATCACTAGAGCTTTGTTTCTCAACCCATCTCTAGAGCGTTCTTCGTCACCGGAGTCTGTTCTTGGTCTAGTTACGCAACAAGAAGAATCGTCCTCGCGTATTAAGTATAAGCAAACAAAACACATGTTCCACCCAAACAAAATGCGAAACAAACACAAGTTCGACTTGGGTTTGGCGGGGTGCGCCAAGCAAGGGCAGTAGTGGCGGCCTCTCCCCCTAGAAAAATTAATTTAATATCACATGGCCCATGTATCAGATATTAAACTGATAAGAACAGATACTACACTTGATCTTAGCCAAAAGGCCGAGAAAGGTATGCTTTTCCTCTGTTGCCTGGCCTCCTGTTTTGTCCCCTGCTCTGGTCCGTGATGCGTTTCGCATTCCCCGTGTGGGACTCCTTTTCGCTGTTCCTTTTGCAAAAAAGAAGAAAGAACAATAGCAGACTTGGAAGACTCGTGAAAACGTCCAGCGGATTTGAGACGAGAGACGATTGAAACAGAACACGCCGGCGGTTCGGATATGGCAGCATGCTGATTTTGGTTCAGAGTTCGAATCCAACCCTCGCGAGAAAGCTTTTGCAGTCACTTGACTTAGAAACACAATCGACCTGTGTGTTGTCTGTTGGTGGTGATTGAAAACTAATCCATTTATGACGAGGCAGAGAACCAGCGAAAACTCGGAAACTAGAAATGCAAGGCTTTGTGTGAAGCAAGAATCCATGGTCCTATTACTCCTGCTCTTTCGTTGTTGCCCATGCGAGAGAGTCCAAGAGATGATAAAATATTCCTCTATATATATGAATAAGTAAGCCGGTTAAACTGAACCGGAGTTGTTCATTAATTTCTAATTAGGACAGCAGTTGTAAGATGCAATTGGTCCATATGTTCTGCATTTTGAAGCCAGAACTGGTCCATTGATAACATTGGTTTGAAGCTACTAGTCCAGTTTTCGAGCCCGAGAGCTACAAGGATTGCGAGCGCAGAATCGCGGTTCTTTAGTGAAAGTCGAAAGAACATATGGAGATAGCCAGATATTTCTATTCCTCTGAGCCCAACATTGCCAAGGTGTTGGCTACTTGTCAGCAAGGATAAACTCCATAAATAGGTTCTCTGGGCTTTCAAACTCTTACAATTCGACTTCACATATGCCTTGCTAGTCAAGAGGGTATATCATTTGGTCGAACGAGATCGCTTGAACAATGGTTAAGACTTGAGACTAATTCAACAGCAGGGCAGTGTACTTAAGGAACCGAATCCACAACCCAAAAACTTGGAATGAACTTACCGGCATGCTGGTATCTTAGGGTTGAATCATTTGCATAGCTAAGTTCAGCTAGTTCAATATGCCTCATTCAGAATTCAAACGGAAAGGATACGGTCACTACAACCTTTCCGAATCCACGCCGGTTCGCTTTGGACATTAGACATCAAAATATACCTTCCCTTCCCAAGAGATGGACGATAGTTTTGAGAGAATCTCTATGCTTGACATTACATTTTCAACGGCATCGGAAATGGCTACGGAATCATTTGAACTCAATTTTAGGAGGTTCAAAGGCATCGGAAATGGTTATGTCGGAAATGGCTATGGAATCATTTGAACTCAATTTTAGGAGCTCCCTCGCTCAAGGAAGCCCCTCCAAAAATAGGCGTATGCCACTAATTGCAACGAGCACACGGTATTCTTTAGTAAAAGGCGAAAGAATAGTTCGCTCTGTGCTCATCACATGGCTGCGTGATTCGTCCAATTCTACGACCTCGTCTTTTGTCGTTGGCCTTGTTGCCCATGTTCTTGCCTTGCATCCCATGTGGGACGTTCCGTAAGAAGAATTAGTGGAGGCTCTTTTAGGTTCATTAATTTGTTCTTTATAACTATTAAAGAATTGCAAACGTAACACTACTTATTTATATTAATGTATTTGTGAATAACAGATTTTTTTTTATTTTACTTTAAGTTTCAATTATGTGGGTGATAAATTGAACAAGTTTTATGATATAATAATCACGATTTTTCATGTGTTACTTGTAATTAATATATAATCTTCTAAAAAAATAGAAAAGGGGCATGACTAATACCGGCCCAGTCCCGCCCATCCAAATGGGAGGCATTTTTCATGGAGAAAGTTTTGCCTCATTCACAAAGAGGTACCACAGGATACGGATTTTTCGAGTCCCATGCCCACACCTAAAGTTTATGATTAGAGAACATGCGAGTGATTTGATGAGATCTTACGATCAAGGATTATATTTAAGACATTGTTTCGGTCGCAAATTATTTATACATGCCTTTGCTACTCTCTATGGAGTGGCTAAGCTGATGACTATACATTGAAGGTTGGCTTATGACCCACATGGGAAAAGGCCTGCGCCTAGGCGTGTCTTAAGAAAAGAAAAGCAAGTAAAGTCTAAATTGCGTGAAGATAGATAATAAATGTTCATGAAAATAACATTAGTAGTGTTATAACTTTTATACAACGCTCATTTTGATGTCATAACTTTTCAAGCGATCATTCAACTGTCATAACTTTTAAAAACGTTAGGTAAAATCATCGATTGCTCTTGCTTGAAAATCCTACATGACGTTAATATAATATATCATCGTGCAACATGACTCACCAGAGAGATGATGATAGTGGAAATGTTTTAAAACGACGTCATTTAAGCTCTTTTTTGCCCGCGATTAGAGAATTTGAGACTAAATTATGTTGCAATCAAAAACCTAGCCCCTCATATTAATTGTAAAACAAAATCAACGGTTCACTTTGGACATTACACCGGCTGCCCTCCTCCTTCGGCCGACACCATCATCAGCATTTGAACTCTCTCTCTCTCTCTCTCTCTCTCTAAGTCCTCGGCACCCATCATTCCTCCCTCCACAACCAGTGTCGATGTCGAACCTTGCAATGAAGCTCATTTTCAATTTCATGAACACGTTGGCTGCCGCGGGATGAGACTAGGAATATGGGGCTAGGATTTTTTGGGAAGAAAATTAAACATAATTTTTCATTTTGGGGAAAGATTTTGGGTTTAGGGTTTGGTTTATGGAGCAAGTTGAACTTAATTTCTCAATTTCGAGCAAATTTATGTTGCCAAACGATGTCATGTGATCTGTTAAGATACATGTGTAAGTTGTGTTAGATAAGTCCCATGTCGGGGAATTGGTGTGGTGTGGAGCAGTTAAAATATCATAGTTGGTTCATTACTTATTGGTTTAAACTTTTGAGTGAAGTGGGTTCAACTCGATATGTTGATGGGCTTGGACTCAGGCTTCTTCTTGGCGATCTCCCCAAGTAAAGGTATCGGACTTCTGCTACGCACTCCCTAACAAATGGTTTTGGAGTCAATGGTAGACTGATGGGCCTGCACTCTGTTTTCGGTGTTTAGTGAATATGTCAAGGAAAGAATCTGATGACCAATGCGGTTTCCGGACGGTGGGCGTAGTGGCGTCGTAGCACGAGCTCGATGACAGCTTTCATGATTCGGTCCGATCCAAAGAAAGAGATTAAAGATGAAGGTGGGATAATAGCCGAATCAAGGGGAGCCAGACCTAACTTGTATTAGAGAAACCTCACATTAGAAAATTAGTGTGGTTTAAAGCAGTTAATATATATCTTATATATTAAATTTGATGTTGACTGGGGCTTGGACTTGGGCTAAAGGTATCGGATTTCTGCTGTACACTCCCAACCTGATCTATGTCTAGATTGTTGACATCTCCAGCAAGTCACGAACCACACAAATGGCCAATGTCACTTGAAAATGATTGATTATAGAAATTGTTCCACTTAAATGATCGCTTAAAAGGCTATAATATCAAAGTGAGCTTCTTACGAAAGTTATCTAATTTTATTGTCCATTTCTCCGTTTTTGAACAGTGTTAAGGGCATTTCTCATCTTAGGAGGGCGACCAAATTTCCCAGTGGTCCGAGATGGTAAATGGGTTGAACTAGCCTATCTATCGGAGCCCATCTTAAAGCAAAGTCCGAATTTGTTCCTCAATTGCTTGTATACAAAAGCCCAAATCTGACTCACATCTCATGTAGTGCTTGGGCAAATACGATGTCAAACTCATTTTTCGATATCGCTATTTCATGTGAGCCCGAGTTATTGGGTCCAATATGGACGAAGACCAAAATCTGCACGATTTTACGATGCTATCTAGTCTAAACAATTTTATCATCCCAAACCGCGATTGCTTAAAGCAATTTTAGAAACCATTGAGACCATTCAACCCTTTCGGAACCTTACAAAATAAAATCGTAGTTTTAATAAGGGGCATCCAAAAACCAATTTAGGATCTTCGGGAAATTTTCGTAGGGTTGGGTTAGTTTGTTTTTGTGGTGGGCGGGTTTGAAAAGGAGCCGTGAATTTGTGGGACATTCACCATTATAAAAAGACTCCGATGCTCAGTGTATAATAGAACAGAACCACTTTAGCACAAATAAACCCGAGAAACACTGACAGATCACCGGCGTCTTTTGGATTCTTCGCTTCAGCGATGATGTTTGCTCGGCTTCTACAGGTACAACCCAATAGTTTTTCACCGAGAAAGAGAAACAGAGAGTCAGAGACCACACACACGAAAGCATTGCGGTCTAGTTATGCAGACACAAAGCAAAGTATCAACAAAACAAAGTGCAAAATAAACAGAAGTGATTATGATAGAGGCTAATACAATACTCGAGAAGCAAATTTATCTAGACTGGTCTTGGGTGGGGTGCGCCAGGCAAGGGCTGTAGTGCAACGCCCGAGCGACGCTCAAGAGGCCCAATAGCAAGCTACTGTGGCGGCCTCTTCCCCTTTAAAAATTAATTTAATATCATGTGAACCGATGGCCCACGTATCAGATATTAAACTGATAAGAACAGATACTACACTTGATCTTAGCCAAAAGGCCGAGAAAGGTATGCTTTGCACTGTTGCCTCGCCTACTCTTTTGTCCCCTGCTCTGGTCTGTGATTCTTTTCGAATTCCCTATGTGGGACTCTTTTCCATAGCTTCTCTTCGCAAAAAAGAAGAACCAGAGCGGACTTAGAAGACTCGTGAAAACCTCCAGTGGAGTTGAGATAAGAGAGGATTGAAACAGAACATGTCGGTTCGGAGATGGCAGCATACTGATTTTGGTACAGAGTTCGAATCCAATCCCTATAAGAAAGATTTTGGAGTCACTCGGCTTAGAAAAGAAATCGATCTGTGCGTTGTCTGTTGGTGGGCGATGGAACACCAGTCCATTTACTTACGATGAGGCAGAGAACAGAGGGAAAACTCGGAAACTAGTAACGCAAGGGCTTGGTCTGAAGCAAGAATCCATGGTCCTATTACTCCTCCTCTTTCGTTGTTAGATTAATTATGCAAGAGAGCCCAAGGGAAGATAAAATACCACTCTATATATGAATAAGTAAGCCGATTAAACTGAACTGGAGTTGGTTCATTTAATGGCTCCATATGTTATGCATTTTGAAGCTTGAACTGATCCAGTGATAATGTTGGTTTGAAGCAAAATACTCCAGGTTTTGAGCCTGAGAGTTACAAGGATTGCAAGGGCACGGTCTCGGTTCTTTACTGAACATATGGAGATAGTCACATTATATTTCTCTTCCCCCGAGCCCCGACATTGCTACAGGTGTTTGCTACTCTTCTGCAAGGGAAAACTCCATGAACTGAATCCATAAAACACTGGTATCTCAGGGCGGAGACAGATTGACATCATGAATCGGAAACACTCAAAAATCTTTTTTACACAATTTTAGGAGCTCCCTCAGTTGAGGAATCCCCTCCAAAAATAGGCGTATGCCACTGATAGTGACGAGCACACGGTATTCTTTAGTAAAAGGCGAAAGAATAGTTCGCTCTGTGCTCATCACATGGCTGCGTGATTTCCTCAAATCTACGATCTCGTCTTTTGTGACTGGCCTTGCTGCTCCTGTTCTTGCCTTTCATCCTATGTGGGACGTTCCATGAGATGAGTAGGGGAGGCCCATGTTCTTGCCTCTCATCCTTTTTGTGTTTTTTTTTTTATTTCTATTCAAGAATTGCAAACATAACACTACTCATTATATTAATGTGTTTGTATTATTCACTGAATAACATATGTTTTCTTTATTTTACGTGAATTTTAAATTAAATGAGTGATAAGTTATATGATATAATAATAGCCAGCTCGTAATTAATGTATAATTTTCTAAAAATATACAAAAGGGGTGGGACTAATACTGCCTTGTCCTACCCCGCCAGATGCCTAGTGAGGTATTTCTCATAAAAAAAAAAATTTCGCGTTCAACATGGCACCTCAGGACAAGGATTTTTCGAGTCCCGTGACCATCCCTAAAGTTCATGATCTTAGATCATGTGAGTGATTTGATGAGATCTTACTATCAAGGATTGTATGTCAAGACATATTTGTCGTCATATTATTTCTACACGCCTTTGCTACTCTCCATGGAGGGCAAAGCAGATGTCTATACACTGAAGGTTGGCTTATGGCTCTCGAGGGAAGAAGGCACCCAAGCGTATTTTAAGAAAGGAAAAGAAAATAAAGTTTTGAAACATGTGAATAGAGATAATAAATATTTGGGAAAATGATATTAATAGTATCATAACTTTTGTACCGCGCTCACTTTGATATTATAACTTCATAACTTTTCAAGCGGTCACTTAAGTGTTACAACTTTTAGGGATGAGTGCACTAGAAGTTTTAAAACTTATTATTGCCATTAGGTTCTAAAACTTTCAAAAAGTGTAATTAAATCTTAGGGTTAATACCACGAAAAACCTAAGTCCTTAATACTTACATGCAGTTATTCAAACTATTTTTTGACCATAAAATCCCCAACCAGTACATGTGTGACATGAGTTATCTCGAATTATTTTGACCACCAAAACCCCAAACTGTATGACAATTTTATTCCGAACTAATATTTTAATATTATTATTTTTTATTTTTCGAATTTTTTTAGTTTTTCTTTCTTTTCTTTTTCCTTTCCTTTTTTTCCTTTATCTTCAACCTCCGGGCGGCCGCGGCCCGGCGACTCACTGGAGGTGGGCGGCGAGGCCGACCTCGCCGACAATTGGCAAGGTCGGCCTTGCCCCACCCCCGGAGAGGGGTCGTCCTCGCCGTCGCAGGCAAGGTTCGACTCACCGCCCGGGCGAGGCTAACCTCGCTAGTTGCGGCGCGGCCAAGCTCGGCCGGCCGATGGCGAGGACAACCTCGCGCAACCGGCAAGGTCGAACCTCGCGAGGGGTGGGCAAGGTCGACCTCGCCTGGCTTGTCGACGAGGTCGACTCCTCGCCGTCACGCCGGCGGGGCCGACCTCGCGACCGTGAGGTTAACAATAAAGGAAAAAAAAAGGAAAGGAAAAGAAAAGATAAGAAAAACTAAAAAATTCCAAAATAAAAATAATATTAAAATATTAGTTCCTGGTAGAAATTGTCACAAAATTTGCTGGGTTTTTTGGTGGTCAAAAAATAATTGTAAATTTGTCACAGATGTACCGCTTTGAGGTTTTTTATAGTCAAAAAATAGTTTAGGGTAAATCGTCACAAGTGTACTAGATTTAGGATTTTTATGGTCAAAAAATAGTTTGGGATAAATATGTCACAAATGTACTGGGTTTAGGGTTTTTCGGGTATTAACCCTAAATCTTAAATCATCTCGGTCCTTCCTAGCGATAGTGATGCGGCCGCAAGGCTGCAAGCCCTTGCCTGCGTCTTCCTCAATTTTTTTTTCTTCTTTTGTATTCTTTAAAAGTTTGCTTATATTTTAATATTAACTTAAATAAAATTTGTATTAAAAAATTAGATGTGGACAAAAACGACGTCATTTTAGTCACGTCAGTGCCACATATGATAGAGAAATTTATTAAAAAAAAGCCACGTCAGCATTTTCTCTTAGCCAAATTTGACGGAGTTAACATAAAGACTTAATTGCACCAATTTGACAAGTTTTGCACTTTTTTAAAGTTTTATGATGATTTTGACCAAAAAAAAAGTTTTATGATTCAATTGTACTTTTGTGACTAGTTTTAAGACTTCTAATATACTTATCCCGAACTTTTAAAAACATCCACCAAGTTACATCAGTGATTGCCCTTACTTGAAAGTCCTATATGACATTAATTTAATTGTCGAACCTTCTAATAAAGGTTATGTTCAGTTCATCAGGGCGTTGGCTGCCTTGAGATGAGATGGAGCGCCTCTCTACTCATTAATCCGTTCTCATTGAAATTGGAATTTGGGTCTAGGATATTTTGGGAAGAAAATTAAACATAGCTTCTCAATTTGGGGAAAAATTTTGGGTTTAGGGTTTGTTTATGGAGCGAGTTAAACCTAATTCCTCAATTTCAGGCAAATTTATGTAGCTCAACAATGTCATTTGACCTATATCTTGAGTGCTAACATATTCGGTGACTTACGTTAGATTTATTCTAAAATAATGTCACATGTGATTTTCCGACTACACAAGTAACTGATGTCACTTGAAAACGATTGATTTTTACAAATTGTTGCACTTAAATGATCTCTTGAAAAATTATAACATCAAGTTATTACCGGTCGAAAGTTGTAACACTATTATCATCCATTTTTCCTTTCTTTGAATAGTGTTATGGACCAATATCATCCCAGAAATAGCAATCAAATTTCCCAATGGTCCAAGATGGTAAATGGGTTGAACTAGTCTATCTATCAGAGCCCATCTTAAAGCAAAGTCCGAATTCATTAATCTCTCGTATACAAATGTCCCAAATTTGCCTTCATCTCATGTACCGCTTGGGAAAATATGACGCCGAACTCATTTTTCAAAATCGTAATTTCATGTGAGCCCAATTATTTGGTCCATTTTTTCTATCTTTGGGACTAATTTTATCAACAGACAAAGATCAAAATCCGCATGATCTTACGATTCTATCCAGTCTTACCACTTTTACCATCTTAAACCGCTACTGGTTAAAGCAATATTACAAACCATCGAGACCACTCGACCGATTTCAAATCCTTTCGAAAAAAATCGTAGTTTTAGTAAGGAAGAAATTCCAAAAACCAATGTAGGATCCAAGGGAAATTTCCGTCTGGTGGGGTTTAGGGTGTTTTTGTCGTGGGTGGGTTTGAAAAGGAGCCGTGAATTTGGGGGACATTCACCATCATAAAAGGACTCCTAAGCTCATTGTGTAATAGAAGAGAACCAACCACCTAGCACAAATAAACCCGAGAAACACAGACAGATGACTTGTTTTTTAGACTCTTGCTTCAGCAATAATGATTGCTTTGCTCCTACAGCTACAACCCAACAGAGAGAGAGAGAGACAGACAGACCACACCTGAAAGCTTTGTGGTGTAGTTATGCGGCACAAAAGCAACGTCTCGCTTATTAAGTAGCGAACAAAATACATGCATCAACAAAACAAAGTGCAAAATAAACAAAGGTGATTATGCCAGCTGGCTCATACAATACTAGAGAAGCCAATTTGCTTTGACTGGGATTGGGTGGGGCGCGCCAGGCAAGGGCTGCAGTGCAACGCCCAAGCGACGCTCGAGAGGCCCAGTAGCAAGCTACTGTGGCGGCCTCTCCCTAAAAAATTCATTTATCATATGGACCGGGATGGCCACGTATCAGATATTAAACTGATAAGAACAGATACTACACTTGATCTTAGCCAAAAGGCCGAGAAAGGTATGCTTTCCTATGTCGCCTCGCCTCCACTCTTGTCCCCTGCTCTGGTCCGTGTTTCTTTTCGAATTCCCCATGTGGGACTCCTTTTCATGGCTTCTTTTCGCAAAAAATGAAGAAGAACCATAGCTGACTTGGAAGACTCACGAGATCCTCCAGCAGAGTTGAGATACGAGAGGATCGAAACAGAATTCGTTGGCGGTTCGGAGAAGAGGCTGCAGAGGAGCCTCAAGGTCGTTGAGAACTTGGGGTGTGCAACCGGACCGGGTTTACCCGGGAACCGAACCGGCCCACCTTGAAAACAGGTCCGAGAACCGGTTCCTGTTTGAACCGGTCGGGAACCGATCTATATTTTTGGAACCGGTTGAAATCGGTCCGATTCCTAGTCTAAGTGAAAATCCACCCGGACCGATTTTTAGAATCGGTTTTAAGTTACGAAAAAAAGTAGAAACCCTAACATTAGACTCACTTCTCGCCTCTCACTTCTCGCCTCGAGTCTTGACTCTCTTCCGCCTTACGAGCGATTCTCCTTCCTTCTTGCCCTTCTCGCCGCTTCGCAAGAGCTCGTCGTCGCGGCTTGGCTCGTCGCCGCGGCTTGGCTTGTCTCCGCGGCTGCTCTGCCGCTGCCGCTCAGCCGGCCGTCACGCCTGTCGCCGCGGCCGCTCATTGCCGCAACCCAACTCATCGTCGCGCTGATCGCTGTCTCGCCCCCGCAACCCGTCTCGTTGCCTCTAGTCGCCGCGGCTCGCAAGAACGCAACCCTCTCGTCGCCTCTCGCCTTGTTGTGGCCGACTCCGATGCAACTATCGAGACAAAGGTGAGTCCGCAATTGAATTTTTTTTTGGTACTTTTTGTTAGGTGACGAGGTTTTTGTTGTAAAATTTTTCGGATGGAGGGGGAAAAGGGACTAGGGGTTCAAACAATTTTTTGATAATTCTCTTTGTAAAGTTTTTCGGTTTGATTGTGCTGCATTTGAGAGGAAAGAAGGGAATGCTCCTTGTGAGTAGTACAATTCTTGCGATTTTCGAGTTCTTGTTCATGTGTTTTGGTGCTGTGTTTTTGTGGTGATTGTTGTTTGCTTGTGGGGGGTTGTGTTCGGGATGGTGGGCGACTGTATTCTCTTGACTTTTGGGCCATCGTTCAAGCTGTGTGTTCGTTTGGTGGGGGTAAGCTCTAGGGTATCCATGGAGGTTTGGTTGGTCTGATTGTGCTGCATTTGAGAGAAAAGAGAAAACAAGCTGCGTTTGGTGGGAGCATGCCAATTGCTGGATAGTGCTTGTGGATTGTTTATTTTGCTTCAAATTTCTGAAACCAGAAAAAGGAAAAAAAAAACAGGTTATCGGGTAGATCCCTGAAACCGGACCGGAAAACAGGGTAGGTTCCAAAATAGGGTTTAGGAAAACAGGGTAGGTTCAGGGTTCCAAAATTGAGAACCAGGTTATAACAGGTAGGTTCCAAGTTCTAGTGCGGACCTCTACCCATCCTGGAACCGATCACCCCTATTGAGAACTACATGAATGACGCCATCGACACGAGGAAGGAGATGCCGTCCGATGATCTCCTGTCGAGGTTCCTGAAGAAGCGCGACATGGACGGGAACCTGTTCCCCATATCCGTCCTCCAGCGCATTGCGCTCAACTTCGTCCTTGCCGGGTGCGACACGTCCTTAGTCGCCCTCAGCTGGTTCTTCTGGCTGGTGATGAACAACCCCAACGCGGAGGAGAAGATCATCCGGGAGATCACGACGGTGCTCCGGGAGACACGCGGTGACGACCCGGCGAAGTGGGTGGATGACCCGCTGGTCTTCGATGAGGCAGACGGGTAGATGATGAATTCATGGAATAGACTTATATAATACAAAATAAAAAATGAGACCCAACACAGGCAATGACAAAAAAAAAAGAATAACCGAAGCGTACGAAGAATTATATATTCAATGGCACATAATGAATGTGATAGACATTTTATTATATGTTCAATACATTCGATTTACTCATCGAAGAAGTCATTCACAGTCTGTCACGTCATTTCATATATTTTTTTAGAAAATTGATTTGATGTATTTAGAAATAAGACAAATACATTTTAACTGACAAAAAAAAAAGACTCTTGCATTTTCTATTTATGCCATCGGTGACATCATTTATGTAATATGAGTCTATCTTCATGGTAAAACTATCATCTCAAATTGAGATTAGGCCCACTTCTCATGTCTAGAGATATTACACCCACTAGAACACGAGTCTTATGTATAATTTCTCAGTTGTGATTAGTTTAGTTCTTCGAATCTATCTTGTAGAACAATTTCTATAAATTTTTTTTCCTTGCATATTGATATATTTGAAAGCCGCACTGGCTGAGACTCTGAGACTTTATTTTTCTGTGCCCGAAGATTTCAAGTACGTGGTTACTGACGACGTCTTGCCAGATGGCACATTCGTGTCCGCCGGATCGATAGTGACGTAATGTGCCTGCCGGATCGATAGTGACGTACTTGATATATTTTGTCGGGAGGATGAAGACGATATGGGGCGAAGATTGCTTGGAGTTCAAGCCGGAGAGGTAGCTGTCGTCAGAGGGCGATCGGTTTGAGCCGCCCAAGGACGGCTACAAGTTCGTGGCATTCAACGCGGGGCCCAGGACTTGCCTCGGGAAGGACCTAGGTTACCTACAGATGAAGTCGGTGGCATCATCGGCGGCGCTCCTCCGCTACGTGCTGTCGCCGGTCCCCGGCCACCGGGTGGAGCAGAAGATGTCGCTCACCATGTTCATGAAGAATGGGCTTCGCGTCTACTTGAGTCCGCAAGCCCTCGTAGGCCCGGCCCAGAAGCTCGCCGCCTCGGCATAGAGCCTCGGAGGCGTGGATGAACTCACGACTTCGCCACGGTGGTGGCTTGAACTTGTAAAGGCGTAATAAGGTCGTTCAATCTGATTTTGCGGTATAGGGTTATTACATGTCCACATGGCGATTCATGCACACACACCCAGGAAAATTTGTTATCGGTTCTGTAATTGTTATTCGTCGTCGTTTCATGTTCGTGGAGTGCTTAAATTTCATTCAAGAGTATACTTGTAATATAAAAAGATTGTCATTGTGATGATTTTGCCTTCTATGTCGTGTGTTCCGTATATTTAGATGTACTTTTTGAGTATAAATACATCATATAAGTATTTCGACAACTAACTAATAGAGTTTAAAAGTATTTATGGGACCTCCGGCATGAGGACCATGTTGCAAATAAGCAAAAAGCAGCTTCAAAAAAATAAGATTACGAAATGATAGGGAAGAAAATTATCAAATTTTGAAGTATCTGGTATGAACAAACTCACGGATATGATGTGATCACCTCTTTTATGTATTTTTACCGCGCTTCATATACATATGAATTATCAATTTACATTCATAGGTGTTAGCTTGTAATATGCGCGGCATCCTATCGAATATAAAAAAAAGTCAAATAAGTAATTACTAAAAGAAACATTTGTGTACAATCCTTGACATGCCAAAATAATTTAACCAATGTTATAAGCTGTCTATTGGAATTCCCAAAATTACTATAGCAAAGTATCTAGAGAAAGTAAAATTTATGAGTAGAACCTTCATAAGCTTACACAATATACATATAAGAACAATAGTAGAGAGTTGAAATTTACAAGATTTTTCACCCCAAACGATAACACTTCTACCAATTTCAAGAAGGCCACTATCAAGGTGAGTTCAAGACCCCTGAGGGTCCCCTTTGCACTTTGTTTGTCATGACCATTGGCCAGACTCCAGAGAGAATAAGTTAATTAAGAAGAGATTGAATTAGATATGACAAATACCATTCTGCAATGAAATACGTTTACTGACATACAAAATTGATGTTCGTACATACAACCTTAAATTCGTGAAGTTTGCATTGAGATAATCTCATTTGGATTCTTCCTCCTCCACCCGTGTAATGCCATGTCAAGGTCAAATAGCCAATAGGACAAGGCACGTAAGCCAGCAATTTTTAGTAAAGTTCTGGTTTCAGGCTCCATCGTTTTGGTCTCTTAAATGCTTTTTACCAGTTTCTTCAGACTCCAGCAAAGATATGTACCAACCACCGCGCAACTGTCCCTTCTTTTCTGGTCTTATCGGTTTCTCTTGTTCCTTATCCAAGCCTTTCTTTACAGATCAGATGCAGGGTGAGTGGCACGACACAGGTTGATGATCAAATATCCGACGATCAATCCAAAATCTTCTCGCCAGATGAAAAAAGGTTCCACACAACGGTTCCGGTTAAGTAGAGCCCGACTGAAACCTTGAAAACATCGTCCCAACTCCCTGCAAGCAGAGAAAGGAGAAAACTATGAGGCAATCTGAAATATTTTCTGAACAATTTTAATGTTTTCAGTAGTTAAAATTATTAGTAGGGACGAGGTAAACACCATGTTGCAAGATGTAGCCCGTCGTGGCTGTCCCAAAAACACCGGCCAAAACGCCAGCAGTATTGGATAAACCGAGCAGTACTCCCTGTCAAGAGAATCCAAAGAAAGTAGTTAGATGGGACAATATGAAAACAACATGGTTACGCTAGTAACACTGGACTTTGGTGCGTAGCCCCTGAGATGGTCAGAAGAAGAAGTCGAACAATGTTTCTGTTTGGACCTAGCCAAGATCAGGATTTATCTCCAAATGCTGCAAAGTGGAGTGCCCTTTTACTGAAATTAACAGAGATGAATTATGAAGAAATACTACTTACGGAGTAGCGGGGAGCAATGTCCTGATGATTCGAGTACAAACCAGATTGCGAGAATGCATCAGTTCCCTGCTTAAAGAGTTTCTAACTGGTTAGTATAAGGAAACGTCTCGTCGCTTGAAAGCAGATCAAATCACAGTTGGACAGGCAGTTTAAAATATAACTTATCAGATTAGATCAATTTGTAGTTTTTCAATGAATGTCGGTTACATCCAGTGATTTAATGAAGTCAAGATGCCAGCATACTGGCCTAATCTAATGTCCCAATCAATGGAAGGAAAGAGATTAGATGCCTTCTCTTCCTTTAGAGAAAGGATGAAATAACAGTTGCAAATTTGATGATCATTCTGACTAGCAATTAATCAGAAAAAAGGGTGATGTTAGCAATGTACTGAATCCCACAGTTGATCATTCAAAAGATATACTAATCCGAATTGCATGACATTCAGAGAGAAATGAAAGGGATCTAAGAAGCATTCATAATGTCAAAGGAAGAAGTGACTAGAAGTGACTGAAGAAAACCTTCTGATGGGTGAAGTGAGGTTTTGAATGTAAATAATTTTTTCTCTTTTGCTTCTATATTACACATTGACACATGAACATTCTAGATTCAATGAGATGGAGGCAAACCTAACTGCAGGCCATGCATAAAACAGCCATTGTAGGAGAGTCAACATGGCTCAACTGGGTAAGAAAAAAAGCAGGTCCAAGAAATCCAATTGTCTGCATGATCTGCACGATACGATGCAAGCTGGTGCTGGATCAATATACGTGATTGCAAAGCACAAGAAAGAAGTCAAGAGAAGCTAGTAACAACATAGCTTAAGCTAAACGATATGCAACTGATTAAAGGACTTCTTACTATAAGAAATAGCCAGTCAAAGTATAATGTTGTGGTAAGTTGAAGATCGAGCATAGTTTATCTGCAAGAAACATGTTCAGTAGTTTTCATTCTTATTATTTTCATTATGATCTTCCCGAACTGCTGTTGCTCTCCTAATACTAAGACATAAAGTGTTAGAGCAAGGTACCTTGCGAACTGTAGTCACTGATAAGCCACTGCTGACAAGAGTGTCCGCAATCCAACCTCCAAGATTAGCAGAAAACGCCATAGTAAGCCAAGGTAATACACATACAAGCCCCGAATCCGTGAGATTGAACTTTAGCACCTGTTTTTATTTTAGGGATAGATGAAATGGAAGCATGTCAATTATTGTACAAAGATGGTCCATGATAATCCACTGGTAGACCAATTATCATATGAGTAATATTATCAATTATCAAGTGAGCAAGAAAGTCAAGAGATGAGTCAAAAGCTTACTTGATTATAGTATGTCGGCATCCATGTGAGAAGAATAAATGTCCCCCAGTTGTGACAGAAATGACACACTATTAGGGCCCATACAGGTGGTTTCGACAATATTAAACCCCATGGTATCGTAGTCACAGGTTCTCTTGGAACGCTGTTGGTTAAAATCAGCCTTTTCTCTTCAGGCCGCAGCTGAGGATCATCAAGAGGTGAACTGTATGCCTGCAACAAGAAGCCCCGAAATTAAATTTTCAGTGATAAAAGCTCTCAAAAGATATGATCTCATCCAGTAGCATAATTTAAAGAATGACAATAGAAGTCACCTTATTTAGCCACGTTGCAAACCAAACTGTTCCCAGAGAACCGAAAGAATAGAAGACTGATGGCCAGCCAAACTGATGTATCAAAAACGGCGAAAAGGCGAAGCCAGTGACTGATCCTAGATACATGCCACTGTAGACCAGTGCCAGTGATCTACTTCTCTCTGATACAGGAACCCATTTCGACAAGATATTATTCATTGCAGGCATAGCAACACCCTGAACAGATGTGGGGGGAAAACCAAGTTATGTCGAGCAGAGATATAATGATTGAAAATTGTTTTTAACCATAAAAACATCATTACTATTTTTATCCAATATAACTACACACAGAAATGTGCCTAATACCAAATTTAGTTTCGAATGTGAGATGCAGCTTTTATCTATTATTGCCAGCATAGGGAGAACGAAAAAGATAAAGTAGAACAATGAGCTAACCTCGCCAATTCCCATAAAGGCACGGACGACAAGTAGGAAAGGAAGCCCAAGTTTAGCAGCAACTGGAGTGAGAGCTGTTGCGATGGACCACCAAACGACCCCAAATCCCAAGACAAGTTTCCCACCCATGGTGTCTGCCCAAATGCCGCCGGCAATCTGTCATTGATGACTGGAGTCAGAGCAAGAAAGGACCACTTGGTTTCTTGATAACAGGCTCATTCAGATAATCAAAATTGTTGTAGGCATATAATGAAGAAAAGGAACCACCGAAAGCTCGGTAGTTTTTGACTGAACAAATAAGTGTTTTTACCTGGGTGAGGAGATAGCCCCAGAAAAAGGAAGACTGTATCAAACCAACGGTAGTTGGGTTCCAGTTGTATTCTGCAGACATGGGAAGTATAGCAATACTCATGTTTACCTGCCAAAGTAAATCTGTATAAAGGTCGTAACTGAAAAAGCTCTGTTTTCTTGGAATAACATGTACATACTTAGAATGTGACCAAACCTGAAAATTTCAAGTTTGGGATGGAAATTGCATAGAACGGTATGGTAGATATAAATGTCATCTAGTAAACAAGTAGCAAAACTATTCCCATGGCCAATTACTAACTTCCAGTCATAAAGTTGATGCATATATTCTGGTCAAAGTGTTTAGCTGCGGTGAAGAATATAACACAACAAAAACTAAAACTCGAGAGCAATGGATCTGACCATCAGATTAAGAGAAACTTAAGATACGAGGAAGGTCTTCAAAAGAGATCAAAACTACCGTCCTTAGAGCTTCAAAATTTCGCGGGACTCTTGGAGAATTCGCGTTCATTGACCGTCCGTATGATTATTCCATTTTAATAGAACGGAGATACTACAAGCAGTGAAACTTTGACTAAACCTACCTACCAATGCTCTCCACAATAAAGACCCGCCTTTAAAGAAACTTGTCAAACATGTTCTGTAATGTAACATCACTTAGCAAATTTAGCAACGCCATACAATTCCCATAGAAGACAAATCTGACGGAACCGGGATTTTCTCAATTTCGCCCAGGTAATGGCACATCATCTAAACAAGATTCGAAGGGTCGAGTCAAACTATAGCACCATCTAAGAATGATGATGCCCATCATTTTGATCAAATCTCTTTCGTTCTTTTTTCATTAGCTTAAAACGAATAATTTTCCGCCTACGGGTACAATTTTAAATTGAGGAAGCAAATTCTTGTGTGTAGCCATAGCCACAATACTGGGGAGCAGAGTAATGGATGAGCAAAGAGAAGAGAGACAGAGGCTTTACTCGGTCCATGTTGCAGAGCAAGAAGGCCGAGAAACAGAGGACCACGATGACCCATCTCTTGGGGAACTCTTCCCACCAAGGAACAACACCCCCGTCCTCGTCCTGGCCGCTCTCCAACTTCGCCGACTCTCGCACGTCCGTGATTTCGTACTGCTCCGACTTCAGGCCCGGGTTTCGGGCCGAGACCCGGAACATGTAGCATCGTCCCCCCGAGATCAATCGGACCTGGCACCGGAACCGCGTCGCCGGCGCGAAGCACTTCCTCGGCGGCGGCGGCGGCGGACCGAGCGAAGTCCTCTGCTTGAGGAGGGAGTCAGGGTGAGGGGAGTAGGAGCAGAGGAAGGCTCTGGCGTTCATGGCGATGAAGAAAGGTTCGCAGCTGCTTCACAAGTTCACATAGAGCGAGGGAGTGGAGAGTGACTGATGGTATTCGTGGAGACTGGTTTTGCAGATTTGCGGGGAAGAGAGGGAGGCATGGAAGGAGAGAGGGGTGGGATATTTATGGCAACTGGTTAACGTTAGGACACGTGGAGGTTGCATGGAGGGAGGGGATTGGATTGCGGGGTTGAGCTCTCCCGAGAGTTTTAACGGAAAAACAGGATTTCGTTTGCTTTGTCCTGGAGCTGCAGGGAAACATCCGGGATATCATTGCTTGTCATTGGCCACCAACAAGTACTGAGTTTTTTTTTATTTCTTCCCAAAAATTTGACATGTAATAGTATCTCCAATTATAAGGCAACAAATTCGAATTTTTTTTTGGCCAATCCAGGGAAGGTTTTTCGGTACGCTCATCATGAAAAATTTATAATTTATAATCCTAATACACCTGGTGGTGCCGGATAGCTGCCAAGAAGCAAAAGCTAGAAAGCGCGAATGATTTTTTGAATTTTGTTTTGTATGGATTTAAATTTTTTACCATTGTAAAATTACAAAGTACAAGTGCCCCAATCACGATTACACACAAATTACACCCAAAGTAGTGTCTAATAAGTTTAGTGCCTTTGACGCCGAGTTTCTCATCATGAGTTAGATGATATAGTGTCGATGTAGTCCTCTTGTTCGTGTTGAGCAAGTTTGGCTAAAGTCAATTCTTGCAAAAATCAATCATACCCTATCACAACCCTAAATTTTTCCAAACATCCCGCACCTATAGTCTTGCAAGATCCGTTGGCTAGTACTGAATGTGGACTGATGGTGCCATAGAGTCTAATGGGGTCAGTAAGTCACGAGCCATGATCGAAAGAAAGAACTGAAAAATTAGCGACTCTCCTAATCCATCATTTCAAAAACGTTAACATTGTCTTCGCCAACTCTTTAAATGTACTTAGAGTAGTTTGTTGTCAAGTATTTCTCTAATTCATTAGTAGATGAAGACCAAGAGCTATTAGAAGTCTGTGGGGGGCTTTCTTCTTAATAAATCGAGACCATACAAATTTTTGGGCACTATTCGATGAGAGCGGCATCCCTGTACATGGGGAGGAACTCGTGACAAATCAACTAGCGTGTGTAGCATACATATTCCAGAGGCAATTCCACTCTATCACCAATATCTACTTTATTTGGACCCCCTCATCCAGTCCCTAATTCTCGTGATATGGAATAAGAAAGTTTTGAACTCCTCTAACTTGAACCTTGAATCTAAGAAAGTGCACACACAAAAAAACCAACGGAATATCCTTGTAATATTTGAGAAATTTCGGCTTCTTGGCCAATACTGTTTGTTGAAGAAGGGATCACCCTCCTTGTTCGCCTATTCAACTAATGCCATGTCTAGAAATGGAATGGTTCAGTTGTTTGACAGTTAATTGCTTGTGCTCAAGGCATCCTTTGCATTGTTGAAAACCTATAAGAAGTCCCTAAACACTTTAGCAACTCCTATTATTGTGGCGTCAATAGCGAGAGATCGGCACTTCAACGACGAGTGGTGGAGTATAGGGTAGCACACCCATCTCCTCAAATGCTCTTTTCAACATCTTGTATAATGAATTCCACCTCCTCCTTACATCCGGAGGGAATTTTCTCAGCTTGCCTTCCCTATGTCAAGTGCAGGACCCCAATTCTTGATGCCTGAGTAGGGGAAAATCTCATGTATTGAACCCACCCATTTATGGCTACCACATAATTGTAAAACTAGCGCAAACTCTCTTGCATGCACAAGTGTACCATACATGGAAGAGGATCCTATTGCATGCGAGATTTAGTTATTAGACCAGACTCCAGACAAGGGAGATGTTCACACAGGCATTATCTAGCCTAATACTTAGGATACTATCAAAGATGTCAAAAGCTCATTGACATCTCTCATTATTTCAGTGGCCACATTTTGGGAATTATACGAGAATATTAACTTCTTAAACCTAGGAGCTCTATGATGTAATTTCCATTCATCGTCAACCTAATGGTTGTTGACAACATAGTGAGTGTAATTCATTGGGGTACTCTATAAATCAAAAGTTAAAAAGACTTGAATGTTACCTATTGATAGTAAATGCAGCAACTCTACCATTTTCTCTTTGTACAATGAATTGCAGTTTCTGGTGTTTGTTGTATGCGGAATGAGTTTGAACTGAGGTTGTAGAGCTATATGCTTGTATTGGACGCAGTGTGGATCTTCGACGTCCCCAAAAGGTTGATCATGGCAAGACAATAATAATGCAAGTTCCCCCTGATTCCTCACCTTGTCGCACTTGAACCGGTTTTCGATATGCGGCATTATATTTGAAAACTCCCTCTAGCCCTAGACATCTCTTCCTTATGTCGGCACTGGTGCCTCCTCAAGTGGCCCATCCCACTTGACAAATCACTGAAAACTTTGCCACCACATCTAGTGTAGATGGCAGTCTTGACACCATCGACATTGATCTCCAGCCGAATTGTCCTCCAGATACCAAACGTCCTTCTTCGTGAAGACTGTGCCGCAGCTACTTAGGGGTTTTCTTAGAAAGTAGGGGTGTCGTCCGAGAAGCGTCCTGGTGGGATCAATTTTTGACGCATGGCCCTACAATTTCTCCCAATTATCACGTAGTAGTCTCCATTGTCGTTGAATTGGTGTGCATGGAAAGTACATGTTGTTGTTGTGGAGCTCACTAAACGAGTCCCATATCCATTGCACAGTGAAGTCTGGAATGAGTTAGGATGATCGGACACTGTTATTACTGTTGTTGTTCTTCTTGTGATATTCAGAACGCGACTAATTGTTACAATGAGAAAAGAAATAAATGAAATTGAAAAACAGTGTTAGAGAGCAAGAACATTCGTAAGTGATGTGTGAGTGGAAATTGAGGAATGGTGAAAATTGAGAGGAGGCAGGGCCAATTTATAGAGGGCCAAACGACACTGATTAAGTGTTTTTTTTTTTTGGCCCAATAGCTAGCCATTGTAATATATGAGCCTCAGCCAGCTCATTTCTTAAAGTAAAGCCCTTAGCCCAGCCCATATTCCTTTTCTTTCTTTAATGGATTTATGTGTGCATGTGAAGCAGCGGACAAACCAAGGAAACCACAAGAAGAGGAGCTCGTTCGGGAGAGGGAAAAAGGGGACAAAGGGGAAAAAGAGAAAATCTTCTCACAGTCACAATCTGGACATCTCAACAAGCCGTTTCAAGTCCAATTTGCGTTGCCAGGTAAGTATTCGAACCTATTTTTTGTCAATTGGAGGAATCGTCAAAGTTAGGAATAAAATTCAAAGTTATGTCAATTCTGTGTTGCTACATCCGATTGGAGGTTGTCGGGCTCTATATATATGATAGTTTGGAGTGTTGTGAAGTTATAGCATTTTATGAATCTTGACTTGAGTTGACGGTTTGCTCGGAACAAAATTTTCAAGTTGGCCCCGCGTGCGGGACATATTGCGAACAGTAACTTTGGAGCTGAATTTGTTGGTGCCAAAACTTCCTCTATCGAATCCTATTTCAAGCAAACCTATAATCCATAAAAAGTGCTTTCAACGTATTACAAAACCCTTAACTTGGCAGACCCACAAAATTAGTGGGCCATTAGACTGACTTTTTTTTTTTTTGGTCGAAATTGGACCGACTTGAGTCACTGACCAATGACTGAATTTAGCTTGAAAATTTCTTGATGGTTTGGACCATCTAGCACTACATGGGCCCCGACCATTGAATTGGGCCTTCATAAAAAAATTTGACGGGCCTAGGCCGATCCATTAGGGCCCATGGGCTTGACCCATCCCGGGCCTCAAGAAAATTTGGTTCTTCAGATATAAACATCATCCACTTTAACTTTTGTGCGGGTCTAAGTAAATTTCAATATTAACTTTTCTCTAAAACTGATGGTTTTGAGGTCGCATTAGCGTTGCGCTCAAATGGCATCAAGCTCTGTCCACACGATGGTAAAGGAGATTGAAGGCGCCGTTTGCATATGGGCACATATTTTGGAGAGACAGAGAGAGATTTTGATTGTTTGTTTGCGACTTTAACGGACGTCTTGATTGGCATCTGCTTCGCTGGTTCAAGCTAAAGACTGGCCTGCTTGAAGTACGCATGGTTTTCGATTTCTGTGCTGCGCATGGAGAAAACAATTTGTGGAGGTTTACAGTCGCTTCACATCGTGTCATAGTTTTCACTTTATGTTGGTGGGCTGTGTCATGGTGGATCAAATGTTTTGAGGCAGAAGTCCAGGGAAGACCCAACAAGCGATGACAGGAAACAAAGGAATGGAATGTTTTGTTGTTCTTGCACAAGCCTTGTGCATCTTGAAGCCTTGAAATTAGTTAGACGAGATTTCCTCCGATCAAACGCATTGTTTGCTCCTGGGTCTTGCATTGAGGATCCAAGGCGCCCACTTCTGAACTCTCAGATTAGCTGATTAAGCCAGACGCGAGCGAGGTTTCTATCTTTGACCCATCACCAGAGCTTTGTTTTTCAACCCATCTCTAGAGCGTTCTTTGTCACCAGACTCTATTCTTGGTCTAGTTAAGTGCAACAATAAGTCCTCACGTATTAAGTAATAGCAAACAAAACACACGTTTCACCCAAAGTGTGAAAAAAACACAATTTCGACTAAGGTTTGGTGGGGTGCACCAAGCAAGGGCAGTAGTGCAACGCCAGAGCAACACTCGAGAGGCCCAGTAGCAAGCTACTGTGGCGGCCACTCCCCCTAGAAAAACTAATTTAATATCATGTAGACCAATGGCCCACGTATCAGATATTAAACTGATAAGAACAGATACTACACTTGATCTTAGCCAAAAGGCCGAGAAAGGTATGCTGTGCTATGTTGCCTGGCCTCCTCCTTTGTCCCCTGCTCTGGTCCGTGATGCGTTTCGCATTCCCCATGTGAGACTCCTTTTCACTGTTTCTTTTGCAAAAATGAAGAAAGAACAATAGCAGGCTTTTTTTTTTTGGTCGTGCAATAGAAGACTTGGAAGACTAGTGAAAACGTCCAGCGGAGTTGAGATGAGAGATGATTGACGATTGAAACAGAACATGTTGGCGGTTCGGCTAAGGCAGCATGCTGATTTTGGTTCGGAGTTTGAATCCAACCCTTGCGAGAAAGCTTTTGCAGTCACTTGGCTTAGAAACACAATCGACCTGTGTGTTGTTTGTTAGTGGTGATTGAAAACTAATCCCTTTATGACGAGGCAGAGAACCAGCGAAAACTCGGAAACTAGAAATGCAAGGCTTGGTGTGAAGCAAGTATCCATGGTCCTATTACTCCTGCTCTTTTGTTGTTGCCCATGCGAGAGAGTCCAAGAGATGATAAAATATTCCTCTATATACATGAATAAGTAAGCCGGTTAAACTGAACCGGTGTTGTTCATTAATTTTTAGTCAGGACAGCAGTTGCAAGACATTGGTCCATATGTTCTGCATTTTGAAGCCTGAACTGGTCCATTGATAACATTGGTTTGAAGCTACTAGTCCAGTTTTCGAGCCTGAGAGTTACAAGGATTGCGAGCGCACGATCGCGGTTCTTTAGTGAAAGTCGAAAGAACATATGGAGATAGTCAGATATTTCTATTCCTCTGAGCCCGACATTGCCAAGGTGTTGGCTACTTTTCAGCAAGGATAAACTCAATAAATAGGTTCTCTGGGCTTTCAAACTCTTACAATTCGACTTCACATATACCCTGCTAGTCGAGGGTATATCATTTGGTCAAACGAGATCGCTTGAACAATGGTTAAGACTTGAGACTAATTCAACAGCAGGGCGGTGTACTTAAGGAACCGAACCCATAACCCAAAAACTTGGAATGAACTTATGGGCATGCTGCTATCTTAGGGTTGAATCATTTGCATAGCTAAGTGCAGCTAGTTCAATATGCCTCATTCAGAATTCAAACGGAAAGGATATGATCACTACAACCTTTCCGAATCCACGCCGGTTCGTTTTAGACAGGAAACCAGATTTTCTTCCCGATTCACAGCAATAGACATCAAAATATACCTGCCCTTCCCAGGAGACGGATTATTTTAAACAAACCGGTTCAGTTTCGAGAGAATCTCTATGCTTGACATTACATTTTCAACGGCATCGGAAATAGCTATGGAATCATTTGAACTCAATTTTAGGAGGTTCAAAGGCGTCGGACATGGCTATGAAATCATTTGAACTCAATTTTAGGAGGTTCAAAGGCATCGGAAATGACTATGAAATCATTTGAACTCGATTTTAGGAGCTCCCTTAGTCAAGGAAGCCCCTCCAAAAATAGGCGTATGCCACTAATTATGACGAGCACACGGTATTCTTTAGTAAAAGGCGAAAGAATAATTCGCTCTGTGCTCATCACATGGCTGCGTGATTTTTCCAATTCTACGACCTCGTCTTTTGTGACTGGCCTTGTTGCCCATGTTCTTGCCTTGCATCCTATGTGGGACATTCCATAAGAAGAATTAGTGGAGGCTCTTTTAATTAGGTTCATTAATTTGTTCTTTATAACTATTAAAGAATTGCAAAATAACACCACTTATTTATATTAATGTATTTGTATTATTCAATATTGAAAAACATATGTTATTTTATTTCACTTTAAGTTTAAATTAAGTGGGTGATAAATTTGAACAAGTTATATAATATAATAATCACAATTTTATATGGATTACTTGTAATTAATACATAATCTTGTAAAAATATACAAAAGGGGCGGGACTAATACCAGTCTAATCCCACCCCTCCAAATGCCTTGTGAGTCATTTTTTATGGAGAAACTTTTGCCCCATTCGCAGAGAGGCATCACGGGACATGGATTCTTCAAATCTCGTGCACATTCCTGAAGTTTATAATCGGAGACCATGCGAGTGATTTGATGAGATTTTACTATAAAAAATTGTATGTCAAGACATTTTTGCCGTTTTAAATTATTTATAGATGCCATTGCTTCTCTCTATGGATGGGCTAAGCTGATGTCTATACACTGAAGGTTGGCTTATTACCCATGAGGGAAGAAGCATATGCCTAGGCGTGCTTTAAGAAAAGAAAAGAAAAGCAAATGAAGTTTAAACCGTGTGAAGAGAGATAATAAATGTTTGTGAAAATAACATTAACAGTGTCATAACTTTTGTACAATACTCATTTTGGTGCCATAACTTTTCAAGCGATCACTCAAGTGTCATAACTTTAAAAATGGTAAGTAAAATCAACTATTGCCCTTGCTTGAAAATCCTACGTGACATTAATTTTAGATTTCATCATGCAACATGACTCGCGGGAGAGATGACGATAGTGAAAATGTTTTAAAACGACGTCGTTTAGGCTCTTTCTTGCTCCCAATTTGAGAATTTGAGATTAACTTATGTTGCAATCAAAACCCTAGCCCCTCATTTTAATTGTAAACCAAAATCAACGGTTCACTTGGGCAGCCGGTGTGATGTCCTTGGTGATGTAGCTAGCAAGGATCACCTAGAGGGGGGTGAATAGGTGATCTAAAACAATTTTTAGTAATTTATGCGGAAACAAAATAAATCACAGAAGAGTCTGAATAAAATTCGATTCAAGACAGATTATATAGATTGTGCTCTTGATGCGTAATGTAAAGTAAGAGATAAGGGATAGAGAATCGCACACAAGTTTATAGTGGTTCGGCTTATAGCAAGCCTACGTCCACTCTCCCACGCTTGCACCTACCGGGTTTGGATTTCACTATGTAATCAAGAGGAGTTACAACTTCGAGTGTTTACACTCTTGTGTATGATAGGACTCTCTATCTCACACAATCACTCTTACAAAGTGTTCCTCAAGATCTTAATATTTGGCTCGAATGACAAGAGAAAAATGATTGGATTAAGCTCAGACTTTGGACTTGTTGATTCTTGATTCTGTTCTCCCTTCGCCGCTCGTTGATCTCCTTAAATACTCCTCCGCTCCAAACTAGCGTTGGACGCCTTTCGAGGATCATCTTCCAATCTTTACCTTGGATGATTTGTATAGTGTGGATTGAGTAGCCGTTGGTTGACGTATTCTCGAATCCCGCCGATTCTCGGTCGCCCATACAATCGAATCTTGGTTTCCATAAGTAGAACTTTGTCCGTTGTAATGCATTCTTGTCATGATGTTTGATTGTCAATCGCTTGATTCGGATTGAGACAATCGAACATTCCTTCGTGAAATCCATGCCGATCACTAGCCGTTGTGTTACGTTCGAATTCTCGCGTCGCATCGAAGAACTCATGCGCCTCGGCTCAAGAATTTCGTCTGAATAATTTCTTCTGCGTCTCGACGAATTTCTTCGTCTCAATAATTTTTCGCTCCGCATCTCGCATTCGAATAACTCTCGCATCCGCATCCGAATAACTTCGCTTCGAATCTCGAATCAGCGATTATGTGGGTCTTGTAAATATACTTGATGATTGTAAAGTCTCGAATAACTTTCTTCCGAGCTTCCGTAATATACGGACACTGGAATAGTTAATAAGTATCGATTTACAATAACATAGAAGGTTTTGTCAACTTCAAAATTAATAGGAGTTTTCCTCAACAATCTCCCCCTTTTGATGGTGACAAAACTTTCTTTGCAGATTGAATTATTTTAAACATATTAAGCTCAATAAACATGATTGAAATAGCAAACTCTGTTGATATCCGTGTCTTTCTTCCTTTGAGAATAACCCGTAAATCGCAATATGATTTCTCCCCTTTTTGTCATCAACAAAAGAATAGTAATAGATAGAATAATGCATTGATATTAAGTAATCAATCGTCTAACAATAAGTATGAGAAATATTACGTACCAATTGAAAAAAATAGAGAGAAATGTTGAAAACATGGCTATTTTTTAGAGTACGAATCATTGAAAATTTTCCAATATTGAGACAAATTCTCCTCAATCTTCGAACCGCATTGACCTATGGCTTTATCCATGCCGGATGAGCACATAGCAATGGCTCCTTCTAATTCCGCTTTGTCTCCGCCGCTTGAAGTTGTTGAGCCTTGGTGTTTTCCTCAACAATTTTCGTAGGTTCTCGCAAATTTTGCTCTAGAGCGCCTCGCTTGTCCTTTATCTCGAAAGCGTAATCGAAAGGATGTTCGATTTTTAATGCCGACCTTGGTCATTAGCTTTTCGGACCGATTGTACCCTCGCAATGATTCGTGGAATCTCCCCAAGCAGTGATTGTTCTTCGAACATGCTCTTCATGAATTGGTTTCAAACATTTGGAACTCGGTTCAGAACATGTTCTCGTTCTGCAGATGTGACCCGATTCAAAGTGTGCTTCGCTTCGCTTCATCATTTTCATCATGCGTAAGAGTTTTCTTTCTTTCGTACACTTTGATTGGGGTTGGAGAATCGCTTTGCTTGCTTGCGAACTAGTTCTTTTCCTTGCTCCTTTTCTTTCGAACTTTCTTGCCAACAGATTTGGCCTCGATCGTGTGAGCCTCTTTCCTTTTACTATGTCCCCGATATCTTCAAATTTCTTCATTTTGGAGAGCATTTTTCTCCAACAAACATAGGGGAAGCATAGTTTCTCGCAACTCACGGAATAGATAAATTGAGATACATGAAGATACGAGTGATCAAAGCTCCATATGGCGATGACCCTTATCTTTCGCAATGCTCTGTACATATGAAATATTATGAGGTGAGGAAGAGAGAAGGATTGACTGTCAAGATAGCCCAAATGAGCTTGATCTCGATTTCGAAAGGTCGGTTTTGAGGCATCCTTTGGCTTTAAAAGCTTGATGATGATCTTATGCGGGATCACCGATCGTCTTGATAAGTCGAATAGGAGAGATGTCTTTTGATCCTTGAGCAAAATTTGGATTTTCGAAACTAGCCGAGAAGCCTCTTCAAGACTTACCGCCAATGGTGTAAAAGTGGAGTGTGTGGCTCCAATTATCCTTGCCAACTCATGCGCCTTTAAATCAACTTTCTTGTCACTAATAGTAAACTCCGAACCGGTTTGGTGACAGAATTGAAAGATTCGAATAAAAGTAGGCAATAATTCAAGATAAGTGTTGGCGATTGAAGGCAAAATTCATAAACCCCTAGTTTTCAAACGGGTACGTAAATTCCAGCCTTCTCCAAATACTCAAATCCACAGTTCTATTGTTCATTACTCCTCTATCAAGTAATGTACTGTAATACATCCGATGCGCAGTGCTTCGAATAAGCCTCTGTTCTGTGCAAGCCGATGCTATTCCAACTTTCATCTCAAAATGCTCAAAAATCGTGCATCATCATCCGGAACAACAAATTTTGACGCACTAGATGTCTTAGGGCTTACATGAACCGATTTCTTTTTCGATGGAGTTGAAGCTTCTCCAACTTTTTCTTTGCCCTTTCGGAAGAAGTTTCTTTTAGAGTAGTTTGGTTGGAACTTGCCCCCGATTTAGTGCAAGATTCGAATAGATTTTCGCTAGGTGAGTTTCGGAGTTAAGATCGTTGTCTTTCGACAAGCACGAAGAGCCGACTCGAGGCATTATTCCTTTTCAGCCTTTGATAATTCTCCCACACACGTTTAATGTTTATGAACCGAAAATCAGTTTTACGGACGATTTCGGTGGAGACGAACGCCGAGGGTTGACGCTCTGAAGGGTTGACATGATGATCGGATTCGAGTCCGAAACTTCTAAAATTCCGCTGCGGTAGATTTTGAGTCTTGATTAAGAATACGAGAAGATCTTCTGTGGGCCACCATCTTGACCGGCATTATGATCACCTTGGAAGACGAAAGTTTCGATCTTTTGGAAGAAGAAGGAGAGTCTCGTATATCGGAAGGTTTTTGAGAGAAAAAGATCGTCTGGTAGGGTTTGGAAAAAGAGAAGGACGGGCTTAAAAAGGAAGTTGATAACCTTTTGGAAGGAGAAAAGTACTTTTAGAAATTAAGAGATATCCCAAAACAAGTAGGAAGAAAATATTCTCTCTAAAACTTAACCAAACATATCAATATATTAGGCAAGATTTTAGCAGATAAAGTAGAATGCATACCTGATTTGCTTCCAAGTATAATGAATTATACAAGTATCCCGCCAAAATGTCAATTTTATACCCGCCAAAATTTGAATAAGGAACGTACTGTTTTCGTGAGTTCGAAAAATGTTCGACCGAGAATACTTGAGTCCGAACAATTTCCTGTCTATCAAAACACTTCAAGAAAATGGATAAGTAATGCACGCTTTTTCTCGATGAATTCAAATGAAGATTTATCAAGAGGTTTTGTAAATATATCAGCTAATTGATTCTTAGAATCAATAAATTGAATATTTACATCACCATTTTGAACATGATCTCGAATAAAGTGATGCTTGATTTCAATATGCTTAGCACGAGAATGAAGAATTGGGTTCTTTGTCAAATTGATTGCACTTGTGTTGTCACATTTGATTGCAACACTTGATTCTTCAAAATCAAAGTCTTGTAATTGCCGCTTCATCCACAGTAACCGTGCACAAAGAACTTCCCAATGCTACATATTCGCTTCGCGTAGAAAGTGCAACCGTATCGCTTCTTTGAGTACCAAGATACCAACATATTCCCAAACAGTTGACATGTACCGGAAGTACTTTTCCCCGTCCACTTTACATCCAAACTAAATCAGCATCGAATATCCAAGAAGAGTAAAATCAATCTTTGGAATACCAAAGACCTAACATTGGATATGTTCCAATGTATTTGATTATTCTTTTTTACCGAGAGAAATGAGATTCCCTTGGGTCTCGATTGAAATCTTGCACACATACAGACACTAAAAAGAATGTCAGGTCTAGATGCAGTTAGATATAATAAAGAGCCTATCATGCTTCTATATACCTTCTGATCAACCTTTTTACCATTTTCATCTTTGTCCAGTTTGGATGAATGAGACATGGGAATGTCTGTCTTCTTGCAATTTCGTAATCCAAATTTCTTGATAATCTCCTTTGCATACTTCTCTTGGCAAATGAATGTACCATCTTTGGTTTGTTTCACTTGAAGGCCAAGAAAGAATGATAATTCTCCCATCATACTCATCTCGAATTCATTCGCATATTCTTTGAGAATTCCTTGCATAGCAATTGCTAGAAGATCCAAAGATTATATCATCAACATAAATTTGAACAATTAAGAAATCCTTACCCTTTTTCTTAACAAATAAAGTTGTATCAACTTTACCTTTGGTAAAACCATTTTGCGAAGGAAGTTACTTAACCTTTCATACCAAGCTCTTGGTGCTTGTTTCGGCATCGTAAAGAGCCTTCTTGAGTCGTAGACATGATCACTCTTTCTTGGTTCTTCGAAACCGGTGGTTGTTCCACATATACTTCTTCTTTGATATATCCATTCGAAAGGCACTTTTCACGTCCATCCGAAATAATTTAAAGTTATGGAAACAAGCATAAGCTAGTAGTAGCCGAATGGCTTCTAACCTTGCAACTCGGTGCATATGTTTCATCATAGTCTATGCCTTCTTCTTGAGAATAGCCTTTTGCAACCAGTCTTGCTTTGTTTCTTGTAACTTTCCCTTTGTCATCCAGCTTTGTTTCGAATACCCATTTTGTTCCAATTTTGGATGATTTTTGGGTCTTGGCACAAGCTCCCATACTTTATTGATTCGAACTGAAGTTCCTCCCGCATAGCATCGATCCAAGCTTTCATCGATAAAGCTTCACCAACTTCTTTTGGCTCTATTTCGATATCAAAGCCAAGTTCTTGATGTTCTCTTTGTGTTGGATCTTGTCTTGATACCATCTTCTATTTCTCCAATAACGAGGTTCTTCGGATGACCGGATTTATGTTTCCGATTTTGTCATATTTTTCCTTTCGAAATTCTGCGACTCGAACTTTTCGTTTGAGTCGTATTATATCTTCTTTGCCTTCGATGCTTCGATGATTCTTGAATATTGGGAGATGGTTCGATTCATCTCGTGAGTCCGAATGTTTTCTTCAAACCTCACATTCATTGATTCTTCAACGACCGAGAGTTCTTGTTGTAGACTCGTATGCTTTACTTGAAGTTGAGTATCCAAGGAAAAATCCTTCATCCGCTTTCTCATCAAACTTTCCAAAGTGCGGTCATTTGGATTTTTGGGATATAGCATTTACAACCAAACACTCTAAAATATGAAATGTTGGGCTTTCTACCTTTGTAAAGCTCATAGGGGTTTTCTCAAGAATGGGTCTCGAGAAAAGCTCGTTAATGATATAGCATGTAAAACCGCATCCGCCGTAAATAAAAGGAATTTTGCTTTCAATCAGCAAAGTTCTTGCCATTTCTTGCAAAGAGCGATTTTTCCTTTCCACAACACCATTTTGTTCTGGTGTGTAAGGAGTAGAAAAATTGTGTTGAAAGCCATTTTCCTCACAAAATCGAAAAACTTTGATTTTCAAATTCTCCCCATGATCGCTTTTAATGCAGGAAATGGAATAGCCCATTTCATTCTCGAACTCTTTTTGCAAATTTTGAAAAATATGAAAATGCTTCATTTTTATGAGCAAGAAAGAACACCCAAGTAAATCTTGTGAAGTCATCAACAATGACTAAACAATATTTCTTACCACCAATACTTTGTGTTCGGGTTGGTCCAAATAGGTCCATATGAAGAAGTGCAAAGCACGATCGTGGAAACATGATGTATAGACTTGAAAGAACTTCTTACTTGTTTTCCTAGAGTGGGCATTGCATAACTCTGTTTTCTTGTATTTCAAATCTGGTAGACCTCGAACCGCTTTCTTGTTTGAGATCTTTGAGATTTGTTTCATACCGATATGCCCCAGTCTTCTATGCCATAGATCTTCATCCTCTTTGATTGAGATCAAGCAATGAGTGGATTTTGGATTGACATCTAGAAGATAGATATTGCCATGTCTTCTCCCCGTAAATGTTTGAGAAGAATCTTTGCTTGTCCCCGAGCATGTATCTTCTTGAAAGTTGATTAAACCTCTGTGTCACATAGTTGGCTTATGCTTATCAAGTTGTAGTTGAGTCCTTTACCAACGAGACATCATTGATTGTAAGTCCTCCAATTTCAACTGTTCCTTTGCCAACGATTTTTCCTTTGGTATTTCCTCCAAAGGATACTTTTCCACCATTCGATTGTGTATATCAACGAATATACTTGGATCTCCTGTCATATGTCTAGAGCATCCACCTGTCTAGGTACCACTTCCTTTTTCTTTTTGTGGTAACCCGCAAAGAACACAGCATCTCAAGTTTTCTTTGGTACCCAAATTTGTTTGGGTCCTTGAACATTAGTATAGGTTGTCTTAACAAAATCTCTTCTAACGGTCTCCGACCTTAGGACATTCATTCTCAAAATGTTGTGGATCTCCACATTTTGAGCACTTGAGTGCACTTCGACCAACAGGTTTTACAAAATTCCTTTTGAAATGATTTTTATAAGCTTGTCGAGGAGGTCTTTGTTTTAATCTCTCCTTGACCTTTGGAAAATCAATCAAGCTATCACTTTCCTTCACAAATCCGAGACCGATTTGTTGTAGTAAGGAATTTGGATAGAAAGGATATGCTTCAAGGTTTCGATCCCTTTGAAAATTTGGAAGTAATTTCGAAACTTGCTTTTTCAAAACGCATTTTCTTTGGAAAGAAAATCTCGACTTTCCTTGACTTGATGAAATTCTTTTGAAGGAAATCGATTTTTTCTTTTGTGAAACATCCTGTTGCCTCGGTGATGAATTTTCCTTTTCAAAGAAGAGATGCATTTAAGAGCAGATCTTGAATTCAAAGCATAATTCATCAATGTAATTTGATACCTCAATAGGCATGTCGAATGTTTTACCTCAATTTCCACTTTGGGATCGAAACGAAGTCCGAGTCCGACTTAGCCATTAGACGAAATCTTCATCACCTGTCTTCACATTCGTGTCACTCCAGTTTTCGCTTTAAGGCCTTCTTTGCTTTCTCAAACTTGGTCTTTTTTCGAAGTGGACAATTTGGCTTGAAATGTCCACGTTTCTTACAAAGGAAAGCATATAACATCCTTCGATCTTTCGTCTCATCGAAAGATTTCTTCTTTTCAAAAGGCTTCTTTCCCCGAGGTTTCTTCCTTTGATCTTCATTTTCTTATACTTCTTTATAAATAGAGCTAGTTCTTCATCATCAACGTTTCATCTTCGGGACCGCATCAATCAATGTTAGTCTTCAACGCAATTGATTTATTACCTTTGGATTCAATCTCCTCATTTCGTTTCTGCCTCATATGATTGAAGAGTTCCAATTAACTCATTCATCGATAGAGGCTTGATCCTTTGTGTCTCTCGAAGAGATGTTTTGATGTTGTCCCACCGATTTGTCACCCCTCTCGAAGTTTGTTGACTTTCGCATCCGGAACCGGTTGTCCTTGATAAGCAAGACCGTTTACTATATCGATAAACCTATCATATAAATCAGCAATTGATTCTCCAGGCTTCATTTTGAAAGATTCATATTGACCAAGCAGAAGATTAATTTGAGTTTCCTTGGCTCGATCTCGTTCCTTCATAAGTAATAAGAAGAGTATCCCGATTTCCTTACCGATTCACAAGCAAGCAATTTTTTATATTCAATAGGTGATAAGGCACAATAAAGAGAATAAATAGCTTTGGAGTCTAAGGTTTTTCTTTGGATATCTCGTTTGAGATAATGGAGGATCTCGTCGCTTTGCTTGCATCCGCCTTTTCTTTTGAATCGAAGACTTTGGATTGACACCTCGATGATGACATCCCATTGCATGTGGTCAATTGACTTTATGAATGCCTTCATCTTATTCTTCCGCACACTATATTCCTTGCCATCGAAATATGGTGGTTTGTTGTTGCTCTGTCCTTCAATGAGCCCCGGAGCACCATAGCGAGCCATATAGATCGTTAGCTGAAGTAAAACACTTCAATAACCGAGCAACCCGCTCCGATACCAATTGATGTAGCTAGCAAGGATCACCTAGAGGGGGTGAATAGGTGATCTAAAACAATTTTTAGTAATTTATGCGGAAACAAAATAAATCACGTAAGAGTCTCGAATAAAATTCAGATTCAAGACATGATTATATAGATGTGCTTTTGATGTGCGTAATGTAAAGTAAGAGATAAGGGATAGAGAATCTGCACACAAGTTTATAGTGGTTCGGCTTATAGCAAGCCTACGTCCACTCTCCCACGCTTACGCCCTACCGTGGATTTCACTATGTAATCAAGAGGAGTTACAACTTCGAAAGTGTTTACACTCTTGTGTATGATAGGACTCTCTATCTCACACAATCACTCTTACAAAGTGTTCCTCAAGATCTTAATATTTGGCTCGAATGACAAGAGAAAATGATTGGATTAAGCTCGGACTTTGGACTTGTTGATTCTTGATTCTGTTCTCCCTTCGCGCTCGTTGATCTCCTTAAATACTCCTCTCGCTTCCAAACTAGCCGTTGGACAGCTTTCGGAGGATCATCTTCCAATCTTTACCTTGGACATGATTTGTATAGTAAGGATTGAGTAGCCGTTGGTTGACAGATTCGAATCCCGCTCGATTTCGGTCGCCCATACAATCGAATCTTGGTTTCCATAAGTAGAACTTTGTCCGTTGTAATGCATTCTTGTCATGATGTTTGATTGTCAATCGTTTGATTCGATTGAGACAATCGAACATTCCTTGTGAAATCCATGCCGATCACTAGCTGTTGTGTTACGTTCGAATTCTCAAGGCTCGAAGATATTCGTCCGCATCGAAGAACTCCCGTGCTCGTCGAAGAATTTCTGCGTCGAATAATTTCTTCTGCGTCCGCGAATTTCTTCGTCTCGAATAATTTCTTCGTCCATACCGCATCGAATAACTCTCGCTTCGAATCTCGAACTGCGATTATGTGGGTCTTCGAAATATATTTGACAGATTGTAAAGTCTCGAATAACTTTCTTGAGCTTCGAATATACGACTGAATAGTTAGAATAAGTATCGATTTACAATAACATAGAAGGTTTTGTCAACTTCAAAATTAATAGGAGTTTTCCTCAACACTTGGCACCCATCATTCCTCCCTCCACAACCAGCGTTGATGTTGAACCTCGCAAGGAAGCTCATGTTCAGTTTCGTGAATACGTTGGCTGCCCCCAGGATGAGACGGGGCGCCTCACTACTCAATCAGCCGTTCTAACTGAAACAAGAATTTGGGGCTAGGATTTTTTGGGAAGAAAATTAAACATAATATCTCAATTTGAGGAAAGATTCTGGGTTTAGGGCTTGGTTTATGGAGCAAGTTGAACCTAATTTCTCAATTTCTAGCAAATTTATGTTGCCAAACGATGTCATGTGATCTATATCTTGAGTGTTGACCTCTCCAACGAGTCACATTAGATTAATTATTCTAAAATAAAGCCACATGTGAATTTCTAACGACACAAATGGCTTGTATCACTTGAAATGATTGATTTTAGAAATTGTTGCACTTAAATGATCGCTTGAAAGGCTATAAAATCAAAATAAGCGCCGTACAAAAATTACAACATTGCTGTTCATTTCTCTTTTATTTGAAAAGTGTTATGGGCCTTTCTCATCTCAAGAAGGGCGATCAGATTTCATAGTGGTCCCAGACGGTAAATGGGTTGAACTAGACTATTATCGGAACCCATCTCAAAGCAAAGTCCAAATTCGTTCCTCAATCACTTGTACACCCAAATCTGACTTTCATCTCATGTAGCGCTTGGGTGAATACAACGCCGAACTCATTTTTTGAAATAGCTATAGGGTGCGTTTGGTACAGCATTTGGAATGCTACTTTGGGAATGCAAATGCCTTTGGGTGGAAGCCCTTTAGGAAAAATGCAAATGGCGTTTGGTAAAAACTCATTTGCAAAGCTATTTTGACCCAAGTGGTGTTTGGTTAATTTTTTTACAAATGGGCTTTGAGGGGTTTTTTAAAAAAGGCAAAAATACCCTTCGCCGGCTCCGGCGAAGGGCTACGGCCCCGGCGGGGCTACGGCCGGCGAGCGAGCCGGCTGCGCGCGGCCGTCGCCGTCGCCGAGCGACCCCGGCGAGGACGCCGACCTCGGCGACGAGGCCCGAGGTCGCGCGACCTCAGCCGACGGCCGCCCGGGTCGCGCGACCCCAGCCGACGGCCGCTGGGTCGCGCGACCCAGGCGACGGCCGCCGGTCGCGCGACCCGGCGACGGTCCCGAGGTCGCGTGATCTCGGGCGACGGCCGCCTGGGTCGCGCGACCCAGCCGACGGCCGCCGGGTCGCGCGACCCAGCCGACGGCCGCCCGGGTCGCGACCCGGCCGACGGCCGCCGGGTCGCGACCCCAGCCGACGGCCGCCCGAGGTCGCGGGACCCTGTGCGGCCGCACTGGCGGTCGCCCGACCCCGAGCGGCGCGCGCGGCGATCGCGACCGGGCGGCGCCGTCGCTGGGTCGGGCGACTCTCGCCGGACTTCGCTCGTCGCTGGCCCTTTGCCTCGCCGAGTCCCTTTGGTGAAGAAGATGAACAAGAACGAGAGGGCAAAGCCGGAATATTGAAATTTGAGTGAGGGTAGTTTGGGAAGTATAAAAATGATTTTGGCATTTGGTTCAAGGTGAAAGTCCAAAGCTAGTCGATCAAGACTGGGCTTTCAAGATTGAAAATGCTAGTTTTGAGCATTTTCAATGCTCACGTTAACCGTTTGGTTCAGCATTTTTGGGAAGGGGCTTTCGGCTGAAAGCCCCTTCCCAATGCGAACCAAACGCACGCCATAGTCCGATTCTATCTTTGGGACTAACTTTGTCGATGGACAAAGACCAAAATTTGCACGATTTTACGATTCTATCTGGTCTAAACAATTTTATCATCCCAAACTGCGACTACTTAAAGTAATTTTACAAACCATCGAGACCATTCAACCCCTTTGGATCCTTACAAAAAAAATAGTAGTTTTAATTAGAAGAAATTCCAAAAACCATTGTAGGATCTTAGGGAAATTTCCGTCGGATCGAATTAGGTTGTTTTTGTGGTGGGTGGGTTTGAAATGGAGCCATGAATTTTTGGGACATTCACCATCATAAAAAGACTCCAATGCTCATTATAATAGAACAGAACCACTTAGCACAAATGAACCTGAGAAACACTGACAGATCACCAGTATCTTTTGGATTCTTCGCTTCAGCAATGATGAATGCTTGGCTTCTATAGCTGGCAACCCAATAGTTTTTTCGCCAACAGAGAGGGATAGCTAGTCAGAGACCACACCAGAAAGCTTTGCGGTCTAGTTATGCAACACAAAAGCATCATCTTTCGCATGTCAACTAGCAAACCAAAGACGTGCATAAACAAAACAAAGCGTAAACTAAACGTTAGAGAATATGATAGGCTATTATACAATATTGGAGAAGCAAACTTATTTCAACTGGGCTTGGGTGGGGTGCGCCAGGCAAGGGCTGCAGTGCAACGCCCGAACGACGTGCGAGAGGCCCAGTAGCAAGCTACTGTGGCGGCCTCTCCCCCTAGAAAAATTCATTTAATATCATGTGGACCGATGGCCCACGTATCAGATATTAAACTGATAAGAACAGATACTACACTTGATCTTAGCCAAAAGGCCGAGAAAGGTATGCTTTGGAACGTAGCCTAGCCTCCTCCTTTGTGTCCTGCTCTGGTCTGTGATTCTTTTCAAATTCCCCATGTGGGACTCTTTTCTTGGTTTCTCTCGCAAAAAACGAAGTACAATAGCAGACTTGGAAGACTCGTGAAAACCTCCAGTGGAGTTGAGATAAGAGAGGATCAAAACAGAACATGTTGGTGGTTCGGAGATGGAAGCATACTGATTGTGGTTGAGAGTTCGAATCCTATCCTTGCAAGAAAGTGTTTGCAATCACTTGACTTGGCTTAGAAGGGCAATTGATATGTGCGTTGTCTGTTAGTCGGTGGCAATTGAACACCAATCCATCTACTTATGACGAGGCAGAGAAAAACTGAACACTCGGAAACTAGAGACACAAGGCTTGGTGTAAAACAAGAATCTATGGTCCTAATACTCCTGTTCTGTCGTTGTTACCCATGCGAGGGAGCCCAAGAGATGATAAAATACCACTCTATACATTAATGATTAAGCCGATTAAACTGAACCGCAGTTAATGGCTCCATATGTTCTGCATTTTGAAGCCTGAACTGGTCCAGTGATAACTTTGGTTCGAAGCTAATTGTCCAGTTTTCAAGCGCGAAAGTTACAAGGATTGAGCACACGATCACGCTTCTTTAGTGAAAGGAGAAAGACCATGCCAGTGTCGGCTACTTTTCAGCAAGGAAAAACTTCATAAGTAGGCTCTCTGCGGTTGTAAGATCTTACAACTCCAAGATAGTCACGTATACCCTGTTTAGTCAAGAGGGTGTCATTTGGCGCTCCGCAGTGCAGTGTTTGGGTTCTGACGTTGTCGCTTGAACAATGGTTAAAACTTAAGACTCACTCAACAGCAGGGCAGTGTACTTAAGGAACTGAATCCATAACCTGAAAACTTGGAATGGCTTGTGAGCACGATGGTATGTCAGGGTAAAAAAATATGCATAGCTAGAACAGCTAGAGGGAAAGGAAATAGTCCATGGGCACGGCTCCTAAAGATGCTGAATTTGTGCCGGTCTGTTTTAGAGAGGAAACGGATTTTCTTCCTGCTCCGCGGAGCCTACTTGCCTTTTCCAAGAGATTGAAAATTTGGCAGTATCAGCTCACTAAGAAGAAGAAAGAAGGATCAGAATGCAACAAACCGGTTCAGCTTCAGAAGAGGATTGCCAAGTATCTACCAACAGAATCTGCAATGCTACATACTTATCTTAACTCAATTTTAGGAGCTCCATCAATTGAGAGAGCCCCTCCAAAAATAGGCGCATGCCACTGATCGTGACGAGCACACGGTATTCTTTAGTAAAAGGCGAAAGAATAGTTCGCTCTGTGCTCATCACATGGCTGCGTGATTTGCCCAACTCCATGACCTCGTCCTTTGTGACTGGCCTGGCTGCTCCTGTTCTTTCCTTTCATCCTACGTGGGACGTTCCATACGAAGATTTAGTGGAGGCTTGCCTTTCATCCTATTCGTTTTTTTTATAACTATTCAAGAATTTCTAACATAACACTACTGGTTATATTAATGTCATCGTATTTTTTACTGAATAATATATATTTTCTTTATTTTACGGGAATTTAAAATTAAGTAGGTGATGAGTTATATGATATAATAATCACAATTTTAATATATTACTCGTAATTAATGTATAATTTTCTAAACATATACAAAAGGGTAAGACTAATACCGCCCCGTCCCACCCCGCCAAATGCCTTGTGAGGTATTATTCATAGAGAAAATTTTGTCACATTCAACGAGGTACCTCGGGACACGTATATTTCGAGTCTCATGCCCATCCCTAAAGTCTATAATCAGAGACCATGCGAATGATTTGATGAGATTTTACTATAAAGGATTGTATGTCAAGACATATTTGCCGTCTTAAATTATTTCTCCATGCCTTTGCTAGTCTCCATGGAGGGGCTAAGCGGATGTCTATACACTGAAGGTTGGCTTATGACTCTTGAGGGAAGAAGTCACCCAGGTGTATTTTAAGAAAAGAAAAGAAAATAAAGTTTTAAAACATGTGAAAAGAGATAATAAATATTGGAAAAATGACATTAACAGTATCATAACTTTCGCATAGCGCTTACTTTGATATCATAACTTCATAATCTTTCAAGTGATCACTAAAGTGTTATAACATTTAAGGATAAGTGAACTGAAAGTCCTAAAACTTATCATTGCAACTGAATCCTAAAACTTTTAAAAATTGTAACTAAGTCCTAAATTATCGCAAGCCCTTCCTAGCAATGGTGGGGCGACAATGTCTTCCTCTTTTTTTTAAAGTTTGCTTGTGTTTTAATATAACTAAAATAAAATTTATATTAAAAAAATTAGATTTGGACCAAAACGACATTGTTTAAGTCACGGCAGTGCCACATATGATAGAGAAAATAACAATAAAAAAATAGCAACGTTAGTATTTTTTGTTAGCCAAATTAGACAGAGTTAATATGAGGATTTGATTGCACTAATTTGACAAGTTTTGCACATTTTGAAAGTTTTATGATTTCATTGTACGTTCGTGATAAGTTTTAGGACTTCTAATTCACTTATCCCTAACTTTTAAAAACGTCCACCATGTTACATCAATGAGTGCCCTTACCTGAAAATCCTATATGACATTAATTTAATATTACATCATGCAACATGACTCGTTAGAGAACTAATGATGCCGAAAATGTTTAAAACGATGTTTAAGCTATTCTTGCCAGGTGTTCAAAAACAAAAAAAAAAAGAGAAGCTATTCTTGCCGGCAAAATTGAGAATTTTGGGACTAAATTATGTTGCAATCCAACCCCTAGGCCCTCTTTTTAATTGCGGACCAAAATTAATGCTTCACTTTGGACACCACACCGGTAGTCCTCCTCCTTCAGCCGCGGCCACCATCATCATTTGAACACACACACACACACTCTCTCTCTCTCTCTCTCTCATCATTCCTCCCTCCACAACCAGAGTCAATGTCGAACCTTCTGATGAAGCTCGAGACGAGATGGGGTGCCTCTCAACTCAATAATCCGTTCTAATTGAAACTGTAATTTGGGTCTAGGATTTTTTGGGAAGAAAATTAAACCTAGTTTCTCAATTTGGGGAAAGATTTTGGGTTTAGGGTTTGTTTATGGAGCAAGTTAAACCTAATTCCTCAATTTCAGGCAAATTTGTGTCGCCCAACGATGTCATTTGATCTATATTTTGAGCGCTGACATATCTGGTGAGTCACGTTAGATTATTCACTCCAAAATAATGTCACATGTGATTTTTTGACGACACAAGAAGCTGATGTCACTTGAAAATGATCGATTTATAGAAATTGTTACACTTAAATGATCTCTTGAAAAGTTATAGTACTAAGTGACCACCATACGAAAGTTCCGACGATGTTATTGTCCATTTATCCTTTCTTTGAACAGTGTTATGGACCATTATCATCCCAAAAAGGGCAATAGCATTTTCGAGTAGTTTAAGATGGTAAATGGGTTGCAGTAGTTTATCTATCAGAGCCCATCTTACAGCAAAGTCCGAATTTATTCCTTAATCTCTTGTATACAAAAAGCCCAAATTTGACTTCATCTCATGTATGACTTGGCAAAATATGACGCCGAACTCATATTTCGAAATCGTTATTTCATGTGAGCCCAATTATTTGGTCCAATTTTTCTATCTTTGGGACTATTTTTGTCAATGGACAAAGATCGAAATCTGCATGATTTTACAATTCTCTCTAATCTTACCACTTTTACCATCTTAAACCGCGATTGGTTAAAGCAATTTTACAAACCATCGAGACAATTCAACCGATTTTGAATCCTTACGAAAAAAATCGTAATTTTAATAAGGAAAAATTCCAAAAACCAATTTAAGATCTAAGTGAAATTTCCGTCTGGTGGGGTTTAGGTTGTTTTTGTCGTGGGTGGGTTTGAAAAGGAAACATGAATTTGCGGGACATTCTCCATCATAAAAGGACTCCAACGCTCATTGTCTAATAGAACAGAACCACCTAGCACAAATAAACCCGAGAAACACAGACAGATGACTAGTTTTTTAGATTCTTCGCTTCAGCAATAATGATTGCTTTGCTCCTACAGCTACAACCCAACACAGAGAGAGAGAGAGAGAGACAGACCACACCTGAAAGCTTTGTGGTGTAGTTATGCAACACAAAAGCAACGTCTCGCTTATTAAGTAGCAAACCAAAAAGATGTATCAACCAAACAGAGTGCCCAATAGACAGAAGTGACAATGATAGGTAATACAATACTAGAGAAGCAAACTTATTTTGACTAGTCTTGGGTGGGGTGCGCCAGGCAAGGACTGTAGTGCAACGCCCAAGCGACACACGAGAAGCCCAGTAGCAAGCTACTGTGGCGGCCTCTCCCCCTAAAAAAATTAATTTAATATCATGTGAACCGATGGCCCACGTATCAGATATTAAACTGATAAGAACAGATACTACACTTGATCTTAGCCAAAAGGCCGAGAAAGGTATGCTTCGCACTATGGCCTCGCCTCTTCTTTTGTCCCCTACTCTGGTCCGTGATTCTTTTCGATTTCCCTGTGTGGGACTCCTTTTTCACGGTTTCTCTTCTCAAAAATGAAGAAGAACGATAGCTGACTTGGAAGACTCCTGAAAACCTCCAGTGGAGTTGAGAGAAGAGAGGATTGAAACAGAACATGTTGGTCGTTCGGAGATGGCAGCATACTGATTTTGGTACAGAGTTCGAATCCCATCCTTAGAAGATAGTTTTTGTAGTCACATGGCTTAGAAGAGCAATCAATCTGTGTGTTGTTCGTTAGTTGGTCGCGATTGAACACCAATCCATCTACTTGTAAGGAGGCGGAGAAAAAAGCGAACACTAGGGAAACTAGAAACGCAAGGCTGGTGTGAAGCAAGAATCCATGGTCCTATCTCTCCTGCTTTCGTTGTCAGATTACCCATGCGAGAGCCCAAGGGATGATAAAATACCACTATACATGAATAAGTAAGCTGATTAAACTGAACCGGAGTTAGTTCATTTAATGGCCCCATATGTTCTGCATTTTGGAGCCTAAACGGGTCTAGTGATAACGTTGGTTTGAAGCTAAATACTCGAGCTTTTGAGCCTCAGAGTTACAAGGATTGCGAGCGGTCACGGTTCTTTAGCGAACATCTGTAGATAGTCACATATTTCTCTTCCTCTGAGCCCCAACATTGCCACAGGTGTTTGCTACTCTTCAGCAAGGATAACTCCATGAGTTGAATCCATAAAACACTAATACTTGGAATGACCCGCGAGCATGGTGGTATCTCAGGGCGGAGACAGATTGACGCCATGAACCGGAAATGCTAATGCTAAAAAATCATTTGTACTCAATTTTGGGAGCTCTCAAAAATCACTTGTACTCAATTTTAGGAGCTCCCTCAGTTGAGGAATCCCCTCCAAAAATAGGCGTATGCCACTAATCGTAACGAGCACACGGTATTCTTTAGTAAAAGGCGAAAGAATAGTTCGCTTTGTGCTCATCACATGGCTGCGTGATTTTTCACGAGGTTCGACCTTGTCTTTTTGTGACCGGCCATGTTGCCCGTGTTCTTGCCTTTCATCCTATGTGGGACGTTTCATAAGAAGAATTAGTGGACGCTTGCCTTTCATTCTATTCATTTTTTATAACTATTCAAGAATTGCAAACATAACACACTTATAATATTAATGTGTTTGTATTATCCACTGAATAACATATATTTTCTTTATTTTTTAAGTGCGTTCGTTTCGCGGAATTTGAGTGATTTGGAAAATATTTTCCGAAAAATGATTACTTATATCGTTTAGAAAAATTAGTCAATAAAAAGTGTTTTCATCATCGATAACAATCTATGCATAACTATTTTCGTGAGAAATGAAAATATTTTCCATTTATTTATTTTTATAAGCGATTATTTTTTGAAAAATATTTTTCAAATCACTCATTTTTCGCGAAACAAACACACCTTACGTGAATTTAAAATTAAGTGATGACAAGTCATAGGATGCAATAGTCATAATTTTAATATATTACTTGTAATTAATGTATAATTTTCTAAAAATATACAAAAGGAGTAGGACTCATACCGCCCTGTCCCACCCTGCCAAATGCTTCGTAAGGTATTTTTTGTGGAGAAAATTTTTCCACGTTCAACGAGGCACTTCAATTAATGGATTTTTCGAGTCTCGTGGCCATCCTTAAAGTCTATGATTAGAGACCATGTGAGTGATTTGATGAAGTGATTTGATGAGATCTTACTATCAAGGATTGTATGTCAAAACATTTTTGCGGTCTTAAATTATTTCTACATGCCTTTGCTACTCTCCATGGAGGGGCTAAGCGGACGTCTATACACTGAAGGTTGGTTTAGAACCACGAGGGAGGAAGCATGCACCTACGCATGTTTTGAAAAGGAAATAATGTTTTAAAACATGTGAAGAGAGATAATAAAGATATGGGAAAATGACATTAATGTTATCATAATTTTCGTACAGTACTCATTTTGGTATCATAACTTCATAACTTTTCAAGCGACCACTTAAGTATAACTTTAAAAACGTTCACTTAAGTTTTATCAACGATTGCCCTTACCTAAAAATCCTACATGGCATTAATTTGACATTACATCATGCAACATGACTCGCTAGAGAGATAATGATAGCGAAAAAAGATTTCAAACGACGACGTTTAAGCTATTTCCTGCCTCCAATTTGAGAATTTTGGAACTAAATTATGTTGCAATTCAAACCCTAGCCCCTTTCTTTTAATTGCAATCGAAATTAATGCTTCCCTTTGGACACCACACCGCTACCATTCGGCCGGCACTGCCATCATCATTTGAAAACTCTCTCTCTCTCTCTCTCTCTCTCTCTCTCTCTCTCTCTCTCTCTCTCTCTCTCTCCTTGGCACCCATAATTCCTCCCTTCACAACCAGCATCAATGTCGAACCTTCTAATGAAGCTCGTGTTCATTTCATCGGCGCGTTTGCTACCTCGAGATGAGACGGGGCGCGTCGCTGCTCAATAATCCATTCTAATCGAAACTGAAATTTGGGGCTAGGATTTTTTTGGAAGAAAATAAAATCTAGTTTCTCAATTTGGGGAAAGAATTTGGGTTAGGGTATGGTTTATGGAGAAAGTTGAACCTAATTCCTCAATTTTAGGCAAATTTATGTTGCCCAAACGATGTCATTTGATTTATATATCTTGAGTGTTGACATATCTGACGAGTCACGATAGATTATTTACTCTAAAATAATGTCACATGTGATTTTCCAATGACACGAGTGGCTGATGTCACTTGAAAATGATCGATTTTTTTAGAAATTATTACACTTAAATGATCTCTTAAAAAGTTATAGCACCAAGCGAGCACCGTACGAAAGTTGTGACAGTGTTATTGTCCATTTCTCCATTCTTTGAACAGTGTTGTGGACCATTATCATCCCAGAAATGGTGATCGGATTTCCCAGGGTCCAAGATGGTAAATGGGTTGAACTAGCCCATCTTAAAGCAAAGTCCAAATTTATTCCTCAGTCGCTTATACAAAAGCCCGAATCAGACTTCATCTTATGTACCGTTAGGGTAAGGTAGCGCATGATAACTATTCTGGTTCTGTCCAGAACTGGTTTTCTGTTCCCAGAAATAACTTTGGACCAGAAACCCGTTTGGTAACGCAATTTCATTTTTCTATTTCTAGAACAACTTTTTGTTCCAGAACCGATTCTGAACCAGAAATCAGAACAAAAAAAAAGTAGGTTTTCTATTTCTAGACAAAAAATGAGAATCATTTCTGAGAGAACTCTTTCTTCAAAACACATGTTCATCTGGAAGTCACGATCTTTGAGGTGGGAAAAAAAAAAGCAAAAAATCAAAAATTTCAAAACTTCACAGAATGATTTAGAATCTGTGGCTACCCACTTTGAGCGAAATTTAAATTTTTTTAGGAGCCGAAAAAAATCAAAAAAATCAAAAAATCAAAATTTTAAAACTTCACAGAATATCTTAGAATACCTGTGGCAACTCAATTTAAGCGAAATTTAATTTTTTTTAGGTGCCGAAAAAAATTTAAAAAAGCAAAAAATAAAAAATTTCAAAACTTCACAGAATGGCTTAAAATACCTGTGGCCAACCACTTTGAGCGAAATTTAAATTTTTTTAGGTGCCAAAAAATTAAAAAAATAAAAAACTTCACATAATGGCTTAAAATACCTGTGGTCACCCATTTTGAGCGAAATTTAATTTTTTTTAGATGCCAAAAAAAATAAAAATAAGCAAAAAAGCAAAAATTTCAAAACTTCGCAGAATGACTTAAAATACTTGTGGCCACCCACTTTGAGCGAAATTTTATTTTTTTTAGGCGCCTAAAAAAATATAAAAAAGCCAAAAATCAAAAATTTTAAAACTTCACAGAATGGCTTAGAATACCTGTGGCCATTCACTTTGAGTAAAATTTAAATTTTTTTAGGTACCTAAAAAATAAAAAAATTCAAAACTTCACAGAATTGCTTAGAATACCTATGGCTATCCACTTTGAGCGAAATTTAATTTTTTTTAGGTGCCGGAAAAATATAAAAATAAGCAAAAAAGCAAAAATTTCAAAACTTCACAGAATGGCTTAGAATACCTGTGGCCATCAACTTTGAATGAAATTTTATTTTTTTTAGTTGCCGAAAAAAAGAAAAAAAAAGCAAAAAATAAAAAATTTCAAAACTTTACAGAATGCCTTAGAATACATGTGGCCATCCACTTTGAGTGAAATTTAATTTTCTTTAGGTGCCGAAAACAAATTAAAAAATCAAAAAAATCAAAAATACCATTTGGGCACCTAAAAAAAATAAATTTCACTCAAAGTGGGTGGCTAGAGGCATTCTAAGTCATTCTGTGAAGTTTTAAAATTTAAAATTTTTTTATGTTTTTATTTTTTTTCGGCACCTAAAAAAATTTAAATTTCACTCAAAGTGGGTGGCCACAGATATTCTAAGTCATTCTGTGAAGTTTTGAAATTTTTGATTTTTGGCTTTTTTTTTTCAACTCAAAAAATTAAAATTTCACTCAAAGTGGGTGGCCACAAGTATTCTAAGCTATTCTGTGAATTTTTGAAATTTTTGAGTTTTTGAATTTTTTTGGGCACCTTAAAATATTTAAATTTCACTGAAAGTGGGTGGCCACATGTATTCTAAATTTTTCTGTGAAGTTTTGAAATTTTTGATTTTTTTTGGGCATCTAAAAAAATTTAAATTTCACTAAAAGTAGGGTGGCCACAGGTATTTTAAGCCATTCTATGAAATTTTGAAATTTTTGATTTTTTTTGAAAAAAATCAACAAATTTTCTATTTTCCCGAAATCTGAATTTTTTTATTTTTTGGAAATTGTGATGAATTTTTCTAGAATTTTTCAATTTTTTTTTGGGTTTTTTGAATTTTTTTGAGATTTTTAGTAATTTTTTGGATTTTCTAATTATTTTTATTCCATTTCAAAAAAAAAAAATTTTGTTCCTGGAAATAGAATTTTGTGTTGTTTATCAAACGGGTTTTTGTTTCAGGAAATAGAAATTTTGTGCTGTTATCAAACGGGTTTCTGTTCCAGAAATAGAAATTTTTGGTCATTATCAAACGGGTTTCTTTTCTCAGAAACTCATCCTGGAACCAGAAATAGAAAAATCTATTTCTGTTTCAGGAACTCATTCTGGAACAGAATGGTTATCATTCGCTACCTAAATATGATGCCGAACTCATTTTTCAAAATCGCTATTTCATGTGAGCCCCTATTATTCGGTCTAATTTTTATTTCTTTGCCAAAAAAACACCACTACTACGTAAAGCAATTTTACAGACCATTGAGACCGTCCAACTGATTTCGGATCCTAAAGAAAAAATCGTTTTTATAATAGGGGAAAATTCCAAAAACCAAACTAGGATCTTACATAATACTATCGGGTCAGGACGAGTCAGGTTGTTTTTTGTGGTAGGTGGGTTTGAAAAGGAGCCATATGAATTTGTGGACATTCACCATCGTAAAAGAACTCTAATGGTCATTGTTTAACAGAACAGAACCACTTAGCACAAATAAACCCGAAAAACCCTGACAGATCACTAGTGTCTTTTGGATTCTTCGCTTCAGCATGATGTTTGCTTGGTTCCTACAGCAACACAGAGAGTCAAGAGACCACACCTGCTTCGTGGTGTATTGAGTAGCAAACCAAAAATATGTTGCAACCAAAGTGCAAAATAAGCAAAAGTGATAATGAAACGCTAACATATACTAGAGAAGCAAATTTATTTTTTGACTGGGCTTGGGTGGGGTGCGCCAAGCAAGGGCTGTAGTGCAACACCCGAGCGACGCGCGAGAGGCCAAGCAGCAAGCTACTGTGGCGGCCTCTCCCCCTAGAGAGATTAATTTAATATCATGTGGACCGATGGCCCACGTATCAGATATTAAACTGATAAGAACAGATACTACACTTGATCTTAGCCAAAAGGCCGAGAAAGGTATGCTGTCCACTGTTGCTTCGCCTCCAATTTTGTTCCCTGCTCTGGTCTGTGATTCTTTTCGTATTCCCTATGTGGGACTCCTTTTCATGGTTTCTCTTTGCAAAAAAAGAAGAAGAACAATAGTAGACTTGGAAGACTCATGAAAACCTCCGGTGTGAGTTGAGATATGAGAGGATTGAAACAGAACATGTGGGCGGTTCGGAGATGGCAGCAGAATGATTTTGGTTTAGAGTTCGAATCCCATCCTTACAAGAAAGTTTTTGCAGTCACTTGAGTTGGCTTAGAAGAGCAATCGTTCTGTGTGCTGTTTGTTAGTTGGAGGAGATTGAACGAAAATTCATTTAATTATGATGAGGCAGAGAATAAGCAGAAACTCGAAAACTAGAAACGCAAGGCTTGGGGTGAAGCAAGCATCCATCGTCCTATTAAACTGAACCGGAGTAGTTCATTTTTTTTTGTGAGGACAGCAGTTGCAACAAACAATTGGTTTGGAAGCTTGTAGTCCAGTTTTCGAGCCCGAAAGTTACAAGGATTGCGAGCGCACGGTCACGGTTCTTTGGGGAACAGCGAAATAACACATGGAGAGTCACATATTCCTCTTCCTCTGAGCCCCTGACGTTGCCACAGGTGTTTGCTACTTTTCAGCATGGGAAAACTCCATACACAGGCTCTCTGGGGTTTGAAGCTCTTACAACTCGACAAATAGTCACATATACCCGGTTGGTCAAGAGGGTATGATTTGGCGATTAGCAGTGCAGTGTCGAGGTTCTGACATGGTCAAATGACGTGGCTTAAACAATGATTAAGACTTGAGACTAATTCAACAGCAGGGCAGTGCACTCAAGGAACTGAATCCATAAACACTAGAAATTGGAATGACTTATGGGCATGCTGGTATCTCAGGGTATAGGCATGCTGGTATCTCAGGGTGGAATCATTTGCATAGCTAAGTACAACTTGTTCAATATCTGATGCTGATAGCGTCATTAGGAATTCAATGCAAAAGTAGATATACTCAGGCGAGCACCACCTTTCATGAGACGGTCGCTAAACTTGACATCGATGTTAAGGGGTTAACAAATCATTTGCACTCTCTATTTTAGGAGCTCCCTCAGCCGAGGAAGCCCCTCCAAAAATAGGCGTATGCCACTGATTGTGACGAGCACACGGTATTCTTTAGTAAAAGGCGAAAGAATAGTTCGCTCTGCGCGCATCACATGGCTGCATAATCTATCACATGGTTCGACCTCAACTTTTGTGACTGACCTTGTTGCCTATGTTCTTGCCTTTCATCCTATGTGGGACGTTCCATATAGAGAACTAGAGGCTCTTTAAGGTTCATTAACTTTTAAGCTTCTTACTATTTGTAACTACTAAAGAATTGCAAACTTTAACACTGCTTATGTATATTAATGTGTTTGTATTATATACTTAACAACATATTTTTTTGATGTACTTTAATTTTAAATTAAGCGATTGATAAATTAGAATGAGTTATATGATATAATAATTACAATTTTAATATATTACTTGTAATTAGTGTACAATTTTCTAAAAATATACAAGAGGGCAAGACTAATACCTGCCTCGTCCCACCCCGCCAAATGCCTCACAGAGCAAATTTTACCTCAATCGCAATGAGGCACCACGGGACGCCAATTTCTTTAGCCCCGTGCCCATCCCTAGTGGCTATGATCCGAGACCATGTGAGTGATTTGATGAGATCTTACTATCAACGATTGAATCTCAAGACATTTTTGCTGTCTTGAATTATTTTTACTTGCCTTTGCTACTCTCCATAAAGGGGCTAAGCTGATGTCTATACACTGAAGGTTGGCTTATGACCCACGAAGCATGCGCCTAGTCGTGTTTTAAGAAAAGAAAAGAAAATAAGGTTTTAGAATGTGTGAGGAGACATAATAAATGTTTGAGAAAATCATATTTGCCATCATAAGTGCTCAATTTTGTGTTATAACTTTTCAAACGATCACCTAAGTATCGAAACTTTTTAAAAAGTTCACTTAACTTTACATTAGTGATTGCCCTAGCCTAAAAATCCTGCATGATGTCATATGATTCGCCGAGGAGGTGTCAGCGAAAATGTTTTAAAGCTATGTCCTTTAAGCTTTTCTTGCCCCTAGTTTTAGAATTTGGGCTAATCATGTTGTCAATCCAAACCCTAGCCACTCTTTTCAATTTTAAACCAAAATCAATGCTTCACTTTGGACACCGCACTTGCTGCCTCCTCACCATCAAACTAGAGGTTACCAAGGAACCATGCATAGCACTAAATAGGGAGCCGCAGAGTGCACCGGCCGCCCCTTCATCATCACCATCTCTCTCTCTCTCTCTCTCTCTCTCTCTCTCTCTCTCTCTCTCTCTCTCTCTCTCTAAGTCCTTGGCACCCATCATTCCTCCCTCCACAATCGGCGTCAATATCAAACCTTCCAATGAAGCCCATGTTCAGTTTCATCAACACCTTGGCTATCGTGAACCGACACGGGTGCCTCTCTATTGAACAATCCATTCTGGTTGAAACTAGAATTTGGGGCTAGAATTTTTTGGGAAGAAAATTAAACATAATTTCTCAATTTGGCAAAAGATTTGGCATTGGGGTAATAATTTCTCAATTTGGGGAAAGATTTGGCATTGGGGTTTGGTTTATGGAGCAAACTGAACCTAATATATCAATTTTGGGCAAATTTATGTTGCCAAACAACATCATGTGATCTATATATCTTGAGTGTCGACATTAATATTATTTATCCTAAAATAAAGCTATATGCGATTTTTTGATGACACAAGTGGCTGATGTTTACTTGAAAATGATCGATTTTTAGAAATTGTTGCGCTTAAATGATCGCTTAAAAGGTTATAGCACCAAGTGAGCATCGTACAAAACTTGTAGCACTGTTATTGTCCATTTCTCGTTTATTTGAACAGTGTTATGGGCCTTTCTCATCTTAGGAAGGGCGACCGGACTTCTCCGTGGTATGAGATGGTAAATAGGTTGAACTAGCTAATCTATCGAAGCTCGAATAAAATAAAGTCAGAATTCGTTCCTCAATCGGTTGTATACAAAAGCCAAAATCTGACCTCATCTCATGAGAGTCCCAGTTATTTAAAATCTCTATTTCATGTGAGCCCAGTTATTCGGTCCAATTTTTCTATTTTTGGGACTAACTCTATCGATGGACAGAGATCAAAATCTGCACGATTTTATGATTCTATCCAGTCTTACCAATTTTACCATCTTAAACTGCCACCGTCTAAGACAATTTTACAAACCATCAAGACGGTCCAACTGATTTCGGATCCTTGCGAAATCGTAGTTTTAATAAAGAAAAATCCCAAAAACAAATTTAGGATCTTAGGGAAGGAAAAAAAAAATTCTGTCAGGTCGGGTTAGGTTGTTTTTATGGTGGGTGGGTTTGCAAAGGACCCATGAATTTGTGGGACATTCACCATCACAAAAAGACTCCAACGCTCATTGTATGATAGAACAGAACCACTCTGCACAAATAAACCCGAGAAACACAGACGGATCGCTAGTCTTTTGGATTATTCGCTTCAGCAAGATGTTTGCTTGGCTCCAACAGCTAAACCCAATACCAATCCTGAAAGCTCTGTGCTCTAGTTATGCATCACAGAAGCATCGTGCATCATGTAGCAAACCAAAAATTGTTATATTTCGACTGGGCTTGGGTGGGGTGCGCCAGGCAAGGGCTGCAGTGCAACGCCCGAGCGACGCTTGAGAAGCCCAATAGCAAGCTACCGTGGTGGCCTCTCCCCCTAAAAAAATTAATTTAATATCATGTGGACCGATGGCCCACGTATCAGATATTAAACTGATAAGAACAGATACTACACTTGATCTTAGCCAAAAGGCCGAGAAAGGTATGCTTTGGTCCGTTGCCTAGCCTCCTCTTTTGTCCCCTGCTCTGGTCCTTGATGCTTTCTGCATTCCCTATGTGGGACTCATTTTCACCGTTTCAAGGACATTTTGGATCATGCACATTTATTTTAGATCTTTTCTGAGGGGGACTATAAAAGGAATGTGTTGCACAACTCTATCTCTAATCTTAGTCTCCACATTCTCTCCTTTCTTTGCTCTTCTTATTTTTTTGTTAGGCTTGTGGCACACCAAGTGGTCTTTTGACCTCTGGATTGTACTCTTATACTTATTCTTAAAGATAGTGAAACCCATCTCTCTCTCCGTGGTTTTTCTCATTTTGGGTTTCCACGTATATCTTGTGTCTCATGTGGTTTTGATATTACTTACATCCTTTGTTATTTGTGCTTCGATTTGTGCATCTTTTGGTGTTGTTCCGCAACAATTTCTCTTTGCAAAAAAGAAGAAAGAACAATAGCAGACTTGGAAGACTCATGAAAGCCTCCAGTAAGGATTGAAACAGAACATTTTGGCGGTCCGGATAATACGGCATACTGATTTTGGTTCGGAGTTCAAATCCTATTCTTTCAAAGAAAGTTTCTTGGGGTCACTTGACTTGGCTCAGAGGAGCAATCGATCTGTGTGGTATTTGTTAGTTCGTGGCGATTGAGCACTAATCCATTTACTCATGATGACGCAGAGAACAAGTGAAAACTCAGAAAACTAGAAACGCATGATTTGGTGTCAAGCAAGAATCCATCGTCCTATTAAAACTGAGCTGGAGTTTATTTTTTTTTATTAGGACAGCAGTTGCAAGAAACAATTGGTTTGGAGGCTAGGATTGAAAGCGCATGGTTACGGTTCCTTAATGAAAGGCGAAATCAGGAGATACATGTTTCTCTTCCTCTGAGCCCTGACTTGCCACAGGTGTTTGCTCCTCCTCACCAAGGGAAACTCCATAAATACGCACTCCGAGGTTTTAAGCTAAGTGCAATGTTGGAGTTCTGATGTGGTCTAACGAGGTCGCTTGAACAATGGTCAAGACTTAAGACTACGTAACAGCAAGGCAGTGCACTCAAGGAGTGAATCCATAAACACCAGTGGCACCACAAGGGGCTATGAAATCATTTGACTCAACTTTAGGAGCTTCCTCAATTGAAGAAGCCCCTCCAAAAATAGGCGTATGCCACTAATTGTGACGAGCACACGGTATTCTTTAGTAAAAGGCGAAAGAATAGTTCGCTCTGTGCTCATCACATGGCTGCGTGATTTGCCCAATTCTACGACCTCGTCTTTTGTCGTTGGCCTTGTTGCCCTGTTATTGCCTTTCTTCCTATGTGGGACGTTCAACAAGAAGAATTAGTGGAGGCTCTTTTAGGTTCATTAATTTGGTCATTATAACTATTAAAGAATTGCAAACATAACACTACTTAATTATATTAATGTATTTGTATCATTCACTGAATAAAATATTTTTTTTCTTTATTTTACGTGAATTTCAAATTAAGTGGGTCATAAGTTATATGATATAATAAAACAATTTTAATATGTTACTTATAATTAATGAATAATTTTCTAAAAATATACAAAAGGAGAGGGACTCATACTGCCTCGTCCCACCCCACCAAATGCCTTCGTGGAGAAAATTTTGCCCCTTTCGCAACAAGGCACCATGGGACACAAATTTCTCAAGTCTTTGTGCCCATCTCTAAAGTCTATGATTAGAAATCGTGCAAGTAATTTGATGAGATCTTACTATCAAGGATAGTATATAGAGACATTTTTGCCGTATTAAATTATTAGATTGATATCACGAAAAATCCCAAACTGGTACACGTGACAGATTTACCCCGAACTAATTTTTTGACCAATAAAAATCTCAAACTGGTACACCTGTGATAATTTATCCAAAACTAAGTTTTTGACAAGCAAAAACCCCAAACTGGTATACTTGTGATAAATTTACCTTTCATAAAATTGGATTAATACCGCGAAAAATCACAAATTAGTAAACCTATGACAAATGGAAGGGTAAAACCCCAAACTAGTACATCTGTCAACTGTTACGTGTCATCCAACTCAGCAATTTAACGGTAAAATTTCATAGAGGGTAAATTTATCACAGGTGTACTAATTTGGAGTTTTTAGTGGTCAAAAAATTAGTTTGGTATAAATTTATTACAAGTGTATCAATTTGGGGTTTTTTGTGATATTAACCCTAAATTATTTCTACATGCCTATGCTACTCTCCATGAAGGAGCTAAGCGGATGTCTATACACTAAAGGTTGGCTTATGACCCACAAGGGAAGACGCATGCACCTAACTGTATTTGAAAGAAAAGAAATAAGGTTTTAAACGTTTGAAGATAGATAATATATATTTGGGAAAATGACATTGACAGTGTCATAACTTTTGTACATGACTTACTTTGATATCATAACTTCATAATTTTTCAAGCAATCACTTAAATGCCATAACTTTTAAAAACGTTCACTTAAGTTACATCAGCAATGGCCCTTACCTCAAAATCCTACATGACACTGATGTAATATTACATCATGCAACGTGACTTATCATAGAGATGATGTCAGTGAAAATGTTTAAAATGGCGTCAAATAAACATATTCTTTTTTTATTTCTATGCTTCTTCTCACATGATTAGAGACCATGTGAGTGATTTGATGAAGTGATTTGATGAGATCTTACTATCAAGGATTGTATGTCAAAACATTTTTGCGGTCTTAAATTATTTCTACATGCCTTTGCTACTCTCCATGGAGGGGCTAAGCGGACGTCTATACACTGAAGGTTGGTTTATGACTCGCGAGGGAAGAAGCATGCACCTACGCATGTTTTAAAAAGAGAAAAGGAAATAATGTTTTAAAACATGTGAAGAGAGATAATAAAGATATGGGAAAATTACATTAATGTTATCATAATTTTCGTACAGTACTCATTTTAGTATCACAACTTCATAACTTTTCAAGCGACCACTTAAGTATAACTTTAAAAACGATCACTTAAGTTTTATCAACGACTGCCCTTACCTAAAAATCCTACACGGCATTAATTTGACATTACATCATGCAACATGATTTGCTAGAGAGATAATGATAGTGAACAAATATTTCAAACGACGACGTTTAAGCTATTTCCTGCCTCCAATTTGAGAATTTTGGAACTAAATTATGTTGCAATTCAAACCCTAGCCCCTTTTTTTTAATTGCAACCGAAATTAATGCTTCCCTTTGGACACCACACCGCTACCCTTCGGCCAGCACCGCCAGCATCATTTGAAAACTCTCTCTCTCTCTCTCTCTCTCTCTCTCTCTCTCTCTCTCTCTCTCTCTCTCTCTCTCTCTCTCTCCTCGGCACCCATAATTCCTCCCTCCACAACCAGTGTCAATGTCGAACCTTCTGATGAGGCTCGTGTTCATTTCATCAGCGCGTTTGCTGCCTCGAGATGAGACGGGGCGCGTCGCTACTCAATAATCCATTCTAATCGAAACTGAAATTTGGGGCTAGGATTTTTTTGGAAGAAAATAAAATCTAGTTTCTCAATTTGGAGAAAGAATTTGGGTTAGGGTTTGGTTTATGGAGAAAGTTGAACCTAATTCCTCAATTTCAGGCAAATTTATGTTGCCCAAACGATGTCATTTGATTTGTATATCTTGAGTGTTGACATATCTGACGAGTCACGATATATTATTTACTCTAAAATAATGTCACATGCGATTTTCCGACGACACGAGTGACTGATGTCACTTGAAAATGATCGATTTTTTTAGAAATTATTGCACTTAAATGATCTCTTGAAAAGTTATAGCACCAAACGAGCACCGTACGAAACATGCGGCACTGTTATTGCCCATTTCTCCATTCTTTGAACAGTGTTGTGGACCTTTATCATCCCAGAAATGGTGACCGGATTTCCCAGGGTCCAAGATGGTAAATGGGTTGAACTAGCCCATCTTAAAGCAAAGTCCAAATTTATTCCTCAATCGCTAATACAAAAGCCCGAATCAGACTTCATCTTATGTACCGCTTGGGTAAATATGATGCCGAACTCATTTTTCAAATTTGCTATTTCATGTGAGCCCTATTATTCGGTCTAATTTTTTTTTCTTTGCCAAAAAAAAAACCACTACTACATAAAGCAATTTTACAGACCATTGAGACCGTCCAACTGATTTCAGATCCTAAAGAAAAAATCGTATTTTTAATAAGGGAAAATTCCAAAAATCAAATTAGGATCTTACGTAATACTGTCGGGTCGGGTCGAGTCAGGTTGTTTTTTGTGGTAGGTGGGTTTGAAAAGGAACCATGAATTTGTGGACATTCACCATCATAAAAGAACTCTAATGGTTCATTGTTTAACACAACAGAACCATTTAGCACAAATAAACCCGAGAAACCCTGACAGACCACTAGTGTCTTTTGGAGTCTTCGCTTCAGCATGATGTTTGCTTGGTTCCTTCAGCAACACAGAGAGTCAAGAGATGATGTAGAACAGTTAGCTGTGATTATTTTGAAGAATGTAATCGCCGGAAATCTCGGCAGTTTTTCTGATCCGAATACAAAGCTGGACGTCATTTAATAATGATAGGACTCCTAAAGATATCCGAATTAATGAAGATAACATCAAAGCAAATCAAATTTAATCTTATCTAATAAAATCAATCGAAATATTGATAATTCGAAATTGTCTAAAGTAAAAAAAACTGCATAATCAGAAAAACTGCCGAGATTTCTGGCGATTACGACGATCACATTCTTCAAGATAATCACAGACCACACCTGCTTCGTGGTGTATTGAGTAGCAAACCAAAAATATGTTTCAACCAAAGTGCAAAATAAGCAAAAGTGATAATGAAACACTAACATATACTAGAGAAACAAATTTATTTTTGACTGGGCTTGGGTGGGGTGCACCAAGCAAGGGCTATAGTGCAACACTAGAAAGAAGCGCGAGAGGCCTAGCAGCAAGCTACTGTGGCGGCCTCGTATCAGATATTATATTAAACTGATAAAAACAAAAACTACACTTGATCTTAGCAAAAAGGCCGAGAAAAGTATGCTTTCCACTGTCGCCTCACCTCCAATTTTGTTCCCTGCTCTGGTCTGTGATTCTTTTCGTATTCCCTATGTGGGACTCCTTTTCATGGTTTCTCTTTGCAAAAAACGAAGAAGAACAAAAGTAGACTTGGAAGACTCATGAAAACCTCCGGTGTGAGTTGAGATATGAGAGGATTGAAACAGAACATGTGGGCGGTTCGGAGATGGCAGCAGAATGATTTTGGTTTAGAGTTCGAATCCCATCCTTACAAGAAAGTTTTTGCAGTCACTTGAGTTGGCTTAGAAGAGCAATCGTTCTGTGTGCTGTTTGTTAGTTGGAGGAGATTGAACACAAATTCATTTAATTATGATGAGGCAGAGAATAAGCAGAAACTCGAAAACTAGAAACGCAAGGCTTGGGGTGAAGCAAGCATCAATCATCCTATTAAACTGAACCGGAGTTGTTCATTTTTTTTTTGTTAGGACAGCAGTTGCAAGGAACAATTGGTTTGGAAGCTTATGGTCCAGTTTTCGAGCCTGAAAGTTACAAGGATTGCGAGCGCCCGGTCACGGTTCTTTGGGGAACAGCGAAATAACACATGGAGAGTCACATATTCCTCTTCCTCTGAGCCCCTGACGTTGCCACAGGTGTTTGCTACTTTTCAGCATGGGAAAACTCCATACACAGGCTCTCTGGGGTTTGAAGCTCTTACAGCTCGACAAATAGTCATTTTTACCCGGTTGGTCGAGAGGGTATGATTTGGCGATTGGCAGTGCAGCGTCGAGGTTCTGACATGGTCAAATGACGTGGCTTAAACAATGATTAAGACTTGAGACTAATTCAACAGCAGGGCAGTGCACTCAAGGAACTGAATCTTTAAACACTAGAAATTGGAATGACTTATGGGCATGCTGGTATCTCAGGGTGGAATCATTTGCATAGCCAAGTACAACTTGTTCAATATCTGATGCTGATAGCGTCATTAGGAATTCAATGCAAAAGTAGATATACTCAGGCGAGCACCACCTTTCATGAGACGGTCGCTAAACTTGACATCGATGTTAAGGGGTTAACAAATCATTTGCACTCTCTATTTTAGGAGCTCCCTCAGCCAAGGAAGCTCCTCCAAAAATAGGCGTATGCCACTGATTGTGACGAGCACACTGATTGTGACGAGCACACGGTATTCTTAAGTAAAAGGCGAAAGAATAGTTTGCTCTGCGCGCATCACATGGCTGCGTAATCTATCACATGGTTCGACCTCATCTTTTCTGACTGGCCTTGTTGCCTATGTTCTTGCCTTTCATCCTATGTGGGACGTTCCATATAGAGAACTAGAGGCTCTTTAAGGGTCATTAACTTTTAAGCTTCTTACTATTTGTAACTACTAAAGATTTGCAAACTTTAACACTGCTTATGTATATTAATGTGTTTGTATTATATACTTAACAACATATTTTTTTGATGTACTTTAATTTTAAATTAAGCGATTGATAAATTAGAATGAGTTATATGATATAATAATTACAATTTTAATATATTACTTGTAATTAGTATACAATTTTCTAAAAATATACAAGAGGGCAGGACTAATACCTGCCTCGCCCCACCCCGCCAAATGCCTCACAGAGCATATTTTACCTCAGTCGCAATGAGGCACCACGGGACGCCAATTTCTTTAGTCCCGTGCCCATCTCTAGTGTCTATGATCCGAAACCATGTGAGTGATTTGATGAGATCTTACTATCAACGATTGAATCTCAAGACATTTTTGCTGTCTTGAATTATTTCTACTTGCCTTTGCTACTCTCCATAAAGGGGCTAAGCTGATGTCTATACACTGAAGGTTGGTTTATGACCCACAAAGCATGCGCCTAGTCGTGTTTTAAGAAAAGAAAAGAAAAGAAAATAAGGTTTTAGAATGTGTGAGGAGAGATAATAAATGTTTGAGAAAATCATATTTGCCATCATAAGTGCTCAATTTTGTGTTATAACTTTTCAAACGATCACTTGAGTATCGAAACTTTTTAAAAAGTTCACTTAACTTTACATTAGTGATTGCCCTAGCCTGAAAATCCTGCATGATGTCATATGATTCGCCGAGGAGGTGTCAGCGAAAATGTTCTAAAGCTATGTCCTTTAAGCTTTTCTTGCCCCTAGTTTTAGAATTTGGGCTAATCGTGTTGTCAATCCAAACCCTAGCCACTCTTTTCAATTTTAAACCAAAATCAATGCTTCACTTTGGACACCGCACTGGCTGCCCCCTCACCATCAAACTAGAGGTTACCAATGAATCATGCATATCACTAAATAGGGAGCCGCAGAGTGCTTCGGCCGCCTCCATCACCATCACCATCTCTCTCTCTCTCTCTCTCTCTCTCTCTCTCTCTCTCTCTCTCTCTCTCTCTCTCTCTCTCTCTCTCTCTCTCTCTCTCTCTCTCTCTCTCTCTCTCTCTCTCTCTAAGTCCTTGGCACCCATCATTCCTCCCTCCACGACCAGCGTCAATATCGAACCTTCCGAAGAAGCCCATGTTCAGTTTCATCAACACCTTGGCTATCGTGAAACGACACGGGTGTCTCGCTATTGAACAATCCGTAATAAGAACAGTAATAGAGTGGCGGACTGGGTAGCGAAGACTTTTAGGGGAAAAAAACTTACCGAACACTGGTTGACCCGTCCTCCGCAGGCCCTTATTGAAATGCTTTGTTTTGAGACCCCGTTTTCTGGGTTGCTATGTTTCAAGATTTCAATGAAAAGCCTTTGTTCTGACCCAAAAAAAAAAAAACAATCCGTTCTAGTTGAAACTAGAATTTGGGGCTAGGAATTTTTGGGAAGAAAATTAAACATAATTTCTCAATTTGGGGAAAGATTTTGGCTTTCAGGTTTGGTTTATGGAGCAAATTGAACCTAATATCTCAATTTTGGGCAAATTTGTGTTGCCAAACAACATCATGTATCTTGAGTGTCGACATTAATATTATTTATCCTAAAATAAAGCTATATGCGATTTTTTGATGACACAAGTGGCTGATGTTTACTTGAAAATGATCGATTTTTAGAAATTGTTGCGCTTAAATGATCGCTTAAAAGGTTATAGCACCAAGTGAGCATCGTAAAAAACTTGTAACACCGTTATTGTCCATTTCTCGTTTATTTGAACAGTGTTATGGGCCTTTCTCATCCTAGGAAGGGCGACCAGATTTCTCAGTGATTTGAGATGGTAAATAGGTTGAACTAGCTAATCTATCGAAGCTCGTATAAAATAAAGTCAGAATTCGTTCCTCAATCGGTTGTATACAAAAGCCCAAATCTGACTTCATCTCATGTGAGCCACAATTATTCAGAATCTCTATTTCATGTGAGCGCACTTATTCGGTCCAATTTTTCTATTTTTGGGACTAACTCTGTCCATGGACAGAGATTAAAATCTGCACGATTTTATGATTCTATCCAGTCTTTACCAATTTTACCATCTTAAACTGCCACTGTTTAAGGCAATTTTACAAACCATCAAGACGGTCCAACTGATTTCGGATCCTTGCGAAATCGTAGTTTTAATAAGGAAAAATTCCAAAAGCCAATTTACGATCATAGGTAAGGAAAAAAAAAATTCTGTCAGGTCGGGTTAGGTTGTTTTTATGGTGGGTGGGTTTGAAAAGGACCCATGAATTTGTGGGACATTCACCATCATAAAAAGACTCCAATGCTCATTGTATGATAGAACAGAACCACTTTGCACAAATTAACCCGAGAAACAAAGACGGATCGCTAGTCTTTTCGATTATTCGCTTCAGCAAGATGTTTGCTTGGATTCAACAGCTAAACCCAATACCAATCCTGAAAGCTCCGTGCTCTAGTTATGCATCACAGAAGCATCGTGCATCATGTAGCAAACCAAAAATTGTTATATTTCGACTGGGCTTGGGTGGGGTGCGCCAGGCAAGGGCTGCAGTGCAACGCCCGAGCGACGCTTGAGAAGCCCAATAGCAAGCTACCGTGGTGGCCTCTCCCCCTAAAAAAATTAATTTAATATCATGTGGACCGATGGCCCACGTATCAGATATTAAACTGATAAGAACAGATACTACACTTGATCTTAGCCAAAAGGCCGAGAAAGGTATGCTTTGGTCCGTTGCCTAGCCTCCTCTTTTGTCCCCTGCTCTGGTCCTTGATGCTTTCTGCATTCCCTATGTGGGACTCATTTTCACCGTTTCAAGGACATTTTGGATCATGCACATTTATTTTAGATCTTTTCTGAGGGGGACTATAAAAGGAATGTGTTGCACAACTCTATCTCTAATCTTAGTCTCCACATTCTCTCCTTTCTTTGCTCTTCTTATTTTTTTGTTAGGCTTGTGGCACACCAAGTGGTCTTTTGACCTCTGGATTGTACTCTTATACTTATTCTTAAAGATAGTGAAACCCATCTCTCTCTTCGTGGTTTTTCTCATTTTGGGTTTCCACGTATATCTTGTGTCTCATGTGGTTTTGATATTACTTACATCCTTTGTTATTTGTGCTTCGATTTGTGCATCTTTTGGTGTTGTTCCGCAACAGTTTCTCTTTGCAAAAAAGAAGAAAGAACAATAGCAGACTTGGAAGACTCATGAAAGCCTCCAGTAAGGATTGAAACAGAACATTTTGGCGGTCCGGATAATACGGCATACTGATTTTGGTTCGGAGTTCAAATCCTATTCTTTCAAAGAAAGTTTCTTGGGGTCACTTGACTTGGCTCAGAGGAGCAATCGATCTGTGTGCTATTTGTTAGTTCTTGGCGATTGAGCACTAATCCATTTACTCATGATGACGCAGAGAACAAGCGAAAACTCAGAAAACTAGAAACGCATGATTTGGTGTCAAGCAAGAATCCATCGTCCTATTGAACTAAGCTCGAGTTTATTTTTTTTTATTAGGACAGCAGTTGCAAGAAACAATTGGTTTGGAGGCTAGGATTGAAAGCGCACGGTTACGGTTCCTTAATGAAAGGCGAAATCACACCTGGAGATACATGTTTCTCTTCCTCTGAGCCCTGACTTGCCACAGGTGTTTGCTCCTCCTCACCAAGGGAAACTCCATAAATACGCACTCCGAGGTTTTAAGCTAAGTGCAATGTTGGAGTTCTAATGTGGTCTAACGAGGTCGCTTGAACAATGGTCAAGACTTAAGACTACGTAACAGCAAGGCAGTGCACTCAAGGAAGTGAATCCATAAACACCAGTGGCACCACAAGGGGCTATGAAATCATTTGACTCAACTTTAGGAGCTTCCTCAATTGAAGAAGCCCCTCCAAAAATAGGCGTATGCCACTAATTGTGACGAGCACACGGTATTCTTTAGTAAAAGGCGAAAGAATAGTTCGCTCTGTGCTCATCACATGGCTGCGTAATCCATCACATGGTTCGACCTCATGTTTTGTGACTGGCCTTGTTGCCTACGTTCTTGCCTTTCATCCTATGTGGGACGTTCCATATAGAGAACTAGAGGCTCTTTAAGGTTCATTAACTTTTAAGCTTCTTAGTATTTGTAACTACTAAAGAATTGCAAACCTTAACACTGCTTATGTATATTAATGTGTTTGCATTATATACTTAACAACATATTTTTTTGATGTACTTTAATTTTAAATTAAGCGATTGATAAATTAGAATAAGTTGTATGATATAATAATTAGAATTTAAATATATTACTTGTAATTAGTTTACAATTTTCTAAAAATATACAAGAGGGCAAGACTAATACCGGCCATGCCCCACCCCGCCAAATGCCTCACAGAGCAAATTTTGCCTTAGTCGCAATGAGGCACCACGGGATGCCGATTTCTTTAGCCCCGTGCCCATCCCTAGTGTCTATGATATGAGACCATGTGAGTGATTTGATGAGATCTTACTATCAACGATTGAATCTCAAGACATTTTTGCTGTCTTAAATTATTTCTATTTGCCTTTGCTACTCTCCATAAAGGGGCTAAGCTGATGTCTATACACTGACGGTTGGCTTATGACCCACGAAGCATGCGCCTAGCCGTGTTTTAAGAAAAGAAAATAAGGTTTTAGAATGTGTGAGGCGAGATAATAAATGTTTGAGAAAATCATATTTGCCATCATAAGTGCTCAATTTTGTGTTATAACTTTTCAAACGATCACTTAAGTATCGAAACTTTTAAAAAAGTTCACTTAACTTACATTAGTGATTGCCCTAGCCTGAAAATCCTGCATGATGTAATATGACTCGCCGAAGAGGTGTCAGCGAAAATGTTTTAAAGCTATGCCCTTTAAGCTTTTCTTGCCCCTAGTTTTAGAATTTGGGCTAATCATGTTGTCAATCCAAACCCTAGCCACTCTTTTCAATTTTAAACCAAAATCAATGCTTCACTTTGGACACCGCACTTGCTGCCTCCTCACCATCAAACTAGAGGTTAGCAAGGAACCATGCATAGCACTGAATAGGGAGCCGTAGAGTGCACCGGCCGCCCCCTTCATCATCACCATCTCTCTCTCTCTCTCTCTCTCTCTCTCTCTCTCTCTCTCTCTCTCTCTCTCTAAGTCCTTGGCACCCATCATTCCTCCCTCCACAACCGGCGTCAATATCGAACCTTCCAATGAAGCCCATGTTCAGTTTCATCAACACCTTGGCTATCGTGAACCGACACGGGTGCCTCGCTATTGAACAATCCATTCTAGTTGAAACTAGAATTTGGGGCTAGAATTTTTTGGGAAGAAAATTAAACATAATTTCTCAATTTGGGGAAAGATTTGGCATTGGGGTAATAATTTCTCAATTTGGGGAAAGATTTGGCATTGGGGTTTGGTTTATGGAGCAAATTGAACCTAATATATCAATTTTGGGCAAATTTATGTTGCCAAAGAACATCATGTGATCTATATATCTTGAGTGTCGACATTAATATTATTTATTCTAAAATAAAGCTACATGTGATTGTTTGATGACACAAGTGGCTGATGTTTACTTGAAAATGATCGATTTTTAGAGAATGTTGCGCTTGCACCAAGTGAGCATTGTACAAAACTTGTGGCACCGTTATTGTCCATTTCTCGTTTATTTGAACAGAGTTATGGGCCCACTACAAAAAAACTGGATTTTTGACACGAAAATTTGCGACGAATTTTCCAACGAAAAGTAAAATTCGTTGGAAATTTCCAACGAAAAATTTTTCGTCGCAAAATTCGTTGGAAATTTCCAACGAAAAATTTTTCGTCGCAAATTTCTTTGGAAATTTCCAACGAAAAAATTTTCGTCGCAAAGTTCGTTGGAAATTTCCAACGAAAAAAAATTCGTTGGAAATTTTCAACAAATTTTGCGACGAATTCAAAAAAACACAGTATTGTTCGGCATTTTTTATATTCGTTGGAAAATTCGTTGGAAATTTCCAACGAATTTTCCAACGAATTCCAAAAAAAACCCGGTACTGTTCGGTATTTTTTATATTCGTTGGAAAATTCGTTGAAAATTTCCAACGAATTTTCCAACGAATTTCAATTTTCCGGGCAATTACTTCAGTGTGTATAATTTTCCAACGAATTTCAATTTTCCGGGCAATTATTTTAGTGTGTACAATTTTCGTTGCAAAATTCGTGGAAAATTTTCCCACGAATTTTGCAACGAAAACCCTACTTGTTCCTTATTTTCGCGCTCGTTATTCCCACAACTTTCGATTTCGACATTCACTCTTTCTCTCTCTCTCCTTCGCCTTCACCTTCTCCCTCTGTCTCCCCCTCCGCCTCCCCCGCCGCCCCCCCTCCTCCTCCGGCTCCGGCGCCATGGACACCAAGCCTCCGACGGCCCCCTGACGCCACCAAGCCTCGTCGCCGGCGAGGGCCGAGCTCGCCCGGATTTGGGCGAGCTCGAGCTCGCCGGCCATGGCGAGCTCGGCCCTCGCCATGGCCGGCGAGGCTAGGAGACGACGACGGACTTGACGGGCGGCGGCCTCGAAGCCTCGCTCCCGCCCTCGTCGTCGCCGCTTCTTCTTCATCTTCGGCCATGGCGAGGGCCGAGCTCGCCCGCATCCGGGCGAGCTCGGCCCCGCCGACGATGAGCTCGGCCTCGCCGACGACGAGGCTTGCCCTCGCCGGCGACGAGGCTTGCCCTCGCCGGCCATGGCGAGGGCCGAGCTCGCCATGGCCCGGCCATGGCGAGGGCCGAGCTCGCCATGGCCGGCGAGCTCGAGCTCGCCCGGATCCGGGCGAGCTCGGCCTCGCCGGCGACGAGGCGGGCCCTCGCCGGCGACGAGGCTGGCCCTCGCCGGCGGCGAGGGCTATTTTTCGATCAAAAAAAAAAATTTTGACCAAAAAAAAAATTCTTTTTCGATGGAAAAAAAATTTCCACGATTTTTAACTCGACCAAAAAAAAATTTGTAATTTCCAACGAAAAAAATTCGTCGGAAAAAAAAATTCGTTTCCAACGAATTTAGCCACGAGTTTTCCAACGAATTTTCCAACGAAAACAAATTTATCGCAAATTTCCAACGAAAATTGAAATTTTTCGTTGGAAAAATTTCCGACGACTTATTACCAACGAATTTTTTTTCGTTGGAAAATTCATTGGAAATTCGTTTTCCAACGAATTTTTCCAAATTTTTCGTTGGAAATTTCGTCGGAAAAAACATGTTTTTTTGTAGTGGCCTTTCTCATCTTAGGAAATGCGACCGGACTTCTCAGTGGTATGAGATGGTAAATAGGTTGAACTAGCTAATCTATCGAAGCTCGTATAAAATAAAGTCAGAATTCGTTCCTTAATCGGTTGTATGCAAAAGCCAAAATCTGACCTCATCTCATGGGAGTCCCAGTTATTCGGTCCAATTTTTCTATTTTTGGGACTAACTCCATCGATGGGCAGAGATCAAAATCTGCACGATTTTATGAATCTATCCAGTCTTACCAATTTTACCATCTTAAACTGCCACCGTCTAAGGCAATCAAGACGGTCCAACTGATTTCGGATCCTTGCGAAATCGTAGTTTTAATAAAGAAAAATCCCAAAAACAAATTTAGGATCTTAGGGAAGGAAAAAAAAAATTCTGTCAGGTCGGGTTAGGTTGTTTTTATGGTGGGTGGGTTTGCAAAGGACCCATGAATTTGTGGGACATTCACCATCACAAAAAGACTCCAACGCTCATTGTATGATAGAACAGAACCACTCTGCACAAATAAACCCGAGAAACACAGACGGATCGCTAGTCTTTTGGATTATTCGCTTCAGCAAGATGTTTGCTTGGCTCCAACAGCTAAACCCAATACCAATCCTGAAAGCTCTGTGCTCTAGTTATGCATCACAGAAGCATCGTGCATCATGTAGCAAACCAAAAATTGTTATATTTCGACTGGGCTTGGGTGGGGTGCGCCAGGCAAGGGCTGCAGTGCAACGCCCGAGCGACGCTTGAGAAGCCCAATAGCAAGCTACCGTGGTGGCCTCTCCCCCTAAAAAAATTAATTTAATATCATGTGAACCTATAGCCCACGTATCAGATATTAAACTGATAAGAACAGATACTACACTTGATCTTAGCCAAAAGGCCGAGAAAGGTATGCTTTTGTCCGTTGCCTAGCCTCCTCTTTTATCCCTTGCTCTGGTCCTTTATGCTTTCTGCGTTCCCTATGTGGGACTCGTTTTCACCGTTTCAAGGGTATTTTGGATCAAACACATTTATTTTAGACCTGTTTTAGGGGGCTATAAAAGGAATGTGTTGCACAACTCTATCTCTAATCTTAGTCTCCACATTCTCTCCCATATTTATTTTTCCTATTTTTTTGTTAGACTTGTGGCTCACCAAGTGGTCTTTTGACTTATGGATTGTACTCTTGTACTTGTTGTTAAATATAGTGAAACCCATCTCTCTCACCGTGATTTTTTCCATTTTGGATTTTCACGTATATCTTGTGTCTAGTGTGGTTTTGATCTTGCTTACATCCTTTGCTATTTGTGCTTCGATTTGTGCATCTTTTGGTGTTTTTCCGCAACAGTTTCTCTTTGCAAAAAAGAAGAAAGAACAATAGCATACTTGGAAGACTCATGAAAGCCTACGGTAAGGATTGAAACAGAACATTTTGGCGGTCCGGATACTGATTTTGGTTCGGAGTTCAAATCCTATTCTTTCAAAGAAAGTTTCTTGCAGTCACTTGACTTGGCTCAGAGGAGCAATCGATCTGTGTGTTATTTGTTAGTTCGTGGCGATTGAGCACTAATCCATTTACTCATGATGACGCAGAGAACAAGCGAAAACTCAGAAAACTAGAAACGCATGATTTGGTGTCAAGCAAGAATCCATCGTCCTATTGAACTGAGCTGGAGTCAATTTTTTTTTATTAGGACAGCAGTTGCAAGAAACAATTGGTTTGGAGGCTAGGATTGAAAGCGCATGGTTACGGTTCCTTAATGAAAGGCGAAATCACACATGGAGATACATGTTTCTCTTCCTCTGAGCCCTGACTTGCCACAGGTGTTTGCTACTCTTCACCAAGGGAAGACTCCATAAATACGCACTCCGAGGTTTTAAGCTCAGTGCAATGTTGGAGTTCTGATGTGGTCTAACGAGGTCGCTTGAACAATGGTCAAGACTTAAGACTACGTAACAGCAAGGCAGTGCACTCAAGGAAGTGAATCCATAAACACCAGTGGCACCCACAAGGGGCTAAGAAATCATTTGACTCAGTTTTAGGAGCTTCCTCAGTTGAAGAAGCCCCTCCAAAAATAGGCGTATGCCACTAATTGTGACGAGCACACGGTATTCTTTAGTAAAAGGCGAAAGAATAGTTCGCTCTGTGCTCATCACATGGCTGCGTGATTTGTCCATTTCTACGACCTTGTCTTTTGTCGTCGGCCTTGTTGCCCTGTTATTGCCTTTCTTCCAATGTGGGACGTTCAACAAGAAGAATTAGTGGAGGCTCTTTGTCGCGACCGAACTCCCGAGCTCTTTTTTAAACACCATGCAAAAAAAGAAGGGGGGCTCGCCTGGTACGTGCTAAGTCTAGGTTCGGGACTTAACTCGGGCTCTCCCAAGCCCATACCATATCGCGACTTAGGGTTTAAGTGTTTAACATGCAAGTGGTTTATATCAAGGAGTCGCCACTAATCGATTTGGGGTGGGTCGATTAGAAACCCAAATAGGGTGATGGGAGAATCACCCTATTCCTACGAACCGAGATTAACCGAATTCGGGGACTTGGTTACACTAGTTGGATAACTAATGCCCTTTCGGTACCTTTTTACCCTGTTCATTTCTGAAAACATTTGTCAGGCAATTTGAATTGATTTTAGGACCTTTCTCCTAACATGTGAGGTGATCAAGCGAGTGCATAATCAGAAACGATTAGCAGTCAGGAACACAACAATGCATGCAGCCTAAGGTTCTAACCTTAACTAAGTCAGATGACATTCAAAACACAACAGCTCATGCAATTGTATTAAAAACATGCATAACAATACAACGGTAATAAAAACTAACATGCAAAATACTACCGCGCAACCTCAGGCTTGTCTAACTTAAACAAGACAAAAAACATGCATAATAATATCACATTAGATTAAGACACTTAGAATATATCAAACAAATTTTTTTAAATTTTTTTTTTTTAAATTTTTTTTTTTTTCGAAAAAATAAAAAAAATAAATAAATAAATTTTAATAATACTAATAATAATACAAAAGAAAAGAAAAAGAAAAAATAATAATAATTTAATTTTTTTTTAAAAAAAATTTTTAAAAATAAAATAAAATAATAAAATAATATTAACCGGGTCGGGCGGATCCGGGTCGGAACCGACCCGGGTCGGGCGGATCCGGGTCGGAACCGACCCGGGTCAACGGATCCGACCCGGGCGTTGACCCGGGTCGGATCGGTCAATCCGGATCGGGTCGGAACCGACCCGGGTCAACGGATCCGACGGGTCGGATCGGTCAATCCGGATCGGGTCGGAACCGACCCGGGTCAACGGATCCGACCCGGTCGTTGACCCGGGTCGAACGCATCCGGGTCGGTCGGAACCGACCCGAGTCAACGGATCCGACCGGGCGTTGGCCGGGTCGGATCTCGGTGATTCGGGTCGAATCCGACCCGAACAAACAGATCCGTGGGGAGGGCGCCGGCGAGGCCAAAATTGGCCGTCCGCCGGCCGACCCAGGCCAGTGCCGCCCCCTAGTCGCCCGACCAGGACCGCCTCTGGCCGTGCCACTCACCTGAACCGCCGTCGGACCACCGTTCGCCGGTCGGCGATGGAACAAAACCGGCGTGGTTGAGGCATTTCGTCGAACGCTTGGCGGGCGCGTGGAAAACGGGGGATTCCGACCTCCTCCGGCGATCCGGTCGGCTCCAGCGGCTTGGGTTCGTCGGACGGTGAGCGGGGGACCGGGACCGGACCGACGCCGTATGGGCCGGGATTCGAGCGAAACGGCCGGCGCGAGTCCCGGCCAAACCGAGGCAAAAAACAGGGGAAAACAGGGGAGCTTCTCGGCCGAGGGGGGCTCACCGGTCGACGGCGCGTCTGGGCGGCTTCCGGCGGGTCTGGCGGCGTCGACGACCGCTGCTGGTTCTTCTTTAGCTCCGGCGGACTCTCGGCTCCCTCTCTCTTCTCTGTTTCACTCTCTAATCTCTCTCGGTCTCTCTCGGTTTCTCTCTCTCACTCTGTTTTTCTCTGAAAATCGCCGACCCGCTCTCTCTCTCTCTGTCGCCGCCGTCGGCTCGGCGACGGGGATGGATGGCTGAGGCGCGGTGGCTGCCGGAGGCTTCCTGTCTCTCCCGGCTCACGCTCTCACGTTCCCTCTCTGTTTTTTTTGAAAAATCACCGACCTCGGCTCTCTCTCTCTCTCTGGCTTTTATAGGCGGCGTCCCCGTGTCTCTCTGCCTCTCTGCGTCGGCGTGACGACGGCCTGCACCGGCCTACGCCACGCCACGACTTTCGTGGCCATTGCAGGCCGGTGCAGAGCAGAGCAGAGCAGGGGGGCCGGTTCAACACAAACGCAGAGAGGAAGGAGGAGAGGATAAGGGAGCCGGGGAAACGGGAAGGACGGGACTGGCAATTAATGCCAGTCCCGTCGGCGTGCTCCTTCGGCCTTCCTCTGGCCGGACAGCGACGGCGAGAAGCGGCGCCGCCGTGCGTCACGCTTCCGTCGAGCACAGACGAATAGGGCAGCGAGAGCGACGGGGAGAAGGAAGAGGCAGCTGGGGGGCTGTGCCCGATCCGCGCGGGAGGAAAAAAAGAAAAGGAAACGGGCTGGGCCGCGTAGAGGAAAAGAAAAAGGAAGAAAAGGGCCGGGTCGGCCCAGCCCCGACCTGGCCCGAATCGATTTCGATTTTTTTTTTTTTTAATTTAAGAAAATATGCTCTAATAGGCCCTATTAATGCACATATGCCTAATGTCTATATGCAATGCATTTAAATAGAAATATTTTTTTGTTTTAGGAATTAAAGAAATTAACTCCTAAATTTTGCAATTAATTTTGGGCAAATTAAAAATAGGTGTCAACACTCTTTTAGGTTCATTAATTTGGTCATTATAACTATTAAAGAATTGCAAACATAACACTACTTAATTATATTAATGTATTTGTATCATTCACTGAATAAAATATTTTTTTCTTTAGTTTACGTGAATTTCAAATTAAGTGGGTCATAAGTTATATGATATAATAAAAAAATTTTAATATGTTACTTATAATTAATGAATAATTTTCTAAAAATATACAAAAGGAGAGGGACTGATACCGCCTCGTCCCACCCCACCAAATGCCTTCGTGGAGAAAACTTTGCCCCTTTCGCAACGAGGCACCATGGGACACAAATTTCTCGAGTCTTGTGCCCATCTCTAAAGTCTATGATTAGAAATCGTGCGAGTAATTTGATGAGATCTTACTATCAAGGATCGTATATAGAGACATTTTTGCTATATTAAATTATTGAGTTAATACCATGAAAAATCTCAAACTGGTACATATGACAGATTTATCCCGAACTAATTTTTTGACCATTAAAAACTCAAACTAGTACATCTGAAACAATTTACCCTAAACTAATTTTTTTACCATAAAAAACCCCAAATTGGTATACTTGTGACAAATTTACCTTCTATTAAATTGGATTAATACCGCGAAAAATCACGAATTGATAAACCTGTGACAAATCAAACTGGTACATCTGCCAACTGTTACGTGTCATCTAACTCAGTAATTTAACGGTAAAATTTAATAGAGGGTAAATTTGTCACAGGTGTACCAATTTGGAGTTTTTGGTGGTCAAAAAATTAGTTTGGTGTAAATTTATTACAAGTGTACCAAGTTGGGGTTTTTTGTGATATTAACCCTAAATTATTTCTACATGCCTTAGCTACTCTCCATGAAGGAGCTAAGCGGATGTCTATACACTAAAGGTTGGCTTATGACCCACAAGGGAAGAAGCATGCACCTAATCGTATTTTAAGGCAAAGAAAATAAAGTTTTCAACGTTTGAAGATAGATAATATATATTTGGGAAAATGACATTGACAGCATCATAACTTTCGTACAGGACTCATTTTGATATCATAACTTCATAATTTTTCAAGCAATCACTTAAGTGCCATAACTTTTAAAAACGTTCACTTAAGTTACATCAGCGATGGCCCTTACCTCAAAATCCTACATGACATTGATGTAATATTACATCATGCAACATGACTTATCAAAGAGATGATGCCAGTGAAAATGTTTAAAACAGCGTCATTTAAGCTATGTCTTGCTCTCGGTTTGAGAATTTTGGGAAGGCAATCCAAACCCTAGCGCTTCTTTTTTATTGCAAACCAAAACTAATGCTTCACTTTGGACACCACACCACTACCCTCCTCCTTTGGCTGCCACCACCATCATCATTAAAATTAGGGGCGTGTAAAGGAACCGAAAATCGCTCGGACCACCTGAAATCGGATTGGATTGGCCCAGAACCGGTGGTTCCTAAGCGAACCGGTCCGGTACTTGGTTCTAGGTATAGAATTACCCACTCAGACCAAACCGGTAATATATATTATTTTTATTTAATTTTTAATCTTTTTAAAAAATGAAATATCCTAAACCCCTATTGTGAAACTCGCTAATCTTATCTAGCAATATAAATACCTTTTGTCATGTAATGACTCTGGCTCAATGGGGCAGTGGCTCTACGGCTGTTGACTAACGGCCCGTTCAATGCATATAGGCTACTAACTAGTTTTTATGTTGGATCATTGACTGCTTTTGCCCATTCATAACAAGTTTGGTAAGTGTGCTCTCTTGCTTACACACTTCCTAACATTCATTTTGTTGGTTCATTGGCTCTGGCTGTGAGTGTCTTTGATGAGATGTAATTTTAATTAATCCTGAATCATTTCTTTCCATTGTGTAATTCTTTGTTGCATATTACAGTGCTGACGCGTGAAACTTGATGGGATCCGTTCCATGAACCCACCCGGGAACAGGACCGGATCGGAGGTTCGGTTCCCAAGTGGATCCATGAAATCAACGGGCGGTTCCCGGTTTTAATTTTTCGGATTCGATCATTAGTGGGCGGTTTCCGGTTCTAGGGTGGAAATCGCCCACCCAAACCATGCTCACCCCTAATCAGAACTCTCTCTCTCTGTCTCTCTCTCTCTCTCTCTCTCTCTCTCTCTCTCTCTCTCTCTCTCTCTCTCTCTCTCTCTAAGTTCTTGGCACCCATCATTTCTCCACAACCAGAATCAATGTTGAACCTTCTGATGATGCTTGTGTATTTCATCAGTGCATTGGCTGCCTCTTGATGAGATGGGGTGCCTCGCTACTCAATAATCCGTTCTAATTGAATCTGAAAGTTGGGGCTAGGATTTTCTTAGGAGTAAATTAAAGCCCTAGTTTCTCGATATGGGGAAAGATTTTGGGTTAGGGTTTGTTTATGGAGCAAGTTGGACCTAATTCTCAATTTCAGGCAAATTTATTTTGTCCAACGATGTCATTTGAAATATCTTGAGTTCTGACATATCTAGCAAGTTGCGTTAGATTGTTTACTCTAAAATAATGTCAGATGTGTTTTTCCGACAACACAAGTGGATAATGTTACTAGAAAATTATCGATGTTTAGAAACTGTTGCACTTAAATGATCTCTTAAAAAGTTATAGCACTAAAGCGAGCAATGTACCAAAATTGTGGCACTGTTATGTCCACTTCTCCTAACAGTGTTATGGACCTTTATCATCCGAGAAATGGCAACCGTATTTCCCTATGGTCCAAGATGGTAAATGAGTTGAACTAGCCTATGTATCAAAGCCCATCTTAAAGCAAAGTCTGAATTCATTCCTCAATCACTTTTATACAAAAACCCAAATTTGACTTCATCTCGTGTACTGCTTGGGCAAATATGACGCCGAACTCATTTTTCAAAATCGCCATTTCATGAGAGCCCCAGTTATTCGGTCCAATTTTTCTTTGGGACTAACTCTGTCAAAGGACAAAGATCAAAATCTACATAATTTTATGATTCTATGCAAATACCTTTGGGTGAAAGCCCATTGGGGGAAATGTAAATGGTGTTTGGTAAAAATATTTTGTAAAGCTACTTTGGCCAAAATATAGTGTTTGGTGAATTATTTTGCAAATGGACTTTGGAAATAAAAACCTAACATAAAAAAGAAAAAATATATATTTTTAATAAAAATTATTAATAAAAAAATATTTTTACCCGCTATGGCCGGTGATGAGTGCCATGGCAAAAAAAAGAAAAATATATATTTTTAATAAAAATATTTTAATAAAAAATATTATTAATAAAAAAATTATTTACCGGCCATGGCCGGCTACCGTGCCATGGCCAAAAAAAATAAAAATGTATATTTTTAATAAAAATATTTTAATAAAAAAATTATTAATAAAAATATTTTACAGTCGCCGTATGGTCGCGATCGAACCATGGCCAAAAAAATAAAAAATATATTTTTAATAAAAATATTTTAATAAAAAATATTTCGAGCCATGTAGTCGCAGCGACCAGCGGCCTTGGCAAAAAAATAAAAATATTTTAATAAAAAATATTATTAATAAAAAAATACTTTATCGGACCCACTAGTTTGTGCGACTGTGCCATGGCCCAAAAAATAAAAATGTATATTTTTAATAAAATATTTTAATAAAAAAATTTATTAATAAAAAATATTTTACCTGGAGCCATGGTTGGCTGGCGATCGGCCATGGCCAAAACAAAGAAAAAAATATATTTTTAATAAAAATATTTTAATAAAAAAATATTTTACTTAGCCTTGGCGTGGCCGATCAATGAGCCATGGCAAAAAAAAATAAAAATATTTTAATAAAAAATATTATTAATAAAAAAAATTATTTTTACCTGGCCATGGCCTACTAGAACCGCACCGGCCAAAAAAATAAAAATATATTAATAAAAAATATTATTAATAAAAAAATATTTTACTCTGGTAAACATGGCTCGGATTTGAAGCCAAACATGGCAAAAAAAAGAAAAAAATACTTTTAATAAAAATATTATTAATAAAAATATTTTACTCTGGCCATGGCCTATGAAAGCAAGCTATGGCCAAGAAGGAGGAAAAGAAAAAAAAAAAAGAAAAAGAAAGAAATATTAAAATATTTAAAAATATTATTTATAAAAGAAATTTTCTATCCGGTCTTACCAATTTTACTTTCTTCAACCGCAATTGCTTAAAGCAATTTCACAAACCATCAAGAGACCGCCCAACCGATTTCGGATCCTTATGAAAAAAAAATTGTAGTTTTAATAAGGGAAAATTCCAAAAACCAGTTTTAGGATCTTACGGAATTCAGTTGGATTGGGCCGGGTCGTTTTGTTTTATGGTGGGTGGGTTTGAAAAGCAGCCACGAATTTGTTGGACAATCACCACCATAAAGGACTCCAATGGTCATTGAACAATAGAACAGAACCAATAAGCACAAATAAAACCCATAAACGCAGACAGATCACTAGTGTCTTGGATTCTTCGCTTCAGCAATGATGTTGCTTGGCTCGCACAGCTACAGCACAATCAAATGAATCGTCTTCACACAAGTGATGACACTACCGAAGCAAATTTATTTAGACTGGGATTGGGTGGGGTGCGCCAGGCAAGGGCTGCAGTGCAACGCCCAAGCGACGCTCGAGAGGCCCAGCAGCAAGCTACCGTAACGGCCTTTCCCCCTAAAAAAATTAATTTAATATCATATGGACCGATGGCCCACGTATCAGATATTAAACTGATAAGAACAGATACTACACTTGATCTTAGCCAAAAGGCCGAGAAAGGTATGCTTTCCACTGTTGTCTCGCCTCCACTCTTGTCCCCTGCTCTGCTCTGTGATTCTTTTTGAAGTCCCAATGTGGGACTCCTTTTCACCGTTTCTCTTCGCAAAAAAAGAAGAAGAACAATAGCAGACTTGGAAGACTGATGAAAACTTCCAGTGGAGTTGAGATAAGAGAGGATCGAAACAGAACATGTTGGTGGTTCGGAGATGGTAACATACTGATTACGGTTGAGAGTTCGAATCCTATCCTTACAAGATAGTTTTTGCAGTCACTTGACTTGGCTTAGAAGAGCAATCGATCTGTGTGTTGTTTGTTAGTTGGTTGCGATTGAACGCAAATCCATCGAATTATGATGAAGCAGAGAAAAAGAGAACACTCGGAAACTAGAAACGCAAGGCTTGGTTTGAAGCAAGAATCCATGGTCCTAATACTCCTGCTCTTTCGTTGTTACCCATGCGAGAGAGAAGATAAAATACCACTATATATATGAATAGGCAAGCCGATTAAACTGAACGGGAGTTGGTTCATTTAATGGCTCCTTATGTTCTGCCTTTTGAAGCCTGAACTGGTCCAGTAATAACGTTGGAATGAACCTAATAGTCCAGTTTTCGAGCCTGAAGGTTACAAGGATTGAGTGCATGGTCACGAGCCTGAAGGTTACAAGGATTGAGCGCACGGTCACGGTTCTTTATTGAAAGGAGAAAGAACATGCCACCAGCGATGGCTACTTTCAGCACGGAAAAACTTCATAAATAGGCTCTCTGCGGTTTTTTAATCTCACGACTCCAAGATAATCATGTATACCATGTTAGTCAAAAGGGTATCATTTGGCGCTCATTAGGGGTGAAAACAAAAATATTAAAAAAAAAAAAAAAAAAACACCAAAATTAAAAAAAAAAAAAAAAACACCCAAAAAAAAAAATTAAAAAAAAAAAAAAAAAAAAAAAAAAAAAGGAAAAAAAAAAAAAAAAAAAAAAAAAAAAAAAAAAAATTAAAAAAAAAAAAAAAAAAAAAAAAAAAAAAAAAAAAAAAATATACTTTTAAAAAAAAAAAAAAAAAAAAAAAAAAAAAAAAAAAAAAAAACAAAAAAAAAAAAAAAACAAAAAAAAAAACCAAAAAAAAAAAAAAAAAAACAAAAAAAGGGGGGGGGGGGGGTTGGGTGTTTTTTAGGTTTTTTTTAAATTTTAAGTTTTGGGGTTCTGAGCTTGGGTTGAGTGGTCATTCGAACAATGGTTAAAACTTAAGACTAATTCAACAGCAGGGCAGTGTACTTAAGGAACTGAATCCATAACCTGAAAACTTGGAATGGCTTGTGAGCATGCTGGTATGTCAGGGTGGAAACATCTGCACAGCTAAGTACAGCTAGTTCAATATCTGATGCTAATGTGGAATTCAAAGCGAAGGAAATAGTTAGTGGGCACGGCTCCTAAAGATGCTGAATTTGTGCTGGTGTGTTTTAGAGAGGAAACAGATTTTCTTCCTGCTCCACAGCGATGGACAACTAAACCTACTTGCCCTTTCCAAGAGATCGAAGATTTGGCAGCATCAGTTCACTAAGAAGAAAGCAGGATCAGTCTGCAACAGACCAGTCTGCAACGCTACAAAATCATCTTAACTCAATTTTAGGAGATCCCTCAGTTGAGGAAGCCCCTCCAAAAATAGGCGTATGCCACTAATGGTGACGAGCGCACGGTATTCTTTAGTAAAAGGCGAAAGAATAGTTCGCTCTGTGCTCATCACATGGCTGCGTGATTTGCCTAATCCTACGACCTCGTCTTTTGTGACTGGCCTCGTTGCCCATGTTCTTGCCTTTCAGCCTATGTGGGACGTTTCATAAGAAGAACTAGGGTGGGCTCTTCTGGGTCCATTAAATTGACTTCTAATGTAACACAATCAGAAGGGGCTGGGTATGGATGGAGTCGTAGGAGCGACGTCGGGCCGAGATCGCATTTCCCATCTCCGCCCCAGGAGGCTGCTCTTTACCCCCGCCACCGCCCCGTGCCTCGTGTGGGATGGGGCGGGGCGCTTCCTAGCAAGGGACAGGGCACGTCCGCAAGAAAAAGATTTTCATTAAATCTTCTTGAAATCGTATATCAAAAAAAATTTATTGTTGAATTTTCATAACAATTATAAATTATTTCACCTTGGCCTTATTTGTATTATATAGAATCAAAGAACGCAATTTCACGAGTGAAGCCATTTATCTATATTGATGTGTTCGTATTATTCATTTAATATACATATATTCTTTATTTTGCTTCTATTTTAAACTAAGTGGGAAAAATTGTAATAGGTTATAGCAAATAAATACTTGTAGGCCCTTACCAAAAAAATAAATAAATACTTGTAGTTTTGATACATTACTTGTACTTACTATATGATTTTTCGAAAATGCACAAAAGAGGTGGATTAACGGGGGTGGGACAGGCCGCCGAATGCCCTTCGATACTCTCCATGAAGGGGGCTAATCCGATGTCTATGCACTGAAGGTTGGTTTCTTGACCGTGAGGGAAGAAGCGTTGCCCGTAGGCATGTTTTAAGAGAAGATAAGATAAAATATAAGTTTTAAAAGTGAGAAGAGAGATGATAAATGTTTGGGAAAAGGATATCAACCAACAAGAGTCGCGCCTTTTCTACACTATAGCTACAAACGATCCTTATACAATATTAACTTTTGTATGTCCCATCTTTTTAAGCATTCTTCGGTTGCTTTTTTTCTTTCTCTTTTCTCGTTGTGTCACTTTCTTCTTCTCATTTTATTTCTATGTTCTCTCTCTTCACGCCCTCTCATGCGAACAATAGACAAGTTTTTGACAACCCAACGTTTGTCACTAGATTCGACCGAAAAAAAAAAAAACTTTTGTCCCTAGCACAAAAAAAAAGACAAAACAAAATCATCCCTCGCCGACATAAGAAACTCACGGAGTTGAAGCTCATATTTGCATAAACCTCCTCCTCACCCAACTGGTCCTCTTCCATCTCCGTTTATTCACCTCAAATCTCAGCTATAAGTAAAAATGTAAGTAAAAAACCCATCTCATATCTCTTCTCTCTTCACCCCCATTCCATCCTTTTCGCTCTTTGTGTTATTTGTCGTCCTATTTGGTGTCAAACTCTTTGATTGATCGATAACGAAGACAAGAACAGCTCCCATTAAAGATTCAAATCCACTTAAGCCCTCACTCGAATCCTCATCAAGCTCATCAGCAATGTTTGCTTCTCCGTCCTCGTCTTCTTGATCCTGATCGTCATTGTCATTGCCGATTCGCCATCATCTACCAACCTCCATATCCATGGCTCGAATTCGCCCTTGCTCTCACTAAGTTGTTTACACAAACCAAAAATGCCACCTTCAAGAACGACAATCCCATCCTCAAGACCGGCGAGGATTTGTCCCCCTTGGCCCCCACGGTCTCTCCTACTTCCACGCCGATCTCGATCGCCAAGCTGCCATCACCGGTGATTGAGAGGGCTGGAGAGATGATTGCGAACTCGACCCTCAAGTATGAGCCCTTATGCGATGAGGTGGCCCCATTACTTGTCAATTGGTCGGATCCCCGTGTTCTGATCCCCCTCCCCACACTCATCATTCTCCTCCACAACTAGCCTCAACGTCAAACCTTCTGACGATGCTCACGTTCAATTTCATCAATGCCTTGGCTGCTGCAGAATGAAACGGGGCCCCTCCCTGCTGAGCAATTCATTCGAATCAAAATTGGAATTTGGTGCCAAGGTTTTCCAGTAATAAAACTAAACCTAATTTCTCGATTTGGGGAAGATTTTGGGCTTAAGGTTTGGTTTATGGAGCAAACTGAATCTAATTCTCGATTTCTGCCATATTAATGGTGTCAAATGATGTCATTTGATCTATATCTTGAATGTTGGAATCTTTGGCACATCGGATTATTTAGTCTGAGTAATGTTACTTGTGAATTTCCAACGACGCAGGTGGTCGATGTCACTTTAAAATGTACTATTTTTAGAAATTATTATCCTTAACTGATTGCTTGAAAAGTTATAACAACATAGTGAGCACCGTACCTTATAAAAATTGTGGCATTTTAGTATTCTTTTCTTCTTAATTTTGAACATTTTTATGGGCGGGCGTCCAGATATCTCAGTGGTCTAAGATGGTAAATGGGTTGAACTAGCAGATCTATTGGAGCCCAATTTAAAGCGAAGTCCGAATTCATTCCTCGATTGCCGGCACACAAAAAACCCAAATCTGACTTCATCTCATGTAGCACTGGGGCAAATATGACGCCAAACTCATTTCTCGATATCGCTATTTTACACGAGTCCCAATTGTTCGGTCCAATTTTTTCGGTCAACTTCATCACAAAATATCAAATCCGCACGATTTTACAATTTTGTCCAGTTTTACCAATTTAAATGTCTTGAACCACGACTACGAGAAGCGATTTTATAATCCACTGAGACCGCTCAACTGATTTTAGCATCCTTGCGAACAAAATCGTAGTTTTAATAAGGAAAAACTCCAAAGAAACAATCTAAGATCTTAGGGATATGTCCGTCGGGCCGGGTCGGGTCGGTTGAGGTTGTTTTTGTGGTGGGTGGGTTTGAAAAAGAGCCATGAATTGTGGGACATTTCACAATTACAAGAGACTCCAATGCTCATTGTATAACAAAGAGCAGAACCACTTATAGCATAAATAAACCCGAGAAACACAGACGGATCACTAGTGTCTTTTGGATTCTTCGCTTCATCATGAACCATGATGCTGCTTGGCTCCTGCGAGTACCCAGTTATCATTCCCCAACGCGTAGACACAGAGAGACAGAGACCACACCTAAAAGCTTTGTGGGTCACCTATCTTGTGGCATATTTTACTTCCCAAAAGCAAAAGTTAAATTTGTTGTGTTCGGCAGTCGACAAAAATAATAACCTTATTCCATTATTGAGGACTAAGGTGCGAAGGAAGCTTTTACTTATTTCGAGGACTAGTCGTTCATCTTATTCGTGTGAATCTCGTGTCGTTATGGAATTATTTCGACGCGATTATGAATTTGCTTGGCACATCAGGAATTATCATCTTTAATTTCATCTTAAGAGTCTCTCGGAACCGTTCTTTACATGTCGTCCATCCGTGAGAATTTGAGCAAGTACGAGGCGAGAAAGCGTATCACAAAGCAGGCAGTGCAAGACCTAGTGACATGATATGATTGACTGAATAGATGCTTTTTGTATACTTCCCAGAATATGTTATTCAATTTGATGATATACTTCATGGGTCGTATACTTCATAATTCCTCTGGACATGTATATTTCATTAAACGAGAGACATGGAAGGGCACGCGACAATACATTAGTCTGCCCACGAGAAGATGAGATGATGCCCCCACAAGCAAAAGAACGACCATTTGCCCTCGGTATCAAATCGATTGCATCCAAAATTATCGCCGTGACACAACCTTAGAACGAGCAATGATTACTGCCTCTCCTTAACACAGGTTGCTGGGGCTAAGAAAGAGCAGTAACTTGGCCATCTTTTCGATGCTTTTCCTCGTGTCAGTTCAGCTCTCTGTCCCTATAATTACAGACAATAACCGCAAGCGTAAAATCTAAGTAAAGGGTTTTCCCGAGTTAGTAAAAGATGTTAAAAGTGCTCAAGCCTGTAACTCGGCATCCCGATCTCCATAGGGACAATCGCATCACTTCAAAAGGCGAGACCGAACGGACTTTCTCCGGACGGGTCCCTCCTAATGGTGCGATATGCCGAACATTTGTCTCTTGAAAGCGTGAGGTTTGAGTTTCCGTCTTTGCTCGAAGCTGATTTTGTTTCTTGAAATATTGGCCCTTCGGAAGAGTATTTCCTTGGGGATCTTACCAGCGTCTTACCTTTGCTGTTCTTGACCGGATCACAAAGCCAGACAAACTTGGTATCCGGCCATTGATTTTGGGGAAAAATACTAAAAAAGTCATAATTAAGCCTATTGCATTAGTATCAATTTAGCCCCAAATCTTTTGTATTTGTGCCGATTGAGTCCATCCGATCAACTTTGGCTGGAAATCACTCACATTGATGTTGACCGTCCTACGTGATACTACCGACGCTGATATTCAGATCATGCTTAAATCCCACTAACTGCGTAAACTAATTCGTCCGCTTGCATTGTGCTTGACCACTTTCCACACAGTGAATTAGTACCTTGGTACTTAAATCTTCCAAGAGCAAGCAACCCGTGCCTTGCCCATCCGCACAATTCACCTATACCATTGACCCGTTGCCATTCCAACCCGTGATCGTGTTCGAGCACGTCTAGTCCGTGGCCGTGATCCATGCCCGACGCATGTGCAAGGCTGCAGCTTGTGCTAGACCGATGCATCAATTTAGGGCAGTGATACTAATCCAAATATAAACGGATTCGTCTTTTGACCATTGAGCCAATCATCAATGGTCTAACCAATCAATCATTTTTTTACGATTCATGCCTATCCGATAGCCCTCCAACTACCATTTCCTCTAAACTAAACCCCCAAAACAAATATGACAGCGTCCAACCGCCCCGAATCAGCTGGTTTCATTGATCAACGACAAACCACCTTTTTATCGTCGTCGCTACCGACAATGCTACTTGGAAATCGAATGGGCAGGGAAAATTGTCCAAAAAGTCATAAACTAATAGTACGAGGATCAATTCAGTCTTAAGCCTTTCAATTGTGTTAATTTAATCTTAAACCTTTTAATGATTTACCAATGTAGTTCTTCCGTTCAAATATCCAAATACTAGGTTTATAACTAAATTGATAAATCTTCAAAAACTTTATGACTAAATTGACACGGAGAAAGGTTTAGAATTATATTGTTAAATCATCAAAAGATTTAGGACTAAATTGATACAATTGAAAGATTTATGACTAAATCGGTCTGTGTACAATAAATTTATAACTTTTTGAACAGTCATCCCGCTCAAGAGAAATCAACTTCCATTGGATCCCAAAAACCAACACAGGCAAGGGGGACTGAACAGCAAATCTGGCCTCTTTACAGGCCACGAGGAAAATAGTTTTCTAAATGGCTCATGTGATGTTATCTGCCGTAAACGACGGGGGGAGATTTGTCTGCTGCTGTGAAAAAGTACAAAACTTAGACTAAACATCGATCTGAGCATCCGCGTCACACTCACAAGTCGCGCACGCTGTTGCTCCATCATAAGAAAAGTTGGGATGCGAATGGGGGGGATGGTAATTGGACAAAGTCATGTGTTCTTAACCCTGCCCATTAATGCCAAATTCCAACATTGGAAACGGGAGGCCGAGGTAGTCCGCCCATTAATGTATGCATTACAAAGTTAGGATTTGAATTATTAAAAAAACCATGGTATCACGTGGGTTCCATCGCAATCGACCGTCTAGATTTATTTAAGCGGGATCGATTGATCACTTTATCCATGATATGCATCCCATCCTGCTTAGTACATTATATGTTGTGATTAGAACAAACGAAGTCGTACATTAAGTATGTTGAAAGCATATTTCACCATAGAGTATTTGAAAGTTTACTTCACCAAGAGAGCTAGAGTTTCTGTGCACAAAATTTGATCTTTTGCAAATACGGGTTCTACAGATGCACTTTCATTTGGTGCACGATGGCTTGCCAGTTTGAGTGAGGGTAGAGCTGGTATTTGGCCCGCCTCGCCTAATGGATACAACTTGCATAGGTTTATTTCCAAATATATTTTATTTATGTGTATTTCTTTTTACATATAATTAATATACAAATGTTACAAATAGAAAAAAACCGGAGAAAATCCAGATAACTTATTAAGATTCCATAGCCTCTTGCTCATCGACCCTCTCTCTTCACCGTATCCTTTTGTCACCTCTTAAACTATCGCACCTCGCAGTATATCGCTCGTTGATGGATGTTAATTGGTTGTTACATGCCGTCGTGCATCGCCATTATTAGACAATATTGAGGTGCCTCCCTCTCTCTCTCTCTCTCTCAATCATCGAGTCGTCGACCTCATTATGGCGTCGCCCAACTTTGCATTAATCTCCCTTTGTTGCAACCCAAACATGGAAGGTCTCTCCCTCTCTCTTTTCCCATTAGCTTTACTCCGTATCATACAGGCTTGAACGGTATTGACCGAACTTTCCTAGTGGCCATGGCACATCGCACCTCCTTTGGATGCGACGGATTTGCCGACTCAAAGGTTTTAGTCGTCAATAGAATGATGAAAATTGGACCATAAATTCTCAATACATACCAAATGCAATCAAACTCTCAATGTTCAATCGGTACAAATCCTTAAAAACTTTTAACCAGTAGGTGCACTCAATTATTAAATCTATAGTAGAAAGTACAACTAGGCTTTTGCGTACTCAATTTTGGCGCGCTTCGTAAATAATGTTATACATTATTCAGCAACAGGACTTATTAATTGCAATATTTTTTTTTATGGGGGTGAGGAGGATGCTAATCTGCCATGAAGTTGCGTTACACCTACTCCTTTCAACTTTATTCTTCCATTCCATAACATGCCCCCACCACCCTCCCCTTTACATTCCATCCTTTTCCTTCTTTTTCCTTTCCTTTACTCTCTGCTTTCCCTTTCTTCTTCCATCATTCACTTTACACCTCTCTCTCTCTCTCTCTCTCTCTCTTTCTCATGACATGAACACAGAACACAGAGGTCAGGAGTTGCAACTGGCAAGCGACTCGCTGATCACATGAAAAGCTGAGACTCCAATCCCTGCAAACGATGGCGAGCTTCGGATCATCACCCTCGCCGTCCTTCTTCAGCAAGTTCCGCTCTCTCCTCCTCCTCCTCCTCCTACACCTCGGCTGCTTCATCTTCTCCTCCTCCTCCTCCTCCGCCGCCGCCGCCACGAGCACCAAGAAACGCAAAGCCTCTCCGACCGTCTCCCTCTTCAAGCCCCGCAAAGCTCTCTCTTCCTCCTGGTCATGCCTCAAGCGCATCCTCATCTCCAAACCTCGAACGTCTCACCTTCCAGCGCCCTCTCTCTCCTCCGCCCGAAACTCCCAACGATCCATAGCCTCCCTAGTCCCGCCGCCGGAAGCTCAAGCCCTCGCGGAGCTCACCTCGACCCCACCCGGCGAGAAGCCCAGGCCGGGGACGCTCCTCCAAGCGGAGCCCGACCCCGCCGACCTGTTCTTCCCCCTCCGCAGCGACGCAATCTTCCCTTGCACGTCCTGTGGCGAGGTCTTCCCGAAGTCGCAGCTGCTCGAGCAGCATCACGCAACGCGGCACGCAGTGTCGGAGCTCATCGGCGAGGACTCCGGCCGCAACATTGTCCAGATCATATTCCAGACGGGCTGGCCCGCGGGCAGGGGCCTGAAGGTACTCCGGATCCTGAAGATCCACCACGGCCCGAGGGTGCTGTCCCGGTTCGAGGAGTACCGCGAGTCGGTGAAGGCGCGGGCAGCCCGGGCCGCCATGCGGCGGGACGAGCGGTGCGTCGCCGACGGCAACGAGCTCCTCCGGTTCCACTGCTCGACATTCACGTGCGACCTGGGGCAAGACGGCAACTCCAGCATCTGCAGCCAGCAGTACTGCAACGTGTGCGGGATCATCAAGTCGGGCTTCTCGAAGAAGCTGGACGGCATCTCGACGCTGTCCAGCGGGTGGAGGGCGCACGCGACGGTCCCCGACGAGGTGTTGGAGGAGTTCGGGTTCATGCACGTGAAGCGGGCCATGCTGGTGTGCCGGGTCGTGGCGGGGCGGGTCGGGTGCGAGGCGGACGAGGTGGACAAGGAGGAGGGCGGGGGGTACGACTCGGTCGTCGGGCGGGGAGGGAGTGGGGCCCTCACCAGGTTGGACGACGAGGATCTGCTGGTCTTCAATCCGAGGGCCGTGCTCCCTTGCTTCGTGATCGTGTACACCGTGTGAACGAGCCGTGTGGAATTAGGAATCATAATAATTACGGGGACGTGGAAAAAGTTTCTCGGCTCTCTTTTTGAGTTTGCATGAGTTTGATGCATGTGGGTGTGTTGGGTAAGGGTATCGTTACTCATTAACATCATGCCATGCCATGCCATGCCATGCCAGTGTGTGTGTGAAGAGGTATGGATTAGAGAATTTCTTCTTCGTCTTTTTTGTTTTTTTCTTTGTTTATCATCAATTAGAGATTTGGGAAGCGGTTGACGGTTGAGTTAATATCTGTGTAGTGGGAGATTAGGTGGGAGCTACCGAGCTAGAGAAGTTTTGGTTGTGTAACAACTCTGCTTAAATATATAATGTGTATATATATGCAAAGAATTAAAAGGTAAATTAGTGATCCAATGAGCTTGATAAGAGGACGAGTCTTTGTGATTCTGTCTATTTGACGTCTTGAGTATCGAATATTATCGATTTTCAGAATATTAATTGTATATATGATCCAATGGGCGTGCTAAAAACCGAAACTTCTCATGTTTATTTGCTTAATAAGGGTCGCACGAGCACTCAGTTTGTGAAATCTCTAGAATAATGCATCTTAGATGCCCAAATGGGAATGACCAGTTTACTTGATTAATTCACTCGTACTTGTATTTACTTCTAATTTTAAGGAGAAATTATCTTGGTGTCTAAGCCTAAACTGGACAGGGGGACATACTTCCCCGTGTAGAGTAAGATTATACTTGGAAAATAAGATGATTACACTTGGATTTTGAGAAAAAGAAAGAGTTATAATTGGAAAATAACGCAAATTAATTTCTTGAGTTCATTATTTGTAGCACGGTCTACAAGAACCATCACCATTGCCGCCCCCACTGTCCAACAGCATTAAACATCCGCAAAACTTTTTGTCGGTCCATCGTCCTGCCATCTCACATGAAGTAACTAGCACAATCATAATTCTTTTAATCGAAAAAGAAGATTATGCCATACGATGTTCTACTATGAAAGTGTTTCTAGTAATAATAGAGAACCACAAGACTTTTTTGACAAAATAAAAGAAATAAATCGAAAAAAAAAACTGTAGGAAGAAGGCGGAAAACAGGGTTGGCGCTGGATATTGAGGCGTCGGGAGATTTCCAGCTCGAGAACCGGAGGCCACCTTTTTAAGTCCTACCAGCTACGTGTTTTTGATTCGGGCCATCTGTACAAGTAAAAGATTTGGACTTAACCGGTTAACGAGACTTATAGAGTAATTTATAAATCTTTCGACAGTTGAGTCTTCAGGTCTATGCCTCTAGATTAGTAAAAAAGATATTGGAACTCGCATCAAATCCAAAAAAGAGGGACATGGGTCCTCAAGATTCTTCTCTTTGCTTCATCGGGTAATTTCTCTAAATATATAGTCTAGTCGGTTTCCATGCCTATGCTCAATGTTCATCATTGTTCGCAAAGAGCTGGGCTGTGTGACCTCCACCGTGTGATTGGATAGGACGAGAGAAGAATGGCCCACTCAAGCTTTTATTTTTATCTGAGTGGCGTATTCAAGGCCTTTTGGCGCATGCATGCGAAGCATGCAGCCCACATAATTTATATATACCAAGCTACTTAGTGTATAAATAAACATTGATTATACCAAGGGCGTACCAAATTCATCATGAATGTAGGTGAAAAAGAAGACGAGAATCGAACGCACTTAAGGCTAACTCTATTGCTAATCTCAAAAGTGTAATCGCTGTGGTTGGCCGGTAGTTAGTAGAGCAAGGCATAGATTATTTAAAATGAATGCATTGCTTCCACAACTCGACCCGAATGAGTATAATAGGACATGACTGTCTAACCATTTACGGTTTAGGAAAGGATGTATAAGCTGGATGCAGTTGTTAGGACATGGGTATTGGCTTAGGAAGGGTCTAGATCTATGACTTGACGAACGATGTCACGTCGATTTACGAAAGATGAAGATGGTAAAATGAGTGTACATGCCAGTGGACGTGGCAAAGGAGGATGAGATAAACTCGGTATGTAAAATTAGTAAATTTATAAGTAGAGGGTAAAGTGGCGTTGGGCGTGAGAGCGACGAGGGCTATACTTATCACGGCCCCGACCGGAATTCGGGGCTGCGAGAGGTCCCTTCATGCGACAAAAATGGCCGTTTGGATGCTCACGCGAAGAATTTCATTCGCATCTCCTCCGATCGAAACGTTTACTTATTGAGCTTAGACGTAATATTGCATAAGTCATGTTAGGGAAAGCCATAGAGTAATGAATTTTTCAGGTGTCGGTCGAATAATTAAAAGGGGGTCCCAATGAGATGGATCGAAAATAATTGAATGGAGGGCGTGAGCGGTTGAGTCGACAATCGTCCCACCTAAATTGGAGCCATTCGGCGATGGGATTAGGTCAGTTCAATTCCCATCCATCCATCTCTATCTCCCAAGATTCTCTCCTTTCTAAATGTGCATATCCTGCACGACACGACTAAAGATAAGCTGTCGGAGTATGCTTTCGGTTGCGCCATTCGTATCAAGCAGCTCCCCTCTCACGTAAGAGACGACAAAGCAATCCTTAAAGATTTATGTCCCGTTTCTACACAGATAGAATACAGTGATAAAAGCTGCATGATACAGCAAAGTTCGATTGTAACAGCAATGGTTAGCTTACATGTAGGTCTCCGGTTCGGAAAACACAGCAACTTAATTCGTAGAAAGACAGTTTTGTATGACGGTATGGAAAAGATCGGATCGGACCGAATTGAGCCGACAGTTCAAGTCCCGTTTAGTTCGGTTTGGTGGTAACCGTTCTCAACCCTAGAACACTTTTTGGAGTGAATGTGCATCTTATCTAGATGTTCCGAGGACGCATGTGCATAGACAAGTGCAAACGCAATGTCCTTCGAATCGATCTTCTCGGGGTCACCGGCTGCGGCGGCACTGGCTCGTCACTTTGGCTGCACTCTTGTGCTCAGCAGTTCATACGGATACCCAAAGTCCGGCCCAGCACGGCATTGGACTGATCTAGTACTAATTATTAACCTCCGATCCACGGTACGTAATCCAGCTCGGGATGATCATCACTCCCTCTTCTAGGTCTATTATTGCTCACCTTGTTTCATTAGCGTTGCTTGCTTTGTAGACTCTTGTTTTGATTATGTACATACGTAATATTCTTGCTTAGAAAAAAAATATATGTTTGGTATGCTTTCAAATGAGTATATAGTTGGATGAATTGGACTTTGTGATTCCCATCTAAGCGAAGCCACGTGGAGCATGGTGCAATACAATACAAATAAAATTCAGAAGCTTCTCAAGTGCTAATAATCAATCAAGCGAGCCGAAACCGCGACATTAAAAGCAGAGGAAGCAAAATTTGACTTTTTTTTTAAGGGGTACTGATAACTATTCTAATGAAGACTTGGTTTAATATTTAGGATTAATATCACGAAAAACCTTAAATTGATATACATGTGATAAATTTATCAAAAATTAATTTTTCGACCACCAAAAACTCCATACTGGTAGACCTGTGACAAATTTACCTTTCATTATTTTTCGTTAAATTTTACTGTCAAATCGTTGAGTTGGATGACACGTGACAGTTGATAAGTGTACCAATTTAGGGTTTTACCCCTCCGTTTGTCACATGTTTACAAATTTATGATTTTTCGTTGTATAAATCCAATTTAATGGAGGGTATATTTGTCACAAGTGTACCGGTTTTGGGTTTTTTTGTCAAAAAATTAATTTTGGGTCATTTGTCACATATATACCAATTTAGGGTTTTTCGTGGTCAAAAAATTAATTCGGGATAAAGTTGTCACGTATGTACTAGTTTGGAATTTTTTGTGATATTAACCCTCAGAAATAAACACTTCAAAATTTCTCACAATGAGCTAGATTTTGACTCGAGATTAAAACGTGGAAATGTATAATAGGGAAGACAAATAAGAGCATGGAAAAATCTGATCCCAAGAAGCATGAGGACTCGAATTCAAAATCTTTGACTTTGTACGAACTAAAGTTGACTACAAGACAGCATTCTCTAGCAATGCTATTTTTATTATGTACATTCGATTTCAATTTGTATTTACATGATTTTACAATAAAAAATAAGGAATTTTTAATATCAACCATATGGTTACGCATTTTTTTTATCTTCTTCTTCGCTCATTCACAATATGACGTTATTTTTTAAACGCAAAAAAACAAAATTTATGGTAATCTTTTAAGTTTTCGATTGTTAGATAAAATTTTAGTTTATTTAGTTATTGGCTTGGAAGCACTCAAGACTTGTTCCTTAGACATGTCTTAAAAGTTTGGGATAACGACACAAATGGTCTCTAGACTTCTAATTTGTCTAATGTGATCTCTGGACTTTTGATACGTATTCAATTTAGTCACTGAAATATAGGAAAATGTTCAATACTTTCATTCCAGTAATTCAAATGTAGGAACAAGATTGAACATTTTCACGTAGTCTAGGTAGGGGTGACCATAGTTCCAGGGTAGAATCGGGAATCGAACCGATCCCTCTAATTTAAAGTTTCAGGGTATGCAGGGTAGGTTTCAGGTTCCAAAAATTGGGGAATCGGTCTCAACGGTTAGGTTCCAATTCCATGGAACAAGTCTTTGTTCTATGTCTTCATACAATCCTGCGGTATTCCATGGCTTCCGATGATGAGTATGTAATCTGGAACCATTAGTTTGAGCTTCCATTTCTAGCGATATCAATGATTGATACTTTTACTTTGTTAATGTTTCATATTCTTCTTGTATTTAAATATGAGTTATGGTCAGTATATTGGAGCAACAAAATGTGGTCATTAAAGGTGATGATTCACTGCAATTGTTCAATAAAGAATACAAGTGAAACCCGGGTAGATCCTGGAACCGGCTTCGTAACCTGTGGCATAATAGGTTCCAAGTTCTAGAGTATACATGGTCGATTGGAGGTTCCACAAATTTAGGAACCAGTTTTGATGGGTAGATTCTAGGTTCTACCGTTAGGAACTAAATTGAATATGTAACAAAAATTCAAGGACAACATTAAATAATTTAAAAATTCAAGGACCACATTGCACATTATGCCAAAATTTAGAGACAATTTATGTCATTATCTTTAAAAGTTGGAAAAATGACACAAACAGTCCATGAACTTTTAATTTGTTCAATGTCATCCATGAACTTTTGGTACATGTTCAATTCAGTCCCTGAACTATATGAAAATGTTCAATGCAGTCATTTCCATTAATTTAAGTTTAGGGACTACATTAAACATTTTCATATAGTTCAGGGACTGAATTGAGGGATAACATTGAACAAATTAAAAGTTAAGGGGTCACATCGAACATTAGCATAAAGTTCAGGGACTCATTGAACAAATTAAAAATTCATGAACCAAATTGCATATTGAGTCAAAGTTCAGAGAATGTCAGTGTCATTATCCCTTAAAATTTTTTACCTTGGAAAAATAAAATTTGATTTTTCAGAATTGAATAACCAAAGCGATGCGTGAAATTATCATCGGTTTTTACGATACTGTTGCTCCCGACATTATTCGATATTTTATAATATAATATCGGGGCCCACCTTATTTTCCGCGCAAAAAGCTGGCTTCGAAGATCTCCCGCTCGGCATTGCTGCTCCTTTGCAGTTTTCCTTTTCCTCCTTCCGATTCGCAGGTACGCGTCCGATTCGCAGAACGACACCTCGCGAAGCCTTTGACCACCTCCTCCTCCTCCGCCTCCATCATCACCATCATCATCATCATCTTCTTCTTCTTCCCCAATCTCGAAGCGAGCAGGAGCGGGGAGAAGAATAACGTGGAATGGCCGCCATTGACGGTGGATTTGACTTTTGCGACCTCGAGACTTGTGTTCCGGCCCGCCTATTCTTTCTTTCTTTCCCTTTTTTTGAACTCCTGGATGATCACCGACAGTCCGATCCGTCCCCCTCTCTCGCACTCCGTTCCTCATTTACTCTTGTTGTCACCCTTCGAAGCTTTCATCTTTACAGCTCTCTCTCTCTCTCTCTCTCTCTCTCTCCCTATGCCCTTTGCGTGCTCCCGGGAAAGATCTCGCTTCGTCACGCATTCTGCATTATCGCCCTGGTGATTATTTTGCCTACTACAGTTGGCGCATGCTTTCCGCTTCTCCGCTCTCTCTTTAAAACGATCGCTTTGGAGTCCTGCTCTGCGCGCATTATTGCATCCTTTTGTGTGTGTGCGTGTGTGTGTGGGGTGGAGTTGCTCTGCTGTTGGTTTCTGGAGAAACGCTTTCGGACTTCACGTGATACTTTCGTCCCCGCGGTTCACCATGTACGTGCTTCAGGTTCATTTCGTGTTGGTCCATTGCTCTTTGATTGCTTGGTTACTGGGTTTTTTTTTCCTTCCCTTTTTCTCTTACTTGTGTTTGCGCAATTTGAGAGCTCGAATCAGTTTTGTTTTATTGAGCTTGGTCGTTTCATTTTGGAGAAAACGGAATCTGATAGGATGAGATCAGTTGAAAATTGGGGGGGCTCAGGCAGGGACGATTTTTCCCTGTTCCAATTTAATGCCGTCGTTTTGACTGTGCCAAAAAGCAAAAGCAAATGAAGGAAAGGATTAGAGTTGTCCTACTTATGTTTCATCTCCAATATACATATTTAGATGGATACCCATTAGTTCCTTGAAATCGTCTCATGGCAAGACTCTTCTTGTTTCTAATTTTAGCTGACATCTTCAGAGTTTCTTTCCACTCGGCATTGGTAGCGGAGTTGTATAGAACTTGGCGATAATTTAGAACCCATTTCGGAATCAATAGCTTTTCCTCACACCTTCTATTGTCCTCTTATGAAAATTAACCTCCACTTTCTTCAGCATGCAGCCTGGCATGCCATCTGATTTCAAATTAGATGCCATCAACCGTCACGGCTATGAGGAGCACGAGATAAGCCATTTAGATGGAGAAGTGGCGTCATCAGGTGCAAGAAGTAATTTAGCATTCAGGATGGTAGATGATGCTGAAAAGCAAGGATTGAGATCAACTAACGGCACCGTGTCCAACAAAGAACATAGATCAATTCATGACCGGTAGGATAACATCTCTCACTGGATTTAGCTACCCTGTTGCTCTCAAAGTTTATATTTGATGTGTCCAGCCAATTGCTGCTAATCTGAAACCCTTCCATGCAGTGAATGAATTGCAATTTTACATAGAGAAATAACGTTTAAGCCTCAGACAGCTTATAGATACAGACAGAACACAATCTAATTACTTAGCATAAGCACTAAGCAGGTTTTTTAGAGGGAACCGAGCAGCTATGAGTGAAAGTATCAGCCTTCCAATTCATGATGGTGCAAAGCGTGAGAATGGATCAGCAAGAAGATCTGGACCTCTGGTATCTGGAACAGCTTACTGCATTTCCTCTTGCAGTATGATATTGCTAAACAAAGTTGTCCTATCAAGTTATAACTTCGAGGCTGGAATAAGTTTGATGTTTTATCAAGTATGTTATCTCTTCCTTTCAAGTATTCTCGCCATATACTATTAAATGAGTTCTGGGGGTTATTATCCTGAATGTATGTATTGTTATCTACTCCTCGATTATGGCCAGTGATTTGAGAAACTGAGTTTTGCATGACTTGACTGCAGAATTTGATTAGTTCGGTAATTGTAGCTGTCCTGGGTCTATTCGGAGTAGTTTCAGTGGAAAAGCTCAATTGGAAGCTCATTAGGGTCTGGCTCCCTGTGAATATTATCTTCATTGGCATGCTTGTTTCAGGCATGTATAGGTACGTCAACAATAGTTTGTGCAATTGTAGTTTCATAAGGTAGACCTGGAACCCAAGTTTGGAGGATGTTAATGAAAGCAAAAGCTCATTTTCGTTTCTGTCTTTTGTTATTCCCCTGGATGGGATGTATTTGAAAATAATATATTTAATACTCTCTTGCATTTCCTCTTCAGTTTGAGATATATAAACATTGCAATGGTGACAATTTTGAAGAATGTAACAAATATTCTGACAGCAATTGGTGAATTGTATATATTCCGGAAGCACCAGAACCAGAAGGTTTGGATTGCTATGTTTCTAATGGTAATGGTCCTCTTCCACTTCTCCTCAGTCGCACATGTAAATATGTTCTTGAACCATTTCCTAATCCACCTGCTAAAATTTTATATGGTTAGGAAACCCCTCGTTTTCTCAATCTTTCCTTGAACCTGATGTAATCTGGATGACATATGGATCAGTTTCATTTTTTTTGGCTTATAATACTTCGATTATGAAACACCAAATGCCTTAGGAAAAGGCTCGAGCATGAAGCAGCTTACCAGTAAATTATACTTCTGTATGATTAGACATTGTTCCCTCGAAATTTGCAACTGTCGAAATATCTCTTTATTATCTTGCTCTTTTCGGGACAGCAGAAACTTGAGAAGGTCTTCTTGTAATCACATCGTCAGAGTTCTTCAATGGTCCCGTGATCATGACTTGATCTGTTTGGAAAGTTTCTAGATGACTTGTACAAGGTTACTAATCCATGTTGAGAAAATCATCCCACGTTGAGAAAATTGCCGTAACTGAAACACTGGACTATAGACGGACCTCATTCTCTTCTTTCAGGGCATCTAAAGGATAGGCCTAAAGATTGTTGATGTAAATTAGTTTTTCAATCCACCATTTTTTTCTGCTTTGAGGTTTGAGGGCTATATGTAAATGGCTCTTAATTTGAACTTTGCACAAAGGTACTGCAGCATAACAATCTCGTAATTCTGTCTGCATCATAGTAACACTACATAAACTTCTACCTTCTCATTTCCCGCTTCATGGATGTAGAGATCGAGCTATGGGTGCTAAATGTATCTATTACTGCAGATAATCTCTGCTATCACTGGTGGTATCACTGACCTCTCCTTTGATTCGGTGGGCTACGCATGGCAATTCTTAAATTGTGTTTTTACAGCAAGTTATTCGGTACGTAATTTTTCCTTGCTCCATTGGCTCATTCTCAATCTTACTAGTCAAATTAGTGATTTTTCAGAAGATTGTTTTTGAATTGTTAGTTTGGTGGAAGGAGTATCAAAACAGTACTTGTCTGGCACAGATCCATTTTGGCATCTCTGCATCACTTTCTAATCAACATGCTACATTTGTATTTGTCACAGCTCACTCTGCGTCGGGTGATGGACAAAGCTAAACAATTCACAAGATCTGGATCTCTCAATGAAGTCTCAATGGTCTTGCTGAATAATTTATTATCTCTACCTTTCGCCGTCTTCTCTATCCTACTCTTTGGTGAATGGCAGTACATAGTAAATACGTAAAGATCTACTGTTTCACCACTTCAGCTTACATACAATCTCTTTCAAAGCTATTGTTACCTTATCTCACATGTTTGGGGATATACAGGGACGTAATAAGAATGCCCATGTTTTGGGTTGTTGCGACAGCTAGTGGATTGTTTGGACTCGCCATTAGCTTTACCTCTATGTGGTTTCTGCATCAAACTGGGCCAACCACTTACAGGTACTTTATCATGGTGGGACTTGCAATTAGGTGGAAAGTTTCTCTTGATGATGTCCAATTCACCATTGCAATTGTACAATCAAGTAATTAGATAGAACTATTTGAAAAGGTTAGAGGATTACGGGCTGCGTCCTTTACATGTTCTGCTTGAGTATAGCAGTTATCGCTCCCAATAACTAGTCCTTGGCCTTGGGTCATAGATTTGTCAATAAATTCAACTCACTCTCTACCTTAAATTAGTCTCCATGGATTTCTCAGTACACCTGTTTTAAGTATTTATTGGATATCTCGTATCACTCAAGAGGTGTTATCTTTTTATGCAGCACAACTAAACTGCCGTGCGTTTTAGAATGACTTATGTGTCTTGTATTCTTTTGCAGTCTGGTGGGTTCCTTAAACAAGATTCCCATCTCTATCGCTGGTCTACTTGTGTTCAAGGTTCCACTAAGTGTACCCAACTTTTTCAGTATTCTATTTGGTAATCACTGAAATTACTCCAAACTCAATGCTAAATTTGCTCACTTGCTGAATATAAATCATCTCACACGGAATCTTTGTTCCAGGTCTATTTGCCGGAATATTTTTTGCAAGGGCCAAAATGTCTTGATCGCAAAACCTAGGCACTCTATGAAGGAAACTAATTCTGGCTGATATGGATCTCCTAATGGATGAACAAGCAGAGGTTCTGCACACGATGATGATTTTTTCAATGTTTCCATAATTCAGGGCAGTTTTGTTTTCTAAGAGGTTCAGGTATTCCGCTTCTGAAGTGAGTATGATCTCCGTTGACCAGAGGCAAAATAACAGTTTGCATCCGTGTTGTATCATTGGCAATCTAGGCAAATAGCAGCAAAGCGATTTTTTCCCCAAAGAATAGCTTTCCCATGGAATTTTGTATCAGAGCTGTGCTAATGCGGTATTCTTCAATTCGACTATTCAGTGCTCTCGACTTGTCATCAACCTTGGCTTCAGTACAATCTTGACGACATTTTATATTGCCTCTTGAGTGACAAATTTGTAACAAACCTAGGGTGCGCTTGTAATATCATTTTGCATGATCACTTGACTCGCGTAGGACAGAGTTTCAGCAAACAGGACTTCTGGAACAGGATCGCAGAGGAACTAGTTTGTTCCTCAACCACGTACCTCGACTACAATCTTCGCCGACCATACTTGTTCGATATGCGAGCAAGCTCGCATAACTTAAAGCTTATCTCCGAATATCAACATGTTAAAGATTTTGATGTTACACCTACATGGTTAAAATGACTACAAGGGAAGGCTTGGACCGTTGGTTGATAATTAAGAGTTGGAAGAGCACCACATTATGTGACTGCACGTTCAGGGACTACATGAAGTGAAAAACACGAGCAATTACATTCGAACACTTTATCGCTATAATTTCATACCTGAGGTATTTAATAAAGGGGGGAAAAAGTTTAAAAGTTAGATGAGCGCAAACAGAAATCTGAAGTGGCAGTAAGCCAGCCAACTCATCTCTCGGCAAATTACGAATACATCCAGTTGTTACAATGAGTTACTTATTGCAATTGTTGAAAATATGCCTCAAGTTTGAGCCCGAAAAAGGAATTTTCCTAGTTCAAGTAGGTTTCCTAATTTGAGTTGATTTCTAGTTTAAGAAGGTTTCTTAAAAAGAGGTATCCTATTTTGGATCTAAGTTTTGTCTATGTAAGAAGAGGAATTGCTTTGTGAAGAGTATCCAAGAGAAGCTTGTGCTTGTGAATTACATCATGAGTGTTTGAAGCCGTAAAAATCTTGTGTTAAGATTTTATCTAATTCTTTTGTGAGATTAAGAGATTATTTCGCATGAAATTGTGAGGGCTAAACATTGTGTGGATTATTAAGTGTAATTGGGGGATAGGAAAAGCTGATAATGCTTGAATTACTCGATTGTGGTTGTAATTTCCATTATGTTGCTTCGCTTATAGTGAAATCATGTGCTACTCTCTTCGTGGATGTAAGTCATACCGACTGAATTATGAAATTTAACATTTGATTTATTTTTTATTATGTTTACTTTATTGTTCGATCGCTTACCTTCCGTAACAATTGGTATCAGAGCCAGGTTTGACTGAGTTAAAGCAAATAGATGGTCACAGAAAAAGGAAAAGTGAAAATCAATAGATTTAATGTGAAGGATTTTGTTTATGAAAGATGCAAATTGAGAATTATCTTTATAAGAGCAATATGCTACTCTTGTTTCGGGAGAAACAAGCTAATTGGAATTTAGGCTCGATGAAGCAAGCTAATTGGAATTTGCTAGATAGACAAACGCTGAGTATTATTAAGCTAAAGTTGACTTGTAATCTCGCGTTTAACATCGTGAAAGAGAATACTACCATGGGTTTGATAAAAGCCATGTCAGACATGTACGAGAAGCCCTCTACAATAAAAAAAAGTCTACTTATTGCGCATCTGTTTAACTTAGTGATGGGCGAAGGTGCATTGGTTATTGATCATATCACTGAATTTAATGTGGCCGTTAGCCAATTGAGTTCAGTGATATTGGCTTTGAAGATGAGGTATATGCTTTGATTATATCGTGTTCATTGTCTGATAGTTGAAATACTACTGTTACTGTTGTTAGTAATTCCTCAAGGTCAACAAGCTAGACAGTTGATGGGGTTTCGCGATTTGATTATGAGTGAAGACATTCGTAGGAGAGCATCCAGTGAACTTATTTTAGTAGGTGAAGCTAAAAGAAGAACTAGTAATCGTGTTAGCAAGAGTAGTGCGAACATGAACAGGCGCAGTCAGTTTAGGACCGGTGATGTTGTGGCAAGATGGGGTATCTTAGAAGAAATTACCTAAAACTAAAGAATGAATAGGGTAAAGGAATTAGAATAATGCTGATTATGGATGGATGAATTATGGATTCTAGTTGTTCAATTTGCGCTGCACTGAATAAAAACTGGTTTACTACTTATTAATGCATGAATAGTAATAAGTGTAGTTGGCTAACAATGTGAGTGTAAATGTTGTGGGTGTTGGGACGTTAGATTATAATGTATAATATCATGATGATATCGACTAAAGTGAGGCATGTTCCATAATTGAAGAAGAATCTTATTCCTAGAATACCTTAGATTCAGCTGAGTGTTGGTATACTTCAGAATGTGGAGTTTCGAAGGTTGTTCAAGGTACCGTGGTGATAATGAGAAGAATTAAATATAGTGACCTGTATGAGCTTCAAGGTGAGACGGTGACGAATTTCGCCGCGGAGACGTTGGATGCACCAGTTCGAGAATCTGAATTGTGACATACATGGGGCAAATTGGCGAGAGAAGCCTAAAGATATAAGTGAAAGGAATTTATTGTGTAATTATATTACTCATAAGTTATATGTATGCTAGTGCTATGACTTACATCAATGAGGGAAAGTGTAGTTCAGCTCGACTATCGGAGAAACCACAGAGATTGCAGAGTTGATTCACTGGGTTGGTCGCAAGTTGTCGCAGTTTTTTTTTAAGAAGAGTACCAAATATATGCTAATAGTTGTGGATGACTACTCAAGAAAGACTTTGGTGTTTGTGCTGAAGCACAAGTTTGATACTATTGCCAGGATTAGGCAGTTGAGAGTTTTGATCGAAAAGAATACTGGAACATGTGTGGATTGATAGTAGCATGGAGTTCTATTTAGAGTAATTAAACGAATTTTGCATGTAGAAAGGCACAATGAGACATCGCACTAGTACCACAATAGGTTGTAGAATTGATAATCAGAACATTACTAGAGACGGCCCATAAATTGCTCTCTAGTACTGGCAAAATTAGGAGATTTCTCGCGGATGCACTTAATAAGGCGAGCTACCTAGTGATTTGATCCCTATCGACTAGATTAGATGTTGGACTCCCGAAAAAATGTGGTCAGGTAATGTTGCTCATTGTTCTATCCTTAGAATATTTGATTGTCCGTGTTATGTTCGAGTCGGTGATGGGTAAGCTCGATGCGATTGCAATAAAGTGCATATTCATAGGTCATGCACAAGGTGAGTGGAGCTATCGATTGTAGCGTCTTGAATTGAATTCATTTGTTGTCAACAAAGAAGTTACATTTAACGAGCTAGTCTTTCTGGCTAGGAATGATTGCGGTAGTGCTTATTTGCATATGAACGGTGTTCAGCCTAAGGTGGAGTTACAAATAGAAACTTCTAAGGTAGTGGGTACTAGCGTGGTAATAAACACATATGGTGCTTGTAGCGATGTAAAGCCTATAGAACTAACAGTTGTTGTAGCTGATGAGTTTGACAATGTGGGTGTTTAATCTTCTGATAGAAATGGATGTAACAGTGGTTTTACTTTATCTATGGTAGAGGAGGTTATACTTGAGAATCTTTGTGGAGTATAAAAAGGTGCATGTGGAGTTGGTGTTTTGATGAGGTACACAGTTATGCCAAAGTTTCAGCATGGCTTGACTTGAAAAATGTCTATGGCGGTTAAGCCCATGTGGGGTTGTGGGAGAGTAGCAGTAAAGTTTCGATTTTCAAAGAAGCAATTGTGACTCCACTCAAATGTTGAGCACAGGTAGAGATTGTTGAAAATATGTCTTAAGTTTGAGTTCGAAAAGGAAACTTTCCTAATTTAAGTAGGTTTCATAATTTGAGTTAGTTTCTAGTTGAATGGTTTCTTAGTTGGAAAATATTTCTTAAAAAGAAGTTTCATATTGCATCGAATTCCTGTCTATATAAGAAGTGTGATTTCTTTGTGAAGAGTATGTAAGAGGTGCTTGTGTTCGTGAATTACACACCGAGTGTTTGAAACAGTGAAAATCTTGCGTTAAGATTTTATGTAATTCTTACGTAAGATTGAGAGATTATTTTGCGAAGAATTATGATGGCTAAATACTGTGTGAGTTATTGGTAGTAATTGAGGGCTAGAAAACACTGAAAGTATTTGAGTTATTTGAGTGTTATTGTAATCTCCGTTGTATTACTTGATATATAGTAGAATTCTGTATTGCTCTCACATGGATGTAGATCACACTGATTAAACAACGTAAATATGGTGTATGATTTATTTCCTCATTTTGTTTATTTTATTGTTCAATTGCTTACCTTCTGCAACAATAATTGTCCCAAATAAATTAATTTAAAAAACATGCAAGAATCTACTGTGCTAGGGTCTTGCGAATGAGAATACCTAAAAAAGAAAGGTTTGATAGCCAATAATTACATATAACACGGGAGAGACGATGCATTTAACCAATTCTCCTTATTTGGATGTTTAACAAGTAGAAATGAAATCGAGATGCCCGATGGGTAGCCACTTGCCAATCCCTAAGGGCGCGAATGATAACCATTCTGTTTCTGTTTCCAGGACGAGTTTCTGAGAAAAGAAACCCGTTTGATAACGACAAAAAATTTCTATTTCTGGAACAGAAACCCGTTTGATAACAGCATAAAATTTCTATTTCCTGGAACAGAAACCTGTTTGATAACAATACAAATTTCTATTTTCCGAAATAGAAATCCATTTTTTTAGAACCCCTTTTGGGGTTAAACCCCTTTCAGGGTTTTTTAGGGGTTAAAACCCCTTTTAAATTCCTAAACTAAAGAGTCTTCAAAAATACCATTTGGGCACCTCAAAAATTTAAAATTTCACTCAAAGTGGGTGGCCACAAGTATTCTAAGCCATCTTGTGAAGTTTTGAAATTTTTTATATTTTGATTTTTTTTTGAAAAAATTCACCAAATTTCCTATTTTCCCGAAATTTGACTTTTTATTTTATTTTCTGGAAATTTTTATGAATTTTTATGGATTTTCTGAAATTTTTTTTGAGATTTTTAGAAATTTTCCGGATTTTCTAAAAAAAATTTATTAATTTTTTTTATTTTTTCTGATTTTTCTAATTTTTTATGATTTTTCTAATTTTTTTTAGAATTTTTTTATTTTCCCGCCGGGAATTAACCGGGGCCAAATTTAGGAAGAGATATGTTTTGAAGAGAGAATACAGGTTCTTTTAAAAATGATTTTCATTTCTCGTTCAGAAACAGAAAACCTACTTTTTTTTGTTCTGATTTTTGGTCCAGAACCAGTTCTGGAACAAAAAGTTGTTCCAGAAATAGAAAAATGAAATTGCATTACCAAACGGGTTTCTGTTCCAAATCTGTTTCCGGGAACAGAAAACTAGTTCTGGACAGAAACAAAATGGTTATTATTCACGCCCTAAATGTATCAATTACTAAGATAAGGTGGTTGGGGTCAACTGCTAAAGAATTCTAGCGGGGTTGGGATGAGTTCAGGCTTTCATGACAGGGAAACTCATATTGAACCTGATATGTATTAATTACTAAAATGCCTTTATTTCCTTGATAATCCTTAGGTCATTCAGTAAACATACATAATTATTTCAATGGTATTAGGATTGAACACGTTTTCGAGATTTACCTTATGGGTAAACTCAAAAGTACAACTCCATAAATCATTTATGTAAACAACTAAGGTGACTTGTTTATTTTTTCTAATCCTTTTAGATATTGAATTGTAGACTAATGTTTTCAGTATCAGCCACTATTTCAAGTCTGATTTCACATGTTATGATTGTTTCACATTTTCATGATCCTTGGTCTTAACATTTTTAATATTATATTTTGTACTTTTGTATTTTTTTTTCTAATTGAAGACCTGCAAAATATGAGTTTTAAATAAATGTTTGTATTTGCAAATTTGATGTGGTTTATTACGTGTTTAGTTTGTTTTAGTAATATAGCAAATTGCAAGTACTCGACCGATACTCTACTACATCAGTGAGGCGGGTTTGGGATTTTATATCAAAATCTAGAATGGGATTAGGATAGGTATGGGAAGTAATAAAAGCTTAACCAGATGGGTTCGAGATGAGGTTAGCCGTCTCAAACCGGTCCTGCTTCCATCCCTATTGACAAGTTACTTAGGACACTTATTAACAAAGTCGGTGTTAATATTGTATAGGTTAACAAAGTTGAAATAAGGTACTTATTGGATGCAAGTTCAATTTTTCAATTTTGGCTCATATGGGATTTCCTTTTTTTTTTAAATATCGAATAATCAACATCCCTCCAAGAACCACCTGTGCATGGCTGAGTTGGTGGGCGCTTTCCTTTCCTCCTTAGAGGTTCCGGGTTCGAATCCCCGCTCGGTTCCTTAATTTAAGTGGGGGGCCCTGGCGGTGGGTTGCTGGGCTGGTCTCCCCCGAGGTATAGGCGCCCCGATTACCTGTGCGGGCTCGTCCCCGGGGAATAGTGGCGGATCCTCGTTACCAAAAAAAAAAAAAAACATCCCTCCAAGAAACCATAATAAATGCTAAAGGTTAAAGAATACATAAAGTTTTGGGGATTTATTGTAACCACGGGATCTCAAAGGAATAAATCTCAGTGAGCAATTGGAAGCTTTTAAAGTTTTGTATTTCAGACACTTTGTAGAGAAATTACGACATATGAGCACGGGGCCATCGCGTGGTCGGTTGAATCGAGATGGTCGACTTTGGGGGTGTACTTTTTTTTATGGTATGCCAATTGTATTTTTGGAAATTGAAACTCCCTTACGATGAGAGCTGGCGGGCTCCTAGCGGTAGGGGTGAGCGGTTCCAGGTTCCGGGTAGGTTCCGCCTGGAACCTGGAACCTACCCTCGGGTACAGGTTCCTCAAAATGAGGAACCCGGAACCTACCCTGTCACAGATTCCAGGGTCGGTTCCAGATTCCAACAAGTTCTTTTTTTTTTTAATTTCGTTTTGAATTAAACAAAACGAAAATAAACGCAATATTAGATCATCTTAATGATACATACACAATGCCCTGATGTGACAATAGGCACATGTTTGCACACATATACTTCACAGTACTATGTACAGCCAAGAACTAGATGTATGAAAGGAGTTTCTCGATGTGGCATAAGTTTCTTTTATCGCTGTAGGAGTACCAAAACATATAAGATCTTTTCAGTCTTGGCTGATCAATTAGTAAAATGTGAAACACGGACATTGTATAAATTGTAAGAGCAAGACATTCTAATTTTAAAATGGCAAAAAGATTATGTTTGAGATTTAAAACTTCAGAAAGATCAAACTGGAAAGACAATAGAAGTATGGACATGAGCCTTTGATCAAATAAGATTTAAAGAATTACAGGGTAGGAATTAAGCGAACATTGTCATAAATCACTCAGTCCAGAGAATTTTATCTAAAATAAGTTTCTACACCGTTTCCTCAACAGCAACACAAAAATTAATTATTAAGACAATTGTATCACTCCAGTTGCATGTTCTTAAACACAAATATGAATAAATGATAGGGATATAAGATCTTTGGAATCACAACGCCATAACACCGCTCAGTGATAAAGAAAACGAAGACAGGTCTATCTTGTATCTACCTTACCTGGTGAGGTATTTTGGATCATATGTCCCATAAACAACATCATAGTGTCCATCATAAGATTCTACCAACTCCAGATCACTAGTGAATGGGTCCCACCTGCGGATATAATAGATGAGCTGAGCCATATATAAGGCAATGGCACTATACAGAAAAATTATGAAGCTTACTCATATCTCCGCTGGCGCTCAAGGTTTGAAAGCACTTCAAATACAGTGTCTGCACGGGCATCAACAACACCAACAGACTTCAAAAGCCAAATAAGGAACAAGACAAGGCAAAAGTTCTAAAGACTCAAACAAAAGAAGCCAATGCCGCATAGGCTCTTAATTATACAGTTGTTCCACTGGAAGAAATCAATGGCTAATTTCCACTGATCTCAATAGTCTTGACACCTCCAGTACCACCAGGAGTAGCTCAATCCAGTACCCACACCAAGATTTGATTGCTTACCTAATCCGAACTACAACCGAACAACATCGAAAAGGAAAAATCACGTTTCGAAAAGGACACCATCCCGAGCCAATTGTGCTCATACAATTCGTGAACTGCCAATTGAAACCAACATATAATTGCCTCCGCATTCTTGAGTTTCCATTCACTCACATCTCAAGCAAAAATTCTTGCAAACCCACTTCACTTCGGAGTTGCAGCTCTCAATTAAGGACTAGGAAGTTTTGAGCTTTAACTGACCTCTTAAACCAGCTAGAATCACCAAGAACAGCAAGCCCAAAACTCCCAGAAGCAAATCTCAAATCAAAACAAACAGACCCACAAAACCATAGACAAGCACCAAAATTTGCAGTTCAGCAACCGAAAAGATCTACATTCCGTACCTCGACTTAAATCAGTGACACCCAACACTTAAAAACATTTGGGTCACCTCAAGAATCAGCAAGAAGATGGGTAAAATCCGAAACAGAACAGCCCTTGGAGCAAGAGAAAAGGGAAGTCTCCGGCTCCCGGAGCTTCGGATCTTTCTTCTACGGTCTTGCGGAAGCTTGTTCCAATGGCTCGAAACCAAGACGGAGAGGCCACTGAGAGCGAAAGTGCTTCCTTTCGAATCTATAGGCGAGAAAGCATGGTTCTTGAAAGCGGGGTCGAAGCTGGAGAGTATGGAAGCGGGAGCGAGGGCGAGGCGAAGCGGAAGCGGGAGCAAGGAGCGAGGCAGAAGCGGAAGCAGGAGGGAGCTTTGGAGGGACGATGATGGAGGATCGGGTGTGATTCAGGAGGAGAAGGGAGCATTTGGGAATTAGGGTTTCTAAATACTAAGTTAATGTTTCGGTTGCGGTTCCGGGTTCCGGTTCCTAAAAATGTGGAACTGGGAACCGGACCCTCTGTCCATGGAACCTGGAACCGAACCGGATCCACCGGGTCCGGTTCTCCGGTTCCCGGTTCTACCCTGGAACCGCGCTCACCCCTACCTAGCGGGCCCTTATGGAGAAACCTCATTAACCGATAAATCAAGCTATTCGGAGGAGGGGAGTTTCGAGCTCCCCACCCGAGAATGGTGGCCACTGGGCAAGCCCCCAGTGGTTGATGGTGCACTTAAATAAGTGCAACTCATGTTCTTTTAAGAAAATGGGCTCGATCTTGAAATTTTTCCTCTTTCTTTTTCTTTTGTTATTGTGACGAAGGAAAGTTGAAAGTTGAAACTATTTTTAGTTTTCCAATTGTCGTCCCTGCAAAAATTTGAATACGTAGCTCCTAGGGTGATGCATACCATTTTTTTTATTGGTATCTTAATTACTATGGAGGAGTTTCTAAATTTAAACTCCGCGGTCACACATGCACCAAGTATAAGTTTTTCTTTTATTGTTTTAACTAATCTGTGGCTAAGCCTGGCATTTTCCTTTTCGTTGAACATTACTTAAATTCAAAAATCTTTCTCTTTCTAGTTCCACCTTGATAACTTTGATTTCCTAAATCATTGTGAAGCTGTTAAGCGTTATATCTCTATTATGGTTTCCTATGAATCGAATTTTCTCATTGAATTATGGAAATATCAAGGACAAGGAGTGAGAGTGGATGGAATTAATTTTTTTTTGTACGTAGAAAATGTTTCCACAAAATTATCTTATGTCAATCATCTAATGGAGGGTGTATGCAAAAATCAAGTGACTACGCAACTCTTATACCTTTCTCTTTATGCTGCGTTGTCGTAATTAGGACTATAGTATTGATACAAAAATGAAGTACACAAACGGCCAACAGAAGATATAGCTAAATCACACAAATTATTTGTATATGTTGTTTTGATAATATGTGGCTAAAATCACACAAATTAATCTAGAGCTAAAGTTCTTTTCATTGTAATGTTGGTTTGAATACCCTCAGCGCTATGTCAAACTCTGTGATAGAAGCAACACATATTTTTTAGCCAAACGATGCTCAAACCAAGAAATTAGATCATTTGTTCAAACTCACAGATTAGTTCTCTATAACTCTACAAATCATCAACAAAACAGAAAAAGAAATTAAACCAGAAGTATTGACCACACGCATGTCGACCCAAAAGCTTAGCGACCCTCAGAAACCCTAGCGCAGTGCGCTTCATGCATGCTAATTGCTACCCTGGGAAACTTGAGAGGAAGACACCATCTCTATCAGATCCATCTCTCTCCCACCGTATGGCGTGAAGGCCTGATCAGTTGCCACCGCCGTCCCTCCGCTCGCACCATTGTAGTCATAGCCATAGCCACAGTGATACCCAACCGAATTGGAAGAAGAGCAAGACGAGTGATAATCCACCCCGTTCAACAAGGAAGACAGATAGAGGTCAGGATTGTTCATCAGGAGGCTCTTGGCGTTGGTGGCGGGACTCACTTGATCACCAGTTGCTTCAATCATGTTGTCGGTGTGAACCACCATGCTCGGCCTGTCTATAAGGCGGTCTTTCCCAGTCACATCGCCTAGCTGCAGCCGGTTGTCGCCGTAGTTGCTGGCCGGGAAGAACTTCTGCATGAAACGCACCTCATCGTCATACGTCTCCGACAGCTCCGGAAGGAAGAAATGGAACTGCTGCTTTGGCGGGTCATTGCATTCAGTGGGGCTAGGTCCAGCTTTCTTGGCCTGTGCTTGTGCGGCGGTGGCGGTGTTGTGGAGGTTCTTGCTCCTGATGTAGTCTTCAAGGACGGAAGAATGTGGCTTGTTATTGTTATTGTTATTACTGTTCTTGCCACCGCTTTGAGTGGTGTTGTGGTGCTGACCGCCGTGGAGGCCGAGCTTCGTCCGCCGGGAATTCTGGCGGCGTTTGGTGGCGTTCCAGTGGTTCTTGATGGCGTTCTCAGTGCGGCCTGGGATGCGTTTGGCGATCTCAGCCCACCTGTTGCCGACCTCCTCGTGAGCCCCCACCAGTATTTTCTCCTCTTCCTCGCACCAGCTGTCCTTCTATTTCACACATCGCATGACATTTGGAACCAGAAACTATGTGAGAGGCAAAACACGAGTAAAATCCGGTCAAAAGAAGCCATTTGAAATCTCTCTCTCTCTCTCTCTCGCAGGAATTAAGGTCACACTGGCAACTTTGTAACGACCCAAGTGGTTTTCTTTGTTTTTGTTTGAGAGGGTATGTGGGTGAACTTTGGATCCGTTGAATATCTAGAGCTAATCTTTCAGATTGTGAGAAACTTTGAGCCTAAATCAGAACGTTTAGAGAGAGAGACGATGGGCTGGAGTGCTGCATATTATTATTCAAATTCACATGAAAAATGACGGTGTGTTGGGGAAAAAGAGGGGTGGAATCAAAGTACGGTTGGCGTTGTCAGAACAAGCACCAGAAAGTCGACCGCTAGAAAACATTTTTGTATTTGAAAATGTCTCTCAAAGTGAGGGAAAGAGGGAGGAAACAGGCGTGAGACGTTCCGTTATCAACTGAAGAAGGATCGATGAAAGCTTCACATGATATACGATCTGGGTCTTGGACGTAAATTCTTCCCTATTTTTTTTCATGTAATTTTTATCAAACTGCAAGATGATAAGCAAGATTAAATTTTTTATTTTTATTTCCAACGATAAATTAAAGTTCTGCAGTGATCGAACGAAACAAATTCCCATGTGTTTCTGGGTTCAACCTAGTTCTTTATATCATTGCTTAGAACGAGACACTCTCATCTTCGATATAAAACGACGGATATAACAACAACGACAAAGTGGTGTATGTGCAAAACAGCTTCGTGATAAAAATCTGAAGCAAAACCTAAATTCTGGGGAAACAGTTCAGCATGGGCTGATACAGATCATAGACTTGGAAGAAGAATCGGAAGAACAAGTGTGAAATTAGTACCAGATGCTTCGATAGAGAGAGAGAGAGAGAGAGAGAGAGAGAGAGAGAGAGAGAGAGAGAGAGAGAGAGAGAGAGAGAGAGAGAACCTTGATGTCTGGTCGCAAATGATTGTGCCATCTTTCGCGACACTGCTTGCCGGCTCGACCAGCCAACTTCTCAGCAATCTGCGCCCATTTTCTCACTCCATATTGCTTCACCAAGCTCACCAGTTTTCTTCACAAACATCAGAACGCACGCGAATTCATAGACATGAAAAACCAAACCCTAACAAAGGCTAAAATGCTTCACACCCAAGTTCTTTTGCAGAAAAAAAGAAAGATTGAAACTAAAAGGAGAGATTACATATCCATCCAAGATGAAAGAAAAGAAGGAATAAAAACCTGTCCTCTTCTTCGGTCCACTGTCCTTTGATGAGAGTCGCATGAGACCCTCTTTTGACTCTCTTCCCCGTCGCCAACTTCTTGCTCTTCCCCGGCACTTTGACCACTCGATCATCTCTCGCACCCTCTCTAGGGTTTGGCTCATTCGCCACCACCCAGTTGTTCCCGTAGGAACCGGCATCCATGATCAGACCGTCAGCAAAGCTCGCCTCGACGTCCGGGTGACCTTGCCACGAGATCGCATCGCCCGCGAGATGGCCATGATTGACCAAAGCAAACCCACTCGACGCATTACCGAACGGAGCGGAGTTCTCTTCCGTTTGCTTCGTGTTCTCGTGACAACTCGCTTGGTGGTCGGAGATGTGTGCTTGGCTCCATAAGAAGCTCTCTAGAGCTTTGAATGGCAGGCAAGGACGATTTAAAGAGGGCTTGTCTCCAGCTCCTTCCATGAGAGAAAAGCTTGAAGGAAAGAATGAGAATGCTGAAATAAAGGAAGGAGTATTTACTCTTAGGCGTGAGAATTCGCTTGATTTTGGGAAGGTTGGTGACGCCCTTTGTTTTTTTTTTTGTTAAACCTATCTTGCTCCTAAAAAATCCTTAAAATGAGCTACGCACAAAGGTATATAAACAAAAATTGCTCATGCTTGGGCTTGTGATTAGCCTTGGTGGGTTAATAGCCGTCGATCTCGTCGACGATCCGACGGTTCGACATTCTCGAGCTGATGTAACTCCTAAGCTTCCTCACTCAGGCAAAACTAGAAAGAGAGAGGTGGAGGGATTAATGGGTTCGTCATTAAAGTCCCTAATAATGTGTCATTAATTAATTCATTTGCAATATAGGGAAAAAAATTAAAAGGGGTGTAGATATGGAAAGTTATCTTGCTTGAGCTTGAGCACCACATATTCGATTTGACCAGTCTAAGGCTGGATAAGAATTGCCAAGTTCCAATTTTAATGAATGTCCTACTTCTCATTAGTCTAATTTGAGTATCTGATTTGGCATTTGATTTTTTTTAACTTTTAGCTTATTATTTAGCTTCGGAGTATGAAATTAGGTTATTATTTAATGCGGGATATACCCATTTTCAAAAATATGTTATGTCAGCATCTAAAATCACATATGTTTTTTTTTCCGGAATTTTTTAAAACCTCAAATAACTTACAAATTATTTTTTATAGAAAAATACAAAACTGGCTCTTTTGTGCTTTTTTTTTTTTTTAACTTTCTTGCAAACCGGCTCGACTCTTTGGTTGAGTTCTAGGAGGTTAAGTTTGGTATGTTAAAGCCATGCGGGGGTCAAACATAAAAGAAATGGGAGTGATCATAGTCAATTTTGCAATTAAAGGGTTAATTTGTGAATAGAAGGGAAAAGGAAATTGGGGAGAACTTTAAGCTGGCTTTTAATACGTAGTAGGGGCTACTAAATGCGCCTTTGGAATTGCGATGGTTCTATTGGCAAGATATGAGGATAGGAATCTCAAATATGTTCTAAGCCAACATCGAATTGAGAGAACGACCAATCAAAAAGGAATCGCATAACTTCAAAAAGAAATAATAACGGGTCATCTATGCGTGGCTGATTTCACAAATCGAATGAAACAGATCCTACTGCCAACCAATCTGTCTAGAGGGCGGCTTTGTTCAAACATTCTATCCATTGGGTTGCGATGTAGAATTTTAGCCAACTAGTCATGGACCGGTCATAATAAACTCTTATTAATTTAATTATCTTTGGTAAATATCCATCTTTTCTCCCCTTACTAAACACTAACTAGTAATTGGAGGGATAATCATCTCATTTAATGATTTTATAATCATGTAACGTTGTCATAATTAGATGTCTTACAAGTTTGTACTAGTCAGTGATTTACATGTAGACTAGCCACTCTGCCCATGTTCACTATACGAGTGACGAATTTCAAAAATCAAGGTTCAAAAAGCGAAGCATGCTCTAAAGTTAGTGGGTATTGTCATCTAGCGTTTTATTGACTAAAAATACAAAAGAAATAGTCTTAAATTGTGCTTTTACAACTTTTAAATATACTTGATGACATCAACAAATAGCTGATTCAATGAAGGAGGAATATCTCACATGTGCATAACATTCTGAAACATACTCTAGTATATAATCTTCGTAAATCGAATCTATAATTCATCTTTCATCTTAAAATCTCCATCTTTCAGTTTCTAGAAAATGAATGTATAACTTTAGCTCTTCACTGAATTCAAATGATTTCTTAAGTTAGGTCTTCTATACTATTTGGCACATATTAATAATTGTTAACCTTTATTTTCTTCCATGGTTCAATTCAATTACACTCTCAATGTCATTCGATTATACATGTGAGTATAATTTTCGTTCCTACCTAATTGCATTTTAGTCCTTGACCGAATGTAGCAATTGGTTTTTATTTTTCTGTTTATTTTCACTTCTAGCTTTAATTTTAATTTAAGATTATTTTTTATCAAATTCATATGGAACAGAATTGGATATCATGGTATTTTAGTGGGAATTTACTCTCTTTTGGCATGTTCTTTTGTTCTTTATTTGAACTTAGCTGTTGGATTTTATTCTTGGTTAATTTTAGTTTTATTTCAGATTAATCTTTTGTTGAATTTTATTTTTCTAGTATTTCATTGCAGTAGGATTTTTTTTCCTTCTTTTGGCATGTTCTTTTGGTCTCTGTCAAACATTTTGCCACATGTGCAAATGAAACCAAAATTTTGTTAAGCTGGTTGGCTAATAAGATCTGTAAGATGAGATACATGAGACATGAACAATTGTTTTATGCTTGATCTTATAATCAGACTTCCATGTCGATGGCCATCGATCTCGTGGACAATTTGAGGAGCTTAAGGCTCTATTTATTTCGCTGAAAATGAATGATTTATAAAATATTTTCTTAAAAATGATTGCTTGTATCACTTGAAATAATTAATCAATAAAAAGTATTTTCATTATCGACAACAATGTATGTCTAAACATTTTTGTGGACGATGAATATATTTTTTGGTCATTTATTTTTGTAAATGATATGAGTCGATCATTTTTAAGAATTTTTTTTTTCAAATCATTCTTTTTCCGTGAAACAAATGGAGCAGATCCGAGTTTCCTCTCATGGACAGAAGTAGAAATAGAGAGGTGAAGAGGTTTATGGCTTCGTTTTTAAAGTCTGTAATATTAAATCATCAATTCATTTGCAATTAAGGGAAGAAAATGTCGAAATTTGGAAAGTTATCTGGGTCGACTTAAGCACACTACTCATTTGACTTGACCATTTTGACGCTGGACGTATAGTACGAAGTTTTTCTTATTTTAACTTTTAGCTTATTACTTATGGTCGTAGTTAGAAATCAGATTATTATTAAGAAATGCGTCGAGTGATATCAGATTTCTATTATTAATAATAAATTAGATTATTATAATGGAGATTCAAGATTAACCTTTTTTCGTCTACTGTAAAGCCCAACTAAACATGCTCGAATCTTTGCTTAAGTGATAAGAAGTTAGTTTTGAGGGCTGCTTAATGCGCCTCTCGAATCGTGATGGTACTCATTAACAAAACCTTATTATTATTAGATCTCTTGAATTTACTATTTAGTGATAATTTACAAATATACTTGCCACATGCTCGTGCACATTGCACGGATAAGAATTTTAAAAAAATAAATTTCAATAAGAGAAATGTACTCTAAAATTACTAAATACTTTTGCCACTTTACACTAATAAAACTAAAATTAAGTTGTCTTTTACACTAAGAGAATGGTGCTATTGGCTAGATATAGTGATTTTATCATTATCTGATATTGTCATAGTTACATATCTTATGAGTTTATACTAGTTAGTGATTTATTCTATACTAGCCACACTACTTGTGCACACCGCATGGTTGATCAATTTTGAAAACCAAAGCTCAATAAGCGAAATTTGCTCTAAACTTAGGTCTCCATTATTATTATTTGATGTGTATAATCAAGTGTTAAACTTCATCTTCTATCATGGGTTGATTTAATTTTATTTCCAATTTTTTAATATTTTATGAATATATCATGTATGTGTATATAATTTTGATTCTTGCAGGGCAAATCATTTTAGTCCTTGACAGAACGCAGTAATTGGGGTTTATTCTTTCTTAGTTTTGATTTTATTTCAGTTTAATTTTTTTCTTGGGATTAAACTTAATATTTTAGTACTTTATGAAATTGAGAATTTTTTTTTTATTTTGTAAACTTCTTTTTTCGGTATTTGTGGATTGTTGATTGGCCATATGTTCAGACATGTGCCTCGAAGACTTCGCCATATGCCTAAATGAAATCAAATTTGCTTAAACTCCGGATGCTGAAAGAAGCTAATGAAACAAGTGATGTGGGCTCAGCCAATCGAAAAGGGACTGGGGGCTTAGTTGATAATTACAGGACAATTAATGCACGATTGGAATTTAATAATGGAGCAGATCACTTAGTTATGGAGTAGTAACCTAATTCCGAAGGCCCAATTCCCTAAAAAACCCCAACTTTAACCTTTGTCCCAATTATATCTCAATCTTTTTTTGTCTCATAAAAAACCCTAAGCTTTTACTTTTGTCCAAAATCTACCCCGTTAACTTTTTGTTCAATTCTTTAATATTATTATTTTTTTTTTTTCGAATTTTTTTTATTTTTTCTGTTCTTTTCTTTTTATTTTGTTTCACCTTCAACCTCTGGCCGGCGAGGTCGGCCCCACTGGTCGCTGGCGAGGCTCGGCCCCGCCGGCGTTGGGCGAGGCCGACCTCGCCAATAGCCGGCGAGGCCGACCTCGTCAATAGCCGGCGGGGCCGAGCCTCGCCGTGTCTGGCGAGGCTCGGCCTCGCCGTTGCTGGGCGAGGCCGACCTCGCCAGTTGCCGGCGGGGCCGACCTCGCCAATAGCCGGCGGGGCCGAGCCTCGCCAGCCACGATGAGGCTCAGCCCCGCCGGCTATTGGTGAAGTCGGCCTCGCCCAACGCCGGCGGGCCGAGCCTCGCCGCGGCCGGCGTGGTCGAGCCCTCGCCGGATCTGGCGAGGCTCGGCCCGCCGGCTGCGGCGAGGTCGGCCTCGCCCAGCAACGGCGAGGTTCGGCCTCGGCCGACCTCGCCGTTCTTTGGGCGAGGCCGACCTCGCCAATCGCCGGCGGGGCCGAGCCCTCGCCGGACCTGTCCTCGCCGTGGTTGGCGAGGCTCGACCCCGCCGGCTATTGGCGAGGTCGGCCTCGCCGGCGTTGGGCGAGGCCGAGCCTCGCCAGCGGCTGGCGCGGCCGACCTCGCCGGCCCCCGCCTCAGGCCGGTCGCTGGATCGGCGACCAGCCAGAGGTTGAAGGTGAAACAAAAAAAAAAGAAGAGGAAAGGAAAAAGGAAAGAAAAGAAAAAATAAAAAAAATTCGAAAAAATAAAAAATAAAATTAAAAAATTGGACGAAAAGTTAACGGGGTAGATTTGGGACAAAAGTAAAAGTTTGGGGTTTTTTATGAGACAAAAAAAAGTTTGGGATATAATTGGAACAAAGGCTAAACTTGGGGGTTTTTTAGGGAATTGGGCTAATTCTGAAAGGAGAATTTATTGTAGAGAAGCTTAGGAGCCTCGTACGTCAAAGCCCAGTTTAGGTAATAGTATTAGCAAAATGATCAAAATTGGTGGATCAATCTATGACCCGAAATTCGAAAACATCTACTCGATTCCACTTTGCTACTTTTGCTATACACAAAAAAATACCAAAAAGTTCTAAACTTATTACACTTATACCGATTCAGTTCTAAATCTTTTAATTGTACTAATTAGGTCATAAACCTTTTGACATTGTGCTAATATAGTCCATCTGGCCAATCTTAACTGAAAATCACTGATGTGGACACCGGCCATCCGATGTGGACAATTTTTATAATTTTTTTGAATTTTTTATAATATTATTATTTTCTTTTCCTTTTCTTTTCTTTCTTTTTATTTTCCTTCTTCCTCCACCGGTCGTCGGGCCTCGACGATGGCCAATGACCGGCCACAGGCAACGGTCTATGAGGGTTGGCCTTTGGCTAGTCACCAGCCATCTCCGAGGCCCGGCGACTGATGAAGGAAGAACAAAAAAAAATGAAAAGAAAAGAAAAAAATAATAATAAATTGCAAAAATTGTCCATGTCAGCGCTTGCCGTGTCACGTAAGATAGTTGATGCCCATGTTAGCGATTTCCGGCCAAAACAAGTTGGATGGACTATATTGGTAAAATGCCAAAAGGTTTAGGACTAAATTGATACAATTAAAAGTTTTATGACTGAATTGGCACAGGTGCAGTTTAAGACTTTTTGGTACTTTTCCCAAAAAAAAATGATGTTTACCACCTTGTCACAAGGACAAAGATCACATAAAAGCATTATTTATTATAAGTAAAAATTAATTTCTTTCTTCGTTTTTACTAAACTTCGAGCAAGCTCGCTCGAAGCCGGCAAGGCCGACCCTCATTGGCCTCTGGCAAGGTCACCCCTTGCCAGATCCCAGCGAGAGTTGCGGTTGTTGCCTTAAGCCGATCGATGGCCAGCGAAGCAAGAAGGAAAAAAAAGAAAGAAAAGAAAAGGAAAAGAAAAGAAAAATAATAAATAAGAAAAATTGCAAAAAATGTCTAGATTAATGTATGCTGTGCCACGTAGAATGGCTGACGTTCACGTTAGCAATTTCTAGCCAAAATTAGTTGGATTGACTACGTTGACAAAATGTCAAAAGGTTTAAGATTCAATTGGTATAATTGAAAAGTTTATAATTGAATTAGTACAAATATAATATGTTTAAGACTCCTCCCTCCCCCCCCCCCCCCCCAAAATGATGTTTACGATCTTGTCACAAGCACACAGATCACATAACGACCCTATTTATTATAAGTAAAAATTAATTTTTTTCTTTCTTTTTGCTAAACCAATTAATCTCATTCGAATGAAAGTTAGAAGACACGGTTCTTTTGAAGGCAAAAAAAAACTTTCAACTTTGATATATGGTTGGAAACACCTTTAATATTTTATAAAAGGAAGCAATTTATTCTTTCTTAAATCCAATTTATTGCTTTTATAATCATTTCCACTATTCTCGAGAGGTAAATTTTCCATAAGGTTTATGTGTACATTCCACTTTTCAATCACCATATAGATCAATTAAACCACACACACTGTGACATCCGGCATTTCATACATTAACCGATAATATTTAGGATATTAAGATAATTATTATTTTACCTGGATTTTTGGATGACATTTGTGAAAACTTCAATTAGCTAGGTCATTAAGTGTGTAACGTGCGGAAAATTTGAAAGACACTTTTTGTATCCGTGGTTTTTTGGAACGCAATTCCGTTGAGGGTTCTAAGCTTAGGAGGAGTTATAATTAAAGGAAATAAATGAGAAATATGTTTTTACCAATTTTAATATGCTTAAATTAATAGATATTAACATATATATTAACTCTATAGAGTGACGGAGAAAAATTTATCGCTATAGTAATTGTCGGCGAGGACCGATATCCTTGAAATACGTAGCAGATAATTAACAAAGTTAAAATTTATTGAGTAAAAATTTCCTTGGATCCAATAGGTTTTGCAAATAATTTTAGTGGGTTCAAAATATTTTTCCGAATTATCGATGTTTAGAACAGACACCGATTTCCTTGTTTATTTACCGAAATGCAAAATATCATCACAACTTATCAAATATCTTTTTTAATGACCTAAACTAAGCCATTTTTCGATATAAAAAAAAAACTAAGCCATTTGTCACTTTTTTTACTTGAACACTTCTCTCCATTTTTCACTTAGTACTCTAATCAAATGTCTTCATTTAGCTACTCAAAATAAGCCACTTGTAACTTTTCTATTTGAACACTTCTCTCTCATCATGATTTTTTAACCCTAGTTAATTAGTGCCTATCATTTGCAACTCTTCTAAAATATGAGTTAAGTTTTCCTATTTCACTTCCTCATCTTGGCTGTAGCTCACCTCACCACAAACTCTTCGACTTCATAAGAATTTCTATCTTAGTTTTTAGAAAGAAAAGAGCCAACTCATCCCTATTTTCAAACCTTCATCTTGAAATCTTAATGCACTTTCCAATCTTGTCAAGCAAATCAAAAGTTCTAACTCATATCTTATTTCAGTTAACCTCTTAAATCTATCAAATTGGAGTTGTGTTTTTAGCCTCATCTATAAAGTCTTTATAAGATAAAATTCACGGATTCATTTATTTTTAAAGTTAATATCACGAAAAACCCCAAACCGGTACACTTGTAATAAATTTACCCCAAAGTAATTTTTTGACCATTAAAAATCCCAAACCGGTACACTTGTGACAGATTTACCCTAAACTAATTTTTTGACCATCATAAACCCCAAACTGGTAATATCAAACTAATTTTGTTGTTTTAAAATAATGAGAATTGTTAATTTGTGCTGGTTATTTTGCTTTCAAGGTGATTAAAGGCTTTGTGTTTTCAAAATTCCACTCAAGGTACTCTAGGGGTTGAATTGGCTTGATCCTCTTAGTACTCTTAATTCTTGTTTGATTTTAGCTTAAAGTATGAATAATATTATAGATATATGTTGTTAAAAGGAATTAATGATTACATGATGTGCTAATAAGAGGCAAGACTATGTATGAGTTATTATATATGATTTTTTTTTATCATGGGTGATGCTATGTTGATGATGGATGAGTTCTACTTGTACTTTTGTTACGAAATTGTTACTGATATCACATAAAAAGTCTAGTATGTTCATTATGCCATTAAAAGATACCATGAGTCATGCTATGTTCATGGTTGAATGATTTGAAGAGGATTTTGAATGACTTTGATGAGTAAAGGCATTAGAAAAGATGAAACTATGCATGTAAAAGGGGTAAAATACTAATTTTTTGAAATACACGGGCAAAAACGTAAATTCACAGCATATAAATGCTTCTGTGAATAATTAAATTTAATAATTAAAATGATTATTAGTTAGTGATTAAGGTAGATAAATTAAAGGAAATGAAATCGGGTAAAAAATCTAAGTACTGTAGAATGTGGACTATTTTGTAATTTCTAAAAGTTAGGGCAAAAGTACGCCAAAAGTGCCACAACTTGTGTACGGCGATCACTTTGGTGCCATAACTTTTTTTCGGATCACTTTTTTTTTTTGTAAGGATTTTTCGGATCACTTTGGTGCCAACTTTTTTGAAAAACGATCATTTTAGTGCCAATGCTTACGTGGCTCGCCGGAAATGCGATGTGGCGCTGACACGGCTCGTCGAAGAGGTCCAGTCAGCATTAAAAACAAAAAACGACGCCATTTAGCCCACTGACGTGTACTTTTAAAAAAAATTATATTATATTAAATAAATAAATAAATAAATAAAAGGCTGCAGCAGCGGCGAGGGAGCCCTCGCCGCTGATGCCGCCAACCCACCACCGCCAGGAAGGGCCGGCGGTGGTGGGCGCAGTGGTCGGCGAGGGTCGCCGGGCCCCGGGTCGGGGCCGCGACCCTCGCCTCGCCCAGCGAGGGCCGGATCCAGCGAGGCGAGACCTCGCCGCCGCGACCCGAGGCGACGGCGAGGTCGGCCTCGCCTTCGCCGGGCGGCGAGACCTCGCCGTCGCCCGGGTTGCGACGGCGAGGCCTCGCCTCGTCCCAAGCGAGGCCGACCCGACCATTGTCGCGACCCAGGCGACGCCGAGGCCGACCTCGCTGTCGCGACCCAGTGCGACGGCGAGGTCGGCCTCGCCTTTGCTGGGCGAGGCGAGACCTCGCCGTCACCTGGGTCGCGACGGCGAGGTCTCGCCTCGCCGGATCCGGCCCTCGCTGGGCGAGGCGAAGGTTGCCGGGCCCCAACCAGGAGCCGGCGACCCTCGCTGACCACTGCGCCCACCACCGCCGGCCCTTCCCGGCAGTGATGGGTTGGCGCAGCAGCGGCGAGGGCTCCCTCGCCACTGCTGCAACCTTTTTTTTTTTTTTTTTAATTATTATTATTTTTCTAAAAATTAAAAAATTTGAAAAAAAGCCACATAATTTTCACGTGTACAAATCAAACCATTTTTTTTTAATATAAATGTCAGGTCATCTTTTTGGCTGGAATTTTGGCCGGAGTCACTAAAGTGATCTATTTTCCTCCGACTTGGCACCAAAGTGATCCGAAAAAAAGTTATAGCACCAAAGTGATCGCCGTACACAAGTTATGACACTTATAGTGTACTTTTGCCAAAAGTTAGAGGTTTCATATTCTAAAACTGAAAATTATGGGGGCTATTTACATGCTAATGATGGTAGGTTCTTAGTTAGTCTTACAACTAATTGCCTAATCTAAACAATTTATCTATGTTGTCAAAATTTAGACTTAATTGCAAAAGTATATTGAAAAGTGGGTTATTTTGGTAATTTTACAAAATATGAGACATGGATATAATTTCAATAAGATTTCATATTGATCAAATAGCAAATGAATGTCCTTAGTTTATTAACTTGATTAGTGAAACTAGATTAAGAGAAAAATTGAGGTGCGGGCCATATTGGAATTAATGCTATGTGATATGTACAGATGTAATTATATAGCATGTAGTGTTGATATATCGTAGCGCATATGATTTAAAAGAAAAAGATTACTTAATTATGTAGAAAGCATCAAGAGATTAATATATTGTATATTGATGCACTATGACGAAGGAACGCCTATGTTGATATTCTTCGTGATATATATACACACGGTTATGTTGTTTTTATTATACATGTATGTAATTCATGTCATGTACGGAGTGAAATGAGAAGATAAGGGACCTTTGTCTGAAGGACTTGGGGCTAAGCATACATTTTAGTCTTAATGACAAATTGGGAATAATCATAATATCATGTGATGTACGACTATTGGGAACTCTAGGATTGATTGATGATTGTTTTATGAATAAGAGCTTGTGGATTTGCCTATGATGATTAATAGATATTTGGTTCCAAAATGATAATACGGGAAATGTCAAAAGATTAGTGTAATAATATTTGCATTATCATTATGTAATTTGGTAATAGTGATGATATGATGATTTTCATGTCAATGATGCCATAAGATGAAAACCTTTTCCATGATCTATCCGCCAGAAAGTGAACTCTCTTGTATGAGTATGTAAATAAGACTCTGGTAAAAAACATATGTTCTATCATCTAAAAACAGGACTATACAAGGTTGAGAGGGCATGAAGTCAGTTCATACACAAAATGATATGGCTTGTGTAGCCTGATGGCTTGTATAGTTTGTGATGTAATATTATGGTATATCCATCATCATGCGGTTATATATTAGTGTATTTATCCTCATTAATGTAGAGGATACCTCTAATGGATAGACTAAGAAACGTGACAAAGATGTGTTTATGATTTTGTCCCCCATGAGTTGATGGTGATGATGCATCTTTAGCCAATGGCGAGCAGAGAATAGATACACATCATGACATTGATACGTTCATTTGTGTGCATTTGAGTGTTCAGCGGAATCTTAGCTCATGACATCTATTCTATGCATTGCCCACATGATTATTGTCATGATGTATGTATTACATTACCTTAAACAAACTTAAATAATATGTTTAGAAAGTGCATGTGAACACTCGTTGTTTGAATATGTTGATCTCCTTACTACGGTAGTGGACAAGTGTTGAAGGAAAATCGACATGATTGGTTAGCTATTATAACTGATTTTATGAGTATGTGGATTCTTGATATGCTTGTAAATCTACGTTATATAACGTGCTTACAAAAGCTGAATTGGTTAACACTTCAGATTGGGATTATATTACAAGCACTAAGAATATATGTTGTATCTCTCGAGTGATTGAACTATTCTTTTATGAACATGTAAATAACTACGAAATAACTTGAATAAATAAATGATTGGTACATTTTGAACTATAGCGATTCCTCTAAATGCCCTCGAGTTTGGAGTTCGAGGGCACTAGATTAGCACTTCTGAAGATCTTTTTGAGGATTGGATCAGAGTGCATAACAAGAGTATAGGATGATATTTCGTACTGGGAGTTTGATTATGTATAAAAAATTGTATAATTGTAGACATTTGAGATTAAATTATTTATTATTTTGCTATTCAAATTGTATGAATTCCAGTCGTTACACATATGACAGAATTTATTGAAGTAATATCAAGAAGAACAAAATTAGTAAGTTGAAAAGAAAAGGAAATACAAACGGACTCATGTAGAGTAGCTCTTGAAGAAAAAACCAATGATCATATATACTATTATAAAAAGCCATTCTTAGGAGACGAACTCGATTTCTATTATCTACTAGAGTTTAAGTTGCGCTTTGCATGACTTTGATCCAAACTTTCGTAAGTCACTAATATTTGGAATTTTAATCAATATACATACCAAAGTTTGATGGATATGAAGGTATTGACAATTAGAAAAGCAATTTTTCTCTTTCTTGAAATAATAAGAGACTTATAGATATTGAATCTAAAGTTATTTTCAGAATATCTGAAACCAAGAATCACCCTGTCATGGGTGGCAAAATCAATATATTGTAGTAGTAACCAATAGTGAAAGGAAAAAAGAGAAAGATGTGAGTGCTTGCTGTAGTAACTTTGGCCTATGAAACTCTAGGATACTGTCATTTCTTTGGAGACGTTTCTCTTGTTTTATTACAGGAAGAGCCAATTAAACATCCAATTAGGGATAGGAATGGCTGTCGGTGTAGTCGGGCCAAAAATTTTCTTTTCATGAGGCCGAGTCCACATGGGCCCAAAAAATATAAATTAGAGATCTTTCTCTCTCATTTTTACCTACGCCACTTCTCTCACAAATTCTAAAAAAAATCCGACTTTCTAACAAATTCTCACCCGTTATACAAGTTTTCCCTTGCTATTTCAATCTTGAAATAGACCAAAATCACTATCCAACCCGCTTCCCATATGGTGAGCCAGTATCTCCAGATTAGTAGCGGCACATTGATTCCCTCACTACCCTGGAGAAGCAGGAACTTCCTACGTGCCCGCTCTATATGAGCGCCAATAAGAATTTCACAATGACAACAAGACAGTGAGCCACCGCCCCTCCTCGAGGCGATATCGACACCCCTCCCATCAGCGAAACCCCTATACCGCCACTACAACAAACCCTGAATGGTGCCGCGTAGACTTCGCACCAACGAACATATGCTATTTGGAAGACATTCGAAATCAAGGTCCTTCCTCATGTTACGAGTCAAGAACCTATTTGTATTTCTCTGAAGTTGTATTTCTATGATGTATTCGTACTTCATGTAAGTAAAATTGCATGGTGTAATTCTAATTAAAATTTTAATATATTGACATTTAATTTAAGAAATTATTTTAGAAAATTTTCAAAACAAAATTTACAAGATTTTTATTGGTTTTTTTTTAATTTTTTACTTATTATTTGATTTCCCTTGATTTTTTTCAATAGTTTTTGAAATTTTTAATTAATAATAGTTTATAAGTTAGATTAAAAAAAAGACAATTTCCAGGCCTAGGCATGATATATTTGTATTTTTCTGAAGTTTTATTTCTTTGATGTATTCGTATTTAATATAGGTGAAATTGTATGATGTAATTTTAATTACTATTCGTTTCATGGAAAATGTGGCGTTTTTGGAAAATGTTTTCCAAGAAGCCAATTTCAAGGAAAATGATAATATTTTCTGGTGTTCAGTTGAAACTTGAAAATGAACTGGAAAATATTTTTCACTGTTTGGTATTCGATTTGATTTTCTAGGGAAAATTACAAAAATTTTGAAATTTTTAATTATTTTTTAATTATCCAATTGTTTTTCTTTTTTCTCTTTTTTTTTTTTCCTTCCTTGGCCAGTCGCCGGCCACGGCAACGGCCGGCGACCAACCACAGGTGAGCTCTAGCCTCACCACAAGCCGGTGAGGCTCGAGCTCGCCAAATTTCGACAAGATCGAGCTCGCTCGAGGCTGGCGAGTTGGGCGAGGTTCGACCCTCGCCCGAGATCGCCAGAGGTCAACGAGGCTTTGGCTCCCTCGGGCAAGGTTGCCAAATGTCGGCGAGGTTCTGGCGACCTCAGGCGAGGCTCTAGCTCGTCAGATTCGGCGGGGCTCAAGCTCGCCGGCCTTGGGCGAGCTCGACCTCGCCACAAGCCAGCGAGTTCGAGCCTCACTAGCGAGCTTGCCGACCTGTGGCGAGGCTCAAGCTCGCCTGTGGTCGAAAACCGATCAAGGAAGAAGAAAAAAAAAATTTAAAAAAAAATTTAAAAAATAAAATAAAAATAAAAGGAAAATGTGTTATTTGAAAGAAAATGAGATGAAAGAAGATATGGAAAATTTCCTCACTTTTAAAGGTTTTTTTTCCATGACTAGTTTGTTTTCCGTGAAATAAACACCGAAAAATCAAGAAAAAATTTTCCTGGAAGTTTTTTTTTTGTGAAACGAACGGAGCCTAAGTTTTCAATATATTCATATTTATTTTAATAAATCATTTTAAAAATTTTTTAAACTAAAATTTACAAAAAAATATATGTTTGATTTTTAATTTATTGTTTGAATTCTCATAATTATTTCAATTATTTTTTTAATTTTCCAGTGATTGTTAATGTTATAAATTAAATAAAAAAGATAGAAACCAGGCCCAAGCATAATGTTATAAATTTTCCAGTTATTGTTTTTTTCTATCTTTTTTTTCCTCCTCTTTCCTCCAGTGGTCGGCGAGGGCTGGCCTTGCTTGAGCGAGGGTGACCCTTACCCAGGTGACGCCTGGCCCTACTAAATTTGGTGAGGCCGATCGGCGACACCAACCTCACCAAATCTGGCGTGGTCGACCCTTGCCCAGGTGACGCCTGGGCTTGCCAGATTTGGCAAGGACAGCCTCGTCGACGCTTGCCCTTGCTGGCCAATGGAGGAAAGAGGAGGAAAAAAAGAGAGAAGGAAAAGAAAATAAAGGGAAATAGAGAGAAAAAATAGAAAATTATTAAAATATTATTAAAAAAATGTCCGCTTCAGTGCTGACCGTGCCACGTAGGCTGGCTAGCGTTCACATCAGCAATATCCAGTCAAAATTAGTCGGAATGACTGAATTAGCTTTAAGTCAAAAGGGTTATGACTAAATTGGCACAAATGCAATTGATTTATGACTTTTTTGACACTTTTCCCCTCTCAATGGAAATGAAAGTTCGTGTTTTGCCTTCTTATAAATGGCTATTAGGAAACGGCAAAGTAAATTATGGACAACGAATATGGCTAATCAAGGGGCTCTTTAAGCCATTAAAAAGCTACTTAGAATGCTTCCCTTCATTATCTTCGTTCCCAATATTCGAAATCTCTAAAGTCATGCCAAATTTTCATCCAAAACATATAAGATTAGATTTTAGCTTTATTTCAGGTTAATTTTTTCTTAAATTTTAATTTTCTTATATTTCATTGCATTAGGTTTTTGTGGTTTTTTTTTTTTGGATAATGACACAAACAGTCCAAGAACTTTGGCCCAATGTGCAATTTGGTCCATGAACTTTTAATTTATTCAATGTAGTTCCTGAACTTTAGACTAATATTCAATGTGATCCCTAAACTTTTATTTTGTTCAATGTCATCCTTGAACTTTTGGTACATTTTCAATTCAATCCCTGAACTATATGAAAATGTTCAATGTAGTCCCTGAACTTGAATTAGTGGAAAGGACTGTATTGAACATTCTTATATAGTTTAGGGACTGAATTGAACATGTACCAAAAGTTCAGGGATGACATTGAATAAATTAAAAGTTCGGGGACCACATTGAATATTGGGGTAAAGTTTAGGGATTATATTGAACAAATTAAAAGTTCAAGAATCAAATTACAAATTTGGTCAAAGTTCAAAGACTGTTTGTGTCATTTTCCTATTTTTTTTTTCTTTTGGCATGTTGTTTTGGTTTTTTTCAAATTGGAAGCTGGAGCTTGAAGCACCGAGCATCCTCTCATGGACAAAAGTAGAAAGAGGGAGGTGGAGAGATTAATGGCTTCGTTATTAAAGTCCCTAGTTATATTACTTCTCATATTCTATAGCTTGAGTATTTGCTTTTGGTTTCTTATTTTTACTTTTAGATTATTATTTAACTTTGTAGTTTAAAAATAAGATTATTATTAATAAATGCGAAATACACCAATATAAATATATATGTAGTGACATTAAGGCTATGTTCGTTTCACGGAAAATGTGACGTTTCTAGAAAATGTTTTTCGGAAAGTCATTTTCCAGAAAAATAACAATATTTTCCGGTGCTTGGCTGAGATCTGAAAATAAACTGGAAAATATTTTCCATTGTTCGATATGGAAAATCTGATTTAAATTTCTTCCCTACACTCCTTTTAATAATTTTTTTAAATCAAAATTTTAATTATTTTAAAAAAAATTAATTTTTTTTATATTTCTTTTCTTTTCTTTTCTCTTCTTTTTTATTCTTTTATTTCTTCCTCTGCCGGTCGCCGGCCACGGCCTAAGGCCTCACTCGAGGTTGGCGAGGCGACGCTCGAGCTCGCCGGCCTAGCTTAAGGCCAAGCTCGAGCCTTGCCAGATCTGGCGAGGCAAGGCTACTCTTGACCTCGCCCAAGGCCGGCAAGGCAACGCTTTAGCTCGTTGGCCTCGCCGGAGGCCAAGTTCGAGCCTCACTAGGCCGGCTTTGCCTCGCCAGATCTAGCGAGGCCTCGCTTGAGGCCGGTGAGGTGAGGCTCGAGCTCACCGGCCTTGGGCGAGCAAGGCCAAGCCTCACTTGTGGCTGGTCGCCGGCCATCGTTGTGGCCGGCAACCGGCAGAGGAAGAAATAAAAGAATTAAAAAGAGGAGAAAAAAAAGATTAAAAAATAATTAAAAATTCAAATTTTTTAAAAAAAGAAAAATAAAAATAAAATAAAACGTGTTTTGTGAAAGAAAATGAGGAGAAATAAGATATGGAAAATGTTTTTCGCTTTCTGAAAAGCATAAAACATTTTCCTCACTTTTGAAGGTGTTTTTGCCATTGGTGGAAAATGTTTTCCATGACTAGTTTATTTCCGTGAAACGAACACTGGAAAATCCGAAAAAAGTTTTCTTGGAATTTGTTTTCTCTAAAATGAACGAAGCCTGGCTCCGTTTCTTTCGCCGAAAATAAATGATTTGAAAAATATTTTTCTAAAAATGATTACTTGTATTGCTTACAAAAATGAGTGAACAAAAAACATTTTCATTGTCCATGAAAAAGTCTACACATGAATTGTTGTCGGTTATAAAAAAAATTTTCATTCACTCATTTTTGTAAGCGATATAAGAGATTATTTTTAGGAAAATATTTTTTAAATCATTCATTTTTCACAAAATAAATGAAGTCTAAAATCACTCTAAATTTTTCATGATTTTTAAAACCTTAAATAATTTTTTGAATTATAACGGAAATTCAGAACTGGCTTTTCTTGTCTCAAAGTGCAACTAAACATGCTCCAATCTTTGCTTAAGTGTTGGGAAGGGGACGTCTAAGATAAAAGAAAGGGGAGGGCTCATATCAATTAATCTTGTAACTAAAAGGACAATTTGTAGTGGGAGAGGAAGTCGGGGATTTTTTTAAGCGGACTTTTTATAGTTTTGAGTTCCTTTCTAATGCCTTTCGATCGTGACGGTGCTCGCTAACTAAACCTTATTATAATTGGGCTTTCTACTAATTTACTAGTTAGTGATTATATACACATACTTGCCACATGCTCGTGCACATTTCACGCATAAGAAAATTTTAAAACATTAAAGTTCAATAAGAGATATTTACTCTAAGATTACTAAATACTTTTTGAATTTTACGCTACTAGAACTGAAATAACTATTTGACATCGACTGATAGCTGATTCAATGAAGGAGCGATATATTATGCACATATTCATTCTGACTATACTGTACTATATATAATCTTCATAAACAAGTTTGTAATGCAGTGTTAGCTTAGTTTCCTTTGGGATAATTACCAAATCAGTCATAAACGTATTGTATGAATGTCAATTCAATCCTAAACTTTTCAATTTTACTAATGTAGTTCTAAACTTTCATGCGAAATTCCAATATTATCTTTTCGGCCAATTGTTATCGGAAATTGCTAACATGACATCCGGTGAACGCAGACGTCCTATGTAGCACACCGATGTGAATAACTTTCCTTGAAATAACGTTCTAGTGGATTGCCACGTTAGTGAGTTTCGGTGGTAATTGGTCAGAAGGTCTACATTGAAATTTTGCTCAAATATTAATGACTAAATTGGTAAGTTTCCTGTTAATACCTTATAGAGCTCTCAAATAAAAATTATTTTCACTTACGTGCTATGTTTGCTATCCACAACAAAATGATTTTAACTTACGTCAAAGCACAAAGATCACATAAAGACACTATTTACATTTGTAAGTAACAATTAATTTCTTTTTCTTTTTTGCTAGACCAATAAATTTCATTATAATATAAAGTTAGAAGACACGGTTATTTTGAAAAACAAAAAGGAAAGAAAAAACTTTCTACTCGGATATATGGTCTGAAACGCCTTTATTATTTTATAAAAGGAAGCTATTTTTTTTCTTTTTTAATCCAATTTATTGCTTTTCCAATCATTTCCACTATTCTCGAGAGGGAAATTGACTATAAGTTTTGTATGTAAATTCCACTTTTCGTTCAACATATAGGTCAACTAAACTAGAAAGATGACTTAATTTATTAAAGAAAAATCAAGAGCAACAAAAGTAATAAGGTAAAAAGAAAAGGAGATCCAGGGGGTGTTTGGTTCAGCTTTGGGAAGGGGCTTTGAGCCCCGAAAGCCCCTTCCCAAAATCTTGGAGTGTTTGGTTCGAAGATTTGGCCTAGCATTGGCCAAATGCTAGCATTCCACGAATGCTACTGTTCACCAATATATTTTTTTTTTTTTGGTTTGAAGTCGTTCTTCACCAGTAACCGACGAGGGCGGCCGTGAGGGTAGCCGGCGAGGAGAAGGGCCGGCAAGGTCGGGCGTGACACCGACGAGCCGCGGATCTGCCACCGCAAGCGGTCGCTTGAGCGGGCGACCCTTGGCGGGTCGCACGACCCGGGCGACGGCCGCTGAGGTCGCGCGACCCGAGCGGCCGTCGCCCGGGTCGTGCGACCCCGCCGAGGGTCGCTGGCCTTGGGCGACCGCCGACGGCGGCAGATCGGCTCGCCGATGCGGATCTATCTCGCCGGCCGTGAGGTCGCCGGCGCGGTTCCGGCGATGGTAGGTTTTATTTTTTTTTTTAATAAATAAAATAATTCTCAAAGTCCATTTGCAAAAAAATTTACCAAACACTATATTTTGGCCAAAGTAGCTTTACAAAATATTTTTACCAAACACCATTTGCATTTCCCCAATTGGCTTTCACCCAAAGGTATTTGCATTCCCCAAGTAGCATTTTCAAAGTTGAACCAAACAGGCCCCCAAACGGATTCATATAAAGTTGCTCTTGAAGAAAAAAAAACAATAGCCATATTTACTATCCTAACCGTTCTAATCAAACCAACTCGTTTTCTATTATCTAACTAGACGTTATAGCTCGAGCTTTTGGCGAATTTCATGAAGTATTTACATTTTGGATATGAAGGTATTGACAAGTAGAAAATATGATCTTTCTCTTTCTTGGATTAATAAAGTCTTATAAATATTATATCTGAAATTATTTTAAGAACATCTTGAAACCTAGTATCGCTCGCTCGTAGGTGGCAAAACCGATATGTTGTAGTTGTTAAAATGGAGAAAGATATGTGTGCTAGCTATAGTAATTTTTGGCCCTATGAAAATTTAATATATTGTCATATTTTTTGTAGATGTTACTCTTACTTTATTTTGTCCACAGCCAATCAAACATCCAATTAGGGATATGAATGGCTACATGGCCGGGCTCGGCCCAAAATTTTCTCCTTTATGAGGCCAACTACATTGCATGGGCCTAGACTGACCCGGTGACCATTCGACAGTCGGGCACGGCCGGCCACATTTTAAATAAAAATAAGGAAAAATGACATAATCAGTCTCTGAACTTTGGCCTAATTTGCAATGTGGTACATGAATTTTTAATTTATTCAATGTAACCCTCCAACTTTAACCTAATATTCAATGTGATCTCTGAATTTTTAATTTATTTAATGTCGTCTCTGAACTTTTGGTACATGTTTAATTTAATCCCTGAACTATTTGAAATTATTCAATGTAGTTCTTCCATTAATTCAACTTCAGGGATTACATTGAACATTTGCATATAGTTTAGGGACTACATTGAACATGTATTAAAAGTCCAAGGATCAAATTGAACAAATTAAAATTCATGGACCACATTGAACATTAGGCCAAAGTTTAGAAACTATTTGTGTCATTATTCCTAAAAAAAATCGAAAAGCTTTCTGTAAAGTAGAGATCTCTCCCTCTCATTTTCACTTCCATCCGTCTCTCACAAATATCTTAGGGAATAGGTAGCACCTCAAGTCGACGCGAAGCAATACATCATAGTGTTTTCAGCGATATTTCAAGCTTACTTGGACTGAGTGGTTCAAACTTTAGCGCGAAAATTCTTCATTTTAAGATGAGACAACTGCATTATCGGTGCCATAAGTGTGACTTTTCCCCACCCTCCAATAATCTTTAAGGTGACTTTATCAGGACACATAAGTCATCGCCCTCTTGTTTGTACTTGGTGCTGAATTACAGGTCTATTTGTCACCCGCGTGCAGCACGCGCCATAAGTCTAGTGACCAGTCGAACATGAGTCGACCTCGTCAACGCTTGTATGCTGAGTTGAATTTTCTAAACAGGAATTTAAGCCCAAAGTTAAATGGTCTTCTACGTAACATGACTTGCTCTTTTGTTTTCTAACGCATGACTTGCTAAGTCCACGGGTTCTCGAACTTCTTGGGGATTGAATTGTGGGCCTTTGGACCCACAAAGAAACTTCCAAGGTTTTTCTCCGGTTCATTGATTTTGCATCCTCCATGTTCGGGACCTGCAGTTTACCTCTTCTGCCATGAGTCCAAGGTTTGGCAATTACTTCTGATAACAAGATTCAGATTTGCTCCAATACAATCATTTCTTAATAATCTTATTATTGTGGCACGACAAACTTCTAACAAATCAAATAGCAAAATGTCCCTGACAAATATTTCTCCATAGGCGGTCTTCATGGCCGGAAGTGTTTGCAACAGGGACCCAGCAGCAAAACCCTCGAAATCTTGAAAATTAACCATAAAAGTTGTAGAAATACAGCATTGTACTCTGAGTTAGCTATTCAAATTGGCATTAGGGGCTCTCTAACTACTCTCGGATCAAAAGTTATAGTATTTTTATCAAACGTCGCACAAACTCTTATTCCAAGCTCGCCCTGCGGTTGTTCACTTGTCCGGATGCCCCAGAAAATCTTTAGAAATTACGTACGCATCAAATTGGATTTGGGTTGTCACGATTAGTATTGTACAAAGTTAACCTAAAATGAATTTATGGGTCTTGAAGAAAAGTCAAAGTCTTTTTGTGGACTAAATTATGGCCTTTGGATCCAACAAATTTGAATGGTCAATCTCATGCTTTTAGTTGGCCGAGAGAACTTAAGAACACCGTTATCTGGTCTTTCTGCTTGCTCTGTTTTAACAGATCAAGCATGGAAGCAACTTTGCCAAACCTGAGAATGCATTTAGTACCAGCTTTTATCAGCCTCATTCTCGTCATACATCAAACTCACTCCAAGACTTGTATTGTCTATGCTTCCTATCCCGGAAATGAAACTGACAGGACGGCATTGTTTGCCTTCAAGGACAAGATGATTGAAGATCCTCAAGGTATCATGGGTTCTTGGAATGAGTCTGTTAGTCACTGCAACTGGCTAGGAGTTTCTTGTAGTCGCCGCCACATGGGAAGAGTCACCGCCCTCGACTTGAAGAATCAAAAGCTCGTTGGCACAATCCCTCCTAACATAGGGAATCTCACCTTCTTGAGGCGTATTGATCTAAGGGCAAATCGGCTCCGAGGCAACATTCCAGAAGAGTTCGGGAGGCTGTTCAGATTGAAGACTCTCCTCCTCAGCTACAATGAACTTGGAGGGGAGATACCACGGAATTTGTCGTCTTGTGCAGTTATACAATACCTTGATTTGCGATCCAATCGGCTCATTGGGAGGATACCTGACGAGCTTCAATATTTAGTTGAGAGAGAACTCACTCATTTTCGGGTCTCAAAGAATGATCTTACTGGAGGGATTCCAATTTGGTTAGGGAATGGATCTTCACTTATATGGTTACAGTTGGCCGACAATGACCTAAGAGGTCAAATACCGGCCGAGCTCGGAAGCATCTCAAAATTAGAAGTCTTACTATTATCTTTTAATAATTTGACAGGACGTATCCCTTCTTCTGTATACAATCTTACATCACTTGTTCACCTCGATGTAGTGGTCAACAGCTTATATGGTGAAATCCCTTCGGAAATTGGCAACTATTTTCCTCGTCTCCAGGGGCTTTACCTTTCGAGCAACGGATTTTCAGGGCAAGTACCACCTTCATTGCCTAACGCAACTGGACTTGAATATCTTTCTCTATCTTCTAATAAGTTTACAGGAAATGTGCCGGCCAATCTTGGAAGCTTGATGAATCTTACGGCGGTGAGTTTTGCCAATAATCAGTTACAAACAGGACCCGACGGCTTAAGTTTCATCACTGATTTAACCAACTGCACAAAACTGAAAGTGTTTGATTTCGGCCACAACAAATTAAGAGGAGAATTACCTGCTTCCGTTGCTAATTTCACGAATACGCTTCTGAACTTACACCCGGGATCAAACCAGATCACAAGTAATATGCCTCCAGAAATTCAGAACCTGAATGGCCTACAGAGGCTGGCGATATATAACAACAGGATCAGCGGTGAAATTCCCCATGGCGTTGGTAAGCTCAAAAATTTGACGATTCTTTTGCTATGGGGTAATAGGATTTCTGGGCCAATTCCTTCCTCCCTTGGAAACGCCACCCAATTGCTTAGCCTGCGACTTCAGTATAATCAATTAGAAGGCAACATTCCCCCAAGCCTTGGACAGTGTCTACAATTGCAATCACTAGTACTATCATATAACAACCTCAATGGTACAATCCCCAAAGAGGTCATCGGCCTTTCTTCTCTATCCCGCAATCTCCAAGTTGCTCGAAATTCCTTAACAGGGCCATTACCCCTTGAAGTGGGTAACATGAGCAAAATTGTGGATGTTGACCTCTCTGACAACAGGCTAACCGGAGAAATACCAAGCACTTTGTCCCAGTGTCTGATGCTGCGAAGCTTGGACATGGCAGGCAATTTTTTTGAAGGAAGTATACCGCCTTCTCTAAGGACCCCGATTGGCCTTCAGTACCTCAATCTCTCGACAACAGATTGTCCGGTCAAATTCCCATCTATTTCGAGAATTTCACTGTGCTCGAAGTTTTGAATCTGTCCTTCAATAGCCTTGAAGGAGAGGTACCGCAGGAGGGGATTTTTAGAGATAAAAAGCGCATATCGGTAATCGGAAACAAAGAACTATGTGGGGGCATCAAGGAACTTGGACTTCCTGCATGCGAAGTTCGCGGCACGAAGAAGCGGAGAAAGCTTCCGAAACTGAAATTAACTATCGTGGTAACTGTCTCGTTTTTAATCATGTTGACATGCTTCATTGTTGTTGTGTACTGGAGGAGGAAATCTAGGACGAGACCTAGCGCTGCATTGCCAACAGATGAGCGCTTCCGAAAGGTTTCCTATGCAAAGCTCCGCCAAGTGACCGATGAGTTCTCGCCATCTAATTTGATTGGCCAAGGGAGCCACGGCTCTGTGTATAGAGGAATGCTAGATGGAAATCGACTGGTGGCAGTGAAAGTGCTCAACCTAAAACAAAAGGGGGCTTTTAAAAGCTTCTTGGCAGAATGTGAAGCGCTGAGAAACATACGCCACCGAAATCTTGTCAACATCATCACTGTTTTTGCTCGAGCATCGACTTCACAGGTGCGGAATTCAAGGCTCTAGTCTACGACCTGATGCGAAATGGTAGTTTAGAACAGTGGTTGCACCCCAGTGAAAATCAGCTCGACATGCTAAAGCTCAATCTCAGCCAGAGGTTAGACATTGCCATTGATGTGGCTTCTGCCATTGAATATCTTCACCACCGTTGTCAGACGAGCATTGTACACGGTGATCTAAAGCCAAGCAATGTTCTTCTTGATCTTGACATGGTAGCTCGTGTGTGTGATTTCGGGCTAGCACGATTTCTTCGCGGAAGCACAAACCTAGATGCTTCTCAATGTCAAGCAAGCTCCAGTGGTTTAAAAGGAACCATCGGCTATGTAGCTCCAGGTATGTTAGCTCTTCTGCTTTCTAATCATACTGGTTCAAGCTAAGTACTAAGTACTCATCTGACTTGACAAAGCCGATGTTGATTTCTAGAATATGGCCTCGGTGGTACTTCATCGTTGCTGGGAGACGTGTACAGCTTCGGGATACTATTGCTCGAGATGTTCACAGGAATAAGACCTACAGATGTTATGTTTAAGGATGGATGGACCCTCCACGAATTCGTCAAGACTGCTTTACTCGAAGGCACGGTAAAGATCCTAGACCCTTCACTGCTATCTTCGGAGCATCTTGCGGGGATCAATGGTGGCCAAATTAGTGATGTCGACATGGTAAGATTTGAGGAAGGGGTTACTGCCATTATGAGAATTGGAGTCCTCTGCTCGGTGGAACTTCCGGTTGAGCGCATGGACATGACGAATGCTTTATCTGAGTTATGTGCAGTCAGAGAGAAGTTTCTCAGTCATGGCATGTAAGATTAGGACGAGGATTTAACTTCTCTTGTTGCATTTCCAATTCCTTTTTAGTTTCTTCGCAGTGCCTGAATGTAAACGCAAAATGCAAGTCTACTGCTTCATGTATGTGAGAGGCAAAGAATTTGCTATCTCTATATTCTTAAGCCAAATAAACGCCTTTCTCTTCAACTACAGAAGAGCCTGCTTCAGGAGATAAATAACATCTTACTAGTTCTTTTCTCGGATTTATTTCAATGCATCATAAGTCATCCGTCCCCTCGGAAGGAATTTAACAAAGAAACAGCTAAATGCAAGTTCATCGACATGGTTACAGAGCAAAGCAAATACAGTGACTTGCTGACTATGGTAATTTAAAAAACTTGACAAATTAGTAAGCATTTTCGTTAAGCAAATGAGCAAGACATGTTGCTGGTGAGAAACAATCAAGGACAGAGCAAGATCAAAGTGACATATACGTGATGGTTACAATTGAAGGCAAATGCTACTTTTTCTTGAGCTTTTTATTCAATGTTCTTGATGAAGTCTTGAATCAACCTTCCAATAGAATCATACGAGGACCCGTCTTCCTTCACGGCGTTCCTAGCCACCTCCCTCATTTCCTTCACCTTCTTCTTTATCATTGCCGCGCCACCACCCATCAAGCATCCGACGGCCCTCTCTATCTCCTCCGTTGGCACCAGATGGCCGCCAACGCCGTTCTCCCAGTAGTCCAGCCACAACTCCACCACTAATCACAGTTCCTTCACCATCGTGAAGGCGTTCAACTACTGCTCTGCGTATATGGGCCACATCAGGATTGGCACTCCGTGCCACAAGCTCTCTAAAATGGAGTTCCAACTATAGTGAGACATGAACCCACCAATGAATGCGTGCGCCAACACCTCCACCGGAGGGTGAGAAATTTTATACGGATTTTCACATTTTACCTCAACTATGCTTGCAACGACCTGGTCCAACGAGGGCGGGAAATGGTCACTGGGTTAGAGAACTTGGATAAGAAGCGGCTCCTAGCAAGCTTTCAAGATAGCAAAGGGGGCAAGAATGAACCGATTTGTACACCGAATAGGGGGAGAGCATGTCAGGGATATAATTTGGAAAACTGGAATTAACTTCTTTTTTGTCGAAAAAACTGGTTTTAACTCACGAAGGTGCCTTTTGACCTAAAGGCAAACTTTGCTTTGAAACTCCAAAGTTAAGCATGCGTGGCCTAGAGTACTATCAGATTGGGTGACCTCTTAGAAAAATGTCTATCTATACACCAAAAGACAAAACCGTGAGGCTTAAGATGGGATTGGCCAAAGCGGACAATACATCAAGTGAGTTAATCCAGGGATGTCACAATATGGTAGTAAAGCGAGACCCCTTCCAGTAGGTGTATGGTTTAGGGAAGAACCATACGGAAGCTGGTGGGCCTATAATAACTTAGTCCGATGAGGGCGGGCAGCGGTCGCCGGGTCAGTGATTTCCAGCCAAAATTAGCCGGATAGACTATATTGGAGAATCGTCAAAAGTTTAAGACTAAATTGACTAAATTACACATTTAAGCCATCTGTCCTCATGAATTTTGTTTTTATTACCAGTGCCTACTGACCACATAACAGAATGTCAGATTGTATCCCTTCCCAACAAAATGCTTTGCCTACTGACCAGCAGGGTATGAAGAACCAACAAAAGTGGATGATTTGATTTTGAACGAGGAAGATAAATGGGATGAACAGACCCTATACAAACTCTTTGACGAGCAAATAGTTATTGAAATACTAACAATTCCCCTGAAGACTCAAATTTCGCAGGATAAACTTGTACGGACAGGAACTAAATCGGGTCAGCTTACCGTGAAGAGCGCCTATACATTGGAGAGAAAAGAGGTAAAACAAGATTCCACAGCACAGGCCTCAACATCATACCAGCCACCCCACAAGCTTTGGAAACGTATTTGGCGTCTGAATATGCCCCCAAGAATCAAAATTTTCCAATGGAGCTTATGCCAAAATGCAATCCTTACCAGAGATAACCTATTCGGGAGAAATATAATAGCTTCACCCACTTGCCCTTTTTGTAATCAAGATGCGGAAACAGTGGAGCACCTCTTCTTGCTCTGTTCTTGGACCGCTTCTATTTGGACTGCTCCTACGCTACAAGTCATAATTTCAAGGTCAGGGTTAGCAAGAATCGAAGATTGGTTACAAGCTTACAGTACCCACTATGTAGACCCACCTTCCCTCGACACGGTGGCTTGCGTTCTCTTGTCAATTTGGAAGGTGAGGAACAATTTTGTATTTCGGCAACAAATCCCAAACCCAGCGACCTTAGTGATTTTTAGAGATGGAATGGGAAAAAAGATGAAGCTTCAATCGGAGATCGGAGAATTACCTTGACATTGGATTCCACCGAGAGGCCGAATCTTAAAAATGAATATCGATGGGTCGTTTGGGGATAGAACAAACACCGGAGCTATAGCCTGCGTGATCCGCGACTCGCCGGGGATGATCATTGATGGGTTCGCCAATTCTGTAATTGCACTCCACCTTCCATGTCGAAACCCTATGAGCTCTCTCTCTCTCTCTCTCTCTCTCGTGGAAAATAGGAGAAGTGAAGTACTTGAAGTGGTGTCAGGCTGTTCTGAGTTGTTGGTAGAAGCTATTCCAAATGGAAAAATAACACAAATAATTCTTAAACTTTAGCTCAATATGCAATGTGGTCCTTAAACTTTTAATTTTTCAATGACATCCTTGAACTTTTGATACATATTTAGTTTAGTCCCTAAACTATTTGAAAATGTTCAATGTAGTCCTTCCATTAATTCAAGTTCAGGGGCTATATTGAACATTTTCATATAGTTCAGGGACTACATTGAACATGTACCAAAAGTTCAGAGACAACAGTAAACAAATTAAAAGTTCAGGGATCACATTGAACATTAGGCTAAAATTCAGGCACTACACATTGGACCTAAGTTTAAGGATGGTTTGTGTCATTATCTCTTTCCAAATCTATCGAAGCTCCGTGGGAAGTAGTACAATCTCTAATATCTAAGGCCCAGTGGTCCATGAGCTCATTTGCACACTTGAAGCTAGCCCACCGCAAACATGAGGCTAATTTTGTTGCGGACTGGGTAGCGAAGACCCAAAGATTAAATTCTCTGCCTTAGTAATTGGTTAGCTCTACCTTGTCTGAATGCTCCCTTAGTGAGCACGTGTGTTTGAGCACTTTTCATCGAATAAATTCGCATTTCGACAAAAAAAATAAAATTGACCGAATTGAAAAGTTAAAGATTGAATCGACCTCTATACGATAAATTTAGGATATTTTCTCAACAGAAAAGAAGTTATAACGATGCTTTTTTCCCCCACTCAAATAACACGGGCAACAATATACTTTTGTTTTTTTTTTTTTCGTCGAAACAATGCACTTTTGTTTGTGTGAGAGAATTTTGATGCACCCGCACAGTCAAACGTGGGTGCGAGACGGAGAAGGTATTTGCTTCCTGACAAAATAGAGATATAACGGGAAACGGGTGAATGAAATTACCTGTTATATTGATGAAGTAAACATCACTTCCTTCACAATTAAAAAAAAAAGGCTTTGAGAAAATATAGATACGTTAATTAAGTTGGGCCTTGATTAACGAGCTCCGGTATAGCTCATTGGTCCGCAGATACGATTGCTACAATCACATTTCGATAAATGAAAATCGATCATGATGAAAAAAATAGAAATATACAAAGTGCACGCTATATATAAATTTTGGAGAAATCGCGGACCTTTAATTTCGGGCTACATATTGACGAAATGTGAAATTGGTAAAACACTTACTAAACTCCCGAAACACATCCGCTCGAGCACAATAACCACAAAGAGCAAAAACTTCTTTTTTCATAATGAAAGTACGACGAGTATAATTCTGTAAACCCCCAGCAAATTCTAAAGTAATTAATAATTTTCAAAATGATAAGAATAAATCGCAATAAAATACTTTGTATAAAAAGTTTTATAAAGAAATGAAATGAAGTAGCACAAGGGCTATACTTGACGTGGTTTGGCCGTCATTTTGCTGCTTGGCCAACCTTGGGATTGAGACACCTTGGATGTAATCTCGAGGGGGACAAGGTAATCCTCTTTCTTCTCTCGGAAGAGCTTCCCTCTACCTAATGGGGTAGCTTCGTTTCTGTAAAACCCTAACTGCCTCATTTCATCCCTGAAAGCAAAAATGCAGTTTTTTCTGTCTCAGTCATCACAAATCATTAATCGTTTATAGAAATCCACTTCTGTAAACACTAAAGCTCCACCCAAAATCCTTTCTCCCCTTTCGATCTACTGCACACAAATAGCTTGAAATGCCTTCGTCTAACACTTGAGTCCTTCTCTGCAGCTGGGAACCCACTGTGAAGGGTAAGCAAATTTTGCTTGATCCTGTGCTGGGAACTCCAGTAGTTTGGACTTTGCATCACCACCATGGAGCCGTATGAAGATTCAGACCAGAGACTGGCCCTTCTCTGCAAAAGATTACGAAGAATGTGGTCAGATAAAGTCACTAAAAATGTGGAAGAAATTCTTGCATCAGCGAAAGCAAAGGATGGTCGTTTAACTCTGATAGGGCAACTTCTCAAAAACCCTAAAATCATTTTTCAAGCCTTCCAAAGCACAATGAGGAGACAATGGCGTGTGGAGAATGTTGATTTCACACCATTAGAGCAAGGTATTTTTGCCATTACTTTTGATTCTGAAGCTGCGAATAAAAAAGTGATGGACCAAGGTCTATGGTCCTTCATGACTAATCTCTTGATTTTGAAGCATTGGGAACCAAATACCACCACCTTGTGCTATAATTTTGACTCTTGTGATTTCTAGGTACATATTCTGGGGATCCTTTTGAGTGGATTTCTGAGGAACTAGTTCGTGGTGCAGCTGGAAATATAGGGCAGGTGCATGAAGCTAAAGTAGAGACTAAAGGTATGGTGTCCTATGGAAGGGCGAGAGTGATTTTGGATTTGAATTTACCACTGCAGTCTATAATGCTTGCTAATAATGGAGGTAAGAAAATCTAGCTAGACTTTAAATATGAGAGGCTCCCGTATTTTTGCTTCTCTTGTGGGAAAATAGGTCATTATGCTTATGATTGTGAGGAGGTGCCATTTAGAGACGAGGATTTTAACATTGATGAGGAGAGATTATTCGACTCATGGCTGAAGGCTGAGGTAAGCAGTAAAAGTCCATTCCGGAAGTTATTTCATGGCAAAGACTCAATTGAACCTATGGAAGAGGAAAGAATCCCGAAGACACTTACCCACTCCGGACAAATAGTACTTTATGAGAAGGACAAATCTAGCCCCATCAAGCAACTTCAGCACAATAACAAGGACAAAAGAAAGAGTGAACTTACTGAAACATGTAACTCAGCCATTGAGAGTGAGCATTTGTTGAAATTTTCCGATATATTGGCTGGAGACCAGGCTCTCCCCAGGGAACTTGATTTAACAATTGTACCTACTAGTTCCAACAAGAAGAAACAAAGTGGACAGAAAACTCCTGTGAGTAAGAAGATCAAAAAGTTCAGTCCCTACAACTCTCAAGGGAACAATATGCTACTAGTAGATGAAGACCAACTTCTTGAAACGCCAATCCAGGTATTGGAAGGCTCAGAAAAAATGGGCTGTTGGCTAGCCCTAATAAGCCATCGGGGTCAAAATGAAGATTTTAAGTTGGAACTGTCAGGGGTTGAGCACACCTCTGACAGTCCAAGCTTTGAGAGCCTTAGTGGCTCAAGAAAGGCCCGAGGTACTATTTCTTATGGAAACAAAAAGTCAAGAAGAGAAGATTTACAGATTAAGGAGGCGGTTGAAATTGGATGAGTGCTTTGTTGTCAACCCAACTGGGATAAGGGGAGGCTTAGCAATCATGTGGAATGTTTCTGCTGCTCTTTCGGTTTTATATGCTTCAGCTGAATCGATAGACATTGTATGTGAAGAGGAGAATTATAAAACTAAAATGAGAGTGACATTTGTACATGCACCAACAAACTACCAAGCAAAACTCAGGGTGTAGGATGAAATACATAGAATCAGCGAGATGAATCAGCTGCCTTGGGTTTGCATGGGGGACTTCAACGAAATCATGTATCATTGGGAAAAGGTAGGGAAAAGATTGGCCGAGCGTTATAGACTTCATGCATTTAGGGAGTTTCTGTATAGATGCGTACTAATGGACCTTGAAAGTAAGAGTTACGCATTTACCTGGTCAAATAATCGTGAAGGAGAAGAGCTTGTGAAGGAAAGACTTGATATAGCAGTAAACAACTTCAATTGGAGGCTAGAATTCCCTAAGGCAGAAGTATATGCATTACCGGCTATTGGTTCTGACCATAGCCCGATCATATTGTCCATTTTTCAAGCCCAAAAGAGGAGGAAGAAGAATTTCAGCTTCGAAGCATTTTGGCTAGAGGATGAGAGATGTAAAAGAGTAATCAATAAGGCCTGGACTTCTCCCACAAGGAAAAATGCGGGTCTCTTGGTCAGGCTGAAAAAGGTTACTGTTGCATTGCAGGGCTAGAGTAAGAAGAAATTTTCAAATGGACAGGAAAGAATAAAGCAATTAATGGAAGAAATTAAGTGCCTGACAAACAGTCGAAATGCTGAAAAGGGAAAAGAACAACTAGAAAAGTTGACAGAAGAAATTGAAACGCTATGGAGTTAGGAGGAGATGTATTGGGCAATGCGTTCGAGGATTAATTGGCTCAAGTGTGGGGATCGAAACAGTACGATTTTTCACGCCACTACCATATAGAGGAGATAGCGAAACAAAATTTCAATGCTCAAGGACTCAGAAGGCCACTGGAACCGGGACCAAGAACAAATAAAAACGATGACATATGACTTCTTCAGAGAGCTATACAGCTCAGTTGGGCTTCAAGACTTTACTCCACTGCTTGAAAACTGCTCTTGTCGTGTGAAGGAGGAAACAAACATGAGCCTGTTAGATGAAGTAACACTAGAAGAGGTAAAGCAAGCAATGTTTCAACTTGGAACTTCAAAAGCACCGGTCCATATGGCTTGAATGGCCAGTTCTTTCAGCACTATTGGGAAGACATAAAGCTGGAAGTATTTTTAGAGGTGAGTAAATTTTTCCAAACTGGAGTGCTAAATCCTCAATTGAATAGAACACTTATCTCTTTGGTGCCAAAAGTAGAAAACCCAAAGAAGCTGGAAGAGTTTAGACCAATAAGCTTGTGTAATTTCGCATACAAGATCATTTCAAAGGTGCTAGCTAATAGGCTAAAACCATGGCTTCTAGATTTGATAGAAATTGAACAGAGTGCCTTTGTAGGAGGACGGCAAATCCAAGATAATATCCTAGTTGTCCAGGAAGTTTTGCACCAACTAAGGGTTTGAAAAAGAAAACAAAAATTTCAGGCGGTGTTAAAGTTAGAAATGCAAAAAGCATATGATTGGATTGAATGGGACTTTCTAGAGGCATGTATGATTAGAATGGGGTTCAATGAAAGATGGGTGAATTTGATCATGCAATGTGTTACGACAATCTCATTGAGTGTCTAGTTGAATGGGGAACCCTTGCCTTACTTCCAACCTACAAGAGGAATAAGGCAAGGGGACCCTCTATCTCCATACTTATTCATATTGGTTACTAACTTCCTATCAATGTTGATGAAGAAATCTGTGCAAGATGGCACCATAAAAGGGATAAAATTAAATAGACATTGCCCGGTACTATCTCACCTACTCTTTGCAGATGATTCAATCTTTTTTCTAGATGGAAAGTTACAAGAATGTCAGAACTTGGCTACAATCCTTCACCAGTATTGCTTTACTTTAGGGCAAGCAGTTAATTTGAACAAGTCAGGTATATATTTTAGTAAGGACTGCCCTAGTGAATTAAGAAGGAACATGGCAAGAGAACTAAGAGTCCCAGAGATTGATAAGATGGGAAAATACTTAGGTATTCCCTGTGATTGGGAAGCATCCAAAAAGCAAATGTTTGTTTGGATCTTGGCGAGGGTAAACATGAAGCTGGAAGGGTGGAAAGAGAACACAATGTCTAAAGCAGGCAAAGAAATTCTCATAAAAACAGTAGTCCAAGCATTACCTCAATGTGCGATGTCCATTTTCAAGATCCCAGTTTCAGTGTATTAGGCAATTGAGCAAAAAATAGCAGCATTTTGGTGGAAGAATCAAACCTCTAAAAAAGGAATATACTGGAGGAAGTGGGAACTGCTAAAGCAAAGAAAAGACAGGGGAGGCCTTGGTTTTAGGGATTTAATATCCTTTAACAAGGCCATGCTTGGGAAACATGTTTGGCAATTAGCACAAAACCCTACAACTCTGTGTAGTCAGATTTTAAAAGGAACATACTACCCCGAATAAGAGTTTCTGGATGGCAAAGAAGGGATCCAGACCCTCTTGGGGATGGCAAAGCATATTAATGGGGAGAACAGCAATTGAAGACTCGGTCATGTGGTCAGTAGGAAATGGGAAAAACATTAACATAAGGGAAGATAAGTGGCTCAAAAGGGGAATTATAGGGGGACCAGCTAATGTTGGAGATCCAACAAAGGTTGCTGAATTGATAAACCAGGAGGAAACCACGTGGAAGGAACCAATCTTGAGAAGATTGTTTGACGAACAGATAGTGAGTGAGATCCTCACAGTCCAAATCAGACCGCAGATGAACGTAGACAAGCTGGTCTGGACTGGAAAGAGAGAAAGAGAGTACACCGTAAAGAGTGGCTACAACACTATTTGCAAAAACGACAGCAAAGCAAATACAGATCAGGCCTCCTATTCTCACCAAACTTCAAACAAACTCTGGAACATAATTTGGAGCATGGAAACTCCCCACAAAATCAGAAATTTTATTTGGAATGTATGTCAAAATGCTCTCCCAACAAAGGAAAATTTATACAGAAGGAAGATTAGACCTGATCCTACCTGCCCAATTTGCCGAGCGCATGTCAAAACCCCGGAGCATTTATTCCTTCTTTCCAAGTGGACAAAGGTAGTGTGGGATGATCCTGTACTAAATATCCAGATCTCTGAATATCAAACTTCCAGAATCAAAGATTGGCTGATAAATTACATACCCAGCAGAAAGAACTCACCAGAATTTGAACTAGTCTCGGCTGTACTCTAGAAAATCTAGAAAGCAAGAAATAGCCTCGTCTTTAGAAGGTTCCTTTCGGATCCGAAGTCTCTGGTCGAATCAGGGTAACAAATACTCAGAAACTTTAGTAAATGGAGCAACTTGCACAGAAAATTAGTAGCTGCAAACAAGGAGGAGGAGGATAGCTGGATTCCTCCATAAAGGGGAGAAATAATAGTAAATATTGATGTAGCGCACCAACCTGGATCATTTGAAGGATCAATTGCTTGTGTGTGCCGCAACTCATCCGGGATTTTGATCAATGGCTTCGCAAAGAACGTCCTCGTCTCCTCCGCCGAGCAAGCAGAAACCCTAGCCATGGTGGAAACTCCGAAATTTCTCTCTCCACGTGCGGGCGAAAGACTGACTTTGGAGTCAGACTGTCTTAGTTTAGTGAGAAGTATGAAGTCTTCAGTACAGCTGCCGTGGGAAGAACGCGCACTTATCAGCGAAGCCCGTGGGCTGATTTCTATTTTCTCTAATTTAAAGCTAGTCCATTGTAACAGGGTCACGAATGGTGTGGCTGACTAGGCAGTAAAGATCTACAGGAAAAAAGCACTCACCGAAAACTGGTTGACCTGCTCTCCGCAGGCCCTTAGAGATCTGCTCTGTTATGAGACCCCGCTAGTGGGTTCTTTTTTACAAGATATTAATGAAGAGTTGATATTTCAGACCAAAAAAACAAAACCTGGGATTGAGGACCATTACAATTACATTTACATTTACATTTACATTTACATCCCCATGTGTTGTAGCACAAGGGCTGTTCTTTCTTCCGTTAAATCAATTACGCATCCAATCCGGCGAACATGAACACGTGCCCCCTGGTTTTTTTTTCTTGCTTTCGGGGAAGATATTATAAGCTTGCCTAGCATTTCGCTCAATGACCGCTCACGTGCCTTTACTTTTGAAAACGCCGAGTACGTATCTAAGTGTTACCTCTGAAGACCATTTCGCACTTTCACATCCATTATCCTTATGCCTTTATTAAAGGAAACGTCACTTTCTTTCCGGAACTACCAATCTCTAAAATCTTAAATTGACCCACTCGAAACCAGATTTTAACCGAAAATGCTAAAGAAGATTGGCAAGAGGAGCAAATTGATCTTTTCAATGTGAAGTCTCGCTTAAATGTGTGTTAATTGTATCTACAGTTGCTTGGTATGCGCATGCCAACGCATTTCTAAAGACATGTAATATGATCCGCATCAATCAAGAGCCCCGACCCGACTCGAACCACAAAATTCAAAATTAGGTGATCGTTCCTTTCAATCCGGTGCGCAAAGAAAAGTAGATTCCTCTCCTTTCCATTTCATTGCCTTATTCAAAGGATCTTTCATATCAACAAAAGATTTATAATTACACCAAGCCACGTGGGTTGTGTCGACCGGGCAAAACAGAAAAAAGGAAAAAGAAAAAAGGAGAAAAAAATTAGAGCTGAAGCAAAACCGTCCATCCACCACCATGCAATGTGCATCGGCCATAGCCCCGGCCCAAGGCGCGCTGCGCGGGACACCGTACCGGCCCATATGCTCGCCACTCCCGGCGGCTTCGCATGCTCCGGTCACGTGATCAAACAAAAAGCCACAAAAAAAAATAATAAGGAGCTGTCCTTTTTTTCCTCTCTCTTGTTTTTTTTTTTTCTGTATATAGTTCTTGCTACAAAATGAATTTCTGAGTAAAGGGTCCGAAAAAGAAAAACAGCATGGCTCTTTTTTATTTTTTATTTTGATGTTTTGTCAAAAACTTTGATGATGGTCATGCTTCATGGGGGTCACTACCGTCGATGCAGGCTCGATCCTCCTCCCCCTCCTCCGGAGCGGAGAGAGGGAAGCACGTATCCTCGCCCCCGGTGTTCCACAGGAAGTGGGCGTAGTTCGCGGCGTAGAACGAGTTGCTCGGGTCCGCCGAGATCGCCTCCAGGTACATCTCCTCCGCCGCCCACAGGTCGTTCCTGGCCATCCACAGGAAGCCCGCGTACTTGCTGCACGCCTCCGCGTCCGCCGGCTCCTCCGCCGCCACCGCCTTCTTGAAGTACTCCTCGGCTCTGTTCGACCCAACATAGCAAAAAGATAAGGCGTCAAAGGGCTTAAGCCAAATCACGTTACATAGTGTTCCATAGGCTGATATGCGCCACGAACATTCCGCCAAACATTAGCTTCTCCAAAACAAACGTACGAAAAACAAGTGGTGGTCAACACCTACAGCTACAGTCGAGCACCTTTCTCCGTCATGTCGAGCTAAAGTTATGGAGACTTTTTCCTACAAGGCCGATGTTTTCCTTCCTTTTTTTATATTTGTATTTTCATAAATTTCTTTTGGGCCATCGCATGAGGACGAGTCAAATCGATCTTTCTTTCCCTAGAATGGCAAACTCCCACCACACACTTCCCTATCAACCTACCAAGAACAAGCAGGCACCTTGAACAGGATGACAAGTTCGGATCGAACCCGCACGAATTTCTCGAGGAACATTGAATTTTAAACGCCGACCGACCCCCCGGAAAAGATCTCTGAGGACAGAGAATAAAGAAATTTATTTAATAAGAAAAATCTGAATTTGCGGTTGACCGCTCATCAAATTTCGGAGTTTTGGTGAAGTTTGCACCCCTTGTGGCATGATGAGTGTGAGATTACATGCTAATGCTCTATGTCGTGCATGGCCGAAAGAAGAAACGTGGGCAGGAACACGTAGAAGAACAGTACCTGTCGTAGTCGCGGGCGACGAGGTAGAGGAATTGAGCGTAATTGACAAGGAGGACGGCGTTGGTAGGATCCTGATATAGGCTGGTCTGGTAGGTCAGCTCCGTCCTGAAATACTCCGGGTAGTCGTCGGGTTCGGCTTTCGCCGTCACCGGCGAGACAAACTTCTGCGTCACCTCGTGGTCGAGGGCCTCGTCCCTCGAGGGAGCCTGCATTTGCGAGGCCTCCTCGACCATCGAGTTCCACAGCAGCATCTCCTCTTCCCGGATCGATTGCCCCGAGACCGACTCGGCTTCTGTCGTGGCCCCGAATGAGGATAATTGAGAGGCTCCGTCGGGGAGTATCGGAGGGTAATTGTCGGACCGATGGAACTGTCCCTCGCCATCCATGCCGCTGGCGATGGGGCGAACCTTCCCGCCCCCGCCATTGTTTCCACCTACCGAAGTCGTCTTCCCACTTGACGACGGAATCGAAAATGTCTTAACAGTCGACGAATCGAACTTCTGCTGCGAATTGTCTTGAACTTCGACCGCGGAAGCCATCTCTGTGGCGGCAGCGTAAGTCCCAACCGGCGGTGCAACTGCGATCGCCGCATTGCTCCCCATCGAGTACACCGTGAAATTCGCTAGCAAGATCATCACGTAGACCATCAACGTCGGCGTGTGCGAGAAAACCTGCTGAAACAGCCACACGAAAGAGGCGTGCATCTCTCGCTGCACGCGGGCCAGGATCCCCTGCAAATCCTCGTAAAACAGGACCTCCCTCATCTGCAGAGCGAAGCTGTGGAGCTCTCGGATGATGAAAACCATCGAGGCGAAGGCCTTCTTCACAGAGCAATACGCCGATTCTTCGGCCTCTCTGAAGCCCTCCTTCCACTGCATCTTCCTCTTGATCATCCTCAGCGAGAGCGGGAGATCGACGCTATTCGCCCTCCGCTCGATATTCGCAGGGATGATCGCCTCACCGCCTTCATAATCTGAAGAGTCTAGCTTAATTCTCTCGTCTTGCCATGGATGTTCTTTATGCTCTATATTCGACAATGGAAGTTGTATATGTTCAGAGTCAAAGTTGACGCTACTGTTCATTCTCGAAGAAACCTCGTCCTCCCCACAGCCAGAGACCGACTCTGCCTCCGCCTCCGCCTCCGCCTCTGCATCTGCAGAGATACTATCCATGCCACCATCAACGTCGTCGGAGAGCTGAAACCTGAGCGCCAGCTCCTGAATCCTCTTCGAGAACTCCTCGTCGGAGAAAGCGTCGTCGAGGCTCGCACTGCAAGCGCGCTTCACAGTACGAGCTCCGGGCTTCGAGTAGTCGGAGGATCGGAACCTGTGGAGCTTCGCCGCCGTCGACGACGGAGGAGCGCCGGACAGAGCAGAGCGTTCCAGGCTCTGCACGTACCGGCACAGGAGAGGCCCGGCGTCGCTCCGGGCCCGCCGCCGCCGCGAGGAAGGAGAAGAGATCGCGGAGGCCAGAGTCTGGGACGAGGACGGCGGCTGGGGAACGATGGGCTGCGACCACTGCAAGCAGGCCGTCGGCACTCTCACCCCCATAATGACGGTGCAGCAAAAGCGAAAGGCGAAAGCTTTCCAAGCGTGAAAATCCAAAACTTTCCCCGGGGAAAAAAAGCTCCCACCAATCGGAAAGCTCGCGACTTTTGCTCCTCCCACCTTCGCGCAAAACCTGAGAAGTCGCAGGCACCAACGAAACCGAGTCAGCAAGAGAGGAGAAACAGGTTCGCCGCTGCCACCACCACCACCACAAAAGCTAATGAACTTTCGCCGAAACAGAGTCTCGATCTCTCGCTCACACTATCGACCCAACTCTTTTCTTTTTTCCCGGAAAGCGCAACCCAAGAAAAGCAGGGGAAAATCTTCACTCTCTCGAGAAAAGATAACCCCGAGAATAAACTTCGAGCGGTCAGCTCGAAAAGCTCATGCGCATGTGCCCACGAAAGAAGCTCGAAGCTCGGATTCAACAGCTCCCCCCAGGAAAACTCGGATCCCGAAGAGGGCACCCCCGCCCGCTCCCTCCTCCCGGGCACACGGAAAGACTAAACGAAAAAAGGGGAAAACTTTTTTGCTCGGAAAATCCCTAATCAACAAATTACCCGAATCGATGAATCTCTCTCTCTCTCTGGCGAAGCCCGGATTCGGAAAAGAGGCGAGGGAACAGGTAAGGGGGAAGCGAGGAGTTTTCCCGGCCGAAATCTCTGGCGGAGGGAAGTCGCCGCCGTAGCTTCGCTCCCTAGCAGGAGCACAGAAGAGCCATATATACAAGACGGCGAACGGGAAAATTATACCCCGGGGCAAAAAAAAAAAAAATTTATATATTATATATTAAAAAGAGGGGACGAAAAAACCTCGACAGGCTAATGCCGGTTGCAAGGGTATTTGTGGAAATTCGGGGGGAGGCGATTTTTTTTTGGGCTCGGCGGGGTTTGGAATTATACACGCGAAAATAAGCAACATTCGGGATCCGTACGAGACGTGCGGTGTTTTTACAGGGAGAGCGGGTGGCCGGTCAGAGATGCGGGGCCCCCCCGCGTCAGAAGCCCCCGATGCGTGGGGGGGCGGGGATTTTTTCCAGTGCCACGCGGCTGCTTTCACGGGGACCAGTCTCGGGGGGGGGGGGGGGGGGAGGGGGGATCCGATCTGGCCGTTGATCGGTCGCCACGTGTGCCCGCGGACCTCGTGCCCCCCCCCCGGGAAAGGAGATCCGAGCGTCCCAAAGACCGTGATCCCCCCACCGACCCGTCTTAATTGCTCTTCCGCGTGTAAAAGAACGCGCTTTCGAGCGGGTTTTACGTTTTTCGTCGTGTGGCTTTCGATATTTGGTTCGGCTTTTGACCAATCCCAATTTCGATTTTTATCGATGGATTTTTCCGTTATTTATCGATGACCCGTGAAAAGAAAGTTTTTTACACCTAGCGCCGGTGGCCGGGCGTGTTGATATCGATTCCGGTAATCGATTTTCATGCGTGCGGATCGCTTATGCATTTATTGAGATTTTTTTTATAGTTCTTAATTAGAGTCGGGTTGGGAAGACATCGGCTCGTGTGTATTCCTTCTTTCGACGGGAGTGTTTGAAAGGTTTTTTTAAATTTTTTTTTAACGATCGGAGAGCACGGTGCTCGGTTCGGGGCCCTTGCGGGTTTGTGGAAGAGAGGGCAAAACTGGAAAATGGCAAAGGTAGAAAGAAAAGGGAAGGAAAGAAAAAAAGGAAAATTCGAGAATTAATCTGAATTGTCGGATGGGCTTTACGGTGGGGTGACCTCTAAGGATCACTTTAAGATGGGGAGATTTCGATCACAAAAACTAATCCCAATCATTCATCTACTTTTTTAAATGATGTGCCATGATTTATCTTAGCCAAAAATAAAAAAATAAAAAGATGTGCCATGTTCTTCTTTATTGAATAGATTAATATCACTTAAAAGGAATAAACAAAGATCTGGCTAATTATACAAAATACCCCACGAGATTAGACTTAGCTTAGCAGATTCTTCTATCTTCAAATTTTGTATGCTAAAGTAAAAATTTTGGAAAGAAAAGCTAAAGCGAAAGAGATATGAAGGACGTATTGATGTATTTTGAAAAACTGAATGAAGTATCCAATTCCAATTGGAATTCTAATTGAAAACGTGTGGAAGATTGAAGAGACTGTACGGGAATATTATCATCTTTTTCAAGTGAAAAGTTTGCCTCTATATGATAAAATATTACTATCATTCACTTTCAGAAATAGTTCATGAATTTTAGTTCAATGTGCAATATGGTTCTTAAATTTTTAATTTGCTCAACATGGTCCATGAATTTTAACATAATATTCAATGTGATCCCTGAACTTTTGGTACATGTTCAATTAGTCCATAGACTTTACATTGTTCCTAATGTCGAGTTAATGGAAAAACTACATTAAACATTTTCATACATAGTTTAGGAGCGATACTGAATGTGTACCAAAAGTCCAGGTAGGGCTGTCAAAAAAACCCGATCGAACACGACCTGACTCAACCCAATTCGGCCTGACCCAACCCAACCCGGCCCAAACCGAAAATTTTTGTATTAGATCGGGTTAGGCCTCAACTTGTTTGGGTATTAGTAAAAACATTTGGGTATTGTTTTGGATCTCTATTGGGCTCGGGTACCCGAGCCCAACCCGAAACAATGAAACCCTGGGACGGGGAGATCTCTTCCACATGTCTCTCACTCTCTCGCCTCTTTTGGTTCTGGGTTTTGTTGCTCTGCTCACTCACTCTTGCTCTTGGAAACCCTAGCTACATCTCTCTCTCTGTCTCGCTCAACCCCTCCTCGTCGCCCTTGCAAAGCTCGAGATCGTGGCAATGGCGGGCTGTAAAGCTCGCAAACATGGCCGTGGTGGTGCTCGTCCTCGCCCTCACAGCGCTCGCCGCGACCGCCCAGGTCGAGGCCCTGCCTCCCCGTCGATCCTCTCCGCTGCCGGAGCGGCGGCCGTCGTGGCCCTCGTCTTCGGCTCCGCACTCAGGATGTGAAGCGGCGCCGAGCTTCCGGAGGTCGTCCTGTCCATGGGGGGAAGAGATTCTTAGTTTTTCGCTGTCGCGGTCTATTATTAGGCGTATTTAGCTGGCGGGCCCCGGAGGGAGCTCGAGAGCGTGGCGGTGGGGCTGGGGGCCCTAGGGGTCTCGTTCTGCATCGATTTGGGGACCAACTGCTGCTGCGGCTTGGCAGGAGGCTTGGCGCCGGTCTCGCACCGGCTATGGGCGGGCGAGGGTCGGTTCGACATGGGTTTTTATGGGCTTTGAATGAGGAGGAATTTGTGTGGCGAAGGAGGAGGAGATGATGGGGACTTGGTGATGGAAGAAGGCGAGCGGTACGCTTGTGAGAAGTTGAAGAGTGACTGACGAGAGAGAGAGAGAGTCCGCGACCGCGAGTGACGCAGTCCACGTGAACGTATGGGTGATGCGCAAAGAGAGCGTAGAATCTAGAATTTTCTAGGATTCATTGTTCGAAACATGAACCCGGCCCGACCCCGACCCGACCCGGTCCGATCGTGTGTCGATATTCTGTTCGGGTCCTGTCTCGGGTCGGGCCAAGCACATATGTTTAGTATTTCAGGTCGGTTCGGGCATCATGAAAACCCGACCCCGACTCATTGAAACTCCTAAGTCCATGGACTAAATTGAATAATTAAAAATTCAATGATCACATTGAAAATTACGCTAAAGTGGGTCGCGGACGCAGTTCACGTGAACGTATGGGTGATGCGTGAAGAGAGCGTAGAATCTAGAATTTTCTAGGATTCATTGTTCGAAACATGAACCCGGCCCGCCCCGACCCGACCCGGTCCGATCGTGTGTCGATATTCTGTTTGGGTCTTGTCTCGGGTCGGGCCAAGCACATATGTTTAGTTTTTCGGGTCGGTTTGGGCATCATGAAAACTCAACCCGACTCGACCTCGACTCATTGAAACTCTTAAGTCCAGGGACTAAATTGAATAATTAAAAATTTAAGGATCACATTGAAAATTACGCTAAAGTGAGTCGCGGACACAGTCCACGTGAACGTATGGGTGATGCGCAAAGAGAGCGTAGAATCTAGAATTTTCTAGGATTCATTGTTCGAAACATGAACCCCGCCTAACCCGACTCCGACCCTGGTCGATCGTGTGTCGATATTCTCGTTTGGGTCGCTCTGTCTCGGGCCGCCAAGACATATGTTTAGTATTTTGGATCGCCTTTGGGCATCATGAAAATCCGACCCGACCCGACCCGACCCCGACTCATTGAAACTCATAAGTCCATGGACTAAATTGAATAATTAAAAATTTAAGGATCACATTGAACATTACGCTAAAATTTAAGGACCGCGTTTAACAAATTGAAAGTTCAAGAATCATTCGTGTCGTCATCCTCTAATAACAAATAGGAATTTTCATGAGATTATTCTAGTAAAAATTGAGGTTAGACAAGACACTCCAAGTTGCTTTATCTATAGACAAAATCACTTGATTTCTTCCGATTACCACGCACAACAGATGCTCGAATAATTACCTCACAGAAAAGGAATGCATTATTGTTGGGTGACGTCATTCGTCGTTCTCAGTGGTCGACAATGCGGCTCCAAGGGCTAAATTAAGTCACTGAGGGCATAAAAGCATCCGTGGTTTTTTTTTTTTCTTTATTTTGTTCTAAAGACTGCTCAATTATTAAGTTGAATTTCTCCAACGAGGCAATGAGTAGCGGTTCTCCCACTTTTTCCAATTTTCCTCTCATTTTTTAATAGGGCTAATACCACAAAAACTCCAAACCGATACACATGTGATAAATTTACCTTAAATTAATTTTTTGATCACCAAAAACTCCAAACTGGTACACCTGTGATAAATTTACCAAAAACTAATTTTTTAACCTCTAAAAACCCAAAACTGGTATATTTGTAACAAATTTGCTATCCGTTAAATTGAATTAATACCATGAAAAATCACAAACGGGTACACCCGTAACAAACGGAGGTTAAAACCCCAAACTAGTATACCCGTCAACTATCACGTGTCATCCAACTTAGAAATTTAACGGTAAAATTTAACGGAAACTAACGGAGGGTAAAATTGTCACATATTTACATGTTTTGGATTTTTTTGTGATAGTTTGGGGTAAATTTGTCACATGTATACTAATTTGGGGTTTTCGTGGTATTAACCCTTTTTTAATATTCATTTTACTGATATATAATAAGACCAGCAGTTGCTTTTTTATTTATTTATCTATTTATTCGTTTGTTTTTTTACAGAAATATTTAGTGTTGGAAAGTGGGACAAAATCTGGACAGATATATATATATATATATATATCTCGTTGGAAGGCGAAGGGCTAAGGAGCCGACGGTCCAGAATTGCAGAGAGAAAAAGCTTCGGGAATGCGAAAGCTGTAAGGCCAACTTGCGCCACGAGATTCCCACATGGGGAGATAGCGCGGCGGTCGGTGACGGTGACAGGCGATCGATGGGACGGCGGGCGCGGCGTCGTCGAGCGGAAGATCTTTTCCACGGCTGGAATTCGATTGGCTCTTTCTCCGGCTCCCCAGTCACTTTCGTCCCGTCGTTCGTTTACCTAGAGTTGGGGTCGTTATCGCATGATTTAACCTCGATTTTGTTACCCTGTAATACAGCGTATACCAGCCGAAGACAGACAGGAGCATTGGGGCGTGAGCTGTTGTTTGTTCGGCCGCCAAAGGAGCTACTCAAATGTAAAATCAGTAAACAGACGACACGAAACTAATGATGTCTTGTCTTCGAGTGCTGGAATGAAAAAGGGGTCGCTAACTGCGCCGTTCAAATTCGTGAATCAAGTGCAACCATAGCGGTTGAATTTTTATAAAATTCAGGTGGAGTCATGTAATTGATGATTGCAATCGGTTCAATTTGTCGTCGATCGAGTTCGCGCGAGATATTTTCTTAACAATAGATCGGGCATGCTTGTGAAATAGGAAACTCAATCTTTCCATGTGAAGAAAGTCGTCTTCTAAAGATTTTATCTTTGGGTGGGTAGATACATTATTGCTATCTCCTACGATTGTGATGTCTTGAGATGTAGAATTCTAATGTTATGGGATCCAATCAGCTTATTTTTTGCAAACTTTTCGATAACCAAGTTGATGCTAAACGTTCAATGTATACCGTCCAACTAGTCAAATGATTTTGGCTGTATGTAAAATTATTGTGTAATGGTTCCAATTCATATTGGCTAGAATATCTTTCACCGGAGCCGTCGAGTCTCCCAATCTTTCACACGAATAATTCCTTGAACCTTCTAGTCTCGATATGAATAGTTTTTTTTTTTCGCCGTATTTTCAGTGTCACACATCGGTCCAATTCGTGCTGAAGCGGCATTTTATGACATTATTTTTTATTCATATTCTAATTAAAAGGACCAATATAAAGAAAAAGTTGATTTTTTTATCATGAGTAGTTTCACGGGATGTTACGGAAATATAGCAGAAACCCAATACCTTTTGGGCTGGGAAATCACCAAGAAAGAGCCTAAGTCCGAGCCTGTTAATATATCCAGTTGGACCCGTCTTCACTCAAAAGTTTAAGCCAATGAATTATGAGCCAACTAAGATATATTAATTGTTTTACACCACACTAATTATTCGATATAGGATTTCTCTAACACAACTCACACGTGCATCCTAACATGAAATAAAAAAATTCAGAATCTTGGGCTACATTTGTTTTGTGGAAAATGTGACATTTCCGGATAATATTTTTCTAGGAAGTTATTTTTCAAGAAAATGACAATATTTTCCGGAGTTTGATTGAAACTTGAAAATGATCTGGTAAATATTTTCCATCGTTTGGTATGGAAAATCTAATTTGATTTTCCTAAATAAACGTACACTATTCGGGCACTTGTAACTTACACATGGGTAGCCGAGAAATCAGGTATTGGCACTAGAGTCCCAGTGCGGCCTTGATGGACCACAACCAAGGCGTCAAGGATTGGGGCACTAGCACTTGGTCTTGGGCGCCAGAGATCTGGTCCTGGATGCTGGGGACCCGAGAACCAGCGTTCGGATTTTCGTTCCCAAGCATAGAGTTTCGGGTTGAAAAAAAAAAAAACTAGCTCAATGCCTCAGAGACGGTAACGAGAAGAGGAGATTATATAAACTAGAAAAGTAACTCGCTTGCATTATCTACATCAGGTAAACTAAAGAATTGATATCTATGATTAATTTATGTTTTATCCAATTTACGGTCTGTTTAGCATAATGAAGGGCGAAACATGCTTGCTTAGAGAGGAGATGCCAAAACCTTGCAATTTTCATGAACCGGACATGGATGAGCATCTCAATCATAGTAACTAGTAAAGTCTAATATGCGGGCGTCTAATCATGTTTGTGAACGGAAATCACGCCAGAATTACGATCTTTTTCGCAACAGCGAATGCAACTCTGGAGTCAAATTGAAGATAAAACCTAACTTATAGAGAGAGGTAATGCAGCTCCATAGTCAAAACTAGAGTTAAACCTGAAGTGACAATACCATGGAGATCTCCAATAGAGAAGGACGACAATCACTTTACTCAACCAGCGTTGTCATCATCCTTAAGTTGCGACGAAAGGAAAAGTATTGAGAAACTTTGGGAAGGGTGGATCGCCGTGTGTGTGACAGTGCGCATATGTAGCGATCAATTCAACAGGAATTGCCACTCCCATCAGTTCACAGTCTTCACATCACAACATCCATCAGGTAAAAGGCGACACCAACAAACCCTTTTCGAAATGGCCCGGTCATAGGGCGCATTGTGTTGCTGTTAATTTTATGAGGCCACCCTGAACAGCTACGAGATTGTAATCATCTGTCGTGATATCGAACGTTCTCAATGATAAAAAGATATCTCATCATGCAAACTTCTCGATTGGAGGCGATCATCGGGTGGGCCACGCCCAAGCTCGAAGATCGGGCCTGATATGTTGTCCAACCTTGCCAATCGCACAAAATTGATATAGGAGCTTGCAAACCGAGCCGGCCCAAGCCAAAAATGGACACGGCCGGGCTTTCTCATCCAAGAGCATCGTCCAAATCCATTTATTTACCTCTCGAGCTGAATGAGTCACTAACCAGTGATCACCTCTATTCACGATAATGAGTGACGGGGATGCCTTGACATGTCCAGAGTGCCAAGGCTTTCAAGGCTTCTTGATTTCGCCAAACCACATTCCTCCAACCACTTGTCGCGTCGGCTCATCATACTACTCAATGATGCTTGTTCTCACTAACTCCTTTAAGGTAAGGCAAAATGTCACATGCATAATGAATGCACCCTAGCGATATTCAATGGACGCACTTTTAGAAAACATGCTTGCTCGCTTGCTGCTAGAGATGCGGAAACGAACGCTTTTGTACTCTAGTAAAATTTGATGGAGATTCCTTACTTTAATGGGAATTTCATGGAATAATACGGGTGTTTTGTAATAGAAAAGTTCGGCCCACGCCTCGGACGAGGGGTCTGGACCGAATATTTCTAAAAACAGAAGTATGTTTTGCAAGTTTCATTAATCTATATGAGATATTCTTGCAGATATTCACTTTGCGGTGATCCATTGACCCTTAGTAGTCAAGAAAGTCCGTGCCGAGACCCGTCCATGATATAAGATTAGTTTGAATAAACAATTGGGTCTGTGCGGGTTCAGACATCATATATGGACTGGCTCGTGCCCGAGTAGGGAATTATTTGCTCGGACTCGCTCGATATGAACCTTAGGCCATATTTGTGACATCCCTGAACTAACTTACTGAGATATTATCCGCTTTGGCCCGTTCCAAACTGAGCCTTATGGTTTTGTTCTTGGGCATATAGGCAGGCACCGTCCAAGGAGATCACTTATCTTAGGAGTGCTCACGTCGCACCCCGAATCATACGGGAATATGGGCAATGACACGGCCGTCTTTTTCCAAAGGATATTGGGTGTGATGATATTCATCTCGGTGGGCTTAGCGGGCCACCGAGCTTGTAATCAGGTTTGATAATCGCACCGATAACGTAGCATCATCGCGTCTCATCACACCGAAAGAAGCTAATGATGAGAGAGCAATGTGAAAGTGGACGATGGGAAATCCATCGTCTCTCCTTGTCGGATCCTTATTAAAGGCAAAAGAATCGTGGAAGAGGAATGGAGGGTTGGCATTTCATTGTTGTCAAATGGCCACTCACAACACACGCGCGATGTATAAGGGAGGGAATGGAGTTATCCCAAAAGGGGGAAAACGTTGAGGATTTCACGTGGGGCTCAAGACCCCCCGGACAGGGACATGCGGACACCGATGCCACGCCAATCGCCTTATCTCTTCATCACGTATAGAGGAGTCCCTTAGCTCCAACGTACACTCTTCTTGATAGTTCCATCTCTCTCCTCCTCTTGTCATCTTTCGTTTTGTTCCTATGCCTTTGCCCATAATGACCGAATAAGCCCTAGAAGTGATTGCTTACGATTGATTGCACACGCTCAACTACTTCAATATTGGGTTAGTATTGGAGGTATGTCGTATCTCTCTCCCCTCCCCCCCCACTCCCTCTCTTTGCACTCGTTCGTGGGGTTTCGCTTCTTCGTACCTTAATGGGGTTTTCATCTAATTCCTTCTGTCATCGGGGGCTTTCGTCTTTCATTCGAGCTTAGCATGAGAGGGAACATTAAGATATAAAAAACCCGCACCACTCTCCAACGGTTAGAACGTTTTAGGACGAAAAGTTATGAACTCAACTTCACTTGGACGGGAATTTTAATCATCTTTATTACACGCGCGTACCTAGTTTCCACTACCCGTTAATTTAGCGTTTCAATCAGTCGGTTCTCTAACATGCTATAGATCTAAGTTTCTATACATTCGGTCCCCATGCAACCATACATCGGCGGCTTTGCACTAGCCCGCTTTGCACTCGTTCTTCGGATTTCATCAACCTCGTCCGTGTTTAGGCCTTTAGGATGAAATTTTATTGACTCGAACCGTGTGTGAATCGTCTAGTTTTCTTCATTGGGAAAGGAGTTGGATCCGCATGTGATTTTGGTAGGTGGGTCAATACCCAAAAGAAGGTAAACGTTGATTGACAATTATGATCGACAGGGCTGGTTACCTTTGGCTTTGTGGTCCATTCGATTGATCATCTTCCTCGAGGTTACCTCACTAGGTGCGTCGAGAATGCAAAGAGGGGCTTTTGCCCTTCAAATCCTCAATCCCTTTGCTTGTGATCGTGGAAGGAGGGGAGGGGTGTGTTTTGGTAATTTGGCCTCCCAAAAATATCTAAAGTCGCCCGGTCTTGTTTTCCGCGCGGGTGCAAAGGGTCACTTTCAATGGGGTTTCATCTCGGCGGGGGCCATTGAATTGAAGTTGTATGTCGTGACTTTTCGCATTTTAATTTCTTCATGTCCACACAAACTGAATCGGAAGATAGTTTTTCTCCTCTTTTCTTTTTCCTTTATTTTTTATAAAAAATTTCGCGAAAAAATAGGTTTTTGGTCCCTCAATCCGATGATAGATCGATGGCGTGGAATTTCTTTCATTACTAGTTTACCACCAACACTCTTCCAAAGTATGCAGTGCGCGACTGCCATGGTTATCTTGAACGGTTGACTATGGAGGTGGTCAAGGTAGGAGTCAATCATCCCCCAACCGTATGCCATGCATGATCTTCATCAATGTAGGGTTTCCTTTCCTCCTCCCCCGCCCCCTTTTTTGCATTTCACGAAGGATTAATGCTCGCTTTTACGGACCGCCTGACTTGTTTTCTACGCATTTCTCATCTAGTACCTTCGATTGGTATGAGTAGCTATTTACTTTGCTGAAGTCAAAATTTTCCGTATCAGCGGGGACATGCATGTGCGGAAAACATGTCATGTAGACGGTATATAGTCGAACTATTTGCTAACTGTTACTAAAGAGTGGTTGGCGTGCACCTAGCTCGAGCGAGCATTCGGACCGTGCGGATCTTATGTGAGTCCCGTTGAGTTCAACGAATTCCGTAGACTACGGGTGTGCACCATAATGAGATGTTACTGGGAATTCATTCATAGAGCAATACGAGTCTATCTTGATGGGGCAAACGGATGAAAGAAAACCACAATGGGGCCGATTAGCTGTTCTTTAAGATTAAGTCCCACGTTAGGTAGAGAAAAGCCAGAAAGCTCGGAATCCTTTATGAAGCCCACAACCTTTTGTGCCTAAAATTGAAAACTTGGAGGGGCCCAAATGAAAACCGCCCTAAAATTCAAAGCATTGAAAGTTTGTAAGGAGCTTTTCTCCTTCACCTATGCCAAAAGAATCACTACCTTTAGATGAATAGTAGCGAGCAGTCTAACTCATAGAATTAGAAAGAAATGTGGTGGGATGAGAACCAGAGTGGATTTCCCAGCAGGGGTGTCAGAACCGAACCGAAAAATCGAACCCGAACCGAACCGAAAATTTCGTAAATTTCGGTTCAGTTTCGGTTTCGGTTCGGATAATCAAAATTAACCAAAATTTTATTTTCAATTCGGTTTCTTTCGGTTCGGTTCAAATCGAACTGAACTGCAATAGACACTTTGGTTTTTACCCGAAAAGCCTTTTGCTTTTAGCTTTAGGGCTTTCTCGCCTTCGCTGCATCTGCCTCTGCTCATTAGCAGAGTCTCTAAATTCGACATCGCGCTGCCTCTGCTGAAGCAAAGAGTAAAGGCAATTACAAGTCTTGGCGATCGATACCTGCCGGAGAAAGCAAAACAGATAAGGACCACCAGTGAGGAAGCTCAACCTTTCAATACCTGCCGGAGAAAGCAAAACAGATAAGGACCACCAGTGAGGAAGCTCAACCTTTCAACAACAACCCCCCACCCCACAACAGAAAAAGAGAAAAAGGGTTGGGGGGGGGGGGGGCAACGAGAACGCACCGGATCACTCGCGACGTGCGGAGGTGAAAAGACACGGCAGGGGCAGTGGAGGGGAGGTACCCAGCGGAGAAGGCGGAGTGCGGCGACGGCTGCCGACAGAAACGCACAGAGAGAGACAAGGGAGGGAAAGGGGGGGTTAGAGAGAGAAAGAAGAGGGAAAGTGGAAATGGAGGAGAGGGGGGTGGGCTTACTCTGAGATCGAACTAGGTGTCAGTGGCCGCCATTGCTGGAAGCGAGGCAGCTCCGACGGAGAGGAGAGGAGAGAGAGAGAGTCTCTTTCATAATAGATCTGCGAAAGAAGAAGGAAGTTTGAAAAAAAGAGAAAAAAAACCGAAAACTGATCCGAACCAAATCGGTTTTTTGGTTCGGTTCTAATTCGGTTCGAGCGAGTTTTGGTTCGGTTCAAAAGGGTGCCCTTAATGGTTCGGTTCGGTTCGATTTTTCAAGAAAACCGAACCAAATCAAACCGTTTACACCCCTATTTCCCGGAGATAAGTGTTCTGATTGTGTGCATCTTAATCTCAACCATCAGATCACGTGGATCTTACGTGGAGGCAAACTATATAGTTGGCTAAGATGGAGATGGCTCACGTGGTCCGGGTGCATACAAAATTCTTTGAGGAATGCATCACATGGTCCACTATACCCTCGGATTAATAAATAATCTCGTCCTATTTGTTATTTTCTGGGCACAATTTCCTGTTGAATCATAGGATGAAGCTATAGGAGTTGGTAAACGGACGGACCAAGTCAAATTGGGATCAGTTCCCATTTAGGTTTGGACTAGAACGACTTAATTAACTTTTTATTGACTTATCCACGTAATATAACGCAATCTATTCATACCCAACACAATTCAGGTCCAACACAAATCTAGCCAAATAACTGTCATTTTGAGAGTGCATTGTCTAAATCATCCTCGCCACCACTGCCGTCGTGGCTTCTGTAGTAGATGGGCCCATAAACCCAGCCCATGTCTCTTAAAGCCCAAGTCCCAACCCATTTTTCTTTCTTCTTTCAATAGATGGTGCAAGAGGACTCCAACGGACAAAATAAGGAAAATCAAAGGGAGCTCGTCCCGTGAACAGGAAAAGGAGAAAAATGAAGAAAGAGAGAAAATTTTCGCGCGCAGCCATTTGGTTATCCCAACAAGCTGAAATCAATTCCGAATTGTAACACCTGGTAAGTATTTAGGCATATTATTCTTTTAATCGGAGTAATTTTGAAATTAGGTCGTAAATTTGGAGTTATTTGAATTTTGAACTGTGAGGTTCAATTGAGGAGTGGGCGCTATGGAGCCGTAGGATTTGACGAAAATTGATTCCGAAGTATGGTTTGATCAGAAAGAATTTCTTAAGTTTCGCATGCTGATGGGCCCATAAACCCAGCCCATGTCTCTTAAAGCCCAAGCCCCTACCCATTTTTCTTTCTTCTTCAACAGATGGTGCAAGAGGACTCCAGCGGACAAAAAAAGGAAAATCAAAGGGAGCTCGTCCCATGAGCAGGAAAAGGAGAAAACGAAGAAAGAGAGAAAATTTTCACTCGCGGCCACAATGGACGTCCCCACAAGTGAAATCAACTCCGAATTGCAACTCTTGGTAAGTATACAACCTTATTATTCGTCTAATCTGATTAATTTTCAAAGTTAGGTTGTAAATTCAGAGTAATGTAAATTGTGAGGTTCGGTTGATGAGTTGTCGAGCTCTGGATTTATATGTAAATGATAGATTAGGCCGTTGTGGAATCATGGGGTTTGACAAAAATCAATTCCAAAGTACGGTTTGATCGGAATGACTTCCTAAAGTTTCGCATGCAAGATACTCGAAACAAATAAAAATGAACGTTTCTTATAAACAAGTTTCTTCATTAACTCGTAAAAATTGATTGGTTGATGTATAAGCGTAGTTTTGTTGAGTTGTTTGTTAAAGTAGTGTATTACTAGGATTTTGATATGGTCTATTGATTAATTGATAGGAATACGAATGCGTTAGTTTGAGTAACCTTCATAGGTTGATTTTCAACTTTCTCAAGTGAGTAGTACTATCTTTTTGTTGAATTTGTAAACTCGTATTTTGAAAGCGATACGAATTAGATATACTATGAGTTATGAAATGGCATTTTTATTGCATAAAAATCTGGATCGAGCACTACTACATTTTGTCTATTTGAAATGAAAAAGTATGTGTTGATTATAGTTTAAACTGAGATCATTTAGAGGGAAGTTATAGATGGACTGACATGGAAAAAAAAAAAAACAATTCCATAATCACTATCATCCAAAAGTCAAAGCCATAATCGACCGAAGTTAAGCTTATTGGATTAAGAAAAAATGAGTTCATATGTGAATCGGGTGCACGACGGGAGTTCATCTCTTGTAGTTCGGTATATGAGCGGAACTCTCTTCCTCAAATTAGTCTACTTGATACTCGTCATGATGTTTACATTCATCATTTGCATTTCCTTATGCCGATGGGATATCGAGATATATCTGCAACACTTGTTTCTCATGCCATTTACGTACATCCTTCCGCGCACGAAGCGGAGCTGTTTAGGAACGGATGTCCATAGCCACCGCAAGAGCAATGTCGAATCTCTCCACATTTGAAGTTAGGCCGATTGTGCGCCACGTGTTCTTGGTTTTCTTGTCTCTTTTCATCGAGCTTGCACCTTTCGAAATCTATCTTTTGAAAATCACAAATGCGAATTTTTCTACTCATAAGTTGAACTTTGTACCAAAGAACGCCTTTGTTTTCATAAGTGAGGTGAATAGTAAAGATTTCTCCAAGTATTCAGGTGCAATGAGAAAAAAGATCTTGAGAGTTCTTGTAGGAAGAATCGCATCTCTTTTTATTCTGCTGGTTTAACAAAATCTAGACATTTTGATATTTACTATAAATGTTTGCGCCATGAACAGCATATGTTAGTTTGTTATGAATTTGATAGAGCACTTTTGTCTCTATCCAGATATTCTTTGGTTAGGCAATGTTCTTTTCACCAATTTTAAATGGAATATCTGCATATTCTGTTGTTAATTCATATGATTAAGGACTACAAATGCAGAGATTCATGTGTTAAAAATTATGAGATTTTGTGGAATCGTCGCCAATTATTCTAAAAGCTTAAATGGTTAGATGAAGGCAATATTTAATATTTAAATAGTCAAACATGAAGAGTATCAACTAGAATTTGCACAACATAGTTGAAATCCTTTGTCCAGAGTTTAACCCTCTTTCCTTTTCTCATGGAAAAAAGAAAACCAAATCTTCATATGACATTAGCATATACACATTTCTACCCTACATGAGGGCAAAGTTGTCGGGCCCAATCAGACGATTTATATTAACACCGACAATCCAACGAATGACAATTATTGTGAAACAATGGCTGAGGATTATTGTCAATCAACTGACCACTCATAAAGGATCAAATAAGTTATGCTTGTGTCAAATATAAAGAAGCAGACGGAAAAATAAACATGGGGAGTTTTATAATTTCAATCATTTCTACCCTATTAAGGCTTCGTTTGTTATGCCGAAGATGACCTATTTGAAAAATATTTTTCTTAAAATGATCCGGCCGCTGCCCAATCCAAGGCACAAGCATGACGACCACAGACAGAAGGATATGATTTCAGTGGGTATATTTTTTAATATGAAAACGAATGCTTATACAAAAATAATTACTGTGTTGATGTTTTGATGGAGTGTTCGCATGTCGAAGCTGTTATTATATCAATTGATAATGTGATCCCACATTCAGTTTATTATTGCCCACATTAATTAATTTTGTTGACATTTTATTGTCTGCATTAAGTTGCATGATAACAATGGTGATCACTCAATTTTAAGATAATTATCTCGATGGAAGAAGTTATCTGTAAGGGGTGCAAATAAATCTGGACACATGAAAAGAAATTAGAAAATTTGCTAAACGGATGGGACCATTTAGAGAGAGATTTAAAGACGGACTGAGATGGGAAAGGAGCAGTTCCATCGTCGCTAATTCACTATCATCCACAAGTCAAAGCCATAGTCAACCGAAGTTAGCTTGTTGGATTAAAAAACACAAAGAGTTTATACGTGTATCGGTACACCAACCGGAGTTCAATTCCTCAAACTCGTCCGCTTGATACCCATAATGATATACAAATTCATATCCGCATTTTCTTTTAGCACTTGACCAAAATTTATCTGATGTCCTAATTTTCCATCCCTTACTCACCACCGATAATCATCGGATGGACACATCTCTGTGCTCCCGCAGGCTAAAATCCATCACGTGAATTCATCTAGTTAGATTTATTTTTTTCTATCTCTCTCGCCATTCACATACATTATCTACGCACCACGACAGAGTTGTTTAAGGACAACACGTCCCCAACAACCGCAAGACTATGTGAAATCTCTCAACATTTTATGTCAGGCATGATCTCGCGCAATGTGTTTTAGGTTCTCTTGTCTCTGTCCTTGCCGTCCTAAGCAATTATTGCTTGGGGAAACGCAATAGTGAAGACTAATTAAGGGCTTGTTTGGTAACATTTATGTTTTTTTCTATTTTTATGTTTTTATGTTCCTGGAACAGAAAAAGAACATAAATATGTTTGTGTACATCAGTTAATTTTTCTATTCCCCAAAATAGATCAGTGGCCAGATAATAGATTTAGAACAGAAATAAGAAGAAGTAAAAGAAATCTACTTTTTATTTTTGGAAAAAACATTATTTCTTTTTTTGTTCTCGGGAACAAAAAAAGAAATAATGTTTTTTTAGAGGAACAAGCTCAGCGTAACCTAAATCCTAAACCTACACCCTACACCATAAACACTCAACCATATACCCTACAACCTAAACCCTAAACCCTAAACCCTAAACCTTACACTATATACCATAAACCCTACACTCTAAACCCTATACCTTATACCCTACACGCTAAACCATAAACCGTAAACTGTAAACCTACACTTCACACTCTAATTCCTAAACCCTACACCCTCAAGCTCAAAAGGTCTATGTACCTGTTTATTGTAATGCCCAAAGATTTATTATCAACCTTATCATATTGTGAGTTATAAACTAGTGGAACTCTCTGCTACCATTTCCAGCCATCCATTTTTGACTAACTATTAAGCTAGATTTTATGAGGTCATATTAGAATATCTTGATCAGTTAAGCTCTTATAAAAATCCAGTTTTATCTAAACATGAATTGTTAAGTCTCCACTAACATTTAAATGAAAAAAAAATTGGGAATAGAAATTTTGTGCAGTTATCAGACGCATTCTTCTGCTCATAAGCTCATCCAAGAAATAAAAAAATAGAAATTATTTCCGGGAACAGAATTGTTACCATACACACCCTACAAACAAAGACTAAATGTGAGTGGACTTACTATTCGTATAAAGCGGACAATATTTGAGCTTCCAAGATGAGCTTGTCGCATTATTTTGCAAATTAATTCTAGTAGACTTTATTCGATGATAATTATATTATAATTCACCTACTGAAATGCCCATTTTATTATATGGTTTAATTTATTAATCTTATAGACAAGTCTTAAGATATATAACAACACTCATTTTTGTTTGTTGGTATAATAATAATGTCCCACGTCATTCATTATGTTGTAATACTAACGATGAAGCTGACCAAATCTTGCAATTTAAGTCCAATAAAAAATTACCAGAGAAAGTAAATGAGAAACGATTAAAAGAGACTAAAAAATTATGTAGTTTGATTTGACGTATCGGTAGCTATATTTATGGGGAGAGTTAGCACCAAATAATCCACTAATAATCGGAAAATCAAAGTTTACAAACGCTCATACTCAAGTGTTTCTCACACCTAAATTAAACCAAAATCTCAAGCGTTTAGAAATAAATAATTCATTTGGATATAAAATAGTTACGACACAAATCCACGTGTTTAGAGCTTTCTCATCGTGCCACCCACATGAAATGCTCTTCCTCGGCTTCAGGATTTTCCTTGTGCAACGTCCTTATCAACAGAAAGAATAACAAGAGCCTCATTGTGCATTATATGAAGAGTTATTGTTTGGTCACTCAAGAGGAGAGAGAGAGAAACACTCTTGTGGCTGACTTCTCAAGACACCAAGGGATAAAAGAAATGGGCGGCCACACTTAATGAGAAAGAGAACCTAGGGCTAGGACTAAAAACTAAAAACCCTTGACTTCTCCTTTTCTTCTATCCTATTTTGTCCGGCTACAGAAGTCTGGAGAGAGGAAAGAAACAACACTTGATAATGACAATTTTGCCCCACAAATAATATATATAAATAATAAATTAATATTACGAAAAATCTCAAATTAGTATACCGTGACAAATTTACCTTAAATTAATTTTTTGATCACCAAAAATCCAAAACCGATACACTTGTTACAAATTTACCCAAATTAATTTTTTGACCCCAAAAAATCCTAAACTGATACATTTGTGACAAATTTACTATATGTTAAATTGAATTAATACCACAAAAAATCACAAACTTGTACACCTATAACAAATAGAGGGTAAAACCCATACTAGTACACCCGTTAACTGCCACGTGTCATCTAACTTAGCAATTTGACGGTAAAATTTAACGGAAATTGAAGGAGGGCAAATTTGTCATAGGTATATTAGTTTGGGATTTTTCGTGGTTAAAAAATTAGTTTTGGGTAAATTTATCGCAAATATACCAGTTTAGTATTTTTCATGGTATTAATCCATAAATTAAACAAATGTGTGCCCACCTTCTTTGTCTTCTAGTGGTAGGGATATTTCCCTTCATTTTTCTTTCATTGTGCGGCTCATACTTGTATATTTATCCAACCGGGTTCCATAAATGACTCAAACTTGAGACATAATTCAACAATTCTCCACATTGACTCAACGTTTGAAGTCAAGTCATAGTGTTCATCATCCATGTTGCTCTCCAAATGCCTCGAAAGGCATTCACTCTCTACAGATGCCAATTATGCTCAAGCAAAGCTTGATCTTTGCCAAAGGAACGAACTTAGTCTTCATGTTTGTCGAATTCTCCACTATTGCGATCTTCTTCACAACGACCATACCCTTCATAAAGACATCTCAGATGAAATGATACCTGATATCGATATGCTTCGGTCGCTTGTGATAGATTTGATTATATGCCAGATATATCGCACCTTGATTACCACAATGTATATCAACACTTTTCTGTTTTAACCCAAAGTCTGAGAGCAAACCACGTAGCCATATCGTCTCCTTCACTATAAAGGTTGGTCCCATGTACCCTGTCTTAGTAAAAAAACAAGGCAACGTGGTCTTGTAAAAAACACTTTCCAGTTAACTGCGCTACCTGTAAATATAAACATGTATCCTACTAAAGACTTGCACTCATCCAAGCCATCAGCAGGATTCGAATCCACATAATCAGTGGTCTTATTGCCATTGCTATCCCTTCGATACACTATACCCAAGTCTGTTGTTCAATCCACTTTATAGCTTCCCAATGAGTTTTGTCAATACACTTCATGTAATGGCTAACTACGCTCACAGCCTGTGAAATGTCTAAGCCTAGTGCATACTATAGCATATATAATATTACCTACTGCACTAGAATAAGGAACACGAGACATATGCTCCTCCTCATCCTCAGTTTGTGGTGATAACTTATCCGATAGTTTAAAGTGCTTTACTAATAACCATACCACAATCTTCTCAATATATTTCTTTTGAGACAGACGTAAAATTCCAGTAGTCCTATCATGCAAAATCTCCATTCCCAATAATTTCTTTACTGCACCTAAATTTTTCATCTCAAACTTAGCACTCAATTGCCTCTTCAGCACATTAATATTAGACATATTCTTAACTGCTATTAGCATATCATCAACATATAATAACAAATAAATCAAAGACCGATCATCCAATCTTTTAAAGTAAACACAACTATCCATATAATTTTTCAAATAGTCCTGACTAGCCATGAAAGCATCAAAATACTTATACCACTATTTAGAAGACTATTTCAACCCATATAAAGATTTATTTAACAAACAAATATCGTTTTCCTTACTTGGAACAACAAATCCCTCTGGCTGGCTCATGTAAATCTGCTACTCCAACTCACCATGAAGAGAGGCTGTTTTCACATCTAGTTGCTCCAGCTCGAGATATTGTAAAGCAACTAAGGCAAGTAAAATACATATAGAAATATGTCTTATCATAGGAGAGAACACCTTGTTGTAGTCAATGTCTTCCTGCTATGTATATCCTTTTACAACAAGTCTCGCCTTATATCTCGCTGCCTCGACATCAGGAATGACCTCCGTTTGTAAATTTACTTGCTTCCAACAATCTTTAGGCACTTTGGTACTTTGACCAACTCCCATGAATGATTTCAATAGAGTGATTCCATCTCTTCACTCATAACCCCAAGCCACTGCAACGACTTACTACTAGCCATCGCCTTAGAGTAAGACGAAGACTCATATATCTCCACCTCGTCACCTACAATCAATGCATAAGCAATATTAATATGACCATAACGTATCAGTGGTTTGATTTGCATTCTTTGTCTACCCGTGACTATAGTATGTTGTGGCTGTGCTGGTTGTTCACTATCACCGATTTCAAGAACTGCGGCCTCATCTCTAGTCTCAACCTATGTTATCTTCGAGGTCTCCGAAGTCTCCACTGGAAACTCCACCTCACTATTGATACCATGATATGTTTGCTCTGCTGGTAGTGTCATTGAAGCATTATAGTCTTGTCGAAGATCATGTCTTTACTGATTAGAAAATCGAGTGATCTAAGATCAGTGCACAATAAATGGTAGCCTTTTGCCTTATGTGCATAACCCAGAAATATGCACTTCTTCACCCTCGGCTCCGGCTGACCATCATTGGCATAAACATACGCAGGACATCTGAATACTCATAATCCAGAGTAATCAACAGGTTTCGTCGATGATACTTCTTCAAGAGTCTTCGACTCGATAACAGATGGTGGAGATCGATTAATCAGGTAACATGCCATGTTCACTGCTTCGGCTCAAAATTCTTTACCTAGTCTTGCATGCAAAAGCATGCATTGAGCTCGCTTAAGTAAAGTTCTGTTCTTCTGTTCTGCTACGCCATTCTACTGTGGTGTCTCAGGTACTGTATAGTGTCTCATAATCCATTCTCTCTTGTAGAAATCGATAAAATCTTGACCACAAAATTTCATGTCCTTATCAGTTCTCAGACACTTGATTTGTTTATTTGACTGCTTCAGAAAGTATACCCAAACCTTCCTCAAATAGTTGTCGATAAATGTCAGCATATATCGGGCACTTCCTTTCAAAGAAACCAGAGACGGGCCCCATTCCTCTTAATGAATGTACTCAATTGGTTGATTGGTCAAATGATAGCTGTAGTAAACTTAATTCGGTGCTACTTCTTAAAGATGCAACACTCACATAAGTCTAGCTTCCCTGTCTTATGATCGTTCAACAACCCCCTCTCACTCAACATCGCTAGACTTGCCTCACTCATGTGTCCTAACCGCATATGCCATAACTGAGTCAAGTCAAAGTCTAACTCATCTAATGAAACTGTAGTAACTCCTGTCATCGTCTCTCGTAGTAAATGATAAAGAGTATTCGCTTTCTTCCCTTTCATCATTGTCATGACACCTCGAGAGATCTTCAGTACTCCACTTTCAATGGCATACTTACACTGGATATCATTGAGTATCCCTAGAGAAATATGGTTCTTCTTGAGATATGATTCATGCTTCACGTCTATCAGTGTGTACACCACCCCATCGTGCATCCAAATCCAAACTATCCCTATCCCCACAACCTTTCCCATCATAACTCTACCACCATCTGCAGTCTGGTAAGTAGTAAACCAGTTGTTATGATGCGTTATATGATAATAACACCCCGAATCTAGCACCCATTCGTCTCCTAACGAATTAGTAGCCATACTACTTGTGGCATTGTGCCTGTCACCTCGGTTTCTTCGCTTCGAACAATCTTTCCTAATGTGCCCCTTCTTGTGACATTCAAAGTATTTCATGTGTCCCTTGGACTTTCTATGGCGTGACTTTGATCTGCTTTTAACTCTACTGATATTGGGCCCCCGATATTGATCTCTACCTCGAATCACTAGTCCTTACGCTACATCTTACGATAGACTGTCATCTCGCAACTTTCTCTGCCACTCTTTAGAAAATAAGACGGACTTTATCGCTGCACCTCTATAGTAGTGAATCAGTAAAGTGCTCCCATGAATCTTATAAAGAAGCTAACAACATCATGCCCAGCTTTTTGGGCCTAGTAAATAATTTCTCTTTTGATTCTTACATACTTAGGTTGCGCAATTAGCTGGTTCAGACTTGATCATTTCATATAGAATACTCGATAACTTTTTAATCACAAGAGGACCTGAGCAAGATTTAGTCCAAGTACTCGGCTTGATCGTCCGGCAATTAGACTTGGTCATTGGGGAGGCCGAGGCGGGATCGGGCCGGTTCTGCTCGGGCTTGAACCTCTTGAAAACTCGCCATGGCTTGATCTTACAGGCCCGAGCCTACCCAACAGAAAAACATTAGGGGCCTGGCCTGTCCATCGGGCCATCTTTTTATTTTGAGATAAGTATACCGGAAGTTCTAAAACTTGTCACGGTCCTAAAACTTTTAAAAAGTGTAATCAAATCCTAAAATTCGTCAAGTTAGTGCAATTAAGTCCTTCCATTAACTTTGTCCAACTTGATAAATGACAAATGACAACAATTTTTAGGATTTAATTGTTCAAACTTGACAAGTTTTAGGACTTGATTGCACTAATTTGACAAGTTTTAGACTTGATTGCACTTTTTTAAAGTTTTACAACTCAATTGCACTTTCGTGACAAGTTTTAGGATTTGATTGCACTTTTGGTATTGTGTCAAGTTTTAGGACTTTTAGTACACTTATCCCTTTTATTTTTAAAATTTCAGCTAAAAATTTAAAGAAATATAAAAAATAGATGATAAATAATTTAAGGGTATTATTTTATTGTACTACTTTATCTATAATTTTTATACTATTTTTCTATCCTGCATTAGAAATTTGAGGTTATTTTATCCTGTTAGAGTTTATAAATTTTTAAAGTCAAAAGAAAAACTTATTAGTAAAATATAATTTATCTATTTTCTAATAAATGTATAGATACGACTAGCCTTAAGGCCCTTACCCAAGCATAGCTTGCCCACTAACCAGACCTAAAGCCTTTGTTGGGCTGAAAAATAATGGGTGGGCTGGCGGGTTACCCACCCATTGATCAAGTCTATTATAATCATATAACATATAGATTTACACTATTATTTTTTGATGTTAATGTATGAAAAGTGATATTTTTCAAATACTCTTGATTTTTCAATGGATAACACTAGGGGTGTCAACGGGTCGGGTCGGGTCGGGTCGGGTTTTCATGATACCGACCCGACGAAACAAGACCCAAACATGATATATGCACAATCGGGTCGGGTTCGGGTCGGTTCGGGTTCGTGTTTAGAGGTTTACTAATCATTATTGAAATGATACAAAAGATAGAAAATGAAGGGGGCTAAGTACATTGATAAGGCTTCGTTGACAAAACAATAAGCTGGCCTTTGCGGCTAATATGGACATTCTCTTTCCAACTATACATACCCCATCTACATTTTTGTTAGTTGATGGGGCTTGACAATCGTTGTTTCTTCTGCGGAAAAATCGAGTCGATTGCTACGCTTTCTACCACCCATCAAGCGTAGAATTCCTACCCTAGCGAAGAGCTTGTGTCTGCAGCCTTCATCGTTACTCAAGCTAGATGGCATCATGCGCAGGGCGCATTCCGCATAATGCAACGAGAAAACGAAGCAACTGATTCGGTGAATCTTTGAAAGTCTTGTCAATAAAGGTAAAGCAAGAATTTGGGGAAAGTTACTGACAAAGAACCACGAGAGCATTGCAAAAGCTCCGAATTTGAACACTCAGCCAGATAATTCGGCTAACGAACCCATTTGGATACGAAAATCAAAAGCCAAGCAACACCATTTGTCGCACCCGAAACATCGCTTGAAATTCGGCACGCACGCAACACTAGCACTAAAATCACGAATTACAACACGTAACTCCCTTTACCCCAAACTACACCCGAAACAGTCGAGAACGACGGCGGAACGCTAGAATCGAGCAATCGTGCACCCGAGGGAACTGGGAGGAGCACGCAATCAAACGAACGAGCCTGCGGCAATCGGGTGCAAGAATCACTTAACGCGACGGCCCCATCCGGCGAACACCAACCGGAACACCCAAAGGGGAAGACTCACCGGAAGGCTAGGACGGCGACGGCGACCCACCGCGACGGTCAGCCGGCGGAGCCATGGCGGCGGTTCCTCGGAGTCGCGATCGCACGAGCTCCGCCCGGGCGCCGGCGAGAGATCAGACAATTGAAGCGGGAGAGGGATCTCGGCGGGGGCGAACTCGAAGCTCGCGAGAGCCTCGGATATGGAGGTCGAAGGAAGGAGGGACGGTGACGATGAAGTTCCCGTCGCGAGGAGGTTTCCGTCCGTCACTTTGAACAAGAAGATAGGGTTTCGGCGCGCTTGGAACAAGAAGGACAAATGGGTGGGCTTGTTTCAGGGCGGGCTCAGGTAAATCCAAAACAAGTTGAAGGTTTGTTTTTATTATTACCCAAACAAGTTAAGGCCAACCCGACCCAATATGAAAATTCCTTGTTTGGATCGGGTCGGTTCGGGTCGGGTCATGTTTGAGCGGGTTTTTGACACCCCTAGATAACACAAGAAGTAAGAACAATTTAGTAGTTAGATATTGATTAGGACATTTTTCTTATAGACTTATTTAGCTCATAACTAAATATGCAAGTTTCTGTGAATTATAATATAGTTGAGGTAAAATGTGATAATTCTTATATACTATCACCGCCGCAGGTGGAGGTGCTGGGACACGCGGCCACTGGTGGGTTCGTGTCTCACTGCGGTTGGAACTCCATTTTAGAGGGCTTGTGGCACGGAGTACCGATCGTGACGTGGCCCATATATGCGGAGGAGCAGCTGAACGCCTTCGTGATGTTGAAGGAACTGGGCTTAGCGGACGAGTTGAGGCTGGACCACAAGGGGCGTGGCGTTGGTGGCAATCTAGTGCAAGCGGAGGAGATAGAGAGGGCCGTTGGACGCTTGATGGGCGGCGGTGCCGCATCGATGAGGAAGAGGGTGAAGGAAATGAGGGAGGCGGCGAGGAACGCCGTGAAGGAAGGTGGATCTTCGTATGATTCTATTGGAAAGTTGATTCAAGACTTCATCAAGAGCATTGAATAAAAAGCTCAACAAAGAGTTAGTATTTGTCTTAAATTGTAACCATCACGTAGATGTCACTTTGATCTTGCTCTGTCCTTTATTTCTTGCTAGCAAGGTGTCCTACTCCAATCTTCAACGAACATGCTTACTAATTTGTCTGAAGTTTATGAAATTACCATTCGAATTGGCGGGTGGTGGGAGTTGGAATTGATTCGGATCTCGCATCGCTCACTAGAAGAATGAACTTTGGCAAGTCATTGTACTCGTTTTGCTCAGTAACCATGATGACGAAGCTGTAAGTTATTGACAATTTATGATCCCATTTCTAGAAATATCTAGCATTTATATATTGATCCATTTTGTAAAAAGCCTAGACTCCTCTAGAAATGCCAACAAAACTCTAATCTACTAATGGCAGTTGGAGCCTGTGGCCTGGAATGAAAGAAAATCTCTGACAAAGCAGAGATATTATGCACGATAAAGTCGGTCATCGAGCTCATCTGAAGGCTTTCTGATCATGCATTCGGGTGTGTGAGGAGTAGAGCTCATAGCCTACATCTCACGCACTCCTCCACCAACACCTCCATCAACTGTATTTGTAAAATTATTTTGTTCAGCTAATGAAACTATTTTTCTTTTATCTCATGACCTTCGGCCCTTGAACTATCCTACCTTGTTCCTTATTCATTCTCTACCAAATACATATTACATACTACACATGTATACACTTGCACATTAAGCCACAAATTATTCTTGATACCAAAACTATGCTTCCGCGCACATGTTAAATTTCCAATGTGACATCAGAGCTCCAAATTCTACAGAGTGTTTGTTTGTGGAATGCCTGTTCAAAGATAAGTAAATGTAGATCTACTCAACTCTTTGCATACATTTGGATTACTTGTAGCTCGATATATAAGTGGGTCAGGTACCTTTGGTAGGATATGTGTCGCAACCTAAAATTTCTCAGGCTAATGAATTATTAAGACTAAACGATAACGTGGCCCTCCCAAGCCCTACCAATTCGTAACTTAGGGTTTAAGTTTTTAACATGCAAAAGTTTTCATGCTTGGAGTCGTCACTAATCTATTTGTGGTAGGTCGATTAGAAACCTAAATAAAACATAGGGAGATATGTTTATTCCTACAAACGAGATATTCTAAGCTCGGGGACTTGGTTACGCTAGATCTAGTCTAACGCCCTTCGATACCTTTTCTTTTCAAAAAGATTTATGCAGGCATCTGGATCCATTTTATTACCTAATCACTAACATGTGAGGTGTTCATGCGGGTGCGCAAACCACCATTTAACACCCAAGAAAGCAATAAATAGATTGCAAGATTAGGAGAATGACGTACCTTAATGCAACACAAGCATCTGCATTGTTAGTAGAAAATCACACACAGACAATCCTAATATGATTTCTAATTAACAAAGGAAAGCACTCAAGATGTTGTTTAGGGTTTGCGCTTTATTAAAATGCAAACTAACCTATGTGCAATGACGTGCAAAAATGACATGCGATTAATGCAACCTAGCCATGCGAACTATATGTCATGCGACGACGTGAGCTAATTCTAATGACGGACAAATGATTTATTTTTGGTATTTTTCCAATGAAATTCGAAATTAAAAAAATAACCTAAACAATCTATTAGGATTAGAATAACACCTAATTTAAACTAGGAAATAAATTATCTTAAGTCCCGATTTAAATTAAATAATTATCCTATCTTCTAGATTCATTTAGGATTTCCTAAACATGCAAAACTCCTAATCTAAATCCTAACATATTTTTGGATTTCTTATTAAACAAAAGCAATCAAACAAAGATAACAACCGCATTTAAACAATCCACGCAATCCGCAAGATTCTTCTTATCAAATTTGAATTAGGAAAGAGAATCGAGGCTAACGGTCATATCTATAGGGTTATAGATATCAACGGAGAAGCCGATTATTCGAATTTAGAAAGCGAATTAAATCTATTATCGTATCCAAGTGATTATGGATAAGATAACGATTTTCCATATCGCCGTGTATCGTACCTTATGGATAAGGTCGGATAGTCGTCCAAATACGTTGCCAAATTAGGAAAAATTCCTAATTTTGGATATTTTCGAATATTGCGGATATAACACACATTATCGTAAGATAGCTAGCTATCCACGCAATATTCACGAAATATTCAAACATCAGAAAATTAGGAAACCAAATATTTTGAAAATATCAGATAACGTTCTTACCTAATTTCACAAGCAGCTTGTCAGCATCGCGGCTAAGGATGCTCCCGGTGGGTGACTTACGGCCGACGAGGGCGTGATGGTTCACGAACGGTCGCGCGATACTCTATCGTCTATTCTTCTCCCCAATGTCTATAGTTGCCACACGTTCAAACTCTTCAACTGTTCTTATGATTGCAAGAAATAAAGTCACAAAGCCCACGATGCTATTATCAAATCTGGACAACACTCAAAAGAAGACAGATCCACCACTTAAATTATTTAACCGAGATTCTGACAACTCTTTTTGACCGTGGACTTCAGACTTGCAAGCTGCGACCATATGTTGACATGGTTCGGGAGATGTTGGCCTTACTGGACCTTGACGAAACCGTCAAACTAGACGGAACTCGCAGGAATCTTCGATGATTCTGAATTATGGCGACGGTGGTTGAAGTGACCCTGGGATATGCTTGTTCACGGTACAGCAGATCGCGGATCGTCGGGAGTGCAGGAGCTGCTCGGATGATTGATGCAAGAAGAAATCACGGTCCGTCGGGGCAGCAGCGAGTCGAGCAGTAGGCGACTCACGGCCATGGGTCTGGCGTGAGCAGAGGGCATGGCGTCGGTATGGCGTGGCGGGCAGCAAGCTGGTACGGCGGCGCGGGCGCGGCATGACGGTGCTGGTGCAAGGTGAACCACCTGCGATCCTCTCTCACTCTCTCGCTCCTTGATCTTGCTCTCACTATTCCTCACGTGTGTCTCTTGTGCTCTCAATGGTTGTTTTCTGGAAATTCTGAGCGCTTTCTGATTATAACGCATAACGACATATTTATATCGCAACCCTAGGTTAATTAACCGGGCTTCCTAGTCCTAATGGGCTTAGACTTAGGCTTTATCATTTAATTTTATTTTAATTCCAAATGGGCTAAATTAATTCGGACTGATTTAAGCTCAAATTAAAACAACTAAAGTCTTTTAGACTTGTGAATTTTGGCCCCCAATCCCTTGAGTGAGCCGAGTGCTCGGAGCTCGGTTACGCGATGAATTTTTTTCTTCGCCACCGCCGATCCGATACGGAATGCAACTAACCTATATGAACTTAAACTATATACTATGCAATTTTAATATTTTTGTTTAGGGGTTAAAATTTAATTCTTAATTTTCTATGTAAATTATTATTAAATGGTCGATCGAAATTTAGGTGCCAATAATATGCTTTAATGGAATTGAACACTGGGACAATGCAATTCAAGTCGAACGATAACGTGGTCGTCGACCCTTCGACATGCTTCGTTCATCCTCCCCACAGGCTTCTCGAAAGTTGAGGCTCACTGCGCATTTCGTGAGGATGAAAGGTTTGATTTGACAGCCCAAATATCTGAAGCCTACAATAAGTACTGCCAGGTTGCAACCTCGACCTTGCAAAATGTTGCGCATTTGGAATGATTTTAAAATCTTTTCTACTGGTAATCTAGTATCCTTAGCAAATAAATCTGGGCACATGAAAGAAGTTTGGGAATTTGCTCAACAAATGATACCATTTAAAGGGAAGTCATAGATGGACTGACATGGAAAAAACAAAAACAATTCCACAATCACTATCATCCAAAAGTCAAAGCCATAATCGACCGAAGTTAAGCTTATTGGATTAAGAAAAATGAGTTCATATGTGATTGGGGTGCACGCTGGGAGTTCATCTCATGTGGTTTGGTATCTGAGTGGAACTCTCTTCCTCAAATTTGTCTACTTGATACCCGTCATGATATCTAAATTCATCATATGCATTTCCTTATGTCGATGGGATATGGATATATCTCTGCAGCACTTGTTTGTCCTCCCGCGCACGAAGCGGAGCTGTTTAGGAACTGATGTCCACAACCACCGTAAGAGCCATGTCAAATCTCTCCACATTTGAAGTCGGGCCGATCATGAGCAACGTGCTCTTGGTTTTCTTGTCTCTTTTCATCGAGCTTGTGCCATTTGAAATCTATCTTTTGAAATCACAAATGCAAATTTTTCTACTCATAAGTTGAACTTTATCTACTTAAGCAATTGTACGAAAGAACGCCTTTGTTTTCATAAATTAGGTGAATGGCAAATTAATGTCTAGTAAAGATTTCTCCTAGTCTTCAGGTGCAATAAGAAAAAAGATCTTGAGAGTTCTTGCAGGAAGAATCCCATGTCTTTTTATTTAGGGGGTTTAACAAAATCCAGACATTTTGATATTTACTGTTAATGTTTGCCCCATGAACAGCATAGGTTAGTGAGTTATGTATGTGATAAGAGCACTTTTGTCCCTATCCAGATATTCTTTGTTTAAGCAATGTTTTTTTAACCATTTTTTTGTGGAACATCTGCATATTTTGTTGTTTATCATAGGATTAAGGACCACGCATGCAGAGATTCATGAAGATTTGAGATTTTGTGAGATCACTGCAAATTATTTTAAAATTTAAATTGTCGAATGAAGGCGATATTTAATATTTAAATATTTAAACATGTTGTACAACATTTGTTTGACCCACTTTCCTTTTCTCACTGTAGTGAGAAAACCAAATCTTCACATGACGTATGCATATACACAATTTTTATTCGTGCCATGGGCTAAATGGTGGCAAAGTTGTCGAGCCCAATCAGATAGTTTATATTAACACCGACAATCCAACGGATGATAACCACTGTGAAACAATGGTTGACGATGATTGTCAATCAACTGGCCGCTCATAAAGGATCAAATAAGTTGTGCTTGTGTAAAATAAAGGATAACAATATAGAAGTGCCACAACTTTCATCGATACGCTCACTTTAGCCTATAACTTTTTTTTTTTCGCTCACTTAAGTGTCACAAATTTGAAAAATCGATCATTTGAGTGCTATCGGCGATTTGCTTCGCCAGAAATCTGACATAGACGCCGGAAAATCCAACATGGACAATTTTTAAAAATTTATTTAATTTAATTATTCTTTTCTATCATTTTTTTTATTTTTATTTGGCCAATCTAATTTGCAAATGGGCACGATAAAGAACTTCATCTTTCCCATGGTTGGGGGTACTGTAGTGTCTGGGGATTTTGGCTAGTCGAGCCCAAATCCGACGAGGGCTCCGCCGCACGCCTCGTCACTCAAGACGCCCAGTAATTCTTCCTCGCTCCACTTATCATACTTATCAAATGTGTTCTTGTACAATTCGAGGCGCCCTTTGTCCGGAGTTTGGTCTTGATAGTGTCGAGCGGGGCGAAGCACACGTAAGTGAACACGTCGGCGATCCTACCTTCCGTAGCACCGATTGGGGCTCACTTGAAGATGGAGAGGTTCTTCATGAGGGACTACACTTTGAAGTTGTTTCTTGAGGTGGGTTTGATCAATTTTGAGTAATTAGGAGGGAAATTAGGGTTTTTGAGAGAGGAGGCTTGTGGAGGAGAAATTGAAGTCGGCGGCAGGATGTGCAGTAGTCTTGGGGGTCTCGAGGGTGGAGGCAAAATGAGGGAGTTGAAGTGAGTGAAGAGCCTCGTCAATTTGGATGGAATGGGTTGGTGATTGAGGTGCGGAAATAGGAGGTCGAGAGATGCAGAGAGCCTTCCCTCCATTCTTTCTCTCAAGCTTGAAGTTCAATCAACTCTTGGCTACCATGGCTGATCGAGCTTCAAGCTCATGGCGAAACACCTTTGCCCAGTCATAGAAAACGGGGAGCACTTGATCGGTTGTTTGTTGATGATAAATTGTTCCCTCTGATCTCCTAGTTTGGCATCCCCATTCTCCGCTCTTCATTTGACATAGCATATACGCATTTTTATCTGTGCTGGGGGCTCAATGGCGGCAAAGTCGTTAGAGCTTGAGCGGCCATGGTAGACCCTCCCTATCTCCCTAAGTTTTTCTTTTTCTTTCTTTTTCTCCCTTAGTGTTTTTCTCTCTTTTCTTTTATGCTACATGACGTGGCAATATATTCATCCTTTTATTTTTGAAAATTTCCACGTACAAATGAAAAATTAAATAAAAAATTCACGTAAAATTGGGTGGAGAAGAGGCCAAGAACAAAGCAATGAGCAAATTTCCAGTGACTTACATTCGAAACATTCCCTGACTGTGGAAATTAAGTTATGCTTATGTCAAATATAAAGAAGCAGACGGAAAAATAAACATAGGGAGTTTTATAATTTTATAATCGTTATTCTGCTTAAATAAATTTAGAAAGGCCTATTAAGGCTCTATTTTTTACATTGAAAATGAACTATATGAAAATCATTTTTCTAAAAATGATCACTTATATTGCTTGAAATAATTAGTCAATGAAAAATATTTTTATTACCGACAATAATTTAAGTCTAAATATTTTCGTGGATGATGAAAAATATTCATTTTTGTGAGCGATGCAAGCAATTATTTTTAAGAAAATATTTTCCAAATCATTCATTTTCCTGTGAAACAAATGCACTTTTGTGGTCACCGTTATGCCGAAACAAACCTCGGAAGTCTTGTAATTTCTCTAGACCGTTATTATGTCTGTTTTAGTTTCTACATTAGATAAATCTCGTGCATGTCATGGTTTTCTTAAAAAAAACGTTTTAAGAATTACATTTTCAGTTTTCAAAAGGCAATATTATCTATGGCCAGGAGGACGAAAATACCCCAGTCTAAGTATGCTAAATAATAACATGGCTTCATTGATTTCAAAGCTAAGCGTGCATCATCAAATAAATTAGTCAATTGAATATACGTCACAAATCAAGACTTTTTGCATACTTGCGCGTCATTTGCATATTTTCAAAGGACAAACTCACATGGCGCACGGAGTCACGCGAGGGCACAAGGCGATGCGGAAATTTCACCTCATTACGTCTTTTGGAGAAACCGAAATCGCATATGTAATATCAAGAGATTGTTTGATAATTGCATTTCAAGAACTTAATTGAAAAATGTGGTACCAAAATGACATTTTGGGGATTTATTATTGCCGAAATCACATATGTACCAAACCTTTGCCGGGCATTTCTTCCCTTGACATAGGAGACAAGTAAATTCCTTTGCCGATGCCGATCTTGTCTCCTCCATCATGGAGAAGATGAGATCCAGCCGCTGCCCAATCCAAGGCACAAGCGCGACGACCACAGAGAGAAAGATAGGATTTCAGTGGGCATATATTTTCCAATATGGAAAAGAATGCTCATACAAAAATAATTACCGTGCCGATGTTTTGATGGAGTGTTCGCGTGTTGAAGCTTTAAAAAAATTAAAAAAAATAAAATGTAAAATCACTCCAGTATCTTATTTTGAGGGGACCTAGATGCCAAGCAAAGTTGAACATTTTCCATTCATCGTCCCCACAAGTTTTTATAACGTTTAGGCTCCCTGCCTAATTCGGGAGGATGAAAGGGCTGACTTGACAAACCACCAAATTATCACTAATCAGAAGCCGACAAAAAGTACTGCCAGATGCAACCTCAACCTTACCTTAGCGATAAATCGGATGAAAAGAAATTGGAAAATTTGCTAAACGAATGGGACCATTCTAGAGGGGAAATTTAAAGACGGACTGACATCGGAAAGGAACGGTTCCATCATCACTATCACCCATAGTCAAAGCCATGGTCAACCGAAGTTAGCTTATTCGATTAAAAAAACAAAGAGTATGGATGTGCATCGGATACACCAACCGGAGTTCACCTCCTTAAATTCGTCCACTTGATACCCATCAAGATATACATATTCATATACTTGTTTTATTTTTATCACTCGACTAACCTTTATCGGATGTCCTAATTTTCTATCCCATTCTCATCACCAATAATCATAAAATGGACGCGTCTCTATGCTCCCAAAGGCTAAATCCGGCCACGACGGAGTTGTTTAAGGACAGCAAGTCCCCAACAACCACAAAGACCAATGCGAAATCTCTCAACATTTCATGTCGGGCGCAACCTCCTGCAATGTGTTTTAGGTTTTCTTGTCTCTGGCCTTGTTGTCCTAAGCAATTATTGCTTGGGGAAACTCAATAAATTAAGACTAACTAACAAACAAAGACTAAATGAGAATGGACATCCAATTCGTATGAAGCGGACAATATCCGAGCTTCCAAGATAAGCTTGTCCCCTTATTTTGCAAATTAATTCTGGTAGACTTTATTCGATGATAATTATATATAATTCACCTACTCAAATGCCCATTTTGTTATACGGTTTAATTTATTAATCTTATAAACAAGTCTTAAGATATATAACAGCACTCATTTCTTGTTCGTCAGTCTGATAATCATGTCCCAAGTCATTCTTTACATCATCGTTTGACGGAATGTTCTTGTCTTACAACACGAAACCTATTCATTCCTAAGCATATCTTTCTTACTGCATCAATCAAGCCATTCTTGTTTTTGGGCCCATCTGCTGTACGAAGTCTTCTTTGACGAAAAACACTCGTTGAAGAAGACAAAGCTCTAAAGTCTCGCTAACCGTCGCCAATGAAGAAACCGGAGCTCATATTCATCCCAGCGCCGGGCGTCGGTCACGTCATCTCGGCCCTCGAGTTCGCGGCCCGCTTGCTCGGCCACGACCCTCGAGTCTATATCACCGTCCTCGCCATTAAAGCGCCCTTCAACTCCCACTTGGACGCTTACACCAAGTCGCTCGTCGCCTCGCAGCCGCGTGTTACCCTCATCGACCTCCCTCACGTTGACCTACCACCGCCCGAGCTCCTGCGCTCCGTCGAGCACTATTTTACCGTCTACATCGAGAGCTACATCCCGCATGTCCAGAGAGTGGTCGGGGAGATCCAACGTTCACGAGCTGGTTCCGGGTCGGATCGGTCCGTGGCCGGGTTTGTCCTGGACTTCTTCTGCACGTCCATGATGGATGTGGCCGCCGGGTTCTCGCTCCCTTCTTACATCTACCTTACCAGCAACGCGCACTTCCTGGGCCTCATGTTCCACTTGCCAGCTCGACACGACCAGGTCGGGAGAGAGGTCCGACTGTCCGATCCGGACCTGCCTCTTCCCGGTTTCACCAACCCAGTTCCCGTCTCTGTCTTGCCATCAGCAGTGTTAGACGGGGAAGCCGGCGGCTACGCGGCCTACGTCAAGCTGGCTCGCAGGTTCAGGGACGCCCGGGGAATCATGGTGAACACGTTCAAGGAGCTGGAGCCATTCGCCGTCAGCTCGTTCTCCCGAGGAAGCTCGGACGGCCCGGCCGTGTACGCGGTCGGACCGGTAATCGACCCGAAGGGTGTGCCGGATCCTTCTCTGGACCGGGCTCACTGGGAGAAGATCCGGGAGTGGCTCGACGAGCAACCGCCGTCCTCGGTGGTGTTCCTGTGCTTCGGGAGCATGGGGAGATTCGATGCGGACCAAGTGAAGGAGATCGCCGCCGGAATCGAGCGAAGCGGGCATAAGTTTCTGTGGTCGTTGCGTCCCGAAAGCTGCCAGGAGCAGCTTCCGGATGGGTTCCTGGAGCGAACGCGAGGAAGAGGGGTCGTATGCGGTTGGACCCCACAGGTTAGTCTTAAGTCTTTTTAATTAGCGACTATATATCTATCTATCTTTGGTGGTAACTCGGGCTCATTGGTTACTTTACGCTAATCTGGTAAATAAAGTAAGATGGGAGCAAATGCTGTATGAGCCGATCACATCTAAATAATTCTGGATTTCACTAAACAACACGAGGTACCGTGATTAGTTTTTGTTCATCACGACACCCACAAATTAAGCCTATATCATATTTTCTTATGTTGCTTGAGATATGAGTAAATCCACGCATAGGTAGAAAGCCTGAAATATGATTTTGGGCAAGCCTAGGGAATAAACCTCCTTCGTTCGAGCCCATTCACTAGAGCCAATCATATGAAGGAGAAAAATGTTATCATATATCATGGGTGTTTCTAAGTGAGTGCTTTTAAATCGGGTACCGAATCCAATTCATTTAAAATCTTATCATCGAGTCTGTGGAATAGGTAAGGAGCGAGTTAAAACTTGAATAACTGACTTAAATATGAAAATCTCTACATTGATAGTGTCGTTTACCTAATCCGTCCACGGTACCTATTTGTTTTCGACCGCTAAATTAGCAATCTTGTGATTTGTGAGCTTTGTATGATAGTTCTACCAATGACATGGCATGGTAAGCCAATTCTCACTTGTCAACAACGAGAAGCTGATCAAGTTTTATAATCTCAAATAGTCAATTTCTCGTATTAATTTTAATAAAATTTTGATGTAATTTTAATAAACTTCCACCTACCAGACAATATCTCAATTCATAAAAAGGACACATGTTCTAGAGTAAAATAATTAACATGTATTAAAATATGTATCGATGTATGATCAACTAAAGAGAAATAAAGAAAAAGATGCCACGAGAAAAACTAGGATTTTTAGATTTTATGAAATCGGTTTCAAATTCTGTCCGATTCCCGAGAAGTTCTTCACTCGTAAACCGGGAATCGGACCGGTTTCAATGAGAACCTGGCACTGGACCGGTTTCAGGGCGGTCCAGTCTGATTTCCAGGTAGAACTGGTCCAGTTGCACGGCCCTAGCGATCATAAGCCAAACGGCTCATTGAACCCACCCAAGCTTATCAGTCCAAAGGACAAAAACCTAGCAAGCAATTGCACAGTCAACCGCGCAGGTGGCCGGCTCAGACCATATAAATTCATATAGGATAATAAATAGACTTGCTCAATGGGCGGGCCTAGATGGGATCGGGCCGGGGCTTGCTCGAGTTTGAACCTTTAGAGGTTCTGTCCAGGCCCGAACTTACAAGCCTAAGCAAGTGCCCAAGGGAAAAACATGGGCGGGCCGGGCCCTCCCATTGACCCACCTTTTTATTTTTTAAGATTACAGCTAAATTTTTTTTAAAAAAGTATGAAAAACAGATGATAAATAATTTTTGGGTTTTTTCTTACTTTATTTTACTACTTCATCTATGAGTTTTATACTATTTTTCTATCCCACATTAGAAATTCGAGCTTATTTTATCCTGCTAGAGTTTATAAATTTTAAATGTCAAAGAAAAACTTATTAATATAACATAATTTATCAAAATTTGTATTAAATATATAGACGCGCAAAGCCTTAAGGTCCTTACCCAGGCATAACTTGCCCACTAGGCGTACCTAAAGTTTTTGCTGGGCTGAAAAATAATGGGCGGGCTGGCGGGTTGCCCGCCCATCGATCAAGTCTACTAATAATCATCTAACATATAAATCTACACTAATATTGATATTATTTGATGTTAATGTATGAAACGTGATATTTTTCAAATTCTCATGATTTTTCAAAAGATAAAACGAGAAGTAAAAACAATTCGGTAGTTAGATATTGATTACGACATTTTTCTTATAGACTTATTTAGCTCATAACTAAATATGCAAGTGTTTGTGAATTATAGCATAGTTGAGGTAAAATATGATAATTCATATATATAATCACCGCCCCAGGTGGAGGTTCTAGGGCACGCGGCCATTGGTGGGTTCGTGTCTCACTGCGGTTGGAACTCCATTTTAGAGAGCTTATGGCACGGAGTGCCAATCGTGACGTGGCCCATATACGCGGAGCAGCAGCTGAACGCCTTCATGATGGTGAAGGAACTGGGCTTGGCGGAGGAGCTGAGGCTGGACTACAAGGGGCACGGCGGTTGTGGCCATCTGGTGCCAGCGGAGGAGATAGAGAGGGCCGTCGAACGCTTGATGGGCGGCGGTGCCGCAGCGACGAGGAAGAAGGTGAAGGAAATGAAGGAGGCGGCGAGGAAGGCCGTGAAGGAAGGTGGGTCTTCGTATCATTCTATTGGAAGGTTGATTCAAGACTTCATCAAGAGCATTGAATAGAAAGCTCAACAGAGAGTTAGCATTTGTCTTCAATTGTAACCATCACGTATGTTACTTTGATCTTGCTCTGTCCTTCATTTCCCATCAGCAATGTGTCCTGCTCCTTTGTTCAGCGAACATGCTTTACTAATTTGTCTGAGTTAATAAAATTACCATTCGAGTTGGCGGGTGGTGGGCGTTGAACTTGATTCTAATCTCGCATCGGTCACTAGAAGAGTGAATTTTTGCAAGTCATTGTATTCGTTTTGCTGGGTAACCATAATGACGGAGCTGTAAGTTACTGACAATTTACTTAGATGAGTTATGAGCTTCTCATGACTAGACTAATGATCTGGTGAGTTTTGATTTAATTGATCGGGTACAAGCTACACTCCTAATACATCAGTCCCTCTGCTTCTAGGTAGATGAACTTGCATTTAGTTGTTCCTTTATAAAATTCCTTCTGAGGAGATGGACGACTTATAATGCATTGGATGATACGTTGAAATCACCCGGAGAAAAGAACCCGAAAGATGTTATTTATCTCCTGAAGGAAGCTCTTTTGTAGTTGAAAGAGAAAGGCATTTATTTGGCTTGAGGATATGGAGATAGCAAACTCTTTGCCTCTCGCATACATGAAGCAGTAAACTTGCATTTTGCATTTACATTTAGACACTGGGAAGAAACTGAAAAGGAATTGGAAATGCAACAGAAGAAGTTAAATCCTCATCCTAATCTTACATGCCATGCCTTAGAAACTTCTCTCTGACAGCACGTAACTCGGATAATGCATTCGTCATGTCCATGCGCTCATTCGGAAGTTTCACCGAGCAGAGGACTCCGATTCTCATTATGTCAGCAACATTTTCCTCAAATCTTACCGTGTCGGCATCACTAATTGGGCCGTTGCCGGTCCCTACAGGATACTCCGCAGATAGCAGTGAAGGGTCTAGGATCTTCAACAAGTTTTTGTGCTGAGCAGTCTTGACAAATTCATGGAGGGTCCATCCATCCTTGAACATAACATCAGTAGGTCTTATTCCGGTGAACATCTCGAGCAACAGTATCCCAAAGCTGTACACATCTCCCTGCAACGATGAAGTACCACCTAGGCCATATTCTAGAAAGCAACATCGGCTTTGTCATGTCAGACGGGTACGTAGTTGGAAATCCATTTTCTTCACTAGAATTCACCATTTTGAATAAGGTATTAACTTGGACCAATATGATTAGAAAGCAGAAGGATTAACATACCTGGAGCTACATAGCCAATGGTTCCTTTTAACCCACCGGAGCTTGCTTGACATTGAGAAGCATCTAGGTTTGTGCTTCCACGAAGAAATCGCGCTAGCCCGAAATCACACACTCGAGCTACCATGTCGTGATCAAGAAGAACGTTGCTTGGCTTTAGATCGCCGTGTACGATGCTCGTCTGGCAATGGTGGTGAAGATATTCAATGGCAGAAGCCACATCAATAGCAATGTCTAACCTCTGGCTGAGACTGAGCTTTGGCATGTCGAGCTGATTTTCGCTAGGGTGCAACCACCGTTCTAAACTACCATTTCGCATCAGGTCGTAGACTAGAGCCTTAAATTCCGCGCCTGTGAAGTCGATACTCGAGCAAACAGTGATGATGTTAACAAGATTTCGGTGGCGTATGTTTCTCAGCGCTTCACATTCTGCCAAGAAACTCTTAAAAGCCCCCTTCTGTTTTAGGTTGAGCACTTTCACTGCCACCTGTCGATTTCCATCTAGCATTCCTCTATACACAGAGCCATGGCTCCCATGGCCAATCAAATTAGATGGTGAGAACTCATCGGTCACTTGGCGGAGCTTTGCATAGGAAACCTTTTGGAAGCGCTCATCTGTTGGCAATGCAGCACTAGGTCTCGTCGTAGATTTCCTCCTCCAGTACACAACAACAATGCAGCATGTCAACACGATTAAAAACGAGACAATTACTGCGATAGATAATTTCAATTTTGGAAGCCTCCTCGGCTTCTTTGTGTTGCGGACTTCGCATGCGGGAAGTCCAAGTTCCTTGATGCCCCCACATAGTTCTTTGTTTCCGATTATTGATATGCGCTTTGTATCTCTGAAAATCCCCTCCTGTGGTACCTCTCCTTCAAGGCTGTTGAAGGACAGATTCAATGCTTCGAGCACAGTGAAATTCTCGAAATAGATGGGAATTTGACCGGACAATCTGTTTCTTGAGAGATTGAGGTACTGAAGGCCAATCAGGGTTCTGAGAGAAGGCGGTATACTTCCTTCAAATAAATTGCCTGCCATGTCCAAGCTTAGCAGCATCAGACACTGGGACAAAGTGCTTGGTATTTCTCCAGTCAGCCTGTTGTCAGAGAGGTCGACATCCACAATTTGGCTCATGTTACCCACTTCAAGGGGTAATGGCCCCGTTAAGGAATTTCGAGCAACATCGAAAGAGAGGGATAGAGAAGAAAGGCCGAAGACCTCTTTGGGTATTGTACCGTTAAGGTTGTTATCTGACAGTAATAGTTCTTGCAATTGTCGACACCACCCAAGACTTGGAGGAATGTAACCTTCTAATTGATTTTCTGAAAGCTCCAGGCGAAGCAATTGGGTGACGTTTCCAAGAGAGGAAGGAATTGCCCCTGAAATCCTATTACGCCAAAGCAAAAGATACGTCAAATTTTGGAGCTTACCAATGCCATGGGGAATCTCACCGCTGATGCTGTTGTTGTATATCGCCAAGACCTGTAGGCCATTCAGCTTCTCGATTTCTGGAGGGATATTACCTGTGATATGGTTTGATCCCAGGAGTAAGAGCTGAAGCGTATTTGTCAAATTGGCAACGGAAGCAGGTATTTCTCCTCTGAATTTGTTGTAGCCGAAAGCTAACAATCTCAGTTTAGTGCAGTTGGTTAAATCGGTGAGGAAACGTAAGCTGTCAGGTCCTGTTAACTGGTTATCGCTAAAACTAATCCTTGTAAGATTCCTCAAGTTTCCAAGATTGGCAGGCACGTTCCCCGTAAAGTAATTAGAAGTGAGAAACAGGTCTTCAAGTCGAGTAGCGTTAGGCAGCGAATGCGGTGCCTGCCCTGAAAATCGGTTTGCTGGAAGGTAAAGCACCCGGAGATGAGGAAAATAGTTGCCAATTTCTGGTGGGATTTCACCATGTAGGCTATTACCCCCTACATCAAGGTAGACAAGTGATGTAAGATTGTATACAGAAGAGGGGATGCGTCCTCTTAGATTATTCAAAGATAAAGCTAGGGTGTTTAATTTTGAGATGCTTCCGAGCTCGGCCGGTATTCGACCTCTTAGGTCATTTTCCCCATACGTAACTCTGTAAGTGAAGATCCATTCCCCAACCAACTTGGAATTCCCCCAGTAAGATTGTTCACTGCGACGTCAAAAACAATGAGTTCTCTCTCAACTAAATACCGAAGCTCGTCAGGTATCCTCCCGCTGAGCCGATTGTACTGCAAATAGAGATACTGCATACCTATGCAAGATGACAAATTCCGTGGTATCTCCCCTTCGAGCTCATTGTTGAAGAGGATGAGAGTCTTCAGTCTGAACAACCTCCCGAACTCTTCTGGAATGTTGCCTCGAAGCCGATTCGCCTGTAGATTAATACGCCTCAAGAAGGTGAGATTCCCTATGTCAGGAGGTATTGTGCCAAGGAGCTTTTGATTATCCAAGTCGAGGGCAGTGACTCTTCCCGCGTGGCGGCGACTGCAAGAAACTCCCGGCCAGTTGCAATGACTAACAGACTCGTTCCAAGAACTCGTGATCCCTTGAAAATCTCCAATCATCTTTCCCTTAAAGGCGAGCAATGCCGCCCTGTCTGTCTCATTTCCGGGATACGAAGCATAGGCAATACAAGTGTTGGAGGGAGTTTGATGTATGACGAGAACGAGGCTGAAAAAAGCTGATACTAAATGCACTCTCAAGTTTGGCAAAGTCGCTTCCATGCTTGATCTGTTAAGACAGAGCAAGCAGAAAGACCAGATGATGGTGTTCTTAAGTTCTCCCAGCCAGCTAGAAGCATGAGATTGACCGTTTAGATTTGGTCCATCCAAAGGCCACAATTAGGTCCACAAAAAAACTTGACTTTTCTTCAAGACCCATAAATTCAAATTAGGTTAACTCTGTACTATACTAATCGTGACAACCCAAATACAATTTGATGCGTACGCTATTTCTGAAGATTTTCTAGGGCGTCCAGACAAGGAAACAACCGCAAGGCGAGCTTGGAACAAGAGTTTGCGCAACGTTTGATAAAAATACTATTAACTTTTGATCGAAGAGGAGTTAGAGAGCCCGTAATACTAATTTGAATAGCTAACTCAGAGTACAATGCTGTATTTCTTTTTTGCCATTGTCTACGGCCCCAAAATCCTTCGTTTTCATAATTTCTGACAACTTTTATGGTTAATTTTCAAGATTCCGAGTGTTTTGCTACTGGGTTCCTATTGCAAACACTTCCCGCCATGAAGACCGCATATGGAAAAATATTTATCACTGACAGTATTTTTAATAATAATCCTTTATTTTTTATGTCCATAGATAGAAACTTTCGTCCTAGAGAGAGAGAGGCTTCTCCAATAAAAAGATCATGGAAAATAACCTTAGAGCATAGAGCATGTTTGCTATTTGATTTGTTCGCGTTTGTTGGGCCACAATAATAAGATTATTAAGAAATGATTGCATTGGAGCAAATCTGGAGGTATGCAAAATGAACTGAAGAAAGACCTTGAATTTTCTTTGGGGGTCCAAAGGCCCACAATTCAATCCCCAGGAAGTTCGAGAACCGGTGGACTTAGCAAGTCATGCGTTAGAAAACAAAAGAGCAAGTCATGTTACGTAGAAGATTACAAATCTTTGGGCTTAAATTCCAGTACAGAAAATCTCAACTTCGCATACAAGCGTTAACGAGGTCGATTCATGGTTGACTAGGCTTATGGCCCGTGCTGCACGCGGGTGACGAATGGACCTGTAATTCAGCATTACTCGTCCGGGAAATTGCCGGACAATTATATGAAGTAACTAGTCGCCAAGTACAAACAAGAGGGTGATGACTTATGTGTCCTGATAAAGACATCTTAAAGAGTATTTGGGGGAAAATCACACTCATGGCACCAAATAATGAAGTTGTCTCGTCTTAAAAATGAAGAATTTTCGCTCTGAAGTTTGAACCACTTTGTCCGAGTAAGCCTGAAATATTGCCGAAGATAGTATGATGTATTGCTTCGCGTCGGCTTGAGGTGCTACCTATTCCCTAAGATATTTGTGAGAGACGGATGGAAGTGAAAATTGAGAGGGAGAGATCTCTAATTTAGGAAAATATTTTCTAAATCATTTATTTTTCGCGAAATAAATCGAGCCTATATTGAATATTATTGACCTAAATAAGAGTAGGAAAGAACGCCTTTGAATTTTATAACATTTGACTCCCCAAAGAAAAATGTGAATTCAATATGTTGCAATCTTGGATTTTGTACGCCTTAGTTGGAATCCTTTATGCAGTGTTAGACACTCTATCCTTTTCTCACGGCAATGAGAAAACCTATTCTTCACAGGACAGCATCAGCATACCCTGCCGTGGGCTAAACGGTGGCAAAGTTGTCGGGCCCAATCAAACGGTTGACATCAACTCAAACAATCCAACGGATGGCGATCATTGTCCATCGGTGGTTCACGATAATTGTCAATCAATTGTCAGGATCGTAAATTGATTAGAGAATTTTTCCATGCAAAAGGCTAAAGCTCGTGGCACTGTGGAAAGAAATGGACATCGGGCCAAATTCGAAGCAATGAGCAAATTTTCAATGATTTACGCTTCGTTTGTTCTGCGAAAAATGAATAATTAAGAAAATATTTTTCTAAAGCGATCGCTTGTATCGTTTACAAAAATAAATGAGCGAAAAATATTATCATTGTCATCGGAAATGTTTAGACATAAATAGTTGTCAGTGATGAAAATACGTTCCTTTAACTAATTATTTTAAGCGATATAAACGATCGATTTTAGGAAGATTTTTCCAAATCATTTATTTATTGCGAAACAAACGAAGCCCTAATTTTGAAACGTTGCTTGACAATTGAAACTAAGTTATGATTGCGCCTAATAGAGGAGCGAATGGAAATTTTTCCGGCAACGATAAAGAATTGGATTGCACTTGTCAAGAGATTTCCAATGATACCCAATTTGCCCAAATAAGGGCATGCATGGAATCCATTATAGAGTAAAAATTCTGCTCCAGAATGCATTCCGGAACAAAAATGCGTTTGTTAAAAAATTTCCGAATGCATTCTGGAGCGATTTTTGCATTCTGGAATAAAAATGCGTTTGTTAAAAATACTTGATTCCGTGAACGATTCTTGATTCCGAATGCATTTTGATTCGGAATGAGTTTTTAAGAAAAGAGAAGCTACTTTTTGTAGCTTCTTGATTCCGAAATGCATTCTTCCTATTTTCTCACAATTTTTTTTCGAAAATGCATAAAAATTGAAAAATTCTAGAAAAATTCATAAAAATTTCCAAAAAATAAAAAAGTCGATTTGGGAAAATATGAAATTTGGTGAATTTTTTTTAAAAAATCAAAAAAATAAAAATTTCAAAACTTCACAGTATAGCTTAAAACACATGTGCCACTCCACTTTGAGTGAAATTTAAAATTTTTTGAGGTGCCCAAAAAAAAATTTTCAAAACTTCACAAAATGGCTTAAAATACCTGTGGCCACCTACTTTGAGTGAAATTTAAATTTTTTTAGGTGCAAAAAAAAAGAAAAATAAAAAAAAAAAAATTTCAAAACTTCACAAAATGGCTTAAAATACCGGCCACCCACTTTGAGTGAAATTTAAATTTTTGAGGTGCCCAAAAATAAAAAAAAATAAAAAATTTCAAAACTTCACGGAATGGCTTAGAATATCGTAGCCACCCACTTTGAGTAAAATTTAAATTTTTTGAGGTGCCCAAAAAAATAAAAAAATAAAAAATTCAAAACTTTACAAAATGGCTTAGAATACCTGCTCGTGGCCACTCACTTTGAGTGAAATTTTAATTTTAGGTGCCCAAAAAAATTTAAAAAAAATCAAAAATTTCAAAACTTTACGAATGGCTTATAATACATGTGGCCACCCACTTTGAGTAAAATTTAAATTTTTTTAGGTGAAAAAAAAATCAACAAATCAAAACAGATTTCTGTTCCATAAATCAATAAAAAGCCGGATCTCAAGATATTGTAACTTTCAACAATGATCATCCGATCATGGGGTGTCGAAATTATTGATATGTCGCCCTATCTCAAGATAGTATTTGGGATGTAAAGATCGATTCAGAAATTTTATTTATAAAGTGATACAAGACACTTTTATAAAAGTATATGAGTACGAACTATTTATGTAACTAACCCAACTCGAATTTATGTAACTATCTGTCTCTTATGGCTTCGCTCTCCGGGAATGGTGGCGGATCCTCGGTTACAAAAAAAAAAAACTATTTATGTAACTATCTTATAGTTATTCGAAATAACTTTGAGAATTAATTATGTAGAAACATCCCCAACATTATCTGGAAAAACAGAAATGGGAGGTGATGATGAGAAGACCAAGCAACTACAAACATTCTCCTCGGCAAGTCGATCTTGATGGATGAACGGACAAAAGAAAACCCCGATTGGGCCGATTAATGTTAAGAAATTTATAAAGCTTGGAGACCTTTGTTGAGCCCACAGCCTTTTGAGCCTAAATTCAAAATTGGAGTGGCCCCAAGTGAAAACCGCCTTAAAAGTTATGGCATTAAATGATTGTCAGGAGCTTTTCTCCTTCACTTATGTATGGTTTTATGATATGAGATATATGCATGACTAAATTAATACATAGATAAAAACATAACCACAACGAAATTTAAAACAATTATATCCTAAAACAATCATAACCTTTAGATGTAAAAGTAGCAAGCAATCTAACTCGTGGAATCTAAAAGAAATGTTGTAGGATGAGAACCAAGGTTTCTATTCAGGAGATTGCAATAATTACTGTATGCATCTTAATCTTGATCATCAGATCATGTGGGTTCAATATGGTGGCAACACTACTCAATGGTTGAGATGGAGTTAGTTCATATGATTTCGGTCCATATAAATTTTTGTAAGGAGATTGATGCATCATACGGACCACTCCGCACTCAGATTTATACGTAATTCAGTCCTATTTATTGTTTCCTCAGCACAATTGATCGTAAGACAATAAGTTCATCTTGGCTCAAAGATGGCACATGGAAGGACCATGTCAAATTTGGATTGGGTCACCTTTGGATTTAGACTAGATCGACTTAATTAACTCATATTGGCCTGTCTAGTTCATGCAATACAATGCAATTTATTCACGGCCGATCCAATTCAGGCTCAACCACAATCTAGCCGGACAACTACATTTTGAGAGTACATTGTTTAAGTCACCTTGCCACCGCCGCCGTGTGGCTTTTGTACCTACTGTATCCATCTTGATGTAGGCCAAAAAAAAAAGTTAGCAAACAATAGATTTGAAATTTTTAAAAGGCTAAAAATTATAGATCTAAAGTAGCAAATTACTATTTTATGTGGCCAAAAAAATATGCAAAGCAAACTGTCGATGATGTTTGCAATTAGTCACTAAAGTTTGATTTCTTCCCACAAAAAGGCACTAAACTTTCAATTTCTGCAATTGATGCACCTGACTAGAATCCGACCAATTTTTTGACGAATTGTTGATGGAGCCGATACATGGACAGATGGCATGTCTGGAGCCATGTCAGCATTTCGTATGAAAGGTGGGTGTATTTTGGTCAAAGTACACGAATTGCAATAAAGTTGAAATTTTAATGGATTGAGCGAAAGTACCAAAGTTTAGTGACCTAATTGCAAATACCATCGAAATTCGTTAACCACGGACAAAATTTACCCAATCACTGCCTCATCATGTTCTTGTCCAAACCGATGTCCATACTTTGTCCCTACCAGCCGTCATTGCCTTCCTCCCCAATCTTCGGCATGCTTCGTGTCCTTTGTCGATGGAGGAGGCCTTGGAGATTTTGGTCTCCTTTGCGGGAGGGAGGAGAAGGAGGACTCGGAGATTTGGTCTCCTTCGCCGGCCATTTCTTCCCTCGACAAAGGAGACGAGCAAAAATTTTCTCCTTTTCAAACATGGATCTTGGTTCTTCCATGTGGAGAAGATGAGATCCCACCGCTACCCAATTTGAGGCACAGGCCAGACTTGACAACCGCAAGAAAGAAAGATGGGGTTTTTGTGGGCATACTTTTTAATATGAAAAAGAATACGCAGTATACATTTATTACGTGTGGATGTTTTAATGGAGTGCTTATGCAAATATGAGTAGATTCAGACCTACTCAAATCCGAGGCACAAAGCTAGACTCGGCAACAACTAGGGAGAGAGAGAGATGGGGTTTTAGTGAGCATATTTGGAAAAGATTACGCAGTATATATTTATTACGTGTCGATGTTTTAATTGAGTACTTATGCAAAGATAAGTAAATCTTTAGTGAGCATATTTGGAAAAGAATACGCAGACCTGTTTTAATTCAAAGAAAGTAAATCTAGACCTGCTCAAATTTGCACAAGCCAGACTCAACAACCACAAGGGAGAGAGACATGGGGAATACGCAGAGTACATTTCTTACACATTGATGTTTTAATAGCGTGCTTATGCAAATATGAGTAGATCTAGAGTTGCTCAAATTCGAGGCACGAGCTAGACTCGGCAACAACCAGGGAGAGAGAGATGGGGTTTTAGTGAGCATATTTGGAAAAGAATACGCCGTATACATTCATTACATGTCGATGTTTTAATGGAGTGCTTATGCAAAGATGAGTAGATCTAAACCTGCTCAAATTTAAGGCACAAGCTAGACTCGACAACCACAAGAGAGAGAGACATGGGGTTTTAGTGGGCATATTTTCTAATATGAAAAGAATTCGCAATGTACATTTATTACATGTCGATGTTTTAATGGAGTGCTTATGCAAATATGAGTAGATCTAGACTTACTCAAATTCGAGGCACAAACTAAACTCGGTAACAACCTGGGAGAGAGAGATGGGGTTTTAGTGAGCATATTTGGAAAAGAATACGCATTATACATTTATTACGTGTCGATATTTTAATAGAGTGCTTATGCAAAAATGAGTAGATCTAGACCTGTTCAAATCTGAGGCACAAGCTAGACTCAACAACCACAAGGGAGAAAGACGTGGGGTATTAGAGGGCATATTTTATAATATCGAAAAGAATACGCAGTGTACATTTATTACGTGTCGATGTTTTAATGGAGTGCTAATGCAAATATGAGTAGATCTAGACTTGCTCATATTCGAGGCACAAGCTAGACTAGGCAACAACCAGGGAGAGAGTGATGGGGTTTTAGTGAGTATATTTGGAAAAGAATACGCAGTATATATTTATTACGTGTCGATGTTTTAATTGAGTGCTTATGCAAATATGAGTAAATCTAGACTTGCTCAAATCTGAGGCACAAGCCAGACTCAGCAACCACAAGGGAGAGAGACATGGGGTTTTAGTGGGTATATTTTTTAATATGGAAAAGAATACGCAATGTATATTTATTACATGTCGATGTTTTAATGGAGTGCTTATGCAAATATGAATAGATCTAGACTTGCTCATATTCGAGGCACAAGCAAGACTCAGCAACAACTAGGGAGAGAGAGATGGGGTTTTAGTGAGCATATCTGGAAGAGAATACGCAGTATACATTTATTACATATCGATGTTTTAATAGAGTGCTTATGCAAAGATGAGTATGTCTAGATCTGCTCAAATCTGAGGCACAAGCTAGACTAGACAATCACAAGGACGAGAGACATGGGGTATTAATGGGAATATTTTCTAATATAAAAAAGAATACGCAGTGTATATTTATTACGTGTCGATGTTTTAATGGAGTGCTTATGCAAATATGAGTAGATCTAGAAGTACTCAAATCCAAGGCACAAGCTAGATTCGGCAACCACCGGGGGGAGAGAGACGGGGTTTTAGTGAGCATATTTGGAAAAGAAAACGTAGTATACATTTATTAAGTGTCGATGTTTTAATGGAGTGCTTATGCAAAAATGAGTAGATCTAGACCTGCTCAAATCTTAGGCACAAGTCAGACTTGGCAATCACAAGGGAGAGAGACATGGGGTTCTAGTGGGCATATTTTCTAATATGGAAAAAAACACGCAGTATACATTCATTACATGTCTATGTTTTAATGGAGTGTTTATGCAAACATGAGTAGATCTAGACTTGCTCAAATTCGAGGCACAAGCTAGACTTGGCAACCATCGGGGAGAGAGAGATGGGGTTTTAGTGAGTATATTTGAAAAAGAATACGCAGTATACATTTATTACGTGTCGATATTTTAATGGAGTGCTTATGCAAAAATTAGTAGATCTAGACCTGTTCAAATTTGAGGCACAAGCTAGACTTGGCAACCACAAGGGAGAGAGACATGGGGTTTTAGTGGGCATATTTTCTAATATGGAAAAGAATACGCAGTATACATTTATTGCATGTCGATGTTTTAATAGAGTGCTTATGCAAATATGAGTAGATCTAGATGTGCTCAAATTTGAGATGCAAACTAGACTCGACAACCACCAGGAATAGAGAGATGGGGTTTTGGTGGGCATATTTGGAAAATAATACGCAGTATACATTTATTACGTGCTAATATTTTAATGGAGTGCTTATGCAAAGATGAGTAGCTGTAGACCTGCTCAAATCTAAGGCACAAGCCAGACTCGGCAACCACAAGGGAGAGAGACATTGGGTTTTAGTGGGAATATTTTCTACTGTGGAAAAGAATAAATGTATATTGATGTTTTAATGAATTGCTTATGCAATGATAGTATAAGCACATTGACTAATTCGTAAATAAGGTAAGAAGAGAACAAATGTCGTATAAGTCAATCACATTGTAAAAATGTGTGGGTTCCACTAATAAATACAAGGTTCCAATAGAATCTGCATTGTGATGATTCCGTCCATTACATCATTAGTAAACTAAATCTATATAATATTTTCTAGTTTTGTGTGAAATATGTGTAAAGCCACAAATAGGTGTCCATGGGGTTGAAACATAACTAGGCACCTAGGAATAAATCTCCTTTGTTCAAACCCACTTGTTAGCAGGGGTGAGCAAGATGGACCGCCCAAACCGGGACCGGACTGGACCGACCGGTTTGGTTCGGTTCTCGGAAATATCGATCTGGTTCCCGATTCCTAAAAGTGCAACCGGTTTCCGGGTGGTCCGGTTCCCGATTCTAGGGTGGGAACCGACCAACCGGACCGATAAATATATTTTTTTCTAATTTTTTTCATACATATAATATTTAATATATATATGAAAAAAATTTAATATTGGTCCCATTGGAATCGATTGTTCAATTTTTTCATATATTATAAATATTTTTCTAATTTTTTCTATGGCCTTATGGGATTAAATCAGAACTACAAAGGAAAGAATGGAACAATCGGTTCCCGATTCACAAATAATATTTAATATTTGTCCCATTGGAACCGGTCCGGTCCCCGATCCTAGAAAATGGGAACTAGTCCTCCCAATCCGGTTTCCGGCTCTTGAGTTGGACAGGACCGGACCAGACGGAAACCGCTCAACCCTACTTGTTAGGGCCCGATCATTTGGAGGATAAAAAGTTAATATTTTATCAATCATGTGCCTTTCTAGGTGAGGACTTTTAAATCTTGTACCAAATTGAATCCGTCTATATACTTACCGTTCAAGTTTACGAAATAGTTAAAAAGTAAGTTAAATATCAAATAAATGACCCAAATATGAAATAATTTACAACGACGGGCCGTTGTAATTGCAAGAGGACATGAGCAAGATTTAGTCCAAGTACTGGGCTTGATTTTCCGGCAATTAGACTTGGTCATTGGGCAGGCCTAGGTGGGATCGGGGCAGGTTCTGCTCGGGCTCGAACCTTTTGAGACCCAGCCAAGGCTTGAACTTGCGCTCCCCAGCCTACCCAACGGAGAAACATCGGGGGACGGGCCCGCCCATCGGGTCACCTTTTTATCTTTTAAAATTTCAGCTAAAAAATTTAAAGAAGTATGAAAAGTAGATGATAAATCATTTTAGGGTTTTGTGTTATTTTATTTTACGACTTTATCTATCAGTTTTATTCTATTTTTCTATCCTACGTTAGAAATTTGAGTTTATTTTATTCTGTTAGAGTTTATAAATTTTAAATGTCAAAGAAAAACTTACTAGTAAAATATAATTTGTTAATTTTCTAATAAATATATAGATGCACCGAGCCTTAAGGCCCTTACCCAGGCGTAGCTTGCCCACTAACCGGACCTAAATTTTTTGCTGGGGCTAAAAAATAATGGGCGGCCTGGCTGGTTGCCCACCCATTGATCAAGTCTACTAATAATCATGTAACATATATATTTACACCTATATTAATATTATTTGATGTTAATGGATGAAAAGTGATATTTTTCAATCGATAACACAAGAAGTAAAAACAATTGAGTAGTTATATATTGATTAGGACATTTTTCTTGTAGGCTTATTTATCTCGTAACTAAATATGCAAGTGTCTGTGAATTGTAACATAGTTGAGGTAAATATGATAATTCGTATATACTAACACCGCCGCAGGTGGAGGCGCTGGGACACATGGCCATTGGTGGGTTCGTCTCTCAGCTGCAGTTGGAACTCCATTTTAGAGAGCTTGTAGCAGGGAGTGCCAATCATTGCGTGGCCCATATACGCGGAGCAACAACTGAACGCCTTCATGATGGTGAAGGAACTAGGCTTAGCGGAGGAGCTGAGGCTGGACTACAAGGGGCACGGTGTTGGTGGCCATCTGGTGCCAGCAGAGGAGATAGAGAGGGTCGAATGCTTGATGGGCGGCGTGCCACAGCGACGAGGAAGAAGGTGAAGGAAATGAGGGAGGTGGCGAGGAACGCAGTGAAGGAAGGCGGGTCTTCATATGATTCTATTGGAAGGTTGATTCAAGACTTCATCAAGAGCAGTGAATAAAAAGCTCAACAAACAGTTAGCATTTGTCTTCAATTGTTTCCATCATGTATATGTCACTTTGATCTTGCTCTGTCCTTTATTTCCTGCCAGCAATGTGTCCTGCTCCTTTGTTCAACGAACATGCTTTACTAATTTGTCTGAAGTTTATGAAATTACCATTCGAGTTGGCAGGTGGTGGGCGTTGGACTTGATTCTAATCTCGCATTGCTCACTAGAAGAGTGAATTTTAGCAAGTCATTGTATCTGTTAGCTCGGTAACCATGATGAAGGAGCTGTTACTGACAATTTACTAAAGATAAGAGTTATGAGCTTCTCATGACTAGACTGATGATCTGGTGAGCTTTGTTTTAATTGATCGGATTCAAGCGAGACTCCTATTACATCAGTCCCTCTGCTTCTAGGTAGATGAACTTGCATTTTGCTGTTCCTCTATTAAATTCCTTATGAGGGGATGGATGACTTATGATGCATTGGATGAAACATCGAAATCACCCCTAGAAAAGAACCAGTAAGATGTTATTTATCTCCTGAAGCAAGCTCTTCTGAAGTTGAAAGAGAAAGGCGTTTATTTGGCTTAAGGATATAGAGATAGCAAACTCTTTGCCTCTCACATACATGAAGCAGTAGACTTGCATTTTACATTTACATTTAGACACTGGGAAGTAACTGAAAAGGAATCGGAAATGCAACAGGAGAAGTTAAATCCTCTTCCTAATCTTACATGCCATGCCTGGGAAACTTCTCTCTGACGGCACGTAACTCGGATAATGCATTCGTCATGTCCATGCGCTCAATTGGAAGTTTCACCGAGCAGAGGACTCCGATTCTCATTATGTCAGCAACGTTTTCCTCAAATCTTACCTTGTCGGCATCACTAATTTGGCCATCGCCCATCCCTGCAGGATACTCCGCAGATAGCAGTGAAGGGTCTAGGATCTTCAACAAGCTTTTGTGCTGAGCAGTCTTGACGAATTCATGGAGGGTCCATCCATCCGTGAACATAACATCAGTAGGCCTTATTCCAGTGAACATCTCGAGCAACAGTATCCCGAAGCTGTACACATCTCCCTCCAACGATGAAGAACCGCCGAGGCCATATTCTAGCAAGCAACATCGGCTTTGTCATGTCAAATGGGTACTTGGCTTTGGGAATCCATTTTCAACACTAGAATTCAGCATTTTGAATAAGCTATTAACTTTTACCCATACGATTAGAAAGCAGAAGGATTAACATACCTGGAGCTACATAGCCAATGGTTCCTTTCAACCCACTAGAGCTTGCTTGACATTGAGAAGCATCTAAGTTTGTGCTTCCGCGAAGAAATCGCGCTAGCCCAAAATCACACACTCGAGCTACCATGTCGTGATCAAGAAGAACGTTGCTTGGCTTTAGATCACCGTGTACGATGCTCGTCTGGCAATGGTGGTGAAGATATTCAATGGCAGAAGCCGCATCAATGGCAACGTCTAACCTCTGGCTAAGACTGAGCTTTGGCATGTCGACCTGATTTTCACTGGGGTGCAACCACCGTTCTAAACTACCATTTTGCATTAGGTCGTAGACTAGAGCCTTAAATTCTGCGCCAGTGAAATCGATGCTCGAGCAAACAGTGATGATGTTGACAAGATTTCGGTGGCGTATGTTTCTTAGCGCTTCACATTCTGCCAAGAAGCTCTTAAAAGCCCCCTTTTGTTTTAGGTTGAGCACTTTCACTGCCACCGGTCGATTTCCATCTAGCATTCCTCTATACACAGAGCCATGGCTCCCTTGGCCAATTAAATTAGATGGCGAGAACTCATCAGTCACTTGGCGGAGCTTTGCATAGGAGACCTTTCGGAAGCGCTCATCTGTTGGTAATGCAGTGCTAGGTCTCGTCGTAGATTTCCTCCTCCAGTACACAACAACAATGAAGCATGTCAACATGATTAAAAACGAGACAGTTACCGCAATAGATAATTTCAGTTTTGGAAGCTTCCTCCGCTTCTTCGTGTCCTGGACTTTGCATGCGGGAAGTCCAAGTTCCTTGATGCCCCCACATAGTTCTTTGTTTCCAATTATCGACATGTTCTTTGTATCTCTGAAAATCCCCTCCTGCGGTACCTCTCCTTCAAGGCTATTGAAGGACAGATCCAATACTTCGAGCACAGTAAAATTCTCGAAATAGATGGGAATTTGACCGGACAATCTGTTTGTCGAGAGATTGAGGTACAAAAGACCAATCAGGGTCCGTATAGAGGGCGGTATACTTCCTTCAAATAAATTGCCTGCCATGTTCAAGCTTAGCAGCATCAGACACTGGGACAAAGTGCTTGGTATTTCTCCAGTCAGCCTGTTGTCAGAGAGGTCGACATGCACAATTCGGCTCATGTTACCCACTTCAAGGGGTAATGGCCCCGTTAAGGAATTTCGAGCAACTCCGAAATAGGGGGCCAAAGAAGAAAGGCCGATGACCTCTTTGGGGATTGTACCGTTAAGGTTGTTATCTGACAGTGCTAGTCCTAGCAATTGTCGACACCATCCGAGACTTGGAGGAATATCACCTTCTAATTGATTGTTTCTAAGCTGCAGGTGAAGCAATTGGGTGAGGTTTCCAAGAGAGGAAGGAATTGCCCCTGAAATCCAATTACCCCAAAGCATAAGATAGGTCAAATTTTGGAGATTACCAATACCATGGGGAATCTCACCGCTGATGTTGTTGTCGTATAACGCCAAGACCTGTAGGCCATTCAGCTTCTCGATTTCTGGAGGGATATTACCTATGATCCGGTTTGATCCCAGGACTAAGATCTGAAGGGTATTCGTTAAATTGGCAATAGAAGCAGGTATTTCTCCTATGAATTTGTTGAAGCCGAAATCTAACGCTTTTAGTTTAGTGCAGTTGGTAAAATCGGTGAGGAAACTTAAGCCGTCAGGTCCTGTCTGTAATTGGTTATCGCTAAAACTAATCTTTGTAAGATTCCTCAAGTTTCCAAGATTGGCAGGCACACTCCCCGTAAAGCTATTAGAAGTGAGAACAAGCTCTTCAAGTCCAGTAGCGTTAGGCAGCGAATGCGGTGCTTGCCCTGAAAATCGATTGTCTGAAAGGTAAAGCCCCCGGAGATGTGGAAGATAGTTGCCAATTTCTGGTGGGATTTCACCGTGTAGGCTGTTGCCCGTTACATCAAGGTAGACAAGTGACGTAAGATTGTATATAGAAGAGGGGATCCGTCCTGTTAGATTCATATGATCTAAACTGAGGGTTTCTAATTTTGAGATGCTCCCGAGCTCGGCCGGAATTCGACCTCTTAGGTCATTTTTCCCCATACGTAACTCTGTAAGTGAAGATCCATTCCCCAACCAACTTGGAATTTCCCCAATAAGATCGTTCTCCGTGACCCCAAAAATTGTGAGTTCTCTCTCAACTAAATACCGAAACTCGTCAGGTATCCTCCCACTGAGACGATTGTACCGCCAGATCGAGGTACTGCATACCTACACAAGATGACAAATTTCGTGGTATCTCCCCTCCGAGTTCATTGTTGAAGAGGATGAGAGTCTTCAGTCTGAACAACCTCCCGAACTCTTCTGGAATGTTGCCTCGGAGCTGATTTGCCTCTAGATCAATACGCCTCAAGAAGGTGAGATTCCCTATGTTAGGAGGTATTGTGCCGACAAGCTTTTGATTTTTCAAGTCGAGTGCGATGACTCTTCCCATGTGGCGACGACTGCAAGAAACTCCTGGCCAGTTGCAGTGACTTACAGACTCATTCCAAGAACCCATGATCCCTTGAAAATCTTCTATCTTGTCCTTGAAGGCAAGCAATGCCACCTTGTCAGTTTCATTTCCGGGATAGGAAGCATGGGCAATACAAGTCTTGGAGTGACTTTGATGTAGGACGAGAACGAGGCTGATAAAAGCTGATACTAAATGCATTCTCGAGTTTGGCAAAGTTGCTTCCATGCTTGATCTGTTAAGAGCAAGCAGAAAGACCAGATGATGGTGTTATTAAGTTCTCCCAGCCAACTAGAAGCGTGAGATTGACCATTTAAATTTGGTGCATCCAAAGACCACAATTTAGTCCGCAAAAAAACTTGACTTTTCGTCAAGACCCATACATCCAAATAAGGTTAACTTTGTAAAATAATAATTGTGACAACCCTGTGTTGCGACCTACCCATCCCGATCGGTTAGGCCAAGAGGTATTTGTCGAAGAATGTGAACGTTAATTGATTCGTTTGAAAAACAAACCAAATAGTTCATTAATCCAAGGACCGAGGCAATCCCAAGCCTCATACCTCATGTGACAAGAACTGTCTAAACTAAGCATTCAATTGAAGTCGCCACTAGCCATGATCAAGGATTGGCTAAGAAGCCTAATCGAAACGCGGGAGTGTCGTCTCGATACGTGCGAAAATCAGAGATTCCAAAATTCGAGGACTTGATTATACTAGCGATCTAACTAGTGCCCTTTTGGTACCTAAACTTGAATGTTCGCAAACTAACGTATCGGGCAGCCTATCGAAAAACCTAACATTCCACCTAACCATTCTAAAAATAGAAAATAGCAATCAATGTATTAAAAGTGCGCAACCAAATAATCATACAGAAAATAAACAACCAACGACCTAGCATCGTCTCTAGAAAGGAAAAGGCAATCAAAAACCCTAAGGTAAAGCCCTAATGGCTTATCCAAATTTTTGGAAATTTTTTTTTTAAGGTTTTCTTAATTTTTACAAATTTTAAACTAAGTCTAGAATGAAACTAAACACTAAGATCTAGTGAAATTAAGCCAAAATTGATTTCTGGACATTTCCTAATTTTCTGGATTTTTTGGAATTTTTCTGAATTTTTTTAATTTTTTTGGATTTTTTAATTTTTCTGAATTTTTTAATGTTTTTTAATGTTTTTTTGGATTTTTAAACATTTTGGAATTTTTTTGGAATTTTTAATATTTTAATATTTTTATCAATAAAATAAAAATTCCGGACCGGGTCCCTGACCCGATCCGCCCGACTGCCTGACCCGGATTTCCGACCCGCCCGGGATCCCCCTTTTTTCTACTTCTTTTCTGATTAATTTTTTTTATTTTCCCTCTTTTCTTTTTTCTTTTTCTTTTGTTTCTTTTTTCTTTATTAATTTTCTTTACTTTATCTTCATCCCCTACGTGCTTTCTGCTCGTGCACGTCCTTCTTCCTTGGCCCTTCACCGAGAACTCTTCATGCCATCACCGGGAATTCGCCGGGAGCGCCCCACCGCCGACCGTCGGCTCGGGCCGCCAGCCCCGACGGCGGACGGTGGTCTTACGCCGCTGCCGTCTACCAACATCCCGGCGACCAAATCCGGCCACGGAAACGGCACCGACGAACAAAAACTCGATTTTCCGACCCTCAAACTTCTGACCCCAACAACAGACCTTAAGACAGCACAAACAAACATGAACGCACATCAAATGGAGATAAAGAGCGAACGGTTGCGCTCGAAACGGCGAGCATGCCTCCAGTGAGGGGAATGGATCTCCGGCGAGGGAATATACACACGCGGCCGACCCGGACAAAGTGTGAACCATGGCATAAAAACAACGGAAAAACACCGGGTTAGTCACCGCATGTCTAACCAAGCACAAATGAAGCATAAATCTAAGCTAACGAGAACATATTTTGGAGGTAATAGTCTCGGCCGTCATTCAGGCACTATGTCAAACAGGTAGTGTGCGAGTCTGGATACGCGTCTTAGGCTGAGATTTCAAGGCGGTTTTCGGCTTATGAGTGGTGTTTGAAGATTTCACAGCCGTGTTTTGCGATAAAATGGTCTCGGTTCGCGGTAAAACGTTAAAGAACAACACACATAGATATGGCGATTTAGGCTTAAAGGGCTTCTTTGAGGCATTTTAGCAAATACGTGAGAGGCGACTGAGAGATGGATCTTCTGGGCTGATTTTGACACGATTCATGGGTTCTATTCGACATACAAGAACACTTCTTTGAACGTACAACAAGCATTATCCTCCATTTATGGTGCCGGGCGACCACCGAATAGACTCGGTGTGCCCGGCACCCGAGAGGCAGGGGAGAGGGACCGAAAACAGGGGAAGACGAAGGAAGCCCACCTGTTCACGGCTGGCCGGAGTAGGGCGCGATGGCTGGGGGGTTCGGCGGCGGCTCGGGCGGCGCTCGGGCGAGCTGGTGAGACTCGGAACTCTCCGGTTCCTCTCAACTCTCTCTCGGTCTCCTCCTCTCGCTCTCTGTTCTTGCTTCTCTTCAGCCCCCACGAAACAGAAATCAAAAATAAACCCCCTGGTTCACGGTGGACCGAGGCAAGGCGTGCCGGCCGAAGATTCGGCGAGGACTCCGGCGAGAAAATGAAGCTCTGGTCTCCTGTCTCTCCTCTCGTTCTCTCTTTTAGCTCTCTCGAGCTCACTCTCCCTTTCAAAAAACTCCCCCGCCTCTGTTTTACCCCGTCTTTTTTTAGTACGTGCAGAACGTCCCCTTTTGGTGAATGGACTGTACGGTCAAAGAGAGAGCCCTTCATGTCAGTCAAAGAAAGAAAAACACTTCTTCTTTTTTTGTCATTTTGTCTTTCACTTCTCTTTTCCCTTGCTTTTGCTCTTCTCGTAGCTCCCTTCTGGACGTGCATTCCCTAAGAGAAAGCAGATGGCCTTCCCCTCTTTTGTCTTCTTCCGCTCTTCTTTCGAAGGAAATGTTCAGCTCCCCTTTTTTGTCCTTTTCCCTTTTTCTTCTTTTCTGTTATCGTGCAGAGGGAGAGCACTAAAGGGTAGCCTCCTGTCTATGGAGAAGATAGCATCCCTTTTGTCTTCTCTCCTTTTTTTTTTTTAAATTTTTTTTAGATTTTTCTAATGATTTTTTAAATAAAATAAAAAAAATGAAATAAATTAAAAGAAAATATATGTTTCACTAAATTTTATTAATGTAAATGCACCTAATATATATGTGCTATGTAATTTAATGAATTTTTTTTTGCTTAGGGATTAAAAATAAACCCCTAATTTTCTATGCATTTAAACTCTAAATGACTAGGTAAATTTTAGGTGTCAGCACCCTAATCCAATTTGATGCGTATACTATTTCTGAAGATTTTCTAGGGTGTCCAAACAAATAAACAACCGCAAGGCGAGCTTGGAACAAGAGTTTGCGAAACGTTTGATAAAAATACTATTAACTTTTTATCAAAGAGGAGTTAGAGAGCCCGTAATACTAATTTGAATAGCGAACTCAGAGTACAATGCTGTATTTCTTTTTTGCCATTGTCTATGGCCCCAAAATCCTCCATTTTCATATTTTTGACAACTTTTATGGTTAATTCTCAAGATTATGAGGGTTTTGCTGCTGGGTTCCTATTGCAAACACATCCGGCCATGAAGACCGCATATGGAGACTTAGGGTGCGCATGGAATGCATTCCGGAATAAAAATTCTACTCCGGAATGCATTCCGGAATAGAATGGCGTTTGTTAAAAAATTTCCGGAATGCAAAATGCGATTTTTGCATTCTTAAAAATGCGTTTGTTAAAAATACTTGATTCCAAAATGCATTCTTGATTTCGGAATGCATTTTTTATTCCAGAATGAGTTTTTGGCAAGAAAAAGAGAAGCTACAAAGTAGCTTCTTGATTCCGGATTGCATTCTCCCTATTTTTCTCATAAATTTTTTTTCAGAAAATGCATAAAAATTGAAAAATTCTAGAAAAAATCATAAAAATTTCCAGAAAATAAAAAAAAGTCAGATTTCGGGAAAATATGAAATTTGGTGAATTTTTTTTAAAAAATAAAAAAAAATCAAAAATTTCAAAACTTCACAGAATAGCTTAAAATACCCGTGGCCACCCACTTTGAGTGAAATTTAAATTTTTTGAGGTGCCCAAAAAAAAGAAAAATAATAATAAAATAAAAATTTTCAAAACTTCACAAAATGGCTTAAAATACCTGTGGCCACCCACTTTGAGTGAAATTTAAATTTTTTGAGGTGCCCAAAAAATAATAAAAATTTTTAAAACTTCACAGAGTGGCTTAGAATACCTGTGGCCACCCACTTTGAGTGAAATTTAAATTTTTTGAGGTGCCAAAAAAATAAAAAAATAAAAAATAAAAAAAATTCAAAACTTCACAAAATGGCTTAGAATACCTGTGGCCACCCACTTTGAGTGAAATTTAAATTTTTTTAGGTGCCCAAAAAAAATTTAAAAAAATCAAAAATTTCAAAACTTTACAGAATGGCTTCTAATACCTGTGGCCACCCACTTTGAGTAAAATTTAAATTTTTTTAGGTGCAAAAAAAAATCAACAGATCAAAACAGATTTCTGTTCCATAAATCAATTTCTAGAGCATAATTAGTCATGTTTTACCAAACAGATTTCTCCTCCAGAAATCAATTTCTGGCAAGAATTCCAGAAATCAATTTTTGGCAAGAATTTGATTTATGGAGCAGAATGGTTACCATTCACACCCTTATTTACCACTGACAGTATTGTTAAGAATAACCCTTTATTTTTTATGTTCATAGATAGAAACTTTCGTCATAGAGAGAGGCTTCTCCAATAAAAAGATCATTGAAAATAAATAATCTTATTGATTAATAATATTAGAGCATAGAGCATGTTTGCTATTTGATTTGTTCGTGTTTGTTGTACCGCAATAATAAGATTATAAAGAAATGGTTGTATTGGAGCAAATCTGGAGGTATGAATCCTGTCATCAGAAGTCAATACTGAAGCATGCCGGAGCTCGTAATCGCCAAACCTTGGACTCATAGCAGCAGAGGTAAACCGCAGGTCTCGAACATAGAGGATGCAAAATGAGGTGAACATAAACCTTGAATTTCCTTTGTGGGTCCAAAGGCCACAATCAATCCCCAGGATGTTCGAGAACCCGTGATCTTCGCAAGTCGTGTGTTAGAAAACAAAAGAGCAAGTCATGTTTTCGTAGAAGACCACATAACTTTGGGCTTAAATTCCAGTACAGAAAATCTCAACTTCGCGTACAAGCGTTGACGAGGTCGATTCATGGTCGACTAGACTTGTGGCCCGTGCCGCACACGGGTGACAAATAGACCTGTAATTTAGCACCAAGTACAAACCAGAGGGTGATGACTTATGTGTCCTGATAAAGACATCTTAAAGGGTAATGCGGGGAAAATCACACTAATGGCACCGATAACGTAGTCGTCCCATCTTAAAAATGAAGAATTTTCGCGCTGAAGGTTGAGCCACTTTGTCCAAGTAAGCCCGAAATATTACTGAAGATATTATGATGCATTGCTTCGCGTTAGCTTGAGGTGCTACCTATTCCCTAAGATATTTGCGAGAGACCGATGGAAGTGAAAATGAGAGGGAGAGATTTTTAATTTAGGAAAATTATTTTCAAATAATTTATTTTTCGCGAAATAAATGGAACCTATGTTGAATATTATTTACCTAAATAAGAGTAGGAAAGAACGCCTTTGAATTTTATAATATTTGACTCCCCAAAGAAAAATGTGAATTTAATAAGTTGCAATCTTAGACTTTGTACGCCTTAGTTAGAATCCTTTTATGACCCTCTATCCTTTTCTCACGTCAATGAGAAAACCTAATCTTCACTGGACAGCATCGGCATACCCTGCCGTGGGCTAAACGGTGGCAAAGTTGTCGTGTCCAATCAGACAGTTGACATCAACTCAGACAATCCAACTGACGGCGATCATCGTTCATCAATGTTTCACGATAATTGTCAATCAATTGACAGATTCATAAATGACTAGACAATTTTTCCATCCGAAAGACTAAAGCTCGTGGCGCTGTGGAAAGAAATGGCCATTGGGCCAAGTTCAAAGCAATGAACAAATTTTCAATGATTTAGAGCGCGAATGACAACCATTCTATTCTAGAAAGAATTCTTCAAACAAAAATAGATTTTTCTATTTCTATTTCCAGGATAAGTTTCTGAGAAAAAAAACCCGTTTGATAACAACAAAAAATTTCTATTTCTAAAACAGAAACACGTTTGATAATAGCATAAAATTTCTATTTCCTAAAACAGAAACCCGTTTGATAACAACACAAATTTCTATTTCCCAGAACAGAAATCCATTCCTTTTAGAAATGGAATAAAAAATTAGAAAATCCAGAAAATTCCTAAAAAACTCAAAAAATTTCAGAAAATCCATAAAAATTGAAAATTTCCAGAAAATAAAAAAACAGTCGGATTTCGAGAAAATAGGAAATTTGTTGAATTTTTTTTAAAAAAATCAAAAATTTCAAAACTTCGCAGAATAGCTTAAAATATCTGTGGCCCCCCACCTTGAATGAAATTTAATTTTTTTTAGGTGCTTAAAAAATCAAAAAATAAAAAATTTCAAAACTTCACGGATTGTTGATGGAGCGAGCACATGGCCAGGTGGCATGCCATCAACATGGTGGCACCATGTTAGCAATTCGTATGAAGAGTGTATGTATTTCGGTCAAAGTGCGTGAATTGCAACAAAATTGAAATTGTAATGGATTGAGTGAAAGTATCAAAGTTCAGTGACCCAATTGCAAATACCACCGAAATTCATTAACCACGGACAAATTCACCTAGCCACTGCCTCGTCATGTTCTTGTCCAAACCGATGTCCATACGTTGTCCCTACCACCAGTCATCGCCTCCGTCCCCAATCGCCGGCAGTTGGTTAAATCGATGAGGAAACGTAAGCCGTCAGGTCCTGTTTGTAACTGGTTATCGCTAAAACTAATCATTGTAAGATTCCTCAAGTTTCAAGATTGGCAGGCACATTCCCCATAAAGCTATTAGAAGTGAGAAACAGCTTCTCAAGTCTAGTAGCGTTAGGCAGCGAATGAGGTGCTTGCCCTGAAAATTGATTTTCTCCAAGGTGAAGCCACCGGAGATGTGGAAAATAGTTGCCAATTTCAGGTGGGATTTCACCATGTAGGCCGTTACCCCCTACATAAAGGGCGACAAGTGATGTAAGATTGTATACAGAAGAGGGGATGTGTCCTGTTAGATTATTAGAATCTAAAGCTAGCGTTTTTAATTTTGAGATGCTTCCGAGCTTGGCCGGTATTCAACCTCTTAGGTCATTTTCCCCCGTACGTAACTCTGTAAGTGAAGATCCATTCCCCAACCAACTTGGAATTCCCCCAGTAAGATTGTTCACGATCTCAAAAACAATGAGTTCTCTCTCAACTAAATACCGAAGCTCGTCAAGTATTATCCCGCTGAGCCGATTGTGCTGCAAATAGAGATACTGCATACCTACGCAAGATGACAAATTCCATGGTATCTCCCCTCCGAGCTCATTGTTTAAGAGGATGAGAGTCTTCAGTTTGAACAACCTCCCAAACTCTTCTGGAATGTTGCCTCGGTGCCGATTCGCCTCTAGATTAATACGCCTCAAGAAGGTGAGATTCCCTATGTCCGGAGGTATTGTGCCAAGGAGCTTTTGATTATCCAAGTCGAGGGCAGTGACTCTTCCTGCATGGCGGCGACTGCAAGAAACTCCCGGTCAGTTGCAGTGACTAACAGACTCGTTCCAAGAACTCATGATCCCTTGAGGATCTTCAATCATCTTGTCCTCGAAGGTGAGCAATGCCACCCTGTTGGTTTCATTTCCGAGATAGGAAGCACAGGCAATACAAGTGTTGGAGTGAGTTTGATGTATAACGAGAATGAGGCTGATAAAAGCTTATACTAAATGCATTCTCAAGTTTAACAAAGTTGTTTCCATACTTGATCTGTTCAGACAGAGCAAGCAGAAAGACCAGATGATGGTGTTCTTAAGTTCTCCCAGCCAGCTAGAAGCATGAGATTGACCGTTTAGATTTGGTCCATCCAAAGGCCACAATTAGGTCCGCAAAAACTTGACTTTTCTTCAAGACCCATAAATTCCAATTAGGTTATCTTTTTACAATACTAATCGTGACAACCCAAATCCAATTTGATGCGTATGCTATTTCTGAAGATTTTCTTGGGCGTCCAGACAAGTAAACAACGAGCATGAAACAAGAGTTTGCGCAATGTTTGATAAAACTACTATTAACTTTTGATCGAAGAGGAGTTAGAGAGCCCGTAAAACTAATTTGAATAGCTAACTCAGAGTACAATGCTGTATTTCCTTTTTGCCATTGTCTACGGCCCCAAAATCCTCCGTTTTCATAATTTCTGACAACTTTTATGGTTAATTTTCAAGATTCCGAGGGCTTTGCTACTGGGTTCCTATTGCAAACACTTCCCGCCATGAAGACAGCATATGGAAAAATATTTATCACTGACGGTATTTTTAAAAATAATACTTTATTTTTTATGTTCATAGGTAGAAACTTTTGTCGTAGAGAGAGAGGCTTCTCCAATAAAAAGATCATGGAAAACAATCTTATTGAATAATAATACTCTTAGAGCATAAAGCATGTTTGCTATTTGATTTGTTCGCGTTTGTTGTGCCACAATAATAAGATTATTAAGAAATGATTGTATTGGAGCAAATCTGGAGGTATGCAAAATGAACTGAAAGAAAAACCTTGAATTTTCTTAGTGGGTCCAAAGGCCAAAATTCAATCCCTAGGAAGTTCGAGAACCCGTGGACTTAGCAAGTCACGCGTTAGAAAACAAAAGAGCAAGTCAGGTTACGTAGAAGACCACATAACTTTAGGCTTCAATTCCAGTACAGAAGAATCTCAACTTCGCATACAAGCGTTGACGAGGTCGATTCATGGTTGACTAAAATTTATGGCCCGTGCTGCACACGGGTGACAAATAGACCTGTAATTCAGCATTACTCATCTGGGAAATTACCGGACAATTATATGAAGTAACTAGTCACCAAGTACAAACAAGAGGGTGACGACTTTTGTGTCCTCATAAAGACATCTAAGAGTATTGAGGGGGCAGTCACACTTATGGCACCGATGATGTCGTCCTCTCGTCTTAAAAATGAAGAATTTTCGCTTTGAAATTTGAACCACTTTATCCAAGTAAACCTGAAATATCGCCGAAGATAGTAGGATGCATTGCTTCGCGTCGGCTTGAGATGCTACCTATTCCCTAAGATATTTGTGAGAGACGGAGGAAAGTGAAAAATGAGAGGGAGAGATCTCTAATTAAGGAAAATATTTTTTAAATTATTTATTTTTCGCGAAACAAACCGAGCTTATGTTGAATATTATTTCCCTAAATAAGAGTAGGAAAGAACGCCTTTGAATTTTATGACATTGGACTCCCCAAAGAAAAATGTGAATTCAATATGTTGCAATCTTGGATTTTGTACGCCTTTGTTGGAATCCTTTATGCAGTGTTAGACCCTCTATCCTTTTCTCACGGCAATGAGAAAACCTATTCTTCACAGGACAGCATTAGCATACCCTACCGTGGGCTAAACGGTGGCAAAGTTGTCGGGCCCAATCAAACGGTTGACATCAACTCAAACAATCCAACGGATGGCGATCATTGTCCATCGGTGGTTCACGATAATAGTCAATCAATTGTCCCGATCGTAAATTGATTGGAGAATTTTTCCATGCGAAAGGCTAAAGCTCGCGGCGCTGTGGAAAGAAATGGACATTGGGCCAAGTTCAAAGCAACGCGCATTCAATGATTTACGTTTCGTTTGTTTCACGAAAAATGAATGATTTAAAAGCGATCGCTTGTATCATTTGCAAAAATGAATGAATGAAAAATATTTTAACTGTCCTCGAAAATGTTCAGACAAAAATAGTTGTCGGTGATGAAAACATGTTCCATTGACTAATTATTTCAAGCGATACAAACGGTCGGTTTTAGAAAAATAATTTTCAAATTATTCATTTTTTTGCGAAACAAATGGTGCCCTAATTTGGAAACATTCCTTGACTGTTGAAACTAAGTTATGATTGTGCCTAATATAGAGGAGCGAATGGAAATTTTTCCATCAAGGATAAAGAATTGGATTGCACTCGTCAAGAGATTTCCAATGATACCCAATTTGCCCAAATAAAAAGCCGGATCTCAAGATATTGTAACTTTCAACAATGATCATCCGATCATGGGGTGTCGAAATTATTGATATGTCGCCCTATCTCAAGATAGTATTTGGAATGTAAAGATTGATTAAGAAATTTTATTTATAAAGTGATACAAGACACTTTTATAAAGTATATGAGTACGAACTATTTATGTAACTATCTTTACCAAAAAAACTATTTATGTAACTATCTTATAATTATTGGAAATAACTTTGAGAATTATTGAAGCTGAAATATTGCCGAAGATAGTAGGATGCATTGCTTCGCGTCGGCTTGAGATGCTACCTATTCCCTAAGATATTTGTGCGAGACGGATGGAAGTGAAAATGAGAGGGAGAAATCTCTAATTTAGGAAAATATTTTCTAAATTATTTATTTTTCGCGAAAAAACGGAGCCTATGTTAAATGTTATTGACCTAAATAAGAGTAGGAAAGAATGCCTTTGAATTTTATAGCATTTGACTCCCCAAAGAAAAATGTGAATTCAATATGTTGCAATCTTAGACTTTGTACGCCTTAGTTGAAATCCTTTATGCAGTGTTAAACCCTCTATCCTTTGCTCACGGCAATGAGAAAATCTAATCTTCGCGGGACAGCATCAGCGTACCCTGTCGTGGGCTAAACGGTGGCAAAGTTGTCAGGCCCAATCAGACGGTTGACATCAACTCAAACAATCCAACGGATGGCGATCATTGTCCATCAGTGGTTCACGATAATTGTCAATCAATTGTCCGGATTGTAAAATGATTAGACAATTTTTCCATGCGAAAGGCTAAAGCTCGTGGCGCTGTGGAAAGAAATGGACATTGGGCCAAGTTCAAAGAAATGGGCAAATTTTCAATGATTTATGTTTCATTTGTTCCACGAAAAATAAATAATTTGAAGAATATTTTCCTAAAAGCGATCCCTTGTATTATTTACAAAAATAAATGAATGAACAATATTTTCAGCGTTCTCGAAAATGTTCAGACATAAATAATTATCGGTGATGAAAACATGTTCCATTGACTAATTATTTCAAAAGATACAAACGGTCGGTTTTAAGAAAATATTTTTCAAATCATTTATTTTTCGCGAAACATTCCTTGACTATTGAAACTAAGTTATGATTGCGCCTAATATAGAGGAGCAAATGGAAATTTTTCCAACAAGGAGAAAGAATTGGATTGCACTCGTCAAGAGATTTCCGATGATACCCAATTTGCACAAATAAAAAAAGCTGGATCTCAAGATATCGTAATTTTCAACAATGATCCTATGATCATGTGGTGTCAGAAATATTGATATTTCACCCTATCTCAAGATAGTATTTGGGTTGCAAAGATCAACTCAAAAATTTTATTTATAGAGTGTGTTGACGCTCAAAATTACCCCTGGTGGGAGTGGGCCAGTTACAAGTCACAAAGAATATAAAGTACGGCCCACATGACATAAATCCGGAAAAAGGTCGTGAATCAGGCCTAGAGACATTAAGAAGACTTAAGGTAGTTATCGACAGGACACGTCATAGAAGTGTCGACAAGTCCAAAATCACGAGTTTTGCACATGGTGTCGATAAGTCTAAAATCATGGTGACGCGTGGTGAAAAAATTCATTTACACGTGTCAAAAGGTAAAGATATGACCGTGGGCATGAAGATCAAGGAAGTTAGAGAATGACACTTAGGAAATAGCAAGAAATAAAGAGACACGTGGAAGAAAATCAGCTATTACGTAATGCCCAAGGAGCGTAAGCAACATCGATAAGTCAGGAAGCGGTTAAAGCGCGAAACGTAAGGAAATGGAAAACGACTTTCAAGGAGAAGTAGTCGGTCAACAGTTATCAAGCTGCTCTATAAATACTCAAGAATTTCCAACGTAGAGAGGACTCTTCGAAAACAACACAACACATCTTTTATCTAGCCTTTACTCTTAGTGCATTAGGAGTAGTCTCAATTGCAACCTTCATATTCTGCGTCGTAGATTCAATTCCGACAAGAGTCTTTATCAGGTTCAGCATTGTTGATTAAATTCCAATGTTGTGCCACCAATTCGGCATCGTCGATTAAATTCCGGCGTTGTGCTTGGAATATAGTTGTTGATTAGATTCCAGCTATATTCTCTCAAGTTACGTCATTGATTAAATTATGGTGTACCTTGAATGGCAATGTCGTATTAGTTGTGTCGTTGATTAGATTCCGATATAGCTTAATCTCAACATTTGCAAGTTGTCATCTTATTGTTAGTATTGTCGAGTTTGGCATCATATCGAGTCAAGTTATAAGACCTAAATTGGGTTTAATAAACGCATTTGACATTCTCTGTCCAAGCTTGATTCAAGATCCTAGTCTCCCCTAATAAAATCCGAAACGCAGCGTCGGTGAAAGATTTTCGATGGGATAAAAACCGGTGAAACATCTTTTTGGCACGCCCGTGGGACCCTTATTGAGTTAAGTAGAGAGAGTGCTATGCCACGCACCCGGAGTAGAACCAACTCGGATTATACTACTAACGAGCAAGCTGCATCGATGGCGGAAGATAATACCCATGCTGAGACATCATCCGCTCAACTTCTTCATACCGAGGTTGCTAACCAATTTCGAGAGGAGATCACAGATATGTCAAGGCAGCGTGTTGAAGATAGAAGGCAAACTGAGCTCACACCAGTTGCACTTTCTACCATGAGGCGGACTATTGAAGAAACTCAAAACGAGTTCGCCGATTATGTGGTAAGGCGTATGACCAAAGTGGTTAGGCCTTTGATCATTAACACTTATCATGAATGCACGCAAGGTCAACATGGAGGGTCCACCGCACCGACCCAACTGAGAACATGATCTCCGTCAGCATTGGGGGGTCCTGCAATACAGTTTGGAACAATGATGCAAAGTACGTCTGTGATCCCACCCATTCGAATATTACCAAGGGCAGAAACCTTGCCAATAGCACCCAGCGAGGGATTACCTCACGCTAGCGTGGACCCAAATGGAGGAATTGCTCGACAGTCGGTGATCGATGAAAACCTCCAAAGAGGACATCAAGTTACTCAGGTGCAAGGCCCCCCTGTGATCCAGGTAAATCCTCCACCTGTAGTCCTAGATGTTCAGAATCTTGCAACACCCTTGCCTAGGGGGCAAGAACAGATCCAACAGATTAACATTCAACCACAACGTCAAGCACCCCAGTTTGCAGTGCCTAACGTAAATCAACATTTTCCACCCCCTATGGGTCCAAATGTTCAAATCCAGCAACCATTGCCAGCACAGTTAAATCCACCAGTCAACCCATATATGATTACTCACAACGTACCACAGCTAATGCAGCCACCACCTTAACAATAGCCACAGTTACCACAGCAGTCATTCTACCAATTAGCTCATCAAAATCTGAATCAGCCATTGCCACCTAATTATGTTGTAGCTCCTGCGCCCGTCATGGGTCAAGTGCGAAATCAGTTAGTAGTGGACACTATAATGAGGGGATATGGCCATGATATGGGATACCTCCCAAATGTTTATAGAAAATCATATTCTGATTGGATGGATACTATACCGTATCCATGGGATTTTAAAATGCCAGAATTTATATTGTTCACTGGAGAGGAAGATGAGTCCACTTTTGAACATGTTAATCGTTTTCTAACTCAATGTGGTGATGCGGCTCTTGCTGATTATTGGAAGTTGAGGTTATTTCCCTTATCCTTGTCAAAAACCGCGTTTACGTGGTATACTGCTTTACCTGCAAATTCGATTACATCATGGGAACAAATGGAAAGGTTATTTCATTGCCAATTTCAAAGGGCTGTGCCGGATTTGTCGGTAGCAGATCTCTCGACCATGAGACAGTTAGCTAATGAATCTGTCGATAAGTTCGTTTCCAAGTTTAAAAGGGCAAGGAATAAGTATTTAGTTCATTTACCTGAAAAGACTTTTGCGGACCTCGCTTTTAACGGACTGAAGTTTGAAATCCGAGAAAGAATGGTTGGACAACCATATTCAGTTCTGTTCCAGTTGTCAACCATAGCTACTAAGTATAAAAGCCTCCTTCAGGAAAAAAACAAAAGGTATGATCGACGGGGTGAAATTCGTTAGGCTGATGCTGACGAGAGCGAGGATGAAACTGAATCAGCAGATATAGCAGATGTAGCTCTCGCTAAAATGGTGATTGATAAGCCATACATCTGCCAGGCTCTAAAGCCAGCAAGAGTTAAAGAAAAATCCAACCTCATGTCCAAGGCTAAGGAACCCATTTTTTATTCTTTCGATATCAATAAGACAAAGAAAATATTTGACTTATTATTAGCCGATGGACAGATCAGACTGACGGAGGGTCAGGTTTTACCCACTAAAGAAGACTTAGCGGGAAAGAAGTATTGTAAATGGCATCATTTATGGAGCCATGCCACCAATGATTGTCTTGTATTTAAGAGAAACGTCTAGGAAGTTATTAAGCAAGGGAAGATAAAATTCTCTAAGGACAAAGGTAAGTCCCCGATGGAAGTTGATGTCAATCATTTCCTGTAATGGCAGGGATGGTGTCATTAAAGACAAAAACCAGGGGGCATCAGCCGTATCGCTTTTGCAAAAAAGTATAAATGACTGTTGGAACAAGAGAAACATTACTCCAACAGTCGAAGATGTCCGCCTAGTGAAGTGGTCGACGGATTCCGCGATTTGGTCCTCACTAATTCACATGATGAACAAACTCTTTCTAGGGGTGTTAATCATCATAGAGGCCGTCGAAACCGTAATAAGACTATTAAGTCATTCAAGCAAAGGTACGAAGAAGGTGATTCGACTATTGGTACTTTAGAAGAGCCTAGTGGTAAATTTGATTATTATGTTAGTTATGCTCCACCACCTTCATACAATGGGAAGATTGAGCCAAGTGGATGGGGTTTTAACTTCCCTGATCGAGAGGATCTTTGCACAGACCCTCATCTACCATGTCGACAAACTCTGAAAGTGCCAAGAGACCTACTTGTAGGTCAATGGTAAGAGACCTAGTTGTAGGTCAATGGTATGAGACCCGTCGAACTCAGAATCGCAGTTCAAATTTGACGCGGACTCAAAAAATGAGAATGCTGAGGAAAAGAAAAGAGTATCAGCTCCAACAACAAGTAAGTCAAGTTCACATCAAGCAGGTTAAACCAACCTCGATCGCAGAACAAGAGGTTAAGCCAAAGTATCCTAAGCACGGAAACTTAGTCTGGAAAAGAAAACCAGGAATTTAAGCGTCGACATCTGATCGACCTCAGCAATCTTCACCAAAGCAAGACGTTGAGCCTATGCGGTATGACGGTGGAGTCAGGTCATCCGGAAGAAGTTACAATGGAAGAGAAAGAAAAAGAAGAATTTCACTTTGATATAGAGGAGGTGGCTGAATTCGAGAAACTTCCACTCAAGGGTTCAAATCATTTAAAGGCTCTGAATATCAACGCAAAAGTTAATGGCCAACCGGTGTCTCAAGTGTTAGTGGACGGGGGTTCTACACTGAATCTCATCCCATATCATTTCTACAAGAAACTGGGAAGGCGTGACGAGGAGATTATTCCATCAAACATCCAATTGTCCGACTTTACTGGAGAAGTCTCCGAAGTTAAAGGAATTTTCATTGCCGACTTGACCGTTGGCACCAAAACTTCCAAGACGTCCTTTTGTGTGGTTGATGCAGATGGATCTTCCAATTTACTATTGGGCCGAGATTGGATCCATGGTAATCAGTGCATACCATCAACTCTCCATCAGATGCTAGCATTTTGGAATAGGGATAAGGTAGAATACGTCAAAGCAAACACCAAGTCACAGACAACCTATGCACATGCATCTCTAACTCACCAATTGGCACTAGAAGACAGTATATCCATCAGTAAGCCACCTTTTGTTGACCCCAATAGTATTGCATTCTGCCGTTTCGACAAAGGGATCATTGAGTGGGTCCCGAAGAGTCAACTGGCAGCACAATTAAATGAGGTTATCCATGAAGAACCTTATATTGTCAAAAGAACTTATTGGGAGTTACTCGGCATATCGGGCCGAGCTCGCAGAACAATACACAGAAGCTGTCGATAGAATCCTTGAGTTTGAAGAGTCACCCATAAAAGAAATTGAAAAATCAATTGAAGCTCAAGACCCATTACAAGAGGTTAACCTTGGGCTAGGCAATAAACATCGACCTATTTACATAAGTTCGTTGATCGATGATGACTTTAAAGCTCAGTTGATAAGACTCCTGAAGAAGTATAGGGATTGTTTTGCTTGGGACTATAAAAAAATGCCAGGATTAAGCAGAGATATTGTCGAACACCGACTACCCATAAAAAAGGGGTTCAGGCCTCATAAACAGCCGCCCAGACGATTCGCCCCGGAGGTATGTCGAGTGATTGCTAGCAGCAGAATTTATTAGAACGGCATGGTACATCGAGTGGTTGTCTAACATAGTCCTGGTAAAGAAAAAGAATGGGAGGTTACGTGTCTGCATTAATTTCCAAGACTTAAATGCAGCCACGCCCAAGGATGAGTACCAGATGCTAATGGCGGATATGTTAGTTGACTCAATTTTTGGAAATGAAATTATGTCATTAATGGATGGTCATTCAAGTTACAATCAAATATTTATCGCTAAAGAGGACGTCCATAAAACTGCATTCAAGTGTCTTAGGGCCATTGGCACTTTTGAATGGCTCGTCATGCCATTTGGATTAAAGAATGCAGGGGTAACTTACCAAAGAGCCATGACCTTTGTTTTACATGACATGATTAGAAAATTTATGGAAGTCTACATCGATGTCATTATTGTCAAATCAGACCAGGTATGTCATTTAAATTATTTAGAACAAGCTTTTATTAGGATGCAGACATTTGACCTGAAAATGAATCCATTGAAATGTGCTTTGGGAGTAAGGGCTGGTAACTTTTTAGGATTCTTGGTTAATCAAAGAGGAATTGAAATCGATAAGAATAAAGCTAAAGCCATCTTAGAATTGCCGCCCCCCACAACCAAAAAGCAACTTCAAATGATTTTAGAAAGATAGATTTTTTGCGTCGATTCATCGCTAACCTGTCAGGAAAAATTGAGATGTTTTCCCCATTGTTGAAGTTGAAAAGTCAAGAAGAGTTTATATGGGACGACAAACATCAACATGCTTTTGACCAAGTCCAGCAGTACTTGGTTAATCCGCTAGTATTGATGCCGTCAAGAGCGGGTCAACCATTGAAATTATATATGGCCGCTACCGATATTACCATCGGATGTATGCTGGCACAGGAGAATAGTGAAGGCAAAGAGCAAGCGGTGTATTACTCGAGTCGGATGTTGAATGATCCTGAAACAAGATACACTACAATTGAGAAGCTATGCTTGTCATTGTTTTATGCATGTACAAAATTACGTCATTATATACTGCCGACTACTATACATGTGATATGTAAAACAGACGTGATTAAGTACATGTTGACTCGGCCTATTGTTAAAGGCCGAATTGCCAAGTGGGCGTTTGCTTTGACCGAAATAAATTTGGTCTATGTACCACTTAAAGCAATAAAAGAACAAGCCATAGCAGATTTCATTATGGAATATCCTAGAGCACGAGATGAAAGTTGTGAGGGATACGTTCACATGGTCCCGTGGCAGCTTTACTTCGATAGATCTAGTACCCCCTGGCTCTGTTGGGGCTAAGGTCATGATAATATCCCCTCATGGACAAAAAACGAAACTTATATTCAAAATGAATTTTGAATGTTCCAATAATCAAGCCGAATATGAGGCCTTAATTGTTGGCTTAAACATCTTGGCCGACATGAAAATACGTTTCGTCAAAGTTATAGAGGATTCTCAATTGGTGATAAAGCAATTATCTGGAGAATACCGGTGTCTTAATAAGAATATTATATCTTATTATTCACTAACCAAAGAGCTCCTAAATCACTTTGACGACTTTGAGTTGATCCATATTAAAAGAGAGCATAACACGGAGGCTAATGATTTGGCACAAATGGCTTCCGGTTATAAAATATCAAAAGAGCTTGTTGACCATATGATTACCCAAATCAAGGTTCTACCATCGATGAACAATAGAGTTATGTTTACACAATCGACAGAAACTCTTGTCGACAACACGACTATTGACGAAGTAGTAACCCAAGATTGGAGAACTCCATTTATAGAGTATCTCAACAACCCAGTCTCTACTGATAAAAATTTCAAAAGAAAAGCCTTTAATTATTTGATGATTGGAGACGAGTTATATCGTAAGACTGTGGACAGGCTATTACTCAAATGTTTGGGACGACAAGAATCTGTGATAGCAATGGCCGAGGTTCATGAAGGCATATGTAGAGCCCATCAATCAGGGATAAAAATGAAGTGGTTGCTCCGTCGACATGGTTACTTTTGGCCAACTATTACCCGAGACTGCTTAAGTTATGCTAAGGGATGTGAAGCTAGTCAAAGGTACGGGCCCATTCAACATGTTTCTGCAGCCGTAATGAAACCTATCATCAAATCTTGGCCATTTAGGGGCTGGGCGATGGATATAATAGGAAAAATCTACCCCCCTTCGTCAAGGAAACATAGCTTCATTTTGGTTGCCACCGACTATTTTACCAAGTGGGTTAAAGCGGCCTCGTATAAGAGTATAACACAAAAGACAGTGAAAGAGTTCATCAAGGAGCGTATTATCCATCGATTTGGCATTCCAGAATCTATAACTACGGACCAAGGCACGATTTTTATGGGACAAGAGGTGATTAGTTTTGCCAAGGCTAGAGGCATCAAAATGATTCATTCAATTCCTTATTATACCCAAGCCAATGGCCAGGCTGAAGCCTCCAACAAAGCCATCATCACACTAATTAAACGACACATTGAGGATAATCCCAGAGAGTGGGATGTGTTGTTGTCGACTGTATTATGGGCTTATAGAATGTCTAAAAAGACTGCTACAGGAACTAGCCCATATATGCTCACTTATGGACAAGAGGCAGTTCTCCCTATTGAAGTTACGATTCAATCTCTATGAGTCAGACTCCAAAATAACTTGGCCAATGAGGAATATGACGAGTTAATGTTCGCCAACGTCAATGAATTGGGAGAGAACAGAGCAATTGCCTTGGAAAAGCTAATCCTCCAGAAAGATAGAGTTGCCAAAGCATATAATAAACATGTAAAGCATAAACAGTTTGAAATTGGTGACCTAGTCTGGAAGACCATTTTACCAACGAGTTTGGACAGTGAAAAGTTTGGTAAATTCATGGTAACTGAAGCATTTGTCGGAAATGCTTATCGATTAATGGATATCGACGGAAAGGAATTTCCATGTACTATCAATGGCAAATTTTTGAAGAAGTATTATCCTACTATGTGGGAGATGCGAGACATGGAGGAAGGAAAGACTGAAAATTCTAAATAAGTCCAGTTTCATTCACAAACAAAAGATAGATTACAAAAAAAAAATCGTTTTGGTTTTTTCTATTTTCCTCCATCTCTCTTTCTTCTTCTCTTTCTTTCTTTCTCCTTCTTTTCCTTCCTTCCTTCCTTCTGAACCCAGACCTGCCAGCCATTTTCACTCTCCCAGGCCGAGACCGACGAGTTCTCTAAAACGGGCCATAAAGTGCTTTATCCGCTCCTCCAGGCGCTGATTCATCACTTCAGCCTGCTCCTTGGCCTCCTCGAGTTTGGGGAGCATCTCCTCCAAGTTCGACAGCCGTTTATTAAGCCTTCGGATAAGCTCAAGGTGGGACTCCACCAGTTCATCCGACTTCTCGGCCATCCTGGCCAAGGATATAGAAGCGGAGTTGACAAAAAATTCACAACGGGAATCCATCGAGAGGTCAATCTCGATTTCATCCTTTTCGGGGCAAGGAACTCATCGCCTCAGTCTTTTCTCCGCCCCCCCGGATCCGCTCAACAATCGGCTCCCGATACTTGTCAAGATGCTCTCGGGAGGAGTGGAGTTGGCCCTGCACGTCAGAGAGTGTGTTGTACACTACATCAGCATGCTCGATCTCCTCCTTGAGACTCTCCGATAAGCGTTCTGTAACGAGGTATGTAGTGATGGCCTTTCTATTGGCTTGAAACTGAGACACTCCGTGCTCGAAAACGGTCACAAATTCCTCTTAATCAGCAAGGAAAGGGTGATCGAAAGGCAGGTCATCAGGCCTTGCTTTGCGAATCAGGTTCTCAACCTTGGCCACCGCCTGGGGTTTGATGACCAGGACGGCGTAGGTTAGGCTCAGGTAGGAGATAATCTCCTTCCACAAGGCCTTGAACTTGCGAACACTCAAGGTTGGTGACGAGACACTGGATTCCATCGTCGATCGGCAGAATAAAAGAAAGGAAATTTCTCTAGGGAATGGGGAGTCAGAATTCAAAGTTGCTGAGGTCTAAGTCTTGACCCACTATTTATAGCCCGCGACTTGAGTCTCAAATCTTCACGAATCGATACGAGAAGATCAAATGACGTAACGAATATCTCGGTTCGCACATTTGTATTTGTTTGATCAGCCCAAGATACAGGGATTGGAAAGTTGTGAGTAATGGGTATTTATTCCTTGAAGGTCACGAAGCAAGATTTGAGAAAAAAACGTGCCGATGATTACTCCCAGTCGTTCGATGGTTTATATGTGTACCGATAGGATTTAACTATTACTCAAGCGTATGCCCATACGACAGCAGAAGCGAATTACACCGATACAGATTGATTACGTATCGTACTGATTCATTAAATGCAAGTGCGGAAGGTTGCACACAGACGTATTTTCGAGACCATAAAGAAAGGGTAGTTTGGTCAATAATACCATACAGGTCATCAAAGTAGGCGCAGACTATGATTATTCAAGGAAAAGAAAAGCCGAGCAGTAGAGATATTTACAGCAGTGCTATTCTCGACATTAATGACATGGAAAAGAAAGGAAAAGATGGTGCTAGCTGTAAATTAAATGAAATGTTACTCAAGGCCCAAGATGAAGCCGTGAAGTTGGACTTCTCGATCACAGTTTAATTCCAGAATTTCGTCCTTTCTGGCTTGGCTGTCCTCCACCTCAGTGCTCGGTTGCTTAACGATCGCTTCGAGGTCTAATATGACCTTACTTTGATCAAAGAGTGTCGACATAGAAATGCTTTCGTTGATGCGGAACGCCTCAAAGACCTTACGGGCCTCATCCAGCTCTTCTCCTTTGAGGTCCAAGGTCTTTTCTTTGCCCTCGATATCATTAACATATTCAAGCCCTGCCTTGAAAGCCTTCATAGTTACATCGAATGAATCAGAGAATTCATGAAGAGCAAAGTCTAGAGCTCGACAAGGTAAATGGTAAGGTAAATTGGTCAGATAGTCAAGCAAGGACCTGACTTTGCTTTCGATCTTTGGGACGTCACAAATAATGATGTACCCTTCCTTTAAAAGCTCACAAAGTTGAGCTCCCTTCGAGCGAATTTCAACATGATTAGCAGAGGGAAAAAAGTTGCTTGCCGAAGGACGTTTACCCCAAATAACTCGAATGTTGTTAACCTGAGGAATTTTAAGGGAATGATGATCCATGGTAGAATTCACTTCGTCCATCGATTCACTTAAAAATTCATCCATATCAGAGAAAGATAATGATGGCGTGCTCGGAGATAGGCTCAATTCCTAAAACCCCAACTTTACCTTTGTCCCAATTATATCCCAAACTTTTTTGTCTTATAAAAAACCTCAAACTTTTACTTTTGTCCCAAATCTACCCAATTCACTTTTGTCAATTTTTTAATATTTTTTTTATTTTTTCGATTTTTTTTATTTTTCTTTTCTTTTCTTTTTCCTTTCCTTTTCTTATTTTTGTTTCCCCTTCGGCGCGGGGGCGAGGCTCGGCCTCGCCGTTGCCGGACGAGGCCGACGGCTCGCCTAACGCCGGCGGGACCGAGCCTCGCCCCACGGCGAGGCTCGGCCGCTAACGCCGCGCGAGCCGAGCCTCGCCCCGTCGGCCCGCTGAGCGGTCGCGGCCCGGCGACCGGCCGAAGGGGAAACAAAAAATAAGAAAAGGAAAGGAAAAAGAAAAGAAAAGAAAAATATAAAAATTCGAAAAATAAAAATAATATTAAAAAATTGGACGAAAAGTGAATTGGGTAGATTTGGGAAAAAGTAAAAGTTTGAGGTTTTTTATAAGACAAAAAAAAGTTTGGGATATAATTGGGACAAAGGGTAAAGTTGGGGGTTTTTTAGGGAATTGGGCCCGCCCTCGGAGATAAGGGCATATCGGACATAGAAAACCTCCTGAAAGGATGTAATAATCCCATTGGGAGTAGGGTTATCCTCGACAAGGCTGAATCCAGGTCTTCAGGAAAAATCAAGGCCTTATATTCATCCCACCATTGATTAAATGACATTGAACCATACTGAGCGTTGAAATTATCGACAAGCTTGAACCGTCCCAAGATATATTTGGCAACCTCATTGTAGCATGACAGAACATCATTCCTTGGAGACAAAGGATAACGGAAGTTCACCAAGTAGATAATTGGCATGGGAATACCTTGCACCAATCCAAATTGACGGGCACAGTAATGACGGTTGTATGCCTCGAAGCCAATAGAAAACCTTCCTCCAAAAGTGAATTCCAATGGAAGATCGGTGGGAATAAGGATGCTTGCCCAAAATATTAAGGTGTCATGTTGAATAGTCGATGGGTCACACACGAAGTTTACACCAAACCTATGAAAAATGAAGTCCATATGGGAAGATCTACTGCAGATAAAGCACAAGTCTAGAAAGGCCTATAGAGGTTGAATCGAGCTGGATCGAACAAATAATCAAGTTCTCCTTAGCCATATTTAAAGAAAATGACTTGGTCATGATTCAGTTCAAGAAAAGCTCGAAGATAGAAGATAAAAGGAGGCGCTTGAGAAGCAATATGTCTAGGGGGACAGTTCAGTAATCGATAGCTCAGAGGTAAAGGTACATGTCTTCTATACCCTTGCAGAGATAGATGGGGAAGATGACGATCACCTTTACTAAAAAGGGAAGGGAAATACAAAGCCATCCATGCTTGAAGTATCCAAAAAACGCCCGAGATAGTTCCAGAATCCCCGAACTTCATTGCCCGAGAGGCGTGAGTAAAGCCTCTATATAAAACTGCAAGAACAAGAGGGGCTAATGCGAGGCGTTGTCCCGTGGCTAAGGCTGCGGCAATTTGCAGATAGTCTTTGCAAACTTTAAGGGCGGGACTAAAAAACACGTATTTTGATAACCAAAAGAGCAAGAAAAAGATACGCTCGTCCTGGGTAACGGGGCCCGAAATTCGGTGAAATCGAGACAAGAAATTGCTGTATGCCAAAGTATCTTCAGAGATAAAAGGAGTGGACAGTATAGGCAAATCCTCGACAGCATGACCAACCAATTTAAAACCCGCTATGGCAAATACATCAAGCATAGTGATGGACATGTGTCCCCAACGAAAAAAGAAACAGTATCCGGAAGAGGACTAGAAAGTGATGGCGGAGCCCAATAACCCACATTCCAGGTCATAAGATGACATACTGACCTCGAGAGCGATGTCGATCCCGGCAGCTGTTCATAAAAGTTGAGTATCTTGGTCAGTCTTCAAGCGAATAAACCATTTGTGAAAATCCTCTTCGTGAAAGGGGAAACTTCGAAATCGAGAAGATCCGGTGGACTACACATCCGTAATAGAAGAATGTTGTAGTGCCAAAGTCTCACTGTGCTTATACGGGAAATAGAATTGGAGATTCACAGGAATATTGAGATGGTCCATGAAGCTGGGGCCTAGAGAGAAACAGTTGTATTCATCATCAACAACTTGCAGTAAATTAAAAAAGCAATTACCAGTGCGCGGATCTTCTTTAAACCTGTCAAAAGCCCCGATGTAGGCCCTGGCTGAATATTCATACTTTTTGGACGCCATAAGAAATGATGGATCAAGATCGGAAAAGGGTTCAAGAAAGGATTTTTAGGGTTAAAGAAGAAGACGCGGCGGTGAAACGAAGCTTTTACAAGAATGCAAGATGAAGAAGACGATTTGAAAAGTCACGAATGTTCGAAGAAGATACAAGGTGATGTGTCCAAAGGATATTGGATGAAGAAGTCGTATGGGCTGCTCGAAAGGACCTCAAGGGACAGAAAAGCATGATTATCGCCTAGGGATTCGTACACAGACAAGATACACCTTTAAAAGAAATAAATTCAAATTTATTCATTTTAAAAGGGGGCATATGTTGACACTCAAAATTACCCCTAGTGGGAGTGGGTCGGTTACAAGTCACAAAGAATATAAAGTACGGCCCACATGACATAAATTCGGAAAAAGGTCGTGAATCAGGCCCAGAGACATTAAGAAGACTTAAGGTAGTTATCGACATGACACGTCATAGAAGTGTCGACAAGTCCAAAATCAAGAGCTTTGCACGTGACGTCGACGAATTCAAGATCACGAGCTTTTCACGTGATGTCGAGAAATTCAAGATCACGAGTTTTGCACGTGACATCAACAAGTCTAAAATCACGAGTTTTGTACATGGTGTCAATCAGTATGAAATCATGGTAACGCGTGGTGAAAAAATTCATTTACACGTGTCAAAAGGTAAAGATATGACCGTGGACATGAAGATCAAGGAAGTTAGAGAATGACACTTAGGAAATAGCAAGAAATAAAGAGACGTGGAAGAAAATCAGCCATTACGTGATGCCTAAGGAGCGTAAGCAACATCGATAAGTTAGGAAGCGGTTAAAGCGTGAAACGTAAGGAAGTGGAAAACGACTTTCAAGGAGAAGTAGTCGGTCAACAGTTATCAAGCTGCTCTATAAATACTCAAGGATTTTCAACGTAAAGAGGACTCTTCGAAAACAACACAACACATCTTTTATCTAGCATTTACTCTTAGCGCATTAGGAGTAGTCTCAATTGCAACCTTCAGATTCTGCGTCGTAGACTTAATTCTGATAAGAGTCTTTATCAGGTTTAGTATCGTTGATTAAATTCCAATATTGTGCCACCAGTTCAGCGTCGTCGATTAAATTCCAGCGTTGTGCTTGGAGTATAGCTGTTGATTAGATTCCAGCTGTATTCTCTCAAGTTACGTCATTGATTAAATTATGGCGTACTTTGAAAGGCAATGTCGTATTAGTTGTGTCATTGATTAGATTCCGATATAGCTTAATCTCAACATTTACAAGTTGTCATCTCATTGTTAGTATTGTCAAGTTTGGCATCATATCGAGTCAAGTTGTAAGACCTAAATTGGGTTTAATAAACGCATTTGACATTCTTTGTCCAAGTTTGATTCAAGACCCTAGTCTCCCCTAATAAAATCCGAAACGCAGCGTTCGGCGAAAGATTTTCGACGGGATAAAAACCGGCGAAACAAAGTGATACGATACACTTTTATAACGTATTTGAGTATGAGCTATTTATGTAACTGTCTTATAATTATTCGAAATAACTTTGAGAATTGATTACCCAAAATTAATTTTTACATTCCCAACATTACTTGGAAAAACAGAAACGGGAGGTGATGATGAGAAGACCAAGCAACTAAAAACGTTCTCCTCAGCCAGCCGATCTTGATGGACGAACAGACAAAAGAAAACCACGGTTGGGCCGATTAATGTTAGAAAATTTAGAAGCTGGGAGACCTTCGTTAAGCCCACAGCCTTTTGGATCTAAATTCAAAAATTGGATGGGCCCCAAGTGAAAACCGCCCTAAAAGCTCTGGGACTGAAAGATTGTAAGGAGCTTTTTCTCCTTCACTTATGTATGGTTTTATAGTATGAGATTTATGCATGGCTAAATTAATACATAGATAAAAACATAAAGAAATGTTGTAGGATGAGAACCAAAGTTTCTTTCCAGGAGATTGAAGTAATTACTGCATGCACCTTAATCTCGATCATCAAATCATGTGGGTATTATATGGTGGCCACACTACTCAATGGGTGAGATGGAGTTAGTTCACATAATCTGGGTCCATATAATTTTTTTTCATATATGCATTATACGGACCGCTCTACACTCCGGTTTATACGTAATTCCATCCAGATAGTTGTTTCCTCGACACAATTGATCGTAAGATTATTAGTTCATCTTGGCGCAAAGATGGCATATGGAAGGACCAAGTCAAATTAGGATTGGGTCACCATTGGAATTGGACCAGATCGACTTAATTAACTCATGTTGACCTGTCTAGTTCATGCCCTATGATGCAATTATTCAAGTCCGATCCAATTCAGGCTCAACCCAAATCTAGCCGGAAAACTACATTTTTAGAGGACATTGTTTAAGCCACCTTGCCACCACCGCCATGTGGCTTTCATACTTACTGAATCCCACTTGACGTAGGCAAAAAGTTTGATTTCTTCCCATAAAAATGCACTAAACTTTCAATTTTTGCAATTGATGCACCTACCTAGAATCCGACCAATTTTTTGACGAATTGTTGATGGACCGGACACATGGACAGGTGTCATGTCATCAACACGGTGGTGCTATGTCAGCATTTTATATGAGAAGTGGGTGTATTTTGGTCAAAGTAGACGGATTTGAAATTTTAATGGATTGAGTGAAAGTACCAAAGTTTAGTGACCTGATTGCAAATACCATCTAAATTCATTAACTACAGACGAAACCGATGTCCAAACGTTGTCCCTACCACCCGTCGCTGCCATCCTCCCCAATCACCGTCATGCTTCGTGTCCTTCGTCGATGGAGGAGGCCTTGGAGATTTTGGTCTCCTCTGTGGGAGGGAGGAGCAGGAGGATTTGGAGATTCAGTCTCCTTCACTGGCCATTTCTGCCCTCGACGAAGGAGACGAGCAATAATATTCTCCTTTTCCAACATGGATCTTGGTTCTTCCATTGTGGAGAAGATGAGATCCCGCCGCTACCTAATTTGAGGCACAAGCTAAACTTGACAACGAGAGAGAGATGGGGCTTTAGTGGGCATATTTTTTTAATATAGAAAAGAATACGCAATATACATTTATCACATGTTGATGTTTTAATGGAGTGCTTATGCAAAGATGAGTAACTGTAGACCTACTCAAATCTGAGGCACAAGCCAGACTCGGCAACCACAAGGGAGAGAGACACGGGGCTTTAGTGGGCATATTTTCTAATATTGAAAAGAATACGCAGTATACATTTATTGCTTGTCGATGTTTTAATGAAGTGCTTATGCAAAGATGGTATAAGCACATCGACTAATTCGTAAATAAGGTAAGAAGGGAACAAATGTCGTATAAGTCAATCATATTGTGAAAATGTGTGCGTTCCAATCATTTGGAGGATTGAAATAAGGTAAGAAGGGAACAAATGTTGTTCGAACTCACTCGTCAGGGCCTGATCATTTGGAGGATTGAAAGTTAGTATTTTATCAATCACATGCCTTTCTAGGTGAGGTCCTTTAAATCTTCTACCAAATTTAATCCGTCTAAATACTTACCGGTCAAGTTTACGAAATAGATAAAAAGTAAGTTAAAACTCGAATAAATGACCCAAATATGAAAAAATTTACATCGATGGCGTCATATACCTAATTCGTCCATGGTACGTATTTGTTTTCAATTACTAAATTAATCTTGTCATCTGTGAGCTTTCTGTGATACCTACAGATGTGACATGGTAAGCCGATCCTGATTTTTCAACAATGTGATTCTGTTTAAGCTTTGTAGTCTCAGATAGCTAATCGTTCTTAATCTTTTATGATGTTTGACGTAATTTTGATGATCTTTCGACTCCCACACGATATCTCAGTTCATAAAAAGGATACATGTTCGATAGTAAAAAAATGTTATGAGTTCATTAGAAGTCTTGAAACTTATCAAGAAAGTGCAATTGAGTCTTAAAACTTTCAAAAAGTGCAATTAAGTCCTAAAAATTGTCATAGAAGTGCCATCGAGTCCTCAAGCTTTCAAAAAGTGCAATCAAATCCTAAAACTTTTCATAAAAGTGCAATCGAGTATTAAAACTTTCAAAAAGTGCAATCAACACAAGGATTTGATTGGACTAGTTTAACAAGTTTTAAGACATAATTGACTTTTTGAAAGTTTAGAACTCAATTGCACTTGTTTTAGGACTTCCAATATACTTATCTCTAAAATTATTAGCACGCATAAAAATATGTATCAAATTATGATGAACTAAAATTTAGGTAATCCTTGAGGTGATCATATGCTAAACAGCTTATTGGGTCCAGCCAAGCATGGTCGGCCTGAAAGGCAAAATGAGTGGATCTAGTATATAATTTCTCTTTTGATTCTTACACACTTACGGCGCAAATGATAACCATTTTGTTTCCCTTTTTTATTTTTTTTGTTTCCTGGAACAGGTTTAGAACAGAAATTCGTTTGGTAAAATAATTTTATTTTTTTTATTTCTAGGATAAATTTTGGCCAAGAAATAGATTTGGAACAGAAATAAGAAATTAAAATTTTTACTGTTCCAGAAATAGAACTAACAAGTCTCTTTTATTGCTCACCCTTGTCGCCCACCGCCGCTTACTCGCCGCTGGACACTGCCCGCCGCCACATGGTCGTCTGCTGGGTTCAGACTCGATTAATTCATATAGAATACTTAATATATTTTTTCAATCACAAGAGGACCTAAGCAAGATTTAGTTCAAGTACTTGGCTCCATCGTCTGGCAAGTTGACTTGGTCATTGGGCATGCCTAGGCGGGATCGGGCCGGTTCCGCTCGCCAAGGCTTGAACTTGCAGGCACGAGCCTACCCAAGGGAAACATTGGGGGCCGGGCCCACTCATTGGGCCACGTTTTTATTTTTAAAAGTTTCAACTAAAAAATTTAAAGAAGTATGATAAATATATGATAAATAATTTTGGGGTTTTGTGTTATTTTATTTTACTACTTTATCTATGAGTTTTATGCTATTTTTCTATCCTACATTAGAAAGTTGAGCTTATTTTATCCTGTTAGAGTTTATAAAGTTTAAATGTCAAAGAAAAAGTTGTCAATAAAACCTAATTTTTTTAATTGTATATTAATAAATATATAGATGCGCCGAGCCTTAAGGCCCTTACCCAGGCGTAGCTTGCCCACTAACCTGACCTAAAGTTTTTGCTGGGCTAAAAAATAATGGGTAGGCTCGCGAGTTGCCTACCCATTGATCATGTCTACTAATAATCATCTTACATATAAATTTACACAAATATTGATATTTTTTTATGTTAATGTATGAAAGGTGATATTTTTCCTAATACTCTTTATTTTTCAATGGATAACACAAGAAGTAAAAGCAATTCAGTAGTTAGATATTGATTAGGACATTTTTCTTACAGTCTTATTTAGCGGCAAAAGGATATCATATGTATCATAATTTTTGTACGGCGCTCGTTTGAATGCCATAACTTTATTTTTGATCGCTTGAGTGTAATAACTTATGTATGGCTCTCACTTGAGGGCCATAACTTTTTTTTGATCCCTTAAGTGCCACATAAATTTTCAATCGATCTCTTACGTGCCATGACTTTTTAAAAATGTTCACCACAAGAGCCATGCCACTCGACACTTGGGTAAACGTTTTTAAAATGCTATGGCACTTAAATGATTAATTAAAAGTTATGATACTCAAGTGAGCATTTTTGAAAGTTATGGCACTCAAGTGATAAAAAAAAAAAAATTTGAGCGTTATAAGAAAGTTATGACACTTGTAGTGACCTTACACCTTTATTGAGCTCATAACTAAATATGCAAGGGTCTTGAATTATAGCAAAGTTGAGGTAAAATATGATAATTCGTATATACTATCCCTGGCACAGGTGGAGTTGCTGGGACACACGGCCATTGATGGGTTGGTGTCTCAATGCAATTGCAACTCCATTTTAGAGAGCTCGTGGCACGGAGTGCCGATCGTGACGTGGCCCATATACGCGGAGCAGCAGCTGAACACTTTCACGATGGTGAAGAAACTGGGCTTAGTGGAGGAGCTAAGGCTAGACTATAAGGGGCACGCCGTTGGTGGCCATCTCATGCCGGCGGACGCTTGATGGGCGGCGGCGCCGTAGCGACGAGGAAGAAGGTGAAGGAAATGAGGGAGGCAGCGAGGAACGCGGCGAAGAAAGGTGGGTCTTCATATGATTCTATTGGAAGGTTGATTCAAGACTTCATCATGAACATTGAATAAAAAGCTCAACAAAGAGTTAGCATTTGTCTTCAATTGTAAACATCAGGCATATGTCACTTTGATCTCGCTCTGTCCTTTATTCTTGCCAGCAATGAGTCCTGCTCCTTTGTTCAACGAACATGCTTACTAATTTGTCTGAAGTTTATGAAATTACCATTCGAGTTGGCGGGTGGTGGGCATTGGACTTTCTTCTAATCTCGTATCGCTCACTAGAAGAGTGAATTTTTAGCAAGTCATTGCATTTGTTTTGCTCGGTAACCATGATGACGGAGCTGTAACTTACTGATAATTTACTCAGACAAATGAGTTATGAGCTTCTCATGACCAGACTAATGATCTGGTGAGCTTTATTTTAATTGATCGGATACAAGCGGGACTCCTAATACATCAGTCCCTCTGCTTCTAAGTAGATGAATTTGCACTTAGTGATTCCTTTATTAAATTCCTTCTGAGGGGATGGATGACTTATGATGCATTGGATGATACATCGAAATCAACCCGACAAAAGAACCAGTATGACGTTATTTATCTCCTGAAGCAAGCTATTCTATAGTTGAAATAGAAAGGCATTTATTTGGCTTAAGGATATAGAGATAGCAAATTCTTTGCCTGTCACAAATACATGCAGCAGTAGAGTTGCATTTTGGGTTTACATTCACAGTTCACACTGGAAAAAACTGAAAAGAAATTAAAATTGCAACAGGAGAAGTTAAATCCTCTTCCAAATCTCACGTGCCATGCCTGAAAAACTTCTCTTTGACAGCACATAACTTGGATAATGCATTCGTCATGTCCATACGCTCAATCGGAAGTTTCGCCGAGCAGAGAACTCCAATTCTCATTATGTCAGCAATGTTTTTCCTCAAATCTTACCATGTCAGCATCACTAATTTGGCCATCGCCGATCCGTACAAGATACTCTGTAGATAGCACTGAAGGGTCTAGGATCTTCACCAAGCTTTTGTGCAGAGCAGCCTCGACGAATTCATGGAGGGTCCATCCATCCTTGAACATAACATCAGTAGGTCTTATTCCGGTGAACATCTCGAGCAACAGTATCCCAAAGCTGTACACATCTCCCTGCAACGATGAAGTACCACCAAGGCCATATTCTAGAAAGCAACATTGGCTTTGTCATGTTAGATGGGGCTCTGGAATTGCATTTTCTTCACCAAAATTCAACATTTTGAATAAGCTATTAAATTGGACCCATATGATTAGAAAGCAGAAGGATTAACATACCTGGAGCTACATAGCCAATGGTTCCTTTTAATCCACTGGAGCTTGCTGGACATTGAGAAGCATCTAGGTTTGTGCTTCCACGAAGAAATCGCGCTAGCCCGAAATCACACACTCGAGCTACCATGTCGTGATCAAGAAGAACGTTGCTTGGCTTTAGATCGCCGTGTATGATGCTCGTCTGGCAATGGTGGTGAAGATATTCAATAGCAGAAGCCACATCAATGGCAATGTCTAACCTCTGGCTGAGACTGAGTTTTGGCATATCGAGCTGATTTTCGCTGGGGTGCAACCACTGTTCTAAACTACCATTTCGCATTAGGTCGTAGACTAGAGCCTTAAAGTCTGCGCCGGTGAAATCGATGCTTGAGCAAACAGTGATGATGTTAACAAGATTTCGGTGGCGTATATTTCTTAGTGCTTCACATTCTGCCAAGAAGCTCTTAAAAGCACCCTTTTGTTTTAGGTTGAGCACTTTCACTGCCACTGGTCGATTTCCATCTAGCATTCCTCTATACACGGAGCCATGACTCCCTTGGCCAATCAAATTAGATGGCGAGAACTCATCGGTCACTTGGTGGAGCTTTGCATAGGAAACCTTTTGGAAGCGCTCATCTATTGGCAATGCAACACTAGGTCTTGTCGTAGATTTCTTCCTCTGGTACACAACAACAATGAAGCATGTCAACACTATCAAAAACGAGATAGTTACTGTGATAGTTAATTTCAGTTCTGGATGCTTTCTCTGTTTCTTCGCGTCACGGACTTTGCATGTGGGAAGTCCAAGTTCCTTGATGCCCCCACATAGTTCTTCGTTTCCGATGATCGATATGCGCTTTGTATCTCTGAAAATCCCCTCCTGTGGTACCTCTCCTTCAAGGTTGTTGATGGACAGATCCAATACTTCGAGCACAGTGAAATTCTCGAAATAAATGGGAATTTGACCGGACAATCTGTTTCTTGAGAGATTAAGATACTAAAGACCAATTAGGGTCCGTAGAGAAGGTGGTATACTTCCTTCAAATAAATTGCCTGCCATATTTAAGCTTAGCAACATCAGACACTGGGACAAAGTGCTTGGTATTTCTCCGGTCAGCCTGTTGTCAGAGAGGTCGACATGCACAATTTTGCTTATGTTACCCACTTCAAGAGGTAATGGCCCCGTTAAGGAATTTCGAGCTACTCCAAAATAGAGGGACAAAGAAGAAAGACCGATGACCTCATTGGGTATTGTACCGTTAAGGTTGTTATCTGAAAGTGTTAGTAATTGCAATTGTCGACACCATCCAAGGCTTGGAGGAATGTCACCTTCTAATTGATTTTTTTGAAGCTCCAGGTGAAGCAATTGGGTGATGTTTCCAAGAGAGGAAGGAATTGCCCTTGAAATCCTATTGCGCCATAGGTAAAGATACTTCAAATTTTGGAGCTTACCGATGCCATGGGGAATCTCACCGCTGATGCTGTTGTTGTATATCGCCAAGATCTGAAGGCCATTCAGCTTCTCGATTTCTGGAGGGATATTTCCTGTGATCAGGTTTGATCCCAGGAGTAAGACCTGAAGCGTATTCGTCAAATTGGCAACGGAAGCAGGTATTTCTCCTCTGAATTTGTTGTGGCCGAAATCTAACGCTTTCAGTTTAGTGCAGTTGGTAAAATCAGTGAGGAAACTTAAGCCGTCAGGTCCTGATTGTAATTGGTTATTGCCAAAACCAATTCTTGTAAGATTCCTCAAGTTTCCAAGATTGGCAAGCACATTCCCCGAAAAGCTATTAGAAGTGAGAATAAGCTCTTCAAGTCCAGTAGCGTTAGGCAGCGAATGCGGCACTTGCCCTGAAAATCGATTTTCTGAGAGGTAAAGCCGCTGGAGATGTGGAAAATAGTTGCCAATTTCTGGTGGGATTTCACCATGTAGGCTGTTACCCCCTACGGAAAGGGAGACAAGTGATGTAAGATTGTATACCGAAAAGGGGATGTGTCCTATTAGATTATTATAATGTAAAGTCAGGTTTTCTAATTTTGAGATCCTTCCGAGCTCGGCCGGTATTCGACCTCTTAGGTCATTTTGCCCCAAATCTAAGTCTGTAAGTGAAGATCCATTCCCCAACCAACTTGGAATTCCCCCAGTAAGATCGTTCACTGAGACCCCAAAAACAGCGAGCTTTCTCTCAACTAAATTCCGAAGCTCGTCAGGTATCCTCCCGCTGAGCCGATTGTATTGCAAATAGAGGTATTGCATACCTACGCAAGATGACAAATTCCGTGGTATCTCCCCTCTGAGTTCATTGTTGAAGAGGACGAGCATCTTCAGTCTGAACAACTTCCCCAACTCTTATGGAATGTTGCCTCGAAGCCGATTCGCTTCTAGATCAATACGCCTCAAGAAGGTGAGATTCCCGATGTCAGGAGATATTGTGCCAAGGGGCTTTTGATTCAACAAGTCGAGGGCGATGACTCTTCCCGCATGGCGGCGACTGCAAGAAACTCCTGGCCAGTTGTAGTGACTAACAGACTTGTTCCAAGAACTCGTGATATCTTGAAAATCTTCAATCACCTTGTCCTTGAAGGCGAGCAATGCCTCCCTGTCTGTTTCATTTCCAGGATGGGAAGTATAGGCAATACAAGTGTTGGAGTGAGTTTGATGTATGAAGAGAATGAGGCTGACAAAAGCTGATACTAAATTCATTCTCAAGTTTGGCACGGTTGCTTCCATACTTGATCTGTTAAGACAGAGCAAGCAGAAAGACCAGATGATGGTGTTCTTAAGTTCTCCCAGTCAACTAGAAGCATAAGATAAGTTCGACTTAGGTTAAACGTCTTTGAATTAATGCATCCAAAGACCACAATATAGTCCACCAAAAAACTTGACTTTTGTTTATAATAAGTTAAACTTAGGTTAACGTCGTACAATATTATTAGTTACGGCCCAAGACCAAGTTGAAGCGTACGCAATTTCCGAAGATTTTCAAGGGCGTCTAGACGAGCAAAATACCAAAAGGCGAGCTCTAAACAAGAGTTTGCGCAACATTTGATAAAAATGCTATAACTTTTTATCTTAGAGTAGTTAGAGATACTGTAATACCAACTTGAAAAACTACCTTAGAGTGCAAGGTTGTTTTTTTCGTTTCTTTTCTTTTGCCATTTTTTACCGCCTTAAAATCGTTCGTTTTCAGACGACTTTTATATTTTTAGGCCTATTTTCTGCATTCATTTTAACCCTTTTACTTTTTTGGTTATTGTCAGATTTCCTTGTCTACTTAGAGTAAATTTTCAAGAATTCCCAGGATTTTGATACTCTTTATTTTTTGTTAACTATACAATTTCATTTTGGTGTTTTAGACTTCATTTATTTTGCAAAAAATGTGACATTTGTAAAAATGTTTGACAGGAAGTCATTGAAAATGATAATATTTTCCGATATTTAGTTGAAACATGAAAATGAAATGAAAAAATATTTTCTGTCGTTTGGTTAAGAAAATCTGATTAGATTTTACTAAAGATACATACTTATTCGGGCACTAGTGATTTGCACATGGGCAACCAAGAAATCGAGTACGAGCACTAGGGCCATAGGTTGAGCCTTGATAGACCCTGACTCGGGCACGGATACCTGGGTCCCAAGCACGAGCACGGGCATCGATCCTTGGTTTGGTCTCAATGGACCCGAGCGTTAGGCCCGACCTCAGTGGAACCCAGTGCAGTTAGTGGGGACCCGAGCATTGGCAATAGAGTCCTCGGCCAGATCTCGATGGACCCAGGCTTGGCCTTGATGGATAGTGTCGGGGTGTGGTTTATACTTCCATCAATAGGAAGGCACGACTCCCGCGACGCTAGAAAGTTTTTATAGTTTGGATCCGTATTTTATTGGTAGTTTGGGCTTGGCCCATAAATAGCTATTGTGCCTATATATAATCACTTTCTCATATTATTAAGAGTTGTATCAAAGAGATGAGATGTGTTAATTATAGTAGAATCATTTGATGGATGTAGCCCTAGTTTAAGGGTGAATCGGGATAAACTTTATACCTCGATTTCTCTTTCTCGCCTTTTACTCTCTATTTCGTTGGTTTATGCGCATAATCCTAACAAACAGAGGTGTGGGCACCGAGGTCCCAAGCTCGACCTCATGGACCCAGGCATGGGCGCTGAGGACTCGGGACCTAGCCTCAATGCACTCGATCCTGAGTGTGGGGGCACGAGCATGGGCATTAGGTACTCGACCTGGACATTAATAGACCTGGCCCTGGCACCGAGGTCCCGAGCTTGACCTCGATGGACATGGGCATGGCCTCGATGGATACAGGCCCGAGCACTAGCACCGAGGTCACGGGCCCGGCCTTGATGGACTCGGTCCCAAGCGCGTGGTCTTGGGCCCAGGCGCTATGGACCTGAGCTCAGCTCTCAATGGACCGGTGCTTGGGTACTAGAGACTCGAGCACAAGCACCGAGGTCTCGGGCTTGGCTTTGGTGGACCCAAGCTGTGGCACCGGGCAACGGTACCGAAGTCCTAGGCCCAGACACCGGCGCTAGTGTCCCGACCCAACCTTTGTGGACCTGGTCCTGAGTATCGAGGTTCCAAACCCGGCCTCTTTGGATTCGGGCTTGGCCTTGATGGACCCTGATGGACTAGACCTTGGCTTCTAGACTTGGGTCCGCTGCCAAGGGCCTGGGAACAAGTGTTGGGGTTCCCGTGCCTAAATACAGGGTTCCTGGTCCAAGCATCAATATCTAATCATATTTTGAAAAATGATTTCTGATTTTTTAAAGAGGAAATTATTTTCTTGAATTTAAGTATAGATTTTCTATTAACTCATTTTTCTAAGCGATCTAAATGCCGGAAAAACAGAAAAATATTCTCTCTAAAATTGTATTCCGCGAAATATACGGAACCTTAGTTCCTTTTAATCTTACTTCAAGGTTAAACAAAGTATTGCTTCATATTTCTTTTAAACGGACCGTCACTGAGCTCCTCCCCCTCCCCCCACCTTATAGGTTTCTAATGTTACATCAAAGAATTGAATTTTCAATGAAAAAAAATTAACGCAAGATCTTCTTCGCATCAAGTTTGCGCCTTTCTAAATCTGTCTCTTTGAAATCACAAATGAAAATTTTCTACTTATAAGGGTGCTTTAGCAAAAAATAATTGATTTAAAAAATATTTTCCTAAAAATGATCCTTTATATTGCTTGAAAAATTAATCAATGAAAAAAAAATTCACTATTGATAATAATTTATGCCTAAACAATTTCGTGGACGATAAAAATATTTTTTATTCGTTCATTTTTGTAAGCGATATAAGCGATCATTTTTAAAAAAATATTTTTCAAATTATTTATTTTTCGCGAAACAAATGGAACCTACGCTGAATCTTACTAAATAATAGTGGAAAAAAACGCCTTGGAGTTTTAGAACATTTGACTCCCCAAAGAAAAATGTGAATTTAATATGTTGCAATCTTAGACTTTCTACACCTTAGTTGGAATTCTTTTATGCAGTGTTCGACCCTCTATCCTTTTCTAACGGCAATGAGAAAACCTGATCTTCATTGGACAGCATCAGCATACTCTGCCGTAGTAAATGGTGGAAAAGTTGTCGAGCCCAATCATACGGTTGACATCAACTCGGACAATCCAATGGACAACGATTCATAGTCCATCAATAGGAAAATGACACAAATGGGTTTTGAGCTTTGGCCTAATGCATAATGTGATCTCCGAACTTTTAATTTATTCAATATGATCCCTAAACTTTAGCCTAATGTTCAATGTGATCCCTGAACTTTTAATTTGTTTAATATAGTCCCTAAACTTTTGATGTGTCCAATTTAGTCCCTAGATAATATATGAAAATGTTTAATATTATTTTTTATCTTGAATTAATAGAAGGACAATATTGAACATTTTTATATAGTTCAGAGAATACATTGAACATGTACCAAAAGTCTAACGATCACATTGAACAAATTAAAAATTCAAGGACTACATTACACATTGAACCAAAATTTAGGGATCATGTATGTCATTATCCCCCAATCAATTGATAGGCTGATAAATTGATTAGACAATTTTTCCATGTGAAAGGCTAAGGCTCGTGGCACTGTGGAAAGAAACGGAAATTGGCCCAAGTTCAAAGCAATGAGCAAATTTTCAATGATTTTGTTTTGAAACGTTGCTCGACCGTTAAAACTAAGTTATGCTTGCGCCTAATATAGAGGAGGGATTGGAAATGTTTTTTGAGAACGATAAAGAAGAGGAGCGTAGACGATTAAACTTTTTTATCTAAAGTTTGATCAAAGTTGAACGTGAATCGGGTTGTACTCGTCAAATGATTTTCAATGATACCGAATTTGCCCAAATCAAAAAGCTGGATCTCAAGATATCGTAACTTTCAACGACAATCATCCAATCGTGAAGTATCGGAAATATTGATATTTCGCCCTATCTCAAGATTGTATTTGGGATGCAAAGATCAATTAAGAAATTTTATAAATAGAGTGATACGAGATACTTTTATAACGTATTTGAGTGTGAACTATTTATGTAACTATCTTATAATTATCCGAAATAACTTTTAGAATTGATTACGAAGATTATTTTTTACATTCCCAACATTACTTGGAAAAACGGAAATGGGAGGTGACGATGAGAAGACCAAACAACTAAAAACATTCTCCTCGGCAAGTCGACCTTGATGGACGAACGGACAAAAGAAAACCCCGATTCGCCGATTAACGTTGAAGAAAAACATCGGGGGCCGGGCCCACTCATTGGGCCACGTTTTTATTTTTTAAAGTTTCAACTAAAAAATTTAAAGAAGTATGAAAAATATATGATAAATAATTTTGGGGTTTTGTGTTATTTTATTTTACTACTTTATCTATGAGTTTTATACTATTTTTCTATCCTAAATTAGAAATGTGAGCTTATTTTATCCTGTTCGAGTTTATAAAGTTTAAATGTTAAAGAAAAAGTTATTAATAAAACCTAATTTTTTTAATTTTATATTAATAAATATATAGATGCACCGAGCCTTAAGGCCCTTATCCAGGCGTAACTTGCCCACTAACCTGACCTACAGTTTTTGCTAGGCTAAAAAACAATGGGCAGGCTCGCGAGTTGCCCACCCATTGATCAAGTCTACTAATAATCAACTTACATGTAAATATACACTAATATTGATATTATTTGATGTTAATGTATGAAAGGTGATATTGATTCCAAATTGATTTGTGAATTGTAAAGGATGTTGTTGTGAGTTTGTATTACTGCTCAATATCGTTGTGAGCCCATTGAGGGGTTTGTGGGTATGCGCATACTAGTTTAGGATATCCTTGTGGGCTAGCCAACAGCAATATAGGTGGAGACCTTGCTAAGGGGGGAGCTTAGTCGCCTTGCCACGAGGCGTTATGCGTGACCATGGTTAAATATTTTAGCACGAGTTTGGTCGATGGATGGACCACTGACATGTGATTTGAAATTAGTTGATATAATGGACTATCGACATGTGAAATTGATGATATTGATTAATGGACTGGACCATTGATGCTTGATTTGATATTGTTGATTTAAATGAGTATTTCCGATATGTAAAAAAGTTTTGTTGAAAAGTACCCACTCTTATCTTGTACATGTATTATATATTGGATTTGAGACAAGTGAGTTTTGATATTGTTTTTGTAAAGGTGCGTAGTGAATGTTTGATCCGCTTAAAAGATATACGCACTATTCACTAAGCTATAGTTGCTCACCCCTCTCTTTCCTAATCTTTTCAGGTCCTACGTTAGCGGTCAATAGAGCAAGAGCGATATCGATGGGAATTTTTGGAAGTTGGTTCTTCGGTTGTGTTTGAGGCTGCGTCCTTCGGGTGGAAGGACGGCCATGTCACTACTCCTTTCTGGTAGGTTACGGGCTGTGACACATCCAAAGAGCACAGTTTAGTCCACCAAAAAACTTGACTTTTGTTCAAGTTCCATACGTTCAACTTAGGTTAACTTTGTACAATATCGTCAGCGACAGCCCAAGTCCAAGTTGATTCTTGCGCAATTTCTAAAGTTTTGTAGGGCATCCAGACAAGCAAAAAGACCGAAAGGCGAGCTCGGAACAAGAGTTTGCACAATGTTTGATAAAAATACTATAACTTTTGATCCAAGAGAAGTTAAAGAACCCGTAATACCAATTCGAAGAACTACCTCAGAGTGCAAGGTTGTTTTTTTGTTTAATTATATGTTTCTATTTTTTGTGGCCCCAAGATCCTTCGTTGTCGTAGTTTTAGGCAAATTTTATATTTAAAGGCCTACTTTCTGCATTTATTTTAACCCATTAACGTTTTTGGTTATTGTCAGATTTCCTTGTCTACTTAGAGATAATTTTCAAGAATTCCTAGGATTTTGCTACTCTTTATTTTTGGTAATTATACAATTTCCATTTGGTGTTTTAGTTCCTTTTTATCAATACCCGTTAACACAAGATCTTCCCCGCATCAAGTTTGCGCCTTTCTGAAGGGTGCTTTACTTCGCAGAAAATATATGATTTGAAAAATATTTTCTTGAAAATGATTATTTGTATCGTTTGAAATAATAAGTCAATGAAAAGTTTTTCATTATCGACAACAATTTATGCATGAATATTTTGTAGACAATAAAAATATTTTTGATTCATTCATTTTTGTAAGCGATACAAGTGATCATTTTTAAGAAAATATTTTTCAAATTATTTATTTTCCGCAAAACAAACAGAACCTAAGTTGAATCTTTTTTACCTAAATAATAGTAGGAAAAAAGTCTTTAAATTTTATAACATTTGACTACAAAGAAAATTGTGAATTCAATCTGTTGCAATCTTAACCATTGTACACCTTGGTTGGAATCCTTTATGCAGTGTTAGACCCTCTATCCTTTTCTCGTGGCAATAAGAAGACCTAATCTTCACAGGACAGCATCAGCATACCCCGTCGTGGGCTAAACGGGGGAAAAGTTGTTGGGCCCAATCAGATGATTGACATCAACTCAGACAATCCAACAAACAGCGATCATTGTCCATCAATGGTCGATGAGGATTGTCAATCATTTTTTTATCGGTCGAAATTGTCAATCAATTGACAGGCTCATAAAGTGATTAGACAATTTTTCCATGTGAAAGGCTAAAGCTCGTGGCGCCGTGGAAAGAAATGGACATTGGGCCAAGTTCAAAGCAATGCACAAATTTTCAATGATTTAGTTTCGAAATGCTCTTTGACGATTGAAACTGAGTTATGATTGCGCCTAAAATAAAGGAGTGGATGGAAATTTTTCCATGAATGATAAAGAAGAGGAGCATAGACGACTAATTTTTCTATCTAAAGTTTGATCAAAGTTGAATGCGAATTGGGTTGTACTGGTCAAGAGATTTCCAATGACACCCAATTTGCCCAAATCAAGAAACCTGATCTCAAGATGTCGTAGCTTTCAGCGACGATTGTCGGATCATGGGGTGTCAGAAATATTGATATTTTGCCCTATCTCAAGATAGTATTTGGGATGCAAGGATTAATTCAGAAATTTTATTTATAGAGTGATACGAGACACTTTTATAACATATTTGAGTACGAACTATTCATGTAACTAACCCACTTGCGCATGGCCGAGTTGGTGAGCGCTTTCCTTCTCTCAGAGAGGTTCTGGGTTCGAATCCCCGTTCGGTTCCATAATTTAAGTGGGGGGACCTGGCGGTGGGTTGCTGGGCTAGTCTCCCCCGAGGTATAGGCGCCCCGATTACCTGTGCGAGCTCGTCCTCGGGAAATGGTGGCGGATCCTCGGTTACCAAAAAATAAAAACTATTCATGTAACTATCTTATAATTATTCGAAATAACTATGAGATTTGATCACGTAAATTAGTTTTTTTTACGTTCCCATGAAAAACAGAAATGGGAAGTGATGATGAGAAGACAAAGCAACTAAAAACATTCTCCTCAGCAAGCCGATCTTGATGGACGAACGGACAAAAGAAAACCACGGTTGGGCCAATTAATGTTGAGAAAATTTAGAAGCTAGGAGATTGGAGTAATTATTTTATGCACCTTAATCTCGATCATCAAATCGTGTGAGTCCTATATATAGTGGCCACGCTACTCAATGGTTGAGATGGAGCTTTTCCCCTTCACAATTATGTTTTTATTGCCAGTCCCATATGTGCGACATAAATGCCTCTGAAGAACTTTGAACAAAGGATAAGGTGTGAACAGACAGTTAGGTGCACATTTTGGGGTCAAAATTGGGGAATTCAATAAAGGAGAATAAGTTATACCAAAGTAATACAGCCAAACAGTGATCCGGTCGGGTTGATCGGGACCCGGGCTCTTATATTTCGAAAATTATCGACACACCCATTGAAATTATAGATGGGACACTGTTGTCATGGTTTTTCTTAATCTTGGCATCTAGGAACTTTATGAAAAACTTCCGAGCTGTTGTCCTAGCAGAGAGATACAATTCAAGGTTTTTAACGTCAAGACACTTTTGAGGAGAATCATAAAGAAATGGACGTGACTTTGATCCGTTATGACCGGGATTGATCCGTGAAGGATCGCAGAAGGGCCTGCCCTTGGTGAAAAGTGACCTTGATTTAGGGCTACAGGCAATGAACTTCCTGGAAAAGCAAAACAGACCCGACGTTTTTCCCTTTGCTTGTAATATACACCAGTCCACCCTCAAGTCTTTGTCTGACCCTTTTGTGAAGGCAAAGGCCTAAAAAACAATTGGGTGTTCCCACGCACACAGGCATAAAAGTTCACATTCTGAGTTTCAATTTGGAAGAAACAACGGAGAGAATTGATTGCAACCCACCCAGAAGACCGGCACAACGTGTTTTGCAATTCGGGCCAGTAAAATACCAGGAAACTCTGGTTGGTATCATCAAGAACGAGAATAAAGAGAGCACATTGAATTGTAGGACAGGGAAAAAGTACAGAATCTCTCAGCTTTGTTGGAATCCGTGTGAAGGAGGAACCACATTTTCTTCACAATTTCCATGACGAATCTGCTCAAATCTCTCTTTTAGCTCACTACATGTACTAAATTGATGGAGCTTTCGTCCAAGAATTGAGCCCACAGCCCTTTGAGCCAAAAATTCAAAACTTGGAGGGGCCCAAGAGAAAACCGCCCTAAAAGTTATGGCATTGAAAGATTGTCAGGAGCATTTCTCCTTCTCACTTGTGTATGGTTTTATAATATTTGATATATGCATGACTAAATTAATACATAGATAAAAACACAGCCACAACGAAAATTAAAACAATTATATCCTAAAACAATCACGACCTTTCGATGAAAATAGCAGGCAATCTAGCTAGTGGAATCGGAAAGAAACGTTGTAGGATGAGAATCGGAGTTTCTTTCCGGGAGATTGGAGTTATTATCGTATGCAGCTTAATCTCGATCATCAGATTACGCGGGTCCTATATGGTAGCCACGCTACTTAATGATTGAGATGGAGTTAGTTCACATGACTTGGGTCCATGTAAATTTTTTTCAGGAGACAGATGCATCATACGGACCACTAATTCCGTCCTATTTGTTGTTTCCTTGGCACAATTGATCATAAGATGATCAGTTCATCTTGGCTCCAAGATGGCACACAGAAGGACCCGTCAAATTCGGAGTGGATCACCATTGGATTTGGACTAGATCGGCTTAATTAGCTCATATTGACTTGTCTAGCTCATATCCTCCTATAGGGGGCTGCAAACGCCTGTCGCTTGATATACAAAGGTGGTGGGCTGCTTGGCTGCATTCCTTCTTTTTACATGTCACTACCCGCACACCATGCACCTCCCAATTGATACAGTATTTTTATCAAGCCCCTATCCCCACCTCTACCTTCTAAGTGTTTTATATCTAAGGGATCCCAAGGTCTGGATGAGGCCTCAAATGTAACCATTTAATGTCATGCTAAGGATGATAATTAACTCGTATTGACCTGTCTAGTTCAGACAATACAATGCAATTTATTCACGGTTGATCCAATTCAAGCCCAACCCAAATCTAGTCGAACAACTACATTTTGAGAGTACATTGTTTAAGTCACCTTGCCACCACCGCCACGTGGCTTCTATACCTATTGAATCCACCTTGATGTAGGCAAAAAAAAAATTAGCAAACAATAGATTTGAAATTTTTAAAAAGCTAAAAATTATAGATCTAAAGTAGCAAATTACTATTTTATGTGGCCAAAAAAATATCAAAACAAACTGTCAATGATCTTTACAGTTCGTCACTAAAGTTTGATTTCTTCCTATGCCCCACTTTCAATTACTGCAATTGATGCACCTGACCGGAATACGACCAATTTTTTGACGAATTGGTGATGGAGCGAACACATGGCCAGGTGGCATGTCATCAGCACGGTGGCACCATGTTAGCAATTCGTATGAAGAGTGGGTGTATTTCGGTCAAAGTGCGCGAATTGCAACAATGTTGACATTGCAATGGATTGAGTGAAAGTACCAAAGTTCAGCAACCTAATTGCAAATACCACCGAAATTCATTAACCATGGACAAAATTCACCCAGCCACTGCCTCGTCGTGTTCTTGTCCAAACCGATGTCCATACGTTGTCCCTACCACGAGTCGCTGCCTCCCTCCCCAATCGCTGGCGTGCTTCGAGTCCTTTGTCTATGGAGGAGGCCTTGGAGATTTTGGTCTCCTCTGCGGGAGGGAGGAGAAGGACTCGGAGATTTGGTCTCCTTCGGCAGCCGTTTCTTCCATTGACAATGGAGACAAGCAAAAATTTTCTCCTTTTTCCAATATGGATCTTGGTTCTTTCATCGTGGAGAAGATGAGATCCCGCCGCTACCTAATTTGAGGCACAAGTCACACTTGACAACCACCAGAGAGAAATATGGGGTTTTAGTGGGCATATTATTTTAATATGGAAAAGAATACGCAATATACATTTATTACGTGTCAATGTTTTAATAGAGTACTACTGCAAAGATGAGTAGATCTACCTACTCAAATCGGAGGCACAAGCTAGACTTGGCAACCACAAGGGAGAGAGACATGGGGTTCTAATGGCATATTTTAATATGGAAAGCAGTGTACATTTATTATATGTGATGTTTTAAGGTAAAATGACACTATAAGTGCCATAAATTGTGTACGAAGATCACTTTGGTGGCATAACTTTTTTTCAAATCACTTTGATGCCAACTTTTTTTAAAAACGATCACTTTAGTGCCAATGCTGACATGGCCGCCGGAAATCTGGCATGGCTCTTTTTTTATTAATTTCCGATGCTGATATGGCTCACCGGAAATCTGACGTGGCTCGCCGGAAATCTGATGTGGCTCTTTTTTTGGCCGGAATTTTGGCTGGAGTCACTAAAGTAATCTCTTTTCCTCCGATTTGGCACCAAAGTGATCCGAAAAAAAGTTATGGCACCAAAGTGATCTCCGTACATAACTTATGGCACTTATAGTGTCCTTTTGCCGATGTTTTAATGGAGTGCTTATGCAAATATGAGTAGATCTTAGACCTACCAAAATCCGAGGGACAAGCTAGACTCAGCAACCACTAGGGAGAGAGAGATGGGGTTTTAGTGAGCATATTTGGAAAAGAATACGCACTGTACCTTTATTACAAGTCGATGTTTTAATGGAGTGTTTATACAAATATGAGTAGATGCAGACTTGCTCAAATCCGAGGCACAAGCCAGACTCGGCAATCACAAGAGAGAGAGACACGGGGTTTTAGTGGGCATATTTTCTAATATGGAAAAGAATACGCAGTGTACACTTATTACGTGTTGATGTTTTAATGGAGTGCTTATGCAAATACGAATAGATCTAGACATGCTCTAATCCGAGGCATAAGCTAGACTCGGCAACCACTAGGGATAGAGACATCTATTGAAGAGAAAGATAGACTGGTATGGACAGCAGCCAAATCAGGAATTACTCAGTCAAAAGCGATTACAATCATCTCTAAAAAGAAGTAGACGGCCCAGCCAATCAACAGGCCTCATCCTCGTACCAAATACCACGAGCCCTATGGTCTAAAGTGTGGAATATGAACACCCTACCTAAAATTAAACTATTCCTATGGCAACTTTGCCAAAATGCCTTGCCTACAAAGGAAAACTTGTTCAAGCGAAGAATCTTACCTGACCCATTGTGCCCAGTGTGTAAGAAGTGTCCGGAGACAACAGAGCACCTCTTTCTCCTTTGTCCCTGGACAACCAAAGTCTAGTCAGACCACAATTTACAAATCAGAATTGAAGATCAAGGCCTCACAAGCATAGATCGGTGGCTATTAAACTACAAGAGCGCATTACCAGCCTCGCCGTCTCTCGAGCTCGTTTTCGAAGTACTCTGGTTCCTGTGGAAGGCGAGAAACAATGAGATTTTTAGAGGCAAATCACCAGATCCACAAGCGACAGTTAATGAAGCTATAGCCTTACACGAAAATATCAAAAGTTGTAGCGTAAATCGAAAGAAAAAATCAGAACGAGAAGGTATCTCACCTGCAATCTGGACACCGCCGGAGAAAGGAGCTCTTAAGCTTAATGTGGACGCAGCCTTCGTTGCTGGCTCTACACCATGTGCAGTGGCTGGTGTATGCCGAGACTCCTCAGGAAAGCTCATGGGAGGATTTGCTTGTCTGATTCGGGCTCAATCGCCTCTTCAAGCGGAAGCCTTGGCACTGCTTCAAGGTGTGCGCTTTATGAAAGAATGGAGAAGAGAGAACATGGGGAGAGAAGTAACCGTGGAAGTGGAGTCTGACAACTCTACTTTAGTTCAGTCAATTGCGTGTGAAGACCAACCTCCTTGGGATGTGGAAGTATTCATAAAAGAATGTCGGACCTCGCTTTCTTGTAGGCCTTTTTTATGTTTATCCCACTGCTCTAGAACCCAAAATAATGCAACGGATTGGGTCGCTAAAGCTCAACTTCGTGGGACTCTTCCTCAGTGCTGGATTTCCAATCCCCCTCAATCCCTTTTAGATATTTTGTATGCCGAAACCCATTTTGATTGTGCTTTCACTTTATCTACTTAAATGAAATGGAAGGATGCATTTTCGATAAAAAAAAAAAAAACCATTAGGGATAGAGAGATGGGGTTTTAGTGAGCATATTTATAAAAGAATACGCAATATATATTTGTTACATGTCCATGTTTTAATGGAGTTCTTATGCAAAAATGAGTAGATATAGACCTACTCAAATATGAGGCACATGACAAATTTGGCAACCACAAGGGAGAGAGATATGGGTTTTTTTTTTTGGACAAAGGGACATGAGGTTTTAGTGGGCATATATTCTAATATGAAAAAGAATACAGAGTGTACATTTATTACGTGTCGATATTTTAATGGAGTGCTTATGCAAATATGAGTAGATCTAGACCTACTCAAATCCGAGGCACAAGCTTAGACTCGGCAACCACCGAGAGAGAGAGAGAGAGAGAGAGAGAGAGAGAGAGAGAGAGAGAGAGAGAGAGAGAGAGAGAGAGAGGGGGTTTTAATGAGCATATTTGGAAAAGAATACACAGTATACATTTATTACATATCAATATTTTAATGGAGTGCTTATGCAAAGATGAGTAGATATAGACCTGCTCAATTTGAGGCACAAGCCAGACTCGGCAACCACAAGGGAGAGAGACATTGCTTTTTAGTGGGTACATTTTGTAATATGGAAAAGAATATGCAATATACATTTATTGCCTGTCGATGTTTTAATCGAGTGCTTATGCAAACATAGTATAAGCACATTTACTAATTCGTAAATAAGGCAAGAAGTGAACAAATGTCATGTAGGTCAGTCACATTGCAAAAATGTGTGGGTTCCACTAAATGGGGTTTTAGTGGGCATATATTTTTTAAGATGGAAAAGAATACGCAATATACATTTATTATGTGTCGATGTTTTAATGGATTGATTTTGCAAAGATGAGTAGATCTAGACGTGCTCAAATTTGAAGCACAAGCCAAACTCAACAACCACAAGGGAGAGAGACATGGGGTTTTAGTGGGCATATTTCTACTATGGAAAAGAATACGTAGTACACATATATTGCGTGTCGATGTTTTGCTGGAATGCTTATGCAAAGATGAGTAAATCTAAACCTGCTCAAATATGAGGCACAAGCTAGACTTGGCAACCACCAGGAAGAGAGAGATGGGGTTTTACTGAGCATATTTGGAAAAAATACGCAATATAGATTTATTATGTGCTGATGTTTTAATGGAGTGCTTATGCAAATATAAGTAGATGTAGACCTGCTCAAACCTGAGGCACAAGCCAAACTCGACAACTACAAGGGAGAGAGACATAGGGCTTTAGTGGGCATATTTTCTAATATGGAAAAGAATACACAGTATACATTTATTGCCTGTCAATGTTTTAATGAAATGCTTATGCAAAGATGAGTAGATCTAAACTTGCTCAGCTCTTTGCATACATTTGGATTATTTGCAGCTTGGCATATAAATGGATCAAGTTCCTTCGGTGGGATACACTTTAATGAAACTACAGTGCAATTCAAGTAAAACAATAAATGTGGTTGTTGATATAAGACTGAAAATAGGAGGTGGGAATAAGGCGGGGGACGAGCAAGACAACATGTTAATGGACCCGATTGAAGCTATATCGGTGTAGCTACTTGGGTTTCAGCTAGCTCTTCTAGATGGAAAAATTACCAAAAAAATCATAAACCTACAACAATTATGCCAATTGAGTCCTAAACTTTTTTTTTTATCAATTGGGTCCTAATCCTTTTCACATTTTGTCAATTGAGTCCATCTGGCAAATTCAACTAGAAATTGCTGACGTGGACACCGGCCGTCTTACGTTGCAGCTGATGACCCGGCACTGACGCTGATACTTTTTAATAATATTTTAATATTTTTCAAAATATTTATTTATTTATTTATTCTTTTTTTCTTTTCTTTCTCTTTACTTTTGTTTTCCCTTCCAGAGGCGATGGCCGGCGACCAGTCAAAGAAGAGGGCTGGTGAGCCTCTAGCCGGTCGCCAAGGTCCATCGACTAGCTAGAGGAAGAGGGGAAGAAAAAAAGGGGAAAGAGAAAGAAAAAAAAAAGATAAAATTCTACAAAATTAAAATATTATTAAAAATTATCTACGACAATGCCGGCCGCGCCACGTTGAATGGCTGACATCCATGTTCGTGATTTTTAGCCAAAATTGGCCAGATGGACTGAATTGGCATAAAGGCCAAACGTTTATGACTCAATTGATAAAAAAAAAGTTTAGAACTGAATTGGTACAATTGTAATAGGTTCAGAATTTTGTTGGTTAATCTCCCCTATATGTATCCATCTTTAGTAATCTCTCGAGCTCATTTATTACTTTAACCAATCTCAAAAACTAAGTAACGAGGAGCAAATTTAGTATAAGTCAATTACATTTTAAAATATGTGGATTCCATTAACCAACACAAGTCCCAGTATAATTTTTGTGCTGTAATTGATTCTACCTACCACATCACCTACAAGCTAAGTTTATATAACATTTTCTCATATTGAGTGAAATATGAGTAAATCCATGAATAGGTGTAGCTGGGCATTGTAATATATTTTGGGCGAGCCTAGGGAATAAATCTCCTACGCTCAAGCCCACTCACTAGGATCATTTGGAGGAGAAAATTTGATATTGTATAAGTCATGCGTGTTTCAAGGTGAGGACTTTTTAATCTTATACCAAATTCAATCCATCTAAACGCTCATTGATCAAGTCTATGGAATAGGCAAGAAGTAAATCAAAACTCGAATGAATAACTTAAATATGAAATTATCTACATCGATGGTGCCATATACCTAGTCCGTCCACGTCTACATTATCTATATGTTTTCAACTGCTTAGTTAATCTTGTTTTGAGAGTTTTGTATAATAGCCATATCGATGATGCGGCATGGGAAGCCAATTCTCGCTTTTCAACAATAAGATATTGATTGAGTTTTATAGTCTTAACTAGTCAATTTTCCGTATTCTTTAATGATGTTCTACGTAATTTTAATAAACCTCCGCCTCCCATAACGATATTGCTATTCATAAAAGGGACACATGCTATATAGTAAAACAATTAACATGTATTAAAATACATATCGAAGTGTGATAATTTAAAAGTACTCTGATTTTAATTTACATTTGGTTAATTAGTTCTTCAAACTGTGGCCCACCCAATCATGTAGGCCGAAAGGGAAAATGAGTGGGCCTAGCAAGTAATTAGACCTACTCATTGGACGGGCCTTGGATCATGCCGGGCCTGCTCGGGCCCAAACCTTTAGAGGTCCTTCCCGGGCTCGCACTTGAGGGCCTGAGGGAGTACCCAAGCCTGCCCAAGGGAAAAACATTGGGCCGCCTTTTTATTTTTTAAAATTTCAGCTAAAAAAATTTAGGGAAAAAACCACCAAAAACCCTAAACTTTGCCCTCTGTGACACATTTACCCCAAACTTTTTTTTGTGACGCCAAAAACCCCAAACTTTGCTATTTGTGACACATTTACCCCAATATACTGTAGCCTAGGGTATTTTAGTCTTTTTCCCTTTTTCTATTTTTTTTCTTTTTTTCTTTTTTCCGGCAAGGCTGCCCTCGCCGGCGAGGTCTCCGGCGACCTCGCCGGCGCAGGCGAGGGCTGCCCTCGCCTCGCCGGAGTCGGGCGAGGGACCCTCGCCCCGCCCGTGCGAGGTGAAGGCGCGCCTCGCCCGGGCGGGCGAGGGCTGCCCGCCGGCGTCGGGCGAGGGCTTCCTCGCCCGCCCGGCGAGGCGGCCCTCGCTCGGCCCTCGCTCGACGCCGGCGAGGGCGTCGAGCGAGGGCCCCCTCGCGGATCCGGCGAGGGTCGCCCTCGCCTGGGCGAGCGAGGCGCCCTCGCCGACGCCCGCCCTCGCCCGGCGTCGCGAGGGCCCCGCCGCCCGGGCGGGCGACCCTCGCCGACGCCGGCGAGGTCGCCCCCCGGGCGAGGGCGGCCCTCGCCGGCGGTCGCCTCCCTCGCGGGCGGCGACCCTCGCCGGCGCCGGGAGTCGCCCCGGCCGCGAGGGCGGCCCTCGCCGGCGTCGAGCGAGGGCGGCCCTCGCAGATCCGGCGAGGCGACCCTCGCCAGATCCGGCGCGAGGCGACCTCGCCGCGCCGAGCGAAGGTCGCCTCGCCGGATCGGGCGAGGGCCACCTCGCTCGGGCGGGCGAGGAAGCCCTCGCCCGACGCCGGCGGGCAACCTCGCCCCACCCGTGCGAGGCGCCTTCACCTCGCTCGGGCGGGGCGAGGTCCCTCGCCCGACGCCGCGAGGCGAGGGCCGCCGCCCGACGCCGGCGAGGGCGCCTCGCCCGGGCGGGGCGAGGGTCCTCGCCCAACGCCGGCGAGGCGAGGGCCGCCCTCGCCTAACGCCGGCGAGGGCGGCCCTGTCATACGGCGAGGTCTCCGGAGACCTCGCCGGCGAGGCCACTGCTGCGGAAAAAGAAAAAAAAAACAGAAAAAACATAGAAAAAGGGAAAAGACTAAAATATCCTAGGCTACAGTATATTAGGGTAAATGTGTCACAAATAGCAAAGTTTGGGGTTTTTGGTGTCACAAAAAAAAGTTTGGGGTAAATGTGTCACAGAGGACAAAGTTTGGGGTTTTTGGTGGTTTTTTCCCAAAAATTTAAAGAAGTATGAAAATTGGGTTTTATTTTATTTTATTTTACTACTTTACTTATGAGTTTTATACTGCATTAGAAATTTGAGCTCATTTGTCCTATTATTTTTATTAATTTTAAATGTTATAGTAAAATCTACCAATTTTTTAATAAATATATCGGCGCGCTAGGTTGGGCCTTAAGGCCCTTTCTTGACGCAGCTCGCCCACTAACTAGGCCTAGAATATGCTCCCAAACCCACCCAGTGGGCATAAAAAAAAAAAGTGAACGGGCTTGCAGGCTCCAGTCTATTGATATGGTCTACTCATCTAACATATAGAATTACGCTTTACACTACTATAGATAACATTTGATGTTGATGTATGAAACATGATATTTGCATATACTAATGGCACAAGATGTAAGAACAATCGGTAGCTAGAAATCAATATTGACATTTTCTTAGTAGACTTATTTAGCTTGTAACTAAAGATGCAAGTGTCCGTGAGTTATAGCATAGTTGAGGTATTGTATGATGGTTCGCCTGTACTTTCTCTACCACAGGTGGAGGTGCTGGCGCATATCGCCATTGGTGGGTCCGTGTCGTCCGTGTCTCACTACGGTTTAACTCCATTTTAGAGAGCTTTATGGCATGGAGTGCCAATCCTGACGTGGCCCATATAGGCGGAGCAGCGGCTCGTCTTCACAATGGTAAAGGAACTGGGATTAGCAGTGGAGCTGAGGCTAGATTCCAGAGGTACTGAATGAGGAAGAAGGTGAAGGAAATGAGGGCCGCCGCGAGGAATGCCGTGAAGTAGACCTGTTAAACGGGTGGGTCGGGTCGGGTTTGGATCGGGTCATAAATGATCCGACCCAAATTGACACATTAACCCGTTTATGACCCATTTATTCGTAGTGTAAATATCCCGACCCATACCCGACCCGACTCATACCCAACCCATACCCGACCCGACCCATATTGCTAAAACACTTTTATATTTAACATAATCTAGGAATACTTGTTTCTTATGATTTTTTTTAAATTATACTGCTAAACATTTTATGCAATACAAAGCTAGTGAAACATTTTTATAATTTCTTTTAAAATTGAGGTTCTGTTTGTTTTGCGAAAAATGCGACATTTCGGTCGAGCCTAATCTAAAATTTAACCTAATCCAAGATCGGGCGAGCCTCGAGGTCGCCGGAATTGGGCGAGCTCGAGGCTCGCCAGATCGGCAAGGCTCGAGCCTCGCCCAAGGCCGGCGAGCTCGAGCTTCGCCGGCCTCCGGCAAGGTCGTCCCGCCTCGGTGGCCGGTCGCCGTGGCTGACCACCGGCAGAAATAAAAAAAAAAAAAAAGAAAGAAGAGAAAAGAAAAAATAAAAGAAAAAGAGAAAAAATAAAAATAATTAAATTTTGATTTTTTTTAAACATTTTTATAAAGAGGGAGAGAGTGTGTGGATAGGTCTAGTGGGTGGGTTGGACATAGGTTCCAAACTCAACCCATTTAGACCCATTTATTTTTAAGCTTTAAAATTTAAAACCCATTTAAGGTTGACTCTTTAAAATTAAAGTGACCCATATATGACCCATTTATTTTTAAATGGATCATATATGGGTTTAAGACCCATTTTGACACCTCTACCGTGAAGGAAGGCGGGTCTTCGTTTGATTCTATTGGAAGGTTGATTCAAGACATTGTCAAGAACATTGAATAAAAAAGCTCAAGAAAGAGTTAGCATTTGCCTTCAATTGTAACCATCGCGTATATCACTTTGATCTTGCTCTGTCCTTGATTGTTTCTTGCCAACACGGAGTTGTGAGCTTCACATGACTAGACTAATGATCCGGTGAGCTTTTGTTTCAACTGATTTGATGCAAGCGAGACTGCGAGTACATTAGTTACTCTGCTTCCAGGAAGATGAATTTGCATTTAGCTGTTGCTTTCTTAAATTCCTTCCGAGGGGATGCATGACTTACGAGGCATTGGATGATACATCGAAATCAACCCGAGGAAAGAACCGGTAAGATTTTATGTTTCTCCTGAAGTAAGCGCTCCTGTAGTTGAAAGAGAGGCTTTTATTTAGCTTTAGGATAAAGAGATAGCAAATCCTTTGCCTCTAGCATATGGGGAAAATTATCCAAAAAGAAACCTATCATACGGAGGCTAGTTCAGTCTTAAACCTTTCAACTGCGCCAATTTAGTCTTAAACCTTTTGACGATTTATCAATTAAGTTCTAAATCTTTCTTTGTGTCAATTTAGTCCTAAACATTTTGAATTGAAAGATTTAGGACTAAATTGGCACAATTGAAAGGTTTAACACTGAATTGGCCACCGTAATATATGTTTAGGACTTTTTGGACAATTATTCATTTTTCAGGAGAATATTTTCCGCCAAACGAACGGAGCCTTAGTCTTAAACCTTTTGACGATTTATCAATTAAGTTCTAAATCTTTCTTTGTGTCAATTTAGTCCTAAACATTTTGAAAATTTACCAATTTGGTCTTAAACCTGTTATTTGGATATTTGACCGGATGGACTATTTTAACAAATTGCCGAAATTTTTAGGACAATATTGGTACAATTGAAAGATTTAGGACTAAATTGGCACAATTGAAAGGTTTAACACTGAATTGGCCACCGTAATATATGTTTAGGACTTTTTGGACAATTATTCCCTCGCATACATATAGTGGTAGACACTAGACTTGCATGTGATAGGTATATAATTTTACACTTTTTATGATAAGAAAATTAGTTTGGGGGTAAATGTTGTGCCGGTGTAACCATTTCGGATTTTTTTATGTTATTAACCTTTTTTTGTAACTTAGATGCAGGAAAGACTTATTAACATTTAATTTCTCTCTCTAATTTTTCTCTTTCTTTTTTATAATCTAGATGTAGGAAAGTCTTATGGTATTCACTTTTTTTTATGACTTAGATGCCCCAGGAAAGGCTCGTTAACATTTAATTCTTCTCTCTGATTTGTCTTTTTTTCTTTTCATAACTTGGATGTAGGAAAGTCTTATTTTCAGAAGAATTCAGCCTTACTTTTAAAATAGATATTTCAAAATAGAACCCGCTTGTCTATATAATTATTTTAAAACATTTATTACTAAAAAAAAGTTTGATCATGGTATATTTTCCTTCATGGAATACAACTTTTCTTTTCTTGTTATCTATAGATATTGCAAAACAGAATCTATACATATATACATAATAATTAAAATATAATCGTCATAATCATAAATTGTATATGTAAAAGCATAATAAATTTGCTAAAGTGACCATCAAAAACAGTAAAATTAATGCGAAAACATGCCACGTGGTTCAACGGGTTGTTTATGACGCTAATCCAGCTAGGAGATCCTCTGAGATTGCACTAAGCTAAAAAAAAAAAAGGGTAAACACGTGCTTGTATTTTCGATGTAATTAATGTCAAACTTCATGAAGCTTGAAGACGACAACACCCGATCTCTCGCATGTCAGATTGTCAGGCATAGGAGATGTAGGTAAACAGAGACTCTAGTCGTCGTATATCAAAATTGCAACTTATTGAAAAAAGTTGAAAAGCCTAGCTTCTATACCGACTTGGGTGAATTATTTAGTACTTCCATTAGTTAGATTTGGACTTTACGTGAGTCCCGATAAAACTTCCGTCTCCCGCACGTTTGCTCAACTTAGGAAAAAAAGTATATATCCTTTTGAAGCTAATCGAATTATACATGTATAAAACAAGTGTCTTATTATGCACGGATTTGAACTTATTCCATATCTTTTCTTTAGTCAATTAATGAGGTAACATGTCAACAATTAAGTATATGTCCAAAATATGATTACGTTCATTTCATGTTCAAATGAATTAATACATTATTCTTGTGTTTTTTAATTGGATAGCACAAATTAATGACAAATTTCCATTATCAAATATGATATTTCTGTCAAATCTTATCATTTAAATGTACCTACGGTGATATGTAAGCTTTTCTTGTCTTCAGTCCAATTGATATAAAATCACGGTAACATAATCTTATGACTATATCGTAGAAACGCCGAATTTATTTGGCATATTTTAAGAAAAATGATGATATTTACAAGTTCCTATTCCGAATCCTATAATTCTTGTCTCGTATATTATTGATAGAGTTTAGTTCTACAGTAGTCACTTGTGTGCCATTTAGTTAGATGTAAATAAACTATTTTTCTATTTTTTGAAGAATGAAAATTTATTTTTTATACAGAAACGATGTGTGGATAGTTATGGGTAGAATAGCTTTTTCTGACTCAAAAAAAAAAAACTAACATTATCGATTATTTTGAAAACATTTTTTTTGCGTTTCATTAATGCTCTATTTCTTTCAAATTCCATATCAGTTGAAGGAAAGCGTTCACCAATGAATGCTGCTTTCGTTTAAGACTATTGCTCGTCTTTTAATAATTATGATTCACCAGATCTGGCGAAGCCGACCTCACCCATCCATGGTGAGGCTCACCCTCGCCAATGGCCGGTGAGGGCGAGGCTTGCCCGAGGCCGGCGAGGTCGACCTAGCAGGCCTTCGCCTCTGGCTGGTTACCGAAGCCCGACGACCGGCTGGAGGAAGAAGAAGGAAAGAAAAAAAAAAGAAAAAGGAAAAAGAATAGAAAAGAAAAAATTCAAAATTCAAAAAATAATATAAAAATTGTCCACGTTAGCGCTACATAAGTCGGCCGGCGTCCACATCAATATTTTTTTGTCAAAATTGGCCGGATGGACTCAATTGATAAGAAGTGACAAGATTTAGGACTCAATTAACAAAATTAAAAGGTTTAGGATTGCATTGGCAAAAGTGCAATAGATTTTTGACTTTTTAGACAATTTTCCCCACAAACATACCTAAGATTGATTCGGTGCAATCGTACCTCATTTGGCCTTAAGAAATATTTAGATAGATCAAAAAACAAATTGATGGATTTTGCCGATTACAAACGATCCAGAAAGAAAAATCCCAAATAACACCTATAATCATCAATTGCGAACAATTAGTGAAATACTGAAAGCATTACTATCAAGCTCCAAGAAGTTGTTGACCCTCCACCATTTGACTATTGCACGGGGGATCGGGATCGTATCCCGCACGGTAATTAATTAAGGTCAATAAAGAAACCAGACACGACAACCCAAACGATGTGGCGGTGTCAAGCTCGGCTCCACTCGGACCATTACTCAGTTCTGTTGCGGCTCGCACGGGACTGAGTTCGAGCGACCGAGTTCATTGGCGGCCCCTATCCTTAACGCTTTTCAAGTCATTGAAGAGGAGTGCACTAGCAGTCAACAACACCACCACCTCTCCACACGTGCGCTTTGTGGCAGAGACACAACTAACATTCAACGTACCAGTAGATCTCTTCCGAGGAAATACCAAAGGATTGGGACTCTATCTTTCGACTCTCTTGACCACCAATCATCCCTCTCTCCCCTTCTCCTTCCTCTCTCCCTCTCGCTCTCGCTCGCTCTCGCGCGCTCTCGCCTTACGACAACCATGGAGGTCTCGTGGGAAGCGAGCGTCGCCGACTCGATCAACACCATCTACCTCCTCTTCTCGGCCTACCTGGTCTTCGTGATGCAGCTCGGCTTCGCCATGCTGTGCGCCGGCTCGGTCCGCGCCAAGAACGCCATGAACATCATGCTCACCAACGTGGTGGACGCCGTGGTCGGCAGCATCTCCTACTACCTCTTCGGCTTCGCCTTCGCGTTCGGGGAAGGGTCCAATTCCAACCCCTTCATCGGCACCTACAACTTCGCCCTCATGGACATTCCCGATAGCACTTACGACTACAGCTTCTTCCTGTACCAATGGGCTTTTGCCATTGCGGTTGCCGGGATCACTAGCGGCTCCATAGCCGAGCGGACCCAATTCAGCGCGTACCTCGTATTCTCCTTCTTCCTCACCGGGTTCGTGTACCCGATTGTGGCCCATTGGGTCTGGTCGTCGAGCGGGTGGCTCAGCGCGAGTTCGAGCGACTTGCTTTTCGGGTCGGGGGCTATTGATTTTGCTGGGAGTGGCGTGGTGCATTTGGTCGGAGGGATTGCTGGTCTCTGGGGCTCATTGATTGAAGGCCCGCGGGCCGGTAGGTTCGATGCGTTCGGCAAGACCGTGCCAATGCGAGGACACAATGCGACCCTTGTGGTGCTCGGGACGTTCCTGTTGTGGTTCGGCTGGTTTGGGTTCAACCCGGGCTCTTTCGATAAGGTCCTCGTGTCGTACCCCGACACGTCCGACCAAGGTAATTGGACAGCGATCGGCCGTACAGCGGTCACGACCACGCTGGCAGGGTCCACTGCGGGGCTAGTGACCCTATTTGGTCGGCGCCTGCTGGTGGGCCACTGGGATGCGCTGGACGTGTGCAATGGCCTGCTCGGCGGGTTCGTCGCGATCACGTCCGGTTGCTCCGTGGTCGAACCTTGGGCTGCCATCATCTGCGGCTTCGTCTCTGCTTGGGTTCTGATTGGGCTCAACATCGCGGCGCTGAAGTTGAAATTCGACGACCCGCTGGAGGCGACCCAGCTGCACGGGGGTTGCGGCGCGTGGGGGTTGATATTCACGGGCCTGTTCGCGAAGGAGGAATTCGTGATCCAAGCCTACGACTCCGGAGAGACCGGGGTGTCGCGGCCGTACGGGCTTTTCATGGGAGGGGGATGGGCCTTGCTTGGAGCCCAGGTGGTCGAGGTTCTGGTGATTGTGGGCTGGGTGAGTGCGACCATGGGGCCTCTCTTCTATGCCCTTCACAAGCTCGAGATCCTGAGGATCTCAGTAGATGAAGAAATGGCGGGTCTCGACATCTCCAGCCATGGCGGCTACGCTTACACCGGTCACGCCGCCGAGGAAAGCTGCCCTCGCTTCAACGCCGATTACATGCGTCTTCAAGATCAGTCCTAGCGGATTACCGCATCAAAAGACCCACTTGCGGCAAATGATTTGTAATTCTTCGTGCAGCTAGGCTGTTTTGATATGTCCACTTGGGCATTTCCAATCTCATTCAATTGGTCGCATGTTATTTTATGCCAAATTGTTTTGTGTTATAATCAAAGAGGAGGAAAAAGACACGTTCGGCGTCCAGGATTCTTAAATTCTTGGACCCTTTATCACGTTCTTTCCAAGATACCATTTGCCAAGGAATGATCTCTTTCTATCCCGTGAACAATCAAGCGTCATCTTAAGAGGCTGACATCATACCAATTTTTCTTTCTAAACAATTAGATTCGTGCTAAGAGGCGCATCTGTCAGGTGTCCACCATTAGACAATTATGATAAAACGAACATTTCCTGTAATGAACTCAATACACATTCAACTTCAGTAGAATAGCATGTTTTTCCAGTATCCACATGTTAGATTCAATGGAAAAGAAGCCGAAAAAGTAAACAAAGTAACCTGATTAGGCAGAACAAGATGCAATGCTTCAGAAAACTCCAGGGATTCCAAGAGTTAACACCCATTGAAGTGACAATAGATTGACTTCAGCACTTCAAAAGATTATTTTAAATATCGGCTAGCTCTGTACATCAAAAGCCTATACAGTAGAACAATTGACTCACCTACAGTGAGTATCGTGGGGAAGAAAAACAGTGTCCGGAACGACCAGAGGCAAGTTATCAATGTACATGAACAGCCTCTTAGCATTCTCCTTCAGAATGGTGGGCAAATCAACGATATCACGCTTTTCTGTGTAAATCCAGAGGTCTTCAGATTTGATTCTTTTGAGACTATCCCTACAGAATGGACATGACTGAGACCGTGCGCGCCTGATCAAACACCCACAAACACGTCGTCAGTTTCTAGACAAATGCAGAAGAGTGAAGGTATGAAGTAATTGGCGAAGATGTAAACGGAACCAGACAACTAAAACCATCCACCGAACCATAAGAAACCGTTTTAACATGGGTCATGTACTTTCAGACAGCAACAATGCCGTGCAAGAATAGTGTGCGAATCAAGTAGTGCCTCTAGCTCAAGAATGAGTTGGGCGTAAATGATCCAGGATGCAGAACATTACCAATTCTGATAGCACCTTAAACACAAAGAATGACAGCAGTTAGGCAAGATAACCCTGCTGGTCGTCTCCAAGCAAATCCCGCACTCATCTTCTCTTTCTAAGTCAAGTTCACAGAACTTCCCCCAAAGCAGCTCTTCCTTTTTCCGATACCGGTCAGAACAGACTAGTCTCTGCTTCCTCTCTTCCAAATCTGTGATGCCTCTTTGAAGTTGCAACAGAGAAGGGAATATAACTGCTGCTTGTCAAAAGCAAAAATAGACAACGCATGGATGTTATTATCAGGAAAGGGAGATAAATTATTAGTGTATAAGCAGCACAAAGAATAACCCAATTCTAAGTATATGTGGGCACCATAAAAGTCTCTGATGCTTGCTTTCCTCTCATAGACAGACATAGTGGTCTTGCCATCTGCACAGTTCTGCATCAATCCACAGACTCAGAATAAGTCATTCTGTACATGAAACACTAGTAACTTAATCCATCCAAGAAGATAATGCAAACCGGTGCAGACACAATTCTATACAAGAACAAGAAAGGACTGACCCAACTGAAGATGGAAAGACATGTACCATGTATATAAGAATTCTAAGCAGCCCAAGCGCACCAGCCAGGTGACAGTCAGTCCATTGGACAAGAAAAAGAAATAAGTGGGCAACCGGACTGTAAGATAATCTCATCTGAAGGTACGCTCCATTTTCTCTCGGATAGTCCAAGGCCCTGAGAAAATGGAAAAGAGTCAACACACAGGTAGGTAGTGAAATCATCAAACAAACGCACCGAGAAAACATACATGTAAAACTCTGCCAACCCATCATTAAAAGCTTATCTTTAGAAACAGTAACCGATGAGAAAACGAGCAATGCAACAAAAACGCAAGGAGACCCTGGTCCTCGATATGGATGTACTCGAAGGTTAAGTACCAAACAAAGCGAAGACAGGCTCACAAGTATAATAAGGGCAGTCCAATCAGCAGTAACAAACCAAAATGCAGAAATGTTTATACTATCTGATGGTAACCCGTATCCAAATGCTAACATCAATCCCATTGTAAAAAGAGAAGCTCCTCACCAACCTAGTAATCCTCGACTCGCAACAGCTTGATGGGAGATAAAATTCCAAAGGCAAATCGTTTCAGGATTCTTCAGAAATTTCAACAAGGAAAGGTTACGCAAGAGCCCACGACACAGCAGCATGCCCACCCTACTAGCCGATTTCAGCTCCTAACGTCCCAGCAGCGGCAGTAGGTAAATGAAAGACGACGTGATTGGACATGGCCGGAACACAGAACCACAGAAGCTCCAAAAGTAGTTTTGTTCAACACGTACGAGGAAATGATTGCAAAATTTAACTCAATTCAAACAAGGGTGGACGAGACCACCGCCCGAGAATGCACACTAACCATTTTGGCGAGACCCCCCACCCACCCCACCCCCCGCGCCTCGTTGAGTTCACCACCTGACAGAGCTATAAGCCAAATTCAAGAAACACACAGCGACGGACCCAAAAGAACCAAACACAGAGGGGACAAGACAAAACAGCTGGACTCCGACGACCACCGACTGATTTTCACGCATTCCATTCCATTCACGGCAATCCGAACGAAATGAAGCTAGAAAACAGAGACGGAGACAGAGACGGAGACGGAGAGAGAATTACAGGGTGTTGGCGTGCTGGATATCAGCTTCGAGGGCCTTGAGAGAATCCCTGAACGGCGACTTATTACTGCTCATGGCTCCCCGCTCTCTCCTCCTCCTCCTCCTCCTTCTTCTTCTCGGGAGGCGATGCTTTTCATCCGACGCGCCACCGATGACGACCGAGCTCTTTTTGTCCTTCCCTCTTTTCCCGTCCGCCTTTTCCCTTTCCTTTTCCCCGCACTTTCCCGGAAAAACAAGAGAGAAAGAGAAGAGATTGGGTGGGGGGGTCGCTCTTTTCTCGACGACGACGATACACGAGGTCGCGTTTCCCGGCACACCGAAAAACCGCCACACACACACACACTCACTCCCTCGCTGACTCCGGCTTCCGCTCCCAAACTCCTCCTGACTTCCCTTCGTTATAAAGTCGTCGCGACCCCGGGGAGCGTCCAGACTTTTCCTCCCCCGACCCCCCATCCCGGGCGGAAATTACGGTTCTGCCCTCGTAGGGATAAGCAGCTCGTCCCGGATTAAATTCCAATCATCTTATCCGGTAGTGCTTTAATCATTTCGATAAATCCATTGAGACGAAAGTTTCTATCTAGTTTTAATGAAATATTTAAGTTTGGATTATCTTTGTTTTGGTTAATTAGCGCGGTGACACGTCATCGACGAGCTCCCGAGATTAAAGAAAAATTTCCCCCCCTCTCCTCTTCGAGACCCCGTCGGGCCGAGATCCCCTGCTGCCACCTCCTCGCCCGTGGGCCCTGGGGTTCCTCCGCCCTCGAATGAGATCCCGCCACGCGGACCGCGGGGGGTGCTGGCGTGTCGAGGTTGTGGCCCGTTGGATCTGACGCGACGGCTTGGTAGGCGGAGCGTGTGGGGGGGGGGGAGCTGAAAAACCAGCTGGCGCAGCATCCGGTTTTTTTGGTATACCGGCGGCCTCGTCAAGTCGTCCGATTCTTTCGACCCAAACAAAAGAAAAACAAGGAAAGGTCGGTCATATTCTATTTTCTTTCCCTCGTTCTGATCCGCGGCCGCGACAATCACTTGGCTTACCCTAGCAAAAAAATAAGGAAAAATAAACTTCAGTTTACAATTTTTGAAATGAACGAGAAATTAATATAAAAAAAATATAATATAATATAAGCGCATTAGAAGTCCTGAAACTTGTTACGAAAGTGCGATTGATAACTAAAACTTTCGAAAAAGTACGTTGAAAGTCTTAAAACTTGTTGCAAAAGTTAATTGGGCCCTCGAACTTTCAAAAAGTGCAAACAAGTCATAAAACTTATCGAACTGATCCAATCAGGTCATTCCATTGATTGTACTTTATTGAAAGTTTTAGGACTCGATTGTATTTTTATAATAAGTTTTTTTTTTGAGTCGATTGCCACTTTGTGAAAGTTTCAACACTCGATTGCATCTTCATGACAAGTTTTAAAATTTCTAGTGCACTTGTCCCAAAAAAAAAAAGAAGAAAACAATGATAGTCAATCATGTGATTTTGTAAATTTAATCTCGGAAATCGATTTCCTCTTTCACTTTTCGCTTCGGCCGGGGGCCTAATTATATCGCAATTCTGCCTTTCGGAAATCACGGGAACTCACTCGGGCCGCACAAGATTATGACGAGTCTCGAAGAATTAACTTTCTTTATTGGTGGCTGGATCACCCCACCCCAAAAAAATAAAAAATAAAAAGGAGAACATTTCTTGATTAGCGACGTCTTATGCTCGAAACCTTAGTCGATGCCGCCTTTAATTAATCAGCTCTATATAATAAGGTTTCAAGGTGTGCCCAGCCCGGATTTGGATGAGGCTTATATCCATTGAGGAGGGGAGCACGGTGTCCCCACCGCACCACCAACTTGCAAAGAGAATTTACAGATCGGCGGTGTTTTGTTCTGATCCTCCTCGACTCCGACGATCACGATTCGTGCGGAGGATGAATCGATCTCGGGTCGCACGAATCACGACCCCTCATTTAAAAGATTTTACTTACTTGGGTTGCGTGCCTTGAGCCATCGTCTGCAGGAACGCGTCGCTGTCAGCCCGCGTCCTTCGAGAACATCCTCCCGCGCGAGACAAAGAACAAAAGTATCGGCGGTTGTGGCCTGCGATACATTTATGGGTTGGTTGCGACATCCCCCTCGATATCTTAATTATTAGCCCTTTGATATTTCGGATGCGCCCGTGACGTGGACCCCTTTAGAAGTGATCGGCTTCGGGATGGGTCCTAGAATTAGAAATAGAATCGGCTAGGGTCAGTTCTCGGTTATTTTTTTTTCTTTGGGTCGGATCCCGGTTCACAGATTGGTGACCGACCATGTTCACGCTAGAATCGGTCTCGAGTTGTCCCGGGAACCGACGGTATTATCTTTCTCTTATTAAAAAAAATATATTTTCTTTCTCAAAAATTTCCTAAATATATTGTAGGATACTCTAGTGTATGATGGAATTTCTAATCCCGGGAAAGATACTAGTAAAAGAAGAGATTACTTCTACAAATGATCTACACTTTTTGCCATTGCTGAATAAGAAATTTTTTTTGCTCTAAGCCAGTACTGCCGGTTTGATCCAATTGGCCATTTTCCTCCCCATAAATCAGGAATCGAGAACCGGACCGATTCCCACAGGAACGGTGACTGGGACCGAGTCATCTATATATATATATATATATATATTTCTGTTGCACTTAGAAAATGACATTAAAATTATTCGTAAATCAATTTAAAAGCATTCATCTAAGGAATAGACGAGAGATTGGGGAGTCCATGGATATTATATTTTTTACTGGAGTTGATTAAACGAAATGACAGGGAGGTTACTTGTAAATCAATTTGAAAGCATCGTCCAAGGGTTCCACGAGAGAGAGAGAGAGAGAGAGAGAGAGGGGAGATGGAGTGGGTGGCGATGGCCGATAGTGACTGACGGTACATGGCAATTGACGGCGGTGGCGATATCGACCATCAATGATTCAGATGCTCTTTGTTTGGTACATCGTTGCTCTAAAGTGAGAGAGAGAGAGAGAGAGTCATGTTCAGTGAGGGAGGGGCCAATCCTCTTGAGGGTGGCACAACCCAAGAAAAGAAAATTGCCCAGCTCCATCTCAGGGTGAAAATCAGTTTGAGATCTGAATCAAAAAGTTCAGGGTCACTTCGGCTGCGATAGGGAATCACTTTACGAAAAGAGATTTTGGCAAGTGGCAAGGTGATTGGCAAGTATTTCGCAGAGTATTTTCGGAAGATGCGCTGCATTTCCGAAGCCCTTCAAAGGCTCTTTGCTCGACGCAAGTCCTGCCCAATTTTGATCTTTGAGCATTTTCCGGAATGTTGATGCTATTTTTTTTTCCCTTCTAACTTTGCCCCTTATTGAACTTTTGAAATTCCGAATTTATCTTTTCCAGCGCGCAACAGCAACGAGGTCAGTTCTAATCGCCGGAGAGATGGCACCATCACACTGTCAGTTGCTGAGCTTCAATTTTTATTTTTGTTTGAAAAATACAGCTAAAGTCTTTTACAAATTTAGTTTTTCCCAAACAACGTTTAAACCAAAAGTTGCTTCCCAATACATTCTTAATTACACTTTACTAAATATTATTTGCATTTTTTAAAAATCTTTGGACCTAAGGTCCTTGGCATTTCTCCCAAAGACTTTCCCCAAAAGCCATCCAAACGGAGCCGAAGCCTCCCCCTTCCCCAATTTAAATACTTGTACCTTGTCAGGATAAGGAACCCTGGCATATAAGTTTGGATCATTGAGTTCAATTCCTTTTTATAAGTTTTCTTGCAAGTTCTTAGTTATAATTAATTTCTTTTATTTTTGAAATTACTAGAAGGAGATGATTATAATGACTTTCAAAAGATTAGAGGGCATATTGACAAAATTTTGAAACGTCAAGAGATAATTGGTAACCATGCAACCAATCTAGAGGGCAAAATGTAATTCTCACCACGGAAGGACGATTTTGCCCTCAAGTTCTTGCCGGTGATGAGTCACGTGACATCACGTGATCGATTTTCAAGGGACAATGTGGCCGGAGTCAACACAGAGAGCACATTGAGATTGAGTGGAAAACATTAGGGAGCTTTATGCCAAAATTGCGATATTGGGAGGCAAGTTGCAACAATCCTATAAACCTAGGGGCAAATAGTAATTCTCCTTTTCCTTTTGGTAGAAGTCTTCCCGCCCTCTTCGAGAAAAAAAATTATCTGAAACTTAGTTTGCATTGATCGAATCAATCACAACAATTGATTATACAAATCTAAGCAAGAATTTCCCTCTTTTTATATGCTATAGTTTGGCAGTTCCCAATGACTTTGTGATCTCACCCTTAATCTACTTAGACAATTCAAATGTGCAAAAGACACCAGTCCCGTCTTCGATAACCAAGATTGAGTAGAGCAATTGATTTACATAGAAAATTCATTGACTTATTGACCCAAACATTGTGTGGAATTGAGTCGTGGCTAGAATCTGCTCTCTTTCTTTTTAATTCTGATGAATTGGACATTCATTACTGACTCTCAACAATAAAAAAAGACCTCAACTCGCGTACCAGATTAGACGCCAAAGATTTTATATATATAGTTAACACAACAGTAAGGCTCAATGAAGCAAACAGGAAGATGCATGTCCCAGCTCGCCAACTTAAAGATTGCGATAAATGGAGTTGGTGGATTAGACTGGCTTCACATGCAATACCACCTTTTTGTTTACATAGTTAATACCAAAGATCAGCAACTGGTTTTGCATGGTTTGGCCGGTCCTGGGCCCATTTTGTTTCAAATGTCAACCATTTTTTGCTGGGGATGGGGCTGAAAACATGCTAACTTAATGTCATGATTACGATGATTAAAATCAAGCTCGACGCAGCGTGAGTTATACGTTAACCTAACTCAGAATTAGACAAAAATAATGGCATCTTGTCTGGTTTCATTGTAATAGTAAAGCATCTGGATAAGGAATAAGACGTTAAGTCAGGCAATTGGACTTTCTCTGGAGCAGGTACTCTGCTCGGTAGCATTGACCCTTTCTTCGTTCGCACTCATCAAACAGAGATAAAGTCAACGATTCCCTACATTTGCAGCTTCTGCTTCTTTTTATTTTTATTTTTGCATTATGAATGAAAGTTGATTATCACACCTGCCTCTAGGGGTGAGCAACCGTCTAGGATCAACCCTAGACCAACCCTGGACCGGCCCAACCGGACCAATCTTGATCCAGTTTCTAGGTGGACCATGTCAGTCCCTAGTTCCGGGATCATTGGAACCTGTACTATGCAGGTTAGTCCCCGATCCAGGGGCTTTAGGGTTCGTCCAACCCGGACCAACCCTCTATATGTAAATATATGAATATAAATTTATTTATTTTTCAAAGAACCCTAAGCCCCTCCCTTCTCTTTTTTCTGGCGTTGAAAATAGAAATCATGTTGAGTGTTGCCTCTCTACAAAGCTTTGTCTATTCTTGTAATTACCGTTGCTTCAGAATCGGCTTTTAGTACATCAAGTCACGTGCTCAATGGCTTTCAAAGTTCTTTTACTCCTGAAGTGGTAGAAGCTTTGATTTGTACTTGAGATTGGTTGAGAGCCACTCGTGTGCTATTAATGTTAAATAGTGCATTGAGAATGCCGAAAGATTTAAATTGTATGATTATGGCGATTAAAATCACGCTCGACGTAGCGTGAATTATACGTTAACCTAACTTAGAATTAGAAAAAAAAAATGGAATCTTGTTTGGTTCTACTATAATAGTAAAGCTTAAGGATAAGGAATGAGACATTATTAACTGTGGCAATTGGACTTCTCTGGAGCAGGCACTATGCTCGGTAGCATTGACCATTTCTTTCTTCATTCGCACTCATCAAGCAGAAATAAAGTCAACGATTCCCTACATGCTTCTTCTTCTTCTTATTTTTATTTTTGCATTTATGGATGAAAGTTGATTATCACCTGCCTCCTATTGTCCAATGATAATCACCTGACTGAGTTCATCTTATGGGGAGGTCAAAGGTGCAAAAAACGAATGGCTCGCCACAGATGCGGTGCAGTGATTCTAGGATTCTGTCCTCTGCATTACATGAAGAAGGCCAACAAGTGAAGCACAACAAGCCAGGAGTTCATACATTCTTGAGGAATAGACAGCAAAACTTCCTCGAGAAATTGCAGAGTATGCAGGCCATTAACATGCACGAGCCTGTTACAACCGTTGTATTCGATGCATGCAAGATGCAACTTACCAGCACATGAAGAGAATGAATTCCCAGATGTTCGCGGAGTTGGTCTGTTCATAATAATCGAGGAATATAACTAGGCGAACCCACTGTAAGGAACTTGAATGAGTTATACAGCCTCACGACGACATGCATCCGCGTCAACAATCAAATAAGCTATACATCAGTTGCTCGGGCATTGTAACTTGTAAGGTGGGTGACATATGAAACTAACTGCATAAACGTGATGACGCGGATCCAAAGAGCGAGATCAATTGGATCAATCTCACCCCATCAAGGCTGTGAATATAAAGACAATCTCCTTATGATTAAGAACCCCTCGCACCAAATCGTCTCTACCTCTGCTGATAAGATAGCAAGGCTACTACAAACTCGTTTTTCCCGATATTAGGCCAGAGTGCCTGAACAAAGAAAAGTTCGACGTATAAAAGGGTGGCACTTTGGCTATGAAAATTATTGTATATCATGTTAGTCAATACTATTGAGTGAGGGAGAGGTCAATCCTCTTAAGGGTGGCACTACCCAAGAAAGGGAAAATGCCGGAGTCAATCTTTGGTGGAAATCAATTTGAGACCTGTGAAAGGGTCAAGGTCTTTTTCAGTTTCCTTTTGGTTTTTCGGTCATAATTAATCTCTTTGATTTTTAAATTGCTATAAGGAGAAGATCGCAACGAATTTCCTAAGATTAGAATGGAAGATTGGAACAATTTCGAAATATCAATAGCTAATCGGTAACTATGTAACCAATCTAGGGTGGAAACTTGGAACAATTTCGTAATATTAATAGCTAATTGGTAACTATGTAACCAATCTAGAGGGCGAAATGTAATTCTCACTGTGGAAGGACGATTTCGCCCTCAAGTTCTTCCCGGCGATCCGTCACGTGACACCACGTGATCGATTCTCAATGGATGATGTGGCCGGAGTCATCACCGGGAGCTCATTGAAATCAGGTTGAAAAACATCGGGGGGCTTTATGCCACAATTGAGATATTGGGGGGCTAATTGCAAAGATCCTAAAAACCTGGGGACAAGCAGTAATTTTCTCTTTTTTGGCAAAAGTCTTCTAGCCCTCTTCTAGAAAGACACGTATCTAGACCCGAGTTTCCGAATCAATCACAATAGTTGATTATGTGCCTTCCATATTCAATCCACGGATGCAAATCTAAGCAAAGGATTTTCCTCTCCTATGCACTATTTTTAGTCGGTTCCGGTCGGCTCGTGGTCTTGCCCTCAATCTACTTAGATAATTCGGATGCATACATCACACTGGTCCCCTCTTAGATAATAAAGATTGAGCAGAGCAATTTATCTACTTAAACAATTCCCAACAATAAAAATACATCCGCTTGTGTCTCTAGATTAGACGCCAAAGATTTCCTTTCGATGTGGTGGCCGACGTTAAGATAAGACTAAAAAAGCACACAGGAAGACGCATGCCCCAGCTTGCCACTTTGAACATTGGATTTAGTGAAAATGGTGGATTAAAGTGGCTTTTCACATGCAAAGAAACCTCTTTTGTTTACGTAGTTAACAAAATGCCAAAGATCAGCAAACTGGGTTTGTATGGTTTGGCTGGTCCCGGACCCATTTTGAATCCAATGTCAGCCATTTTTGCTGGAGATGTGGCTGAAAACATGCTTGCTTACTGTCACAATTACGGGTACTCTGCTTCGAAACACTGTCCCTTTTCTATTTTTTTGATTTTTTCGCACCTTTGAATGAAAATTGAGTATTCATCTGCCTCCTATTGTCCAATGATAATCACCTGAGCGAGTTCATTGTATGGGGAGGTCAGAGGTGCAAGAAAGAATGGCATGGCTCCGGAAAATGTGCAGTGATTCTGGAATTCCATCCTCTGCATTACATGAAGCGAGCCCACAAGTGAAAGCACAATAAGCCAAGAGTCCATACATTCTTGACCAAGCAGAAGCAATACTTCCTCAAAAAATTGCTACAAGCCTTTTACAACTGTGCAGTTGATGACTACAACTTACAAGCATATGAAGAGGTTGTATTTCCAGATGTCTGCGGAGTCGGTCTATTCCTATTAATAGTGAAATATAACGAGGCAAATCCACTTTAAGAAACTTGGATGGGTTCCAAGTTATATGACATGCATCCGTGTCTACAATGAAATAAGCTATGCATCAATTGCTCGGACTTTGTAAGGTGGGCGATAGTTTCACCTGATATATGAAACTTACCACCTAAACAAGAGGACACGGATTGAGAAGGGTGGATCAATTGGATCAATCTCTCCCCATCAAGGCTATGAATATGAAGATAATCTTCTTATGATTAGGAAATCCGCGCTCCATATCGTCTCTGCCTCTGCTGATAAGAAAGCAAGGCTTCTATAAACTCTGCTTTCCCGAAATCAGGCCAGAGTGCCTGCACAAAGAAAAGTTCAGCGTAGGCTAACTGCCACAACATGAAGTTGCTGAGCCTAAGTTCACCGCTCGTGCGAATCAGTAAATCTGGGCAGGAAAATTCGCTGCAGCTCGTCTCTAGCTCCCGTTCTATTAGTCTCTCGCTGATTTCCTCCAACTCGAGATGACCATCTTTTACCTTGCGAGCAATGGTTTTGCACGCTTGCACTATGTCATGCTTCCCGCTGTAGCTCACTGCCACAATAAGTTGGAGTCTGGAGTTGTTTTTAGTCATCTCCTCTGCATCCGCAAATACTTTTTGCAATGACTTGGGAAGCTTCAAGGAATCTCCAATCATGCATATTTGAACTCCTTCCCTATAACAAGGAGCTGAACTTAGTTGAAGCTCTGGTCCTAATTCCATAACTTGGTACTAACTAAAGGAAGTAATAAACTAGTATAACCTCCTGCTAAGAAAAAAGAGACACACTGTGCCAGGCCAACATTATTATACAGGCAGCATGAAAATATCAAATTTATGGATGCTTGCCATCCAAAGCATCTATGCACATAAGCAGTGAAAATTAGCTAGCAATTAGAGAAAGAAACTCAACCTTTAGTTACTTAGCACAGCAACCATATACCCAAATTTGAGTCCCTTCCGAGGAAGCTCCAGAAAAGTGTAATAAGATCCATATATTCTTTTTCAGTTGATTTCAAACATGAGCTTTTAGTATCAACGGTTATAGATGCACCACATGTGAGTGTGTCTGTGGGTGTTAATTTACCTTTCATGCATCAATTGCCATTTTGATTATGTCTGCAATTATATGACATTGCAGAAGCCTCTATCAAACTTCAGTAGCCCAAAAGTATCAAGCAGAATTAATTTTGAAAACCGCTCCATCAAATTGTTGGATAAGAACCATGGACCCATAGACTGTTTTTTAATTCTCAACAAAGTCATATACCTTTCCAGAACTTTCTTCTGCAGAATCTTAAAGGTTAGACCTGAAAAATAGTTTCATTGATCTAACTCCAATCCGAGTAAGGGAGAAGCTCAACATCATGATAGATATGTCTAAATCTTAACATATCAGACATCGTCAACAACAATGACTAGTCAACCAGAAGTCACCAGTGTATCATAGGAGATGAAATCATAATAAGGAATGAATATCTCCTGTCAAGCTGAAACGCCTTCATAAGACCCTGAATGAATGGAATTATAGCACAAACTGATGAAACGAAAAGCAGCCTAAAAAACCTGGTATTTCCATTTTCCTATTCATTCCCCACAAGTTATGTTACACTAGTTCAGAAAGAAACCCACATCATCAATCCTGCTTCAAACGCCAAGAGGATCACGTGAACTCGTCACAAGTTCGTTTATGCCCATGCCACCAACTCCAAAGTCCTGTGCATTTTGATCTATTAGGAACCTTCAACAACAACAATAGGCCTTCATTTCCTCGATGTCTCTACATTTCTAGCTTGTACTATTGTTCAAACGGACTGATTCTCGTGGCTTGTTATTTTCAGGAACAGCATCATCAAAGACTTCGATCACTTTCCCTCTCAGTTTGTTACAGCAATTAATAGCTACAATAGACCAAGTACATTATCACACGACTCCAAGCATATGCAGAGTATAAGCAAGGAAAATCATAGCCATGAAGTGATGCGGGAGTTTCGACCTCTAACCTCATAAAATTCTCCAGCTCTATTTTAATCACTCTTTCGAACAATCCCATCAGAAGTTCAACCTCAGCCTGCACCCAAATGTCACATAAGCTTCACACCAACAAGAAATGCTCAAAACAAAAGACTTGCCAAACAGAGAAACACCAATCCATCCATGACATTTCGCATTGACTTCACATTCCATGCTCATCGTCATTCCTATTACTAGTCAAGGCCACTGACCTTTGGCCGAACCCAATTATCAGACGAGAAGGCGAAGATGGTGAGGACCCCGATCCCCCACTGGCAACAGAGCTCGATGAGCCCCTTTAGCGACCTCACCCCCGCCTCGTGCCCCGCCAACGTCGGCAGCCCCCGCCGCCGGGCCCACCTGGCGTTTCCGTCCATTATCACCGCGACGTGCCTCGGCATGGCGTTTCGCCGGAGCCCCGCCGGCAGGCCGCCCGGGTCCTCCGGAGAGCGCCCCGCGCCGCCCAGCTCCCACTCCCCTTCCCTGGGAGCGACGTCCGTGGCGGAGGCGGCGGCGGCGGCGAAACTCCTGCCGAGCCTAGCGGAAGAGACGGAAGAGAAGTAGAGACCTCCTGCTCGCGCCCTGGTGGGCGCGGCGATCGGGGGCCTTCGCGCGACGGTGTCGAGGCGCTCCGACGGCGGAGGGGCGCGAAGAGAAAGCATTTACAGTGAGGGAAAGTTGGGATCTTTGGCTTGACGATGGGTGGGTGACGGCGTCCGCAGGCTGAGGGGCCCCGTCTCGCCGCCGCAGAGGCCTGTTCGAACGGCGGCGGAAGAGACCTGAGCAGAGGAGGCCGCGGCGGGACTAGTAGCTCTTGGTCTCGAGACTGGGAGGCCACGTGTCGTCGTTTGGACATGGGAGCGTGGTCGTTTCGGGAAGGATAAGGTATGATCACGGAAAATCACGTGCCCTCAAAATTGATTTTCATGGTAACGATTATTGTACCACGACATTATTTATTTTGCTGACCTTTTTTTACACTTAATTACGAGGACACCCTAATTTCGGTGATCAACATTTTAAGGATGGCATTTTGTAATTCGTCCTAAAGTTAAGTGTACAGTTATGATGAATCGAAACGTAAACTCCATTGACTTATCAGTTTGTTTGTGCGATACACGACGTGATAGTTGAATATGTGCAATTCACCTTATTGTAATTTGAAAGTAAAAGCATATTCCAGAGAACCAATGTGGGATGGTCATGATAGGGTTTATATAATGTTTTCGGATGTAATCGAAGGCAAGGAGGTTAGGTTTCTTGATGAACCAGTGAATCTTATATTTTAAAGTTGTCTCCGTCCAGCGGTATTGTAAACTTTACTTTTAAAAGGATTTCCAGTATTTCAAATTGCACGTTGAAAACTTCTTTGCACTGTATGCAAAAATTTAAAAAGTGAATTGGTATAGACAAAAAAAAAAAAACGAATTGGTTTTGAGAAATTCCGCAATTTTCTCACGATTTTATTGTCAATCTGATTCACCGCCAACGTGCCCGCTGTGCCCCGTCATTCCAAAGAACACTATCCCCCTACCATGGCTATTGGCCCCGGAATTAGCAAGGGCTTCTTCACTTAGTCCTGTTAGGATCGCGAGCTCGCCGAAAGAGCTTCACAAGCAACATTGCCCTACGACTTCAAAAAACTTGAAAACACTAAATACTAAAAGATTACGACTTCTTTCATTTTTCTGATTAGATTATTATAGGTCTAGTATCGGTGTAAACAATTTTTCGACATATTCGTTATTGGATGGGTTTTCACATGTGCTTATAGATTGTTACACAATCCAATCCATTCACGTGTCATCCATCCAACGGCAAATACGACAAAAAAAGTTTACATTGACAATGGACCTAGTAAAAATTCATTCTCATTTGCCTAGTAAGTGAGAGTAGTGCACAACACATGATACACGTGCATCAAATAAAGGTGATAATAGGGGGTTTCTAGATTGGGTTGGGGCCAAAAGTCGAGTTTTTTATATTACATAAGCCCTCCCATCACACATCAAGTTTACATATAAATATCTGAGCTAGGCCCAAATCAAAGTGGGACGAGTGAGGCTTTTCGATGCAAGGGCATTGTCCAAGCCCCCATTTGCCTTTCGGGCGTCTCCGAACTAGGCAGGTCGAGCGAGCCACCCATCCATCGATCACCCCTACTACCAAATAGAAGCAAAGAGCAATAATATCGATGGATTAAGATCATTCTAGTTCAAATTTCATGCTTGTATGATGTCCTTAGATAACCCTCCTGACTTAAATTTTGGCCCCTCTCATATGTTTGTCTAATTACTCTTTCATTCTTGTGTGATTTTTCCAAGGGCGCTAATTTCTCAAAATTGTATCTTCACTTGATTCTGGCGAGATCACGGATATCAATTTACTAGATAGATTTATAGATAAAAGGTTTTTACAATTTTTTTTTAAATTAAAGTAGAGAATGGATTAAGAATTCTTTTCTTTGGTTGTAATATAAAATGTTATTGGAATGAATTAGATGAGAATTTTTTTTAATGAGTTTTTATTTTATAATATACTTGCAATAACAACATAACAGTTGATAATTCTCAAGGAAAATATAGAATTATTGATTGTTTAGCGTTAATCATATTGTTCACTTACCAGAAACTTCTCAACTGTATTTCGATATAATTAATTATTGCTTAACGCTAATTATTATTTGATAAGTCCTTTTTCTTAACAAAGAAAAGTAAATGGTGATTCCTCCACTTCCATGGTAGAATGGCCAAAATATTTAACTATAACTCCTAAACACTACAAAATATAGGTCTAGCAATTATATATATATATGTGCGTGTGTGAAATATTTTATACATAATAAAATTACGAATATGAACAGTTAGGTAAACAAGAAATGCAAGCCGCCAAACAGACAGTCTTCTTCGCGTTATTTTATTCAAGAACGAGCGCGTAAGAAATGTAATTAAATCCTAAAATTTTACGGATATTATCTATACAAATTGTGCATTTCAATTAGTTTTGAGCTATTGATAAAAAAAAATTTAATATCGCCTTTTCATATTGCTTCGCCTTTTCTTTTGCGCGTGTTTTAGATAGAACGCTCGGAAGAACGGGACAAAAAAATTGGCGCGAGGCCCCGCGTAACCAACAAACCTTCCAGAACTTCGGCCGAGGCGGGGGGAGGGGGAGGGGCATCTTCGTCTTTTCCCGCCCCAACCTCCTCCTCCTCCTCCTTCAAAAGTTCCCGGGGCGAGCATCTCGCTCTGGGCAGCTGGCAATTCTGTTGTGATCACATCCCCGGAAGATCTGCCCCCTCCCCCACAACCCCCTCCGACCTTCCGTATTCCACACGCAGAAGGCAGAACCACGCAGAGAGAGAGAGAGAGAGGGAGAGGGAGAGGGAGGCCGGCCATCCAGCCATGGCGGCGTCGAACGGGAGCGAGTTCTTCGAGGTCGAGGTGGAGGGCGGCGGCGAGGCGCTCGCGCGGCCGTCGAACGCGGAGTCGGTGGAGGAGGACGAGAGCGAGCTGCTGTGGGCGGCGATCGAGCGCCTCCCGTCGCAGAAGCGGCCCAACATCGCCCTGCTCAGGCGGACGCCGTCGGAGCAGGAGGGCGGCGACGGCGAGGCGGCGCGGCGGGGGGCGGAGACGATCGACGTGCGGAAGCTGGACCGCCTCAACCGGGAGCTCGTCGTGCGGAAGGCACTGGCCACGAACGACCAGGACAACTACCGCCTCCTCTCCGCCGTGAAGGAGCGCCTCGACCGGTAAAGGAGCGTCCCGCATTTTCATTACGTCCGTTGTTCTCTCGCTAGACGTGCCCCATTCGATCTCTGGATCGACTGGCGTTTTGCCTGTTGGCGATTGTTTCTGTTTTTTTTCGGTCGAAGCGCGTTGGCCATATTGATCGTCTCCTTTTTTGGCGATAAAGGTGCACGAGGAGTCTGTGACCTTCTTTTGCGGACGTTGAGAACCTGTGCACGCGACGCTAACAGATCCGTGTGCGAGTGATCTCGCTCGGTATTTGGATTCCTGAATCCATGATCTTCTCTGATTTTCCTCTTCTGATCTATCTGTTAGGGTCGGCTTGGAGGTGCCGCAGGTCGAAGTAAGGTTCGAGAACCTGAACATCGAAGCCAATGTGCAAACCGGCTCGAGAGCTTTGCCTACGTTGGTGAATTACACTCGTGACATGATCGAGGTCGTCACTGTTTTCTTTCTCATATTCGATCATGCGATGAATTTGCTTTTCTTGCTTCTTCATTTCTTTTTTTGGGTACATCGCTCAAGAGGCATGTCATTACGTGCATTAACAACCTTCCGTGTTGGTGATGCATCGCAGTATGTTCTAACTAGGTTGAGGATATTTCGACCGAGGAGGCAGTCGCTTACAATCTTGAAGAACATCAGCGGAGTTATCAAGCCCGGAAGGTAACGAAAATAGTGCTACTCGATATACACTCGAAAGCATCTTACTACTTGATATTACCATGCTTGGAACTCAATGTGCTAGGTAAGAGTTTTCGCCGCTCGAGTGAGAAAGTGCTCCCATCTCGTTCACCCAAAATTATTTGTGAGCTGTCATGTTTTCTGTGTTCTTTGCTTAAAGCTTAATGTGCTATCTTTTTAGAATGAGTTCGTCATGAAGCAAATAACTTTTTTTTCTTTTAAGTCAACTTACCGAAATAAAATTGGCAATGAATATCTCGAATGTAAGATTATTACATGCAAAAATATATTTGAGAGCGCTTAGAATTACTCAATTTGTATAATATATCAACTAATATGAACATCCGAGCGTCGGTTTAGCATTCTTCACATTACTCTTACGCATTGACACGAAACTTGAAAAGGCTTAAACACGGACACAATGAAATCATAATTATTAACAACTCGTCTCCGAACAAAATAGAGTAAGACACTTACTGGTTTTTCAGATGGTATATGAATCCATATGTTCTGGCAGATGTAATAATCCCCACTTAACGAGCTCGTAGCTAGTAGACTCGCCAAACTAGGTACTATTCGCGACTGGATCATCATCAGCTCTCGTTATACATCTAATAATAGGTTACGTGGGTAATTATGTAATGCATCACGTAATTTGGCTACATGCATTTAAACAGAAACGTCCGAGCATTTATTCTCAGTGTGCTGGGTTGGACAAACCCGTTACATGGTAGCACGTGTCGTGTTCACCCGCGAGCAAATCCATTCATTTATTTCTCTATTGGGCGTCGTCTGCAGGATGACGTTGCTTCTAGGGCCCCCAAGTTCTGGAAAATCCACGTTGCTTTTAGCTCTGGCAGGGAAACTCGATGCCAATTTGAAGGTAAGAACTTTATTCTTTTGCTAGAATTTTTCGAAGTAAGAACTTGCCAAAAATCATCCGGGAGGCATCTCATGTGACTAATTTCCGTATAAAGTTACCTTCCTTACCCGTCCCTTTCTGGGCGGTAGCCCACGTTGGTTATTGAGAACTCTCAAAGCATACTTTCTCATCATCAATAGCGGTAGTTTTTTCTCCTTTTTCTTTCCTAAAATGTAATAGCTCGAGCTGACGGAATCATTACTTACATATACAATCAATCACCCATAAGAATGACCTACCATTAGTGAAATGTCCTTGCCATATACTTACGTTCAGATGCATTTAACATAGATGTACCAACACGGTGGAATGGAATTTACTTACAGTTGACTTCGAGAGAGCTGTTTTACGGTAACGTTTTTAGCCCATGAAATTCTATCATCTTGTTTATTTCCTGGTAAATTAGAGGGTCGGATCTTGCATCTCCAAATAAGACCTTGCCTCTGGGCCAAGCGTCCAATGGTTTGGATGACATTACTTTAGCCAGTCTGGATGACTTCATTTATTCACCATAGTACCTTAAAATTCGTTTGTCCTACTACCCTTCTTGAAAAGTTATTCCAAATGTAACATTTTCTAATTTATAGAAGCTTTAGCATTAGACTAGAACTTCTAGACATAAAAAAAAATGGCAGTTTCATATTTTGTTTAGAGAAGTAAAAGACTCTATTCCTTAATGAGCAGTGACAATATAAACATTTAATCTTACTTGAGGTTTCTGTCAAAAAAAAATCCCATAATTGCGATAAAATCATCATATTTCTACTCTATAGAATAAGGTGCATGCTGCGATGATAAATGATAATGAATTTAGCCAAGTACCCCTCCATGGCCTTAACCATTGTTAAACTTGACTACCTCACAAGAAGTTAGCCCTAATAACAAATGAGTGGGGCAATCGTACTGCGATGATAAATGATAATGAATTTTAGGAGAAGTTACAGGAAGAACGCGTCTCGGTACAGACCTTATTTCTCCGTCTTTTTACACAAGCCTCGGTACAAAACCTCCTACGGTGCTAAAAGTGATACGATTTCTTTGCAATCTGTTATTAGAAGACCTAACAACTATAGTGTCTTGATAGATCCCCTGATTGCATGTCTACTTTTGTTCCAGAAAAGTGGTAACATCACCTATAATGGGAAGAAGCTCAGCGATTTCTGCGTTCAAAGGACTTCTGCCTATATAAGCCAAACAGATAATCATATTGCCGAGTTAACTGTTCGAGAAACCTTTGATTTTGCTGCAAGATGTCAAGGTGCAAGTGAAGGTTTTGCAGGTACTTTCGCTTCAAAGCTTTCGGTCATCTTATTGTGAGTTTTTATTATGGACGTGGAATTTACTTTTGTTTCTGTTTATTTTTTATTTTTTGGGGTCGAAATACTTTTGTTTCTGTTTAAGTGTGACAAAAATCATGCATTTTGGACTCGAAATAGATTCAGGCAGGTTCTACTCTGAAAATATTTGCTCTTTTGCAAGTTTGAGTACTCACTTGATAGGACATGCCGTGACGTCCTGATTGGTCCAACGTGCAACTCGTTTAGCGTTAGTTGGCACTTGGCACCATGTTGAAATTGGTTCCTGATCATCCAACGATTACGGAGTGTGCCCCTAAAATCTCCCTTCCACGGTCAACATGGCACTTGAATCCACATGATTTTTGCTCTTTCTAGTCATCTTTTCTCTACTAGAGAACTGAACACATCCTTTGGGTAGCCACCGACTTATTTCTTTTGGCACGAGTACATTTGTGAAACTAATTTCATTAACTGGAGTTCTACCATCATTAGATGATGTACGTATCAAAGGGCTTCTCTTTTGGCTTCACAATTTTAGGTGAAATGGGTGTTGCTGCAATCTGCCCATTGATATCGGCAGAATCCTGTTAAATTTAGTTGAAAACTGGTAGAGAGTGGATGTAGGATCTTTTCATGAAGTCTCAAGTCAGAGTTCTTTAATCTCTCCTAACTATACTCTGTAAGAGGCGCTTAAGAAATATATCAGCACATTTGGTTGCAATGACTACCTTCGTCAAGTCTTTTTGAATTGTGACTGCAGAATATATGAAAGATTTGGCCCGTTTAGAGAAAGAAATGAGTATACGTCCAAGTCCAGAGATTGATGCCTTTATGAAGGTATATACTTTGATGTCCGTGAGTACGTTGCTTGCTAGCACAATTCTCGACTTCTGTCCCAATAATCTCGGATTGCATATCAACTGCGTAGGCATCATCCGTTGGTGGTAAAAGACATAGCGTTTCGACAGAATATGTTTTGAAAGTGCTTGGTCTTGATGTTTGTGCGGACACCTTCGTCGGGAATGATATGCTCAGGGGAGTCTCAGGTGGCCAAAGAAAAAGAGTCACTACGGGTATATTCTCCCTCCGTGCTTATATATCATACATTGTGCCATGCTGATAGAAATTCACATACTTAATTTTTTTATGTGGAGGCTGTGCTAGCCTTGCTCAAAATGCAAAAGGAACTAACTAAAATTATATTGATAAACTGTTACCCAGTATTTGTAAAGGCATATAGGTGAGCTTGTTCACTTGAACATTAAGTGCAAATTAAGCAGGTATCACTTGGACTTGATTTTGGTCTTGGAAGTGGCTCTCCAACAAACTCAATTCAGTGAACTGCATCTATTCATGTTAATCTCATTTTCATTTCTTTCGAGGGTAAAATTTTTCGAAAAATGTTTGAAATGAAGTTAGCATGGCCCTTGCAAACCAAAGGAGCAACTTTGAAGACTAGCGCTCAAAAGAATCGACACTGATTTTTTCGTACATATCTCTTGATCGAAATGAATAGGGAATGGTACCCAGGAAATATTGAAAGAAAGTGTTGCGATGGTCAATAAGATATTGAAAATTAATGTTGCAATGGTCACAAGTTTTGTAAAGGGCTCGATGGTCCCTAGGGATTTCTATATTTCTTACAGACCTTCGCTATCCCTCTTTATTCTCTTTCTCTCTAGAAATTTAAAGTCACTTCTACACATTGCAGTAAGAACTCTTTTTCTTTTCATTGACTCTTTGTCAGCTCCTAATAAGCCACAAGTTACATTAACTTACTCTTCAAATTTACAACTGGCAAAAGTTTTCAAAAATTTCCCAAACGACCTTATGATATTCATGAACCAAGCATGCTTTGAGGAAGACGGAAATTTTGAAAGAGTAAAAATATCTTATGTGATTTTCAAGGAAGTGAAAATAAAACAAAATTTCAAATAAGGGTTCGAAGGGGGGCCATTTTCTTCAAAAAGGGTTCAGAGTGGACATTGTTTCAAATATGTCCATGAAGTGACCAACTTAACTCAAATATTGCCCCAAGTTCACTGGCCGGCGAGACCGTGCAATTCATGTGAATCTTTTGTGAGATCCACAGGCCATCTAGTAAGGTTGGGCTCTTATTTGAGATTAAGTTGGACACTTGACCTATATGTTTGGTATAAAATAAATTCATCGACCAAATTAATGCTTGTTGTATCTCTAATGCAGGAGAGATGATCGTCGGACCTAGGAAGACTTTATTTATGGATGAAATATCCACAGGGCTAGATAGCTCTACGACGTACCAAATCGTTAAATGTGTTAGGAATTTCGTTCATTTAATGGATGCAACTGTCCTAATGGCTCTTCTTCAGCCTGCACCGGAGACATTTGACTTGTTTGATGACTTGGTGCTACTGTCAGAAGGACATGTTGTGTATCAAGGACCTCGGTCGGACGTGTTAGAATTTTTCGACTCATTAGGTTTTCGTTTGCCACCACGTAAGGGAATTGCGGATTTTCTCCAAGAGGTACTTCCCATGATAACATTACTTTCTTGTCTTCCTAGACTTTCACTAACTTTTCTTATCACCAGGTCACTTCGAGAAAGGATCAAGCTCAGTATTGGGCGGATCCATCTAGATCATACCAGTTTCTACCTGTCTCCCAAATTGCAGAAGCATTTAAAAAGTCCAGATTCGGTAGCTCTGTCGAGTCTGTCGTTGCGGCTTCAAATGTTCAATCCAACAGCCGTCCTAATGCTTTGTCCAAAACGAATTTTGCTGTCTCAAGATGGGAGCTGTTCAAAACATGCTTTGCCCGGGAAGTGCTGCTTATCAGCAGACATCGCTTTCTGTATATTTTTAGGACCTGTCAGGTATAGCTGTATTTTGAGTACACAGTTCTCACCACTGTTATTGTAACTTCAACTGCATTAGGTCTATGAGATAGTTCACTCATTCATGTCATGTGAACTATAACATGAGGTCTCAGTATCACTCCATTATCCAAAATTATTGTGCTACAACTCTGGTGCTTTCTTCTTTACTCTCCCTGAATTTAAGCGCAATATATATCTGGAACTTGTAAACAATTATCTCTGTGGTTTATGTCAGTTATATTTTCACTCTTTCTTTTGCATATATTAAAGGTTGCTTGTGTTGGACTAGTAACCTGCACAATTTTCTTACGGACAAGACTACACCCCACCGATGAGACAAATGGCAACCTCTACCTATCCTGTCTTTTCTTTGGGCTAATACACATGATGTTTAATGGATTTTCTGAGCTACCGATAACAATATCTCGGCTACCTGTATTCTACAAGCAAAGGGATAATTTCTTCTATCCAGCATGGGCATGGTCTATTTCCAGCTGGATTCTACGTGTCCCTTACTCTATTATCGAGGCCGTTGTGTGGTCTTGTGTAGTATACTACACTGTTGGATTTGCTCCTGGCGCTGGGAGGCATGTTTTTCCACTCAATATTCTTCTAGTAGGTTCTCCTAATACTAAAAATTTTTCTCACAGCTATTTTTTATTGTTTCAGGTTTTTCCGGTTTATGCTATTGCTCTTTGCAGTGCACCAAATGGCATTGGGTCTCTTTCGTATGATGGCTTCAATAGCTCGGGACATGGTCATTGCAAATACATTTGGGTCTGCTGCCTTGCTAGTTATATTCTTACTGGGTGGATTTATTATTCCAAAGTGTAAGTTCGGTCCTTCTTTTACAAGAAAAGCGTGCCTTGGATGGCATGAAGCAAGTAGAATGTCATTGGATTACTGATTTTGTGGCCCTTCTTTCAGCCATGATCAAGCCGTGGTGGGTCTGGGGTTTCTGGTTGTCCCCACTATCCTATGGGCAACGCGCTATCTCAGTTAACGAATTTACTGCCACAAGATGGACAGAGGTATGTCACTTGAGGGTGCTGTTCACAAGTTCTTTGTCTCAATATTAAAATCCTCCTGACAACTGTTAATCCACAGAAATCTGCCCATGGGAACAATTCAGTTGGCTACAACGTACTTCAGTCACATAGCTTACCATCTAGTGGTCATTGGTATTGGATTGGAGTTGGGGTTTTATTGCTTTATGCACTGCTCTTCAACAATATTGTGACTTTAGCGTTGGCTTACCTAAATCGTAAGTCGGTTAATCTTTCCATTGCCATCTATGAAAATTCAGGAATGACTTGCTCGCTATCTAGGTATCTTCTTTGGGTACTTTCAAGATCTAGCTAGTATGTGCTTAATGAGGATATTCCTTTTCCTTTTACAGCTATCATAACAGCGCAGAGTGTGATTCCCGTGGATGAAACTGAAGAAAATTCCAGCCAGGGCATTGGTTAGTAAAAGTATATTATCTTCATAACAGAGGGATGCGTATTGTGTTTTGATGAATTCTCCTTATCTTCCCTCATCAATGTTGTACTGTACTTTGGTATAGTAATGTTGCCAAACCTGTGTGCAGGGGACAGTACACAATCAAAATCAAATCCAACGTCCCCTGGGGAGGGTAACAAGAAGGGCATGATTCTTCCATTTCAGCCATTAACAATGACTTTCCATGATGTCAATTACTTTGTTGATATGCCAAAGGTGTGATTTCAAATGCATTAATTCTTTTTAGGTAATTTTGAATGCTTTAATTTGTGTCCAGTTTCTACATGATAAAGTGTAATGCGGTAAAACATATCACTAAAAATTGACAGGCTATGCGTTCACAAGGGATACCAGAAAGTAAACTACAGCTTTTGTCGAAAGTTAGTGGAGTATTCTCTCCAGGAGTACTCACTGCATTGGTTGGGTCGAGTGGAGCTGGTAAGACTACTTTAATGGATGTTCTTGCTGGAAGGAAAACAGGCGGATATATTGAAGGTGAAATCAGGATATCAGGTCACTTAAAACAGCAGCATACTTTTGCTAGAGTTTCTGGGTATGTAGAACAAAATGATATACATTCTCCCCAAGTGACAGTCGAGGAGTCTCTCTGGTTTTCTGCCAGTCTCCGCCTCCCAAAAGAAGTCAGCAAAGAAAAAAAACGGGTGAATATCCAGAGATTAAGTTTATAAATTTAAAAACGATGGTTGGATCGAGTTTGTCTCATTGTTGACAAGATCTCTTGTGTTGCAGGAGTTTGTCGAAGAGGTAATGAAATTAGTTGAGCTTGATTCGCTTAGGCATGCTCTGGTTGGTCTACCCGGTAGCTCAGGTTTATCAACGGAACAAAGGAAACGGTTAACCATTGCAGTTGAGCTAGTTGCAAATCCTTCTATTATCTTTATGGATGAACCTACTTCTGGTCTTGATGCTCGAGCAGCAGCTATTGTGATGAGAACTGTTCGTAATACTGTTGATACAGGAAGAACTGTGGTTTGTACGATTCACCAGCCAAGTATTGACATATTCGAAGCATTCGATGAGGTTAGAAGGACGAACAATTATTTGCCCTATTCAACACTATTTTAATGTGCCAGATCTTTACATTGGTGTAGCTTCTTATTTTATTTCATCACAGTTGCTTCTCATGAAACGTGGAGGATGTGTAATATATGGAGGCAAGCTTGGAACAAATTCACAGATCCTAATAGACTATTTTCAGGTAAAGTTTTTTGTCTTGCTCCTTATGGTTCATTTTCCATCTACCTGTATGTTGAAGTATATTCTATAATGTTTATATATGAGGTTTCAGTGGGACTTTGTCTCCTCCCTCCACCTAATAGCTTAAGGTTTTAGGTTGGTGGTATAAAGCAAGTTCTCACATCCTTTCCCCCATTTAATATTGGATACTGTGTATGGATTTTCATTAAAATTATCCCACATTGCTTGTTTACGGGATTGATAAAAGCCTTTTGTTCATCTAGTCTTATCTTACCTATTAGTTTAACCTTTTGGAGTTTGACTTTCTAATATGGTAGAGCTGCATTTTGTCCAAGGTTAATTTAGCGTGTGTGACCCCCATCCATTAATTCCATGTTTTTAGTCACTTGTCTTTGAGGTTTATGCGAGTCTTACATTCATGCAGTCTCCCTCCACCTTAGCTTAGTATTTTAGGTAGGATTTCCTAATAGTTTCTCATTTAAATGATTCCCCATTCTTCTATTCCATGAGTGAGACAATTACTCTGCAATCCTTAGTCATGACTTGTGCGTGATAGGGGGAGTCGATGTATATTCAACATCGCTTAAGTATGGGGTTTCAACGGGAATTGGTGTACATATTTTTTTTTTCCATCTAATAATTTAAACTTTTGGGTTGAATTTTACAACAGTTTCGAATGCTGAAATTTTTGGGTTTGCCGTTGCTCTCTTCTTGTTAAATTTGTAGCAGCTGCTGCTTCATGCAGTGTTAGATAGTTGGTTTGTGCTTTTAATTGTTTTCCCTAGCCCAAAACAGTTCTTTTTCTTGTACAGAGGGGCTCAGAGAAAGGGAGTGGGGCTAAATGGGGTAATGTACTATGTTTGATGTGATGCTAAGGTTTCAGTCAACATTCTATTCCTTGATGCAGGGCATCAATGGAATTACTCCAATCCCAAGTGGTTATAATCCTGCAACTTGGATGCTTGAGGTTACTACACCGGCAGCTGAACAGAAGATTGGTGCTGATTTTGCAGATATTTACAGAAATTCGGATAAGTTCAGGTAATCTAATTTGATATCGCTTTAGCTATGTGGGCAGAAATTTGTGGCCGACGTTCGTCCCACATTTTTTCAGTTTATCTCCTCCTTCCACAATTATCGATTGCTAACTTTTCTCCATTTTGTTCCAGGGAGGTGGAAGCTACAATTGAACGCTTAAGTGTCCCACCTGCTGGCTCAAAGCCTTTAAAATTTGACACCATGTATTCACAGGACCAACTCTCTCAATTTTTTATTTGTCTTTGGAAACAAAATCTTGTCTACTGGAGAAGTCCACAGTACAATGCAGTGAGGATTTTTTTCACTACATTAAGCGCACTGATATTTGGCTCTGTCTTTTGGGATATCGGCTCAAAGAGGTAAAATCTACATGGACTTCTCAAGGCCAGTCTTATTTTCTTGTCTTAGGATGCTTTCGGGAAAGACATTTACTTTTGCCATAGATTATTAATTAATAAAATAACTTTCTGTGTCTCAAGTCCTGCCCTCTAATGCTGACGGATCCTAAGAAAACAGAAGTTAAAGTAAGATTGTTGTCCTTCAGAATGAAGATACATTAGCTGGGAACTGTCCAGATAAGAAATAAAAACCTTCTACCATGGAAGCACAAAAATTTATTGTTCTTTTGGATGTGCCTTTTGGTGGTCAGAACCCAAGATGTTTGGCAGCTTTCATCTTAATGAAGTTGACAAAAAAGTAGATTTAGGTTTGTTGCTTGGATTTGGATAACAATTTCTCATTTGGCATCACTAATATTTTTGCATTTTGGTCGTCAAAATTCAAATGCTGGAATTTCATTTACCATATGATGAGTTCAGAAATGTGTTCTTCGTATATGCAATTTGCTTGCTCTGGACTCAACTACAGAAATCTTAGATGCATGTGGCCATGTTCTGGATTAATGAAAACTGAGTCTCTATTTGCGTCTGAACTAATTGATTAAATGGTGGTGAACTATTCTGACAAACAAGATGAGAACACATCGTGGAATTTAGAAATTCAAGATGAGTCGTCCAGGTGGAATTCAGCTTTTCTTGATTCTTCTGTCTCTAGTAGTCTAGTCTAATTCTTGAATCCAATACTACTACAAGAGCTCCTGTCTTTTTTGTTAAATATAGACATATTTCTAGCAGTGTCCTCTAAATATATCGTAAAATACATTTCAAACTAAACATTATGCAGAGAGTCACCTCAAGACCTTTTCATGGTTATGGGAGCTCTATATGCATCATGCTTGTTTCTTGGTGTCAACAATGCCTCTTCTGTACAACCAATTGTTTCCATAGAGAGGACGGTGTTCTATCGAGAGAAAGCAGCTGGAATGTACTCCCCATTGTCCTATGCCGCAGCCCAGGTAAGTTTTTGATGCTGAAAGAGGTTGATTTGTAAAAATTAGTGAGTGGAAAATATTAACTTTAACTTCTTTGGTCCAGGGCCTCGTGGAGATTCCGTACGTGGCTGTGCAAACCATAATATATGGAGTCATCACATATTTCATGGTTAACTTCGAGAGGACAGCAAGTGAGAAACTTCTGATCTTCTAGAATTTTCTAATCTACTTTGAGCCTGAAAATTAGTGGTTAACCCACCAGCACTTTTTGTTGCAGGAAAGTTCTTGCTTTTTCTTGTGTTCATGTTTCTTACCTTCACCTACTTTACCTTTTACGGCATGATGGCTGTTGGTCTCACTCCTTCACAGCATTTGGCAGCTGTCATATCTTCAGCCTTTTACTCTCTATGGAATCTTCTGTCAGGATTTCTTATCCCGAAACCGGTGAGTTAACTATTTCCTGTCGGAAACTCCTTACATATGTTGTCTCTCAGATTTCTGATTTTGGGTTGATTGCGTTGCCCTCCATGGTGCATTTCCTGCCAGTTATTAGGAAACAACTCTAGAATGAACATGACGAAACCTTTAGATTAACCTGATGAGTGATGGAGTAAACTGGAACGAGCACGCCATTATCTTTTTCTGTTTACTGCAAAGACTAGTATTGAAGCACCCATGAGAATTGCTCTCTCTCTCTCTCTCTCTCTCTCTCTGTGCATATAATGTGACAAGGTTGATCCTGTCACTTTCTGAATTAGCATTCGATGCCATTAGTAGCATAGACTGTACTGGTAAGATAAGGGATTACAAGATGCTCCTAAAAATATGTTCATGCAGCAAATTGAAATCTGGGTACCTATTGATGAAAAGTAAATCTGGATTTCAATCTCACTTACATTTGGATGTGAGGTCTGACACTGGAGCACTTACTTCCTCACTGCTGGAAGGAGAGTGCTTCGTCCTATCCTAAGAAATTAAGTTGCCAAGTTTTAGTGATCCAGTTTGTGCACTAATTGCAGAATATCCCGGGTTGGTGGATATGGTTCTACTACATCTGCCCAGTTGCATGGACGCTTCGTGGCGTCATCACCTCTCAGCTTGGGGATGTGGACACTCAGATTGTTGGACCTTCTTTCAAGGGCAGTGTGAAAGAGTATCTGGAGGTTAGTCTTGGCTATGGCGGCGGCATGATTGGAGTGTCAGTGGCCGTGCTTGTTGGCTTCAACCTTTTCTTCTTTGCTGTCTTTGCCTTCTCCGCCAAAGTCCTCAACTTCCAGAGAAGATGAAATGAGAAAGTAATGACGAGCAGAATGGAGAGTCCTTTCGTGAAAGCCATGATACTCTGGCTTTCTTGACACCTTTACAATAGTAGCCTCCGTTTTGCTGTTTGTCCTGCCTCGTTACGCATGCTATGCTTTACTTCCGGAGGCAGCACATCCATGCAGCAATTTCTTAATGCTGTATGACACTATTATTAGCTTGGAATCCATTTGTAGATCATTCTTGATCTGGTTGTAATATCTAAAACACATGATCCTGCTTGCTCTTGTTCTGTTAAACTGGTTTCAGAGAGAGCTATCGGTGAAGTAATTTTTAGCTAAGCTTTCTCTAGGATTTTCAAAGTATAGCTGCTGATTTCTGTAAAGGATAGTGCTCCTGATTTAGACAATATGATACAAGATACTCATATTAACCCATTGATCGGTTGCTCTCATTTGGTCCTCCTGCACATAATAGATAACGACTCCTTGCTTTTAAAGATGAAAATTATTGAAATCGGCCATCTGTGCAATTGTTTTTTGCTCTTGATCACTGCAGAGAGGTTAGAGGATGATATGGCCCTGCGAGAGGCTTGCATTGCCACGAGGCCACACCAGAATGAATTTTTGAGGGACATCTCTCGACTGCGTGTCGAGAGAAACAAGTAAACGATAACGAGATAACATTTATAAAACGTCTGCTAGCTCTGGCAGGGCAACAAGTGCAACTTACATAGAGTTGGTAGTTCAGAGTATACAGGCTATACATAATCAAAGATATCCGAGGTTTGTTCAGCTTTAAATCACTTCTTTCCTGAGGTAGCTTACTCGACTTTTGTGAGCTCGTCCTCGTGCTAGTCCGCCCAGCGTCTGACTTGTCCGAAGGTCTTTCACCATCAAAATGGGCACAACCTTCTAAAGGTGCTTCAGATGAGGATGGTTTAGATGCCAACTGAATTTTCCTGGTGGCAAATCTATGTAAGGCTGCAAGTATGCTTCACTAGTATACTAAAGTACTTCACCAATCTCCAATTACAAAGCGGCAAACAGCTATTCAGTGTATATCAGGAATCCATAAAGGCCTTTTTTCTCAGTATTAGGTTAAGTCGAGGGATCGAACTTGATATTCATTAGCTTCATACTTCAGATAGGAACGGAGGGGATGAGGACAAGGTGCCGCAGAAAAAAAAGCATGCAGCGATGATGACGTAGCTTAGACACAGAGCCAACCCTTTCATGTAATGCGAAGTTCCATCCTGCAGATGAAAGTGTAGAATACATGTTACTCCACTATCTCTGAAAGCGGGGACACTAACAGCAGTCAATTGATTATCTGTAGAAGATACCAGAGTACAAGCATGACAAACCTGTAGAGCGAAGGCCGTGATTATTATCGCAAAGGCAATCGAAACAGTTTCGAGGAGATCAAAATCTAGGTCCATATGACCACCCATAATCCAAGAAATTTCAACGCATAAAGGAACCTGCAATTTTTGTTTCCAACAAAATTCCCCATAAATACCGAATGTGCCATGGCGTTGATTTCCATTTAATTGTTCAGACTTACCAGAAATATAGAAATTTGAGTCGTCGATCCTATAGCTACACCCAAGGAAATGTCCTGAGCAAAAGGTCAGAAGCGAACGAGTCAGCCACACGTGATGCACACTCCAAGCAAAGATGAAACAGTGACCTTCGTCCATATTACCAACTCGTTCTTGAGCGCGAATATAACAGAGGCAGCATGTTCTGCAGCGTTACCCACAATTGGCAAAACAATAATGCTGATGAAGCTGATCGAAATGCCCCAAGAGCTTGATGCCGCCTAGAAGGTGGTCCGGAAATTGAGTTGCAGTAGTTGAGGTTAGGAATCACATTTGCTCGATTCACCAAAAATTTCACGTGGACTTGAGACTTATTCTTTTAGATTAGAATTCATTGCTAAGACGGTATTCCGTTAGCCCAAGAAAAGATAGCAATATAGACATGCTGTGATTAGCTTTAAACATATTGAATTAACTCTAAAAGGAGCTATACTTGGTAGTGTTGTCTTAAGAGATTACCATACCTCAATTGTACCAACGACATACTCGGACAACAATGCCATGATCGTCGTCATAACAATCAGCCAGCCAAATGCACTCCAGAATCCTATTGCTGCCTTTCCTTCATTCCCCTCGTCCTCCTGCTCATTGCCATAAAAAAGTGAAATAAGTAGATAGAATAAACGGGCGGGGGGGCTTTATTTGTCAAGGAATGGTGTGTGCGCTATTCAACTGCACCTGATCTTGGGACTCAAACAATTGCCTGTGCGTTTTCAACTGGAAAATTATGTAGGCGACGTATGCTAAAAGCATAATCATGCTACTGGCTCTTGAGAATCGAAGGCTTTGATGTGCCCAATAATCAGATCCGCCCCCACCGCCATATCTAAATAACGAAGGCAACATCTGACACAGTAGTCCCAACAGTAGAAGCATCAAGTTGATGTCAGCTTGTTTCTGTAGGAGGTGATCAACAATTAGTCATCAATAACCGATAGTTGCAATTGGAAAGGGAACCACTTGCAACACTTAAAAGACATGCTAATCACTGTTGGATCCATGAAGCACCAAGTTTCATGATGTCATGCGCTTGTGTCAATAAACCAACAATGACTGACAGTGAACTTAACATAATCCAATATGCGATCAGTCTTGTTTAGTCGAGTTTAATTACTCTGTCAAAAGTTTGATCCTTGGAGAGGTTGGCCAATCCTCCACTGATGAGAGAGGTCCCGAGAACGAGGAGGAGGTTGGAGAGGATCGAACCCAGGAGCGAGTACTTCAGTACTTGTACTTTGTTCTGCCTTAGGGCGAATATGGCTATGATAAGCTCTGTTGCATTCCCACACGTTGCATTCATAAGCCCTCCAACTGCGAAATGGGAGAAGGAAAATCAAATTCACTCTAAACTATGAAACAAACAGACAGTTGTTTCCTCAGTAATCAGTTAACCATTTGGCCTGGCGAAATCTGAAAAGTTACTTTTTCAACAAGTGATTCCGTAATCAGAAAACATGCCTGTCTGCTGGTAGGTGGTCTAAATTCAGAAACATAAACATGTCTTGATTTAAAGACCACAAAACACGCAGAAAGAAACTTTTCGACAGTGTGAATATGTTCAATAAAATGTTTCCAGGAATTCATTTACCTGTCGGACCAGTGAAGTATGCAATTTGCCTAGCTCGCAAACGCAAGGAACCGAGACAGGAGAAAAAAAAGGTGAGAGAGTTAATTAGCCAAACTGTTATATTGTAAAACAGTAAACCATTAGGGTTGTAGCAGCATACTCGGTCAAGAAGCTGATACGTTCGGCGAGTGGGGTAAGCCCCAGCAAACTCAAGACGAAGATCCATGCCTTTTGTATAGCCAGCAAAATCACGATCATCATCAATACTCAAAGCCAACATTAAATTGCTCTTATGTTAAGAAAAACATTTATCATCTAGGAAAGGAACAATGTTCGCTAAACCACTAATATTTGATCCATTTGCGGTAGGCATTTATACTTTACTACTCACTCTTCCAAAGTCGAAAAAATTCGCGATAATCGCTAAGGGAATTGCTGGGAAGAGCAAAGCAAGTTTTGTGCCCGAGAGAACTTGTAGGTCATTCAGGACTCGTCTCAACACCGGCAGGCGACCGCCCGAATCAAGCAGCTTTCGATAGGAATCCTTGGGAAGAACTGAAGAAGAACGAGGAGGAGGAGGAGGAGGAGGAGGAGAAATGGTGCGCCGTGTTTGTGGTATGACGATCGTAATCTCATTGTCCACGCATCCATCGCCGTTTTCGAAGTCCAGACCCTCATCCTGTTGAAAAGAATCCATGGCAGTCAGTAGATTCAGTACGGAGCACACAAGCTTCAAGTGATAAAGCTTGTACGAGAGAAAACAAGCAAACTTGTGTTTTTTTTCTCTGCTGTGTATGACCGTACGGAGGTTATATATATAAGACGACAGGAAAGAGAACCTTGTATAGACTCGTTCTACAAGTACGACGAGGGTATAATCACGATACAGGAAGTGTGTCGGATAATTGTAAGTTACACGAGATACGTGACGTGGGTTTTAATACCAGTTTGACTTGGATCATCATACGCATCGACAGATTGTACCTTTGAGAGCAGCTTCCTTGAAATTTCCAAGATGTTTTCTTTTTTGGCAGTTATACGTTCAGTTGCTTCTCTCTTTAGCATGAGTTGGACGTGCAGGTTGAGTGCGAAGGCGTTTGCTCTTTGGGATTTGGACGGCGTGAGTTGGGGGCTTGGCAATGGCAGTAAATGAAGCTCACCACCTTTGCATGAGATTGCTTTCTATTGCGTTGACAGGCATTAATTAGAAGCGCGAAGACAGAAGTAAGAGAGAGCAGAAACTGGAAAAGCTCAGAGGAAACCAGTCACCATCGGCTCATCATTTAAGACTGACGGAGTCATCACCGTTCACCTACCTACTTCCCTTGCGAGAATTAACACTGTTTGGGAGGATATACTTTGGTACATGGCATGCATGTGATCTGCAACCATAGCCTTTGGTTTCGACTGGGCTTGTGCACGGTTCACGTTCACCAAATGCACGCAACAATGGCTTTTGGGAAGGAGAGGATGGTTGTACGTAGACCTGATTACGGGCCTGAAGCCCGAACTCTCGAGTACAAGGAAGGGTCGACTCGACCCGGTTGAGAGCCCGAATCGAGCCTGTCCATCTCACATAATTTTGTTGTATATTTATTTTCTTCGTGATGGGTGGACCTGACTAAGTAAGTGATCATGTTGTTGTGATTGGATTATAACGACGTTATATTGAAAATTCGTAAAACAAAAAATAGACAAGAAAGTATCAATTATCTTTGTTTTTCCCAAAAAAAGAGAGTTGAGAGAGAACCATAATTTACCTTTAGCAATTTTGGTCTAAATGGAGAAGTTGGTGCATAATATTATGGAGATAGGAAAAATAATAGAAAGTAAACCGTTATTTATATTTTGGCAAAACCACCAAAAACTCTAAACTTTGTCCACCGTGACATATTTACCATAAACTTTTTTATGTGACACAAAAACCTCAAAACTTGTACATGTGTGACACATTTGTCTTCATTCAAAGTTCTGTCAATAAAACTAGTTAAAAATATGCATTCATTGACGCTAAAAAGCAAATATTGTTGACATAACATCCATTGTTTTGACTGAAAATCATTTAACGAAACATTTACGGAAGGTAAATATATCACATAGGTACAAGTTTGAGGGGTTTTTTATGTTAAAAAAAGTATAGGGTAAATGTGTCACCATAGGCATAATTTGGGGTTTTTGATGTCATAAAAAAGTTTAATATAAATGTGTCACTGTTAACACATTTAGGTTTTTTATGTCACAAAATATGGCGCCCACGCGCCATGTTAGCACTATTTGCTTTTCAGCGTCCATGTAGGCAAATTTTAAACGATTCTCATTGATAGAATTTTAATGGAGGGTAGATGTGTCACACGGGTACAAGTTTGGGATTTTTGGTGTTATGGAAAAAAGTTTAAGATAAATGTATCACGATGAACATAATTTAGGATTTTCGGTAGCTTTTGCCCAAGACTAATTTATACTGAGGCACTTCAAATGAGTGAATCGAGTTGGGTTTTGGTTGGATCGAAAATGGTTTGACTCAAATTGATCAATTTTTATGCGATGCAATATTAGCGACTCGTACCTGACTCGACCTTACCTTACCTAAGTTCCAAATCCTTACTATTTCTCCTTTTAAATATGGAAAATAGCATAATGAAAAAAGCTAATCAATCAAAACCAAATTAAACACGAAAAAAATTAGCAAATAAAAGATAATAAAAAAAGTGACGAACCAAACTATTAGTGCACATCTCTTGGTTCTAGAGAATTGATATAATTTTGTCTTTAAAAGGGCGTTCTGCTTTTACTTATTTTACAAAATGATCCTTTAATGCACATAAGAAAATTAAAAGGATCGTTTTTGTTTCCCTATTTAAGAAAGCGTACCTAAACCTTATTTGACAAAATAACATAAAATATGAAAAAGTCAAAAAGAAAAAATGAATCATCATCGTCTTGCTTCAGATCTACCATTGAACACCTGAACCTCACTCGTGGCCATTGAAGAGTCGTCATTACTAGCGAATCGTTGTTATGGCTAAGCCAAGCCATCATCTGTTGCCAAACCATCACCTCCATCTCTGAAATTGGTCTGCACGGGCACATTTGAGTGCGTTTGTTCGTTGTGCGTGTGTATCGTGCTCAAGCGCAACATGGTCCAACAAGGTCACAAGCTCGACCTCTCGATATCGCACTTGAGCACTAAACTTATTGTGAGGTGACCAGCTCAAATCAAGGACGAAATTTCAACCACATCATTTGGTAATTCTTTTATCCAAACCCACAGCTAATGTTCTAGAATAAACCACAAAGAACTCATATTTTCTATATCCCTAACCTTACAAGTGTTATAACTTTCGTACAGCGTTTTCTTGAGTGTTATAATTTTTCTTTTGCTACTTTAATGTCGTGACTTTTAAATAAACATTTACTTAAACACCATAACTTTCAATCGATCACTGCGATGCCATAATTTATTAAAAATGTAAACCAAGTACTAAAAATTCGACGCGACATAATACTGGTGGTGAACGTTTTTAAAGAAATTACAACATTCAAGTGATCAAAACAAAATTTATGCCACTCAAATGAACGTTGTTCATAAGTTATGACACAAATATAATCGAAAAAAAAGTCATGACATTAAAATGAACTCCCGGGACTTGTGTCGTCTTTATCCTTACTTTTTGATACCACAGGGCGTACAAATATGACTGAGGAAGAGGACGTGGAAAGCCAAGTCACGAAGTGGGGCTGCAATACAAACGGGTTCCAAAATAGGTACATGCTTAATTCATGAAGACCCTTATGTAATTAGACATTTATTTATCGAGACAATTTGATTCTGTTTTTAACTTTCAAGACAGTCCATTTATAACCTCCCCCTGAAATGTCAACCCATCAATTATAGATTTAAAAACGGGCTTTTGGACCGATTTTGCGACCTCCATCTCCTCTTTCTTAACTCCTAAACAAACAAGAGAAACTCCAGCCAATTCGGAGGATTGAGATTCTTCCACGGACGACTGGGGCAGCATCCACGGTGCACAAACCTAAGATATGATTTGACACTCTCCGCAGAAGAAAAAGGACAAGAAAGAAAAGGCCTTTCCTTCCTCCTCCTCTCCTTTCCTTTCCTCTTCCTTTACCACCCATTCATTCATCTGCCCACTTGAGAAAAATCGAATCTTTCCCACCTTTTTTTTTGCCCCTTTTCCGTTGTCTCTTTCCTTCCGGGGCCAACCGAACATTGAGGAATTCACAGGTTTCTTGGTTTCTTCCTCCTGTCCGAAAAGAATGTGACTTAACCCTGTCGTCGTTCGAGCCTCTTCCCCCCCCCCCCCCCCCACAAATCGAAATCCCGCCGCTCAAATCCGCGTCCCTTGGATTGTCGCCTTCTGGATCGGAATTGCTGCACACCCACATCGGAAAGATCTTCCCTTTTTCGCGTGTTCTTTTAGACAATGAATCAGAAGACCAAGAAGAGGAAGAAGAGGAAGCAGAGGCATCATGGGTCGGAAGCCCAAAGGCTGGTCGCCGCCGGCCCTTTCGGCGATGCGCGGCCGGCGCCGGCGGGAGAGGACGAACAGACGCGGATCATCATCAGCGCCTTAGTCGAAGCTTTCGGTTCGATTTCGGTTGACGAGGCGGCTGCGGCTTTTAGGGAAGCGGATGGCAACCCTAATCGAGCCGTCGAGATTCTGCGGGTTGGTCTGTTGGACGGTGCGGAGGAGCCGTCCACGAGCTCGAATTCGAGCGGGGCATCGGCCTCGGAGTCGGGGTTTGCTTCGAGCTCCGTCTCCGGTTCGAGCGAGGGATATGTGGAGGCTAATTTTATGCAGGACGCGCTGAGAGAGAAGCGGGTCAGGGGTAATAAGGCGAAGAAACTGGTGGCCGCGACGGGGACGGTGTCGACGGTCCTGGGGAAGGAGTATCTGAAGGTCAGTTCAGCGAGAGATTCGGCTCGGTTGAATGGATTTTTGAATGGGGGGATTGTTTATGGTAAAGAGGAGGAGACGGAGCAATTTCTTTGCGCAATGCTTGGAGAAGAAAGCGAGCTGAGCTTGGCCGTTGTTAGAGATGTGCTCTGTAAGCGACTTTGCGAGCATTTGTGCAGTTACTTATGTGTTCTGAGGTGTGAAAGTCCGATAACATTTTCTGTCATTGAGTTGTGGTTTCTGATTAGCTTATGGGGTTGTCAGCTCCCTAAAGACTAAACAAATGAATTTTTAGGGAAGGGAGTTAGGAAGTACAAATGAAATTATAACTAGGAAGTGATCAGTTTCCCTAGCTTATGGTGATTGAACAGTAGAGTTATATGATTACGAATTGATATGAAACAACTGGCTGTAGATCATGTTGATGCTGATTGGTATGGCATAGTCGGGAAACAGTTACTTTTGCAATTTTATGGAGAGTTTAAAGGAGGAGAATTTATTTCTGGTCTTGATAACTGAGTTTTGGCTGAGATGGATAAGCAAAGAGAAGATCTGATCAGTAATGTTGTATGTGGCCCTTTAAATATCGATGCGTTTAGATGATATTTAGCTGGTTCAGTTTCTTCATCATCTCTATCACTAAAAGTACATTATTGGTCAAATCAAGTGCAGAGATTAGACATGCCTTTTTTAACTAAAAATAAGCTAATCTAACCCAAATTCATACTATAATGAGAACATGGGACCAGAAGTTAAAGTCATGTTTATCATTCATGTTTTAGGTCACAATTAGTGGTTGCAGACAAGGTACATCCATTATAGCTGTAGCCACATCACGGCTAGTATCCCCTGCCTCCTTGACATTTGCAACGCAACTTGTTTGTGTTCCAAAGTTTTTAAATCATATCATCTTTCTTAGTGAAATTCAAGTCTACATCAAGCTGGTGATGGCACCTTTTAGACATTTTGACTCTGTTTTCTCTATTAAACTGTTGTGCCCCTGTCTTTGATATCCTTCTAATGTTCTGGGCTTAACGGGTGCTTTTGATCTCCGTGAATTGAGATGGGACTATATGTTTGGATTATTTTAACGTTCCTTTTATATGCATGAAGATTATTGTTGTATGTCTACTTTTGACTTTAAAATTTTTTTCTTTTCAGGTCAGTGTGGATACAATGTTGGGAAGGTATTATGAACAATTTGACTGAAATAACAGATATGATGTCCTTTCTTGCTTCTTAGTTATATATATCTGTTTTCTTGTTGGTCTGTCAACCGCAACATTCGGATTTATGTCGATATTCATGCAGAACTTGGTCTTCATTTTTTTTTTATAAGGATATTCATTTAATCTGCTACATGTATAAACATGCTCGATTGAGTCCTAAAACTGGTCGCAAAAAGTGCGATTGAGTCCTAAAACTTTCAAAAAGTGCAATCAAATTTTAAAACTTGTTAAATTGGTGCAATCAAGTCCTTTCGTTAACACGGTCAGTTTGGCTAATAGAAAATATTGACGTGGCATGTTTATTATTTTCTCTCTCCTATGTGGCATTTATTATTATTATTTTTCCAAATCTTACTTAAGTTGGATTAAAAAAATAAAAAGGGTAAATAAAAAACCCAAATTGAAAAAGAAAGAAAGAACAATAGGGCCCTCGCCGGTGAAGTGCCTTGCCGTACTTTAAGGCCACGTAGGAGAGAGAAAATAATAAAAAAATGTCAGCATTTTCTGTTAACCAAATTGATGGTGTTAACGGAAGGATTTGGTTGCACTTTTTGAAAGTTATAGTACTTAATCGCACTTTAGCGACAATTTTTAAGACTTTTAGTGCACTTATCCCTTTATTTTTTTTTATAAGGATCTTCATCTAAATTGCAACATGTATAAATATGCTCGATGAAACAATATATTCTGGTTTTATTTGGTAATCCTCTCAGACTTGGATGTCATCTTTGTTAGACCCACCCATGTGCTTATCTGTCTGGTAGTGGGAGCTTTGTCTGGTGGTGGGACCCTTTTCTGAGATTCTACAGTTCTCGATACCCCGTTGCTTCATTCGCTTATGGAACCAAGTAACTAATATCTTCAAACATTTGGTACTGATGTCTGCTTGTCTCGTTGGTGTTTGTCAGGCTTTGGATGTATTACTCGATCTCTCTGCTTCCTCATGTGAGCAGTCAAGGAACTGTATAAACTTGGTTACTGATGTAGAAAGTAGAGAAGATACAAGATCTTCCTTAGAATGCAGTGAAAATGTGAGCAATGTTATTTTTTCTTTTATGTCGTTTATAGGTCGAAATCTTTATTGCTCCTCTTTTTCTCCCCGGATATTTTTTTGACGGAAATGTTTGGTTTGTGCTCTATGTGAATGCAGCTTGTTCTAAATTTTCAGCTGATCACTTTTATTTGAATTGGATTATTCTTGGGGCTTGTCCTCCTCACTTCTATTTACTGAATACAAATGCTTCTCATGCACTGTGTGGCAATTCTGCTTTGCTGTTGTATCCTGTCTTTTCTCTGTAACTTAAGTTATGCAGGCAGAGTGGGGTGTAACTTTTCCTATATAGAGCTCTAAGCATTAGATTTGATGCTATAATATTTTGGCCCAACTTTTGCTAGACTTATTTTGGCAAAGGCCAATGTATACATATGGATGCATAGTTCCTCTCGCTCATATATAAGTTCGTGCTTTGATTCAAAGGATCTTAAGCTCTGGAGAAACTAAGAATTATCTGATTAGCTTTTGAATAAGCAAGCTTTTTGCTGATATGCTTTGTTTACATTTTGCTGTAAATCTTCTTTAGCCTTTTCTGTTGTCTTACTTTGTCAAATCTGTCCAATCTCTCAATTTTTTTTGCTTTCTTATCTACAGTATAAAAGTAACTGTTAATATCTCGCTACAGTATGCAGATAGGTTATCTGATTGCACTTCCCAATCATATGAAAGTGAACCTCATGAGAATCCGTGGTTCATAAGCAGTGAGTGCAGGTATTACCTATCTTTGGGATATACCAAACTTTGCATATTCCTCTTTTACTTTCAGATCACAGAATTTAAGTTGTCATTTCAGCAACAATCTTCTGGACTAATGATTGAATGTTGTTAGATAAATTATGAACTTGAGGTGAGTATGTTGTGCAGAAGGTATTAAGAGTGTGGAATTCGGAAAATGATTTTTTTGCTTAACTTATTACCTCATAAATGTGGCTACTTCCTCGAGAAATTTTGTAATGATTGGTGATAATGATAAACCACTTCGTAGGCGAATTAAATCAGATTCTGGTGACAAATCTCCATGTTGATTAACCTTCAAGATGAAATAAATCTTGTCGATCTAGAAATATGATCTATAATGGGTGATTTGGGATTCCAGATAGTATACTGGGGAATACATTCACTCCTTATGCCTCTCGAAGGCTGTAAATTTCACAAGTGAGCGTGGTAACCAAGTGGCGAGGGCAGCTACTGTCTTTCCATGTTGTCACGAGTTCAACTGCGTGCAAAACAGTACTTCATGATGGGATGCCAGTTGGGCTACAAAGATGAGTTCAGCTTCAGATTCTCAAAGTCTTAACTCTGGGGACCCTTCTAGGGTCAAGACTCTGTGGGCATCTGCTATGGCTCAAAGCGGATATTTTCCAGGGGGTATGAGACTCCTATAGTAACACTTAAGGAGGGTTGGTCCAATTGATTGCTCTCTTCCTTACTTTTTTTGGACCTCCGAGTTGCATCATGTCACTTATCTTAACTATTCTATGTTCCTCTCGACTTACATTGATAAACCACATCAAGCATGAGCGACATTCATAGTTCAAAATATTTGTTCATATGTTTTCTTTAGTTCCTTAGTTTTCTCGTAGAGCATACTAATGTGATGTCGCTACTGAAAAATTTCATTGATGCTTCGGTCTACTAGTTCCATGTGAATCTTATGAAATCTGCATCCTCAAGGATAATTTTCTTAAAATGGTCATTTATGTTCCTAAATGTGTTTGTTATGATTGTAGGAATCATTTTGACGTTCCTTCTGGTAGATCTATTGAATCTAATGTTTCTCAAGAAGTGTTGGAATGCCTTTACAAGATATCAAAAAGCCCCCAACATGAACCAAGAACTATGAACTGGAGGCATGTAGCAAAGAAGATGAACACTTTTGGAAATGAGCTTGAGTCTCATGAGGAAACTATTGGTATTTTTCTACTTTATATCTGCCTAATTTGGGAAGAAAACCATTTCTTTTTGCTTAATTGGCATCTCTTAATGTTGTCAAAACTTGAGGATGAGTTTTGGCTAGTCCAATATCATGACTATTGCCTGAGAATATTAACAGTTATTAGGCTGATTGGCAATTGCATACGTTGTCACGTCCAAAAGTGTAAATGGTTTTGGGCCAGTTTCATGTGATTATTCTTGGTTCAACCATTTGAGTGAATTAAAATCTCTTCAATGGCTCATGCAGACCAAAGAAGGTGAGGGCTTGTTTGTTTACACTTGAGCAAAAGCAAAAAAACACATTTTTACTTTCCACAAATTTTAAAATTGAGTGTTGTGAAAGTTTCGGTTAGTTTTGGATTTAAATAAATTTCAAAGTTGCATGGGCCGCAAGACTTAGATTAAGCAAAAAGAAGTAAAAGCCCAAAAATAGACAGCCTGCGTATATTTGTAGCTGACCGAGAATGACTTGTGAGACCCAAACCAAAAATAATGCCATTGCTCAAGTTCATAACTATATACTTCTAGTCGATGAAGAATCTGATCTTAAGGAAATGATATAAAGAAAACCTCAAGTACTTCAAAGAATCATCGGATGAGCCATTTTAATTGTGGCCCTATCTTCATAATCGTCGTGTAGTTCTTTCAGTCATTGCTCTTTTGTGTCATCTTGGTTGAAGTAGCCAAGGAAAATTAAAGATGAGAAATGTATGTAAGCCATATTTACTTTCATATCTATGGAATTGTAGCCAGAGGGGATGAATACACTGTTCTCAGGAAAGATGCTGAACAACACTGGGAGTCGATGAAATCCTCTTATCAAAAGGTAAGATGCTACCTTTACTTTGATCTTTGCTGGCTATAAGAAACTCTGTCATGATTTACAGGGTGATTCGTACTGAATGGACTGATGAGTGGTCACATATTTGCAGGCTGCAGTTGCTTATTCTAAAGGGGCAAAGGGGTATGCTGCCGTCCTTTCTGAGGAGGTGTGTGTCTTTAGTTTAGAATTGTTTATGCTAACAGAATCTGTACTTTCTTTATTTCAGAACTCTACTTGTAGATCTCAGCCATTTAATCATTGAAATGAAATGCTGAGAAAGTGCCACTGTTTTTAGCTTGAATTTTAATGGCATGTTATTTGTTTTTGTGGTTTGAGGTGATAGGCATTTTGGAGGATGGGAATGTTATACTAGACTGCTAATTGTTTAAAACCTAATCGTACTCATGTTATTTGTTGTAAAATTTAAGTTCGTGAGCTGCCCATAGGTCTGTTGAGGGTATTGCGTGGCAAATGGGTGGGATGGGTTTTATGTGGTTAGACCCAAATATTCCATTTAACTCATATTTACCCATTTTCATGCAAATAAAAGTTGCGCGACGCATACCTAACCCGACCATAACTGAACCGTACCCACTCAAATAACCAACATGTATGGGTTTCTTATGCTTTAAAGAAACTATTTTCCAAGGATATGGGTGCTGGGACCCGGGTTTCGCCAGCGCAACCTGCGGTCCAGCCCCAGATCCGAACAGGCCCTCCTGGGCCCGGCTTTGGCAGTGCCCCAAGTCAGGCCCTGAGGTCCCGGGCCCAGCTAGCAAGGACTTAGGGTCCAGCTGTTAAGGACTTGGTTAATGCCGGTGATTTGGACGAGGAGGGTGCAAACATTGGGGAGTCGGGTCCAGCCCTGGGGACTCATATAGTTTGCATATAATGGGTGTTTTTATTCTTAACAAATTTTTGCCTTACCCATATCTACTTTGTATATGAGTTAGAAAATGAGTCTCTGATTCATATTGCCACTTCTAGTTGAAGGTAGGAACTTGAATCCTAGTTTAGATTTTTTAACTATCTGTACCCTTGGAGTACAACAACCTTGGAGGTTTTACCACCCCCTTTGCAGATGTGGATCTTGGGTCAACGGGGTGAATGTTCTATCAGAACTTGGAACCCAAGGCACACAAAATTCATGGCGCCTAACCGTGCTCACCTAATCGTTATGCTTGTTTGCTGGTTCTTTGTTCGATTAATAAAGTGCATTATCCATCCGTCAGAAAAGATAATGGATAATTGACAAGAGAGTTTCAGGTCATGCAAGAAAGGTCTTGGTGGTAATGGAGTGATCCAATGAAAGATTTTAAAAAATTTTCAGCATTTTGATTGAAAATTTTGGAAGAACTGTGACCTAATGGAATAAGTAGTTCCCACGGCCAAATAATGCACCATGTGTAACATTCATTATGAGGACTTAGGCTCAAGAAGAGAAGAATTGAAAATGGAATCCTAAGTTTAAGTTAGAGAGATGCAGTAGAAAAAAATTGGATGCCAATACGCACAGTGTAACTTAATCGAAGGTAGTTGTAGTTTGATGCTAATTGAATGGACAGGTACTTGATATGACTTTTCATCTTTCTTTAATTGTGAGTTCGAAACCTAGTGTTCAGAAGATCTTGAAGAGAACTCTTTGATACTTTCCCTTAGTTTTTATGTATTTTGTGTCAACTTAGAAATAGTTTGCAGAAGTATTTGCTTCTACGTTGTTCTATTGCTTCCAGTCGTTTCTTTTAATCTGAATGAATGATCAAAGTTTTATATTGGAATCTTTTAGGGGAAGAAGTACTCTAAAATGGGTCGACAGGCAGAAGAGAGGGCAAGCCAGGAGATATTTAGAGCTAGGTCAGTGTATTGTGCATGATTTTATGTATCAGATTTAATTTTGTCTTCTGAAATTTCTGTGTGGACACTGGTGCACATAATCTGCAGAAACAAGAACATAGAGAATGTGATAACAATCGATTTGCATGGGCAACATGTCAAACAAGCAATGAGGCTCTTGAAATTTCACCTGCTATTGCCCTGTAAGAGATTACTGATTCCTGGATGTTGACATTTCTCTGCCTTAATTTCAATCTCTCGTGAAAACTTTTTGCTTATTGATCAGTTGGCTGGGTATGCCTGGCTTGTTTTTGCAACAATTCTGAGAATTTCTTGTACCGTTTTTTGGTTCTTCTTAGCTATACAGAAACTCAAGGTAATAACAGGCTGTGGGTCGCATGGTGTGGGCAAGTCAAAGCTGAAACAGTCGGTATGAGTTAACTTCTGACTTGAATGAACTGTTCCTTTTTCTGCGTTGATCTAGAATTGGTGATCTTTATTGTTCAATAACATTGACTTACAAACGTCCCTGATATGCCTCTTCATTCTCAAATTAGACTGCACAGGTTGTAATAAACCTGGGTACCCACATGCAAGAATTGTTAGGACACGAACTGTTGAAGAGAAAAAATAGAGAAATGGAAAACCTATTCTAAATTAGAAAGGGAAAAACCATGGTGTCGCACTAGGCGATTTCTTCACTATCAGTATCAGTATTAGAGTTACAAGTTTCAAGGTTACAACTACAAAAGTTATTGCCAAAATATATAATAGGAGTCTATGGCATCCATAGAGATGATGAAAATTACATGTATGCCATAGCAGCCGTAAAAAGCTCTATTCTCTTCTTTAACTTGAAAATTACATGTATGCCATTAGCAAGAAAAGCTCTCAGCTTTAATATTACTTTCCTCTATCAGACTCTACAACTCCATTCGAGAATGCTGTTGGAAAGTTAATGAAAGCTTAAGCAAGTGAATTGATTAGAAGTGTGCTTGTCTATCTGGCATAGCTCTAATAATTTTCTGGTGGCAGATAGTACAGGTAATTACCATAAGTCAGTGGGGCTGAGGTGGTGCTGTTGACATGTATTGGTATAAGCTTTTGAAGAGTGTCAAGTAGCTTCGCTTGATTAGCCGAAATTAGGCTAATATAATCTCTCTGTTCCTCTTCTAAAATTAAGAACTTATTGGGAAAACGGGAAATTTGGATTGACACCTTAAATAATGCTGTACCAAGGATTGTATTTTCTTTCGTTCCAGATTGAAGGAAGCTTCCTCTAACCATGCCTCTGATTGGTGGATATTTGGGTGATTTTCACGTTTTGTAATCCACCAATCAGAAGACTGGTTCGAGGAAAGGGATGGAGGAAAACACAGAAGAAGCTTAAAACTGCCCAACTTCCTGTTGTTTTAATTCAGTTTACTGATGTTGGTAAAGTTAATATTAGTTGATGTCTAGACTGATTTTGATTGGGATGGGGCTCTTTCTTATTTTAGATCCGTGTGAAGACAATATTATTTGCCACGTGTAGGTTGTTAGACTCATAGAAAGGGAAGGTATTGAATGGAGCGAGGAGAACCAAGGAATGGTGGTCATCAAACTTGATCAACGCAGAAATTTCAGCTTTGTAGATGCTGATAGCGACAGCGATTAAGTAAAATTTGCAGGCAAAACTGATCGCAGAACAGAAAGCTGGTTTTTGCATTCGTAACTGATCCAGGAGAATCTGACTCAGCTGTATAAAATACGATAGAATTACTTTTCTGACCGTGTCCTCACGTGGGCTGATGTCAGATGTATTAGTCAGTCAGTGGTGATGTAGCTTGTAAGTCACGTTGCAGGTCCTCTTGTTGAAGCAGAAATCCTCTTGTAATCACTATGCAGCGTAGAGTAGAGAGATGAAAATAGCAGCTTTATTCAAAATAAGGTGCAGACTGTAACTCATCTTCTGATATATTCACTGTGTATAACTAATGTAACCAGATTTAACTTGAGATTTGTGATATGGTTATGGTATTGCCGATGGAATCGGACCAAGTCCGCCTATCTCGGGATATTGGTGAGCCAAAATCTGTTCTGCTCTTCAGATTGCAAGGTCAGTCAAGAGATGGTAATGGTGAGTTTACTGGTGGCCAAATCACTGGATGCCTCTGATGTTTGATCATTGAGTAGAGACAGTAACCAAGTGTTGTAGTGACTTAATAGGTATTTAAGAGCAATCCACCTTTTTTTATATCCATTTTGCTACATTATGCCGTAATTTCCGCGTGTTTCGATAGTCAGATGATTTTTATTAAAGCACTGATTACATGTAACACGAAATGGAGAAAATGCTACCTAGCTCTGTCAATTTCCAATTCGTTATCGTCTCAAAAATTTCCGCGCTAAAAACTTATGCTTTTGGAAGCCGCATCCGTCCATGGAAATGGAAAATCATGCGCATGCAGATATTTTAATGTTCACTTTGTTCTGGCCGAGGTTGTTTACGAATGTGTTCACTTTGTTCCGTCCGAGGTTACTTTCCAGATATTTTGTCCTTTTCGAATATTTTGGTATTTTCCGGTCCGTCGAAAATATCCTAGCACCCAATTAAATCATTAATCAATGACCATTATGTTAGTCAGGGGATGAAATATTATATTTTCCCGATTTGATCCCACCAGAAGATCATTGTTAAACAATGCGATACGACCTACCATATATTTACCTATGTAACCCTGTGTGGTACAATATGCACAAATACGTACGGCATGACCAACTTCAACTTCACGAGACTTGCAGAGCTAGCTTTTATCGAGCCGGAAGAATTAAGGAATTATTATGCAAATGATCCTGAATTTTGACTTATTATACAATATCATTTCTTAATTTTTGATTTGAGCAATATGGTCCCTGAATATTTAATTGTATTTAATTTAGTCTTTAGACTAAACGAAAATATTCAATATTATCTTTTTATCGATTCAATTTCAGGAATAATATTTAATATTGAATATCTATACGTCACATGGACCCACGTTTACCTTTAGTGCAAGTCGGTTTGGCTACAACGTTGCACCGGTACGAGTCACCGGCGGCGACGATCGCACGTTTCGGCACCAGATACAAAAGGCTCGCTCTTACGTCATTAGAAATTTCGCGAGTTGAGAGAGATGTGCATTGCCGTGATTCCACTTGCAGTCACGCATGCATCGATGCGCGCGTGAAAATCGGTCCGGCCGCCGTCATCCATGGAGGAATCCGCCGCCGCTAAGCCTCGGAGAACCACCACCAACGCCAACACCGACAGCACCACCACCACCACCACCACCACCGTCGCCACCGCGGATCGCCCGGCGCCGGAGCCCGGCGGCGGGGAGGACGCCGGCCCGGAGGGCGGGGGATGCGACGTCGAGGTCTGGGAGATGCTGAGCGCGAGCTTCAGGCAAGTGCAGTCCGCGCTCGACCGGAACCGGGCGCTCATCTCGCAGGTCAACGAGAATCACCAGTCCAAGGTTCCCGACAACCTCGCGAAGAACGTCGCGCTGATCCGCGAGATCAATGGGAACGTCTCGAAGGTGCTTTCGATATACTCGGATTTGTCGGTCAATTTCTCCGGCGTCGTGTATCAACGCCGTGCCTTGCAGAACGGTGCCGGCGGAAGGAACGGCGGAAAGCTGGAGAGCTCGGGGGCCTGATCGCATCCATCGATTGAGCGATGATGGTTTATCAGTAATATCAATCACTTTAAGCTTGTGCTTCTTGAGCTTTGATCGAATTTCAATACTCTCTTGGTCAACAAAGTTGACCTTGGCTCGTTTCTAGCTGTGTCTGGTCTTGCGAAAGTAAGTCTTAGATGTTTGGCTGTTCGTGTCGGTGAGTAGTACTGTCTTTCAATTGGAGCCAGCTCTGTCGTGGTCAATCGCGAACTTGGTACTCATGTGTTGCGTTTGTTATGCTTCTTTTGTATTGTAAGGACGCTGACTGCGGGACTGCTTCTCTTCATTACTAGCCCCGCACCGCCGAGATATGAAGGTACTTATGTTCTATTGGGTCGCCTGCTTTTTTGTTTTCGTGTTTTTTAATTCAAAGCCGAGATATTAAGTTCTTCATATGAGTGGGAAAAGGAGTCGGTGTACATTGTATTTGAAATCGTGGTAATTGGAGAAGATTGAGTTCTAGAATGTTATTAGGAATATCAGGGCCGAGAAGCTGCCAGACGATCATATGGTGTGTTTGGATAGGTACTATTTTTTTATATTTTGCATCTATCAGCTCTATGTCAACCTTATTTTCTTGCTGTGATAGTTTGTAAAAGTTCGCTTAACTGTAGTCACAAGGGTCATGAAAAAGAGCTTTTGAGTGATAGTCTGCATTTGCTTTGCCGAAGAACAGAAGCAGGGGGAGATGTTCAAATTGCTGTGCTTATTCATCTTTGCTTCGTAGAGTCAGTTTTTCCATGGCTCTAGACGACTTGAAAAGCAGAAGCTTTGGAAAAGCCTCTGAATGAATGTTTTTGCGTGGTAGCCTAAGTAAGTACGATAGCGTCCTGTTTTTGGTGCGCTCTGGTTTGTCGATGCCACTAGGTTCAAGATTGGAAGTTCTGCAAAAGCTCCGACAATCAATTTGAGAGGTAAAAGTGCATCAGGCTGCTGCTTTTGGTATACTTTCATCGATGAAGTGCGTCGTATTTAAATCTAAATTTATAGCGAATTATATTGATGTTTATTGAACTTGAATGAAGTTAGTGGCAGCTAGAAGGATCCTTTTATGTTAAATGCTTAGAAACCCTTCTGCCATCAGGATATGTTAGAGAGATGGATCGATTTAATTTTAGATGTAATCATGCAATGAGCTTTTGTATGACTCTGTGGATGCTGTGGTTGGTAATAATTGAAGTTTTATGGTTTTGAAATCGAGTTGGATGTACTGAGGTGGGTTTAGATAATGGCTCATTTGCTGATCACTCGTCATACCATGAAGAAGTTCCAGGAGTACAAAATTCTCTGTGAATTGGCAACTAAAGTAAGTTTTCATCGAAATTATTCTTGTACAGAATAGTGAATTGTTACAATGCGGTAACTTACTTCATACCCTAAATGTTTCTGTCGATATGTTGTGTGAGCTTAATGTTGCTGATATCCTGTGGAAGTTAGAATGATGGTGACATCATTGTGTTCTCTAAAAAGGATTGATGCTGGTAAGATGTATAATATATTCGACAAGGTTTAATGTTTTCACTCCAGCTTTCTGATTATCAAATGCTATCATCCACTATCATCTGTCGAGGCTGACTATAGAGAAGTGACTCCATGTAGGGGAGGTCCAGACGGTGCCTCAGTTGTGAGTCTTGTGACAGGGTATATGTAGGGGTAGCCATTGAGTGCAGTAGGAAGAATTCATAATTATCATTCGGTTTTAATCAACGGCAGTGGTGATGCCAGTTAAGGCTGAAAAAGTGGCTGCTTGCTGCTTGCTGCTTGCTCTTAGGTTGTCAACGGTTTTGAAGCAGAATTCGTCAGGGAGATCACGGTTCATTTTCCTTGTGCATTTTCAGTTGCTCTGGCATCAGGCATATGAATTGTGCCTGTTGATCCATTTCGATCCGTTACCATGAGTTGCATTTCAGCAGTGGGAATGAGGTCGAGCAGATCTAGAGAGCATTCTCATTCACAGAGAGACTTGTGAGATGAGATTCCATCCTCCTTTGTCCTTCTTGTTTGTCATTAGCACATTTCAATTGGTTGAAACTTTCCTTCTTGGTGAATATATCTGTTTCTGCACATCTTATCAATGTACTACCATCGAGATCACTTGCTCCGTGTTTGCGGTCTCTTTAACGTCTTCATCGGAGAGTAAATCCTATCTTCTCGTCATTGGATGATGCATAAGTTGTGTCGGGATTCAAGCATTCACTTCTTGGTGCACCGTGTACTCATGTTGTTATTGGTTTCATATCTGTGACTGTGCTTCGCAATTATGCTTTAGGGACTCTGGGGCTGTAATGCTAGATATGCTTCTCTGGGAGCTTGAAGTGGCCAAACAGTTGCATAGACCAAGAATTAGTCCTTTCATTTCAGGCAATAGTGCTAAAATTCGAACGCTTGCATTCATGAATTTTTTTGCAATTAGGTCTTGATTAGGTTTCTTACCCATAGGGGGGCCCAGGAGATCGCTAATTCATTCGCTTATTTGCAATTAGATCTTGATTAGGTTTCTTATTTCTGTGTTTCTCCTAGCATTGAAGTAAAATCCCTAGCTTCTAGTAAAGACAACCATCCAGGAGAGGAATAGTATGCCCCACCCATGGAAAATGACGAGTGGCAACTGGGTTTAGCTTTGGGGTTTTGGTTGCGACCTATTGGTTTTGACTCTGGCATCTTCCTAGCTTTGATTTCTATGAGATTTTATAGTCAAAATTTGCAGCTTCAAATCAAAGCATCATCATGATCACTTAAGAAGCAGCACAGGCGTAGGAGGCAAGTAATGTTAGTAATCTATTGTTTTGTATTCTTTAATCACCTTCACATGACGAATTTGGTGTAAACAAAAACAAGCACGTCACATTCCACTCCTCGATTTGGAACAAGAATCTTCATGCTTTCGAGGATGGCTTGTTGCCTTGCACCGAGCCTCCCAAAAGAGAAGAAGCACTTGATGGTCTCGCTCGTCTTTCGACTTCGGCTCCCCGTGCCAGCCTTTACCGTCGAGCCAGTCGTCTCTTTTAAGTCCTTTCTCACAGGGTCCTCCTCTATCACGGCCGTGGTGAATTTCTTTCACTCAACATCCCTGGCAAAAAATTCTTTTATAGATTAGAGATGATGTAGACCCGCTTAGCAAAACTCTTCCTTTTGCAGAAATTATTCATGTGGGCAAACCTCCTTTTTAAGTTCACTAAACTGATTGTCCCAACTGTTGTTTCACCTCTACGACGAATATACCATATTAATGTATTTAGTTGGCACTCCCCATAATTATTAAATCGAGATGCGCATCGTGAACAGAAAATTTAAATCTATGAATCGTGAATCGAGAAATCTAATTGAATCGTAAAATTCGATAGAGTAACTAAAATTAGTATTTTGTATCAAAGACACTAAGACAGTTGTGAATTCTATAAACACTGTTAAAAAGTATAAAACTTTGGGTAAGAATTATGATTTAGGAAAAAGAAAATCTCAATTCTTTGTTACTATGATGATCATAAGAAGATGTAATTTCTTGGTGTACTCATTTCATTCACCATTGCATCATATAGTCCAAAATTTGCTTTTGATTATTACGTAACTATCAAAATATGATGTACGTGGTAAAAATACATCATTCGTCAGGTAAAACATATAGAAAATCGCATCGATAAATGCGTGTACTTACAATTCAGGAGATTGGCAATTCACTTAATATGCAAAATCTTGAATCTGACACATACGACATAGATCGAGAATCGCACGATTCTAATAATTATTGTGGACCCTATAGTCATGTGGAACATCATTGTCACGTGATAGTATAGTGGCCCATGCCAATCTGTCTCGAAGTCAATCCTCAAAACCCACTCCGGTCTTATTCCGATGGTAGCACCACCATCCTATCAATCAAAATTAGTGACATGCCTTCTCGAGAACCTGCCAATTATGTCTTCACTAAAGACACATGCTGGCAGTTTATCACATTAGAGCACAATGATTGGATCCAAATATTATTGATATATACTTATACTAGATATATATATATATATATCCAAATATTATTGATGTATACTTATACTAGATATATATATATATATATATATATATATCAATTCGTTATATCTTCAAATATACATATATATTAGTTATATATTATTTTTAACAAATTACAAATGAGGTTGCTTGCGGCTTGCCATATAAGAACAAATGAGGAAAGATTGGTTTTGAGGGAAGGTTATATGGCATTCTCACTTGTTGTGACCATGCATTATTTAACTCTCTCTTTCTTTCCCCTTAAATAATCTAGCGACATGCGCCCGAGATTTGGTTACTTAGGGCGCGAATGGTAACCATTCGCTCCGTAAATCAAATTCTTGCCGAAATTGATTTCGGAATTCTTTGCTTGAAATTGATTTCGGAGGAGAAATCTGTTTAGTAAAACATGACTAATTCCGCTCCGAAACTGTTTTGATTTGTTGATTTTTTTGCACCTAAAAAATTTAAATTTTACTCAAAGTGGGTTCCACATGTATTATAAAGCCCATTCAGAAAGTTTTGAAATTTTTTATTTTTTTAATTTTTTGGGCACCAAAAAATTTAAATTTCATTCAAAGTGGGTGGCCACCGTATTCTAAACCATTTTGTGAAGTTTTGAATTTTTTTATTTTTTTATTTTTTGGGCACCTCAAAAATTTAAATTTTACTCAAAGTGGGTGGCTACGATATTCTAAGCCATTCTGTAAGTTTTGAAATATAAATTTATTTTTATTTTTTGGGCACCTCAAAAATTTAAATTTCACTCAAAGTGAGTGGCACACGGTATTTTAAGCCATTTTGTGAAGTTTTGAAAATTTTTATTTTTTTATTATTTTTTTTTTTAAGACCTCAAAAATTTAAATTTCATTCAAGTAGGTGGCACAGGTATTTTAAGCCATTTTGTGAAGTTTTGAAATTTTTGATTTTTTTTTACCTCAAAAATTTAAATTTCACTCAAAGTGGGTGCCACATGTGTTTTAAGCTATTCGTGAAGTTTTGAAATTTTTATTTTTATTTTATTTTTTTAAAAAAATTCACCAAATTTTATATTTTCCCGAAATCTGACTTTTTTATTTTCTGAAATTTTTATGAATTTTTCTAGAATTTTTCAATTTTTATGCATTTTAGAAAAAAAAATTATGAAAAATAGGGAGAATGCATTTCGAAATCAGAAACTACAAAAAGTAGCTTCTCTTTTCTTGCCAAAACTCATTCCGATCGAATCGAAAATAATGCGTCTCGGAATCAAGTATTTTTAACAAACGCATTTTTATTCAGAATCTGAAAATCGCTCAGAATGCGTTAAATTTTTAACAAACGTCGTTTGTTGAATGCATTTGAACAATTTTTATTCGGAATGCATTCATGCGCACCCTTAGGGGCTGATCTGCAAACCCCCACAAGGAAGTCCCAAGTTTTGGGAGTGTACAGGTGGCACTGATCCATGATAGTTTGCGTATAGTATGTGGAATTCGAATGAATGACGTCTGGCTCCTTAGCTGGAAATCCTCAACGTCTCTACCAACTGCGGTATTTTACTTGAAATGCAACACCAAACACATAAAAAAAATATCGATCTTCGCCTTTTCTTTGAATTCATAGCATCACTTAAAGGCACAAAAATTATTTATGTCCAACCTTGCAAAAGTAACGTATCTGATCTTCGAGAATATTTACATTCTATCTATATCTATATTTACTTCAGGGTTACGATTATTTGCAATTGCCCCCACTCCCCCCTCCCCTCAACCCCAAATTTTTTTTTTTTTTTAATAATTCCACTATAGAAAGGCTTAACATAACAAGTCCAATGCAAGGAGTGAGGCGGGGTAGTAGAGTAGCTTCCGGTTGTGACCAACCTAACTAATAACATGTCCAGGTCACTTCAATAACTATGTCAATGCCGTGTGTAGCTCATTCGAATGGAATGGTTATCCTGCCGTATGTTTAATAGCATTTGCGAGAGGGCCATTCCTATTTGAATTTGTCTATATTCCTATGGAATCACTGCTCCATCTAGTTGTTATCACACGATCGAAATGCTCCTTTAAGAGTCATGTCATGATCTCATTTGGTACAAACATCGAGTCCCATGACATTTCATCGAACAGATAAACATCTATTACTCAAAAAACTCAACAAAAGACGCAGACGTTTCACGTTATCTTTACACCTTTTGATGACGGCCTCGCGTGCTCATTAGCGCAATTCTCCGTCACATCATGGCGAGACAACTTTGAACGTAAACGGGCGGACGACCAATAAGATTACTTCGTCGGACCGACGAGCCCGTTGTTTTTTGAGGACATCCACAACGAACTAACTACCCGTCGCCGAGACAACTACCATTCCTCCGACCTGCCAAGAAACAGAGTGCCACCGAGTGGGACTGCTTGGTGAGGCTCCCCAGCCCTCCCCCACCACCACCACCACCACCACCACCACCGCCCCCCTGCATCAGCAATGGCTGGTTCAGTCCACGACCCTCCAAGGTATGCCCCCAAGCCCCCAGACCCATGAACCCGAACATTGCTCTTCTTCTTCTTCTTCTTCTTCTTCGTTCTCCATTCCTCTCTCTCAGACATAGCAACAACCGCTGAGCGCCTCCGGATCACAGGCCAAATCGACCACCCTCCCTCTGTTCTCAGCTCATAAGGTTTCTTGTTTCGCCGAATGGAGGATGCGTCGAATCCCGAGCCGCGCGAACCCGTGGCTTCTTCTTCCTCCTCCTCTTCGGTCGCGGCCGAAAGCCCACCGCCTTCCGCCCCGTCGACCTCGCGGGTCGAGGGCGAGGGCGTCGAGGGCGATGAGATCGAAGACGTGCATCTCCACCACCTCTACCTCCGCCGCCACGACCGGCGGCGGCAGTGGTTGCGGCGGCCTCCTCGCGTGTCGTATCGGGTCAACTTCACCTTTTCCAATGTGGCCTCTTCAGAGATGAGAGACGATGTCTGGTCCTGCCTCGTAGTTCTCGTTGTCTTCTGGTTCTTCGGTCCGTTTTCCTTTTCCTTCACTCTCGACTGCATAATTGTATATGATCTCGTTGTCTCCCCAGCATGTTCTTTGAAACGATGATTGGAATTAATTCGACAATGTCTAGCGCCTATCGATAGTTCTTGCGTTCGAAGGTTTGCTCTTTTCTGTTCGATCATGTGTTAAATTCCGTGATTCGAGAAGATTAGGTTGATACAGTTAGTTTTCGCCAGCAAGAGCTCTTGTTTTGGTCCTTGATATGATATTCTGATTATTCGTTAGTACCAGAAGATACAGTAATTCATTTTCTCCCGTGCGTGTTCTTCAATGCGAGGAACGAACTAATTCGGAAAAGCCTAGTGACTCGTATACGATCAAAGCTTGCTTTTTTTTTTCTCCAATTGTATTTACTTCCCAGATTCGAGTGCATCCAGTCGATAGCTTGCAAGAGCATAAGCTTGTATTGACTTTACGCTTTGTTTGGCTTGAGTGGTGCTTGTTCAAGCACAGAACTGATCGACTCGTTTTGGTTTTCTCCTCCTACTTGTCACCAGCAGCATCTATGACTTTGATTCTTGGGTTGTATGGATCTATAAATTTAGAGTTGGGGCCAAATTGCTCTCGGCTTATACAGACTAATCCTATATTTGTGCAGTCCATTAAGGTGATGAGTCGCTTTTCATTTCTTTCTCTCGAGTTTTGATAGTTTGGCTGCCTGAAGGGCTGTTTGTGTTCTCTAGTGACCTTGTTAACTTCTTGAACAGGTCGAGGAATTAGATGAATCAAAATCTGGTCCCATGCTGTATGGTTATTCCAAACCTCCACTCCTCGATGTCGAAACAACCTGGACAGAAACACATAATGTATCTATAGCAGCCAACTTTCACAAGGCATGATATCATCTACTAAATTGTTGATCTTCTCCTTGGTACCTCATCTTGTTGCCCTCATCTTCCATTTGAGTGCTGCCAACGTTCTGATCAGTGTATTTAACTGATTGTCTTGCAGGAGTGGATACACTTCCTGAATGAAGGATCAAAAGTACATGTCTCCTACAGTGTAAAATCTCCGTTGCCTGTATCCCTAGTGATTGCCAGAGGTAAATACAAGTTTCTGTCGGAACTAAATCCAACAAATAGGGCAATTTCTACTAAAAGTTTCCTGTTTCAGTTGGAGCATTTTCTATCTGACTCTATCTACTTGAGGCTCTTATTTGCAGGCGACTGCTTAAATTTTTTGATTGATCATCCTATCTGATAATTGGTTACACAGCTACTTGCATGGTCTGAGAAAATGTGTTCTTCTTTTTGACTAGGATGATGTTTTCCTGGTTAAAACCTAGTTCCTTTATCAAATGTTATCCTTTGTCGTTTCTTTGGCAACTGCAACGATAATGCCTGAAATTGTGGCCTGACATAATGCATCTGCAATTTTTTGTGCTAGTGAATGCTACTACTGGTTTATGAGTCGAAGTGGATCAGTTTGTTTTCAGTTTCTTCTTTTCTGTACCACCCTGACCTAAAATTCCTATAAAATTTGCAGGCAGAGAAAGCCTTGTTGAGTGGATTGAGGATCCATCTTATCCAAATACAACACTATCTTGGAATATAATATACGGTAAAATTTCTAATCTAAGAGACTCCTCTGACCACTTGTTCAGATAGGCTTTGCTGATATTATATCACTATGCAGGGATGGGCACAGTCCAGCAAGAATTTTCTACATCTTCTAGTTATTATATTGCCGTTGGTAACTTAAATTCAGAGGAGGTGAAGGTAACATTACCGATTATGCGTGTCTGACATTCTAGCAGAATCAACTGTAAAAACTTATCTTAAATCACGTAGTATCTGGAAAAAGGAAAAAGAAGGATGTAGATATACATCAATTAGTGAGCATGAGATGGTTACTGTTAGGAAGTTACTTGACTGGAAGTTTAGCCAGTAAGCTTTATGACTGGGATTATATCTTGTGTAAGAAATTCGAAACTATTTTTTTCTTGCGCCAAGAAGCAGAATTTAAATGAGCATGTCTAATGAGGTATTCAAGGAAACTTGATATCGTCTAGATTGAAGGGCTTACTTACTAGAAGAGGCCTATCAATGTACTCAAAATACGGCTTTCTTAAATGAGGATAGTTTCTAGGCCAAGGCAAACCCCGTGTGTTGAGCTACGTATCTCTAAATGAAATATCATCCCGTGTTTTGGAACATAGTAGTTAATGCGCACAAAATTTTATGACTATTTAGTGCTTGACTTAGCAAACTACAAAGAGGCGGTTTCATGGTGTAGCAGATTTTAGCAGAGGATGCTCCTCATCATCTTGCAAAACAGAGCGGTTAACATGATAAATGGTTCTATGCTTTTCTAGATGATTGAATGAAGAAGGCATGCATTTTACATTTATCTAACATAACTATTTCCTTGTCATGCATTTGCTGACATATTTGGGTGATAAACTAATGTACCTATCTGTTTTCACAGGTAGAGTTGAAGTTCACTGTAAATGCTTTTCTCTATGATACAAGCCAGGCGTATTATAGATGCTCCCTTGGAAACCTCTCATGTAGCTTGAAGCTCTTTCTTCTGAGGGAAAATGCCGCTGTTCTGAGTTCTCCAGGATTTAAAGAGGTACAGAAGCTGTAACCGTAGGAACTCCCTGCTTGTCGATCTTTACTTTTTACATATGGAAATTTGTGACTTTATAATTAGGGTTCCCCTGACAACAATTGGTACATCAAAGTTTCCTATGGTCCACGGTGGATCACTTATTTTGTTGGATCAGGTTCTCCTTCCTTCTTTCTCATCAATTTACCTGTAATTTCGTGGGTATGGTCACGCTTATGTTGAGGCTTTTCTTCTTGTAGGTGTTATGACCATTCTCCTACTGTTAGCATTCCGACTTTGTAACGTGTTCCAATTTAGCAGTGGAGAAAGTACAGGACTTCAACCGGGACAGATGGAAACTGAACGGGCACCGTTGCTTTCTCCTAAGGAGGATGACCTATCAAGCTGGGGTTCATCTTATGATTCCGTATCGCATGATGAGGAGGATTTGGAAGAGCAGCTTGCAGTCACTGCTCTTGAAGGAAAGCCATTTGGAGAAGGAGAAAATCACAGCAACCCCCGCGGTCTCTGCGTCATTTGTTTTGATGCCCCCAGGGATTGCTTCTTCCTTCCCTGTGGACACTGTGCTGCATGCTATGCATGCGGATCAAGGTAGACATATCTCACTACTCATGGCAGTTAATTGTTTTAGAGGCTCACACGTTACTACTTGTTGATGTATGGGAAAGAACATGATCGTCTTCCCATTGCTAACAAGTACCCATGCGATTAAGACACTAGCTGTCCAATTTATAACTTTATATGTGCTTTCTATGCATCATGATATGGGAGTCCTTTTCAAGATCTTTAGATGTTTACTGACCTTTTATTTCTTCAGGATTGCGGAGGAAGATGGTTCTTGCCCCATCTGTCGTAGGAAAATGAAAAAGGTTCGAAAGATTTTCACCGTTTGAGCAGAATTCAAGCTTTGTGCAGGCAGGCACTTTCAGTTCAGTGGTTCACAGCCATGTGTTTCAGATGAACATGTAAATTCTTCTGATACGTACTTGTATAAAGTTTGAAGCAGTGATCGAAATAGTCTTTTGTGCGTGGCAGTCATTATCTGGGCTTCGTTCGAAATGACCAATAATTTAGATTGGTTAGCAACATAGGCAGCCCTTCACTGGAGAGAAGAATGCAGTTTGGCATTCTGTGGTCAAAAGAGAAATGATTCTAAACTTTTTAATTTATAACGAAAGATTCACGTTCTCTTTACAACTCAAAGTCGGGGATTACTATCGTATGTGCGCTTATTTCCTAAAATACGGCTATTCCCCTGCTCATTGACGCAAGAGAAGGATAATAGATGAGTCTGGGCATTTTCCGTTTCTTCTTATACATACCGAGTATAAAGCAGGTTATCAGCCAATTGCTTTGTCAACGGTTTATTTATTCGAAACCTTAATCTGATCTCAAATTCTTCAGTTTTGCTGATATGGATTTGATAGTAAACACGACGCTCGAGAGACATTTGCCAGTCTCTGTTTGAGGTCGTGAAGGTAGGTAAACAAACCAATGCAGACAAACTTTTATCGATGCTGAGATTTCTTTTAACGCCATTCACTGGTCGCCGTTTGAGATTGCTGTCTGATGCTCCTTAGTTGGAAGATCTAAAGTGGAACAAAATTTACTCGTATCCAAAAGTGCATGATGGCACGCGAAGCAGGTTCCATCTGCAGGCAAGCCCAACAGCTCGTGGCCATCATCCTTTGCAGCCGCATCATATTAAATAATAAGAAGAAACGTCTCTGGCTCCTCCTCAGACGGTAACTAGGTAGTTCCTATCATTGGGAACAGACTAATGAATGCCCTAAGTCATGCCTAACGATAACATTGCTGATAGAGGATCGATGATGAGTGAACCTATTAAACGTCGCTCCGTAGACATCATGAGCTCATGTGACGATCACGAACGCCATCACATATTGTTACTTGAAAATCGAAATCGCTCTCGTGCTTCGTTTAGTTAAAAACTGTCTTTAAGTACTGTTTCTGAAATGTGCAAGTTGCTTCATTGTGTTGCTAGCATGGACGCAGTGATGCTCAATTTGGACAAACGAAATACAAGTGTGTGTGAGAGAGAGAGAGAGAGAGAGAGAGAGTAAGTGACGCTACCCAGCCATCCTCAATCGATGGTCACCGACCCTCGTTTGCCACCGGCAAGTATTCTAAAACCCCAATCATAGCTGCAGTTAGAGCACTGAAGCCTTGATCATGACAGCAATTTTCGTTCCTGACACTCGCACGCCTTTGTTGGTGGCCGGACATGGTCACGCCACTCTCTGCGCCTGAAAATGAGAGTCACCTCATAAGTGGCAAGCAAACCCGAGAGGAGAGAAGGAGTGGTGCCACAGTGTCCTAGCTTTGACAAAATGGAGAGTGATTTTTTTTTTAAAACGGACCATTTTGAACATTTTCCCTAATTAGAAACTGCGATCAATGATTCGACAAAATCCGTCATCGACAAATGATCGGGAGATGAATAATGAATCTTTTAGATAAAGTGCGCGCAATTGTTTCCAAACAAATGAAAACAAATAGGTAAATGGAAATATTATGCGCAAGAATATAAGGGGAAACATAACAAGTAGAGGAAATCGAAGCAGATGATGTATCAGAACTCATTCTGAAAATGGTCCTAGAAGGAGGTTGTTGGCCTTTTCTCGTACTGAAACTCTCTCTGTTACTGACGACCGAGGCCGAAACTGAAGCAAAAACCGTCGCTCTCAGTCTCCGACAGCCTCGACAACCATCTATCAATACCCTCTCCTCCTTCCTTTTCACTGTCACGACTTCGCGACTCTGCCCCCACCATCTCCGCCATCTCTCTCATCTCTTCCTCTTGATCATCTTGTCATTTGTCACTGCTGTCGCTCGCTCCCTTTCTTCTTCCTACCTACGGGATTGTCCTCTCTCTTCTTCGAGTTCGCAATCGGACGGAGTCTCTCCTTCAATCGTTGTCGGGCAAGTAATATCTTCTTCTTTTTTCTTTGGTTTCTCTTTTCGCTTTCTCTGATTTTGGGGGAAAAGTGTCAGAAAAGTCCTAAACCACCAATTTAGTCATAAACCTTTTTTTTATGTCAATTCAGTCCTAAACCTTTTGTATTTGTGCCAATTTAGTCCTCCCGACTAATTTTGCTGACGTGGACGCCGGCGGGGCGATGACGTGAACAATTTTTAATAATATTTTAATATATTTTCGAATTTTTTTTTCTTTATCTTTCTTCTTCCTCTAGCCGGTCGCTGGTCCGGTGACCGGTTGGAGGCCGACGAGCCCCGTCGGCCAATGGTGAGGCTCGCCTCACCCAGCCCAGCTTGAGGCACGACCTTGCCGAATCTGGCGAGGGCGAGCCTTGTCCAGCCCAGCGCAAGGCTCGAGCCCTCGCTAGATGGCTGTAAGGGCGACCTTGAGCTAGGCTGGGCGAGGGACGACCTCGCCGGATTTGGCGAGATGTCGGGCCTCCCCCATGGCCGGCGAGGCTCGACCATCACCGGATTCGGCGAGGGCGAGCCTCATCCAGCCCAGCGCAAGGCCGCCCTCGCGGCCATCCTGTGAGGGTCGTTGAGCCTCGCCGCCCTCGCCAGTGATTGGCGGGGCAGGGCTTGCCAGAGGCCGACGACCAGCTAGAGGAAGAAGAAAGATAAAAAAAATAAAAATAAAAAAATTCGAAAAATATTAAAATATTATTAAAAATTGTCCAAGTCATCTCTGGTGGTGCCACGTAAGCCGGCTGGTATCCAAGTCAGCAAAATCTGGCCAAAATTAGCTAGAAAGACTGAATTGGCACAAAGACAAAAAGGTTTAGGACTGAATTGGCATAAAAAAAAAGTTTATGACTAAATTGGCACAAATGCAAAAGGTTTAGGACTTTTCCGACACTTTTCCCTTGATTTCGGGGATTTTTGAATTTGATGTGGCTCGATTAATTTAGTGGTTGCGAAACAGGCTCTTTCCCCTGTTCGATCCCTCAAACTTTGAAGGCCATCCGCCTGAACTTAGAGACTCGTGTGGTAAGTGGACTAGTAGGAGGATTACATGAATTCAGAGTTATCCGACTAAAGTCGAGTTCCATTTCATGATCTGTCCCAATGTCTCCTCAATACTGTGGCAGCATGTGCAGTACATGTTTGGCCTAAGTTAATTAGTTTGTTGTTATGGTTGAAGATTCTGTTGGGTGATTTTAGGCATCTTTTACCTCAAAAATTAGCTCGTGAGACTTTCGTTCACATTTAAAAAGAGACCACCCGCCCCTTTATAAGGGATGTGGGATAACCCCAATAATCTTTTCCTCACATATCCGGCCTTGGTTCAGAGCGGCAATAACCCGTATCTCCCACGTGACTATTTTGTCTAAATTTGTTAGTAACCTAAGCTCTCATACCAGTGTTGGGTGATATTGGCCTATTTCACCCTCAAAAATTAGCTCAAAGGATGAGCCTTTTCCTCATGTTTAATTTGACCACCAACACAGCCCCAACAGATTTGATTGTGGAGAAGAGCAATGGAATGTTTTCCTAAAGGTGAAAGATGAAGTATCGCATACGTTGCGTAAACATGTGCACCTTAATTTATCGGCTTTCGGCTAAATACCAACCAAGCTTATAGTTATTGCGGGGAGATGCACCGCTGCAAAGCGCGCATCTTCTGCTCATCTACTGCATCGAAATGTCGATGCAAGTGCCTGAATACCCTCGACGTAATATCCGACACATACAGCTGATTGCTATGGAAGCAGCCTCGGGAAAGAGGTACTAGTTTCGGTTAGACACATCTCCTTCGCTCTTTCTCTTTCCAACTCTTGCGCAGTTGTACTGGGTATGATTTACTTAAAGCCTTTCGGTCGCGCACTTGCTATACCTGTACCACGACGACGCGTCGCATGTACATCAGCATTCGACTATGTCGTATCTCCAATTCAAAGCCAGTGCTGAGAAGTGCTTGCTTTGCTCGACTTAAGCCACATCCTCACTTTGCACAGCCACACAAATCGATGACATCCCTTGGGCAACTAACCCGTGTAAAATGCCTCGAGAGTACAAATGCGAGCCGAGGCGTGCCGACTTTTAGGGATATCTTCGACAGGCAATTCGGTTCGTCACGCAGGAGTTCGGACAAGGAAAACAATTAGGAAAGCCGTAGCAGCGATCAAGACCCTTTCCCTGTATCGATGCACTCTCACTATCGGAGGTCGTTCGGGACCCAAACACGTCCCACAAAGCGCCATATGCAAAAAGCTTTCAGATCCATTCATTGCACTCTCCTCTTCTTTGACTGGTGACTCTCATTTACGCCTTTAGCATCCGTCCTTGGACGTACGTTTCGGTCCAAACATGTCGATGCATGCATGGACATGGGCGAGGTACCGCCATACATGCAGCCCGGTACGTCGTACCTGCATCGTCCGACGTACTGCCGATTTGTCCAAATTCCCCTCTTCTTTTCTGCGACAAGTAAATAAGTCGGTGGGTGCAAAAAACAACAGAGAGCAAAAATCGCAAAATAAATAAATAAATAAATGAAATTATGTGTATATTCCTCTATAGTCATAACCCTAGCTCTCAATAATTTATCTGCCGGTGCTGCGGACAAGACTGTTCGGTGTCAACAGCGACTTATATTATAATTTGACGCCTAGAATTAAATTAAGTTAGTTAGAATAAGGGACGTGCTAAATCTTTAATCAAGGATAATCACTCATATATTATAAGTTAGGAGAGAGAGAAGATTCTAGTAGTTTTTCAGATTGGCAGACCTAGAGGAGGGTTGTGGTGGCCCTACTCGGTTCTTTATTTTTATTTTTTTCTGTATTTGACCAAGCCCTTTCCCCATAGGTTGAATTGCCCTTGGTATTAACCATATAATACATGCAATCTTTTTTATATTATGAATTTCATTGCCTTCCAAAAATGATAGCGAAGGATGATCGCTACCTAATGTTAGTAGTTATAATGAATTTTATGACCTCATGCACGCGCCAATAATCATCATGCTTATTTTTCTGTGAACTTTATAACTCGACATTAGTTTCTATTTGTTGTTGGACAAACCGATTTAGCTATTTAATTTTATCATTCGAAAAATAACGAAGAGAATGGTAATAAGAAGCGGAGATGATATGAGGAGTTGATGAAGAGAATGTTACGCAGCCATAAGAGGTAAGTGACACTTTACTGTTTTATCGTTTGTTGTGTAAGTTGTAAGCAACACAAATAGTCCATGAATTATGATCCAGTATGTGATGTGGTCTCTAAACTTTTGATTTGTTCAAATATGGTCCATGAACTATAACCCAATGTGCAATGTTATCCCTGAATTTTTAATTTATTCAATGTGATCCCTAGACTTTTGGTGCATGTTCAAGTTAGTCCCTGGATTATATGAAAATATTCAATGCTGTCATTTCATTAATTCAAGTTCAAAGATAACATTGGCCATTTTCATATAATTAAGGGACCGAATTGAACTTGTATCAAAAGTTCATGGACCACTTTGAACAAATGAAAGTTTAGAGACCGCATTACATATTAGACTAAAGTTCATGGACCATATTGAATAAATTAAAATTTTAGGAACTACATTGAATCAAAGATCATGGACAATTTACGTTGTTTTCCGTTTTATTTTAAAAGTATAATCGGGAGGGACCTAGAAGTGAGACCAGCCGCTTTTTTAGTTACAATTATTAGATATTAGATTAGATATATAACCTCCCCCAGAACATTCCTCCCCAAAAAATAGTTTGGACATTCAAATAATCAATTTTGACGATTACATAAGATGAGCTGTTTTTGTCTCTCTTGCCCATGTAGCGTACTAAATCAAGAGCCGAGGCTAATAGCAGAGCTTCATTCGGAACTTGAACAGTAGATACATAATGACATAATCACCATACATCATCTAGCTTTTGGCCTAAAACGAGTTGGACCAGTATGAAAGAAATCTTTAAAATGGGGCTCTTTTTTTAAAGGAAATTACAGTACATAAACCGCCGGTGTACTTGAAAACATTAAAGAAGCGGTCTCATCCACCTGCATAAAAGCTATATAATTTCTCTTGTTTTATTGGTTTCAAACGCCGGCTAATTTCCTAAAAGACCCCCAATTTTAGATCTAATATTAATTATGATCCCGAACTTTTTTTTTATCTCAAAAAAATGCTCAGTTTTCATTTTAATTCCAAATTTGCCCACGCATCCAGAATCTATTAATTACCCTGGTCATTTATTGTGCTTGAAGACACTATCCTTCAGTCGTCCATTATTGTACTTTCAAAAATGCAAATGAACTTTATCGGCAAGATAGACAAATCTCGAATCTGATTTTTCACCGAAAGTATACGTGTATAGATGTTTAGGGTAAAATATATATTATGCGTGTTGAAAAGCCAACTACTAAATATTAAGTTACAAAGTGCGTGTAACATATATCTTATTCAGTGTACAACATGATCGTATTGTTTAAGTAGTCGTATACCATTTGCCATACCACTTATTCATTGTTCAATATATATCTTATTCAGTGTTCGATATGGTCGATCCTATGTACCAATATTCATGTGTTTAGCATTAGTTGAGAAAAAAGGCCATTTGTTACTTGAACTAGTGCATGTTTGGTACGCCTTTTTTGCAGCGGTTACAGCTGCGAAAGCAGGCGTTGATCGTTGAAGTTTCTATAAGGTCTCAGCAAGTACCCCGTAAACGTAGACAATTACGGTAGCTTAAAATAGTTTTCGGGAAGTTGTGCTCACCCAGTTTCAAGGTGCTGTAACTTTAAAACATGTAATTCTAAACACATAAATTACAGCACAGATGCAGCACAGCGCAGTCACAGCTTAATCATGGCTATACTAAACTTGACACAAAATATTCATATGCCATCAACATAAAGAAGCCGGAAGTGTGGACACGAATCGAACAAGTGCAAGACAAAGGGGTTAGATTCATGATAGCATTATTATAAGCAGCATCATTCGAGCTTCCAACAACTCTAATTTCCAATGCAAAAAGTCCCCCCGGATTAGATGCAGAAACATCATTTGTGACGAAGAAGAACACTATCATATGCTCTCCACGGTCCACAAACAACCAAATTAAAGAAATAACCACAAGAAGGAAGCTTCAAAAGGGGATCATGGACATTGCAGAACATCACGATTCACGAGCAGAGCCGAAATTCTATTATAAAACCCGAATTTTTTGGTGGGTACGGAATATATTTCCATATAAACAAAGAAGGAACTCAACAAGATGCAAAGATTATAAATAACAACAAGATGCAAGAAAACGGAAGCAAAGGGTTGGCCTCTGGTCGCTTTCACACCGCGGTGGGTGGTCATCCCCAAAAAAAAATTTAAATGAATAAATTTTAAAGAATCTAGAAATTTGAGGGAAGCAATCACAAGGTTTGGATTTTGCTTCCAATCTGATGCTTATGGAAATGTTTCTTTAATCTGCGTACGTCGTTATCGCAGAAGCAATGTCATCATATTAGTACACAGCATTATTCTAGCAGGGCAAGAAATGTAGGGCAGGCAGAGAGAGAGAAAGTGTGTGTCGCTAGATGAATTATATATTGTCGTGGGGTCGACAGGTGAAAAAATAAATTACACTATAATCGTGGGACGAACGCAATCGAATTCTCCCGCATGTCGATTCATCTAGTAAATTATTTTTACGCCGTCGACGGCGGCGGAGCTGATGAAAACCCCGTGAGTTAAAATCGTGAAAATCGGAACGGCGAGGGTAAACATCTAATAAGATTTCTTTCATATGATTATTATTGTTGTTGTCGATGTTGTTGTTTTCATTTGTGATCCAAAAGTTCGAAATCTAGAGATGGAGATGGGGAAAAGAAGAAGAAGAAGGGGGTGCACCTGGGACTGAAACAGATGAATGCGCACGTGTGGTATCACCAGGGGGGAGCCCAGGCTCTTGACAAGCAAAGCAGGGGACCATCAGCACAGCAGTAGCACTCGGATCCATCGAGGTTTCTTCCTCGTTTTGTCTCTGCTTCCGAAGCTTTTTCGTTCTGAAGAGTATCGGAAGAGACTACAAGTCTACCAGAGTTGTTTCCCGGAAAACGAGCGGAACGACAAGCGACGCAGCAGAGACATGGGAAGAAAGAAGATGACGATGAAGACGTACCGTGTCGACGGCGAGCGGAAGAGGGTGGGCGAGATTTCGATTCGTCTCTGCGGGTTGAATGTAATAATCGACTCGTAATTACAATTACAGAGATTATCGCTCTTAAAAATGGCGGCCATGGAGGTAAAAAGGAGAAAGAAAAAGCGGAGACAAAGAGAAAGAGAAGACGCTGAACGTGGCAAGATATGTGCCGGTGCTAGCTCGGGGCGGTGGTGGGTCCAACATTACCGCCGCCGCCGCCGGTAGTTTCTCCTCCGCCGCCGCCGCCGCTGACAACGTCGCCGGAGCCAGAACCTTCCCCGGCGGTGCTGCTGCCACCGACGTCGGCAGACGCCGGGGTCCGCTTCCGCTTCTTCTTCTCGTAGGGGATGCCGCGGGCCTTGGCCTGGCCCTCCCGGACCTCGCGCAGGTAAATCCGGACGGCCTTGGCGCCGAAGGGGTTGGACTCGGGCCGCCCGCCGTTCTCCTCGTAGGCGGCCCGGAGCCGGCCGATGAGCGCGTCGAGGCTGCCCCACGCCTGCTTGAGCGGGCACGCGCAGGGCGCGGGTGGGTTCGGGTGCCCGAAGTAGGGGCAGCCCGAGGCGTGCACCTTGGTCTTCCCGAACTGGTCCAGGTACTTGAGGAACTCGATGACGTGGGCGCCGCTGCACCGGGCCAGCGTCAGCGGCGGCTTGTGGTTCCTCAGGTACTGCAGGAACGTGTTCCAGTCCCTCCGCTTCTGCGACTCGTACCGGCTCGGCGGCGCCGGCGGGGCCGCCGTCGAAGGGTCCTCGGCGCCCTGCTGCTGCTGCTGCGGCTCGGGTGGCCCGGCACCCGAAGCAGAATCCATAGGGCGCGGTGATCAGAATCAGGATCGAATTTGATCCTCTTCTTCTCCTTGGACACGAGCGTGATCGAGAAAGGCGACCCGACCCAGTAGTTTGAACGCCTTCTTGCTTTTGATCGGCGACTTGGAGTGGCTGCTTCGCAAGGCGTGACAGAAGAAGCTATGGAGGGGCGCTCTCGGGGAGGATCTTTTCACGAGAAAGTGAAGTGATTTTTCTTTTCTCGAGAGGGAGAGAGGGAGAGGGAGCGGTGATGGGACGTGAAAAAGAGACGTATAAGATGAAGTGAACGAAGGAGACGGGCCAGAAATTGTGATGGAAGGAGGGAGCATTGGCGCAATATAAGAAAAATAGGATCGCCCCATCTTCATCGTTTCACACGGCGGCCCCCACGGCGGACACGACTTTGCTTACTATTCACTACTTGGCGGCCCCCGCCACTCCCCCGTTTTTTCTTCTATTCGTACCCCCTCAGCCCCCCACCCCCCAACCCCCACCCTCACCCTCACGCGCCGCGACCCTCGGCCACGGCTTTCTTCTTCCTTCTTTTGGACGCCACTTTTCTCCGGGATTAGCATACGAGAAAATGACACAAATAGTCAATAAACTTTGACTCGATGTATAATTTGATCTCTGAATATTTAATTTATTCAATGTAGTTCCTGAATTTTGACCCAATATTCAATGTGGTCCCCCGAACTTTCAATTTGTTCAATGTGGTTCCTGAACTTTATAAAAATGTTCAATGTTGTCCTTCTATTAATTCAAGTTCATGGACTATATTGTACACTTTCATATGGTTCATGGACTATATTGAACATGTACAAAAAATTAGGGACCACTTTAAACAAATTAAAAGTTCAGGGACCACATTGAATATTTGGCTATAGTTCATGGACTCAAATTACACATTAAATCAAAGTTCATGAACTGTTTGTGTCATTATCCCTTAGCATATTTACTGAACTGAATTTGGATCGCTATAAATGATGGGTTTCCCTGTATGTCCGCTAGATTTGACGGTCTAGATTTACTTTAGTACATTGATTCGGTTCACCTTGAGCGGAACTATTTTTTGAGTGCACCGGGTTCATGTGAATTTGACGAGTCATAATCGTTAAATTATATGGGTTTCACGTAAAGCTTATTAAGATAAATGGTTGTGGTGCAATGAAGTGCACATAAACCGATGCACCATGCTAATTATTCCATCAAAAGAAGTACTCCGATGAATCAACTTTTAAGTATTGTTGCGTACACCCAATCGACATAAGCTCCTTGCGATATAGCCATTGAATTGCGCAAGTACTCAATAGGGTACACCAAATTCAAGAGTTTCGATATGTGTACTCGTAAGTATAACCCAATTCATCTAACGATTTAAAAAACAAATCTATGAAAGATGGACATGTCGATCTCTCTCAGACCGAGGGCGCACGAGCTCGCAGCGGATCTCTCCCACACAAAGCTTGCAGCGTAAGCCCTACGCCGTATGTGTTCGTGTTGCCGCAACCAAACTGACAATGTTGTTGGAGACAAACGACAAGCAAAAGGCCGAGGTGGCTAAGATGAGGAGGAGAGCAGAGGTGAGCTAAGATTTTTTCACATTAGACGAAAGATGGACACACGGCACGCATATAGCAACTCGAAAAATGGCGACGGGAGATGGGTAGAGAAAAACCATAACACAATTTCTTACCCCAAGTTCCGAACCCTAAAGTGCATTCTCTAAGAGCAGCACAACAAGCTAAGTAATCACAACTACATAGAAGACCATTCACATTATTTTTAACATACGAGCAAGTAAAGCACTGTTCATTTGTTACAGCACTGTGATCTACTCCATCTTTACGATACAGGAAGATCACACTACATAAGAATGGGCGGATGATAAGCCAATGAGTTTGAACGATGCGTTGCGCGTGGTCGAGCGGCAAAGCAGTGGGCGCTTGGCATCCCAAGATGGTCGTGAACAGTTAAGGCAATAAATGGGGTCTTGCTGAAGTCAAACATCTTTAAAACTGGCTACTCTGCATAAGATCTATCTCCCTCTGCGTTGCTCATCGCCTCGTTTTGCTTTGTTCCTGAGGTAAAATCTTATGGTGGTGGTATCGCTGTCTCCCTCCTGAGTGCACAAAAAGCTTTTGCCCCCCTTATCTTGTCACCGGCACGTGTCCAGTCCCAGAAAGACAGATAGAGAGAGAGAGAGAGAGAGAGAGAGAGAATGGTCTTTGTCTGGATTCACTTCAGTCAAACGTCAAGTCACCCCCCCCCCATAGTTATTGCCACCCACCTCGTCCCAACCTTCACCTGAAAACTGAATTAACCACTGACTTGGGATTCTCATCAGAAGAAGCAAAGCCTGCAGATTTTACTGCCCCTTTGGTTTTTCCCATAACACAGCGGTATCGCGATGCGAACTGAGCCCGTGCATGTGAATGCACACGTGGTCAGGGAGAATTAATTACCTTCCTAATTTGGAATATGGCCATTCCATATAGCACCCATAGCTTCGCGAGGTATAAGGGAAAATAATGTATCACATCGAGAATTTAATATAATGTGAAGGGATTAATATATATTTATAGGATTATAACTCATTTGTTTGAACTTTTAAATAGAGATGAGATCAACTGAATATATTAATGGACTCTGAATTTACCTTAGTCTTGATGATATTTTCGAGTTAAAATATTGAGCTTCCGTTGTATTCAGCCGACAAATAATATTAGAGTCGATGATTGATTGGTGACCCATTCCTAATATATATTGGTATCTCGTGAATATCTCAAAAAAGGAAAATCTTGGATGTGACTACCTAATTGAGGTGGCAAATGGTATCTCTCAGCCTTCTACCAAGCTTGGATGAGTCAAGCCGATTGAGGTGGAGTTTGAAAGGTACATATTATCCTCACCAATGTTCTATTAAACTTGACCTGGCCAAGGTGCAAGTTCTCAAGTTGAAATAAAGTTGGTGCGGAAGTATACATAAATTAAGAGGGAATGGACTTAACGCTGGTGAATCACAAACGAAGGGAAATTTGTTATGGTGCACTTATAGAAGTATTAGGTAAAAGAAATCCAACATCAGATATATGTTGTAATGTGAAGCGATTAAGATATATATTTATTAGAAGCTCATTCACTTAAGCTTTTGAATGTAAGCGGGATCAAGCCAATATGTTGATGACCTTAGACTTAAACTCCATCTCAGCGATCACCTCGGATGAAAGTATCAAGTTCATGTTGCATCAATTCAACTATCTTCGTAGCGGTAGCAGACGCGACGGATCCGGCGTTGAGAGAGGCAGGGAAAGATGAGAGGGCAAAGAAAGAGGATCAAAATATCGGGTCTTTGTCGTGAGGACACTTGTATGTCATTTGTTAGGATTTTATCGTCTAGAATAAATTTACATGTGGCTGATCCGAGAAAAAACCAATGATAACCATGTCTTCGAAAATTAGAGTTAATGCTATAATTCTACAGCAGAAAAAACCCTTTTCTTAGACCGAAATCAATACGTTAAGCGCTTCAATCCAATGTCTAGTTTAACAGGAGCTAGCAACGTTGTTCGACCCAATGAGATAGTTTGGATCATGAGTTTGTCAACAAAAATGGGGATGTTCATCGAGGTATGTTGCTTCTCTATTACTTTGATGGCCAATATTACATGAGTGGTTTTTAGGACAACCACGCCAATGATACATAGCCATCCACATATGACCATCTAATCATGAGAAGTCATTGTGTAGACTTAGTCCGATAGACCCGCTAATCACAAGCTAAGGGATCGTTGGATCCACATTGAATACTTCCTCGAAATCCATGTTCTTACGTAGATTTTGTACTATCATCAACTCTGTTCGCTGCATCACTTATTAATTTAGGCCCTCACAATTTTTTTCTCCAACCACCTAATCTATGTACCAAGTTGCATGTCAATTTTCGAATGGAAGAACCTACTAAAAATACATGGGCACGAGACCAATCAATTTCTTTTCCCTATTTCTATAATGTAACACAGAGCTCGCTTTTAAAGGGTGGAAGGAAAAGCAACGTCCAGGTAAAAGAATAATGAAGGTCCAGCTATTGTTTTATATTCTTTGGGCACGAGAGTAGATGTTCAGCTACCGTGAAACTTGTGGAGTATCCTGTAAGTCCCATAATTTAGTTTAGTCTAGACCTTTGATCCAGAACACTTCACATACAATTTGTGAGAATTGAATAGGTGACCTCCGGTTTATCAACCGAAAATTCCCTGACACTTTTAACATAATCTCGTCCACTCGAAGATATGATTGAAGAGTTTCCCACAGCGCAGAAATAACCGAAGCAGGAGAAGCGTGATGCACATCATTCCTATTCAAGGTAGAGACCTCAATGGTCCATCAGCCCTCCACAATCCTAATCATCATACCCTAATTGATTGATGCAATCAGTCCAACCAGACCGACTTGAAGTGACCCTTTAGATCACAAGCCACCTCTTGATGGTTTTAAAAGCAAAAGCCCGTCGGTGACTACATGCACACTTGTCAGAAATTTTTTTAGATGAGCCCAATACATTCTGAACCATCAATGTTAGTGATTCTCACATGGAATTTACGTGATAAAAGAGTTAGGACGTATTTGGCTCGAATACATCCGGTACATCTAAGAACGTCTCAAAATATAACACCGACCGGAGTCCCACCGACCGGAGTGCCACTTAATTCCCCATATTCCATTTGGAGCTCCTTTTTTGGTCCCTTACGAGACGAGGATTTGTGGGCGCATCAGCATTATTATGTACTGCCGTTTAGCATTCTTTCACTTCAGCGGATGGAGATGGAGTGCCGACAAGCACCGTGTAAAAGTTTTAGGTCCTTGGGGGGATTAGATCTTTTTATATGCTAATTGGTTAATGATGACCACCGATTGCATCTATTTCTTCTTTGTTTTTTTTGGGTGTGGAACCGCTAGAGCTGTGCAATTTATGATTATGATTAGCTTTGAAATATCACGAGATTAGAACATACAATCGACCTTAAATCAAAAAGTTGCTCGATTGATGGTTTTGTTTCCTCTACAGGGATGTAACATTAGCTTTGAGGCTTGTCATCATCGCCATCTAGATGTCAACAAAGGCGGCGAGGTGAGACGAAGCAAGGCCGGGTGTGGGCGCGAGAGAGAGATGGCAATCATATAGCACAACTATGGTTATTTTCGATGCACTATACTTTATACAACCGAGTAACACCATATGGAAACATTATAAGGATGTACATCCTATGCTTTCAAGCCACAAAAAACGTGCATACTTAACTTGTTAGTAAAATTTCTAGCAAAAAAAAAAAAACTTGCTAGTAAATTGGATGATCATGTGATACCATATTACACTCAAGTAAGTGATTCATATATTATTTGCGTAACGTACATTTATTTATTTTTTACTATCAATCACTCAAGCACTTTCACCATTAGCTGATTTTTTTTAAAAAAATTGCTTGCACCCATTAAACACCTTATCGTCAGGATAATTATTCAAAAAGTTCTAAACCTATTGTACGGCAGCCAATTCAGTCTTAAACTTTTTCATTTTGCCAATTTAGTCCCAAACGTTTAGATAATTTGTCAACATGGTCCTTCCGGCCAAGTTGAAGTTTAGAACTGAATTGACCACCATATAAACAAGTTTAGAACTTTTCGAACGATCCCCCGCACCCACCCACCATCTGTCATGAGGAGTCCTCACTCGCTTGGATTGACGACAGATCGCAATGATCTTATGGCAACAATCTGAGCTGCAACCTACGAGGACACCACCATAATTGTGGCCATTAATCTACTAAGCACCACCATTATTCTACTAATCAACTTGGAAAAACGACAATTATTGGGCTTTAAAAAGAGAAGAATTATTTTAGAGAGAGAGAGAGTGTGTGTGTGTGTGTGGGTGTGAGGGGATATGGTGGCTACATCGTACGGTTTGTGCAATCCCTTTGCAATTGTTAATTGTTGAATTGTCGACGGAAAACAAAGTCGCATCCAATGCGGCCACGGTGAATTCGGAACGAAAGAGGTCAGTCCCACGTCCCCACATCTTCCCCCACACCCCCCTTTTTAATTACTATTTAAACACAAATGGCTGATGATGCGTATTTCATTTTGGCATTGTCCCCACCAGCAGGACGATTCCCTCGCGTCACTCGTCAAAAGCAAATCAAACTCCATCTAGGGTAGGAGGAGCCCTGAACAAAACGAAAAGGGGTAGGAGGAGTAGCTTATGCTATTCTTGTCGTTGAGATAGTCTCGTATTGAAGAATTGATATAGTGTATAGCAGTTAATATTATCCTAATTGATAGTCTAACCGGATGTGTTGATGGCCGGGTTCTGATCTCCTCAAATGAAGGTATCGATTTAAAATTCGAAAAATTAGAATCACGTGTAAATGTTAGATATATATGTTTAACAGTGAGAGTTAGTTAGCTCATGCCTACGATGGAGCTAGATATAAGTTCCTAAAATGAGATTCTATTGGCTGAACTCTCAAGGGATGGACTATATATCCTCGCGGGGGGATTTCAAAAATCACCCTCGCTAATTGCACACTCTTGTCAATATGAATTTCTACATTTTAATATTGACAATTTGCGCCTTTAATAAAACAAAAGACTCGGATGAAAGTTCTCATGAATCCATCCGCCACGCGTAAACTGAACCCTTTCCCCACCACCTTTCCTCTCTTCTCTCTCTTCCCTCTAGCCCCCCACCCCTACCCCCCTCTCTCTCTCTCATCCCGTTTCGGCCTCTTTCTGTAAATCGCTATCGATAGACGTCACATCTAGATGCATCAAACGGGTAGGTTCGGTTGCGTTTGAGTTGGGACGAAAATTTTCCAACCCAAATTAATCCATCTAACCTATTTTGACCCAATTCTATGCAATGCAAAATTAGGTGGTACATACTAGACCCGATCCATATTGCTACAGCACTTCCATATTTGACTCAATTTAGGAAAATTCATACCCAAACTGATATGAGAGTGTGAAGTGAGCGAGCGCGAGATCGAGCAAAGGGCGAAAGAAAATGAAGAGAGAATCATAGAAATGAATTGGGTATAAGTAAGTTGTGAACCCATTTAATACTCATATTATTTTTGGATTTTACCATCTAAACACATTTATGACTCATTTACTGAACATAATTAATCCTTATAATAACTCGGCCCATTAAATATGGGTTAAAAAATAGGCTTATGACCTAATTTGATAGGTCTAGTCACACCCACCATTCAAACCGCTACCTAGAGCCACACACAATGTTGCCCTGGCCTCCCCTCTCTTTCCACAGGTCGATGAGCCTCTCTTTCCCTCCTTTTTTTCTCCATCTTTCTGGAAACGCAAGCATCACCGTGGCCATCACAACCTCGAACCAAGGCCACGGCAGTTTCGAGCTTGATTCTCAGTAAACCTTGACGCTATAACAGTCTCCTCCTAATCTAGAAATGGCGGTTCCTCCATAGCCATCATAGCGAGCAGCTGCCTGATTGGGAGTCGTAAGGAATGGAGACGGCCACGGGCAATGCCAGGGGGACCTTTTTCGTTAGGGGTGAGTTCAGAAAAGCGAGAGGAGTAATCTTAGATGAAAAATAACGATCCTGTAAATAAAACCAAAACACTAATCCACGTCCAATGCAATTTGATTGCATATTCACAAAAGTCGAGGATGCAAATAAGAGGCTTCGAAAATCGAGGATGCAAATTGAGATGCGCATAAAAGTGATAACGACGTTTGAAGGTTACCCTTCTCCTTTATTCTAACGTGTCGATTAGGATTTGCTTTAAACGGCTACGCCAACATCTTTTGTTGCCCTCTTTGCCAGCAATTATTAAAAATTGGTCCGGGCCATGTAAAAAGACGAATAACGTCGGTGGAATGTGCCTGAGATCGATAGCTATCTTTAATCGTTTTCTAAAGACAAATTAATTTCTTAATGGGGGGCAAAAGCAAGAAGAAAAGATTACTTTGTTGCTCAATCATAGGGGGCCTTGCCTTTGCTCAGCGTATTTCTTTCAACGAAAGCGAAGATCACCACCACGCTCCCGTCCTATGATGGCTGCGCAACAAAGTCAAAATAGCTGTCTTCGAAGATGTAACCTGTTCCTCGATCTGATATTGGGGAGGAAATACGAAAGCTAGGTTTCATACTCCCATTCGCTGATCCAGATAATGCAGAATATGAAGCCGCGAAAGCGACTGCGATCATCTAGAATTCTTGGTCAGTCAGTCGGGTCTCTTTCCCTTGCTCCGGATAAGGAGTCCGTCCTGTCCGTCGGGTTCGAACCGAGATGGTGTGAATGAACCTAATAAGACATGCCCATGCGCTGGTTCAAAATAGTTGATGGCCTTATTGAGGTGCGTTTCGGGATCGTAGGCGGGCCTAGAGGAGGGCGGGTGACTGGCGACCGTTCATCAGATGCACTAGCCATTGCCGGGAGCCGGACCGATACCCGGTTAGACATGCGAGTCCATATGGGTCCTCGCTTGTTAGGACATCGATCGGCCTTGACGTGGTCAGATGCCAAAGGCGGGCCTTTTTGTGGACATTCTGTTTGGTACCGGGTTAAGTAGCCCGACCCGATGTCTGCATCACCGAATTTTGTGGCCTTCATGGGCCAGGCCCATTAGTGCAATGAACTTCTCGGGCTCTTTAAGGTCGGCCCAAGCCACACTACACCCCGAAGTGGAGTTCAATTTTCGGGAGAAAATTGACTAAAGGCAAAGAAATGGGAAGAAAAGGCAAAATGGAGCCGCAAATAATTAAATCGCATTCCCAAACAAAATGGGTGACACACCAATACAAAATTATAAGAAAACTCAATAAATCTAAAAGTGGAAAAGATTCATGTTAACGAGTTCTCTAAGATATTTCCACGTTCAAAACACAGAATACACTTTTTATTTCTAGACAAAAGGATGGGAATACGACTATTGCTCGGCATTCTCTTTAGAAGTTACCATAGTGATCTTACATGCACAGCAAAATGTTCGATTGGAATTGTAATTACTCCACACCGACCCCAACCCAAAACTTCGAGATCGGTGAGTCCGTCGCTGCAACCTTCTAAGGAAAGTGAGTTTATTGTCATTCGATTGCTCTAGTGAGTAGGGGATAAAAGGAGGCGAGGAAAGGAAACCTAAATGAAATAAGAAACATGAAGGAAAGCCGGATTGGGGAGGGTGACGTAGGGCCAGCTCCAGCGTGACGTCACGAGGGAATTTCATCCACAGCCGAGAGGTCCAATATGAGGAGGGGGGGCAGGATGATTGTAACGTGGAAATTTCTTTTCCGATTAGCCGAAGAAATGTTTGTGAGAGAGAGAGAGAGAGGGACACGTGTCAGCACAGCGAGCCTCTGACTCGGCATCAATGTGGGCCGGGCTGTTACGTCCAAGGTTGGACCGGGCTAGACAAGACTCGAGGGCCCACCTTCAAGGCCCACCTCGCGAAGGTGGGCCGCTCACTGCCCCCCGGGAACGACACCGACGGGTTGTCGTTTTGCGTTCCGAAGTCCTTTTAGCACCCAATCACGACGAGTACACCTGAAATTAAATAGGTTCTTCTTCTTCTTTCTTTTTTTTTAACGGAAGGAGTGATTTCGGGAGCAACAAATTGTACTACTGCGGACCCCCAAACTTTCCCATCTCGAATGATCGATCTTTCCCGTGCGCGCACAAATTATCTCTAGAATGGAACATAGAGCTCTCGAAATCATGTGAAACGATGTCGTGTTCCGATGAAGAAATAGATTGAACATTTTGCTAAAGTGTTTAAAAACTCGGTCGATCTTGACAAGCTCAAATCAAAAGTGCTCACGATCGACTGATTGCCTCTTCTTTTTTTTCGTTAAAAAAAATTAAGAAAAAACATAACAAAATCGGATAGAGACGGCCAAGTGCGTGTGTGTTGGGTAGGGGTAACGGTGCCCCCGTCCCGTCCCCGCTAGCAAGGGCCGGTGATTCTCGAAAAGCTATTGTCCTCTTAGAGCTACTCTTCTTTCGGTTTCTTTAATTTACTTTTGTAAAATTCCGTCGATGTGATTACACGAATCAATGCATACCGAGTCTCCCGAAAGACCCAAATTGCCATGTTAGCTTGAAGAATCGATTGGTTCGAACTAGAGAGCACGGGAACTAATTTGACCGGAACCAGAGCGCGAAGATCGAATTGAACATCGCTCGGGAACTTACAAATCGGCCTCTAACGTCGCCCCGTTGCGATTTGCGAACTAGAAGGGGGTTGGTGGCCATGCCACTTGCAGTAGACATATTCGGCGATTCGACCGCCGGGTGCGGGGCCCTCGGTTCGACCCGCATCCTCGCCGCCCCACCCCACCCGGGGTGGGCAATTTCGTAAATACACTCTCTAGCTCGCCGGAATCAACGGTGGATGATTGCCGAGCCCTTCGCGATCGGTGGAGGGGGGGGCGGCTATCTCCCTGCTCTGCATGTGGTGGGGGCCACGTGGGGTGGGGGGTGGGGGTGCAGACCACCACGTCTTACTTGAGGAGTGGGGCGGGACCCACCACCCCCGAACGTCCCATCCCCGTCGTCAATCAAATAATGTCAAAATTCCCTGATCAAGTCCTTTTCCCCCAAAAACACTAATCATATTTTCTTCTTCCTTTCTTTCTTGCGACGATAATGGGGTATTGTTATATTAATCGGTCATTATCGGATGTCCTTCTCCTCGCTTATATATATATATATATATCTGCGCTATCTATTTCAATAGAGGTGAACTCCAACATCTGAGAAAGGACTAATCTCACGAAAAATTTTAAACTGGTATATTTATAACAAATTTATCATAAATTAATTTATTGACCACCAAAAACCCTAGCCTGGTACACATGCGATAAATTTACCAAAAACTAATTTTTTGACCACCAAAAACCTCAGACCGGCACGTTTGCGATAATTTTATCCTCAATTAGTTTCTGTTAAATTGGATTAATACCTCAAACAATCACAAACTGGTACACATGTGACAAATGGAGGATAAAACCCAAAACTAGTACATCCGCCAATTGCGGCGTGTCGTTTAACGAAGCAATTTAACAGTAAAATTTAACGGAAACTGACGGAGGATAAATTTGTCACAGGTGTACTAGTTTGAGGTTTTTCGTGATATTAACTTTTTAAGAAATTATAATCTATTTTTTTCCTGCAAAAAATATCCTCGGTTAATTTTTTTGGCAAAAGCCACCAAAAATCCTAAACTATGTCCACCGTGACACGTTTACTCTAAACGACATCAAAACTTCAAAACTTGCACCTGTGTGACATATTTACCCTCTGTCAAAGTTTTGTCAATGAGATCCTTTAAAAATTGGCCTACATGAACGCTAGAAAGCAAATAGTGTTAACATAACGCCTACGTGGATTAAGTGAAATAAAAACGATATAGTTTGTGCTGAAAAATAAATTAACGGAACCTTGACAATAGGTAAATGTATCGTATAAGTACAAGTTTGAAGTTTTTTATGTTATGAAAAATTTTTAAAGGTAAATGTGTCGGTGAGTATAGATTGAGACTTTTCGTGACTTTTTTCCTATTTTTTTTTTATAAATATTTTACCGCTGGACCCATGCATAATTTATAACTTTATTTTTTGTCCCATCTATCTCAGTTTTAATACGATTTTTTTTCATAGCATGTCATCAATTACTTTACATCAATTAATAATTCAAGTTTCTCATAATAAGATGATTTGACAATGTTTTAAATGTCGATTTTCGCAAGCAAGCTTTTTTATGATAAAGTGGAAGGTATCCGATCGAATAAGTATATTCAATTCATATTATTTAATACGAAAATGGCTAGGTGTGCTCTGTTATATCGAAATATCTTGTCGAGTGATTAAAAATTCCCCCCGTCTCACATCATGCCTTCACCCCAACAATTTTACAAGGCACAGTCAATTATTTTTTAAGACAGGATTCAACTGAATTTAATAGGCATAGTACCCCCCATCTAGAATATAATATAAAAATTCAGGAGAAAAAAATAATTATAAACTAAAGGGGAACAGGACCAGTGGTTAGAATTTGGAGGTCCTAACTGTGGCTTCTGTCCCCAGACGGGTCTCACAATATCTAGACAGTATGAAGTTGCATGTGGTCTTAATTTAATCTTTCTCTTTTAGAGTTTGCTTATTTTACGAAATATAAATGATTTAAAAAATACTTTCCTAAAAATGATTGATCATATCGTTTAGAATAAACTAGCAAAAAATGTTTTCGTTCTAGATGTTTTAGTGAACGATGTAAAATATTTTTTGTTCATTTATCTTAATAAACGATACAAGTGATCGATTTTAAGGACATGTTTTCCAAAACGTGGGTAAAGAAATGTGGATAGAGTCGTAGAGTGTTGTTTACAATGATTATGCTTATGTTCAGTCTATATACTAAAATGGAATGTAAACATATTTATATTACTTTACTTTTAGGTTTTAGCCTAAAAAATATAAAGTGAGAAACAAAAAATAATGGAGTAAAAATGGAGGTGACTATAAACAGAAGGTGAAGAAACCCTTTTTTTTTTTTTCTTTTTGTGTTGTTTTTAAATTGAAGCCATGGGGAAATCAAGGGGAAAAAAATGGAACTCTCTTTTTAAATTTCTTTTTCCTCTCCTTGCTTATTTTTCAACCTCTTACCTTTTTCCAAATAAAGGAGGGACCAATTTCAATAATCTCGAACACTTCCTAAAAAGGCAAAACATATCGTATTTTTCTCAAGTTAACATGACGTACGTTGCGGCGGGGAATTCTCCTGGGAGTTTGATTACCTTTACGACTACAAATGTCCTGTTGTTTCGGTAATCACATCGAGCCATCTCCAACGATATCGAAAACATCTTCAATGCGTGCTTGAAATTGAAAGCGCTTATTCTGTTCGATCAAGTAGTAGATGTCATAGTTTGGGTCGGACCCGATTGCGAAACATCGCCTCGGAATTACGATCGATTTCGAGAGCTAACATCTTAAAGCCAAAGCGGTCTCGAAGTTCAGCTTGGACTCTTCTTGAAGGCGACTTGACTGTTGACCACCCCCCACATTCGCTGTCAAGTCGTTGCCCAGTAGCTCTCGCCATCGGTCAGATGTTTTCGGTTTGGATCAACGAATCAAACCCGACATCTCTCTCTCTCTCTCTCTCTCTTCCTCTTGGGCTTGCTCTCGAACGCCATTATTGTTCGGTCTCCGCATGTAAGCTCCGTCATCATCGAGCCCGAAGATCCCCCATTGTTCACGACAAGACAACCTCGCTTGTCTGTCCGCGGCGGAAATTTTCACGACACGATCCGAATCCGGAGCAACCACCACCTCCTTCTTCCCCCATCGGCGTGTGTATAAAAGGGCTTTCAACACTCTCACATGCGTCGCTCTCGCGAGCATCGCACGCCCGTCTAGTCACACCCCCACCAGCCCCTTCGATAGAAACACCACCACCGCCACCTCCTCCGGAGGAAGGAAGGAAGGAAGGAAGGAAGCTGACGATCCACCGCCGCCGCCGTTTTCTCTTCCCGGCTTCGTTCTTCTGAACCGGGGTCGATGGGAATCCGAGACCCAGAAAGGAAAAACGATTCTTTTGATGTTACGTGCCAGCAAACAGGCGCCTCTCTGTTGTCGTGAACTTGGGTAGTGAAAACAAGATTCAGAGAGAGAGAGAGGGAGGAGAGAGAGAGAGTTCCTGGGTCACTCGCGCTCGGGGACTCTCTGTGACTCAGGATCTCGACCCGACCCGAGTCCGATGGCAGCCGCCCTGGAGTGCTGGTCGGGCCGGGCCAGCACGGACGAGGACATGGTGGAGCAGGTCCTGATGCGGACCCACGACCGGTCCGAGGGGTCGCCGGTGGCGGCGGCGTCCTCGTCCTCGGGACCGGCGAGGGAGCAGCCGTCGTCGGCGTCGTCGTCGTCGGTCATGCAGAAGAAGCTGCAGAGGCTGAGCCGGAACGTGTCGGAGGCCATCGCGTCGCTGAAGAACTCGCTGAATCTGGACTCGTCGCGCGACGCGCCGCCGCATCCCTCCAAGATCGACGGATGCCGGAGGATGGTGTGGGGGAGCGTCGTGAGGAGCTTGACCCAGCTGTACCCGGGGAGCCAGTTGCCCGAGAAGCTCGTCTCCAACATTCGCAAGCATTACGATGCTTTGCCTCTCAGGTTTGATTTGATCCCGAAGCTGGTCTTGACTCGATTGAATGGTCCTTGCTCTGCTTATCTTTTGTAGGGCACTGTTTTCGTGTTTTGTTTCTTGATGCGATGTGTTGTGGCTGGGTGATTCTTTGGGCAGTTATGCGCAAGCAGGGTTTGATATGAAGGATGTGTTTCTCCATATCAAATTGATGGAGCAGGCTTCGGGGGATGATCGTCCCGCGATTCTTATCCAAGAAGTGTCGCAGGATGAGGTCCAGGGGTCAGTTTTTAAGCTCACATTTGCCTGCAACTCGTTAATCTCGTGGTCGGCGATGTCAGGGGCACTCGACAATGCCTCCATTTGCTGCAAGAAGATACAGATCTTTGAGAAGAAGGGGTTTACACTAGGGATTGTTCTTCTGTTAGTGCAAGCAGAGCAAGAGAGGATGTTCAAGACCCGAATCGAGAATGCCCTGAAGCTGGCCATGAAGAAGCATAGACCCACCTCTGTGAAGCTGGCTTTTGGGCTATGTGGCTGTCAAGAAGAGAGCACAAACGGTAAAGAACTAGGACAGGTCGAAGATGACGTGGGGGAGCTGAATTATCGAAATGGTAGTGAGAATCTGTATCCAAAGGTTCAGCTTCAGATGCCCCTTCCCACATCATCATATGTCGTTTCGGTTGATGAGTGGCAGACCATACAGTCGGGCGGGGACGAGATTGCGAAATGGCTTCTGAACTCGGACAATCTTGAATTCGTTGATCAGATTGGCCCGAGTTCTTTCAAAGGGGTTTATAAGGGCAGGAGAGTGGGGATTGAGAAGCTCAAGGGTTGTGATAAGGGGAACTCTTATGAGTTCGAGCTCAGAAAAGATCTTTTGGAGCTAATGACTTGTGGGCATAAAAATGTTCTGCAATTTATCGGTGTCTGCATAGATGAAAGTCATGGGCTATGCATTGTGACGAAGTTGATGGAAGGTGGATCTCTTCATGACTTGATGCTTAAAAGCAAGAAGCTTCAAATCAGGGAGATTGTCAGAATCGCAATCGATGTGGTAGAAGGAATCAAGTTTATGAACGAACATGGCGTCACATATAGAGACCTCAATACACAGAGAATTTTGCTTGACCGCCATGGGAATGCCTGCTTGGGGGATATGGGCATTGTTGCTGCTTGTAAGAGTGTTGGTGAAGCAATGGATTATGAAACCGATGGTTACCGGTGGTTGGCTCCTGAGGTTTGTATTCTGCTGCATTATTTTGTTCACTCCTGATTCGCACTTGAATAATATGCTGTGCACGTTTTCCTTTTTAACAAACACTATACTCATCAAGCACGGCCTTAGCTGTTAGGTTGGTGTTCGACACCAATAAATTCCCAACACATTCGAAATTGGATCAAGCCCAGTTTATATGTTGCTATTTCTTCACCAACACATGTTGCTGCATATCTCCACTACCTTCGTTAGTCCACATGTAGATAGCTCATGGCGGAGAACTGTCCAATCTTTAACTCGATAAACATTTTCCATGTGTACGATTGAAGTTTTGAAGTATCAGTCGGAATATTTTCTCGACAGTTGTATTCATTTGATCACACGTCGTTTGTCTTTCGATTGTCCAATCTTCTTTAAACATACTAAATCTCATTACAAACCTTTTGGATGTAAATTGTTTAACCTAAAGTCAACTATCGCCGGTTGGATTACCCTGTTGCCTGCTTTCCAGTTGTCATTTTACCATACCGTGTAAAATTCATACTCCGTACCGCTTGTTCATTCAATCTAGCATGTCTTTCGGGAGAAATATTCTATGCTTTATTTCGCTCCTTTTTCCTTGTCGCCATTGTGCAAGTTACTCAACCAGATTCCATGCACACAGGCTGCGCTTTACGAGGTTGTTCACTCCATGCTTCCCAAAAGGGACTTTAGTCATTATTATGACATCATTCAATGAGCATGCCTTCCATGCCTTTCATTATTGCCTTTGCTTTTGCTTTTACTGTTAGTATAATTGTCTACCGTTGCCTAAGCAATTCTATTGCTTTCACTAAATCCCGTCATCTCCCGGCCATGACCTTAGAAGACGTAGTGGGGACTCGGCACCTGTGATTTGAACTAGGTGCATTAGTGGAGCCCCCAGTGATGGTGCTTTTGTTCTCTTCCTAATGAGCTGCATTTTAGTGACCTTTTCGGCAGAGCCGTGTCATAGGGATCCAGCATTGATGTTACGACATTATCCATTATTAAGTCACAGTGCTCTAGATCGCCTCTTTCTATTTGGTAGAACTAGTCCAATTCGTTAGATATGATTCAGCTCTTACCTGATTCTGGACCCATGGAAGTTCAATAATTTTCAATACATCTTCCCTCTCACTGATGGCTTGCAAGGATGGACAGTTTGAGCGGAACTACGGTAAAATAATGAGCATTGTCTCTGAAGAAACAAGCTGCAAGCTGCTTTTAGTGAACTACAACATGAAAAGAGAGATGTTTAAAGTGCAAATCTATTTGACAAAATTAAATGAGATACGCAATAACTTCGGTTTTGGTTTTGACAGATAATTGCAGGCGATCCTGAAAGTGTGAGTGAGACATGGATGAGTAACGTTTACAGTTTCGGAATGGTAATGTGGGAGATGGTGACCGGGGAGGCAGCTTATGCTGCTTATTCTCCAGTTCAGGCAGCGGTGGGGATCGCCGCTTGCGGACTCAGGCCGGAGATTCCAAAGGACTGCCCGCAATTCCTGAGAAATCTGATGACGAAATGCTGGAACAACAGTCCTTCAAAACGCCCTCAGTTTTCCGAGATTGTCTCGCTTTTGATGCACCACATCAACAATGGCAACGACAACAGGTAACCCTTTGTCGCGCATCTTGATTTCTCATTCGTAGAAACTAGTTGTATCCAAAAATGCACCCATGATCGCCGGGTGCTAATTACGCGCAAAGCTGTAGATGCTCCAAACTCGAATATGAGGAATGAAATAGATCTCCAGTCTTTTTACCTTACCACCTCGTTATCCACTTCCTTGCTTCTTGTGAAGCCAAAAAGGAAGAATCTCTCATCATCTTCATGAAACCATTGTCACAATGCGACATTACCTACACCCCCGTCACGCGACTACACATCGACTGCAACTAAGATGTGAGTGACGGGGTATTACTTTTATCTGGTGCGTGGATCTGACCGGCGGTCGTTCGGTGAACTTTTGGTCGATTTGTGAGAAAAAGGAAAGGGATAAAAAGAGAGAGCAAAAGATGGGAAGGATGGGGCACGACAGGCTTCGAGTGCTGCGAGGACTAAAACGACTTGCTGTTCGATTTGTGGGTTGCTCATGGGGTCCCTCTTTGCTTGTATGTCTCCCTCTCCGGACGGTGAAAAGTCATTCGACATGTGTTTTCTTTTCAAAGCCCTTCCTCGGTGTTCATATTTAGGGCCTGTTTAGTAACGTTTCTATTTTTTTTTTAATCTTTTATTTCTCGAAATAGAAAAAGAACAGAAATTCGTTTAGTAACGTCAATTAGTTTTTTGTTCCTCGAAACAGAAAAGTGGTCAAGGAATATCTTTGGAACAGAAATAAGAAGTAAAAAAAATCTGCTTTTTTGTTTCTGGAACAAAATGAGAAACTATAGAGAAACAAGATCAACTCTTTCTTTCACAAGATATTCTCATATTAAACCCCAAATCCTAAACCCTAAAATCATAAACCTTAACCCTCAAACCCTACACCCAAAAACCTTAAATTTCAATACTCAAACCCTAAAATCCATAACACTAAAATAAAAAATCCGAAACCCTAAACCTTAAAATCAAAATCCCCAAACCCAAACCTTAAACCTTTTAAACCTCAAATCCTAAACCCAAAATCCGAAATACTAAACCCAAAACTCCAAACTCAGAACCCTGAAACCCAAACCCTAAATTCTAAAACGCAAAACTGCAAAACCCTAAACCCTTAAACCCTATACCCTAAATCCCAAACCCCAATATCCAAAACTCAAATCCCTAATAAACCCTAAACCTAAATCCTAAAACCCCAAACCTGAAACCCAAAACCCCAAACCCAAAACTCTAAAACCTAAACCCCAAACTTAAACCCTAAAATCCAAAACCTAAAACCCAAAATCCCAAACCCTAAATCTCAAAACCGAAATCCTAAAATTATAACCCAAAATCCTAAAATCCTACATCATAAATTACAATTTTCTCGACCACCATTGGTATTTGCTTTATATATAAGGAGTAATTTTCTTTATAATTGTATTAAGGTCATCCAATTCTATATCATAATATATTATTATTTTATTTCTAGTCCAATTTTATCAAAACATGAATTGTTTAGTCTCCTAAACTGCAATTTCCTTGACTACCATCAGGTATTTGCTTTGTCTACAAGGAGTAATTTTCTTTATGATTGTATTAAGGTCATCTAATTATATATCATAATATATTCTTATTCTATTTCTAGTCTAATTTTATCCAAACATAAATCGTTAAGTCTCCACCGATAATTTTATAATTAAATGAAAAAATTAGAAGTAGAAATTTTTAGTGTCCTACTAAACGCATTTTTGTTCTTTTTTTACTCCGGGAGTAGAAATTTTGGACAGTTACTAAACATATTTTTTTCTCAGAAACTCATCTAGGGAATAAAAATAAAAAAAACTATTTCTGAACAGAAATTATTTATGGGAACAGAAACGTTACTAAACAGATCCTTAGGATCATGAACTTTTCTTTTTTTCTTAGGATAGAGATTTGCTTTGTGAGCTAAGCAGAGTCTTGTATGTGATCTGGACCGTTAGATCGAAAAGGTAAAAAGAAATTTCAACCAACGGATGATTATGATAAATCAGTAGCTGTGGCATGGGAAAGTGCTAATTATAAAATTGTCAATGTTACTATTCATTGAGAAATAGTACGGCGTATACTAATAATTACTCGTTCGGGTTATTTTCTGTTTTTCATTGAAAGTTGTGCGTGTTAGGAAAATGTGGGGATATTCAACCTTTTTTTTTTCGGGTCAACAGGATATTCAACCTAACGAGATTATTATTTGGTCCATGTTCAATTTGTCCTCACGTATCGCACATTGTGGTATGATTTAACCCCGTAACATGATGACCATTACATTCGCACATGGTTTACACATTGAAGTCAAAAGGATCTAGTCGTCTTGATTCTCTCTCTCCCATTTTTTTTTCCGCGAAACCGTCATCGTGGTTGGTTTTGGTTGGGGAGGAGGTTAGAGGTGGCAGAATGGGTCAATAACCCATATATTAACCCATTCAATGATTATGGGTCATTAATGGGTTGGCTTTAGTTTTGAAAATAAGTTTAAATGAGTCTTAAATGGATCACCTATTAACTTAATGGGTATTAAATGGGTCATAAATGGGTGGGTTATTTAACATGTCATTTTAAAAAAGTTTAAATTTATGATTTTTTTTAAAAAAATTATTTTCTTTTTATTTTTTTTCCTTTCTTTCTTTTTCTTTTTATTCTTCCCCTGGCAGTGGCCGGCCAAAGGCGAGGGACGAGCTTGCCGATCTCTATTGAGACTTGAGCTCGAGCTCGCTAGATCGGCGAGGCTTGAAGCTCACTCGAGGCCGGCGACACCTCGGCCTTGCCAGATCGGGAAGCTCGAGCCTCGCCGGCCTCCAGCGAGCTCATCCTTCGTCTGTGGCGGTCACCGGCGAAAGAAGAAGAACAAAGAAAAAAGAAAATAAAAATAATAAAAAATATGATTTTTTTAATAAAAAAATTATTAAAAGGAGTACACGGAGGAAATCAAATCAGATATTTTATACCAAACGGCAAAAAATATTTTCAAATTTATTTTCAGGTTTTAGCAAAAAATCGAAAAATATTGTGATTTTTTGTGAAACAAATGGAGTCTTAATTTTAAGATAATATATATTAATTGTCCACTAAATTTGTATTGATAAAACATTTTCATGCAATACAATTTTTTTTTTAAAAAAATCATAAGAAATAAGCTTTCCTATATTTGGTTAAACAGGTTGGGTCGGGTATGAGTTGGGTATGAGTTGAAAAATTTGTATTGTGATAAATGAGCCATAAACGAGTTAAATAGATCAATATGGGTCGAATTATTTATGACCTAACCCACCCGTTTGACACCCCTAAGGGGGTGCCTCCGACGGTAACTAGCTTGCAGCATTCTGCCCGGCGATTTCGCCCATCATCGGGTTTTTGTGTCTCCTTGTCGTCAAACAGGGCTAATTGCCGAGGCAATGCGGTCATCACGGAACTTATCAAGTAACTTGGATGATGAGTTTTGCCAGTCGCAATCTAGATTGAACTTGGATAATAGAAGATGGTCGTCGTCGTTGTGGTTTTTCATTGCGATACTCCCGAAGGGAGATATGCGAGTGAGGATCGATGGAGGAATTGTGAAATAAGAGAGGGAGGGGGCCAATTATAGAGGGACTCTTTTCCTTTACCCAACGGTCATGGGCTTTCATTTTGTTTTTTTGGGGCCTAATGGTCACCGGGACTGTTCAATTCTTGGGGCGTTTGAGCCCCAAATGTTTTTAACGTCAGGCCTCAAAGGTCAAATCCACAAAAAAAAAGAAAAATCCAGCCTAGGTTGGCCCATTAAGGCCCATAGTCTGACTTAGCCCAGGCCCAACCGTGCTAGTGTATCGGTCCAGGCCCAGGCATCACGACCGCGGCGGTGCTCGGGCCAGCGTGGCCCAACGACCGCCCCTAACCCCAACCAAACTGCCCATATACATCGGTCGGTTTTGGGCGGGATCGTGCGGTAGAGATGCCGTGTTCCGAGAGCACCTAAAATTTTCTCCGATCGGGGCTGGACAAGTGATGATGGGGTCAACCTGATCGTGAGAAAGTGAAAGGCCCCTGTGGGTTCGATGGGCCTTGCTGTGAACTTGCTTCCGAACTCTATTATGGCCCAACGAAAGTCGTCATTTCCTTTCCTTTAGGACTAGGGTATTCACCTCTCCGTAATGGAGCCATGATATTCATCTTAGCTTGGATCGAATCGCCCGCGACCGTCGTGAAATCGAAATTGCAGGACCGCCGGGTGATTTTGGCCCCAATGATGCTCGCGTTGCATCTCCCATCTCGTGCTATCTGTTGACCCCGCTCCGTGTACGAGAGGATAGAGCCATTGATTCAGACACGAGAACGTAATTAGCATTCGTATATGTCATGCCACTTACTTCGCTCGAACACATTGTCACGAGATAGCGACTGCCTAGTGATGAGCATGGTACGAAAGTTGGAGATGTCGCGGCTTGTTAATCTAATTGGGGACTCGTACAATGGTCTCACAACTGATATCAAGAGGCAAATTTTCATCGAATCACTTGTGATTAGCTCTTTTACTATTCAAATGCCCGATCTCATGAGCTTCCGAGTAATCTAATTCGCTCGTAATTATATTCACTTTTGATTCTAAAATAATTTCACAGAGTTTGAAGCACAAGTCGAGGGTCATATGATTTATTGCAGAGGAAGAACTTCCGATTAACAAAAAGAAGAAGCTTAGCTTAGCTAAGATCAGGTCAAATGCTCGATAACGGAAGATTACAACCTTTTAACACCATCTAATTTACCTACAGATGCTTTTCTTGACCTTTCCGTAATCCTCCTCGTTTTTCACTTTATTCTAATCCGGTGGCTTTGGCATTGAATCTAGGGAAAAGAGAGAATATGTTGCTTTTGCTAGAATTGCTTTGGTGGGGGAGAGATGCCCCCGCCTTATCTCCTATATCTAGATGAACCCACCAGCACTCGGGAACCAACTCACTAGGGCCCCACTCTCGCGTGTGGGGACCCAACTTTGTGTCCAAAGCATCGTTTCTTTGCTTAGGCCGCTGTCAATTGAAAAGGATGGATTTCGAGTTGGCAAAAGCAATTGCGTTTATTATGATCATACGTCCCTACTTATATCGTGTCTTTTTTTTTTTTTTTTTGTGTATTACTAAACTTCAAAGCTTTTTCTAGGTAGAGCTTGGTGGGCCCTTAATAAGCCCACCCAACAAAACCCCATAAACCTATGAGTCCGTCCCCCTGGTCTAGAGGAAGGGAGTTTTGAACTCCTCACCTCTCCATTCTCCGTGTGAGAATAGTGGCCACTGATAAAGGTCTTAAAATCACGTGGATCAATATCATTCGATCAATGATTCGGATGAATTCGGTCTACGTGATTTACAGACGAACCTTGAGATGACCAAATAGCAACGGCGCAAATGGAAAATTTTCCGCAAAACCGTTGCCGGGGTCGAGAATCCGATCAAGGAAGCCCGACCCGATTCCGGCTCCGCGGGCATCTCGAAGTCGGGTTCCCAAAACGTCGTCGACTTCAGCTTTCCGAGATGCCCGCCCGCCCCGCCACGTCACGCCGTTCTCCCGAGAAAAATCTGTCAGCAGCAGAGAAGAGAAGAGAAGAGAAGAGAAGAGACGAGAAAGAAGCTCAAAAACAAAAGCAAAAACCACCTCCACCTCCTCCTCCTCTTCCTCCTCCTCGCTGTACATATAGAAGAGACGGTACAACCACCCATCGTCCATCGTCTCTCTTTTCTCTCTCCATTCTTCCTCCATTCCTCCGTCCTCACCGCCGTCACCGGTACGTCTCCCCCCTCGCTCTAAGATTAATCCCCGCTGCTTCAATCGCGATCAATCTCTGCCTCGCTGCGCTGCGCTTCGCTTCGCTTCGCTTCGGCCGTCGAGGATCGGAATCCGTCATGCCCAGGCTCAGCTCGACGGTGGTCAGGCTGTGCTTCGCGGCGGCCCTGGCGCCGATCCTGCTCGGCCTAGCTCTCGAGCGCGCCTGCGATTTCCGCTTCCATCGCGTGCGAGTCTTTGTGTCTTCAGAATCGTGGTCGTGGTCGTTGTCGTTGACGGTGTGCGTGGGGTTTTGTGGCCTGTTCACCAGCTTGCTGCACTTTATGCTTCCTAGAAAGCGAGCGGGCGAAGGCGAAGGCGAAGGCGAAGGCGAAGGCGAAGGCGAAGGAGCGGTCGTCGGAGGCGGAGGAGCGGAGGGAGTCGACAGCAGCGGCGGCGGCGGCGGCGCTCCGTCCTCGGGCGTCTCCATCCTCAAGAAGAGCCGCTTCGGACCTCCCGACCTGACGGCGGCGGAGAACAGCAAGAGCAACGTCAACGGCGTTAGCGGCGGCGGCGGCGGCAGCGAGCGAGCGAGCAGCAGCAGCAACACCAGCAGGGAGGCGCCGATCATGGCTTTGGGGGACTCGATGCCGACGGACATCGACGAGGATCTGCACAGCCGGCAGCTCGCGGTGTACGGACGCGAGACTATGCGGCGGCTCTTCGCTTCCAATGTCCTGGTCTCAGGGATGCAAGGCCTTGGCGTCGAGATTGGTATGTATGTATGAGCTGAACCAGATAGTTACCGTCCTTTTATAGCGTGTGTGTGATTCTATTGAATTCAGCATTTCGTTATCTTCTATTGAAGGCCGCATCCGGTAATTGTGATGCTTGAAGTTTTTTTGTCTCATTCTGGACCATTAGTTTCAGCGTTGTCAGTCATCGCCCTACTAATTTTTTGTAATGCATATTTATACTTGCGTCTGCTCTCATTTTCTACCTCTTTCTTCTCTGCAGCATATTGGAATTTCTGGAGAATTAGCCCTATAGATTATAAATTAACAGTAACTTCTACTTCGACATCACTGTTTTGTCGCTTGTTCTGCTTTTGGTGAATGTTCGATTCCTTGTCCTTTCACCGAGGTTTACATTCTGAACAGCTTCAAGTGTAGTAGAAGGTCCATAGAAAACTTCAAATTCTGTTTGGCCAAAAGAAGAGAAAAGGATGAATTTGGTTCTGTATGAGAACAATCTGACTTGCTTCTTTTGAAATTTCATTGGGGCATCTTTTATTACAGCGGTTGTTGGTAATGTGACCTACTAACCGTGTTATCTTTGCCCGTAGAGTATGCCTCCATTTGACTGCGTCTTAAGTATGCTACGGCTCGGTCATTCCATCCCGCTCTTATTGTTTGTTAGTGTTGCATGGTAATGTGATACATATAGTCGAGCTGGACATGATTTTTGTTTCTTAAACTTAACTTTCACTCATGCAGCAAAGAATCTTGTTCTTGCTGGTGTCAAGTCAGTGACCTTACATGATGAAGGTGTGGTGGAACTGTGGGATTTGTCAGGCAATTTTCTCTTTTCAGAAGCTGATGTTGGTAAAAACAGGGCACTTGCCTCAGTACAGAAACTGCAAGAGCTCAATAACGCAGTGGTTGTCACTACTCTTACAACAAAACTGACAAAAGAGCGTCTTTCTGACTTCCAGGTAATCTACATGTCTCTTTGGTTGAAAGTTTTTCCCTGAAAAGGATGTTACTTGGCCATTTTTTTGCGATGATTGCGACTTATTTTATCAAGCTCTCAGGATGATTGCCCATGGTGAGGGTGTAGTTATGAATAATGAAATATACTGAAATCCCTGGTTTCTGAAAAGTCAATTCTTTTTTCTCTAAAAAGTTTACTTGGCCATTTGTTTGCTATGACTGCGATTTATTTTATCAAGCTGTCACGATGACTGTACATGGTCAGGGTAGAATTACGAACTATAAAAAAATGTTCGAACCCATGGTTTTTGAGATTTTTCTTTGCAACCAATCCTAAACATGGATCAAGGAGAAATGAGCATGCTAGGCTATTGATGGTTGGAGCTTCTTAGTAGTCATACCTGACAATTAGATTAGTTATATCCATTGTGCTAATATTAAAATGAGCTACATCGAGGTAAGAAGAGGTTATTTTTAGCCAACGTTACTGGCAAGGAATTGGTGGTTTCCTTGCTATTATTGAGGGGCTACGAGTTTAGGCAACGCTTCAATAATTTATTAGGTCAACTTAAGCATTGCTGTGTCCTTCAACGAGTATAATTCTTGGCAAGAGTGTTGATAGTGTCTTAAAGCAAAAAAGTGAGCATCTTATTGTAACACTACCACAAGTAGTTTGTGTAATTCACTGGTACTTACTATCAGTAACATCTGATGTAGTAACGTTTAACTGGGATCACATGAAGTAACAACAACTTAAGCTTTATGCAACTGAGGTTGACAATATAATCCTGTTAAACCATTGTGCTCGATCAAGCTCTAAATGCTCCATCTCTTTCCTTATCGTCATGTCCTTCTTCACCTTTCATGCCTCTTCTAAATTACGTCTCCATCTCCCGACCATCTGTCTAAAGGAGCATCCGAAGGTCTTCGTCAAACACAACCAAACAATTCAAACGAGCTTCACTCGTTTGATTCTCAATTGGATCACATACCATACAAATAAAACCCTATCGTTCTGTTCATAGAAGATAGGTAGATGGAAGATTGGTGATTAAAAAGTGAGCATCTTTTGTGTTATGGCTTCTCTCTTCTCTCTAAGGGCTTTTGCTCTCGAGAGATATCGATAGAACCTGAAATAGATACTAGGACATACAGAACTAGTCTGTGTAGTTGATTTTGGAATGTAATAGATGGAAGATTGGTGATACAAAAGTAAGAGTCTTTTTTATCGTAACTTTTCTATTCTCTCTAGACGCCTTTGTCCTTGAGAAAGTTCAATAGAGCCTGAAATTGATACTCGAACATTAATAACTGGTCTCTGTAGTTTACACAATAAATTGTATGAGGTGCTTGGTGGTTATTTTGGAAAGTAGTTTTTGCTTTCAAAAATCTACAGCAGAGAGATTGAAGGTTTCAAAATACATGTTTTTGTAACTTCTCCTGTTCTAGGCTTCTAGCTTCTAGCTTCTATGTATAAAAGTTTCTCTATGTTTTCGTTAGTTTTAGGGTACAAGAATGTTTAGCGATGAAGAAATAAGTTGAGTAATAAATCATGTGCAAAACACTTGATTTATTAATCATTACAACACTTTGAGAAATCTCCCCGTTGTAGCTATGGTTACAACGTACTATAGCACAAGAAAATGCAAAAGTTGTGTGTATAGTGCCAAGGACCAGGAAATAAAGCCATGCCAAACAGATATGATGTTTTAAGTTCTGATGTATTACCCTCTGTTGTTGAATAACATATCTGCTTTGCATTTTGTGAAGGCATGGGAAGTCCATGTATAGATCGTAAGTTATATCGCTAACTGACCGGTGAAGAAGTGTACTCCCGATAATATATCAGATGGCCCGTGTGATTTGTTGCTGAGGACATGATATTTGCAGTCTTTGGCGAGATTGTTCCCTAGTTTCTTGGATATTTACTTTGGTTGGTGGATTGAAGAAAAAAGGGACTTTGGACTTAATGCACTTGTTCTATTGAATTTTGATGTGAGCTTGTTTCATGGTCATTACTTCTTGTAAATTGATAGTTTAAGGGTTCGAAGACGTGTGATGCATGTTGTGACATAGAGTGGGGGAGAAATTTTTTTCCTTGCTTGCTCTTTTTATGAGGAGATGAAGTTAATAGGGGACTCCACTTTTACTGTGCCTCAATTTACAATTTAAAGGTGTCTTCCTTTCCTAATTGAACTTCCAGCAAAGAACTCACTCCGTCAATGTGAGTGGGTACTTGGAATTGAAAAAATGAATTCTGCTCCATCTTTGGAGAGAGATAGAGGACTCATGGAGGTCAACCTAACTGGGCAACCATACTCTAGTTTGCTCACTAGACTTCAATTTATTCAGATAGGACCATTCATTTTATTGGTGAAATAGATACATCAGTCTCCAATTCAACATGAACCCTTTTCTTAAACCTTTGCTCAATTTTTATCTGCATGTCTGATAAATTGATCGGACAGCATCGAGTTGTACTTATGCACATGGATGATTTGCGCAGATTCAACGGAAGGGAAAGTTGTTTGAACTGCTGTATTTAAATTGCTCGGCATATGTGTGGCTGATGAGGGCCTTGCGTTATCTTTTTCTCTGGAGTCTGATGACAACATTGATGATATTATTCAATTTGATTGGCTCCTCTACCTTTATTTATTTGTAGATTTTTAGATTTATGCCTTGTATTCTCTCTATTCTCGAGATAAATCCCTGCGATAAACTGCTGTTGATTCTTATTAAAACAAAGTTTAGGGGAGTGACAATTCAGGCAAACTGATAATGCCTAGCAAAACACCTGGGGATACTGAGTAGACAATTGTAGACTTTGAAAACTATAGCATGCAATGTGAATGTAATTTGTAATTGATGAAAGCTAATGTGTCTGTTTTATTTGTGGGTGATGTAGGTTGTTGTATTTACAGATATTGATCTTCAGAAAGCCATCGAGTTCGATGATTATTGCCATACTCATCAACCTCCTATCTCTTTCATAAAAGCTGAAGTTAGAGGCCTTTTTGGCTCTGTTTTCTGTGATTTTGGACCAGAGTTCACAGTCTTTGATGTCGACGGAGAGGAACCCCATACAGGCATAATTGCATCCATCAGCAATGACAATCCTGCCCTAGTGTCATGTGTAGATGATGAAAGGCTTGAATTTCAAGATGGCGACGTTGTTGTATTCTCTGAAGTTCATGGGATGACTGAATTGAATGATGGAAAGCCAAGGAAGATCAAGAGTGCCAGGCCTTATTCTTTTATTCTCGAGGAAGATACCACGAATTATGGAGCTTATGAGAAAGGTGGCATAGTAACCCAAGTGAAACTGCCTAAAGTACTGAAGTTTAAGCCCCTTAAAGAAGCTATAAAAGATCCCGGTGATTTTCTTTTGAGTGACTTTTCCAAGTTTGATCGTCCTCCTCTCCTCCATTTGGCATTTCTAGCTCTTGATAAGTTTGTGTCAGAGTTTGGGCGTTACCCTGTCGCTGGCTCAGAAGAGGATGCTCAGAGGCTTGTAACTGTTGCCAGCAGTATAAATGAGAGCTTGGGAGATGGGAAATTGGAAGATATCAATCCAAAACTTCTGCAGCACTTTGCTTTTGGTTCTAGGGCAGTTTTAAATCCAATGGCTGCCATGTTTGGGGGAATTGTGGGTCAGGAGGTTGTAAAGGCATGCTCAGGGAAGTTCCAGCCACTCGTTCAGGTAAAGCCTTCTCACTCGCTGCATGAATCTGTGAATTAAAATTTGTGCTCTTACTTCCCTTTCTGTTGAATGGTTCCTGAATGATCATATTTTGAGCTTCATTTCATTAAGGTGATTGAGTTTTTATGAGTTCATTTCCCATGAAAACACAGTCCATTGTCTGGAAGTCCATATTTATGGACCTTTCAGATTTTTACCAATTTGATAGGTGTGTTTTTTCCCTTTTAACACACAGACAGTATTAGTGGATTTGGCTATTGTCAAGATGCAGAAGTCTGACTACTTATTGCCATGATTGCTCTTTTAACCTTTGCAGTTTTTCTACTTTGATTCGGTGGAATCATTGCCAACGGAACCACTGGATCTTGATGATCTTCAACCTCGGAATAGCCGATATGATGCACAGGTTTCCGTGTTTGGGTCCAAGCTGCAAAAGAAAATGGCAGATGCTAAAGTTTTTCTAGTAGGATCTGGTGCGTTGGGTTGTGAATTCCTAAAGAATATTGCCCTCATGGGCGTTTCATGTGGCAAGCATGGGAAGCTGACCGTCACCGATGATGATGTAATTGAGAAGAGCAATCTCAGCAGACAGTTCCTGTTTCGTGATTGGAATATTGGGCAGGCCAAATCTACTGTTGCTGTCTCAGCTGCAACATCAATAAATCCTCGCCTTAATGTTGAAGCTCTGCAGAATCGTGTTGGGCCAGAAACAGAGAATGTTTTTGATGACACTTTCTGGGAAAATCTGAGTGTTGTGATCAATGCACTAGACAATGTCAATGCTAGGCTTTATGTTGATCAAAGGTGCTTATATTTCCAGAAACCACTTCTCGAGTCAGGAACGCTTGGTGCCAAATGCAACACTCAAATGGTTATTCCTCATCTCACTGAAAATTATGGTGCCTCAAGAGACCCTCCAGAGAAACAAGCACCAATGTGCACTGTGCACTCTTTTCCACATAATATTGACCATTGTCTGACCTGGGCTCGATCCGAGTTTGAGGGTTTGCTTGAGAAGACTCCAGCTGAAGTGAATGCTTATTTGGTTAACCCAGTGGAGTATAAAAAGGCAATGATCAATGCTGGTGATGCACAGGCGAGGGACACTTTGGAACATGTACTTGAGTGCCTTGACAAGGAAAGATGCAAGACATTTGAAGAGTGCATCTCCTGGGCTCGTCTGAAGTACTCTTTTTTCACATTCATTGCGATCGTTTTTCATACCAATACCTAGAAAGCTTACATTAGGTTTGTGACTGACCTGTTGCTTCTTCTGTACCAGGTTTGAAGATTATTTCACTAATCGCGTGAAGCAGTTGATATATACATTTCCTGAAAATGCTTTAACCAGCACTGGAGCTCCTTTCTGGTCTGCACCTAAGCGTTTCCCTCGTCCACTTGAGTTCTCGGTCTCTGATCCTGGGCACCTTCATTTTGTTATGGCGGCATCGATACTGAGAGCAGAGACCTTTGGGATCCGAGTTCCTGACTGGGCTAAAAACCCTAAGAAAGCGGCTGAAGCTGTTGATGAAGTGATAGTTCCGGGCTTTCAGCCAAAGGAAAATGCAAATATCGTGACAGATGAGAAGGCGACCAGTGTCTCTGTGGCATCTATTGACGACGCGGCGGTTATTAATGACCTTATTACGAGATTAGAGCGCTGCCGCACGAACCTTCCTCCAGGTTTTAGAATGAAACCCATACAGTTTGAGAAGGTGCGTAGGAGTCACTCTTTTCATATGCGTGCCGTTTTATTTGGCTAAACTCCTATTCTTGGAATGGTTCTATGAATTCGATGATTTCTTTCATATATTTACTTTCCTTTTAGTCAAAGCCCTCAACAGATATTGCACTTTCTGTCATGTACAGGATGATGATACAAACTATCACATGGACCTGATAGCGGCATTAGCCAACATGAGGGCTAGGAACTACAGCATTCCAGAAGTGGACAAGCTTAAAGCAAAGTTTATTGCTGGACGAATCATCCCAGCCATCGCAACTGCGACTGCAATGGCCACTGGACTTGTCTGTCTGGAGCTGTACAAGGTTCTCGATGGAGGGCACAAGTTGGAGGACTACCGCAACACTTTTGCTAACTTGGCACTTCCACTATTCTCCATGGCTGAGCCGGTCCCACCCAAAGCCGTGAAACACCGTGATATGACCTGGACTGTTTGGGATAGGTGGATCGTCGAGAACAACCCGACTTTGAGGGAGCTTATGCAGTGGCTTGAAGATAGGGGCCTTAGTGCCTATAGCATTTCTTGCGGAAGTTGCTTGCTGTACAATAGTATGTTCCCTAGGCACCAGGAGCGAATGGACAGGAAAGTTGCGGATCTGGCTAAAGAAGTAGCAAAGTTGGAAGTCCCTCCGTACCGTCGCCATGTGGATGTCGTAGTGGCGTGTGAGGACGACGGGGGCAATGACATTGATATCCCTCAAATATCGATTTACTTCCGTTAGGCTTTGTTCTATCCTCATCATGTCTTAGGGCGGTCCGAGGGCGGCTTTGACTTGATTTAAAAATTTTTCTGGTCGAGTATACGGGGTGTTCCCCAAAATATTTTAGGGTATGACAAGAGTAAGTCACATACATTTAATACTGATATGAACCATTTGAGCACAATGTCGATGTTGCGTCATTTGCGAGTCTCGGCGCTTGCTGTTTTTTAGTGGTATTTTCCCCCTTAACCAGGATGTTGCTCGATACCCAGCTTAAATCTGGGTTCGAAAGGCAGAATCTCAGAAGCTGCATATCCAATGCGCACTATTTGCCTGGTCCGATTTGTGAAATGCTTTAAGAGCAGGAAACGGGCAAGGCCGAAGACCGGCTGATGCTACAAGAGTGGCAGGTTTCAATTCGATCATGGATTTTCTACGTGGGGAAGTGATGAGAATCGAATCCTTTTAATGGAATACGATGCTTTTATTTGGGGGTGCATCATGGAATGGACGAGTCTCTTCTGTTCCAGGTTCCCACCCGGGCAGAGAGCATGTGGTTTTTGAGGCTTTAATCCTCCTCCACCGCTTTTTAGACTCCTCCGCTCTCCTTCTGGTACACTGAGGCATGTGGCCCTTTTCAGAATCCCACTCAACTCTGTTATCTCCTTCAAAGCTTTTGAAGGCTTTCGCTTTACTTTTTGCGTGAGTTCACTCATGCCGGACTGTCAAGAAAACAAAAAACATCCCTCGACAGTAGTAATTAGCGGTCCCCCCCCCAACAATTTCACGTTGTGGCCTTTTCTCCTCCTCTCACCGCTCTGGTGCGGTTCGACCGCCTCTTCAAATTGCTCGTAGAGATGCCTGTGTCGTTGTGCACACCAAACTCCGAGAGGGTATGAAAACATTTACGTGCCGACCGCCCCCATCTCCGAATCTCGCATGCCCCCCTCCTGTGAATGTGTCGGACTCTTGATTTCCATTGCGATAGGGATGTCTTCCCGTCCTAAGAACCTCGTGCTGAACCGTACGTGGGGATGAAGTTGCTTATATGAAGATGAGGTAGGGCCAGTTACATGCAAGTGGTCCCCCCCGCCCGTTCACGATCCTATTTTTCACCTTCTTTTTAAGTCGCAAATGGGAAAAATTATTTCAAGATTAATCTTCCACCTTCGAAAATGCGACCGCTAATTCTGCCGCCAGGACCAAGGCATCCCCGATCGCAGTAGCAGTTAGCAGTACAGTACTCTACATCTTGCAAGGAAATAATGATACAGACATTCAACCGGGTTGTTAAAGTAAAGGAAAAAGAACTAGGGCAAAATTGACCTTTGATTTTGGAAGCGAATTAGGACCACTGATCTATAATTAGGCGCGATCATCCCATCCATCACATTAACCTCTCATCTTCCTTTATCCCCCCCGCCCACTATCCATTTTAATAACCTCAATTTAAGATAAATTTTAAAAAAAATTAAATGAAAAAAAATGAATAAAGAGAAAAGAAGAGAGAAAAAGCAAATTTTAACCCCAACCCTTCCCCTCTCTCTCTCTCTCAACTACCTTAACCGACCTCTCCAAAAATCTGCACCATTCTCTCCCTCCCTCCCTCCATTCCTCCGCATGCCTTCCCTTCAAGCAACCAAAACTTTCATCAATCTCTCCCCCTCTAACCATCGCCATTTTCACCCCGCCCTCCCACCAACGTCCGTCCGTCCGTCCGTAGCTAGCTCCCACCTCCCCGACCACCTCGTCCAATTCCGTTCCGGGGAAGATCCGTAAAGAGAGAGTTAAGAGAAAATAGGAAAGATTCTACCTCCGCCCTCGATGTGGCGGCCGTGGGCCAAATCGACGGTCAAAGCTCGCGGCCCCCCATCCTCACCGTCGTCATCGCCGTCCTCCTCCTCCGGCATCTTCTCATGCACCACCTTCAAGGACATCCAAGCCCTCTGCGCCGAGCCTTCCTCCCCTCTTCTCTCCCCCCGGAACCGCCCCATCCTCCTCCGTCCCACCTTCGCCGCCACCTCTTCTCTCCTTCGCTCCCGCTCCGTCCCCCCGCCCGAACCCGAACCCGAACACGTCAAGGCGCAGCCCGTCCCGATCCCCGGGGCCGCCGACGGCAACCGCATTGTCGTCTACTTCACCAGCCTGCGCGTGGTGAGGTCGACCTTCGAGGACTGCAAGGCCGTCCGATCCATCCTGCGCGGCTTCTGCGTGAGGATCGACGAGCGGGACCTGTCGATGGACTCCGGCTTCCTGGCGGAGCTCCAGGGGATCCTCGGCCACGGCGGCGGCGGCGGCCAGCGGGGGAAGCTGGCGCTGCCGCGGGTGTTCATCGGCGGCCGGTACGTCGGCGGCGCCGAGGAGATACGTCAGCTGCACGAGATCGGGGAGCTGAAGAAGCTGGTGGAGGGCGCGCCGCCGGCGGAGCCCGGCGTCTGCGGCGCCTGCGGCGGGTACCGGTTCGTCCTGTGCGGGGAGTGCGACGGCAGCCACAAGCTCTACGCCGAGAAGACCGGATTCCGGAGCTGCACGGCCTGCAACGAGAACGGCCTCGTCAAGTGCCCCTCTTGTACATCCGCGCCGCTCTAATTATCCGGCACCGTTTTGCTAAATCAAATCGATCATACAATGGCGTGACGACATCGACATGCTGACGGCCATCACAAGTACCATGTGAACGCATTTGATGTGATTGGTTATCTTAATACCATGGTGCCCTGCTAATTGTAAGTTTTCTTTTGTTTGGACCCTCCTCTTTTAGATTTGATTTTCCATTAGCTTTTCTAATTGCTGAGAAAATTTTTCCTTTTCTGTTTTTTGCTCATAATTAATGGGGAAACAAGCATAGGCCCAATAAATAAGTGGGAAGCATAAGCATAGTACCCCCATTGGGCCATTACCATATGGAGGGGATGGTGGGATGAACAAAAGTCAAGCTGACTTTTTGACCTTTTTGGTTTTAGTGTCCGTTCCCTTTTCTTATTGTCCTGTACGGGGAAAGTAGCGACAACCTGTGACGGGAGAGGTAGGACTACAACATGCCATGTTCTTCGTTTCACATGGCCTTGTAACATATGTAATAGCGATTGATGTTATGAGATTTTCAAGTGCTGTGAAGTTTCCTGTGGCTCGCTTTCGATAGATGCACATCTTTCGATCTTGTTGTTGTTGCTGTTGTTTCGGTCGTCGAATGTCGACCCCCTTCGAATTCATCGACAGAAAAATCCACGGGTGCCCTGAAAACCGAGTTGGTCTAATTGGGGTAGTTGTTCCCTGAGTTGAAAACTACTCCGGTTGTGCAGATTCGGAATGACTCTTCGATGACGGAGAGACATTGTTGCTTCGATGAAGGAGAGACATTGTTGCTTAATGTGTTAGATGGGTTTTGTGAAAGAGAGAGTAACTATAAACAAAATCACACCAGATGATGAGTTGGGTGGAAATGACATGAGGTAAGCGACAGATTCAGTAGAAGATGGGATCAGCATCAAATTGGCTGGAATCTATGTGAACTTGTCACCTAGAAGAACAGGAACCATCACTTGCACTGTTTGATCTGATCTTTCTTTTTCAGATCGTGAGTAGAACAAAAAAAAAAAAAAAAAGAATGGTTAAAGCACGTCAACATTGAACGGAAGAGGATAAATATATGTTGATGGGGAGAGCTGAACCGACCGATAGTAATGTCATCTCACCAATGACTATGGTATGGATAGGTTTCCTAAATGGAAAGCACCTATGCAGCCGAACTTGGCATTTGACCTACCTTGCATTCACTTCCTTCATTATGACTTCATAAAGAACGCCTTGACGAAGATGCCAAACTCGCTGCTTTGAATCAAAGAACTGCAACAACACACAGCTATTTCTATCTACAAATTCCTACCAAGTCGCTCAGCACCGCATTCGCCGCTTTATCCTTTGTTTTCGCCAGCCACCGGTACGACGCTGGCCACACTCTCGTCGCCCACAGACCGTTGCCATCACCACGGTGTTGACTGTGTCTTTCCCTCCCTATATTTATCTAAATGATTGTGGCTTCATCAAAGATGATCAAGCCATTCGACCTTGGCTTAATCATCATTGATGATCCCAGATGGAGCCGAAGAGACACTGGGAGTTGGTTCAGCTATTCGAACTTGGCTCCGTCATCATCGACAGACGCAGATGAAGGTAGAGAGACACCGGAGCCAAGGGAGGAAGGAGAGAGAGAGAGAGAGAGCGGCTAATACCCTAAGAGAAGCGCAGATGGTAAGTGATTCGCTTCCGCTATACTATGAGAAAAGCCAACATAACCTCCGAGAGAACACTCTAACAGAGTACGCGAAAAAACATGTTCTTCGGAAGTCAATTTGTGCAAATATATTTGCTAGGTGCCACAATTATTTGACAAGGTTCTTCCGGCTCCCTCTGATCTTTGTTATGTAACTTATGCTCCTCGCTGCAGTTACAAACAGGGCATAAACTCTTCCCATCTGGCTAAAACCCTCCTCACGGTTACAACCAATGCCTCCAACCAGTAGCAAACAAACTAACGTTTTGCATGTAGGAATGTATGATCCTATATGGGGCACCCAATTAGCCACGCCGCGCATGTTGGACCGGCCTAAAAAAGCCGCATATGTATGACATGACAGTGATAAACAAGTCGAGAATGCGTTGGCATGGCACTTAAGCTTTCTTCTCATAAGTGTAGAGTCTGCCTTTCTTGCCACTTATCATGGATGCATCAGAAACCATTCAACTATCAGCAAGGTTAGACCAAAGCCATGAAGTACAGCAACCTGTAACATTGATATCTCGCTCAACAGTCCAACAAGATAAAATTAAGTTCGTTCACGGTTCATCTGCTATGCTGGTCCCTTGTGTATATATATTCTTAATGAATGCATAAGTTAAAATACCGCAACAGAATCAAGTGAGACGACTTTTCCGTGGAAAGTTACAGAATTTTGAGACTCTACTTATGTTTATACACAAGGAATGGAAGAGAAAAGCCTCTATCTAAAAGAGAGAAACATGTATTGGAACTGGATGTACTATTTGAATGAGAAAAATAATCTTATGACGGTAATCAAAATCACAGTCCCGTTCCACTTCTCATCCAGTCGATTCTTGATCCATGCCGGTGGGACCATCATCTGCAGGAGTTAACATTTGTGCAGCACTCTATCCAGCAGGCCTTCACATTTGCCATTCCTTTTCTCTTTGTTCATTCTCTGACTATACCTTCTCACGGACATGGCAAGTTTGCAGCTCCAAGTTGAGTGAATCGCAATTCCAGTGTATCTATCCGTTTTCTTGTCCCTGAGAGACCTTCCTCACAAAATTCAACAATTGAATTTTACTTACCAACAGCTTTTGTATCAAATCAGTCATTTCTTTTGTTCAGTTACTCTGCCTTGTGCTCGATGATAGAGTTCAAGCGTCTCCAGATGGTTTGGATCCAGGCAGAGAGCTGCCTCACAGTCCTGGAGAGCAGAGCTGAAATCTCCCATTGACTCAAAAAATGCTGCTCGAAGATGAAGCATTTGCAAGTCGGGCTTGAATGCTATGGCTCTAGTAAGCTCTTCAACAGCTTCCACTTCTTTCTGGTCATCCATTAGTACTGGTAAAAGAGACACCGTGAAAACAGGCAAAAGTTCAGAACATAAACGAAAGTATTGGAAAGTAAATAGATGTCAGGAATGAATTGAAATAGGGGAATAACAACAGAGAGGTACCATAGAATGTTTGATTACATCCATCAATTGCATACCAATCTCTCTCTCTCTCTCTCTCTCTCTCTCTGTCAGGAATGAATTGAAATAGGGGAATAACAACAGAGAGGTACCATAGAATGTTTGATTACATCCATCAATTGCATACCAATCTCTCTCTCTCTCTCTCTCTCTTCCCTATAGTACCTTTCCCTTTGCTTCTCTTTCCTGAATTCTTCATTGCGACGTATCACACAAAAGACAGAACTTCTTTAACCGCATCAACAATGAAGTGGCCAAAAACTTCAATTTAATTTACTCACCAGTAACATTTGGCAATAATTTGCACATAATGACTATCTTCAAGTAAAGATCCGTAGTGAGTACTGGCAGTGGACTAAATACGAAATAAGACTCACGCTCAGTTCATTTTAAGAGCCTGATTATAATGACAGCAAACATTTAAGTACATTGAAACAATTTACACGAGTAGGTGAGACCTAATCTATCAGACAAAAAGTAGACTATCCCTTTCCATTAGAGTAAACAGCACATTCAAAGCAAACATTCGAGGCCATGGAAAATACCTGCTGCCCTGTATCTGTATGGATAGGTCCTCAGTGGATCCAACCGGGTAGCCATATTAAGATCATGTTGTGCCATGTCACGGTCACAATATTCTGACCGTTTTTCATACGCTGATGCCTTATAGTGTGCCTTATCTATAAGCTGGGTCATTTCATCATATGCAGCTTTCCTTTGACCTTTCAGATGATATAAACGTGACAACCCTTGATGAGCTCTTGTATGCTTAATGTCAAGAGCATTCGTGTAGCAAGTGGCAGCCAATTCAAGTTTGCCACAATCCACATAAATACTTGCTAAATTATTTAATGCCTGCAACAAATTCGAGCCAAACAATCAAAAAAGTTTTCCAAGCAATATAGCCAAGGGTGAGACTGTAGTATTTATAACACTCACTTGTCCTTTCCTCAGACCATCTGAAGGACATCCAAGAGCTTCCTCCAGAAGTCGGATAACATAAGAGGAGGCTTCTGAATCCAAGCTTGTGTCTGCCAGGACATAAGCTTTAAGGAAGAAAGCTTCAAATGATCTTTGAATAGTAATAGACTTCTCAGCCCTCAAGAGAGCTTCTTCACGATTGCCCGTGTCATATAATATCCATCCTTCATATACCAATCTTTCATGCTCAGAGCTCGAATTATTTCGAGCCAATCTCAAGCTCCTCATTGCAGCCTTTTGACTATTCAACCTGTAATAATTATGAAAGCCGTGAATTCTACATCCCTCCAGCTTCTATACGAGCATTAAACAACAGCATGAAGTATAAAAGTGCCCGCTAGACGTTTCTTTTGCCGTAGCTCTAGATGTCACAGACAATAGCGGCTAAAAGAGTACAATTGGACTTGAAAAAACAAAAATGAAAAACTGGAAAACATGCAATAGCTTTCTACTTATTAAATTGCACAAATGGTCACTCTGGAGAGGAATATCGTTTTGCTAACGGGGAGTGTGAAGTTCAACAGAAATCATTACCCAAATTCAAAGGCTAGGCCTTCTCACTCAAAGCGCAACAACACTCATGATAATAATATACGGTGTAGTTTAAAAGGAAGTGAAAAAGAAGGGATGTGTACCGCAAGAGGAGAAGAGACTGCCGAAACCAGAGAAGACTCCTTTTAGGTTCAATATCTAGCATCTGATGTATGACAGCCAAAGAGCCTATGTCATCAACAGAAGACCACCGCTCGTAAAGTTGCATCCAGCATTCAGCCTGGCTTGTTTGCTGAACCTGATGGCTGAGTAAATCTACCAATTGGCCTCCACTAACCTTTGCGTTGAACATCTTGTAATTAGGTTCCAAAGTTAAAAGAGCCCTAACATCTCTCATCGCACTTCCATAATCTTCAAGTGCAATGAAGAACCAAGCACGTAACTCAAGGCAGTCAGGTAAGAACCTAAACCCGATAATTTTGTCAATCTCTAACACGGCTGCTTTAATCTGCTTCTCCTCCACCTTTATCAGAGCTCTGTACTTATAGGGAAATGAGAGCATAGGGTCCAGTCCAGTCGCACTAATCACATCCAACAATTTCTCCCTCCCCACACCATAGAGAGATCGTTCCTGATACATCCAACCAACCATTGTGTTTTCGGAGATGAGAGAGTCGATCATCTTATAAGCTGAATATTGTTGGCCTTGCTTATACTTTGCTCTCGCAATACCAGCTATTGAATAAACATGACCATATTCAGATGCTGCCTCGAAATAATGCTCCGCACCACTATAAATTTTTCTCTCGAGCATCACACAACCCAATTGGTGCAGCGAAAGTGCCTTCTGCCACCTTTCAGTAGAACACTCCTCCAGCCTCTCCAATAACATCACAGTGATGTTGGATACCATACTCTCCTCCATAGCCACTTGGCTCAAGAAATAGTACAGCAAGAATGAAGCATGTCCTGCTTGGGACAGTCTATCTCTACCCTCGGAGCTACATAAAATCTTCATCACACCTGGGTTACGTAGTGACCTCGGGAGCTCACTGAGCAACACCTGCAAACAAGATGCTACGAGAAGATAGGAGGTCTCCTCTAAACCATACTCGATGAGAATCAAGGCATCATCGAGGTTGCTAACATGTGAAGCTAAATAAGCATCACATGCCAATTTCATCTCCTCGCAACAGAATTTATTTGAGAAAGAAAGTAGCTCCAAAACAATCTCAGGACCAAACATGTCCAACCTTTTGGTCCTGCTATATATTTCGACAGCTCGCAATCCCTCAGCAGAGATCCCATTGAGAGAGAAATTAATCTTTGCCTCTTTAGATTCTGCAAAATGACCATATAACATGGCCGTGAATGGAAGGGATAAAGCTGCAAATTTACTTCTAATACAGTGGACCTCCTCATCACCAACACAAAATAGAACATCTTCCTCCTCTTCCTCTACGCTAAAATTCTCATCCCCATCAAGCGTTTGCACATTGTTCAGCGCATTCGTTTTCTCATAATACTGACAAGAGCAGATTGAGCTAGAACCACAACCACACATCAAATTGGACTGTGGACATTCAGACATCCTATCCCCACCTTGAATGGGATGGAAACCCACCAGCTCATCCTCTCTCCTCTCGAACCGCAGCCACGCGTCGAGCACGACCTCGGCGTGCACATCGGTCGCGCCTAGCCGCGCAGCCCGCAGGCACCGCCGGAGCAGCTTCGTGTCGCCGAGGCTCCGCAGCATCGAGTACTGCTCGACGCACAGCGACGCCTTCTCCGACGGAGAGCACCCCTCGAGCCGGCGGTACACGTCGGCCAAGGCCTCCACGAAATCAACCGGCTTGAGGTAAGGCTCGATCGGGGGCTCGATGAGGTCAACCGTGGGGAGTCCATAGGCGAGGAGGAGAGATTGCGCCAACGAAGCAGGCTGCGCCGGTTTCGGCTTCGACCCAATGAACTTGAGGAAGTGCCCGTTCAGCTTGCCCCCGCCGCCCCCTCCTCCGGCGGCGGCGGCGGCGGAGGCATCGCCGGCGGTGGCGGGGTGAGCGGGGTCGGGAGGGTTGATGGCGTGGACCTGGGTGCTCTTGAACCGATCGACGAGCTTAGCGAAGCGCATGTCGCACCGACGGGAGACCAGATTCGGACGGCACCCGGCTCAGCAGGAGGAGCTCCGGACCAGCAGGAGGGGTGAGCTCGGAGCGCTCATTTTTCACCCTGAGAAGAGCAGCTGCTGCTGCTGCAGACAACTTTAGCCGCGGGACTTCGCGCTCGCGCTCCCTCTCTCTCTCTCTCGCTCGCTCGCGCGCTTGCTGCTGCTCTTCTCTTGCTCGGTGAAAATGGCGAGGGAATGCGAGCGGAGAGAGAGAGAGAGAGAGTGACGCCGGAGACAGAGGAGACGGTGGAGTTGATGATTAGTTCCGCTAACTCCTCCTCCGCCTCCTCCGGTTCGGTTCGATGGGTTCGGTCCGACCACCTCGGCCCCTCTCTCATGCAAGATGTGGGCCCCCCCGGTCTCTTCCTCCGATTATTTGCGTTGGTCAACTGCTCCTGTTTCTATATGTGTGTGTATTTCTTCTTTCTTTCTTCTTTTTTTTGTGGGAAGATTTATAGAATATCTTGGCATCACAAATTAATTAAAAGATTAGTTCTAATGAGAAAGCGGTCTCGAATATTATCTGATTCCAATGTTCGAGAAATATACGGAACCTCGACTCTGAAATTGCTTACGATTTGAGGTTTTTTTTCTTCTTTTTTTTGTTGAAGCTAACTTGTCTGGCCTTTTTATCTTTCTCGTTCATAGCTCTCTATAGAATGCGGCATGTGCATGTTTGATGGTTCTCTCGAAATTATATAAGGGCAGCATTCATTGAACATGGAGAGGAACGAGTGCGTGGGATGAAATGTTGAAAGTTGAGAAGAATTGGAATTTGAAGTAGTTATAAAGAGAGGTGAATTGATCGAGTTTTATCCAAAAAGCTCTCTTGAGAAGGCTTGGTTGATTGCTTGAGAAAGTTTTTTCATGTTTTTGGAACGCGGCGAATTTGATTATCTATGTCACAATCAGCATATTCTAGCGGAGAGTCACTTCTTAAATCTCTCCCTTTATGGATAGTATAGGTTAGCGAAAGAAATTACAAGTCAAGTACAGGCTCTCTTTAGGCTTGATATACTTATTCATCATTAAGCTCTTATCCTCTCCACACTTTAGATCTCCCTTTGTCTTTGTTTTGGCGGACGGTCTATTCCATTTCTTCCCAATCAACGAAATAAAGAAAAAAAAATTGAATCTTGACAACCGCTTTTCACCAGGCTAGGCCTCATATTCAAAATAATAACATTTCGTGTACGGCGATCGGATCAGATGAACGAGAATGTCGTGCCCCGAGAAAGCTTCAAAATCTCTTGTAAAACGATGTTGGTAAAAAAATGTGCACATAACTGATTAAGATACGTTATCTCGAACGAGACTATCTTGCATCCGACCCGGAAAAAAAACACAAAAAAATAACGAGACTATCTACAAAGCACCCTTGTGGCTCGTGGATTAGCTCCACCACACGGCAGACAGGTCCGACACTTTATAATTATAAAATTATAAGATTAATCAGATGATTTAGGCGTCCTAATCGCTGGCGGGACCCACCAAAATAATTTGCCGAAGACGAAACGACAATTTGAGATCCATTTATGAATTCCAAGTTGGCTTTTCTGGCGATGCATATGTTAAATCTGACATACACGATAAGCTTTTCCACTGCTTCGAAGCATATGCACATGATGGGACGTGGAGCAATAATCATACATAATATAAAAATGTAAATAAATAAATAAATAAATAGTCGAGACGTACACTCAATGTTGCCTTAGGCTCGGACGGGAGCGCCCGGCAATATTTATTTCCCCCTCCCACCAAATTATTGACAAGTCTTATAATGTCTTCTTCTTCTTTTTTAATTGGACCGTCGTCTCATTGATTGGATAATTAAATGGATTCATCTAATTTTGGGGAAAGTAATATAGTGGGTATAATTGTGCGTGTGTACCCCCGTACAACTTGCAAAAGGCAGGCTAGGGACAAAAGCTCGCCCGCAATCACGTGTCCATAGCCCATATGAGAATTCAATTGGGAACACCGTAGGTACAATTAATTTCAGCAATTGATTTAAAAAAAAATTGTACCTATATGATAAGTTAGGTTAGGGAACACGTATAATTGGCATGTTGGGGTACAAAGACATATCCAACCTTGTACATCTTGTACCTTGTACCCGTGGAAATTTACACCTAATTTGCCCCCTTTGGATTGGACATTTTGTATTTTGAGAGAATCGTTAGTTTCTTTGTCGTGAAAATGAGTAAAAGACAATTTGAATGAGTGAATAGGAATGGGATTTCTCGGGAAAATTGTCCAAAAAGTTATAAAACCTATTACACCTTTGAAAATTCGGTCATAAACTTTTTTATTGTGCCAATTGAATTCTAAATCTTTTTATATTTTGCCAATTGAGTCCATCCAATTAGTTTTTAGCTGGAAATCGTTAACGTGGACGCCGACCGTCCCATGTGGCACGGTTAATGCTGACGCTGACATGGATAATATTTAATAATATTTTCAAAATTTCAATTTTTTTATTTTCCTTTTTTTTTCTTTTCTTCTCTTTCCCTTATTTACTTTTTATTTTACTTTTCTATTGTTTCCTTTATTATTTTTTCCCTCTGCCGGTCTCAAGTGAGGGCAGCCTTCACTAGATCGAGCAAGGGCAGCCCTCGCCTGAGGTCGGCAACCTTGCCTGGCCATCAATGAGGCTTAATGATGGCCGGCGGAGGGAAAAAGAAAAAAGGAAAAAATAAGAGAAAAGGAAAAGAAAAAGAAAACAAGTAAAGAAGGAAATGAAGAAAAAAAGGACAAAAAGTTCGAAAAAATTGTTAAAATATTATTAAAATTATCAACGTCGGTGTCGGTAATGCCATGTACGACGGTCGGCATCCACATTAGTGATTTCTGGCAAAAATTGACCAGATGAACTCAATTGACAAAACGTGAAAATATTTGTGATTAAATCGGTAAAAACGTGATAAATTTAAAATTTTTAGGATAATTTCTCCCTCTACTAGTGTACTAGTGGGACGTAATCATGCTAGCCGACGACAGCTAACCATTGCTACCGCCTTCATTGTCGCCGACATCAATGTTGGCCAATTGCCCCGACAACACCATCTCCCCCTGTTTTTTTTTTTTTTGGTCAGAAATCTCTCCCTGTTTTGAAAGTAGCTTTTTTCACTATATGTTTGGACTTTTAAACTCTTTTTTTTTTGCCCATCCTTAGCCTATTTTAAATATATAACAAATTTCTCAAGTCAACCTTGATGTTCTGCCGAGAGCGCTTTGGGGTAAGTGCATTTTCCCAAAATTCTTTAATTTAAGGTGTATTTGCTCAAAACAAATGACACTTGCATAATTGGATTTTGATTCTTTTTTTTGCAAAGCATCTTTGAAGGAAAAAAAAAAGAAAAAAGAAAAAATGAGTTAGCAGGGCTATTGGGGACTCATCAAGCCTCGCTCGAACAAGTTGCTAGAGGCGAGCATCGACAAGTCTTGCGTGACCTTTGGCGACTCAAGCCTCAAGCCTCAACTTGAGACAGATCCGTGACCCTCCAGATCTTGTTTGAGATAGGTCCACGACCATCGATCCTTGAACTTCAGTGATACTCAACCATTGACTCTCAGCGAGCGTCGACTAGAGATCGTCAACCTAGATCTGGAGAGAGAGCGAGCGTCGACTAGAGATCGTCAACCTAGATCTGGAGAGAGAGAGAGAGAGAGAGAGAGAGAGAGAGAGAGAGAGAGAGAGAGAGAGAGAGAGAGAGAGAATCCTCGTTTAACATAATCAATTCAAGGTTCAACTGTGAACGGATTAGTGAGAAAAAATCTAAACTGCTTTTAGTGTCGGTATCGGCTTCAACACCAGTAATGATGCTAGGCCCAAGATCAACGGGAACAGAAGGAGACCAACGATTAGTGTAGAGTCCACCACCTAAACGACTTTTCGCCTCAAGATCAGTCATTGGAAAACTCTGGCAGCGCAAATACCGTGTAGTTATTAAACGGGCAGGACATGCTCCAACCATTATCATCTTTCGAACATTCAAGTTGCATTTCGGATGCGTTCCTAGCAGGTGAAACATTTATATCTGACTTCTTCAATATATCCCCATGCAAGTATCAGACCTCTTGAGCTAGCCAAATGCGACTGCAGAGCGTCATAACTCGGGGGCAGAACACCATCCAAAAAGGAATGTAGAGGACTCAAATTTTTCTGACTTGGCTTTAGAGAAGTGTATGCTACATTGCATAGTCAGGTAGAGGGATTCTAAGAATTATCCATCATGCGTAACCTACGAATAATTATCCATCACACGTAACTTGCGAAGACAAGATAACGTTAGTAAATGAATGAGAAAGTGATCTCTCAATGAGGCCGCCTCTTGTAATGAAAGCGAGGCGATGATACCTACCCCATGGTCCCTATTTGTGGGTATTTGGTATTTCGCCAAGATTTCATCGTAAGAGGAAACATCATTAAAAGATTAAATTGTGGCTATCAATCAAGCACCCATTCTATTCCAAAAGTTTTATATGCAAAATGTGGCATCAATTTTGAAAGACTGATTTGTGATTTTACTTTTGCAGAAAACGAAGTGATTCTTGTTTTGAAAAATCAATACACAAAAATGTAAATTGAATTTCAATTCCGAAATGAGGACAAAAAAGAATTTCACGAAAAATGTGATTTCAACTTTATACCCCAAAATACCATCTCAACTTGGAAGAATTTCTATACGAAATGTGATTTTAAGCCCATGATTGAAAATTTAGACAAGACCATTTGTTTTGTAGGGCCAAATCAGAGATGTTTGAGATTTATGCTCAACACTCACTATGAAGAGTGATTGCCCGAAATTTTCAATTATAAGCTTAGATCACATAGGGCATTCAATTGATTTCCACGAATTTCCAAAATGAAAATTTCAATTCAAAGTGAACTAATAATGAGAGAAATCATACTTACAATGGGTGATAATCGTTATTTCAAGTCACAAAGACACACAGATGCACTTGTGAGGTTCACTAAAGGATGAGATTCTAAAGGCTAAAGGTCCCCATCCCAAATAGATCAAAAGAATTTTCCCCATTCCGCGCTTGCATCGGACAATCCTCTTTATCACTATTCGAAGATGAGCGGGACCAAAAGGGGATAGCCATGGATCCTTCCCCGCACGGTTTCCACACTTTTAGCACCTCCTATGGATTTCCTAAGGCGATCGGGAATTTAGATCGCCGGTTGTGTGTGCAAAGTATAGTGTTAAAGCAGGTAAAAGCATGCACAAGAGTTGACATCAAAACAACACTTTTATTTTCATTCACATACACTTACACCCCTACACCAACCTACAAAATAAACACGCCAACAATCACTCCACATCTTATAACTCCCAATCTACAAAATCATTTAACATAACGTTAACGGACTTACCTTGGCCTTCACGATGCGCTGCCATAAGACCACGTTAGTTAGCAAACAATCAAATTCATTAGGCTCAAGTCCTGAAGTCCCCAGCGGAATCGCCAAGCTGTCGTGACTTACCCGTCTCGATCGGGCTAGGCCAAGAGGTATTTATCGATGGATATGAATATTAATTGATTCGTTTGAAAGATAAACCAAATAGTTCATTAATCTAAGGACCGAGACACTCCCAAGCCTCATACCTCATGCGACAAGAATAATCTAATTTACGCATTTGATTGGAGTCGCCACTAGTCATGATCGAGGGTCGGCTAGAAACCCTGATCGAGAGGCGAGAGTGTCGTCTCGATATGCACGAAAATCAGAAATTCTAAAATTCGGGGACTTGATTACACTATTGATCTAACTAGTACCCTTTCGGTATCTAAGCTTGAATTTCCGCAAACTAACGTACCGGGTAGCCTATCGAAAAAACTAAGATTTCACCTAACCGTTTTAAAAATAGGAAAAAACAATCAATGTATTAAAAGTGCGCAGCCAGATAATCATAAGAAAATAAACAACCAGCGACCTAATATCATCTCTAGAAAGGAAAAGGCAATCAAAAGCCCTAATGACTTGTCCAAATTTTTGGGAATTTTTTTTAAAGATTTTCACAATTTCTACAAATTTTAAACTAAGTCTAGAATGAAATAAACATTAATATCTAGTGAAATTAAGTCCAAAAAGTGATTTCTTAACATTTCTTGATTTTATGGATTTTTTTCTCAATTTTTTTAAATTTTTTTAATGAATTTTCTGAATTTTTTAATGTTTTTTAATGTTTTTTCAGATTTTTTAATATTTTTTTGGGTTTTTAAACATTTTCAGATTTTTTTGGAATTTTTAATTTTTTAATATTTTTGGAATTTTTGAATATTTTTTTTAATAAAATAAAAGATTCCGGACCGGGTCCCCCGACCCGATCCGACCCGGGATCCCCCTTTTTATTTCTTTTTTGATTTTTTTTATTTTTCTGATTTTTTTGATTTTTTTTATTTTCCCTCCTTTCTTTTTCTATATATATTTTTTTATGTTTTTCCTTCTGGACGTCTTCTCCCCAGAACTTCTTCTTCATGTGTTCTTCACCGAAGGCCCCTTCACGCCCGAGGTTTCACGCTTCCAACTGAGGCCGCGCCGGGATGCCACCGCCGCTCACTCCCCGGCCACCGACGGGCTCCGCCGACGCCGACAGCCCATACAGGGCTCTCATCCTGCCTCCGGTCACCACAGCCGTCGCCGGCTCACCCCTCAACGACCACCAAAACCGCGGCCATCAAATGGCCCATACCAACAGCGGCTTTCTCCCCTTTTGTTTTGCTTTATATAGTCACCAAATCATTCAAACAGCACCCCCCTCAACAAAAAGAAAAAAGTCATACCTACGCACATCAAAGTGAAACGGACTGGAGATTAAGACGGTTAACTCTTGACCATGGGGATCATCGGCGAAGGTGATGCACGGTCGACTCAAGCGGCGCGTGGATCGCGACGAAATCACATGGCAAGCAAAGGAAGCATGGATTCAGTGACAATATTAGAACACCATGTGCATGATAAAGTTTTAGAGTGTCGGTTTTGCAAAAACAGATTCGGAGCTCTCTCGAGCATTTTGTCGAACAGATGGCGTGCGGGTTTAAACCAGAGCTTAACACTGAGAATCAGCACGGTTTTTGACTCAAACGTGACATTTGAAGATCTAAACGGCCATATTTTACCACCAACCAGGCTCAGTTTACAGTGAAACACTAACAATTATCTCAAACAAATCTGAAGCAGGAGGTGTGCGACTAGAGTAGAGGCTTCTAGCTCGGGTTTTATGCAACATCCGACTTAGACATGGTGTGTTACACTCTGAATCGACCTCACTAGCCACAAAATAGCCTCGGTTTTGACCGGTTTCGTCGGAGGAGTCTCAACGCCTCAACCTCCCGACAACCGAGAAGAAAACAGGGTGTTTCGGGGTTACCTGGTTTGGGTATCCGCTGCGATGGCAAACGACGACCAACGGGTGGACCTTCGACGAAGAGGACAGCTATTCCAGCGAGCGGGATGGGTCTTGACGTTCTTTTTCTGTTGCTCCCCCACCGTATGTCCTCTTTGCCTTCTCCTCCCCATTCTCCTTTTGGTGTCCCTCTGGTTCTTGACCGACCAAGACGAAATGCAGCGGCCGGAAGCGATGGGTGTCCGACGATGACGACCGGACCGCGGGGAGGGGGAAGATATTTTCTGGCGATCCTCACAGGTGGAGGAACCGGAGCAGTCTCCTCACATACCCCTCTCAAGCTCTCCCCTAATCCTTCTCTTTCTCAAACTTTCTCTCTGCCTTCCCTGTTCCTCCCCTTTCTCTCTTTTTAACGCCGAGAGAGGAGAGGATAGCCCGGGACCACGGATACACCTCTGGCCTCTGCTCCCCCGGCGTCGCGCGGCCTCTGCACTGCGCCCCCTCTCCGCTGCGCGTCGACGTTCCGTTCTGCACCTGTAAGCTGGCGCCTCCCTCTGGTCCCCCCTCTGTTTGCCTCTCTCGCGAGCGTGAAGAAGAGAGAAAGAAAAGAAGAGGGCTGGGCCAAAAAAAGGAAAAGAGACTGGGCCGGCCCGCGCGAGGAAGGAAAAAAGGAAGAAAAAAGGACTGGGCCGGGCTGATCCGGCCTACTCGAATCGGGTCGATCGGCCCGGATTTTTTTTTTGATTTTTTTTAACAAGATAAATATGTCTAATAGACCCCATTAATGCAAATGCACCTAGTGTCTATATGCCATGTAACTTGATAAAAATTATTTTCGTTTAGGGATTAAAAAATTAACCCCCGATTTTATATGTAATTAACCTAAAACGGATAGGCAAAAATTAGGTGTCAACAGTAAGTCAAGCAAATAAAATTTGATAATTTAATGTGTTGGTAAGAAATTTAAATAAAAATTTGTAAAAGATAAGATAGGTTCTTTTAGAAATAAGAGTAGGTGGCAATTAAAAATAAATAAATATTGATAACTAACTCAAATAAGAGTTGTTAGCCCAAAACTAGTTTATAATTTGATTAGAGGAAATTTGGTTACCACTCTAAGGTTGATATTTCTAAAAGGAGTTGTTTATTTAACATGTTGGTAGAAAAAAAAATAGAAGTTGGTAATTCAATAGAAAAGTTGATAAATTACACAATCGTGAGCAACTCAAATGAAAGCTAGTAAAATGAAACTTGTTGGTAGTCTAATAATAGAAATGCTGGTAAGTCACACAAATAAAGATTGGTAAATTTGTATTAAGAGTTGGTAAATTAGAAAGTTGATAAATGATGAAAAAAATTGATGAATCTAGAAAAAATCAAATGAGCGGTGGCAAGTAACTCAATGATTAGCGTGTCACGTATACAAAGATGAGTAAATTAATATAAGAATTGATAAATATAAGGGGTATATAAGAAAAAACAAATAAAAGTTGGTAAGAGATAACAAGCTTGTAAATTATCAAAAAAAGTTTGCAATTCAATAAAAGTGTCGGTTAGTTATCAAGAAATTACAAAAAAATTAGGTGATCGGTATTACCAATAGTTTTTTCACACTAACATTTTCAAATATTTACCAGCATGGAAAAAAAAATCCTATTCTTTTTAAATAGATCAGTAGAACCGTCTTTGCTCATATAATGCGATTCTTGTTTGTCAAATATTCGCAGTTTTTTGTTGGTCGATGTTGTGATTTTGGGACACAAGACATAGAGATCAGCAGTTTCAATATTAAGATTGCAGATCAGAAAAGTTTTAATTAAACAAAAGAATGCGATTGATCAGCATCCCATACTTGTCTGGTTTTTAGCCTAGAGAAAGTCAGGGTTTCTTTAGTGCAATTGGGAATGATTATTTTTCTTTCTCTACACTAACCAAATAATGAGGAGAAGCACGACATGAGAAGTTGACTGCGAAAACCATTCGATTTAGCTTTCAATTATTTCTACTTATACATAGAGAAAGAAGGGGTCGAAAACCACCGCCCTCAGCGGCTGCGCTGGCTTTGGGCTCCCCTCCCCCCACGAAGGGTAGGAGTTCGAATCCCAGCGCTGGCGTTAGGGATTCTTAAGCGTGACGTCGTGGTGGTGGGTCCTGCGCTAGCGTCACCCCGGGTTTACCTCCTCGGCTGTCGGCCGTGCGGGTGATTCCCGGGTTACCAAAAAAAAAAAAAAAGGGTCGAAAGCAACCAACATGTTCAACTTGTGTTGAACTGCAACCCAAAAGGGCTCATCTTCTCTTGCATGATGCTATTGAGGCGATCCACTATAGGAGGAGTGAGATGGTTAACCCAATCACCTAACTCGCCTTTCCTGATAAACTTTTCTTCTCAACCTTGAGTTCTCTACACTACACCAATAAGGAGGATTGTAGATCCTTCCATTATTAATTTCGTTTATTTCTAATGACACACATAGAGAAAGTGAAATTAATTAACACTCAACTTGTTTTGAACTCCAATCCAAAGGGGCTCATCTTCTCTTGCATGATGCTATTGAGGCGATCCACCATGGAAGGAGTGAGATGCTTAACCCAATCACCCACCTCGCCTTTCCTGAAAAAGTTTCTGTTCTCAAGCTTCATATGCTTAGCTGGTAGTTTGCCAGATTTGTTGACCTCCAGGTCCTTGAGGGTCTTTAAGCTACACATTTTGGTTATTTCTTCAATCATACCTCCCTCCTCTTCCTCCTCAGTGAAGGGAAGCCCCACAAACTCTGCCACCTTCTTCAGCTGCCCTACAATATCTTCCTTCAAGTCCTCATACTTGAGGAACAACACCTTGTGTGGCCTCTCCAAGCTCTCCTTCGAATATCCCATAATTTGATCCCAAAAGGGCCCGAACGACATTTTCCCTTGGCAATAGATCTCGAAATGTTCTTCCAAGGACCACTTCAGCTGGTCATTCGACTGCGCAATCTCGAGGTTGAAGTGCCAAGACGAAACCACAGCGTCTAATGGGTTCCGGCAGATGTAAATGATTCGGCAATCCGACTGCTTGATGCACTCCGGCAAGGATGGGTAAGGGATGTGCGTTTGGAAGAGCCTCGGCTCTACCAGGCTGTCAAGGTTGGGCCTCGGGTTGCTTCCGTACACTCGGAACTCGAAACTAGGGACGAGGACATGGGGGTTCGAAGTGAGCAAGGGCGTGTTGGAGATGCCGAAGCGGGAACGGTTAACGATGGAGAACACTAAGGCCTTTAGCCAGGTGGTCCCTGATTTGGGCTGAGAGGCTAGGACAATGTCCTCGTGTTTGGCTTGGAAGTGCCGCTGAAACGCGATCACGTTGGGAAGCACGTAGGTTGGGCACCAGAAGTTCTGGTAGAGGGACTGGAAAGGACGAACCACGCCTTTCCTCTGGGGCAGTGAAGCAATTAGTTCGTCAATGGCCTCCCGGTCATGTTCTTCACCGCCTACTATGGCAGACTGCGAAGAAAATTGCTGGTGTGCCATTGATGTTTGAGTAAGAATCGAAACAAGAAGATGATTGTGAAGCACTAATCTTTTTGCAGCTAGTGGGTGTTAGTTTTTCATTTTTTGGTCACTGATTAATACAGGCGAAGAGGGGCCACAGACCCTAAATTATTCGCGGCTCAATTATTGCATGATATGAGGTGAAACACGTTTGTCCGCTTAGGTGACGTCAAAGAGCACCACAGAACAGAAATTTGTTCTGCGTATGGAAAATTTTAATAACCAATAGTGAATTTGAAATATTTTTTATAGGTAAAAATTGATTAATAACTTATTGATCCAGTCAATTTTCTGTGAGTTAACAAAGAAATAATAATTTTAACTTGCTTAAATCCATTATTAGATTACCAATTGTCTTTGAATTTTCCAAGTAGACTATTTTTTCGCTACAAGAACATGAATTGCTTACCTACTTTACTCGTAATGTCAGTTAACGGTTATAACTTACGAACAAAATAATTATTTTAATACTATAAATTCCTGAGAAGAGCAGCAGGATGGGGGAGCACGGAGCGCTCATTTTTCAACCTGAGAAGAGCAGCTGCTGCAGTGAACTTAGCCGCAGAACTTTGCTCGTGCTCGCGCTCTCTTTCTGTCTCTCTCTCGCTCGCGCACTTGCTGCTGCTCTTCTCTTGCTCGGTGAAAATGGCGAGGGAATGCGAGTGGAGAGAGAGAGAGAGTGACGCCGGCGACAGAGGAGACGGTGGAATTGATGATTAGTTCGCCAACTCCTCCGCCTCCTCCGGCTCGGTTCGATGGGTTCGGTCGGACCACCTCGGCCCCTCTCTCATGCAAGATGTGGCCCCCCCCCCCCCCCACCCCCCGTCTTCTCTGATTATTTGAGTTGGTCAACTGCTCCTGTTTCTATATGTGTGTGTATTTTTTCTTTCTTTTTTTTTTGTGTGGGAAGATTTATAGAATATCTTGGCATCACAAATTAATTAAAAGATTAGTTCTAGTGAGAAAGCAGTCTCGAATATTATCTGATTCAATATATTCGAGAAAAACATGGAACCTTGGACTCTGAAATTGCTTGGCATCTGAGGTTTTTTTTTTTTTTTTGGAGCTAACTCGTCTGGCTTCTCTATTTTTCTCGTTCAGAGCTCTCTGTAGAGTGCGGCACGCGCATGTTTAATGGTTCTCTCGAAATTATATAAGGGCAGCATTCACTGTACATGGAGAAAAACGAGTGCACGGGATGAAATGTTGAAAGTTGAGAAGAATTGAAATTTGAAGTAGTTATAAAGAGAGGCGAATTGATTGAGTTTTATCCAAAAAGCTCTTTTGAGAAGGCTTGGTTGATTGCTTGACAAAGTTTTTTCATGTTTTTGGAACGCGGCAAATTTGATTATCTGTGTCACAGTCGGCATCTTCTAGTGAGGAGTCAATTTTTAAATCTCTCCCTTTATGGATAGTATAGGTTAGCGAAAGAAATTACAAGTCAAGTACCAGCTCTCTTTAGGCTTGATATACTTATTCATCATTAAGCTCTTATCCTCTCCACAGTTACGATCTCCCTTTGTCTTTGTTTTGGCGGACGGTCTATTCTATTTCTTCCCAATCAACGAAATAAAGAAAAAAAAATTGAATCTTGACAACTACTTTTCACCGGGCTAGGCTTCATATTCAAAATAATAACATTTCGTGTACGGCGACCAGATCAGATGAATGAGAATGCCGTGCCCCGAGAAAGCTTCGAAATCTCTTGTAAAACGATGTTGGTAAAAAAATGTGCACATAACTAATTAAGTTACGTTATCACGAACGAGACTATCTTGCATCCAACCCGGAAAAAAAAAACAAAAAAATAACGAGACTATCTGCAAAGCACCCTTGTGGCTCGTGGATTAGCTCCACCACACGGCAGACAGGTCCGACACTTTATAATTATAAAATTATAAGATTAATCAGATGGTTTAGGCGTCCTAATCGTTGGCGGGACCCACCAAAATAATTTGCCGAAGACTAAACGACAATTTGAGATCCATTTATGAATTCCAAGTTGGCTTTTCTGGCAATGCATATGTTGAATAATCATACATAATATAAAAATGCAAATAAATAAATAAATAGTCGAGACGTACACTCAATGTCGCCTTAGGTTCGGACGAGAGCACCCGGCAATATTTATTTCCCCCTCCCACCAAATTATTGACAAGTCTTATACTGTCTTCTTCTTCTTTTTTTAATTGGACCGTCATCTCGTTGATTGGATAATTCAATGTATTCATCTAATTTTGGGGATAGTATTATAGTGGGTATAATTGTGCTTGTGTACCCCGTACAACTTGCAAAAGGCAGGCTAGGGACAAAAGCCCACCCGCAATCACGTGTCCTCAGCCCATATGAGAAGTCAATTGAGAACACCGTAGGTACAATTAATTTCAGCAATTGATTTAAAAAAAAAATAGTACCTATATGTTAAGTTAGGTTAGGGAACACGTATAATTGGCATGTTGGGGTACAAGACATATCCAACCTTATACATCTTGTACCTTGTACCCGTGGAAATTTACACCTAATTTGCCCTCTTTGGATTGGACATTTTGTATTTTGAGAGAATCGTTAGTTTCTTTGTCGTGAAAATGAGTAAAAGACAATTTGAATGAGTGAATAGGAATGGGATTTCTCGGGAAAATTGTCCAAAAAGTTATAAAACCTATTACACCTTTGAAAATTCGGTCATAAACTTTTTTATTGTGCCAATTGAATTCTAAATCTTTTTATATTTTGCCAATTGAGTCCATCCAATTAGTTTTTAGTTGGAAATCGTTAACGTGGACACCGACCGTCCCATGTGGCACGGTTAATGCTGACGCTGACATGGATAATATTTAATAATATTTTCAAAATTTCAATTTTTTTATTTTCCTTTTTTTTTCTTTTCTTCTCTTTCCCTTATTTACTTTTTATTTTACTTTTCTATTGTTTCCTTTATTATTTTTTCCCTCTGCCGGTCTCAAGTGAGGGCAGCCTTCACTAGATCGAGCAAGGGCAGCCCTCGCCTGAGGTCGGCAACCTTGCCTGGCCATCAATGAGGCTTAATGATGGCCGGCGGAGGGAAAAAGAAAAAAGGAAAAAATAAGAGAAAAGGAAAAGAAAAAGAAAACAAGTAAAGAAGGAAATGAAGAAAAAAAGGACAAAAAGTTCGAAAAAATTGTTAAAATATTATTAAAATTATCAACGTCGGTGTCGGTAATGCCATGTACGACGGTCGGCATCCACATTAATGATTTCTGGCAAAAATTGACCAGATGAACTCAATTGACAAAACGTGAAAATATTTGTGATTAAATCGGTAAAAACGTGATAAATTTAAAATTTTTAGGATAATTTCTCCTAATCTACTAGTGTACTAGTGGGACGTAATCATGCTAGCCGACGACAGCTAACCATTGCTACCGCCTTCATTGTCGCCGACATCAATGTTGGCCAATTGCCCCGACAACACCATCTCCCCCTGTTTTTTTTTTTTTTGGTCAGAAATCTCTCCCTGTTTTGAAAGTAGCTTTTTTCACTATATGTTTGGACTTTTAAACTCTTTTTTTTTTCCCATCCTTAGCCTATTTTAAATATATAACAAATTTCTCAAGTCAACCTTGATGTTCTGCCGAGAGCGCTTTGGGGTAAGTGCATTTTCCCAAAATTCTTTAATTTAAGGTGTATTTGCTCAAAACAAATGACACTTGGATAATTGGATTTTGATTCTTTTTTTTGCAAAGCATCTTCGAAGGAAAAAAAAAAGAAAAAAGAAAAAATGAGTTAGCAGGGCTATTGGGGACTCATCAAGCCTCGCTCGAACAAGTTGCTAAAGGCGAGCATCGACAAGTCTTGCGTGACCTTTGGCGACTCAAGCCTCAAGCCTCAACTTGAGAGAGATCCGTGACCCTCTAGATCTTGTTTGAGATAGGTCCACGACCATCGATCCTTGAACTTCAGTGATACTCAACCATTGACTCTCAGCGAGCGTCGACTAGAGATCGTCAACCTAGATCTGGAGAGAGAGAGAGAGAGAGAGAGAGAGAGAGAGAGAGAGAGAGAGAGAGAGAGAGAGAGAGAGAGAGAGAGAGAGAGAGAGAGAGAGAGAGAGAGAGAGAGAGAGAGAGAATCCTCGTTTAACATAATCAATTCAAGGTTCAACTGTGAACGGATTAGTGAGAAAAAATCTAAACTGCTTTTAGTGTCGGTATCGGCTTCAACACCAGTAATGATGCTAGGCCCAAGATCAACGGGAACAGAAGGAGACCAACGATTAGTGTAGAGTCCACCACCTAAACGACTTTTCGCCTCAAGATCAGTCATTGGAAAACTCTGGCAGCGCAAATACCGTGTAGTTATTAAACGGGCAGGACATGCTCCAACCATTATCATCTTTCGAACATTCAAGTTGCATTTCGGATGCGTTCCTAGCAGGTGAAACATTTATATCTGACTTCTTCAATATATCCCCATGCAAGTATCAGACCTCTTGAGCTAGCCAAATGCGACTGCAGAGCGTCATAACTCGGGGGTAGAACACCATCCAAAAAGGAATGTAGAGGGCTCAAATTTTTCTGACTTGGCTTTAGAGAAGTGTATGCTACATTGCATAGTCAGGTAGAGGGATTCTAAGAATTATCCATCATGCGTAACCTACGAATAATTATCCATCACACGTAACTTGCGAAGACAAGATAACGTTAGTAAATGAATGAGAAAGTGATCTCTCAATGAGGCCGCCTCTTGTAATGAAAGCGAGGCGATGATACCTACCCCATGGTCCCTATTTGTGGGTATTTGGTATTTCGCCAAGATTTCATCGTAAGAGGAAACATCATTAAAAGATTAAATTGTGGCTTTCAATCAAGCGCCCATTCTATTCCAAAAGTTTTATATGCAAAATGTGGCATCAATTTTGAAAGACTGATTTGTGATTTTACTTTTGCAGAAAACGAAGTGATTCTTGTTTTGAAAAATCAATACACAAAAATGTAAATTGAATTTCAATTCCGAAATGAGGACAAAAAAGAATTTCACAAAAAATGTGATTTCAACTTTATACCCCAAAATACCATCTCGACTTGGAAGAATTTCTATACGAAATGTGATTTTAAGCCCATGATTGAAAATTAGACAAGACCATTTGTTTTGTAGGGCCAAATCAGAGATGTTTGAGATTTATGCTCAACACTCACTATGAAGAGTGATTGCCCGAAATTTTCAATTATAAGCTTAGATCACATAGGGCATTCAATTGATTTCCACGAATTTCCAAAATGAAAATTTCAATTCAAAGTGAACTAATAATGAGAGAAATCATACTTACAATGGGTGATAATCGTTATTTCAAGTCACAAAGACACACAGATGCACTTGTGAGGTTCACTAAAGGATGAGATTCTAAAGGCTAAAGGTCCCCATCCCAAATAGATCAAAAGAATTTTCCCCATTCCGCGCTTGCATCGGACAGTCCTCTTTATCACTATTCGAAGATGAGCGGGACCAAAAGGGGATAGCCATGGATCCTTCCTCGCACGGTTTCCACACTTTTAGCACCTCCTATGGATTTCCTAAGGCGATCGGGATTTTAGATCGCAGGTTGTGTGTGCAAAGTATAGTGTTAAAGCAGGTAAAAGCATGCACAAGAGTTGACATCAAAACAACACTTCTATTTTCATTCACATACACTTACACCCCTACACCAACCTACAAAATAAACACGCCAACAATCACTCCACATCTTATAACTCCCAATCTACAAAATCATTTAACATAACGTTAACGGACTTACCTTGGCCTTCACGATGCGCTGCCATAAGACCACGTTAGTTAGCAAACAATCAAATTCATTAGGCTCAAGTCCTGAAGTCCCCAGCGGAATCACCAAGCTATCGTGACTTACCCGTCCCGATTGGGCTAGACCAAGAGGTATTTATTGATGGATATGAATATTAATTGATTCGTTTGAAAGATAAACCAAATAGTTCATTAATGTAAGGACCGAGACACTCCCAAGCCTCATACCTCATGCGACGAGAATAATCTAATTTACGCATTTGATTGGAGTTGCCACTAGTCATGATCGAGGGTCGGCTAGAAACCCTGATCGAGAGGCGGGAGTGTCGTCTCGATACGCACGAAAATCAGAAATTCTAAAATTCGGGGACTTGATTACACTATTGATCTAACTAGTACCCTTTCGGTATCTAAGCTTGAATTTCCGCAAACTAACGTACCGGGTAGCCTATCGAAAAAACTAAAATTCCACCTAACCGTTTTAAAAATAGGAAATAACAATCAATGTATTAAAAGTGCGCAGCCAGATAATCATAAGAAAATAAACAACCAGCGACCTAATATCATCTCTAGAAAGGAAAAGGCAATCAAAAGCTCTAATGGCTTGTCCAAATTTTTGGGAAATTTTTTTAAAGATTTTCACAATTTCTACAAATTTTAAACTAAGTCTAGAATGAAATAAACATTAATATCTAGTGAAATTAAACCCAAAAAGTGATTTCTTAACATTTCTTGATTTTATGGATTTTTTTCTCAATTTTTTTAAATTTTTTTAATGAATTTTCTGAATTTTTTTAATGTTTTTTCAGATTTTTTAATATTTTTTTGGGTTTTTAAACATTTTCAGATTTTTTTGGAATTTTTAATTTTTTAATATTTTTTGAATTTTTGAATATTTTTATTAATAAAATAAAAGATTCCGGACCGGGTCCCCCGACCCGATCCGACCCGGGATCCCCCTTTTTTTTTTATTTCTTTTTTGATTTTTTTTTATTTTTCTGATTTTTTTGATTTTTTTGATTTTCCCTCTTTTGTTTTTCTATTTTTTTTATTTATTTTATGTTTTTCCTTCTGGACGTCTTCTCCCCAGAACTTCTTCTTCATGTGTTCTTCACCGAAGGCCCCTTCACGCCCGAGGTTTCACGCTTCCAACTGAGGCCGCGCCGGGATGCCACCGCCGCTCACTCCCCGGCCACCGACGGGCTCCGCCGACGCCGACAGCCCATACAGGGCTCTCATCCTGCCTCCGGTCACCACAGCCGTCGCCGGCTCACCCCTCAACGACCACCAAAACCGCGGCCACCAAATGGCCCATACCAACAGCGGCTTTCTCCCCTTTTGTTTTGCTTTATATAGTCACCAAATCATTCAAACAGCTCCCCCCTCAACAAAAAGAAAAAACTCATACCTACGCACATCAAAGTGAAACGGACTGGAGATTAAGACGGTTAACTCTTGACCATGGGGATCATCGGCGAAGGTGATGCACGGTCGACTCAAGCGGAGCGTGGATCGCGACGAAATCACATGGCAAGCAAAGGAAGCATGGATTCAGTGACAATATTAGAACAACATGTGCATGATAAAGTTTTAGAGTGTCGGTTTTGCAAAAACAGATTCGGAGCTCTCTCGAGCATTTTGTCGAACAGATGGCGTGCGGATTTAAACCAGAGCTTAACACTGAGAATCAGCACGGTTTTTGACTCAAACGTGACATTTAAAGATCTAAACGGCCATATTTTAGCACCAACCAGGCTCAGTTTACAGTGAAACACTAACAATCATCTCAAACAAATCTGAAGCAGGAGGTGTGCGATTAGAGTAGAGGCTTCTAGCTCGGGTTTTATGCAACATCCGACTTAGACATGGTGTGTTACACTCTGAATCGACCTCACTAGCCACAAAATAGCCTCGGTTTTGACCGGTTTCGTCGGAGGAGTCTCAACGCCTCAACCTCCCCACAACCGAGAAGAAAACAGGGTGTTTCGGGGTTACCTGGTTTGGGTATCCGATGGCAAACGACGACCAACGGGTGGATCTTCGACGAAGAGGACGGCTATTCCAGCGAGCGGGATGGGTCTTGATGTTCTTTTTCTGTTGCTCCCCCACCGTATGTCCTCTTTGCCTTCTCCTCCCCATTCTCCTTTTGGTGTCCCTCTGATTCTTGACCGACCAAGACGAAATGCAGCGGCCGGAAGCGATGGGTGTCCGACGATGACGACCGGACCACGGGGAGGGGGAAGATATTTTCTGGCGATCCTCACAGGTGGAGGAACCGGAGCAGTCTCCTCACATACCCCTCTCAAGCTCTCCCCTAATCCTTCTCTTTCTCGAACTTTCTCTCTACCTTCCCTGTTCCTCCCCGTTCTCTCTTTTTAAAGCCGAGAGAGGAGAGGATAGCCCGGGACCACGGCTACACCTCTGGCCTCTGCTCCCTCGGCGTCGCGCGGCCTCTGCACTGCGCCCCCTCTCCGCCGCGCGTTGACGTTCCGTTCTGCACCTGTAAGCTCGCGCCTCCCTCTGGTCCCTCCTCTGTTTGTCTCTCTCGCGAGCGTGAAGAAGAGAGAAAGAAAAGAAGAGGGCTGGGTCGAAAAAAGGAAAAGAGACTGGGCCGGCCCGCGCGAGGAAGGAAAAAAGGAAGAAAAAAGGACTGGGCCGGGCTGATCCGGCCTACTCGAACCGGGTCGAATCGGCCCGGATATTTTTCGATTTTTTTTTAACAAGATAAATATGTCTAATAGACCCCATTAATGCAAATGCGCCTAGTGTCTATATGCCATGTAACTTGATGAAAATTATTTTCGTTTAGGGATTAAAAAATTAACCCCCGATTTTATAAGTAATTAACCTAAAACGGATAGACAAAAATTAGGTGTCTACAGTAAGTCAAGTAAATAAAATTTGATAATTTAATGTGTTGGTAAGAAAGTTAAATAAAAATTTGTAAAAGATAAGATAGGTTCTTTTAGAAATAAGAGTAGTTAGTAATGAAAAATAAATAAATATTGATAACTAACTCAAATAAGAGTTGTTCGCCCAAAACTAGTTTATAATTTGATTAGAGGAAATTTGGTTACCACTCTAAGGTTGATATTTCTAAAAGGAGTTGTTTTTTTAACATGTTGGTAGAAAAAAAAATAGAAGTTGGTAATTCAATAGAAAAGTTGATAAATTACACAATCGTGAGCAACTCAAATGAAAGCTAGTAAAACGAAACTTGTTGGTAGTCTAATAATAGAAATGCTGGTAAGTCACACAAATAAAGATTTGTAAATTCGTATAAGAGTTGGTAAATTAGAAAGTTGATAAATGATGAAAAAAATTGATGAATCTAGAAAAAATCAAATGAGCGGTGGCAAGTAACTCAATGATTAGTATGTCACGTATACAAAGGTGAGTAAATTAATATAAGAGTTGATAAATATAAGGGGTAGATAAGAAAAACAAATAAAAGTTGGTAAGAGATATTGCGACCTAAATTTCTCAGGCTAATGGATTATTAAGACTAAACCTAACTCGGGCCCTCCCAAACCCTACCAATTCGCAACTTAGGGTTTAAGTTTTTAACATGCAAAAGTTTTCATGCTTGGTGTCGCCACTGATCTATTTGTGGTAGGTCGATTAGAAACCTAAATAAAACATAGGGAGATATGTTTTATTCCTTCGAACCAGAGATTCTAAGCTCGGGGACTCGGTTACGCTAGATCTAGTCTAACGCCCTTTCGATACCTTTTCTTTTCAAAAATATTTATGCAGACAGTCTGAATCCATTTTATTACCTAATCACTAACATGCAAGGTATTCATGCGGGTGCGCAAACCACCAATTTAACACTCAAGAAAACAGTAAATAGATTGCAAGGTTAGGAGAATGATGCACCTTAAAGCAACGCAAGCATCTGCATTGTTAGTAGAAAATCACACAGACAATCCTAATATGATTTCTAATTAACAAAGCAAGGCACTTAAGGTGTTCTTTAGGGTCTACGCTTTATTAAAATGCAAACTAACCTATATGCAATGACGTGCAAAAAAATGACATGCGATTAATGCAACCTAGCATGCGAACTATATGTCATGCGACGACGTGACCTAATTCTAATGACGGACAAATGATTTATTTTTGGTATTTTCTCATTTAAATTCGGAATTAAAAATACTCAAATCAACATGCAATCTATCCTAGAGAAAATGATTTGATCTATCCTAAAGTGATTCTTTTTTTTGGATTTTTATTAAAATTCGAAATTTTAAAATAACCTAAATAATCTATTAGGATTAGAATAACACCTAATTTAAACTAGGAAACAAATTATCTCAAGTCCTAATTTAAATTAAATAATTATCCTATCTTCTAGATACATTTAGGGTTCCCTAAACATGCAAAACTTCTAATTTAAATCTAACTAACAAATTTTTGGATTTTCTTTATTTAAAAGGAAAGCAATCAAACAAAGATAACAACCACATTCAAACAATCCACGCAATCCGCAGGATTCTTCAAATTCAGATAAAGCAAAGAAATCAAACTAACGGTCATATTTATAGGGTTATAGATATCGACAGAAAGTTGATTGTTTAAATTTGGAAAGCAAATTAAATCTATTATCGTATCCAAGTAATTATGGATAAGATAATGATTTTTCATATCGCCGCGTATCGTACCTTATGGATAAGGTCGATTAGTCGTCCAGATACGTTGCCAAATTAGGAAAAATTCCTAATTTTGGGTATTTTTGAATATTGCGGATATAACAAACATTATCCTAAGGTATCTAGTCAATCACGCAATATTCACGGAATATTCAAACTAAGAATTTAAATATTTTGAAAATATACCGGATAGAGATTTTTACCTGGTTTGCAGATTTCTTTCCAAATTTGAATCGCCGGGATTGCGGATCGGGACGGTGACCGACGGTGGGTGATCGACGGCAGACGCGGCGGCGATGATGAGAGGCGGCGGCGATGGAGGCCCACCGTGGGACGGCGACGGGGTGGCCGGCGGCGGGCGCAGTAGTGCGCGTGGTGGTGCTCCCAGTCAATCTGCAAAACAAGAATAAGGCCACAGCAGTGTAAGGACGCCACGAGGCACTGGGACAGCAGTGGCTTGGCGTCGGGACTCGGGGTGACCGGCAACTTCCGAGGATGTCGGGATCGCAGTGGGGCAGCAGCTGGTCCGACGTGGGCTCGGGAAACAACCACGGAAAATCCAGCAACGAGTAAAGATCACCCACTAATGCCCAAAATTGTCTTCCTCCTGTGTAACACGAATTGAAATTCCACTTTGTGAACTGATGTGCTATTTTTATTCCAACTCCAATTCACCGATTGCGGGGTTCAAGGACTTCTTTTCCAAGCGGTGGTCAACGGGGATTGGATTGGACCAAAGCCGAAGATATCGACACGTCGAGACCTACGAAGGAAAGTGGCGATTTGCTGGTTTTCACCGTGAAGTTAAAAGGCGCGTCGCTGGCGGTTTGCTGAGTCCAAAGTAATTGGTGTCTGGTCACGGCAACAGGGACCACGGCGAGGAGGGTCGTGACTCACGGCCACGGGCCTGGCCGTGAGGGAAGCGGCGGCAATGGGCGGCGGCTCGGCGATCAGCGGTGGGATGGCGGCGTCGCGGAACAGCAGCAGCAACGGTCCGTGCAGTGCGGTCACGAGGCGGCGCGACTGTGAGGCGAGCGCGTGCGCGACCGACTCTCTCTCTCTCTCTTACTCTTGCTCTCGCTCACGTGTGTCTCTCGTACTCTAAAAAATCGTGTTCTGAAAATTGTGAGAGCCCCTGATTGTGGGGTATAATCACATATTTATATTGCAATCCTAGATTAATTGGCCGGGCTTCTTAATCCTAATGGGCTTAGGCTTAGGGTTTATCATTTAATTTTATTTTAATTCCAAATGGGTTGAATTAATTTGGACTTTTTTTTCTAATTAAGCTTAATGGGCTGATTTAAGTCCAAATTAAGAAATCCAAAGCCTTTTAGACTTGTGAATTTCAGCCCTTATTCCCTGAGTAAGCTGACTTTCGTTCGGTGCTCGAGCTCGGTTTATGCGATGGATTTTCAGTTTACTCACCACCGCCGGTCCGATGCGGAATGCAACTAACCTATATGAACTTAAACTATATGCTATGCAATTTTAATATTTTTGTTTAGGGGTTAAAATTTAATCCCAAATTTTCTATGCAAAGTATCATTAAATGGTCAATCGAAATTTAGGTGTCAACAAGAGATAACAAGCTTGTAAATTAGCAAAAAAAGTTTGCAATTCAATAAAAGTGTTGGTAAGTTATCAAGAAATTACAAAAAAATTAGGTGATCGGTATTACCAATAGTTTTTTCACACTAACATTTTCAAATATTTACCAGCATGGAAAAAAAAATCCTATTCTTTTTAAATAGATCAGTAGAACCGTCTTTGCTCATATAATGCAATTCTTGTTTGTCAAATATTCGCAGTTTTTTGTTGGTCGATGTTGTGATTTTGGGACACAAGACATAGAGATCAGCAGTTTCAATATTAAGATTGCAGATCAGAAAAGTTTTAATTAAACAAAAGATTGCGATTGATCAGCATCCCATACTTGTCTGGTCTTTAGCCCAGAGAAAGTCAGGGTTTCTTTAGTGCAATTAGGAATGATTCTTTTTCTTTCTCTACACTAACCAAATAATGAGGAGAAGCACGACATGAGAAGTTGCCTGCGAAAACCATTCGATTTAGCTTTCAATTTTTTTTTACCAAAAAAAAAAGAAGGGGTTGAAAGCAACCAACATGTTCAACTTGTGTTGAACTGCAACCCAAAAGGGCTCATCTTCTCTTGCATGATACTATTGAGGGTATCCACTATAGGAGGAGTGAGATGGTTAACCCAATCACCCAACTCGCCTTTCCTGATAAACTTCTCTTCTCAACCTTGAGTTCTCTACACTACACCAATAAGGAGGATTGCAGATCCTTCCATTATTAATTTCGTTTATTTCTAATGACACACATAGAGAAAGTGAAATTAATTAACACTCAACTTGTTTTGAACTCCAATCCAAAGGGGCTCATCTTCTCTTGCATGATGCTATTGAGGCAATCCACCATGGAAGGAGTGAGATGCTTAACCCAATCACCCACCTCGCCTTTCCTGAAAAAGCTTCTGTTCTCAAACTTCATATTCAGAACTGGTATTTTGCCGACTTTGTTGACCTCCAGGTCCTTGAGGGTCTTTAAGCTACATATTTTGGCTATCTCTTCAATCATACCTCCCTCCTCTTCCTCCTCAGTGAAGGGAAGCCCCACAAACTCGGCCACCTTCTTCAGCTGCCCTACAATATCTTCCTTCAAGTCCTCATACTTGAGGAACAACACCTTGTGTGGCCTCTCCAAGCTCTCCTTCCAATAGCCCATAATTTGATCCCAAAAGGGCCCGAACGATATTTTCCCTTGGCAATAGATCTCGAAATGTTCTTCCAAGGACCACTCCGGCTGGTCATTCGACTGCGCAGTCTCGAGGTAGAAGTGCCAAGATGAAACCATAGCATCTAATGGGTTCCGGCAAATGTAAATGATTTGGCGGTCCGACGCTTGACGCACTCGGCAAGGATGGGTAAGGGATGTGCGTTGCGAAGAGCCTCGGCTCCGCCAGTGTCAAGGTTGGGCCTCGGGTTGCTTCCGTACAGCTGGTGCTCGAAGCCGGGGACGAGGTCATGGGGGTTCGAAGTGAGCAAGGGCGTGTTGGAGATGCCGAAGCGGGAACGGTTAACGACGGAGAACACTAAGGCCTTTAGCCGGGTGGTCCACGATTTGGGCTGAGAGGCCAGGACAATGTCCTTGTGTTTGGCTTGGAAGTGCCGCTGAAACGCGATCACGTTGGGAAGCAGGTAGGTTGGGCACCAGAAGTCTTGGTAGAGGGACTGGAAAGGATGAACCACGCCTTTCCTTTGGGGCAGTGAAGCAATTAGTTCGTCAATGGCCTCCCGGTCATGTTCTTCACTGCCTACTGTGGCGGACTGCGAAGAAAATTGCTGGTGTGCCATTGATGTTTGAGTAAGAATCGAAACAAGAAGATGATTGTGAAGCACTAATCTTTTTGCAGCTAGTGGGTGTTAGTTTTTCATTTTTTGGTCACTGATTAATACAGGCGAAGAGGGGCCACAGACCCTAAATTATTCGCGGCTCAATTATTGCACGATATGAGGTGAAACACGTTTGTCCGCTTAGGTGACGTCAAAGAGCACCACAGAATAGAAATTTGTTCTGCGTATGGAAAATTTGAATAACTAATAGTGAATTTGAAATATTTTTTATAGGTAAAAATTGATTGATAACTTATTGATCCAGTCAATTTTCTGTGAGTTAACAAAGAAATAATAATTTTAACTTGCTTAAATCCATTATTAGATTACCAATTGTCTTTGAATTTTCCAAGTAGACTGTGTTTTCGCTACAAAAACACGAATTGCTTACCTACTTTACTCGTAATGTGGGTTAACGGTTATAACTTACGAACAAAGTAATTATTTTAATACTATAAATTCCTGAGAAGAGCAGCAGGATGGGGGAGCACGGAGCGCTCATTTTTCAACCTGAGAAGAGCAGCTGCTGCAGTGAACTTAGCCGCGGAACTTTGCTCGTGCTCGCGCTCTCTTTCTGTCTCTCTCTCGCTCGCGCACTTGCTGCTGCTCTTCTCTTGCTCTTCTCTTGCTCTTCTCCGCCTCCTCCGGCTCGGTTCGATGGGTTCGGTCGGACCACCTCGGCCCCTCTCTCATGCAAGATGTGGCCCCCCCAGCCCCCGTCTCCTCTGATTATTTGAGTTGGTCAACTGCTCCTGTTTCTATATGTGTGTGTATTTTTTCTTTCTTTTTCTTTTTTTTTTGTGGGAAGATTTATAGAATATCCTGGCATCACAAATTAATTAAAAGATTAGTTCTAATGAGAAAGCGGTCTCGAATATTATCTGATTCCAATGTTCGAGAAATATATGGAACCTCGACTCTGAAATTGCTTACCGTTTGAGGTTTTTTTTTTGTTGAAGCTAACTCGTCCGGCCTCTCTATCTTTCTCGTTCAGAGCTCTCTGTAGAATGTGGCATGTGCATGTTTGATGGTTCTCTCGAAATTATATAAGGGCAACATTCACTAAACATGGAGAGGAACGAGTGCGCGGGTTGAAATGTTGAAAGTTGAGAAGAATTGGAATTTGAAGTAGTTATAAGGAGAGGCGAATTGATCGAGTTTTATTCGAAAATCTCTCCCGAGAAGGCTTGATTGGTTGCTCGAGAAAGTTTTTCATGTTTTTGGAACGCGGTGAATTTAATTATCTGTGTCGCAATCAGCATCTTCTAGCGGAGAGACACTTCTTAAATCTCTCCCTTTGTGGATAGTATAGTTTAGCGAAAGAAATTACAAGTCAAGTACAGGCTCTCTCTAGGCTTGATATACTTATTCATCATTACGATCACCATTGTCTTTGTTTTGCTGGACGGTCTATTCCATTTCTTCCTAATCAACAAAATAAACAAAAAAAATTGAATCGCGACAACTGCCTTTCACCAAACTAGACTTCATATTCAAAATAATAACATTTCGTGTATGGCGATCGGATCACATGAACGAGAATGCTGTGCCCCGAGAAAGCTTCGGAAATGCCGTGCCCCGAGAAAGCTTCGGAATCTCTTGTAAAACAATGTTGGTACAAAAATGTGCACACAACTGATTAAGATACGAACGAGACTATTTTGCATCCGACCCGGAAAAAAAAAACAAAAAAAAAACGAGACTATCTACAAAGCACCCTTATGGCTCGTGGATTAGTTCCACCACACAGCAGACCGGTCCAACATTTTATAATTATAAAATTATAAGATCAATTAGATGGTTTAAGCGTCCTAATCGCTGGCGGGACCCACCAAAATAATTTGCCGAAGACGATAGGACAATTTGAGATCCATTTATGAATTCCATGTTGGCTTTTCTGGCAATGCATATGTTGAATCTGACATACACGATAAGCTTTTCCACTGCTCCGAGGCATATGCACATGATGGGACGTGGAGCAATAATCATACATAATATAAAAATGCAAATAAATAAATAAATAAATAAATAAATAAATAGTCGAGACGTACACTCAATGTTGCCTTGGGCTCGGACGTGAGCACCCGGCAATATTTATTTCCCCCTCCCACCAAATTATTGACAAGTCTTATAATGTCTTCTTTTTTTTTTAATTGGACCGTCGTCTCGTTGATTGGATAATTAAATGGATTCATCTAATTTTGGGGAAAGTAATATAGTGGGTATAATTGTGCGTGTGTACCCCCGTACAACTTGCAAAAGGCAGGCTAGGGACAAAAGCTCGCCCGCAATCACGTGTCCATAGCCCATATGAGAATTCAATTGGGAACACAGTAGGTACAATTAATTTCAGCAATTGATTTAAAAAAAAATTGTACCTATATGATAAGTTAGGTTAGGGAACACGTATAATTGGCATGTTGGGGTACAAAGACATATCCAACCTTATACATCTTGTACCTTGTACCCGTGGAAATTTACACCTAATTTGCCCCCTTTGAATTGGACATTTTGTATTTTGAGAGAATCGTTAGTTTCTTTGTCGTGAAAATGAGTAAAAGACAATTTGAATGAGTGAATAGGAATGGGATTTCTCGGAAAATTGTCCAAAAAGTTATAAAATCTATTATACTTTTGAAAATTCGGTCATAAACTTTTTTATTGTGCCAATTGAATTCTAAATCTTTTTATGTTTTGCCAATTGAGCCCATCCAGCTAGTTTTTGGCTAGAAATCGTTAACGTGGACGCCGACCGTCTCATGTGGCACGGCTGACGCTGACGCTGACATGGATAATATTTAATAATATTTTCAAAATTTCAATTTTTTTATTTTCCCTTTTTTTTTTTTCTTTTCTTCTCTTTCCCTTATTTACTTTTTATTTTCCTTTTCTATTCTTTCCTTTATTATTTTTCCCTCTGCCGGTCTCAGGCGAGGGCCGCCTTCACTAGATCGAGCAAGGGCAGCCCTCACCTGAGGTCGGCAACTTCGCTCGGCCATCAATGAGGCCTAGCGATGGCTGGCGGAGGGAAAAAGAAAAAAGAAAAAAAGAAGAGAAAAGGAAAAGAAAAAAAAAAAAGTAAAGAAGGAAATGTGAAGAAAAGAAAAAAAGGACAAAAAATTCGAAAAAAATTGTTAAAATATTATTAAAAATTGTCAACGTTGGTGGCAGTCACGCCGTGTAAGACGGCCGGCGTCCACATTAGCGATTTCTGGCCAAAATTGGCTAAATGAACTCAATTGACAAAACGTGAAAATATTTGTGACTCAATCAACACAATTAATAAAATGTTTGTGACTAAATCGATAAAAATGCAATAAATTTAGCACTTTTCGGATAATTTGTCTCTCTGCGAGTGTACTAGTGGGACGTAATCATGCTTCGCGATGACAGCTAACCATCGCTACCGCCTTCATTGTCGTCGACATCAATGTTGGCCGATTGCCCCGACTAGTCATGACCACGGTTCGGAACCGGCCGGTTCCGGTTCGTGGCCACGTATGAACCGGAACCGCCCGGTTCCGGGCCGGTTCTGGTCCGGTTCCGGTTCTAGGCCGGTTCCGGTTCCGGCTCCGATTGTCTTTTTATTTTTTTATTTTTATTTTTTTTTTGCCCGTTGCCAGGGCTTGCAGACGTGCAGGCCCTGCTGCAGGTTTTCTGTTTTTTTTTTAATTTTTTTTGGAACCGCGGGGCCGGTCAATGGGCCGGGCCCGGGTTTGACCGGGTCGGTTCCGGGCCGAAACCGGCCCGTGGCCATGACTAGCCTCGACAACACCATCTCTCCCTGTTTTTTTTTTTTTTGGGTCAACATCTCTCCCTGTTTTGAAAGTAGCTGTTTTTCACTATATGTTTGGGCTTTTAAACTCTTTTTTTTTTTTTCCATCCTTAGCCTATTTTAAATATATAACAAATTTCTCAAGTCAACCTTGATGTTCTGCTGAGAGCGCTTTGGGGTAAGTGCATTTTCCCAAAATTCTTTAATTTAAGGTGTATTTGCTCAAAACAAATGACACTTTGGATAATTGGATTTTGATATTTTTTTTTGCAAAGCATCTTTGAAGGAAAAAAAAAGAAAAAAGAAAAAAATGAGATAGCAGGACTATTGGGGACTCATCAGGCCTTGCTTGACCAAGTGGCTAGAGGCGAGCATCGACAAGTCTCACGCGACCTTTGATGACTCAGACCTCAACCCTCAACTTGAGATAGACCCGTGACCCTCTAGATCTTGTTTGAGACAGACCCACGACCATCGATCCTTGAACTTCAGTGACACTCAACCATCGACTCTCAGCAAGCGTCGACCTAGATCTGAAGAGAGAGAGAGAGAGAGAGAGAGAGAGAGAGAGAGAGAGAGAGAGAGAGAGAGAGAGAGAGAGAGAGAGAGAGAGACGATGAACAGTGGATTGGGGGGTAAAACAGGAAAATAGAAATATTATCGAGGGCAAAGTTGGAAAAGCAAAAAATCAATTAACCCACGAGGTGGCGTTTCGAAGATGCTAAAAGTTAATATCGGACCGGAGTTGCATTGGGTTAAGTTAATATCAGATCGGAGTTGCGTTGGGTTAAAAGACTTTGGAAATGCTCAATTTTGGCTCAAGAGCCTTTGAGATTGTGTTACCAAACACCTCGACCTCAGCACAGGAGTATTTCGTGTTCGAAAAGATTCCGGAAATACCTCTCAACCAAACGCACCCTAAAGTGTATTAATGACGAGCATTCGATATTTACAGATCGTGTAAGTTAAACAATTCAACTGCCCACATAGAAAATCTCGATTGAGCAGTCGGGATGACAAAGAATGGAATTACGAAGAATTCTACTATTGGGCTCCCTTGTACAATTGGTCACAGAGGCCCACAGATTCGAGCCATGAAAGCACACGTGGCCCATCGCCCAAACTGGACCACCACACCACTGGTTCATTGTAGACAAATGTGGTTGATATATATATCTATCTTATAAACTAGGAAATTCTAACTAAATAATAACTTAAAAAGTTGAAGCTCATGCCGTGGAGCCTATAATTCTAGACAATAATCAACCGGTCGAGGGTATGAAATAGAGTCGCCTATTTACTAGGGCCAACAAATAATTGAGTAGTTGCATTATTTTTCTTGAACGATCATCCGATAATAATATTTCCACGGGTGGTGCGGTCCTAGGTTTTGTAAATGCACACTCGTCACTAATCAACACCATTTGTGAAAAACAGATTTTACATTTATATTAACGATAGCATTCGATTAAAGAGTATTTCTTGTATACTGTCCAAATAATAAGCGAAAACACTTCGTAATTTAAACGGGGTCTAACCCTTTTTGCAACATGTATTGATTGATACTTTTAAAGTTAAACATCTTTATCAAGTATGTCTAACAAATTAGAAGACATTCGTCAACGATTTCACGACCCAACAAAACCCTAATAATAAAAGGGGGCTGCGGCCACCGGCGAGGTGGTGGCGATGGTGCGAAGAGGACAAACATGCTTATTCTTGGAACAATGTTTTTCTTTTTGATCCGCATAAACAGCGGTCACGTCTTCTCATGAAATAATAAATTATTTGGGGGTTTTGGTGGGGTACGATATATGGAAAAAAGGGTCGATACAAATCCAAATAATCAATCAATTCTTGAATGGCATGTAGTAGGGAAACATGGAGATCGATTGTTGTGGAGTTGACCTTGCGTTGGAAATCTTGCAAATTTTCTTTTCAAGTCTCCACGGGAATCAAACAAGAACATCGAAAGTTATTTTAATGCTCACATGCAAGACTAGGCAAACGCCCCAAGAAAGAACTACCCCAATTTTTATCTCGAATCTCGTCGCTGCACAAATCACTAATCAATTTGTCCTAATCAAATCCACTGTTCCCACCATATTGTAGCTCGACATTTGCGTGATTTTTAATTATTGTTTTCGGTTGTTTTATTGAACATTTTTATTTTTTGTTTGCCCCTGGCCCTTTTCAATAGGGCCAGCCTCGTTTTCTTTAGAGAGAAACAGCAACCACTTGTCTTTGCGCATGGAAAATCGAGGGATATAATAACATTTTTAGGGTTGAAGATGAGATTGATTTAGATGTTGATTAGTATGAGCTGGAATGCATGGCAGCAAATTATCAGTTTGGTTTGAAGAAAGTCAGAAGAAATTCCATGAAAATTCGTGGTCAGTCTTCTTTAGGGTTTCGCTCTTTAGCAATGACTTTGCATTTGGATTGAATGTGGCTCTACGTTCCATGATCTTATGCAGTGATACAGGAGGTGATAGCGAAAATTGTCCAAAAAGTCCTAAACTTATTACATTTTGATCAATTCGGTCACAAATCTTTCAATTTTGCCAATGAATCCTAAACTTTTTCACGTTTTGCCAATTGAATTCATCCGACTAATTTTAACCAAAAAATCGCTGATGTAGATGTTGGTAATGCATCGTGGATGGCCGATGTTGACATAGACAATTTTTTTGAATCTTTTAATAATTTTGAATTCTCTCATTTTCTTTCTTTTTTTTCATTTTTTTTCCTACCAAATCTGGCGAGGGTCTCCGGTCACAAGCGAGCGCTAGCCAACCCTTGCCGCGGTCGATGAGGGCTTCGTAGCCCTAGCTAGGTTTGGGCAAGGGCCGTGACCCTCGCTCGTGGCCGGCGAGGGTCGATCGGCCCTCCCTGTGACCGACGAGGGTTGGTCGACGACCCTTGCCGGGCTTGGAAGATCAAAAAAGAAAAAGAAAGAAACAAAGAAAAAAGAAGAACAAAATAATATAACTTTAGAAAATTTTAAAAAAATAATAAAACTGTACACCTTAGCGCCGATCGTGCCACGTAAGATGATTGGTGTCAACGTCAGCGATTTCCATGCTAAAATTGACCTGATGGACTCAATTGGTAAAATGTGAAAATTTTTATGACTCAATTGGCAAATTGAAAAGTTTATAACTTAATTGCCAATGTGCAATGTGTTTATGACTTTTTGGACAATTTTTCCAGAGGTAATACGTATGAAAGGAAAACAGTAAAAAGTATCGTCATGTGATGAACTAGTATGCAATCGTTTGATTTTCATGCTTGACTATGTTAATTAGCAATGTCAATAAGTTAATAGAAGAATGTTACGGTATGTAAACGTACAAAGATTATCTCTACCGAGAGTAAAAATGAAAGCGCATGTTAGAGCTTGATGAAAAATAAGCTCATTAATATATCTTTCCTCATTTACCTATATGAATGCATCATACAAAATTTGTGATTTGTTTATTCAATCTCAATGCTCCAACATGTTAATTAAGTAGGCATAAGTGGTGATTAATATCAGTAACTTAGACATGTTGACTTGCTTATTGCAAATTTTAATTTCTAATAGTAAGATCTAACAGAAATTACTGATTTAGAACATCCATGATATATATACATTTACAGAAGTGCAATAAGTGATTTTCATATAGTATTTGAATATCTCCTGACATTGTCAATTATAGCGAATAAGAAAAAATAATTTTGGTTTTTGCTGGAGACTTACTTGAGTTGAAAATTTTTCATAATTTTCTCCTTTTTTTCCAGATTTCTAAGACTTTTGGGTTTATGATTGTTCTATGCGTCTTTTTATCATTTACTTATTTTTTTTTCAATTGTTTAAGGTTGTACTTTCAATCTCCAACCCCTCCATTCGATGGGATTTTGCTGAAAATTTCAATTTGGATAGTGCATTGGAACAAGACCAACGTAGAAGTTGCTATATTAATGTCTATTATCCCCTTCGACAAAAAAGAAATGATTTTCTCAATTTAGGATCTACGCTTTTAGTTTCTCCACAAAGTACAGTTTAAGCAATGAGGTTGGGCTACTTTATACGAGATAATTTTCCATTTTATTGCCAATTTCTCATGAAGAGAATCAAAATAATCGTGATGACATTTGGATTTTGTTTCTTACAAGCTTGACTTATAGGTGTTTCTTTATATTGCCAATGATTTTCTTTAATCCAATCTACTATTACCTGAGTGACCCTGAAATTTAACATACTAAATACTTCCCGAGTCAGTTTTTCAACTTCCGAAACGAACTTTAAAGACAAAATGTATATATCTCGACGTGTAAATATCGATGGATCCTGTGCATCTTCATGAGTTAGGTTCTAGCATTTTTGCTTTGTTAAGTTAGGTCGATTGCGTGAGGCTGAGGTGGAGTGACATCTCAAGATGCTTTGGGTTTTCTCTATTCATTCATATACAATAATGTGTCGTCGATGGCTGCTTGCCGAGCATCACGGCATGGGTCTGATTCGACAGAATTGACCATCTCAATGTTTCTGGTCTATTTTTGGTCAGAGCGGCAGGGCAAAATCTTCACCTTATCCACGTATAATAATACTCATTTTTGTATGCTTTACGCATCTAGTATACGAGAATTTATGGTCCACGGACGGCGAAAAGAAATAAAGAGAGAATAATTTCAAAATGAGTAAAGAGAAGGGGCAATTATATGATCTACCGGGGGACGTAACTTCGGATGGTAACGTGTCGTAACTTCTATACACAAACTGTCGCAACACATGAAATTTTTTTTGAAGACTTTACGTTCAACGGGTGAGATTAACGCACTTTTTCATTGGATGGCTATTGAGGGGTTAAGGATTCGGTTATCCTCAGGAAACATCCTAAGAGAAGGGGTGAGTCTTGCATGGACCTGCGCGTTCATGGACCCAAAAAATGGATCGTCGTATGTTGATCTTGCGGGGCCGATACACTAGTCATGTACGATCAATCATCACGATGGACCCTCCTTGTGGATCTAGGTCTTACGCTATTTTTAATCGAATGATTATCTAGGGGTTGAGGACTCGGTTCCTTATGATCCTCGGAAACATCCCAAGAGAAGGGGCTAGTCTTGCATGGATGCGCGCCTTCATGGACCCAAACGGATCGTGCCATCGATCATGCGGGACCCACACATGAGAGTCGCGTACGAGATCAATCATCGCGATGAACCCTCCATGTGGGATCCAGGTCTCGGCAAAGTACTTGCCCAAGAGAGAGGCCAATCTTTGTGTCATCATCGGCTTGCGAAGTAAAAACATGCTGTGGGACATATATCCTCAATTTACCCAAGCTTTGTACGTGAGTATCGGGATATCAACCGTATGACCCGGATCCATATGCTTGATGTTATCAATATCAATGCACTCTGTCATGGTTCTCTCAATTTTTTAAGTTCCCAACTCGGCAGTTCCAACATCAAAAAGATGTTTTTGTTGGGATTTTAGTATCCAAAATCCATAAATTGTGAATGGGAAGTGTGGATGGAAATAGTCTCACATTAGATAGAAGTTGTGATGGGAGATGATTTATTTAGATGAGCCTCTCAAATGGGTTTGGGCCCCAAGGGATGCCCCACTTTTGTGGAAGGGAGAGAACCTACGCCAAGCTAGGTCGGTTTCCCCCCCGTGTGCGCGCCGCCGCCGGCTGTCCGGTTAGGTCATCGGTTTTGTTTTCCCGAACAGACATGTTTATTTTCGAATTTTTATTTTATTTTACATGTTCGGTTTTGTTTTTGGATGAACAGACATGTTCGGTTCTTGGAAGTTAATTTTTTCTTCGGACAGACATGTCAGTTCGTGACCGATAACCGTTTGTCCACCGAACGAATTTGTTCGGTTCTTGGTGACTGTTCAATCCCATCTATAACTGAATGGGCTTTTCGTGACTATTCATTTTTTTCCGAACATATATTTTCGCATTCTCAGCATTCTCTAGCCCCGTGAGCCATTTTTCGCATAATCATCGTTCTTCATCATTGTCATTCGTGCGATTATTCCGCGAACTTGCGTTCGAATATTTCCTTTGAAGAAGTACCGCTTCGTTGGAAATGCGATCCGTTCTATCTTGGGAGGCAATTGTTCAACAACCTTGGGTACCAATAGGGGAGACAAATTGTCTTAAGGACACAACGTGAATTCGTTGGGCTTGGATCATTTGTCAAATTCGGATTACTCATTTCAGGTTTGTCGAACAATTTTGTTTTGCATATACAAGCACTATTACTTGACAACAGTTTTATGGATCTCGATGGCTACCCCTTGTTTGGTCACGAAGGCTTATAGGCCATGCAAATCCAATGCAGCATTCGGAGGCAAACCCAAAAAACAAAAAAATTCAAAACTTAGGAGCTCGCTTTCGCTATAGTATAGTTTATTTCCAAATATCAGCTCAAATTCTAAAGGGGTTCTCAACTTATGAACATGTCGACAACGGTCAACTTTGGACTAGCTCCCCTCATACACGTCAAAGAGGAAAGGCCGTCCTTATTCGTTTGTCTTTTGTAACTTTAAGAGGTTCTCTCAAGACGTGTTGACATCTTCCAATGGTGGTAAATACGACGAAGACGATTTGCTGAAGATGAATCAAACGGATAAACTTTGGCGACCTTAATTTTCGTGAAACTAGCGACGCTACTCGTGTGTGCAGGGACAAAGCGGGAAGCATCGAATCTGATGAATGTCAGGGCCAAAAGTTGATATGATTTTTAGCTTTTGGGGGTCGTGGAATCTTGGAGAAGGAGGGCCAAAAGAGATAAAAAAATCGCAATTCCTGTTGGTATTTCGCGCGGTTTCAACGGGATGGTGAAGAAGAGAAAGAAACACGAGAGTAACATCCGTGAACACCGACAGCAAGAATCGTCAAGCAGTCTTCCCAACGCTTTGCCTTCTCTCTTTCTTTCTCTCTCTCTCTCTCCTCATTGGAAAACCTAAACCTACTTACTCGATGGGTTACTCGAGTGGTGATTGAAACGAGAGATAAATGAAATTTATATATTAGTCCTCAAGCAGTTGAGTTTGGTTTTTTTCACCACCAGTTGAGTACTATGCTTAAATCGTCCAATTGAGTTTTGACTCGCATCTTACTTATTCTAACATGGATTATTTTTCTCGTTGAAAAAAGAAGATCTAACCTTGCTGGAAGAATTGTTTCTTTTTCGTTCAAGAAATCTGAACCTGTTACACGAAGCATCATTCTTTTTTTTATTGCAATGAATCTACTTCACCAGTCCGAGATACATATATCCTAGGTTTGGACCCGAGATCTTGTCCCTCCCTTCCTTCCTTTGCCATTGAAACACTCGAACGACTCTTCTCAACGTAAGCTTGGCATATTTCACCACTGCGAGAGATCGAATTAGTGGTACATAAAGATCTTAATGAATGATGTAGGGGAACTTGTTGTCTACCTAATGCCTCTATTTAGTTCAAGTGGGTATACGGCAAAATACATATTGAAATGGGTTTGGAACCGGGAAGGTGGATGTATGTGTCGAGAGATGATGAGAGTATGCTCTTCATGTTAACCCCCTCAAGCCCCAGCAAAATGAAGGAAAATGAGATACATTTGCTATACGCATACTCTCTCTTCCTAGTATCTTGGAAATAGTATATGTCGGGTTTTTCATTGAGTTTAATGAGCTCATGGCAAACCTGGCGTGCCGAAACAGGTCATGGTCGATTGATTGCTAGCTCCAATTTTCATACGAACAGGAGTTATATGGACCGGTTCCATCAGTTGCCATATATGTAAGAACCTTCCATTAGCATTTTCTCAAGCTGACCGATTAAAAGAGTTTGTTTAACTTCATCACCATTGACTTCGGTAGATAGAGAGACTGAGACCTCCAACCGTCGGACTATTTCAACAATTTCGGAGCAGTTTTGTGATCTCTCTTGAGAAATTGCACAATTATGACTCGAAACAAGAACATCATGAATCTAATAATGTCTAGAGGTCTCGGAAGATTCCTAATCCGGGCAGAGAAACTTCAGAGAAATATATGGGAAGGTTGAGAGACATATTGCAACCGGTCCAAATACACACTATGTTATAGAAGAATCATCATGTAACGAGGACAAGCACAGTTCATATGCTTTATTTATTAGCTACGTGAAGGTTAAAAAATCACATATGGTATGTTATTTAAGATCTACGACCGAATACGTACAATTAGGACTCAGTCTGCTCGTTGAAATACGGGCGTGCCTAGACCTGGCTAGGGTTTGTCGTGTTCCTTCCCATATGGAACCTCACTCTCTTGCTCATGCCATTGGGACAAAAATTTCTCAGACCAAAACCAGACAAACTTGACACATGAATAATACCCATCTCCTCCTCCTTCCCCCAGGGGTTGAATCTTCCCCAGAAACAGCCCCTTAAAGCATGATTCTCGTCATTGTTGGGCCGGTTCATCTCTCTGATCTTGCAAAACCACCATGAATGAAGATCGAAATGATGGTGGTTTGAACAAGATGGTGGCGATTCCATTGGAGATCACAAGCGAGGATGAGGAGGAAGGGGACTGTGAGAGCAAGACCAGGAACAGCACCAGCTCGAGCAACAGTGTAATCGAGGAGTTCAGTGAGAACAACAACAACAATAATAACAACAAGAGCGCGATCAGCTCTGGTACTAGCACTGGCTTGAGGTCATATGTGAGATCTCAGGTGCCAAGGTTGCGTTGGACTCCTGAGCTTCACCTTCACTTCGTTCAAGCAGTGGAGCGACTCGGGGGTCAAGAAAGTAAAATTCTTTTTGTTGATTCTTGTTTCTCTGTGTGTGTTGTGATTATTTCTCCATATATTATGTTGATTGAATAGATTTTTCCTTTTTTGTGCATGTTTTTTTTCATCTAGGAGCTACACCGAAATTGGTCTTGCAGCTGATGAACATCAAGGGGCTTAGTATTGCTCATGTCAAGAGCCATTTGCAGGTGATAAAAGATCTCATAACCTACTATGTATATATAAGAACCATCTTTTTCTTACAAAAATAATTACTTAGTACAGTTGAGTTTAATTTCTTTTTCTGTTGGGCACAGATGTTCCAGAGCAAGACGATTAATGATCGAGGAGAAGGTAAAAAACCCGTGTTGATTTAAGTTTAGAGTTAATATAGGTTTCTTGTTTCTCTGTCAATTTTTTTTTCCTTCTAACAATTTATTAAACCCACGTTTTGCAGTTATAAACACGACAAGATTTCAAGGGGAGTGCAGATCAGCTTCCTCATTCCTTCTGGCGACACTCCATTCTCCAAAATCTCGACCGTAGGATCTCCGACATCAGGTAGGAAGGATTGCCATCTGACAATGTTCATGAATTAATGTGCACCGCACTTCTTATCCCAATGCTAAACTGTGTCTGTCTGTCTCGATCTGTGCAGGGATTTTTGCTGGAGTAGTGACCGGAACTGGATGAGCGGACCCTATTTGACTGATGTAGCCATGGTGAATGCGCGAAATGGGATCCGACTCACAGGTTTCATGGGTGACAACATGAAGAACACGTCTCATCACTCTCATCCAAACACAAAAGACAACATTTACTTTGAGCTGGGAAGAAGGAAACAAGCTCAAGACCCGGTGCTAGAGTCCACCAATTTCACGTTGTTGTCCAGTCTCACACATGCCCATACACAGCTGAAGTCAACCCTAATTCAACCCTCAAAAGACCAGTTAATGCACGGAATGGGAAAGGCTCCTCAGGATGAGATCTGGAGGATCGATCTTGATGGGGACCACAGGGACCGAAGCACGGTGAAAAGAAAGGCTGATCATGGCAACGACTGTGGCGATCTTGATCTGAATCTGTCTCTGAGCAATAAGATGCTGAAGCTTGCGGAGGCAAGAAGGAATGATTCATGGGAACAAAATGAGGGTGAAGTGGTGGATGGCAGTCTGTGTCTTTCTTTATCATGCCCCTCATCATCATCATCGTTGGACTTGTCACTAGATCTCAACATGCCCTTTGATAAGCTCAAGAGCTTGAAAGAAAATAATGATAGTGCTAATGTTACTTATCCGAAGTATCTCGATTTGGTGAGTACCCTGGATCTGATCATGAATTAGGTTTATGTATTCTGGTGAGATCCTGTTGGTACTTGCTCAAAAAGATGATATACCGAGAAAAGGTCAGTTGGTCATGCTGTGTGTTCTTTCTTGTCCTTCAAATCTATTATTCTTCGTTGAATTCTGCTTTAGTTTACTCCACCTTACATATCTATATCCAAATTTACCTTCAGTTTTGTCTGTGATGATCGTGAACCAGAACTCTGAGGTCACTTGACAGTTTATTGCGGAACGCTAACAATTGTCTAGTATGTTTGAGGCGGATTGGGGGTTTCTTTGGGGAATTAGGGTTCAAGCACGAAGGATTGATTTGCGAATTTTGGAACTAATTTCGGGCTATTACGCAAAGCTAAGAGACAATGCCATTTATCTAAGCAAAAACGGCGTCGTCTCATTGAAATTAAGTCCACTTCATGCCATTGCTATTATACATAAGATAGTCGGCGTTTACTGAACTGCCACTTTAGATTATTCAGGCGAAACTTGCGGATAGGATTTGATTGACCCGTCCCTCAAAAGTTTAGGATTATATTGGTTCAATTAAAAAGTTTACGACTCGATTGCTTTCCTTATGACTGATTATGCAATTTTCATCTGTAAACACTAACGGAGAATATGACGGAACCCCTAAATGAAGCAAAATCCTTGTTTGCATCATGATTGTGCAAGCCCACAGCATAAGCCCACTTCATTTTAACCATTGAATGTTGTGGGCCTCACTTGAGATCAATATGATCTAATGGCTGAGATAAACTGGGCTCAGATGCACCGGGTTCATGTAAACTATGTCTTTTGACTTCTTGTGCACACGCCTTAATTGATTTCACTATGAATCCTAGGTGAAACTCTTTTATCAGCTACATAGGTGATGTCGATTGCGCCGATTGCATTATTCACATCATAACGATCTGGAAGGCCTTTCTTTGGGGAACTCGCGGGTGGTTCTTGAGCATGCTGGTTGAGTCATTGCCATACAATTGATTGAGAAGTTGATTAGGTTTTATTTGGGTTGGTTTCTACTTCTCTCTCTATCTTTGTGGAAATTGAAAATTGAAAGAAAATTGCAAAAATTGTCCACGTCGGCACCGGCCGTGACGTCCTTACCTCACCTCGGGGTTATTAATGCGACGTCCCAAGCTCGTCGCCGTCTCGTTTCTTTTATCTTATTAATAAGCACATGCGGAGACGTGTATAAATAAATTCCCAAACAAATAATAGCTGGAAATCAAGGAAGGCACAACAGACAAAACACACTATTGCCATTTTACTTAAACATATTTTACAAGCCCATTTTTATGGGCCGTTCCACATATAAACCATGTCACAAGCGAAGGCCGATGTTAATCCTAGCTCCTCTAGGTCAACCTCCATCTTGACGGGTACACCAAAACGAACCTGGGGCGCATATCTCATCCTAAAAACATGGAAAACAACGGGAGTGAGTTGAAAACTCAATGAGTAAATTCACTAATACTCATGTAGGATGATGCCTCACCGTCGTACTAATGCATACAAATATTTTTCCTGCCTTATGTCGATGGTAAATTAATAGCAAAGACTTTGACCTTGCCCTTGCTATGTTAACATGAAAGCTCACCTTTACCCGGTCACATAAAAATATACAAGAAAATTTATACGTGAAGCCTCGCAACCAATTGGCATGCAAAAATACCCGAAAATATTCACATATGAATTCATTTATCCATCAGACATCACCTTCTCTATACGTGCGTGACGGGTCCTCTGGAATCTTTCGAGCATCCGGAAACCTTCGGCTTATTAATAAACACACATACCGGCACATATATAAGATTCATTTATCATCATTTTAGCTCAACTAGGGCATCCCGGCTCAACTAAGGCATCCAGCTTCATGCTAGGCGTCCCGGCTCAACCAAGGCATCCCGGCTCAACCGAGACATCCCGAGGCTAGCACACCCGAGGCATCCGGGCTCAACCAAGGCATCCTAGTTCAACTAGGGCATCCCGGCGCTAGTTACTAGGGCATCCAGGCTCAACTTAGGCATCCTAGCTCAACTAGGGCATCCCGGCTCAACCGAGACATCGCCGCCAACGATATGTGACAACGGTCTTCTTCTTTCATTTAGTGATCACACATCATGGATCGCACAAGCCGATTTATTATCGTCTATCTTAATTCATGCATACAAGGCTCTAGTTGTATGTACTCATGAAAAGCTCACAAGATCATAATTCAACAAGCATGGTTAAGAACATCAACATATCACACAAACTACCACATTCAAGCGTCATGCAACTATGCACAAGAACAAAACCGTTTCAAGCAACAACAACTTCCTAAGCCGTGTTCCAACCATGAAACACATCGCGTTCCAACCATGTAACACACCGCCCTATTCAAGTATTTGGGAATCTACTCACCTGCAAGTACAAGAAAACGTCTATGGGGGTTGAACGGGGAAACGGCGGTTGGCGGCGGTGAACGGGCGAGAGAGAGGGAGAGAGGTGATTGCGTGAGAAAGAGAGATGAGAGAGGAAGAGGAGGTCATGTGTGGAAACTAAGGGGGATCAAGCCTATTTATAGGCAAATCACTAACTTGTTCACCAAGTTTAAGAGTCAAAACTTGCGCCCCAAGTTCTTGACTCTCTAGAATCCTCTTTCATTTAATACCCAAGATATGGTCATCATTGGGTTTATATTTTAGTCACATGTTTCTACCCCAAAACTTGCTCTTCAAGTTCTTGACCATCATGAAGCTTCTTATGCAAGCCTTTAATTGAGGCCACACATCTCTCAACTTGATCTCCAAGTTTCTCCCTTAAGGTCATTAGGCCCTAATTCTTAGGGACACATAAGCCTATGCATTAATTTCCAAGAGGACACATAAGCCTCTAATAATGGTCTCTCCAATAATTGTTTTTGTCTTGGTCTTCATTCTTGTCCTCCAAGCTCTCTTGGGCGTGAGACTCCCTCTAGAACATGCAAGATCACTCAATTAATGAAGATCTTATAAGATAAGATTATCCTAATGATTAGCCCTCAATTAATGGTTTAATGTTGACTTGTTCAATTCGGCTTCTTGCTCCCCAAGCTTGGCCGAGTAGGGCTTGTTCTTGTCCATCAATGGCACTTAAGGACAACCTGTTCATGGCATTTAAGCATAACCTCCGAAATTCCAATGTTTTCATATAGAAATGATGAATCTTTGAAATCTGGCAAAATCGGCAGTTTTTGCATTGTTCTAGAAATCGGACTTGAAAACATAGTAAATGGATTCCAAAAATTCTCAAATTTGAATATGTCATAAACAAGACCTCAAAAAATATTTCCCATGAGAACACGAAATATGAATATTTCTTTAAACATAACTTTTAGTAGCTCAAAGATAGACTAAAAATAGTTTGCTGGAACAGAATCTTTACTTCTCAAAGTAAGCTCTTTCCATAATCCAAATCATCTCCAAAAATTCCCAATTTTATATATGTTATAGAGAAAGAATTTCTCAACAACTTTTGTGAGGGAAGTTTGTTCAAATTCGGCCCAGAAAAGTTAGTAGAAAATAGAGAAAGTGTGAACATCACAAAAATACCCATTATGGCCAGTTTTACATGGTCCAAAAATTAGGCTATCGTACTACTCATATCAAGTTCAAAAATTCTGAAATTAAGGTATGTAAAACTTCAAGATACTTGGAGAAACTTTTAAGAAGGAAGTATTTGAAAATTCGGATCACAAAAGTCTCTACAAAAATAACAAAACGAAGGGGGTACAGAGGATCCGAATTTGGGTTTACCAGAACAAGAGTAAAATTGGCTCTGATTGGGAAAACCACCAAACTTAAACCATAGCCATTTCCCAGAGATTGAAATTGAGGAAGTTACACCGGCCATGCCATGTAAGATAAACAGCCCTGACTAGACCTCCATGTCAACGATTTTGAGCCAAAATTAGCCGGAAGGACTAAATTGGCAAATTGTCAAAATGCTTATGACTAAATTGACACAATTGAAAGTTTTAGGACTAAATTAGCAATCATCAAAATGTTTATGAATAAATTAGTATAATTGAAAATGTTTAGGACTGAATTGGCCGTTGTATAATAGATTTATGATTTTTTAGACAATTTTCCCTTGAACATACTATTGTACGTTTGTGTATGATACCGGGTAACAACTCCTTCATGGGCTCAGTTGATTTCCAACTACAATTACATGGTTCACGTCATATGATATGAATGTGGAAGACCCTTATTTGGGGACATGCAGATGCTTTAGAAAGCAAGTTTAGTACCACCCCATATCTATTCATTTTCTAGCACGTCCATAATCATGTATTTGAGTAGAACTGTTTTGAGTTATCGTAATCAAACATCGATGCTGTTGCTCGCATTTTTCTTTTACATTTCTATAAGAGTAAGTTGACAAGTCTCTTTCGAGCATCCATATATATAGCTATTGAACTTTGAGTGTTCATCAAGAAATAGCGGCGAAGGATCAAAATAAGCTTTTTAGGCCAATTTTAAGAGTTGAAGTGTCCTGATACTGTTTCAAGGTTTGCTCCCCTTAGCTCTTGTGCTTCAAGACTCATGGATGGCTTATCGCAATTAAGGGATTAGTGCTATAATGAGACTTGTCATGATTCTCGAGTGCAGAATGCAGCTAATAGAAGCTGCTTCAGACCTTTAATTGATAGGAACCAAAATTGTCCATCATCGGATAATTGATATTTGGCGACTAGGTAGAAGATTTAGCACTCAGATGCCAATGCGAAGCATGCATCAGGTGATTGAATTTCGATGCTAGTGAGTTGTAAATTGGTTCACTTACCAGGACGTGCTCGAGATCGAGATCGAGAGAGGGGAGGTGTTGGGGGCTAAAGTAGATTACCGTTTTATACTTTAATCCTTTACGTCTGAGTAATCAACCTCAAGACTCTCAGTTAAGGGTAAGGGATATTTCTCGTTTGGCCGATAGGGCAAGATATTTACTTGAAGGATGATCAACCTTTTTAAAATGAACTAGTAAATTAATAAAATTGATAAGCAAGACACATACAGGTTGGTGAGCAATAAGTAAAATTGGTAAATAAAGAAAATAATATTGATAAATAACTCAAATAAGAGTTGTTATTCGAAAACTAATGAATTATCACTACAAAAAAAACATGGATTTAGCCACGGAAAAAAGTCCATCGCTAATTTGAGTCGGAATTTGCCACAAAAAATTATTCGTCGCTAATTCGCAACAAAAAAAAATGCCGTCGCTAATTTGCGACGAAAAAAAATCCGTCGCTAATTTGCGATGAAAAAAATCCGTCGCTAATTTGCAACGGAATTTGTGACGAAAAATTATTTGTTGCTAATTTGTGACACAGAGTTAGTGACGAATTTTTTTTCGTAGCTAATTTTGCGACGAAAAATAAATCCGTCGCTAATTTGCGACAGAAAAGAAATTAGTCGCTAACTGTCCCCCTTGCTACTTGTAATATACCCCCACCCCCAATTTCTCTCTCTCCCTGCTAATTCCTCATATCCCTCTCTGCTGTTCTCCCTGCCTCTCCCTCTTTCATTTCTCTTGATAAACCTCTCTGCGCGCACAAATCAGTCTCAGTAAAGCTTTTCTGCCCGTAAGTGTCGTGGCTAATTTCGTGGCTAATTGGCGATGAAGACAGTTCGTTGCAAAACTATTCATTGGTGGATTCGAATTTTTCTTTATTTTATTGACTTTTTTTTCTCTTTTTTTTTTCCTAACTTCTAACTTCGTTGTCGGTCGTCGGTCCGGCGACCGGCGAGACCTCGTTGGCCATGGTCAAGGTTGAGCGGCCTCGCCATGGCTGCCGCCGCTGGACCTCGCTGTTGCGGCGAGGTTGAGCGGTGGCCATGGCCACTCGACCTTGCGGTGAGGTCCAACGGCGGCCATGGCGAGACCGCCACTTGACCTCGCCACCTAGATCTGGGCGGCGAGGTCCAGCGGCAGCCTCGCCCATGGCCGGCGAGGTCCAACTCGCCAGCCTAAGCAGGTTGCTAGTCGCCAGACCGGCGAAGAATATAATGAAAAAAAATTCGAAAAAAAATTATTTAAAAAAAAATCTGAAGTCAATTTTTTTTAGGTACGTGTCCATTTGAAAGTCTCACAGATGAAGTGAGCGTTGCAATTCTCATCAAATTGAGCACTTTCTACTACAAAAATTTTAGTCAAATACTTGGGTAAGTCTTCTTGACATGGTAATTTTTTCATTTTTTTCAATTTCAAAGTAATTGTTTTGCCAAAAACAAAATTTTAATTTTTAGAATTTATGGTTTTAATTAAGAATATTAAATGGTAGATATGATATTTTTAATATTTTACCGAGATTTTTTTATTTTCATATAGACACAATGCAAAGAGACAGGGCTTGGATGTATAATAAGAACTTACCTGGACGTCGAGGATTGACCGATGAGTTTTGTACTGGGTTAGAACTATTTTTGGACTTTGCTAGTAGTAAATATGAGTTAATGGATGGAAATAAGTTAAGGTGTCCGTGTAACAAGTGCAGTAATGGTAAATTTCATGTGTGTGATAAAGTTAGAGAACATTTTTGTAGATTTGAGTTTACTCTGAACTACTATAATTAGACTTGCCGTGGTGAACCATTTATATCTGATGAAGGATATCGAAGAAGTGATCAATTTTTAATTAGGGAAGAATGTAGCTATTATGACCAATTGAACCCATACCAGAGGATGGTGATGAATGCAGCTAATCAGAATTTTGTTTCAAAATCGAATCATGCAACCTACACTTGAATAAGTACCCACTAGTCATGCATCACAATTGGAAGAGATATGAGTAATGGGTTTTGATGAGAATGTTTGTAATGGAATTTTTCCATTTAATCAGTTCTGGAAAATGTTGAAAGCAGCAGATGAATCTTTATGGACAGGTTATGACAACCACACTTAGTTATCAGTGACAACATGACTGTTAAATATCAAGGCAGAGCATAATGTGTCTGAGAATTGCTTCAACTCTTTTGTTGAAGTAATGCGGGAAATAATGCCTCGTGATAACATCGTGCCAAGTGATTTTTATGATATGAAAAAGTTAATGGATAACTTAGGTCTTCTAGGTGAAAGGATTGATGTATGTAGTGGGGGTTGTATGTTATATTTGAGAGATGATGAAAATGCAGAATCTTGCAAATTTTGTAGCCAACCTAGGTACAAGATTAACAGGAGGTAGCGTCGTAATCAGAAGTATAGACCATGCAAGCAAATGTTTTATCTGCCTTTAATCCCCAGATTTCAAAGGTTTTATGCGTCTCAAGCCACTGCTAAACACATGACTTAGCATGCAAATCATGAAACAGAAGAGGGTCTAATGTGTCATCCTTCATATGCATAGGCATGGAAATATTTTGATAGAGCATACCCTGAGTTTGCGATAGAGCCTCGAAACATCAGGTTAGGTCTCTGTGCTGATGGATATGCCCCATTTAGGAAATCAAGAAAAAGTTATTCATGTTGGCCAATTATATTAACTTTGTACAGTCTTCCACCCGGTATATGCATGAAGATACCTTATATGTTTTTGACATTGATCGTGACTGGCCCGCAAAATTCGAAAAAGTTGATAGATGTTTATATGCAACCATTGATTGAAGAGTTACAACGGCTATGGGATGAAGGTGTCGTTTTGTATGATGTTTCTACTGATCAAACATTTGTAATGAAGGCTGTTCTTCTTTAGACGATAAATGACTTTTCAGCTTATGGAATGTTATCTGGATGGAGTACAGCTAGGATCTTAGGATGTCCGATATGTTTAGAGAGATCAAAGTCATTCAGATTAAGATATGGTAAGAAGCCCGCTATTTTGACTGTCATAGACAGTTTTTGCTGATAAATCATACATTCAGAAGGAATAAAAAGAGTTCATCAAGAATAGGATTGAAAGAACACATTCACCATTAAGGTTGATCGGTGATCAAATTTGGGAGCGAGTGCAGAACTTTCCAACTGTTGTTGAAAATCCTCATGGCACAACTATTGCGTACGAAAGTACACATAAGTGGACTAAACGCAATATATTTTGGGACCTACTATATTGGAAGGCCCATCTTATTTATCATAATCTTGACATCATGCGCATTGAAAAGAATGTTTTCGACAATGTCATAAATACTGTGATGGATGTCACTGAAAAAATAAAGAATAACTTGAATGTAAGAAAAGATATGAGAGATATTTGTGATCAGCCAATACTAGATATGGATGCAAGCAGCAGGGGACCAAAACCAAAAGCATTTTATACATTGGACAAAGAGCAGAGACGACTCATTTGTCAATGGTTGAAATCTGTGTGATTTCTTGATGGATATGCTTCAAACATCGGGAGATGTGTTGATTTGAACGAATGCAAGTTGACAGGTTTAAAGAATCATGATTGTCACATATTTATGGAAAGACTAATTCCAATAACTTTCAAGGAACTTCTACCAAACTTTGTATGGGGCGCCATTACAGAGTTAAGTAATTTCTTTCATGATATTTGCTCAACAGTGTTAAAAGCATTACACATTGAGAAACTAGAGAGAGACATTCCAATTATTCTTTGTAACTTAAAAAGGATATTTCCTCCATCATTTTTTGATTCAATGGAGTATCTCTGAGTTCACTTGCCTTATGAGGCCAAAGTTGCAGGTCCCGTCCAATTTCAATGGATGTATCCATTTAAGAGGTAAAATATTTTTTAAAATAAATTTCAAAATAATTTATTATATATTATATTCTAATAAACTTCTTTCTATTGCAACTAGGTTCTTACATCATTTGAAGAAAAAAGTGAAGAATAAGGTATGTGTTGAAGCTTCAATTTGTAATGCATATATTATAGAAGGAGTGACAACATTTGCATCATACTATTTTGAGCCGCACGTACAGTGCAAGAGGCGGAGAGCAGGAAGAAATGATGAGGGTCCCATTGATCCCAATTGTAAATCATTCTCTATTTTCAATTATCTCGGTCGACCAAGTGGCGCATGTAAGTTTCGTTGCTTAACAAGTGAAGAACGGCAGGCAACCCATACATATATTTTACTGAACTATCCAGAAGTAGAGCCATACTTCGAGTAAGTGTACATTTACAAATATATGTATTGCGTGTCAAATATTTGCTAATATATAAATGCAAATTGTTAATAGGATTTTTCAAACTTCAATGTATGGACTATCACTAAATGAGTTTGACCGTTTGTGCGATGAAGAATTTGCAGCATGGTTCAAAACATATGTAAGTTGCCTATGTACCAAAACCAAGTTATTACTATTTTATACATTATTTATTAAAATATATATTATTGACTTTGCGTGTGTGACCTTAGGTTTACAGTAATTATGATCAAGTTGAAGAGCAAGGATTACTATATCATTTGTCATGGGGTCCAAAGTCAATAGTACGAACTTGGCCAGCATATTTCATAAACGGGTATAATTTTCACACTCAAGAATATAGAATGAGAAAAGTCACAATGAATAGTGGTGTGTGTGTTTGGTCATCCAATGGTAGGAGTTCAAAAGATTATTTTTATGGCTTGTTGGATGAAATCATAGAGATAGCATTCCATAGACCATTAATGTGGGTTGTGTTATTTAAGTGCATGTGATTCGACCCCGTCAAAGGAATGAAGGTGCATACGGAGTTTAATTTGGTTGAAATAAATCACAAGAAGAGGTATATGAAATATGAACCATTTGTGTTGACACAACAAGCAATTCAAGTATTATGCATCATATCGTAGTTTGAAACGTGACAAAATTGATTGGTGGGCTGTATGTAAAATCATAGCACGAAGAAAAATCGAGGAAGACCGAATAAATATAGCATATTAACAAGAGGAAGTTTGTAATACAGTTGAAACTGAGGAATATAACATTCCAACTTTATGAGATCCATGTGGAGCAATGATAAATGTAAATCTAACTAAAATTCGCGAATCAAATTTAGAAGGTGTTGCAAAATCTGATTTTAAGACAAAGGATGATGACGACGACGATGATGCTCATAAAGAAGATCAAGATCAAGACGAAGACGAATGTGAAGATGAAGATGATTATGATTTTTGAGACTTTTTACTAATTATGTCGTAATTATTATTATTATTATTATTATTATTATTATTATTATTATTATTATTGCAACATGAGTTTATTGTTGTTGTTGTTGTTGTTGTAATTATTAGTATTGTTGTTGTTGTTATTATTATTATTTTTTTAATTATTGTTATTGTTATTGGTATTATTATTATTATCATTATTATTAATATCGTTATTATTATTGTTGTTGTTGATTATTATTATTGCTATTATTGTTTTTATTAATGAAAAGTTATTGTCGGAAAATTCGTTCCCAAATGGCGACAAGTCAAATACTATTCATGCGATGACATTTGCGATATTTTATTTTCCATTGGATTTGGATCGTCACTAATTGACAAAATTAGCGATGACATTTATGACATTTTTATTTGTTGAATGGTTAAAAGGCCGTTGCTAATTTTGTCGGAAAATTTTTTATTTGATGAATTGTTAATATGAAAGATCGTCGCCGTCGCTATTCCGTCGCAAATTAGTGACTGATTTGAATTCTTCGCTAATTTACAACGGAATTAGCGATGAAAATAAAGTCTTGCGGCATTTGCCCGACTATTTTTATTTCCGTGGCTAATTAGCGACGAATTTAGCCACGGAATTCTCCCCACTCACTTGAATAATTTCATTTATTTTCGTGGCTAAACCCGTGGCTAATTTGTTTTCCGTGGCAAAATCTGTGGCAAATTATCCACGGATTTAGCCACGGAAAACAAATCTCTCAGCACAAATTTTTTTCCGTGGCTAATTTGCCACGGATTTTGCCATGGAAATGAAGTCTCTCTACATACTCGACTAATTTTTTTCCGTGGCAAAATCTGTGGCAAATTAGCCATGGATTTAGCCACAGAAAATAAATCTCCCCGCAAAATATTTTTTCCGTGGCAAATTACATCTGCCCACACAAATTTTTTTCCGTGGCTAAATCCATGGCAAATTTGCCACGGAAAACAAATATCCCTGGACAAATTTTTTTCGTGGCTAAATCCATGGCTAATTTGCCACGGATTTTGCCACGGAAATGAAGTCTCCCCGCATACTCGACTAATTTTTTTCCGTGGCAAAATCCGTGGCAAATTAGCCACGGAAAACAAATCTCCCCGCAAAATTTTTTTCCCGTGGCAAAATCCGTGGCAAATTTACCACGGATTTTGCCACGAAAAACAAATCTCCCCGCACAATTTTTTTTCCGTGGCTAAATCTGTGGCAAATTTGCCACGGATTTTGCCACGGAAAACAAATCTCCCCGCACAATATTTTTTCCGTGGCAAAATCCATGGCAAAATTTGCCACGGAAAAAAATTGTGCGGAGAGATTTCTTTTCCGTGGCAAAATCCGTGGCAAATTTGCCAATTTGCCACGGAAAAAAAATTGTGCTGGGAGATTTGTTTTCCGTGGCAAAATCCATGGCAAATTTGCCACAGAAAAGAAATTATGCGGGGAGATTTGTTTTCCGTGGCTAATTTGCCACATATTTTGCCACGGAAAAAAAATCAGTCAGGTGTGCAGGGAGACTTCATTTCCGTGGCAAAATTCGTGGCAAATCAGTCACGGAAAAAAATTTGTGCGGGGAGATTTGTTTTCTGTGGCTAATTTGCCACGGAAAAAAATTAGTCGGGTGTGTGGGGAGACTTCATTTCCGTGGCTAAATCAGTGGCAAATTAGCCACGGCCACGGAAAAAAAATTGTGCGGGGAGATTTGTTTTCCATGACTAATTTGCCACAGATTTTGCCACGGAAAACAAATCTACCCGCACAAAATTGTTTTTTGTGGCAAAATCCGTGGCTAATTTGTAACGGATTTTGCCACGGAAAAAAAATAACGGTTTGCCGCGACAATTTCATTATTCGATTCTAATTTTCCGCGACAAATTTAAAATTCGTGGCTAATATCGTCGCAAATTAGCCACGGAATAAAATTCATGGCTAATTTCTGGTTATATTAGCCACGGATTTGAATCCGTGGCTGATTTTGGCTGAAATTAGCAAAACGGAGTCGTCTTCATTTGCGGGTTTTCTCTTCTTTGTCTCTCTTCTCCGTCTCTCTCTCTTCTCTGTCTCTCTTCTTTGTCTCTCTCTCTCGATCAAAAAATTTAGGGTTTTCTCTTCTCTGTCTCTCTCTCGATCGATCGATTGGTGATAGATTCTGACAAGTCGGCAACCTTCGGATTTGGCGACCTTCAGCGCAATATTTTCTTGGACAATAGAGGAACCCTTCGGCAGACAACGGAGGACCCAGCGCGAGCTTGAAGACCCAGCGCGAGGACCTGGCGCGAGGACCTGGCGCAAGCGCGAGGACCCAACACAACTGCTCGACCTAGTCATGGCCACGATTTAGGAACCGCCGGTTCCGATTCGTGGCCATATATGAATCGGAACCGGAACCGCAAGGGGGTGGTTCCAGTTTCGGTTCGGAACCGGCGGTTCCGGGTCGGTTTCGGTTCCGGCCAGTTTCGGTTCGAGGGGGGAGGAGGCGAAAAAGGGAGGAGGCGTCGGCGTCGGCGACTGCGGCCATGGGTCGGGGTGACGGCGGCGGGGGTCAGATCTGGGAAGACGGGGGGCGGGCGGAGGAGAAAAGGGAAGGACTAGCACAGGGGAGAGGGTGGAAGGAGGGACCGACCATGACGAGGACCTTGCTGTTGGTCCACGAGAGGAGCTCAGAGGCGAGGCCCGAGACGTAGGCGGTGCGGTACAGGGTCAACATGGTGGCGTCCGCGGTGGCAAGGGGTTGGCCGGTGAGGGAGCTGAAGAGGACGAAAACGGCTCGGCAGGTTCAGCGCGAAGGAGTTGCCGGGGAAGTGGGTCACGAGCTTGACGCCGATGCAAGGGAGGGAAGGGTAGGAGGACTAGGAGGGCATGACGAGTAGGGAGGTGGAGGGGGCAGCGGCGGCAGAGAGGGGGTGGGAGTGGCGGAGAGGGGTGTGGACGGAGGAGGAGAAGGTGGAGGCGTGGAGTGGAAGACTGGTGGGAGAGGACAGAGGAGGGCGTGGAGTACTGGAGGAGGTGGCGTGGGTGGGGGTGGGGCCCTGCTGCATTGCAGGTGCAAGGTTTTTTTTTTTTAATTTTTTTTTGGAATCGGGCCCGGAACGGCCGGTTTCGGGCTGGTTCCAAAATTTCTGGAACCAAAACCGGGCCTGTAGGCCACGGGCCGGTTTCGGTTCCGAACCGCAGGCCAGGGTTTGACCGGGCCGGTTTCGGGCCGAAACCGGCCTGTGGCCATGACTGGCTCGACCCATCGCGAGGACCCAACTACGAGGTACGTTCTCTAAATTTTTTGCACTTTGGGTCTCGGGCAAGCGCTGTTTTTAGATGGGTAGGGTGGCGATTGTTCGGTTTCGAATTATGTGGACGTTTGCTGCTGCTTCTGTTTTGCTAAAGAATTATGAGGACCCAACCGCTCGACCCACTGCTTTTGTTTTAGCTGCTGCTACTGCTTCTGCTTCTTTCAGTTTGAGGAGAATTTGATTCGACTTATCTCGGGATGAATGTATTGTTTTGTTCGTGGTAACTGGAATTGTTCTGTTAGCCGTAATCGGAATTTCCGGCAAATTTGTTCTATTTGCCGAATGGAAATGGGCTGAAATTTGGTCGGATTTGGGTTGAAATTTGGTCGGAATGGGCTGAAATTTGGTCGGCAAAGCGGAAACGGCCCGCTAATCAAAAACCACCCCCTTTAGCCATGACGCATGTCATTTTTTGGCATTTCGAAGTCATTTAGATGAGTTTTTGAGCAAAAAACTATTCTGTTTGAACAGTAATTTCGGTTCGGTTCGAGTTTTTTTTTGCGTTTCAGAGTCGTTTGATCTTTTTTTGGCATTTCGGAGTCGTTTAGATGAGTTTTTTAAGCAAAAAACTATTATGTTTGAACAGTAATTTTGGTTCGATTCGAGTTTTTTTTTGCATTTCAGAGTCGTTTGACCGTTTTTTGGCGTTTCGGAGTCGTTTAGATGAGTTTTTGAGCAAAAAACTATTCTGTTTGAACAGTAATTTCGGTACTATTTGAGTTTTTTTTGGCGTTTCGTAGTCGTTTGATCAGCGAACCGTTTTATTTTTCACTTTGTCATGAAAATTTCATATATGTTTACACTCCACAGATTACCCCTAATATTTCCTCAGGCCGATCTCGAACATGTTTTTCAACTTGCCATGTTGAAATATTGCAATGAATTTATTCATCCATTGTTCGCTAAATAAAATGCCTGTGAGGAAATATTGACTGCATCCAAATGGATATCCAAGAGAAACTCTATTCCCTTTCTTATAAGCTGGAAAGAGTTTCCAACTATGTCCACTCATAATACCCGAAACCATTATTCTCTAGAAAAGAAATCTCAGAAAAATATTGAACCTCTGGCAAATATCCCTCAAGATGAAATGTTGTAAGATAATGCATACACTATTTGAAGAAAGGGAATGCCATTGCTGGCCATGTAAACATCTCTATGTCAGAAAAAAGAACGTGCTACTGCTTTTGCTTTGAAATTGAAACTAGTGGAAAAGTATATAGTTCTTCATCCTACTTTCTTGGGCTTAAATAATTAGGCAGCCAGAACAATGATCCTACACCCTCAATTCCCCAAATCTAAACAGAAACACCTATGGAATGAATCTAATGATATAGACCTGTTGAAATTGCATCAGGATATGTGGTGCAAAGCACCTCCAATGACAATAATGCAGTTACAAGGTGCCATTCCTTCATTGCTATATACAGTGAACATTTAATTCATTGCTAAATTGAATTATTTGAAATAATAATGCACGTAATCCCTCGAGTTCGAGCAATGAAGTATATTGACTGCAATATATTTCAACATGGAAATATTTCAACATCGGTCCTGAAGCAATTTCAACTTGTATGTTTTCATCTTCTTAGTTGGTATAGCGATATGCCATTAGTCAGCCGGTAGCAGTTGTTAATAACTTTTATTTGGCTGACAGTGGAAAAACTAGCATGTAGTGGTGCGAAGATGGTGATCATAAGTAATTCCTCTAGGCGTGCATTGACAACCATGAAAGTCTAGACTATTAGTTGACTCTGTTTCTCCATGAAATATGAATATGATCCACAACCAGGGCACATGAAAGTGTGGACCATTAGTTGACTCCGTTTCTCAACATCATGTTGCTTCACTCATGTTTTCTTCTTAGATAATAATCACCATAAAAGACCTAATATTTAAGTGCTTGTTGAATGTTTTGTAGACAGAGGTAACAACTGTTATTTGTGGCAAAAAAAAGCTAAGGAAGCTCGTAGACATTTCCGAACGACTTGCTTTTTATTAGAGGCGATAGCAAGTTTGTTTCATTTTCTCAAGTTTAGCTCTTGCTCTCGAAAACAAAATGGTAAGCTTCACGACGTACGTCATTATGTGTCCCTAATACATGTTCATATTTTTTAAGATATTTGTCTAATCTTCCAACTTGTTAGTATAAACATGGAGGTCACATGCGTGGTGTAGCTTCACAAAGAAGATCGGACCCTTCCCCTTCCTCGTCCTCGTCCCTTTCCTCTTCCCCTGCTCTCTTTCATCTAACCCTCAACCAGTACATGCTAATGGACACATTGGCCGTTCATCCAACCCTCAAATGCGAACTGAATCTACTTCAATTCCATCTATTTTTGTTCCATCTCCTTTAGTTCCATCGCCTTTGGTTCCACCTTCTTCTTCAGTGCAACACTCGAATGATGAAGAAGATAGCCGATTCATGATATGCCCATGTGGAGATTCGTAAGTATTTCATTTTTTTAAGTATATGTAAATTATTATGGATGTCAACTGAATTGTCCGTATGCTTCATTGTCCATATCGTTATAACCTGCTTGTAGATTCACGGATGCTACGTATGTTGTGAGGAAACTTAATAAAATAATCAATAACTGTTGGATGGGGCAATATACTAGTTGGACCACCGCTCCAAAAGAAGCAAAGGACTTGTGGTAGAATGAGTTAAAGGTAAGTTTTGTTCTTCTATTTTCTCACAAACTAAGTTTAGTGTAGCATACTGATGGTGCATGGTAATGGATAATAAGTGTACAGTTATTTTTCTATTGATTGCAACGGAAGTTCAAGTGGGACGAAGCGGAAGAGAAAGAAGTTAGAAGAATTTTTAAGAAGAAAGCCAGTGATCACATGCGAAATGTGATGAATAGAGCAAAGAGAAGTCAAGAAAAGCCAGATTTTATTACAGCTGACAATTGGACAGAAATTAAGAGAACTTGGGATACCGAAAAGCATAAGCAAATTAGTGAACAAAATAAGAAGAATCGAGCTTCTAGTTTTAGTGAAGGATCTGCTACATATGCTGGGGGCTTTATCAACATCGGGGAGAATAGAAAAAGAATGGTAAGTCTGTTAAACATGTTGTAAGTTAATTTAATTCAATGATTACTCATTTATGTTTATATTTTATAGGCAGATGAATTGGGGACGGAACCGACATTTATAGCTACATTTGAACGCACATTTCAAAAAAAAGATAAGACATGGACTGGCGATCGAGCAAAAGCTATTAATGTATGTAAGGTTATACTTTGGACTTTTTGAAAACTAGAATGAAAATCATGAATGCTTTTAATATTTATGGTAGTTATATATATGAAGTTATTTTATTTTCATCTATATTGTTAATGTAGGAAAAATATAATGAACTTGTAATGAGCACTGCTGCTAATGGTGGTGATGATGTTGCTGCATTCGAGCCATCGGTTGACAGTATGGCATTATCGGTGGAGGCATCGGGTGGAACGAGAAGAGGTCAAATATTTGGGAAGGGATCCTTGTCAAGGATATACACAACGCAGGCTGCTGCAACTTCATCCTCCAATGCAGCTTTTTTAAGGATAACACAACATGAGGAGCAAATGACCCAAGAATTGAGCCAACTGAAACATTTACTTGTATAGAAGGACGAAGAAATAAGAGGAATGAAACAACATTTGCAATTGATATTGCGACACCTCAACCTCGATCACAATGACGTTCCTCCTGTACCTCCCACTAATCCAGTAGGTGATGGGCACAATGATGAGCGACACAATGATAATGAGATTGATGATGATGATGATCATTTTGTCAGTCCTTGCTAGTTAAAATTTTCAAACTCGAGGGTAAGCTTGCTTCAGCATTATCTATTTATAGGACAAGTTATTAGTTGTTGCATTTGTTCAATGCACATGTATCGATTCTGTTAAAAGTTTAACAACTGTTCATGTTGAGTTTTTATACATATACACGAGAGACAATGGACTAATCAAGCTGATGCTCGGCTATCTCTCTCCCTTGTTCACGCACGCACGTGCATTCTAGGAATAGAGTTGTTAACGCATGCACGAGGTAAGCTGGGATCTGAATTACTTGGCACCGATTCTTTGAAGAATCTTTGGAATCATCATGATGCCTTATTGTGTTGTTATCTGTTATTTGTATTACTCGAAATTGTTAAAAGTGAATTTTGCCATGTATGTAATTAGGAATGATTAATGACGGTTTTCCTTTTGGTTTGGCAGTCTATTCCAGTTTTCGTCTTTGCAAACCAGACAGGACTTGACATATTAGAGACCACTTTGGTGGCTTTACAAGATATCACTTTGGATTAGATATTTGATGAGTCAGTTCGTAAAGAATTGTGCCCTGGGTTCTCTAAGTTAATGCAAGAGGTACTTCTATCATTCTTTATACTACATGACAATAAGCGTTCGGTTTGCATACATGCCCTCTGGAATTTGCATGTCGACGATGGGGTGACATGTCTCGTATGAATAAGCGATCGCTTGGAAGGTCTTTTCTGCGGAGGAGAACACCGTCCATTGCCTCGCTTTCTCTTTCGTGAATTGGTCTTTTGTGCGAGCATAGCCGAATATATTCTTTTTTGAACACCCCTCTTTCTACTGTTGAATAGATGTGAAAAAATTAAGAGGGGTTAGGAGTATGATATTGTGATGTCTTCTGTTTGCTCTGCAGATGGACACGACTTCGATTCTTGGAGACACTATAGACTACGTGAAAGAACTTCTTGGCAAGATCAACAGTTTGCAATAAGAGAGCGAACTGGATTTGAAGCAGTTGAATTTGTTGGATCCTCTCAAGGATTTGTCATACAAATTTAGTGCTTTGTTTCATTTCTTTCTTTTTTGTGTTTGTTCTTGTCTTGACTGTGATTCTATCAATGTTAAATATAAATTCTATAATTGCTGTTAATTAGATTTCAAATCGAAATCGTCCCTAAACAACATTCGTCGCAGACTTCGTCTCTAAATTATTCATAAAAATTCATCGCCAAATTCGTTTCGGAATAATGTTAGTGGCAAAAGTCAAAATTTTTCGTGGCAAATTAGTGACGAATTTTGCCACGAATAAGTTCGTCGCAAAATACTGAACAAAAAAAAAATTTGGTGGCAAATTAGCCACGAATTTTGCCACGAAATGTGTTGGTGGCAAATTAGCAACGAATTTTGCCATGAATAAGTTCGTCGCAAAACTGACAAAAACAATTTGGTGGCAAATTAGCCACGAATTTTGCCACGAAATGTGTTTGTGGCAAATTAGTGATAAATTTTGTCACGAATAATTAGCAATGAATTTTTCCACGAAAAGATTTCGTCGCAATTTCGTGACCAACAAAAAAAAATTTCGAAAAAAATAGCAACGAATTTTGCCATGAATATTTAGCGACGAATTTTGCCACGATTAATTAGCGACGAATTTTGCGACAAATAAAGTTCGTGGCAAATTAGCGACGAATTTTGCCACGAATAATTAGCGATAAATTTTGTGACGATTATAGTTCGTGGCAAATTAGCCACGAATTTTGCCACGAATAATTAGCGACGAATTTTTTTTCGTCGCAATTTAGCGACAAAAATTGAAATTTTCCGTCACAAAAATTTGCGACGGCCTATTAGCGACGAATTTTTTTTGTCACTAATTTCATCACAAATTCGTTTAGCGACGAATTACAAATTTTTAGTGGCAAAATTCGTTGCTAAAACCAACTTTTTTTGTAGTGTATTCAATTGCAAAAAGTTGGTAAGTGTTTCAGTGTACCGCAAACTTTTTGAAATGCGGTTTTAAGTTATACCGCAAACTAATGAAACACAGTTTTTATTTGTACCGCAAACTCTTGAAATGCAGTTTTAAGTTGTACCCAAATTATTTAAAACGCGGTTTTAAGTTGTACCGCAAACTATTTAAAACGCGGTTTTAAGTTGTATTGCAAACTTTTTAAGTGTGGTCCCATGTGGGGAGACTTGTCAAGTGAGACTAGTTCTGGGCTGTCAGAGCTCGCCATACCTGTCGATTTGGGATTCGTCGAAGCGATCACTGCACAATCTAGCAGAATGTGTCATAACAAGAGCTTTAGTAGCGAAGGCATACCAAGCGGAATCATTGTCATTTGAGCATATGTCATGAGAGACAACATCAAAAGAATATCATTACTAAGAAAGCATTGATTGCATGAGCAATTCAAGCTGGTTTCAATTGTTTAGAAAACATTCAACATCATTCAATATTACAAAATTGTCATCAAGCTTGAGAAGTGTCATTGATTATCAAATTCCCTTAGGAGATAAATCTTTGTCAAAAAAGACCTTGGCTCATGAAGAGGGCTTGTTAAATACGCAAAACAAGTCCTCTTTAGTCGGAAAGGGCTTCTCACATATCCTCGAGAAGGCAGTTTAATCCCATCCATTAATGTGGAAAGAAAACATGATCTCTCCGTATACCTTACACTACTAGTGTCAAAGGCTTCTAGAATCATTCGCAATAAATACATATTAACCAATCTAAGAGGTCTTTTAAAGGACCGCAATGTGAGTTTGATCATGGTTTCAATAATGGATACGCATTATCGGCCAATAAAAGAAATAATCATCGATCAGCATCTCTGCTAGGTTTACAGGTCAAGAAACCTTAAGACGAGATAAGATAACCATGCCCCCACTTCTTCAAGCGATAGCTTCTTTGGACATCCAAATTTCTGCTTGAACCATTCCAATCAGAAGAGACTTTAGAGAAGGCTGTAACATTGGTATGGGTAAAGGCTCTAAAGGCACCTAAATTCTCAAAAGGGGTTTAAGAGTTGGTGATCACTATGGCATCATTACCATATCATCCAATCTTTTCGAAGACAATTGACTTTTGAAATCCAATTTATCTCGAAAGTACATTGCCTAGTCCTTTCAACACAAGAGTTTCGCTCTTTTCTTTAATGACTTTTGCATTTGTAATGATTTTTCTTTTCTTCATGCAAGCATTTCACTTTTGACATTTTTTTTCACGAAAGAATTCTTTTCTCAATGCTCTTTTAAAAAAAAAAAAATAGGCACTGACCTTGCTTTTACCAGGCATACCGCTTTTTCATGCCCCTTAGTTTTCACTTGGCTTTTGCTCTTTTGACTCTTTTGAGCTCCTAGGACTTTTGAGATTTTTCCACACGTTGTCACACAAACACCAGTTGCTTTGGTAAATCTTGTGCCTTGCCCTAGTGTGGGAAGACAATCACCACTAGGGCTTTAGAAATGAATATTCAGTCTCAACTCGGTTGAACAAAGGGTTTGAATGTTTGGGTAGAGAAATGAATGCTCTTCTTCATTTCGGGATGTTTCAAGCTTTCATAAAGACTCACCTGAAGTTACCACAAAAAGATTGATGCGAGTGAGAGCAAAGAAATATTTCTAATCTTTTCCTCCAATATATGTCAACCAAAACATTCAAATTTGCCTCATTGTGGGGTGGTTCTTGACAGGGGTATTTTGTAAAAATTCTTCACATGTGAAGGCTCAAAGGAGCTTAACTATGATCACCTGTAGTGTATATGATATAAGAAGGAAATGCCTCTTTTCATTTCGGTCTGTGTACTATTTGCAAATGAATCTCTCGTCCTTAAACAACAAGAGTTTCTTTTTTTCGCTCCTCTCAAAGTGTTCACAGGACGTGTTTGGGAATGTCTTGCCTTTCCTCATTCTAAGTGTTTTTTACTTGGCATGATTAATATCTCCCTTTCATTTCGTTGAGATCATCATGAATTAATCAATCTCTATAAGGAATTTTGATTCAAAATGAATGATTCGTCAAGCATAAAGGCAATTTTTGGATAAAACGACATTCCAATCTTTTGTGCAAATTTTGCTCTTTCAATTTCCACTTCAGCGCTTGTTATTACATCAAAAACTTTTTCTTTGCGATGAAAATTCTCCATTTGACTTCCATTTGAATTTTGGAAGGGTACTTACTTGCGACATGGCGATTTGATAACCCTGTAAAGATTAAGAAAGAATGTGTTAGTGCATGAATATTTATATATTGAAAAATTGGAAACGATGCATCATTACCCTTCACTCGCATTTGTCCTTTGGGTCTTTGATACTTCCCTTCATTTGAATTCGCCTTCTTGGGTGTTTGACAACTCCCTTCATTTGAATTTGCTTCCTTGTATGTTTGGCAGCTCCCTTCATCTGCTTTCTTCGTCTTGACTTTTCGGTATTGTTTCGATATTTGAGGGCATTGTCCCTTGGATGTTTTGCCCCATCTATTGCATGTTTCATTGGTAGGAAGTGTCGCCTCTGCGGTCAATGTGCGCCTTTGTCTATAAGAGATGAGACATGTTAGTTCAATTCCAAAATTGAATTGGACTAATTTAGGAACGATACACCCTTTTTTGTATTGAATTGAATGACTCTGCTTTATCATGCATCACGGGTGAGGGTTAGTGCCCTTTGAGTGACCTGCCCTGTTTATGACCCTACAAGAAAGGAAATGGAACATGTTATTTCCATTCTCGATTGAACTTAATTTATGAACGATACGTCCTTTTGTGCTAAATTGGATGGATTTGTTACAATTTGTGGGCGGGAGGCGTTGCCCCTATGATCAGATACACTCCCCTTCAATGTGTGTTGCCTCATCACGCTTTCTTGGAAGAAGTTGTTGTCGCCATGGTCAAACACATTCTTTCATCTGCAAAACGAGAGATGGCACAAGTCATTTCCATTTTCAGTTGGACTAATTTGGGAACGATATACACCATTTTCTTTTTGGGATGGTGCAATTCTAGACTAAGTTGTCCTCCTCATGCAATCCTATCGATTCTCGAGAATTTGCCTTACATCAACTCTTTTTGTCCTTACAAATTCTGCACAAGGGGAGGAACAAGTCATTCTTCAAATAAATCGAATTTAACTCAGAACGATTACAACCTTTTACGTGGGGGCACCATTTGATGACTGATTCTTGCTGGTGTACACCCACACCTTGAAGGATCATTTCGCGAACCACCAATAATCATCTCCACGCTTGATTAAATGCCAAGAAGCTATTTGAAGGCGCAAAAATTGCAGCTCCTAATGCTCAGCAATTCCAAATGGATCATAGCTCATTCCTCTTCTTGTCTTTTGACAATATCGTTTGAATAGTGCGCATCCATATATGTGGACCCTGTTAAAGAGCTTCCCATGAGTTATAGATGTCACCAACCTAGGAAGTAGCCTTGGTGCTAAGGAATCTTCGCACATTTCTTCTTTTGAGAAGGTTGTCAAATTGATATGAGATTATCCAAGATGAGAAATTTCTGTGGACTCTACTTTGAGAACAACATGGATTACCGAAGCACAAAATTTAAGAGCATTTCTTCATCCATGTTGGCGATTGAAGAAAGAAGTGGATTCACGGATGTAACCCCAAGGTCAAATTTCGAATTTAGGAATGCTCAGATGCCATCTCTTCTCAGACTCATTTTCCGAAAATGGTGAAGCGTAAAGGCTCAGTAGATTCTTGAAATTGAGCCCCTTATGAACACTCGGGTATCATCGTCTATGCCTAGACCCACAAGTCCTTCGGTCTTCCGTCATTGGGAGACTGGCCTCTTCCAGATTGCTTTAAGACAAGCATGAGAGATCATGATGATCTCTTACCATTAACCAAATTTGCGATCTCCTTTTTTTTTTGTGATGCTTGTGCAAACATCGTGCAAATAATCAACTGCCAGTGCTCGAGTAAGTGATTCCGTTGAATCCATTCCTTGTGGTGGTACATGAAAAACCAAACCTTCGGAAGACCGCTATCTATAGTTCAATGCAAACGGAATGCTGCTGAAGGAAGTACTTTTGCCCAAGATTCTCTTTTAATGCTCGAAAAGGATGAGCTCAACCAAAATGAGCTAGACGAGAATGATGCTGATGAAGATTCGCCTTGTTGGAAAGAACTGACTATTTCGCATTTTGCGCTTAGAGAATCTAAAGCTTCGGATCATCAACTTAATGAAGCTCCCGATTATAAACTTCATGAAAACTGATCGGAGGTAAGAAAAGGTTTGAATCCCCTAACTCCTGTTTTTGTTCCCCAAAATATCGAACTTGAGTCGTGTCACAAGGAGATTGAATGTGCTCAAAGTGATTCACTGCCTCTCTAAAAGAGTGGATATTCCGCTTCTATCCCATTGTCTGAAGTACAGGTAATGCAATACAACAATGTGGAAAAACTCTTCAATTGGGAAGGACCAATGTCAGTTGGTCCTTTGAGCACGAACGGTATGCACAAACCTGCTCTGGAACCTCCTCGGAAATATTGGAAGGGGAACAAATCTTGAAACCCCAGGGGAAACTATCTATGATACCACACTTCATAGTGTAACCAGTTTTTCCTCTGTGGACGAGCTGCTCTTAGCCGTTTCCAACTCTTGACTATGTATGCCAACCATTCCTTCATGTTACGGGCAATTTCCGTTCAGCAGTGGTAGTGACCCTCTTGGTAAGAATCTTCATCAAGGCATCAGAGATCACGACCAGAAGGATCAAGACAGAGAATGGCATAGGGAAGAGCATAGCCTTCATAGATTGGGATAGTGTGACTTACACCATCACCAGAATCGAGCAAAACACTAGTCACATGACCACCGGTATAAAGAGACAATAGCCTGAATGGCAACAAACATGGCCGGCACATTGAAAATTTCAAACATGATTTGGGCCATCTTTTCTATGTTTGCCTATTTTAGATTGGGTTTCATCACCAACAGAGGCACCTTTCTGAACCATTCCAATCATAACAATAGGAACTTTCGGGTACACCCCTTCGAAAAGATAATTTTAACTCTTTGAAAAACAAGGGCATCCTTCTGACAGATGTCTTGGATCACTAATAACACCTTGCTTTGCGTCACTCTTTTTTCCTGAGGCCTCATTGAGTAGAGGAAGTGCTTGTGGAAGCAAAATTGTCATCACAGACTTGGCTACACCTTGATCAACAGAATCAAGACCAATTTTCTTAGCGCTACAATTCAAAGTTTCCTTGTCCATCTCTCCTCCAGAATATGATTCACCAACCGAACCGCCAAAATTAGACTTGTGGTTTGCAGTTGCCACGCCTTGCAAATTGAGAGATGTTTTGCCGTGACTAGTTGACGCATAATCATGCAATTTATCTCCATTGTCTACTTGCAAACTATCATAAGTATCAAGTGCACGAAGAGATGTGTCATAGACATTGACCCGAGTCATTGACAAGACAGGTTGTTCGAAGGTGTGTTCCAATCAGACAAATGATATTTGAGGCGGTCTACGACTACACTAGTGATAATCAACAAGGGTCTAGTACATAAAATTTCACAGCATTGTTGCTTTGCTTGGTTCGCGCATGGTACAATAGATTTTTTCCCTCAAACACGACCCACTTTGTGGGAACAATATTGCTTTGCGACTGTGACCAGAATAATACGCAAGAGCTACAGGTATAATTTGCCGCCACCTCGGCAAAATTCGGGTTGTGGCCTGGCGTTATGTTGCGACTTGGGCTGAATCTTGGTGTCAGCAGACTCGTCGACAATCTCTTGCATCGTGTTCTTGGTGAACTCGTCGAAATCGCCAAGCTGTTGCGACCTCTCGTTTGGCACTTTTTGAAGTATCCTTGAAATTGGCGACAGCTTGATAAGGCAATTTACTTGTCCTATCGTCAAGTGAAGAACGACTGGAAAAAGAAATGGCTAGCAACTCAAGACCAGCAAACTCCATAGGCTTAACGAAGCCGATTGGGAGAATATGAAGTGAAAGTTGCCAAATGAAAACAGAATCGTATCTTTGCTTCCTTTCAGGATCACCTCCTTAAAGTCATTAATTTGGACTGTGCTTGAGCAAGAAGACTCTTCATGTGCAGTTCGATCTGTTCTCGTCATTTGCCATTCGGCTCTTCTTAATTGCATATTCTAAGCCATTTTCAAGAGACATTTGCATAATGCGTTATTTTGTGCAACGACCAACACCATATCATCTATGAGGCCGTTATATGTAACTTCCAAGGCCTCGTCAAGATCGGCAATAACAATCCCCATTTTGACATTATAGAGAATACAATCCTCGTTTAACATAATCAATTCAAGGTTCAACTGTGAACGGATTAGTGAGAAAAAATCTAAACTGCTGTTAGTGTCGGTATCGGCTTCAACACCAGTAATGATGCTAGCCCCAAGATCAACGGGAACAGAAGGAGACCAATGATTAGTGTAGAGTCCACCACCTAAACGACTTTTCGCCTCAAGATCAGTCCTTGGAAAACTCTGGCAGTGCAAATACCGTGTAGTTATTAAACGGGCAGGACATGCTCCAACCATTATCATCTTTCGAACATTCAAGTTGCATTTCGGATGCGTTGCTAGCAGGTGAAACATTTATATCTGATTTCTTCAGTATATCCCCATGCAAGTATCAGACCTCTTGAGCTAGCCAAATGCGACTGCAGAGCGTCATAACTCGGGGGCAGAATACCATCCAAAAAGGAATGTAGAGGACTCAAATTTTTCTGACTTGGCTTTAGGGAAGTGCATGCTACATTGCATAGTCAGGTAGAGGGATTCTGAGAATTATCCATCACGAGTAACCTACGAAGAATTATCCATCACGCGTAACCCGCGAAGAAAAGATAATGTTAGTAAATGAATGAGAAAGTGATCTCTCGATGAGGCCACCTCTTGTAATGCAAGCGAGGTGACGATACCTGCCCCATGGTCCCTATTTGTGGGTATATGGTATTTCGCCAAGATTTCGTCGTAAGAGGAGACATCATTAAAAGATCAAATTGCGGCTATCAATCGAGCGCCCATTCTATTCCAAAAGTTTCATATGCAAAATGTGGCATCAATTTTGAAAGACTGATTTGTGATTTTACTTTTGCAGAAAACGAAGTGATTCTTGTTTTGAGAAATCAATACACAAAAATGTAAATTGAATTTCAATTCTGAAATGAGGACAAAAAAGAATTTCACAAAAAATGTGATTTCAACTTTATGCCCCAAAATACCATCTCAACTTGGAAGAATTTCTATACGGAATGTGATTTTAAGCCCATGATTGAAAATTTAGACAAGACCATCTGTTTTGTAGAGCCAAATCATATATGTTTAAGATTTATGCTCAAGACTCACTATCAAGAGTGATTGCCCGAAATTTTCAATTATAAGCTTAGATCACGTAGGGCATTCAATTGATTTTCACGAATTTCCAAAATGAAAATTTCAATTCAAAGTGAACTAATAATGAGAGAAATCATACTTACAGTGGGTGACAATCGTTATTTCAAGTCACAAAGACACATAGATGCACTTGTGAGGTTGACTAAAGGATGGGATTCTAAAGGCTAAAGGTCCCTATCCCAAATAGATCAAAAGAATTTTTCTCACTCCGCCCTTGCGTCGGACAGTCCTCTTTATCACTATTCGAAGATGAGTGGGACCAAAAGGGGATAGCCATGGGTCCTTCCTTGCATGGTTTCCACACTTTTGGCACCTCCTATGGATTTCCTAAGGCATCGGGGTTTTAGATCGCAGGTTATGTGTGCAAAGTGTAGTGTTAAAGAAGGTAACAACATGCACAAGAGTTGACATCAAAACAACACTTCTATTTTCATTCACATACACTTACACCCCTACACCAACCTGCAAAACAAACACGCCAACAATCACTCCACATCTTATAACTCCCAATCTACAAAATCATTTAACATAACGTTAGCGGACTCACCTTGGCCTTCACGATGCGTTGCCATAAGATCACGTTAGTTAGCAAACAATCAAGTTCATTAGGTTCAAGTCCTCAAGTCCCCAGCGGAATCGCCAAGCTGTCGCGACCCACCCGTCCCGATCGAACTAGGGCAAGAGGTATTTGTCGATGGATATGAACATTAATTGATTTGTTTGAAAGATAAACCAAATAGTTCATTAATCTAAGGACCGGGGCATTCCCAAGCCTCATACCTCATGGGACGAGAATAGTCTAATTTACGCATTTGATTGGAGTCGCCACTAGCTATGATCAAGGGTCGGCTGGAAACCTTGATCGAGACGCGGGAGTGTCGTCTCGATACATGCGAAAATCAGAGATTCTAAAATTCGGGGACTTGATTACACTAGTGATCTAACTAGTGCCATTTCGGTACCTAAGCTTGAATTTTCGCAAAACTAACGTACCGGGCAGCCTATCGAAAAAACTAAGATTCCACCTAACCGTTTTAAAAGTAGAAAATAACAATTAATGTATTAAAAGTGTGCAATTAGATAATCATAAGAAAATAAACAATTAGCGACCTAACATCATCTCTAGAAAGGAAAATGTAATCAAAAGCCCTAAAGTAAAGCCATAATGGCTTGTCCAAATTTTTGGGAAATTTTTTTAAAGATTTTCTAAATTTCTACAAATTTTAAACTAAGTCTAGAATGAAATAAACATTAATATCTAGCGAAATTAAGCCCAAAAAGTGATTTCTTAACATTTCTTGATTTTCTGAATTTTTTTAATGAATTTTCTGAATTTTTAATGTTTTTTTAATGTTTTTCAGATTTTTTTCAGATTTTTTTGGGTTTTTAAACATTTTCGGAATTTTTTGGAATTTTTAATTTTTTTTGATATTTTTGAATTTTTGAATATTTTTATTAATAAAATAAAAGATTCCGGACCGGGTCCCCCCAACCCGATCCGACCCGGATTACAACCCCCCCCCCCGGGATTCCCCTTTTTATTTCTTTTTTGATTTTCCCTCTTTTCTTTTTCAATTTTTTTTTGGAAAAATTCCAATTAGGGACCCCAAGTGAGGTCAAATTCTCAAAAAAGGGTCCAAAGTAAACATAGTGTCAAATAAGGGTCTGAAGTGCTCAATCAGTTTCAAATAAGGACCCGAAGTGCCTAAAAAATCTCAAATAAGGACCTGGTCCCTGGCCGGCCAAAATACCCGCCGGCCGACGAAAAAGTTACTGTTCCGGCATCGGAATAGTAACTTTTTAATTTTTTTTTATTATTTTATGTCGATTTTTTCTTTTCCTTTTCCTTTTCTTTTTTTTTTTCCTTCTCTTCCTCCGCCGGCGGAGGTTGCCGGCCTCAGGCGAGGTCGCCCTCGCCGGCGTCGGGCGAGGGTCGCCCTCGCCTGGGCTGGGCGAGGTCAGCCTTGCCAGTTGCTGGCGAGGTCGAGCCCTCACCGGCAATTGGCGAGGCCGACCTCGCCCAGCTTAGGCGAGGGTGGCCTCGCCTGAGGCCGGCGACCTCCGCCGGCCCTGGCCATGGCCGGCGGAGGAAGAGAAGAAAAAAAAAAGAAAATGAAAAGGAAAAGAAAAAAATAGAAAGAAAATAATAAAAAAAATTAAAAAAGTTACTATTCCTGTAAAACAAGAACTTTCTCACGGCCACGGAATTTTGGCCTAGCTTGTGGACTCAGTCCTTATTTGAAACTTTTGAAGACTTCTGGATCCTTATTTGAGACTGATTGAGCACTTCAGGTCCTTATTTGATATTATATTCACTTTGGACCCTTTTTTGAGAATTTGACCCCACTTGGGGTCCTTAATTGAAATTTTCCCTTTTTTTTTTTTTTTTTTTTTTTTTACCTTTTTCCCAGTGGACGTCTTCTCCCCAGAACTTCTTCATGTGTTCTTCACCGAAGGCCCCTTCACGCCCGAGGTTTCACGCTTCCAACTGAGGCCGCGCCGGGATGCCACCGCCGCTCGCTCCCCGGCCACCGACGGGCTCCGCCGACAGCCCATACAGGGCTCTCATCCTGCCTCCGGTCACCACAGCCGTCGCCGGCTCACCCCTCGACGACCACCAAAACCGCGGCCACCAAATGGCCCATACCAACAGCGGCTCTTTCCCCTTTTGTTTTGCTTTATATAGTCACCAAATCATTCAAACAGCACCCCCCTCAACAAAAAGAAAAAAGTCATACCTACGCACATCAAAGTGAAACGGACTGGAGATTAAGATGGTTAACTCTTGACCATGGGGATCATCGGCGAAGGTGATGCACAGTTGACTCAAGCAGAGCATGGATCGCGACGAAATCACATGGCAAGCAAAGGAAGCATGGATTCAGTGACAATATTAGAACACCATGTGCATGATAAAGTTTTAGAGTGTCGGTTTTGCAAAAACAGATTCGGAGCTCTCTTGAGCATTTTGTCGAACAGATGGCGTGCGGGTTCAAACAAGAGCTTAACACTGAGAATCAGCACGGTTTTTGACTCAAACGTGACATTTAAAGATCTAAACGGCCATATTTTACCACCAACCAGGCTCAGTTTACAGTGAAACACTAACAATCATCTCAAACAAATCTGAAGCCCTAACCCTATGTTGTTTCATTGAGACCTTTTATCGAGCAGGGGGGGGGTGCGACTAGAGTAGAGGCTTCTAGCTCGGGTTTTATGCAACATCCGACTTAGACATGGTGTGTTACACTCTGAATCGACCTCACTAGCCACAAAATAGCCTCGGTTTTGAAAGGTTTCGTCGGAGGAGTCTCAACGCCTCAACCTCCCCACAACCGAGAAGAAAACAGGGTGTTTCGGGGTTACCTGGTTTGGGTATCCGCTGCGATGGCAAACGACGACCAATGGGTGGATCATCGACGAAGAGGACAGCTATTCCACCGAGCGGGATGGGTCTTGACGTTCTTTTTCTGTTGCTCCCCCACCGTATGTCCTCTTTGCCTTCTCGTCCCCATTCTCCTTTTGGTGTCCCTCTGGTTCTTGACCGACCAAGACGAAATGCAGCGGCCGGAAGCGATGGGTGTCCGACGATGACGACCGGACCACGGGGAGGGGGAAGATATTTTCTGGCGATCCTCACAGGTGGAGGAACCGGAGCACTCTCCTCACATGCCCCTCTCAAGCTCTCCCCTGATCCTTCTCTTTATCAAACTTTCTCTCTACCTTCCCTGGTCCTCCCCGTTCTCTCTTTTTAAAGCAGAGAGAGGAGAGGATAGCCCGGGACCAGGGCTACACCTCTGGCCTCTGCTCCCTCGGCGTCGCGCGGCCTCTGCACTGCGCCCCCTCTCCACCGCGCGTTGATGTTCCGTTCCGCACCTGTAAGTTCGCGCCTCCCTCTGGTCCCTCCTCTGTTTGTCTCTCTCGCTAGCGTGAAGAAGAGAGAAAGAAAAGAAGAGGGCAGGGCCGAAAAAAGGAAAAGAGACTGGGCCGGCCCGCGTGAGGAGGGAAAAAAGGAAGAAAAAAGGACTGGGCCGGGCTGATCCGGCCTACTCGAACCGGGTCGGATCGGCCCGGATTTTTTTGTTTTTTTTTTGTTTTTTGTTTTAACAAGATAAATATGTCTAATAGACCCCATTAATGCAAATGCACCTAGTGTCTATATGCCATGTAATTTGATGAAAATTATTTTCGTTTAGGGATTAAAAAATTAACCCCCGATTTTATATGTAATTAACCTAAAACGGATAGGCAAAAATTAGGTGTCATAGTAAGTCTAGTAAATAAAATTTGATAATTTAATGTGTTGGTAAGAAAGTTAAATAAAAATTTGTAAAAGATAAGATAGGTTCTTTTAGAAATAAGAGTAGGTGGCAATTAAACATAAATAAATATTGATAACTAACTCAAATAAGAGTTGTTAGCCCAAAACTAGTTTATAATTTGATTAGAGGAAATTTGGTTACCACTCTAAGGTTGATATTTTTTAAAAGGAGTTGTTTATTTAACATGTTAGTAGATAAAAAAATAGAAGTTGGTAATTCAATAGAAAAGTTGATAAATTACACAATCATGAGCAACTCAAATGAAAGCTAGTAAAACGAAACTTGTTGGTAGTCTAATAATAGAAATGTTGGTAAGTCACACAAATAAAGATTGGTAAATTCGTATAAGAGTTGGTAAATTAGAAAGTTGATAAATGATGAAAAAAATTGATGAATCTAGAAAAAATCAAATGAGCGGTGGCAAGTAACTCAATGAATAGTATGTCACGTATACAAAGATGAGTAAATTAATATAAGAGTTGATAAATATAAGGGGTAGATAAGAAAAACAAATAAAAGTTGGTAAGAGATAACAATCTTGTAAATTATCAAAAAAAGTTTGCAATTAAAAAAATGTTGGTAAGTTATCAAGAAATTACAAAAAAAATTAGGTGATCGGTATTACCAACAGTTGTTTCACACTAACATTTTCAAATATTTACCAGCATGGAAAAAAATGCTATTCTTTTTAAATAGATCAGTAGAACCGTCCTTGCTCATATAATGCGATTCTTGTTTGTCAAATATTCACAGTTTTTTGTTTGTCGATGTTGTGATTTTGGGACACAAGACATAGAGATCAGCAGTTTCAATATTAAGATTGCAGATCAGAAAAGTTTTAATTGAACAAAAGAATGCGATTGATCAGCATCTCATAATTGTTTGGTCTTTAGCCCAGAGAAAGTCAGGGTTTCTTTAGTGCAATTGGGAATGATTCTTTTTCTTTCTCTACACTAACCAAATAATAAGGAGAAGCACGACATGAGAAGCTGACTGCGAAAACCATTCGATTTAGCTTTCAATTATTTCTACTTATACATAGAGAAAGAAGGGTCGAAAGCAACCGACATGTTCAACATGTGTCGAACTGCAACCCAAAAGGGCTCATCTTCTCTTGCATGATACTATTGAGGCGATCCACCATAGGAGGAGTGAGATGGTTAATCCAATCACCCAACTCACCTTTCCTGATAAACTTCTCTTCTCAACCTTGAGTTCTCTACACTACACCAATAAGGAGGATTGCAAATCCTTCCATTATTAATTTCATTTATTTCTAATGACACACATAGAGAAAAGTGAAATTAATTAACACTCAACTTGTTTTGAACTCCAATCCAAAGGGGCTCATCTTCTCTTGCATGATGCTATTGAGGCGATCCACCATGGAAGGAGTGAGATGCTTAACCCAATCACCCACCTCGCCTTTCCTGAAAAAGGTTCTGTTCTCAAGCTTGATATTCTTAGCTGGTAGTTTGCCGGATTTGTTGACCTCCAGGTCCTTGAGGGTCTTTAAGCTACACATTTTGGCTATCTCTTCAATCATACCTCCCTCCTCTTCCTCTTCAGTGAAGGGAAGCCCCACAAACTCGGCCACCTTCTTCAGCTGCCCTACAATATCTTCCTTCAAGTCCTCATACTTGAGGAACAACACCTTGTGTGGCCTGTCCAAGCTCTCCTTCCAATAGCTCGTCATTTGATCCCAAAAGGGCCCGAATGATATTTTCCCTTGGCAATAGATCTCGAAATGTTCTTCCAAGGACCACTTCGGCTGGTCATTCGACTGCGCAACCTCGAGGGACAAGTGCCAAGACGAAACCACAACGTCTAATGGGTTTCCTCAAATGTAAATGATCCGGCAGTCCGACTGCTTGATACACTCCGGCAAGGATGGGTAAGGGATGTGCGTTTGGAAGAGCCTTGGCTCTGCCAGGCTATCAAGGTTGGGCCTCGGGTTGCTTCCGTACACTTGCAACTCAAAACTAGGGACGAGGACATGGGGGTTCGAAGTGAGCAAGGGCGTGTTGGAGATGCCGAAGCGGGAACGGTTAGCGACGGAGAACACTAAGGCCACTAGCCAGGTGGTCCCTGATTTGGGCTGAGAGGCCAGGACAATGTCCTTGTGTTTGGCTTGGAAGTGCCGCTGAAACGCGATCACGTTGGGAAGCACGTCGGTTGGGCACCAGAAGTTTTGGTAGAGGGAGTGGAAAGGACGAATCACGCCTTTCCTTTGGGGCAGTGAAGCAACTAGTTCGTCAATGGCCTCCCGGTCATGTTCTTTACTGCCTACTATGGCGGACCGCGAAGAAAATTGCTGGTGTGCCATTGATGTTTGAGTAAGAATCGAAACAAGCAGATGATTGCGAAGCACTAATCTTTTTGCAGCTAGTGGGTGTTAGTTTTTCATTTTTTGGTCACTGCTTTATACAGGCGAAGAGGGACCACAGACCCCATATTATTCCCAGCTCAATTATCGCACGATATGAGGTGAAACACATTTGTCGGCTTAGGCGATGTCAAAGAGCGCCACAGAACAGAAATTTGTTCTGCGTATGGTAAATTTGAATAACCGATAGTGAATTTGAAATATTTTTTGTAGGTAAAAATTGATTGATAACTTATTGATCCAGTCAATTGTCTGTGATTTAACAAAGAAATAATAATTTTAACTTGCTTAAATCCATTATTAGATTACCAATTGTCTTTGAATTTTCCAAGTAGACTGTTTTTTTGCTACAAGAACACGATTTGCTTACCTACTTTACTCGTAGTGTCGGTTAACGGTTATAACTTACGAACTAAATAATTATTTTAATACTATAAATTCCTAGTCAATTATTAACATTTGTTTGAGATTTGACGAGTAACAACGTGTATTTATAACATACTAACGAAATAATCTATTTACCAAGTGAAATACCCATGTAGATTACAACAACCATTCTTTTTAACTAGTGGGCATGTCCTTCTGCTAGTAGATTACTAGTTACATAATACTCTTCTAGTAGTGTCCGTTAATGGTGGAGTTTTGCCGCATCTTTTTTCACACGTTTCAGTTGTGTTTTGAGAGCTCTCACTTTAGCTTTCATGGAATAATTTTTTCTTTGACATTGCTCCCTAGAAATTTTTTTAACACAATCTTTGGCGATTGAGTGATTTTTGCATCAACCCAACTCATAAATCCACATCTTAGTCCAAATTTACCCCTTCAACACCAATCATATCTTTTTCCCTGATCCCACTTGCGGTTTGTAGAGGAGATCTTTAGGCCACAAAATCAAAACACGGATGTATCACTGTCGATTGGAGGGACCATTGTGCATGATTGCCACAACTTAGTTGATTTTTTCATGGATCTCGATGTCGCCATACTGGAATTGGGGCTTCTCCGGGGTCCGCGCTTTATACATCACTTTTCAAAAAGCTAATTGGTGGATAGGCCAGGACGATTGGACAGCCAGTCGGCATTGAACTTTCATTTCTTGGACTTGCAGACAACGAGGGCATGTTTCTCCCCCCCGGGTCTCTTCCTCCGATTATTTGAGTTGGTCAACTGCTCCTGTTTCTATATGTGTGTGTATTTCTTCTTTCTTTTTCTTTTTTTTTTGTGGAAAGATTTATAGAATATCTTGGCATCACAAATTAATTAAAAGATTAGTTCTAATGAGAAAGCGGTCTCGAATATTATCTGATTCAATATATTCGAGAAATATATGGAACCTCGATTTTGAAATTGCTTAAGGTTTTTTTTTTGTTGGAGCTAACTCATCTGGCCTCTTTATTTTTTTTTTGTTTAGAGTTCTTTGCAGAGCGCGGCGCACGTGTATGTTTGATGGTTCTCTCAAAATTATATAAGGGCAACGTTCACTGAACATGGAGAGAAGCAAGTGTGCGGGATAAAATGTTGAAAGTCGAGAAGAATTGGAATTCGAAGTAGTTATAAAGAGAGGCGAATTGATCGAGTTTTATCCAAAAAGCTCTCTTGAGAAGGCTTGGTTGACTGCTTGAGAAAGTTTTTTCATGTTTTTGGAATGCGGCGAATTTGATTATCTGTGTCACAATCGGCATCTTCTAGCGAGGAGTCACTTTTTAAATCTCTCCCTTTATGGATAGTATAGGTTAGCAAAAGAAAGTATAAGTCAACTACCAGCTCTTTTTAGGCTTGACATACTTATTCATCATTAAGCTCTTATCCTCTCCACACTTACGATCTCCCTTTGTCTTTGTTTTGGCGGATGGTCTATTCTATTTCTTCCCAATCAACGAAATAAAGGAAAAAAAATTGAATCTTGACAACTGCTTTTCACCAAGCTAGGCTTCATATTCAAAATAATAACATTTCGTGTACGGCGATCGGATCAGATGAACTAGAATGCCGTGTCCCGAGAAAGCTTCGAAATCTCTTGTAAAACAATGTTGGTACAAAAATGTGCACATAATTGATTAAGTTACGTTATCTTGAACGAGACTGTCTTGTATCCGACCAGGAAAAAAAACACAAAAAAAAACAAGACTATTTACAAAGCACCCTTATGGCTCGTGGATTAGCTTCACCACACAGCAAACCGGTCCGACACTTTATAATTATAAAATTATAAGATTAATCAGATGGTTTAGGCGTCCTAATCGCTGGCGGGACCCACCAAAATAATTTGCCGAAGATGATACGACAATTTGAGATCCATTTATGAATTCCAAGTGGGCTTTTCTGGCAATGCATATGTTAAATCTGACATACACGATAAGCTTCTTCACAGCTCCGAAGCATATGCACAAGATAGGACGTGGAGCACTAATCATACATAATATAAAAATGCAAATAAATAAATAAATAGTCGAGGCGTACACTTAATGTTGCCTTAGGCTCGGACGTGAGCACCCGGCAATATTTATTTCCCCCTCCCACCAAATTATTGACAAGTCTTATAATGTCTTCTTTTTTTTTTTTAATTGGACCGTCGTCTCATTGATTGGATAATTAAATGGATTCATCTAATTTTGAGGAAAGTATTACAGTGGGTATAATTGTGTGCGTGTACCCCCGTACAACTTGCAAAAGGCAGGCTAGGGACAAAAGCCCGCCCGCAATCACGTGTCCTTAGCCCATATGAGAAGTCAATCGGGAACACCGTAGGTACAATTAATTTCAGCAATTGATTTTAAAAAAATTGTACCTATATGATAAGTTAGGTTAGGGAACACGTATAATTGGCATGTTGGGGTACAAGGACATATCCAACCTTATACATCTTGTACATCTTGAACCTTGTACCCGTAGAAATTTACACCTAATTTGCCCTCTTTAGGTTGGACCTTTTGCTTTTTGAGAGAATTGTTAGTTTCTTTGTCGTGAAAATGAGTAAAAGATAATTTGAATGAGTGAATAGGAATGCCATTTCTTGAGAAAATTGTCCAAAAAGTTATAAAATCTATTGCACTTTTGAAAATTTGATCATAAACTTTTTTATTGTGCCAATTGAATTTTAAATCTTTTTATGTTTTGCCAATTGAGCCCATCCAACTAGTTTTTAGCTGGAAATCATTAACGTGGACACCGACTATCTCGTGTGGCACAGCTGATGCTGACGCTGACATGGATAATATTTAATAATATTTTTAAAATTTCAATTTTTTTATTTTCCCTTTTTTCCTTTTCTTTTCTTTCCCTTATTTACTTTTTATTTTCCTTTTCTATTCTTTCCTTATTATTTTTCCCTCTACCGGTCTCAGGCGAGGGCTACCTTCACTAGATCGAGCAAGGGCAGCCCTCGCCTAAGACCGTTAACCTCGCCCGGCCATCAATGAGGCCTAGCGAAGGCTTACGGAGTGAAAAAGAAAAAAGAAAAAAAGAAGAGAAAAGGAAAAGAAAAAGAAAAAAAGTAAAGAAGGAAATGTGAAGAAAAGAAAAAAAAAGCACAAAAATTTCGAAAAAATTGTTAAAATATTATTAAAAATTGTCAACGTTGGTGTCGGGTCATGCCGTGTAGGACGGTTGACGGCCGACGTCCACATTAGCGATTTCTGGCCAAAATTGATTATATGAACTCAATTGACAAAACGTGAAAATATTTGTGACTCTATCAACACAATTAATAAAGGTTTGTGACTAAATCGGTAAAAATGCAATAAATTTAGCACTTTTCGGATAATTTCTCTCTTTGCTAGTGTACTAGTGGGGCGTAATCATGCTTCGCGACGACAGCTAACCATCGCCACCGCTTTCAATGTCACCGACATCAATGTTGGCCGATTGCCCCGACAACACTATCTCTCCCTGTTTTGAAAGTAGCTTTTTTCACTATATGTTTGGACTTTTAAACTCTTTTTTTTTCCATCCTTATCCTATTTTAAATATATAACAAATTTCTCAAGTCAACCTTGATGTTCTGCTGAGAGCGCTTCGGGGTAAGTGCATTTTCCCAAAATTCTTTAATTTGAGGTGTATTTGCTCAAAACAAATGACACTTTGGATAATTGGATTTTGATATATATATATATATTTTGCAAAGCATCTTTGAAGGAAAAAAAAATAAAAAAGAAAAAAAATGAGATAGCAGGGCTATTGGTGACTCATCAAGCCTCGCTCAACCAAGTGGCTAGAGGCGAGCATCGACAAGTCTCACATGACCTTTGATGACTCAGGCCTCAACCCTCAACTTGAAATAGACCTGTGACCTTCTAGATCTTGTTTGAGATAGACCCACGATCATTGACCCTTGAACTTTAGTGACACTCAACCATCGACTCTCAGCGAGTGTTGTGTCGCGACCGACATCCCCGCTCTTTTTTTTATTTACATGTAAAAAGAGGGGGGGTCGCCTGGTACGTGCTAAGTCTAGGTTCGGGACTTAACTCGGGCTCTCCCAAGCCCATACCATATCGCGACTTAGGGTTTAAGTATTTAATATGCAAATGGTTTATACCGAGGAGTCGCCACTAATCGATTTGGGGTGGGTCGATTATAAACCTAAATAAGGTGACGAGAGAATCACCCTATTCCTACGAACCAGAGATTAATTGAGTTCGGGGACTTGGTTACACTAGTTAGATAACTAATGCCATTTCTGTACCTTTTTACCCTGTTCATTTCTGAAAATATTTGTCAGGCAATTTGGATTGGTTTTAGGACATTTCTCCTAACATGTGAGGTAATCAAGCGAGTGCATAATCAGAAACGATTAGCAATCGAAAATACAACAATTCATGCAACCTAAGGTTCTAACCTTAATTAAGTCAGATGACATTCAAAACACAACAACTCATTCAATTGTACTAAAAACATGCATAATAATACAACGGTAATAAAAACTAACATGGAAAATATTACCGCGCAATCCTAGGCTTGTCTAATTTAAACAAGACGATAACATGCATAGTAATGCAACAATAAATTAAAATATTTAGATATATCACATAATTTTAAAAAAGATCTTTTCTTTTTTTAAAAAAAAAAATTGAATTTTTTTTTAAAAAAATTGTTTTCTTTTTCGAAAAAAAATAATAATATAGAAGAAGAAAAGAAAATAAAAAAATAAAAAAATAAAAATTTTAAAAAAATAAAAATAAAAAATATTAATATAATATTAACATCCCGAGTCGGGTCGGCGAATCCGGGTCGGTCGGATCCGACCCAGGTCAACAGACCCGACCCATTGCGTTGACCGGGTCGGATTTCCGGATCCGACCCGGGTCAAAGGGTCAACTCGGGTCATTGACCCGGGTCTGGGCCGGATCAGGTCCGGTTGGGTCCCGGTCCGGTGGAAAAGGACAAAATAGGGCCGGTTCGACTGGGTCGAACCGGCCCTATTTGCTTGCAGGCCGATTGGACCGGTCTGTGGACCAGTCGGACCGGTCTGCAGGCCAGTTCGGGACGGCTCCCGAGTGTCTAGGCACACGGGAGCTTTGTCGACGAAATCCGGCGATCTCGTCGGACGACCCAGGCCACCCATGTCCTGGGTCTTCACCCCACAAGCCCCACTTAGCTTTTCCGATGACTGGGCTCGCCGTCCGACCGCCGACTCGCCGGCCAGCGATCGAATTAAAACCGGCTTCATTGAGGCATTTTGTCGAACAGGTGGGGGACGCAGCAAAACTCGAGGGACTTTGACCTCTTCTGGCAACCCGGTCGGCTCCGGCGACTGTGGTTCGCCTTCGACGGCAAGTGGGGGCCGGGACCGACGACGGTATGGGCCGGGATTCGCGCGAAATGGCCGGCGCGAATCCCTGCCAAACTGAGCCAAAAAACAGGGAAAAACAGGGGGGTCTCGGCCGTGAGGGCTCACTGGTCGACGGCGCGTCTGGGTGGTCTTCCGGCTGCTCTGTGGGCGACGGTGACGCTGCTGGTTCTCCATCTTGCTCCGGCGAGCTCTCAGTTTGCTCTCTCTCTATACCTATTCTCTCTCTTCTCTCTCTGTTATGTTTTTTCTAAAAAATGGTCGACCGGGGCCTCTCTCTCTCTCTCTCTTCAGCTTTTATAGCCGGCGAATGCGTCTCACCTACTCCTCACGCATGCTGACGATGGCCTGCACCGGCCTATCTGGCCCGCGACTTCGTGGCCATTTAGGCCGGTGCAGAGTAGGGGGGCCGGTTCAGAGCAGGGAGGAAGAGAGGAAGAAGGGGGAGAGGAGAGCCCCGGAAATCGGGGAGGACGGGACTGGCAATTAATGCCAGTCCTGTCGGCGTGCCTCTTCAGCCTTCCTCTGGCCAGATAGCGACTGGGCGAGGCTGCTCCGCCGCTCGCCGTTTTGCATCAGCAACAGGGCAGAACAGGGCAAGGAGAGCGACGAGGGAGAAGGAAGGAGGAGAAGAGCTTGGCGGGCCAGGCCCAGCTGCGTGAGGGGAAGAAAAAGGAAAGAAAAGCGGGCTGGGCCGCGCGGGGGAAAAAAGAGAAGGAAAAGAGAAAGGGCCGGGGGCTCGTGTGGGAAGGAGGAGAAAAAAGAAAAGAAATGAAAAGGGCCGGGTCGGCCCAGCCCGACCCGGTCCGACTTGAATTTTTTTTTTTTGAATTTTAATTTTTACTCTAATAGACCCTATTAATACAAATGTGCCTAATTTCTATATGCAATACTTTTAAATAGAAATATTTTTTTGTTTTAGGAATTAAAGAAAATTAATTCCTAAATTTTATGCAATTAATTTTTGGGCAAATTAAAAATAGGTGTCAACAGCTGCCCCTCTTTGAAGGTGAGCTCGCAGAGATTGAGCTCGTAGAGGTTACCTTCAAAGATAAAATGACACCTAAATTTGGCCCATGCATGCTCAATAAATGCTATTTTTGGCGAGACTGGAGTCCCATTTTTATGATGTGATATAAGATGATGCATGCTAAAATAAATAAAAACATACCTGGGGTTATTTACCTTGTCGAAGGGTAGAGTAATTCAGATACTTGATATTGTGTGTCGAGGATCTGAACCTGTCTTCGGTCGCCTTGACGAGAGAAATTATTTGTCTAGGACCCGAACCTATCTTCGGTCGCCTTGACGGGGATTGCTTTTGTCTAGGACCCGAACCTTTCTTTGGCCGCCTTGACTGGGGAAATCGCTTGCTTAGGATCCGAACCTATCTTCGGTTGCCTTGACTGGATTTCGTTTGTCTAGGACCCGAACCTTTCTTCGGTCGCCTTGACTGGATTTTGTTTTGACAAAGCACCTAGGGGTCCTCGCCCGAGGATTTGATGGTTTGCCGGGTGGGTCCTCGCCAGCAGGTCTTGAAAAGGTTCAAACAATGAGCACCTGGGGGTCCTTGCCCGAGGATTTGTTGGTTTGCCTGGTGGGTCCTCGCCAGGAGGTCTTGAAAAGGCTCAAATGATGAGCACCTGGGGGTCCTCGCCCGAGGATTTGATGGTTTGCCTAGTGGGTCCTCGCCAGCAGGTCTTGAAAAGGCTCAAACGATGAGCACCTGGGGGTCCTCGCCCGAAGATTTGATGGTTTGCCTGGTGGGTCCTCACCAGCAGGTCTTGAAAAGGCTCAAACGATGAGCACCTGGGGGTCCTCGCCTGAGGATTTGATGGCAAAATCTTGAAAAGGCTCAAACGATGAGCACCTGGAGGTCCTCGCCCGAGGATTTGATGGTTTGCCTGGTGGGTCCTCGCCAACAGGTCTTGAAAAGGCTCAAACGATGAGCACCTGAGGGTCCTCGCCCGAGGATTTGATGTGAACAGAGGGAGTCATTCCCATGCTCAGGAGGGGCACCATAATAATCGTAGGTACGTGATTTTTTGGAAACGGGCATGGGTAGAAAATACTTACCTGGGCACGTTCCTGCCTCTTAAGAGCATGTCTCCTATCAGACAAGTTTTTCTTTGTGCAAACACATACGCATTCATTGGAGAAATAGACAACTAAGGCTATTCTGGAATGTGTACGAAATATCTTGACCAGCTAGTCAAGATACTTTTCTTTTGCAAAGAAACACCATGTTTACCTTATGGGTAGTCTGAAAAGAAATCTGATGAAATACCTGGAATTTCTTATTCGAAGGTTTGATACATCATCTGCTGAATAACTGACATTTTTCGGGGCATCTTTCTTGGGAGGATAATGAGGGCTTCTCCAGCGCCCAGATTTTTGTGTCCTATCGATGGGGATTAAAACTCTGAGCTGTCAAAGACGATTGGGGCAAACATGCATGCATTCATCAAGGATAGACAAGGTAGGCTATTCCCGAATATGTATTTGAAAGTTCATGCATGATGATTTTACCATGTTTGCATCATCAAAAATCTACCGAGGGTCAATCAAGACAATTTTTGTTCGCAAGGTGGACTTCTCGAGATGCTGAATGAGAAACTTTCAGTCAGAAAGGACTTTCTACTCACTCTTATTAAAAAGGGTTGTTTGTCCTGTCCATTAGTGCGGGAATATAAAAAACACACAATCTGACCGTTATCACATCCGCAAGGGTCTGAGTTTTCTCGCAAGCGGGACGACGCTGCCAATCTGAGAGGTCTTCTTCAGGGTCATAATGTAGGCTTGGTCAATGGCTTAACAAAGGAGACTGTCCAAATCAAGGCCATGAAAGAAAATATTCTGCAATTATCTCCAGGTTTACAAGTCAAGAACCCTGCAAAACGAGATAAAAATAGTCTTGCTCGCACTTCCTCGAGCGTTGTTCATAAACATTTGAAATTTCACGTTAATTCAAGTGCCCTAGTCAGAAGAGACTTCATGAAGGATGTAACGTGGGCTCGGTTTACAGGTTGAGGAACGAAATGATCATTGGGGTCAAAAATGTGTGTAAGGGGGAAAATTGGTGATCATCTAGCATTGTCACCAGTCTTCTTCTCCGCCGTCAGGATCCTTCTGGCAAGCTTCCTGGGTAATACTGTGTTTTAGCTTCTTTGACAACTTTTTCTTGAGGAGTTTCTGCGTCAAGCATTTTCTTGGATACCATTCTATCTCTGTCTCAATTGCTTTCTCAAGAATAGGTTCGTCTTCATCTATCATGGAGCAGATCTTTGTCAAGACAGAGTTCTTAAAGTAGGAATTTACATCACAGAAGAACTCAAGTTTAAACCCTTTAGGGTCGTCTATTCTACACCACTTAATATCTTTGAGATATTTGAGAGTGTCTTCATCATGCTCAGAGATCTCTTCAGCTAGAACTTCATTATTTTTCATAGCAGTTACCTAGAAATTAGGGACTTCTTCCTCTTCATCTTTTTCATCATTTTTTTCTTCTCCTTTTTTTTTATTCATGGGCATTGGCCTTGCTTTTACCAAGCACACTACTTTTTCATGCTCCTAGTTTTCAACATTTTTTTGCTGTTCTTTTGGTGTTGTCAGGACTAGCCTCAACAAGTTTGAACAGAACAATATTGCTTGGCTCTTGGAGTCTTCATCTTGATTTGGTGCTTTGGACCCTGATGCTCAAACTGTGGTGATTTTTGCCTTGCCCCAGTGTGGGGGATGATCACTAACTGGGTTCGTACGAAATAAAATCGCCGGCTCAATTGGGCTAGCAAAGGATATAAGTGTATGGGATAGAAGAAGAATTGCTTTTCGTCATCCTAGGGCACTTAAATTATCGTGAGAGTTTATCTACAATAATAACACTCAAAGATTAATGCAAGTAAGGGCAAGAAAATTTATATACATCTTTTCACCTTATGCGAGCTGTTGCGGCCGGTGATTATAGAAAATTTTAGATATTACAAACTCCTCATCCTTCTTGTCTTGCTCAGTTCCTAGGTGAAAGCATCACTGTTATCAATGACATGTTGGCATTTTGGACAGGCTTTAGTTTGCTGCTCCTCTTTTGACAAAGCCTTCTTAGCCTTGACCGTCCTGCTGTCAATGGTGTACTTGTCTTGGAGGACTCCGTCGAGGACCACCGAATCCGTGAAGACGACGCGGCTGAAGCCCACACGGGGCGGTGATCGAAAGGGAGGGACGCTCTTCTTGCTCCCTTTGAATTTGAATTCTCCCTGTGATGCTGGTTTACCTCAAGCTGCCCCAATGTGGGGTGGTTCTTCACAGGGGTGATTTAAAAGGAACCTCCGAGTATATGGGCTAAAAAATGGTCAAGCAAACGATCAGGGGTAGTGTATGGGGCAGAGAAATGAACTGCCTCTCGTCATTTTAATTACCGTACCTTATGCGAGAAATCCCTTTACCTTGTAGAAATGAAACTTTTCGTTCATCTTGCAAGGGTTTGGTATGTGAGAATGTGTATAGGCCAAGGATTGCCTCTCATCATCCTGATACACCTCGTTTAATACATCGGAGCAGTTCGACACCATTCGTCGAATTGTCAAAATTTTCAAAGGGAATTGGTGAATTAAACAGGTAAAATTACCATGCAAAATTACCTTCCATGTAATGCACTCGAGGAAAGAAAATAATATCCATTTTCTTTAATTATTTCTTCTTTCTTGTTTCTTTCTACTCTTATGAGAAGAGTTTTTTTAGGGAAAGAGATACTTACCTATGCTGCGATAGTAGAGCAAACTTGCAAGGTAATAAGGAAGACAGTGTTAATGAACAGTTCATCGAGGGACAGGAATTGGAAACGATACAACATTACCCTTCGTGATTCTCCTCAGTTGATATTAAATTGACAACTCCTTGAGTTTTCTTAGATGTTGATAATTCCTTCTGACAAAAACAGGAGCTTATGTTAGAAATGAGAGGATTGATGGTGAATTGAGAACGATACAAATTACCCTTTTTCCATTTTGCCTTCAAAGCTAGCAGAGTCTTTTCTCCTCTTTACTTTGTTCAGCCTTCTCTGTCTCAATCTGCTTCTCCATACTCTTGGTCTCGAAGCTCGAATGAAATCCTCTATAGTTAGGGGTGCTTCCAAATAGAGAGTTCTATTGTCAGCGCATGCTGTGTCAATGTGATCCCGGCATGTTGAGGAGTTTCTTGTAAATGCTATGATTCTTGACTGCATAAGGCATGTACAATTGTTTGCATGGGGATCTTCGCAGCAAAGCTAATCTCTGCTTTAAAGGTCTTCAATGGATATGGGCGTGACTACCATCGAGACTTCTGTGGTTGTCAGGATCGGCCTTAACGCCATTTTGTCATATGCAAAGTCCTTTTCAGCTGCTTGCATCATGAGTGTTCTTTACTCAATTTTGTCCTATGTAAAAGAAAAGATATGTCATTTATGTACTAAAGTGGATGAACTTTAGGAACGAAATACACCCTTTTTGCTGGACTGGGAGATCGCATGGCCCCTAGTCTACTCTTCCAATTAAGCACTTCTTTTCAACTTTTCATTCGAGAAGTCCCAACATTGGTGCTTTATCCAGCTCGCTAGCACGTTAGGGTCTAGCATGTTCCCCAGTTCATTATCTGCAAAAGAAAAGGGATGGAATGTCATTTCCAAAATATGTCAAGGAATAAGACATACCTTTTTCTTTTAAAAGGAGTAATCTTTTCTTGATCTGCCCCCGACTTTTGTACGAAAATGATGTTTCGCTCATCATGGAATCAAGGAATGATCAGCATTCTCTTTGACTCTCTGGAGCTGATATCACCCATTGGTAATAATGAGATTTGCCCCATGTTTTATTTGAAGATTGAATGATTTCGCTCGGACTGCCCCTATCAGATGAGTTGGTCCGCTAGCATCACCAGGGTCTGATGTGCTCTTCAATTTGTGTCATTTCCAAATGTCTCCTTTTCGTGGCTGGATATCATCAACGGGCCAGTTTGGGATACTTCCTCAGGCCCTCAAAACAAAACAATTGTAATTCTTTTGAATAATTCAGGCGAATTACATTTGTTGGAATGGAAATTGCAATACTAAAATTTCAAGCATAATTAAAAATTCAGAAAACTAGGAATCTTAGAAAGCAGTTGAGACTTTTAAAAGTAAGAAAAGCTCTCACATAGGAGGATTCAAACTATTAAATTTGCCTCTATTCTAAAGGAGGATAATTGAGTCTTCAGTTTACTCAATGACGATATTTGCGCCTCCTGCTTGATTGGATGGTGCGTTGCGGAATGAAAACATCTTTGCATCCAACAATTTATGGACTTTATTTTTTAAGACAACACAGTTATTGACGGAATGTCCCACTTCACCCAAATGATAGTCGCATGCCTTGGAGGGATCGTAGTTGGGGAAACGCTCAGGATTTTCACGCTTCGGCTCTTTAGCAAGCAACCTCTTTTCCAGGAGAATAGGCAGGATCTGAGACACAGGCAAAGGGAGTGGCGTGAACTGTTTTTTGTCATTTCGCCTTTGGGGCGGTTGGCGATCTGAGACCGGTTGCTGTCCACTGCTCATCTGAATCATTGGGGAAGGACGAACGGTTTGGGTGTATGCAACACCCGCATCTGTCAGGGGTTCTTTTTCCTTCTTCATGTCGAGTTTCTTGCTTGTGGAAGTGGGTCTGTGAACCACCCTTCACGCAATCCCATTTCGATTCGTTCGCCCACAGGAACAAGACGATTAAGGGATTCAGCAGTGGCGCCAACCAGGCGATGTCTGTATTCGTACGGAAGCGACTTTATGAACAACTTTACTTGTTCATGATCAGTGAGTTGTAGGGTAACCTGGGCGGCCAGGTTTTTTCATCTGGTGGCATACTCCTTGAAGGACTCACTCTTCTTCTTCTCAGCACGTTCTAGATCGTCACGAGTAAAGGTGACGTCGAGATTGAATTGATATTGCTTGAGGAATGCATCAACGGCATCATCTCAGGACTTAAAAGCATTCACATCCTTTGACATATACCATGTTGAAGCTGGGCCCGTCAAACTTGCTTGAAAAGTCTGAATCATGAGGGGTTCATTATCAACATACTGGGTCATCCGCACATGATATATGTGCAAATGATGTCTGGGGCATGAGGTACCATCATACTTCTCGAATTCCAGCATCTTGAACTTTTCTGGTACTTTGACCCGTTTGTATATAGACAGGTCAAGTGGGACAGCATGATGCGGGCCTTGTAGCTGTTTCAACATCTCCTCGACCTTTGCAAGGCGTTTGTCATGTTCTGTCATCGGTACAGCTTCAAGTTCAGGCTTCATGACAGCGAGGGGAAGCGGATCGTCCTCTAACGCGGGCATTTTGCTGTCGCTGGCGGAGGCTTTATCTTTTCTAGTAGACGGTGGTGGTAACATCTCCTCAATTGCTGCAGGCGTGGGTGTGAGCTTGCCCTGAATGGATTCCACCTTCTTTGTGAGATTTTGGATCACGTTGAGGACCATTTTCATCTCGTCTTCCATGTTATTGAGACGGACGTTTTCTTTAGCCATTTTTTACTACCTGTGAAAACGCTGATATGAATGAGTATAATGTCCAATAAAGAATCATTCTATTACTTAGTCATGTCATTATTGCATAATTTATTTATTTGCAAAGAAAAAAAAAATGAGAAAAAGGGTTTTTATTAATATCAAAATTACAGGCAGCCTCCCCAGGGTTCGAACCCCGGTCGCCTCGGACCGTTTGCTCTATATCCCCGGATACCATTGGGCCGAAGGCCGCGGTGGTGTTATTAAGGCGCAAAAAATTTTATTTATAGAATAAAAAGAAATCCGAGTTATATTAACATTAGTACAACCCAAAAACACTTTTAAGAAAGAAAACCAAAATCCCTGAACATAATTACTAGGAAATATAAAAGACAGAGGCTTTCAACAAAAGGGTGCCCTTCCCGGATACTCATTCCATAAACAATGGGGAAACCACGGTCTCTCGGAGGCGCTTATTTTTACGGACAAGCTCCGCAATAAGCGTATCTCTGGTATATAGACTGCAATCAACGGGTGGCCTAATAGTAACAAATCAATTGAATAAGTAAGCCGTATATATATATATATATATATATATATATATATATATATATATAAATGAGAAGAGATAGAATATATACCTTTCCTTGAACCATGGCAATCACAACAACATACACATGAGGAGTGAGGTTCGATTTCTATCTAGACTGGCTTAGCAAAATGAAATTAAAAGGGTGCCTGACCGTCGCAGTCTCGCGTTGGTGTCAAGTTCTTTTAACCTTGGCCAAATCGAAAAGAATATCTTATAGTCACGCGAATAGCGGCTAAAGATATTTCTTTACGATTTTTTAGAAATAAATTTCGAAGAAAATAAAGGCAACCTCTACATCGCGGGCTCGCATTCGAGGTCGTATCTTTTTTAACACCATCCTAAAATGCCCTATTGCGGCCCAGGTCCGGCAGCGTGGTTGTGTGTGCGACAGTGTAGTGCTAAATCATTAAAGCATGCACAACAATTTATAAATAATCAATTCGAACCTGCAAGAACAAATAACACCTTAATGCCAGTATCGTACCTGGAGTCCTTGCTGCCAAACAAAAATTATTTTTAACAGGGTAAAAAAAAATTTGGCTTAAGTTCACTTTTTTAAAAAATAAGTCCCCAGCGGAGTCGCCAGTCTGTCACGACCGACATCCCCGCTCTTTTTTTATTTACATGTAAAAAGATGGGGGATTGCCTGGTACATGCTAAGTCTAGGTTCGGGACTTAACTCGGGCTCTCTCAAGCTCATACCATATCGCGACTTAGGCTTTAAGTATTTAATATGCAAATGGTTTATACCGAGGAGTCCCCACTAATCGATTTGGGGTGGGTCGATTAGAAATCCAAATAAGGTGACGGGAGAATCACCCTATTCCTGCGAACCAGAGATTAATTGAGTTCGGGGACTTGGTTACACTAGTTGGATAACTAATGCCCTTTTGGTACCTTTTTACTCTGTTCATTTCTGAAAACATTTGTCAGGCAATTTGGATTGATTTTAGGGCCTTTCTCCTAACATGTGAGGTAATCAAGCGAGTACATAATCAGAAACGATTAGCAATCGAAAACACAACAATTCATGCAGCCTAAGGTTCTAACTTTAACTAAGTCAGATGACATTCAAAACACAACAACTCATGCAATTGTACTAAAAACATGCATAATAATACAACGGTAATAAAAACTAACATGAAAAATATTACCGCGCAATCCTAGGCTTGTCTAATTTAAACAAGACGATAACATGCATAGTAATGCAACAATAAATTAAAATATTTAGATATATCACATAATTTAAAAAAATATCTTTTCTTTTTTTTTAAAAAATTTTGAATTTTTTTTTTCAAAAAAATAATAATAATACAGAAGAAGAAAAGAAAATAAAAAAATTTTAAATTTTTTTAAAAAATAAACAAATAAAAAAAAATATTAATATAATATTAAAATCCCAGGTCGGGTCGGCGGATCCGAGTTGGTCGGATCTGACCCGGGTCAACAGATCAAACCCATTGCGTTGACCGGGTCGGATTTCCGGATCCGACCCGAGTCAAAGGGTCAACCCGGGTTATTGACCCGGGTCTGGGTCGGATCGGGTCCGGTTGGGTCCCGGTTCGGTGGAAAAGGACAAAATAGGGCCGGTTTGACCGGGTCGAACCGGCCCTATTTGCTTGCAGACCGGTCGGATCAATCTGCAGGTCGGTCCGGGACGGCTCTTGCGTGTCTAGGCACGCTGGAGCTTCGCCGGTGAAATCCGGCAATCTTGCCGGACGACCCAGGCCACCCATGGCCTGGGTCTTCACCCCACAAGCTTCACTTACCTTTTCCGACGACTGGGCTTGCCGTTCGACTGCCAACTCGTCGGCCGGCGATCGAATCAAAACCGGCTTCATTGAGGCATTTTGTCGAACAGGTGAGGGACGCAGCAAAACTCGAGGGACTTTGACCTCTTCTAGCAACCCGGTTGGCTCCGGCGACTATGGTTTGCCTTCGACGGCGAGTGGGGGCCAGGACCGATGATGGTATGGGCCGAGATTTGCGCGAAACGGCTGGCGCGAGTCCCCACCAAACCGAGCCAAAAAACGGGGAAAAACAGGGGGGTCTCGGCCGTGAGGGCTCACCGGTCGACGGCGCGTCTGGGTGGCCTTCCGGTTGCTCCGTGGGCGACGGTGACGCTGCTGGTTCTCCTTCTTGCTCCGACGAGCTCTCGGTTTGCTCTCTCTCTCTCTTTACCTATTCTCTCTCTTCTCTCTCTGTTCTATTTTTCTAAAAAATGGCCGACCGGGGCCTCTCTCTCTCTCTTCGGCTTTTATAGCAGGCGAATGCGTCTCACCTACTCCTCATGCATGCTGACGACGGCCTGCACCGGCCTATCTGGCCCGCGACTTCGTGGCCATTTAGGCCGGTGCCGAGTAGGGGGGCCGGTTCAGAGCAGGGAGGAAGAGAGGAAGAAGGGGGAGAGGAGAGCCCGGGAAATCCGGGAGGACGGGACTGGCAATTAAAGCCAGTCCCGTCGGTGTGCCTCTTCGACCTTCCTCTGGCCAGATAGCAACTGGGCGAGGCTGCTTTGCCGCTCGCCGTTCTGCATCAGCAACAGGGCAGAACAAGGCAAGGAGAGCGACGGGGGAGAGGGAAGGAGGAGAAGAGCTGGGTCGGGCCAGGCCCAGCCGCGTGAGGGGAAGAAAAAGGAAAGAAAAACGGGCTGGGCCGCGCGGGGGAAAAAAGAGAAGGAAAAGAGAAAGGGCCGGGGACCCGTGCGGGGAGGAGGAGAAAAAAGAAAAGAAAAGAAAAGGGTTGGGTCGGCCCAGCCCGACCTGGCCCGACTTGAATTTTTTTTTTTAAATTTTAATTTTTACTCTAATAGACCCTATTAATACAAATGTGCCTAATTTCTATATGCAATGCATTTAAATAGAAATATTTTTTTGTTTTAGGAATTAAAGAAAATTAATTCCTAAATTTTGTGTAATTAATTTTTGGGCAAATTAAAAATAGGTGTCAACACGTTGACTATAGATTGTCGACCTAGAGAGAGAGACGATGAACAATGGAAAACAGGAAAACGGAAATATTATCGAGGGCTGAGTTGGAAAAGCAAAAAATCGATTAACCCACGAGGTGGTGCTCGCACCCTAAAGTGTATTAATGACAAGAGCATTCGATTTTTACAGATTGTGTAAGTTAAAAAATTCAATTGCCCACATAGAAAATTTCGATTGAGCAGTCGGGATGACAAAGAATGGAATTACGAAGAATTCTACTATTGGGCTCTCTTGTGCAACTGGTCACAGAGGCCCACAGATTCGAGCCATGAAAGCACACGTGGCCCATCACCCAAACTCGACCACCACACCACTGGTTCATTGTAGACAATTGTGGTTGATAAATATAAATATATATATTATAAACGAGGAAATTCTAACTAAATAACAACTTAAAAAGTTGAAGCTCATGCCGTCGAGCCAATAATTCTAGACAACAATCAACCGGTCGAGGATATGAAATAGAGACGCCTATTTACTAGGGCCAACAAATAATTGAGTAGTTGCATTATTTTTCTTGAACGATCATCCGATAATAATATTTCCATGGGTGGTGCGGTCCTAGGTTTTGTAAATGCACACTCATAACTAATCAACACCATTTGTGAAAAACAGATTTTACATTTATATTAACGATAGGATTCGATTAAAGAGTATTTATAGTATACTGTCCAAGTAATAAGCGAAAAAAGTTCGTAATTTAAACGGGGTCTAACCCTTTTCGCGACATGTATTAATTGATACTTTTAAAGTTAAACATCTTTATCAAGTATGTCTAACAAATTAGAAGACATTCGTCAACGATTTCACGACCCAACGAAACCCTAATAATAAAAGGGGGGCTGCGGCCACCGGCGAGGTGGTGGCGATGGTGCGAAGAGGACAAACATGCTCATTCTTGGAATAATGTTTTTCTTTTTGATCCGCATAAACTGCGATCACGCCTTCTCATGAAATAATAAATTATTAGGGGGGTTTTTGGTGGGGTATGATATATGGAAAAAAGGGTCTAAACAAATCCAAAAATAATCAATCAATTCTTGAATGGCACGTGGTAGGAAAACATGGAGATCGATTGTTGTGGAGTTGACCTTGCGTTGGAAATCTTGCAAATTTTCTTTGCAAGTCTCCACGAGAATCAAACAAGAACATCAAAAGTTATTTTAATGTTCACATGCAAGACTAGGCAAACCCCCAAGAAAGAACTACCCCAATTTTTATCTCGAATCTCGTAGCTGCACAAATCACTAATCAATTTGTCCTAATCAAATCCACTGTTCCCACCATATTCTAGCTCGACATTTGCGTGATTTTTAATTATTATTTTCGGTTGTTTTATTGAACATTTTTATTTTTTATTTTTTGTTTGCCCCTGGTCCTTTTCAATAGGGCCACCCTCGTTTTCTTTAGAGAGAAACAGCAACCACTTGTCTTTGCGCATGGAAAATCGAGGGATATAAAAGCATTTTTAGGGTTGAAGATGAGATTGATTTAGATGTTGATTAGTATGGGCTGGAATGCATGGCAGCAAATTATCAGTTTGGTTTGAAGAAAGTCAGAAGAAATTGCATGATAATTCGTGGTCAGTGTTCTTTACGGTTTCGCTCTTTAGCAATGACTTTGCATTTGGATTGAATGTGGCTCTATGTTCCATGATCTTATGTAGTGATACAGGAGGTGACAGCAAAAATTGTTCAAAAAATCCTAAACCTATTACATTTTGGTCAATTCAGTTATAAATCTTTTAATTTTGCCAATGAATCCTAAACTTTTTCACATTTTGCCAATTGAATTCATCCGACCAATTTTAACCTGAAAATCGTGATGTGGCTGTTGGTAGTGCATCGTGGACGGCTGATGTTGACATAGACAATTTTTTTTATAATTTTTATAATTTTTTTGAATCTTTTAATAATTTTGAATTCTCTCATTTTCTTTCTTTTTTTTTTCATTTTTTTTCCTACCAAATCTAGCGAGGGTCTCCAGTCACAAGCGAACGCTAGCCAACCCTTGCCTGGGGGTGGTGAGGGCTTCGTAGCCCTAGCCAAGTTTGGGCAAGGGCCGTGACCCTCGCTCGTGGCTGGCGAGGGTCGATCGGCCCTCCCTGCGATTGACGAGGGTTGGCTGTCGACCCTTGTCGGGCTTGGAAGATCAAAAAAGAAAAAGAAAGAAAGAAAGAAAAAAGAAGAACAAAATAATATAAATTTAGAAAATTTTAAAAAAAATAATAAAAACTATACACGTTATTGCCGATCGTGCCACGTAAGACGATTGGTGTCAACGTCAGCAATTTCTGTGCGCAAATCGACCTGATGGATTCAATTGGCAAAATGTGAAAATTTTTAGGATTCAATTGGCAAATTGAAAGGTTTATAACTTAATGGGCCAATATGTAATGGGTTTATGACTTTTTGGACAATTTTCCCATAGGTAATAAGTATGAAAGGAAAAAAGTAAAAAGTATCATCATGTGATGAACTAGTATGCAATCGTTTGATTTTCATGCTTGACTATGTTAATTAGCAATGTCAATAAGTTAATAGAAGAATGTTACAGTATGTAAACGTACAAAGATTATCTCTACCGAGAGTAAAAATGAAAGCGCATGTTAGAACTTGATGAAAAATAAGCTCATTAATATATCTTTCCTCATTTACCTATATGAATGCATCATACAAAATTTGTGATTTGTTTATTCAATCTCAATGCTCCAACATGTTAATTAAGTAGGCATAAGTGGTGATTAATATCAGTAACTTAGACATGTTGACTTGCTTATTGCAAATTTTAATTTCTAATAGTAAGATCTAACAGAAATTACTGATTTAGAACATCCATGATATATATACATTTACAGAAGTGCAATATGTGATTTTCATATAGTATTTGAATATCTCCTGACACTGTCAATTATAGCGAATAAGAAAAAATAATTTTGGTTTTTGCTGGAGACTTACTTGAGTTGAAAAAATTTCATAATTTTCTCCTTTTTTTCCAGATTTCTAAGATTTTTGGGTTTATGATTGTTCTATGCGTCTTTTTATCATTTACTTATTTTTTTTTCAATTGTTTAAGGTAGTACTTTCAATCTCCAACCTCTCCATTCGATGGGATTTTGCTGAAAATTTCAATTTGGATAGTGCATTGGAACAAGACCAACATAGAAGTTGCTATATTAATGTCTATTATCCCCTTCAACAAAAAAGAAATGATTTTCTCAATTTAGGATCTACGCTTTTAGTTTCTCCACAAAGTACAGTTTAAGCAATGAGGTTGGGCTACTTTATACAAGATAATTGTCCATTTTATTGCCAATTTCTCATGAAGAGAATCGAAATAATCGTGATGACATTTGGATTTTGTTTCTTACAAGCTTGACTTTTAGGTGTTTCTTTATATGGCCAATGATTTTCTTTAATCCAATCTACCATTACGTAAGTGACCCTGAAATTTACCATACTAACTACTTCCTGAGTCATTTTTTCAACTTCCGAAACAAACTTTAAAGACAAAATGTATATATCAACGTGTAAATATCGATGGATCCCGTGCATCTTCACGAGTTAGATTCTAGTATTTTTGATTTTTTAAGTTAGGTCGATTGCGTGAGGCTGAGGTGGAGTGACATCTCAAGATGATTTGGGTTTTCTATATTCATTCATATACAATAATGCGTCGTCGATGGTTGCTTACCGAGCATCACGGCATGGGTCCAATTTGACAGAATTGACAATCTCAATGTTTCTGGTCTATTTTTGGTCAGAGCGACAGGGAAAAATCTTCACCTTATCCACATATAATAATACTCATTTTTGTATGCTTTACGAATCTAGTATACGAGAATTTATGGTCCACGGACGGTGAAAAGAAATAAAGAGAGAATAATTTCAAAATGAGTAAGGAGAAGGGGCAATTGTATGATTTACCGGGGGACGTAACTTCGAATGGTAACGTGTCGTAACTTCTATAAACAAACTGTCGTAACACATGAAAAGACTTTACGTTCAACGGGTGAGATTAACGCACTTTTTCATTGGATTGCTATTGAGGGGTTAAGGATTCGGTTATCCTTAGGAAACATCGTAAGAGAAGGGGTGAGTCTTGCATGGACCTGCACATTCATGGACCCAAAAAATGGATCGTCCTATGTTGACCTTGCGGGACCGACATACTAGTCGCGTATGATCAATCATCACAATGGACCCTCCATGTGGATTTAGGTCTTACGCTCTTTTTAATCGAATGATTATCTAGGGGTTGAGGACTCGGTTCCTTATGATCCTCGGAAACATCCCAAGAGAAGGGGCGAGTCTTGCATGGACCCGCGCCTTCATGGACCCAAACGGATCGTGCCATCGATCGTGCGGGACCCACACACGAGAGTCGCGTATGAGATCAATCATCGCGATGAACCCTCCGTGTGGATCCAGGTCTCGGCAAAGTACTTGCCCAAGAGAGAGGCCAATCTTTGTGTCATCATCGGCTTGCGAAGTAAAAACATGCTGTGGGACAAATATCCTCAATTTACCCAAGCTTTGTACGTGAGTATCGGGATATCAACCGTATGACCCGGATCCATATGCTTGATGTTATCAATATCAATGCACTCTGTCATGGTTCTCTCAATTTTTTAAGTTCCCAATTTGGCAGTTCCAACATCAAAAAGATGTTTTATGGATCTCGATGGCTAACCCTTGTTTGGTCACGAAGGCTTATAGGCCATGCAAATCCAATGCAGCATTCGGGGGCAAACCCAAAAAACAAAAAAATTCAAAACTTAGGAACTCGCGTTCGCTATACTATAGTTTATTCCCAAATATCAGCTCAAATTCTAAAGGGGTTCTCAACTTATGAACATGTCGACAACGGTCAACTTTGGACTAGCTCCCCTCATACATGTCAAAGAGGAAAGGCCGTCCTTATTCGTTTGTCTTTTGTAACTTTAAGAGGTTCTCTCAAGACGTGTTGACATCTTCCAATGGTGGTAAATACGACGAAGACCATTTGCTGAAGATGAATCAAACGGATAAACTTTGGCGACCTTAATTTTCGTGAAACTAGCGACGCTACTCGTGTGTGTAGGGACAAAGCGGGAAGCATCGAATCTGATGAATGTCAGGGCCAAAAGTTGATATGATTTTTAGCTTTTGGGGGTCGTGGAATCTTGGAGGAGGAGGGCCAAAAGAGATAAAAAAAATCGCAATTCCTGTTGGTATTACGCGCGGTTTCAACGGGATGGTGAAGAAGGGAAAGAAACACGAGAGTAACATCCGTGAACGCCGACAGCAAGAATCGTCAAGCAGTCTTCCCAACGCTTTGCCTTCTCTCTTTCTTTCTCTCTCTCTCCTCATTGGAAAACCTAAACCTACTTACTCTATGGGTTTAATCGAGTGGTGATTGAAATGAGAGATATACGAAATTTATATATTAGTCCTAGAGCAGTTGAGTTTGGTTTTTTTCACCACCAATTGAGTACAAATGATCTCTATGCTTCACTCGTTCAATTGAGTTTTGGCTTGCATCTTACTTATTCTAACATTGATTTTTTTCCTTGTTAAAAAAGAAGAAGATCTAACCCTACCGGATGAATTGTTTCTTTTTTGTTCAAGAAATCTAAACCTATTACACGAAGCATCATTCTTTTTTTCATTGCAATGAATTTACTTCACGTGTCTGAGATACATATATCCTAGGTTTGGATCCCGAGATCTTGTCCCTTCCTACCTTCCTTTGCCTTTGAAACACTCGAACGACTCTTCTCAACATAAGCTTGGCATATTTCACCACCGCGAGAGATCGAATTAGTGGTACATAAAGATCTTAACGAATGATGTAGGGGAACTTGTTGTCTACCTAATGCCTCTATTTAGTTCAAGTGGGTATACGGCAAAATACATATTGAATTGGGTTTGGAACCGGGAAGGTGAATGTATGTGTTGAGAGATGATGAGAGTATGCTCTTCATGTTAACCCCCTCAATCCCCAGCAAAATGAAGGAAAATGAGATACATTTGCTATACGCATACTCTCTTCCTAGTATCTTGGAAATAATATATGTCGGGTTTTTAATTGAATTTAATGAGCTCATGGCAAACCTGGCGTGCCGAAACAGGTCATGGTCGATTGATTGCTAGCTCCAATTTTCATACGAACAGGAGTTATATGGACCGGTTCCATCAGTTGCCATATACGTAAGAACCTTCCATTGGCGTTTTCTCAAGCTGGCCGACTAAAAGAGTTTGTTTAACTTCATCACCATTAATTGACTTCGGTAGATAGAGAGACTGAGACCTCCAGCTGTCGGACTATTTCAACAATTTCGGAGCAGTTTTGTGATCTCTCTTGAGAAATTGCACAATTATGACTCGAAACAAGAACATCATGAGTCTACTAATGTCTAGAGTTCTCGGAAGATTCCTAATCCGGGCAGAGAAACTTCAGAGAAATATATGGGAAGGTTGAGAGACATATGACAACCGGTCCAAATACACACTCTATCATAGAAGAATCATCATGTAACGAGGACATGTACAGTTCATATGCTTTATTTATTAGCTACGTGAAGGTTAAAAAATCACATATGGTAAGTTATTTAAGATCTACGACCGAATACGTACAATTAGGACTCAGTCTGCTCGTTGAAATACAGGCGTGCCTCTGTTGTGGCCAAGACCACGTTGAGACCTGGCTAGGGTTTGTCGCGTTCCTTCCCATATGGAACCTCACTCTCTCTTTCATGCCATTGGGAAAAAATTTCTCAGACCAAAACCAGACAAACTTGACACATGAATAATACCCATCTCCTCCTCCTTCCTCCAGGGGTTGAATCTTCCCCAGAAACAGCCCCTTAAAGCACGGTTCTCGTCATCGTTGAGCTGGTTCATCTCTCTGATCTTGCAAAACCACCATGAATGAAGATCGAAATGATGGTGGTTTGAACAAGATGGCGGCGAATCCATTGGAGATCATAAGCGAGGATGAGGAGGAAGAGGACTGTGAGAGCAAGACTAGGAACAGCACCAGCTCGAGCAACAGCGTTGTTGAGGAGTTCAGTGAGAACAACAACAACAATAACAACAACAAGAGCGCGATCAGCTCTGGTACTAGCACTGGCTTGAGGCCATATGTGAGATCTCAAGTGCCGAGGTTGCGTTGGACTCCTGAGCTTCACCTTCGCTTCATTCAAGCAGTGGAGCGACTCGGGGGTCAAGAAAGTAAAATTCTTTTTATTGATTCTTGTTTCTCTGTGTATGTGTTGTGATTATTTCTCGATATATTATGTTGATTGAATAGATTTTTCCTGTTTTGGGTATGTTTCTTTTTCATCTAGGAGCTACACCGAAATTGGTCTTGCAGCTGATGAACATCAAGGGACTTAGTATTGCTCATGTCAAGAGCCATTTGCAGGTGATAAAAGATCTCATAACCTACTATGTATATAAAAGAACGATCTCATAACCTACTATGTATATATAAGAACTATCTTTTTCTTACAAAAATAATTACTTAGTACAGTTGAGCTCAATTTCTTTTTCTGTTGGGCACAGATGTTCCGGAGCAAGACGATTAATGATCGAGGAGAAGGTAAAAAACCAGTGTCGATTTAAGTTTAGAGTTAATATAGGTTTCTTGTTTCTCTGTCAATTTTTTTTTTCCTTCTAACAATTTATTAAACCTACTTTTTGCAGTTATAAACACAAGACAAGACTTCATGGGGAGTGCAGATCAGCTTCCTCATGCCTTCTGGCAACACTCCATTCTCCAAAATCTTGACCGTAGGATCTCCAACATCAGGTAGGAAGGATTGCCATGTGACAGTTCATGAATTAATGTGCACCGCACTTCTTATCCCAATGCTAAACTGTGTCTGTCTGTCTCGATCTGTGCAGGGATTTTTGCTGGAGTAGTGACCGGAACTGGATGAGCGGACCCTATTTGACTGATGTAGCCATGGTGAATGCGCGAAATGGGATCCGACTCACAGGTTTCATGGGTGACAACATGAAGAACACGTCTCATCACTCTCATCCAAACACAAAAGACAACATTTACTTTGAGCTAGGAAGAAGGAAACAAGCTCAAGACCCGGTGCTAGAGTCCACCAATTTCACGTTGTTGTCCAGTCTCACACATGCCCATACACAGCTGAAGTCAACCCTAATTCAACCCTCAAAAGACCAGTTAATGCACGGAATGGGAAAGGCTCCTCAGGATGAGATCTGGAGGATTGATATTGATGGGGACCACAGGGACCGAAGCACGGTGAAAAGAAAGGCTGATCATGGCAACGACTGTGGCGATCTTGATCTGAATCTGTCTCTGAGCAATAAGATGCCGAAGCTTGCGGAGGTAAGGAGGAATGATTCATGGGAACAAAATGAGGGTGAAGTGGTGGATGGCAGTCTGTGTCTTTCTTTATCATGCCCCTCATCATCATCATCGTTGGACTTGTCACTAGATCTCAACATGCCCTTTGATAAGCTCAAGAGCTTGAAAGAAAGTGATGATAGTGCTAATGTTACTTATCCGAAGTATCTCGATTGGGTGAGTACCCTGGATCTGATCATGAATTAGGTTTATGTATTCTGGTGAGATCCTGTTGGTACTTGCTCAAAAAGATGATACGCTGAGAAAAGGTCAATTGGTCATGCTGTGTGTTCTTTCTTGTCCTTCAAATCTGATATTCTTAGTTGAATTCTGCTTTAGTTTACTCCACTTTACATATCTATATCCAAATCTACCTTCAGTTTTGTCTGTATGATCGTGAACCAGAACTCTGAGAAGGTCACTTGACAGTTTATTGCAAAACGCTAACAATTGTCTAGTATGTTCGAGGCATAACAGAGTCATGCTAACTTAATCAAAATTCTTCTATGCATTCTAATTCGCTTTATACTCTACCATTGCATCTCAAGCTTAGATCAATAGAAAGGATGATCATAGGATTTTATGACGTTTTACTAGAATTTGTTTACATTCCGAGGGACAAACTTTATTTGGGTATATTGAGACAACTAGTAGAATCCATGCACAAAGCGGTCACTTATTTAGATAATCAGTACTACTTTACTGTTATGCAGCTCGAATGTAAGCATCCTGGATGTATCTTAAACCTTCTGTAAGCTTCACGATCTTCACCGACAGAGCAGGCAGAGATGTTCAAAAATGAAAGAAAGCAAAAAATGAAAACCAATATATGAGTGCATTCCCAGGTTTTCGATGAAGATATTTGTTGAATGGACTCAAAGTTACCGGAGAATTGGAATCCTATCAAGTACTTAGCTCTGTTTAGATCCTAGGGATCATTAACTACACATCATCAGCCCTAAAACATAGACAAATGGTCAATATTGAGATACATATTATAGGTAATATGAATCGGTCTCCTTCTAAATGGACAAACTACTAGAGATTTCAACCTGAAAGTTCGCAGTTGCAAGAGTGATAATACAAAACGTGCCTGAACAATACCAATGAGTCAGGTCTTAGTCAGCATGCTTGTCCGCACGGAGGCCAGTTGAAAATTTGGAAACCCCATAATGTGGCGTCTATTAGTCACCATTAAAGCACAAATGGGTAGCTCCGACAAATTTGACCTTCCAATTCATCAACTATTTTAGCAAAAAAATTCAGCATCTCTGAGCTTGATATTCTTCGGAGCAAACAGACATAGAGGTGAAGATGCATTCCAAACAGTAAAAAACGAGTGAAAGCTAAGCACGTCTTTGAAGACATCCTAAATTTGTCAATTGCAATGCTTGCATTTACTTACAATTTAAGAGAATATGAAAAGTATACACACTAAAAGTCTCGCGCGATCGAATGAAAGGTAAATTGCATAGTGAGAAAGAAGCCACAGGCCGAATCGGGATTCTAAAAGTTCACGTAACAAACCGATATCCCCAGGTAATCTATTCATTAATGCCCAAACTGAGACTCAGAGGATCTTTAGATTTACTGTTCGCCTTTGGTTGTGGCTTAGACTGACGACTCATACTGAGAGTCGGTGCCGGCACCATCTTAGGTACCCAAGGAGTCGGCATCCACGTGTGTACTTCTTCCTTCTTTCCCTGCTTCACTTTAACTATACTCAGCTTGCTAGAGACCTCCCCTGTGTTCTTTCCAATTTGAGCTGCAAAATCGTTAAAAACTATTAAATCACACAAGATAAAAAAATTAAGTTGCTAATATGACAGCAAGCTTATACTAATGTCAACGTTCAATTCTCATGTTTCTGGCCGAAATACAATTTATGCTCCTTGAGTGAAAACATTTAAATCACTAAATAATTCAAGTTTGCATCTATGACCAGTCATTGCATTCCCCAGCACGGCCCAAGTTTTGCGAGTATGATATATACAAAAAGTTCAATAAATGTGATGTAAATCTTGCAATAGCTTGTTTATCTTCAATGAGAATTCTAATTATTTTTTGGACATCCATTTCTTCAGTTAACTACATTCACAAATGAAGAAAAAAAATGATTACTATCTTCTTGCACGATCTAAAACCACAGGTTTGTAAAAATATGAATCTGTACATATGGATAATTAACGCTCAGTAATAAATAATTGCCTTGTGGACTTCACTTGTTTTGGTTGTTTTATACACTTGACTGTACTTATCCAAAAGATTTCGAACTTTTTAGATACACTCAATTGCTTGTTTCGATCATGGCTCGACTCTTCTTCTATCAATATGGTAATATCCGGATGACATACATTGAACACAGAGCCAAACCAATTACATATGATCAATCTTAGAGTAGTAATCTGTAGACTAATCTAACTATAGAAAAAAGGAAAAATAACAATTAGCCAGTGTGCAAGTGAAGATACACTGTTATTCAGCTTACTTGGGTTATTGGTATCCCCATAAGATGCCATTTTGCCTTTGTATGGTGCCTGTCTTTGTGTAAGCTCTCTTTGCTTTCCCAGAATTAACCTTAGCTGTCTCACCCAAAAATTATTCTCTTCTATTTCGGCTGTCCAGACAAATGAGTGCTTATCACATAAAATACCGAAACGAAAGTTATGATGAGAAAGTGAAGAAGAGAGATCATTAATTACCTTCCTTGTGATCTTTATCGCTCGCATAATCTAAGATTTTTCGCTTCAAACTCTCTCGCTCCATTAGCAACATCTCATATTGCCTTTGATAGAAACCAACCTGAGGTGAGAGCATCACAATTTTTGCCTATATTTGCACAAGACACAGCAACATGAATCCATTAGTTTATTTTTTTCATTCATCGCGTTCTATTATCAAATCAAGGTGTCAAGTTACGTGTCTTAGGGTGATAGGTGAAAGAAATCCTAAATTGGGGATGTGGTGCAATGTTGAGCCGTTAATTTATACTAATTTACTTGTAACTTATCTAATAAAGATTATTCCAATAGGCGAAGTTCATCCTTATGGCAATATTTCAAGGGTCATTTTCTTCTGAGTTTTGACGATGATTTCATGCTTCAATGTGGTTGCAAAATATATAGTCTAATTTCTAAGGCAACAAGTTCCATGTAATTGGGAATCTTGTAGAGAAAGTTATGGTCAAATTATCGAGTGCCGTCAACTTACCCGAGATCGAATCTATACAATTTTCATGATTTTATTGAGTCCTATGAATTGTAACTTATTAATAGAGCCATCTCAAGTCAAGAATCAATCTCTTTATTCATGCTTATTTAGGGAATGTTGTTTGAGTTGAGTCTATATAAACCATTCTAGGGTTTTTGCTGCGTGCCACCACACAAAATATAATAGAGGCCTGTGTTGGAATAGGGGATATGTCGTATGTACGGACCACGAAGATATGTACCCTCCTCTTAACTTATACACAATTTTTGTTTTAATTAATTAATTAATTTGGGATTTGATAAGAATGTGATCATTTGTGCAAAAATCTATTTAGTCATTTATTATGGAGTGGACAGGATTATTACCTCTAAAGCTTTGGCTTTTCTTTCCATATCACAAATATGCTGATTGTGCTTCAACCTAGCTCTATCTGCAGATGCACGATTCGATATGATCCTGCATACACAATATAGTACTCGTGTTAATAAATAGATCAATGATCATTGTAACAAATTATGCACAAACAAAAATGCTCAAAATGAACTGACGTAAATAAAGAGAAAACAATTGAAGTGCAATTATATTCTCGTTAATAAGTATTCACCTTTTAAGTTTTTTAGGGTCCATGCTCAGGTTTAAGGGACGGGAGCGTTGCCTACAGCCAGTGGTAGGTTTGCGAGCTTTGGCTTCATCGTTCTTACAGTAGGGTTTGGGGGAAACTTGCAGAGAAGGAGTCGACGAAGAAGCACTTGTTGGATTCATCGTGGCCAAGAGGTCAATTGTTTTGTTCCCCTTAGCCATTTCTTGATGCGTTCCACTGGAGAAAAACTACAGATAATGACACGCAATAAGGACTGCTTAATGGGGATTGATTTGCACTTGAACTCAAGAAACTAAAGTGTATTTATAAGTGAATTATGGCTGGTTGGTTTAAGAATTTATTATCTAGCCAAAGTGCATAAATAAAAATACAGATATCTTACCAGAATAAGGTTCTTCCTATGTTTGACAGTCATTCATTTTTTGAAATCCTAGCGCGGAAATATGTGACTCAACTTTGTTTTCATTCAAACGCTTATCCTCTTGTTTGTGATATTTCTTTCTTATCTGGTCAACCAAGGACATAGGCCAATTAAGACACTCATTAGATGGAAAACTCATAGCTGTCACCTTGTATAAATTTTGCTAATTAGAATCCACGAGAAAGATATGCTTCTATAAACTGAATTCGTAACAATCATGTGACATTAATTGTTGATGATGTAAATCAACACATGAGTAAGACATTTGTTATGTGGATTGCATGAGAAAAATCCTAGTGTCATTTCCACGTTGTGCATAGGTGCACTAGAGCTAATATATTACTGGTCCGATACAAAGAGAAAATATCGTGAAAGCATAAAATGGTGCTAAATATAGTTTCATCCGATATTCATCGATTAAACCATTTTAAGACATGCCTCAAATTTCTTAGAATTTTTTAAGCAACGTAGTGTTAGTAAATGCATACAAATTTATGACAACCTAGTTTACAGATTTACTATCGATCTACAACAAAAAGTGTGTTTGCCAAAATTCATAAGCAAGATGGATTCAGCTAGGCTTCTTATTTTCTTATTCTATGGTAAAACTTATCTTCTTTATGCTTCTTGATTTGCATGCCATAAACCAACCACGAATGAGGATTTTGTCCATAATCTAGCATTTTTGGAAGGTGATTAATTAGTTGATATAGGAAAATCAAAGAATTAGAAAAATATGGAAATAAAATCAATTATTCCTTTCGGTCAATGGCTTCAATCGAACAGAGATATTAAAAGGTACAGCACTATATATGTTCATAATAGGCAAAAGCCTGCATATGCTAATGAAATACACTCTTAACTTTTAGGAACAATTTCCATTTGAGCATCGAAGAACCAACAAAACAATCAATATTAACAATTGAGCAATGTATCGCGGCTCAAACAATAATGAAGATTAAGTGATAAACAATAGTGGTGCTGTCATATGACAATGGAGCCTACAATTATAGAACGGCATACTTAAGAGGATTTCATGAAATGTTTAGAAGAGAAAAAGATATGGTAACTAGAAATTAACACAAAATTCTTATTATGATCGATGTCCCTCGCTTATATGGTGGTTCAACTTTTTTAATGCACTCGATTGACACTCTAACATGTGCTTTGCTTCCTTGATAAGCCTAACACGCCATAGTAATACCATAAAAGGTGATTATTAAATTATCATCAACGGCTGGCTATTTTCGTTAGAGCAATGGATCGGATAACCCGCAAGTTCAAGATAATCCCAGGAGTCAAAAAGTTATTTCACGTTAATTTATGCATGGGATCACATAATGTCGAGAGGTCGATTAGTGTCAACTTTACACGTCGATGAAATAGTCTCATGCAAGATGTACGTGCGCACGGCCGGCCATTAGAGTGATTATAAGAAAGAGGGTTTAAATGTTACGACATACGTCCGTATTCTAATCTCCATTGGGTCTACTTTTACTGTAGAACACTAGTAAGATATCCATTCAGTGAAAGCACAACAACAAACAAAATTCGAACAAATGATACAATATGAATGAAGAATATCTGTCGCGACCTCACCTCCGCGGTGCACTACCTAGGGGTTCGGCTAATGGATTATTAATACTAAGTCTAATTTGGACCCTTCCAAGTTCTACCAATTCACGACTTAGAGTTTAAGTTCTTAACGTGCCAGTGTTTACATGCTTGGAGTCGCCACTAATCTATTTGCAGTGGGTCGATTAGAAACCCAAATAAAATATAGGAAGATATGTTTTATTTCTACGAACCAGAGATTTTGAGTTCGGGGACTTGGTTACGCCAGATTTAATCTAACGCCCTTTCGGTACCTTTTCTTCTAAAAAAAATGTTTAAGCAGTTAGTCTGGATCCATTTTATTACTTAGTTGCTAACATGTGGGGTGACCATGTGGGTGCGCAATCCACCAATTTAACACCCAATAAAGAAAACAATAAATGAATTACTAGTTTAGGAGAACAACGTACCTTTTAGCAACGCAAGCATCTGCATTGTTAGTTAGAACATTACACAGACAATCCTAATATGATTTCTAATTAACAAAGCAATTCACACAATTCGTTCTTTAGGGTTTTCGCTTTATTAAAATGAAAACTAATCTAAGTGCAATGACGTGCAAAATATGACATGCGATTAATGAAACCTGACATGCGAACTATATGTCCCGCGACGAAGTGGCCTAATTCTAATGACGGGCAAATGACGTATTTTTGGTATTTTTCATTAAAATTCGAAATAAAAAAATGCCTCAAATAACATGCAATCTATTCTAGAAAGACACTCAAACTTTTCCTAAAATAATTTCTTTTTGATAATTTTTTATGAAATTCGAAACAATAAAATATCCTAAATAATCTATTAGGACTAGAATAACCCCTAATTTAAACTAGGGCAAAAGGACACTATAAGTGCCATAACTTGTGTACGGAGATCATTTTGGTGCCATAACTTTTTTCGGATCACTTTGGTGCCAAGTCGGAGGAAAACGATCACTTAAGTGTCATAAGTTTTTTTGGATCACTTCAGTCTTAAAATTTTGAAAAACGATCACTTAAGTGCTAAAATTTTTTAAAAACGATCATTTAAGTGCTAAAATTTTTGAAAAACGATCACTTAAGTGCCAATCTCCGGCGAGCCACGCCAGCTTCAGAAATTAATAAAAAAAATGCCACGTCGGATTTCCGGCGAAAAATTGTGTACGGCACCGGAGTTGGCATTTAAGTGATCGTTTTTCAAAAATTTTAGCACTAAAGTGATCCAAAAAAACTTATGGCACCAAAGTGAGCGCCGTACACAAGTTATGGCACTTGTAGTGTTCTTTTGCCTTTAAACTAGTAAATAAACTACCCTAAATCCCAATTTAAATTAAGCAATTATCTTATCTTTTAGATATATTCAAGATTTCCTAAACATGCAAAATTTCTAATTTAAATCCTAATTAATATTTTTTTTTGGATTTTCTTTTATTTCAAAGATGAAGCAATCAAACAAAAGATAGTAATCGCATTCAAATAGTCCACACAATCCGCAATATTTATTTGTCATGTTCAAATTAGGAAAACGGTTCGAGCTAACGATCATATCTATATGGTCATAGATATCGGTGGAAAAGCGACCGTTTGAATTTGAAAAGCAAATAATATGGCAAAAGGACACTATAGGTGCCATAAGTTGTGTACGGAGATCTCTTTGGTGTCATAACTTTTTTTCGGATCACTTTGGTGCTAAGTCGGAGGAAAAGAGATCACTTTAATGACTCCGGCCAAAATTCCGGCAAAAAAAAGAGCCACGTCAGATTTCCGGCGAGCCATGTTAGCATCGGAAATTAATAAAAAAAGAGCCACGTCAGATTTCCAGCGACCATGTCAGCATTGGCACTAAAGTGATTATTTTTCAAAAAAGTTGACACCAAAGTGATTCGAAAAAAAGTTATGGCACCAAAGTGATCTCCGTACACAACTTATGGCACTTATAGTGTCCTTTTGCCCAAATAATATATATTATCATATCCAGGTAGTTATGGATAAGATAACAGTCTTCCGCACCGCCGCATATCGTACCTTAGAGTTAATGTCAGATAGTCGTCCAGGTACGTTGTTAAATTAGGAAAAATTTCTAATTTGGGGTTTTTTCGAATATTGCGGATATAACACACTTTATCCCTAAAATATCTAGTGATCGTTTTTTTTTAAAAGTGGCACTTAAATAATTCGAAACAAATTTTTGGCACTAAAAATACCGTACACAAATTTTGACACTTCTAATATCCTTCTTTCACTAACATGGTGACTAGGCCAGGACGATTGGACGGCCCGTTGGCATTCAATTGTCCAATCCTTTGGTAACATCACTACTTAGTTGGCACGTTGACCGCCTTCTAATGGACTACTTGCAACGGTGGGTCCATATCAAATTGCTGGGGCTCTCGTTTTCTGGTTTACGTGGAGCGACCATAGTCATACATTAGAGGTAAGTGAGCTACTCATATTTAAGGGTGCATCGAGACATAGCTGCAACCCATCGAAATTATCTTTTTAGGCAGGTATATTGTCTTGATAAACTTCACTTTCTTTTTCTTTCCTCACTTTTGCTCGCACTTTATTCCTACGGGACTCAAGCATTGGTGTATCATGATGATTAATCGTTCGTACATGCTTTGTGAAATTTTGGTATATCTTCAATTTGAAATTTCCTTTCTTAAACTTTGTGGCATCTTATTTCGTATGTTTCAGTTGTGCCATAATTTCCACGGAATTGCCATTATCCTCGTGATGGGTAGACATAGTTTTTTCTTTGACGTTGCTTTTTAGAAACCTTTTGTAACATACTCTTTGGCAATTGATTGATTTCTGCATCAACCCAACTAATAAACAAGTAACTTGCTCCACATTTATATCTTCCACAGCTATCATATTTTCTTCCTCGATTCTCCTTCGTCCTTGTTGTTTCCAGAGGAGATTTCATGCTACAATAGTAAAATACAAATGTATCATTGTCGATTGGAGGGATAGCTATCATTTCTTGCGACGATTTTGTAGATCTCTTCATGGATTTTGATGTCGCCAAGACAAGGATTGGGGTTTCTTTGGGGAATTAGGGTTCAAGCACGAAGGATTGATTTGGGAATTTTGGAACTAATTTCGGGCTATTACGCAAAGCTAAGAGACAATGCCGTTTATCTAAGCAAAAACGGCGTCGTCTCATTGAAATTAAGTCCATGTCATGCCATTTCTATTATACATAAGATAGTCGGCGTTTACTGAACTACCACTTTAGATTATTCAGGCGAAACTTGCTGATAGGATTTGATTGAGCTGTCCCTCAAAAGTTTAGGATTACATTGGTTCAATTAAAATGTTTACGACTCGATTGGTTTCCTTACGATTGATTATGCAATTTTCATCTGTAAACACAAACGAAGAAAATGACGGAACCCCTAAATGATGCAAAATTCTTGTTTGCATCATGATTGTGTAAGCCCACAACATAAGCCCACTTCATTTTAACCATTGAATGTTGTGGGACTCACTTGAGATCAATATGATCTAATGACTGAGATAAACTGGGTTTAGATGCACCGGGTTCACGTAAACTATATCTTTTGACTTCTTATGCACACGCCATAATCGATTTCACTATGAATCCTAGGTGAAAGTCTTTTATCGGCCGCATAGGTGATGTCGATTGCGCCGATCACATTATTCACATCATAACGATCTGGAAGGCCTTTCTTTGGGGAACTCGCGGATGGTTCTTGAGCATGCTGGTTTAGTCATTGCCATATAATTGATTGAGAAGTTGATAAGGTTTTATTTGGGTTGGTTTCTACTTCTCTCTCTATCTCTGTAGGAAATTGAAAATTGAAAGAAAATTGCAAAAATTGTCCACGTTAGCACCAGCTGCGACGTCCTTACCTCACCTTGGGGTTATTAATGCGACGTTCCAAGCTCGTCGCCGTCTCGTTTCTTTTATCTTATTAATAAGTGCATAAGCGTGTATAAACAAATTCCCAAATAAATAATAGCTGAAAATCAAGGAAGGCACAACAGACAAAACACACTATTGCCATTTTACTTAAACATATTTTACAAGCTCTTTTCTATGGGCCGTTCCATGTATAAACCATATCACAAGCGAAGGCCGAGGTTAATCCTAGCTCCTCTAGGTCAACCTCCATCTCGACAGGTACACCAAAGCGAACCTGGGGCGTGGAGCTCATCCTGAAAACATGGAAAACAACGGGAGTGAGTTGAAAACTCAATGAGTAAATTCACTAATACTCGTACCGGATGATGCCTCGCCGTCGTACTAACGTATACAAATATTTTCCCCGCCTTATGTCGATGGCAAATCAATAGCAAAGACTTTGACCTTGCTCTTGCTATGTTAACATGAAAGCTCACTTTTACCCGGTCACATAAAAATGTACAAGAAAATTTATACGTGAAGCCTCGTAATCAATCGGCGTGCAAAAATACCATAAAATATTCACTCATGAATTCATTTATCCATCAGGCATCGCCGTCTCTATACGTGGGTGATGAGTCCTCCGGAATCCTTCGAGCATCCGGAAACCTTCGGCTTATCAATAAACACATATACCGGCACACATATAAGATTCATTTATCATCATCCTGGCTCAACCAGGGCATCCCGGCTCAACCGAGACATCCAGCTTCATGTTAGGTATCCTGGCTCAACCGAGGCATCCCGGGGCTAGCACACCTGAGGCATTCGGGCTCAACCAAGACATCCTAACTCAACTAGGGCAGCCTGGCGCTAGTTACCGAGGCATCCGAGCTCAACCCAGGCATCCTAGCTCAACTAGGGCATCCCGGCTCAACTGAGTCATTGCCGCCAACGTTATGTGACGACGGTCTTCTTCTTTCGTTTAGTGATCACACATCATAGGTCGCACAAGCCGGTGCCCTAGTTGTACGTACTCATGAAAAGCTCACAAGATCATAATTCAACAAGTATGGTTAAGAACATCAACATATCACATAAACTACCGCATCCAAGCGTCATGCAACCATGCACAAGAACAAAATCGTTTCAAGCAACAACAACTTTCCAAGCCATATTCCAACCACGAAACACACCGCCTTATCCAAGTACTAGGGAATTCACTCACATGCCGTGTTCCAACTACGTAACACACCGCCCTATTCAAGTATTAGGGAATCCACTCGCTTGCAGGTACAAGAAAACGTCTACGGGGTTCGAACGGGGAAACGGCAGTCGGCAGCGGCGAACAGGTGAGAGAGAGGGAGAGAGGTGATTGGTGTGAGGGTGAGGGAGAGAGAGGGAAGCGTGAAAATGAGAGATGAGAGAGGAAGAGGAGGTGGTGTGTGGAAACTAAGGGGGATCAAGCCTATTTATAGGCAAATCACTAACTTGTTCACCAAGTTTAATAGTCAAAACTTGCTCCCCAAGTTCTTGACTCTCTAGAATCCTCCTTCATTTAATACCCAAGAAATGGTCATCATTGGGTTTAGATTTTAGTCACATGTTTCTACCCCAAAACTTGCTTTCCAAGTTTTTGACCATCATGAAACTTCTTATGCAAGCCTTTAATTGAGGCCACACATCTCTCAACTTGGTCTCCAAGTTTCTACCTTAGGGTCATTAGGCTCTAATTCTTAGGGACACATAAGCCTATGTATTAATTTCCAAGAGGACACATAAGCCTCTAATAACGGTCTCTCCAATAATTGTTTTTGTCTTGGTCTTCATTCTTGTCCTCTAAGCTCTCTTGGGCGTGAGACTCCCTCTAGAACATGCAAGATCACTCAATTAATGAAGATCTTATAAGATAAGAATCTTCTAATGATTAGCCCTCAATTAATGGTTCAATGTTGACTTGGTCAATTCGGCTTCTTGCTCCCCAAGCTTGGCCGAGTAGGGCTTGTTCTTGTCCATCAATGGCACTTAAGGACAACCGGTTTATGGCATTTAAGCATAACCTCCGAAATTCCAACGTTCTCATATAGAAAATGATGAATTTTTGAAATCTGGGAAAACTGGCAGTTTTTGCACTGTTCTAGAAATCAGACTTGAAAACATAGTAAATGGACTCCGAAAATTCTCAAATTTGAATATGTCATAAACAAGACTTTAACGAATATTTCCTATGAAGAACACAAAATCTGAATCTTTCTTTAAACATAACATTTAGTAGCTCAAAGATAAACTAAAAACAGTTTGCTAGAACAGAATCTTTGCTTCTCAAAGTAAGCTCTTTCCAGAATCCAAATCATCTCCAAAAATTCTCAATTTTATATATGTTATAGAGAAAGAAGTTCTCAACAACTTTTGTGAAGGAAGCTTATTAAAATTCGGCCCAGAAAAATTTGTAGAAAATAGAGAAAGTGTGCACATCACAGAAATATCCGTTCTGGGCAGTTTTACATGGTCCGAAAATTAGGCTATCCTACTACTCATATCAAGTCCAAAAATTCTGAAATTAAAGTATGTAAAAATTCAAGATGTTGGTTACGGCGTCACTATTACTAGCATGAGAAGAAATGAAAAACTACCAAGATATTGGAACTGAGAAACAGAGCAAAAGTTCTTCCGACTTCAGCATAGATGTTTAAAGTGAGAAAGAATGCATGTGTTCATAATGAAAAAATGTGACATCCCAATTTTTGCTGGACATCAGATTTAGGTTAGTGTTTGAGGTACCATGCAAGAACTCACGGTTCTTTGGAGTTCCAGTTTTTTAATTAACCTTCTTGTCATGCCTACGCTTTTGAGGATCAATGTCCCCAGCTTACCCTCCAGTTTTATGATTAGTATCTTTTTTATCTTATTTCAGGGTCAACAAACCTTATTTGCCTATAGCAGCAGGAGATCTTTCTATTCAACATGCCTGGCTTTTGGTGATATTTTTTGCAGTGACTGGCCTGTCGATCGTTGCTTCAAACTTTGGATCATTCATTACTTCTCTTTACAGTCTGGGTCTTTTTCTTGGAACCATCTATTCTGTTCCTCCTTTTAGGATGAAGAGATTTCCTGTTGCAGCATTTCTTATTATTGCCACGGTATATTTTCTTCCTTATTTTTCTAAAAATTGAATAGTTTAAAGTCGCTTCATCTTTTTGTGCCTTGCTGAAAGATTATGGCTGTACAACCTGATGAGCTTTGCTTTGGGTAGAAACTTTCTTCGCTACTTTCTTCTTTTAGTATTTTTTGCGGACTAGCATCTTTCCTTCGGTTATATTTTTCAATTATATGGCATTGTGTCTGGTTTGTTCGTTTTCTATTTCTGAAGCGGAATCTATGGTTCTCGTGTCCTTTGATTGTTTTGAATGTATTACATGATGTTCATTAATGCGTAGCTATTGCTATGAACAAGATTTGATGGCCCAAATGGTGTATAATTTGCGACGAATATTTAGCGACGAATTTTGCGATCAATACAGTTCGTGGCTAATTTGTGACGAATTTTGCGATGAATACAGTTCGTGGCTAATTTGCGACGAATAAAAGTCGTGGCTAATTTGCGACGAATAAAGTTCGTGGCTAATTTGCGACGAATTTTGTGACGGATAAAGTTCGTGGCTAATTTGCGACGAATTTTGCGATGAATTATTTGCGACGAATAAAGTTCGTGGCTAATTTGCGACAAATTATTTTCGACGAATTTTGCGACAAATTTTTTTCCGTCGCAAAATTTTGCGACGCCGAATTAGCGACGGAATTTTTTCAGTTGCTAATTTTGTCGCAAATTCGATTAGCGACGGATTTTGCCAAATTTTTCGTCGCAAAATTCGTCGCTAATCCCTTGTTTTTTTGTAGTGATGGGGGTTCGAAGTGAGCAAGGGTGTGTTGGAGATGCCAAAGCGGGAACGGTTAACGACGGAGAACACTAAGGCCTTTAGCCAGGTGGTCCCTGATTTGGGCTGAGAGGCCAGGACAATGTCCTTGTGTTTGGCTTGGAAGTGCCGCTGAAACGCGATCACGTTGGGAAGCAGGTAGGTTGGGCACCAGAAGTCTTGGTAGAGGGACTGGAAAGGACGAACCACGCCTTTCCTTTGGGGCAGTGAAGCATTTAGTTCGTCAATGGCCTCCCGGTCATGTTCTTCACTGCCTACTATGGCGGACTGCGAAGAAAATTGCTGGTGTGCCATTGATGTTTGAGTAAGAATCGAAACAAGCAGATGATTGCGAAGCACTAATCTTTTTGCAGCTAGTGGGTGTTAGCTTTTCATTTTTTGGTCACTGCTTTATACAGTTGAAGAGGGACCACAGACCCCAAATTATTCCCGGCTCAATTATTGCACGATATGAGGTGAAACACGTTTGTCGGCTTAGGCGACGTCCAAGAGCACCACAGAACAGAAATTTGTTCTGCGTATGGTAAATTTGAATAACCGATAGTGAATTTGAAATATTTTTTATAGGTAAAAATTGATTGATAACTTATTGATCCAGTCAATTGTCTGTGAGTTAACAAAGAAATAATAATTTTAACTTGCTTAAATCCATTATTAGATTACCAATTGTTTTTGAATTTTCCAAGTAGACTATTTTTTTCGCTACTAGAACACGAATTGCTTACGTACTTTACTCGTAATGTCGGTTAACGGTTATAACTTACTAACTAAATAATTATTTTAATACTATAAATTCCTAGTCAATTATTAATATTGTTTGAGATTTGACGAGTAACAACGTGTATTTATAACATACTAACGAAATAATCTATTTACCATGTTTGTAAATTATCAAAAAAAGTTTGCAATTCAATAAAAGTGTCGGTAAGTTATCAAGAAATTACAAAAAAATTAGGTGATCGATATTACCAATAGTTTTTTTACACAAACATTTTCAAATATTTACCAGCATGGAAAAAAGAATCCTATTCTTTTTAAATAGATCAGTAGAACCTTCCTTGCTCATATAATGGGATTCTTGTTTGTCAAATATTCGCAGTTTTTCGTTGGTCGATGTTGTGATTTTGGGACACAAGACATAGAGATCAGTAGTTTCAATATTAAGATTGCAGATCAAAAAAGTTTTAATTGAACAAAAGAATGCGATTGATCAGCATCCCATATTTGTCTGGTCTTTAGCCCAGAGAAAGTCAGGGTTTCTTTAGTTCAATTGGGAATGATTCTTTTTCTTTCTCTACACTAACCAAATAATGAGGAGAAGCACGACATGAGAAGTTGACTGGGAAAACCATTCGATTTAGCTTTCATTTATTTCTACTATGTTATACATAGAGAAAGAAGGGGTCGAAAGCAACCAACATGTTCAACATGTGTTGAACTGCAACCCAAAAGGGCTCATCTTCTCTTGCATGATGCTACTGAGGCGATCCACCATAGGAGGAGTGAGATGGTTAAACCAATCACCCAACTCGCCTTTCCTAATAAACTTCTCTTCTCAACCTTGAGTTCTCTACACTACACCAAAAAGGAGGATTGCAGATCCTTCCATTATTAATTTCGTTTATTTCTAATGACACACATCGAGAAAGTGAAATTAATTAACACTCAACGTGTTTTGAACTCCAATCCAAAGGGGCTCATCTTCTCTTGCATGATGCTATTGAGGCGATCCACCATGGAAGGAGTGAGATGCTTAACCCAATCACCCACCTCGCCTTTCCTGAAAAAGCTTCTGTTCACAAACTTCATATTCATAACTGGTATTTTGCCGGCTTTGTTGACCTCCAGGTCCTTGAGGGTCTTTAAGCTACACATTTTGACTATCTCTTCAATCATACCTCCCTCCTCTTCCTCCTCAGTGAAGGGAAGCCCCACAAACTCGGCCACCTTCTTCAGCTGCCCTACAATATCTTCCTTCAAGTCCTCATACTTGAGGAACAACACCTTGTGTGGCCTCTCCAAGCTCTCCTTCCAATAGCCCATAATTTGATCCCAAAAGGGCCCGAACGATATTTTCCCTTGGCAATAGATCTCGAAATGTTCTTCCAAGGACCACTCCGGCTGGTCATTCGACTGTGCAGTCTCGAGGTAGAAGTGCCAAGATGAAACCATAGCGTCTAATGGGTTCCGGCAAATGTAAATGATCCGGCAGTCTGACTGCTTGACGCACTCTGGCAAGGATGGGTAAGGGATGTGCGTTGCGAAGAGCCTCGGCTCTGCCAGGCTGTCAAGGTTGGGCCTCGGGTTGCTTCCGTACAGCTGGTGCTCGAAGCCAGGGACGAGGTCATGGGGGTTCGAAGTGAGCAAGGGCGTGTTGGAGATGCCGAAGCGGGAACGGTTAACGACGGAGAACACTAAGGCCTTTAGCCAGGTGGTCCCTGATTTGGGCTGAGAGGCCAGGACAATGTCCTTGTGTTTGGCTTGGAAGTGCCGCTGAAACGCGATCACGTTGGGAAGCAGGTAGGTTGGGCACCAGAAGTCTTGGTAGAGGGACTGGAAAGGACGAACCACGCCTTTCCTTTGGGGCAGTGAAGCAATTAGTTCGTCAATGGCCTCCCGGTCATGTTCTTCACTGCCTACTATGGCGGACTGCGAAGAAAATTGCTGGTGTGCCATTGATGTTTGAGTAAGAATTGAAACAAGTAGATGATTGTGAAGCACTAATCTTTTTGTAGCTAGTGGGTGTTAGCTTTTCATTTTTTGGTCACTGCTTTATACAGGCGAAGAGGGACCACAGACCCCAAATTATTCCCGGCTCAATTATTGCACGATATGAGTTGAAACACGTTTGTCGGCTTAGGTGACGTCTAAGAGCACCGCAGAACAGAAATTTGTTCTGCATATGGTAAATTTGAATAACCGATAGTGAATTTGAAATATTTTTTATAGGTAAAAATTGATTGATAACTTATTGATCCAGTCAATTGTCTGTGAGTTAACAAAGAAATAATAATTTTAACTTGCTTAAATCCATTATTAGATTACCAATTGTTTTTGAATTTTCCAAGCAGACTGTTTTTTCTCTACAAGAGCACGAATTGCTTACTTACTTTACTCGTAATGTCGGTTAACGGTTATAACTTACGAACTAAATAATTATTTTAATACTATAAATTCCTAGTCAATTATTAACATTGTTTGAGATTTGATGAGTAACAACGTGTATTTATAACTTACTAACGAAATAATCCATTTACCAAGTTGAAATACCCCTGTAGATTACAACAACTGTTCTTTTTAACAAGTGGGCATGTACTTCTGCTAGTAGATTACTAGTTGCATAATACTCTTCTAGCAGTGTCCGTTAATGGTGGAGTTTTGCCGCATCTTCTTTCACACGTTTCAGTTGTGTTTTGAGAGCTCTCGCTTTAACTTTCATGGAACAATTTTTTCTTTGACATTGCTCCCTAGAAATTTTTTTAACGCAATCTTTGGTGATTGAGTGATTTTTGTATCAACCCAACTAATAAATCCACATCTTGGTCCAAATTTACACCTTCAACACCTATGATATCTTTTTCCCTGATCCCCTTGTGGTTTGTAGAGGAGATCTTAGGCCACAAAATCAAAACATGGATGTATCATTGTCGATTGGAGTGACCATTGTGCATGATTGCCACAACTTAGTTGATTTTTTCATGGATCTCGATGTCGCCAGACTGGAATTGGGGCTTCTGCGGGGTCCGCGTTTTATACATCACTTGTCAAAAAGCTAATCAGTGGCTAGGCCAGGACGATTGTACAGTCAGTCGGCACTGAACTTTCATTTCTTAGACTTGCATAAAACGTGGGCACGTTCAACTGGTGGGTCCTTATCAAAAAGCGACCATACCCATACATTAGAGCAAAGTGAGCCACTGATATATGAGTGCCCATCAAGTGATAGCCACAAGGCGTCCAAATGATATTTTTAGTCCCATATATTCGGATTGTTTGCCTTAATTAGCAAATTAGTAAGCCAGATAGGAAAACTCCATTGTTGCCTGTTCTTTTGGGAGCGCTTGAATAGATTCTAGACCTGTATGATGGACACATTTGCTCAAACTTCAAGATTCATTTGATTTCCTGCTGAAGGTTAGGAGAATGCCCAAGTTTGTGCTCATTAAATTGAACTTCCACTGGTTGGTTGACACTTTAGTTATTCATACCAATCCTTCCGAATCACAGTAATGCAATTTAGTGACTTAGTCTCTCTTTCTGTCATACAAATTTAAAAAAATTATATTCCATGCTTGATGAATCATCATGTTAGAAAAATAACTTGAAGTGGGATTACCAAAAGCTGGATTATCTTTTGCTCTTGCCGTTGCTTGATCAATTAATCAATTAGTATCTAGAGTAGGCTTGACTGGTTTTGCCGCTACCGGTGCTTGTTATTGTTTGCTGGATCTTTTTGTTAAAAGCAATATAAAAGTGTTTCGTATCTCTATGGATGATATTCAAATTGTTTTACCCATGCCATTGAATGAACGAGAAAAGAGATTGTGTTCTCAAATGCTTATATCAAAAGTAAAACTGTAGTAGTTTACACTACCGGATATAGGCTACTATCATAACCAATAAAGACCCTTTCTGATTTTTTTTCGTTATCTGTGTCCTGGTTATATGCATGGAATGTCTAAGGGAAAAGTTTCAAATCGGGGACAGATAAGTTGGATCGCAATGATTTTTTCTGTTTTATGGGTGCTTTCAGGTCACAAATTACCTAATGCTGGAGTTTCTAGGCTATCATGCACCAAAATAACTCATCCCTTGTGACGTAGATGTTGGAGTAAACTGATCTTTTAGGGTTCAGTGCAGAGAGAAAGACGCAAGATGCTTTCCTTATATCTAGTCATCATCTCATTTTGATACTTGTTTACTCTTTCAGCAACAGAAAATTCGAGGTATCTCAGTGCATTTTCTCATTGAATCTTTTCCACACACTATAGTATTTGTGGGGAGATCCAAGATAAAGAAAGATTGAGTTCAAATCATAAGAAACGTACTATTTATATTCTCAGTACCAATATTCAACTGAACTGGAAAATTAATATGGGAAGGAGGACTAGTATGTTTTGAACTCTAACCCAAAAGGACCCATCTTCTCTTCCATGATGCTATGTAGACGTGCTACCATGGGAGGACTGAGATTGTTAACCCAATCACCCACCTCTCCTTTCCTAAAGTAGCTTCTGTTCTCAAAGTTCGGCATGAATTTGCCAGATTTGTTCACCTCCAGGTCCTTCAACTTCCTCAAGCTACACGTTTCAGCTATTTCTTGAATCACACCTTCCTTCTCTTCCCCATAGAGAATGGACGCCCCACAAACTCGGCCACCTTCTTCACTTGTGCTATGGCATCTTCCTTCAAGTCCTCGTACTTCAAAAAGAACACCTTGTGTGGCTTCTCCAAGCTCTCTTTCTAATACCCCACCGTGTGAGCCCAAAAGGGTCCAAACCCTGTTTTTCCTTTGCAAAAGGCCTCAAAATGCTCTTCCCATTGACCTCTCCGGTTGATACTCTGACCGCACCGAAGATTGAAAAAGTCCAATGTGTAATATGTATTTACCATAAAAATCATGGGCTATGTTTAGCAACTCTGATGTACTCTTCTTTATTTAAGGAGAATGAATCTCCCCCAAGAAGCTAAGAAATATGGGGATTTCTACCTTGGATGTAGGTTTCCAAGGAATTTTTTCTTGGTCGACTAAACCACGTAAAACCTTTGTTCATCATTCATTCTCTCTATCTCTTTCATCTTCGTATTAACGCCCTATATGGTATCAGAACAAACAAAATTGACATCAAACTCATGCCTCCCTGCTGCTTCATTGGCTGTTGCACCTTGTCTTTATAATCGGATAAGTACTCTTGTTCTTGTTCGTTTTGTACAATGACTAGCATCTCTGCTACCACCGATTTGGGTCGTTTTGTCTTGAATGAAATGAGCACTCGACTCACCTCTATCATTTTTAATGGTCGCAATTATCTCTCCTAGTCTCAAGCGGTTACAATCACTCTTGGAGGTAGATCAAAGTTGGGGCATATTAACGGCTTGATTAGACCCCTTCCTATCAGTGACCCTAAATATGTTGAGTGGCAAGGTATTGACAATCTCGTTATGTCATGGATATTTAACTCAATGGATCCTTAAATCTATGAGCTTTTTGCATATTCTGAGACTGCGAAGGCCTTATGGGACTCTCTTCGAGATATGTATGGACATCAAGACAATACTTCTCGGATTTTTGAGTTGGAACGGGAGATTGCTCATACCGAGCAAGCCTCTAGTCAATCTTTTACTGAACATCTTGGCAATCTTAAACGGAAATGGAATGAACTGCGATAATATCGTCCCCTAGTTCAATCTGTCGATGTGTATACCCAACAAGAAGAACAAGATCGCATATTTCGGTTGCTTACTAGTATTCAACCTGAATATGAAGATGTTAAGAGACAGATTCTTATGAGTGCTACTCTACCATTGTTTACTAATGTCTATGCTACTATTCAATGAGAAGAAGCTCGTCGAAGGGTGATGAATACTGAACCCAAAATTAGAGGGAGAACTAGTAGAGAGTTCGACTAATGTAGCTAATATTGGCAACCAAACTGGTATTGGCACTTGTTTTAATGGCGTCAAAGGGAAAGGTCGCGGTCACAATACCAAGTTTCACTGTTCCCATCGTAGCAAAGATGGGCATACACGGGATTGTTGTTGGGACCTGCACCCTCACCTGCGACCTAGTAAAGACAAGGCTATAGATAAGATTATGGATCTTACAGTTGCCAGTCAGGTCACTATTATAGATATTCAAACATCTCTAGGAAAAATAGCCTTGCAACTCCAACAACTAATGTCCTCCAGCAGTGTCTCAGCCGAGTTCTGACTCGGTCCTCAACTTGTCTTCAGGATTTTGTCACGTATCAGTCATTTACGGCCTATCCCATATAGGCTTATGTTTGTTATGATTACATATCTACAGAGTTTTGTTCTTTCTTATCAGCTTTAGATACAAACATTGAGCCTGCAAACTTTCTCGAGGCACAACAAACAGCTCTGCGGAGAAAGGCCATGGATGAGGAACTCCAAGCTCTTGACAAAAATCAAACTTGCATATTATTCCACCACCTATTGGAAAACATTCTTTAGGCTGTCGATGGATTTATAAGATCAAGTTCAAAAGCGACAGTTCAATTGAAAGGCACAAAGCTAGATTGGTGGCTAAGGGATACACCTAAACATACGGAATAGACTACAAAGAAACATTTGCTCCTGTAGTAAAGATGAATACTGTCAGAGTTCTCATGTCAGTTGTTAGCAATTGTGGTTGGTCTCTGTTTGAAATAGATATTAAGAATGCATTCTTTCATGGAGAGCTTGAAGAAGGAGTGTACATAGACATCCCTCCAGGTCACCCCTTAGAAAATCAAGGTTTTGTTTGCAAACTCAAGAAAGCAATCTATGGTCTCAAACTGGCACCTCGAGCATGGTATGAAAAGTTGAGTACAACCCTTATGACGTTTGGATTTAAAATGGGTAAGTCCGACCATTCTCTATTTGTTAAGAAAAATTCCAAAGGAATTATGGTAGTATTAATCTATGTTGATGATATTGTCATTGCCGGTGATAATTTACAAGAGATTGAAATTCTAAAAAATTATATGCGTGAGAAGTTCGATATCAAGGATTTGGGTGGATCGTGACACTTCCTTCGAATTGAAGTTGCCACTTCCAGTAAAGGCTTATTTCTCTCTCAGAAAAAAATATGCATTAGATCTATTAAAGGAAACAGGAAAATTGGGGGCCAAACCTACAGAGTCTCCTATGGACTTTGGGAATAAAGTGATAAAAAATACTACTCCTCTCCAAGATTTTAGCCAGTTTAAAAGATTAGTTGGTTGGCTAATTTATCTGATTATCACTCAACTAGACATTTCATATGCCGTTAGCTTTGTGAGTCAATTTATGCATGCTTCTACCGAAGGTCACATGGAGCTTGTCGACCATATATTGAGGTATTTGAAGTCATGTCCAGGACATGGCATTCTTACGAAGAAACATGGTCACACGGAGGTTATAGGATATGCTTATGTTGATTGGGCCGGCAGTGCCATTGATAGGAGGTCCATCGCCGGTTTTTGTACTCTAAGGTAATCTCATTACTTGGAAATGCAAAAAGCAGAGTGTGGTTGCTCGTTTGAGCACCAAAGCAGAATACAGAGCTATGGCATCTGCCACATGTGAATTGGTCTAGCTTCGCTTGCTATTGAGTGACTTGGGTCTTGAAGGACCTCGTGCTCCTATGAAGCTATTTTGTGATAACCAAGCAGCAACTCACATTGCATCAAATCCGGTCTTCCATGAAAGAACAAAACACATAGAAGTCGATTGTCATTTTGTTTGAGAGAAAGTTCAAGACAAAACTATTGAGATTCCTTATGTTCGAAGCGAAGAACAACTTGTTGGTTTGTTTACCAAACGCCTTTCTAAAGGAGTATTTCAACAAATGTTGGCCAAGTTGACCTCAGAAGACATCTTCACCCCAACTTGGCGAGAGAGTATTGGCGAGATAAACTTGCCAAATCATGATAAGATTGAGTATCAAGGTCCAATGTGTAATAGTTGTATTTACGATAAAAATCATGGGCTATGTTTAGCAACTATGATATACTCTTCTTTATTTAAGGAGAATGAATCTCCCCCAAGAAGTTAAGAAATATGGGGACTTCTACTGTGGATGTCGGCTTCCAAGAAATTTTTTCTTGGTCGACTGAACCACGCAAAACCTTTGTTTATCTTTCATTCTCTTCGTCTCTTTCATCTTTGTATTAACGCGTTATACACTACGAAACCACAGTATCTAGTGGATTACGACAAATGTAAATAATTTGGCAATTTGATCGCTTCATGGATTTAGGCAAGCATAGGTAAAAAAGGTGTGTAGAGAGCATCCTTGGTTCCAGGAAGTCATTGAGATTAGGCTTGGTGTTATTTGCATACAAGGTGAATTCCAAGAAAGGGACGAGTTCATGGGGGTTTGAAGTAAGCAAGGGCGTGTTCGAGGTATTGAAGTGGCGGCTATTTACAATCGAGAACACCAGGGATTTTAGCCAAGTGGTTCCTGTTTTGGGCAGAGAGGCTAGAACAATGTCATTGTCTTTGGCTTTGAAGTGCCTCTGGAATGTGATGACATTTGGAAGGACGGTGATTGGTGTTGAGCAAAATCCCTAATAAGTTTTGACGAATGACAAAACTATCTAATACTGACCAGAATTACACTTAAGTTATTTGATGCAGGTAAATGATGAGTCATCAGATTTAGTCGATGAAAGGACTTTGTCATCAGATTCAAAATTACGCGTCAGATTCAATGAGTATTATTTTTGGCATATTTATGCAGGATAATCAAATTGATATTTTAAGATTGGTAATCACAAGATCGTTCCTCAAATACGAAGAACTACACTTATGGAAACCTTGATTTGATTGTATGGGCGATCAAATCACTCGGAGATAATGGTTTTTATTCTAACGGCTATGCATCCTATTTTGGGAAGAATCTCCAACGGGTTGATTTGGAGATCAATACTCTGAAGACTATCCAATGGATAGATTGGAAGTAGAGGAGTATAAAAGGAGTGCAAACGTCGTACAAGAAGCAAGAACCAGAATCGAGAATTCCAAAGTTTGAATAGAGCTTCGATCTTACACACTTGTGATTACTGTTTTCCACGTTGTGTTTTTAGAAAGAAAATTACTTGAGTGAAGAGTGTACTTGATAGTGTTATCTATCATCTGAGAAGCACAACTCTTGTAATCTTCTGGTGATTCAATAGTGAAATACAGCCAACGGGCTGCCAGCGTGGAGAGTGGACGTAGGCTCAATAAAGCCGAACCACTATAAAGATCTGTGTGCAGTATTCTCTATCCCTAAACTTTTATTTATTATTGCTGATATTATATTGCGTACATATCTATTAAACAAGTTCATTATAACATCGTCTTAGTCATCAGACGCAATCATCTGACAACAACTTATATACAAGTTTGTTATACAAATCCATCTGATATTAATTTTACAAGTTGTTGACCTCGACTATATTCTTTCCGCACGTTTAAATCATTCAATTTGTAAAATCACCTATTCACCCCCTCTAGGTGATAGCACTAGCCGTAACAATTGGTATCAGAGCCTAGTGCTCATTCTTCCTTGAAGTGTTATTTTACTTCTGAGCTAACGATTCTTGATGGCTAGTAATGCTGTGTCAGGTCACAACAACAGGCCGCCTTACTTCAATGGAACTGAATATAGTGTCTGGGAAAACAAGATGAAGACATTCATCTTGGGAATAGACCAAGACATATGGGATATCATTGAACATGGAATCATTCCAAATGAAACAAAATCCCCAGAAACTTCAAAAGGGCAAATTGAGACACCTTCTTCTGAAGGAGTTAGAGAGCAAATTAGACCTCAAGCTTTACCTCTCTTGGCTAAGGAAATTTTCAGAAGAACCTATCTGGATGCAAAGATCAGAATGGCCATATACAATGGTCTAGCAAGTGTTGAATACAAACAAATTGCAAATCTCAAAACTACCAAAGAAATTTGGGATCGTCTCAAGCTTGTCCATGAAGGAACATAAAGAGTCAAGGAGACAAATCTCAATATTCTCCTTGGACAATACGAATCCTTCACTCAGAAATCAAATGAAACAATCTCTAAGATGCAGAGCAGATTCACTGAGATAGTAAATGGGCTTGAATTCCAAAATAATCCCATTCCAGAACCTATGAAGGTGAACAAGCTACTGAGAGCTCTTTCAAAAGAATGGAACAACATTAAAGTCTCTATTCGAGAAACTCAGGGTATCAGACCACTCACGGTGGATGAACTTATCGGAACTCTTCAATCCTATGAAACTGAAAAGTTCTTAGAAATTGAAGAACCCAAAGGTAAAAAGTCCATTGCTTTAAAAACTAACATTGATTCTGATGACACAGATATAGATTCGGATGAAGATGAAGATGAAGAGTTGGCTTTAATGGTCAAGAAACTGAGAAAGATGGCAAAAAGGGTGAAGTTGAATAAGTCAAAGAAGCAATTCAAGAATTCTGAACCATCAAAAGTCAAGAAGCTAAATTTTCAGAAGAGATCCAATGCCGAAAACGAAGAAAACAAAGATGCGATAAGTTTCCACTGCAAAAAGAATGGACACATAAAGCCCAAATGTCCCCTTCTCAAGAAGAACAAAAGAAAATATGAAAAATATAAGAAGGCTTTCAAAGCTGAAACATGGAGTGATTCAGAGGATGAAGAAAGCGAACAAGAGTTTGCCAATATTTGCCTGATGGCAAAATCAGATTCAGAATCAAGTTCTGATGAAGAAGATGAGGTAACAAAGAAAAGAAAGAACAAGTGATACCTTGATAGTGGCTGTTCAAGACACATGACCGGAGATCCTCTAAAATTCATTAAGTTAGAAAGAATAAAAGGAGGAAGTGTATCCTTTGGAGGCAGCAACAAAGGAAAAATAATTGACAAAGGAACTGTCAGAATCGACAATCTCATCATCAATGAAGTCTCACTTGTGGAAGGTTTGAATTTCAATTTAATAAGCATTAGTCAATTATGTGATATTGGTTACAGAATTACTTTCCAAGAGAACAAATGCTCTGGGATAAGTAAGGATAACAAGCAAGCATTTACGGGTCGAAGACATGGAAACATCTACCTACTAGACACAAAGTCTGATGACTTGCAATGTCTCGTTTCCATAAAAGAAGAATCTGATCAGTGGCACAGGAAGCTCGGACACGTAAGTGTCAAATTAATTTCCAAAATAGCTTTCCAAGAAACTTGTCAAAGGATTGCCAGAACGAAATTTTAAAAGCATAGAATTATGTTGAGCTTGCTCCAAAGGTAAGCAGGTAAGAAGTTCATTCAAATCAATAAATTATGTAAGCACTAACCGAGCCTTGCAGTTGCTTCATATGGACATTTTCAGACCTACTCAAACTCTAAGTCTTGGAGGTAAGAAATACTGTTTAGTTATTGTAGACGATTATTCAAGATATACTTGGGTATTCTTTTTGGCTCATAAAAGTGAAACATTTGAATATTTCTCAAAATTTGCCAAAAAGGTACAGAATGAAAAGGGTTATACTATATCGAGCATTAAATCAGATCATGGAAGAAAATTTGAAAATCAAAATTTCACTTACTTCCGTGATGAAAATGGTATTCAACATACTTTTTCTTCACCTTATACTCATGAACAAAATGGAATAGTTGAAAGAAAGAATCGAATTTTGCAAGAAATGGCTAGAACTCTTCTATTTGAAAACAAAACTCCAGCATATTTTTGGGCTGAAGCTGTTTCAATAGCTTGTTATATTTCAAATAGAATTTTTCCAAGACAAATTCTTGAAAAGACTCCTTATGAATTGTTCAAAGGTAAAATTCCCAATGTTTCATACTTTCGAATTTTTGGATGTAAATGTTTTATTCTTAAAAATCCTAATGATCGTGTTGGTAAGTTTGATGAAAAGTCAGATGAAGGAATATTTCTTGGATACTCAACAACAAGCAAGGCCTACAGAGTATATAATAAAAATACTCAAACAGTTGAAGAATCTTTAAATGTCAAGTTTGAAGACACAATTCAGACTCCACAAGATGATTCTGACAGTGAAAATCCAGCATTTGATGAACAGGACATAGCATCTGATGAATTGATGCCAAGTGAAAATCATCAGAATCAAAGATCTGATGAAGTTCAGGAATCATCAAACCTACAAGACAATGAAGAATCAACAAATCTCCATGATGAAAACGAGGAAAAACTCAACAGAAACTGGAAACAAAAATCCAGTCATCCCAAGGATCTTATCATTGGAAATTTAGATGATCGAATCAAAACCAGAGCAAAAGCAAGAGAAGTCATAAATACAATGGCTCTTGTTTCAGAAGTTGAACCAAAGAATGTTAAAGATGCATTGAAAGATGAAAGCTGGATTGAAGCTATGCAAGAGAAACTTTTACAATTCCATATTAATCAAGTATGGGAACTTGTTCCTAGACTAAAAAATCATTCAATTATTGGAACAAAATGGGTATTTCGAAATAAACTGAATGATCAAGGAAAAGTCGTCAGAAACAAAGCAAGACTTGTGGCCAAAGGTTATTCACAAGAAGAAGGAATAGATTACGATGAAACCTATGCTCCCGTGGCTAGGTTAGAAGCAATAAGAATTTTACTGGCTTATGCTTGTTTCTGTGATTTTAAACTGTTTCAGATGGACGTAAAAAGTGCATTCTTGAATGGCTACATCAAAGAGGAGGTATATGTAGAACAACCTCCAGGTTTTGAAGATCCTCAAAAGTCTGATCAGGTATATACTCTCAAGAAAGCATTATATGGTCTCAAACAAGCACCATGTGCTTGGTACGAAAGACTAAGCAGCTTTCTGAAACAAAATGGTTTCATAAAAGGTAATGTAGACACTACCCTATTCATCAAAAGAAAAGGTAAAGATATTCTAATTGTTCAAATCTATGTAGATGATATCATTTTTGGTTCTACAAATGAAAAATTGTGTAAGAATTTCTCTAAAATGATGCAAAGTGAATTTGAAATGAGTATGGTGGGAGAATTAACTTTCTTCCTTGGATTACAAATTAAGCAAACCAATAATGGCACCTTTCTTTGTCAAGAAAAGTATGCCAAAGAAATTTCTAAAAAGTTTGGTTTATTAAATTGTAAAAAGACGGATACTCCAATGTCATATTCCATTAAATTTGATAAAGATGAAAAATGAAAACCAGTTGATAAAAAATTATATAAAAACATGATTGGTTCTCTCTTATATTTAACTGCCTCGTGACCAGATATTCTATTCAGTGTTTGTTTGTGTGCAAGATTTCAATCAGAACCAAAAGAATCTCATCTTACTGCAGTCAAAAGAATTATCAAATATGTTAGCACAAATTCTACACTTGGGTTGTGGTATTCTAAAGAATCAAACTTTACTCTTATTGGATATTCCGATGCTGACTATGCTGGATGCAAAATAGACAGGAAAATCACCTCAGGAACGTGTCAATTATTAGGACACATGCTTGTTTCATGGTATTCAAAGAAGCAACAAACTGTAGCTCTTTCAACAGCAGAAGCAGAATATGTCTCACTTGGTAGTTGATGTGCTTAAATTCTTTAGATGAAACAACAATTAAAAGACTTCAATGTTGAAGACTCAACTGTGGAGATCAAGTGTGACAACACCAGTGCCATCAATCTAACCAAGAATCCTATTCTGCATTCCAGAGCTAAGCATATTGATATTAAGCACAATTTTATCCGTGATCATGTTTTAAAAGGAGATATAATTGTTCAATTTATAGACACTAAACAACAATTAGCTGATATCTTTACAAAACCTTTAGAGAAGAAAATTTTTGAGCTTATTAGAGATAAATTAAATATCATTAACCCATTTTATTAAGATATGCAGAACAAACTCTTATTGCATCTGATGACTATTTGAGCATATAATTGAAGTGTCTGATTTTGGCGCGCAACTCATCTTATAAAAGGTATGTATATCTCATATATTTTAAATATAGTAATTGTTTGAATATCTCATATATTAGTTGTCTTGATTGATATCATTTGAGGATAACAATTCCAAAATTTTTGGAATATGATTTCCGAAATTTCCATAACTGTCAATTGACAGTTTCCAAAAAGGTTTTATAAAAAACCGATATATATAGTACTACTCGGTTTAAAACCTTTTTATCTTCTCACTCACTCTCACACTCTTTCTCCGAACATTCATTCTCTAAAACCCTAGCGATCTCCAAAACCACACTACAAGATCTCATCTTTCACTTCGGAAAGTCAAAAATATCATCAATGGCACCGAAATCGACCACCGAATCAAAGAAAGGAGTCAAAGGTTCCAGACGATCGAACAGAATCGCAGGAATGTTCACCACATTAGACAAAGAAGGAGAAGCAAAGAAAATCGATATCTCTAATTTGGGCTTAGAGCAAGAGTCTTCTACAGGTAACAAATCTCCACGTATACTTGTTCAAGAACGTGATCGTTTTGTTATGGCAAGACAACTGGTAAAAACCCTTAGAGTTCTTCGAGAAAATCGGAGTGATCAAAGTACGGTAATTGTAGTATGTAAAACCTTAGGTTTTTTGTCTGAGCGTGAAGTTATAGAGGAATATGAGAAGGGTATAAGGCTTGGAAGAACGCCTGTTGCTGAGAAAGGGATAGTTTTGAAGGAATCCTCTAATGTATAGGAAACCCCTATGACTGTCAAGAAAGGAGTTTCCCGAAAAGGAAAGAGAAAGTAGGAGAACTTTCGAATGTTGAAAGAGAAGAATTTGTTGGTGAAAAGGAACGGCAGAATTTGGAGAAAAGCATAAACATTGATAGTAGGAAGGAGAATAATGATGAAAAACTGTTTGCTGAGTTTTTGCCTACTTTTGGTATTCCTGCTGATGATAAGAAAAGTGATAGCTTGTTTAGAAACAAAACTCATCAAGTCGCTTACAACTCTCTTCTAACAAGAGGAATAATGAATAACAGAGTTGTAGACTTCAGCTTCTTTGAAAATTTCAATATCAAAATTCAGCGACTGATTGAACATCTTGATTTTCAAAGAATGTGTTCTCTCCCTCACAAAGTCTACCCAAAACTCACAGCTTACTTTTACTCAAATCTGTCATTTATTTCTCCATCTGAAATTGAGTTCTCTGTCTTTCAAAAAGATTACAAGTTGTCAGCCTTTGATCTTGCTGCCATTCTGGGAGTAAAACATACAGATTTCTCTCTTATTTTTATTACTTCAGATTTGGCATATCAATCTCTGTCTGGAGACTCTTCTTTCATCAGAGGCTCCACATCTCATATATCTCACTCTCTTTTTCCTCTAAATTCAATTGTGTTGCACAAAATCATCATCAATTGTCTTAGATCCAAAGACTCCTCCAAAACTGATGTCTCTCGCTATGAGGCCAAGTTGATTTGGGCAATTCAAACTTCCTTTCCTATTTCTTTATCACATATGGTTCTGCTTCAAATGTATATAACAGTTAAGAAGAGTAAATGTCAACTCCCTTATGGAGCTTTGATCACCGCTATCTTTGAGTATTTAAAAATTTCCATTCCAACAAAACTCAAAGGTAAACCTCTTCCAACTATGACCGTTGGAGAACTTATGATGACCAAAATGGGATACAAATTTGACAGTGAAAACTGGAAGGATAAGAGGGGCAAGGTTATTCCTGCAGAATTGATGAGTGCACAACACAAGGGCTCTATCAATATTTTTCATGATTCTGATGAGGAAGAATCAATTGAACCCTTAGTAAGAAAGAGGAAAGTGCAGTCGACAGTTTCCAGAACCGACAGACCAGCCAAAAGAACTCAAGCTGTGGCCAGTGATTCTAATGAAATGCAAATTTCTGATGACCAACCTGCTGAACAGTCTCAAGCTGATGAAAGAAGCCTTGAGGAGTCAAGGTTTATGCAATGGCTTCAAGATGCCAAGTACAAAGCCCGTGCAGACAGACATGCTGCCACTCAGCTTGAAATTCAGAGACTGCAAGAAGAAGAGGACCACTTGATGAATTCACTTAGTGATATCATCAACAAGGTAGTCATGGAAAATCAGCAAGAGAAAATGCCCACTACTGAGAAAGATGCTGAGAAAGAACCCTCTAGAAGACAGGGGGAGTTTGAACATGAAGTAGAAATGGATGAGGAGTTTCAACAAGCAAATGCTGAATATGATAATATGCAGGAGGAGTTTGAAGAAGAAAATGCTCAATATGATAACATGCAGGAGGAGTTTGAAGAAAACACTGCTCCAGATGTTGAGAACAATGACCATGATCAGAATGCAAAAGCCGCAGCTCCTTCAACAGCAACTTCTGCAGACTATGAAAACAGTCCATCTGAAGCTCCACCAAGAAGCAAAGGGAAGGAAGCAGCTTCTGTTGATGTTCAGATCACTCATACTCTTTCTGGATACAACATCTCCTCTTCCATGTCAGATCATGTAGCCATTACTGATTTAAGATGGAGACAAGCTACAATTCAAAATGAAGTTCGAGAACTTCCAAATGAATTCAAAGAGGGAATTCAAGAAATCAAGGACTTGATGGCAGCCAGATTCAACAATTGAAAGGCTCAAGTTAGAACTGATATACAAATTGCAGGTATTAACACTGCAGGCCAGATTCATCAGCTCTCCTCACACATTGAGCAATGCTTAAATCAAATCTCTAGTTTCCATCTTGTCCAAGTACCTTTCCTTTCTGCACCATTTGTGTAACAGCCCGAATTTCGATGTAATCCCAAGATCAATAATATTGACAATATTTCGCAGTTCATTTTAGTAAGTCTCGCCCAGAGCTGATCACTCTCGGGATACTAACCAATGGGGTATGGCTAACTAGGAAACGGTACGTGGACCAGGGATTCGACAGTGAACGGGACACCGATCTCGAGATACGATGAGTGAATATTTTGGGCCAACGTGGGCCGATCTTAGGAAAGGTGATGGATTTGGTTTGGCCAAGGCCAACGATGTACAATCGGATCGCAGGTGATTCTGCAAGACCGAAAGTGCACGTGGCCAACCAGTCATGAACCTGAACCGAACGATCGTAACCTTTGGAACTAATGATAATTTCTCATTCTCTCAATGATCGGGACCGTCGTAATTCGAATAACCCTAGGTCAATACGCGTATGTCCTAAACAGCCGCCCGTTAGCCAGAGACCCTGAAATTGAAACTCGAGCGAGTTTTGATCACGAAATTGGGCCCGGATTTCGATGTTGATTTTCGAAGGCTTAAGAGACTATTTTTGGGAATCTGATGTCATATTACGCTGGCTACACACGTTTGGAGTTAGTACGAGTAAAAATTGGAATTTCGGTCCGGGGGTGAAAAATTACGGTTTTGCCCCTGGGCTATTTTCGGGTCCGAATTTTTGGAAAAATTTTGGGGTAATTAAATATGGATTATCAGCTGCATTATTGGACCTAAAGACCATATTGCCCATCAATTATTTAGCTAGAACGAACGTCGGCCGTTGGATTAGGGGTATTTTGGTCAAAACCGTCGGATTTGCGACACGTGTCGCCCCTAGGCTGCCATGTTTGACCAGATAAGACTCTCTCTCTCTCCTCTCACCCTCACTCACGGCCAGAACACCCCCAGCAGCCCCCACCGGCTCTTTCTCCTCCATTTTCTCTCTTTTTCCTCTCTTGTTTGGCTCGTCGGAGCTCGTCGCCGGCCACCGGAGCACCGCCGCCGACCACCGTGCCCCGTAGTGGACCACCTCGCCCCTCGGCCTCGGCCTTGCCCCCGCCGACCCTTTCTCTCTCCCTTTCTCTCTCTTTCTCCCTCTTTTTCTCTTTCCCGTCCGGCAAAAAGAGCCGCCGGAGCTTCGCCGGAGCTCGGATCGCTGTTCCGTCACCACCCAGCCGTCCAGCCTCGCCGTATGACGCCGGCTGTACCTGTCCGTACGGAATTTACTGTTCATTGCGCCCCCCGTATGGTCACTGTTCACACCATCCGTACACCGTCGCTGGGAATTCTGCCGCCGGTTTTACTGTTCACCAGTGATTGGCCGCCGTTCCCCGTCGTCGTGACCTTGGATTAGGTGAGTAAAATTCCTAAACCCGGATTAGGACTGATAGTGCGTTTTTCTGGACTGGTTTAGGTATTATCGGTGTATAATTCGGACTGGATTGAGGACTGATTAGTGGAAATAAAATCCGAGGAATTTAGTGGGATTATTATGGCAATTATTGGGCCCGGATTGAGGAAATAGCGACTGTCCATGTTTTTTAGGAATGTACCGGATTATAATGGATAGCAAGAATTATTAGCTGAATGGCCGGGATTACCTAGAATGATTGGCTATTGATTGATTGGTGATCAATTGTGTTTAATTGCGAAATGCTATATTGCGTGCTTGTGTGGCTGAATCGTGCGGAGTGTGATTGGCCAATTGATGGCTTGAATTGTGTATTTGAAATTTGGCCGCACGGTATTAATAGGCCAAGTAAGCACGTGGCTTGTGAATTAGGCAATGTGGAATGACTTTGATTGAACTGTGTGCTTGTGCCTATGTTATGTGGATGCTCATGTTGCATTTCATGGCACGCATTATGAATGCCGAGAATGAGGCTTGTGAGGAAATTGTGTGAGACTGCGTGCCTGTCATGAGCATGTGATCACCTAAAATAACCTGATGCGTGTTACGCGGGGTTCAGATAATAATGGGTTGTGTGATCACCTAAGGGCCTTCGGGTCGTGACCTTCGGGTCGATGCCGTCCTCATGCACTTTGAAGCAGGACGATGCCCGGTACGTCCGGAAGGCGACCATCCTCATGCATTTTGAAGCAGGCTCTGGTTCGCAAGGAGAACAGTGTTGCGTCTCATACACTTTGAAGCAGGCTAGAGACACTGGGCCAGATCGGTTGCTGCGCCTCATGCACTTTGAAGCAGGCTAGACGCACCGGGCCGTGAAAAATTAATTACTCGAGTCGTAATAATAATGAATTGGGCAAGTGTGCCAGCGTGGGCCAGTGGGCCGGAGAAATGCGCATGACATGTCGACGACATTTGCATGCATGAACATGCATAGACTGGCATACGAAGGTGTGAGAATCAGTGCATGAGCATGTGATTGGCATACGGGTGATCATGCGTGCCACGTATGTGCCGTGATTATTATATGTTGATCCGTCTAACCTGCAGGGTCTGAGAATGGTTTGATTATTGTCGTGTTGTGATTATAAATATTTGTTTTCGGTCAGGAGATTGCATGCTAGCCTAGCCTAGGTTTAGGGGTTGAACTCACTGAGATTCGTCTCACGGTTGTGTAAACCGAAACATTTCAGACCCCCAACCGTAGAATGCCGAGGTCACCACCTCTTTCTGGGATACCGTATCGCATTCAGCGGTCGTTGAGCATGCACCCCTGTGGAGACGGAGCAGCAGATATGGAGTCAAAGGAGCAGTTGGATGAATCCTCGGAATCCTCAGATCCTGACTGGGATCCCTAAAAGCACCCTAGCCACTTACCCCTTTTGACCCAGTGGCTGTTGACCGTTTGTACTGCTCGCCTTTGTTGTTTGATGGGTATTGTAAAAAGGTTTTCTATAGTAATGTAAGTATGTACCTATTTTCTGCTGTGATCGTGTTTATTGCTTGGCTATCCTTGGCTCGTATTTTATAATTGTCAGGGATGTTTATTTAATTGTTTCCGCTTGTGCTTGTTTTCTGTTGGGCGTTGGGTCGGCGACGTTTCCTGGGACGTCGCACTGCAATCGACCAAGGTAGGGATGTTAGCGCTTCGTAGGGTACGGGGCGTGACAATTTGCAACTTCATCATCTGAACCTGCTGGACCCTCAGCTCCTCCAGAAAATCAGCAAAATTGATCTCATTCATTTCCAACTTATCACTTCTAAACTTCCTGTTGATCTTACTTAGGCGTTTGACTTTATGAGAACTTTGCAATGTTTGATTTTTGGTGATGTTTCAATACTTTATGTGAACTCCAAATGTTTAAATACTGATCTCTTCTTACATTAATCATGATGTTTATCCTTTCTGCTGATGTCAAAAAGGGGAAGAAGTATTATAAAGAATGGATGTGATTGTATGTGAATGCAGGATAAGAATATGAACTGCTGGGAGTGGCAGTGCAGTTGCAGAATATGAACTGCTCAGTGACATAATATGAATTGCTTAACAATATTTGATTATGCTTCGAAAGTTATATCTGAATAGACTATATTCTAATTATTTATATCACATATAGATAGTTTTGTCATCATAAAAAAGGGGGAGATTGTTGAGCAAAATCCCTAATAAGTTTTGACGAATGACAAAACTATTTAATACTGACCAGAATTACACTTAAGTTATTTGATGCAGGTAAATACTGAGTCATCAGACTTAGTCGATGAAAGGACTTTGTCATCAGATTCAAAATTACTCGTCAGATTCAATGAGTATTATTTTTGGCATGTTTATGCAGGATAATCAAATTGATATTTTAAGATTGGTAATCACAAGATCGTTTCTCAAATACGAAGAACTACACTTATGGAAACCTTGATTTGATTGTATGGGCGATCAAATTACTCGGAGATAATGGTTTTTATTCTAACGGCTATGCATCCTATTTTGGGAAGAATCTCCAACGGGTTGATTTGGAGATCAATACTCTGAAGACTGTCCAACTGATAGATTGGAAGTAGAGGAGTAAAAAAGGAGTGCAAACGTCGTACAAGTAACAAGACCCAGAATTGAGAATTCCAAAGTTTGAATAGAGCTCCGATCTTACACACTTGTGATTACTGTTTTCCACGCTGTGCTTTTAGAAAGAAAATTACTTGAGTGAAGAGTGTACTTGATAGTGTTATCTATCATTTGAGAAGCACAACTCTTGTAATCTTCTGGTGATTTAATAGTGAAATACAGCCAACGGGCTGCCAGCGTGGAGAGTGGACGTAGGCTCAATAAAGCCGAACTACTATAAAGATCTGTGTGCAGTATTCTCTATCCCTAAACTTTTATTTATTATTGCTGATATTTTACTGCATACATATTTGTTAAACAAGTTCGTTAGAACATCGTCTTAGTCATCAGACGCAATCATCTGACAACAACTTATATACAAGTTTGTTATACGAATCCATATGATATTAATTTTACAAGTTGCTGACCTCGACTATATTCTTTCCGCACGTTTAAATCATTCAATTTGTAAAATCACCTATTCACCCCCCCTCTAGGTGATAGCACTAGCCGTAACAATTGGGAACCAGAAGTTTTGGTAAAGACTCATATTAGGAGCCAGGAACCCCGTCTCTTTGGGAAGTGAAGCAATTAGTTCATCTATTTCCTCCTGATGGTATTCCGTGATGGTACTATGGAGGGTCGACAGAGAAAGAATATAGAAAATTGAAACACCAACTGTTGGTCACTGAGCGTAGGCTATCGCTCTTCCCTCCTTTAAACATACAAATGTGTTTTTGTCCTCTTTATCGTGATATGCAGAACTATATAGAAATATACAGAAATTAAAGAACCTTCTCCCATTCCCTAGGCGGTTCCAGCACGAAAAAGCGAGGGATGAGTCGAGTAGTCGATTGCTAGACTATTAGTTGAGTAGGTGATTGATTAGGTTGGATTTGAGTTGACTTCTGCTTCTTTTCTTTTTGTTTTTTTCCGGTTAGAAAGTGGCTTATCATTCATTTCCACGCAAAGATGAGTTGGTGCTTAATGCATCAGAAATTAAAGAAACTAACCACGTGACAAGGCATTCCACTTTCCAAATCTTTATAACAGAAGATTTCCTTATCGTGGGCCTCCAAGCAGATCTTGAATCTAATAAATTGTGGGCACCTTCCACAATCGGTCCATATCAACGCTGTCCCTATGGGAAAAATGTCAGAAAAGTCCTAAAACTTTTGTATTTGTGCCAATTTAGTCCCAAATCTTTTTTGATGTCAATTTAGTCCTCAACCTTTTGTCTTTGTGCCAATTCAATCATTTCGGCTAATTTTTGCTGGATATTGCTGACGCAGATGCTAACCGGCCTACGTGGCTTCACCGGCGATGACGTGGACAACTTTTAATAATATTTTTTAGACTTTTTTATTTTTATTTTCTTTCTTTTTCTTTTTTATTTTCTTTCCCTTTCTTCTTCCTTTAGCCAGTCGCCGGTCCAACGACCGGCTAGAGGCCAGGGCCGGCGAGGCTTGCCCTCGCCAGCGACGGCAAAGGCGAGCCTCACCAGCGGCTAGGCGAAGCACGATCTCGCCGGATTTGGCGAGGTCGGGCCTCCCCCATGGCTGGTAAGGCTCGACCCTCGCCAAATCCGGCGAGGGTGAGCCTCGCCGGCCATGGGGAAGACCTGACCTCACCAGATCTGGCGAGGTCGTGCCTCGCCTAGCCGCTGGCGAGGCTAGCCTTCGCCGGCACCAACACTAACATCGCACTTAGGATTGTTCCCCAACTGCACTTTACGATTATCTGTGCTCTGATAAGTAGTAAACCAGTTCCTATTTGGTGTAACATGAAACGAACAACCAGAATCCATAATCCATCCATCAAACGAAGAATAATCAATGACAGACAAGACATAGTCAGTATTATCCGAATTACTATCCGCTATAGCCATAACATCATTCGCAGACTCAACTCTAATTCCTTTACCTTTATCATTTTTCAGCTTAAAGTAATCCCTTCTAAGATGCTCCCTCTTACCACAGCTCCAACAGACAGCACTGCCAGTCCTAGATTGACTATGTTTATTCATGTTTATACTACTTCTGCTAACTCATGTACTGGTTCTTCCTCTATTTTTACCTACTAAAGCAGCATATACATATTCACCATATTTTCTTCTACGGATGTCCTCGCTTAGAATTAAATCTTGAACACTATCAAACGTCAAATTTGTTGACCCAGAGAAATTACTAACAGCAGTAACAGTAGTATTTCAATTATTAGGCAATGAGGATAACAAAATTAAAGCATATACCTCATCTTCAAAGTCAATGTCAACTGAACTCAATTGACTAACGATCACATTGAATTCATTGATATGATCAGCAACATGTTCGACAAGCGCAGTGGTTGTCTCTTTCACGATGTTAAATAAGAGAAATTACTAATATCAGTAATAGTAGCATTCCAAGACAATGAGGATAACAGAATCAAAGCATATACCTCATCTTCAAAGTCAATATTAATTGAACTAAATTGACTAACAATCACATTGAATTCATTGATATGATCAGCAACATGTCCGACAAGCGCAGTCGTCGAATAACACCCAAAGCTCGTCTATCCAACAATTCCCAATCAGCTTGCTTCATCATCTCTAGCTTTTCCCCAGATAGGGCAAGTGCAGCTTCATTTGAAATAGATGATCCTCAATTTGCATCTTCCTGAAACCAAAGTCCTTCCTATCAAATATGTTGATTTCACTTTTCCTTCTTTTGTCGCCATTAATTCGGTTAAACTCAGCCAAGCCTAGCTCTGATACCAATTGATTTTCACTTTTCCTTCTTCTATCGCCATTGATTTGCTTCAACTCAGCCAAGCCTAGCTCTGATATCAATTGTTGCGAGCACGCAGTAGAAGCCTGATACCTTCACCAGGGGAGATCGCCAAGAGAGAGCTCAAATCCGAGTCCGTCAATATATCTAGTTGGACCCAAGTTCACTCAAAAGCTTAAGCCAATAAGTTATGGGCCAACTAGGATATATTAACTACTCAACACCACACCAATTCCCTAATGTGTGACTTCTCTAACACAACTCACATGTGTATTTCAACAGATAACTTATTGGTCCTGTCATTTTTCCGTAAGTTAACAAAGAAATAATAATTTTAACTTGGATAAATCCATAATTAGTGTTGCAGAAACAAGCGATCGAACAGCAAAATGGACAAAACAAGAAAATAAAACGAACACCAAATATACGTGGTTCGGTTAGTGTGACCTACGTTGGTGAGGGGAGCAACAAAGAATTTCACCATAGATCAAGTGATACGAGGGACCGCATTCGAGTGACTCAAACACTCTCGATGTTTCCCAGCCCCTAATTACATCTAATAACTCAAACAGTTTTTAGCTACATAATTTCTTACGAAATGATATCTCAATCTCACGAAACAATTACACACAAATTTTGTTATCTTACCATAAGATTTAATTGGCTCCGACATTTGAATTGTTGGTGTAATTCCTTATTGAATGTCCTATGTCAAGCACTCGTGAAAGCGGCACTTCTCTGCCCTCACGTCAACAACAGCACATGAAAACAAACCCTTGAGAATTTATGTATAAGCCACCGCCAAGAGAAAGTGAATATCGCAGCGGTAAAAACAGTCAACACTGAATTGGAGAAGGAAACAAGTCCAACTGGACTTTCCTTTTTCGTTGTAGACTTCTCCAAGTCAACAACAAACCAAATCCAAATATGGACTTTCCTAATTGAGGCATGTTCGGTTATCCGAAATAAATATAAGCAAGACTTTTGGTAGTTTATTTTTTGGTCGGGTTTTTTCTACGGACTCAAACTCAAGATATATTTTAATAATTAAATTACCGATTGTTTTTAAATTTTCCAAGTGGACCGTTTTTTTGCTACAAGATCACGAATTGCTTACCTACTTTACTGGGAATGTCGGTTAACGGTTATAACTTACGAACTAGATAATTATTTTAACACTATTGTTGACACCTAAATTTCAACCGACCATTTAGTGTTAAATTGCATAGAAAATTAGGAATTAAATTTTAACCCCTAAACAAAAATATTAAAATTGCATAGCATATAGTTTAGGTTCATATAGGTTAGTTGCCTTCCACATCGGACCGACGGTGGCGAGCAAGCTGAAAATCCATCGCGTAAATTGAGCTCGGGCACCGAACGAAACTCGGCTCACTCAGGGGATAGGGGCCGAAAATCACAAGTCTAAAAGGTCTTGGTTGTCTTAATTTGAGCTTAAATCAGCCCATTAAGCTTAATTAGAGAAAATCCCAAATTGATTCGGCCCATTTGGAATTAAAATAAAGTTAAATGATAAAACCAAAGCCAAAGCCCATTAAGTCTTGAAAGCCTGGCCAATTAACCTAGGTATACGATATAAATATGTTGTTATGCCTCATAATCAGGGGGGACTCTCATAATTTTCCAGAAAAACAGTTTTTGAGAGCACGAGAGACACATGTGAGGGAATACCGAGAGTAAGAGCAAGGAGAGAGAGAGAGGTGATTGCGCGTGGGTTCAACTGCGCCATCCCGTCATCCCGCCGCCACATCGCCTCACGCTCACACCGCCTCACCACCGCCCCTGTGCCATCCCGCCGTCGCGCACACATCGCCTCACCACCGCACCCCCACCGACGCCATGCCCTCTGCTCACGGCTAAACTTGTGGCCGTGAGCCGCCTGCTGCCGCTGCTACTTCGGGGCGGACGGGCTCTCTGCCATTGCTCTTGGCGACCCAAGCTGCTGCCGCCCTTGAGCCCGACACCTGCCAGCTATTGTCGACGCCACTACCGGACAGCCGCTGCAGTTTTGCTGCTAGTGTTTGCTGCCGCCGCCTAGGGTTGATCTGTTGCAGCTCTCTGCCAGCGCCGACGATGCCGCTTGAGCCTCCCACCGCTGCTGCTCGTCACCCACCGCCTCACCATCGCCCAGTTGTCACTCCCGTCGCCGTCCCACCTCATGACCCGCCTGCAACTGCCGCCGTCCGATGCCAGACGCTGCATCACCTCGAACCGCGCCGCCATTACCCTCGAGCCGTGCCGATGTTGTCATGTCGAGCCAATCTCGGCGAGCTGCTGCCTCCTCCGTTGTCTAGCCGTCGTCGAGATCCCATCTGGCTTGTTGCTCTGGCGAGCCTGTTGTTGATCTCCACCGCTGTCGTCGTTCTCATGGCCAGACCGATGGCCATGAGCTGCGTTTCTCATCACCATTCCCATCGCTGCTCGGTGTCGTCCCGACGGATTCCGCTGATCCGGTACTTGGCCAGGCGGGAACTCACCGCCCGGCACCACCCTTGATTCGTTCCAGTGTCCCTTGTCGTGGTTGTGGCCATAATGTCCCTCCACAGACGAGGCAAGTGTTCTTGTTTTGCAGATTGATCCGAGCCTGTCGCCATCGCCGCGCCCGCCGTTGGCCACCGTCCCGATCGGCAAGCCTGAGCCTGATCTGAGTTCAAATTGGAAATATTCGCAAATTAGGTAAGATCATCATCCGAATATTTTTTTTAATATTTAATTTCCAAATCTTTGGACATTTTAAATATTTTGTGAATATCTTGCGGATTGTTAATGTCCTAGGGATAATGTGCATGATATTCGTTATATTCAAAATACCCCAAATTAGGAGTTCTTCCTAATTTAGCAACGTACCTGAACGACTATCTGACCTTAACCTTAAGGTACGATACGTGGCGGTATAGAAGATTGTTATCTTATCAATAACCACTTGGATACGATAATATATCTTATTTGCCTTCCAAATTCAAATGGTCATCTTTCCATCGATATCCACGACCCTGTGGATATGATCGCTAGTTCAAACCGTTTTCCTAATTTGAACAAGATAAATAAATCTTGCGGATTGCGTGGACTGTTCGAACATGATTGCTATCTTTTGTTTGATTGCTTTATATTTGAAATAGAAGAAAATCCAAAAATATCAGCTAGAAGTTAAATTAGAAATTTTGCATGTTTAGAAAATCATGAATATATCTAGAAGATAGGATAATTGTTTAATTTAAATCGGGACTTAGGATAGTTTATTTCCTAGTTTAAATTAGGGGTTATTCTATTCCTAATGGATTATTTATGATATTTTAGAATCTCGAATTTTCATAAATATATAAAAAAAAGAGAGTCACTTTAGGATAGGTTAAATTATCTTTTCTAGAATAGATTGCACGTTAATTTAGGCATTTTTTTATTCCGAATTTCATTGAAAAATACCAAAAATACATCATTTGCCCGTCATTAGAATTAGGTCATATCGTCGGATGACATATAGTTCGCATGCTAGGTTTCATTAATCGCATGTCATGTTTTGCACGTCATTGCACTTAGGTTAGTTTTCATTTTAATAAAGAGAAAACATAAAAAATACGTTGAGTTAATTGCTTGTTAATTAAAAATCATATTAAGGTTGTTTGTATGACTTTCTAGCAAATATTGCAGATGCTTACGTTGCTAAAAGGTATGTTGTTCTCTTAAGCTAGTAATTTATTTACTGCTTTCTTTATTGGGTGTTAAATTATGGTTTGCGCACCTGCATAGTCATCTCACATGTTAGTGACTAGGTAATAAAATGGATCCAAATTGCCTGCTCATAGATTTTTTTTGAAAAGAAAAGGTACATAAAGGGCGTTAAACTAGCTCTAGCGTAACCAAATCCCCAAACTCAAAATCTCTGGTTCGTAGAAATTAAACATATCTGCTTATGTTTTATTTAGGTTTATAATCGACCTACCGCAAATAGATTAGTGGCGACTCCAGCACGAAAACATTTGCATGTTAAGAACTTCAACCCTAAGTCGCAAATTGATAGGGCTTGGGAGGGCCCGAATTATGTTTAGACTTAATAATCCATTAGCCAAACCCCTAGGTGGTGCACCCGCGGGAGGTTAGGTCGCGACAACTATAAATTCCTCGTCGATTACTAACATTGTTTCGAGATTTGACGAGTAAGAGTAACAATATGTATTTATCACATACTAATGAAATAATCCATTTACCAAGTTGAAATACCCCTGTAGATTACAACAATCATTATTTTTAACAAGTGGGCATGTATTTCCGCGGGTTGACTACTCGTTGCATAATACTCTTCTAGTAGTGTCGGTTGATGGTTTAGTTTTGCTGCATCTCGTTTCACACAACATTTCACTTGTGTCTCGAGAGCCCTCTCTTCCGCTTCCATGGAACATGTTTTTCTTTGACATTGCTCCCTAGAAATTTTTTTAACACAATCTTTGGCTATTGTGAGTGATTTTTGCATCAACCCAACTGATAAATCCTCATCTTGCTCCAAATTTACATCTTTGGCAGCTATGATATCCCCCTTGCTGTTTGTAGAGGAGATCTCAAGCCACAAAATCAATACACAGACGTATTATTGTCGATTGGAGGGGCCATTGTGCGTAACTGCCACAGCTCGGTTGATTTTTTCATGGATCTCGATGTCGCCTAGACTGCATAATTTTATACATCAAATGTCAAAGAGCTAACAAGTGGCTAGGCCAGGACGATTGGACAGCCGGTTGGCATTGAACGTTCATTTCTTTGTAACGGGACTACACAATTGGCGCATTGATCGCCTTGTCGCAGGCCCCAAGCATTGATCACCTTGTCGCGACCATACCCTTACATTGGAGCTGCCTCATATCTGAGGGCCCATCAAGTAATAGCCATTAGGCGTCGAAATGATATTTTCGGTCCTATATTCTCTGATTGTTTGCCTTAATTAGCAAATCAGTAAGCCAGACGGGAAAACCTCCGTTGTTGCCTGTTCTTTTGGGTGGCGCTTGAACTGATTCAAGACCTGTATGATGGACACATTTGCTTAAACTTTGAGGTTCATTTGATTTCCTGTTGGAGGTTAGGAGAATGCCCGAGTTTGTGCTCATTAAATTGAACTTTCACTTGTTTGTTGAATCTCTAGTTATTCATACCAATCCTTCCATATCACAGTAACGCAATTTAGTGACTTGGTCTCTCTTTCTGATTGCTTGATGAATCATCTTGCTAGAAAAAAAGAAGAAGTAGACATGGATTACCAAAAGCTGGATTATCTTTTGCTCCTGCTGTTGGTTAGATCAATTAATAGTATCTAGAACTTTGTAGCTCAAGGTTTGTGGACACAGGAACAGGATTTGCCAAGTAAAGTTTCCGGTAAATTGGAGTAGGCTTGATTGGTTTTGTCGCTGCCGGTGCTTGTTATCTTTTTGTTAAAAGCAATAGTAAAAGCGTTTCATATCTCTATGGATGATATTCAGAATTGTTTTACGTGTGCCACTGAATGAACGAGAAAAGAGATTGTTTGCTGGATCTTTTGTGTTCTCTCTCTCTCTAATCCCCGAATTTCAAAATTCCTATTTAGTTGTCAAAGAATCATCATATATATATATATATATATATATATATATATATATACGGGTTAATACCACGAAAAACCCTAAATTGGTACAGCTGTGACAAATTTATCCAAAATTAATTTTTTGACCACTCAAAACCCTAAACTGATACACCTGTGATAAATTTACCCAAAATCAATTTTTTTGACCACCAAAAACCCCAGACTTGTACACTTGTGAAAAATTTACACTCCGTTAAATTAGATTAATACCACGAAAAATCACAAATTAGTAAACACGTGACAAATGGAGGGGTAAAACCTCAAACTGATACACCCGTCAATTGCCATGTGTCATCCAACTTGGCAATTTGACGGTAAAATTTAATGGAAACTTACGGACGGTAAATTTATCACATGTGTACTAGTTTGGGGGTTTTTGGTGATTAAAAAATTAGTTTAAAGGTAAATTTGTCACAGGCGTATCGGTTTGGGGTTTTTCGTGGTATTAATCCTATTTGTAAACAAAAAAATAATGGCCCAGCAGCAAATGGATTATCTTTCGATAACGCGGCTGGTTAGATCAATTAGTGGCGAACTTTGTAGCTCATGGGTTGTGGTAACAGGGTTTGCTATTTAAGGTTTCAGGTACATTGGGGGTGCTTGCTTGGTGGCTTTGCTACTGAATAAACTATAAGAGCAGATTGTGATCACGAACTCTAATATCAAGTGGTAGGATCGTAGTAGTTACACCATCAAACGTAGTCTACCACTCTTTATTTCTTTCTTACACCTGATCAGCATCAAATATTTGTTCTGTCTCTACCGACAAGGAAGTCGATGTTTCTGGAGTTGTCTATACTTCACCAATAAGAAGGACAAGCGAGACAAGACCACACACGGTTGGCGCATTCATCACCTTCTCGCAGATTCCAAGCAGATCTGGAACGTGCATAAACTTAGGCACGTTCCCGTGGGTCCATAGCAACGTTGTCGCTCTCATTTCCTGATTCGCACAGATCGAGAAACCACCATACATTGGAACTAGCCAGCTACTAAGATCTGAGTAATTTATTAAGTTTTGTCGGTTAGAATTACTAACTAATTTTTAATTACCGATTCTCATTTGAATTACTTACTAGGGTATAAATTTTTTGATTAACCAACTCTTGTTGCATTGATTTATTAAATTTTATTTGCTTGGTTAACAATCCATTAAATTTGTTATCTATCTCCAGAAATTATCAATTTAAATTAGCACGACCCACTAACTACGTTAACAACTCTCAATTGAGTTACTGCCCACCCATTATCACCAGCTCTCACTTACCACATATTTTGTGTATTGATGGGGCGATACACATCATGAGCTACCTTTTGCGCATCAAAGTAAGTCCACATCTCACATATGATCAAAGGGGGCCATCCATGTTAGATTAGGGAATTCGCAAGAAATCAATAATTATTAAATAGTTTCTCTTCCATAATTTTGCGACATTCGGTTCGGATCATAATTGTTTTATGTCCAGCATGAACCAAATTGGGACAAAATTAATACGCATTTCTCATTTAGATGATTTAGACTACACAAAGTTAAGGCGGGAAAAAATGAATTAGGTTTCGTGGTATAATTTTCCAGTATGGTAATCAATATTACACGATTAAACTGGATCATTTGCCTTAATCGGCTTCTTAATAAGCTAGATGGGACCACTCCAATGTTGCCTGTTGTGTTGGGAGAGTTTGAACAAGTTTTAGACCTAGATGGACAAAGTTGCTCAAGATTCAAGCCTCGGTCGAATTCGGTTAGGAAAATGCCCAAATTTGATTCAGTGCCGGTGGAGTATGACGAGCTTATTGAGTCAAACTCCTGATTCTTCATTTCGTTTTTAATTTCCCAATATTCATATGAACCCTTGGCGTCGTAGTGACTAGTAAGACAGTTTAGTGTTCTCTCTCTCTCACCCCGAATTTCAAAATTCCTCTGAGGGCAAAGCAATGGCTAGGCAGGTGATGCTAAAAAGTAGAGTCAGAGTTATTGTCGACCGGTCTTATTGGTCAAGGAAGCGTCGAAAGAGTGACTAAAGCCATTAAGAATGACAAGTACATGCAAGAACGACTCGATTGGGTCCTGAGTTGGGGTTGTGACCATATTAACTTGCCTCTTTTTATTTTTATCTAAACTAAAGGAAAGATGAGAAGAGTCATAAGATCATCATATTCGAACAACAAAAGAAGATGAGAGGTTTATCTTTCACTCATGCGGCAGCTTTGATCAATTAATCTCGAACTGTATAGCTCATGGGTTATAATAACGGGGTTTTGCCATAATAAGGTCTCAGGTGCATTGGGGTGGGCATGCTTGGTTCCTTTGCTACCGAATGAATTATAGAGCAGATTGTGATCTCGACCGCTAATATCAAGTGTAGGACTGTAGTAGCTTACAGTATCAGATGTAGTCTACTGGTGCAACCAATTATTAATTTTATCTTTCCTTACACCTGATCATCATCAAATACTTGTGTCGTCTCTCGCCACAGAGAAGTCAAGAGTTATTGAGTTCTATATGCTACACCAATGAGGAGGACTGCAGATCCATCCATTATTAATTTCGTTTATTTCTAATAACACACGTAGAGAAAGTGAAAGTAATTAACAGTCAACATGCTTTGAACTGTAACCCAAACAGGCTAATTTTCTCTTGCATGATGTTATTGAGGCGATCCATCATGGAAGGAGTAAGATGGTTAACCCAATCACCCACACCGCCTTTCCTAAAAAAGCTTCTCTTCTCCATGGTTCTATCCAGTAATTTGCCGGATCTGTTTACCTCCAGGTCCTTCAGAGTCTTCAAGCTACACATTTTGACTATCTCCTCAATCACACCTTCCTTCTCTTCCTCAGTGAAAGGAAGCCCCACAAACTCGGCAACCTTCTTCAGCTGTCCTCCAATATCTTCCTTCAAGTCCTCATACTTGAGGAACAGAACCTTGTGTGGCCTCTCCAAGCTTTCTTTCCAGTACCCCGTGATGTGATCCCAAGAGGGCCCGAACAAGATTTGCCCATGGCAAAAGCTCTCGAAATGCTCTTCCAAGGACCACTACGGTTGGTCGTCCAACCGCGCCATCTCGAGGAAGAAGTGCCAAGAGGAAACAACGATGTCCAGTGGGTTCCGGCAGATGTAAATGATCCGGCAGTCCAACCGCTTGACGCTCTCTGGCAATGATGGGTAAGGGATGTGCGTCACAAAGAGCCTCGGCTTCGCCAGGCCATCAAGGTCGAGCCACAGCTTATGCTTGATGAAAGGAATGACTTCATGGGGCTTTGAAGTGAGCAACGGCATGTTGGAGATGTTGAAGCGGAAGCGGTTGACAATGGGGCGTGTTGGAGATGTTGAAGCGGGAGCGGTTGACAATGGCGAACGACTAGGGCCTTTAGCCAGGTGGTCCCTGATTTGGGATGAGAGACCAGGACAATATCCTTGTCTTTGGCTTCGAAGTGCCGCTGGAACGAGATCACGTTGAGAAGCAGGGTGGTCGGGCACCAAAAGTTTTGGTAAAGGCGATGGACAGGACGAACCAAGCCTTTGCTTATGGGAGGCGACGCAATTAGTTCATCAATGGCCTCCTTCTCATGTTCTTCACTACCAACGATGGCAGACTGCGAAGAAAGTTGCTGGTGTGCCATTGATGTTTGAGTAAGAATCGAAACAAGCAGATGAATGTGAAGCACTAATCTTTTTGTAGCTAGTTGAGTGTCCAGTTTTCCATTTTTTTATACACGTGACAAGTGATCACAGATCCCTAATTGATCCCAGTTCATTTATTGCAAGATATAAAGTAAAACACTTTTGCCGGCTGAGGTGACATCAAAGAGCGCAACAAACCCTTGATTAACATAGTAATAATGCACATTTCTAAAATTGTGTGTGCAACAGAACAGAAAATTGTTCCGCGCATGATAAATTTAAATAATTACTTTAACACTATAAATTTAAGTCGATCATTAACATTGTTTCGAGAGATTTGACGAGTAACAATGTGTATTTATAACATCCTCACGTAATAATCCATTTACCAAGTTGAAATACCTCCGTAGATTACAACAATCGTTCTATTTAATAAGTGGGCATGTATTTTCGCTAGTAGGTTACTAGTTGCATTGTGACATCCTCAATCCGACGCCGATTAATTATGCAATATTAGATTTATTCGGACTTGTTAGGCGTCAATCAAGAAGGTAAGGCCATCCTACCACATTAGACCTTAATTTAATTATTTGAATGTTGCACATTAATGTACAATGTGCTTGACTGGTGTCCTATGATTGATTAACCTATAGTTTTCATTTATGTGCAACTTCTAGAAGCCTTGATGGAGATGAGACAAACTTTTGGTCTTATCCTAGTGGCTTGGGCACCACTTTTGGGGGGGAAATAGAGATGAGGACCCACTTGGTTAAACTTCTAGAATTGTTATCCCATAAGCCTCTTGCATGTGTCTAATTCTAGTAGGTATGATTACCTTAGGGGGGAGACTTGATGGAGATATTTTTAAAGGCTAGGCTAGCCTAAGCCTAGAGCATTTGAGTGAAAGTGCGTTATTGGACTCTTTCTCTCTCTCCCTTACAAGATCACTTAAGGATAACACTCTCACTTCTCACTCTCATTTCACACTCTCATTTTCTCTCTTCCTCTCCCTCTCTTCTCTCCCTCACGCCACCACCATCTCCGGCCACCATCACCACCACCACTCGCCACCACCAGCACCGTCGGCCATCACCATCACCGTGCGACGCCACTCGTTTGCTCGCCGCACCGCCGCTCGTCGCCATTCACGTCATGCCGAGCCACTCAACGCTCACCGCCGCCGACCGTGCCGTGTCGTCGCTCGTTCGTTGTCGCCATTTGTCCATCCTTGCTCGTAGTTCCGACGGTTTAGTAAGTGGTTCCTCTAAACCTTGGCTAGGATGTTATTCTATGCATATCGGTCCGAGGTTAGTCTTGGTTGAGCTTGATCCCTCATATGTGTTCATGAATGCTCAAGTGGTTGTTGCATGATAGTTTGGACCTTGTGGAATGAGTTTTGTGGGTTGAAGTTTGACGGGTATCAACTGGTGCTTGAATCCTTGAAGTTTGGTGTGGAACCCGGAATTGTGTTTACTGTACCTCTTCAGTTTACTATTTTTGTAAAGACTCTTGTGGGCTGAATATGAAGTTGTGTTTTTCACAAAAGTTGTTCCTCACATCTTGAAGTTTAACATATTTTAAATTTGAAATTTTTGGAGGTCATTTGGGTCGCATAAAATCCCATCTTCAAACCGTGTTCAAACTGCCCAGAAATGCTGTTTCTCGGACCTTCTTGTCTTTCCGAATTTTTATAAATTTTTATAGATTTATTTTCAACAAAATTCCTTCACAAAAGTTGTTAAGGACTTGTCTGTCTATGACATATAAAAATTTAGAAGCTTTTTAAGGTGATGTGGGTACTGAATGAGATGTATTTTGAGGACCGAGTAGTCTGTTTGAACGAGCTGATTTTCGCCTGACTTCGAGTGACAAAAAGACTTGATTTCAAATTGAATTGGATTTTGTGTTCTCATAAGAAATGTTTATCAAGGTGTTTTCTATGCCATATCCAAAATTAATAATTTTTGGAGTTTATTTACTATTTATTTTGAAAGGATTTCGGTCACTATGCAAGCTGCCCAGATTTACCCCGGTTTCATAGATGTGCTATTTTCTTTCATGAAACACTCTTGCTATTTTCTATGTGTGTGGAAGTTAGATGTTCTAAGTGCGTGAACATGAAACACTCTTGCATTGGCCTAAGTGGAAAATAATAATTGGCTTGAGTGATTGATATGCTTGCTTGATCACATTAATGGTTACGTACTCGTATGATTGCGAGGGACGATGTCCGATGGGTTTCGGTTGCCGTTCGCGATGGAGGTCGGAACGATGCTCTTAATTGAATACCATCTTCGAGTGAGGTCAAGATGATGCTATGCCCGATGGGGCGGGACGATGCCCGGTTACGTCGGATGACCACCAACGCGAGTGTTGGTCATGGTCTTAAGTGGTCGTAATAATCGGAACACGTGTGGATGCATTGTGCATGATTTATGTGGTATGAAGTGTTCTTGATTTCTATGTGCTCATGTGATTGTTTGGTACAATACAAGTCTCGTGTTGTCTCATAATTATGGGGTTATGAGAAAACCGACGTTGTATGCCATCTTGCGTGTGTCCATCTTTATAAGCGAAGTGTGTGCAATTTCGCATGAAGAATGATTGCGGTTGTTCACGTGTGATTATTTGGGTGAATTGTATGTGCTGACGGGAGGTGAGTATTCGCATGTGACTATTGGATTGTGTTTGGCATGTTTCCGAGGCGAGGTACCTTCCTACTCGAGGTTTAGCGGTTTTGCTTATTGAGATTTTCTCATTTGTCATTATTCACCTCTTTTCAAGCCCTTAGTATGGATACATGGATAATACGTTTTGGGGTCTCGGTGCACCAAGATCTTGAGGTAGTTGAGCACGTTGCACCGGGACGGACACAATCTACGAGGAGTACACGACCACCGTTTGGGTTGATGAGGGGCTTTCTAACTTGGTCCCTCATCGCTTCAAAGTGTGGTATGTGTGGTTCGGAGAGGAGCGTTGGGGACCTCTCTGGGGCTTTGATGGACCGCCGGGTGCACCTGACGCAATTTCGTGGGACGCTTCGGAGTTGAATGTCCTCGACGATCTCGTCAGTGATCCGGAGTTGAATCCGGACTACGACCCAGAAGAGGAGCCATAGCATACCCGAGCACGAGTGAGCTGTGTTCTTTTTGAGGAGGCTCTCGTAGATAGAGGAGATAAGTCTAACCCTAACCCCTTTTGTTCGGATCGGATAAAGGCCTGTAGTTACGGGTTTGTATTTTGCTAACAATCCGATCATCTTGATGCATATATATATATTTTATGAAGCATGCTTTTGGTGAATGTGTTTCCTATGCTATGCCTATTGTGATGTTTGGTTGAGTGATATTAGAATTTGCTTTCGCATGTGCTTATTCGTTAGTTAATATGACTGGTCGGCGATGCCTCTTGGGACGTCGCGATTAAATGACCTATGTGAGAGGGGTGTCGCGCGCCCGGGGCTCGTTAGATAGGGTGCGGGGCGTGACATGCATAAAACTCTACTAGCAGTGTCGGTTGACGGTTGTCTTGTAACTAATAAAATGATAACTACTTTACCACTATATCCGTAGATTATTCACATTGTTTCGATTTGACAAGTAGCAATGGCTATTTATCAGTGACATACTAAGTAAATAATCGATTTACTAGGTTGAAATATCTTAGTTGATTACAAACAGTCGTTGTTTTTCGCAAGTGAGCACATTTTCCCTTTAGTAGATAACGAATCACTTACTTTCCTAGTGTGGTGGTTATTTAAGGGTTGCAAGTTGAAAAAAAAATAACTATTTACCACTATAAATTTTTAGCAGATAATTAACAGTGATTGATTTTACGAGCATCAACATCTATTTGTCAGTAACATACTAACGAAATAGTGGCCTTACAAGGTTGAATTACCCTTTAAATTACGAACAATCATTTGCTTTCACAAGAGGGAGTGTTCTTACACTAATAAATTACGAATTGTTTACATACTTTACTAGTAGCATTAATTAATGGTTTTACTTATGAACAAAATAATTATAATGCATAGATAAATTCCTAGTAAAATCCTTGTATCCAATTGTAGATTACCAAATATTTTGGGATTTAATAAGTGAGCCCGTCAGCTACCAATAAGATAATGATTGTTACCACTCTAGCACTTGGCAGTGGACTACCCAGTGTGTTAAGATATTGCAACTAGCCTGACAAATATTTATTAAGTAATGAACAAAAATAGTGATATTCTTATTCTGAAATCTAGTATCTTGCAGTGGATTACCAAAAATGTAGTGCTTTTAGCAGCAAACATAACCATCTTCTGTAATCCCTCTTTTATTGGAATAAAATATGCTTTTATTTAGTAAACTGTTTTGTTATATATCATTTCCATTTCAAACTGTACCTAATAAAAGTGATATGTGCAAAACATGTCTGCCAGGAAATCATATGTGCAATCTGAGACTACGGACACAAACATAGAAGTCCATAGTGTCCACCCCTCTTCCCTAAGGCTAACAAATTTTCTATGCAAAAAATGTATGCAAGAAAGTGATATGTGCCAAATTTTACCATTGCATATGTAAAAATGTCTGCATGGAAATAATACGTGCAAAATCCGATCATTGCATTGTCCTCATGGAATTCATTTCTGTCACGCCCCGAACCCCAACGAGCTCGCGACATCCCCTGCTCCGGTCGAAATGATGCGACGTCCCAGGAACGTCGCCGACCCAACCCAAACATCAGAGCCACATGCGGAAGCGAATAACAAAACCCCGGACAAATAATGACGACAACGGGGTAGAACAACAGAACAATCCAGCAACCACATATTCATACAACACCAAATATACATACATCATATTACAGACATAAATACATACTAACATCCTCAGTCACCGTTTAAACAAAAGTTCAGGGGTTTGGTTATCTTAACTTCACTATCGGATAACCCAAGTTATACAACCCCTAAAACACCCTAGGGAAAAACCTAAGGGTCGCCCTCTTCCATTCGGCTTCGGAATTTCTGGCTTGAATCTCTGGAACTCACCTGCAGCTCCACTGGGCACCAACAGCAGCTCCCCGGACTTCCAAAAAGAAAAGGCGCACTTCCCGGGTTTAGGGCCGGGGGTCTGAAAGTGGCGGTTATACAACCGTGAGACGAATCTCAATAAGTGTACAACCCCAAACCCCACGTAGGAACTCACGTACCGCCAGACGAAAACACACATAACACACAACGATCGGCTAAACTAACAATCACATGCGACCCTACCTGGAATCCATCACGCACGTTCCTGCACGTTAGACAATAACACAGCCAACACATCACGGCAAGGAATCACAGACGCACGCGTGCCTCAATTATAAGACAGAAACCACTTGGGCACGTCCCATACCGTGCCTAGCAGTTTCTACCCCATAATTAAGCATCACATCGCGCGATACAAACACACTCGCACGCTACTCACACCATGCGTCACTTTCCACAATCCTTTCGCTTGTCTTGCCAAATCCCACTCATTCTCAACCTTTCCACCACTACCGCGCCCTCGTAAAACGCATCAGGCCAACGGTCTTCTGACCTCGTCAGGCATCGTCACCCCGTCGGGCCGGGCATCGTCACCTCGTCAGGGACGGCATCGTCCCGCGTAAACGTACACGCCTCAGGACGGAATCCTACACACACTTTCCTTCTACCGCGCCCGCGTAAAATGCATCAGGCCAACGGTCTTCTGACCACGTCAGGCATCGACACCTCGTCAGGCCGGGCATCGTCACCTCGTCAGGGACGGCATCGTCCCGCGTAACGTACACGCCTCAGGACGGACCTTTCCAACCAAACCACATTTCCATATCCTCGTTCCACTCAAACCACACTTACGCACGACCAGCACACGCACGGCCAAACACAATTCCACATTGCATGCACATTTCACAATTCACATACACTTTGCAAATATACATTCTCACCATGCCAGCACACCACACTTTCATACACATATAACACGCGATCCCGAAGCACTATCACACATTCTTGGCACGCGAACATATTGTGCAATCGCACTGCCATACCATCACACCTCACGGCCACACACACGGCATAGCACCACATCACATTCGGCCCAAGCACAAACTAGAACAAGCCAATGACAGCAAACTACACAATTAATCCGATAAACCCAATCAAGCCAATACATTTCCAATTAATCACACCATTCAACCCCGATCGATCCTCAACATCACAGTCCTAACCGAGCCTCCTAAACCTCGAATTTCCCTCGCCAATCAGTCCACAATCATCTAAACAACCAGCCATTAAACACAATCCACACAACCACGCACAAATTTCAATTCAAGGCACAATCCCATCAATTAATCCCACAATTCAGCCACGATCATTTCGCATCACCTTGGCCCCATCCAAGCCTACCAAACCATGCATTTTCAATCTCCCAAATCAGTCCATAACCTCCGAACAGCCAGCCCCGTTCTCAGCCTAAAACAGCCACGAAAACAGCCACAATTTCGCCTAAATCAAGTCCTAAACGAGCCTAGAAATACCCGAGGTCCTAAATGACATTTGGGGAAAACACTTACCCAAAAAGGCGAGACAGAACGGGGCTGGAACGGGCCGGGACAGCGGCAGCAGCGTCGCGGGCAATGTACGGACGGCGTGAACAGTGTGCCGTACGGACGCGGTGAACAGTACCACTCCCCGTACGGACACTGTACGGATAGGCTGGGAGGGTGGCCGGCGAGGTGCCGGTGACAGCCGCGGCGTCCGACGATCCGGCGTGAACGGTGATCCGTACGGACGGTGACAGTCTCCGTCCGCACGGCTATGCGATCTTCAGGCCGGACGGCGATGTCTAAGGCCGGACGGCCGGTGTCGGCCACGGACAGCGATCGGAGCTCGGCGAAGCTCGGCGACTTGTTTGCAGACCGGAAAGAGAAAAAGAGAGAAACAAGGCTGTTTTGGACAAAACCGGGCCGTGGTGGTTACGCAGGTGGAAATGGTTGATGGTGGTCTTCGGCTTGGTGGGGACACTCATTTGTAATGTCGTTCGGCGTGAACAAGACTTGGAAATGGCGTAAAACGTAATCTGCAGAACCAGAAACGTGAAGAAGAAGAGGAAAAAAATAAATGGGAAAATGGCCGAATGGGTCTGCACGAGAGAGAGAGAGAGAAGACTATCTAGTCAAATGGGTCAAAGATAGCTTAGTGGGATCCAAGTGTCACAATCTAGGCCCATTGGACAATTTTGCCCCTAATCCAAGGGCCCAAATTTGATCCAATCCAATAATTTAGGGGTAGAATGGTCATTTGCTCTTAACCATGATTGACCAGACCTGAGTTAAGCCTAACTCACCTTGGTTAATCCCAAAATTAATCCAAATTTCGGAATAAAGGAAAATAGGCCTAGGGGCATTTTCGTAATTTTCCGATCCCGAACCGAAATTCCAATTTTCGCACATACGTGTTCCATATGTGCGTGGCCAACATAATATGACGTCGGAATCGCGAAATTCATCGCGCAAGCCCTCGAAAATCCACGTCAAAGTCTCGGGAATAAAATAATATTATTTTTCCAATTTTTGTCGAAATTCCAATTTTTGGCCAAAACCACTCTGAATGTGCGTGGCCACCCCAAAATGACCTTGGCCGCGAAAAATAACCTCAAACGGCCTCAAAATCCAGCCTCGGTGCCCACAGGGGCAAAACCGTAATTTTTCCGGTCCCGGACCGAAATCCATTTTTTTGCAGAAATGGTTGGCCCCAAGGTTGGCCAAGCCAAAAACGTCATCGGCCGTCCAAAATTGTCACTTTCAAAATTCTCGATTCCCGGGCCCGAATTCTAAGAAATGACTAAAATTGAACAATCGCGACTTTAGCTTATCTCTGGCTAACGGGTGGCTCTTTGGAATTACGCGCTCTCGACCCGTGACCGACACTAAGTCAAATCACGTTTAAGTTTACTCCACCCGGGACGACCTCGGTTGTCATATAATTGCGAGGGTCTGTCGGTAGTTCCCTTCGGACACGATCAATCAAGTAGACTGGTCTCGGTTGGCTCAAAACATTCCCTCGTCAATCCATATGGTCGAAGATCGAACCCAGATCGAGTTCTTTGGTCGTGCGAACTCAATCCCGTAACGGCCCTACCCCTAAGGTTAGCATCCCGAGAATGCGCATTTCCGGGTGAGATCTCACTATAAGTGCATTGGCCTAAATATTCATTTCATGAATCCCGGGAAAAGGATCGAAAATTCAGACTGTTACAATTTCTGCCAAACATGTCTACTATTACAAAATATGTACAAAACATGTATTACAACTCATACATGCCTTTACACAAACAATGTCTACTAACACAGTCTATGGCAAACTCAGCACATCCTTTCCCTTTAGCTTTCCACATATGCGAGCTAAAATCACTAAAATCACACTAAGAGTAAAAACACGGGAAAAGTATCAAAAAAGTCCTAAACTTTTTGCTTTGGTGTCAATTCAGTTATAAACCTTTTTTTGATGCCAATTTAGTCCTAAACCTTTTGCATTGGTGCCAATTCAGTCCTAAACCTTTTGTCTTTATGTCAATTCAGTCATTCCGGCCAATTTTGGCCGGATTTTGCTGACGTGGATGCCGATCGGCCACTGGCGCTGACGTGGACAACTTTTAATAATATTTTAATATTTTTTGAATTTTTATTTATTTATTTTTCTTTTTCTTTTTTTTTTCCTCCCTTCCCTCCTTCCTCTAGCCGGTTGCCGGACTAGGGATCAGCCACCTCGCCGGCCACTGGCGAGGCTCGCCCTCGCTGGATGGTCGTGAGGGCGGCCTCGTGCTGGACGAGGCCCGACCTTGCCAGATCTGACGAGGTCGGGCCTCGCCTAGCCATGGCGAGGTTCGCCCTCGCCGGGCGAGTCCCGAGCCCTTGCCAGAGGCCTTCGACCTCACTGCCTTCGGTGAGGTCGGGCCTCGCTTGGCCACAGGTGAGGCTCGAGCCCTCGTCGGAGGCCGCGAGGTCGGAGGCCTTTGGCGAGAGCTTGAGTCTCGCCAGTGGTTGGGCAAGGCCTAACCTAGGCCTCGCCGGATCTGGCAACGTCAAGCCTTGCCGGCGGGTGGGCGAGGTCGACCTCGCCGGCTTCTGGCCTCTGGCCGATCGCCAGTTCAGCAACCGGCGGGAGAAAGGAGGGAGGGGAGGGAAAAATAAATAAATAAAAATTCCAAAAAATATTAAAATATTATTAAAAGTTATCCACGTCAGCGCCAGTGACTGGCTGCCGGCCGGTTGACGTCCACGTTAGCAAAATCCGGCCAAAATTGGCGGGAAGGACTGAATTGACACAAAGAAAAAATGTTTAAAACTAAATTAGCACAAATGCAAAAGGTTTAGGACTGAATTGGCACAAAAAAAAAGTTTATGACTAAATTGGCACCAATGCAAAAGGTTTAGGACTGAATTGGCACCAAAAAAATGTTTAGGACTAAATTAGCATAAATACCAAAAGTTTATGACTCTTTTGACACTTTTCCTATAAAAACACCTAGGACACAACCAAAATTATCTTCAATCTGAAATTTTTTTTCTTGAGCTTTGTCGCATCTCTTTCACACATTTTAATTGTGTCTTGAGGGCTCTCACCTCAGCTTCCATGAAACTGTCATTATTATCATGATGGATGGACACAGTGCTCCCCAGAAATTTTTTTAACACAATATTTGCCGATTGAGTGATTTTAGCAAATCCGCATCTTGCTCCAAATTTATTTCTTCGACAATTATGATATTTTCTTCTCCGATTCTCCTTTGTTTTTTCTGTTTGCAAAGGAGATCTTAGGCCACAAAATCAAATCACAAACGTATCATTGTCGATTGGAAAGACAGTTGTTCTTGATTGCGACAACTCCGTTGATTTTTTCGTGGATCTCGATGTCGTTGGAGCCTCTCCGGGGTCCGAATTTTATACATCAGATGTCAGAAAGCTAACCAGTGGCTTGGCCAGGACGATTCGACAGCCGGTCGGCATTGAACTTTCATACTTAGTAATAGGACTAGACAGTTGGCGCATTGATCGCCTTGTCGCAGACCCCAAGCAAATCTTGGACGTGCATAAAACGTGGGCACTTTCCACGGGTGGGTCCATATCAAAAGCGACCACACCCATACATTAGAGCTAAGTTAGCTACTCATATTTGAGGGCCCATCAAGTAATAGCCGCAAGGCGTCGAAATGATATTTTCATTCCTTTATACTCGGATTGTTTGCCTTAATTAGCAAATCAGTAAGCCAGTTGGGAAAACTCCGTCGTTGCTTGTTCTTTTGGGAGCGCTTGAACAAATTCTAGACCTGTATGATGGACACATTTGCTCAAATTTTAAGATTCATTTGATTTCCTGTCGGAGGTTAGGAGAATGCCTGGGTTTGTGCTCACTTCCACTTGTTTGTTGATTCTTTAGTTATTCATACCAATCCTTCTGAATCACAGTAACACAATTTAATGACTTAGTCTCTTTTTTTGTCACACAAATTTCAAAATTTATATTATGTGCTTGGTGAATCATCATGTTAGAAAAATAAGTTGATATGGATTACCAAAAGCTGGATTATCTTTTGCTCCTGCTGTTGGGTAGGTCAATTATTAATATCTAAAACTTTGTAGCTCAAGGGTTGTGGACACAGGGACAGGGTTTGCCATATAAAGTTTTCAGTAAATTGGGGTAGGCTTGATTGGTTTTGTCGTTGCCGGTGCTTGTTATTGTTTGCTGGATCGTTTTGTTAAAAGCAATAGTAAAAGTGTTTCAAATCTCTATGGATGATATTCAAATTGTTTTACGTATGCCACTGAAAGAACGAGAAAAGAAATTATGTTCTCGAATGCTTATATCAAATGTAAAACTGTAGTAGTTTACACTACCGGATATAGGCTACCATCATAACCAATAAAGAACCTTTCTGAATTTATTTATTTATTTTTTGGTTATTTGTGTTCTGGATAAATGCATGGAATGTCTGAGGGAAAAGTTTCAAAGAGGGGACAGACAAGTTGGATCGCACTGATTTTTTCTGTTTTTTGGGTACTTTCAGGTCACAAATTACCTAATACTGGAGTTTCTAGGCTATCATGCACCAGAATAACTCACCCCTTGTAACGTAGATGTTGGAGTAAACTGATCTTTTAGGGTTCAGTGTAGGAGAAAAAGACACAGGATGCTTTCCTTATAAAGTCCTCATCTCATTTTGATACTTGTTTACTCTTTTAGCAAAAGAAATATTCAGGTATCTCGGTGCAATTGCTCATTGAATCTTTCCACACTCCATAGTATTTGTGGGGAGATCCAAGATAAAGAAAGATTGAGTTCCAATCATAAGAAAATCACTACTAATATTCTCAGTACCAAAAACCAAGTGAACTGGAAAATTAATATGGGAATGAGGATTAGCACGTTTTGAATTCTAACCCAAACGGACTCATCTTCTCTTCCATGATGTTATGTAGACGTGTCGCCATGGGAGGACTGAGATTGTTAACCCAGTCACCGACCTCTCCTTTCCTAAAGTAGCTTCTGTTCTCAAAGTTTGGCATGAATTTGCCAGATTTGTTCACCTCTAGGTCCTTCAACTTCCCCAAGCTACACGTTTCAGCTATCTCTTGAATCACACCTTTCTTCTCTTGCCCCATAAGAATGGAAGCCCCACAAACTCTGCCACCTTCTTCACTTGTGCTACAACATCTTCCTTCAAGTCCTTGTACCTCAAAAACAACACCTTTTGTGGCTTCTCCAAGCTCTCTTTCCAATACCCCCTGTGTGATCCCAAAAGGGTCCAAACCCTGTTTTTCCCTTGCAAAAGAAGTCAAAATGCTCTTCCATTGACCTCTCCGGTTGATTCTCTGACCGCACCGGAGACTTGAAAAAGTGCCACGACGAAACCATAGTATCTAGTGGATTACGACAAATATAAATAATTTGGCAATTCGATGGCATGGTGCCATGGTGGCCCAAGACGAAAGAGTACATTAAACGCTCTTAAAAAAATTTGACTTGGCCAACCTATCTTCGTACATCCTGACAACGAAAGCCAGCACACTAGAAAAGCAACCGTCTATACTACAGCAACCTTTCTTGCAAACTCAAGAGTCAGGGGTTGGTCGAAATAGTTCTACTTGAAAATTCAGTTAATTTAGGTTAGATCAAGAGGTGTCAATAGTTCGATTTGGGATTCACTAATACCCGAACCATACCAAAAATGGAAAGATTGTCCAAAAAATTCTAAACCAATTGTACTTTTGTCGATTCAGTCCTAAACATTTTTATTGTGCCAATAAAGTTGTAAACCTTTTTGCGTTTTGCCAATTGAGTCCATCCGATCAATTTTAATCGGAAATTGCTAACGTGGACGCCAACTGTCCTACATAGCACGGTCAGTAGTGATGTGAACAATTTTTAATAAATTCTTAATATTCTTTCAATTTTATTTTTATTTTTTATTCAACTTTCTTATCTTTTTTTTCATCCCGTCTTCTTTTTATCCAGTCGCCGAGCCTCAGCGATGGCCGGCGACTAACCAAAGGCGAGAGCCGATAAGGTTGGGCAAGCCTTGCCTACCCCTGGCAAGGCTCGAACTCACTAGATCTGGCAAGGTCGAGCTTCGCCCAACCACTATTGAGGCTTAACCTTGCTAGATTTGGCAAGGCTCGCCCTCGCCATTGCTAGCCAAGTTCAGCCTCGCCATGGCTAGGCGAGGCTCAAATTCGCTAGATCTAGCGAGCCTCGACCTTGCCGCATTTAGCAAGGCTTGCCGTCACCCGCCCTTGGCAAGGCTGGACCTCAACCCCGCTAGGCGAGGCTTGACCCCCGCCGAGGGTCGAGCCTCACTAGTGGTAGGGCGAGGTCGAGCCTTGCTAGGGGCGGGCGAGGCTCGCCCTCACTAATGGCCGACAGGAGCAAGCTTTGTCAGAGGCCAACGAGGTCGACCTTGCCGGCCCTCGCCTCTGCCCTGTCGCCGAGGCCCAGTGACCAGCTAGTGGAAGAAGGGAAGAAAAAAAGAAAGAGAAAGAAAAAATGAAAAAATAAATAAATTTGAAAAAATATTAAAATATTATTAAATATTATCCACGTTAGCGCCAGCAGTGCTATATAGGACAATCAGCATCCATGTCAGCGATCTCTAGTCAAGATTAGCCGGTTAGACTCAATTAGAAAAACTTGAAAATGTATAGGATTCAATTGGCACAATTAAAAGGTTTTGGAGTGAATTAGCAGAAGGCCAATAGGTTTAGGATTTTTTGGACAGTTTTTTCTACCAAAAATGGACGGCTGCATGCTTTTTTGTGACCCGAACCAAAAACACGATTCAGTTTGGGTACTTTTTTTTGGTGACCTTCCTTTGTAACCATCCTCTTTTTCTCTCGCCCCCAATGTCGTTGGTGACCGCTGGCCTATCTTTGAGCTCGATGGCAAGAACCGAGCCGCCTAGATCCACTTGGTCACGTCTTTATATCTCTCCTCTTCCCCCTCCCCGCCTCTGGAACTGTCCTTCCCAGGGCCAACCGAACATATCAAGCTCTTTCTTAAATAAAGGAATAATTTGTCTGAGAATCTACCCTATTCAAAACACAAGGCTTGTATTGTCTTCTCACGTCCATCATTTTTTAATTTGCTTCCTCCATTTGAGCACTCACCTCGTCCCCAAAACCAAACCCAAATCAAATCCCACATTCGCGAGCTCAAACCATATAGAGAGATAAAGAAAATGTCAAGAATCATCGACAAGAATGAAGAGACCTTCCACATGGAAGGAGGAGGCAACAAGTAAGACAAGCAGTGAAGGACAAGCACAGGTCGAGCACAAGAAAGGCCTCACCAACAATATCAAGGACCAGCTTCACAGCGATAACATCAGGCGAGGGCCGGAGGAGCGGCGATGAGACAAAGGGAAACTGAGATTGTGTTCGAGATGCACATGAGGAGAACGATTTTGGAGTGTGTTCTTGGCGATGGAAGTGCAGACGACAAGAGAAGGAGACATTCTGGGATGCTTCACGTTCTTCGGAATGTGGTTCCGAACTGAACCAAATCGAAATTATAACGATATCTATTCTTCACCTATTACCCGAACCGAAAGGAGACCCAAACCGAAAATACCCGAAATTTTCAGATCGGGTCGGTTCAATTCGGATAGATTCGGGTATTTTTTATGCCCCTAGTTAGATCCATGTATGCCGAGATCGGGCTACTAGTCCCCATAAGAAAGCAAATATAATTATGAGAGGTGTAGCCACAGGTAAGAACGAGCTTTCTAGCGGTAAAACCTGGTGGCCCCGTGAAACCAATGCTAATTGTTATAGTCTCACCTAATTCCCATCTACCTCTCCACAATTGTAATTGCGGTCCCATTTTTGCGCGTATTGGAATTAATCCACCTCCTCGGTTTAGGGCAGATTATCGGCAACAAGATGGGAGATTTTCTAGTGGGAAGCTATCAGAGATTGCTCTACTTACAAGATCATTCTATGCATTTGTACTGAGAAGCACAGATTTCACAAAGACCAAGTTTGTCGCACTTCGAAAAATAATGGGTTAGAAAAAGGGAAGAGAAATAATGAGACCAACATATAACTCCGTTCAAGATAAAATGAATCCTCATATTTTTAGCGATGTGATTGGTTTTACTTGATGCGAGGACTGTAGAGTATACCTATACAAGTTAGCGTTCTTTCGCTATACGTGCACCAAGCATGTGTTTCATATTTTATGCATAGAATTCCTTACGCAAATCAAGGGATAAGAACAGCATGAGTGTCAAAAATTTTGTACAATGCTCAATTGAGTACCATAACTTTTTTTCACTTACTTAAATGCCACAAATTTAAAAAATCGATCACTTAAGTGCCATCGGCGATTTATCTCTCTAGAAAATCCAACATGTCATTAAAATAAATTAAACCATCTGGCGTAGCGCATTGGCAAGCCGAAGTCAGCAATTGAGATGCTAAATGATATCGCAAAACTCATCTAATTAAAGAACACTAGCCTTACTTCAACAAATTGGAGCAAAACCCAATTTTCATCTTCAAGAACCCTAACCCTAACCGAACCCATTTCCAATTCTTCACATTGGGGCAAATCATCTCATCAAATTCGCAACTCTCTATCGACCAAGATTCGTCGTGCGACAAGCCTATGTTTTCCCTCCATGTTGTTGCCTTTTTAGTCTATGTCCAGTGAGAGAGGACGACGAGCAACAAAAAACTCAACGGACAGATAGTGAGCGAAAGTGAAGATCATAGTGTTAAGGACGATCAAAGCCCTAATTTGCGATTAGAGAGAGAACCATTTGGGATTTTGGGCGTACTAAGATTCAAAGACGAACAAGAGGAAGAGAGTGTGAGTGAGAGCTCGATTTGATTTAGAGACGAAGTGTTAAGGAAGATCGAAGCCCTAATTTGTGATTAGAGAGAGAGATCGATGGGGATTGGGCATACCAAGATTCAGAGATGAACAAGAGGAAGTGCAAGTGAAAGGATGCCATCATTTGAGAAAGAGAGACGGAAAGAAACAAAGTCCTTTCTCTCCAAGTGGACAAAGATTTCCACGCTGGACTTCCATTTATTTTAAACATTCCACATCGGATTGAAAAATTAAGTAAAAAATCCACGTAGGACGATTTGCCGGAAACGACACTCAATTAAACAATTTTACTCTGATGTGGCACTTAAGTGAGAGAAAAAAAAGTTATAGCACTCAAGTTAGTGCCATACGAATGTTAGAGCACTCTCGCTATTCGTATCCCTGCAAATCAACTATTGAAAATCACTTATCCAAACCCCCGACTTCCTAAGAACGAGGGAAATTTGCTAAAAGGACAATCCCTTCACCTGTATACATTTTTGTAATTTATCCTAAAGGGAAACACTCGATCCTTACCATTCTTATACCACAAGTATACCATGTTCTATGGTCATCCTTTGTACATTTGCCACTAGACGTCATAGATTGAAAATGTTCAGTATCTCGAAACCACCTTTCCTAAAAGATGATACTCACGTCTCTCTTCACATTGATGATGACAGAAGAAGTGACAAACTTACTTTTTCTCTTTGGTTCCACAGGCAATTTGAAGTGACTGCCACTAATATGGGCAAAAGGACATCAAAAGTGCCACAATTTGTGTACGGAGATCACTTTGGTGTCATAACTTTTTTTCGGATCACTTTGGTGCCAACTTTTTTGAAAAACGATCATTTTAGTGCCAATGCTGACATGGCTCGCTGGAAATCCGATGTGGCGCTGACACGGCTCGCCGGAGAGGTCCAGTCAGCATTAAAAACCAAAAACGACGCCGTTTAGCCCGCTGACGTGTACTTTTTTTTAAAAAAATTAAATTATATTTATTAAAAAAAAAAAGGTTGCAGCAGCGGCGAGAGAGGGGTCGGCGACCCTCGCCGACCACTGCGCCCACCACCGCCGGCCCTCCCCGGCGGTGGTGGGTTGGCGGCAGCAGCGGCGAGGCCTCCCTCGCCGCTGCTGCAACCTTTTTTTTTTTTATTTTAAATTATTATTATTTTTCTAAATATTAAAAAATTCGAAAAAAGCCACGTAATTTCCACATGTACAAGTCAAACCATTTTTTTTTAATATAAATGCCAGGTCAGCTTTTGGCCGGAATTTTGGCCGGAGTCACTAAAGTGATCTATTTTCCTTCGACTTGGCACCAAAGTGATCCGAAAAAAAGTTATGGCACCAAAGTGATCTCCGTACACAAGTTATGGCACTTCTGGTGTCCTTTTGCCCACTAATATGGGTTGGCCCTAATTGTGTGGGACAATTGCAAATTCTAATCGCATCTAGCCAGCGTAGTATGTGCTATCAAATAAGTGCAGACACTTCGTGTATGATACTCAAGTTCAGTTCTACCATGGAATATCTTGGCTTTACATCCAGTCCCTATGACAATGTCCTTTTTGTTCATTCTTGTTACTTGCTTCAATTGTCGTCCACAGAAAATGGAAAAAACATGAAGTTCGATAGTTAACGTCGAATTCGGGGGATGATACTTTCGGCCCTCTCTTCTCAAAATCATTCTCGTGAATGAATTTGTCAAAATTGGAAAATTGTTTATCTTTCACTAATGAGATGTTTTACGGAAAATTACCAAAAAAGTCCAAAACCTATCAATTCAGTTCTAAACCCTTTAATTGTGCCACATTAGCACTGATCGTGCCACGTAGGATGGTTGGCGTCTACGTCAGCAATTTTCGACAAAATTGGCTGGATGAAATTAATTGGCAAAATGTTAAAAGATTTAGGATTCAATTGGCACAATCAAAAAGTTTCGGACTGAATTGGAAAAAGTGCAATAGATTTATGACTTGTTTGGTAATTTTCCCGATGTTTTACTATGCAAAGTTTGCTAGGTGCAAGTTAATATTATGTGTGCACTTTATGTTAAGTAAGTAGTTTATCTAGAGGTGGAAAAAAGAAGAAGAAAGTAATTACCTAAGGGTTAATACCACGAAAAACCCTAAACTGGTATACCTGTGATAATTTTACCCCGAACTAATTTTTTGACTATCAAAAATCACAAACTGGTACACTTGTGACAAATTTACCCCAAACTATTTTTTACCATAAAAAACCCCACACTGGTACACTTGTGACAATTTTACCCCGAACTAATTTTTTGACCACAAAAAACCCCAAACTGGTACATCCGTGACAATTTTACTCCAAACTAATTTTTTAACCACTAAAAACCCTAAACTGGTACATTTGTGACAAATTTACCCTTCGTTAGTATCCATTAAATTAGATTAATATCACGAAAAATCACAAATTGATAAACTTGTGACAAACGGTGGGGTAAAACCCCAAACTGGTATACCCATCAACTACCACATGTCATCAAATTTAGCAATTTGACAGTAAAATTTAACGGAAACTAACAGAGGGTAAATTTGTCGCAGGTGTACTAGTTTGGGGTTTTTAATGATCAAAAAATTAGTTCGGAGTAAAATTATCATAGGTGTACCAGTTTTGGGATTTTTGTGGTAAAAAAATTAGTTCGGGGTAAAATTATCATGTGTACCAGTTTGGGGTTTTTTGTGATAAAAAAAATAGTTTAGTGTAAATTTGTAACAGATGTACCAGTTTGGGGTTTTTTTGTGGTATTAATGCATTACCTAATGATCTTTGAGATACAGTTGCCCGTTACACTAATCAAAACAAATTATCGTAAGATCAATCATCGATAACTCGATAATATTACATACCCAAACAAAGTAATGCTAGACCTATCTCAATAGTTTATTTTAAGAAGCAATGGCAATGGGGAGAAAAAGAAAAGAGTTGGTAGAGGGTGACAATTCTAAAAGAGTAATTATAGCATACACCGCTGGTGTAAAAGAGGTTTTACTCAAGCAATCTTAAACATCATTGATTTGAGAGTGAATAGTTACAATCCTTTAGTAAATAATGGACAATGCTCTTTGGTGTAAACTTTTCTTTACACTAACGGTGAATGGTCTGCATTTCCTATAACTTATCTAATAAACATCATTCCAAGAGGACTAAGCCTTATCTAATACTCAGAGGTAAAGTTCATATTTACAGCAATATTTGAGGGGCAATTTTCTTTTGAGCTTTGACAATGATTTCATGCTTCAATGTGGTTGCAAAATATATGGTTGGAAAGCTCCTTATGTCTAGTTTCTAAGGCAACAAGTTTCATGTAATTTGGAATATTCTAGGGAAAGTTATAGTCAAATTACGGAGTGCTGCTCAACTTACTTGAGAACGAGTTTTTACAATGTTCATGATTTTATTGAATCCTATGCATTGTTAGTTATTTCTAGGGGATATGTCATACGTACGGACCATGAGGATATGTACCCTCCCATGAACTTATACGCAATTTTTGTTTTAATTAATTAATTAATGCGGGATTTGATAAGAATGTGATCATTTGTGTAGAAATCTATTTAGTCATTTATTATGGAGTGGACAAGATTATTACCTTTAAAGCTTTGGCCTTCCTGTCCATATCACGAATATGCTAATTCTATTTCAACCTAGCTCTATCTGCAGATGCAAGATTCGATATGATCTTGTATAATATAGTACTCGTGTTAATAAAAAGATCAATGAATTGTAACAAGATATGCACGAATGAAAATGCTCAAAATGGACCGACGTAAATAAAGGGAAAAACAATCGAAGCGCAATTAAGTTCCCTTTAATAAGTATTCACCTTTTAAGGGTCGGGAGCGTCGCCTGCAACCGATGGTAAGTTTGCGAGCTTCGGCTTCATCGTTCTTGCAGTAGGGTTTGGGTTAAACTTGCAGAGAACGAGTTGACTAAGAAGCACTAGTTGGATCCATCATGGCCAAGAGGTCAATTGTTTTGTTTCCCTCATCTATTTTATGATGCGTTCCACTAGAAAAAACAACAAATAATAACACGCGATAAGAATTGCTCAACAGTAATAATATTCAAGCGTAAAGAGGGATTGATTTGCACTTGAACTTGCGAGAATAAAGTGAATTTTTAAGTGAATTTTAGGCTGGCTAGTTTAAGAATTTAGGGATAAGTGCACTAGAAGTTCTAAAACTTATCACGAAAGTGTAATTAACTCCTAAAAACTTTCAAAAAGTGTAATCAAGTCCTAAAACTTGTTACAAAAGTGCAATCAAGTCCTAAAACTTATCGCGAAAGTGCAATCGAGTCCTAAAACTTTCAAGAAATGCAATCAATAGAAGGACTTGATTGGATCAATTTGACAAGTTTTAGGATATGATTGGACTTTTCGAAAGTTTTAGGGCTCAATTGCACTTCATGACAAGTTTTAGGACTTAATTGCACTTTTTTTAGAGTTTTAGAACTCAGTTGCACTTTCGTGACAAGTTCTAGGACTTCGAACGTATTTATCCTAAAAATTTATTATCTGGCCAAAGTACATAAATGATAATATAGATATCTTACCAAAATATGGTTCTTCCGATGTTTGAGAATCATTCATTTTTTTAAATCTTAGCGTGAAAATATGTGACTCAACTTTGTTTTCCTTCAAATGCTTATCCTCTCGTTAGTGATATTTCTTCCTTATCTAGGCAACCAAGGTCATAGGCTAATTAAGACACTCGGTAGATGGAAAACTCATAGCTGTCACCTTGTATAAATTTTGCTAATTAGAATCCACGAGAAAGATATGCTTCTACAAACTGAATTCGAAACAATCATGTAACATTAATTGTTGAACACGTAAATCGACACATGAGTAAAATATTCATTACGCGAGTTGCATGAGAAATTTCTAGTGTCATTTGGCCATCGTGCATGGGTGCGCTCGAGCTAATGTATCACCAGTCCGATACAAAGAGTATCGAGGAAGCATAAATCCGATACAAAGAGTATCGAGGAAGCATAAAATGGTGCTAAATATAGTTTCATCCGATATTCATCGATTAAAACCATTTTAAGATATGCATCAAGTTTCTTAGAATTTTTTAAGCAACTTATATAGTGTTAGTAAATGTATAAAAATTTATGACAATCTAGCTTATAGTTTTACTATCGATCTACAGCAAACATTGAAATCGTCAAAGTTCGTAAGCAAGATGGATTCAGCTAGGCTTCTTATTTTCTTATTCTTTGGTTCAACATATCTTCTTTATGCTTCTTGATTTGCATGCACTAAATCAACCACGAATGGGGATTTTGTCCATAATCTAGCATTTTTGGAAGGTGATTAATTAGTTGATATAGGAAAATCAAATAATTAAGAAAATATGGAAAAAATAATCATTCCTTTCAGTCAATGGCTTCAATTGAACAGATACATTAAAAGTACAACACTATATATGTTCAGAATAGGCAAAAGCCTGTATATGCTAATGAAATACACTCTTAACTTTTAGGAACAATTTCCATTTGAGTATTGAAGAACCAATGAAACAATCAATATTAACAATTGGGCGATGTACGACGGCTCAAACAATAACAAAGATTAAGTGATAAATAATAGTAGTGCCGTCGTATGACAATGGAGCCTACAATTATAGAACGACGTACTTTAGAGGATATTGTGAAATGATTAGAAGAAAAAAAGGGATGGTAACTAGAAATTAACACAAAATTCTCATTATGATCGACCCTCGCTTATATGGTGGTTCAACTTTTTAATGCACCTGATTGACACTCTAATATGTGCTTTGCTTCCTTGATGAGCCTAACACGCCATAGTAATACCATAAAAGGTGATTATTAAATTATCATCAACGGCTAACTATTTCCGTTAGAGAAATGGATAGGATAACCTGCAATTTCAAGATAATCCTAGGCATTAAAGTTATTTCATGTTCATTTATGCATGAGATCACGTAACGTCGAGAGGTCGAATTAGTGTCATGCAAGATGTACGTGCGCATGGCCGGCTATTTGAGTGATTATAAGAAAGAGGTTGTAAATGTTATGACATGCCTCCATATTCTAATCTCCATTAGGTCTACTTTTACCGAAGAACACTAGGAAGATATCCATTCAGTGAAAGCATAACATCAAACAAAATTCGAACAATACAATCAAGCCGGGCCAAATTGATTTTGACTCCTGTTTTCTTAGTTGATTCAAGCAAATGATGTGACTTTGGAAGAGTCGAGGAGAGTACATATTTATTAATGTGTACTATACATACGTTTTACTTCTCCCGGTGGCTAGATAGACTCTCCACAGCCAATATGTACAAGTTTATTCCGACAAATGATACAATATGAATGAAGAACATCTATTAAGCACGTGCAAATTAATCATAAATCATCCTTAGATATGAGATAAGCAATTCTATAAGATCGCGAGGCTCGCAAAAGTTGAGCAGATGGTTCATCTAGTATAAACATATAAATGAAGCCATGGAGTTTTTAAGTTCCAAATCGTCTTTATTAACCTCACATAGATAGAACAACCATACTCATACTGAAAACTGGATCAAGCATAAAATGTAAAGACTTAAGGATTTTGGGTCTCTTAACAAGAACTTAATTAACTCAAAGCATCTTAATCTCATGGCCTACATATAATTATAGGTCGGAAGTCCCAGTTGGTTCTTGAGCTCTTCATACTTTTGCTGTTGTTCCACATACACCTCCGTTAGCTCGTCCTTCTTTTTCTTCAGTTCCACATATTCAGCTGCATCAAATATCGATCAACTACATTTTTTTAATTTCTCCTTCGATACGCGTGCACGTAGAGAGAGAGAGAGAGAGAGAGAGAGAGAGAGAGAGAGAGAACCTTGTTTGGATACGATTATATGAGAAAAGAAATCGAGTTTTCGCTTTAATTCGTCATTTTCGTCTTGGAATAAATAGTGCTGTCGTTCCCAATAGTACATTGTCATGGTGTCCCTTCCTACGTCGTCCTATATACATCAACCAAGAAAAATTCAAAATCATTAGATGCTTGCATCTGCATCATCTCGAATGTTAAATCTAAAGAGCACACTAAATGAACATAAATCGGTGGAAGAATCAGATCGATGGCTAACTTCAAGAGATTTCACTATCTGTTCCAGTTGCATTATTTGATAAATCTCTTTGGGATGAAAGATTTCATCGTGCTCCGTGCTTGCCATTGTCCTGGAAGACACAAAAACAAAAGAAAATTGAAAAAAAGTCACCACTTTTTTTTAAAAGGCACCACTTTATATACATAAGAATCAGAATATTAAGATAACTGAAAATCGAATATCTCTCCACCATTTTTACCATTTCTGTGTTTTTTTGCCCATTTCTTTTCCGACCAGCACTTTCAAATGAAATGTCTAGGTCAAGAAAATGGGCATGGTCGTCCATGTCTAACATTTTGAAACGTGTTTAAAGGGTTTTACATTTACAAGCACCTCTTACGCTTCTGAGGGTTGATGTTAGAGTTTTGAGAGCTTTGTCCTTCCATTCTCTGGCTTGTTGGAGATAATGGAGTCATCCCTGGGGAAATGGTTCTCTTGTTGTTGTTGTTGGAGTTGTTGAAGCTCTCCATTTATCACTTCAACAAAAAGATTGCCCTATAACAATGAACGATAAGTTAGCACAAAAGAAATGAAAGTCTCACAATCATTCTCAAAAAAGAGCAAAAGAAAAGAGCAAACTAGTTAGTAAGAGACACTGGGATTTGTTTGTTTACTCACACCAATTACGAAAAATGAAAGAGAGAAATATTAAAGTAGTGAGCATCTAAAGTGGGTTTGGCCTATTATTTATAGGAGAGACTAATGAGTCTTAAGCTACCTGGAACCAGTGTGATTGGACGGTGGGCCCATCTCCTATGCATTTTCCAATATTGCATGATAAATTGATGGTGTAGTTTCATTTTCAAAAAAAGGAAGAACTTTCCATTTCTTTCGAAAATCCCTCAAGAACCCCTGCATCACAACATAAGTTCTTGGTCATTTTTGTCACTATAGCATGGCCAAATTGGCATGCATGCTGTCAAAACTCAATTTTTGGAGTTACCGAGTTTGCCTTGAATATATCTACAAGAGAAATCATTATCGATGGGGATTAAAAGGCTGAGCCAAGAAGGGAATTTTAGGATATATCATTTTGGGAAATATCTATGAGGAGGCTTCCATCCTTGTAACTTGCTTCAATTGACGTATGCAAAAATGAAAAGAACATGAAGTTTAATAGTTAACGTTGGATTTGGGGATGATACTTTTAGCCCTCTCTTCTCAAAATCGTTCTTGTGAATGAATTCGTCAAAATTGGAAAATTGTTTATCCTTTCACCAATAAGATGTTTTAGAAAAAATTACCAAAAAAGTCTTAAACCTATTGCACTTTTGCCAATTCAATCCTAAACCCTTTAATTGTGCCAATTGAGTTCTAAACCTTTTCACGTTCTGCCAATTGAGTCTATCTGGCCAATTTTGCTAGAAACCACTGACGTAGATGCTAGCTATCCTAAGTGGTATGGCCGGCAATGACGTGGACAATTTTAATATTTTATTTTCGATTTTTTTATTAAATTTTGTTTTTTTTTCTTTTCTTCTCTTTTCCTTCTTTTCTTTTTTTTTTAATTGTGGCCGACGAGGGGTGCGGCCCTCGCTCGGATCTGGGCAAGGCCATTGTGTTCGCGAGAGAGGCCAGCCTCGCCCAACTCTAGGCAAGGGGGCCTTGCCCTAGGCCGTGGTGGTCTGGGCAAGGGCCCATGACCCTCCCCTGCTACTGGCAAGGGCTTTGCGGTCGGTGAGGGCCTGGCAATCCTCACTTGCCGGAAAAAAAAGAAGAAAAGAAAAAAAGAAATAAAAAATTTGAAAGAATATTAAAAAAATACTAAAATTGTCCACATCAGTGCTGACCATGCCACGTAGTACGACTGCGTCCACATCAGCGATTTTCGGTAAAATTGACTGGATGAACTTAATTGGCAAAACGTGAAAGAATTTAGAACTCAATTGACACAATTAAAAGTTTATGAGTGAATTGGCAAAAATGTAATAGGTTTATGACTTTTTTGGTAATTTTCCCATTGTTTTACTATGCAAAGTTTGTTATTCTATCTATTTTTAACTAGCCGCAAGTTGATATTTACGTGTACACTTTTTGTTATGTAAGTAGTTGATCTAGCTGTGGAAAAAAACAAAGAAAGTAATTACCTAATGGTCTTTGGGATATAGTTGCCCGTTACATTAATTAAATCAATTTATAGTAAGATCAATCAATGATAACTCGATAATATTACATATCCGAACAAAGATTAGTTTTTTTCAAGAAGCAATGGCAATGGGGAGAAATAGAAAAGAGTTGGTGGATGGTCAATTCTAAAAGAGTAATTATAGCATATGTCACGCCCCGAACCCTAACAGGCTCGCGACACCCCTACGACGGTCGTATTGAACGCGACGTCCCAGGACGCGTCGCCGACCCAAACGAAGCATGCAAAGACATATGCAAGCGGAAGCAAAAATCGAATACCCCTGACAAGAAACATTCAAAGAGGGGTAGCAAAAAGGCACGTACTCAAAACATTTCATACATTGGATATTACTTACAACCTTCACATTTACACCACCTTAAACTAGGCTACTAACATCGAACCACGTTCATAGAAAAGGGCGGTAGTTGGGTAGCCTAACTTCACTATTAAAAAGGGCATCCAAAAAGGGGTGAAGCATCAAAGTCCATTACCACTCCCGGTCTCCGAACCGCACGTGACAACTGTTCGACACTCCAAGCCTGAAAATGTTTAACAACGGGGATGAAATAAATCTCAATAAGCAGACTCCTAAACCCCACATAGGCCAATGCGTATCCCAGACGAGTCTCCGCATGCAATCTAACAATCAACAGATTAGAATTCATATAACGTACTTACCTCGCCTCAATTCACACGTCAACTCTACATATTAGTCAATTCACATTAATACAATAACATCCCGTATATATATCACAATCACTCGAGTACCATACACACGTACATTCACCCAATTCAACCAAATACATTACACATGCGCATCCATCCAACTTTCTCACGATCCGGGTCAACACCCCCCAGGTCCTTTCTCGCCACCGGCGTCAACACGCTCTAGGCTGGCAGCCCTCCAATCAATCCAAGCTTTGTCCCGCGTCAACACGCCTCAGGACCTTTCTCACGACCCGGGTCAACACCCCACAGGTCCTTTCTCACTTTCTCACGACCCGCGTAAACACGCCTCAGGTCAGCCCTCCGATCAATCCGGGCTTTGTCCCACGTCAACACGCCTCAGGACCCTTCTCACGACCCGGGTCAACACCCCACATGTCCTTTCTCACAACTCGAGTCAACACCCCACAGGTTGGCAGCCCTCCGATCGATCCGGGCTTTTCAAGCAAACACACACGCCACATAATTCAATCCATTCCACGTCAATCACATATTCAAACAACGCCATAATATGCTCAATCACCACTCATTCCAATTAATCCACGCAAGTATCAAATTCATCACAACTTCCACAAAATGAGCCATAATAAATTAAGCGCACATGAGTCCCGATAGGGCATCGAACTCAGGCCCCAACTTAGCACGTCCAACACATATTCAAGCATTAGGTCACACATGCGTACTCACAAGTTGAATCGCCATTCAAACACGTTTGGTCCCTCGTTCAATCACACTAAGCCAAAGCTCATATAACGTGCGTTAACCCAATCACGAATAATTAACGCGAGCCACCGCCAAGCGAATATTAAATCACACACAAACAACCAATGAATTTGGCATGAATTTCCAGCGCAAATCAGCCCCCAATCCAGCCACAAAATCAGCCCTAAACCACCTCGTTTCAGCCCATAATCCGCCCATTTACCCACCCCGAACCAATCACCGATTACTTTACTACTCCGCATCAAAACAGCCACCAAAACCATGCTAAACAGTCCATAACAGCCACTATATCTATTACATTCAGCCCATGCACGAACCCCTAAACAAGTCTAGCCATACCCATCATCCTAAGTCGGGATTAGGAAGTCGCTTACCTTGACTTGAACAAGAAAACGGGCAAGGGTAGCGAGGACTCGCCGGAATAGCAGCGACAACGGCAATCGGCCAGGCTCTCGGCCACAGTCGGGCAGCAAGGGCGGCAAGGGGCTCCGGCTGAGGCGACAGCAGCTCGGCGGCAGCAAGGGTGAGCAGGGGCCTCGCCGGAACGGCAGCAGCTCCGGCGAATGCGTGGCGACCCACGGCGGCGGCGACGGGTGGCCGACTGCTACATGGAAGGGAGGGCGAACAGGGGCTGAAGCAGGGGTGGACGACTAGGCTTCCGGCGGCTAGGCGGACGACCTGCGAGCAGCAGCTCCGGCGGTTGCTGGACGGGCGGAGGGCTCGGCTAGACGATCAGCGAGCGGCCAAGGGCAGGGTTGACGGTCGGACGGCTAGGGGGATGCTGGGCAGTGGTAACGGCTGAAGGGGGAAGCTGGGTAGCGGTGGTGGGAGCAGCGGCGGCCGACACGGCGGCTGGGCAGCGCCGGGCCGCGGCGGACGCGGCGGCGAGCTTGTGCTCGCGCGGCAAAAAAAGAAGGAGAAGAGGGTAGTCGACCAGGGGGAAACGCGGTTGGACGGACGGCGGCCCTGCAAGCGGCGTGTGGTGGTTGGACGCACGGCGACGTCGGCGCACGACAGTGGCCGCTGGTCCGGACAGAGGGCAGCACTCGCTGTGGCTTGGGCGGACAAGTGACAAGCGGTCGCGAGGCGACGGGCAGTGGCGTGGCTCAGTTGGGGTGGAGCCAAGGTGGTGGCGGCTCATCAGCGAGAAGGCGGCGTGCGGCGGCGGGTCGAACGGCATGCTGTGGCTTGGCAGTGAGAGGGAGGCGAGCGGTGAGCAGAAGCAGAAGAAAGAAGCAGAGGTCGCGGCCGAAGAAGAAGAAGAAAAAGGAAGAGAGAGAAGATTGAGGGGTCGGTCTGCATGCATAGGGGATGGGTGAGTGGACGTGACCGGGGGCGACGTGCGCGGGCAGGGGGGAGAGAGAGAGAGACAAAAGTCAAACACGTACTCAAGTGCGATCCAACGGCCCACATTCAAACTCGCGAGTTTGATCCAACAGTCACGAAAATCCCAAATTTCAAATTAAAATAAAAGACCAAAGGACAGTAAATAAAATACACAAAGAGGAAGGTCTACTGGTCAAAATCCGCATCCGGTCCAAATTTCACTTTTCGATAATTTCGGGCAATCTTGAGGCTGGCCACATTAATATCGACACCGTCCAATTAAATTCGTCACGAAACTCCGAGAAATTCGACACCTAAGTTCGGGCTTTAAATAACGGTCAAATTCGATCGAATGCGATTTTAGCGAAATCTCAAATTTAAAATAACCCGAGAGTGATCAGTTCTGGGCGAGATTTAACCATAAGCGTACTGACGAAATACACGTTTTATAAATCCAAAAAATGGGCCGAAATTCGGAATGTCATAGCATACATCGCTGGCGTAAACAAGGTTTTACTCGAACAATCTTATTGATCCTTGATTTGAGATAGTGGATAGTTATAATCCTCGAGTAATTGATGGATAATGCCGTTTGGCATAAACTTTCCTTTACACTGACGATGTATGGTTTACCTTTCCGTACAAAAAACAAAGAGTGTCCTCAAATCTCATTGTAAAGCAAAGAGCGTCCCTTGGATTTTGGCAATAGTCAATCATAAAAGAAATTCTTGAATACGAGTTTAAGTTTTCGAATTATTTTGGCTATTGGTTCCCATCGCATACATGAAATTAATTGAACGATTTAAGCTTTTATGGAAAAATGTGTTTTATCAAATAAGTTAATAGTCAATTTAAGGCTCATTGATTTGACTTCTAAAATGGTACCTTGATGAGAATTTTTATGCCAAGGATCTCGGCCAACGGAAGGGACATGGACGACTTTAGAGTTATATCTATGCTAGAGAAAGTATGAGTTGACATCCTATTGGAATGTAGCGCGCCAGCAACTAAATCGGCAACTTCCCTCATGGAGCAACAACAGCGATTAGCTAAGGCAACTAAACCTACCCTGACAGACCCAAGTCACTATCGTCTATTAGTAGGACATCTACTTTATCTCACAATCACTCAGCCTGAAGTATGTTATTTGAACTACATACTTTCCCAGTTAACATAGGAACTGAATGAGTAGCACTAAGAAATGGCTATACGAGTTCTTTGATATCTCAGGAAAAACTTGGGGCAGGATGTTCTGTTTAAAGAAAACAAAAAATAGAGTCGATGAAGCACTACTTTTCATTTATATGTCCAGTATAAATAAAGATATCACCATCTATAATTGTGGTGAAAATTTACAATTTGATCAACATGGAAATTGAATAAAAAAACAAGTCACAAAAGTCAATTCGTGGATACTTTGCTTGATAAGTATCTTCATGTTGATTTGTTATCATCCCTTTTTAGATACATTCAACTGCTTGTTTCGATAATGGGTCGACTCTTTTTTCAATCAAGATGGTAATATCCGGATGACGTACATCGAACACAGGGCCAAACCAATTACAAATTATCAATCTTAAAGTAGTAATTTGTAGCCTAATATAGCTATAGAAAAAAGAAAAAAAATAACATTTAACCAGTGTGCAAGTGAAGATACACTATTATTCAGCTTACCTGGGTTATTGAAAACCCCATAATATACCATTTTGCCTTTGTATAGTGCCTGTCTTTCTGTAATCTCTCTTTGCTTGCCCATAATTAAATGTAGCTGTCTCAGCCAAAACTTGTTTTCTTCTATTTCAGCTATCCAAACAATAGTGCTTATCGCATCCTTACCAAAAAAAAACAATAGTGCTTATCGCATAGATACCGAAACAAGAGTTACGATGAGAAAGTAAGAGATAGTTAATTACCTTTCTTGTGGTCTTTATTGCTTGCATAATCCGAATTTTTTGCTTCAAACTCTCTCACTCCATTAGCAGCATCTCATGTTGCTTTTGATAGAAGCCAACTTGCACAAGACACAGCAACATGAATACATTAGTTTATTTTTCTCATTCATCTGGTTCTATTATCAAATTAAGGTGTTGAGTTACGTGTCTAAGGGTGTTGGGTGAAAGAAGTCCTAAATTGGAATGTGGTATAATGTTGAGCGGTTAATTTATCCTAATTGACCTATAACTTATTTAATAAAGATCATTCCAAGAGGACTAAGCCTTATCAAATACTTAGAGGTGAAGTTCATCTTTACAGAAATATTCAAGGGCCATTTCTTCTGAGCTTTGACGATGATTTCATGCTCCAATGTGGTCGTAAAATATATGGTTGGAAAGCTCAATGTGTCTTGTTTCCGAGGCAACAAGTTCCATGTAATTTGGAATCTTGTAGAGAAAATTATGTTCAAATTACTAAGTGCTGCTCAACTTACCTGAGGAATCTTTACAATTTTCATGATTTTATTGATTCCTATGCATTGTAAGTTATTGATAGAGCCATCTCGAGTCAAGGGTCAATCTTTTTTATTCATGCTTTATTTAGGGAATAATGTTTAAATTGCGTCTACATTAACCTTTCTAGGATTTTTTCTGCGCCTGTGTTAGACCAGGGGATAAGTCGTACGTACGAACCACGAAGATTTGTACCCTCCTCCTAACTTATACACAATTTTTGTTTTAATTAAATAATTAATGTGGGATTTGATAAGAATGTGCTCGTTTGTGCACAAATATACCTAGTCGTTATTATGGAATGGACAAGATTATTACCTCTAAAGCTTTGGCTTTCCTTTCCATATCACAAACGTGCTGATTCTGCTTCAACCTAGCTTTGTCAAGAGATGCACGATTCGATATTGTGACATTCCGAATTTCGGCCCATTTTTGGGATTTATAAAACGTGTAATTCGTCAGTGTACTTATAATAAAATCTCGCCCGGAACTGATCACTCTTGGGCTATTATTTTTAAATTAGAGATTTCGCTAGAATCGCACTCGATCGAATTTGACCGTTATTTAGAGCCCAAACTTTGGTGTCGAATTTCTCGGAGTTCCAGGATGAATTTAATTGGACGGTGTCGATATTATTGTGGCTAGCGTCGATATTGCCAGGAATAGTGGAAAAGTGGAATTTTGACCGGGTACGGATTTGGACTAGTAGACCTCCATCGTAGTGTTTTTTGAGTTATTTCTTTGGCCCCTTTTTCCTAAATTATTAATTAGGATTTTTGTGGACCGTTTGATCGTTTTTGGGTTTGAACGAGAGCCGTTGGATCGCGATCATTACTTAGGATATTTTCTCTCTCTCTCCTTTGCGCCGTGTCCCCTCCCCCTGCCCGCGCTTCCCCTCCCCCCCCTCTGCCCGATGCAACGTTCTCTCTCTCTTCTCTCTCCTCCTTTCTCTTTTTCTTCTTCCTTCTCTCTCCTTCTTCTTCCTTCTTCCTTCCCCGGCCCGACTGGTTCTGCTCCGCCTCCTCTGTTCTTGTCGCCGCACCCGACCGCTGCGCCGCACCATCCGTCCAGCCGCTCGCCTGACGACGTTGCCTCGCCAGCCGCCGTCCGCCAGCCGCTTTCCTTCTTCCTTCGTGTGCGCAGCAGCGAGCTCGCCACCACTGCCCGGCGCTGTCCAGCCGCACCTGGCCGTAGTCGCCGTCGCCCCAGCCGCCGCCATGCCGTCTCCGACAACCACGCGACCTCCCCCACTCCCGACCGAGCCTTCCTTCCCCTCCGGTGTGTCCTTCTGTCTAGCTCGCCGGTTGCCGCCGCTCACCACCGTGCCGACAACCACTACTTCCCCCCCCCGCGCCACCATCCAGCCCCCCCTTGTCTCCGACCGCCGCCGTGCCGCCCCGTCACCGCCGGCTCGCGCCTCCTCAGCCTCCAGCTCCCTATCTCTCTCTCGTCGCCACCGCCCCAGCCTTCCTCCGCGCCGTCGCCGCTGTGTCACTGCCGCCGGCCAGCCAGCCCCCGGCCAACCAGCCGGCCAGCCAGCCAGCCCGCTACCAAGACGCCCGGGCCGTGGTCGAGTCGTTACTGCTCGGCCCCAGGCCGTGCCGCGCCTCGCCCGTCCAGCCCGGCGCCTCGCCCGTCCAGCCCGCCCGTGCGCCCCTAGGCACGCCGTTCAGCCACCGCGCCCGCGTGCCAGGCACGCCTTTCGGCCACCGTGCCCGTGTTGGCCGGTCAGCGCGCCCGTTTGGCCCGCGCCCGTGCCTAGTGCAGCACTGTTCCCCCGGGCCATTTTAGGCCCGAGCCGATTTTCTCCGGGCCAAAACCTAGTAAGTGACTTCCTAAACCCTACTTAGTATAATGGGTGATTTTAGACTTGTTTAGGGTGTGATTAGTACCAGATTTGTTGGGTAAATTTGGGTTCGGGCCAATTTTTAAATGTGATCAATTGGTGGATTGGATTGTGGTGAATTGTGGCATGTTTAGTGGTTAATTTATGTGGGTGCGATAATTGAATTGTCGTGGCGCATGTGGGTGAAATTAACGTGTGATTGAGCCGACTTGAGTGTCGGATTGGTGGGCTGGTGTGATGAGCTCGTGATTGAATTGTGTGGCTTGTGTGCCTGTGAGGCCGGACTTGGGACGTGTTGACGGCGGTCCGTGAAAGGAAAGTCGGACTTGTGACGTGTTGACGGCGGTCCGTGAAAGGAAAGTTTGACTTGGGACGTGTTGACGGCGGCCATTGGAATTGTTTAAATTGTGTGGCTTGGATGCCTGTGAGAACGGACTTGGGACGTGTTGACCGTGGTCCGTGAGAGGAAAATTTGACCCGTGACGTGTTGACGCGGGTCGTGAGAAAGTTGGTTGGACACGTGTGTGCAATGTGACTGATTGGATTGGCTGAATGCACGTGTGGGTGCTTGGTTGGATTGATTGAATGCGAGTGGGTATGGTGCCCGAGTGATTGTGATATGGTTGTGATCTATTGTTGCATTATCATGTTTGGACTAATATGCAGGATTGACACATTGTTCGAGGCGAGGTAAGTATGTCGTGTGGAATTGATTGTGTTGGCTGGTGAATTGTATGTTAGACTTGTCTGGGTACGCATTAGCCTAGGTGGGGTATAGGTTGTCTGCTTATTGAGATTTATTCTCATTGCTGTAGTGCAAATTATTTCTTTCAGATCCCCGACCTTGATTATGTCGCCGCCTAGGCATTTTGGGGTTCCCATGCATACGATGCATGAGTAGAACGAGTACCCGGATGAGACTTACATTAGGCATCGTACTACTGTTTGGGTAGATGTACGACTAGAGGAGCTGGAATGCCATGACTACTTGGCTTGGTCCCATCGGGTCGGGTTGGTGAATTCGGGGTCAATCCGAGGTTTTGAGGGGTTGCAGCACGCCAACGAGGGTGCGGTCAATTGGGAGCCCCGGGACAAGTTCACTCCCGATGGCGAGGTGTCAGATCCCGACAGCCCACCGGAGAACCCTGGTCCAGGACCGGCACCCGTTCCGGAGCCTGAACCCGAGCCCGTACCGGAGCCCGAGCCTGAGCCCGAAGAGGAGCCCATGGTGCCCGAGCATGAGGAGGAGGAGGAAGAGCCGATCGAGATCGACTCGGACTCAGAGTCAGAGCCCTCAGGGTCCGATTCGGATTGGGCGCCGTAGAGATACTTAGGAGTTGGGCCTGTAAACCTTTTTGGTAGAGTCCCTTTTTGTGCAGTTAGTAGTCTACCCGGCCACCTGTTCCTTTTTGATGACGAAGGTAGATTTTAACCCTAGAGGCCTAATGTATGAATACTTGGAATTTCAAGCTATTATTACGTGCTTATTGATTTGCGTTTGTACTACCCCGTTGTCATTATTAATTGTCTGGGTTGTTTAAATTTCGCTTCCGCCTGTGTACGACTTTGGGTGATTCGTTTGGGGTCGGCGACGCGTCCTGGGACGTCGCGATCAATACGACCTTGTGGAAAGGGGTGTCGCAAGCCCGTCGGGGTTCGGGACGTGACACCCCGGTTGATTTGGTATCAGAGCAAGGTCAGCTCGATCCAAGTTGGTCGAAACCTGGAGTGATAAGGAGCGATGACTTTGGGGTAGCCAGTTAGGGAGACTCGTGTGCCATGCGTACCCCAGACTGTTTGATTGTGGTTGCTGAGCGAGTTTATGCATTAATATGTGAGGTGCAGGTGCGTCAGGACTTGAGGTAAATGCACGAACCCTGTTGGTTGTGATTGGGTGTTGTTTGTAGTTGGCTGCTTGCTTAATGAATTGTGTTGTGATTCACTGCCTAGGGCTTAGACTGGTATAGTTGGCCTAGGTTTCTAATTCCTGCATGGAATTTAGCAGGTGAGCATTTGTGAGAACCGGTAAGATGAGCAGTCGAGGTCGAGGTAGAGGTCGAGGTCGTGTAGCCCCGCAAGATGGAGTTGTGGGAGACCCCAGGTTGGATGAAATGTGGAGGGTACTTGAGGAAGCAGGATTATTATCGGGTATACAGACGGGGGAAAGGAGCGCTACTGTCGCCGCTGCAGCTGCCAGCGAGATTATTGGGAATAATGGAAATCAGATGAATAATGTGATTGGTGGAAATCCTGGTATAGTGCGAGTAAATGTGAACAAGCCAATGTCCAAGCTAGTCGAGCAGTTTCTGAGGTTGAAACCCCCGAAGTTTGATGGGAGAGGCGACCCCGAGGCTGCACCAAGATGGGTAGAAGAGCTAGAGAAAGCTTTTGAGGTGCTGGGGTGTACTGAGGAAGAGAAGGTAACACTAGCAGTCTACCGGCTTCAGAACAATGCAAGTGATTGGTGGAGGGCCACCAGAGGTCAAGTATTCCCCACTGGTACTGCTCCGAATTGGGCCGTCTTCACCGAGACCTTCAATGGTAAATACTTCTCGGAAAGCGCCCGAGAGCAGAAACTGGCAGAATTTATGAGACTTCGTCAGGGTCAGACGTCAGTGGATCAGTATGAAGCCGAGTTTGCGAGATTGTCCAAATTTGCCCCCAGAATGGTGGAGGATCCAACGGACAAAGCTAGGAGGTTCTGGGATGGGCTGAAGCCGGAACTTCGTAGTCAGATGATCTCCTTGAACTTGAGAGGCTATAATGAGATATATGAAAGGGCCCAGGCAATTGAGCGAGATCAGACGGATCGGGTTGTCGCTTCTGGATCGCGGTATGCCCCGGCTAGGGACGACCGTCAACTTGGGAAAAGACCCATGGCAGGAAATAGTCGCTTTGTCCCTCCCGTTCGGAGGAATATTGGGAAGCCAAACCGTTATCAGAACGCCCCGTGTAGGCTATGTGGAGGAAGACATGGGAATGGACCTTGCCCAACAAGGGGCGGAGCATGTTTTATGTGTGGCGAAAGGGGCCATTAGATGAAGGACTGCCCCAACAGTAGACAGGCTGGGTCACTTGTACTACCGCCGCCGCCGCCCCGGAATGGAAATCAATTTAGAGCTATCTAGCCGGCCAATCAGAATAGGCCGCCGGCCCAAGGACGGGTGTATGCAATGGCAAGGAGGGAAGCTCAGGACGCGCCTGGCGTGGTCACAGGTACGGTCTCTCTCTGTGATCATGCTGCATATGCCTTGTTTGATCCGGGGTCGTCACATTCATTTATATCTGAGCAATTCGTTAAATTATCTGGGATTGAGCCAAAACCGCTTGACGTTATGCTGTGTGTGACTACTCCGCTGAATGATAAAGTGCTGATTGCGTTTGGATGTCCCGATTATAAGCTAGTGATTGGCGATAGGGAAGGAAGGATAGATTTGGCGGTTTTATCTATGCATGACTTTGATGTGATTATCGGTATGGACTGGCTAGTCAAACAGAGAGCTGTTATGGACTGTAGTTGCAAGGTGATCCAATTTAATCCGGTTGGACATCCTAGATTTGAGTTTGTGGGAAACCGAGGAGGAACCTCGATCCCTTGGATTTCGTCGCTCGAGGTAGCAAAGCTGTTAGATGAAGGGTGCCAAGGATTTCTGGCAAATGTAGTTGATTCGACGACTGGAGAGCCGAGGCTAGAAGACATAGCCGTGGTGTGCAACTTTCCCGATGTCTTTCCTCAGGAATTGCCGGGACTGCCACCTGATAGAGAAGTGGAGTTCGTAATTGAGTTAGCCCAGGGATGGAACCGATCTCGAAAGCACCTTATAGGATATCACTGTCAGAATTGAAGGAATTGAAAGTCCAAATGCAAGAGTTATTGGATAAAGGCTTCATTCGCTCGAGTGCGTCTCCATGGGGAGCGTCAGTGCTATTCGTAAGGAAAAAGGATGGATCATTGAGATTGTGCATTGACTACAGACAATTGAACCAGGTGACAATTAAGAATAAGTACCCATTGCCAAGGATTGATGACCTATTTGATCAGTTACAAGGGGCGTCAGTGTTTTCTAAGATCGATTTGAGGACTGGCTATCACCAATTGAGGATCAAGAAGGAGGACGTGCCAAAGTCGGCATTTAGGACGAGGTATGGACATTATGAGTTTACGGTGATGCCGTTTGGACTGACGAACGCCCCTACCGCCTTTATGGATTTAATGAATCGGGTATTCAAGGAATTTCTGGATCAGTTTGTGATCGTGTTCATAGACAATATTCTGGTGTACTCGAAGAGTTCCGCCGAGCACGAGGTACATTTGGAAAAGGTTCTACGGACCTTGAGGGATCATGCACTCTACGCTAAGTTCAGTAAGTGCGAATTCTGGCTTCATCGAGTGGCATTCTTAGGACATGTGATATCCGGAGAAGGAATTGCAGTGGACCCGACGAAGATTGAAGCCGTCACGAATTAACCAAGGCCGACATCAGTAAACGAGGTTCGGAGTTTCTTGGGACTAGCAGGTTATTATTGACGCTTCGTGGAGAGGTTTTCGGCATTAGCGACGCCGTTGACGCGGTTATTAAAGAAGGAGACGAGGTTTGAATGGATGGATAAGTGCGAAAGGAGCTTCCAAGAATTAAAACAGAGGTTGACGACCGCCCCAGTGTTGACGATCTCGTCAGGTCCGGGAGGATATGAGAATTACAGCGACGCGTCGTTAAGAGGATTGTGATGCGTGCTAATGCAACACGGAAGAGTAGTGGCATACGCATCGCGGCAATTGAGGCCACATGAGCAGAATTATCCGACGCATGAGTTGGAGTTAGCCGCGATTAATTTCGCTCTTAAGATTTGGGGACACTACCTGTGTTGGGAAAAATTTCAGATATATACGGACCATCAAAGTTAAAGGTACTTGTTCTCCCAAAAGGAATTAAACATGAGACAGCGCCGTTGGATGGAACTCCTTAAGGACTATGACTGCGATATTATGTATCACCCTGGAAAAGCTAATAAGGTAGCGGATGCACTGAGTCGAAAATCTAACATCGCGCATATGATGATCAAGGAGTGGACTCTGTTGGAAGGAGTTCGGGATTCGGAATTTAAGTTTGAAGTGAGTCATGTCTCGAGTCTGCTTGCAGCATTGAGGATTGAACCAGAAATACAGACTAAGATTAAGGCTTTACAATCGACGGAACTGGAGATTCAGAAGATTTTGGATATGGATGCCACAAAAAGGAAATCGGATTTTCAGGTATCCGAGGATGGGATTCTGAAGTTCCGTGGTCGGTTATGTGTACCCAGTTATGCAGAATTAAAAGAAGAGATTTTGTCTGAAGCGCACCGCAGCAATTACAGTATTCACCCGGGTAGTACGAAAATGTATCAAAACCTGCGACAGCATTATTGGTGGAACGGCATGAAAGTGGACGTAGCCAAGCACGTGGCCAAGTGTTTAACACGTCAGCAAGTGAAGGCGCAACATTGCAAGCCGGGTGGAATGTTGCAGCCATTGGAAATTCCCGAGTGGAAATGGGAACACATCACGATGGACTTTGTAATGGGATTACCAAGAAGTCAAAGAGGTCATGATTCGATTTGGATGGTAGTCGACCGATTGACAAAATCAGCACATTTTCTGCTAGTGCGAAAGGACTTCGCCTTGGAAAGGTATGCCGAGATTTACGTGCGACAAATAGTCCGTCTGCACGAAGTGCCAGTGACAAGCACTTCAGACCGTGATCCTAAATTTACTGCCGCTTTTTGGAAAAGTCTTCATTCGGCATTAGGAACGAAGTTATAGTTTAGCACGGCCTATCATCCCCAGACGGATGGCCAGTCTGAAAGGACAATTCAGACTTTGGAAGACATGCTACGGGCATGTGTATTGGATTTTAAAGGTAGCTGGGAGGAACAGTTGCATTGGTTGAATTCGCCTACAACAATAGCTACCAGCAGAGTATCAGAATGGCACCATTCGAAGCACTATATGGTAGAGCTTACAGAACACCGGTTTGTTGGGATGAAGTTGGTGAGAGGAGCATCACGGGCCCCGAGTTGGTCCAGCAGTCAGTCGAAACGGTCAAGGTGATTAGGGACAGGCTTAAGACCGCTCAGAGCCGCCAAAAGAATTATGCGGACCGGAGACGTAGGCCTTTGGAATTTCAAGTAGGGGACCACGTTTTCCTCAAGGTGTCGCTGATGAGAGGATTGTCGCGGTTCGGTAAGAAAGGGAAGTTGAGCCCGAGGTACGTGGGTCCATTTGAGATCTTAGAAAGAATTGGCACCTTGGCCTATCGTCTCCCGCTACCGCCTAATTTGTCTCAGGTGCACAATGTGTTCTACGTGTCTATGCTAAGGAAGTATGAACCGGACACGACCCACGTTCTGAATTACGAGGAAATAGACGTGGACGACAGAGTGTCGTACGTGAAAAAACCAGTTCGGATCGAGGACAGAATGGAAAGAGTGTTGCGGAACAAGAAAATTCCGATGGTCAAGGTGATTTGGGAGCACCATGGAACCGAAGGTGCAACGTGGGAAAGTGAAGACTTGATGCGACACCAATACCCCCATTTATTTGAATAGTTGGGTTGGATTGTAAATTTCGAGGACGAAATTTTTGTAAGGGGAGAAGAGTTGTGACATTCCGAATTTCGGCCCATTTTTGGGATTTATAAAACGTGTAATTCGTCAGTGCGCTTATAATAAAATCTCGCCCGGAACTGATCACTCTTGGGTTATTATTTTTAAATTAGAGATTTCGCTAAAATCGCATTCGATCGAATTTGACCGTTATTTAGAGCCCAAAATTTGGTGTCGAATTTCTTGGAGTTCCGGGATGAATTTAATTAGACGGTGTCGATATTATTGTGGCCAGCGTCGATATTGCCAGCAATAGTGGAAAAGTGAAATTTTGACCGGGTGCAGATTTGGACTAGTAGACCTCCCTCGTAGTGTGTTTTGAGTTATTTCTTAAATTATTAATTAGGATTTTTGTGGACCGTTGGATCGTTTTTGGGTTTGAACGAGAGCCGTTGGATTGCGATCATTACTTAGGATATTTTCTCTCTCTCTCTCTCTCTCTCCTCTGCGCCGCGTCCCCTCCCCCTGCCCGCGCGTTCCCTCCCTCCCTTTGCCCCATGCAACGTTCTCTCTCTCTCTTCTCTCTCCTCCTTTCTCTTTTTCTTCTTCCTTCTTTCTCCGTCTTCTTCCTTCTTCCTTCCCCGGCCCGACTGGTCTGCTCCGCCTCCTCTGTTCTTGTCGCCACGTCGGGCAGCTCGCCGCGCCCGACTGCCGCGCCGCACCGTCCGTCCAGCCGCTCGACTGACGCCGTTGCCTCGCCAGCCGCCGTCCGCCAGCCGTTTTCCTTCTTCCTTCGTGCGCGCAGCAACGAGCTCGCCACCGCTGCCCGTCGCGCCCGTCGCTGTCCAGCCGCGCCTAGCCATCGCCGCCGTCGCCCCAAGCCGCCGCCGTGCTGTCTCCGACCACCGTGCGACTTCCCCCTCTCCCGGCCGAGCCTTCCTTCCCCTCCGGTGTGTCTCTCTGTCCAGCTTGCCGGTCGCCGCCGCTCACCACCATGTCGACCGCCACTGCTTCCCCCCTGCCACCATCCAGCCCCCCCTTGTCTCCGACTGCCGCTGTGTCGCCCCGTTGCCGCCGGCTCGCGCCTCCTCAGCCTCCAGCTCCCCCTCTCTCTCTCGTCGCCACCGCCCCAGCCTTCCTCCGCGCCGTCGCCGCCGTGTCGCCGTCGCCGGCCAGCCAGCCAGCCAGCCCGCGATCAAGACGGCCGGGTCGTGGCCGAGCCGTTGCCCGCTCGGCCCAGGCCGTGCCCGCGCCTTGCCCGTCCAGCGCCGGTGCCTCGCCGTCCGGCCCGGTGCCTCGCCCATCCAGCCCGCCCGTGCACCCTAGGCACGCCGTTCGACCACCGCGCCCGCGTGCCAGGCACGCCGTTCGGCCACCGTGCCCGTGTTGGCCGGTCAGCGCGCTCGTTTGGCCCGCGCCCGTGCCTAGTCCAGCACTGTTCACCCGGGCTATTTTAGGCCCGAGCCGATTTTCTTCGGACCAAAACCTAGTAAGTGACTTCCTAAACCCTACTTAGTATAATGGGTGATTTTAGACTTGTTTAGGGTGTGATTAGTACCGGATTAGTTGGGTAAATTTAGGTTCGGGCCAATTTTTAAATGTGATCAATTGGTGGATTGGATTGTGGTGAATTGTGGCTTGTTTAGTGGCTAATTTATGTGGGTGCGATAATTGAATTGTCGTGGCACTTGTAGGTGAAATTAACGTGTGATTGAGCCGACTTGAGTGTCGGATTGGTGGGCTGGTGTGATGAGCTCGTGATTGAATTGTGTGGCTTGTGTGCCTGTGAGGCCAGACTTGGGACGTGTTGACGGCGGTCCGTGAAAGGAAAGTCGGACTTGGGACGTGTTGACGGCGGTCCGTGAAAGGAAAGTCGGACTTGGGACGTGTTGACGGCGGTCCGTGAAAAGAAAGTTTGGCTTGGGACGTGTTGACGGCGGCCATTGGAATTGATTAAATTGTGTGGCTTGGATGCCTGTGAAAACGGACTTGAGACGTGTTGACACATAGTTTGGACTAATATGCAGGATTGGCACATAGTTCGAGGCGAGGTAAGTATGTCGTGTGGAATTGATTGTGTTGGCTGTTGAATTATATGTTAGACTTGTCTGGGTACGCATTAGCCTAGGTGGGGTATAGGTTGTCTGCTTATTGAGATTTATTCTCATTGCTGTAGTGCAAATTATTTCTTTCAGATCCCCAACCTTGATTATGTCGCCGCCTAGGCGTTTTGGGGTTCCCATGCATACGGTGCATGAGGAGAACGAGTACCCGGGTCTGAACCCGGATGAGACTTGCATTAAGCATCGTACTACTGTTTGGGTAGATGTGGGACTAGAGGAGCTGGAACGCCATGACTACTTGGCTTGGTCCCATCGGGTCGGGTTGGTGAATTCGGGGCCAATCCGAGGTTTTGAGGGGTTGCATCACGCCAACAAGGGTGCGGTCAATTGGGAGCCCTGGGACAAGTTTACTCCCGATGGCGAGGTGTCAGATCCCGACAGCCCACCGGAGAACCCTGGTCCGGGACCGGCACCCGTTCCGGAGCCTGAACCCGAGCCCGAGCTCGAAGAGGAGCCTATGGTGCCCGAGCATGAGGAGGAGGAGGAGGAGGAGCCGATCAAGATCGACTCGGACTCAGAGTCAGAGCCCTCAGGGTCCGATTCGGATTGGGCGCCGTAGAGATGCTTAGGAGTTGGGCCTGGAAACCTTTTTGGTAGAGTCCCTTTTTGATCAGTTAGGGCGCGAATGGTAACCATTATGCTCCAGAAATCAAATTCTTGCCAGAAATTGATTTCCGGAATTCTTGCCAGAAATTGATTTTTGGAGGAGAAATCTGTTTGATAAAACATGACTAATTCTACTCCAGAAATTGATTTCTAGAACAGAAATCTATTTTTATTTTTTTATTTTTTTGGGCGCCTCAAAAAAAATAAATTTCACTCATAGTGGGTGCCCAAAGGTATTCTAAGCCATTTTGTGAAATTTTGAAATTTTTGATTTTTTGATTTTTTTGGGCATCTCAAAAAAATTAAATTTCACTCAAAGTGGGTGCCCAAAGGTATTCTAAGCCATTTTGTGAAGTTTTGAAATTTTTGATTTTTTAATTTTTTCGGGCACCTCAAAAAAATTAAATTTCACTCAAAGTGGGCGCCCAAAGGTATTCTAAACTATTTTGTGAAGTTTTGAAATTTTTGATTTTTTTGGGCATATCAAAAAAATTAAATTTCACTCAAAGTGGGTGCCCAAAGGTATTCTAAGCCATTCTGTGAAGTTTTGAAATTTTTAATTTTTTATATTTTTTGAAAAAAATTCACCAAATTTCCTATTTTCTCGAAATCTGACTTTTTTTTTATTTTCTGGAAATTTTTATGAATTTTTCTGGAATTTTTCAATTTTTATGCATTTTCTGAAAAAAAAATTAGTGAGAAAAAGAGAGAAAATAGGGAGAATGCATTCTGGAAGAGAGAAGCTACAAAAAGTAACTTCTTTTTTTCTTGCCCGAAACTCATTCTGGAATAAAAAATGCATTCTGGAATCAAGAATGCATTCTGAAATCAAGTATTTTTAACAAATGCATTTTTATTCCAGAATGCAAAAATTGCTCCAGAATGCATTCCGGAAATTTTTTAACAAACGCATTTCTGTTCCGGAATGCATTCTGGAGGAGAATTTCTACTCCAGAATGGATTCCATGCGCGCAGTCTACCCGGCCACCTGTTCCTTTTTGATGACGAAGGTAGATTTTAACCCTAGAGGCCTAATGTATGAATACTTGGAATTTCAAGCTATTGTTACGTGCTTATTGATTTGCGTTTGTACTACCCCGTTGTCATTATTAATTGTCTGGGTTGTTTAAATTTCGTTTCTGCCTGTGTACGACTTTGGGTGATTCGTTTGGGGTCGGCGACGTATCCTGGGACGTCGCGATCAATACGACCTTGTGGAAAGGGGTGTCGCGAGCCCGTTGGGGTTCGGGGCGTGACAGATATGATCCTATATACACAATATATTACTCGTGCTGATAAATAGATAAATTATCATCATAACAAGATATGCACAAATGAAAATGCTCAAAATGGACCAACGTAAATAAAGGGAAAAACAATTGAAGCACAATTACGTTCTCGCTATTAGGTATTCACCTTTTAAGTTTTTTAGGGTCCATGTTCAGGTTTAGGGGACGGGAGCGTCCCCGTAACCAATGGTGGGTTTGCGAGCTTGAGCTTCATTGTTCTTGCATTAGGGTCTGGGGGAAACTTGCAGAGAATGAGTCGACGAAGAAGCACTTGTTGGATCCATCATGGCCAAGACGTCAATTGTTTTGTTTCCTTATCCATTTCTTGATGCATTCCGCTAGAAAAAACAGCAGATAATGGTTGAGTGGTTGAGAGTGGTTGAGAGTTCCTGGCCTCAGACAGTTAAACTGATGAGGTCCCAGGTTCAACTCCTGCCGATCACATCTTGGGGGCTTACCCGGTGGCATTGGTCTTGTACCCCACCACCCCGAGGAATAGTCCATTGCACGTGGGATACCTCGGTTATCAAAAAAAAAAAACAGCAAATAATCACACGCAATAAGGACTGCTCAACAGTAATAATATACAAGTGCAAAGAGGGATTGATTTGCACTTGAACTCACGAGAATAAAGTGTATTTAAGGCTCCGTTCGTTTGGCGGAAAATATTCTCCTTTTGGAAAATATTTTCCCGGAACATAATTTTCCGGTGTTCGGCGACCGGCGGCGGCTGCCGGCGACCGAAGCCCAACGTCCGGCGTCCGGCGGCGGCGTCGGCGACCGGCGGCGGCGTCGGCGACCGGCGGCGGCCGGCGACCTTAGTGAAGAAGAAGAAGAAGAAGCTCCAGAAAATGATTTCCATAGACTTAGGCTATTTTGTGAGGGGGGGAAGGAAAATATTTTCCCACGGAAAACGTTTTCCGCCCCCCGAACACCGGAAAACCCGGAAAATATTTTCCGAGAGAATATTTTCCGCCAAACGAACGGAGCCTAAAAGTGAATTTCTGGCTGGCTGGTTTAAGAATTTATTATCTAGCCAAAGTGCACAAATGACAATACAGATATCTTACCAAAATATGGTTCTTCCCATGTTTGACAGTCATTCATTTTTTGAAATCCTAAAGCGAAAATATGTGACTCAACTTTGTTTTCATTCGAATGCTTGTCCTCTTGTTTATGATATTTCTTCCTTATCTAGTCAACCAAGGTCATAGGCATATTGAGACATTCATTAAATGGAAAACTCATTGCTGTCACCTTGTATAAAATTTTTGCTAATTAGAATCCACGAGAAAGTTCTATAAACTGAATTCGAAACAATCATGTAACATTAATTGTTGAACACGTAAATCGACATATGAGTAAATATTCGTTACATGAGTTGCACGAGAAAAATTATAGTGTGGTTTCCACGTCGTGCATGGGCACGCTCAAGCTAATATATCACCAGTCCGATACAAAGAGAAAATATTGCGGAAGCATAATAATGGTGCTAAATATAGTTTCATCCAATATTCATTGATTAAAACCATTTTAAAATGTGCGTTAAGTTTCTAAGAATTTTTTAAGCAATTAGTGTTATTAAATGCCTAAAAAATTATGACAATGTAGTTAACAGTTTTACTATTGATCTTCAACAAACGGTGTGTTTGCCAAAGTTCATAAGCAAGATGGATACAGCTAGGCTTTTTATTTTCTTATTCTTTGGTTTTTTTAAACAATTATTCTGTGGTTAAACATATCTTCTTTATGCTTCTTGATTTGCATGTAAGAATAATGTGGCCCACATGATGTTATGAATTAATAGTTTAATAAATACTTTTAAGTGCTAAAACGTATTGGCTATGAAAAAAAGATGAAAAGATGTAATTTTATTGAGAAGTTAAAGTTCCTCCGAAGAGGTGCGACTCGTATGAAGTGGGATATCCTTTGATGGAAGGCACCACTTAAAGGGGTCTATATAAATAAAGTATGGTCCTCTCTCCACCCACGATAACGTAAGAAAAAAACGTTGTATTTTTATCCTCCATCGATAAGATACGTTAAGAGAAAGGTGAGTCAAGGGAGAGAAATCAGATTTCTTCATTTCCTCCATTTTCTGCAACAATTATGTTTAAGGGCAACACTATGGATAAATGTATGTCTTCATCTCTCTTATTGTGAAAATCATGAAAATCTAAGATTCTGGATTTCAGAGTTTTTTCGTATGAAAGTATTACATTATTGCTTACAGTTGGTATCAGAGCATGATTTAGGATCTCATGATTTTTCCGATTATGGTTTCTGGGATAAAGATTCATGTTGCTCTTTTCTTGTTATTTGCCTGTTGTTGAAATGGTTTTGGTGGAAACAGGGCGGAAAACGGAGATAAACGGAATGGGGCTAAAAAAAAATGGCGAATGGGTGTGATGAGGAGGCGCGTGGAATCCACACGAGTGCTGAGGTTGCAGGCGTGTGGATCCATGTGCCACACACGTGATGCGCGCGCTTCAGGTCAAGCGCGTGACGTACAGGCGCCCATGGAGGCCTCATGCGTGTGCGATACACGCGCCCACGAAGGCAACATGCACGCACCCCGAGCGGGGATGAAGGCACGTGCATGTTGCCCCTTCTGCTGGCAATTATGGTCTACCCTTCCCCGCGTAATTTTACGTTTTTGCCCTCTTATGCAGAAATTTACATTTCTGCCCTTGACCATTTTGCCGTTGGCTGCGCAATTTACGGTTCTGGCCCCTATCGAATTCTGATTTTACAGTTTTGCCCTTCTGCATTAATTTATGGTTTTGCCCTTAGCATGCAATTTGGTGAATGTTTGTGAGTAAAACAATTATTGTGTTTTACAATTTCAAGAATTCAATTATGAGTGATTTGTTAGTCACCAAAGTGGTCGAACCATAATGTATAGAATTTTTTGAAATTGTATAATATTTCATTCAATTACCCATGACTAATTGATGCTATGATAGAAATTGATACATTACACATTCTTAATGGCAAAAGGACACTATAAGTGCCATAACTTGTGTACGGAGATCACTTTGGTGCCATAACTTTTTTTCGGATCACTTTGGTGCCAAGTCGGAGGAAAAACGATCACTTAAGTGTCATAAGTTTTTTTTGGATCACTTCAGTGCTAAAATTTTTTAAAAACGATCATTTAAGTGCTAAAATTTTTGAAAAACGATCACTTAAGTGCCAATCTCCGGCGAGCCACGTTAGCTTTAGAAATTAATAAAAAAAATGCCACGTCGGATTTCCGGCGAAAAATTGTGTACGGCACCGGAGTTGGCACTTAAGTGATCGTTTTTCAAAAAATTTAGCACTTAAGTGATTGTTTTTCAAAAATTTTAGCACTAAAGTGATCCAAAAAAAACTTATGACACCAAAATGAGCGCCGTACACAAGTTATGGCACTTGTAGTGTTCTTTTGCCCATTCTTAATGGTGTCATGGGTATATTGAAGTTCGCTTATTATAAGAACTTAGGGATTGACCCAAAGGTTAATCAATTTCTTATAATTCATAAACATAATAGTTGGTAATTAATATGCTTTGTTAGATTTATTTGTATATCCAAAGATATCAAATAATTTTTAATGAGTTGTATTTATAATTACCAAATAAAAGTTATTAGCATCATTATGGTTTATTGTATGTTTGTATATCATAGGATCACCCAAAGGAGAACTATGATATACATGTATTGTTTAATTTGAATATGATAATGTGATATTCTCAAAGCATTAATGCATGAGTATATTCTTGTATATTTGCAGTATCTGTACCTGTTTCTCTTCATTCGCATGCTTCGTATGTTCCTTTATTCAATGGAATGAATTTCCCATATTAAAGTGAATAAGTCCAGTTTCACTTAGGTGTTCTGGATCTTGATTTAGCACTTCAAGTTGGGAAACTAGCTACTATTACTGATGAGAGTAGTGATAACAAAAAATATTTCCATAAAGCTTGGGAAAGATCGAACAGATAAAGCTTAATGTTTGTGGGAATGATAGTTGCAAACAACTTAAAGACAACTCTTCCCAAAACTGATAATGCTAAGGAATTTATGAAATTTGTGGAAGAGCATTCTCAAAATGCTGATAAGTCACTTGCTGGTATTTTGATGAGTACTTTGACCATCATGAACTATGATGGTTCACGTACTATGCATGAACATGTACTAGAGATGACAAACTTAGCGGAAAAATTAAAGACTTTGGGAATGAACGTGGATGAGTACTTTTTAGTACAATTCATACTTAATTCCTTGCCTCATAAACAATATGGGCCATTTCAAATGAATTACAACACTATAAAGGACAAGTGGAATGTAAATGAATTGGCCAGTATGCTTGTTCAAGAGGAAACAAGGATAAAAAATCAAAATGTTCATTCTGTTCATCTCTTATGTCATCAAGAAGCTGAGAAGAATTCCAAGAGGAAAGGTGGAAGGAGCAAGAAGAAAGGTTTACACAACCTAAATGACTCTTCTAAGGCTTCTCAAATCCACAAGAAGGAACATAATCTTATTAAGTGTCACTTTTGTAGTAAAATTGGACACTTGAAGAAAGATTGTCTAAAGCGTAAAGCTTGGTTAAAAAAGAAAGGCAAGTCTTGTGCTTTAGTATGTTTTGAATCAAACTTTACTAAAGTTCCTCATAATACTTGGTGGATTGATTCTGGTGCCACCACTCATGTTTCAAATACGATGCAGGGATTTCTTTCGATCCAAACCATAAAGCCAAATGAGAATTATGTGCTTACGGGGAATAGAAACAAAGCTCCAGTTGAAGGCATTGGCACTTATCGTTTGATCTTAGATACTGGGCATTATTTGGATTTGTTTCGAACCCTTTATGTACCTACATTTTCCTGCAATTTAGTTTCTTTGTCAAAACTTGATGTTGCGGGATTCTCTTTTAAGTTTGGTTGTGGATCTTTCAGTTTATATAAGAATAATAATCTTATTGGAACTGGAATTTTATATGATGGTCTCTATAAGTTTAAACTTGATAATGCTTTTGTTGAGACTTTAATGACCTTGCATCATAATGTTGGCACTAAACGCAGTTTAGTCGATGAGAATTCTTCTTACTTGTGGCATAAACATTTGGGTCACATATCCAAAGAAAGAATGCAAAGATTAGTTAAGAATGAAATTCTTCCAAATTTGGATTTTACTGATCTTGGAGTGTGTATTGATTGTATTAAGGGAAAACAAACAAAACACACTAAGAAAGGTGCCACAAGAAGCACAGAGCTTCTTGAAATTATACATACTGATATATGTGGTCCTTTTGACGTTCCATCTTTTGGTGGAGAAAGTTATTTTATCACCTTTATTGATGATTTTTCACGTTATGGTTATATTTATCTATTGCATGATAAATCTCAATCATTGAATGCACTTGAGGTGTATATTAAAGAGGTCGAAAGGCAATTATATAAAAAGGTGAAAATAGTAAGGTCGGATAGAGGTGGTGAATATTATGGAAAGTATGATGAATCGGGACAATGTCCGGGTCCATTTGCTAAATTCCTTGAAAGACATGGTATTTGTGCTCAATTCACAATACCAGGTACACCACAACAAAATGATGTAGCAGAAAGGCGTAATCGTACTTTAATGAAAATGGTTAAGAGTATGATGAGTTATTCATCTCTACCCTTATCATTGTGGATGTATGCATTAGATATTTCTATGTATTTATTAAACAAGGTTTCTAGTAAGGCAGTTCCAAAGACTCCCTTTGAACTGTGGATAGGAAGGAAACCTAGTTTACGACACCTGCATGTTTGGGATTGTCCAGCAGAAGTAAGAATTTATAATCCACATGAAAAAAAATTGGATTTAAGAACAATCGGTGGTTACTTCATTGGTTATGCAGAGAAATCCAAAGGGTATAGATTTTACTGTCCTAATCATAGTACAAGAATTGTTGAATCTAGAAATGCTAGGTTCATTGAACATGCTGACTTCAGTGGGAGTGAAAGAATGTGCGATGCTTGGATTCAAGAAGTTAGGGTGGAAGTTCATCTACCCAAAACTTATAAAGTTGTTGTTCCTGATATTATAGTTCAACCCAACAATAATCAAGAACAACAAATAAATGATCAAACACTCCATAACGAAAATGTCAATATTGAACCTACAGTAGTTTGTTACGAGTTATTATGAGTTATTTTATTATTATTTACTATCATGTGTGGGAATGTCTACCACATTACTATGTACCCTCACTATTAGTATAAATAAGAGAGCATGCTAACCTAGAGGGTTAGACAATTCATTTATCCCCTTCTCTTCTTTTCTTCTTCTTCAAACATGGTATCAGAGCCAACCCTAGCCGCCGCTCCAACCTAAATCCTAACCCTAGCCAGCGCCACCATCACCACCACCATCACCGTCACCACCATCTGCTCTCTCTCTCTCTCTCTCTCTCTCTCTCTCTCTCTCTCTCTCTCTCTCTCTCTCTCTCGGCCTGCTTCTCTTTTTGTCGGTCATTCTCTTCTTCCAGATCTGATCTAGTTCTGATCAAGGATCTATGAAACGGTGGAGCTTGTGATCTCTTTCTTTAATCTAATTTTCTGATTAATCTGGTGTGACTAGATTAAGTACGCATCATTATGTCAAGTGGTTCAGAGACTCCGACAGATGCTGCTGTTGAATCCGGTGAGACTGGATTAGCCATGAATAGATCTGGTGCGACTGGATCTGATGTGATGCGGTCACAAGCTCCGACCTTTATATCTACTTCGTCTAAGCTCGTCGAACGTGTTTTGATGGGACAATCTACATACACACTTTGGAAGAAGAATGTTTTCAAGAATTTGCATGGGCAGCGGTTATCTCATCATCTTACTCAGCCTCCCCCGAGCAGGGATGACCCGACTTATGATGAATGGTACACTGTTGATTGTCGTATTTATAGTCAACTATTGAATGCTATGGATATTTCTGTTCAGACCGTTGTTAGCAATACTGATACTGTTAAGGAGTTATGGGATGCTTTGGCAGATTTATACTCCTCTCTGAATGATTTCTCGCGACTCTATGATGTTGTGTGTGGGTTGTTGAAGCCGGCTTCTGCCGGTCGGCCTCTGCAGAGATATTATGAGGATTTTAAATCCTTTGCTGATGAATTTGATCGGTTGGTCCCGTTTACGTCTAGTCGGACTACTTTTCAAGAACAACGAAATCAGTTTCTGGTCACTTGCTATCTTAATGGGCTGGGAGCTGAGTTTGACACTGCTCGCTCACAAATCCTTTCAGATGCTCGAGTTCCTTCTCTTGGAGAAGTTCATCGTCGTGTTCTTCATACTGCGAGTCGTGAGGAGGTTAAAGCCGCCCCCTCAGAGGTTGGTGAACAGGCTGCTGCTTTATATACGAACAAAGGAGGTGGCCGTGACCGAGGGAGAGGTCGTGGTGGTACTGCCGGTCGTGGTCGGGAGACTCGTACTTGCAATTATTGTGGTATTGTTGGACATCTTCGCAGCTATTGCCGAAAATTACAAGCTGCACAGGCAGCTTCTGGTTCACTAACCACATCTGCTCATGTTGCGCCTGAGAGCGTGCCTATGGACCAAAAGGTGATCACAATGAGTCCTGAGGAGTATACTCGCTACTTGGAGTTTCAGACCTCAGGGAGTAGGACTGCGTCTACCTCTATTGCACAACTACAGCAATCATCTAATTATTCCTCTACCTCAGCATGTGCAGCTCTTCCTTCCGCTACTTGGATTATTGATTCTGGTGCCGGTGCTCACATGACGGGTAATAGAGGTATTCTTACTGCATATCAGTCCTCAGCTCCGTTACGCCATATTACTATTGCGAACGGGTCATCCTTGATGGTTCAGGGACACGGAGTTGCACGACCTTCCGATGAGATCTCTTTATCTTCTGTTTTATATACTCCCGGCATGCCATTTAATTTGTTATCTGTTGGTCGTATCACACGGGATTTGAATTGCTCCGTGACTTTCTACCCTGATTATTGTGTTTTGCAGGATCTCTCGACGCGGAAGACTATCAGTAAGGGAAGTGTCAATGGTGGGATCTACCAGCTAGATGGTGCGTCTATTCCGGCTGCGCTAGTGAAAGAGACAGATGTTTTAGACGTTCACTATCATCTGGGACATCCCTCTCTATCTATGTTGCAGTCATTGTTTCCTCGTTTTCGTTCAGTGTCTACAATAAATTGTGAGTCCTATCAGCTTGCAAAGCATAGTCGTGTTTCTTTACCACCAAGTGTATCTCAACGAGCAACTGCTCTGTTTGTCTTGGTCCATTCTGATGTGTGGGGACCTAGTCCTGTTATGTCAGTCTTTGGTTATCGTTATTATGTTCTCTTTGTTGATGATTTCACAAGAATGTCATTTGTTTACTTAATAAAAGAACGTTCTGAGTTATTTTCCGTGTTCCGTGAGTTTTATTTTTCTATCCACACTCAATTCCATCATAACATTCAGGCTTTACAATCTGATCGTGGGGGGGAATATATGTCGGATCATTTCCATCAATTTCTCCGTTCTCATGGTATTCACCATCGTCTTTCATGTGCTCGCACACCCCAACAGAATGGTGTTGCTGAGCGGAAGAATCGCCATCTTATGGATACTGCTCGTGCTCTTCTTATACATATGCATCTTCCACAAAAAATTTTTGGGAAGCTGTTCTTACAGCATGCTATCTCATTAATCGTATGCCTCTTTCTTTTCTTGGGGGTTATACTCCACATGGGCTCCTCTTTCCTAATCGCAGTCTTTTTTCTCTTCCCCCTAAACTTTTTGGGTGTACTTGTTTTGTCCATGATGATCGTCCGGGTGTATCAAAACTAGATCCTCGTGCACTCAAATGTGTTTTTCTTGGTTACTCACGGGTGTCAAAGGGTTATCGTTGCTATTCTCCTACCTTAAGAAAAATGCTCACCTCCCGTCATGTCACATTCATAGAGTCTCAGCCTTACTTTTCTGCAACTAGCTCTAGTTCATCTGATTTAGTCCTGCAATTATCCGAGTCCACATCTTCTGACCCTGTACTTGTCTATTCTCCGCCAATGGTCTCTCATCCAGTTATCTCTCCAGCGTCTTCACTAGACATTGCCCCCATTATCAATTCTCCATTTGAGCCAGTCTCTCCCGTGGAGGATCCTCCTATTGAGCAAGTCCCTCCTGTAGCTGATCCACTTACTGAGACTAATACAGCCGAGCAACCTATTGCTCTTCGTAAGAGCTACCGAGCTTGCAGGGATCGCCTTCTTTATACACATTCTAACAAGGGTTTATCAGTGAGTTTGTCGGCTTTTGTGGCTAATATTGATGCTACCTCCCTACCTATTTCTGTTCCCGTGGCTCTTCAGCATGCAGGTTGGCGTTTGGCCATGGAGGAGGAAATGAGTGCCCTCTAATGCAATTAGACTTGGTCCTTGGTTGATCTTCCTCCTGGTGCTCAGGTTATTGGTTGTCGTTGGGTGTTTGCCGTGAAGGTCAATCCTGATGGAACTGTTTCTCGTCTGAAAGCCCGGTTGGTTGCTAAGGGTTATGCTCAAACTCATGGTCTTGATTACTTTGAGACCTTCTCCCCGGTTACAAAAATGGCATCTGTACGGCTTTTCTTATCCCTTGCAGCTATGCATTCTTGGTCTCTCCATCAGTTGGATATCAAGAATGCTTTCCTTCATGGTGATCTTGCTGAGGATGTTTATATGGAGCAGCCTCCCAGGGTTTGCTGCTCAGGGAGGGAAAGTTTGTAAGCTTCGTCGCTCTTTGTATGGTTTGAAGCAGTCTCCTCGAGCATGGTTTGACCGATTCAGCTCAGTGGTTCAGACTTTTGGTTTGCTTCAGTCTCAAAAGGATCATGCAGTGTTCTATCATCGTGCTACTACTAGGTGTATCTTTCTGGTTTTATATGTGGATGACATTGTCTTGACAGGGGATGATGAGCAGGGTATTGTTGAGCTGAAGAGATATTTACATACTCACTTTGAGACGAAAGACCTGGGTGATTTGAGATATTTTCTTGGCATAGAGGTGGCTCGAAAGAAAGGAAGTATTTCTTTGTCACAACGTAAGTATATTCTAGATATTTTGGCTGAATTTAACATGCAGCACTCTCGATCTGCAGAGTCGCCTATGGAACCGGGATTGAAGCTTCTTCCTGATCAGGGCGAGTTGTTTGAACACCCTGAAAGATACCGACGTGTTGTTGGTAAACTAAACTATCTCACTACGATGACTAGACCTGATCTTGCATATTCGGTTAGTGTAGTTAGTCAGTTTATGGCAGCACCTAGACAACCACATTGGGATGCTGTTTTGAGGATTCTGAGATATCTTCGAGGTAGTCCCGACAAGGGAATTGTTTTTGCCGCTCATGGTCACGCTCGCATGGAGTGTTATACTGATGCTGATTGGGCTGGTTACCCTACTGATAGGCGGTCTACCTCTGGATATGCTTTGTATGTTGGTGGTAATTTGGTTTCATGGAAGAGTAAGAAACAGGACATTGTTGCGAGGAGTAGTGCTGAAGCAGAGTATCGGGCCATTGCTGCAGCCACTACAGAGATTATGTGGACTAGACATCTTCTGAATGAGGTTGGATATGGGTTGAGTGGTCCTACTTCGCTATGGTGTGATAGTAGTTCAGCGATTCACATTGCTTTAAATCCTGTCTTTCACGAGAGAACAAAACACATTGAGATTGACTATCATTTCATTCGACAGGAGCTTACGCGTGGGAGTATCACTCTCTCACATGTTCGTACTGGCGATCAGCTAGCAGATGTGTTTACTAAATCTTTAGCTGGGCAACGGGTTCGCTTTATATGTATCAAGCTAGGCATGGTCGATATCTATGCCTCAGCTTGAGGGAGGGTGTTACGAGTTATTATGAGTTATTTTATTATTATTTACTATCATGTGTGGGAATGTCTACCACATTACTATGTACCCTCACTATTAGTATAAATAAGAGAGCATGCTAACCTAGAGGGTTAGACAATTCATTCATCCCCTTCTCTTCTTCTTCAAACATAGTTGAGCCACAAGAAATAGCATTAAGAAGATCTCAAAGAGAAAGGAGGTTGGCTATTTCTAATGACTATGAGGTTTATCTACAAGAGTCGGAAATTGACTTAAGAATTGGTAATGATCCAGGTTTATTTTCAGAAGCCATGGAATGTGATGATTCTACTGAATGGTTCAATGCCATGGAAGAAGAGTTCAAATCTATGGATCAAAATCAAGTATGGAATCTCATTTAATTGCTTGAAGGATGCAAAAAGGTTGGGTGTAAATGGGTCTTTAAGACCAAGCGCGACTCAAAATGTAATATTAAATGATATAATGCCAGACTTGTTGCTAAAGGTTTTACTCAGAAAGAAGGCATTGACTATAAAGAGACATTTTCACCAATCTCCAAGAAAGACTCACTTAGAATCATTATAGTTTTGGTGTCTCATCACGATTTAGAGTTACACCAATGGATGTCAAAACTACCTTTCTTAATGGGAATTTAGAGGAAGAAGTTTATATGGACCAACCCAAGGCCTTTTCAGTTAAAAGAACGAAACACATGGTGTGTAAGTTAAAGAAGTCAATATATGGACTTAAACAACTTTCCGACAATGGTATCTTAAGTTTAATGATACCATAACTTCTTTTGGATTTAAGGAAAACACTATTGATCGGTGTATGTATATGAAGGTCAATGGGATCAATTTTGTTTTTCTAGTTCTATATGTCGATGACCTTTTGCTTGCTACTAATGATCTTGGTTTGTTACATGAAACTAAGAAATTTCTCTCTAAAAAATTTGAAATGAAAGATATGGGAGAGGTAACATATGTGATAGGAATAGAAATACTCTGTAATAGATCATAAGAATTGTTAGGGTTGTCTCAGAAAGCCTATATTGATAAAATTTTAGAGAGATTTAATATGGATAAATATTCAGCAAGAGCAACTCCAATTAAGAAAGGTGACAAATTTAGTCTTGTGCAATGTCCGAAAAGTGAATTGGAACAAGAACGAATGAAAAGTATTCCTTATGTATCTGTTGTTGGAAGCTTAATGTATGCACAAACTTGCACTAAACTAGACATCAGTTTTGCTGTCGGAATGCTGGGTAGGTATCAAAGTAACCCAGGATTAGATCATTAGAAAGCTGCAAAGAAAGTTCTCAGATACTTGCAAGGAATGAAGAATCACATGCTCACTTATAAAAGATCTGATCATCTTGAGGTAATTGGATATTTAGATTCAGACTTAGCCGGACGTACCGATACAAGAAAATCAACTTTTGGTTACTTGTATCTTTTGGCTGGAGGCGCAATTTCATGGAAAAGTGCAAAGCAGTTAGTTATTGCTACATCTACTATGGAGGCTTAGTTTGTAGCATGCTTTGATGCCGCTATTCATGGGTTATGGCTGCGGAACTTTATTTCAGGGCTTGTGATTGTCGACAGTATTGTCATGCCGCTGAAAATTTATTGCGATAACTCTATAGCAGTTTTCTCCTCTAAGAACGACAAGTACTCCAAGGGTGCTAAACATATGGATATTAAATACTTGTCCATTAAAGAAGAAGTTTAGAAACAAAGAGAGTCAATTGAGCACATTAACACCAACTTTATGATTGCAGATCCCTTAACAAAACGACTGCCGCCCAAAATACTTAAAGAACATGTTGAAAGGATGGGTATTATTGGATGTCATTAATGATTGTATTATGAGTGCATTAAGTTTATTTATTTGGCACTATGAGCTCAATTATGTGTTTTTTATATTTCCTGTTTTCTATATTGTTATACATGATGGAAATAGATGAATGTGTAACAGGACAATCTCTAACAGAGACATTATAATTAGACCATTACTATACTTCTCATTTATGGATCATGTTAAGTAGAGAGCTATAGTTGTAGTACATAGAATGGACTATGTCGATTAATGACATACAACCGCTATGACTCGCATTAGTTTTCTTTACTTAACTGTGATCATTATGTGATAGCCAATTCAAGAAAGATTTTAGCATAATTTTATTGTGCACATTATGGTCATTATTATGCCATGAAAGGAAGGTCATATGGGCCAAGTGGGAGAATGTAAGAATAATGTGGCCCACATGATGTTATGAATTAATGGTTTAATAAATACTTTTAAGTGCTAAAACGTATTGGCTATGAAAAATAGATGAAAAGATGTAATTCTATTGAAAAGTTAAAGTTCCTCCGAAGAGGTGTGACTCGTATGAAGTGGGATCTGCTTTGATGGAAAGCACCACTTAAAGGGGTATAATTTAAATAGAGTCTGGTCCTCTCTCCACCCACGATAACGTAAGAAAAGAACGTTGTATTTTTATCCTCCATAGATAAGATACGTTAAAAGAAAGGTGGGTCAAGGGAGAGAAATCAGATTTCTTCGTTTCCTCCGTTTTCTGCAACAATTATCTTCAAGGGCAATACTATGGACAAAGGTATGTCTTCATCCCTCTTATTGTAAAAATCACGAAGATCTAAGATTCTGGATTTCAGAGTTTGTTCGTATAAAAGTATTACGTTGTCGCTTACATTGCATGCCATAAATCAACCACGAATGAGGATTTTGTTCATAATCCAGCATTTTTGGAAAGTGATTAATTAGTTGATATAGGAAAATCAAAGAATTAAGAAAATATGGAAAAAAATCATTCATTCCTTTCGGTCAATGACTTCAATCTAACAGAGAGAATAAAAGGTACAACACTATATACGTTCAGAATAGGCAAAAAGCCTGCATATGCTAATAAAATACACTCTTAACTTTTAGCAACAATTTCCATTTGAGTATCGAAGAACCAACGAAACAATCAATATTAACAATTGGGCGATGTACGGCAGCTCAAACAATAATAAAGATTAAGTGATAAATAATAGTAGCGCCGTTATATGACAATGGAGCCTACAATTATAGAACGGCATACTTAAGTGGATTTTCATGAAATGATTTGAAATGAAAAAGGGATGGTAACTAGAAATTAATAAGGACACTAGAAATGCCATAACTTTCGTACGATGTTTGCTTGAGTGTCATAACTAATTTTTTGGTCACTTAAGTGTCACTTCCAGCAAAAAGTGATCACTTGAGTGCCATCGGCCAGTTGGCAGCCGGAAAATCCGACGTGGATGCCAATCGTCCTACGTGGCTTCGCCGAAGTTGACGTGGACAATATTTTAATATATATTTTTTGAATTTTTTATTTTTTTATTTTTGCTTTTTTTTTGCAAATTTTTTTTCAATGCCAGCGAGGGTCACCGGTGACCCTCGCCTGCTGCGAAGGCCTCACCCAGATTGGGCGAGGGCCGCCTTGCCCTCGGCCACGAAGCCTGTCGCCAGATCTGGGCGGCTGCGAGCGAGGCGGCCTCGCCAGATCTGGCGAGAGCCTTCGCCGCCTCGCTCACGGCTGCGAAGGCCCTAGGCGAGGCCGCGAAGGCCGTCGCCAGATCTAACGAGAGCCTTCACCACCTCACTCGCGACAGGCGAGGCCGCGACGGCCTCGCCAAGGGCCTTTGCGGCCTTGCCTGCTTCTGGCGAGGCCGCAACGGCCTCGCCCAAGGCCTTCGTGGCTGAGGGTAAGGCAACTGTTGCCCAATCTGGGCGAGGCTTTCGCAACAAGCGAGAGTCGCCGGTGACCTCGCAGGCATTGAAAAAAAAAAGGGAAAAAAAGGAAAAGAAAAATAAAAAAGAAAAATTTAAATTAAAAATAAAATAAAATAAAAAACATTTAAAAAATCCACGTCGGATGGAAAATTAATAAAAAAATCCACGTAGGATAGTTTGCCGGAAATGGCGCTCAAATAATCTATTTTCGCCGGAAGTGGCACTCAAGTGATCTCTTTTTGCCGGAAGTGGCACTTAAATGAGCGAAAAAAAAAGTTATGGCACTCAAGTGAGCGCCATACGAAAGTTATGGCACTCCTAATATCCTTATCTCCACAAAATTCTCATTATGATCGACCCTCGTTTATACGGTGGTTCAACTTTTTAATGCACCTGGTTGACACTCTAATATGTGCTTTGCTTCCTTGATGAGCCTAACATGCCATGGTAATACCATAAAAGGTGATTATTAAATTATCATCAACGGCTAACTATTTCCGTTAGAGAAATGGATAGGATAACCCGCAATTTCAAGATAATCCTAGGCGTTAAAGTTATTTCATGTTCATTTATGCATGAGATCACGTAACGTCGAGAGGTCGAATTAGTGTCATGCAAGATGTACGTGCGCACGGCCGGCTATTAGAGTGGTTATAAGAAAGAGGGTGTAAATGTTGTGACATACCTCCATATTCTAATCTCATTAGGTCTACTTTTACCGAAGAACACTAGTAAGATATCCATTCAGTGAAAGCATAACATCAAGCAAAATTCGAACAATATAATCAGGCCAGGACAAATTGATTTGACTCCTGTTTTATTAGTTGATTCGATCAAATTTGGAAGAGTCGAGGAGAGTACAGATTTATTAATGGGTACTATGCCTACGGTTTACTCCTTCCATTGGCTAGATAGACTCTCCACAGCCAATATGTACAAGATTATACTGACAAATGATACAATATGAGTGAAGAACATCTATTAAGCGCATGCATATTGATCTTAAATCATCCTTAGATATGAGATGAGCAATTCTATAAGATCGCGTGGCACGCAAAAGTTGAGCAAATGGTTCATCTGGTATAAACATATAAATGAAGCCATGGGGTTTTTAAGGTCCAAATTGTCTTTATTAACCTCACAAAGATAGAGCAACCATTCTCATACCGAAAACTGGATCAAGCATAAAATGTAAAGAAATATGGATTTTGGGTCTCTTAACAAGAACTTAATTAACTCAAAGCATCTTAATCTCATGGCCTACATATAATTGTAGGTCGGAAGTCCCAGTTGGTTCATGTCCATGAATTGAGCATTTGCCATGTTGCACTTCATGAGCTCTTCATACTTTTGCTGTTGTTCCACATACACCACCGTTAGCACGTCCTTCTCTTTCTTCAGTTCCACATATTCAGCTACATCAAATATCGGCCAATTACATTTTTTTATTTCTCCTTCGATACGCGTGCGCGCAGAAAGAGAGACAGAGAGAGAACCTTGTTTGTATTCGATTTTATGAGAAAAGAAACTGAGTTTTCGCTTTAATACATCATTTTCAACTTGAAATAAATAGTGTTGTCGTTGCCAACAGTACATCATCACGGAGTCCCTTCCCATGTTGGCCTGTATACATCAAACAAGAAAAAGTCAAAATCATTATATACTTGTCATCCGCATCACCTCGAATGTCAAATCTTGAGAGCACACTGAATGAACATAAATTGGTGGAATAATCAAATCAATAGCTAACTTCAAGAGATTTCACTGTCCGTTTCAGTTACATTATTTGAGAAATCTCTTTGGGATGAAAGATTTTACCGTGCTGCTTGCTTGCCAATGTCATGAAAGACACAAAAACAAAAGAAAATTGGAACAAAGTCACCACTTTTTTTTAGGCAAAAGTACACTACAAGTGCCATAACTTGTGTACGGCGATCACTTTGATGCCATAACTTTTTTTCGGATCACTTTGGTGCCAAGTCGGAGGAAAATCGATCACTTTAGTGACTCTGACCAAAATTCCGGCCAAAAAGCTGACATGGCATTTATATTAAAAAAAATGGTCTGACTTGTACACAGTGGAAATTACGTGGCTTTTTTTCGAATTTTTTAATTTTTAGAAAAATAATAATAATTAAAATAATTAAACAAAAAAACAAAAAAACAAAAAAAAAAAAAAACAAAAAAGGTGTTGCAGCAGTGGCGAGGGAGCCCTTGCCTCTGCTGCCGCCAAGCCACCACCGCCGGGAAGGGCCGGCGGTGGTGGGCGCAGTGGTCGCCGAGGGTCGCCGGCCCTTGCCAAGGGCCGGCGACCCTCGCCTCGCCCGGCGAGGGGCCGGATCCGCGAGGAGACCTCGCCGTCGCCGGGTCGCGACGGCGAGGCCCCGCCTCGCCTTCGCTGGGCGAGGCCGCGCCTCGCCGTCGCTCGGGTCGCAACGGCGAGGCGCGGCTCGCTTCGCTGTGCGAGGCGGGACCTCGCCATCGCTCGGGTCGCGATGGCGAGGTCTCGCCTCGCCCATGGCGGGCGAGGCGACCTCGCCGTCGCCCGGGTCGCGACAAGCGAGGCGTGGCCTCGCTTCGCTAGGCGAGGCGAGACCTCGCCGTCGCGACCCAGCGACGGCGAGGTCTCGCCTCCCCGGAGGCGAGGCGAGGGTCGCCGGGGGTCGGCGAGGGTTGTCGGGCCCCGGCCAGGGGCCGGCGACCCTCGCCGACCACTGCGCCCACCACCGCCGGCCCTTCCCGGCGGTGGTGGCTTGGCGGCAGCAGCGGCAAGGGCTCCCTCGCCGCTGCTGCAGGGCTTTTTTTTTATAAATAAATTAAATAAATATAATATAATATTTTAAAAAAATACACGTCAGCGGGCTAAACGGCGTCGTTTTTGGTTTTTAATGCTGACTGGACCTCTCCGGCTAGCTGTGGACCTCTCCGGCGAGCCGTGTCAGCGCCACATCGGATTTCCGACAAGCCACGTCAGCATTGTCACTAAAGTGATCGATTTTCAAAAAAGTTGGCACCAAAGTGATCCGAAAAAAAGTTATGGCACCAAAGTGATCACCGTACACAAGTTATGGCACTTGTGGTGTACTTTTGCCCTTTTTTTTTAAGAGGAACCACTCTATATACATAACAATCGGAACATTAAGAGAACCGAAAATCGAATATCTCTTCACCATTTTTATCATTTCTTTGTTTTTTTTTTTTTGCTCATTTCTTTTCTGACGAGCACTTTCAAATGATATGTCTAGGTCAAGAAGATGGGCATGGTCGTCCATGTCTAACATTTTGAAACGCATTTAAAGGGTTTTACATTTACAGGCACCTCTTACGCTTTTGAGGGTTGATGTCAGGGTTTTGAGAGCTTTGTCCTTCCATTCTCTGGCTTGTTAAGGAAAATGGAGGCATCTCTGGGGAAATGGTTCTCTTCTTGTTGTTGGAGTTGTTGAAGCTCTCCATTTACCACTTCAACAAAAAGATTGCCCTATAACAATGAACAATAAGTTAGCACGAAAGAAATGAAAGTCTCACAGCCATTCTCAAAAAAGAGCAAAAGAAAAGAGCAAACTTGTTAGCCGAGACACTGGGATTTGTTTGTTTACTCACACTAATTACAAAAAATGAGAGAGAGAGAGATAAAAGTAGTGAGCTTCTGTAGTGAGTTCGTCCTCTTATTTATAGGAGAGATTAATGAGTCTTAGGGCGCGCATGGAATCCATTCTGGAGTAGAAATTTTGCTCCAGAATGCATTCCGGAACAGAAATGCGTTTGTTAAAAAATTTCCGGAATGCATTATGGAGCAATTTTTGCATTCTGGAATAAAAATACGTTTGTTAAAAATACTTGATTCCAGAATGCATTCTTGATTCCAGAATGAGTTTTGGGCAAGAAAAAGAGAAGCTACTTTTTGTAGCTTCTCTCTTCCAGAATGCATTCTCCCTATTTTCTCTCTTTTTCTCACTAATTTTTTTTTTTCAGAAAATGCATAAAAATTGAAAAATTCCAGAAACATTCATAAAAATTTCCAGAAAATAAAAAAGAGTCAGATTTCGAGAAAATAGGAAATTTGGTGAATTTTTTTCAAAAAATATAAAAAAATCAAAAATTTCAAAACTTCACAGAATAGCTTAGAATACCTTTGAGCACCCACTTTGAGTGAAATTTAATTTTTTGAGGTGCCCAAAAAATCAAAAATTTCAAAATTTCACAAAATGGCTTAGAATACCTTTGGGCACCCACTTTGAGTGAAATTTAATTTTTTTGAGGTGCCCAAAAAAATAAAAAAATAAAAAATTTCAAAACTTCACAAAATGGCTTAGAATACCTTTGGGAACCCACTTTGAGTGAAATTTATTTTTTTGAGTTGCCCAAAAAAATCAAAAATTCAAAAATTTCAAAACTTCACAAAATGGCTTAGAATACCTTTGGGCACCCACTTTGAGTGAAATTTTTTTTTTTGAGGTACCCAAAAAAATAAAAATAGATTTCTGTTCCAGAAATCAATTTCTGGAGCAGAATTAGTCATGTTTTATCAAACAGATTTCTCCTCCAAAAATCAATTTCTGGCAAGAATTTGATTTCTGGAGCAGAATGGTTACCATTCGCACCCTTAAGCTACCTGGAATCAGTCTGATTGGATGGTGGGCCCATCTCCTGTGCATTTTCCAATACTGCATGACATATGGAGGATGTTGTTTCATTTTTAGAAAAGGCTGAACTTTCCATTTCTTTCAAAAATCTCTCTAAGTATCCCCGCATCACAATATGAGTTCTTGGTCATTTTTGTCAGTATAGCATGGCCAAAATTGGCATGCATGCTGTCAAAACTCAATTTTTGGAGTTACCAAGTTTGCCTTGAGAATATCTAAACTCCAAGTTTGCCTTGCGAATATCTACAAGAGAAATCATTATCAATGGGGATTAAAAGGCTGAGCCAAGAAGGAAAATTTAGGAGATATCATTTTGGTAAATATCTATGAGGAGGCTTCCTCTTTTTTGTTTTGAATTTAAATTTGGATGCTTATAAATTGGCCATCCTTGTTACTTGCTCCAATTGTCGTATGCAGAAAATGGAAAGAACATGAAGTTCAATAGTTAACATCGGATTCGGGGATGATACTTTCGGCCCTCTCTTCTCAAAATCATTCTCGTAATGAATTCGTCAAAATTGGAAAATTGTTCATCCTTTCACTAATAAGATGTTTTAGGGAAAATTACCAAAAAAGTCATAAAACCTATTCCATTTTTGCCAATTCAATCCTAAACCCTTTAATTTTGGCAATTGAGTCCATCCGGCCAATTTTGGCCGGAAATCGCTAATGTAGATGCCGGCTATCGTACGTGATATGGCCGGCGCTGACGTTGATAATTTTAATTTCTTTTTTCGCATTTTTTATTAATTTTTTAAGTTTTTTCTTTTTTTCTCTTTTCCATCTTTTCCTTTTTTTTAATTATGGCTAGCGAGGGCCCGGCACCCCTCACCAACCATAGTAAAGAAAAAAGAAAAGAAGAAAAAAAAAGAAGAAAAGAAAAAAATAATATGGAAAAAATATTTTAAAATTATTAAAATTGTCCACGTCAACACTGATCGTGCCACATAGGACGGCTGGCATCCACGTCAACAATTTCCAACAAAATTGGCCAAATGGACTCAATTGGCAAAACGTGAAAATGTTTATGACTAAATTGACATAATTAAAAGGTTTAAGACTCAATTTCCTGAAGTTTTACTATGCAAAGTTTGCTATTCTATTTATTTTTAAATTGCCGCAAGTTGATATTTGTGTGTGCACTTTCCGTTAAGTAAGTAGTTGATCTGGCAGTGGAAAAAAGAAGAAGAAAGCAGTTACCTAACGATCTTTGGGATACAGTTGCCCGTTATACTAATTAAATGAAATTATAGTAAAATCAATTAACGATATCTCGATAATATTGCATACCTGAACAAAGTAATGCTAGACCCATCTCATTATTTTCTTTCAAGAAGCAATGGGGATGGGGAGGAAAAGAAAAGAGATGATAGAGGGCGACAATTCTAGAGTAATTATAGCATACACCGCTCACATAAAAGAGGTTTTGCTTGAACAATCTTATACATCAACGATTTAAGATAGTAAATAGTTATAATCCTCGAGTAAATGGTGGATTATGCTGTTTGGTGTAAATTTTTCTTTACACAGATGGTGTATGGTCTACCTTTCCATACTAAAAACAAAGAGTGTCCCCAAATCTCAATGTAAAGCAAAGAGTGCCCCTTGGATATTGGCAATAGTCAATTATAAAAGACATATTTGAACATGAGTTTAAGTTTTTGGATTATTTTGGGTATTGGTTCACTAAGCATATAAGGAATTAATAGAACGATTTAAGCTTTCAAGGAAAAATATGCTATATCAAATAAGTCTTTAAGGCTCATTGACCTGACTCTAAAATGGTACCTTGACGAGGCTTTTTATGCCAAGGATCTCGTCCAGTCAAAATATCTTTTGTAAACGGAAGTGACATGGAATACTTTAGAGTTATATCTATGCCAGAGAAAGTATGACTTGGCATCCTGTCGAAACGTGGCGTGTTGGCAGCTAAACCGACAACTTCCCCAATGGAGCAACAACAATGGTTAGCTTGAGCAACTGGACCTACCCTGACAGACCCAAGTTGCTATCGTTGATTAGTGGGACGTTTACATTATCTCACAATCACTCAGCCTTAATTATGTTATTCGAACTACATACTTTCCCAATTAATACAAGAACCAAAGGAGTAGCACTGGGAAATGGCTATACGAGTTCTTTGATATCTCAAAAAAAAAATTGGGGCAGGAGGTTCTATTTAACGAATACAAAGAATATAGTTGATGGAGCGTTACTTTTCATTGATATGTTGTACAGTATAAATAGAGATTTCACCACCTACAATTATGGTGGAAGTTAAATATAAACGATAGCAATTTGATCTACAAGGAAATTGAATTAAAAAAAAATCAGAAAATATCTCCAAATGATTAACTCATGGATACTTTACTTGATGAGTTATCTTCATGAGCTGATATGTAGAAGATTCTACACTACTACCGTTCCGATCTTTTGCCTTTTAATTTGTTACTTCAATACTCTCCTTCAAACCAGTCAATGAGGAGGACCAAAGGCTGAGTTTGATTCGTAAACCAATAAACCTATCTCAAATCAATGGTTTGGTGAAAATATCAACAACTTGGGAGGAAGACGGAACATAGCGAGTTAAAATAGAACTAGGAGCACCCTTTTCCCGAACAAAATGGTAATTGATCTCAATGTGTTTTGTCCAAGTATGAAAATTTGGATTAGTTGTGATATGTAATGCTGACATGTTGTCCGAGAAAATTAATAAAGGTTAATGTTGGTAGATCCCAATGTCACGCAGTATGTATGAAATTAAAATGAGTTCAGCAGCAATGGAAACAAGAGCCCGGTATTCGACTTTAGCTGTGGAGTGGGCCATGGTAAGTTGTTTCTTGGCACATCATAAAATACAATTTGAGCCAAGAAAAGTACAATAACTAGCGGTAGAACGTCAGATGAGTTTGCACCCAGCCCAGTTTGCATCGATAAAGCCAAATAAATGGAGAGAACAATGAGACAAAATGCAAAGTCCAAGGTGTAAAGTATCGTAAACATATCGCATAATACGTTTTACCATATGATAGTGAGCAAAAGTTGAGGCATGCATATGTTGACAAACTATGTTGACTGCAAGTGAGAGATTCGAACGAGTGAGGGTAAGGTACTCAAGAGCACCTATAATGCTTCGAAAATGGATGGATCAGCGTAAGGCTTACCACCAATGTATGAGTGGTGGTTAGAGTAGAAATCGGCTTACATTGCGCCATTGATGCTCGACTCAAAAGATCTGAGGCATATATATGTTGTGAGAGAAAGAGTCCATGAGTGCAGAAATTGATTTCAATGCCCAAGAAATAATGAAGAGCGCCAAGGTCTTTCATGAAAAAACACTTGACCAAGTGCCGGCACAAGATGGTTTGGTAATTTTGGGGAATCATTAGTGAGGACCATATCATCCACCTAGAGCAATAGAATAATAATATGACCACAATGATGATAAACAAATAGTGATGGATCAATAGTGCTGTAGAAGAATCCATACTCAAAAGAAAATCATTGAACTTATTAGTCCATGAAAATTGCTGAACTTATGGAACCATGCCCTAGAATCTTGTTTGAGGCCAAATAGAGCACGCTGGAGTAAGCAGACGTGGTCAGGACGAAATGAATCACAGCAGCCTGATGGTTGTTCCATATAGATAGGAACATTGCGATCACCGTGTAGGAAGGCGTTCTTGATATCTAATTGGCAAGTTTCCCAATTTTGAACATTAGCAACAGATAGGACAATGCGAATTGTGACTTGTTTGACTATCAGACTAAAAGTTTCAAGGAAGTCAATGCCCTCCTCTTGATGAAAGCTTTTTGAAATAAGTCAGGCTTTCAATCGGTCAAGTGAACCATCTGCATGTAGCTTTGCTTTGTACACCCATTTATAGCCAACCACATTCATCGAGGGATGATGGGGAACAAGTTCCCATGTTTTGTTGATTGCAAGAGCATCCAACTCCTCAAGCATAGTGGCTTTCCAACCAAGGTGTTTCAAGGTTAAATGGTCAGTGCGTGCCTTGGGAGGGATAGATGATGTATCTATATTGGCATACATAGGGTTGGCTTCGAGATCCTGACCTTTGAACATGTAACCATCGGATGAACTGATGATGTGGAAGCTTCAGATTTGGACTAAACTAAAGAATCACTCGCTGCTGATTGTGGCACATGATTAAAGAGAGTAGTAGATGAAGCATTTGAGTCTGGTTTTATCTCAGCAAACAAACGTGCATGTTCGCTTGCAAAGTTAAGATTTGTTGGCGAACAACCATTTTGACCAATTTTTGGACTAGGTTGGGGCATAGTCGAATGATCACTAGAAGCTTTTGTGATGGACTTACTGATATCTTGAATTTGACCTAATTTGGTGATATATGAAGATTTCATCGATGCTCTATTAGTTAATTCTTGCCCTGACATGATCACTCAGGGAATACTAACCAAAGGGGAAAGGCTACTGAGGATTTATTTCTAAAAGCCGCCCGTTAGTTTGAGATGTACTATAGCTGCGATTGATTGATTTCAGCCACGAGTTATGATCCGATTTTGAGTATCGAATGTTCAAGGATTTCACAACCGAACCATAGGACGTCGCCTCACAATTCTACGAGTTAGCCATTGAAATTACAACTTCGAATAAGGATCAAAGAATCGGGAATTTGACGCGAGAAATGGAAATGAGCTGGGCAATAGCCCATTGGTCCTCACGCCCAAGGGGGCCGGCCAACAAGGCCCAATAAGGATAAGTCGGCCCGTAATCGGTACATGGGCCAAGGACAAAGCGGTAATTTTGGGGGACAAAGTTGAGAAATTACACAAATGCCATAGTGGGACAAGTGTCAAATAAAAAAGATTTATTGGAAGATTTTTTTGGGATAATCATTTGATTCTCTCTTTCCTCTCTCTCTCCCCCACTTCGGCTGCACCACCACCGACTCCCCACCAATCCCATTATTTTCTTCTTCTTCTTCTTCTTCTTCTTCGTTCTCTTCTTCTTCTCGGCTCCTTCTTTTGCCGCCCACCGCCGGACCATTCTTGCCGAAACCGACCCCCGTTGTGCATCGCTCTTCCTCGCTATTGAACCACCGCCATCTCAGCTCCACTTTTGGCCAAGTAGCTCCGCCCCAGCCGAGCCATAGCCAACCGTCGCCGGCTTGTTTCTGCCGAGCGCTCGCTTCGCCACTCGCCAGTTGTGCCCGCCGCTGAAGCCGTTCATCTGCCGCTGTCCAGGCCGCCAGACCACCACCGCCAGCAGCCGTTCGACACCTGACTTAGCCCCCGAGCCCCCACCGAACTGCCACCAGCAATCGCCCCTTTGTTGCGCCCATCCATCGCCGTCTACCGCTCGTCGTGCCAAGCCGAGGCCACCGCGGATAGCTTGTGTCGTCGCCGTCGTCTTTACGTTGTCGTTGTCGTCATTAAACGAGTAAGTTAACCCCTAATCCCTTGTTATGGTGTTAAACTTGCTTAGGGTAGTTTAAATTAAGTTAATTTGGGCTAATGGTTATTTAAGTGCGATTAGGGGATAAGTTATCGGTGGATTATTGGATAATCTTTGGTGATATGTTATCATCAGATGATAGGTTATCAACGGAAACGGTGATAGGTTGTTGGTGAATGGTGGATAGGTTATTGGTGATTTTAGCGATAGGTTATCGGGAATTGATTAATAAATTATTATGAATTGAGTGATAGGCTATCACTATTTACGTGATCAGCTATTGGTGTGTGTACGATAAGCTATCGCTAATTTTATGATAAGTTATCAATTATTTTATTATTAATCTTTCTTTTATTAAATAAATTAATTTTCGGAATTTGATATTAATATTTTATTATTAGATATATTAATTTCCGAAAATCAAATATTAATATTTTCGAATAATATATAATTGTGATTGTTTTATGCTTAAATTGTGATGCCAATGTTGATAATAGCCGTATAAATTAGCTTACATAGCTAAATGAATCGAATGATTATTTTCAAGAAAAGATTATGAAGCTTTAAAAATGAATTATTTTATAGTTGTGCTTAAGAAATGATTTCGATGCCTTGAGAAAGAAAGTATGTTTTGAAATGATGTTTTTACAAAATCGAGCGACTGTTTGCTTATGTGATCACGTGAAATTGTGCTGTGGCATTATTATGAGCACGATCGATGTTTGCATTGGCTAATTGAAAAGATAAGAATTGGCTTGAATGCTTGAGGGCTCGTGTGGTCACATGTCGGAGCCGTCTTGCTGTAGATTGCTTGATGTTGCCTGATTTATTGGGGTCTTGCTGTAGATCGCTTGACAATACCCGATTTATCGGATGCTTGGAGATTATCTGGATTGCCGATACTCCGGATGCCGTGTCGCGGCTCGAGGTCCGATTCGATGCTCCTTACAGGATACTATCTTACTGTAGATTGTTTGATGTTGCCGTATTGGAATGCCGTCTTACTGTAGATCATTTGACGTTGCCGTGCCCGACGGGGCAGAACGATGCCCGATCATGCCGGAAGACTGCCATCTTGCTGCAAATCGCTTGATGGGTAGTGGCCCAGAGGGGTCGTAATAAATGGAACATGCATGTTTGCATAGTGCTTGATTAGAGGGTGAAAACTGCTAGGCATGGTATGGGATGTGCACAAGTGGGTTTTACCTTATAATCGAGACACGCGTGAGTGTGGATGCATGATGCATGGGAAATCTCGATAAGTGTTCCAAGTATGTGTTATGCTTGTTGCATTGTTGTGACATTCGATGACCAATGTCATGCATAATGTGTGTGCCAAGGCTAGGTAAGGATGCTTGTGATTGCTTATTGGCTTGCGATTGGTCTGTATCCGATGCGTGGTTGTTTGGCTAGGAGCCCGAGGTGAGTTGGCCTTCTAAGCGGGGCTTAGGCTGTTAACTAATTGAGATTTCTATCCCATTTGTCGTTGTTAAACATCTTTCAGGACCTTAGCATGTCAATGCACCTGGTACGGTTCGAGGTACCTCAGGATATGGACACTGTTATTTCCATGCATGTGTTCCCCGATAAGCCGTACGTTTTTTAGCGCCATCGAACTACAGTTTAGGTGGATGAAGGACTGGCTTATTGGGTCCCTCATCGGTTCCAGGCCTAGTTTGTTAGGGATGGTGAGGATTTGTTTGGGCCTCTCAGGGGTTTCGTCGGTCCTCCGGAAGAGGGTCCTGGGCATGAGATATGAGACCCTATGGATGTTGACCCACCTGACGGATTAGTAAAGGATCCCGAGCCCGATGCCGTTCTTGAGTACCCGTCGAAGCACAATCCCGACTCGTCCTACTTCGACTCATCGACTCTCTACATGGATAGCCCATGAGAGACCTGCTTGGAAGCTAACTTTTTGACTAACCTGCTGTTGCCGAAGTAGATTGACCCCTAACCTGGTATCTTTTTGTAGGCTTGTGTGGAAATGCCTGAAGTGGGCTTGTAAGAAAACGTTTCCCAGGGGTTAATCAAGTAAATAACTAAAATTGTGTTTTGGTTTGACTGTTGTGAGCTGTTCTCCTATCTATTCATGTTTACTATTGTTGTCTGGGTGAATGTTGTTATAGCTTTCACATGCATAATTAAAAGATGAAATAAAGGGTCGGCGACGAGTTCTGGGATGTCGCATTTTAACGACCAAGGTGGGATGTTGCACTCTCGAATGGGATCGGGGTGTGACACTTACAGTTGAATACCATTGCAATAGCTCTTCCTTAATCGTAGTATTAACTTGAGAAGAAGAGGCAAAAGGAAATAAAGCTCATAAAAAACATGTCAAGATGTATAAACACGACCGGTAGATTAATGAAGACAACGATATCCTTTGTGCTTTTTATTGTATCCCAAAAATACGCACGGCATAGAGCACTTGTCAAATTTGTTCATCGTGTAGTTGCGTAAATATGGATAACAATGAGATCCAAACACTCGAAGTAATGAGTAATCAGGGTCCTTCTTGAATAAGACTCAGTATGGACTTCGGTTTCCTAGAGTAGTTGAGAGAAGCCAATTTTATCAAATAATTCGCTGTTGTAAATACTTTCACCTAATAGTTTAGTGGTATAGATGCGTCACATAATGCAGCAAGCTTGAGTTCAACAATGTGTCTATGTTTCCTCTCAGCAACACCGTCTTGCTCTGGTGTACCTAGACAAGAGAGTTGTTGTATGATGTATTCACGAAGATGCGTGAAAAAAATTATTACTCGTGAATTCACCTCCTCCATCAGATTGAAAAACTTTAATTTTCCTATTAAGCAGATTTTCAACTGATTTCTAAAGAGATAATATGACTTTTGTTTCAATGGATACAACCAATAGTATGAGGAGAATTCATCAATAAATACGACATAATATGAAAATTTTTGCATGTAAGGAATTAGGCACGGTCCCCAAAGATCGCAATGTTTTCTCCAATGAATGGGAACATCGAGAATTGGATAAAGAAAATGGCAATATTGAACTTTTACTAATTTGACAACTTATACATTAAGTGCTAGTGGATTTATTTACTAAAATCAAATCATCAGACCGCAAAAGCTGTAAAATACGACTATTTGAATGGCCTAATCATCGATGCGACGTAAGTTCATTAGCAACCTTGTTTCTTTGAGAAAAGAATGCCATGGGTCCTTATTGGTATATAACTCTTGATGATTAGTCCTCGTCAACAATACATGGTGTGTCTTGGAATCCTTGATAGAAAAACCAGGGTCATCAAACTCAAAATAGCAAGGATAATCTCTTGTCAATTGAGAGATAGATAATAGATTTTTCTTAATATGTGGAACAATTAGAACATTATTAAGTGAAAACTGACTAGTCTTATTGCCAAATTGACTAGTCCAACATAAGTAATCGGCAGTGATGTACCATTCCCAACTATCGCATTATCATGGCTATGGTAAGGAACTACATTCACAAGATTACCTGGATTATCAGTCATATGAGTATTAGCACCAGTGTCTGGATCCCATTCTTCATCTTGTGGGTTTGAGATATGAAGAGCAGCCAGGCCATGAGGTATATTAACACTAATAACTATTGTCAAAACAATACCGGCAATTAAATGCATCATGCTCCTTCTTCTTATACATCTGATAGATGAGAGATGACAATTCTAAATTTGAATTTGGCGGTGCACCAAATATTTTGATTTGCTGAGGAGTATAGTAGTCTCCTAAAAAGTGCCGACCATTATGGTTTATCCGAGAAAAGCCACTTTAGCATGAGATAGAAGAGGACGTCCGAACATAGTCGTTTTGAGCGACTTTTAGCTATCATCAAGTCCTTCAAGTAATCTCAAGACTTTATTAGAATCCGATACATGTTTACCAATGGAATGCAATTGATTGTAAATAGATTTAAAGTCGCGAAGATAAACATATAAAGGCTTATTTTCATTCTTGATGTGTTGAAGTTGTCAGAGGAGGTCAAGTTCACGAGTCATCGAGCTTTGCTTGAAATGATTGGTGAAATGATTGGTGAGAGCTTCCATACTTCTACTTGATGAGTTATTTATATGCTAATTAGTAGAAGATTCCACACTGCATCCATTATGATCTTTTACCTTTTGATTTGTTACTTCAATACTATTATGGGTCCTGACTTCACTTTGCTTGACTACATTTTGTGACTTTGATTTGGGGAATTACCCAGTCACTCAGTGATCAATTAATGATTGTCTAGTCTTTTGAGGAACTAAGGAGGAGACCATAGTTTCTCAGTCCTCTGCTAAAGGTGAATATCGCATTATGGCAATTGCTACTAGTGAATTGATATGGTTATGAACTTTACTCGCGTTCCTCGTGGTATTGCACCATAGACCGATGGGTCTTGGTTGGGACAACCAAACTACCCCACACATCGAGGCAAACTTGGTATTTCATAGACGAACAAAGCATATCGAGATTGACTGCCATTTTAATTGAGAACATGAGTTGTCATAATCGAGCACGAACTCACTAGATTCCAATTGGTAGACATTTTTACCAAGACATTGGGTTAAGATCGGTCTACATTTCTTGTTGTCAAGTTGGGCATTTGTGACCTCCATTCGCCAACTTGATGGAGAGTACTAGGAGAGATTTACTTCCTATTTTTTGGTTAGCATACTTCCATTTTCTGTTGAGCAATATTTTGTATATATTTTGCTCTGTACATTGAGTAATACAAGCGGGAAAAGTGTCAGAAAAAATCCTAAACTTTTTGCATTAGTGCCAATTTAGTCCTAAATTTTTTGTCTTTGCGTCAATTCAATCCTTCCGGCTAATTTTGGCGGAATATTGTTGACATGAACGCTAGACGGTCTACGTGGCACCGCCGGCGTTGACGTGGACAATTTTTTATAATATTATAATATTTTTTTTATTTTTAAAATATTTTCTAACTTTTTTCCTTCTTTTCTTTTTCCTCCTTTCTTCAACTTTTGGTCTGGCCAGCCGCCGTCACCCGGACGAGGCCATCGTCGTCCGTCACAGGCGAGGCCTGGCCGACCCTTGCCTGGGCAAGGGCAAGCCCCGGTGAGATCGTCGTGGCCTAGGCTAGGGCCGGCCTCACCAAATCTAGCCTGAGGAAGGCCGACCCTCGCCTGAGCGAGGTTGTGCCTTGGGAGGGCTCCCCTTGCCAGATCCGACGAGGCCGACCCTCGCCCAGGCCACGGCAGCCTTGCCGAGCGTCACCCAAGGGAAGGCAAAGCCCGGCGAGGCCGCCATGGCTTAGGCGAGGGCTGGCCTTGCCGGATCTAGCGAGGGGAGCCCTTGCCGGGGCATGCCCTTGCCCCGGTGAGGGTCGGCCAAGCCTCGCTTGTGGCGGGTGACGGCGGCTTCGCCCTGGTGAGGCCAGGTAGCCGGCCAGACCAAAGGTTGAAGAAAGGAGGGAAAAAAAAGAAAAATATCAGAAAAATAGTTTAAAAATCGAAAAAATATGAAAATATTATTAAAAATTGTCCACATCAGCGCCGGAGGTGCCACGTACACCGTCCGGCATCCATGTCAACAATATCCGGCCAAAATTAGCCGGAAGGACAGAGAAAAAAGTAAAAGTAGTGAGCTTAATGGATGAATTGGAGATATCTATATAAAAAGGGATAAAAAAAAAGCTCAAAAGGCTTCGACGGAGAAAAAAAGTAAAAGTAGGTGAGCTTAAGATGTGAGTTCGGCCTCTCATATAGAGGAGAGATTAATGGGTCTACTTGCGCTAGTTTGGTTGGATAGTGGGCCAGATGGTTTCATTTTCAGGAAGAGGCTAATCCTCATAATAATTTCTAAAATAACCCTGCATAATTCAAATTCTTTGAGTGACCCCATTTGCCTTGAAAATATCTACAAGAGAAACCCTTATTAATGGGGATTAGAAGGCTGAGTTAAGAAGCAAAATTTAGGAGATGTCATTTGGAGAAACACCCATGAGGAAGTTTCCTCTTTTTTGGTTTGAACTTAAATTAGGATCCTTGAAAATGGGCCATCCTCGTAACTTGCTTCAATTGTCATATGCGAGAAGTGAAAGAACATGAAGTTCAGCTATTAACATCGGAGAGGGGGGAGGACCATGGGTTGTGGAGTTACAATTAGTCAATGCCCTTCAATGGAAAATCGTTTATCCAATCACCAATGAGATGTTTTACTGTGCGACCTTTGCTAATCAAACTATTTCAGATCTGCGACAAAAAAAAAAAAAAAACTACTTCAGATAGCCGCAAGTTGATATTTAGGCATGCATTTTCCGCTAAGTAGGTAGTTGATCTAACGGTGGAAAATAAAATGAAGAAAGTAATTACCTAACCGTTTTTTAAATATAGTCACCTGTTGGCATTAAACCAATTAATCAACAATAACTTTATAATATTACATAACCGTCCAAAGTAATGCTAGACCAATCTCATTATTTTCTTTCAAGTAGCAAGTGGGAATGGGAAGAAAAAGAAAAGAGTTGGTAGAGGGCAAAAATTCCAAAAGAGTAATTATAGCAAATGCGGTCGGCATAAAAAAGGTTTTACTCAAGCAGTTTTATGCCTCATTGATTTAAATGAGTTTCACACAACTTTCTTCTTCAATCTCCATGGAGGGGAGGGTTTCAGCAAGATCTAGATCTCTCTCTCCCGTCCTTTTTTTCCTTTTCTTTAGCTGATTTGGTTCTCCGTTATCTTTTTCTTGCTTTCCTTCCGTTTTGAAGAGCTTTTCTCTTCTGATCTAGTCTACATATAGAAGTTTCTCTTGCCTGTTTCAGGGAGATTTCTATCCTGATCTAGTCCAGATTTGGGGTTTTTTTGCGTATATGATTTTGGGATTTCGCTTTTCTCAGGTTTCGTTGGTGTGCAAGTCCAGTTTCGAAGCAGATAAGAAAAGCTTCGTGAAGGTTTCACTCTCACATATATCAGATATGTCGCATTCAAGTTTGTTACTCTGCACGGCGATGGTGTTAAGGACGTTGAACCTAGGTGCGCACCGCCGAAAGGCAAAGTCGCAAGAACAGATGGAAATCTCGATGTGTGCTCGTTACCAAAGATGAGTTCGGTGATCGGCCGCCGATTTAGGTTTGAAGAAGTCCTAGTTCTGCTCTTTGAGCGTGTGACCCATAATCTTGTTCTGATGATTCATTTTTTTATAGGAAAAATTTCAAATCAGTAACCAAAGTGGGGTCATTTTCTCAAAAAGGGATCCAAAGTGAACATAGTGCCAAATAAGGGCCTAAAGTGCCCAATCAGTCTCAAATAGGGGCTCGAAGTGCCCAATTAGTCTCAAGTAAGGGCCTGAGTTTGCCGGCCAGTCAAATGCTCACCGGCTGGCAAGCACGTCACTATTCCGGCGACCGGAATAAGGGCAATTTCGTCTTTTACTTTTTAAATTTTTTTTTGTTTCTTTTTTCTTTTTTTCTTTTTTTGTTTTTTTCTTTTCCTTTTCCTTTTCTTCTTCTTTTTTTTTTCCTCCTTGTCCTTCCGCCAGCCATAGCCGGGGCTGGCGGAGGTTGCCAGCCTCGGGCGAAGCCTACCCTCGCCGGCGTCGGGCGACCCTTGCCTGACCCTGGTTGCCCTCTAGGGTCGGGCGAGGGTCGCCCTCGCCCGCCCAGCCCAGGCGAGGGCGGCCCTTGCCCGACGCCGGTGAGGGCAACCTCCGCCCGAGGCGGGCAACCTCCGCCCGCGGAGGGAAAAGAGGAAAAAGAAAAAGAAGAAGAAAAGGAAAAGGAAAAGAAAAAAACAAAAAAAGGAAAAAAGAAACAAAAAAAATTAAAAAGTAAAAGACGAAATTGCTCTTATTTCGGTTGCCGGAACAGTGACGTGCTTGCCGGCTGGTGAGCATTTGACCGGCCGGCGAACTCAGGCCTTTACTTGAGACTAATTGGGCACTTCGGGCCACTATTTGAGACTGATTGAACACTTCATGCCCTTATTTGGCACTATGTCCACTTTGGATCCCTTTTTGAGAAAATGACCCCACTTTGGGTACTGATTTGAAATTTTCCCTTTTTTATATGGAACTTGTTTTGTTGTTTTGGTTTACAGTTAAACTACGTATCTCTATTGTATATCCGTGGAAATGAATAAAATGTTTCTTTGACAAAAAAAAATTTAAATGAGTTGGTAGTTACAATCCTCACATCAATGACATGTATAAGGCTATTTTTTTAAGGTTTTCTGTACATTGACGGTGTATCGTGTATTTTTCCATTCGAAAAACAGAGTGTCCTTGAATCTCACTATAGAGTGGAGAGTGTCCATTGAGATTTTGCCGATTATCAAAAACTTACTTAAATATGAGTTTAAGTTTTTAGATTATTTTGGGTATTGGTTCACAAAATATTACAAGGACTTACTAGAACATAAACTTTTACAGGAAAAAAATATGATGTATCACAAAAGTCAATAAGTCAATCTAGGGCTCATTGTTTTGACTTCTGAAATGATACTTTGATGAATGTTTTCATATCAAGATCCTCGGCCAATTGAAGCATTTTTTGGGAATTGAAGTGATGAGAGCACCTTTAGGGTTATTTCTGTCTAAGAGCAAGTAGTAGTTGACATTCTATTGGAATGCTACATGTTATGAGCTAAACATAGGCAACTTCCCTACAATACCAGTTAGCTACAATAACTGGACCCATCCTAACAGACCCAAGTGATTATAATTGATTGGTGAGACTTCTACTTTATCTCACTATCACTTAGCTTGAATTATTTTATTCAGTCCATAAACTTTCCCAATTCATGCAGGAATCGAGGGAGCAACACTGTGAAGCCGCTGTACAAGTTCTTCGATATCCCTACAAAAACCCGGGACAATGGGTTCTATTATTAGTCTTGACTTCAATTTGCTCGACTACCTTTTGTGACTCCGATGGGGCAAGTTGCCAAACCACTCGACCATCAGTTACCAGATACTTTGTCATGCTCGGTGGTTGTCCAATTTCTTGAAAAAACAAGAAATAGACCGCAGTTTCTCGGTCCTTTGCTAAAGCTGATACCAAGCTATGGCAAGTGCCATTAGCGAATTGATTTGGTTGCAAACTTTAGTCGCCTCCCTCGCTGTATTGCACGACAAACCGATGAGTCTTTATTGGGACAACATGTGACGCCCCAGAACGTCACGCACGACACGTGTGTTTTAATATTATTAATAATTTGGCCAGCGGAAGTCAAAGTTTGAACATGCTTTAAACATGAAAATCACACAAGTTTAGTCAACAAACTTATGCTTCTTATTAACAACACTTGTTAGATTTACAAATCCAAACAGTACATCATAGAAGCACAAAAAAACAAAAGTCTGGGTAGATCTATACTGCTTATCTCCATACTAAGTTATACTCCAAAAGTTTGTCTGAACAAAAGTCTGGCGAAGTCATGGATCAATGACTTCACCTTCCGTTGTGGAACCATCATCATCTAAGTCAAAGCCCCTCAACGGCCAACTAACTTGCCGCCAAGGTTAGAGTACCATGCAACAAAAAGATAAGGAATCCATTTCGCCAATCCCACGTTAATCCAGACAGTATAGCTACATTTAGCAAATACTACTTCAAACTCAGGCACAAACACATTTTCATAGACAGCTTCATAATATACGGGAACTCCAAAACGCAGAGGCTGTGGAACACCCATCCTACATGTCTGAAAAATAAAGGAATGAGCTGAGGCCAATAAATGAAATCTTTAGTTTTAAGTTAGAAAAATCAGCTTACCACTTCACTCGGTACAACAAAATAAGTGCATGGAAGCCAATAAGTATGCCGAGAACATGAATAAATGCTATACTTTTCCCTCTTTGATATGCCAAAACAATCCAATCACTTCATTATTCCATGATATTTTAGTTCAGACGCAAGCATGTAGTATATAGCACTCATACTCATGCATTAAGTTCATTACTTCTCCTCTCGAACTCTCTCGGGGCATCCCGTACCACACAACGGGGCATCCCGAAACTCCCGGGGCATCCTGTACAAGACAACAGGGCATCCAGTACCACACAGCATGGCATCCTGAAATTCCCCGGGCATCATGTACCAGACAACAAGGTATCCTATACCACACAACAGGATATCCCAAAACTTGGGGCATCGTCCCCCTTTGATTTATGGGTGACGGAATTGTATTATTTTCATGCAAGCCATAACCATATTAATAAGCATTTATATGCATTCCATTATGCACATTGACCTTTTTGCTTCACCACATATTCCTCAAGAAATGAAATCTTAACCAAACAAACAAGTATGAAGTAATACGGGTTCAGACTCAAAAGGCTAAAGTCTACTCAAGTTTAGAAAGTACACACATATCCAGACTTTTGAGATAAAACTTGGTTTAGAAAATACCTTTATTCAGACTTTGAAAGTAAAGTCTACTCGAATTCAAAATACGTATGTCCAGACTTTGAAAATAAAGTCTACTCGGGTTCAAAATACATATGTCCAGACTTTGAAAATAAAGTCTACTTGAATTCAAAAATACATACGTCAAGACTTTGAAAATAAAGTCTACTCGGGTTAAAAAATACATACGCCCAGACTTTGAAAGTAAAGTCTACTCGAATTCAAAAATACATACGTCCAGACTTTAAAAGTAAAGTCTACTCGAGTTCAAAATACATATGTCTAGACTTTGAAATTAAAGTCTACTCGGGTTCAAAAATACATATGTCCAGACTTTGAAAAGAAAGTCTACTCAAGTTCAAAATACATATGTCCAGACTTTGAAAGTAAAGTTTACTCGAGTTCAAAAATACATACGTCTAGACTTTGAAACTAAAGTCTACTCGAGTTCAAAAATGCATACGTCCAGACTTTGAAAGTAAAGTCTACTTGAGTTCAAAAATACATACGTCCAGACTTTAAAAATAAAGTCTACTCGGGTTCAAAATACATATGTCCAGACTTTAACAGTAAAATCTACTGGGTTTTAAAAATACACATGTCTAGAATATGACAAAAAATCTATTCGGTTTTAAAGGTAACTAGAATCAGAATTTGAGGCTAAAATCTGCTCAGCTCAGAAGTAAATAGAATCGGAATTTGAGGTTAAAATCTGCTCATTTTAGAAGTAAACAGAATCATCATTTACACTCACCTAATAGACCCCACTTTGAGTAAAACGATTTTCTACAATTTTAAACATACATAAAACCAGCAAGACAATTTTCACAATCACCTCAAAGATGACATTTACATGTTCAGATTTAATCTTTTCACTTACCGATTTTCACCACACTTTAAGGAAACAAATCACTCCCATTTGAACATGCACAAAACCAGCAAAGCAGATCCAACCATCACCATATCTTCACTATTATCACACATCAAAATAGCATTTCTCAAGCAACTAAGTTAAAAAGTGTCAAGTAGATTTAACTAGCTTAACTCTACAGTTTTCACTTACCTCGCCTAAAATCTGAACGCCCAAAACCAGCTTATAGATTTTGGATTGGGTGTTTATGAAGTAAATTCTCTTTGAAGATTGACGGTGAAAAAGAGTTACCGTCTGGGGTGAAAATTCCCTTCAATGTTACCTAGATAAAAATGAAACAAAGGAGTAGATTGTGAGATGGATAAATGCATACACTCACAGGTGGCACCTCCTCTTTCCATCCACGGCCAGGTGTAAGAAATCAAGGTTTATTAGGAAAGAGTAATAGCCGAGGAAAATGATGGCTTATGGCTAGGTGTCCAGCTAGTACAAGAAGCTTATCTTAAAAGGGCATGTGGCATGTGACCATGTTTAATCCTTCATAGGCCACGTGAGAGTAAGGTGTCTGAAGAGATATTTTGTGAGAAAAACAAAAAATCTTCCCCCTTAATGGAAATTAGAAAATAATGATTATCACTAATATACACAACAACGTTTAAAATTCTAAACAAGTCGAGCTCAGAACAATTACGTTTCCAAATCCGCGCCTCACAATTTACGGTCCAACAACGATTTCTATGCGTCCGCACAAATACTAAACTAAATAATACTTAGCTTATAATCTAAGTATCACTATCGAACATAGAAAATTTCCAACGTCACATACTTATTATTACGAAATTTCCGGATATCACACAACAAACTGCCCTACACATTGCGGCAAGATCGGTATTTCACAGTCGAACAAAGCGCATCGAGATTGACTACCACTTTGTTCGGGAACATGGGCCATCGGAACAGAGCACATCCCCACCAAACTTCAACTGGCCGACATCTTAACCAAGCCATCGTGATTGTTTTGCATTTCTCATCAGCAAGTTGGGTCCATGACCTCTATATGCCAACTTGAGGGGCAGTACTAGGAAAGATTTGCTTTCTAATTTTTAGTTAGCAAAATATTTGTTGTATCTCAATTAGTGAGGGACAATTAATGATTTCCCTCATTTTCTGTTGAGCAATATCTTGTGTATATTTTTGCACTATACAATCAGTAATACGAGCCAATTACACATTCTCAAACAGAATTTCCATTTTTTCAGTCTCCGTCTTTTAGAAATTCCGTCTGTTGGAATGAATTGATCATAGGCTCGAAGGTAGACCGATAATGTATCAATTAGTTCGTCAATTTATTCACGAGACGCGACGAGCACAACAGTTCAATCACCTATCAAAAATTCAGTCGCCGACGAATGGGTCATCCAAATCCAGAGAAGAGGGTAGAATCATTAAAGAAAATAGGCTATAATCAGAATTTTCATGACAATATTGAACAGGAATGTAAAATCCCTGTATTCCCTCGGGGACTTCCTCGACTGAAGAAGCAAATGTGTTCTATATACATGTATTATATATATAACTGCATGCCATAAATCAGAGGATTTTGTCCATAATCCAGCATTTTTGGAAGGTGATTAATTAGTTAAAATAAAGGCAAGACCCGCACATGCAAATGTAGTACAATCTTAACTTTTGGGTATAATTTCCATTTGAGTATCAAAGAACTAGCAAAACAATCAATTTTAACAATTGGGCAATCAACAGCGGCTCAAATGATAACGAAGATTAACTTATAAACAATACTTAAGAGGATTTCATTCGGCAATGAAGCATGCAATTATAAAATGGCATACTTAAGAGGATTTCATTAAATACTATGAATATTATTTCAGAAGAGAGAAAAGGACGATAATTAGAAATTAACACAAAATTCTCATTATGAACGATGTCCCTCACTTATATGGTGGTTCCACCTATATGATGTGCTTAATTGACCCTCTAATATGTGCTTTGCTTCCTTGATGAGCCTAACATACTATAGTAATACCATAAAAGGCAATTATTAGAATATTGTCAACGGCTAGCTATTTTCGCTAGAGAGATGGATCGGATAACTAGCAAGTTCAAGATAATTGTGGGTGTTTAAGTTATTTCATGTTCATTTATACATGAAGATCAGGTAACGTCAAGACGTCGAATAATGTCAACTTCACGTGTGTCATGCAATATGTATGCGCACACGACCCTTAGAGTGATTATGAGAAAGAGGGCATAAGTATTATCACACAAGTCCATACTTTTTTTGGTAAGGCACAAGTTCATACTTTAATCTCCATTTGGTCTACTTTTTTCAGTTGAAGCATAACATCAAACGATATCCGAACAATATAATCAGGCCAGGACATTAATTTTGAATCCTGTTCTTTTGGTTGATTCAAGCAAATGCTGTTAATTTGGAAGAGTTGAGGAGAGTACAATTTATCAATGTGTGGCACACACATGTTCTACTTCTTCGGTTGGATAGAAAGACTCTCTGCAGCCAATATGTACGAGGTTATTCCGACAGATGAAATAATTTGAATGAAGTACATTGACCAAGTGAAGCACACAAAACTTGGGCAAATAGTTCATCTTAATAGACATATAAATAAGCTATCACGTCCTGAACCCCATCAAGCACGCGACATCCCTCTTCGGTCGAATTAGTGCGACATCCCAGGAAACGTCGCGACCCAAACGAACCCATCAGAGTTTAATTGCGGCGGAAACAACAAACACCCAGACAATGATTTACCAGGGGTACTAGGGAGAATAAATTGCCAAACCACCAAATCTTATACTATACCTCGATTTAAGTACAATAGCCATTTACAATATAAACTTATGCCACAACCGCCATTTACAAACCACAAAGCAAAATATGCACCCTGAACTACCAAACTGCAAACCACCGATATCACAGAAAGATCAGTAGCCTGGGTAAGCGCTACACCAAAAATGGGACACTTCCAAACTCTTCCTCAGCTCCAAAACCAATCCCTACGCCCTCTAGATGGCGTCCACTCTGACTCACTCTCTTTGGAATCCTCATCCGAATCTTCATCAGGCACATGCTCATCCGATGACTCCGAATCGACCTCAATCTCGATCGGGTATTTTACAACATCATGATCAGTGTGCATAACAATCCCAAAACGCTGCGGCGGCGGCGGAAGGTTCATGGCTCGGGCGGGTGCTCTGAAATGGTTTGGTTGATACAACCATGAGACACTTCTCAATAAGTACACAACTTAAACCTTACCTAGGCTACCACGTATTCCAGACAAGTCCAGACACCGAATCAAGTAACACACAAACAACGTCCACACAATCGTACTTACTTGGTTCTCAACACACGCAACCTGCACGTTAGTCTTACATTCACATTTACAAATCTCATGCACTTTCCAATCCAATCTCATACTCGAAGGCACATGTCAAACACACCACATTCTCGAACTCAACAATTCACACTCGTTCACGCGCCACCACATCATTTTCATTTAACTTGCCACATCGCACCATCTCGTGCTCAATCACTTTCCTCAGCCCGCGTAAACACGCATCAGGCCTACATGATCGCGACCCGCGTAAACACGCCTCAGGCCCGATCCCATTCTCACTTTCTTTCCTCAGCCCGCGTAAACACGCCTCAGGCCTACATGATCACGACCCGAGCATAACACGCCTCGGTTCGATCCCATTCTCACTTTCTTTCCTCAGCCCGCGTAAACACGCATCAGGCCTACATGATCGCGACCCGAGCATAACACGCCTCGGTCCGATCCCATTCTCACTTTCTTTCCTCAGCCCGCGTAAACACGCATCAGGCCTACATGATCGCGACCCGAGCATAACATGCTTCGGTCCGATTCCACAGTCGTAGCACGACTCACGTAAACACGCCTCAGGGATTTAGTGATCACACGAACATACCAATACACCGTATTTTATCTGTACCCTGCGTAAACACGCCTTAGGGCCTTTTGCTGATCACACGAACATCGCACGTCTCAAATCTCACACGTGCGCACACTCGAACATTAATTAAATGCACCCAATTCAACCATTTCAACTCAGCCCATATACAAACACACATTCAAGCATCAATTCCAGTCACGAGGGCAGCAACTATTCAACCTCAACACCCCCACCATTCCGCTCATAAAAATGAACATCCATAGAATCAGGGTAAATCTGGGCAGTTTACACAGTGACCGAAATCCCATCAAAATAAATAGTAAACGAATTCCAAAAATTCTAAATTTTGGATATATCATAAAAAACATCTTGATAAACATTTCTTATGAAGAACACGAAATCCGGTTCAATCTGCAACCATGCCTTTTTGTCCCTCGAAATCAGACCAAAATCAGTTCGCTCTAACAGACTGTTTTGTCCTCAAAATACATTTCTTTCAACACCAAAATCACCTTGAAAAGCTTTGAAATTTTTATATGTCATATAAAAGAAAGTCGTCAACAACTTTTGTGAAGGAAGTTTATTGAAAATAGATCTGGAAAATTTTATAAAACTTCGGCAAGACAAGAAGGTCGGGATGAACAGTGTCCCGGGCAGTTTTAAGACGGTCTGAAAATGGGTTTTCGTGCAATTCAAATGGCCTCCAAAATTTCCAAATTTAAAATATGTTATACTTCAAGATGTTTAGAGCAACTTTCATGAAGAAAACTTCCTCAAATTCAGCCCACAAAATTCTTCGTAAAAATAGCAAATCAGATGGGTACAGTAGTCACGAATCCGAGTTTTGAACTAAACAACCAAGATTCAAGTTCTAGCTCACACCCATGGATCTCCAACCCACAAAACTCATTCCCAAATATCTAATCCAACACGCAACAGCCACTAACAGCCATGATCAGCCACCAACAACCACGATCAACACCCTAATCAACCCCTAAACTACCCTAAACCGCGTCTAAACGAGTCCGATAATACCCGATGTCCTAGGCAAGGGTTAGATTGCGACTTACTTGGACTCTAGGCTAGCTCGGCTAGAGTGAAATGGGGTGCTGGTCGGCGGCCTCACGGCGGCGATCGGCGACGGCGAGCGGTTCGGCGACAGCGGACGGCGATCGGGCGGGCGGTGGCGCGGCGGCAGCGTGGCCAAGAGGGAGAGAGGGTGATCGGTGAGGGGGAGAGGGGAGAGAGAGAGTTTGCCGTGAGGGAGGGGAGAGAAATGAGAGGTGAGAGAGAGAAAATGGGTTTAAATAATGCACCCAATAATTGAATTCCCTTTATGGCCAAAATGACCATCTTGCCCCTCTCTCTACTTTTCAATCAACGGCCGAGATTCATTCTTATCCTGAGATCGACGGCCGAGATCAAATTTTTTCCAAAAATATCCAAGGGCAATTTGGGAATTTCACAAAATTCCAAGGGAAAAATTGTCCATTTCTGAAGTTAGGGCAAAATGACCAAAATGCCCTTCTCCTTTAACACTTGTCCTTAATAAACTCTTAAGGGTAAACGGTCATTTTCCATCCTTCACCGAAATTTAAATTTTCTGAAGGATCCGGGAAAATCCAAGACTGAACATGCTAATAACAACGTCGTCCAAATGTCCTGTCGTGACTTCCTAAATTTTTAATGCCCGAATTGGTCTCTAATTTAATAACTGAATTTTAAATAACGTAACTTGAGCGTGTCTCGGACTAACGGGCGGCTTTTGGGGAAATTCGTATATTCGACCCGTGACTGATACTAAATCAAGTCACGTGCAAGTTCGTTCGGATCGTGACGACCTCGGTTGTCAATGTAATCGTGATGATCGATCGCTAGTTCCGACGGGCGCGATCGTTCGGTATAGGTTCTGAATCGTTCGTCAACTCACCTTGTGGTCAAACGGAATCACCCGTGATCCACTCGTATGACAATGACGAACCGGCCCATAACTATCCTAAGATCGGCCTACATTGGCTCAAAATGTCACCTCGACGATTCTATGGTCGAAAGTCAGTTCACGACCGAATTTCTTTAGTTGCACGAATTTAAATCCCTAATTAGCCCTTCCCTAACGGTTAGTATACCAGGAATAGCCAGTTCCGAGCGAGACCTAGCTACAAGTACGTTCATAAAACCACTCATTTCATAAATCCCAAATGGGCAAATTTCGGAATGTCACAACTCTTCCCCCCATACAAAAATTTGGTCCTCGAAATTTACAATTCAACCTACTACTCGAACAAATGGGGTATTGACGTTATATTAGCTCCTCACTTTCCCAAGTCGTGCCTTTCTGTCCCGTAATGTTCCCACACAACCTTGACCATCAGGATCGTCTTGTTCCTCAGAACTTGCTCTTTCCAATCCTCGATCTTTATTGGTTTTTCAACATACGACACCCTATCGTCAACTTCTATTTCTTCATAGTTTAACACATGAGTCGGGTCCGGTTCATACTTCTTTCTCCAACTTCGTCCCAACATACGGGCGTTCTACATGCTCTGCCATACAGCGCTTCCAATAAAATCTCTTCCTTAAGTTCCGCATCGTCAGGCACGCACAATCGTCCTCGGAACTTCAAGATCCCATCCTCGGATACTTGAAAGTCCAGTTTCCTCTTAATAGTATCCATCTCCAGAATCTTCTGAGTTTCTGGGTCCGTAGACTGCAAAGCCTTAATCTTAATTTGAATCTCCGGTTCAATCCTTAACGTGGCTAGCAGACTCGAGACTTGACTTACTTCAAACTTAAACTCCGAGTCTCGCACTTTTTCCAACAAAGTCCATTCCTTGACCATCAAGTGCGCGATGCTTGACTTCCTACTCAATGCATCCGCTACCCGGTTTGCCTTTCCGGGGTGATATAAAATATCACAGTCGTAATCTTTCAGTAATTCCATCCAACGACGCTGCCTCATATTTAATTCCCTTTAAGAAAAGAAATACTTGAGGCTCTGATGTCAGTATAAATATGAAATTTCTCTCCGCAAAAATAATATCGCCAAATCTTCAAGGCGAACACTATTGCGGCTAACTCCAAGTCATACGTCGGATAATTCAACTCATGCGGTCTTAACTGTCTTGACGCATAAGCCACTACCCGTTTATTTTGCATGAGTACACACCCCAATCCTTTCAACGACGCGTCACTATAAGTTTCGTATCCTCCGGGTCCTGACGGAATAGTCAACACCGGTGCCATCGTCAATCTATGCTTTAATTCCTGAAAACTCCTTTCACATTTGTCGGTCCATTCAAACCTCGTTTCCTTTTTCAATAAATGTGTTAACGGTGTTGCTATGGCCGAAAACTCTTCCACGAAGCGTCGGTAATATCCGGCCAAACCCAAAAAACTTCGAACCTCTGTTACCGTCGTTGGTCTCGGCCACTTCATTACAGCCTCAATCTTTGCTGGATCTACTGAGATTCCTTCTCCAGAGATCACATGCCCAAGAAATGCTACTCAATTGAGCCAGAACTCGCACTTGCTAAACTTAGCAGACAGTACGTTTTCTCTTAAAGTCTGTAAAACCTTACTCAAATGAAACTCATGCTCCTCCAGGCTCTTTGAGTACACTAGTATGTCGTCTATGAAGACTATGACAAATTGGTCCAAAAACTCTTTGAACACCCAATTCATTAATTCCATTAATGCAGCAGGGGCATTCGTTAACCCAAACGGCATTATTGTAAAGTTATTGTGTCCATATCTCGTCCTGAATGCTGTTTTCGGTATATCCTCCCTTCTAATCCTCAACTAATGATATCCCATTCTCAGATCAATCTTAGAAAATACCGAAGCCCCTTGCAATTGATCAAATAAATCATCAATCATTGGCAGAGGATATTTATTCTTAATCATCACTTGGTTTAACTGCCGATAATCGATACACAACCTTAGTGACTTATCCTTCTTCCTCACAAACAAGACTGGCGCTCCCCATGGAGACACACTTGGACGAATAAAACCTTTGTCCAGTAACTCCTGCATTTGCACCATTAATTCTTTCAACTCCAACAATGACATTCTATAAGGTGCCTTCGAGATTGGCTCAGTCCCAGGTACCAACTCGATTACAAACTCTACTTCTCTTTATGGTGGCAATCCCGACAATTCCTGAGGAAAAACATCGGAATAATCGCACACCACGGCTATGTCCTCTAGCCTCGGCTCCTCAGCCGTCGAATCAATCATAGTCGCTAGAAATCCTTGACACCCTTCATTCAACAACTTAGTCACTTCTAGCGACGAAATCCATGGGATCGAGGTTCCCCTTCGATTTCCCACAAATTTGAATTCCGGATGTCCAACAGGATTAAATTGGATCACCCTGCTACCATAATCTATTACGGCCCTCTGATTAGTCAACTAATCCATACCCACTATCACATCAAAATCATACATCGCTAGAACCGCTAAATCTATCATTTCCTCCCTATCACCAATTATAATCTTACAATCGGGGCACCCCAACGAGACTAAAATCTGGTCATTCAAGGGAGTGGTAACACACAACATAACATCAAGCAATCGCGGCTCCGTACCAGTCAATCTAACAAACTGTTCCGATACAAACGAATGCGATGCCCCCGGATCGAATAAAGCATATGCAGCATGATCACAGAGAAAAATCGTACCTGTGACCATGCCTGGCGCATTCTCGGCTTCCCTTCTAGCCATCGCATATACTCGTCCTTGAGCCAGTGGCCTATTATGGTTCGTGGGTAAGGGCGGCCCAACTTGATTTCCAACTCGGGGCGGTGGCGGCAGCACAGACGGCCTAGCTTGTCTATTATTGGGACAGTTCCTTACTTGGTGGCCCACTCCGCCACACCTATAGCATATAATACTCCTACTGGGACAAGGTCCAGTCCCATGCCTTCCACCACACAACTGGCACACTGTGCCTTGATAGCGGTTTGGCTTTCCAATCCTCTTCTTAGCGGAAGGAACAAAATGCTAATTCCCCGACATCGGTCTCTTCCTGAGATTCCGATTGTCTCTAGCCGAAACGTATCTCGACCCAGAAGTAGCGGCTCTATCCGTTAAGTCACGCTCAATTGCTTGAATCCGCTCGTAGATCTCATTATAATCCCTTAAATTCAGAGAAATCATCTGGCTGCGAAGGTCCGCTTCAAACCATCCCGGAACCTCCGAGCTCTGTCCAATGGATCCTCCACCATCCTCGGGGCAAACTTAGATAACCGAGTGAACTCAGCCTCATACTCGTCCACTGTTCTCTGCCCCTGACGAAGCCTCATGAACTCCGCTAACTTCTGTTCCCGGGCACTCTCAGAGAAATACTTACCATTAAAGGTTTCCACAAACATCGCCCAAGTCTGGGCGGTACCAACCGGGAACACCCTACCTCTGGTGGCTTTCCACCCATCATTTGCATTTCCTTGCAATTGATACATCGCTAACGTCACTTTCTGCTCATCCGTACACCCTAATACCTCGAAGGTTTTTTTTTTTCTAATTCTTCTATCCAAAGTGATGCAGCCTTAAGGTCGCCTCTACCATCAAACTTAGGGGGCTTTAACTTCAGAAACTGCTCGACTAGCTGATGCATTAGTCGATTTACATTTACCTGCCCCTGTCCTTGATTTTTACTGTTGCCATTAATGGCAACAGCTATAGCGGCCTCAACCACTTGGGCAATAGTGGCATCTCACTTCTGAGTCTGCCTGCCCATCAAAGTCCTAACTTCCTCGAGGACCCTTAAAATTCCATCCACTCGGGGGTCTATTACAACTCTAGCATTAACTCCGAGATCCTCTGCAGCTCTAACATCAACTCTGGGGTCCTCTACAACTCTAGCTCGAGCACCACCTCGACCCCGTACTCCTTTTCCTGCACCCCTTCTCGTACCTTTTCCTGTTCCTCTTCCTACACCTCTTCCTTCGCTGCTCATCATCACAATTCTACCACTCTCCTACCTGCTATAATTCCATACAGGAATTAGAGACCTAGGCCAACTATACCAGTCTAGTCCTAGGCAGTGAATTACGACAATAATCCACTTAGCATGCAATTCATCATCATAACACAAATCACAGTCAACAAGTTTCGTGTACTTACCTCAGGTCCAGACGCACCTGCACTTCAATCATTACAACACTCAATTCAATCAGCAATCACCACAACAGTTTGGAAATACGCATAGCGCTAGACACACCTACGGCTCACTAAGGTCTCCCTAGCCAACTACAGCTACACTAAATGACTACCCCAGGGTTCCCACTCCTTATCACTCCAGGCTTCGACCGACTTAGATCGAGCTGTCCTCGCTCTGATACCAATTCAACTTGGATGTCACGTCCCGAACCCCATCGAGCACGTGACATCCCTCTTCGATCGAATTAGTGCGACATCCCAGGAAACGTCGCCGACCCAAACGAACCCATCAGATTTTAATTGCGGCGGAAACAACAAACACCCAGACAATGATTTACCAGGGGTACTAGGGAGAATAAATTGCCAAACCACCAAATCTTATACTATACCTCGATTTAAGTACAATAGCCATTTACAATATAAACTTATGCCACAACCGCCATTTACAAACCACAAAGCAAAATATGCACCCTGAACTACCAAACTGCAAACCACCTATATCACAGAAAGATCAGTAGCCTGGGTAAGCACTACACCAAAAATGGGACACTTCCAAACTCTTCCTCAGCTCCAAAACTAATCCCTACGCCCTCTAGATAGCGTCCACTCTGACTCACTCTCTTCGGAATCCTCATCCGAATCTTCATCAGGCACATGCTCATCCGATGACTCCGAATCGGCCTCAATCTCGATCGGGTATTCTACAACATCATGATCAGTGTGCATAACAATCCCAAAACGCTGCGGCGGCGGCGGAAGATTCATGGCTCGGGCGGGTGCTCTGAAATGGTTTGGTTGATACAACCATGAGACACTTCTCAATAAGTACACAACCTAAACCTTACCTAGGCTACCACGTATTCCAGACAAGTCCAGACACCGAATCAAGCAACACACAAACAACGTCCACACAATCGTACTTACCTGGTTCTCAACACACGCAACCTGCACGTTAGTCTTACATTCACATTTACAAATCTCATGCACTTTCCAATCCAATCTCATACTCGAAGGCACATGTCAAACACACCACATTCTCGAACTCCACAATTCACACTCGTTCACGTGCCACCACATCATTTTCATTTAACTTGCCACATCGCACCATCTCGTGCTCAATCACTTTCCTCAGCCCGCGTAAACACGCATCAAGCCTACATGATCGCGACCCGCGTAAACACGCCTCAAGCCCGATCCCATTCTCACTTTCTTTCCTCAGCACGCGTAAACACGCCTCAGGCCTACAGGATCGCGACCCGAGCATAACACGCCTCGGTCCGATCCCATTCTCACTTTCTTTCCTCAGCCCGCGTAAACACGCATCAGGCCTACACGATCGCGACCCGAGCATAACACGCCTCGGTTCGATCCCATTCTCACTTTCTTTCCTCAGCCCGCGTAAACACGCATCAGGCCTACATGATCGCGACCCGAGCATAACATGCCTCGGTCCAATCCCATTCTCACTTTCTTTCCTCAGCCCGCGTAAACACGCATCAGGCTTGCATGATCGGGACCTGAGCATAACACGCCTCGGTCCGATTCCACAGTCGTATCACGACCCACGTAAACACGCCTCAGGGATTTAGTGATCACACGAACATACCAACACACCGTATTTTATCTGTAGCCCGCGTAAACACGCCTTAGGGCCTTTTACTGATCACACTCGAACATTAATTAAATGCACCCAATTCAACCATTTCAACTCAGCCCATATACAAACACACATTCAAGCATCAATTCCAGTCACGAGGGCAGCAACTATTCAACCTCAACACCCCCACCATTCCGCTCATAAAAATGAACATCCATAGAATCAGGGTAAATCTGGGCAGTTTACACAGTGACCGAAATCCCATCAAAATAAATAGTAAACGAACTCCAAAAATTCTAAATTTTGGATATATCATAAAAAAAACATCTTGATAAACATTTCTTATAAGAACACGAAATCCGGTTCAATCTGCAACCATGCCTTTTTGTCCCTCGAAATCAAACCAAAATCAGTTCGCTCTAACAGACTGTTTTGTCCTCAAAATACATTTCTTTCAACACCAAAATCACCTTGAAAAGCTTTGAAATTTTTATATGTCATAGAAAAGAAAGTAGCCAACAACTTTTGTGAAGGAAGTTTATTGAAAATAGATCTGGAAAATTTTATAAAACTTTGGCAAGACAAGAAGGTCGGGATGAACAGAGTCCCGGGCAGTTTTAAGACGGTCTGAAAATGGGTTTTCGTGCCATCCAAATGGCCTCCAAAAATTCCAAATTTAAAATATGTTATACTTCAAGATGTTGAGAGCAACTTTCATGAAGAAAACTTCCTCTAATTCGGCCCACAAAATTCTCCGTAAAAATAGCAAATCAGATGGGTACAGTAGTCACGAATCCGAGTTTTGAACTAAACAACCAAGATTCAAGTTCTAGCTCACACCCATGGATCTCCAACCCACAAAACTCATTCCCAAATATCTAATCCAACACGTAACAGCCATGATCAGCCACCAACAACCACGATCAACACCCTAATCAACCCCTAAACTACCCTAAACCGCGTATAAACGAGTCCGATAATACCCGATGTCCTAGGCAAGGGTTAGATTGCGACTTACTTGGACTCTAAGATAGCTTGGCTAGAGTGAAATGGGGTGCTGGTCGGCGGCCTCACGGCGGCGATCGGCGACGGCAAGCGGCTCGGCGACGGCGGACGGCGATCGGGCGGACGGTGGCGCGGCGGCGGCGTGGCCAAGAGGGAGAGAGGGTGATCGGTGAGGAGGAGAGGGGAGAGAGAGAGTTTGCCATGAGGGAGGGGAGAGAAATGAGAGGTGAGAGAGAGAAAATGGGTTTAAATAATGCACCCAATAATTGAATTCTCTTTATGGCCAAAATGACTATCTTGCCCCTCTCTCTACTTTTCAATCAACGGCCGAGATTCGTTCTTATCCTGAGATCGACGGCCGAGATCAATTCTTTTCCAAAAATATCCAAGGGCAATTTGGGAATTTCACAAAATTCCAAGGGCAAATTATCCATTTCTGAAGTTAGGGCAAAATGACCAAAATGCCCTTCTCCTTTAACACTTGTCCTTAATAAACTCTTAATGGTAAAACGGTCATTTTCCATCCTTCGCCGAAATTTAATTTTTCTGAAGGATCCGGGAAAATCCAAGACTGAACATGCTAATAACAACATCGTCCAAATGTCATGTCGTGACTTCCTAAATTTTCAATGCCCAAATTGGTCTCTTATTTAATAACTGAATTTTAAATAACGTAACTTGAGCGTGTCTCGGACTAACGGGCGGCTTTTGGGGAAATTCGCATATTCGACCCGTGACTGATACTAAATCAAGTCACGTGCAAGTTCGTTCGGATCGTGACGACCTCGGTTGTCAATGTAATCGCGAGGATCGATCGCTAGTTCCGACGGGCGCGATCGTTCGCTATAAGTTCTGGATGGTTCGTCAACTCACCTCGTGGTCAAACGGAATCACCCGTGATCCACTCGTATGACAATGACGAACCGGCCCATAACTATCCTAAGATCGGCCTACATTGGCTCAAAATGTCACATCGACGATTCTATGGTCGAAAGTCAGTTCACGACCGAATTTCTTTAGTCGCACGAATTTAAATCCCTAATTAGCCCTTCCCTAACGGTTAGTATCCCAGGAATGGCCAGTTCCGAGCGAGACCTAGCTACAAGTACGTTCATAAAACCACTCATTTCATAAATCCCAAATGGGCAAATTTCGGAATGTCACATAAGCCATGGAGTTTTTAAGCATCAAATTGTCGTCATTGAGCTCACATAAAAAGAGCAATCCCACTCATACTAAAAACTGGATCAAGCATACAATGTAAAGACATAAAGATTTTGGGTCTCTTAACAAGAACTTAAATAACTCAAGGCATCTTAATCTCATGGCCTACATAAAGTTGTAGTCGGAAGTCCCAGTTGGTCCATGTCCATGAATTGAGCATTTGCCATGTTGCATTACATGAGCACTTCATACTTTAGTTGTTGTTCACCATATACCTCCTTTAGCTCGTCCTTCTCTTTCTTCAGTTCCGCATATTCAGCTGCATCAAACATCGATCAATTACACTTTTTAATTGCTCTTTTTATATGCATACGCATAAAGAGAGAGAGAACCTTTTTTGGATTCCATTTCAAGAGAACGGAAACCAAGTTTTTGCGTTAATTCGCCATTTTCGATTAGGCACAAATCGCTTTGTCTCTTTTGATAGTGGATCTGCTCGATGTACCTTTCTACATCACCCTATATACATCAAACAAGAAAAATTTAGAACTGATTGATGCTCGTCATATTAATCACCTCAAACGCCAAATCGCGACAGCACCCTAAATGGAATATAAATTGGAGGAAGAATCAAATCAACCGCTCACTTCGAGACATTTCACTGTCAATTCAAGTTCCACTATCCGGGAAATTTGCTTGAAATGATGGATTTTAGCGTTTCGCCTATTTGCCAACGTCCTGAAAGATACAAACACAAAAAAAAAAAAATTGTAAAGAAAAAAGTCACGACTTTAGATGCACAAAAATTAGAATCTGGAGAAGGGAAAGTTTGAATATTTGTCCACCATTTCTACCATTTTTTGTTTGTTTTGTTTTTCCATTTCTCACCAACACTTTCAAATGAAAATGTCCAGGTAGAAAAATGGGCTTGGTCGTCCATGCCTAAAATTTTGAAATGTGTTTAAAGGGTTATAACTTAATAAGCACCTCTTAAGCTTTTGATGGTCTATGTTAGGCTTTTCAGAGCTTTGTCCAGTCATTCTCTCGATTGTTGGGGGCAATGGAGGTATTCCTAGAGCAATGGTTCTCCTGTCGTTGCTGTTGGAGCTCTCCATTTATCACTTCAATAGAAAAAGTTTTCCCTACAACACATGAAAAATAAGATAGAACAAGATCATTAAGGTCTCAAAATCATTCTCTAAAAAGAGCAAAAGAAAAGAACAAACACGTTAGCCAAAGATATTGGGATTTGTTCTTTACTCTCACTAATTAAGAAAAACGAATAAGAGAAAGATACGAGCAGTGAGCTTCTGATGTTCGGCCTCTCATTTATAGGAGAGATTGATGGGTCTGAACCTAGCTACCACCAATGTGATTGAACGATGGGGCTCATCTCTCGTGCATATTCCAATACCCGCATGATATATTGATGAAGTAGTTTTATTTTCAGGAAAAATGCTAAACCTTTTGGAAGTCCTTAAATTAACCTGGCTTGACGACATTAAATTCTTGGTCATTTTTGTTTTTAGAGCATGGCCAAAATTGGTATGCACGCTGTCAAAATTCAAATTCTTTGAGTGACGGGCATTATTGATGGGGATTAGACCGAGCCAAGAAGGGAAATTAATGGGATGTCATTTTGGGAAATACCTATTAGGAAACTTCCTCTTTTTTGGCTTGAGCTTTAATTAGGCTCCTTAAAAATGTGCCATACTTGCTACTTACATCTATTGTCGTTTGCAGAAAACGGAAAGAACGTGAAGTTCAATAATTAGCATATGATGTGTGGGGGACTCATTGGTGGACTTACAATTAGTCATATCCTTCACTAGGAAGATGTTTTACAAAGTGAAGTGTGCTAATCAAACTTTTTGAGATAACCGCAAGGTTACTCATAATTGATACTTACGAGTGCATTTTCCATAGGGTTAATATCAAGAGAAATTCAAATTAGTATACCTGTGATAAATTTACCCAAAACTAACTTTTTGTCCATAAAAACCTAAACTAGTACACCTGCGTCAAATTAACCATTCGTTAGTTTCCTTTATATTTTACCGTCAAATTGCTGAGTTGAATGACCCGTGACAATTGATAGGTATACCAGTTTGGGGTTTTACCCTCCATTTGTCACAGGTGTACCAATCTATGATTTTTCTTAGTATTAATCCAATTTAACAGAAATGAACATAGAGTAAATTCGTCACAAATGTACTAGCTTAGGGTTTATTGGTGGTTAAAAAATTAGTTTGAGGTAAAGTTGTCATGGGTGTACCAGTTTGGGGTTTATAGTAGTCAAAAAAATTAGTTTGGGGTAAAGTTATCACAAGCGTATCAGCTTTGGGTTTTTGGTGGTATTAAACCTTTCCATTAGGGGAAAGAACACTAGAAGTGCCAAATGTTGTGTACGGCGCTCACTTTAGTGCCAAAAGTTTTTTTTGGATTACTTAAATGCCAAATCGAAGAAAAAACGATCACTTAAGTGTCAATTCCGACCAAATTGTTTACGTGGCATTTACAATTAAAATTTTGAATATGACTTGACATATTTACTAAAAAAATTCAGTCCACGTGGACATCCAAAACGATGTCGCACAATCCAACTGTCACTGAAGTGATCGTTTTTTAACAACGATTGGCACTGAAGTGATCACTTTTAAATAAAATTTGGCACTCAAATGATCACTATTTACAACTTTTAAACGACATCGTTTATTGGTTTTATGCTGACTGGACATGATAGCAAGCCACGTAGGACTAAGAAATTAATAAAATATTGCCACATTGGATTTCCGGCAATGCAGATCGGATTTGGCACTTAAGTGATCGTTTTTTTTTTTTAAAGTGGTACTTAAGTGATCTGAAACAAACTTTTGGCACCAAAGTGAGCACTGTATACGACTTTCGGCACTTCTAGTGTCCTTATCCCATTTCCATTGAGTAGTTCGTTATCTAACTATTGACACATGAATTTTCGCTGACATGTCAAATTAGGTAAAAACTTAAGATTCGAGATCTCTGAGCGCAAGATGGAGTGGAATGCTTGTAGTCTCTATATACAAATGGGATTCTAATGGCACTTAAAACGACTCTTTTTTTTGTCAAGAAACGAGTCTCATCCCGCTCAGGGATCTCGTATCTTGAGTTTTTACCTAATCAAATAAGTGTCAATTCGATGTTTACATGCACACTTAGGTTTTACATTTCAAATTTTCATAAATTGATCAAAGGTTGACCTTTTCGGTCAAACCAAAGACTTTGACCTTTGATTTAAAAATTCCAAAATTCATTGATGTATAGTCATTTTTTAGGTTTAATTCATTTTAGAAATTTGACCTTGGGACCATGGCAATGAAGGATCTCAAGCCTAATTTCGATTATTTGAACATGGAATTCCTGGAGAGACGATCAACGTTCGGGAATGAATTTGAGCCGATGATTGACTTTTTACAAAGAAATCAATTTGCACGTTCTAAATCCAATTAAGTCTAATAAACTCAATTTCAACACCATTTAGAAATCCTTAAAGAATTTGAAGAAAATTGAGCAATGGGTATGACTCGGATTAACCCAGATTGACTTGGCCAACCCGGTTTGCCCAAGATTGACTCGAGTCAATCAAGTCAACCCAGTCAATCCATTCAGCTTACATTACCACATGGCCGGCCCCTCTCTCCTATAATTACAATGCCATAGTCTTCAATTACAAAAAGTAATAAGGGCACTTGAAGTTCTGAAACTTATCACGAAAGTGCAATTGACTCTTAAAATTTACAAAAAGTGCAATCAAGTCCTAAAAAATTTGTTAAATTGGTGCAAACAATTTCTTTTATTAACTCCATCCAATTTGGCTAACGAAAAATACTAACGTGACTTTTTCTATTATTTTCTCTCTCCTACATGGCACTAATGAAGGATAAGGTTTAAATGATGTCATTTTGGTTTAAATATGATTTTTTTAATTTAAACATTATTTAAATTAGACTAAAATAATAAACTAAAATTAGGACAAAAAAGGAAGGAAGAAGGCTAAATGGTGAGGGCCTGTAGGCCCTTGCTGCTATTGCTCCACCATTGCTGGAAAGGTCCAGTGATGGCGGTGATGGTGGGGATGGCCGGCTAGCAGTCGACGAGGGTCGTCGGGCCCTAGCTAGTGGTCGATGACCCTCATCGACCGCAGGTAAGGGTTTGGGTGGTGGCGAGGGCCTTCCAGGCCCTAGTCGTTTTGCCTTCTGCCTCTTTTTTTTTATAAATTATGATATATATTTAGTTTAACTTAAAAAAAATTAGATTACAAATTATATTTGGACCAAAATGACGTCGTTTTGGCCTTATCCTCCATATTTAGCCAAGTCAGCACCATGTAAGGGATAGAAAATTATTAAAAAGCCACGTCAATATTTTCTTTTAACCAAATTAGATGCACTTAACGAAAGGTCTTGATTGGGAGAAGAACACTAGAAGTGCCAAAAGTTGTGTATAGCGCTCACTTTAGTGCTAAAAGTTTTCGTCGGCTCACTTAAGTGTCAAATCAGAGAAAAAACGATCACTTAAGTGCTTCCGGCGAAAAATTCCGGCCAAAAAATATGACGTGGCTTTTTTTAATCAAATGTTAATACCTAGGTGGCTTTTTCATTAAAAAAAAAGTCCACATGGACATTGAGTTGGCCTTTAATCATGAAACAACATTTTAAAGCAATTTTATATCTCTTTCTCTCTCGTTCTCTCTACTCTCTCTTTCTCTTTCTCTCTCATTCAAGCCATGTTTGACAATTTTGAAGCAGGTTTTGTGCTTTGAAGGGTAGCTCTTGTTCTTGAGTATCTTAGGTTGGAAAGATGTTGTGGTTTAAGGCAAAACATCAAACGTTGGTGATTGGTGCCGGCGAAGAAGGATTAAGCGAGCACGAGAAACTTCGAACACTTGGATTAGAAAAACAGAGGAGAAGAGAGGCACGGCCGGCAAGACTTGGAAGCAACGAACGGTGTCAATCGACGGTGGTGACAACATCCAACAAGTTTTCTTTCTTTTGTCCAGCTCTCTAGTCTACCTTCAAAGTGGACCATATTTTCCTTATAAAATCTGTTCTCCTCTGCTTGAATTCCGTAATCAAACTCAAACCACAAATCCATGGATCCAGACCCGAGGAACTACCCACTCCTTGCCTTCGTTTTGCCAAATTGACCCCAACTCTTGCCTTTACTTGCCACCCGATGACGCCCACAACCTGTTTGACCAAATGCCCCACTTGATCAACCCAAAGGTTACGTCTTCCCTCGCCTGATCCGTCCCCGCCAACATCCTCTAGACCCGGACTCTCCTCCATGCCCTTGAGTGTAATGAGAGGACCTTAGCTAATTGGTGGCTCTTGAGAATTAGGGTTTTTATTTGGGGAATTTGTAAATGATGGATTTTATGTGGGCCGCCCATGTTGGGCAAGTCCGGTCCATCATTTATCATGCCGGCCCATCATCCATTGAGCGGTTACTTGCGGATAAGGCGATTGCGGATAAAGTAGTAACTGCCAAGGGCAGTTTGAATAGAACTGGGAGATATTGTGAAATAAAAATTGAGAAGTTATCTCTAAGGAGGTTGTGAGTAGATACGTGATTAAGTATCTATCGTCTTCTCTGAAGAACGTTGTGCTCTAAAAAAACTCCCAGGGCGCATACGAAGTTCTGCCCCACAGTAGAACCCACTAAGAACTCTCAAGTCTGCAAGTGGTGCACTTAATTCGTGGAAAACAAGGTACGTCCCGTCTGTCTTGGTGATGTGCTTTACGATCGGTGATTCAAGTTTCCTTGGGCATGTTTTCGCATATATTTTTGGCGTTACTCGTTAGTCGAGTTTTTTATCTTTAAGGAATTTGTTTCCGTCTTTCCGCATTATTAGGAATACGTTTCAACATTGGTATCAGAGCATGTGTTCTTGTTTCCTGATCATTTAACATGTTTATAAAACGGATTGTTGGCCGGAATTCGTGAAACGGTGCCGACAAATGCTTGGGTACGAAAAATCGACACCCGGCCGTACTGTTCGAGGTCGTTTCTCGATTTTCTTGTGTCGAAATTTATTTTTGAAAGTGTAGGGTCGTAGTGCTCGTCGAGATGAGAAAAACGACGGGTGGCAGGCCACTGGGGGAGACCAGATGGACCTCCATGCACGGCCGCAAGCGGCGGCTTCGCCGGCACGTGCATCGCACGTGCGCAGCGAGTAAAAACCGTTGGCGCTTGCGTTGCACCCGCCAGAAGTTACCGCACGAGTGCGTGGCACACACCACGCGTGCGTGTCATGCAGGGGTGAGCGTAGATGATGTCAACCATGCCGGTTATTCTTCCGGGCCGAAAGGCCCGGCCCGACCCAGCATGCCTAGCCCGACCCGGCATGCCTGACCCGACCCGGTTGGTCCGATTCGACCCGATTTTCAGAACCGTTGACCATTTGACCCAATCCGTTGACCGGTCATCCGTTGACCAAGAGTTGACCCAAAAAAAAAAGGTTCTGTCCGCGTGAATAGTCAAGTGGGAGCTCCAATTGGAGCGTTCTTGGCAACGATGTGTGCATATTGGAATGTTTATTGTGACGTTCAATGGATTATGTGTTAATCCTTTATTGTTTTGTATTTGTTGTAGGAACAATGGCGCACCATTGACACACACCGATAGTCGCGAGGATGGATGAACAAATGAGTACATTCGGGAAGTTGAAAGCTAATTTAGCTGCCTATCGGTGGGATGGATGTCACATGGAAAAGCACATCATGAAGGTCAATGGGATGATGCAAGATATCATCTCGAATGGATACCGTATGTCGGATTCAAAGAAGAATGATTCCCTTAGAACCACTCTTCCATATGAGTGGAAAATGCTGATTGATGATTTATGGAAGGGGCCGGAGATAGTATTCTATGAGGATGGTGAATGGGATGACGGGGGTGATCCATAGATTCTAGAATACAAAAAGTTTGCTGTGGATTTTCTTAGGGAATTCATAAGGATTGGGGCAATGAAGACATCGACCCTTGGGATGAACTCATCTTGGCGCAGAATGAATGTGCCACGGAGGAAACCCAAGGGATTTCCGACAGTCTTCTCATGGCTGCCCGATATGACCATCGATCTTTCAAAGGATTTTGACAATAAGGAATTTCTTAAGTCTTTTCCTAGTTCTTAGGAAAGATGAGAAGTGCTGATGATTCGGTTTTGTTTTTGTTATCCCTAGAGTTTTTTCTTTCTTTTTGATACTTTATGGTAGGATTCATATTTTTGTTAATGAAAATTTTTAGTTGATGGATATTTTTTTGTTATGAATAGTTTATGGTACTATTCTATTTTAATATCTATCATATTAGTATCATGTGGTTGAATGGGAATTCTAAAAGTTTTAGTAACTTTAAAGAACATAATTTTACCTTAATGATTATATTAACGATAATTTCAAATTAGGTTTTAGATGATGATTGGGAACATAGTGAACTTTTGAATCTAAAACCTATGTGAAATTACTCATTAATATAATCAGTTTGTGTAAAATTGATGCATAAATGAGTGGCATTAATAATTCGTGTGTCTGTGTTTGAAATGTTCAGATACCATGGCTTCAGCAACTAAGAACATAGCAGCTAAACTGAACAAAGGAGAGAAATCGAACGACGAAAATTATGAAATATGGAACATAAAAATCCAATATGTGCTAGAAGAGCAAAAGGCACTAGAAGCTCTTAACCAAGTTATGGAAGAATCTGAGGATGGGAACACTGCACAAATAAGAGAGATAAAGAGGCATTTACTGATTGGAAGAAGAAGAACTCGATTGCTCGCATCACGTTGCTGAGTAGCATGGAGAATGACATTATGCGAGAGTTCAGGTGTTTTGAGAATGCCAAAGAAATGTGGGAAGCATTAGCAGCAAGATTTGGTTATACATCAGTGACCAAGCTGAGACAGCTCACTATAAGGTTTGACTCGTATAAGAAGCCTCATGAATAGTCCATGAAACAACACCTGAGAAAGATGTCGAACATGATTAATGAGCTGAAGGATGCTGGACACATTATGACTGATGAGCAGCAAGTGCAAGCAGTGATCCGTTCCTTGCCTCAAAGCTGGGATCACATGAAGGGGCACCTAACCCATAATGAGAATATCAAGACCTTTGAGGATGCCATTCGCCGTCTTGAGTTAGAAGAGGATCGCCTCCTGACGGCGAAACCAGAAACCGACATCTATTATGCTAGTTCTAGCTCACATGGGGCTTCAAACTCTAAGCGCAAGCGCGTCAAAAGGTTCATGAAATGGAAAGGCAAGGGAGCAAGTTCTTCGGGTAAGAAACCGAAATTTAACCAACATGACAAAGGAAAGTGTCCTTTCATTAAGAAGATGTCAAGAGTGAAGTGCTACAACTGTAGCAAGAAGGGCTACTTCGCTCGCGATTGTGACGAGCCAAAGAAGGTAAACACCCCTTGCATTCTTGAGAACTTTGCTTATGTGTCAAGTTCTGTATTTCTAACTGAGTCTAATCCTTTGTGGACTGTAGATTCGGGAGCCACAGACCATGTAGCGAAGGATAGAGATGCCTTCGTGGAGTTATGATGGGTTCTAATCGGAACGAAATGGATCTATATAGGGAACAACTCCAAAGCTGAAGTTAAAGAGATTGGCACCTACCAATTAATGATACGCGGTGAATGCACATTGTTCCTACATGACGTATTATATGCTTCGGAGATTCGTTAGAATTTAGTGTCTATATTAGTGTTGGTTAAACTTGGTTTTAATTTGAACTTTCATAATAGTGGTGTAGACTTGTATTTGAATATGAGTTACTATGGTTGTGGATACTTTCTAGATAGTTTTATTGTATTAAATGTTAACTGTGGTGATGTCAACATTTGTTATTCCCTATTTACATCTTCCAACTCCTATGATAATGATGTGAATGTGTGGCATGCTAGACTTGGTCATATTGGCTAACAACGAATGAATAGATTAGCCAAAGAGGGTTTATTAGGCAATATTGAAAAAGTCGATTTGTATATTTATGAGCATTGCCTGATGGGGAAAACAACAAGGAAACCATTCGGAAAAGGCACAAGAGCTGAGTTTCATTTGCAGCTAATCCATTCTAACATCTGTGATCCAATGAATGGAAGAGCAAGACATGGGACTGTATATTTCATCACATTCATAGATGATTATACTCGATTTGGATATGTCTATTTGATTTCTCATGAATTTGAGGCATTGAGTTGCTTCAAGAAATTTATGAACTTGGTAGAAAATGAACTAGATAAGAAAATAAATGCATTAAGATCCGATCGAGGTCAAAAATATTTATCTGATGAGTTTAGAAATTTATGTGATGAAAAAGGAATAGAAAGACAGTTAACTATTCATATACTCCTCAACAAAATGGTATTGCCGAAAGGAGAAATAGAACCCTATTGAAAATGGTTAAGTCCATGATGGCACAAGCTAACTTACCAATCACTTTTTGGGGTGATGCTTTGTTAATTGCTGCCTATGTACTTAACCATGTGCCTTCTAAATCAGTTACTTCCACTCCGTATAAGTTATGGACAGGTAGAAAACCCGATTTAAGTTTTCTTAAACCTTGGGGTTGTGCTGCTTATACTCACAGCCCTCTCACAAATATGGGAAAATGGGTCCTAGAGGCAAGAAGAGTATTTTCATAAGATACTCAGAGCACTCGAAAGGGTATGTGTTTATAGGTGAGCAAGAAAGTGGGAGTATAACTGAATTTGACTTATGAGATATCACATTCTTAGAGAATGAGTTTCCTAAGAAGGGGGAAATAGGAGAGGACTACTCACTATTTGAAACATTGGATCTTGATAATGAAATTAATGAAGTTCGTCCAAGTGGGAGCAATGTGAGAAGTGAGGAATTAAATTCGACTCAATCTCAATTGCAACCGTTTGATGAGATGATACCGTCATTATCTAATCCAAGTGGGAGCGTAATGGAGAATGATGTACCACGTGTACAGACTCCCGTTCGGCGAACAAGTCGCAAAAGTATTCCCCGACGACGTTTTGACATTGAAGGGGAAACTTTCATGGTCGCTCCAAAAGATGAAGATGAGCCAAGGAATATAAATGACGCTCTAAGGGCCCGTTTGGTAACGTGCCAAATAGTAAAAATTTCTGTTCTTTTGTTCCCAGAAATAGTTTGGCAACAGAAATGCATTTGGTAAACTTTTTGTTCCTAGGCACATTTTTACAAAAATTTGTGCCGACAAACAGTTTTGGAAGAGAAACAAGAAGTAAAAAAAAGTTGCTTCTTGTTTCTCGGCACAATTTTGAGAATCAGTTTTTTTTCTTCTTTTTCTTTTTTTTCTTTTCTTATTTTGTGGTGTTGTTCTTCCCTGGCTGAGCCGGCCGCCGGCGACCGGCCACAGCCCAGGGCCGGCGAGGGCGTCACGGCCCTCGCCGGCGAGGGCGAGGGCTGGACCCTCGCCGCCTGGGCGAGGCGGCCTCGCCCAGATCGAGCGAGGCCGAGCCTCGCCGTCGGTCGCGACGGCGAGGTCGGCCTCGCCCAGAGACGGCGAGGCTCGGCCTCGCCAGATCTGGGCGAGGCCGAGCCTCGCCGTCTCTGGGCAAGGCCGACCTCGCCCTCGCGACCGACGGCGAGGCTCGGCCGTCTCTGGGCGAGGTCGCCCTCGCCGGCGAGGCGAGGGCGAGGCTGGACCCTCGCCGCCGGGCGAGGCGGCCTCGACCCGAGACGGCGAGGCTCGGCCTCGCCCGAGATCCGCGAGGCCGAGCCTCGCCGTCGCGACCCACGACGGCCGACTCTCCGTGGGTCGCGACGGCGAGGCTCGACCTCGCCAGATCTGGGCGAGGCCGAGCCTCGCCGTCTCTGGGTGAGGCTGCCTCGCCCAAGCGGCGAGGGTCCAGCCCTCGCCCTCGCCGACCCTGGGCTGTGGCCGGTCGCCGGCGACCGGCCATGGCCAAAGAAGAAAATGGGTAAAAAAAAAAAATTTAACAATTGAAAATATTATTAAAATATTATTTGGGAACATAAATTTTGTATAGTTATCAAATGCATTTCTGTTCTTTTCTACTCTAGGAATAGAAATTTTGGACAGTTTATCAAATGCCTTCAAATACTCAGAAATTGTTTTTTTTTTTTTGGTAAGGGTAAGGTAAATACTCAGAAATTGTTTCCGGGCACAGAATCAAAAAAAATCATTTCTGTTCAGAAATAGCTCCCGGGCACAGAATGGTATTCATGCGCACCCTAAGTTGCCCTAATAAGGAAAAATGGATGTTTGCAATGGAAGAAGAAATTGAGTCAATGAAGTCAAACCATGTTTGAGAACTGGTTGATATTCTAAAAGGACGCAAAACTATTGAGAACAAATGGGTTCTCAAAATAAAGCGAAAAGCTGATGGCTCAATAGAAAGATATAAGGCTCGCCTCGTGGCGAAAGAATATAATCAACATGAAGGAATTGATTATGAGGAAACTTTTTCTCCTATAGTAAGATTTACCTCATTTCGCCTTATTCTGGCAATAGTGGCAAGTATGGATCTTGAATTATATCAAATGGATGTAAAGACTGCTTTTCTAAATGGAGAATTAGAAGAAGAAATTTACATGGAGCAACCCGTTGGCTTCATTGTTAAAGGCCAAGAACATAAAGTATGTAGACTTCTAAGATCGATATATGGCCTTAAGCAGTCTTCGAGACAATGATATATACGTTTTCATAATGCCATAGTGGCGTATGATTTTACAATAATTGATAAAGATCATTGCGTATATATCAAAAGATCCAAAGATCAATTTGTGATCTTATCATTATATGTTAATGACATACTGATTGTCGGAAACAATATGGAGTTGGTTAATACAGTAAAGAGTTAGTTATTGTCCAACTTTGAGATGAAAGATATGGGTGAGGCTGCATATATTCTTAGAGTTAAGATTTCAAGAGATCGTCCCAAGAGATTATCGTCTCTTTCGCAAGAGACTTATAAAAACAAAGTTCTTGAACAATTTTGTATGCATAACTATAAACCCTTGAATACTCCTATTGCAAAAGGTGAAGGATTGAGCCGTAGATTGTGTCCTAAGACTCCACAAGAGAAGAAACAAAAGAAACGTGTTCCTTATGCTAGTGTTGTTGGAAGTTTAATGTACACTATGATGTGCACAAGACCTGACATATGTTTTGCAGTTGGAATGGTAAGTAGATACCAATCCAATCCAGGTCAAGCACATTGGAAAGCCGTCAAAAGAATCATGAGATATCTAAAGGGTACTGCTGATTATTCTCTGAGTTATCAAGGAAAGGATCTGTGACTTGAATGCTACTCAGATGCTAACTGGGGAGGAGATTTGGATGAAAGGAAATCTACCTCTGGATTTGTTTACTTACTGAATAATGGCACCATATCTTGGAGCAGTAAAAAACAAACTTGTGTAGCCTTATCCACCATGGAAATCGAGTGCGTGGCATTGTCAGCAGCAGTACAAGAGGGAGTTTGGCTTAAGAGATTTTTGGATCATTTAAGTATTACTGAGAATGCTGCAAGCTCATTATTGGTTAATTGTGATAGCCAAGCAGCGATAACTCACACCAAGGATCCAAAATATCATTGCAAGACCAAACATATAGATACTAAGTGCAACTTTGTTAAAGATATGGTAGCACAAAAGGATATGAACTTGCAGTACATATCTACGCATAGAATGATAGCAGATCCTATGACGAAGCCAATTCCTAAAGATGTTTTATATGGTCATGTAAAATCTCTGGGACTGCGTAGAGAGTGATGTACTGAATATTGTATTTTCCCTGAATGTTCACATTTAATGAAGTTGTTCTATCATTATTAATGCCTATGAGTTTATTTGATATTTATGCATCTTAATGCTTAGTGCATTATGTTGAGAAAGTATGTTGGACAGATGAGATCAGCCCACTCACACTAGTAATTGCATCTATTTACTGTGTGATAAATAGAGATGAGATAATTTTAAACTTGTTATCTAGGTGATAATTGAGAGCTCAAGCTTAAAATATAAATGTCGCCTTAGCTGAGTGTTAATATGAGGACATAATATTTACTATGTCCGAAAGTAAAATAGCCCACATATTTTACTTTATCTGTCTTTGATGCCAGATGTGAGTTCTGATGGATTCTTTGGAATAGTAGATACGTGAACTCAAGTTTAGACATTGAGTATGTCTAAACTATCATCTGTACGGTATTGAATGTGAAGACATATGCTCAATGGGAAAGGAGTTAATACCGTAATACGTATTTCATACTACGTATGCATGAGATGACCAATAAGAGTTGTGCCATTCCGAATTTCGACCCATTTTTGGGATTTATAAAACGTGTATTTCGTCAGTGCGCTTATAACAAAATCTCGCCCGGAACTGATCACTCTTGGGTTATTATTTTAAACTAGAGATTTCGCTAGAATTGCACTCGATCGAATTTGGCCGTTATTTAGAGCCCAAACTTTGGTGTCGAATTTCTCGGAGTTTCGGGACGAATTTAATTGGACGGTGTCGATATTGTTGTGGCCAGCCTCGATATTGCCCGGGATATGCGAAAAGTGAAATTTTGACCGGGTGCGGATTTGGACTAGTAGACCTCCCTCGTAGTGTGTTTTATTTGATTTCTTTTGGCCCTTTTTCCTAATTATTAATTAGGATTTTCGTGGACCGTTAGATCGTTTTCAGATTCGAATCGTGACCGTTGGATCGCGCTCGAGGATAAAAATTGACTTTTGTTCTCTCTCTCTCTCCTCTCTCTCTCTCTCTCTCTTCCCACACGTCGCTGCTGCTCCCCCCACGCGGCCGACCTACTTTCCCGCTGACCTTCCACGCTGCCCCCACGTTGCTGCTGACTTCCTGCTGCTCCCTCACGTGCTGCTTCTTCCTCTGCATGATTACTTCGCGCCGACTTCTTCGCCGACTTTGCCTGCCCCACGTTGCCGACCTCCCCATGCACGCCATGATGGACTTCCCCGTCGCTTCTGCGCCGTGTTGCTTCGCTCCGCCCATGCCATTTCTCGGCTTGCTTCGCTTCTCGCACCGCGATTGCTTCGCTCCGTTTCGCTTTGTTGACTCGCCGACCTTCCTCTGCTTCCCCACGTCTTAGCTACTGCCCCCCATGCTATTGCTGCTGCTTCTACTTCATTTTCTGCTGCAGCTTCGCTGCTACTTGCTTCTTCATTCTACTTCCTCTGGTTTCTGCTGCTTCTCGCCCTCCATTCCAGCCTGACCAGCACCACTGCATTCAGGCCCCATCTCCACCCGACTCGCCGTGAGCTGCCGCCCGTCCGCCGAGGCTACTCGCTGCTCCGGCATCGCCGCCGCCGCTTTGCCGTGGATCGAGCTGCTCCTTTCACTCGGTTTTCTTGCTTAGGCTAAGTGTAAGTGGCTTCCTAACCCTTGACTAGGCTAAGGGGTGACTAATGGACATGTTAGGGATGGTTTAAGGGCTGTGGATAATTGGTTTAGTGGCCGGTTGTGCTTGGTTTGCTTGGTGGTGCATGTTGGTTGATTTCCGGTAAGGTTGCTGCTGCGTCGCTGGATTTTGCTATTTTTGGTGTGACTTTTTTGGGCCGAATTTGAGGAAGTGTTATTCATGAAAGTTGTTCATAACATCTTGAAGTTTGATATAATTTAATTTGGGAATTTTTGGACTTCATTTGATGCCATTCGTAAGTCTATCCTTGGACCGAAATAAGTCTGCTCGAAACACTGTTCCTCCGACCTTCGGGTCTGTTCGAATTTTTATAAATTTTTCTAGATCTATTTTCCAAATACTTCCTTCACAAAAATTGTTGGGAACATTGGTAGTTATAACATATAAAAATTTCAATCCTTTCCAAAGTGATTTGGGTACTGAATGAGATTAATTTTGATGGTCAGGCGGCCTGACCGGACGGGTTGAATTTCTTCTGACTTCAAGTGACAAAAATAGGCGCTTACAGTAGGAACTGGGTTTCGAGTTCTCATGGAAAATGTTTATCAAGATGTTTTATACGACATATCCAAATTTTAGAATTTTTGGAGTTTATTTACTATTTATTTCAATTGGATTTCAGTCACTGCGCAACTGCCCAGTTTGGACCCGGTTTTGTACATTTTCGGTTTTTCTCTCTCTCGAGAATCATTCGGTATTATCGTGGCATTTTGATGGATTTAGTTGACATTGGGCTAATTTACAAAGATAAGAATTGGTAATGATTGCTGAGGTGTGTGCATGGTCACGACACGTTCCGTCTAGGCAGGAGTTCTAGACGATGCCCGGCGGGAGTTCGGATGCCGTCTGGTACTCGGGGTTGCCGGGGGGTGTTCGATCCCAGATGATGCCGATCGCGGTGGAGGCCGGATCGATGCTCCTAAGTGGAATGCCGTTGGGTACCCGGCTTGCCGGGGGGTGTTCGATCCCCAACGTTGCCGTCGCCGACGTAGCGGGACGATGCCTGGTTATGCTAGAAGACCGGCGGGAGTTCGGTGGCCCGAGGGGTCGTTAATAATCTGGACTTAATGAGTGCGATTTGCATTGGGGAATGCTTTGCCTGAGTTAATTGATGAGCACGTCTGGATTATTAACCGTGTCATGCATGATTATGCCTTGAATTGCATTGCACAAGCTTGATGAGCAATTGGCCGTGTTATGGCGATATTCTAACGTGCAGGGCTTGTGTATGTGCCGAGGCGAGGTAAGGACGCCTGTGATTGTTTATGGCACGTTGATTGTTTGAATCGCATGTTTAGAATTGTTCGGAAGTACGCTTTAGCCTAGGCGAGGCTTAGGTAGTTGCTTATTGAGAAGTGTTCTCATGGTTGTATAACCAAACCATTTCAGACCCGCAACCATGATTGATCCGGAGACGCTGCCAGAATACTACGGGGATTGAGGATAGGTCAAGTTAGCTCATCTTTTGAGTGCCCCTTTTTGTAGAGGAGTTAAGCTTACCAACCACCCGATCCTTGTTGTTGTGCGTGGTTCGTAGATAGTGGCCTCGTAGAAGGCTTGCAAATGTATGTGTTGTAATTGATGTTATGTTTATAAAAGTGTTTTGTTGATGTGTATTCTTTGTCTCTCTACTATCCCGTTGTTTATATGTTGTATGGAGAGTTCGAGGTTGCTTCCGCATGCGTTGCTCGTTAGTGTTTCGATTGGGTCGGCAACAAGTCCTGGGATGTCGCGTACATTACGACCACAAAGGGATGATCGCGCGCTCGTTCGGGTTCGGGGCGTGACAAGAGTGGCAAAAGTTTTTATCTCAACTTTATGCCGTGTGAGACTCTTGAGGATAAGAGTTCCTCATTTAGTGCCCTTACGACTCTGACTTATTCTCAAAATTTCTATTCAGTGTTCTCTATCTTAGAGTGTTGCCAATGGTCATGAATGATTCGATCTAATGGGGTATTTCTAGAAAAGCGAGCGGGACTAAAATTGAGAGGTTTAAGGAAAGAGGAAGATCAATTCGTTTATAATGTCACATTCTATTTTTGTATTCACAGGTCGACTAATTATGATTTTGAGTAAATCATGGTTGTAAATACAATATACAAGATACTAAAAAAGATCAAGAGAAATATAAATGTGACTGATTGATCTAGGTACTACATACTATATCTACTCGAAAACGTTATGCCCAATTTGAGCTGTTATGTATTCCTAACAGATGCATGGCAACGAGCTTTTGAAATATGCTGGTCGCACGAATTATTCGCTAGTATGAACATTGTAGAGAAGAAAGAGTTATGATTAGCCCATTATGTGTGAGTGGGAGATGATGGATTTTATGTGGGCTGCCCATGTTGGGCAAGTCTGGTCCATGATCTATCATGCCGGCCCATCATCCATTGAGCAGTTACTTGCGGATAAGGCGATTGCGGATAAAGTAGTAACTGCCAATGGCAGTTTGAATAGAACTGAGAGATATTGTGAAATAAAAATTGAGAAGTTATCTCTAAGGAGGTTGTGAGTAGATACGTGATTAAATATCTATCGTCTTCTCTGAAAAACGTTTGCTCTAAAAAAAACTCCCAAGGCGCATACGAAGTTTCGCCCCACAGTAGAATCCGCTAAGAACTCTCAAGTCTGCAAGTGGTGCACTTAATTCATGGAAAACAAGGTACGTCCCGTCTGTCTTAGTGATGTGCTTTACGATCGGTGATTCAAGTTTCCTTGGGCATGTTTCCGCATATATTTTTGGCGTTACTCGTTAGTCGAGTTTTTTGTCTTTAAGGAACTTGTTTCTGTCTTTCCGCATTATTAGGACTACGTTTCCGACAAGAAAAAAGCTTGATTGTCTAATTTAGGATTTATATTTGGGGCAAAACAATAAAATGGCGTCGTTTAGAGTTTTTAAGCTGACTAGGCACGCCGGCGAGCCACGGAGGACTGGGAAATTAATAAAATATGGCCACGTCTGATTTTCGACAACCCATATCGGAGTTGGCACTTAAGTGATCGTTTTTTTTTAAAAGTGGCACTTAAGTGATCCAAAAAAAAAATTTGCACTAAAGTGAGCGCCGAACACAACTTTTGGCACTTCTAATGTCCTTCTCCCGATCCCGATTGCATCAATTTGATAAGTTTTAAAACTTGGTTTAACTTTTTGTAAGTTTCAGGACTCACTTACACTTCCATGACAAGTTTTAAGACTTCCCGTACAATTATCTCTTGCAAAAGTAAAGTTCCAATCTCATCAAGGCCATCCATTTCCCTTCTAATCTAGACCTTAGGATGTACCATGTTACCTATCTTGATCCGTATGACTTAATAAGAGCCAATCGCATTAATTCTATTTTATTAATAAATGAATGTAAGCCATACGATCAAAATGAGCATCAAGGGCTAAGATAAAGAAGAAATCAAATTTCCTTCTCTTATCCTCTCTTGGCCGAATCCCCTAAGAACATAGAGTGTACACAAAACAATTCAGAAAAATCTCTCTCTCTCTCTCTCTCTCTCTCTCTCTCTCTCTCTCTCTCTCTCTCTCTCTCTCTCTAGGTGTCCTTCAAGCTGCCGAATTCCCTTGCAATCACTGGCCAATCCTGGCATTGATCCAATCGTTCTCAACTTGTGACCAGCCACTTTAAGGTGTCCTTGAGCTGATCTTGGCCAACTTCCGTTGCCAGAACCTCTCCAATTTTGCCAATTTTGTAGTTGCTCACCTGAGATCATTTCAAGGTAGCTTGCTACAATTATGTGATGATCATTTCAAAGGATCATCCGATGATCCTTGACTCAATCATGGTCCAAAATTGAAGTCACAACTTTAATCTATGATTGAATTTTAAGGTAGGATGTGATGAAATCGAATAATACTAGTTTCTATTATAAGTTTAGTCTTAGGAATTTTATTGTTAACACATATTTAGTCTTCTTTAAAGTAAAAATTGCATGCTGGCCGAGACTTCCTTAGGCTGAATTTGATGTGATTTTAGTTTATTGATTGTTAATTCAAGTTAGATCTTCCATGTTTATGTGTTCTAGTTCAATGATCCTTAGGAATTAAGCCTAATCCAAACAAAATTGAACTTGATGAGCATCAATCTCTCGTTGTTCTTAGTTAGCCAAAATTCTTAGGTATGAATTTGATGATGATTTGAATGTATAACTAGTCCTAAATTAAGGCATGTTGCATGTATGATGATTTAGGGGCAAGTTAGATTGATTTTATGATGATTCTTTAGGATTTGTGATTCAATTGAGTAATGGATGGTTAACATTGGTATTTGAATGTCACGCCCCGAACCCGAACGAGCACGCAACATCCCTCTGGAGTCGTCAAGCAGGCGACATTCCAGGACTTGTCGCCGACCCAATCGAAACACTAGCGATTAAACGCACGCGGAAGCGAATACGAACACTCCATACAACATATAAACAATGGGATAGTAGAGAGACAAAGAATACACATCAACAAGACACTTTTATAAACATAACGTCGATTACAACACATACATTTGCAAGCCTTCTACGAAGCCACTATCTACGAACCACGTACAACAACAAGGATCGGGTGGTTGGTAAGCTTAACTCCTCTACAAATAGGGGCACTCAAAAGACGGGGTAACTCGATCTATCCTCAATCCCCGTAGTATCCTGGCAGCGTCTCCGGATCAATCACGGCCGCGGGTCTGAAATGGTTTGGTTATACAACCATGAGAACACTTCTCAATAAGCAACTACCTAAGCCTCGCTTAGGCCAAAGCGTACTTCCGAACAATTCTAAACATGCAATACCGACATCCAACATGTCATAACAATCGCAGGCGCCCTTACCTCGCCTGGCACGTATAGCCCTGCACATTAGAATATCGCCATAACATGGCCAATTGCCCATCAAGCATGCGCAAAGCAATTCATGGCATGATCAAGCATAATATGGTTAATAATCCAGACGTGTCCATCAATTAACTCAGACAAAGCATTCCCCAATGCAATTCGCACTCATTAAGTCAAGATTATTAACGACCCCTCGGGCCACCGAACTCCCGCTGGTCTTCTGGCGTAACCAGTCATCGTCCCGCTACTTTGGCGACGACAACGTCCGGAACCCCTGCCCATATGGCATTCCATAAAGGAGCATCGATCCGGCCTCCACCGCGATCGGCAACGTCTAGAACCCCCGCCTAGACGGCATCCGAACCCCCGTCGAGCATCGTCTAGAACCCCCGCCTAGACGGCATCCGAACCCCCGTCGAGCATCGTCTAGAACCCCCGCCTAAACGGAACGTGTCGTGACCATGCACACACTCAACAACCATTACCGATTCTTATCTTTATGAATTAACTAAATGCCAACTAAGTCTGTACTCATCAATTAAAAAGCCTCGCCTTTCTTTTGTAACAAAATCTCCGAAAAGTCCCCGAGACAGAGAAAAACCGAGTATGCACAAAATCGGGGCCAAATTGGGCAGTTGTGCAGTGACCGAAATCCTTTTTAAATAAATAGTAAATCAACTCCAAAAATTCTAAATTTTGGATATGTCGTATAAAACATCTTGATAAACATTTTCTATGAGAACTCGAAACCCAGTTCCAACTATAAATACCTCTTTTTGTCACTTGAAGTCAGACGAAATTCAACCCGTCCGGTCAGGCCGCCTGACCATCAAAATGCATCTCATCCAGTACCCAAATCACATTGAAAAGCCTTGAAATTTTTATATGTCATAGAAACGAATGTTCTTAACAATTTTTGTGAAGAAATTTTGTTGAAAAGAGGTCTGAAAAATTTATAAAAAATCGGAAAGACCAGAAGGTCGGGTGAACAGTAAATCGGGCAGACTCAATTCGGTCCAAAAATGAACTTACGAATGGCAATAAATGATCCCCAAAAATTCCAGATTTAATATATGTTAAACTTCAAGATGTTATGAACAACTTTCATGAAGAACACTTCCTCAAATTCTTCCCACACAAGTCACAATAAAAATAGTAAAATCCAGCGACGCAGCAGCAACCTTACCGGAAATCAACCAACAAGCACCACCAAGCAAACCAAGCACAACCAGCCACTAAACCAACTATCCACGACCCTAATCCACTCCTAAACATGTCCATTAGTAACCCATTATCCTAACCAAGGCTTAGGGAGCACTTACTCTTAGCCTAAGCAAGAAAACTGAGCAACGGGAGCAATAGAGAGCCTTGGCACGGCAATGGCTATTCCGGCAAAGCAACGGCGAGAGCGGATGGCGGATGACAGCTCAGGTGGTCAGTGATGGTGTGAGGGTGATCGTGGGTGGTGGTGATGGCCGAGTGGTGGTGACGTGAGGCGGACGGCGAGCGACGAGGCTGGAAAACAGCCGGCGACAGGAAACTTCGGGGCTGCTGGGGGCGGTGTTGCACGGCCAGGGGACGAGCTGGGGTGATGGGGTGGTGTGGTGTACGGCGGTGGATGGTCCCGCGAGGAAATGGTCTGGTCAGCGTGGCAGCAAGAATAAGCAAGAAGCAGTGAGGCAAGCGGAAGCAGAAACAGCAAAGCCAGCAGAAACAGAAGTGAAGAAGACCAAGAAGAAAGAAAGGAAAAGGAAAAGGGAGAGAGAAGGAGGAGTTGGTCAGCAGCAAGGGGACGTGGGGGTGCAGAGGAGTCAGCGGTAGCAAGCAGAAGCAATCAGCAGAGCAGCAACGTGATGGAGAGGAAGTCAGCAAAGCAAAGGCGGAAGTCGGCGAACGGAGGCATGGCAGAAGCAAAGCGAGGGCGGCAGCAATGTGGGGGTCAGCAGCAACGTGGGGAGTCAGCTGAAGCATGGGGGAGTGATGATGGCTGGTGGAGTTGGTGGAAGAAGTCAGCAGCAGCAGCAAAGGCAGAAACAACGTGGGGAAGGGCAGCGGGGAAAGAGGAGGAAGTCAGCGGCGTGGGGCAGCGGCGACGTGGGGGAGGAGAGAGAGAGAGAAGAGAGAGAAAGTCAAACGCACTTGAGTGCGATCCGACGATACTCGTTCAAATCCGAAAACGATCCAACGGCCCACGAAAAACCCTAAAAATAATAATTAGGAAAAAGGCCAAAAGATAATAACTAAAACACACTACGAGGGAGGTCTACTAGTCCAAATCCGCACCCGGTCCAAATTTCACTTTTCACTTATCCCGGGCAATATTGACGCTGGCCACAATAATATCGACACCGTCCAATTAAATTCGTGACGAAACTCAGAGAAATTTGACACCAAAGTTCGGGCTATAAATAACGGCCAAATTCGATCGAGTGCGATTCTAGCAAAATCTCTAATTTAAAAAAAAAAATAACCCAAGAGTGATCAGTTTCGGGCGAGATTTTATTCTAAGCACACTGACGAATTACACATTTTATAAATTTCCAAAAATGGGCCGAAATTCGGAATGTCACAACTATTCCCCCCTTACAAAAATTTCGTCCTCGAAATTTACAACCCAACCCAATTATTCGAACAGATGGGGGTATTAGTGTCGCACCAGCTCTTCGCTTTCCCATGTCGCACCTTCGGTTCTATGATGCTCCCAAATTACTTTGACCATCGGAATTGTCTTGTTCCGCAACATTCGTTCCATTCTGTTGTCGATCTTTACTTGCCTTTCCACGTACGACATTCTGTCGTCCACGTCTATTTCTTCATAATTCAGCACGTGGGTCGGATCCAGTTCATATTTCCTTAACATAGACACGTGGAACACATTGTGAACTTCAGACAAATTTGGCGGTAGCGCGAGACGATAGGCCAAGGCACCAATTCTCTCTAAAACCTCAAATGGACCCACGTACCTCGGGCTCAACTTCCCTTTCTTGCCAAACTGTGACTATCCTCTCATCGGCGACACTTTGAGGAAAACGTGGTCCCCTACTTGAAATTCCAAAGGCCTACGTCTCCGGTCCGCATAATTCTTTTGGCGACTCTGAGCAATCTTAAGTCTGTCCCAAATAACCTTCACTGCTTCAACTGACTGTTGGACCAATTCTGGACCCGTTATACTCCGTTCCCCAACTTCGTCCCAACAGACTGGAGTTCTGCACGCTCTGCCATACAACGCCTCAAAAGGTGCCATTTTGATACTCTGCTGATAACTGTTGTTGTACGCAAACTCGACCAAATGCAACTGTTCCTCTCAGCTACCTTTAAAATCCAATACACATGCCCGCAGCATATCTTCCAAAGTCTGAATTGTCATTTCAGACTGGCCATCCGTTTTGGGGTGATAGGCTGCGCTAAACTGTAACTTCGTTCCTAGTGCCATATCAAGACTTTTCCAAAAAACGGCAGCAAACTTAGGGTCACGGTCTGAAGTAATCGTCACTGGTACTCCGTGAAGACGAACTATTTGTCACACGTATATCTCGGCATATCTTTCCAAGGCGAAGTCCTTTCGCACCGGCAGAAAATGTGCTGACTTTGTCAATCGGTCGACTACCACCCAAATCGAATCATGGCCCCTCTGACTCCTCGATAATCCCCTGACGAAGTCCATAGTAATGTGTTCCCATTTCCATTCGGAAATTTCCACTGGTCGTAACAGTCCACCAGGCTTACAATGATGCGCCTTCACTTGTTGGCACGTTGGGCACTTTGCCACGTGTTTAGCTACATCTACTTTCATCCCGTTCCACCAATAGTGCTGACGCAAGTTCTGATACATCTTTGTGCTACCCGGATGAATGCTGTAGTTGCTACGGTGAGCTTCTGCCAAGATTTCCTCTTTAAGATCCCCATCATCGGGCACACACAATCGTCCACAAAACTTCAAAATCCCATCCTCGGATACTTGAAAGTCGGTTTTCCTCTTAGTTGCACCCATACTCGAAATCTTTTGAATCTCAAGGTCCGTAGATTGTAATACCTTAATCCTCGCCTGGATCTCCGGTTCGATCCTCAAGGTAGCTAACAGACTCGAGATGTGACTTACCTCAAACTTGAATTCCGAATCTCGCACCCCTTCAAGTAAAGTCCACTCTTTAACCATCATTTGCGCGATGCTTGACTTTCGACTAAGTGCATCCGCCACTTTATTAGCTTTTCCGGGATGGTACAGAATATCGCAATCATAATCCTTCAAAAGCTCCATCCAACGACGTTGTCTCATGTTTAATTCCTTTTGGGAAAACAAGTACTTTAGGCTCTGATGGTCCGTGTAGATTTGAAACCTTTCTCCACATAAATAATGCCTTCAAATCTTAAGTGCAAAGATGATAGCCACAAGTTCCAAATCGTGCGTTGGGTAATTTAGCTCGTGAGGCCTCAATTGTCGCGATGCATGTGCAACCACTCTTCCATGCTGTATTAACACGCATCCTAATCCCTTTAGCGATGTATCACTGTAGATTTCATATCCTCCGGGACCTGACGGTATTGTCAACACGGGCGTAGTCGTCAACTTATGCTTAAGTTCTTGAAAACTTCTTTCGCACTTGTATGTCCATTCAAATCTTGTTTCCTTCTTTAGTAAGCGAGTCAGAGGAGTAGCTATCGCGGAGAACCTTTCCACGAATCGTCTGTAGTAACCTGCTAATCCTAGGAAGCTCCGAACCTCCGTCACTGTCGTAGGTCTTGGCCAATTCGTAACTGCCTCAATCTTAGTCGGATCCACTAAAATTCCATCCCCGGAGATAACATGTCCAAGAAATGCCACTCGCGTGAGCCAGAACTCGCACTTACTAAACTTGGCATAGAGTGCGTGTTCTCTTAAGGTCCGTAGAACCATCTGTAGATGTTGCTCGTGTTCCTCGAGGCTCCTTGGATACACCAAGATGTCGTCGATGAATACAATAACGAACTGATCTAAGAATTCCCTAAACACCCAATTCATTAAGTCCATAAAGGCGATTGGGGCATTAGTCAGTCCAAACGGCATCACTGTAACTCATAATGTCCATATCTCGTCCGACAGGCCGTTTTTGGTATATCCTCCTTCTTAATCCTCATCTGATGGTAGCCCGTTCTTAAATCTATCTTAGAAAATACCGATGCCCATTGTAGTTGATCGAACAAGTCATCTATTCTTGGTAATGGATACTTGATCTTGACAGTCACTTGATTCAACTGTCGATAGTCAATGCACCCACGCAATGAACCATCTTTCTTCCTTACAACCAACACTGGTGCTCCCCACGGTGACGCACTCGAGCGAACGAATCCCTTATCCAGCAGCTCTTGCATCTGCACCTTCAACTCTTTCAACTCCGACAATGCCATTCTGTAGGACGCTCTAGAGATTGGCTCGGTTCCATGGCCAACTCAATCACAAATCTCACTTCTCTTTCAGGTGGTAATCCCGACAATTCCTGAGGAAAGGCATTGGGAAGATTACATGCCTCAGCTATATCCTCTAGCCTTGGTTCCTCAACCAACTAGTCAACACAAGATAATTATCTTTCCATCTCTTAACGACGAAGCATAATCCATCAATTTTCAATCCAACGGTCTCCGAAAACAAGTCACCCCGGTTCTTTACAAAATTCAAAATTCCCAAGCAACACTCATCCTTTCAAACCCCGTCAAAGAATATCATCACCAATTCAGAAATTCATAAACTGATTGCGGCTATCCACTATAGGTAATTATACGTCATACATGACCATTCAAGTTATAACTTCAAAATCATCTCCTATTGCACCCAATATCATCACACAACGCATCTAGACTTTCAAGACAAATCCTTCACTTCCTTCCCAGCCGCAACATACACCTTTCCTTACGCCCGTAGTCGATTTTGATTGTTTTGCGGGGCAACTCCCGCTTGATGTCCTACCCGCGGTTGTTATTGATGTACTGGCGGTCTAGCTTGTCAGTTCGGGCAGTTTCTCACTTGGTGACCATGTTGGCCACATCCAAAGCATGCTCTAGGTCCACTTGAGCAAAGGCCATTCCCGCGCCTCCTTCCACAAGATCGACATGCGGCGCTAGAATAGTAGTCCGGCTTTCCAATATTCTTTCTCACAGGAGGAACAAACCGCCTATTCCCAGTCATAGGCTTCTTTCCGAAGTTCCTATTGTCCCTAGCCGGCGTGTACCGCAATCCAGAAGTGGTACCCCTTTCATTCATATCCCTTTCAACCAGTTGAGCCCTGTCACACAGCTCATTGTAATCCTTTAAGATTCAGGGACACTGACTAACCATGGAGTTCCGGTTTCAAACCATCCCGGAACCTCCTTGCCTTATCCATAGGGTCCTCGACCATCCTTGGTGCGTACTTAGATAATTTTGCGAATTTCGTCTCATACTGATCCACTGTCATCTAGTTTTAGCGAAGCCGAAGAAACTCTGCCATTTTCTGTTCTCGCGCATTCTCCGAAAAGTACTTCTCATTGAAAGTCTCGACCAAGGTACCTCAATACCTCAAAGCCTGTTTCCAACTCTTCTATCCAAAGTGGTGCAGTCTCAGAGTCACTTTTCCCATCGAGTTTCGGAGGTTTCAATTTCAAAAATTGCTCAACCTGTTGATGCATCTGACTGACTGCATTAACTTATCCTTAACCATGATTTCCATCATTCTCATTAAAATTTCAACTTCCTCGAGTGCCCTCAGAATTCCATCCACTCTAGGATCCTCTATAACTCCAGCTTGCGGACCCACATGACCTCGACCTCGACCTCGACTGCTCAAACTCACAGGGTTCACACCACTCACTTACCTGCTATAATTCCCCTCGGGAATTAAAGACCTAGGCCAACTATACCAGTCTAAAGCCCTAGGTAGTGAATCACAACAACAATAAACTAAGCAGGCAACCAATAAAAAACAGCACCCAATCACAACCAATAGGGTTCGTGCACTTACCTCAAGTCCTGCCGCACCTGCACTTCACATAGTATTGCATAAAATCACTCAACAATCACAATCACATAGTCTGGGGTACGCATAGCACATAGGTCTCCCTAACTGACTACCCCAAAGTCATCGCTCCTTATCACTCCAGGCTTCGACCAACTTGGATCGAGCTGACCTTGCTCTGATACCAAATCAACGGGGATGTCACGCCCCGAACCCGAACGAGCACGTAACATCCCTCTGGAGTCGTCAAGCAGGCGACATCCCAGGACTTGTCGCCGACCCAATCGAAACACTAGCAATTAAACGCACGCGGAAGCGAATACGAACATTCCATACAACATATAAATAATGGGATAGTAGAGAGACAAAGAATACACATCAACAAGACACTTTTATAAACATAACGTCGATTACAACACATACATTTACAAGCCTTCTACGAAGCCACTATCTACGAACCACGTACAACAACAAGGATCGGGTGGTTGGTAAGCTTAACTCCTCTACAAAAAGGGACACTCAAAAGACGGGGTAACTCGACCTATCCTCAATCCCCGTAGTATCCTGGCAGCGTCTTCGGATCAATCACGATCGCGGGTCTGAAATAGTTTGGTTATACAACCATGAGAACACTTCTTAATAAGCAACTAGCTAAGCCTCGCTTAGGCCAAAGCGTACTTCCGAATAATTCTAAACATGCAATACCGACATCCAACATGTCATAACAATCACAGGCGCCCTTACCTCGCCCCTGCACATACGTGAGTCCAATTGCCCATCAAGCATGCGCAAAGCAATTCATGGCATGATCCAGCATAACATGGTTAATAATCCAGACGTGCTCATCAATTAACTCAGACAAAGCATTCCCCAATGCAATTCACACTCATTAAGTCAAGATTATTAACGACCCCTCGGGCCACCGAACTCCCGCCGGTCTTCTGGCGTAACCAGGCATCGTCCCACTACTTCGGCGACGGCAACGTCCGGAACCCCCGCCCAGACGGCATTCCATAAAAGAGCATCGATCCGGCCTCCACCGCGATCGGCAACGTCTAGAACTCCCGCCTAGACGGCATCCGAGCCCCCGTCGGGCATCGTCTAGAACCCCCGCCTAGACGGAACGTGTCGTGACCATGCACACACTCAACAACCATTACCGATTCTTATCTTTATGAATTAACCAAATACCAACTAAGTCTATACTCATTAATTAAAAAGCCTCGCCTTTCTTTTGTAACACAATCTCCAAAAAGTCCCCGAGAGAGAGAAAAACCGAGTACGCACAGAATCAGGGCCAAATTGGGCAGTTGTGCAGTGACCGAAATCCTTTTTAAATAAATAATAAATAAACTCCAAAAATTCTAAATTTTGGATATGTCGTATAAAACATCTTGATAAACATTTTCCGTGAAGAACTCAAAACCCAGTTCCAACTGTAAACACCTCTTTTTGTCACTTGAAGTCAGACGAAATTCAACCCATCCGTTCAGGCCGCCTGACCATCAAAATGCATCTCATCCAGTACCCAAATCACATTGAAAAGCCTTGAAATTTTTATATGTCATAGAAACGAATGTTCTTAACAATTTTTGTGAAGAAAGTTTTTTGAAAAGAGGTCTGGAAAAATTTATAGAAAATCGGAAAGACCAGAAGGTCGGGTGAACAGTAAATCGGGCAGACTCAATTCGGTCCAAAAATGGACTTACGAATGGCAATAAATGATCTCCAAAAATTCCAGATTTAATATATGTTAAAATTCAAGATGTTATGAACAATTTTCACCAAGAACATTTCCTCAAATTCTTCCCACACAAGTCACAATAAAAATAGTAAAATCCAGCGACGCAGCAGCAACCTTACCGGAAATCAACCAACAAGCACCACCAAGCAAACCAAGCACAACCAGCCACTAAACCAACTATCCACAGCCCTAATCCACCCCTAAACATGTCCATTAGTAGCCCATTATCCTAACCAAAGCTTAGGGAGCACTTACTCTTAGCCTAAGCAAGAAAACCGAGCAACGGGAGCAATAGAGAGCCTCGGCACGGCAATGGCTATTCCGGCGAAGCAACGGCGAGGGCGGACGGCGGATGACAGCTCAGGTGGTCGGTGATGGTGTGAGGGTGATCGTGGGTGGTGGCGATGGCCGAGTGGTGGTGACGTGAGGCGGATGGCGAGCGACGAGGCTGGAAAACAGCCGGCGACAGGAAACTTCGGGGCTGCTGGGGGCGGTGTTGCACGGCCAGGGAACAAGCTGGGGTGATGGGGTGGTGTGGTGTACGGCGGTGGATGGTCCCGCGAGGAAATGGTCTGGTCAGCGTGGCAACAAGAATAAGCAAGAAGCAGTGAGGCAAGCAGAAGCAGAAACAGAAAAGCCAGCAGAAACAAAAGTGAAGAAGACCAAGAAGAAAGAAAGGAAAAGGAAAAAGGAGAGAGAAGGAGGAGTTGGTCAGCAGCAAGGGGACGTGGGGGTGCAGAAGAGTCAGCGGTAGCAAGCAGAAGCAATCAGCAGAGCAGCAACGTGATGGAGAGGAAGTCAGCAAAGCAAAGGCGGAAGTCAGCAGAACAGAGGCATGGCAGCAGCAGCAAAGCAGAGGCAGCAGCAATGTGGGGGTCAGCAGCAACGTGGGGAGTCAGCTGAAGCATGGGGGAGTGATGATGGCTGGTGGAGTTGGTGGAAGAAGTCAGCAGCAGCAGCAAAGGCAGAAACAACGGGCCCAATTCCAAAAAAAAGCACGAACTTTAGGTCTTGTCCCAAATCTGGCCCAAACTTTATTTTGTCTAAAAAAAAATCACCAACTTTCAACCGTGTCCCAAATCTGGCCCCTGTTAACTCTCCATCCACTCTCACCGTTAGTCATCCGACATGGCTTTTCCACGTTAGCAATAATATCCACGTCAGCAATTAAGGCACCACCGCAGCAATAAAAGCAGATGTACACCTGGGCTGCACTTTCTCTTCTTCATCTCCTTCGCACGATTTTCTCTTTAGGGTTTTCTTTCTTCTTTCTTCATCCGATACACAAGCGAGAGGCTTCGATTCGTCCGAAGATCTCGCGCGCTCATCCTCTCACACGAAGTCGCTCGCTCTCACGCTCGGCCGTTTAGAGACTTGTTTCCATCTGGAATTTTGAAGATCTCGTGCACGTTCGGTCAAGATCAAACGAGCAAAATCTCGCGCGCTTGGTCGCTCAGAGACATCAACTTGTCTGAAGAGCGAGCGAGCGAGTGAAGATCTCGCGCGCTCGCTCACTCGCTCATCCTCTCACACGGAGTCGCTCGCTGTCATGCTCGGCCATTTAGAGACTTGTTTCCATCTGGAATTTTGAAGATTTCGTGCATATTTGGTCAAGATCAAGTGAGCAAAATCTCGCACGCTTGGTCGCTCAGATACATCAACTCGTCTGAAGAGCGAGCAAGCGAAGATCTCGCACGCTCGCTCGCTTGCTCATCCTCTCACATGGAGACGCTCACTCTCGCACGTACTCGCGCTTGTTCGCTTGAAGGATGCTCGCTTAAGGGTTAAAGAGGACAGAGTGTTGAAGTCATTAAACAGAAGGTATTCTTCTTCTTCTTTCTCCCATGCATTTGGACATATTAAATTACGATCACCATGTGCTTAATGGTTTGTCTAGTAGTGATTTATCTCACAAAAACTGAAGTCAGTGCTACATCCGAGTGTTTAGAGGAAGTGTTAAATTTAAGTCTTCCCTCTAGTGAGGTGAGATGATTCTCATGGGAAAATTCAGTAGCTTTAGTTCTATAGATAGGGCCATTAGATCAATTAACAAGCTGTTTACAATGTCAGAAGTTGAGTTGAAAGACTGTGTTCAAGCGAGATATTGAAAGTGTGTGCATCTTGTAGTTAAATAGAGATGTGAAGCCTATTTGTGATAGCCTTACTACATTCATTTTTAAAGAGACTTTGAGTACAGAAAAGGAATTCTTCTTCTTTTTCCTCCTAATCTATTGGAAGGCATTGAACTGAAGGTTTAGTTCAGAAGGTTATGTATTTCAAATGTGTTCTCTAGCTGTGGGTTGTCACGTGTTTAGATATTAGGAGCCATAACTTATTTTTTCTTTATAATTTCTGATCAATAAGCTGTTGTTTTGTGAAACTCTTTTCCTAATGTGAAGTGTGTCATAACTGCTTATTATGCCATACAATTACTAAAGCTATTGTTGTCTTACTAGGTATTTAATTAGTGCGATGAGTTCAACATTGAACTTCAAATGTCCAATTTTTTATTCTATTTTGTTTATAGGATTGGGCCGGTTGGGGTTCCAGGTCACCATCGTTTTGCTAGTGGAAAATTGAAGTGTTGTCGATTGAATAAGTAACAATGGTGAGTTCATTCAATTGTTGGCCTTTCATTTTTAAATATTGTTTTTAGTTTCCAGTGTATGACTTAGTGTGTTTGTTCACAGAATGAAAGTGACAGTGACGATGGTTCATTAGACTTGTGTGATGATGAAATAAATATATCAGATGACGAAGAGATTAGAACGAGGGAGATGAGGAAAGATTTTAGGGAAGCAATAATTGAGGAGGTAGATGATGGTGGAGACCTGGCTGAAGGTTCCATCGATATAAGAATGGAGGAGGAGCACGAAGGTGGGGATGATGATGAAGATGCAATATCGGATGATGAACCTCTAAGTGGTCCCGATATTGATAATTTTGAAGAAGTTAGTGGCACAACTGGACGAATTGTTAATAGGTATGATCCTATGTGTGACCATAACGAGAATGTGTTTAGTCTAGGTATGAGATTTGAATCTCATGAACAGTTCAAGATAGCTGTGCAAAAATATGAGGTAATTAATGGATTTAACATTTTTTGGCAAAGGAGTCAAAAGAAAAGAATGGAAGCAAAGTGCGTGAGTGGCTGTGGTTGGAGGTTGTATGGCAGTTGGGTTCAAAATGAGAAAACTTTTGTAATAAAGAGAGTTGGAAATCCACATAACTGCAATAGAAGTCTTACAAATAGGCAAGCCACTTCTACATGGCTTGCTCGTGAGTACATGCCTAAGATTAGAGCCAGACTCACTTATTCGGCTACCGAAATGCAAGCAGATGCAAGAGAAAGATTTGCCCTGACCCTTGATAAAAAAAAATGTTACCGAGCCATATGGAGAGCTCTTAGTTGTATAAGGGGGCCGATAGGGAAGCAATATGATATACTAAGATCTTATTTGGAGGAGCTCAAGAGAGTTAGTAAAAATGGAAGATTTGAGATGGAGGTTAACCCAGAAACCAAAGTATTTGAGAGGTTTTATGTGGGCTTTGATGAGTTGAAAATGGGCTTTTTAGCAGGATGTAGGCGTGTGATAGGCTTGGATGGGTGCTTCCTTAAGACTGGATTGAAAGGTATGTTGTTATGTGCCGTCGGACGAGATGGAAACAATCAAATGTTTCCAATAGCTTGGGCAGTTGTGGAAGTTGAGTCTGAGGCATCGTGGACTTGGTTTCTCGCTCGATTATTTATTGACTTGAATGTGGATTATTTATTGACTTGAATGTGGACACAGGCGAAGGCTGGACTTTTATTAGTGATCAACAAAAGGTAATATGTCACATTTGTCTTCATTGGCTATTACACTATATTGGTACAATCATTGTTGTGACCTGTTTGTTTTTCATTGGTTTATTTTGGTTGTAGGGACTAATGAATGCAGTTTCATGGCTATCTCCACAAGCAGAGCATCGAAATTGTGCAAGACATATATATGCTAATTGGAAAAAATTACACAAAGGGGATGCTTTGAAGAATCTCTTCTGGAGGGCTGTGAGGTGTACATTTGAAGCTGATTTTGACCTGGTAATGGCATATTTGAAGATGGAGTGTCCTAAAGGTTATGAAGACTTTATGAGACAAGGCCCTAAGCACTTCTGCAGGGCTTTCATTAAGACAGGTACCAAGTGTGATGCGGTTGAAAATAATTTAAGTGAGACCTTTAATGGATACATTTGCATATCGAGAGCAAAACCCATTCTTGAGATGCTTGAAGAAATACGAGCTATGTTGATGGAGAGAATGACAGAGAGAAGCCAGTTAATGGTTGATCAAATAGATCCAATTTGTCCAAGGATTAGAATGAAGTTTGAGAAGACTAAACTTGAGTCCAGGTATTGTTTTGCTAGAGCGTCTTTGGGAAATAAATTTGAGGTTGAAGGGGATGGCAATAGATTTGTGGTTGACTTGGCTGGGAAGACCTGTGCTTGTAGAAAATGGGATATCTCTGGTATACCATGTAGACATGCCATATGTTGCATTGCTTTCATGAAATTAGACATCAATGATTATGTTGATGATTGCTTTAAGAAAGAAGCTTATGAAAAATGTTATCAATTTCCCTTCCTGGTCATGAATGGGGAAAAAATGTGGCTCAAAGTCAATGGTGAGCCAATCAAATCCCCACCTTACAGAAGGAAAAGGGGTAGAGAGAAGAAAAATAGAATCAAGGATAAGGATGAGCGAAGTGGAGACGGCAAGAAATTGACGAAAGTTGGAGTTCAAATGCGATGTTCAAATTGCCTTCAATATGGGCATAACAAGAAGACATGCAAGAATCCCACGACATCCAGGCCACCCAAAGTATGTCTTATTGGACAATTTTGTAATTGTCGATAAGATTTTTGTTGGGTTATCACAAATGATATCATTGGTATTTCTTGTCTTTTTTCACATGTATGCAAGAAGAGGAAGACCAAAGAAAACTGATGGGGCTAGTGGTGCGCAAGCTAGTTCACAAGCTAATAGATCATCTAATGGGGACTCCACTATCATTAGGAAGGAGAGAGCACAGGCTAGTGCTTTATCAAGCATAATTTTATTTTCATACCACGTGTATATTGTGATTAATGTTTGATACTCATTTTGTTTCTTTAAGCTAGACAAGGATATGGACTTTTTATATTTGAAGCTACTGGGAATTCCTATTTAAGGGTAATCTATGTCTAATGTTTTATATGTGTGTCAAAAAGAAAAGCTAAGTTCGTATGTTTATTTTTTTTATTGTGGATGCCGGGTAGTGATAGAGTTATTGACATTGGAGGTCCATCCATTTCCAAGGGACAAACAAGAGCAAGGAATTTTGTTGAAGTTTCACTAGGCCAATCTTCTACTGATATCACAGAACCTCCATGTACTCAAGAATCTGGAATTGGTGGTTAACTGTGAAATTATGGACCCAAAAATGCTTGTGCAGTGCCTTCTACTAGATGTTGAGTTGTAGACTGAAAAGTGCTAGTTTTTTGTTGTTTGTAAGTAGATTTGGCTATGCATTATGTGTTTGGGGATTTGGCAATGTCATTTTGTATATGTGATGTTTTGGCTATGCAGTATGTGTTCGGCTGGTTTGGAAAGCTTGCCAAGAAATGAGACAGAACTTGGAACGTTTCGATTTTGCAAATTTAGATTTTGCAACATGTAGGTAGCGTATATAGAAAGAGTTTATTTTCAAGAACTTGTAGAAGATTATAGCATGATATTTTGGGATATATATTTTGTTCACAGGTAGATTCCATAAAAGATGGTGGCATTAAAGAGGAACGTCCTTTCACAAAACAGCAGCATTTGCTTTCATCCAAATCTGCATAATCCTTATCACTTTAAAATAAAAATGAAATGGGATAGCATTCGCTTTCCTGATCCTGACCCTAGAGAGAGAGAGAGAGAGAGAGATATGGGTCATATAAAGTCTTGAGGTGGTGGATGCAGTTTCAAATTAGTGAACCGAGCTTGGTAAGACCAATGCCTATTGCCTACAATTACTCCATCCTCGTATGCCGACAATGCCAGCTTCTTTCTTAGTCATTTGATATTTCTAAGCAAAAGGTGTTGTGTAATGCTAAAACGATTGATTTTCCTATGAATTTTCTACATCTTAGCAAGACTCCACGATACAAGGTTTTGATGCAGATGTAAAACAAGATCGTTTCTTTAGATCGGTCCGTTTACAGGTAATTGACAATATCAAGTATCCGAAATGGTTCTATCCATGCATTTGTAACTCTGGCCTGAATTTTGGTTGATAGGGTCTGTTCTTGTATGCATGTAAGTCACATGTCTTAGCCATGTACTGCATAAACTGTTGCAGATGGTACCACATTTGAGGAAAAAAAAAACTCAAACTCTTGCTGCGACTCTATCGTCTTCAAGTTCAGAACTTGTTGAAACCCAATTAATTTTTTTTTCTCCTTTTCCCCTTTCTTTCGGTGCAAAATACAAGCCCAGTTTGCGAGACATACCTGTTCGCTTCTAACTTAATAACATAATCCAATGACCAAAATGTCAAAGCAACAAAGGCAATAAAGAACCAGCCAGGAGATTCAGAGCCCTTTATGCAAGAACAAACTCAAACAGAGACATCGATGCAACTCCTGCAGAAATGCTGTGATCAATTTAACCGACTTTGTTCAAGCTGTGACATATCTCGGCTCACCCCTCCACATAAGCCCAACAAACGAATATTATTCGCCAATGTAAAATGAATCACCTAGCATATTCTCCAAACTGTCAGGAACATAACCTAAATTAGAGAATTTACAAACATCCTAACCTAATCGAGATGGCAGCTTTGTTACATTAAATGGGTCACTATTTCAATTTAAACACTTCTAAATCCTTTACTCTACTCAGACAATTAGCTTGATGCCAGTAATATGAGGCCTTGATCTGATGTTAGCAACAGCTCTTCCCAATCAGCAACCCAATAACAACCATTATGTTCACTTTGGTGCATCATTAGCAACTGGAGATACTGGTTCTTCCCGACATAAACATTATCAGATGGAAACTCCAGCAGCTGAGTTTAATCTAACACATCCTCTCTTTCAAATGAATGCATTAAGTCTATCACAAATAGGCTTCACATCTCTGTTCAACTGCAAGATGCACACGCTTTCAATATCTCGCTTAAAGGCAATATGGTCTTCTGCTTCCAACTTAGCTTCTGACATTGTGAATAACTTGCCAATTGTTAATTGATCTAATGGCCCTATCTACGGAACTGAAGCTGATGAATTATTTTTCATCACTAGAGGGAAGACTTAAATTTAACACTTCCTCCAAACACTCGGATGGAGCATCGTTCTGCAAGATAAATCAACTGACTTCAAATTCCATGAGATAAATCACTTCTAGACAAATTATCGAGCATATGATGATCGTAATTTAATATGTCCAAATGCATAGGAGGAGGAAGAAGAATAATACCTTCTGTTTAATGCCTTAAACACTCTGTCCGCTTCGACGCTTAAACGAGCATCCTTCGAGCGACCGAGAGCGAGTATGTCCGAGAGTGAGCATCTCCGTGTGAGAGGATGAGCCAGCGAGTGCTCACTCTTCAAACGAATTGATGTCTGAATTGATCATCACTCGAGCACGTGCGAGATTTTGCTTGCTCGCTCTTCAGACGAATTGATGTCTTTGAGCGACCGCTCGCTTGCTCTTCAGACAAATTCACATATCTGAGCGACCAAACGGCCGAGCGTGAGAGCGAGCGACTTCGTGTGAGAGGATGAGCGAGCAAGATCTTCGGACGAATCGAAGCCTCTCGCTCGTGTATCGGATGAAGAAAGAAGAAAGAAAACCCTAAAGAGAAAATCGTGCGAAGGAGATGAAGAAGAGAAAGTGCAGCCCAGGTGTACATCTGCTTTTATTGCTGCGGTGGTGCCTAATTGCTAACGTGGATATTATTGCTGACGTGGAAAAGCCATGTCAGATGACTAACGGTGAGAGTGGATGGAGAGTTAACGGGAGCCAGATTTGGGACACGGTTGAAAGTTGGTGATTTTTTTTTGGACAAAATAAAGTTCGGGCTAGATTTGGGACAAAACTTAAAGTTTGTGCTTTTTTTTGGAATTGGGCCTTTCTGGGGAAGAGCAGCGGGGAAAGAGGAGGAAGTCAGCGGCGTGGGGCAGCGGCGACGTGGGGGAGGAGAGAGAGAGAGAAGAGAGAGAAAGTCAAACGCACTTGAGTGCGATCCGACGATCCTCGTTCAAATCCGAAAACGATCCAACGGTCCACGAAAAATCCTAAAAATAATAATTAGGAAAAAGGCCAAAAGATAATAACTAAAACACACTACAAGAGAGGTCTACTAGTCCAAATTCGCATCCGGTCCAAATTTTATTTTTCACTTATCCCGGGCAATATTGACGCTGGCCACAATAATATCGACACCGTCCAATTAAATTCGTCACGAAACTCCGAGAAATTCGACACCAAAGTTCGGGCTCTAAATAACGGCCAAATTCGATCGAGTACGATTCTAGCAAAATCTCTAATTTAAAAAAAAAATAACCCAAAAGTGATCAGTTCCGGGCGAGATTTTATTATAAGCGCACTGACGAATTACACATTTTATAAATTCTCAAAAATGGGTCGAAATTCAGAATGTCACATTGAAGATGTATGAATGATGAATAAGCTGACTTGAGCATGTCTTAGGTATAGTTGAATGATGAGCTTAATATGTTTGATGATTTGCTAGTTGAAACTTGTTGGAAAATTCGAAGTCTGTTTTAACCTCCCTCTGTTCATTGATTTTTACGGGGGAAATGGCTAACAATTAGAAAAACTTGTCTTCACATGAATTGTAGTTGAGAAATTGCTTTAATTTGATATAAGTTTCATGAAATTTGAAAATCATTAAGGTTGTGAAAATCGAGTTCAAAAGTACCGTAATAATTTGGAGTCAGATTGGAAATTTGGTCTCAGCGTCCACTAAAGAAGCAAATGTGTTCTATATACATACATATATATATATATATATATTATTAAGCTCATCATATATATTATATATATATATAACTGCATGCCATAAATCAATCACGGATGAGGATTTTTTTCCATAATCCGGCATTTTTGGAAGGTGATTAATTAGTTTAAATACGAAAAATCAAAGAATTGAGAAAATATGGATAACAATCAATCATTCATTGTGATCAATGGCTTCAACCAAACACAGAGGTAGAACACCGTATATATTTAGAATAATAAGAGGCAAAAACCTGCATATGTAAACGAAGTACAATCTTAACTTTTGGAAAAATTTCCATTTGAGTATCAAAGAACCAACAGAACAATCATTGTTAACAATTGGGCGATGTACGGCAGCTCAAACGATATTGAAGATTAACTTATAAATAATAGAAACGTCTTAGTACGACAATGAAGCATGGAATTATAAAATGGCATACTTAAGAGGATTTCATTAAATACTAAGAATACAATTTCAGAAATCAACACAAAATTCTCATCATGAACAGTGTCCCTCATTTACATAGTGGTTCCATCCATTTGATGCACCTGATTGACACTCTAATATGTGCTTTGCTACCTTGATGAGCCTAACATGCCATAGTAATACCATAAAAGGCGATTATGAGAATATTGTCAATGGCTAGCTATCTTCATTAGAGCAATGGATAAGATAACCCACAAGTTTAAGATAATTGTGGGCATTAAAGTTATTTCACGTTCATTTATGCATGAGATCATGTAATGTTGAGAAGGTGAATAATGTCAACTTTTGTCACAACCTCCCCATAAACGGTGGACCCACCTAGGGGATTGGCTAATGGAATACTAAGTTTGCTTTTAGCTCAGGCTCTCTTAAACACATACCAATTCGCAACTTGGTTCAAGTTTTTTTAACATGCAAATCAATTTCATTTTGGAGTCTCTACTAATCTATTTTTGGTAGATCGATTAAAACTCAAGTAAAGTGTAAGAGAGTACTTTGCTTTTACAAATTAGAGATTAAATGGATTCAGGGACTTCATTATTGTAACACCCCAAATTTCGATGTAATTTCCGGGATCAATGAAACTGATATTATTTCGCATTTCATTTTAGTAAGTCTCACCCAGAGCTGATCACTCCCGGGATACTAACCAATAGGGTATGGCTAACTAGAAGATGGTACGTGGACCGGGGACCCTATCGTGAAACGGATACCGATCGCGAGAGATGCTGAGGGAATATTTTGAACCGATGTGGGCCGATCTTAGGAAAGGTAACGGATTTGGTTTGGCCAGGGCCAACGTTGTACACTCGGATCGCAGGTGAATCTGCATGACCGAAAAGTACACGTGGCCAATCAGTCCTGAACCTAAACCGAACGATCGTAGCCTCTGGGGCTAATGATAATTTCTCATTCTCTCAATGATCGAGACCATTACGATACGGGTAGCCCTAGGTCGATACGCGTAATCTCTAAACTGCCGCCCGTTAGTGAGAGACCCTGAAATTGAAAGTTTAGCGGGTTTTGTTTACGGAATTGGGCCCGGATTTCGATATCGATTTTCGAAGGCTTAAGAGACTATTTTTGGGAATATGACGTCATATTACGCTGGCCACACACATGTGGAGTTAGTACGAGTAAAAATTGGAATTTCGGTCCGGGGTGAAAAAAATTACGATTTTGCCCCTGGGATGCCAGCGTCGCTTTTCGAGGCCAAATGAGGTTATTTTTCGTGGCCGACGCCATTTTTGGGTGGCCACGCATACCAGGAGTCGTTTTGGCCAAAAATTGGAATTTCGACGAAAATTGGAAAAATAATATTATTTTATTCCCGAAACTTTGACGTGGATTTTCGAGGGCTTGCGCGATTAATTTCGCGATTCCGACACCATATTATGTTGGCCACGCATATATGGAACGCGTATGTGCGAAAATTGGAATTTCGGTTCGGGATCGGAAAATTACGAAAATGCCCCTAGGCCATTTTTTATTAATTCCGAAAATTGGATTTAATTTTGGGATTAACCAAGGTGAGTTAAGGTTAAACCAGGTCTGGTCAACCATGGTTGCGGACAAAAGACCATTTTACCCCTAAATTATTGGATTTGATCAAATCTAGTCCATTGGATCAAGGGTAAAATTGTCAAATGGACTTAGATATTGACACATGTCTTCCACTAATCCATCTTTGACTCATTTGACCAGACATTTCCTCTCTCTCTCGTCCATTTTCTGTTCAGCCCAAGCCATTCCCCCTCTTTCCTTCACCGTATCTCTCTTTTCCCGTTTTCCATTTCTGCAATTCCCGTTTCTGCACATCCTGGTACTGTTCACGCCGGAACAGTACCAGCCGGAGCTGTCCCCACCGAGCCAGCACCACCAGCAGCTAGTTCCACCTCTGTGCAGCCACCACAGCCCCGGTTATTCTCCAAAAACAGCTCTCTCTCTCTCCTTTTTCCCTCTTTTCTCATTTTTTTCTGTTTTACAAACAGTACCGCCAGAGCTTCGCCGGAGCTCCGATCGCCGTTCCGTCGACACCAAGGCCACCAGCACGTCCATACGTCGCCGTTCAGCCCGTCCGTACAGTGACCCCGTACGGTTCTGTTCACGCCCCGTACGGTCACTGTTCATCCAGACCGTACGGTCCGTCGCCGCCGTGACCGGCGCCTCGCCGGCCACCGTCCCCAGCCGTCCGTACAGTGTCCGTACGGGGGGGTGGTACTGTTCACGCGTCTGTACGGGGGGGGTACTGTTCACCCGTCCGTACCCCGCGCGCCGTCCGCCGGGAATTCCGCCGCCGGTTTCACTGTTCATCAGTGATCGGCCGCCGTTCCCCGTCGTCGTGACCCTTGTTTTGGTGAGTAAAATTCCTAAACCCGGATTAGGACTGATAGTGCGTTTTTCCTGGACTGGTTTAGGTATTATCGGTGCATTTTTTTACTGGCTTAGATAATAGCAGTGTGTGTTTGAGACTGGGTTGAGGACCGATTAGTAGAATTTATTATCGGAAAAAATTTAGTGGATTAATGAGAATCATTGGGGAGGATAATAGGGTTTAATGATCAATTTAGGAGCTCGTTGGTGAAATTGCCGGGTGTACCCGGGTTGACTGATTGTACGTCAATTGTGCTTAATTGTGGTTGATTTCGTACTGTTATGTCGTATGTGGTGTGGCTAATTTTGTGGAGTGTGATTGGCCATTGTTTGGTTTGCAATGAATTACTAACTTGTGAATCGCACGTTAGGCCACACGGTATTAATTGGGCCAATTAAGCACGTGTTGTGACATTGGGTGTCTGAATTATATTGGTGCTCGTGGTTCATTACATTGCATAACATGGACACGCATTGCGTATGCCAAGAGTGAGGCATGTGATGAAATTGTGCGAGAATTCGTGTCTGCCACGAGCATGTGATCACCTAAAATACCCTGAAGCGTTATACGCTGGGTTCAGATAATAATGAGCTGTGTGATCACCTAAGGACCTTCGGGTCGATACCGTCCTCATGCACTTTGAAGCAGGACGATGCCCGGTACGTCCGGAAGGCGACCATCCTCATGCACTTTGAAGCAGGCTCTGGTTCGCAAGGAGAACAGTGTTGCGCCTCATGCACTTTGAAGCAGGCTAGAGACACTGGGCCAGATCGGTTGCTGCGCCTCATGCACTTTGAAGCAGGCTAGACGCACCGGGCCATGAAAAATTGATGACTCGAGTCGTAATAATAATTAATTTGGGCAAGTGTGCCAGTGTGGGCCAGTGGGCCAAAGAAATATGCATGACATGTCAATGACATTTGCATGCATAAACATGCATTGATTGGCATGCGAGTGTGTGAGACTCGGTGTGTGAGCATGTGATTGGCGTACGTGTGATAATGTGTACCACGTATGTTCCGTGATTATTACATATTGAACTGTCTAACCTGCAGGGTCAGAGAATTGTATGATTATGGTTGTGTTATGATTTTAAATGTTTGTTTCCGGTCAGGAGATTGCGTGCTAGCCTAGCCTAGGTTTAGGGGTTGAACTCACTGAGATTCGTATCACGGTTGTGTAAACCGAAACTTTTCAGACCCCCAGCAGTAGGATGCCGAGGTCACCACCTCTTTTTGGGAATACCACTTTTTATCCAGCAGTCGTCGAGCATGCACCCCGGTGGGGATGGAGCAGAACGGAGAAGTGGCTGTTTGGGTTATTCCCAGCTGTTGGTGTTTCCTTTTTGGTTGTCGTGAACACTGTAAAAAGAGTTTTAAAATAGTAATATAAGTATGTACATATTTTCTGCGTTGATCGTTGTTTATTGGATGGCTATCCTTGGCTCATATTGTAATTGTCTGGGTTTGTTTATTTTATACTTCCGCTTGTGCTTGATCTCTGTATGGGCGTGGGTCGGCGACGCTTCCTGGGACGTCGCAATTTATCGACCGAAGGTGGGATGCTCACGCTTCGTGGGGTACGGGGCGTGACAATTATGCTAGATTACTCTAACACCATGTCGGTACATTTTCTTTTTATTTTTTAAAAAAATATTTATGAGGCAACATGGATTGATTTTAACCTAGCCACCAACATGCAATGACCATGCAGGTCCGCAGTATTAACACTTAATAATGAAAACAAATAAATGAATAAATTGCGAGAAAGAAAAAATCAAATACACCAAAGCAATAAATTATTTTTGGGTTTTCTTTTATCTTAAAATAAAGACTAACTTACGTGACTTGCGATTATAATTAAATTATCCCTAACATGCAATCACTAAATGAAATGCAAGCGATGACATGGCATAGATGATAACGGGGATTGTGACATGGCTTGATGACATGGCATATATGAATGACGTGGCATAGCATAGCAATATGACGTGAAATTAATGCATCTAGTCCTATATGACCGCACATGATATTTTTTTATTTTTTATTAAAAACCTAATTAAAAATTAATGAAAATAAATTATCCAGACCAAGATATCATCCAATTTATACTAGAAAATAAACTAAGTCAAATCCTAATTTAAATCGGAAACTTATCCTCATCTCCAAAAATCTATCTAAATATGCAACCTATTATCCTATCTTATCAACGAAGTCTTACCTAAGTCTACCCAAAACATGCAAGATTATCTGAAAAATCTATTCTAGTCTATTCGAACTTAAAATCCTGTCTTAAAAATGTAACATTATCTAGAAAAGATTATTCTAATCTAATGTGGGATTTTTTTATATTTTCTTTTAAGGAAACAATCAAAAAAGATAAGAAACAAATCAAACAAAATAAATTCAAATATGTAAATAAAATCCATCCAACCCGAATTTGATCACAAATAAAAACGACAATTTGATGCTTAAAGATCAAAATTACCGATCTTCTGCGCAATCCATAATTTCATCTCAAGGCTTAGAGATCAAATTAAAAGATTATGTGCACGTTGCGGATTAAGAATTTTTTCCTAATTGATATTTCCTATCACTCAAATATTCAAGTTCGATAACGATCACTCAAAATAGGAAATAAAATATTTGAATTAAATTTGGATAAGATTTTTTACCTAATTTGGATACTTCCCAAATTCAAACCGGTGGATGGTGGCTCGTGGACGGCGGATCACTTGGCGGTTCACGGCCTGGTGCTTGGCAAGGATGGCCGATGGTGAGATGCTCACGATGAGGTGTTCAGCTAGTGGTTCACGGAGGTGTTTCAGCTCAGTTGGACCGTCGCAGATCAACCAACAAAACAAAGAGAACGACAGTGACGGTGCAAAGATGCAAGGCGGAAGCGAAGCAGGCCGGATGAAGACAAGGGTGCTCGCGGGCGGTGAGCTCCCTGTCACACAAGACAATGGCAATTGGCGCCTCAGGAGAGGGCGGTAGTTACGTCGCGGGGCTGTTGGGACAGGGGTCAGCAGCTCGGCATCGTCACGGAATAGAAAACAGAGTAGCAACGTCATCTGGGTAGAGACGGCAATGCGGGCTATCGCGGGTCGATCGGCGAGGGGAAGCAGTAGTGGTTTCACGGTGCAGGCGGCATGGAGCAGATCGCGGCGGCTAGGGTCGTCTTAGTGTGGGGCTGCATCACGGCCAGAACAAGAAAGGAACGGCAATATTGTTGCGGTTAGGAGGCTCAAGGTGGTGCAGCAAGTCGTCAAAGCAGTGAGTAGGACAACGGGCAGTGTCACAGGGGCTTAGCAGGAGCGACAGGGAGCTCGGTCGGGGCAACAACTCGATCGGTGAGGTGGCAATAGGAACCGTCGGGGTGCGACGGAGGCGCAGCGTGCGTATAGCACTTGGCGCCGGAAGGGGGTGGTAGTTCAGGCCTTTTGCTCTAATGGGCTAAATTATGTTCAATTAAGGCTTAATATCCCCCTCCCTTGTCAAATTTCGACCAAGCCTAATGCATGGGCTGGCCGAATTTTACCTCACCTAAGGACTTAATTAATGACAGGCCTGATTCTTTAAGAACTTATTCTAATTATTCTAAAAGCCTTAAACTTTAGGGTTAATATCACGAAAAAACCCAAACTGGTACACCTGTGACAAATTTATCCCAAACTAATTTTTTGACCACCAAAAACCCCAAATTGGTACACCAGTGACAATTTTACCCCCAAAGTAATTTTTTTACCATAAAAAACCCCAAACTGATACATTTGTGACAAATTTACCCTCCGTTAATTTCAATTAAATTGGATTAATGCAAAAAAAAATCACAAATTGGTACACCTGTGATAAATTGAGGGGTCAACCCAAAACTCGTATATCCGTCAACTACCGAGTGTCATTTAAAAAAGTAATTTAACAATAAAATTTAACGGAAACTAACACAGGGTAAAATTGTCACAGGTATACCAGTTTGAGGTTTTTGGTGATCAAAAAATTAGTTTGGGGTAAAATTATCACAGGTGTACCAGTTTGGAATTTTTCATGGTATTAACCCTTAACTTTAATGTGCTAAACTCAGCTCAATGAAAGCTCAAAACCTTGTCCTTTTACCTTGTGAATTTCGGCCATCTTGTCTCCTTGCTTGCCTGAATTTTGTCCCCCCTTTTGCATGGGCTCGGTTCATCCAATTAAACTTAGAACCATTCACCGCTGGTCTGATTAAATGCAATTAATGAGTAATTAATGAAATATGACTCAATGCAATTTAATTTATTTTTACTAGGGGCCAGGATTGATCCCTAGTTTTCAACGCAATGAATTTGGGTTGCCAAATATTTATGTGTCAACAACTTCACGTGCGTCATGCAAGATGTACACGCACACACCCAAAAGAGCGATTATGAGAAAGAGCGCATTAATGTTATCACACACGTCCATACTTCCATTTGGTCTGCTTTTTCAGTTTAAGCATAACATCAAACGAAATTTGAACAATATAATCCGGTCAGGACATATTAATTTTGACTCCTCTTCTTTCAGTGGATTCAAGCAAATGATGTTACTTTGAAAAGAGTCGAGGAGAGTACAAATATATCAATGTGCAGTATGCACATGTTCTACTTCTTCGATCGGATAGAAAGACTCTGTACAGACAAACAATAATATTGAATAACGAATCACACAAAACTTGAGCAAATACCCACCCATCGGTGGCCGCGTTGGTTTGCGCTCAGTTCCTTTCACGAGAGGTCCTGGGTTCAAACTCGCCCATCGGTGATTTAAGTGGGGGGTCGTGGCGGTGGGATGCTGCGCTAGCCCCCCTCGAGGACTAGTCGGGCATCACCGCTAGTTTGAGCCCTAGCTCGCCGGCCGCGCAGACACCTCAGTTATCAAAAAAAAAAAATTGAGCAAATGATTCATCTTATTAAACATAAAAATAATCCATGGAGTTTTAAGCTCCAAATTGTCTTAATTGAGCTCATATAAATAGAGCAATCATACCTCATACTAAAAACAGGATCAAGCATAAAATGTAAAGAAATGAGAATTTGGCTCTTTAAACAAGAGGTTAATCTCATAGCCTAGATAAAGTTATAGGTCAGACGTCCCACTTGGTCTTTGTCCATGAATTGAGCATTTGCCATGTTGCACTTCATGAGCTCTTCATACTTTTGCCGTTGTTCCGCATACGCCTCCTTTAGCTCGTCCTTCTCTTTCTTCAGTTCCACATATTCAGCTGCATCAAATATAAGTCAATTTCATTTTTTAATTTCCCCTTTAATACGAGTGCGCACAGAGAGAGAACCTTCTTTGGATTCAATTTCAAGAGAACAGAACACAAGTTTTTGCTTTAATTCCCCGTTTTCGACTAGGAGCAAATCGCTTTGTCTTTTCCAGTAGTAGATCTGTCCGGAGTACCTTTCTATGTCGCCATATATACATCAAACAAGAAAAACTTAGAACTGTTAGATGCTTGTCATGGTAATCACGATTGCCAAATCTTGAAAGCACACTAAATGGAATATACATTGGAGGAAGAATCAAATCGATTGCTAACTTCGAGACATTGTACAGTCCATTCCGGTTTCATTATCCGAGAAATCTGCTTGATGATGGGTTTTAGAGTGGCGCCTGTTTGCTAACATTCTGAAAGACACAAATACAAAAGCAAATTGAAAAGAAAAAAGTCACGACTTTAGATGCATAAAAATTAGAATCTAAGAGAAGGGAAAGTTCAAATATTTGTCCACCATTTCTACCAACTTTTGTTTGTTTTGTTTTCCCATTTTTCACCAACACTTTCAAATGAAATGTCTAGGTAAAGAAATGGGCATGGTCGTCCATGCCTAAAATTTTGAATGCGTTTAAAGGGTCATAACTTTATAAGCACCTCTTAAGCTTTTGAGGGTCTATGTTAGGATTTTGAGAGCTTTGTCCAGTCATTCTCTCGCTTCTTGGAGGCACTGGAGGCATTCCTAGGGCAATGGTTCTCTTGTCGTTGATGTTGGAGTTTTCCATTTATCACTTCGATAGAAAAGTTTGCCCTACAACACATGAAAAATAAGTCAGAACAAGATCATTAAGGTCTCAATATCATTCTCTAAAAAAAGCAAAAGAAAATAACAAACTAGTTTGTTCTTTACTTGCACTAATTAAGAAAAACGAATGAAAGAAAGATACGAGCAGTGAGCTTCCGAAGTAAGTTCAGTCTCTCATTTATAGGACAGACTAATGGGTCTTAAGCTAGCTACCGTCAGTGGGATTGGACAATGGAGCCCATCGCTCGTGCATATTCCAATTCCCGCACGATATATTGATGATGTAGTTTCATTTTTGGGAAAAATGCTAAACCTTTTGGAAATCCCTAAATTAACCTTGCATGACGACATTCAATTCTTGGTCATTTTTGTCTTTATAGCATGGCCAAAATTGGCATGCATGCTGTCGAAATTCAAATTCTTTAAGTGACAAGCATTATTAATGGGGATTAGAAGGCCGAACCAAGAAAGGAAATTTAGGAGATGTCATTTTGGAAAATACCTATTAGGAAGTGTCCTCTTTTTTTGTTGGAACTTTAATTAGGTTCCTTAAAAGGTGCCTTACTTGCTACTTACATCTATTGCCGTCTACGGAAAATGGAAAGAACATGAAGTTCAATAATTAATGGGTCAAGGACACCATAAGTGTCATAACTTTTATACAACACTCATTTGAGTATCATTTTTTTCGACCACTTGAGTGACATAGCTTTCAATTGATCACTTAAGTGTCAAACATTAAAAAAACATGATCATCCAAATGCTAAAAATCTGACATGGCATGGCACTTATGGTGAACGTTTTAAAAAAGTTTTAGCACTTAAGTGATCGATTGATAAGTTATATGGCATTTAAGTGATCGCAAAAAAATTTATGACACTCAAGTTAACGCCATTCATGAGTTACGCCACTTAAGTTAGCGCCGTCCATAAGTCATGGCACTCAAGTGATCGAAAAAAAAAGGTAGGCCCTCGAGTGAGCGCCGTACAAAAGTTATAACACTTGTAATGTCCTTTTCTCATAATTAACACATGATATGGGCGGACTTATGCATGGTTGGTGGACTTAAAATTAGTCATATGCCCTTCTGTTGAATCCTTTATCCTTTCACTAAGAAGATGTTTTACTATGTGAAGTTTGCTAATCAAACTATTTGAGATAACCGTAAGGTTACTCATTAAGTGTGCATTTTCCATGAAATAGTTAATTATCTAATGGTGGTATCACAACCTTTCTAGAGGTGAACCACCCAAAGAAAAGATAATGGACTATTAAACGAGAACAAAGGTTCCTCTCTCGAGGCAATTGATCGTGTTTAGCACGGACTCTCCCAAACCCTACCAATCGCAACTTGGTACTCGATTTAACAAGCAATATCTGATCTTTTGGAGCCTCCACTAATCAGTTAAGGTTGATTAGACACACAAGTAAAATGTGGCTACATATCAGAGATTCAATAGATTTTGGGACTTAGTTATGCTAGATTAATCAACAGACTCCTGGTAATCTGTACTCCTAATTATAGGTAAGGGATCGCGCTGATATCAAGTCCTGGAAGGTGCTAGTCATTTGCTCATCAGGTGGGAACATTGATCAAGATTAAATTAGCTATTACAAAGGCTTAGAGTTTGCATTAGCAGCACGGCAGATGAATCAGAGCAGTTATGGCAATATTTACAAAAGAAAGACACTTATAGGAGCAATCTTACTGGTTTAGGAAACTACCATTGTCATAGTCCGTAGCCGTTCTGATGTTGGTAAGCTTCTTGAAGATTGATTATGGTAGAACCAACGGCTACTTGATGGAGTTGAGTGGGAAATGATTATCTAAGGATTGGAAGGGTATATATACCTAATCCAAGAGAAGTAGTAAGATTGGGTGAAAACAAACAAACAGAGTCTATAGCTATTGAGTCTTCATCTTTATTCAGTATTTGTTGTTAGCAGCTATGATGCTGATAATGTCTCTGTGAGGTGCGATTGAATTGTAATCATAGCAATTAGTCAAGAGTATGTGGAAGAGCATTGGTTGTGTCCCGCTAATGTGATCTATCGGTTGATAGGAGCAACATTGCATATTGTAACTTGTTTGCTTATTAGTAGATTCTAGCCTTATTGTGCCGTTTGTCTTGGGAGTGGACATAGGCTTGGGTATAAAACCGAACTTCTATAAAACTTAGTGTGTTATCTTCTACCTCTTATTATCAGCACTCTTGATGTCGATATTTGTTCATCAACAACACTCCTTATTACCTTAAACTGTTCCTGCTGCCCGTAAAGTTTTAACCTGTTATATTCCGTAAAAAATCTTCATGGTTCTCATTCAACTTATTCACCCATCCTCTAGGTTGTATTGTTAGCCCCAATAATTGGTATTAGAGCCTCATTGCCTATTATCAAAAGTGCTTTTAAGTTTTAGCATAAAGATTTTGTTTTGGCTAACTTTACAAGAGGTGTTTTTACAAATTTTATTTTATGATGATGATTCATTTTTCAAAGTCGAGATTTCTGAATTACTTCTTTGCTTTCAAGGATTTCTTTGTTTTGTATCAAAGTCTTTCAGATTTATATTTTATTAAAGGATCTTCAATACTTTCAAAATTTCACGAACTCTCCTTCTTAGTCTTGAAAGATTTTTCTGATTACTTCGATTAAGTTCTTTGGACTGAAAATTATCGTAATCTAAATGAGTGATCTTACTTTCTAGTAATGTTGCTTTTGAGGATTCTTCTAGACAAATGAATTTTTTTAATCTCAGAGTCTTAAGATTGTCTTGTTCGTTTCTCACCCCACACGATCTCACTACAAGAAAGAGTAGAACAACCTCCAGCTCCACCTACTCCTATTCATCACGATATCTAGAGAAGACTTGTACTAATCACTTAAAGTTATTCTCGTCATTCTGCATTGTCTTATCTGAGATTTATGAGTAGTTCTTATTATGTGACAGTTAAAGAGATTCGGAATCAACTCCAAAGTCACATTTCAAAGAATCAATAGAGTAACAGAAATGAATCTGAATATTCAGATCGGTGATTACTAGACATCCAAGCATTCTAATTGGTGATTACAAGACATCACCAAAAGTGAGGTAGATATCAGCATTGCCAATTATTAAATAGAAGATCACCGAATATGATCATATCCAAATCCTAATGCTATCAACAAAGAATCTCAAGTAAGGAACAATAAAACTTAGATTCAAAGGTATGGTATTTGTTGAACTTCTACCTTGGGTAAGAGAATCAAAATTTCATGATTATCCTCTAACTTGCTTTGCAAATTTTGAGATGGAATATCATGAATCTTGTTAGATAATTGAAATTTTTCTTGTCATAAGTATAAGCCATTACATGCATGTATTGCTAAATGTGATATGTGTAATGTTTGTATATGATAGAAGCATCAACATATCCTTTTTGCAAATGATGCTAGTGCTATATATTATATTCTCATTGCATCTGAGATTCTTTTTGCTTAAGGAAAGTTCCTTTTGATCTTGAAAGCAATCACTGCATGCTTTCATGTTTTTGGATGCAAATGCTATTTTGTCAAGAACACTGGCAATGGTATTGGTAAGTTTGAACCAATGACTCATGAAGGTATATTTCTTTATTATTCTACTTCTAGCAAAGCATATTGTGTATTTGACCAAGTTTCACAGAAAGTGGAAGAATTCATCTATATTAGGTTCAAAGATCAACTGAAAGGTGCAATGCAGATGATAAAGAACAACCGGTGTTGTTGCCAGCACCACTTATGATATCAATCTAGATTGGCAACCTAAAGCACCAAGTTCGATATCTGTACCATTACCAAAGGATTGGAGATACAAATCAAATCACCTAAGGACCAACGTGTATCAACTCAAGAAAGCACTATACGAAGCACCAAGAAAATGGAATGAATGGTTAAGTACTTTTTTTGTTGATAATGGATTTAAGAAAGGTAAAGTCAACACTACTTCATTCATAAAGAGGAAAGATAATGATATTTTGTTGATACAAATATATGTTAATGATATCATTTTTGGATTTACTAATGAGCTATTGCGCAAGGAATTTTCAAATATCATGAAGAGCTAATTCGAGATAAGCATAATGGAAGAACCAAATATCTTTCTTGATTTACAAGTCAAATCAAAGCTGACACTTTCATATTCCAAGAAAAATATGCCAGAGAATTGGTAAAGAAGTTTTGAATGACAAGTTGCAAGAAATGTGATATGCCAATAGCTCCATCAACCAAACTTAATACAGATGGGAAAGGTATGTTCTTGATTTACTTACTATCTTACAAAGATTATCATGTTATCTACAAGACAATGCAGGTATTAAGAGAATTGATCCATGCGAAGTTTGATGAATCTTCAAGAAAAGAATCAGCAGCAAATCTCGTTGATATCAGCAATGCCGAAGAATCAAATCGATCGCAGACTTGAAGACATTGCACTATATATTTCAGTTTCATTATCCAGCAACTCTGTTTGAGATGATGGGTTTGAGCGCATCACTCATTTGCCTACGTCCTGAAAGACACAAACACAAAAGACAATTGAAAGGAAAAAAGTCACGACTTTAAACACTTCAAAACTAAAATCTAAGAGAAGGGAAAGTTTTATTATCTCTCCACCATTTCTAACATTACTTTGTTTGTTTAGTTTTCCCATTTTTCACCAACACTTTCAAATGATATGTCTACGTAAAGAAATGGGCATGGTCATCCATGCCTAACCTGTTGAAATACGTTTGAAGGGTTATAACTTAATAAGCACCTCTTAAGCTTTTGAGGGTCTATGTTAGGCTTTTGAGAGCTTTGTCGAGTCATTCTCTCGCTTCTTGGAGGCAATGAAGCATTTTTAGAGCAATGGTTGTCTTGTCATTGTTGTTGGAGCTCTCCATTTATCACTTCAATAAAAGAAGTTTTCCCTACGACACATGAAAAATAAGTAAGAACAATATTATTAAGGTCTGAAAATAATTCTCCAAAAAGAGCAAAAAGAAAAGGAGAAGCTAGTTAGCCAAAGATATTGAGAATTGTTCTTTACCCTGCACTAATTAAGATAAGCGAATAAGAGAAAGATAAGAATAATGAATTTTCGAAGTGAGTTCGGCCTCTCATTTATAGGAGAGACTAATGGATCTTTATCGCAACCCTCCTAAGGTGGACTGCGAGGAGGTTTAACGGATTGCCTCCCGTTCGCGCGAATTCTCCCAAACCCTTTTGATAGCAACTCAGTTTCCTCGTTCCCAAAAGCGATGCAACGTTCTGCCTTGCCTATGTCTCTCTCTCTTTTTATTTTTCACATATGTACCCATTCACCGAAGCTCCCTACTTTCTTTGTTTATTTTTCTTCTTTTCATGCCCTTTCAAGCTTGCCTTATCCTCATTGGCACACACTCCAACGAATCCCCTTTTGTCTGCTTCTTTTATCAGTCCATTTTATTCACCGAATGCCCATGCCTCAAACGTCTCGCCCTCGTTCTTTTCTTTTGCGAGCGGCACTTAGCTTTGTTTTTTTTCTATCTCTCGGTGTTTTTGTCGAGTCGCGGGTGACGTGTTAGTTCATAGAAATATTCTGAGTTCGCCTACATTGATGTTCGATGCTGATATGCTATTCTCAAACAAAACAAAATGCTCTTGATTTCTAATGGAATTTGTTAGCATAATGGTTTTAGAGTTATTGTGAGAGTAACAACATGTTACGAGTCACAAATTTTTTAAAGTAATGAACCCTACAATAATTTTTTATTTTTTATTTTTTTTTATGATTCAATACAGACTATTATTCTTACAGTAGATTAAAAATAGTCACTTATTCATTTTTCATTTCTAATTATGGAAATATGCAATAACAAACGAGAATGCGAGACCATTTAATATTGATATTTTCCTTAATAGTCAAATTCCGTCATTGTCGAAGGATTCGATCCTAATATTTTATGAAATGAATGAGAAGTCTTTGGGCTAATCATTTAGGTGTCAACAGTCTTTAGGTAACTAGCCAGTGTGATTGGACAATGGGGCCTATCTCTCGTGCATATTCCAATATCCGCATGATATATTATTATATTGATGGACTAGTTTCATTTTCCATAAAAATGTTAAACCTTTTGGAAATTCCCAAACTAACCTTGCATGACGACATTCAATTTTTTGGTCATATTTGTCTTTGTAGCATGGCCAAAATTGGCAAGCATGCCATCAAAATTCAAATTTTTGGAGTGACAAGCATTATTAATTGGGATTAGATGGCCAAGTCAAGAAGGGAAATTTATTAAATGTCATTTTGGGAAATACCTAGTAGGAAGTCTCCTCCTTTTTGGTTTGTACTTTAATTAGTTTCCTTAAAAATGTGCCATACTCGATACTTACATCGATAGAAAATGGAAAGAACATGAAGTTCAATAATTAACATATGATACGGAGGAATATTATGCATAATTGGTGGACTTACAATTAGTCATGTGCCCTTCTGTTGAATCCTTTATCCTTTCACCAAGCAGTTGTTTTACTATGTGAAGTTTGCTAATCAAACTATTTGAGATAGCCGCAAGGTTACTAATAGTTGATACTTACGCGTGCATTTTCTGTTAAGTAGGTAGTTATCTGATGGTGGAAGAAAACCGAGAAAGTAATTACCCAAAACCCTTTAGGATACGGTTGCTTATTGGCGTTACACTAATAAAACAAATTGTATCGAGACAAATCAATAATATCTCGATGATGTTACATACCCGACCAAAATAATACTCGACCAATCTCCCTTTTTTCTTTCAAATAGCAATGGAAATGGAAAAAAAATAGAAAAGAGTTGTTAGGAAACAGGAATTCCAAAAGAATAATTATAGCATACATTGCTGATGTAACAAAAAGGTTCTACTCAAGCGGTCTTATATATTATTAAATTAAGAAAATGGGTAGCAACAGCCCTCATATCAATTATGAATAAGGTCGCTTGTGTAAAGTTTTCTTTAATGCATGGTTTAAGTTTTAGGATTATTTTGGGTATTGGTTCACAAATTATACAAAGAGATCATAAAAAGATATAAAATTGACAGAAAAATATGTTATAGCAAATATGTCATTAGTCAATTTAAGGCTCATTGCTTTAACGTCGACGCATCACTCGAGGTAGATTAAGTGTTGGATGGCTTTTATTGGTCATGTGTTAAATAAAAAATTTATCAAGAATTGTGAAAGGTGAAATTAAATATTTGATTAAAAAGTTTGAGCATCTTGTTTTGAATTTGATTCTTATCTCCGTCCTTAAAATTTGAATTCCTGAAATTTAGTCTCTAACACTCCTTTTCTTGGTCGTACTGTGACATTATTTCTTAGATTATGTTGCAATCGACCACAACATAATTACGTAGCCGAAGAAATATTCTAACATTGACATAATGATACTCTTGACACACGTTCAGGTCATAACTAAGAATTGTGACCGACCCAGAATTTCAATGCAAAATAAATGTCGGGAGCCGAACCGCAAATAAAAAAAAATGAAAGTTCTGAAACTAAACTCTCGAATATTAAGAAACAAGAAATAAATTAAAGAATGGTTAAACAACAATGGTCGTGATTGTCCTCTGTGAGCTACTATGCTAACAATTGGCCGATGTGCGGCGGCTCAAACGATCATGAAGATTAAGTGATAATCTACGACAATGAAGCAAACACTTTTAAAATGGTATACTTGAGAGGATTTCATGGAACACTTTGAATACAATTTTAGGAGGGAGATAAGTATGATGAGTATGATCGATGTCAATCTCACTTATATGGTGGTTCCAACGATCTAATTGACACTTTAATAAGTACTTTTGCTTTCCTTGATGAGCTTAACATACCATACTTATACCATAAAGAGTGATTACTAATTTATCGTTTACGGTTAGCTATTTGCGTTAGAGCTGTGGATCGGATAAGCCGCAATTTCAAGATGATCTTGGGCTTTAAAGTTACTTCATGTTCATTTATGCATGAGATCACGTAATGTCAAGAGGTCGAGTTTATGTGTTGAAGAAAAAGTTTCATGCACGATGTACGTGCACACGGCTGGCCATTACAGTGATTATAAGAGAGAGAGGGCATAAATTTTATGATTACTGATAATTTGATTTTAACTCCTGTTTTTTTAGCTGATTCAAGCAAATGAGGAGAGTACAGTTTTATCAATGTGTAGTATATATTTATTTGACTTCTTCAATTGGCTAGATAGACTCTCCGCAGCCAATATGTACAAGGTTATTCCGACAAATGATATAATATGAATGAAGAACATCTGTTAGGTGCGTGCATATTAATCATTGCTCATTCTTGCAGCGAAGATAAACAATACAATAAGATCGCGAGGCACACAAAAGTTGAGCAAATGGTCCATCTTGAATAAACATATAAATGAAGCCACCGATTTTATAAGCTCCAAATTGTCTTAATGAAGCTCACATCATGCTCATACTGAAAACTGGATTAAGCATAGAATGTAAAGACATAAGGATTTTGGGTTTCTTAACAAGAGCTTTATTAACTCAAAGCATCTTATTCTCTTGGTCTACATAAAGTTGTAGGTCGGAAGTCCCGCTTCGTCCATGTACAAGAATTGAGCATTTGCCATGTTATCCTTCATGAGCTCTTCGTGCTTCTGTTGTTCCAAATACACTTCCTTTAGCATGTCCTTCTCTTTCTTCAGTTTCACATATTCAGCTGCATCAAATATCACTCAATTACATTTTTAATGTCTCCTTCGATACGCGTGCGTGCAGAGAGAGAAAGAGAGAACCTTCTGTGGATTCGATTTCAAGATAACAGAAACCAAGATTTTGCTTTAGCTCATCATTTTCGACTTGGAGTAAATAGTGTTGACGTTTCCAATAGTAGACCATCGCAAACTTCCTTTCTACGTCAACCTATATCCATCAAACACGAAAATTCAGAATCATTAGGTGCTTGTCATCTTAAGCACCTCAAATGTGAAATCTCGATAGCACACTCTGGTGGAAGAATCAAATTGGTGGCTAACTTCAAGAGATTTCACTTTCTCTTCTAGTTGCATTACGCGAGAAATCTGTTTGAGACGAAAGGTTTCATCATATTGCCTGCTTGTCATTATCCTGAAAGACAAACACAAAAGAATTGAAAAGAAGTTACACTTTATATACGTACGAATTAGAATATAAAGAGAACCAAAAATCGAATATCTCTCCACCATTTTTACCATTTCTTTGTTTTTTTTATTTTTTTCCCCTTTTTTCCTACCAGCACTTTCAAATGAAATGTCTAGGTCAAGAAAATGGGCATGGGAGTCCATGTCTAACATTTTGAAACGCGTTTACAAGCACCTCTGAAGCTTCTGAGATTCAATGTTAGGGTTTTGAGAGCTTTGTCCTTCCATTCTCTGGCTTGTTGGAGGCAATGGAGGCATCCCCAGAGCAATGGTTCTCTTGTTGCTGTTGTTGTTGGAGTTGTTGAAGCTCTCCATTTGTCACTTCAATAAAAAGATTTCCCTATAACACATGAACAATAAGTTAGCACAAAAGAAATGAAAGTTTCTGAATCATTCTCTAAACAGGGCAAAAGAAAAGAACAAACAAGTTAGACAAAGACAATGAAATTTGTTTCTTTACGCACACTGAATAAGAGAAATGAACGAGAGAAGGATAAATGTGGTGAACTTCTAAAGTGACTTCGGCCTCTCATTTATAGGAGAGACTAATGGGTCTTAAGCTAATTGGCACCAGTGTGATTGGACAGTGGGCCCATCTCCTATGCATTTTCCTATACCGCATGTGGTCATTTTTGTCACTATAGCGTGGCCAAAATTGGTATGCTTGCTGTCAAAATCAAATTCTTTGGGTGACCATATTTGCCTTGAAATTATGTACAACGGAAAGCACTATTAATGGGGATTAAAAGGCTGAGCCAAAAAGGGAAATTTAGGAGATGTCGTTTTGGGAAATATCTTTGAGGATGCTTCGTCTTTTAGGTTTTGAACTTTAATTAGGTTCCTTAAAAATGTGCCATACTTGCTAGTTGATTCAATTGCGTATGCAAAAAATGGAAAGAACGTGAAGTTCAATAATTAACGTCAGATTCGGGGGATGGTACTTTAAGTCCTGTCTTCTCAAAATTATTATTGTGAATCAATTCATCAAAATTGGAAAATCATATATCCTTTCACTAATAAGATGTTTTACTATGCAAAGTTTGCTGTTCAATATATTTTTAAAAATTCGCAAGTTGATATTACACTGGCATTTTCCATTAAGTAAGTAGTTAATCTAGCGGTGGAAGAAAAACATGAAGAAAGTAATTACCCAACGGTCTTCGGGATACAGTCGCCTGTTGGCATTACACTAATTAAATAAATTATAGTAAGATCAATCTACGATAACTTGATAATATTACATACGCAAATAAAGTAATGCTTGACCCATCTCGTTATTTTCTTTAAAGAAGCAATGGGAATGGGAAGAAAAGGGAAAAAACACAAATGGTCCATAAACTTTAACCCAATGTGCAATACGGTCCTTGAACTTTTAATTTGTTCAATATGGTCTGTAAACTTTAGCCAAATGTTCAATGTCGTCTATAAACTTTCAATTTGTTCAATTTAATCCTTGAACTTTTGATACACATTCAATCTAGTCCCTGGACTATATAAAAATGTTCAATATCGTCCCCAAACTTGAATTAATAGAAGGATGACATTGAACATTTTCATATAGTTCGGGGATTAACTTGAATATGTACCAAAAGTCTGGGAACCATATTGAACAAATTAAAAGTTCATGGACCACATTAGACATTGGGCTAAAGTTCAAGGATCACATTGAACAAACTAAAAGTTTAGGGACGACATTGAACATTTGGGCAAAGCTCAGGGACTATTTGTGTCATTATCTCGAAAAAAAAAAAGGCCAAAAGGACACTATAAGTGCTATAAGTTGTGTACGGAGATCACTTTGGTGCCATAACTTTTTTTTCGGATCACTTTGGTGCCAACTTTTTTTAAAAACGATCACTTTAGTGCCAATGCTGACATGGCCGCCGGAAATCTGACATGGCTCTTTTTTTATTAATTTCTGATGCTGACATGGCTCACCGGAAATTTGACGTGGCTCGCCAGAAATCTGACGTGGCTCTTTTTTTGGCCGGAATTTTGGCCGAAGTCACTAAAGTGATCTCTTTTCCTCTGATTTGGCACCAAAGTGATCCGAAAAAAAGTTATGGCATCAAAGTAATCTCCGTACATAACTTATGGCACTTATAGTGTCCTTTTGCCAAAAAAAAAGAGTTGGTAGAGGACAAGGTTTCTAAAAGAGTAATTATAGCATACACTGCTAGTGTAAAAAAGGTTTAATCCAAGCAATCTTATACATTATTGATTTGAGAGAGTGGTTAGTTACGATCTTCAAATCACTAATAAATATAGTTGTTTGTGTAAAAAGAAATTTACACTAACGGTGTATAAGTCTATATTTCTATTCTAAACAGGAATAAGTACACCAGAAGTCTTAAATTTTGTCGTGAAGGTACGATTAAATCCTACTACTTTAAAAAAAATGCAATCAAGTCCTAAAACTTGTCAAACTAATGTAATGAAGTCCTTTAGTTAACTATCTCAATTTGCCTATCGGAAAATGTTAATATTGTATTTTTTATCATTTTCTATCTTGTACTTGCATTTTTTATTATATTTTCCCCAGATGGTACTTACATTAGATTGAAAAAACATATAGAAAATGATAACGTTTTATTAAAAAAAGAACCCAGCTTAAAAAAAAACCACGGGGCTCTCGTGGTGGGCCGCCACCGCCCCCCATCGTCGGAAAGGGATGGCGGAGATCGCCAGGGCCTTACTTGCGGCCGGCGACTGTAACTCTCCCGTGTGTTCTCTCAAACTCTAAATCCTCTCTCGTTCTCCCCTCTATTTTGTTCTGCAAATTCAGGACCTTGTCCCCGAGCGTGTTGTTGTGAATCAAAGCGTGCGTGTGTTGAAGCCTTGTTTGTGAGTGTTTGTGGATCAATGTGAGTGCATGAATGAATATTGAAGGTTCTACCTCCTGAACGTCCTCCTCCACCCAGAACATATGGTGAATGTTCACTCTTTCTTGCCTTTTTGTTGCTCAAACTTTGACCGAAAATTCTCTTCAGCCTCTTCGATCTCCCTTTTTCTTAATTTCTGCTGAGTCTTATCTCTTTCCCTTTTTTCTTTGTTCGTATATGCTGATTGTCCCTCAATACTTCCTCTTTTTCGACCACGAATCATGCATTGCATTTGAGGGAGTGTGCGGCCCTCACCCCATATCTGGGCGAGAGTCACCAGCCCTAGGCGAGGGCTGGCGAGACCTCACCCCGATGTGGTAAGGGATGAAAAGGAATACTATTCTGTTCTGGTCAAGTACGATCGGCAACACCAGAAGGAATTGCCTGGTCCCTTGAAGCTTGGAGAGGGAAAACTGAAAAACCAGAACCATTCGCTCATTTTCACTCGTGGTGATGCCGTCCAGACTATCCATATGAACAAAACAGTTATCGAGGGTCACGCCCACCCCCACATTGAGGTGAGGACCAGCGAAGCCCCAGTGACCTCCACACGTCCCTTTCCGGCAATGGGCAGCAACGGCGGCCCACCGGCAAGGGCCCTGTGTTTTTTCTTTTTTTTTTAGCTGGGTTCTTTCTTTAATAAAATTTCAGCATTTTTTATTTTTTATTTAGTAAAATTTGGGGAACAATATAATAGAAAATGCCACATAGGAGAGAAAAAATAATAAGAAATTGTCATGTCAACATTTTCTATTAGGCAAATTAACCAAGTTAATGAAAAGACTTGATTGTACCCATTTGACAAGTTTTAAGAATTGATTGCACTTTTTGAAAATTTTAGGATTCAAGTATACTTTCGCAACAAGTTTTAGGACTTTTGATACAGTTATACCTTCTAAAAACAAATGTGTCCTCAAATCTCTCTGTAGAGCAGAGTGTCCACTGAGGTTTTACCAATAGTCAATTATTGAAAACATACTTAAATATGAGTTTAAGTTTTAAAAAAAATTCGGTATTGGTTCTCAAATCATGAAAAGAAGTTAGTAGAAAGATATAAACTTTTAGAGAAAAAGAATGTTATATCAAATAAGTCCTTAGTCAATTTAAGGCTCATTGTTTTCACTCTTGAAATGGTACCTTGATGAGTGGTTTTATATCAAGGACCTTAGCCAGTTAAAATATTTTTTGGAAATGGAAGTGATGCAAACGACATTAGGGTTATTTTTGTGCTAGAGAAAGTATGTACTTGACACCGTATCAGAACGCAGCATGCTACAGTTAAACCGACGACTTCCCTAATGGAGCAACAAGCAATTAGCTAGAGCAACTAGACCTGGCTTGACAAACCCAAGTCGTTATCGTCAATTAGCAGGGCGTCTGCTTTATCTCACTATCATATGGCATAAATTATGTTATTCAGTCCACAAACTTTCCTAGTTCATATAGAAATAGAAAGAGAAGCACTGGCAAGATGCTACACGAGTCCTACGATATCTCAAGAAAAAACTGGGAGAAAGGGTTCTATTATCAGTCTTACCTTCATTTGGCTTGAATCCCTTTTGTGACTCTGATTGGGTGAGTTGTTCGGTCACTCAGCGTTCAGTTACTGGTTACTTTGTCATGCTTGGTAGTTATCCAGTATTTTTAGAAATTAAGGAGGAGATCACAGTTTTTTAGTCCACTGCTCAAGTTGAATTTTGTTTTATGGAGATTGACACTAGCGAATTGATTTGGTTGTAAACTTACTAGCCTCCCTTAAGGTAGTTCACAATAAACCGATGGATCTTTATTGGGACAATCAAATTGCCCTCCACATCATGGCAACCTGTTATTTCACAGACAAATGTCACGGTCGAGAGGTTTTCAGACACCGAAGACCATGCACCATCAAAGAATGATTGTCCAAACCCTAATAGAGCTTCCAGAACATTCCCAAGGATGGGCGAGACAGTAATTGTGACGTGGTTCTAGAGAGTTCTCGGCATAAATGCCGGTAGGTGGTAGACGGGAACGATATGATCTCGGCCACTCGTCTAGAAATCGATCAATGGTTGTAATCCAAGGCCCTCTACTATATAAAGAGATGTCCTCCTTCTCATTTTGATCATCCAAACATTAAGAAGCATTTCCATACTCTCTCAGAGCTTCTCTCTCTAGATTATTTCTCTACGATCCAGGTGAGCGATTGAGTAAAGGCTTGGCTTAGGCACTCCAATGATCCAAGGAAGCCTAAGTCGCCGCACGAGTCGTTCCCAAACTATCGGCCTGTGACAAGTCATATCAGAGCAAGTAGAGAGTCTGTCCAAGGAAGATCGAGGAGCACACCAACTGGTCAAGAGAATGTCGAGCCAAGATCAACTTGCTTCAGTTGTTGCGGATGAAAGGGCTCCTCAAGAACAGGTTGCCCAAGACAAGACCCATGGGAAGTCCGAAAAAAGGGATAGCTCATCGGACGCCATGGCTACGGTCGATGAGAAGCTCACAAGGATGAGAACGGCAATGTTGGAGTTCATTGAAGAACTTGACGAAGTCAAAGGGCGAATCAACGAGGTCGGATCAACGAGGTCGAAGGAACTCTCCACCACGAATTCACAAACGTCGTCAATCGCACGACGGGCCCCTTGTTCGATAGGGACGATGCCCTCAAAGCATCAATCGAGGCGCTAAAGCTTGAAGTCATGGAGCTCAAAGAAGGAAACTCCAAAGCCGAGGTTGAAGCCTTGAAGATGGAGGTACAAGAGCTCAAGACCGAGCTCGTCCTATGCAAAGCAAGCATCGCAAATGGCGCATTGCCCATTTGAGCGGCACACAAACTAGACGTGCCAAAACAGAAAGAATTCAAAGGCAACCGGTCCGCCAAAGAGGTGGACAACTTCCTATGGAGCATGGAGCAATACTTCGACACCATTGGAATCCAAGAAAACTTGACCAAGGTACGAACCGCTTCGATGTTCCTAGTTGGTAATGCCATGCTTTGGTGGCATAATGGATGTAACGAGACGAAGTGAGGCGCCAATCCCATCAATACTTGAGATGGATTTGTCAAGGAGTTTGGGACTACTTCTTCCCTGAGTTTGCTCAACAAGAAGCCCGTAGCAAGCTCTATCGCCTTGAACAACGAGGCACGGTCCGAGAGTACGTGAAGGAATTCACCGAGCTGAAGCTCCAAATTCCCAACCTTGGGGAGGATGAGGCTCTCGGGGTGTTAATGGATGGATTGAAGCCGTGGGCACTACTCGAGCTCAAGCAAAGGGACGTCCGAAGCCTCTGAGGGCCCTATTCGTGGCCGAGTCCCTAGCCAACTTCACCAAGGAGTCCCCAAAGTCAAGAGGAGTAGACCGCCACCACAACGAAGAAGAAGGCCAAGTTGTCCGTGGCCGAAAGGACGTGGATAGTGATCACAACCATGGCCGAAGAGACCATGATGGACGTGAGAAGTCATGGGGAGAAGGATCATCCAAGCCAAGCAATCCGAAGTGGAATCGACCCCAAGGGGATTACAAGAACAAGTTCGAGACTCCACAGCCGTCCCCGTGCTTCATTTGCAGCGGTCCCCATTGGACTCAAAAGTGCCCAAAGAAGAGCAAGATCAGTGCCATTCTTTCCGTAGAAAAGGATGAAGAGCCGAAGCAAGAAAAGGAGAAACGCGAGGTGCGACTTGGAACCGTGAAGACTTTCAACACGATCAGCAAAGCTCCAGCCAAGAAAAAGTCCACAAGTTCGCATCTATCATTTGTTGAGGTCAAGGTACGTGGCGAATCCCTCTTTGCCTTGGTCGATACAGGTGCTTCAAACTTGTTCATGTCAAATGAAGTGGCCAAAAGCTTGGGACTTCACATGGAGCCAACTCGTAATCGCTACAAGGCCACCAATTTTGAAGACATACCAGTCGTGGGTGTGGCCAAAAATGTGGAACTCCAAGTTGGTGGATGGAAAGGCAAACTTCCGTTCGAGGTAATTTCACTTGATGATTACGATCTCATTCTAGGAATTGAATTCTTTGATACTGTGAGGGCCATGACAGACCTGAGGACCAATACGTTTATCATCACTGACCCGGAGTGGCCATCCATGATCCCTATGATCCACGGAGTGACCGAAGCAAAAGTCCTCTCCACGATCCAACACGTAAACGAGGAACCAAGAGTTAAGAAGTCCATGCCCGAGCACCACACCGAGCCAATACCGAAGATGATCCATCTTCCTCAACATGAAATGCCGATCCATGTCCTGTTCCCCGAGGTAGCAGACTTGCCGACCAACATGGAGAAAGCCAATCCAAGGCGCCGAATGCCCGACAAGCCGAGAAGCCAAAGGCCAAGAAACCTCGGAAGAATCGGAAGCGCTCCAAGAAGCCAACAAGCACCACCAAGTCGAGAGCGCCGAGGACGTCGCTTGAATGGGTGGGGGAGAATGTCACAGTCGAGAGGTTTTCAGACACCAAAGACCGTGCACCATCAAAGAATGATCGTCCAAACCCTAATAGAGCTTCCGGAACATTCTCAGGGACGGGCGAGACGGTAATTGTGCCGGGGTTCTAGAGAGTTCTCGGCATAAATGCCGGTAGGTGGTAGACGGGAACGATGCGATCTCGGCCACTCATCTAGAAATCGATCAATGGTTGTAATCCGAGGCCCTCTGCTATGTAAAGGGGTGTCCTCCTTTTCATTTTGATCATCCAAACAATAAGAAGTATTTACATTCTCTCCCAGAGCTTCTCTCTCTAGATTCTCTCTCTACAATCCGGGTGAGCGAGTGAGCGATCGAGCAAAGGCTTGTCTTAGGCGCTCAAACGATCCAAGGAAGCCTAAGTCGCCGCACGGGTTGTTCCCAAACTATCAGCCCATGACACAAACAAAGCACATCGAGGTTGACTACCACTTTGTCAAGGGATATGGGCCATCAAAACCGAGCATGTACCCACTAAACTACAACTGACAGACTTTTTTTTAACTAAAACATTGGGTCGAGATTGGTTTACATCTCTCGTAAGCAAGTCAGGCATCTGTGACCTCCATGTGCCAACTCGAGGGGGAGTAGTAGGGAAGATTCACTTCCTATTTTTCAATTAGCATAATGTTTGATGTATCCCTTGTAATTAGTAAGGGACAAGAGGCCCTTTGAAAATATATATCCCTCTGTATGAATATTTTCGGTCTCCGTCCTTTAAAAGATCTCGCTTGTTGGAATAAATCGATCATAGGCTCGAAGGTAGACCAATGATGTCAGTGATATGAGCTCAATTAGTTCGTCAATTTATTCACGAGACACGAGCAAGCAAAACGATCAAATCATACATCAAAAGTTCAGTTGCCGATAAGGGGTCATCTAGATCCAGAGAAGAGGTTAGAAGCATCTAAGAAAGTGGGATACACACACTCGTATATAGAAAGTTGCAGCTGTCGGTTCATTCCTAATTTCTTGGTATCATTAGAGCAACCCAGCGTTGATAAATGCATCGTAATAAGGCATGTTAAACCTATAAAATTTACGACAATCTCGTTTAGAAAACTTTTTTCGGGCCGTACCAACATCAATTTAGCCAAATTCGCGCTAGCAACCCGTCAAAAGGGAAGAGCAAGGCCAATGTGTCTATATTGGTTGATTTTGACATGCATCAAGTATCAATTCCATTGTAGTCCAGCTGGTCATTTTGCATTGAGGTTCCATGTCACAATTCATATTTTATGACTTGAATTTGTGTTATAATTTGGCCAAATTCAGTACTAAATTTTTGGACAATTTGCCAATTAAGTCCTTCTAACCAATTTTGGCCAAAAATTGCTAACGTGAACTCCAGTTGTTCTATGTGACACAACTGACGCTAACGTTGACAATTTTTATAATTTAAAAAAAAATTGTATTTTATATTTTTCTTTCTTTTCTTTTTTATACACAGTGGCCGACGAGCACGAGAGCCCTCGCCATGCCACCGTCAAGGGTGTGAAAGCCTTGCCCAGATCTGGCAAGGGCCACCTCGTAGCCCCGTCAACAGCGGGCGAGGCAACCCTCGCCCAATGGCCGGCGACCCTCACCGACCAAAATGAAGGAAAAAAAAAACAATTGAAAAATTCAATTTTTTTTTAAAAGTTGTTCACGTTAGCATTGTCCGTCCTACGTGGCACGGCCGATGTCCACATCACAAATTTTTAGCCGAAATTGGCCTAAAGGACTCAATTGGCAAATTGTTTAAAGGTTTAAAACTAAATTGGCCAAATTTAATAGGTTTATGACTGAATTGGCACAAGTTCAATAAGTTTATGACTTTTTTGATAATTTTCCTCTCTTTCAAACCAATGATGTATAAGTGTGACATTCTGAATTTCGATCCATTTTTGGGATTTATAAAATGTGTATTTCGTCAACGCGCTTGTAGTATAATCTCCGCCAGAACTGATTACTCTCGGGTTATTGACCGTTAGGGAAAGGCTAATTGGAAATTGATTACGTGGACCTAAGAACTCGACCATGGTTCGACCGAGGTCGCCCTGGCTCGAGTAAAACTTAGATGTGGCTCGATTTCAAATCGGCCACGAGTCGATACGCGTAACTCCTAAAAGCCACCCATTAATTTTGAGATTCGCTAAAGTTGCGTTTAATCAAATTTGGCCATTATTTAGAGTTTGAACTTGAGTATCGAATTTCTCGGAGTTTCGTGATGAAATCAATTGGACGATGTCAAAATAAGTGTGGCCAACCTCGAGATTGTCCAGATTTGTCAGAAAGTGAAATTTGGATTGGGTCCGGATTTAGACCGGTATACCTTCCTCTTTATTTAAATCCTTTTTATGCATTTTATCCTTTTATTTAAATTTAGAATTGGGATTAATGGGAGCCTTTGGATCTTGGCTTGACCCACAAGATGGAATTGTGGCCCTTAGGTCACACTTTGAGAGAGCTAGGACCTAGTTTGTATCCCTTCTCTCTCTCTCTCTTCACTCTTTCTCTTTCTCTTTCTCCCTCCCTCACGTGGCCGACTCCTCCTCCTCTCTTCTTCTTCTTCTTCTTCTTCTTCTGTTTTTTTTTCCTTCTTGCTGGTTCACTGCTCCTGCTGTTGCTGCTTTGCTGCTTCTTGGCTTCTTCTGGCTGCAAGCCTGACCCGCAGCCGCCGTCCAGGTCACTGGAAACCGCCGCTCACCGCCGGAGACCGCCGCTGCCCACCGTTTCTTTCATTTCTTGCTCGGTTTGCTTGGGTTTTTCCAAGTAAGTGGCTTCCTAACCCTTGACTAGGCTAAGGGGTGACTAATTGACATGTTAGGGATGGTTTAAGGGCTATGGATAGTTGGGTTAGTGGCTGTTGTGCTTGGTTTGCTTGGTGGCGCTTGTTGGTTGATTTCCGGTAAGGTTGCTGCTGCGTTGCTGGATTTTGTTATTTTTTCTGTGACTTGTGTGAGCCGAATTTGAGGAAGTGTTCATCATGAAAGTTGTTCATAAAATCTTGAAGTATGACATATATTAAATCTGGAATTTTTGGAGATCATTTAGGGCCATTCGTAAGTCCATTTTTGGACCAAATTCAGTCTGCCGGATTTACTGATCACCGGACCTTCTTGTCTTTCCGATTTTCTATAAATTTTTCCATACCTCTTTTCAATAAACTTTCTCATAAAAATTGTTGAGAAAATACGTGTCTATGACATATAAAAATTTCAGAGCTTTCCAAAGTGATTTGGGTACTGAATGAGTTGTATTTTTTATGGTCTGAGGGGCTGTCCGAGCGAACCGGGTTCTGTCCGGCTTTGAGTGTCACAACGAGGAATTTACAGTCAGAAATGGATTTTGGGTCCTTCATGAAAAATGTTTATCAAGATGTTTTGTACAACATATCCAAATTTCAGAATTTTTGAAGTAGATTTACTATTTATTTTAAAGGAATCGGTGATTGTGTTACTGCCCAGAATTGCCTGGAATCACCCACTTTTGTGTATACTCGGTTTTCTCATTTTCGGGCAATTATTCAAAGGCGGGGTTATCAATGAAAAGTGTGGCATTTTATTGGCCGAGTAAATATTCGGTTGGCATGTGACCAATTCTCAAAGATAAAAATTGGCATTGAGTGGACAATGTGTGTGCATGATCACGTCACGTTCCGTCTAGGCGGGAGTTCTAGATGATGCCCGGCGGGAGTTCGGATGCCATCTGGTACCTAGGGTTACTGGGGGGTGTTCGATCCCAGACAATGCCGATCGCGGTGGAGGCCGGATCGATGCTCCTAAGTGAAATGCTGTTGGGTACCCGGCTTGCCGGGAGGTGTTCGATCCCCAACGTTGCCGTCGCCGACGTAACGGGACGATGCCTGGTTACGCCAGAAGACCGACAGGAGTTCGGTGGCCCAAGGGGTCATTAATAACCTAGATACATGTGAAACGTATGCTATGCATTGGTGGATACTCGAAATCCGGAATATTGAGTATGTTTCTTATGATTATGCCATGATTTGAAGAGTGCTTGTTTGATGAGTAATTGGCCATGTTATGGCGATATTCTAACGTGCAGGGCTTGTGTATGTGCCGAGGCGAGGTAAGGACGCTTGTGATTGTTTATGGCACGTCGATTGTTCGAATTGCATGTTTAGAATTATTTGGAGATACGCTTTGGCCTAAGCGAGGCTTAGGTAGTTGCTTATTAAGATTTATTCTCATTGTTGTAATATAACCATTTCAGACCCGCGACCATGATTGATCCGGAGACGCTGCCAAGGTACTACGAGGATTGAGAATAGGTCGAGTTACCCCGTCTTTTGAGTGCCCTTTTTTTTAGAGGAGTTAACCTTACCAACCACCCGATCCTTTTTGTTGTGCGTGGTTCGTCGATAGTGGCCTCTAGTAAGACTTGTACCTTGTGCCGTTTGTAAGTAACATTATGTTCTTAAAAAAAAAGCGGTTTGTTGATGTGTATCGTTCGTCTCTCTCTATTACCCTGTTTCATTGTATGTTGTATGGTGAGTTCGAATTTGCTTCCACTCGCATTCCTCGTTTGAGTTAAGTTGGGTCGGCGACAAATCCTGGGATGTCGCATGCTTGATGACCCCGGAGGGATGTTGCGTGCTCGTTCGGGTTCGAAGCGTGACAATAAGACCTTTTGAGTAAAACATTTCTTATGCTGGCCGCATATCCTATAATTAATATTTGGCAAAATGACACAAACAATCTCTGAAATTTGGCTCAATGTGCAATTTGGTCCCTAAACTTTAATTTGTTCAATGTACTCTTTGAACTTTAACCCAATGTGTAATGTGGTCCCTGAACTTCAATGTGATCCCTGAACTTTTGGTATACGTTCAATTCATGCATTGAACATTTTCATATAGTTCAGAGACTGAATTGAACGTGTACCAAAATTTCAAGGATGACATTGAGCAAAATAAAAGTTCAGGGATCATATTGAACATTAACCTAAAGTTTAGGGACTACACTGAACAAGTTAAAAGTTCATGGACTAAATTGCACCTTGGGTCAAAGTTCATGGACCGTTTGTGTCATTATCCCTTAATATTTTAGAATTCTTGCCCTCTACCAACTCTTTCTTTTTTTACATTCCCGTTGCTACTTGAAAGAAAATAATGAGATTGGCTGAGCATGTAATCTAATCGAGTTATTGTTGATTGATATTACTATAATTTGGTTTAATTTATGTAATGACAACAGGCAACCGTATTCCAAAAATGGTTAGATGATTACTTTCTCCTTCTTCTTTTTTCCCAACTTTTAACCAACTGCCTAATTAATAGAAAATGCACGCGTAAATGTCAACTTGTGTCTATCTAAAATAGTTTGATTAGCAAACTGCGCATGGTAAAATATCTTATTAGTGAAAGGATAAACGATTTTCAAATTTTGACAAATTCATTCATGAGAATGATTTTGAGTCCACGAATTTCCATAGAGGAGCATAAGTCCACCAACCATGCACGAGTCCATGTTAATTATTGAACTCCATGTTCTTTCCCTTCTATTGCATACTGCAATAGAATGGAAGTAATAAGGATGCACATTTTTAAAGCTCCTAATTTTAAGTTCAGACCGCAAAAGAGGAAGTTTCCTCATGGATATTTCCCAAAATGACTTTCTCGTAAATTTCCCTTCTAGGCTCAGCCTTCTAATACACATTATTAATGCTTGTCGTCCCTCAAAGAACTTTAATTTTGACAGCATGCATGCCAATTTTGGCCATGTTATAAAGACGAAAGTGACCAAGAATTCAATGTTGTCGTTCAGGGTTATTTTAGGGATTCTCAGAAGGCTTTGCCTTTTTCCCGAAAATGAAATTGAATCATAAATAATTCATGTAGGTATTGGAAAAGACAAGGGAGATGGGCCTATTAGTCTCTCCTATAAATAAGAGGCTGAAGTCATTTCAAAAACTCACTACTTTTATTTCTCTCTTCTTCAATTTTCTTAATCAGTGCGAGTAAATAAACAAATCCCAATATCTCTGGTTAACTAGTTTGTTGCTTTATTTTGATCTTTTTAGAGAATGATTTTGATTTTGAGACTTCAATGATCCTGTGCTAACTTATTGTTCATGTGTTATAGCCAATCTTTTCATTGAAGTGATAAATGGAAAGTTTCAACAACTTCAACAACAAGAACAAGAGAACCATGGCTCCAGGGATGCCTCCATTGCCTCCAACAAGCCATATAATGAAAGGACAAAGCTCTTCAAACCCTAGCATTGACCCTCAAAAGCTTAAGAGGTGCTTATAAAGTTATAACCCTTCAAACGCATTTCGAAATTGTAGGCATGGACGACTATGCCCATTTTCATGACCTAGACATTTCATTTGAAAGTGCTTGGTGAAAAATGGGCAAAAAAAAAAAAAAGAACAAATGGTAAAGATGGTCGAGAGAAATTAGATTTTTCCTTCTCTTGGATTCTAATATTTATGTATCTAAAGTCATGACTTTTTTTTTCAATTTTCTTTTGTATTTGTGTCTTTCGGGAGGTTGGCAAGCAGGCAATACGCTCAAACCTATCGTTTCAAACAAACTTGTCGGATAAGGCAACTGGAATGGACAGTGCAGTCTCTTGAAGTTAGCAATCAATTTAATTCTTCCTCCAATTTATATTCCACTTTAGTGCACTTTCGAGATTTGGCATTTGATGTGGTTAAGATGACAAGCATCCAATGATTTTGAAATTTTCCTGTTTGACGTATATAGGCTGGCGTACAATGGAACTCCGCGATGATGTGCTATTTGACACAACAACGCCATTCGTTCCATGTCGAGAATGGCTTATTAAAGCAAAAAATTAGTTTCTTTTCTCATGAAATCGAATTCAAAAAAGGTTCTCTCTTTCTCTCTCTCCGCGCACACATTTTCAAGGAGAAATCAAGAATTTAATCGACTGATATTTGATGCAGCTGAACATGTGCAACTGAAGAAAGAGATGGACAAGCTAAAGGGGTGTATGTGAAACAACAGCAAAACTATGAAGAGCTCCTGAAGAGCAGCATGGTAAATGCAAAATTCGTGGACATGGACCACCGGGACGTCCGATCTATAAGTATATATAGGCTATATGATTAAGATGCTTTGAGTTAATTAAGCTATTGTTAAAAGGGCTGAAACCCTTATGTCTTTACATCTTTTGCTTGATTTAGTTTTCAGTATGTAAGCTTAAGTAAGACAATTTGGAGCTTAAAAACTTCGTGGCTTATTTATATGTTTATTCCTGTTGAACCATTTGCTCAAGTTTTGTGTGCCTTGAGATTCTATGGGAAAATTATCCAATAAGTTTTAAACCTATTGTACAGATGTCAATTCAATTTTAAACTTTCTAATTTTACCAATTTAATCCTGAAGTTTTGCACAAAATTCCAATTTAATCCTTCTCGAAGTGCCCAAATCAGTATCAAGTAAGGGTTTGATCTTGCCGGCCGGCAAGCATGTGACTTTTCCGGCAACCGGAACAATGGCATTTTTCTCCCAAAAAAATTTGCATAAAAAGAAAAGCCCGATTTCTTAAAGTAAAAATCCCAAAATTGGTTCTTTTCTTCCCAACCCACTTTGTGAACGAAGGTTGAGGTTCTGAACGGAGTGTTGCCTAAGCGAGGACCAGTAGCCACTGGTGGCATGTGACCAGGCGGCGGCGTGCAACCAAGCGGCAGCGTGCGAACAAGCCACGGAGGCATGTGACCAGGTGGCAGCGGCAGTTGAAGGGTGAGGGATTTGAAAAAAACTAAAAGAAAAAACTCATCCTGTGGTTCTCGCAAAGCCTTCACCCTCCAATTTAAAAATTGTTACAATTGTGTCTTTCATTTTGCCTCAGTGATTCCGCCAAGGTTAGTTTCCCAAATTGGAGCTATGATTCGAAACCCTAATTTTCCTAAATCCTCTAATTTCTTTTGTTTCCATGGATGTCAGTTTCCTAAATAGGTTCAATTGGTATTCCTTCGCCCAAGAGAAGGCAATTGCACTTGTTGAAGTGACATGTCGACAAGGCGTGGGCATGGCGTGTAATACAATAGCAATGGCAGCGATGGAGATGGTAGTGAGTTGCATTAATTTGGGGATAGGGTTCTTTTGAATTAATCTTTCAGTAATTCAGAATAAAGCTCTGAAGCTCGATTTGTTCGAAGTTACGGCGGTGAAGTCACATTTGGGGAAAATTCTGGGGTTTGTCGTGCTCAAATCACATAAAGTTTGATTCAGTTAATGAAGTCAATTTGTTACTGCTTGATTCGTTCAGTGTTTTTTAATCGCGTTTATTTGGTGAAGCTTTTTGCGAAGATTTCACTTTGTAAAATCACTCAGTTCTCAGATGATGTTTGTTAGCAAGTGTTAGAGAGCTGGTTCTTGTGAAATGCTGTTACTGACGATTCCAAGATGGAGTATGCTGATACTTTAATGTTTGGTTTTCCATTTTTCAATCTCTTTGTAGCATATAGATAATGTTTGTTTTTCCATTTTTCTATTGTTTGAACCACGCACCAACGTGGATGATAATGTCCGGTTAGTTTTTTTCAGTTGCAATCATCCACGTTGGTTCTAATTTCCTCTTTTTTCAGTTCTATGAACCATATACCAGCTTGGTTGGTAATGACCAGTTGGTTTTTTGTGTTGTAATCATACAAGTTCTAATGGAAGAGAGGTTTTTAGACGTCATTTGAAGCACTTATATTGTACCACTTCCCATGAATGTTCTTATGGAAACTGTTTTGATGCAGTTACAACCTGTAACAATTTGTATAAGAGAAAGATAAGAAGTCCTAAAGATGTGCAATGTGGATGAGAGGCTCCTTCTTCAAGTGTAATTTATGATGGAGAATTCGTCTCAGGATGCTGAAGCAGCTGTTGAGGTAATACCTTGAAATAGCAATGGAACTTATTGGAGGTTTGGGTAAGACATTCCAGGCCACAAGTGCAAAAATTGCTCAAACTCATGCTGTTCATCAGGGTACGAAACTTGCCCAAGCCAACAAATGGGATAAGTTTGTTGTTGAATCTGATGCACAGTATCATCAATGACGTAATGGCTGATCCAAAATCAAGGAATTGGAATCCTTGCCATAGTTGAAAGTAAAGTAGACACATATAACTTGAGATATTAGATATATTCATAGACCTTTTATTGCAGAAGCCGAGGAAAAGAACATAGGAGGACTACATCCCAAACAAGTCAATTACAGCATTATGGGCAAAAGTACACCACAAGTGCCATAACTTGTGTACGGCGATCACTTTGGTGCCATAACTTTTTTTCGGATCACTTTGGTGCCAAGTCGGAGAAAAAGAGATCACTTTAGTGCCAATTTGGCCGGAAATCCGATGTGGCATTTTTTATTAATTTTTTACGTCGACGTGGCTCGCCGGAGGCTGAGTCAGCGTGTACAGTTAGCATTTTAATTTTAAATAATTTTTTTTAGCGTATACAGTCAACATTTTTAATTTTAAATATTTTTTTCCTTTTTTTTTCTTCTTTCCTTTTTCTTTTCTTTTCTTTTTTTTCTTTTCTCCCCTCGTCGGCCGATGGCCGGCCACCGGCGAAGCCCAGGAAGGGCTGGGCGAGGGCGACCTTGCCCATGGCCGGCGAGGGGCAGCCGACCCTCGCTAGCGACAGGCGAGGCCGGCCCTCGCCGGCCCAGGCGGGGCGACCCTCGCCGGCGTCGGGCGAGGGTCGCCCACGCCCGACTCGGGCGAGGGCGACCCTCACTCGCCCGGGCGAGGGCTTCCCTCGCTCGACGCCGGCGAGGGTCGCCCTCGCCGGATCCGACGAGGGCGACCCTTGGCGGCATGGGGCGAGGGTCGCCCACGCCCGACTCGGGGCGACGGCGACCCTCGCCCGCCCGTGCGAGGGCTTCCCTCTCCCGACGTGGGCGAGGGTCGCCTCGCTCGAGTCGGGCGTCGGGCGAGGGCAGCCCTCGCCCGGGCTGGCCTCGCCCGTCGCCGGAGGTCGGCCGCCTCGCCGGCCATGGGCAAGGCCGCCCTCGCCCAGCCCTTCCCGGGCTTCGCCGGTGGCCGGTCGGCCACCGGCGACCGGCCGGCGAGGGGAGAAAAGAAAAAAAAGAAAAGGAAAGTAGAAAAAAAAATATTTAAAATTAAAAATGCTGACTGTACACGCTGACTCAGCCTCCGGCAAGCCACATCGGCGTCAAAAATTAATAAAAAATGCCACGTCGGATTTCCGGCCAAATTGGCACTAAAGTGATCTCTTTTCCTCCGACTTGGCACCAAAGTGATCGCCGTACACAAGTTATGACACTTGTGGTGTACTTTTGCCCAGCATTATGTGCCACCCATACTCTTTCAATGTAATGACACCACACTCCAAAGGACAACATTACATTATAGTGTCCCACATCTACACTACCAGTATCAACAGCAAGATACTACCCAAAAAACAAGATGCAAACTCAAAACCATGTCACCAGATTACAGCAAAGTTTGTCAACATGAACTCGCCAATTTTTACGCAAACACTTATAGTCAGCAGTGTCTTAACCCAATTAATTTTTTACACAGACACTTAACCCCTAAGTTCATCCTTCCAGTCACTTGCAGATCTAGAACATGAAAATAGCTGCAAAACTTATTCCCAAATCTGCTTTGAGAACACGCCCTTGAAGAGCAAGCACATTCGTGATTCTTCTTGTTGTCTGCACAGCACGCAAATGCTACCATGCTACACCAAGTTTTCATCCTGCCCAATGTGTGCAACCTATGATGAATCCCCAGCCAAGTTGTAAAGCCATATTTTGGCACATTAGGCCGAAACCATGTGAGCTTATGCCAAGTCACTTTATTCCCACATTTCCTCACTAGCTTCCAAGCCTGCTTTACAGTGAAAGAGCCACTGGATGATCCAATAAATACCACTTTATTTACAGAGCCAAAATTTGGGGCAATCAACCCTCACAAAGCACCCTGTATTTCAAGCAGATCATTAGACCTTGCTGGAGGCCATCTCCGCTCATTTGCCTAAATAACATCTGCAACCGTGGCTTTTCATGTGGTCAATGAATTCAATTTGAGCATTTTCCTTCCATGCATATTTGTTGTCTGATCTCTCCTTGGCTTGCCACAAACTAGACCCCTTCAGCGAAACATATTCTAAATTATTGAAAGACAAATTTATAAGAACCCTATCCCCTGATTAATGCAACTCACTGCCATTGTTGCCATCACTATCGCATTCCACAACATGCCCATGCCTTGTCGACATGTTACTTCAACAAGTGCCATCGCCTTCTCTTGGGCAAAGGAAATAACAGTTGAAACCAAATTAGGAAACTGACATCCATGGGATTGAAAGAGATTATAGGATTTAGGAAAATTAGGGTTTCGAGTAAACCAATTTGGAAAACTAACCTTAGCAGGAATCATGGAGGCAAAATGAAAGACACAATCGTATCAATTTTTGAACTGGGGGATGAAGGTTTTGCGTGAACCGTAGGAGGAGTTTTTTTTCTTTAGTTTCGTTCAAATCCCTTGCCCTTCAACCGCCGCCCCTTCGACCAAAAAATAAAATAAAACCGCCACCCCCGCTGCTCGGTTGCACACCGCGAGTGCCCACGAGTCCTTGCTCAGGCAACACTCCATTCATAACCTCATCCTTCGTTCATAAAGTGGGTTGGGAAGAGAAGAACCGATTTTGGGATTTTCACTTTCCGAATAATGTTTTTTTCCTTTTATAAAAAGTAACTTTGGACAAAAGTGCCCTTCTTCCTATCGCCCAGAAAAGTCACATGCTTGCCGGCTAGTGAGCATTTGACCGGCCAGCAAGATCGGGCCCTTAATTGAAACTGATTTGGGCACTTCATGCCCTCATCTGAAATAAGATCCACTTTGGACCTTTTTTTAAGAAAATGACCCCACTTCGGAGTCTTATGTGGAATTTTTCCTTTATTATCTAGACATATATGGTGTTTTGCCATTTCATATCTCTTTGCTCAATTGAAGCCCCTGGCTGGGAGGAATGATTGATTGTTATCCATATTTTCTTAATTCTTTGATTTTTCATATTCACTAATTGATCATTTTCCAAAACTGCTGGATCATGAACAAAATCCTCATACGTGGTTGATTTATGGCAAGCAAATCAAGAAGCATAGAGTAGGTATGTTTAACCAAAGAAAAAGAAAATAAGAAACCTAGCTATATCCATCTTGCTTGCGTAAATCAGAAAATTGTGTTTCTTTTTTGGATTAATATCACGAAAAACCCCAAACTGATGCAACTGTGATAATTTTACCCTAAACTATTTTTTTACCACAAAAAACTCCAAACTAGTACACCTGTGATAAATTTACCCCAAACTAATATTTTGACCACTAAAAACCCCAAACTGGTACATTTGTGACAAATTTACCATCTGTTAGTTTCCGTTAAATTGAATTAATACTACAAAAAATTACAAATCGGTACACCTTTGACAAATGGAGGTAAAACATAAAATTGGTATATCAGTTAACTGTCGCGTATCATTTAACAAAGCAATTTGACAATAAAATTTAACGGAAACAAACTGAGCGTAACTTTGTCACAAGTGTACCAGTTTGGGGTTTTTGTTGGTCAAAAAATTAGTTTAGGGTAAAATTGTCACAGGTGCACCAGTTTGGAGGTTTTTGTGGTATTAACCCTTCTTTTTATCTATGTATGTATCTTCCGCTTTCCGATTGGCCCTCGAACGGCACATAACAACCGGTTGCAGTTGATAGACATCCAGCAATTAGGCCCTTTTTCGTCGTTTCAAGATTGGCAACAATGAGTATGTACTCATGAATTGGCAAGTGATTCTCCACATATTCTCTTGGCCGAAAGTAATTCTCTATGTTTTGTGGTAAGTTGTCTTGTTCTTGTTACCCGATCCCTTCTTTGTTTTCAAGTGCTTCACTCAGAAACTGCAGCAGCTGAGGTCTCGTGCAACCACAAAACGTCTCAACAACCGGTGAGGAACTGTTAAGCTACTATAACGTGTCCTGATCGCTGTCCCTCTGCCCAGAATTTCCCTATTTTCAGTCTCCGACCTTTGGGGATTCCGTTTTGTTGGAATAAACCGATCTTAGGCTCAACGGTAGACCGACAATATCAGTGAAATGAATTCATTTAGTACATCAATTAATCTACGAAATGCGAGCAAGTGAGCAACAGCAGTTTAATCTATCAAGCATTTAGTCGCCGACTAATGGGTCATCCAAATCAAGAGAAGAAGATAGAAGCATCTAAGAAAGTGGGCTATAATCAGAATTTTCATGATAATACGGAACAGGAATGTCATTCCTGTATTCCCTCCAGGACCTTCCTAGTGTGAAGAAGCAAATGTGTTAATATATATGTTTAGCTGCATTTCAGTGATCGAAACAAAAGGAAGATGCTTCGTTTTCTTGTGAACGGAACATACAGACGGGAGGGAAGCGACTCGGCCCCTATTTAGGAAGATAAGATGAGGCAACTTTAGAGACCAAAAGCATAATCTAAATCCTGGGTATGTTGTGCTCAATTTTCTCTTCACTTTGCACGTAGATAAATATCGACCGATCAGTTCACTTAGTCAAACAATTCCCAGTCCAGAGTGACTCTTGTTGAAGATTGCAAGCTGCCTTCGGCATTTACGATGCTGATTCGTGACTCGATCTGCTCGCTCTTGGTGCCGGCTGCTGTAGCATTTCTGGTTCCGCTCAAGGGGTCAGAGTTTCTCGCCTTTAGATTGTCGAGCATTTCCACAATGCTCTGTACTCGACATACCTACAAACACGAAATCATCAACACGCAGCGTTGACGTAATTCTCTTTGAACTTTAACTAAGTAGTAACAGAAATTCTTCTCTCTTTTTTCTGTTGTTCATGTGGTGTTTATCGAGTTTTGGATGGTCTATAGGATGAAAAAGCTTGAAATTATCATCCATCATACTGGTATCTCGGTAGAGACATCTTCATGTTTATTTCCTAGATTGATGGAATGCCCAAATCTATATGCATTAGGAATACCAATCGGAAATTCTCCTGTTCGCTATCTAATCTAATGTTACTTATTTCTATTGTCTGATCAAACAATAATACCAACCTCGATCCGCCTTTCAACTCTTGCTTCTCCATCAGCCTCGATCGAGTCCAATTCGAGCAACTTCACCATTAGCAACTCTGTCAAGGCAACGAATTCCTTGTCGTCTACCCAGCTTCCACCACGAAGATCCATCTCCAATGAGACAACCTACAGAGGCATCGCAGTCGCACGATCAATCAACTCAACAAAAGGAAGCAACAAAAATGCATAACCTGACAAAGTGACAATGCATGCCCTGCCAACCTTCTCAGACAACTTATCGACCTCTGCCCTGACCTTGCCAACTGCCTCATGGGCTAGAGAAACGCGTCGATCTCCCATCTGGGCATCGAGTCTGCTCCCTCGGCCAGCCAGGTCCTCCAGCGGAACCACTTTAGACATGTCTTTCACGACCGCCATGCTCCTCCCCTCGTTCTCCCAACTGCACAACTGCGTGTCCTTGTTCACAAGCTTCGGTTTGCAACAACTCAGTTCCATCAACCAGATACGACGACCGCAATTGAATCTAGTCCATGTGCCTCTTGCTCAAAGATGGCAAGTTTTGTCCCTCAAGCATGTGCGGGATTGTTGAATGTGGCGAGGAAGATATAGGGGAAACTTGAAGAAGGTTGAATTGACAGTTAGTTGAAACTAGAAACTTTTCAGCGAAAGAGTAAGCAAGGGGAGAAACACTCGACAGGGACATCTCTGCTGTCGTTTTGAAGTGTTAGCGGTTGGTCGGTTGCAATTAAAAAGCGGCATGCTCCTTTCCTACTTCTCTAGCTCTGTTCTCTTGGTAAATTACATTTCCCTCCCCCTGTTCTTTCAGGATTCTCACATTCGACCCCATAAGATGTCATTTATACCAGTAAGCTCCCTGTGGTTTTGTTTTCTTTTTTCCTTCTGGGTCTCAATTTGGCTAAAAATCTCAATCCCGACTTCCTGCCTAACGGATAGGAGATTACAGAAGCAGCCTTCCAGTTGGGCTCCTCAAAGGCACCCGGGCTGGATGGCTTGAGTGGTCAATTCCTAGTATTCTACCAACATCGTTGAAAAGAGATCCAAGGAGATATTTATGGGGAGGTGTAGCAGTTTCTTTAATTCGGGTCGACTAAACCCTGCACTAAATAAAAATTTTATTACCCTCGTCCCTAAAACACTGAACCTGGAAAGATTAGAATAGTTTCGGCCTATCAGTCTTTGCAATTTCGCCTATAAAAACATCTCAGAAGTTTTGGCGAATAGACTAAAGACTTTCTACCTAACGGAATATACGCAGTATCACGTTTGTAAACTTATACTTCGCGCACCTTATTCCATCTGATAAAAATTTCGTATTGAATTAATTTCCTCCTCTTCATCTAATGTGGGGTTATTGGAAAAGGACTGGTACCAATGGTGACTCATGTGCTTTTGTACTTGATAGTTAAAAATCATTTCTTCATTTTTTTTCATTTTGGTTCGAAATAGTCCAACTACTTTTTACAAAGGTTGACCCTTACTTGCTCGGTTTTTTTTTTTTTCGGTTAATTTAGTTAAGGGTGTGAAAGACGGACCGCATTAACAAGACAGAAACGGACCAAAATTAGTAAATGTGAACTAAACCCTAAGTGAACTTCATTGACATAAATTCATTGATAAAAATTAGTAAGATGTGAACTTCATTAACATAAATAAATGTGACAAACCCCTTATTGATAAATTTGATAAAAATTAGTAAGATGTGAACTATATCCTAAGTGACCGGATCGGGCCAGGACCAGGAAACCGATCACCTCTAAATTTAGTCGGCCAAAATGATAATTTGGAGATTGAAAGAACGTCGATTACTAGGAAAAATTTCACTTGGTCTATAGATTGTGCTAGTATTGGTAGCAATAAAATGTGTCTAATCGTGTCGTGTTAAAATAAAAACTATGTTAACACGTTAATTTAAACGTGTCGCTTCAGGTCATAAACGGGTTCATGCTAAATCCAACCCCGTTAATGGTAACAAGTGGGGGAAGAAAGAGCTTAAACAAACAAATATGAAAAGGAACATTGAGGCCCAAAAGGCCCACGGCGATGGGCCCATTGGGCCGATCTTACAAGCATTGGCCTTTTTCAGACCCTTGCAAGTTTGTAAATTGAAAGTTCGTCCTAGCATAACTTGGTTCAATGTTGTATCTGGTGAGTTCCGATCTCACTAAGCTTACAACTCATACTTAGGCTCCATTTGTTTTGCGAAAATGAATAATTTGAAAAATAATGTCCCAAAAGTGATTGTTTGTATCGTTTGAAATAATCTGTCAATGAAAAATATTTTCACTATTGACAACAATATACGTCCAAATATGTTCATGAACGATGAAAATATTTTTCGTTTGCTCATTTTCGTAAGCAATACAAGAGATCTTTTTCAAGGAAAATATTTTTCAAACCATTTATTTTTCGCAAGACAAACGAAGTCTTAGCAACAATAGTTTCCTCAATCACGGCCTCACTAATCCGTGCTTGATACGGAAAAACTATCCAAACCCTAGATGCATCCACCATGCACAACCTATATAGTTGTGTTTCATTTGTGAGCATAACCTTACGAGTTAAAAAGGGATATCTTAAAAAGATTATTCCGTGGCCACGGTGGAAAGTGATGTTAAAAAATAGATAATTGACCTCAGGGGATTGATGCTTAACCAGAAAACACTCATTGGCTTTAGTCTTTAAAGAAAAGGACAAAATTTTTGCGTGTTGATTGGACGCTCAAGTATAGGCTCTACTCGCCGAAGCGCAACAATTTCATATTCAGGCCGTCCATCACTAGTGTTTTTTTGCTCCCATCTCAACAGGATCACGAGGAGACGGTATGGCGTTTTATGCGTACGAGGTTTATCTATTTAAGGTGAGCTTTCTTGTAACAAAATAACAAAATGAAAAAAAATTGTGATCGGTATCATTATTATTTATTTCCTACTTAACTTACACTGTGACAAGCAGTGTCTTGGGAAATCATGACAGGCCCTTTGATAGGGGCATGGATGTTTTTTATTCTCAAGCAAGGAAAAGCATTTTGCGAGTTTTTATGATAGGCTGAGTACATACTCTAAATTATTACACTTAGAAGCGTGATTTTGACATTGAAATAAGCTCTATATGTTTTTTTTTTCTTTTTGATAACGTCGGACGTGATGAAGAACATAAAGGTGTTGGAACCAAAAAGGATATAGAGAAACTTTGAAGATTTTGGTGAGGAGTACACGAATATACAAATAAGAGAGAATAATATTCAAAATGTCTTTTTGCATTGGCTTTATACAGAGAAGATACAAGCTTAGCTCTACAAGCTTTTTCTCTCAACTCTCTCTCATTTCTAAGGCTTTCTACACGTTGACACAAATAGGGAGGGGACATGCCTATTTATACTACTCCTAAGGCGGTGAAGTTTTCTTCTTTATTAAGCAAATTTGACTTGGCAAAACTTGAAGACCAAGTTTTGAATCATCTTGCGACAGAAGATTGTAGATCAACTTGCTCCTCAAGGAAAGTTACAAAAAACCAAAAACAATTTTAAAATTTCTAACAAAAGGAACCGGGCTACCCGCGGGAGAGATGACCGTGCCGTGTCCCGCTAGGTCGGCACCCCATTTTCACGTTCAAGAATCAAAAGAGCAAGAGAACCTGGAATGGGGCTCTTAACCGCAGTTACAGCGTGGAACATTCAGACAGCAGGGTGTTGGGGGAGAGAGGGAGGGAGAACAACGTCAGTTATGCATTAATGAAATGGGAGGTGCAGTCACAATGGTCCCGTAGCTCAGTTGGTTAGAGCGTTGGTCTTATGAGCCGAAGGTCGCGGGTTCGAGCCCCGCCGGGACCATCTTTTTATCTCCTTTTTTTTTGTCCTCTTTTGGAGGGGATCAACGTTGACGGAGGAGCTTCAGCCAGATCTGAGCTCCGGCCGTTACTGAACTCTTTGGTCGCATTTCAATCACTCGAAAGTCCCCCCACCCATGAAATGAAAGGAGGAGAAAGCATTAATTAAACTGTTATATAGTTTTTGCCACCCATGTTAGGGTCCATCACATGTGACCCAGCAGCAGAAGCTGCCCTTCTTTCCTGGTTATGTTTTCTTTTTTGTCAAATGGTGACGGCGGCGGCGGCGGCACTCGTCTGAAATTTTGTGGGATTCACGTCGCTATACGACGTTCGGGCATTTTCCTTCGGATATTAAGTGCTGCCGGGTTGTTTGGCCTCGTTATTTTCGAGGTTGAACCGAACCGAACCAAGTAATGATATTAGTTTGTTGAAAAGCCAAACCAAACCAAATCATTTGGTATGCTGAAACCGAGCCAAACCATAGTGCGTTACGAGGTTCGATTCCGTTCCTAACCGCATTGAACCGTTCGTTTATCTTTCCTTTTAGGCTCTGTTCGTTTCGCAAAAAATATTTTCCTGGAAAACATTTTTCATAATTTCCGGTGTTCGGGGGACGGAAATTAGGTAGTCAAAGAAAATATTTTCCGGTCAATGGAAAATACCCTTCCAAAATTGAGGAAAATGATTTGCTTTCCTCAAAGGAAGGAAAACATTTTCCAATCTCCCCTCTTTCTCACGCATCCTCTCCTCTTCTCTCCTGAATTGCTCCTTTTCCCCGTCATTCTCACGCAACCATCTGCTCCCCTGTTGTTGCCCCACGCTTCGTCTGCTTCTCCTCCACTACTGCCTCACGCGTCCTCTCGTCCTTCGTCTCGTCCCACGTAGAAGTAATTCCCCAGATTTGGCGAGCTCGCGAGTTGATGGCGAGGCCGAACCTCTTTGCCTCACCGTATTCGGCGATAGTCGCCGAGCTCGAGATAGACGAGGCAAGGCCGAGCCTTGGCGATCGGGCGAGGCGAGGCGAGGCCTCGCCCGAGGTCGGTTGTCGGCCACGACGAGCCTTGCCGGCCTTGGGCAAGCAAGGCCGAGCCTCGCCTGTGGCCGGTCGTTGACTATCGCCGTGGCCGACGACCGGCAGAGGAAGAAAGAAAGGGAAAAAAAGAAAAGAAAAGATATATTTAAAATTTCAAAAATAAAAATAAATAAAAATTTGATTTTTAAAAAATAAAAATAATACAAATAAAATACAAAATACAAAATTATTAAAAGTAGTGCATGAAGGAAAATATTTTCTATACCAAACAGTGGAAAATATTTTTCAGTTTATTTTCAGGTTTCATACGAACACCGGAAAATATTGTTATTTTCTTGGAAAATGACTTCCTAGAAAACATTTTTCAGAAATGTCACATTTTCCGTGAAACGAACGGAGCCTTAGTTTTTTAAATTCCATCTGCTCTTGATATTACATTTTAGTATCCAAATTAAGTAAGTATCTCGAAACTACAATAAGTAACAACATGAGCATGAAAACGTTGACAATATAAAAGATCTGTTTGTTTTGCAGAAAATGAATGTTTGCCAGCACCTTGTTACCACTTCAGGCTAGGGCTGTCAATAAAGCCCGGCCCGACCCAAACCGGACCGACCCGACCCAGCCCGGCCAGGATTTGCAAGGTAGTGTTTTAGTCCTATCTTATCCACTTTGATTCTGATGGTCTCTGTATTCAATAATATCTTTTTGTTATACTTTGATTATGATGGTTTCTAACATTGTTTTCCTGCAACCGGTCCTAGTTGCAAGTTTGTTTATCTTGCCTTTTACTACTAGTGTAGTCAAACAAGTTGAAAAGCTGTAGCTCATAAATGGTTTCTTCGTCGTCCAACTTGGATGCTTTATAATGCAAAAGATGTGCTAGGATTCTTTTTGTAGATATTCACTTCCTAAGTGTTATTCATTGTTTATCTAACTCCCAATTTGCAGATTGGAGACCTTCAAGGGCTTTTTGGTTTACTCATGGTCAATATGCAAATGTGGAGAGCAAAATTGAAAAAACTAGATGTTTCTTATGGAACAGGGACAGGTAGGGTTTTTAAACTCTGAGACACGTGCATTGCTCTGAAAATCTTTTAGTAACTTGAGGAGGACCTCTTAAGAGTGTTTTGTTAGCAGTTTTGAGCATGATATGATAAGCATTATATATTCATATGTGAAAAAGGTGTAATATGTGGTGGGCTTCTGTGCATATGTTAGTTGATTATTCCGGATGACTGCTAATGCAATTTAATTCGATGTTGACTCTTTGAGATGTAGCAAAAGAAAATAGTTGAGGGTGTCCTAAGCACTTGACCATGATATTTAGGGATGATTCATTGCAACAGATGACACGTTCTGACTTGTTGTTGGAGGTCTTCCCAAGTCTCAATTTAATTATATAGTTTGAATTCTGAGAAATGTTGTTAAATTCTGATATGCATGCTTGAATCTCATGGACTTGCTTCCAGGAGCCTGTTGTAAAGCGAGGAAAATTAAACCTGATTTTACAGGAGTGTGCTGCACACTGTTATAAGCAAGGACCACCGTTCTCTAATCTTTAGTAGAGATGTGAGATAAATTTTGATCTCTAATAAACTTCTTTCTTTTGTAATGGCTTGTGAGATATGATTACGTAGAAATTTGTTGAAATGAGCTTTTTTAAGACTAAAGGTCCTGATGTTCTTGCAGATATCTTCCGATTGTCCTAGTTACGTGTATCCGGATCTCTGTTATGAAGAGGATTTATCTGATGACATCCAATAGCCCATTTCATGAGTGTCTAACTTTGTGTATTTCGCAATTCAAGTTAGAACCCACCTGTTTTGTCATCGAGTTTGGATATGTCAATCTTGATAAGAAATTTAAGTATGCTATCTTTTTCCTATTTTTTACCTTATACAGCCAGCTTGACAAAAATTATAAGCAGCTTGCAATTTTTACTATGGCTATTCGGGGTCCACACCCACTTTGTACTGATTTATAGGTTTACCCACAACAAAAAAAAACCGAAAACTCGGCCAGGCCCGACCCGGACTTTCGCTTTGGGTTCTATGCGTTTTGGGCATGGCCAGATCAGAGAGAGCATGTGTCCCTTGTGATTTTGGGTCGGGTCGGGTATCGTAGAAATCCGACCCGACCCATTGACACCCCTACTTCAAGCATCACAGCGTATGACCTAATGATCACTCGATATGGCTAGGATGGGAAATGCCATAGTTGATGGAGATTAATGGGTTGCTAATTTCCCCAGTACCGCCAAAAGATAGTAGAATGTACGAGGACATCTCTTTCATGTAACGTTTGGTTTGCTCATCCTGAATACACGTCGCATTTTAGGTGAATTATTGTACTCAGAAGAGATAGCATCGGTGCTTTCGAAGTAGAGCCAGTGTTGGACGGACCCGGTCCACATAAGAAAGCTCATTACACACCACAGTTCGTTCGATCACGTGAGTTTCACGTGGTCGTACGTGTTCAGACATCCTAGCCCTATCAGTATTTGGGCTAGATAGAGCCTCAAACACAACCTCACCATTCCCCCTAATCTTTGACCCCAGAAAAGAAGCAACTTTATTAGGAGAAGCCAGGCGCATTTGGCGCATTTGTCTAGCTAGAGAGAAGGCCTTGGAAAAAAGCCTAGATTGGCCCTAAAGTCTAATGAGAACAGGCATGTACCGCAAGTTAATGCATTGAATGAGGCGTTGCAGGCAGGAATCAATGGAGAGACGTAGCCGTAGGCCATCATCTTCCACCTTCCTCCTCCCCTGTTCCTTTTTTCTTTTGACCGTCAGCAAAACATTGACCCCAAAACCTGGAAATCGAACGCCCAAAAATCTTTTTAAAAAAAGCAAGCGAAAAGGTGTACAAATTCATCAGCAGAGCTCTCTTGTCCTTCTCAGCAATCAGTCCTAGCACAGGATGGACGTACCCAACAGCGACCGCATTGATAAAGACAAAATTGACTTCCATCATGCAATGCACACAAACGCCAATCGTATACGATGCTCCGTTCAACCGAACCCTTAATTTACTCGAAAATGAAAAATGATTACAGCCTAACGTATGACTTCACGATCATGGCCTCCTGGGGTCGTGGGTTTCCGGTTTCCTCCTTAAATTAATGCAAGAAACTCACCTAACGTCCCTCCTAAACCTCTGGTTTTCCACGGCTGTCGAGTGTCGAGTCAAACCTGAACTGCTTCATCTGCAGAGACGAACATGATGCCGTTGAAAAACTTGAAGTTCGGTCCGGCCTCGAGAGTGGGATCGAGCAAGAAAGCGTGATTGGATCGTGGGGTCTTGGACATCTTTTCGGAGGGACTAAAAGGGATCTCGTCGTGTCGAATTGCTGAATGAACGTTAACACGAAGCGTTTGGTTCCGGTTCGTTGATGTTGACCGACGACGGCGACGGTGCTGACGACGGGTGAATCTTGCTCTCTGCTCTGTTCCTGCTCAGCATTCTCTTCAGAGAACCGCCGAGGGTCGTCGCCGGTTGCTGGGATCGGGCGGCCGACGACGACGACGACGGCTGTAACTGCAAGGACGACGGGCTGCCCCCGACGTCGTCGTCGTCGTCGTCGTCGTTGCCGCCGCCGCCGTCGTGGACAATGTCGATCGCAATCTCGGTCAGACCCGAACCCGTCTCTTCTTGAACCGTTGCGTCCCCGCCTTCTTGCGCCGAGCCGTCCGAATTGGCATCCTCCGCCGCCGCCGCGAGCTTGTTCTTGTTCTCCGTCTCCTTGCGAGTATCAGCGACGACTGGCTCTCGGCAGATGGGGCAGCTCGCGCGGGAGCGGAGCCACGTGTCGATGCAGTCCACGTGGAAGCCGTGCCCGCATTCCGGCAGCCTCCGGCCGACGTCGTTCTCCTCGAAGCCGCCCAGGCAGACGACGCACTCCTCGTCCTTCTCCCCGCCGCCGCCGCCGCCGGGCCGCGCGACGAAGAAAGGGATGGACGAGATGGTGGAGGGGTCGAGGCCCTTGGACGCGGGGCGAGGCGGGGATGGCGAGGGGAGGTCGGCGTCGCGGGCGGAGAGGACGGCGGAGGAAGGAGGGGGGCGGAGCCGTCGTTGTCGGCGGCGGTGGGAGGAGGATGAGAGGAAGCACTTGGCGTAGAAGTGGAGGAGGAGGACGAAGAGGATGACGAGGAGGAGGGAGATGATGGCGGCGAGCATGACATTGCCGTCGTAGGAGAAGACGGTGTTCGCGAGGCGGCTCCCGCTCCCGCTCCGGCTCGCCGCCGCGGCGGAGGGGTCGGCCGGGGATGTGCTCGAAAAGCTCATCATGGTGTTCAGATAGAGAGCGATGGATGAGGAGGAGGGGGAGGACTACAAAAAAAGAAGATAACGTCGGAATCTTCTACGGCTACTAATGACTGGTGTGAGAGAGAGTGTGGGGAAGAGAACACTTACGTGAAAATGAAGTAGGTGTCGCCTTGCCCCTTGGACCTTTTTTTTTGTTTCTTTCTCGTAATCAATTTCGAGAATTACCGACCGATTCACCAAATCAATTTATGTAAGGAAGTGATTCTTATAGTATTCAATCTTCAATTAGGATCCGTCCCGACCCGCTTTGTCGGTCGATTTCGTGACACCCGCCTACGTACATTTCTGGCACCATCCAACGACGTCGACAACGAACCTACCGACTTATGTTACGTTATGGACATCAAGATCTGATTGGGGTTCGCACCGTTTGAAGGGCTCGATAGATATAATCATGCAACTGATACAGATGGTAAACAGAATCGGCCATTTGAGATATGCTCTCGATTAGACCTAAGTAGGTCGTTCGAAGGCTCCATCTCGGTCCTCGTCTGGACCTCGAAATTATCGGAATGTAAAATTTTCAGAGGGTATTCTCTTTCGTCGAGGAACATGGCCTGCGAGTGAGATGGCTTGAGTAGGGTTATGTTATGCCATTCGGGGGGGGACACGAAATGGCGCAACCGTTGGCAAAGGGAGGCTCGAGATTTAATGGGAGGAGAGGAGAGGAGAGGATGGTGCATGAGTGTGCGGACTCGAGAAGTCAAAAGGAGAGACTCATCGTCCGAGACACGCCCGAGAGAGAGGAAAATAATTAAGGGCGTGAAGGGGACGGCAAAGAAAGCAAAGAGGCATGTGGTTTTGTTTAATGTTTTTGCTGGTGTGTTGCAGGTAAGGGATCGAGGCCAAAAAACAAACACTCGAACCCAACCATATTATAATTAGGGTATAAGGCTTTGGAGAGGATGGTGCATGAGTGTGCGGACTCGAGAAGTCAAAAGGAGAGACTCAACGTCCGAGACACGCCCGAGAGAGAGGAAAATAAGGGCGTGAAGGGGACGGCAAGAAAGCAAAGAGGCATGTGGTTTTGTTTAATGTTTTTGCTGGTGTGTTGCAGGTAAGGGATCCCGAGGCCAAAAAACAAACACTCGAACCCAACCATATTATAATTAGGGTACAATGTCTCTGAGTCCATCCTTTGATTCAGCAATTCTGACCCCTTATACAAAGTTGGCGTCGTTGAGGATTGGACGGTCGTGTTTTTCTTTTATCTTATCTTATCGGTTGTCTTCGGTAAGTCGATGGGGACGCGATGGCATGGTATTAGGTGTGCTAGTCTTTCAGATCCGACGACCCGTGCTACATGCGCATTCCTAGCCTCGGGGCGTGCTTGAAGCTCGGTTTCAACCAATAGTCGAAGGTAAGGGCGGGGTTGGCTGCAGCGAGGGATTTATACAGTAAGGTTGATTGAAATCTGTTCAAACCAATTTCTTTCGCAAATGCTAACCGCATGAAACATGAGATTCGAATAAAATCCACACATAAATCATCCACTTAACTTCCGAGCAATAGAAATACACACCTAGATTTGTTAAAAATTCGCGTCTTCGGAGTAAACCACACTTGCAATTTCAAACCACAGTAAGAATTACCTCAGGAGTATGGTCAAGTAAGGCAAGAATATGCCATGGCAAGAGCAGCAAGCAAGCAAACCCAAAAAGCTCAGGGGAGTCGAACTCCCTCTTCAGGGGTCCCATGTGAATCTAGCCAGAAACACCCAAAAAGCCTTTTTATCTGTCTAACTTTTTCTTCTGACTGCTTCAATGGCAGGGCACAACTACCACCTCTTGTGCTGTGTGCCTTTACGCTTTGGGCTTGCGACACGATGTGAATGATTTATGGGCAAAATAAAAAGATAAGATATGTATAAAGAGATGGCTCGTAGTAGTAGTAATAGTACTGGTGGAGTGGAGTGGAGTGCTCGTGATCGTCCCATCTCTGAGCTTTGACCATTTCAGGCTTTCAGGAATCGGATCAGGGCGGGCACTCCTCTACTTGTAGGCTTGTAGCATTCTGTTCTTTGTCTCTGCCTCCCTCGCCCTTTCCCTTTCAATTTCAGATACCGTTACACTTTTTTTTCTTACTGCACATCAAATTGGATCATCCCAGCATGCCCGCTTGTGAGTTTAAACACAGGCGGAGATTAACACGCCGGGTTTTAAACCCTGTAGTCCGCAAGGGGTTTGGAGCATAAATCTCCTCGAGCAATTTGAGAAACTCAGTTAGCCTGGATGAAAGTTTCAGAGTGGGGAACTTGAATGGCTTTTGCAAAGGCAGTAGCTGATCTTTATTCGATTTGTTGAACATGAATCCACCACTGATGGATTTGCCATCTAGGGTTACGTGTAATTCATTGCATGTACATTTAAGGCATTGATTTCGATTGATTAACAATGGACTTATGCAAGAGTTTGCATTTTGTTGATGAATTGGCATGAGAATAATTGGAAATGGAAAAGTTCCTCAGTATCACCATGGTTACAGAAACTAGCCGAAAAGAACAAGTGACCTAACCTAACTAGTCCATCAGCTTGTATCTCTTCTCCTGGACCCCCGAGACTCCCATTTGTATCTCTATAATTGTGTGGAGCGGCACCTGAAGAAAGAATGGCCGATGCTATTAATGAGGAGTTATGCAAAGAACACATTGAAATGAACACATTACGTGGCCTAAGCTAAGATTTTACTGTCTCAACTGAACACCGAAACAGATTACCAAAAGATCCACCAAAAAGTCCATGAGCATAAACCAATCGCTTCAATTGATGTTAAACTTCCCACCTTTACCAAAACTCTTTTAAACTGAATAGCAAGAGCATTTAGCAAAGTCTCTCCTGGAATTGCTATAGCAATTAACCATACAGATGCATACATCCTTCATTTTAAGAAACAATCACATTTTTTATCCCTGCACTAGAACATACGTGCAGTCCCAACTTGATGGCATGCCACTGAAGACGAAATTAGCTTCCAAGAAAATGAGCTTTACCTCAATATGTGGGATTTCCTTCAGAGGCCTGTCCGCAAAATAAGCATATAATGCCCTCAACACAGCCTGCAAATAAAGCAATGAATTATCTTCTGACCACCACTTGGCAAGCAAAAAATCTCAACTTCAGCGACACGAGTATAACCTGATGAGAGATGACTACCACGGGTCCTCTCTGTCTTTCAAGCTCAATAATCACCGGCTCTAGCCTGCAAAAGTTATTTGTATCAGCAAGAGGAAGAGTTACTTCTGCGCCCAGATGATGCATCAGAGACCCCCTATAACTTCAAATATTTATTGAATCCATGATTAGGTAAGTTCATAGACTGTAAACCTTTGAATAACATCCAGATAAGATTCTCCGCGAGGATATCTATATCTCAGCTTGTCTTTCTTACGTGCCCTGTATTGTAGCAAGAGGACATAAGATTTTGTATTATATATGTCGTCTCGTAAAGGATTCCACAAACAAGAAAAGAGAATGAAGTACATCAGCGGGAAAATGAAACTGCAACATACTCATATTCCTCGGGCATATTTTTCTTTATCTCTTCATAAGTCATTCCATCACATACTCCAGCATTTATTTCGTCCAGCGCACGCCACTGTATCTGCAGTAGTAGAGAACTTCCGTCACTAATTAGAAACCTTGACAACGTATGAAGAAAGCATGGAGGACCGCACCCATAAAATCACAAACCTTGGGGAACCCAATAATTGGACTAGCAGTCAGGATACTTCTCTGCAGAGTGCTTGTCCATATCTGGTCCAAAGAATATCATGATAAGAACACAATAGCAACCACCATATACACCCCAAAAAAGTATACAAATGAAAGGATGACCTCAAAAAAGTTCACTTCTTTCAAAGTACAACCAAGGTAGTAATTTGACTTTATTCACTGAAGTATGAACAAAGGATAGAGGAAAGCCAATTTTAGCCAGTGACAGGATTGGCACTGCCATCAGTTTTGACGTCAAACAAATTTACATGAGACCTCATTCGCAAGCTAACTTTTCCTTTTTGACCAAACAAAGGAATTCATTGATGATATGAATCCATCATCAAATTTAGATTCTTTGGGAGATTAAATGTTTAACCCAAAAATTAGATTTGATATAGATTGTGCAAGATGGAACACTTATTATGCATGTCACTGAAGCTTACGGAAGCTGCTCTTTCAGACTTCAGTCGCTTCTCGACGAAGTTAGACAGTTTCTTTGCATAGAGTTCCCCAGAGTCACTGCATATAAACTAGAAGTATTATGCTATGAGAAGTGTAATCAAAAGATCAATTTATCATCACAAATCGCATGCTAAAAGATAAAGGTAATATAGAACCATGGAGTATGGACTTCATTATGGGACAGAACCCACAAATGACTTATAGATGATACTACCACTTATAGTAGGACAAAAGTAATCAGCCATACACAAACAAGATATTGTAGCAAGAAGTGGTTTACTGACCCACCATTACAATGATGCAAGCAACATCAAAACAGAATCATTTTCTTAAGAGTGAGGACGGTAACTGCTTTCATGGAAATAAAAATGTAATGTCAAAGCACCCATTAAGATATCATTGATTATTTGGAGTGCGTCTCATAATATGATTTTGATCAAGCGATCATCTAAGTAAATTGTCCCTGCCATGCTGGTCTGCTTATCCACCGAAGTGGTAGCTGAAATTGGTATTACCTTCTCGGGTTTTGGCTGGAATTTCTTGGGCCATGCCTTATTTGGCAATGGGATGTAATCAAAAGTTGAAAATGGTACAAGGGATGTCATCTTATAAAAGACTGTGGAACTAGAACAGCATGTGTTGCCATGAAAATTAATGCATAACATTAGCAGATAAAGTTATTGGCATTACTCTTGTTTCTAAGTCACATTAGACTACATTATAAGAACTAGTTCTTCCATTCTTAAGAGGCTTTTCCAAGCAGAACAAAAGTGAAGAAAACAGATCATTCAGTCAGGGAATGAATGACAAGTGACAAGAAAAGGTCCATGACAGGCTTTACAAAGATGCAAACCATATATCTCCTACCTGATTCAACCTTCTCGAAACAACAAAATAACTTCGTCCAGAATTAGCCAACCAAAATGCACTGTCATGATCACTAGCAAAACATACCTTATCACAGTATCACCGCCTATTCTGCCTCTCACATTATCCATACTCTCCCCATGCCTGGTTAGTAGGATAGGGCGGGGCGTGAGATGTGTGTTGACCTGGAATAGCAATTTAAGAACTATCTCATCAGCACAACCATCCAGTAAGGAAGACACTATTGGGGACAAAGAGATGCACAGATATCAGTATAGCGTGATCTTCGTATTTGATGCGGGAATTCCACTTATACAATCAGTCTCAAAGTAAGTTTCAGACAGCATACAATTGACCCAAACAAGAATAAAATAGTCACACTATTAATCTACTTTTACTCTTCGAACTTCAAACAATATGTACAGATATTTTATGACGAGAACAGTGGCAACCACGAAACCAATCAATTGTTGGCATGATACGTTGTGAAGAGGTAGAAACAAAAGCAGTACAGATTTCATACGAGTACATACCAAGAAGAAAACAATCCGTCCAGGCAGATAGCCACTGATATTGTTCACCTGAGTCAAGGACAAACATACTTTCAATTACTCAAGACAAAATGATCATAACCACAGGATAAATGGCTTTTCTGCAAAGATTAACTAATCATGATTTGATGCAAACCAACAACTTTGAGTCAGTTATAGAAGAAATCGATATTTACAAACAAACAATAGGAGCTAATAATATGGTCCCATGCACATACTGCAGATAGACATATGTGCCCCTTCACTGCCAGCAGCAGCCGCAACCAGCTGTTCCCCTTCTCTCAAACAACCACCCCCTCCCAAGGAAAAAAGTAAAAAAAAAAAGAAGAAGAAAACGAACAGAAATCGTTCGACGAAAAGCTAATTATAGTTGTCAGAGTTACAACTTAACAAGCATCCAGCCAGCCAGCCAACCCCATCCACTAGAATTAGACAAGAGCGTTGACATTGCAGAAGATCGATCTTCACATATCAGTGATGATATTAGAAACCTTTTTGACAGTGTGTAAGATTGCTTTCCATTTCCAAGCTCAAGAAACTTTCAAGACATCTTATATTTGAAAATATAAAACCACCACGATCTCCGTCTATATGACTTGCTTGTTTGAATTACCAGCGCTCAACCATGTATCAGAAAAACCACGAACAAAGAGCCATCTATCTAAGCATTTGTCTACTTCCAATCACAGGATAAGAAGCCGAGCCACAACATGGATAAAACAGAAGTAACGACATATTAGCCTAAAATAAATGTGTAACTAACTGCATCTTTGAATTTCAGAAGAATGGAAAGTTAGACTATCTTACTTGTATTATTCCACCTTGTCCACTAACCATGTCAATCATCTTGATATAAGATCCCTCCTCCACCGGTTCATAAACCTAGTGATATTTGCATCACCGCAGATCATTAATAATCATAAATTCACCATAACGAATCTGACCAGTAGCAACTGCTAGACAATAGAGAAGCTACTTTTTCATAATTGGCTAATCGAATTTTGAAGTCACGTAATCCAGCTTCATAATCTGGCCTGCAAAAGGATGCCAGTGGTAAGTCCAGAATTTCCCTTACATTTGAAATGGTAGTAATTCCAGAAAGCATACATACTCTTCAGCATAGTCAGGACTCTGTTGAATTTTAAGCCGTATATTTCGTTCAATAATGCTCTCATCATTGCATATTGTTTCCAGAAAAATAATCTGCCAGAAAGAAGTAATCAGGCAAAAAATTAGCATCCACCAATTGGAAGACAGCAACCAGATCGGTCTTTAACAACATCATGTAAGGACATTCAAACTGAACGAACAAGCAAAAAAACTCATATAGTAAATGTTTCTAGGACAATCATTATTCTATAAGCAGTCAAAGCCTTTGTACCGATACAGTATCAAAACCATTTGTTTCTTCTCACCCCCTTCTTTTTAAGGGATAGAAGTCTGTAAGTCACTGATCCAAATACAAGATTGTTTCGAGTCTTTCTTCAAGGATCTGAATCTGTATATAAACTCAAGTATTTTCAGAGAGAAATATAAAAGTGGAAATAATAATTGCAACAATAATGATGCGGCAAGTAATAAAGTTGGTTTGCATCATCTTATGGGAATATTATGCATGCCAATCTGTCTATGAGTCTCTCACCTAAGAATCAACCTTCAACTCTAGAACCCATATGGATACCAGGCATAAATCACTAATAGAAGGTCTGTCTGTAATAAATACAAATAGGTTAATTTTTTGGTGTGTAATCCAGCTTTACTCTTCTTTTCTAGGAGCTGCTCCTCCATGCTGTGGCCGTGGAGGCGGGGAAGCTTCCAACGCTACCCAATATGCCTTCTTTAGTGAAAAAATTATCCCTAGAGTAGAGTCTAAGAGGAAAAGGGTCAACTCTTGGTTGGAGTTGGTGTATCGACATCAACACGCCCGATCTCTGGCAGAGGGGTTGAAATTGACAAGAAGGAAATCCAGGGCAAACGACCAGCAGGCCTTCAGCTTTTCTGAATTTAGAGACCAAAGGTCTTGTGCGATCAATCCGGCAGAACGTCAATATCAATTTATGCCTAATTGCTCCACATTGCCAATTGATTTTGGGTAGCTATATCGAGATCAGAAGCGCTCATGGGGTTGCTTGACCGTGATCTGGATATTAGGATGAGGATAAGCTTTGGTTGAGAGCCGAAGGAGTTCGGCTAAGCCGGAAAGATAGATCAAGTTTAGCCTCTTTATCCTCTCTTCTTAGTGACATAAAAGTGAATATTTTGAGTCAACGCAAGCAACTTCTACAAGTCTGGCAACCCATTTTTAACGGAGGCATGCATTAAATTTGTAAACTCATAATAGACATTTATATCAAAGTACAATTCTGGGCACCTAACGTCAACATTGTCCTCTTCCTGTGAACAAGATTCATTCACTGTAAAAATTTTCATAGTGGAAAAATTCTTATGTATCCGCCAGAATATGGGCCTTGTACCTTGCATTTTCCTTCAGCCATTTTCATCAGCATATTTCTCCTTCTCCTGGTACTGTTTGTTGCATCAAATATCCCTACCTGAGATTAAAGAACAAATGGAAAAATCAGGAAGAAGAAGAAGAATAAATCAGAGTGGGTTCAGCAAGATCTGATCCAGATGGACTGACCTGACCTCCTTCCTGCATCCAGGATATCATATCTTCCATTGCCAGGGCTGCCACCTAGTACGTGTAAGTCAGGACAGAAAGTAAGAAAATTTGTTGACATTACTGGTCTCCAAAATCAAGTTTCACGATAGATGACTCCCATAAGTTAGAACAACCCAAAGTCAGCATGACGGAGGACAAAGAAGAGAAAAGGAAAAGGAACATCTTCACTTCCTGCATACTTATAGACCAATTCAAACCATACAGCTTCGCATTGGGCAACGGCTGTTTCTAAACCGAGAGAAAGTATTTTACGTGGCAGTTACACCACATGTCACCGGTTAGAATTCACAGTATTTCATATTCAAAGATAGAATTTGCTATTTACTGCAACACATATTCGTAGTGTTAAATTGTAATTGGCTTGCTTCTCCACAACAATAATGAAATGGACACATAAGTACTCTCTCCTAAACCACACAGTCAATGGTGTCAACTCACAGCAATTTAATCTTCTTTTATTGCTTCCCCTGCCCGCTTTTCCTTTTCCAATGACTCTCAAGAATGAGGATGCATGATATTATTTACCATTTTGCTACTAAAAGCTGTGGGGAGGTTTGTCTGCCGCCGCAGCAAGATTTTAGGACATGCAAAGGGAACATGAGTTCTCGATTTTTAAACTATATTGTTATAAGGAGCACCAAAACCATACAGAATCCACGACGGAGTCAGCTTCTTTTAACTAGAGGTCCTGCAGTAACCACAAGCTCTAAGTAGTGACTGAGCAGGTGACTCTGCAAACTGCACCGTCCACTATCACAGAACCCAAACAGGTCCAGTGGCAGTGGACGGTGCAGATTACAAATTCAAGACTAATGGGACCATGCTTAGCACTTTTCAACTACTGAAACTTAACTTTGGACAAGGCATCATTACCTCAAATTGTTCAACAATGTCAGGGACAGAAAATTACTAGTTACTTGTCAAATACAATTCTAGTGCAGACAATCACCTCATTGCGTGCCTCTACACCTTCTTCATTGTCACCACGAAAGAAATCTGCAGACTGCAGCAAGAAACACATAATTCAATAAAGCTGTTAGTACCCCAATACACGACATGACCAGAAAAATTTCAATCTGATCAACAGGACCAGCTTCTGTAGTAATACTTTATGTGCCATCCAATTAGCAAGAGTCGGTCACATCTTTTCACAATGGCTATGTTCAGCTTTTACAGAATGTAAAAGACCTTCTGATTGCCATTTCCCACTGAACACTATGAAGTTAAAGGGCATAAACTGCTACCTGATATCTAAGCTGACTATATGATGAGCCATAAAGTAAAGAAGACATATAGGCAAAGAGGGATCAGACAACCTAGTGCATATGTTAATTCAGCTCATTGTCAGCAGCAAAAGCAATTCTCTGTGTAATAGGAAGAATCATCATTGAATAAAACCAAGACTAAAGCAAACATGCATAGTAAATCGAAGCTTACCTGATTAGACCCATGCTTGAGGCGCCGATACTGTGAAAATGACAATAAAAGGAGTAACTCATCAAAGTTAGAGATCTGGGACCATTGAATAAACAGTTGTAACAGTAAGTTATACCTTTCCAACATTGAAGTGCTTAGTATCATGGCCCAACCAACGAAGATATCGAGTAAGTTTTGCTGCAGTAAAAGTCTTACCTCGAGCTGGCAAGCCGACCTGAAGTATAAGGAACTCATAAGAAAAATTTCCATCAAAAAGCTTCTGTACTGCTTCACGGAGAATTTGCAAAGTAGATAGAATCTTCTACAACTTATGAAGATTACTTTTGGCCAAAGTGGTGAGTCTTGGTAAATATGCCAATCTATGAAAATTAAAAAGCAAGTCATGTGAGGAGACAATAATAACCTCTGATTGAAAAAGAAACCATAATTAGATTTATGGGGCAAAGTGAAGCAGAAATATAAACTCAAGGTGACAAACTAAGACAAATTAATCTCAAGAGAGCAAAGTATATCTGACATAAAACTTTAGGGGCAAACCATAACTCTCCCATTTATAAAATTCAAAACCAGTACTAAGTAGTAGACACAAATTAAAAGGACTGTAACTAGATGAGTGGTTTGAAGCCATCTTAGAGTCTATCAGGTAAAGTAAAAAACATAGCATTCAGCCATTATCCCCATCAACTACATAAACATGTGGATGGTGCATTTACATTAATCAGTGATGTAACTAATTCTTTTCTGAAAGAAATTACCAGGACAATCGCTAAATGTCTATCTTCCTTTGGCCCAAGCATCTGATCAGCTACGGCTGCAGCAGCAACAGCTCCAGCAGCTGCCGGCATTGGATTCTAGATGATAGGAGATGAACTTGAGAAATTCCACCAGAAAAAACTCATGGTATAATAATCAAGATATCGATCTAACAAAACCTTGGTCTCTGTATTCAATTTAAGATCAAAACTGAAGGTAGTTGAACTTGCTGATTTGACTAATCTGGGAGATCCAACTCCTCGATCGACAAAGAGTCCCCGATGACTATCCTGCTTTTGTAAAGGGGAAAAAGTTCCAACGGACTTCGATTCAACCATGCCAGAACCAGAATACACCTTAGCTGGATCTGGGACAACTATCTCCATCTCCTAGCAAAATCAAAGTAGAAAATAAGAACTAAAAGAACAGGAATTTTACGAGTGCAATTCCACTAAAGCAGTCACTACACGGACAGAGAAAATGCAAATGGGTTTATCGTGATGCCAAAAAGTACAGCCAACTAATTGATCTGTGCTCAAGCAAATAAATTTGCAGCAAATGCAATAAGAACTAACGTTTCCAAAATACGCCTGATACACATATAATTATCACGGTGGCAGACAGATCAATAGTTCGATACAATTAAGACAAGGAGTCAAATTATACATTGATGGAGTAACAAAGTTTCCAACCACGAGGATACAAGCTAAGTTACGAGATGAACCTTTATAGGTGCAGGCCGATCAACAGAAACACCACTATCCTTGAAGGAATGTGAAGGAATGACTGAACCATCAGAATTAGAAAAAACACCAGAACGGGTTAACGATCTTGGAGTCTCTGTCATGTTAGCAGCATAAACTAAACCAGAGTTCGTGGAAGTTGATGGAGCTGGGACAACATAATGTTCAAGATCAAGCTCCAAACTAACTGAAGATCCATTCTGGAAAAAAAAAATAAAGAGCAGAGTAAAGATAAACTTAGATGATTCCAACAAGAATCCAAACTAGCACAGTCGAACTACGAATCCACCCTAATGTGTATTTTCAGCAAGTCGAAATATCCCCCATTGTGGCAAATCTTGAGGACAACAACTAGTTGGATACTGCTAGACATCATGGACAGGACAAGAGATCAGCGATCCTTTCATTAGGTTTTCAACCATCATAGGTAAAAGCATAGACACGAAAATTATTATATATAATATCATTTCTATCAAAAATAACCTCTCATGCAGCAACCAGAGAACGTGTCTGAAACAAAGTTGTACTGTTCAATAATTTAGCAATTTCCAAATTTAATCACCTGTCTTGATATGCGGGCTAGCAAAATCTCGTGTGAACTGAATCAAATGAAGGTATTATTAGATGACTATCTAAAAATATGGAACAAATATCCGCAGGTCATCCCATCTTGATGTAATTGATTCGCAGGTTATTCAGATGGAGGATAAGAAAGGTCAAGTTATGTTTCCAAAAATCAGCGAAATATAGTTTGAGGAAGCATATGTACCTCGATACCCGTCTCAGGCACTGAATTAATACTAACATCCGGGATCCCACGAACAGTTGAAGGCTGGAGATTCTCCTGATAGGCTCTCCAACTGGCAGCAAGATCAAATGGAGATACCCTATCGGCTTTAATGAAAACCGGGTATTCAAGGACCTCATCAGCACTAATCCTGAAAATCGCCAGCCTCGTGTCCCCTTGTAAGTGACCCCTAGTGAGGAGCCGGTTCGGACCTTCCTCGACTATAGCAGGTGCACTGCTGTATTTTGGCTTCAAAAGGAACTTGAAATCCAGGGTCTCTATTATTAGGATGAAATGCAAAAATCATAATAGGAAATATAAGAGTCAATGCTCTCCTCTGCAAGCACCTAAACTGACAAAGTTAGCACCTTTTCGCCTTAAAATCACAAAGTTAAGGTAACATTGAAAAAAAAGAAGTACTGAAGCTTCCCATTTGAGGAAAACAAGTACTGAAAACTAAAAAAAAAAAAAGGGTGTCACCAAACCAAAAGCGGGAGCAAGTAAATAGCATTGTTGCAATAGAAACATGACATGAAATTGCACCCCAGTTTCTTTCCTCAAGGAACAAAATTTAGGGAAAACGAAACCAGAAGATGAACGCACGAAGATACCGTGATTGGGAGGAACAACAAAACTCAGTTCCCAAGTTGATGTAGATTCGCGCTCCATCGACAGCTGGAGATTATCCCAGAAGAAAGAAGGAACAAAAGAACCCATCAAAAACAGAGAAATGATCGTTGCGATACTAAATCAAGAACGAGAAAGACAAGAACATTACGGCTTTGGAAGAATCCCAGGAGCCGACGAGAGGGACGGAGCCGTAGACGTGAGGGATGAGCTCGCCGCCCTTGAGCTTGTACTTCTCCATCTTGAGCGAGACGTAGAGCTGCTGGTCCTCCCTCTCCTCGCCGCCGTGCGACTCGCCGTCGCCGTCCGCGTTCTTCGACGACCCCGTCCCCATTGCGGAAGGGGAATTTCTGAGGAAATCCCGCACGCCCTTCTGGATAAGTCTTCCCCCCTCCACTGATTATAATATATAGATATATACGCGCAAAGCGGCGAAGGAGCGAGCAAAAAGGGGGCGAAATGGGGGAAGGACCAGAATGACAAAACAGGTGCAAGATTCGATGCGCCCCGCTCGTGCCTGGATGAGTGGATAGATTGGTAGGGAACGAGCGATGGAGAGAGAAGCGAGAGAGTTGGCGCCTTCTTTGTTGGCGTCTGCGTGCGCTTTCATGCGCCTTCCAAGCGTTTGCGAAAATGCTCGTTTGGGGAGGGCTTATATTCTGCGGGTGGGACCAAGGCCACGAAGCGGGGTGACCTACCCTTTTATCCCAACTACCCCATTGGTGGATTCAGGGATGAGAAAGTTTATAAATTTCGTGTGGCGCTCGGTCTCAGTTTACTTGAATGTCATCGGCAATTTGTCTCGCTGAAAAATCAGACGTGGCATTAATTTGTTACATAACGTCTGGCGTGGCTCGCCGGCAAGATAAAATCAGCCAATTAAAAATTAAACGAGGTCGTTTAGAGCAAAATTCTGTCTGAGTTGACAAAGTAGGTGCCGAATCCTAACTTTGCTTCCTACCAGAAATTGGGGTTCTCGGAGCAAGTGAGGGAGAGGGAGAGGAACATCCATTGGGAAGAATCAATCCTAACTCAAAAGGAGATTCTCTTACGCATTCTCTTTTAGGAGTCGCCATCAGCATTTTTATCATATCAAACGGATTTTGGACTCTCGAAGGAAGTGCAAGGATAAAGAAGAGAGAGTGACAACCGACGATGGCGGAGGAGCGCCGTCGAAGTTGCCGGGCTATGCTTCCAAGCCAAAGCAAGTGAGAAGGAGAGAGCGAGAATGATTTAAAAAGGGGGGGGAAAAATTTAAAATAAAAAAAAATATAAAAAAAAAAAAAAAAAAAAAAAAAAAAAAAAAAAAAAAAAAAAAAAAAAAAAAAAAAAAAAAAAAAAAAAAAAAAAAAAAAAAAGAGTGATCCATAGAAGGTGAGGGGATCCAAAAAATTCATCAAAATTCATAAAAATATTATAATTTTCAAAATAAAAAATTAATTAATGAATTTTTATTTCAAAAAAATCAAAAAATCAAAAATTTCAAAAACTTCATAAAATGATTTAAAATTTGTGGATCTTTTAGTGAAATTTAAATTTTTTAGGTGCCCAAAAAATCAAAAAAATCAAAAATTTCAAAAGCTTGAGAATAAAGAATTACATTTGAGTGAATTAAATTTTTAAGGTGAAAAATTCAAAAACTAAAAAAAGCTTACGAATGGTTTAGAATACGTAGCCGACTTTGAGTGAATAATTTTTGGAAGTGAAAAAAAAAGCAAAAATCAAAAATTTCAAAACTTCCAGAATGACTTAGAATCTCTACACCCACTTTGATTGAAATTTAATTTTTTTAGGTGCCCAAATGGTATTTTTTAATTTTTTTAATTTTTTAATTTTTTTTTCGGCACCTAAAGAAAATTAAATTTTACTCAAAGTGGATGGCCACATGTATTCTAAGCCATTCTATGAAGTTTTGAAATTTTGATTTTGCTTTTTTTTTTATTTTTTCGGCACCTAAAAAAATAAAATTTCGCTCAAAGTGGTGGCGCAAGTATTTTAAAGCGATTACATTGAAATTTTGAAATTTTTGCTTATTTTTATTTTTTTCACTCCAAAAAAAAATTAAATTTCGCTCAAAGTGGGTGGCCACGAATTATTTAAGTCATTACATGAAGTTTTGAAGTTTTTGTTTTTTTGCTTTTTCTACGCACCAAAAAATTTAAATTTTCACTCAAAGTGGATGGCAGGTATTTTAAGCAATTCTGTGAAGTTTTGAAATTTTTATTTTCTGCTTTTTTTAATTTTTTCGGCACCTAAAAAAAATTAAATTTGCATTTCAAGTGGGTGGCCGGGTATTAATGCCATTACGTGAAGTTTTGAAATTTTTATTTTTGGCCTAAAAAATTTAAATTTCGCTCAAAGTGGGTGGCACGGGTATTCCTAAGCCATTTGTGAAGTTTTGAAATTTTTATTTTTCGGCACTTAAAAAATTTAAATTTCGCTCAAAGTGGATGACAAGTATTAGCAGTTACGTGAAGTTTTGAAATTTTTTATTTTTTGCTTTTTTAATTTTTTCGGCACCTAAAAAAAATTAAATTTATTCAAGTGGGTGGCGCAAGTATTAAGGCATTCTGTGAAATTTTTAAATTTTAGATTTTTTATTATTTTTAATTTTTTTTGCATCTAAAAAAAATTAAATTTCGGTTATGAAAGTGGGTGGCCAAGGTATTCTAAGCCATTTTGTGAAATTTTGAAATTTTTTTTTTTTCGGCACCTAAAAAATATTTAAATTTCGCTCAAAGTGGGTATGCAGTTCTAAACCGATTACGTGAAGTTTTGAAATTTTTGATTTTTCTTTTTTTCTGGCTTGATCGTTTCTTGAGATGAACATGTGTTTTGAAGAAAGAGTTCTCTAAAAAATATATTATTTGATTGAGTTACCAATATTTATACAACTGATTTGAAATTACCACCTACCTTGATAATTTACGTTTACCACCACTTATTTGCGAATGTAATCAGCATTTTAAAGTCATCAACTCTCATTTGAGTTCACCTACTATCTAGTTGGTTGTAACGTCAACATGTTGGCAAGCTCCCTAAACAAATGTTGGTAAAATTATTTTTGGAATAAATAATCAAATAAAAGTTGGTAATTTAATGTAAAAGTTAGAAATCTATGTATTGAAAACTAAAGAAAGTTGGTAGCTAAGGCTTGTTTAGTAAAACTGAAAATCAAATGTTGAAATCTATGTATTGAAAATTAAGTGTTGATAATGGTAAGTGTTGAGAACATAGATAAAAAGTAATTTTGAAATAATAACAGAAAATTATTAGATGAATGTTGGTAGGCCATGGTATTTTTCGTTTTGCTTTTCATTTTTGGGGTTTTTTTTATAGGACACCCCTTGACACCTCGGCCCGCCGCATCGATGTCATGTATCCACGACAAATATAAAAAAGTGTTACATCAATATTTTCCGTCACTAAAATTGGATGAAATTCACGGAAAAAAAAAGTATTTAATTGCTCAGACCAAATTTTAGGACTAGATTGTACCATTTAAAAGTCTTGAGACCCGATCGCACCACCCATTAACTGTTTGATGGTGGAAATACAAATGTCAGACATCTAGGTCCTGATGCCTGTATATGAATGTTGTGGACCGTGGATGGATCAAGAGCAATAATCTTCTTGTCACATGTAAAATTTTGTGAAACTACTGCCAATTATTGTTGAATGTATAGTTTATTATTTAAATATTCTAATGTCGGCTCTAGATTCGTCTTGCCATTATAATGTGGTAATTGGCATGCAAATACACATCACATTTCTTTCATGACTAAGCTAAAATGATGCGTTCATGAAGTTCAACGAGCACATCAAGGGCAAAGTGAACAAACTTTGCGGAGTTGACATGAGGAATTTCGAACCGAGTCGTTGACACGTTCATGACCCGGTAGATGCTCCGGAGGGTCTGGTTTAGACCGTAAAACAGTGGCTCGAGCCTCATCGATCCATGCAAAGCTGCTCTGGCGAGCAGGGTGGTCATCGTGCAGCCGACACAAGGTTGATGTGGCGAAAACCAGAGGAGTTCGAGGACGCACGTGCACTGCAAGAGGCGGACAATGGCCTGCAGCATACGGGTCAAAAACCATGGTGGCATTTTGAATCGATGAGGAGGTCACCGGGGTAAGAACCAACAAGCCGATCTATGCAATGAGCCTATAGTTGTTCTGCTTTGGCGGTGACATGGGTGATTAGAATCGCCCGCGCCGAGTCGAGCCAACCAAATTCATTGGCTAACTCTTTTCTTTCGATAAAACAAAGAGACGGATTAAATATCAGAGCAAGGAACAGGAATTCCCGAATGCAACAAGCAACAAACAACAAACAGAAGCTAAAACAACAGACAACTGCTGTCCTTTCATTAACGTGCTTTATGAGCCGTTCTTCGCCGAACTGGTCAAGGATGAGGACCCAGCAACAGCTTTGCCACCTTCCCGAATGCGCAAAATTCCAGACTTGTGATGAGGAAGGTGGATGAACCTTTCGGAGTTTGGTGTGCGAGTCCTATTTTGGAGAAACCGTATATGCTTTTTGCTCTTTGCAGGCATTTGCATCAGAACCCTCCCTTAGCATTACTTAAGTTCTTGCGGGTGTAAAAGCATCAGAGATACAAGGAGAAGGCCACCACCCACTAAAAGGCCCCATGCATATTCGAATCTCAGCTAGCAGGTATGGCTAAAACAATGAGGCACGTTTTCTAAGCACATGGTATCTAATAGGGGTACGCCTTATTCTCCTATGAAGCCCTGACTCTGCCCTTCTCTCTCTCATGAACCTCCATGAGGGCCGACTACTTAAGCATCGGAGGGCTCTAACGGGAGAAAACTCTGGGGTACTTTTTGCAGTTTCTCTCTGCCCTTGGACTTGGGGTTGCTAACCGTGGATCGCGCGGATTTCAGCAACAATAATGCCCAAAGATAGACTCACAATGCATTGGATGTTATCAAATGCCATATGATTAGTACTGCAACATATGATTAGTACTGCAATGTGATTGCAATGGCTAACTAAATCCCTCAAAACTAAAATCTACAGAAACAAGTAAAGAAAGTTATACTGCCTTCCACTCATAAACAGCTTCACAGCTTATACGTGAGATATGGGATGGAAATATGAGGTAACTCTTCATTTAGCTTTACGACTATAGGGTATAACTTGATATGGCATGTTGGCTAATGTTCATTATTAAATAGAATTCTGGTGTTTCATATGATTATATATAAAAACCGAGTACGCCATATCCATTTTATCACGATTGAGAACATTTACGATCGATATTTCTCTTTAAGTGTTGCACTCGCTCTTCGACTCTCTCTAGTCTGTGTCCTGCATCAGTGGTATAATAGTAACGGTTTTCTTCATCAGTAGGGCCGACTAACCAAGAGATGATGGACTGCTAGAGAGTCTTTATCAAGAGCATTGACTAAAGAGATTCCTTAAGCGTAATGACGCTTGCAACTATTGCTAACCAATATCATCCTCTGACTTCAGCAATCTGGACGTGACTCAAAAGTTTTGGCAATGAAATCGTAATTCCCTCATATTGGTGACCGACAACACGATCCATCTATTCTATATTCCTATTACATGGAATCCTCTTCATCTGGAGTCCGCGGTTACCCAATATGCACGCCAATTCTGTTTAAGATATAGGACAACGACCTTGTGATATAGACTCAAGCTCTGTTGTGGTTACTTGTATCTAGCATGATTGACTAATATGCATTCAACTAGCAGTCTCAGTGTGACTGACTCATTCATGTTAATCGCATAATCGTTTAAATGTGCCCAGTGAAACCACTCTGATTGTCCAGATTTTTACTGATGTAAGATCTAAAAAAATGAGGCTTACCTAACATTAGATGAATCGATTGTCCTCTCTGCCAGATGATATTTGTCCTGACAGAAGATTTGACACAGAACTTATCCCAACTGTTGTTTCATCAGATAAGCTCATTCCTATCTGGATTTTCACCAGTAGTGTATAAAAGATATGAGATGGTTTGAGTGCATACAATAGCTATAGCGAGTGGCTCTAAAAGGTTTTCGTTTAACCGTTTTTCGAACCAAAGAAAAATGAAAAGACTGGAAAATTTTCTATACGAATAGCCTATATAGTGGTCCTGACCTGACCAACCACACAAGATTACAAGTCTGTGGCCATATTTAGTTGTTTCTGATAACCCAAGCCAACCTTCTTCAGTAGTTCAAAGGCACCTATGGTTTCGTCGTCAAAACCACCTGCAAACTGAATTGTCGAAACTTAGATACGCCCATATGTATAGAAAAGAAAAGTGTCTTTTCGGTGCTTAGTTTACCTGGTGCACTCGGAAAGCAAAGCGAACCCCTTGAAGCATAAGGTTGTCCTCTTGCGAGCACTCACTAGAGCGCATTTCTCTAGCTATCCTCTTCATGTATTCCTTCGCCAGTCTCAGTGAGCTTAGCTTCATCTGCAAGAGAATTGAGAAGCACCTCAAGTGTGCTCTAACTATAGTGAAGTGACAATTTCGGTGTGTATCATTTTCTGTAGTAAGATTGACAAACTTGGAAGCTCTTTTAGGTGATTGGGTCAGTGATTCGAACTAGCAGCCTACTTGAAGTTGGGATCATAAGTCGTGTTGCGACAATATTTTGCCTAGTTTTTCCTGTTCAAAAGCTGCCTACCTGACCGATCAGTCCCGTGTCCAGCATCCATTGCCAAGGAATCTGGAGATCTCTGTATTTCTTACTCGTGCTCTCTCTCATCCTCTCCACGTTGTTAATACTTTGCTCCAACCTGGAAATGTGAAATTAGAATCGCACAATCAATAAACAACTTCCTCAACGGACACATGGAAAAGATGATAAATTTTTATACATGCTCGCCTGTCTTGCAATGCTTGCATCCGTCTCAGGGCTGGGATGAGGGGCTCTTTGGGATTGTCCTGGAACGAAGAAACTTCGGATTCTAAGTTCCTCAAGTCCCGATAGCTAAAAGCAGCTTCCCTCATGGCATCTGCTTTTCTTTCAGGCCAATGCGGAAAATGCTTCAGGACCGCCCTCTCGTCGACCAGGGACGACAGTTCTTCATCCAGCCACTTGACAAATGCCTCCACGTCGGTCATATCTTTGAAGGCTGCCGATTCCACTTCCTTGATTAGGAAATTGATGAATTGCCCCTGTCTCTCCACGTCGGATTTAATCTGTCCACAACTATGTGTTTTGAGCCAAAGTCGGTAATTGTCAAATACTGTTACATACAAAAAGTTAGCTGCTAAAACTTACAGCCGAGAGATAAGAAGAGCGATTCTCGATCTCTCCGATCATGTTCTTAGTGAATGTGACTGCGGGTACTCCTGTTGGGTTGGATTTGTTCTCCATCCGTGCATCTTTCCTCGTCAGCGCACGATACAGCTCCACCACTTCCGGCACACGGCGAACTGCTCGGATCCCTGAAAGCGATCTTGATGGCGGCGGGGGCGGGGGCGGTGCTGGAGCCGATGGCAACTTTTTCCCATTCTCATCCTTAAAGGAAGCAAGATTAGCATTAGGCTTCGGTGGCGGAACTGGGATCCTTTCTTCTCTTTCCTTTTTAGCTGCAAAAGCTAGTCTCGGAGATAAGTTCTCGGCAGGCGAATTGTGTTCCGCTATCTTAGCAGTCGGTTTCTGCAGAGACACATTTTCGCTCTCTAGTGAGTTCTGTATCTTCTTCCAGAGAAGGGACTTCCTTTCGTTGTCGTGCGCCTTGAGGGAGCTTATCTGTGACTTTAGGCGCGCCGCTTCATGCCTCAGCTCCTGATTTTCTTTCTCCAGGGAGACATTCCTTGCCAGACAAGCTTCAAGTTGTATCCTGAGCAAGGCGATCTCTGAGTCATCATCTTCTCGTGGCATTTTCTCTCCGTCGTCTTTTTTCGCCTTTAGAAGAGGCAGGACCAGTGACATTTCAGGACCTCTACCTTATATGTAGCCTTATTTCTCAAGTAAGGGATGTTTCACCGAATGGTGAAGGAGCAATGCTCGTTTACAACACTGCCCCTCAATGCGGTGGCAATGGCAGTCGGGCCACCCGAAGGCTAGTGTTGCAGACAAGGTTGTTTTAGAGCTTTCTCTGGTCTAGCTTTGTTGGCTACGATGATTAGCATGTTGACCTTTGTTTTTTAAATTTAAATTTAGGTGAGTTTGAGAGAACTTGGGGCTTCGGGCACAAAAGAAACGAGGGCATTGTTTTTTTTTTTTTGGGTAGTTGTCCCTAGGAAGCCATGGTAGGTGAACCATTAAATTTTATGTTTTCTGCTTTCACTGTGCTGTTCCTTTTGTCATCCATAATCTGTGAAAAGAAAATTCTTGAACTTGCCGTGACCTGGAAACTACTGTTCAAAGGCAAGGAAGTTTCTTCTACTTTTAAAGCTTGGGATCTGATGATGATTGGCCCAGAGGCCAAATGATTCAGGACTGATTGCAAAATCCTATCTGCACAAACTGTGAGAGAGTATGATTGGTTGCCCTCCTTTTCCCAAGTGTTAGATCAAGAATGGGAGAGGAGGGTGGCAACAAGGGTCAATCCGGTACTGAGTTTTTCTTGCCCTTTAAACGAGAGCCATGTGAATTGATGTGGATATCTCTATGGTAGCAAATGGGCATGTACTGATTGTTTGCTTGTGAAGCAATGGAAGAGAATGGAGGGACATTTGGGAAGAAAATATGTGATAAGAAATAAAGGAAAGCAAAATTTGCAGTGCAGTGAAGGATGCTGATTGCTGACAATGGAAAAATTAAAGGAAAAGGAAAAGCTCCTGATTAGTACTGCCCACCAGATTGAGATCCTACTGATTTTCTTTCTTTTTACTTTTACCTGTCTGCTTTTTCATTCTTGAGGGCACAAAAAGTGTACAGAGCATTTATTAGTTGGTGGTAACTCTTATAGCTCAAGAGGGACTTAGCAAATAGTTTGCTAGGAGCCTGCAAAATCACACTTCTACCAGTTGTATTTTGTTTAAATTAGGTCAATTTTTTTCTTGTAACTAAGCAATCATATGAAGAATATTGCCCCTGAAGATCAGATCTGTACTCCTTTGTCCGAAAAATAATGCTCAGAGGCTATAAAGTGATTAAACACTGTAAGTTCACCAACAATACTGCCGATATTAAACTTCGAAGCCAAATAAACCCAAGAAAAGCCCAAGCGTCTGTACTTTCCGACAAGACTTTGCTTTGTTGGTCGGCTAGAGCAATTACCCATTATGGGAAATTTCGCTGACACCACTTAAACTTCAGTGGCAATCAATGAACATCTACCCCTGGCAATAGAGGCAAATGAGTTCCTTTTTCTGCTCCTGCGGTGATTTTTTCAACTACATCTTCAAGGGGTTGCAAACAAGAATTTGAACAAGTTACGGGATTGTTGTCGAATTTCATTGAGTTACAGAAGTTAATTGCGGCAGAGGGGCGGTCGAGATTTCCAAAGCGGGAGATTCCATCGAATCAACTGAAGTATAGAAGTTGTCCGCGAAATTTCCTCGAAAGCAAAGTAAGGATAAACCGGAGCGGGAGAGAGATATCAGATCTTCTGAACCATGATGGTCCGATATGATCCATCGTTTTCGCGGTGTGGGGCCCCTGAGGCCAGAGATCTTATGCTCATAGCCCTTCTTTCGGGATTCCCTAATGGCCAGGGAACCTCATGGACCTGCAACTTGCCACATGATGATAGAAGTATTGGTGAGAGGGCTCATACGTGAATTGGTTGGGACATGTCACCCAATTAATCTTTTGAGATTTCTTAACCACTCAAACTTATGCAGACTCTTGCCTTTCTTTTCACCAAAAGTCTTTGCCAATACATGCCCCAGGACCAAGGGAACTTGTCTAAAAAAAAACTATATATATATATGTGTGTGTGTGTGTGTGTGTGTGTTTAGGTCTTGTCTTTCCGGTTGGTTTCCACTCACTTTGCATGGTACATATGTCATTCTCAGTTCTGTAGGCAGTTGCAGACATTTATTGCACGAGAGTTGCTGAGGCAGCCCTTGGTCGTGTGGCATTTCACTGCATTGCTGGCACTTGGGTTCGGGTAATCTCATTGCATGGAGATCATTGTTGCACTGTCTTGTCGGTGGATTAAATGTGGAAAGTTGATTCTGAAGTAGGAAGCTTTGGTCGGGGTCCAGAACGGCTCGATACTTATATGTTTCTGGATTAGTCCATTCGTGTGATCCGATTACCGTGAGGTAGTCTAAGAGAAGTGTTGGCCATTCGGGTTGGTTTTGGGTGTCATGAACAAATATTAAGTTGCCTCGAGACAATGTCATGAACAAATATTAAGTTGCCTCAAGACAAATCAAACACAGTGAGATTCGAGCCGTGTTTTGGTGCTAGCACAGAAGATTTCAAGTACGACATTGTTTGGGTAAGTTATTGTGTTCTTTGATGTACAAATTTGCACTCTGGTCCTGGATCTGAAATCTGCATACCAAAGGTGAAGGATGCCTGAGTAAGGAGGCATGAAGAATTAAATTCACAACTGATCATCCGATACTTAGATCAGCAACAACCGACAAAGAACAGATAATGAGCTACTAAAAGAAAGTAATTGATGGGGGCTTCCAGCGAACATTTTCGAATGATTTGACTATGTCGCTCTATATATGCAGTATGAAGTCTTCCTTGAATATGGAGCTGTTCTCCGTTCCCTCGCATTGTGTTTATGAACAACTCTCCTTGAATTCCCTTTCCGACGAATATCAGTAACTCTGCACTTGGATTTATTGGATTTGTTGCTAAAACACCAGTAACAAATTTGAACTCTCGGCCAATGGCAAGTGAACCAAGTTAACAAAAGTTCATTTTCGTCTCTCTGTATTGTAGAGCGAACCCAGAAGATTTACTCCAAATATAAGTACTGTCCAAGAAATCTCTAAATGATGGCATTGACTCAACTGTTCAAAGTATGACCTCTCCTAAACAACCCTAATATGTCACTTTAATATAGTACCAACAAAATATACCCATCTACTTTCTTACAAAAAATTTCTTTCCAATAGTCGAGCTAAAAGCTGGAATATACTCGCAAGTCCCAACCAAGTCTGCTACTGAAAGAATTTAATTACCACCTGAACATAGTAAAATTCCAGGTGAGATGTACTTCCAGCAGCCATCGAACTCGAAACATTTTGCTCACGGCCGATAAATAATTGTGGGAACTGACTCCTAACACACCGATGAACCGAAATCTCTATCCGGACCGATTTTTTAAGACCCCCTAACAAACAAAGCGTGGTTCTGAACAAGATTCAGCCACCTAATGTTCAGCATCCCTATGGCTCTCAGATCTGACCAATATGTAACATGTTCAATCTGCCAATCTCACCAGTCTCTGCTGACTAGTGAATTTGGTTGAGTTTTATTTCTTACAGGAATGCTAGCAGATTTTCGTTGCAACTCATGTAGAAGTTTGGACCTTGAGGCACAGACCTAATTCACAGTAGTCAGTTCTCGACTTGACGAGGCACGATGAAACGTGATGGAACAGAAAAAGGAAATCTTCAGCTTTATTGCAATGGTTAAATCATGTTTAGACCAGAGCTGAACACTGCAGCTAATGCAACAGGAGTTTAAAAGAAATCGGGGAGATGATGAAACTGAGGAAGTGGCACGATCTCATGAACTTTGGAGTCTCAGCTCACTCATTCTATTGCGGATTCGGCGGGCGGCTGTTGGCTGCAGACACCCGAGAACCCCATTCCAATAACTCTTTGCTGGTGTCGTCCTTGTGGACGATCACTTCGATGAAGCACAAGCAATCCTTCTTCTCCTCTGTAGCTGTCGCGATTGCGTCCACAAGCTCCCGCTCACAAGTCACCTGCACAAAAGACGGGCATGACTTGTTTTTTTTTTTCACCGGTATTTGCGAGTTGAAAAGATAGTGAAGTCACAATAGTAACGACATCTCATGGCACTTTAATTGAACTGACCTTCGCGGTCCAGCAGTTTCCTTCACCGTTGTGGATGGCGTCCACCAAGCCAGTATAGTTCCAGTTCTTGATCACATTGTATGGGCCATCATGGATTTCAACTTCTATTGTGTACCCGCCGTTATTTATTAAGAAGATGATGGTCTTTTGGCCACATCGGATCATAGTTGAGATGTCCTGTGCCGTCACCTGCAAGATGCAGAGAATTAGATGTTGCAGATTGAGGGCTATAGCCTAAGTTCACGTTCAATTAGTCCTTACATGCAAAAACTTAAGGAGAGGATATAAAGACCTATCGCGAAAGTGATGCACAGCTATGGATATGGGCTGTTTGTAAGGACTTAATAAATACTTGTCGAACTTCTAATGACCGACGTATGAGAAACATGTTAACCTGGAAGCTCCCGTCACCAATGCAAGCAATGACTCGCTTATCTGGCACCGACTGTGCATATCCAAGAGTAGCACCAACGGACCACCCGATTGAGCCATACTGCATTTGGAACTCATACCTGCAACAAAAATTGAGTTCTTTTCAGGTCAACAGTCATTTGAACACCGGAACACTAGACTAGTAATGTTGCTTACCCACATCCTTCGGGCAACTTGAGTTTCTGACAGTTAAACCAGGAATCTCCGGTCTCAGCGATCACGGCCGTGTCCTGCGAAAGCATCTGCTGTATGTGCTGGAAGAGAATGTTCACCCTCAAGGGCTCGTCGGGGTCACATTTGAGAGGGATCCCCTCGGGAATGTAGATCCTTCGGTAGTTATCATAGGCAGTGGAGTTGAAATTGAGCTTCTCCGCGAGCGACCGCAGGAAGTCCTTCATCAGGACACAGCCGAAAGCGGGGCCATTGGCAACGATCACCCGGTCAGGCTCCACAATGATCGCCTTCTCTCTCTTGAGGAGGAGCGAATAGCCCACTGAGCTGTAGTCATTGAAGATGGGCCCTGCGAACAGGTAGGCATCTGCGGACTCGACTATCTCAGCGGAGAAGGCAGTGCTGACGGCCCCCCAGTACGTGCCAATGAAGCGAGGGTGGTGTTCGGGCACGAGGCCTTTCGCGGACGGCATTACTCCAATGGGATAACCACACGCATCGGCCAACTCGATGAACGCATCACGGGCATTAGCGACTCGGAGCTTCGGTCCACCAATGAGGACTGGCTTCACTGCATTGTTGAGGAAGGCGGCCGTAGCCTCGACAGCAGCTTCTAGCCCCAACTCGTTGCTCATTCTAGTAAATTATGGACACGTCCCCAGGAAACAAATTGAATTAGTACTAGAAATTGTCTGATCCGAAGCGAAAGCGACAGAAGAGAGAGCATGAATATACTTAGGCGGCAGAGCAAATGGGATTGGCTCTCTGCTAAAGGTTGGGTGAGGAATGCCTGGCAAATTACAGCTGATGCTTATGTACGCAGGCTTGCTCTCTTTCAGAGCCGTAGAAATGGCTCGGTCGATCTGTTCGTGCGCGCTGTCCAAATTATTGACAATTGCCTGCGGCGCAATGATATATACCATCATCACTACACACACACACACGTATGCTGAATCCTACATTATCATCCAAAGGACTCTAATGGAATGAACAAATCCCAAGGTCAGTGTTCTGCAGTGCCACAAAAGTTATTAGCATGATGATCAGAATGGGGTTCGAGATTGCTCGAGTTTAGATCTACAAAATGTTTCCTTTTTTCCCAGATGAAAAGACATGATCATGTAACCGCACTCGTCCACATCAATCAGCAAATCAAAGGCGGAGGCAATGAAAATTTGTAGCTGAATGTTAAGAACCTGAACAGATGTTTCCGTTACTACCTGATAACATGTGACGGTCTGGAAGCACCGCAGTTCTTGGCTAAAATCCGGCAACCCTATGGTGTGATGAAGGATCCTACTGGTGCCGTAATCGTTCGTGTTCGGCCCGCCCACGATGCAGATAATGGGTAGGTTCTCGCTGTACGCCCCGGCTATCGCGTTGAGAATGCTGAGCCCGCCGACCGTGAAGGTGACCACGCAGGCGCCGACCCCGCGGGCCCTCGCGTAGCCGTCGGCCGCATACCCCGCGTTGAGCTCGTTGCAGCACCCGACGTTGTTGAGCCCCGGCTCGGCGATCAGGTGGTCGAGGAGGGTGAGGTTGAAGTCCCCGGGCACGGAGAACACGTCCCCCACGCCGATCTCGACGAGGCGCCGGGCAAGGTGGCGGCCGAGGGTGGCCTCGGAGGAGCCGAGCGGGGCGGCGGGGGCGGCATGATGCTGCGAGCCCCGGACGGAGGAGGAGCACCGGCCGTTCTGCGGGGGGCCGCCGAGGTGGTCATCAACGTTCGGGCCGCACGAGTCCATCGGAGGAGACACGGCCATGCAGTCCATTGTCCTAGGATCACGAGGACGTCCTCGTAAAGAAAATCCTGTCCCTTAGGCAAGAGAAGAACAGGGTGTGATCAGTGGACGAGCGAAGATGGAGGAGAATGGTGTACATATAGAGGCGGTTGACGAGAGTCTAGCCGGCAGATACGGAGAAGGATTTGTGTTGGAGTTGCGACCAAGCAAGATCGATCCTCGGATCATCATGGCGGTCGTGCTTTGGGCTTCAAGTTACGTTACATCGATCGGTTTGGAAAGATGGCGCAAACGATTTGGAGCTCGGGCAAAAGTATCCGCAAGAATATAATGAAATCGATTTAGATGCTCGATACATCGTCGATGTTTCTTGGCTATGTATCTCGGAGTAATTACCCAAAAAACAAAAAAGAGTCTCAGACCCCCTGTTGTATGAATGCCAATTCGATCTTGAATTTTTCAATTTGAATAATTTAGTCATGAACATTTTGATGTTTTTACAATGCGGTCTTTTCCGGGCCAATTTCCGCCAGAAACCGCTGCCGGCGCTAACATGAACAACTTTCGCAATTTTTTTAAAATTTCTGAATTTTATTTTTTAATAGAAAAGTGCAGAATTTGTCCATGTCAGTACCGGCCGTGCCACGTAGAACGGCCGGCACCCACGTTACCGATTTTCGGTCGGAAGGACTATATTGGTAAATCGTCAAAAGGTTTAGGACTGAATTGGCCAAATTAAAAAGTTTATGACTGAATTGATATCCATATAATAAGTTTATTAATTTTTTTTTTGATTTTTCGTATGTATTAATGTTGGTGTTGGGTGCATACAATGGCACAAGGTAGACCTATATATCAATAAGTCCTTTTTATGGATTTTGCTTATTAGAAGGGTATTTATGATGGTGTTGGGTGCATACATCGTCACGAGGTAGGCCGATATATCGATAAGTTCTTTTTATGGATTTTGCTTATTAGAAGGTATTTATGATGATGCTGGGTGCATAGATAGTCACGAGGTGGGCCAATATATCGATAAGTCCTTTTTATGGATTTTGCTTATTAGAAGGGTATTTATGATGGTGGTGGGTGCATACTGTTGGTTTTCTGTGAACATGTATAGTTAAATTAAAATATAAACATAGCGGAAAATTTAAACCATGCATGTTTCTCCAAAAGTGTTGTTTGTGCATTTCAATCAAAAATCGAAAGATCATAAGGGTTCAATGGATTAACTCTAGTGACGTGTCCAAAACGACTTCATTCGTATGTTCTTTAGTTCGAGCCCCATAACCGTCGAACATCTAGTTCAGACACACTACCAATCGCACGTCTTGCGGAAGAAAAAACTTGCGAGTAATCATCATATAATTGTACTAGCAATCTTGTGACGATAATTTTCCGCACTCTCAATATTTCAATCACGGCGCTAGGAGAGAAAACGTTTTTAATTGACATGCATTTTATACGAGACATGAATAGTTCATTCTCAGTTACAACCCTGATCGAGAATTTCAATGCAGTGTCATGATTAGATCGCATAGGACATCTTTATTGTATATTGCATGTAACAAGGAGACAGATTTCATTTTGCACACACGTGTAACTTTGTATGTGAACGAACTATAACCATCAAGTACAAAGGCAGATCAACGAACCGGCATTATGCGCACCTGTGAACCATGGCCAGCCAACACAAAAGTCAACACTGTGTCTCAAGTCTAAGGATTATTTACACAAAACCAAAGCATGAATGATTAGACATTGACCACGCTAAAAGCTTGCATGTTGCTAATCGTTCTATGCGTGTCACGTTCAGTGAACTTGTCTGGTACAAGCATGTGTATTCTTACTTGGGCATCACAATAGCCAATGACTCGTGACTCGTCATTTTATTAAGTATCCAATACTTAATAGTGAAGTTAAGAAAACACCGGTCTCAACAGGATCATTAATATCCACTCAATGATCCATCGATCGGAAACGGTTTAAAGATTCAATATAATTGTGAACCTGTTACACATATTCTTAACGTCTTAATAATAGGTGTAATCACAACTGATCCTATAGAATCAATCATATATTTAAATAATTAGACAAATGAATGAATACGTCCTTGTCATTAAATAAATAATGAAATTGATAGTACAACTTAAATCCCTAACATGTAACCATTACATGGTTACTTTAGGGCATACATCCAACATGTACATTGTCACGAGGTAGGCCGATATGTCGATAAGTCCTTTTTATGGATTTTGCTTATTAGATGGGTCAGATAAGTCCTTTGTATGGGTTTTGCTTATTAGAAAGGTATTTATGATGGTGTTGAGTGCATACATCGTCACAAGGTAGGCCGATATATCGATAAGTCCTTTTTATGGATTTTGCTTATTAGAAGGGTATTTATGATGGTGTTTGGTGCATACATCGTCACAAGGCAGGCCGATATGTCGATAAGTCTTTTTTATGAATTTTGCTTATTAGTTGGTGTTGGGCGCATACATCATCACGAGATAGGCCGATATGTCGATAAGTCCTTTTTATGGATTTTGTTTATTAGAAGGGCATTTATGATGGTGTTGAGTGCATACATCGTCACGAGGTTAGCCGATATCTCGATAAGTGCTTTTTATGAATTTTGCTTATTAGAAGGGTATTTATGATAGTGTTGGGTGCATACATTGTCACAAGGTAGGCCGATATCTTGATAAGTCCTTTCTATGGATTTTGCTTATTAGAAGGATTGCCTTGCATGGAGGAAAGGTGAGGGCGCTTCACCAAATAAGGAGGTGGTGGGTAGCATTAGGCTTTGGGGAGTGGTGCATCGTGTCTACAGTGGAGAAAAGATAGGAGAAAACTAATATACAAAGTAGAGGTGCAAAAAGGAACCGAAAACTGCTTGGAAATAGACTGAACCGGCCAAGAACCGACGGTTCCCATGGGGACCGATCTGGTTCCGATTCCAATTTATAGGAACCGATGAATACTGGTCCGATTCCCGATTTTATGTGTGAAATCGCCCACCTGAACCGGATCGGTATATATATATATAGATATTTAAAAAAATCGGTTCATCAGCATATAACATGTTTGATAGAATGCCTATGAGAATACTAATTACTAGGTTTCGAAGAAGTTTATTGCGTTGCATCATTGTTTCAGAGAGGCGTAGGCTCATTTAATTTGTTAGCTTAAATGAGAGCCGCTGGAGGCTTGCAGCAGATCGTGCAAAGGCTTAAAAAGTTGCAGAGGGCAAGAAAAGATCAGTATAACAGGCTTCTTTCTCTTATCACACATACAACATAAACATGGGACAAGGGAAATGTGAAGAATAGCCCACATGGGTTGGAACTTGGAAGTACTAGGAACAAGCAAAGCAAACAAATTTTTCCCTTTTCTGCGGCTCTGATTCTCTCTCTCCCTCTCCCTCTGTACATGCCTTTCATTCTTGCTATGCATCTTGACCACTGTGAAGATCATGCGGTGAACACGACCCACCAAGATTCTTTCTTCCATGAGCCATGGAACTTAGACCAACCCGTTTTCTGATTTGTCCAGGGAAATTTGGTGGGATCGATTCCATGGATCCTTCCGGGAACTGGATCGAACCAACGGGTCCGGTTCCCGAGTGAGTTCATAAAACCAGCAGGCAATTTTCGATTTTAATTTTTCGGAACTGGTTCTTAGTAGTTGGTAGTTGGTTTCCGGTTGCAAGGTAGGAACCACCCGCCGGACCATGCTCACCCTCATTACAAGGTGAATTTAGCAAGCTTGGACTCGAAGGCAACACTGTCCTTTTTTAATTTATTTTATTTTATTTTTTTGGTTGTTTATGAGTTCATTGTTCGGAAAGTGATAAATTTATAGGTGCCTATTACGGAGCCCTCGGGATCGATAAACCTTTTGGAACTTATTATTAACCAAAGAGATTAGGGCCTAAATAAGAAAAGAAACGGAGCCCGTGGCTTAGCAACTGTTTTGAGGATGTTCTTCAAACTTGTGCTAGAAACCGTCTTCAAGAAGACAAACATCTCTCAATCGGATTCAAAAAAAGTGACTGCTGGCAGTAAAATTTTGTTCCCCATTTTTGGCTTAGTTGTCTGATCTGATTAGGAGTGAGCATGGTTCTAGGGTAGAACCTGAAACTTGAGAACCTGACCGATAAGAACATGTAAGTTATAAGTTCCAAGGTATGCAGGGTAGGTTCTAAGTTCCAAAAATTGAGAAACCTGTTTCGACGGGTAAATTATAGTTTCTAGATATGTGGAACCTGAAACCTGAAACTTGGAAACTGAAACCTAAATAAATTTTTTGTGTTTTTTTTTTGTTTATGTCTTCGCGTGATCCTGCGATGTTTCATGACATTAGATGATAAGTGTATAATCTAAAAACACTAGTCTAAGCTTTCATTTTATGACTCGTTATTATTTCATATTCTTCGTGTGTCTAAATATAAATTATGGTCAATGGATCATAGAAGCAAATAATGATCATTAAAGGTAATGATTCACTGTAATTGTTCAATTAATAATACAGGTGAAACTCGAATAGACCCTATAATCGACTTGCAACCTGATAGAGTAGGTTCCAGATTCCAAAAAATGAGATACCTATTCTCATGAGTAGCTTCCTGATGGAACCTGTACGGAATATGAAATCACTCACCCCTAGTATTGATTCACGCAATGACTTCTAATTTTAATTGTATTTATTTGAACCGTAATACCAGAAAAACTATTCTTTTGTATTCTCTTTTGTGAATGACAAGCTTGTTCATTATTATTGCGTTCATTTTCTTTTTGTTTAACTAAAAATAAAATAAATAAATAAAAACCTGTTAGACCCTAAAACCTACCATAGAACCCGTGACATGATAGGTTCTAAGTTCTAGGTTCCAACGGATAGGTTTCAGGTTTCGAAAAATGAGATACCTATATCCGAAAGTAGGTTCCAAGTGAAACTTGTAAGAAACCTGAAATCGCCCGCCCCTAGATCTGATTATGACTTCGACGGTGAAAAATGGAAAATCCATTAAACTGAAGTTAAATTCCGAGGCTCAGAGGAGATAACAAGCAAGCAGAAACAACTGACAACGTCAATCCAAGTTTTAGGCCATGAATGTCCACAGAGGCAAGCCGTGAAACTTGCAAAATAGAGAGATTCTCGTCTCATTTCCCTCTCAATGTAAGGGAAAAGCAACGGTAAGTGAGGTGCCTTAGCCACCAGTCCCAAGCAAAATCCAAGACATAGGTCCTCAGAACGGTCGGACCGTGCACCATCTATCGCACCATGTACCATTGAGTATGTAAGATCGAGCATCTATCTTGCTTTTGGACATATATTAACAGATTCCAAGTCCAGGTGTGGCGGCACTCCAATCGTTCAACCTTTGGTCACGATCAAGCCGATTGAGGTGAAAGAACTTCCCCCACCATGCCACCACATGCTCCTAGATTGTGGCATGGTGCAAACAGTTTGGCAAAACTAGTTCTTCAGATCATATTAAATATGTACGTGCAACATTGCAACCTACATATTATTCCTCAATGACGAAACCGTTTCTCTTGACGTGAAACAACTGCAACCGTTAATAAAATGACGAATTCTTACTGCACAAAATCATTAAAATATCTCACAACATTACTCTCTTCTTATAACAAAGGCATTTTTGTGCACTATTTGACGACCCTGACCGACCAACTGTAACAAAACAAAAAAGAAAATAAATAGTATGAAGAAAACCTAGTAGGACATTTGGCACAACCAAACTGGACAAACATCCTTGCACATGCAAACATGTCTCCATCCAATCCCCGACAGACCAAGAAATCAAAGGACCAACCAACAACATTCTAGCCCATGAAGAAAACCCCAAGATCCTCACCAGAATGAAGATAAGCAACTGATGGGCAGCGCAAGAGGTCTGAAATCTACCTCCTCGTGTCGCCGATGTAAAATGAGCGATGAACACATCGAAACCCCTCAAGCTGAGGAAGCAGGCTCGGTTTTCTTATCTGCATCAGGTTTTCCATCGGATTTAGTTTCCTTGTCCCCCTCAGAGGTAGCAGCCACCTCTTCCCCAGCTTTATCTTCAGATTTCTCTTCTTCAACACTTAATTTCTCAAGAAGTCCAGCGGCTGCACTAGCATCCTTGTTTTCCTCTTTCTTCTTTTGGGATTTAGCAACTTCCTGGAACATTTCCATGAAGGTTTTGCAATCTGCAACATAAATCGGAACATAAGGCAAAGAGAAATTCTCGTCATTCTGACACTTGGATCTTCTAATATACAGGGACCGACCAGCAGCTAAGACACTTTGGAAATCAAGCAGAAGAGATGCCATAATGAGGCTTACAATCAGGCAGCACGCTCAATTATAGCGAAGAAATTATGAATAGCTAGTATACATGAGTACTATCAAACAAGATCAATCCTTAGGAAACAGTGACTCGAGAATACATATGACCAAATCCACCTCCAAAACTTTTGATCTCGAATTCTGCCTGAGGAAACTAGTGGCTCCCAAATATAGAGGTCATAGTACAAAGTGAGTTCCATTTGGAAGGAACATTTCCATATATAAATTGTTATTAGGAATATGACTTGTTGAAATTATGAGAATAATAGTAGTCATTGAAGAAAAGCTGCATATAGAGACCTAATATACATTTTTCACTCACAAATTTAGACTAGAGACGTGCTCATATAGTCAGGTCAGATAAATTACTTGTCAAGAACTGGCGTAGTGCTCATTGTTAACTTAGCTCTCAAAACATGATCAGCATCTATAATGACTAGATGCTCGATTGGCTTCCTCCCCAACTGACTCAGGAGCTAACAATGAAGGCAAGATGCAAGAAAGAGACAAGAGGACTTATTACAGCTCAAACAGGACAAGAATCCAACGTCACATTTGAGATCCTAAGTAAGGTATAAGGAAGCCTCTCACTCCCAAAGAATAATGCTACCCAGGGACAATATCCGGTCTATTCACGTTCACACACAGGACGATAAAAAATACAGGAGAATAGATGCAGCCGAACTACAGGAATCTTGAACACCGCCATCACATCATATTGCTTATTAGTACAGCAGTTGCGGACTAATCCCGAATGCCTTACTATAGGCGGAAGTCGCTAAATTTTTGAAGTATTGCACAAATCTAAATCGTTAAAATGCAATCTAATGAAGGGAAGAAGGAACACGTCACAACAGGCGGAATCGCAATCTATGGCAATGTGGTACAGTGAGCTCAGTGTAACCAAGCATCCTAAATTCACCGTACACTAATACCAGCAAAAGAGGAACATGGGCTATTTCATCACAAACCTATCGGCATCTATGGCCAATTAGCTTGAACTACCAATGTCATCAAGTTAAGAGAAGATCAGCGAATCTGCTTAACACATCATCAAATCGCTCCAAATCAGATGCAGAAGAGCTCATCCTTAGCTTCCAATAAAGCTAGCTCAAATCACCCATCCCATCAAGCTAAGAGAAGATCAGGAGGATCAACCGAAACTCACTCTCAACTGATCCGAATCTGATACAGAAAAGCTCGGCCTTGAGTTCCCCATCGGCGAAATCATTCGCGTGCCAGACGCACGATTTGTCGTTGCCCGAGTGTTCCTGAACAGTCATGGTAGAAATAACTGCAAAAAAAAAGCCAAGAAACACGCGCGCGGACGCGACGACAATCAGAAGACGTGCACCAAAACATCGAACGCGGCTAGCATAACTACACCAGGAAAACCAAGCGCAGAGCCTCAGACCTAGATGATTGGCGCAGATCTTCAGGGTTTTGGATTGCCGCATGACGAGCCGGACCTTGCCAGTCTCCTTGTGCTTCAAGAGCTTCACGGTGCCGGCGCCTCTCTCCTTCCATTGGCTCCCGTCCTTATCGAATCGGTACAGCTTCGCTTTTCTGCAAAGCCGCGAGCAGACAGAGACGGACGGACGGACGGACGCGTGAGCACTCGCGATCCATAAAAGAGAAGAAAAAAGAAAAAACCTAGGAGCCAGGCGATCGCGTGGGGATCGAAGGGTAGCGATGGAGACCGTACAGATCGAGGATGGCCTCCTCGTCTTCCTCGCCGGTGGTGACGGCGACCTCCTCGAGCTTGACGATGGGAGCGACCTGAGCTCCGGTGTCCTCGTCGTCGCCGGCCTGCGCTCCCTCGTCGTCCCTGCGCTCGTGCTCGGGCTCGGTGCTCGCCATTGCTCGGCGGTCGGGTTTCCGGTGAGCTCCGGCGGCCGGAGGGCGGCGGAGAAGATGATCGGCCGGCGCGGAGGAGAGAGAAAGAGAGGGGAGAGAGAAATAGGCGGAGGCGTAGGGGGCTGCGAGGGTTTTTATAGAGGAGGAGCGTGGCGGTGAGGGGGATGTTTTTGACAATTCGCTGTCGAAGAAGAAACCGGGGGGAGGGGGGGCGTTTGGACGTGAGGATAGCGATCGAGCGCCGGACAGAGAAACGGATGGCGCTTTCCCGACGCGACGGCAATGGCGATGGCGCGACTCAAACACGACACAAAGTTAGACGGGTTTCGGGTCGAGGGTAATTGTCTTCAGGTCAATTTCGTGAGACGGTACTAGTGATCAACCCGTCAGAAACGAAATTGATTTGTGTGACCCGTTTAAATTGATGAGTTAGTATTGACACGACTTATATGTAATCCGTTTAGATACGATTCGTTGCCATTCGTTATGAGATATTAAATTGATGATATTTCATTTATTACGAGTTTTGTGTGAGGTCTGTGTCGGAGGGTTGATTTCACGTCGTGGCAGGTCATGCCATCGCGTTGACTCATCGACCTCTTGTTTAATCATGTTATGAGAGTCTTCTCGTGTCGACCCGCTAATTTTCGAGCCGTGTTCATGTTAAACATGATTGTGCTTTGGTCCTTTTGTGGACACATATTGCAAACACGAATTGCCACCCCCCTAGCAAGAAGATTGTTTGTTGTTCTTTCTTTTTTGATATATCAATGGGGTCATTGAAACTCCTTGAGTACTCGGTTAATTTTTATCGGATGTGGTAGTCCCTCCATCCCAAACATAAATTTGGTAATTTTTTAAGACAAGTGCTCCAAAGAAAATGCGCGAGTATAATGCCTACCACTTGAGCGACCTTTTAAGGTCAAGTCTACGCGTTGCTTGATTGTGAAAAGAATTTTCAAATTAGGAATAATAGCACTGTTAGTCCCTGTATTTTTTCCAATTTGTTCTCTCCTATACTCGTACTTCTTTTATTTGTCAATCTAGCCCTTAAACTATCTAAATTTTTATTCGAATTGGTCCTTCCATTAAAAAGTCTCACAGAGTTGTTGACAAGGCAGTTAACTTACCTTAAGTGCCAACTATTGTGTGGACAGTTTCTTTCAATTAATTAATAACTCAAATATTTAATAATAAGAAAATTTTGTAAAATTTTGTAAAATATACAACAAGGCATATGCACTTTTGCTAGTGATAAAGGAAATAAATGACATTGTTCCCCAATGATTCAGTTTATAGACAAAATAACATGTGCCCCTCCCAAACCCCCCATTTGATAAACATTGTGTATTTTCACAACCGGAGAAAGATATAAAAGCAAAAAAAAAATTAAAAAAGGTTCGTGATTATATAAAGGTGAATTTGTTTCACTGAAAACTTCATTATAAAGAATAATATTTTCTATGAAAATCATTATTAAGGAAATTGGTTAGGTTTTCCTTTGTTTTGTGGTTTAGGGAAAGTGATTTCCTTCTTACCAGAAGAGGAAGTCGTTTTTTCCCAATCTAAACTTGATGTTTTCAGTTCATGAAATACGGTTTCTAGTAGATCAATTAGTTGTTTTATCCAAACACCGCAAAATCAAAAAGCAATTTTCCAAAAACAAATTTTTTGTTTCAAACAAACGAACTCTAAACATTGCAAATGAGAGTAAGCACGGGGACCGAAAAGAGGAACGATAACGCAAAATATGTCAATAATTGTAAATAATCCCGATTGACATATATACTAGGTGCATTTGTTTCGCAAAAACATTAATGATTTATAAAACATTTACCTAAAAATGATCTCTTGCAAAAGTGAATTAACGAAAAATGCTTTCATCGTTCACAAAAATACTTAGTCATAAATTGTTATCGATAATAAAAATAATTATCATTAATTAATTGTTTCAAGCGAAACAAACGATTTCTTTTAGAAAAAAAAATTCCAAATCATTCATTTTCAGGAATCAAATAGAGTTGAGGCATGTTTGCTTAAGCGAAATAATTTCCTGCGAATTAGTTTTTTGACTTTCGTGCTTTTGATTTGCTACAAATTATCCGTCGACGAATAATCATTTACGATTAAAGAAAAAATCAGGCAATTAGACTGAATAAGGGTGAGTGTGCTTAAGTCGGGCCAAGGTCAGAAGTTGTTCCATCTCCTGGGATGAAATCTGGCAGAGCCTTTGCGCTTTCTTCCTTTGCTATGGCTACCGGTCCATAAAGCAAGTCTAAACCCAAAAAACAGATTACGAGGAATTAGTCGAGGTGCGTAAAAGCTAAATGGACATAGTATCTCTAAGAAAGAAAAAGAAGTCGACAGCTTCAAGCACTTCTTCCAAAAATTAAATACAAACAATCGAAGCACCTCTTCCTGTATCCGCCCCGTTAACAAACGTGCCAAGCAAAATTTCCAAATTAAAAGACCTTTGGCCCCGTTTGGCTCAGTATTTAGGCTGCGCATGACAACTTGCCAAACAGTGTTTGATTCTGTTCTTTTGTTCCCAGAATCAGTTTGGGAACAGAAATGCGTTTGTTTAATTTTTTGATTCTAGGAACAATTTTATCAAAAATTGTTCCCAGAATCAGTTTTCAATAATAAAAAAAAAGTAGCTTCTTGATTCCGGGAACAATTTTGAGAATCAATTTTTTTTTCTTCTTCCTTTTCTTGGTTTTTAATGTAGCTTCTAATGTCCAGCTCGAGGACAGCCCTGGCCGGATCTGACGAGAATAAAATATTTTAATAAAAAATATTTTACCTGCCATGGCCGGCGACCAGGCCATGGCCAAAAAAAAGAAAAATATATATTTTTAATAAAAATATTTTACCTGCCATGGCCGGTGACCAGGCCATGGCAAAAAAAGAAAAAATATATATTTTTAATAAAAATATTTTGATAAAAAAAATTATTAATAAAAAAAATATTTTACCGGCCATGGCCAGCGACCAGGCCATGGCCAAAAAAAATAAAAATGTATATTTTTAATAAAAATATTTTAATAAAAAAATATTTTACAGGCCATGGCCGGCGATCAGGCCATGGCCAAAAAAAAGAAAAAATATATTTTTAATAAAAATATTTTAATAAAAAAAATATTTTACCAGCCATGGCCGGCGACCAGGCCATGGCAAAAAAAAATAAAAATATATTTTTTTTAATAAAAATATTTTAATAAAAAATATTATTAATAAAAAAATATTTTACAGGCCATGGCCGGCAATCAGGCCATGGCCAAAAAAAAGAAAAAAATATATTTTTAATAAAAATATTTTAATAAAAAAAATATGTTACCAGCCATGGCCGGCGACCAGGCCATGGCCAAAAAAAATAAAAATATATTTTTTTTAATAAAAATATTTTAATAAAAAATATTATTAATAAAAAAAAATATTTTACCAGCCATGGCCGGCGACCAAGCCATGGCCCAAAAAAATAAAAATGTATATTTTTAATAAAAATATTTTAATAAAAAATATTATTATTAAAAAAATATTTTACCGGCCATGGCCGGCAACCAGGCCATGGCCAAAAAAAATAAAAATATTTTAATAAAAAATATTTTACCAGTCATGGCCGGCGACTAGGCCATGGCCAAAAAAAAGCAAAAATACTTTTAATAAAAATATTTTTTTTATTAAAAATATTTTACGGGTCATGGCCGGCGAGCAGGCCATGGCCAAGAAGGAGGAAAAGAAAAAAAGAAAAGAAAAAAAAGAAAGAAATATTAAAATATTTAAAAATATTATTAATAAAAAGAAATTTTGTGACGTTACCAAACGCATTTCTGTTCTTTTTCTATTCTAGGTATGAAATTTTGGGCCGTTAACAAACGCCTTAAAATGCTCAGAATCAATTCCGAGCACAGAATAAAAAAGAATCATTTCTCAGCAAAATCTATTCCCGGGCACAGAATCGTTGTCATGCGCAGCTTTAGAATGCTCATTGGGCTCTAAAGTTCCTTGGCTAAATATAAATGATGTTTGGCAACTTTTTTTACTCACTTTGGGGAGATGCAATTGCATTTGGAATGCTCTCCAAGGGACTTTTGGCCAATGCAAAGGTGAAAGTGCCTTGAGAAGTTGCATTTTCGGGATGCAACTTGCACTGTTTATCGCGACTGTTCATCTTCCCCAGAGGCAGGTCCGGCGTCCGGCGACCACCGCCTGAGGGCTAGACCGACCCCGGCGACGCCCGAGGTCCGGCGACCCCAGGCGGCGGTGGCGGGCGACCAGTTCTGGCTGGCGGAGGTGGTTGGTGGTTAAGCTCCACCGGAGCCTTTTTTTTTTTAAATATTAGCAAAAGTCCTTTAGCCCAAGTTGATTTTAAAAAATACTTACCAAACACTATTTGCATTTAAAAAAACCCTTTTAGCCGAAAGGTATTTGTATTCCCCCAAAGGCATTCCCCCAAAGTCGAACCAAACGGGCCCAAGCTTGTCCTAGCCCTCCCATGATTTAATAAATACTGAGTTTAATGTATTGAACGACCAATCCTGGATGGCCATGAGTCCGTAAAGGAAATTGCTTGTCTAAACCAAGTTAAATTTGTGCTTAAGGCATTCTCAAGCGGACCTAAGCAGATCAATGTCAGATCCATAATCATGTCTACTCCTTAATTGGTCACTTTTGTTTCTTGTTCACTTGTTTCACACCCCAAAACTTTTCATTTGGGTAGCTTTTGGAGGTGTGGTTGTGCAATAATATAATCTAAAATTTTAGATTTGAAGTTAGGAGTACTTAAATAACCCAAGGTAGTTTCGTTTGCTATTTGACAAATATAAATTTTGATTATGATCATAATGAGGTTTCATAAATCTTCAAGAAGCAGATCAACCGTGTTAACAATAAGGTATAATTCGTGCTCGGGATGAAATCGTTGATGCCTTAAACCCGGCTCTCGCGACCGTGATGCCGTGGCAAAGCTCGGGGCTAGCGGCCGAACAAACCCTAGAAAGTCGAGGCTCAATGCCTAGGCCCTAAGGATTTGGCTCAAGAACGTGGTGCACTAAGACTCGAGACTGACGCCCGTAGCAACCGAGCTTGGGACCTATTGGTTGATTGCAACCATGGCCTCTAGGCCTGAGACTTGGTGTCATACCCGGGATCCCTGGGATATGACTCGAGAAGCCAATGCCTAAACCTAAGAGCTTGGGGGGGCTCGTACCTAAGGCTCAGATCGAGGTTGAGATCGAGATCGTGTGCTAAGCTCGGAGTTGTATGTTCAATGCATGTTTCAATTTGTTTCGCAAACAATATCGAAAATGATCTCTAACTCGATTCAAAACTTAACCTAACTAATTTTCCTTGAAAAAAGAAACTTTTTTCTGAAAAATACTTTATCCGATTTGTACAAAACAAACGTACTCTAAGTAATTTGGCAATATGTTATTATGTCTCGGCTATCATCTACTTAGCTAAATGCTCGCCGATATTACGAGTTTGCCATGTCACTTAACATTCTGTAAATCGACCTTTACTCGGAAAGAAATAAAGTAAGCATGTTTCCATTTAAACAAAAGCTACAATCCAACTTGAGCATTGGCTTCACTAAGTACAACAGGACATCCTTTACTTTGCACATCTTAAGTGGAACTTGTAATTCAAACCTATATAACCATATCCCATTTGGGAGGTATTTGGCACATCTAACACCAAAGATATGAAGGTTTACAAAAGTAAACTAGTATAGAACAGTTGGTTCCAAGTGTCCGGCAAGCCGGGCAAGCACCAGTGGCTGCAGTCGGCAGAGCGGTCGGGATTAGCCCTCTGCTCGGGGCTCAGGTCGCCGCTGTAGATCGAAGGGTGCCCGTCCTTCCGGAGGGCCGAGAGCATCGTGATGTCGAGGAGGTTCACTGGGGTCTGCATGCCTTTGATCGCCGCGCTTATCACCTTCATCTGGTCGGGACAGGTCCCGGGGTAGGTGCTGCCGCTCATCGGCACCGTCTCGCCGTAGCAGTTCTTGGTCGTGGCAGCAGTCGAACCCGTGCTCCACTCGCTCGGTCTGCGATTTCATTCAATCAATTGGTAAGTTGTCAATCAACTAGTTAGACAGTTAGGTAGCATTTCTAGATAACTTAGTTAAACTTCAATCTAGTATGAACTTACTCATATCAATTCTGGAAAATGAATCATTACTTACAGACATTATACATGCAGCCGAGACAAGCATGAAGTTCTTTTTCTTCTTCTTCTTTTTCCCATAATTTAAGGATGCGAGCATGGAGACCCGGCAAAAATCGTATGAACCGATTAAATCAAGTTCTTGTGCGCCTAATCTAAAGTAACCTACGCGTAATTAGTGAAATTCGAACAAGTTATTTCTAGTTTTTTAAAGCTGCAAATCCTCCGACGCCCAAATCATTCGCGCTAACACGCCGATCGAATGTTTTCAGGTTTAATTTATTGCAGAGTGACAGATGCGTACGGACAGACAGGAGGCAGTGCCATGGCCAGAAGAAGCTAGCCTGGCGAGAGCAGGCAAGCTTCAATTGTTTTGTCTACATATAAAAGGCTTATTAATGTCGGCATTCTACCACTTTGATAATTTCGTGGAATTGTATGTGTCAATGGCTGGTCGGCCGACACATTGGCTCGTTCTCCATTGGCTTGCCCAGTACAGTCGAACAGTGTTGAGGATGAATTGACGAGGATCTTGTAATGGAGATCCATTACCAGTTCCATTACCTGTCTACTACCGTCACTACTGGCTACAGAAACGAAATTCATTTCATCGAATTTCGATGGCCAAGAATACATTTCGCAAGATTAAAAGCCTTGTTGGGATCGCTTTAATAATGAATTTTCTAACACGTTAAGCTGATGCGGGGGGGAGTGCGTCCGTAAAATCGTCCGAGTAAATGCATGAATCGAGACGAGATGTGCGACAGATGACCCCAGTGTAGCCTCGCCTTTTCTAAATTTTTGTTTTTTTTCTTTGGGGGGGCCACCCCATCTCCTCCTTTTCCAAAAGGAAAGAGGGAATGATATGCAGGGACAGAGAGTGCTGATTTGACTCAGCATGGGCCCAGGATTAGCCGCAAATGGCAAACCAATCAAAGCACAGCTAAGGCGCCCAATCGAAGTTGAATTTTGGGGTAATCACAAAAATAGTTAAGTGCGGCTACTAAATTTTTAATTTATTCAATATAGTCCCTGAATTTTATCTCAATGTACAATGTGATCTTTGAATTTTTTATAAATGTTCAACTCGATCCCTGAACTAAATGAAAATGTTCAATGCTTTCATTCATTTAATTCAAGTTCAAGGACAGGATTGAATATTTTCATATAATTCAGAGATTAAACTGAATGTGTATCAAAAGTTTAGGAAACACATTGAACAAACTGAAATTTAAGGGATCACGTTGCATATTGAGTTACGATTCAAGGACCGTATTAAACAAATTAAAAGTTTAAGTATCACATTGCTCGTTAGACCAAAATTCAGGGAAAATTTATGTCATTTTCCTTCGAATTTTTCTAGTCACTTGGAGCTGAGCTGTGGCAGCATTTTCTTGATTTTCTATTTCGAGCCTCAATTATTGTGACAGAAAGAGAGAGGGAATTGCTTACTTGTAATGAGTGGGAGAGACGCCTTGGAAGAAGACCCGGGTCCTGGCCCTGTCAACGTTGGCGTCGACCCAGTTGACCCATGTCCTGAGCCCCGTTCCCAGCGCCACCAGCCGGTCCATGTCCTCGTAGTACTTCCCTCCTGCCTCCATCACGTCCCACCTGCATCGCCGATCCCCCCGCCGCCGCCGTCGTCTTAGGATTAGCAGCAGTTTCATAGAATTCGATTATAAATGATTGTGCTTGTGCCGTTATTTGTTTTGTTTACCCTTGGAGAGAGCCCTTGTGGATCCACCAGTGGCCGGTGTTGAAGGAGAGGACATCGGCGGCCCGCCACGGGCCGGCGTTCCTCGAGATGTCCTCCAGCTTCAGGACCCTCTTGCCTTGGACCGAGTCGATGTCCACCAAGTAGGGGGCTCTGTAGAAGGACACCGACACGCCATAGTCCTGCCATGTTTGTAACATAATCCCATGTTAATTACAGTAATGATCTCTACATCCTTCCACACAAACACAGAGAAAAGAGAGAGAGAGAGAGACGTTGACTTCCTAGTTTTGCAGAGTGCCACTTTTTTCTGAGAGGAAAAAAGAAAAACTCGTCACAGAACCAACTGCTCCGTGACTGAGATGCCCTTTTCTCCACGTGAGGACAAAGTACTCCGCCACACTTGACTCACAGAGTCACGTTACCGACAACAACCTACCCACAAAATTGCGCACGAAGAGCCCGTGCCGTGACTTTTGTATCAAACAGTACAAGTTCTGACATTATAGCACCTCGAAACTGGACGAAGCAGCTCTTTAAAACCCAAGTGTGACGCTGGAATACCTTCTCAAATGGCGCAGCACTTGTTTCGCAGCAGTAATTTTTACGATAACTCTTATTGACCGTCCTCTAAACTCGATGTCAACGCGCGATATCGTGAATTCTAATTGGAGGTTTAGTAAACAAAAGCTAAAATCTTTTGGTGTGTGTACTCATGGGCCACTAGATGAAAGGTGGCATGACTAGACAAAAACAAGGGAGTGAGTCATTAAAGAAACAATAATTTGGTGGCTCTCGTTTGTGCAGTAGCAAAGCTACATGATAGTTCTGGTCCACCTAAATAGCACTCAATGATTTCACAGCATCACTTCACGAAAAAGAAATGTTCAGTGTTGTCCAGCGTTATTGAAACTTCTTTTTCCTCCGCAAGGAACATGGAGAGAGGTGAAATTTGGGAAAGATTGTAGTTTGGGGTTGAAGTCAAAATGATGAACTCACGAGGAACTTGAAAGTGGAGAGAGGGTCTCCGGAGATCCTCTGGGTGGGTGTGTTGGGGGCAGCAGCTGAAATCATGCAGACCAGAGACTGCCATTGGTTCCTCCCGAGAGAGTCCCCCACGAACATCACCGTCTTCCCCCTCATCCTCACCAGGAAATCAAGCCCATCGAACCTGAAAACTCACTGTCTTAAGTCCTCACTTCACTTGCTGTATGCCTAAACAAGAAACCCAAAAACGAAAAACACCTAAAAAAGGAGTGAAGTTTACAGTCACATCTACCTTGGAAGCTCACAGTTGAGAGGCTTCCATCTATACTTGAGGTAGTCAGTGTCTGGGCGGCCGAAGGCTTGGCAGTTGAACTCGGGGTCAATGATGGGGCACTGGGAGGATTGGTACAATGGGTACGTGTCGTCGAGTACCCATGTACCCACATACAGTGAGCAGTTGGAGTACTGCTTGGCCTTGAGCATTGGCTTTCTATGCACAACCCGGGTGTTCTTCGCTCTTGTTCTCAGCAAGACGGAGCACGAAGCCGTGTGACATTGAAGCCAAAAGAGGCATAGCATCACCACAAGTGAGCATGGCCCAATGGCATGAGGAGCAGGTCCAGAGCAAGGTCTTGCCATGGTGAAGAATGCTGCAACGGAGAGAGAGAGAGAGAGGGAGGTGTTCTAGGATGTCTCTTATGATGTAATGACTTGTGGCGTGTAGTTGGGGCAATATACACAAGTTGAGGGGGGTGTGTGGGGTTTTTTGGAGGTAAGATGTTGAGCATGTGAAGGTGGCTAAGCCCGGTTCACGAGAGAGCTTAACAAAGTCTTTTTAATAGGTTGATTTTGTACATCTAGTGGCGGTGGCCTCGTGAAGCTGATATGGACCCTTCAACCGTCTTTTGTTTCCTTTCTTACTTTTCTTTCTGTTCGGCCTCTAGAGTGGGAATATATGACACCCAGATTTAAGCACGTCTCTCTCCCTCATCGACATCAGCAATTATAGGAATTGGATTAGTCTTAAGAATCTTAGTGCAGCAGCCACAGCCATGTGCTGATCTTCGATTATGCTTTAGATCTCAATGAGGGTCGGTCCCATTGCTTTTGGAATGTGGAGCTAGATTCAAGCATAATGGAAAAACTCGGATAGGTTTTTGGAATAACCGGGCTCGATGAGCTTACATATAGTATAAGTCGCGCGCGAGAACTTCATTCGTTTTGTTCAAACTCTGTTTTACAAAGGTTCTGAGCATTTTTTGTTTCTGTTTTTGGAAATGGCACTTGTCATTTTAAGGTAATAAATTTTACTTTGTTTGACAAAAAAAATTGGGGTTATTCAAGTGTTGTCTCTACCCAAAAGAACTGCTGTAGTTTTCTCATGCTCCATCAGTCAATTCCAATTTAAGTGCTTGGTCCAATTCACTAGCAATTGAAAATCTCTTCCTTTTAAGACAAGCATATGTTCTCCTGCTAAAGGTTCGTGGCTACCCGAGACAATCCCGTCTTATAAAGGGTAATTGTCCTATGATCAGACATAAGAGACGAACTAACTGTCGCACGAGAGCCGGGTCGAGTTTCTAGATGAGAAAAGTAGCTTAGAAACATCGACATACCGATAGTCGTATAATTTGTTCTCGACATATACAATACCTTACCAAACTATGACTCGAGCAAAGTAAAAAAACAAAATCTAGGTAATAGATACATGCCATATAATTTGCGCCTAATAACGTGGGAATTAAACCAATGTACTGTTCTTACCAAAAAAGAAAGAAATCAGTGTACCACCGTAAGTCCTGCTCACTTTCTGAACCAACTATAAATCAATCCTTCGAGGATAATAAATTTTTTGCAGATTTTCATTTTCGTTTTCAGAAACTTATGCTGGGGCCAGAATTAAACTATAAATTTATTGCCCATTAGATGCAAGACAGATCAAACTTGTGCTGGGGCCAGAATTATTTTTGAAATATGTATACTTTTTGCGCGTCTTTTTAGGTGCCATTACTTTTGAATTTTTCAGCCACCATGAATGGCCAATCAATCTCCCTGATATATTCTATGATATGATATTAGATATTAGTCAAATTTAACTCACATTTTACAATGTTCAGCAAAAGAAAGAAAGAAGGGGGAGATAAGAAACCAACACGTTACAAATATTAGAACATTTCACTAACAGACAAAAGGACAATCGGCGCAGGAGATATTCTAGTCTAGATTTGCACATGATAAACCTTCTACCCACCCCAAAAGCATTTCAGACAGTCAAAGATCCAAGTACGTTATGCCAAATTTAAATGGTAGAGCACATGTTTAACTGCTACATCAGGCCTCTTCATACCTTCACGCATGTTAAGGAAAACCCACATAACATAACTGAACTTCAATTTCAACAGGACCTTTCCTGACAGTGAAACTCTCAGAATCAATGAAATCTGAAAGAACATCGTGACTTTTGCCTAGAAAAAGAACAGGAGATTACGTGGTGTTTAAGAATTAGTTTTCTGTCTGATGCAGAAGGCCAAATGCTTATCAGGCCAAAATTTGCATTTTCCAGATCATCGTCCTTAGCAGAAATCTGGAAAATGATCTGGGGGAACATGAAAAGAAACAAAAGCCCTTCAAATCTGCATTGAAGGAGAGAGAGAGAGAGAGATCAAGGGAAGTTCCATAACTTCCCGACCGATAAAACTGGCAAGCATGGTAAAAATAAATCCTGACTTGACAAGATCTCACGCTGAGAACTTCTTCCTCCGCTTGTAGCACTTCCAAACTTTGATGTTGTCCTTTCCGGCTGAACCATTGGTAATGCCTTCATGGAAGCCTGGTCCACTACCGAGTTCAGTGGGCTGGTTAACCTGCGAAAGAAAAAGATAATTCATATTGGAAATCAGCGCTCAATGTAAGAACGAAATTAAATTTATCTGGTGAGAAGCAAATACCCCTATAGCCGAAGAAACAATGCTGCTGTCACCATCAACAGCATTGCCTGCATCCAAACTGGCGAAAAATCACAGCAGTCAGCGAAATAAGTAGGCTATGCTTCCAATAAAAGCTATAAAAAGCCGCACGAGACTGGAGAAAAGGTAAATTAAATGGAGAAATTTTCTACTTGTAATTGTTGAATGTAACATAAAGCAAAGACTAATCAGAAGAGAGCTATGAGTGCAGTTCCTAGCTTTAGGCATGACATAATGACAAAGGTCACACCCTTAAAAGGATGGCTATCAAATCGGAAGAGTGCTAAAGCCCTTGAATATCAAAGTTTCACTCCAAAAATCTAGCTTCAAGTTCAGTCCTGTTCGAGTTCCATATACTATGAATGAGAATATCCCAAGCAGCAAACCGTTAGGCTGATTGTACAGCAGAATGTGTAAAAAGGTGGGCATGTCAATGGTGTATCCAGCCGTTTGTCCAGGTGTCTAGCATAAGATATTTCAGCTTGAGAAGATGATGGCTATAAGGGGGAATCCACCATCTCCCAGGAAGTAAAGTTGAAATCCTTAGAATCAGGCACGCCATTACATCCAAAACTTACCATTGAAAGGTTAGACCTATGTCCTTATGAAGAAGTCTAGTCGTAGGAAATTCATTAAAAATTTACCAAGCCAAAAACCATATTCAAAATCAATGTCAAGCAAGCCTCATTTCTCTCTCATCCAAGTGATTGTTTTTACCATGCTAATTGCTTTATGAACAAATTTTTGGTTCATAAGGCATCAAATCTCTTTTGCATTGCTGCTCACTATATGAAGCGGAAGAAGAATGGCACCATATGAAAATACTTTTACATGCACAAAAACACCAAACTATTGCAAATTAACTTTCATTGAGATTTAGCTTCTGATGCAACTTTGTTCTTTGGCCGTCATCAATGACACCAGAAAGTTGGCATTACAGGATCTAACAAGTAAAATCATCTCCAGATGACCTAAATACTGCACTTTTTGCAGCACTCTTGAGTTTAGGGTTTTTAACAAAAAAAGACACCAGCTTTCACCTTGCAGACTATTATGACCCAACTTTCACCCCACAGACTATTATGACCCCAACTTTCAAGTGTTGCATAAAAAAGCACAAACTTTCACTGGGGAGACAACTCAGTATATGCAAAAATTCAAGACTCAATTTTGACCCCAACTTTCAAGACTCAATTTCCACAAGCATATGCAAAAATTCATCAACAGAGCACACAACTCAGCATTTCCTCCAAAGACAATTAACTATCAAACATATTCTGAATCTGCATATTCATTAGGAAGATCTGATGCAATTCTTCCTTCTCCTCCTCCAATTGTATAGAACGTTCTCCACATGTGATCTAAGATTCCAAAATGCAAGATAGTTTTTTTCCATGCTCTGACTTAATTTTACATCAGGTAAACCAAGCATTCCATTTGACTGTTTTTTTCCCTTTGGCTGGCACCATTAAACCATATAGCTCCTAAAAATTCACCTTGTTCCCTGAGATGAGAAGGGAGAGACATGCACTCTATGGCCTTGGTCCACAGCTCCACTTTCCTCATGTTGATCTGCCTGAAATACTTCAGAGACAGTAGTTGACGCTTCCAAGTTATTTTTGTTACCGCTTCCTTTCAGTGCATCGTGGATTTTAGGGGCCATACCTGCATGTGGAGAAATTTGCTACTCCTGAATATGAGTTTGCGAATGGTCTCCTACGAAGAATGATCGCAACAAATACCTCTTAAGAAGCAGACTGCTGATGGACTCTCCAACAAATGCTTTTGGCACATGGTTGTATCCTGGAAGTCTAGGAAAGTATAATCCAGATACTGTAATCTCTCCAAAGAAGTCATTTTTGTGAACCCAAATGAAGTAGTCCATGTGTTGATCAAACTAGGAACAGCAGGTAAAACCAGCTTGGCTACTGCTAACTCCTTCAGCTTCTGTGAAACGAGGGAGAACGTAAAGTTAATCAGAACTTTAACAGTCCTGGATAAAGAAACGAAAACAATGGAAAAGTCCTTATTACTCCACAAGTCATGTGGAACTAAAAAGAGGCTATATTTGGCACAAATTTACCACAACTTTTAGGAAACTGCCTCACCCTGCTTTAAAATGCTGTGACTAAACACGACTCCAGTACTAAGCAATTTATGAAGAGCCGAGTCTAATATGACATGATCATTGAGTCACCAAAAAAGTAATAGTGCCCACATTTACCACCCTTCATATTAACTGGCAAAAAATTACAGTCCAAGATACCAAGTCACAAACAAGTTCCTATGTTCTTTTACTTATTTGTATAAAAACACGTCAATTTGTGCGATTCATAAAAACACAGAACCTCAGACAAGTATGAAATTTTTGTTAGATAGGTAAAATGGATCAATTATAGGGCACCAAGGGGGTACAACCCATACCCATATGCAAAAAGAGCTCAAAAAACTAAAGCCATATACAAAACGGCTCTGAAAACCAAAAGGGAGTTCAATTTTAGGATAAATCATCAACCATATCAACCAAGATATCCATGAGCAAGTTTCCACTATACCAAAAGTGTTTTAAGCCAATTTTCAAATAAAGCAGAAAAGGAAAATTTCTCTCCATCAAAAGCTCTCATGTCCACTCCTTCCAAATCAACCAAAAAAAAGAGAGGGACCAAGGTAGTCCTTTTCTTGTTGTGCTGTAAATAAATGCCCTGCCAAACCCAAAGTTCTTGCTCAATAGAACCTCCATAACCCAATATAACCTGGTGCAAGCATAAGCTACCAAACCATTCACATTTAAGAACAATGAAGCAGGAGATGCCGCACGGTCTCTGCCTCCCTTTTGCAGAGGAAACAGATCAACCGCTACTCTGCCTCTTTGTTGTAAGTTATCTAAAGTAAGGACTCATTCCCAATTTGCTTCTCGAAGGAGCTCTTGTTGGAACCCTCACTTTCCAAAGAACATCCATTCTAGCACCACTAATCTGTTCTAGCAGCTTGTAGTAAAACTTTGCAGAACAGATTCCATCTCTTCCATTGTTCCACACGAGTCAACCCAAAATGTGATTCCATGTAAAATGTACATTATCATTTCACACTAGATATTAATGATAAGGGTAAATTGCTCGTGCACCGCTCAGGGTTTTGATAAAAATGCAGGTAGGTCCTAAATTTTTTCAAGTTGAGCACTTACCTTCCTCCCTGAACATCTCAAGATTAGAATCTAATAAATGAATTGGAAAGGTGGCTTTAATGCCATGAAAGAGCTTTTAACCAATACGTACACATGTCATGGACGAAGGGGGAGAACACCTTTAGTTGACAGGAGGTAAGTATGCCTTCTATATACAATGGCTGTTTATGCATCAAGTGGGTGTGAAATCTACTTATCATAACCAAAAAGCTGCAAAGAAAAAACAAATTCCAATTTGAGGTTGCTTCGGAGTACTCTCATGTTTGTCATGGAAAAGCAAAGGGAGATTTTTAGGTACCCCACCCCCCTCCCCCCCTCTTCTCCCCATCTAAACACAAACTCATCCCAAGCCCTGTAATTTTTTGCGGCTTGTCCCACACACATGTTGAATTTCAATACTGGTAGCCTATATTCGACCTATTCGAGCTCGACTGATCTAGGTATTTGATATGCTATGCCCAACACCCTGCAATCTCTCTTGACAATAGCAGGATTCTGTTCAATTGGGTAAATATCTCGGACCATTGTTTAATGTATAGTTCTCGTTAGCACTGCTAAATTTTGGCAAAGATTTTTGCCATTGCAACCACTCAAATCTTGCCATGTTCCAGATGTTGCCACACCATCAATTTACCATAAAATAGACTACCGGAATTTGATGCAGATAAGTTGCCCGTCATTTGAAAGAATACCTGGAGGACATCCACATCAAGTTTCCGTTAGTGTTCTGTTTCTGACAGCAATGTGACGGAGTGGAAACTTTGAAGCAATATCCAAAGGCGAGCAGTTACAATGATATAGATGCAAGTATAGCGGCTTAATAATACCGCAATTTAAGGATTAACAAAGACATCCACCACTTCATTTGACCACTTGAATTGCCCTCTGCTCCTATCCCTTCAAAAGAGATCACGATGTACAGCTCTAATGTTTATCACAATAGGCTTACTGGTCATTACTTTGTAGAGTAAGTACCATGTAAGAATGCCCAGGAGCAATGATCTCCTCTCAAGAGGTTAAAAATGGAATCAAATGGTATAGGCATTGAGTAGACTGTTTGGGCTTACACTCACTCTATTCGACGATTTCATGGAAGTGTAGGTAGAGGAAAGAAGAAAGAGAGGAGAGAAATCTGGTTTAATGTGGCCTCCAACCCTACTTAAATACAGGATGATGCTACATAAAGACCTAATACCCTTTAAACTAAAACATACATTATCACTCCCCTCAAGCTAGGTAATTTATCGAATAAATCTGCCAACTGATCCAAAAATTCAATTTATCACACATTTTGCAGAAGGTAATTTCTGTCAAACTATGTGACAATCAACCTTGATATGTTTGGTACATTAGTAGCAAACAGAATTGGACGCCCTATCAATAGCAGCTTGATAATCGCATGTGAGGGTCATTGGATCAATAGCTCCTCCATCATGTGCTTCAACAGAATAACTCACAAGTGGCATCCGTCATGGCTTCAAACTCTAAAACAGCAGTTGACCTTGTCACAACAGTTTGCAACTTGTTTTTTCACAACGTCTAGTTACCCCAAACAAATACACAGTATCTGGTGGTTAACCTTTTATTAGATGTAAGCATTAGAGGATGTACCATGATTTTCATAAAGAAAACCACCCTCGAGCACCTTCCATGTATCTCCAAATAAGTACATCTGATCCCAATGAATAGGTCTAGTGTGGCTAGCCACACTCATGGCAAAAGGCATGCCCTCACCTTGCAACCATCACGTAATTCAACTTTCCAGTTAATCTCTTCTATCGCATTATTTAACAACTCGAAGGGATTGCATGACATCAATTTGTCAATCAAATTGGGTGATCAACATAGCATCTCCGAAGGTCAAAGTTAACCACCACTTCACTAAAGCTACCAACCATGCTCGAGAAGATTATCTTGTACACTTCTTCAACCAACAAACTAAGCTCTCTACTCCCCCTAAGCAACAAAAGCAAGCGATTGCTCCATGTGTATTTCTCCTCATCTCCATCCAGGAAAGCATTCATTATACCTAACTAATGTAAAAGTCACTGAAACATCGAAAAAAAATTTAGGATATCAAATCCAAAATCTTAAGTTCTTAAAGTATACATGTATCCCAAAGAGAAGCAAAGTTAGATTAATTTAAAACCCTCTCTCACGTGAAAATTAGATCAAGAATGGCACGTGGAACTGATATACGAAGAATAGGACAGACAAGAACCATACAGGAAATGAAATATTAAATGGGGCATGACAACTTAGGAGTTAGCTCTAACACCATGTTAAAATGTCCAACCAAAAACTTGAACTATTAAATTAAGGGAAACTGCATGTATGCAAGACCCAAACAAGCTCTGTAGACAAGTGATGTGGGATTATCTTTAATAATAGCTTGAGGGATGCATTTTGACAAGTGGAGAAAAATATTTAAATAATCTATTTCATAGACTTGAGTATAACATTAAGCTACAAATGAGCTTTCAACTCCATAATTGAACTATATGGTCAATTTCACTATATAAGTCTACTTACAATCAACAATAAACTTATCAGCAGGGAGGTGCACAAGATTTCAAGTATTGTTACGCGATTAAGCATCCCTTCGTCATAGCAGCTTTCCAATCAGGATGTCTAAGGAATTCACAAACAGATGAAGGAGTGGAAATACGGGATAGTGAAGTAATAACAGATGTACATTAACTTGATAACTGATAACATGAAACTAAAAATTTGATGGGAGGTACAAGTTCTTTTACTTTTTCAAAGAGCAGTTGGAAGAACTATCAATAGAATATGGATTTAGAGAAGAGGGAAGAGTTGGAGGAGTGCAGAATTCACCTCGCAATATGGTCTCGTGTACTCGACGTGGTTTTCCAAGACAAATGACCAGAGGAACTAAGAGGCTATGAGAGACATTATTGTCTATTGAAGACGCTTCCCGAAGGGCTTCTTTGATAAAGTGCTAAAGAAGTAAGTTTTGAATTTTAAGTGTTGACAATCTTAAGTGCTTAAAATAATAGGGAAAATGACACAAATAGTCCCTGAACTTTGACCCAATGTTCAATATGGTCCCTAAACTTTTAATTTGTTCAACGTAGTCCCTAAACTTTAACCCAATGTGCAATGTAGTCCCTGAACTTTAAATTTGTTCAATGCCATCCCTAAACTTTTGGTACATGTTCAATTTAGTCTCTGAACTATGTGAAAATGTTCAATGTAGTCCTCCCATTAATTCAAGTTCAAGGACTACATTGAACATTTTCACATAGTTCAGGGACTACATTGAACATATATCAAAAGTCCATGGACCATATTAAACAAATTAAAAATTCAAGGACCACATTAAACATTAAGTTAAAGTTCAGGGACTACATTGAACAAATTAAAAGTTCAAGGACCACATTGCACATTAGGCCAAAGTTCAGAGACACTTTGTGTCATTATCCCAAAATAATAATATAAGGTTATTTGATGATTCTAATAACCATCAACTATTTGTAATGAACAAATTAAGTAACCCATTCCTTACCAATTTTAGTGGATTTTTGACTTGATTGAATCTTTTAGGTGAATGCTAAATAGGGTTATCAAACAAACCTAATCTCATTAAATCGGGTTATAAAACAGGCCTTAAGTTTTTCCAACTCCTAGCTATATAGTCTCCTGATTAATGTGAACTGGGATATAGATATTTTTTATACATCTCAAATTAAACAATGTCCACTTACACGTCAAAGAATGCACATTCTAACAAAAAAAATTTCTTGCACAGGTCTGTTGCATGACTTTACTCTCCCATTGTAAACCAGGTTTAACTCCTCAAACCTGTAGAACTAGATTTTAGAGCTTTTGGTGGCTACATAAGTCTCCGAGTAGAAAAGTCCAAACAAAGTGTTTTGAGCAGAGTACTAGGATTGATTATCAAACTGTATAACTGGAGAGTTCAAGGTGGGGGAGGAAGCATCCTGTGCACAGAGGTACCCATGGGTGAGGTCCACTGCAGCCTTCCCCAGCTCTCTTGGAAAGAGGCTATTTCCATGGGCCATACCCCGTGACCTTAAACTCACAAGTGATCCTACCATTATGCCAAGCCTAGCCCTCGCATGACAAGAGAGCACAATGCACACCACACTCACATGTACATACATTGGCGCAAATGCACATAACTCAGAAGAGTTACCTTTTCAAGTTCATTCAACAAGATGCGACACATTCCATGACGACGGAACTGAAACCTGGTCCCCACTAGGGGTACTTCTGCCACCTTGTCCCCAAGCACCCTTGAGCACAGAAAAATTAAGTTCTAGAAGTCAAGATACTCGAGTAATAACGGGGTGATCTAACAGAAAATTATGAAATGAAAACTCAAAAAGTTCTAATAGCATATAAAGCAAAACGCATGTATAAAGCCTAAATTACCAACTCATTACCTGACACAAGCCACTGAGATCAACTCATCATTTTTCTCCAATAATACCGTATAGAATCCTCTGAAATTCAGACGTTTAAGCTCTGATCTGCAAGGTCACAAGACAATGGAATCATTAAGCAACATTGCTTGGTATTTTACATAAACATAAGAACAATTTTCACTTGAATGCAAAGTAACAGTGCCGTGCATGATGTTTTGGTCATCCATGAGTGCTCAAGTCCAGTGTTAAGTTCTCAATTTTGTCTCCCTCTATTTCTTTTTCTCTTTTTCTTTTCCAATTGGGCAAGCAAAGTTACTTTTGCAAGTATATCCACACTTCAAAGAAAGGCATTTAGTGACATACAACATTATGAAACATAAAAGTGGAAGGAAGTTCATCTAGGTTTCTGATTCAGCTTCCTTATCCTATAATCAAAGAAAATAGATTGTGAAAAAGCACCTTCAAGAACATTCCCGTCATCAAAGACTTCGGCATCAGGGTGCAGTTCACATAGTGAAAAATTTCCTAGATGCAACTTTTGCATGCAGATACAAGAAGGCATCAAGGCAAACGGATAATTTGGAATAGCCACGGTCACTCAACCAGGAAAGAACCTTTCACCAGTAATGAAGAAGATACAACAAATGCAATCCTCTCGGAAACTTTTGCCTCCAGTAAGTGCTAGAAAACTGCTAGATAAGCTGTTTATGCATGTGATGTAAGCACAATCACATGCGACATGGCTGTATGTCTAGCAAATGAGGGTATAAATGGGACATTTTAAAACCTCAAAACTAGACATCAGTTGCCCTCCTTTAACAAGTCTTATTCATTGGGATGGGTTGAAGTGGCAACTCAAGAATTTGGACTTGCTTCTTCGTTTCTTTATGAGATGATGGTAAATCATTTCTTGCTTATGCTACGAAGAATGTGCAGTATCTTAACAGAATGACAACACCAAAGAGTGAATAAATCAAACTATAGTGAAAATGGCAACACTATAGTAAATGTACACAAAAAGAACTGTTCATATTTGATGAAAATCAAAATTTCCCACCCTCGACTAAAAATAATATCCTCAATGAGATCCCTCTTGGCGTAAGGCTCCTTTACAGGCTCGAAACATTCGTGTATCACATCAATGGCAACATTCAGCTTGCAGTTAGTTTCTATCACGGACTCGATATGACGATCACCAACATCAAGGTAATCAGTATCAATAGACCTTGATAGGGTCCATGTCAAATTCCCCATGCCCACTTGAATTGGCTTCCTCAAGAGTCTATTAAGCCCAAGAAATATCTGCAAAAGTGATTCCATATTCAGTAGATGCTATAGCTACGAATGCATCCTGCAATTGTACGTGTTTTTAGCATCTTGATGTAAGGATGAAATATCAAGCAGTTAAAACAGTGTTCATTCCATCATTTCAAAAAGGGGGAAAGTATAAATAATATACCACGCCTCTCACCCAATGACCACTTCCATACCTCTACTTTTGAAAATGCCAAATACATACCTGACTTTTACCTTTGGAAACCACTTTGCACATTCACATCAATTATCATTGTGTTCCTATTTACAAAAATATCATTTTCTTTCTAAAAATCCCATCCTAAATTCTCACACCCACCCAAAACACTCAACACCAACCAAGAACCAAACCACCAAAACCCTAAGCAAGAGAGTTTGCAAGGAAAGGCAATTTGGTCTTTTCCTAGTGGAATTTATGCTTAAAGATATGTGCGTGACATTTGCAAAAATAGAGGTATATAAGTGGTCATTGGGACAATGGTGAAGTATGTTTTTAATATTTTCCCTAAAAAGAAAGGTGTTGGATTTCATGCTGCCCAGGTATGGCCTTTTATATTCCACATGATGCTAAAACTCAAGTAATACCTACTTGCTAATTCCAATATGAAGAGTGTTTGATTCAGAAGATATGCAACTGTAGACAACAATTATGATCATAAAGCCTTTAAGAAATTGCTCACTCTGTACCGCAACTTAGAGATGATATATATTCCAGACAAACAAAAGCTTGCCATTCAAACATCTAATGTACAGAGGTAATTCTCAATTTAGGAAAATAGCAGTAGTAGGTATGACTGTAAACAAAGACACGACGAAAAGACAGGCTATTGGGATCTAGATAAACAGAGCTTTAAACATGAAAAAGTTACTGCTATTATAGATCATCTTACTTCATTTCGCTTCAAACCAGAAAAAGAAAACAATAAACAGCCAAAATTAGATGGAAAGAGGATAAGGACGCTAGGTTGGAGTAGCAGACTAGGAATTATCCAGTATCAGTCGAACATTTGCATGTTACCATTTGCAGGCAACTCAGAGTCAAAGTGCTCAAAGTATCTATAATTGCATTACAGCACTTCCAAGTCGTGATAAAGTTGAAATAATCAGCACTAACTGGCTTAGGTAATCAGAAGAGAAGTGCCGAGTTTCAGAGTACCGTTTTGCAGTTCTTGCTGCAATACCAGTCCTTTTTGGAATGAGCTTCCAAGTTAGTTGCTCCTTTTTTCCTCAGGCACCCTAAGTGATCTGAAAAGAAACAAACAGCGAGTTCAGAAATACCTAAATGCATAGCTAAGAAGCACTTTAAGTGTGTTCTTATCAGTCTGTATGCATGTGTTCAACTAGCAGGCCTTATCTAAGGGGTCAAATATATGAATATCTCACATTTACGCTCACACTGCTTGCAAGTTAAAGCATTCTCATCGTCCATATACTGCATAGCATCTTCTTTGAGTTTGCTTTGGATGCAAATAGCACAACAGCATGACGGGCAAAACCAGTCACCTTGAGGAATTTCCTATTGGGGACAGCAAATATAAAAGTTTAGTGCCACAAATACTATATGGACGAGGAAAAAAATAATGAAAAGTTAATCTCACTATTCTCGTATTAATCAAATAAATCACCTACCTTCAAGCCAAGGCAAATCTGATGGAATGCGGAGGGACATTGATCACACAAAATTAACTCGCCTCCATAATGACAGACTGAGCATATGCAGTCATTTTTGCCATTCTTCCATTTTCTTTTGGTCTTATCATGTTGCTCGATTGTGAATCTACTCATTCTTCTATCACTTAATAGCTGCTTCTGGCAGTCCAACAGCGACCTGCCATCTTCCAAAAATATGCAGGAAGCTATTTTCTGGTCTTCTCGGCCAGCATGATTTGCAAATCCACGTACAGTGAACAACTTTTTGCAACAATTGCACTTGATCCCTCCACGAATTACTCGTCCTTCAGCCAAAGTACCGCGATTCTTTCCCCTTCTGTAATATACTTTTCTTCTGGACAGAACTCTATCATTATCTGCCAACCAAGACAGTACATTCCGTGGATGCCGGCACAATGGACTGGGAACAACCTGCTGAATCCTTTTGCTTGATCTCCGAATGCGATTTGGACAATCAGCTCCCCTACCTCGAGCTTTTAACAAAGCTCGGGATGCCATACTTCTCGACCTGGCAGTGTCAGTGGGTTTCTGCTTTGTGTCTCTCGACTTTCTGTTGCAGCTGAACACACCTATACCAGTTAAACAATCTTCACTTTTACTTCCAATCAATTGAGATTCCCTACCATTGGAATGATCCATCCTCTTCATTCTTAGCCGCTTATCACCCCAGCGTTTTATTTCACCCCCACCAGCTGCTGATAATCCATTGTTGCCAGGATAAGGAAGCGCCAAAACAAACGAGTCATGACTCCGTTTCCTGGATGAATCGCATCTCATTTTGGGCTTTCCTCTCTCATCGATATCCTTTAGCTCCTTTCTTACAGCTAAGACATGGTTTTTCGCCTCAATTTTCACTTCTCTTTTTGCCTTATGTTGTGTATAGAAAGTCTGATCAGATCCAGGCTTGTTAGTGGGCACAACAGCTCGAGGACTACATATTGATCTGACATCAGGCACACCAATACTTAATGGTGCTACAGCTTTTGAAGGATTGGGACCACAACCAGTACTAGTGTCGCAATAGTCAAAAGTTGAAGGCAAGATAAGATTATCACCTGAAGCGACCAAGCTCTTGTTATTGTCTGATGATATTCGAATACGTATTCTCCCATTGACTTTCCTTAAATCTTGGCAGACTTCTATAAGTGAGTAATAGCACTTCCCATCGGGAGAGGTATACTTATACCTGGGGAAGTTAATGCTCTTCAAGAATTCAATTTTCCAGCCTAGAAATGACAGGTGCTCTCGCACATCTGCCTTTAAAGAATTTCGATCATTCCAGCTGATATTAGACGCATACTTCATAATAGCATACGGACAGCATTCAGCTTGTGAAGTCATGTCACGACCAACAAGCTGCCAAGAGGTTTGACATTTTCTTTCATTTGAATCTGTGGCTTTCTCATTTGCCTTATCAGAGTGTCCTTGACAGGTGACCGAAAAACTCTGTTGACAATTTTCAGCTGAAATTCGTGAAGCCTGTGGTGTTTGGCGGGTTATATTTGACAAAACAGCACCATCTGTACGAGACAACCCATTTTTTATCTTAAGAGCGACTGCGTCCGGATCATGCATATGTTCAACAGATTGCGTGGCGGTGCTATTTGAAAAGGGGCACTCATATCCCACGTCACTAGGTCCAGAAAGTTTCAAAACACCATCCACAACACCATATTCAGAGCTCGTCAACTTTTCACTGCAACAGGTCTTGTCCACGCTTTCATCCCAAGCCGCTATGCCACTGTGATTTACTTTAGAAGACAGTTCAGGTAACTCCAACAGCATACAGCTTTCTTCCATTGAGTTTCTCGATCTTGGCAAGTCTAAAAAGGAAATAAGATCAATTGTAGCAATTGCAAGGTTTTCACTGATAGTTTCCAACACCAGCTTCTCCCACAAGGCCTTATCCCTAGATGTCCACTTACTCCTTTGAAAGGCTTCTTTTTCCCGCAAATCATACCATATCTGCTTCAAGGAAACAGGAATAGGCCATTCTTGCTCATACAACTGAATTAAGTCAAGGAACAACCAGGTCCCTCGACTTTGCCATTTCTCTGTAGTCTGATCCCAATCTTGAGTAACTCTGATATTAGCAAGTCGAGTCAACATTTGATCACCCAATTCCGGAAAGAAAATATTTCTCTTCTCCGCACCAACATTATGGTCAAAAATCACTCCTTCCCACCAAGCGTCCATGTGGAATGCATCCACACACAATCCATATGAGAAGTCATTTGGACCAGTTACGTAAATAGGCGGCACTGGCCTTATAGAACCACGGTATTTATGCTGGTCAACTGTGCAAGAGACTAATCCATCTACAGCAGGTGGTACACGTACAGAGTCCACGAGTTTGCTAGAGCCATCATCAACGAGAATGTGATCATATTTGACGCACCGCATTCTAAGGCCGCAAGAAATGACAACTCCAGAGTGCCACGAGCCTTGGAAACCGTCGTCGTCACTCCTTACCTGCGTATATTGCGCAGACATCATCATTACGAAGAGAAATGCTGTAGAAAGTTAGGTGTTTCTCGTCATTTTGCACACAGGCGGTCGAGAAAACGAGAATTCAAACACAACCCCGCATAAATAATCAGACTACTAGCTCTGTCCTTCAGGTTCCCACTCGCTGAAAAAGATAAAGAGCCCAAATTCATCCTTGCATGCAACGGAACACGAGAAAACTCGGATTTACAGCCCAAAGGTGGGACCTTTATCCCATTTTTTTCCCCAGCAGAGACTCAAAATGCGGACGATGATCGTGAAGAAAGGCCACTTACCGGAACACTGCGGCCGTCACCAAACACCTACACGCACCAAAACACTCACCCCCGCGACATCAAAAAAATTGATGATCACCAACAACAGAACGACAATCGTCGGTACCGCATAGAGACTCCAAGAAAAAAAAAAAAACTACAAGGAAAACAACAGGAAGAGAAGGCGAGACACGACCCTTTGCTCCATACAACGTGAACGACCAAAAGGACACTAAAATGAAGCGATGCACGTAGCAAAAAAACAAACCCACAAAAAAAAAAAAAAAACACGCAGAAAGCCACGGGCATCAACCTCCACTTTCTCGCCAACCAGAAGCTTCGCTTTGCATTTCCTCGTACTGCCCTTCCTCCTGCCGCTCGATCCCTCCCCGTCGACGTCGCCGGCCATTCCTTCCGTCTGCCGGAGCGAGAAACGACGGCGAAGGTCGCGAGAAAGAGAGAGCCCAAAAACGCAAACGACGAAACGGAAGCGTCAGTGACCGGAGTCGCCCTCTCTCTCTCTCGCGCAGTTTCAGTGTCAGTCTCTCGCTCTCGCGAAAAGGGTAGACCAGGTCCAGGACCCCATGGGTGGGGCCCGAGGCGTGGGGGCGGGCGAATCACCGCCGTTCGCATTCCGGGGCCGTCCTAACGGACGGCCGCGATCCGGCTCGACCGATTGCTGGGATCAGGCGTCGCGGCATCTCGCTCGCCACGTCCTCGTACTAAACTTGCCTCATTCGAAAATATTGCGATCCCCTGCGGGCGCGCGTACGAAGGCTCGCGTGGCTCGGCCCAATCGCTTGGGGACGCGTCATAGCTTGCGGCCCAAGATGTAATCGCGCACGTATCTGTATAAATGTATAATCACACGTCATATTCTAAAGATTTTTTTTAATTATTTTTTTTATCTGGAGGTTTTTTTTTTTGAGAAATGATTTCTGTGCATTCTTTATGGATACCTTTACTTTTTTATTTATTTCTTTCAAATTACAATTTTTTTTTTGGATTTTGCAATTCACGCAATTTGACTTCAATTTAGCGCATAATACCTACAATTTTACATAATCATGTGACGTGATTTTCTAAAATAAAATTTATAATTTTCCAATGTAGTAAGAAACAAATTTTGAAATTCTTTTCTCCAAATGAAAACAGATAGCTCTACCCTTGTTTTTTCTGGCCATAGACTAAAACCTTGCATTTAAATATAAAAAAAAATAGAGAACATAATTGATTATTAATAATAAAGATAAACAGCCGTAAACCCTTATTTTTTTGCTTTAGGAAATAATTAAAACCTAGCTTTTTTTTTTTATAAAAACACATCAAAGACCTCGATTAATGAAAGAAAGGAATGGAGAAACTTTCTAAACACTCCTCTGCCTCGGCCCTCTTGCAAGAATTATTGCCAAATTGTGGAGACGCCATTCTATTTAATTTGCCTAATCACCTTAGATATTTCCACTACTCCCCATAAATTGCGAGATTATATCCATGATTGACTATTTTATTTCCTATTGGAGATAACAAAAGAGCTAGTTTTTTAGTTTTAGCGTGAAGATTAAGATTACAAGAGATTATCACGTGTTTGCAACTTATTATATTATGTTGTCTGTATAGGAAAAAGTTTACGATCACACCCGCGCAACCCTCGGTTTCATAGCTAGCTCCGGTCCGAAGATGAGGGAGAGGGTGGTGATCTGATTCCGATGGAGTCCAAATAACACAAAGATGATTTGTTGGTATGGATTTCGTAGCATGCTGTATACACTTGAGAGAGATGGCTAATTTGTGGGGGAGAGAAGGTTAACTTAATTACTCGATTCATTAAGTTCTAGAAAGGTAATTTGGCTAATCAATTTTAATATGGTATGTGTAGAAAAAACCTATCCCTAAATTATATTATAAAAAAAATTTTGGTTTCTTACATAAACATTATATCATGAGTAATATCGACTGGTTTGGAAAAAAATTGGTAGGATTCTAATTTGAATACTTGATAGTTTACCAAATTCACATTAAGGCTGCATCATCACAACTTTAAGGAAAAAAATCATGATGACGAAGCTAATAATCGTTGGCATTCTTGCCATTTCTATCATGAAAGAGAAGATGCAGCCAGTAAATTACTTTTGGGTGCAAAAGCATTTACATATATTTCTCTCATAAATCACAATCGCTTGGCGAGCTCCACAGATAAATTCCTTATTTTAACATATCGGTACTCGCACGCTTCACACCCAATTCCCCTTGTATAGAGAAGGAATACCGTCAAGTAATTTTACATCCTGATGATCCTTAGATTCGAACGAGAATGGAAATGAAACCTTTTAAGAACTTGCTTAGATCTCAAATTTGGTGAAAGGGAGAAATAAAGAGAAAAACGGTGTAAGATACCGGGAACCGGTTCAGCAGGTAAAAAGTTGCAAGAAACCTCAATGGACGGTCGGGATTCGTTCAACCTTCTGTCCCGAGGCGCCTATAAGTACGGGCTGGAGGCGGACCGACGCGACTGAACTCTGGAAAAGTCCCATTTTCAGGTCGGTGATCCCGGAGAGAAGGTACCTGCCGAAGCCCCCGTCACGCCGCCGGCGACACCGCTCACGGCGGTCCTTCACCCTCCCGTGCGCACATACGAGCCTTGGCGAGAGGTAACTTCCTGCGCTCGTAGCTTTTGCCTTTGGGCCTGCCTGTCTAACCACCCATGGTTGCGTTATCGAGCATGTAGCGAAACAGAGGGGATCTCTGTGTTAGGGTTTTGGCGAGCTCTGCTTTCGTTTCCGGGCGGTTTGCTTCCCGGGTGTGGGTTTCTCTTGCTTTCTCTGTCTTATCTCTGCCGGGACTGGAAAGCACGGTGTGATTTTATCAGTAGTTCGGACTTTGTTCTTCTTGTTCCCTTGGGAAGAGATGGCACGACTGTTGTGCGGAGAGACAATTTCTTTTGTCCGTGGAGTTACGGCATGCAGCTGCACTTGGCCGTTCTTTATGCGTGGTTCCAAGAACATGGGCTGTCTTTCGGCTGCGTTTCTGAATACCCTGTCGACATAGCTTCGTCGTCTAGTCTCCTGACCCAGTTCTTTGTATTAAAGCCATCTGCTTTCTGCCGTTCTGCACCAGATTTAATTCATTTAGGCTGTGCTGAGTTTGGGGTGCCCCGATGAGATTTGTTTGAGTCTAAGTAATACCCTGAAACAATGGAGCGCATACCGGTAGATATGTCTGACTTTCATGCCATGAGGCCGCTGGAAATAATACCCTGAAACAATGAGCTACCTGGATGCTAGTGACTTGGGCATTTCTTCAATTTTGGTTAAAATCCCAAAAGGTTGTGCTTTGAGTTTCAATGAGATGTTAGGTGCTATGAAATTGCAGGTGTTTCCTTTGTAGACAGTAATGAAGTTACGCAAAGAACTTTAATCTCATAGTTTTATCGTATCGGTCCAGTGATGGAAAGTTGCAAGCCTATTCAATGGGTCCTTTCCTCGCCAAATATAAATCTCCCTTTTGGGGACAGTTGCTGAGTAGTAACTTGTATCTTTGATTTCGGTTATGTTGGTTTTTGAGGTGCAAAGGCTTTAAAGCGAAGCTCCCTTGAACGCCAGATGCGAAGGGCTTGATATGGAAATTGGACAATTGGGTTCTATACTTTCTTTATGTAGGATAGTATTGCCACTGCTCTATTTATCTTTTTGTCGGCATCCTCCCCGAAGAAGTCTTGTCCTTAGTTTGCAATGGTAGGTGTATGGTGCTTTCCGACTTTACTTAGTATAGCTTGCAGTGAGTCAGATTGTTAGTAAAATTAAACTACAGTTGGTGAAATAAAACGTGACATGTTGTGGATTTTGCATTTGCGTGTTCTATAGGTCTAAAACCTTCCTTGAGCTTTATGGTAATAACACCGGAAATAACTCTTGGTCAAACTTGAGTAAAGTTCATAGAATTGATGACGAGCAATCATATTATGCATGTTCTAGCTCTGGAACTCTTATTGGACAGTGTCTGTTGAGTAACCCATACTCTTTCTGCTTGTTATCCGGTTCTTTAGAAAGAATTTAAGTATGCCCATATTTCTGTCCCAAGATTTACTGACAATCACCTGCTCCAATGCTTGGGTGGTATTAAGATTGTGCATGTTTTTGGGTTTAGGATGAGCAAAGAGCTACATCCATTGTGCGAGCAGGCGGGAATAGGTTTTGGCCGCCTCTGCCATGTATTAATGAGAAACTTCTCATTAATGTTCATAAGACAATGTCCAAAAAGGTGAATAGAAGTAGTTGTAATGTCTAGGTTTGGGTTCTTTGAACTAAAACTCTTGCACTTTTCGCCATTACTCCAACATCATCAGAGTAAATCTGCTTCACAAGATAACATCTGCACTTCATTGGAAATAGATATCGGTAGCTGAGATGGGTCTCTCTCTCAAATTGTTTTCAAACTCCTTTTGTTTTCTGCTGCTATTCTGGTCCATCCCTCTCTACTTCTTTCTGCTTGCGTCTCTCACCTTATTTTGGCAAGGATGGTCTTGGCCTAGGTTCACCTCTTCCCTGTTATCATCCCTCAGAGGGAACGATTTCTATGATCTATCACTTTAATACCAAATCAATTTACGTTGCATATCTATTTAGTCCCATTTCACATAATTGTATCAATTTTTACTTGGTACTGCAACTTTTTCCCATTTCACATGGCGTGGCTCATCTTTCTTTTTCTTTTGGGAGGATGGAGGGTTGTAGGGGAACATTGCTTCCATGTAACCAAAGATTCAGTTAAGTCATATTAATGATGTGTTCTTTGATAATATTCTTTGCAAAAATACAAAGGAACCTCATTTTTGTTGTCTAGAGTTGTTTGCATTATGTTGTCTCACCTAGTTTCTATCTGGCATTCTCACCTTTTGCATAACAGCCGATGGCCACTAAACCAACTAGTGTCCAGATACCTTCTGATTGCCAAAAGCTATATGGGGAAGACAAAAAGATTCAGATAGCTTGTCTCATCAGTTTGATGACAGTGTCTTGAAAATTTGTGGGATGTCTTCTCCTCTTAAAGCTTATTCTGTCCACTTCAAGATCTAGAAGTTCAGGCAAAACCTTTAATATGTTAACTCTCGCATTGTTTCAAAAACGGATTTGGCATTTTAATTAGATTGATTTGGCCACTAGTCTGGTTTAGTACATTATACAACTGGCAAATCTGTTTCAGTTTGAACTGTATTTTGACCTTTAAAAATGTTATAGTATAAATTGTTAGATGGTCAAATTAGTTTTAATTTACCTGTTAATCATTTCCTATGATAGCCTGTTCGTTTTGTAGTGAATCTTTGTTATTGTGCCCTTTTTTTCTGTCAAAACTCTCTGCTTGGCCCAACTGATTGCTGATTATATGTTCAATGATGAGGAAGTATAACTTTGCGTGGCTATGATATTTGCAGCTTCCTACCGTCTGTGTTTTGCTGCTAGAGGCTCGTCGAAGACAACATGGCCAAGCATCATCCTGATTTGATCATGTGCAGGAAACAGCCGGGAATTGCCATCGGACGACTCTGCGAGAAATGTGATGGGAAGTGTGTCGTTTGCGATTCCTACGTCCGCCCATGCACGCTGGTACGCGTGTGCGATGAGTGCAACTACGGTTCTTTTCAGGGCCGCTGCGTCATCTGTGGGGGAGTGGGAATCTCCGATGCTTACTACTGCAAAGAGTGCACGCAGCAGGAGAAGGACAGGGACGGGTGTCCAAAAATCGTCAATCTAGGAAGCGCTAAAACCGATCTCTTCTACGAACGCAAGAAGTATGGTTTTAAGAAACGCTGATGGTTGGGCGATGTTATGACATCAGCTCACTGCAATCCAATGATCGGCAATTTCGAAGAGGATCGGATTGCCATGAAGGCGGTGGGCAAATCCTGTTTTTAGCCTAACTTGTCAGCAATGTAATCGAGAGGCATGCGATGGATATTGTTCTTGAAGGAGATGATACTTTCTGTTTTGGTCTGTGAGTTAGTCATAGCATTCGGGATTTCTGTGGAGTGACTATGGAGAAATTTGAGTTTGATATGTTCTAAACCTCATTCTGTTTTAGTAGGTACAATAAGTCATACTCTGCTCGTATTTCCTTTGTTAACTAGGAACCAGAATTTGATTGGGGAGCACAAGTTTTCTGTTCACCATCTGGTGAGTGGGAAGAGTCGGATGGGTAGCCTAGGATACATCTTCCAATATGCCTGGTTCTTAGGAGAACCTATTCAATTGGGTCCCGCTAATATTTAACTCTTTCGAGTACTTCTCTTTTCAGGGACAGAGCTCTTTTGCAAAAAGGGGGACAAAAGAATTATTATGCAATCTACACAGCATGCTCCACTTTATTAATGAACCTTTCCGAGAATGTCTCAGACTTTCTGTCACTGAATAGGATATTCCAGAACGGAACTACATTACATCCTTGACCCTGGTTTTACAGAACGAGTGAAATCGGCACACCTGTGCGGCGTCACGAAGTTCGTCTTATGATTATGGCATGACCTCTAGTACGTTTCTTACTAGTACATCTTCTTACTCTCGGTTTGACTTGCATCACGCGATCGCGACAAGCAGAAGAAACAAATTCAACTGAAATGTGAAATTAACCGAGACAGCACGTTACAATGCAATCAAAACCAACCTTAGTCAAACAATCAACATACATTCCAAACAAAGATTTTCACCATCCAGAGGTTCACGAGCACGTCGAAGCTGCTTGATACACTGACATTACGTTTCGACTGTGCCACTTGTAGAAAGTATCTTCTCGCCACGTAAGCTTCAAGATCTCATCTCTCTCTCTCTCTCTCTCTCTGAGTCTCAGGGCACCACACTCGACCCATCCAAACGAGTAAATATTGGGCACCACTTTCGAATGCGAAAGAAAAGAAAGAAGCAGGAGCACGGGCGCCGATCGTTCTTGTTCTCCAAGAATTGCGGGAAAGACGTCTCCTTTTGCCAAAAGCAAGCCAACCCATTTTCAATCTTTACTCCCTGAATAGTTTATATGAGCTAGCGGGGAGCGGCGGAAGATCAGAGAGAGTCAAGAATGGCATGGTTCCGAGGCTTCGTTCAGGTCTCCAACATCAAGAACTCGGCACGACCCGCCAGATCCACCACCCACCTCCTCACCTCCCTCTCGCACTTCAGCTCCGCCGCCGGCGGGCCGGCGCTGGCGGCGGCGGCGGCGCGAGAGCAGCCGGACCTGGCCCCGACGAGGCCCGGCGAGAAGCCGAGGGTGGTGGTGCTGGGTTCGGGCTGGGCGGGCTGCCGGCTGATGAAGGGCCTGGACACCAACGCCTACGACGTCGTGTGCGTGTCGCCCAGGAACCACATGGTGTTCACGCCGCTCCTGGCGTCGACGTGCGTGGGGACCCTGGAGTTCCGGTCCGTCGCCGAGCCCATCGGGCGGATCCAGCCCGCCATCTCCACCGCGCCCGGGTCCTATTTCTTCCTCGCCAACTGTACTGGGGTCGATGCTGACAATCACTCGGTAAAGTTTGTTCTTTGTGTGAAATCATCGGTCGTTGACTCGATTGCAATACCGAATTCTTGTCAGTAGTAGTGCTCAAGGACTTTGCTTCGGGGGCTCGTTGACAAAATGCCTTAAGAAATGCTGTCGTAGAGGGATTAAAGTATTGTTGCTTGCTGCAAAATTTGTGGGAGCTCGATTCATCTACTTCATGGTATGATTCAGTGTAGCTCCACATGTTGGCCACTGTGATCGTTACAATTTGGCAAGTAACTGAGGTTATGCATGACTTTTTGGTGGGATTTGCTTTTTGGATGTGTCTATGGCTTTTTGTGCCGGTAAATGCTTAAAACGTGGTAACTTTCTTTCCCTGTGTCTAAGATGACTGGGCCATGATCTCCTGTTGGTAAATCTGTTCCAAGCACATTCATTTTGTCGTAAGCCAATCCATTATTTACTACACTTAGCATTCATGTGAAGATGAACATGTTTACTACGGGTTTACCATCAGGGCTATCCTCTACGGACCCCTGGAAACAGTTTACCTCCACTTAGGACTTGGGGCTTCTTCTTAAGTTGCCACAAATTGAGATAAATCATTGAGCTGTTAGGTGTTACCTGTTGTGCTGGACATCTGCATTCGTGATCATATTTCTATTTCTCTGATGTTAAATTCTATTGTACAGCAAATAGAGATGTTGTTTCCAACGATAGTGATCAGATGTGGCTTTATTTGGCACATCAATCTCACTTTGATTAGTTCGTATTACCAAGTGGGCCACGAAATTGACGCGGTGATTGGGCTGTAGTTTTCGTTTTGGATTGGACTTGAGTAAAAGTGAGTGAGAGTGGAAGGAAATCAATAATCTCAATGCAAAAATTATGGGTTGGCTTCTTTTTAGAGGTCTTTATGTTGGATTCCTTGGATCTTTGAGTTGTCTCGTGGTCTGATTTCTTTGTGCATAGAAGCTTCAGACATACGTCACTTTTATCCTAGAGTATCTTACTGAGCTGTTATTTTTAATCTACTGATTTCATTAATAGAAGAAGCTCCCATTTTCATTTATGAAAATGCGAAATATATTGGAACTGTTCAATCATCCTTTTCTTTTACTGTGTTAGTGCTTCTCTTTCAGATAAGGTGAATTTTTTTATGAAACGTTATTAAATGATCAGAATGGAATCAGCACTAGTTAGTGAGCTCTTAATGTTAGTGCTTCTTTGGACGTTGAAGGTGCATTGCGAGACCGTAACCGATGGAATCAGCACTTTAGAGCCTTGGAAGTTTAAACTTGCTTATGACAAGTTGGTTGTAGCGTTAGGGGCAGAGGCCTCAACTTTTGGAATCCACGGTGTGAACGAGAACGCAATATTTCTACGTGAAGTGCACCATGCACAAGAAATCCGCAGGAAGCTGCTCCTGAACCTGATGCTATCTGATGTGCCTGGTATGCTAGTACAGTTGGAGTCACATCATGACCAGGCTGTTGCTGTATTTACCTTTTCGTATCTTATGTGATATCTAGTCAAGTCACTCAGTTTACCTCCATATGGTTTTAGTTTCAATTTTTTGTTTATGCAGGTATTTCAGAGGAAGAAAAGCGCAGGCTCCTACATTGTGTCGTTGTTGGAGGGGGTCCAACAGGTGTAGAGTTTAGTGGTGAACTGAGTGATTTCATTACGAAAGATGTTCATCAAAGATATGCACATGTGAAAGACTACATCCGTGTTACCCTGATAGAGGTTTTTCCCATAGCAAATTACTTTACATGAGTATCGGATTATAATGCATTTCAGCTTTGGCCAAATCTAATTTCCAAGTCATTATTACAGGCAAACGAGATATTATCTTCCTTTGATGATCGTCTTCGGCAATATGCTACAAAGCAGCTGACAAAGGTTGGGGATGTTATCCAATACAGAGAATTTATTAGTCATGCAAGAAGAAACTGCAACATCTGGATTGTCTTGTCTTGCCATGTTCACGTTGAAAGACTAATTTATCAGTTGGTGCTTCGGCTGAAGGAGCCATCGTGTCATGAATTTGAAAGAGAAACCTTTCTGGGAAGAATTTCTGTTTCTAAAAGCATTCATTGAGGCAAATAAATGGGATATCTATTTCGTCTATTTGTTTCACTTTAGCATGTCAATTTATATTCTCGTATTTGCAGTCCGGAGTTCGTTTGGTCCGAGGTGTTGTGAAGGATGTCAAATCTCGGAAGATAATTCTCAGTGATGGCACAGAGGTTCCTTATGGGCTGTTGGTGTGGTCTACTGGTGTTGGTCCCTCACCTTTTGTGAGATCTCTGCAACTTCCAAAATCCCCAGGAGGGAGGTGAATTTATGAGTCCATTTGTCTTAGAAACATTGCTTTACATTTTAGTTGGGAATGATAAAAGTGTGATGCGAGGTTTTTAATTTCAGATGGGTGGTGAAATTCTAAAGATTCGATGAATCTTGGTTTTAATGTTATTCTAAAAGAGAGTAGTGAGTTTGTTCATTTCAAATGCAAAAATGAAGGATGATAAACAATGAAAATACAACAATACTATTCAAGAACTGCAGGCCTTTATATCATATCTTGCCCAGGTTTTCACAGACACTTTGTTCCCCTTCGCACTCTGATCTTAATTGTTTGTACGATGTGCTTTTTATGCCAACAATCGGCTAATTCTCTGTGAAGTAACCAGCATTTAAGGCTAGAAGACAATAGGGTATGTACTAAATTAGGAAATGAGCAAAGGGTAGAGTGGTCGGACACATTTTCCTTGTCTGTGTCACTCTGAACAAAACTTATAATCTTCAAATTCATAAAAAACTTAATCTGGGAGGTTATGACATTTTTGTGGAAGTGTTGCGTCCTAATTATCGATCTGGTGGATGTCTTCTCTTCCCTCCACGCTCTTTATTGAGCATTGGTTGAAATGTTTGCTTTGAGTCCTCCAAATGAAGTATTTCCATATATAGTGTTTTCTTTTGGGTTCCATCATGTAAATTCCTGTGCTGCACGTTTGGTGTTCTCTGGTTATTATTTTCCAGTCTTCCTCTTCTGTCTGATGACAAGGCAACTGTGTGCTGCACGAGTAAATCCATCTGATTTTACAGGATTGGTGTTGATGAGTGGCTTCGAGTTCCTTCTGTTCAGGATATATTCGCAATTGGCGATTGCAGTGGGTTCTTGGAAAGTACTGGCAAGCCAGTCCTTCCAGCTTTGGCCCAGGTGGGCATCCTGAGCTTTTCGATCTTAATATCCTGTAATTATTCATCACATCTAAAGATCAGTGAGAACTCTCAAGATGGTTGGTTTCTGTCCTTTTGTTCTGTTAGGTATTCATTGGCAGAGTTAAAATTTGCTTATTCAACTCATTACTTTGGTAAGAGTAGATTGTGGCATTCTTTATTGATCAGCTTTGGAAACGATCGGTTTTTCAGAGGCAGGTCACTTCACTAAGTGACAATTACATTATGTCTGTTTACTACTGAGAAAGATCTGAATCTTAACCTTCCTTTTTTCTGAATCATTTTACGTTGGTTACATCTAATTCTTTCCAATGATGATGATTCGCAAACCTCACCAGAAAATGACCTGAGTTTTGGACTTGTTGCTCATTGCACCCCAGAGCTAAAATGTAGTATTTCATCCTTTAATTTCGAAGCACTGCACTTTGCATTTAAGATGGTACTGTAAAACCCTGAAATTCTTGGGGTGTGTTGCTTTTTGTACCCCTAAAAAATGACATGAGTGACTTCTACTTATAACTATTACCTTTTCTCATGTGTCGTGGCTCTCACAATTTGATTGTTTTTAAAGTAAACAAGTTGAGACCTTTCAAAATGTACCAATATTGAGATGTAGGACCATGTATCTTTTTTTCTCTCATGTAGAGCCAGATATGATATTTTCTCGTCACTACTTAAAGCTTTACATCTCTTTCCATCTTCAAATTTTTGAAAGGAAAGTGACAAGTACGAAAAGAAGCTTAGACAAATAGACCTTAATCAAAGACTACAAAGACCAATACCAGTTAAGATTGTGAGGTGCCATGTAATGTATAGTGCGGTGTGCCATATCTTATTGAAGGTGCAAATTGGCAATTTCCACGCATATTTGCCATTCTACGAACAGCAGTTGGAGAATATCAACTGCTCAATCAATGATTGTATCTGGAAAGATGATTCCTTGCCATCTGATGCGTACTTTTCTGCATGAGCAGGTCGCGGAGAGACAAGGGAAGTATTTAGCAGAGTTACTAAACAGTGTAGCTAAAGCTGGAGGAGGGCAAGCAAACAGCTCCAAAGAAATTGCGTTAGGAGATCCCTTTGTCTATAGGCATCTCGGAAGCATGGCCACCATTGGGAGATATAAAGCTCTGGTGGACCTTAGGCAGAGCAAGGTGATCTAATCAGCTTTCATTGAAATTACTGGTAATCAAACGGCTCAATGGGCAGACTAATTTAGAGTTCATTTTTTCCTTCTTTTGCAGGAGGCCAAAGGGTTGTCACTGGCAGGATTTACCAGTTGGTTTATCTGGCGCTCTGCGTACCTCACTCGCGTCGTAAGCTGGAGGAACAGGTTCTACGTGGCCATAAACTGGTTCACGACTTTCGTTTTCGGTCGCGACATAAGCCGAATATAGTCGTCAGGGTCCAACACTATAGATTCATTAATTCAGACACATACTAGCGTTGATGCTTCTTTTATCCTTCACTTTTAGAATATTGATGACAGAGTTGCAAGAGGCTGGATGCACAACAGCTTGTGGTGTTCTATGAAACAATAATGCTTAAATATAATGTGTATAATTCTCTCGTAATAGACGCAGATTTACGTGTTATTGTATAATGTTGGCATTTTTATTTAATGCAGATTAGTGAGATGACATATATCTGTGCGTCTTGTCATCTTGGAATGGTATGCTGATTCAACTATGACCCGTCATTTACCTGGTTTTTGCGTATAGTATAGTGAGAGATATTGGTTCGACATTATTTTAAGTGCTAAAATCAGTAGCATCAAGGAGCTTTGGTCTCGCTGAACAGCTTTTGCAATGTGTTCATGAGCCTAAACTAGGCTGGTCAATGGGCCGTGCCGGCCCAGCACGACTGGGCCCGGGTCGGTCCAAGCCCGGCGATTTTGTTTTCTATGGATTCGGCTTTGGAGGTGGTTAGAGTACAATTCGTTGGGACATATGGCATGGACCAAATGAAATGAATTTTTTGCTGCCGAGCATTGATCTAGGGCTTGTCACTAGCTCGACCGGGGCCGGATTGATGACAGTTGAACACCCAACGGCGGATCGATGACAGTTGAACACCCAATGGCGGCCGGCTGTCGGGGAGATAAGCAATATATGCTCCCCTCCCGTCCCCAACAAATAGGTCCCTCCACCTCTCATTTTCTGGCATTTCTCAACCTCGTCCATATGTCGCTTTAACTCTTCAAAATTGTTTGTCAATTTCATGTATTTATTTTTTCATTATAACAATTTAAACTTGTTCTAAATATCGCAGTAAAGAATAACACTCAATTGTTTTCGATTATCCCAATTCAATTTATTCACCGTGTGTATTGTCACGGGACTTGTTCAATAAGTTCCGTTGTCACAACGTATACGTGCTGGCTCCGCCCTCACGGCAAGCTGAATTCAATGTTGACATAACACAATGAACCGACGATTGGGAGGAATTGCAGTGGCGAAAGGTGCAAGCTGCCACGATGCTAGCGACCATGGCACTGGCTAGGTGGAAAAGAACGTCCAACATTTGGAGGACTATTTGACTCGAGATGGATGCCACTGGTGTCAAGAAGGCCGTTTGCAAGATATCTGGCTCCAAATTATTCTCTGAATCGTCAAGGCCGATGAGCCACTTGAGGAGGCACCAAGCAAAACATGAAGTAGAGATGTCTAGGGCCGGGGGAAGCTCTTCAAGTACAACGCCATATACCGGAAGCCTGCTCGAGGCAAGAAATCAGCAGGAGCTTGCTTTTTATTGTCTTACCATCGAGTAATCCTTTGGCTTCGTTGAAGATCCCTGCTTCGGCCGTTCCATGTGGATAGCTCTACAATCTCAGTTCAGACCCATTTTGCGAACAAGCACCAAAAACTACGAGTCGATGTACAATGAGAAAAGGGCAGTGTTGGTGCACATGTCGTCAACAAATAACTGTCGAGTATCTTTAACTTTTGATTTATGGATCAGTCATACAAATTACACGAATTGTATCCTTACTAGCCATAAGGTCAATGAGGAATATATTACCGCACTAAACTCTTAAGTTCAAGAAGTTAAATTTCCTGCACCCAAATGTGGCATTTGAAATAATGATAACTGTTAATGAGTTTGTTATCAGCGGTAAAAATACTTAGCATCACATAAGATAATGCCAAAGTGAACATCTCCCTAGATAGAAGTCTGGTCCAATAGCTAAATCTTGTTTGCAATAGGAGAGTTTAATACATGAGATTCATCACACCCAGGCATCACAAGTTAGAGGTCTTGTATATAAATTAGGGAAGTCAAGTTGATAAACTCCTTCTAAACAAAAGAACGAGGTGAAATTCAACCTATAAGGTGTTGAAGAAAGCATGCGAAGAAATCGGTATACTTACGCTCCATGCCACTCCTAGCGGAAGTACAGGTCTTCCCTGTTGACGCACAAGATTGGAGGGTTGCTGAAATCTTTAGGCACTTCTTACGTGTTTTTAGCGACATGATGGACGCTTGTTGTCCAGAGATTATCCAAAAAGCAACCCCACCATTCCATTTATGTGCATGACTTCAGTTAAATTGGTGAACAAGGAGGGTGATTCCTTCTTCAATGAAACGATACTGGCCATGAAAGCGAAATCCCTCAAACATTACAAGGACATTTGCCTGTTGATTTTCTTTTTATCGTCCACTATCTTGAGTTCGAGGTTCAAGTTGGAGGGGCTTGAAACTCTCATTGTTCCATATTACAAAGATTTGGGACTACGTGAGGAGGTCCAAATGGTGCGGATATTCATGATGGTGAGGAATTGGCTTTAGGATATGTATGCTGCATAAGCCAGTTGGTTCGATGCAATGAGTTTCACTCCATGAACGGAGATGGTGCCCTCATCGAGCAGTATCTAGAAATCTATATGGTCTTTACTTCAGAAGAAGAAGAACACTCTTCATATTCATCTACCAATAAGTTGGAGATGTATTTTATAACAAATTACTTCAAATACATTAAAAGAGTTGGCGAAGACAATATCGACTGTAATATGGTGATAGAGCAGAGCTTTACATTTTCCAATTCTTTCCACTGTGGCTCGTGACTTATTGGCCCCACTGGCTTCTACGGTACCATTTGAGCCCATGTTCAGTACTAGCCAACAGATCATGAAAGACGACATGTGCAACTTTATTACAAAAAATGTAGAAATTGCTATTTGTGAGCACGATTGGTTATCGCAAGATATAACTCTAGCTGAGTGTGTTCAACTTGAGGATGAGGACAAGAACGAAACTTTATCATCAAAGTCATGGCAAGAGACACAAGACCGAAAGCACCGCCTTTAGTTGGCATTATCTTGGATGTAATTTGTGTGCAATCGTCAATAGTACTTGTACGTCGTTGGTGTTTAATGGAATGAGTGTTTTTCATTAATATTCCACAATTATTCATGTATTATTTACTATTCGAAAATAAAAGGCTAATTTAAATGTTTGAAATCTTTTCACTAAAAGATTTTATTTAAATTTAAGACATGACGCGGGGCTCGGGCTCGGGCCCGTGCCGGGCCGGCACCCGGGTCGTGCCAGCCCAATCACGGCCAGGTGGCCACCCCTAGCCATATTGGTTAAAGGCAGAGGGCGAAAAAAGGCTGCAACACTAGAGCTTTTGGCAACCTTTGGTGGTTTTAAGTTCAAAACCCCATCGAGTGAATCATCTCAACCCCTTTTGCCCTTTTCTCCTGAACTTCCGCCCGTTCAGTCCTAGAAAATCTCCAAAAGGTCGATCCTAGTTTCATCTATACCCTTTCTCAAAGCCTTGTCTAGAGATGCTTTTGCTTTTCCAACCATGCAAAAGCATAGAAACCCAATCCACAATAACGAAAGGTGATAAGGTTGGGAAACATCAGATGAGATGAGATTGGACTCTGGTCATTCCAACGATCCTCCCGTGTAATATTCAAAGCAAGCTTCAAGTTGAAGCTCGACATTAGGTGGTAAAGCAAGTTTTGCACCTGAACAGTGAAAGAGTAGAATCAATACCAAGAGAGACTGAAGTGAAGCGCCACTGTTGCTCAAGTAATCAAGACATGGAACTTGGTACTAAATGTCCGAATTATTATTATTATTATCACCAACAGGCGGTAGTATCGCAACCTTTACCAGGTGCAGCTCTGATTCTTTTAGCAAGACACGATTACAGAGTTCGTAAGCCTCATCCCGAAAACATGATGAGAACCAAATCAAGAACGTTGGGAGGGAAAAAAAATGAGATATGCTATATAAACTATGAGAACTCTCGGACCGAGCAGAAACCTTCCATCCTGCTCTTTTCTTCCCATCTTCCCTCTAGATTTAATTTCCCAGTTCGTTCGGCTACATTAATACTTGACTCAGACGAAAAAAATTAAAGCAATAAGGAAATGACTAATAGTGGTTAGGTAAGAAGCCAATGTTGATCTCAAGCCACCAGCTGCTCCTGATCCGCGTACAACTGCTCCACCCAAGCTGGAAGCAGCTCAGTACCTCCGGAATTGAGATGATACTGCTGCTGCTGCTGCTGCTGCTGCGGCTGCTGCTGATGCTCCCCTCCAAAATTGCCGGGGCTTTTCGGTGGGGCTTCCTTGACCAAGGACTGAATCCAAGGCATGTCCGGTTCCCCTAAACTTGCTGTCGCAGAATCTGCAGAGGCAAGGAAGCGGTTGCTGCTGCTCCTGAGCCCGAACGATGCAGATTTCCTCAGCTTGTTCAGCTCCACCCCTTGAATGCCCCAGTCTAGTTTGCCATCCGGCGAGCCCCAGTCGTTATGGGATGACATCCTTGCAGCTGGAGAAGCCGCGCTCGACGAATATCCAGACTGACAGTTCACTGTGCTCCGCTCAATGAAGCTGTGGCTCCTTTTTGCGAATGCCAATGACCTGGAACTTAGAGTGGCTGCTGCTGAAGCTCTGGAAGGATCGATTCCGAATGACGGCAATGCCCTAGGTGAGGATGAAAGCTTGTCGGTGTAGCTCGAGTAGAGCTGCTGGGTCATGTTCTGCCGAATCTTCATTCCAGTAGGAGATTGCAGCTGGGATACTGCGCCATCAAGGGACAGCCCTTGTAACTGAGGCAAGAGGGTCGGGTCCAATGACCTGAAACTATCCTCAAGATTATTTGGTTTTACTCCTAATCTACTCATTTCTCCAGTCATGTCACCTGAATATTCAGGGTAAGCCGACGTGGTGGACGAGGAATTGTTCCAACCACAAGGAGAGGACAGATCAGAAAAGTGCTCAAGCAACTGCTTCTGCAAACGATAGTTATTTTCTAGACCGATCAAGTCAACATCTAAATCCATGTCTCTAGCACTCAATGCGCTTCTCAACCTGCTACCAGGAAGCTGCAAGCCAGGCGGAGCGCTATTAATTTGGCTTTTCCACATCGACCCACCAAGAGGAGAAGAGGCCCCAGATGGACTCATAGGTGGCGTTGAAGTTGGCGGTATCCGGACTGAAGAAGAACCGAGAGAAATAGGGCTCAATGATCCCATGTCTAGAGAAGCAGCAACAGGCGAATATGATCTCGGAGAAGGAAGCGCCGAACCAGTGGATGGATACAACGGACGAAGCTCTTCATGTTTGTGGGCAAAGAAACAGACTTTTCTGGTGCATCCGATCTCATCCTTACAGAGACGGGTGCGATATTGAGCTGGGTGAAGCCAGCACTCGAATATACCATGAGCATATTCGCAGCTATCACCTTGCCTGCATGACCCCTTGCGGAACTCAGGGCAAGGCACACAGCTGTAGTGATATTTTCGAGGGTCGCGCCGTCTTGCATTCTCCCCAGGGTGAACAAACGGACACTCAGTCCAGTCATGAGAGTAAGCTCTCGAGCAAGGCTTCACTTTGAAAGAATACATCCTGAACTCATCCGTGCTATATATTCCATTGTTGATGTCCGGAAGAGAAAGGTCGACGGGATACTCTTTCTTTTCAGAACCATCCTTGGAAGCTCGCGCCGTTGGACTCTCTTTTTGTTCGTTTCCTTCAATTTGACTACCCAGATTCTCGGGCAAATTATAAGTTTCCTCGAGAAACTCACCAGTCCCATCACCAGTCAACATGACATCCAAAGCCTTCCTTCTCGAATTGAAGGGCAAACCAGAGACCTCAGAAATCAAGTCTCCAGCTCGTTTCCCATTAGCATCAACGGAGTTAGCATTCGCCGAAGAATCGAGCAACAGCTTGATCACCTCAGGAGATTGTACCGAGACACCAGCCGCAGCACAGTGAAGCGCGGTAGCACCATCCGAACCGCACGCCTTGTTTACATCGGCCCGGCCAGACTTGATAATGTAATCCAGCACGGACATACTGCCGAACATGGCGGCAATCATGAGGGGAGTTCTCTCTTCAAGCCCAATCTTCTTCGAACCGATCCTCCTACCATACCACAAGCTCGACTCGTTGATATCGTGGCCGTCTTCCTCGACTGCTCTCTTGAAGTTCGTCAGATCATCCGCAGCAGATAGCTCGAGCAGGATCGAAAACTGACAGGACGCCATCCTCTGCTTCTCGAATTCACTCTCCCTTATGGAGCTTCCCGGAGTAGGTTTCCCTTTCGAACCGCCACACATGGAAAGATTCAGCACCTAGACACACTCCCTATCAAATTTTGCGATCCAAAAGTTTTAATCAGGCCGTAAGACTGGAAAAAGAAGAGGAAAAGAAAATCTTTCAAAAGCTACGGAGGCTCTGAATTCATCCCATGGAAAATAAACGAAACAAAGGATCATCATCATCAAAGAGCCGCACAGCTGAAGCACATATGCCCAGATACAGCGAACGTCTCAAAATTCCTAGTCACACACAAGCACGTCATGAAATACCGTCACCCGCACACAAACTCTCGCAATCAGGGCAGAAATCCAAGTTCTTTTCTCGATAGCATCGACAGAGACGGGCAACAAGAAACACAAATCGCTACCCGCATCGGCGAACGGCGAATTCGAAACCAAGAAGCTCACAGCGCATAAAGATGCGCGTAACAGAACATGGGCAACGATCAGACCCGCATAAAGATGCGCTCGCTCTCAAAAGCACCCACACAAAAACACCGATCACCCAAGAACAAGAACGTAAGACCCCAGGACCCATTTGAAAAGAGCCAGGCGTGAGAGAGAACTGACCTCGGAACACACAGACGAGCGACAGAGCAGTAGCAGTAGCAGTAGCAGTAGCAGCAGCAGCAGCAAGCAAGCGCAGGCGAAGGAAACGAAAGGCGAGCTCCGATTATCAACCTCCAAAATCCATACCCACACCCCTCCTTTCTAGAGAGAGAGAGAGAGAGAGAGAGAGAGAGAGAGAGAAAGCGATCGACTTTTCGCCTCCTCCGTCGCTGGGTCAAAAAAAGCCAGCCTTTATGAACGAACCAAAGCTCTCCTCCTTCCCTCTCTCTGCGTGTAAAAATGGCTCCTTTTTTGGGCTTTCTTTCCCTCCCTCTCTCTCTCTCCCTCTCCCTCTCGTACGCGAAGCCGAAATGAAACTCAAATGCAGCGAAAATTCGCCCCCAAATGCACTTGGAATTACATGTGTGTCCGGGCGCAGGCAAACACGAACAGGGGGGGAGGGGAGGTAGGGGGTGGGGATTTCAATAATATCTAATCCTCTTCCGAATAGTCGAAGTCCACGTGTCGGATTCTGTGCGCCACCGGCCCTCGCAGCCGCAGCCCCACACCACAAGGAGGTCCTGTTTGGTCACAGTGATACCATTCTCTCCCCCAACCCACCCAAAAAAACAGACAAAGGAGAGAGTATTTTATCCACCGAACATTATCATCGAATGTTCGCGGGGCTGGGGAGCCGCCCGACCGGACCCGAGATCCACATGATCCGACGACTACTGTTCATTAGGTCCGTACCCGCCTCCCGGGGCTCATTGGGGGGCGTCCGCCTCGTCGGGGCCCGGCACGAGGAGGAGCGAATCGCTCACCCGTAATATTAAAAAGTCGATCGAGATATAGGTCGCGTCGATAATGAAATCAATCGGTCGGTTGTATAATGTTCGCTGCATTCTGTGAATGAGGGATTATTGCGCGTTTACTGTGAGATCCACCTGATCAACGATCGAGATCGAGATGACCTTTAAGTCACTAAAAATTCTCCATAAACCGTACAATTTTCATTTTATTTTTCCGTAGAGTTCTTTCTATCCCTGCGCGGGCGGGGGCAGGGGTTGGGTCACGCCACACGCGTTTTGGTCCTATTGCGGATGACGTGGACGCACTTCCACCGTCAAAAGATGTTTGCGAAAGCGAGATCTGAATGGACGTGATTGGTCGAACCCCACCCCCCCCCCCCCCCTCGACGAGGAAGGCTAGGGTGACCGCGCTTCCTTCTTTATCTCGATGACAGACGTTTCTCATTGGAAGAAGTGTTCCCGGAGTAGTCCTTTGACTCTCGAGTCCTGGACCAATGAGTGACGCGGATCAAAAAGCGGGACCAAAGTTAGGTTCGGTCGAACCGTTCCCCTTTTTTTGTAGCCTTTATTTCTCTCTTTTTTTTCCCCTCAATTTTCTTTTCTTTTCTTTTCTTTTCCCTCTTTTTTTTTTTTTAAACTAGGGAAGTATTTATATTTTTATTAGCTAAATAGTTTATTACGCTTTGCGAAAATTTAATGATTATAATTCGATAAAAATATGTTGATGTTATTGTTTTACGATTCCAACCATTTTAGAAATGATTACACGCGCACAAAAAAAAAATTCCCAAAATAGATGTTACGCGGTGGCATGAACTTTTAATTATGTATATTATACTTATAGTTCGTCGAAACGTCTTGCGATAATACAAGATATTTTGTTTAAAATGTATGGTAATTATCGGGTCAGAAGTCAAATGGCTTTGGAACTATCCATTTTAATTAATATGCCCCATCGACACTAAATTTGGCATGTGCTTTTTATATAAAGAAGGGCTAGCTAGAGTTATTATTTTATTTAGTTAGGTAGGTAGCTAATATATATATATATAAATATTACGCGGACTACGTACTCATCCATACTTCTCATCTTAAAATTGGCGTAATTGTTATGTCCTAGTGACATATAATTAATAAGCTATACCTATAATTCCACAACACAAGTTACATGGTCCGTCCGCAAAATTAACTGTGGCGGGTCCATACTGTATACAAAAGAATAGGTGAGTGTGTATAACCCGATAAAATCAATGTGGGCTGTTAGATTTGTTAGAATTCGTATGGTCATACGGAGCCAGCCATTTTAAATATAGTCTAGAGTCCTTTTTATAGTATATATAGAACATTTACCTACCACTTTCTGCTTCACGAAAAATTAATTTCGCATGTTATTATTTCAGTTCGGATATATATATCTGAACGAGAGAGTGCTCAAAAAGTTATCTCGATGTGTATATTTATTTTAGAAGAGTATTTGGTCAATTTTAATTTAGATTTGCAACGAATGTAATGGATGTGTAAAAATTCAAAGACCATTAGATGATGTGCCATCATTTTTAATTTAGAAACTCGCAATATAAAAAAAATTTGATTTTTTTTAGAAATAACTCTGTAGATTTTTCCTTTTTATGGCAAGAAATCCATCTCAAGAAGGTAAAATCCAATCCATCTCAGGACGGATTCGTAACTATTTCTTTGCGAGAGCTAGTATATATTATCCAATCGCGAAGGAGTCGAGAAGGTCCGATAAGATTAATGTCGGATCATGCATAACAATCTTTTCTAAGATTATTTATTAACTTCTTGTTGATTTTATTAGTGCATTTGCCCGCACTATCTATATTCTTGCGATGGATTTTTTTTTTTATGGAGAAAAAACTCAATTCGAACAGGTCATAATAGTGGTGCATGCAACGTTACTTTTAAAAGACTTTCCACACAAAATATTTAAAACGGCTAAGAAGTAAATGCACGAATTTATGCCTTTCCGAGAGATTAGAAGTGTTTTCGTAATACAATAGCTTATCGCCAAGATGATTCCCTAATTCTATATGGTACGCGCGAGACTAAACACTTGTCGTGAAATCTTAAATTCGAAATCGAACTAAAATACATCCTGACATTTTCGGCAGCATTTAATAATGTCGGATAGGTTAAAACGGGATAAATTGTATACTGACTATGCTTTGATCGTCTCGACCGAACACTGCGACCGGGACAGCCGCCAATACGTTGTAAGAGCAATCTTCATAGCCCTTGATCGATTTCGATGCATTTATTTAATTTGAATATTTTCTTATACCAAAATTATTTGCCTCTGCACTAAAGTTAGAGGCGTAAATATTCTTAGAGAAATAATCTTTTTCATGAAAAATAGCAATCGATCAAATGATAATTTCGTGCTGAATACTTAAATCAAACTACGGGGTAAAAAGGGCTAATGGAGAAAACTAGTTCTTATCCGGCGTTCGCGGCAACAAACTCGGAAATCCGATAAAATCCGTCGCACTTTACTCGACGCTAATCCTTTTTCCATAAGATTACTCTAAGAATCCGGTCCTAGCAAAATAGGCGAACAAATGTTCGATGGCTAAAAATGTCGGACCGACATGTTTACGCCGATAGCTTACGGCAGTACTTTCTACAAGATTCGAATTTCGGGTAATATCATTTTGTCTTGGGAAAGGCCGTATTCCGATCTCAGTCGGGCATCGGGATAAGCGTCTGTCCGCGTCAAGAATCGCCAGCCCCCCGACAAACACTTATATTTTTCCAATCGGGTCGGATTATTCTACCTTAAGGAAAAACTCGGTTCTCCATTCTAATTTATGTCCCCGTCACGGATTGAAACGGAGACACATCGATTCGATTAAAGTAGTGCGATATAATTGTCGCGATCGCTGATCAGCGAAGATAATCCAATTTTTCAAAGGCGGGACAGGACAATCCTTCGCATGATGTGCGCAACAAGCCAACGTTGAATTCATCGACGAGAGAGAGAGAGAGGATTTCGATGGTTTCTCTACTTTATAGGATGTCTCTGTCGCGCAGTCCTTGTCTGCGGAATTTGCGTTGTTTTTTTTTTTGGGTCCATTTGAAACAGCTTCGTCCCGAAAAAACATAAATAAATCGGTTAATAACAGCCTCTTGATATTAATAACGCGCGCTAAAAAAAAATAAAATAACGGAGCAAATTCTACTGCTCGTTGGCAAGGTGATGAGCCGTCCGATCGGGAAGTGATAAATCCGAGCCGTTCATCGAGAGTGCACCGTCGAAAAACGGGTCTCTTCCAGAAGTGCCCGCATGTTCAAGCCCATCTACTTTGGAGGATTACGAGTACAGACATCGGGCAATATTCATATTTAGTTAAGTTTGCACGTGAGTAATGTTCATAATTTGTAACCTATCAGATAGAGATTGATTGGAGGAACTTTCTCTTAGCCCGGATGGAGAAAATATAGTCCGAAGAGAAAAGGAGAAAGAAGGAAGGAGAGAAAGAAAGAAATTACAACAGGATATCAATTCGAAGTTCAACGGAGAAAATCAACAATGTTGTATGTAAAAATCAACGTACCCTCGGATAATTGGTAGCTTTGCGTTCTTTGTAAATTGCATGCACGGTCTTACTTACAAGGTCAGTGGGTATTCATTGGTTTAAATCTTACCTGTTTAAGATGGGTTTTCTTGTTAATAAAAATTGCGTGTCTCTAAACTTTTTCCATTATAATAGAATTTTTTTGGGAAAAAAAATTGTCAAAGCATACATACATAAGTGCAAACGAGTCATGTTTATAGCCTTATAAATTTTTTTTATTTTTTCTTGGGTCTGATTCTATCCTGTTTTTTCTGTAAGTCAGGTGCTTCGGGGAAATCGAACCCTCTATCTTCCCCCTTTTCAAGTGGAAAGGGTGGTCACTGAGGCAATCCCCCAATGGTTCTTATAGTTTTCAATTGGTTGGGTGGGTTTCTTGAGGCTTGCCAATGCCATGACCTTTCTCAAAGACTTTTTCAATCTCACCAACCAATAAGACGCCGGCTTAGATGGAACGGAAGTTTGCTTCTCTTTTTATGGTTCTGGGTTCAAGTCTTGTTAGGAGTGCCGGAGGAGTAAAATCAAGAATGCACTAAGCCGATATGGAGAAATGCGCCCTTAAGAGGGCCAGGAAAGATGGACCGATCGAGGTGCGTAAAAGTCGGCCAAGACACCGTCTTACCGCTGGAGCGAAAAGAAGTCTCCCCTCCCAATAATAATAAACCCTCTACAAATGACCATCCTTAGGAAAGTGGGTTAAACTTTGCCAGCCATCTTTTTAGACGTGACTTGGAAATGGAAAATGACGTGGGTTGACTTAAGTCAAGCGAGATTCGTTTTCCCTACTGAAGGAAAAGGGGCTTTATCGATCAATACATATCCAATCCACACCAAAGTTGAACGCAGAAAAAGGAAGGCTTAAAAGTCATCTCGATGAGCTGCCGAGAAGTTTTAAGGAGTGGGATTGATCGATGGACGCGAAGGTTGACAGACAAGAAACATGGATGTGATGTCAGTGCTTGGGGCCGACCAATCATCCATGTCCAAGAATCTTCGTGTCTCTGACGCCGACGACGAAATGCATTGGATGCAGCAAAGACTTCGAGGACGCCACTTCCCACTGAATTCTGCGCGGAGCGTTGCGTCCAAAAAGGCACACGGGCCACCTCTGAAATGACCTAGATTGTTCGACTATGTTTACTTTTGATAGCTCGTCTATAGGGTAGGATGGAAAAGGGTGCTTTTACCGTTTCACGTAGACCCAACACCGGACCTGATTGTCCGGATGAATCCGAGAGGGCCGCCGATTAAGAGTGAGCGATTCTAGATTCATATTTCTTATAGGTTCTATTTGAAACCTAGAACTTATCATTGGGTACGGATTCCTCCTCTTTTGGAACCTAAAACCTGTTGAGGAAAACTACTTTTGATTTTGAAGTTGACAAAACCTTCTATGTTATTGTAAATCTGATACTTATTCTGAACAATTTTATTCCAAGTCTGTATATTCTGGAAGCTCAGAAGAAAGTTATTCAGACTTTACAAACTGTCAAGTATGTTTTTGAAGACCCACATAATCTAGATTCTGATATTCAGACGCAGAAGTTATTCAGATGCAGATGCAGAAGCAGAAGTTATTCAGATGCAGATGCAGACGAAGAAATTAATCAGACGCAGAAATTCCTTAGATGCAGACACAGAAGTTCTTCAGATACAGACGCAAAATTTCTTCAGACGCAGAATTCAGAACATATCACAACAGCTAGTGATCTGGCATGGATTTCACAGAAGGAATGTTCTAATTGTCTCAATCTAAATCAAATTGATTGACAATCAAATATCACGACAAGAATGCATTACAACGGACAAAGCTCTACTTATGGAAACCAAGATTCGATTGTATGGGCGACGAATCGGCGGGATTCGAATACATTATCCAACGGCTACTCAATCCTTTCTATACAAATCATGCCCAAGGTGAAGATTGGAATATGATCCTCTAAATGTCTGTCCAACGGCTAGTTTTGGAAGTAGAGGAGTATTTAAGGAGATCAACGAATAGCAGAAGGATAAACAGAATCAAGAATCAACAAGTCCAAAGTATGAGCATACTCCAATCATTTCTCTTGTCGTTCTAAGCCAAACATTAAAGATCTTGAGGGACACTTTGAAAGAGTGATTGTGTAAGATAGAGAGTCCTATCATACACAAAAGTGTTAACACTCAGAAGTTGTAATTCATCTTAATTACATAGTGAAATCCAGCCGGTAAGCTGTAAGCGTGGGAGAGTGGACGTAGGCTTGCTATAAGCCGAACCACTATAAACTTGTGTGCAGATTCTCTATCCCTTATCTCTTGCTTTACATTCTGCACATCAAGAGCACCGTCTTTATAATCTGTCTTGAATCTGAATTTTATTCAGACTCTACTGTGATTTATTTTGTTTCCGCATAAATTATCAAAAATTGTTTAAGATCACTTATTCACCCCCCCTCTAGGTGATCCTTGCTAGCTACATCAATTGGTATCAGAGCAGGTAACTCATTTATTGAAGTGTCTTACTTCTGAGCTAACGATCTATATGGCTAGCTATGGTGCTCCAGGGCTCATTGAAGGACAGAGCAACAACAGACCACCATATTTCGATGGCAAGGAATATAGTGTCTGGAAGAATAAGATGAAGGCATTCATAAAGTCAATTGATCACATGTAATGGGATGTCATCATCAGAGGAGTCAATCCAAGATCTTCTGATTCAAAAGAAAAGGCAGAAGCAAGCATAGCAACAGATCCTCCATTATCTCAAACTGAGATATCCAAAAGAGAAACCTTAGATTCCAAAGCAATTTATTCTCTCTATTGTGCTTTATCTCCTATTGAATATAAAAAAATTGCTGCTTGTGAATCAGCTAAGGAAATCTGGGATACTCTCCTTGTCACTTATGAAGGAACAGATCGAGCCAAGGAAACTCAAATCAATCTTTTGTTTGGTCAATATGAATCCTTCAAAATGAAGCATGGAGAATCAATTGCTGATTTGTATGACAGGTTTACTGATATAGTAAACGGTCTTGCTTATCAAGGACAACCAGTTCCAGATGCAATGAAAGTCAACAAACTGTTGAGAGGACTGACAAATCAGTGGGATAACATCAAAACATCTCTTCGAGAGACACAAAGGATCAAGCCTCTATCAGTAAATGAGTTAATTGGAACTCTTCAATCATATGAGACTGAGAAACGGAATGAGGAGATTGAATCTAAATGTAATAAATCAATTGCTTTGAAGACTAACATTGATTCTGATGCAGATTCTGAAGATGAAGACGTTGATGATGAAGAACTAGCTCTCTTTATAAAGAAGTATAAGAAAATGAAGATCAAAGGAAGAAACCTAAGAGGTAAGAAGCCTTTTGAGAAGAAGAAGTCTTTCGATGAAACAGAGAGATCGAAGGATGTTATATGCTTTCATTGTAAGAAACGTGGACATATTAAGCCAAATTGTCCACTTCTGAAAAAGAAGACCAAGTTTGAGAAAGCAAAGAAGGCCTTAAAGGCATAAACCTGGAGTGACACAGAGTGTGAAGACAGTGATGAAGATATCTCAAATTTCTGTCTAATGGCTAAGTCAGACTCAGACTCAGATTCAGATTCTGATCCCAAAGTGGAGATTGAGGTAAAATATTCTGACATGCCTATTGAAGTATCGAATTACATTGATGAATTATGCTTTGAATTCAAGACTGCTCTTAAATGCATCTCTTCTTTGAAAAAGGAAAATTCATCACTGAGGCAACAAGATGTTTCACAAAAAGAAAAAATCGATTTCCTTCAAAAAGAATTTCATCAAGTCAAGAAAAGTCGAGATTTTCTTTCCAAAGAAAATGCGGTTTTGAAAAAGCAAGTTTCAGAAATTACTTCCAAGTTTTCAAAGGGTTCAGAAACCTTGAAGCATATCCTTTCTATCCAAATTCCTTACTACAACAAATCTGGTCTCGGATTTGTGAAGGAAAGTGATAGCTTGATTGATTTTCCAAAGGTCAAGGAGAGATTAAAACAAAGACCTCCTCGACAAGCTTATAAAAACCATTTCAAAAGGAATTTTGTAAAACCTGTTGGCCGAAGTGCACTCAGGTGCTCAAAATGTGGAGATCCACAACATTTTGAGAATGAATGTCCTAAGGTCTGGAGACCTGTTAGAAGAGATTTTGTTAAGACAGCTTATACTAATACTCAAGGACCCAAACAAATTTGGGTACCAAAGAAAACTTGAGATGTTGTGATTTTTGCAGGTTACCACAAAGAGAAAAAGGAAGTGGTACCTAGACAGTGGATGCTCTAGACATATGACAGGAGATCCAAGCATATTCGTTGATTTACACAGTTTGAATGGTGGTAAAGTTTCCTTTGGAGGAAATACCAAAGGAAAAATCGTTGGCAAAGGAACAGTTGAAATTGGAGGACTTACAATCAATGATGTCTCTTTGGTGAAAGGACTCAACTATAACTTGATAAGCATAAGCCAACTATGTGATACAGGATTCAGAATCAACTTTCAAGAAGATACATGCTCAGGGACAAGCAAAGATTCTTCTCAAACATTTACAGGAAGAAGACATGGCAATATCTATCTTCTAGATGTCAATCCACACTTCACTCATTGCTTGATCTCAATCAAAGAGGATGAAGATCTATGGCATCGAAGATTGGGGCATATCAGTATGAAACAAATCTCAAAGATCTCAAACAAGAAACTGGTTCGAGGTCTACCAGATTTGAAATACAAGAAAACAGAGTTATGCAATACCTGCACTCTAGGAAAACAAGTAAGAAGTTCTTTCAAGTCTATTCATCATGTTTCCACTAATTGTGCTTTGCAGCTTCTTCATATGGATCTATTTGGACCAACCAGAACACAGAGTATTGGTGGTAAGAAATATTGCTTAGTCATTATTGATGACTTCACAAGATTTACTTGGGTGTTCTTCTTTGCTCATAAAAGTGAAACATTTTCATATTTTTCAAAATTTGCAAAACGAGTTCAAAATGAAATGGGCTATTCCATTTCCTGCATTAAAACTGATCATGGGGGAGAATTTGAAAATCAAAGTTTTTCAGATTTTTGTGAGGAAAATGACTTTCAACACAATTTTTCTACTCCTTATACACCAGAACAAAATGGTGTTGTGGAGAGGAAAAATCGTTCTTTGCAAGAAATGGCAAGAACTCTGTTGATTGAAAGCAAAATTCCTTTTTATTTCTGGGCAGATGCAGTTTTTACAGTATGCTATATCATTAACAGAGCTTTTCTCAGACCCATTCTTGAGAAAACCCCCTATGAGCTTTACAAAGGTAGAAAGCCCAACATTTCATATTTTCGTGTGTTTGGTTGTAAATGCTATATTCTGAAAAATCCAAATGACCGCATTGGTAAGTTTGATGAGAAAGCAGATGAAGGATTTTTCCTTGGATATTCTACTTCAAGCAAAGCATACAGAGTCTTCAACAAGAACTCTCAGACTGTTGAAGAATCAATGAATGTAAGGTTTGAAGAAAATATTCAGACTCACAGAGATGAATCTGAACATCTCCCAACATTCAAGAATTATCAGAAGATCATCAACAATCAGTATCAGAAGAAAAAGAAGGAAAAGAAGATGCAATATAAACTCAACCAGAAAGTTCAGAGTCTGCAGATTTTCAGAAGGAAAGATTTGACAAAAACTGGAAACATAAATCCAGTCATCCGAAGAACCTCATCATTGGAGAAATAGAAGATGGCATCAAGACAAGATCCAAACACAAAGAGAACATCAGCAACTTGGCATTGATATCAGAAATAGAACCAAAAGAAGTTGGTGAAGCTTTATCAGATGAAAGCTGGATCGATGCTATGCAGGAGGAACTTCAGCAGTTCAGAATCAATAAAGTATGGGAGCTTGTGCCAAGACCCAAAAATCATCCAGTAATTGGAACAAAATGGGAATTCAGAAACAAAACTGGATGACAAAGGGAAAGTTACAAGAAACAAAGCAAGACTGGTTGCAAAAGGCTATTCTCAAGAAGAAGGCATAGATTATGATGAAACATATGCACCAGTTGCAAGGTTAGAAGCCATTCGGCTACTATTAGCTTATGCTTGTTTCCATAACTTTAAATTGTTTCAGATGGACGTGAAAAGTGCTTTTCTGAATGGATATATCAAAGAAGAAGTATATGTGGAACAACCACCTGGTTTCGAAGAACCTAGAAAGACTGATTATGTCTACAGACTCAAGAAGGCTCTTTACGGTCTGAAACAAGCACCCAGAGCTTGGTACGAAAGGTTAAGTAACTTCCTTCTGCAAAATGGTTTTACCAAAGGTAAGGTTGATACAACTTTATTTGTTAAGAAAAAGGGTAAGGATTTCCTACTTGTTCAAATTTATGTTGATGATATAATCTTTGGATCCTCTAACGAACTGCTATGCAAGGAATTCTCAAAGAATATGCAGAACGAGTTCGAGATGAGTATGATGGGAGAATTATCATTCTTTCTTGGCCTTCAAGTGAAACAAACCAAAGATAGTACATTCATTTGCCAAGAGAAGTATACAAAGGAGATTATCAAGAAGTTTGGATTACAGAATTGCAAGAAGACAGACACTCCCATGTCTCATTCATCCAAACTGGACAAAGATGAAAATGGTAAAAAGGTTGATCATAAGGTATATAGAAGCATGATAGGTTCATTATTGTATTTAACTGCATCTAGACCTGACATTCTTTTTAGTGTCTGTATGTGTGTGAGATTTCAATCAGACCTAAGGGAATCTCATTTTTCTGCAGTAAAGAGAATAATCAAATACATTGGAACATATCCAATGTTAGGTCTTTGGTATTCTAAAGATTCAGATTTTACTCTTACTGGATATTCTGATGCTCATTTAGCTGGATGTAAAGTGGACAGGAAAAGTACATCAGGTACATGTCAACTGCTTGGGAATATGTTAGTATCCTGGTACTCAAAGAAGCATAATACAGTTGCACTTTCTACAGAAGAAGTAGAATATGTAGCATTGGGAAGTTGCTGTGCACAGATTCTGTGGATGAAGCAGCAATTACAAGATTTTGATATTGAAGAGTCAAGTGTTGCAATCAAATGTGACAACACAAGTGCAATCAATTTGACAAAGAACCCAATTCTTCATTCTCGAGCTAAGCATATTGAAATCAAGCATCACTTTATTCGAGATCATGTTCAAAATGGTGATGTAAATATTCAATTCATTGATTCTAAGAATCAATTAGCTGATATATTTACAAAACCTCTTGATAAATCTTCATTTGAATTCATAAGAGAGAAACTGTGCATCATTTATCCATTTTCTTGAAGTATTTGATAGACAGGAATTTTTCAGACTCAAGTATTCTCAGTCTGAACATTTTTCAGACTCACAAAGAAAGGTACATTCCTTATTCAAATTTTTTGCGGGTATATTTTTGGCATTTTTGGCAGGATATTTTTATAATCATTACTTTTGGAAGCAAATCAGGTATGTATTCTAATTTATCTGATAAAATGTGTTTAATATATTGTTATGGTATCATCATGCTCGGTTAAGCTTCAAAGAGTATATTTTCTTCCTATTTGTTTGGGATATCTTTTTATTTTCTAAAAGTAATTTTTCCTTCCAAAAGTTATCCACCTCCTTTTTAAACCCGTCCTTCTTAAAACCCCATCAGTACGATTTTTCACTCTCAAAACCCTTCCGATATTCAGAGACTCTCCTCTTCTTCCTCCAAAGATCAAAACTTTCGTCTCCAAAGGTGATCATAATGCCGGTCAAGATGGTGGCCCATAGAAGATCTTCTCGTATTCTCAATCAAGACTCAAAATCTACCGCACCGGCGGAATATTTGGAAGTTTCAGACTCAGAATCCGATCATCCTGCAGACCCTTCTGAAGCATCAACACCTCAGCGATCGTCTCCACCAAAATCGTCTGGTAAAACTGACTTTCGGTTCAGAAGCATTAAACATGTGTGGGAACATTATCAAAGGTTGAAAAGGCATCATGCCTCTGAGTCGGCTCTTCGTGCTTGTCTGAAAGACAACGATCTTCGCTCTGAAACTCACCTTGTGAAAACCTATTCTGAATACTGCACTAAATCTGGACAAGTTCCAACCCGTTCTACCCCACAAGAGACTTCCTCCAGAAAGGGCAAAGAAAAAGTTGGAGAAGCTTCAACTCTTTTTGAAAAGAAATCGGTTCATGTAAGCCCTAAATCCACTAGTGCTTCAAAATTTGTTGTTCCTGATGATGATGCACGATTTTTTGAGACTTTTGAGATAAAGGTGGGAATAGCATCTGGTTTGCTTGAAACAGGAGGCTTGTTCAGAAGCACTGCGCATCAAATGTACTACAAGTTGTTACTTGCTAGAGGAGTAATGAACAATAGAATTGTGGATTTTGAATACCCGGAGAAGGCTGGCATTTCTGTACAGCACCTGTTTGAAAAGTTAGGGATTTATGAATTTTGTCTTCAATCTGCCGATACTTATGCTGAATTAACTGCCTACTTCTATTCCAATCTTTCAATTCTGTCACCAAATTGGATACAGTTTACTGTTGGAGACAAGAAGGTTGATTTAAAGGCGCATGCGTTGGCAAGGATAATTGGAGCCACACACTCCACTTTTACTCCATTGGCAGTGAATCTTGAAGAAGCTTCTCAGATAGCTTCTGAAAATCGAAATTTTGCTCAAGGATCAAAGCGTCATCTCTCCTATTCTGACTTATCAAGACAATCTGTGATCTTGCATAAGATCATAATAAACTGTTTGAAGCCAAAAGATGCCTCAAAAACTGACCTATCCAAATCAAAGATCAAGCTCATTTGGGCTATCTTGACAGGTCAATCCTTTTCTCTCCCTCACCTCATCATATTCCATATGTACAGAGCATTACAGAAGGATAAGGGTCATCTGCCGTATGGAGCTTTAATCACTCGTATCTTCATGTATCTCAATATATCTATTTCTGGTGAGTTGCGAGAAACTATGCTTCCTCGTATGTTTGTTGGAGAAAGAATGCTCTCCAAAATGAAGAAATTTGAAGATATAAGGGACATAGTAAAAGGAAAAGAGGCTCAAAAGTCAAAGGTAAAATCTGTTGGCAAGAAAGTTCAGAAAAAAAAGGAGCCAAGGAAAAGAACAAGTTCAGCCAGCAAGCAGCCTGATTCTCCTACCCCAATAAAAGTGTACAGCAAAAAGTGTAAAATTCTTCTGCAAGATGAAAATGATGAAGCAGAAGCTGAACACTTTGAAACAGGAGGCTCAGAACATGTTCCTGAACCAGATCCCAAGGTTTCAGAATCCATTCATGCAGAACATGTTTCTGAAGATCCATCACCTGTTCAGGGGGAGATTCCACCAGAATCAGCCACAGGGTACAATCAGTCTGAGGAAGCTAATGTCCAAGGTCAGCCATTAGTAAATCAGAACATACTTTCTATTCTGCTTGAGATTAAAGACAAGCAAGCTGCTCTAGAACAACATATGTAGAATCTACAGAATATTATTGAGGAAAACACCAAGGCTCAACAACTTCAGGCAGCAGCAGATAAAGCAGCATTAGAGGAAGCCATTACTATGTGCTCATCCAACATGGATAAGGCCATCAGTCAATGCAGTTCGAAGATTGAGGAGGCTGTCTCAATATTGGACAATTTTCAAATGATTCGTACTCCTAAAAAATAGCCTGTTTTTTAACTTTTCTCTCCATTGTTCAATTGGTCTGTAATATATCTCGTACTTATTGTTAGACTGGTTGATTAGTTAAATCTCAGTACCTTATTCTCTCTATTATTATCTTTTTGCTGATGACAAAAAGGGGGAGAAATTATGTGCAGAATTGCAGGTTATATTCAAAGGAAGAAAGACACAGATATCAACAGAGTTTGCTCTTTCAATCTGTGTTTCATGAGCTTAATATGTTTATTTATTTTCAAAATAATTCAATCTGCAAAGAAAGTTTTGTCACCATCAAAAAGGGGGAGATTGTTGAGGAAAACTCCTATTGATTTTGAAGTTGACAAAACCTTCTATGTTATTGTAAATCTGATACTTATTCTGAACAATTTTATTCCAGGTCTGTATATTCTGGAAGCTCAGAAGAAAGTTATTTAGACTTTACAAACTGTCAAGTATGTTTTTGAAGACCCACATAATCTAGATTCTGATATTCAGACGCAGAAGTTATTCAGATGCAGATGTAGAAGCAGAAGTTATTCAGATGCAGATGCAGACGAAGAAATTAATCGACGCAGACGCAGGTTCTTCAGATGCGAGACGCAGAATTTCTTCGTACGTTAATTCGTAACATATCACAACAAACTAGTGATCCGGCATGGATTTCACAGAAGGAATGTTCTGATTGTCTCAATCTAAATCAAATTGATTGACAATCAAACATCACGACAAGAATGCATTACAACGGACAAAGCTCTACTTATGGAAACCAAGATTCTGATTGTATGGGCGACCAGAATCAGCGGGATTCAGAATCTGTTATCCAACGGCTACTCAATCCTTTCTATACAAATCTGTCCAAGGTGAAGATTGGAAGATGATCCTCTAAATGCTGTCCAACGGCTAGTTTTGGAAGTAGAGGAGTATTTAAGGAGATCAACGAATAGCAGAAGGATAAACAGAATCAAGAATCAACAAGTCCAAAGTCTGAGCATACTCCAATAATTTCTCTTGTCGTTCTAAGCCAAACATTAAAGATCTTGATGGACACTTTGAAAGAGTGATTGTGTAAGATAGAGAGTCCTATCATACACAAAAGTGTTAACACTCAGAAGTTGTAATTCCTCTTGATTACATAGTGAAATCTAGCCGGTAGGCTGTAAGCGTGGGAGAGTGGACGTAGGCTTGCTATAAGCCGAACCACTATAAACTTGTGTGCAGATTCTCTATCTCTTATCTCTTGCTTTACATTCTGCACATCAAGAGCACCGTCTTTATAATATGTCTTGAATCTGAATTTTATTCAGACTCTACTGTGATTTATTTTGTTTCCGCATAAATTATCAAAAATTGTTTAAGATCACCTATTTACCCCCCTCTAGGTGATCCTTGCTAGCTACATCAAAACCTACTCATCGGAATTTGGAATCTGAAACCTACCCTGTCATAGGTTCTAGGGTCTAATAGGTTCTTTTTTTTTTAATTTCATTTTTAGTTAAACAAAATGAAAATGAACGCAATAATACCGAGCTATTCACCAAAGAGAATATAAAAGACTATTTGTCCTGGTATTATAATTCAAATATACAATAAAAATGAGAAGTCATTGCGTGAATCGATACTGAGGGTGAGTGGTTCCATGTTCCGTACAAGTTCCACCTGGAATCTATCCACGAGAATAGGTTTCTCATTTTTTGGAATTTGGAACCTACCCTATCACAGGTTCCAGGTTGGTTCCAGGGTTTACCTAGGTTTCACCACTTGCTGCTTTGATCTACTAATCACAACTTCTATTTAGATACACAAAAAATATGAAACATTAACAAATCATGAAATGAAAGCTCAGACTAGTGGTTTCAGATTATACATTCATCATCTAATACCATGAAACACTACAGGATCACATGAAAACATAGACCAAGAAAAAACACAAAAAACTTATTTAGGTTTCAGATTCCAGGTTCTAGATTCCAGGTTCCAGGTTCCACCTACTTAGAACCTGGAATCTACCCGTCGAAACAGATTCCCCAATTTTTGAAACCTGAAATCTACCCTGCATATCTTGGAACCTGGAATCATGCTCACCCCTACCGCTAATCGTACAAGTGGCGGGCTGAGGCAAAAGTTTTTCACATTGGACCTGGCTCAAGAGGGGGGAAATAGCTAAATCGGGTGGACTTGGGAAATGTAGACTTGAGCACGCTGTCTTAGGCTCGCTATAGGCTCGGCCAAAGCACGGGCGATATCGATGCTTTTTGGTCCAGCGTGAAGCATTAGATTAGAGAAGGTTGGTGAGAAAAAAACTATTGGACACAAGCGTGATAGATCGAGCCAATCACGACGCGGAAACCGTTTGTGAAATTATATTTTCATTAAGATCAAGCATGGATCCTGATCTTGCTATTTCTTAGCATGCGATTGGCGTGATCTATTAAACTAAGTCTACCCGGTAAGACATCGCGAGTGAGATATAGCTGAGAAGGCACTTGCAGCGAAAAGATGAAACGACAGGGCAAGAACCGGCAAATTCAAGTCTGAGCAAAGCAAAGTGCAAAGAGCCGGTAGCAGCAGAGCAGTGATCCTGCTTTCATTGGAAGCACAATGCATGAGTACTGGTGTCAAAACAAGAGACAGCTAGTGAGAGGAATCTTTAATAATGGGCCCCAAAGCCCAGCCCAATATACCCCTTAAATTCTGGCCACAAAGCTCCAACGATGGCCCTGACAAGTCGAATCAGCTCCGCATTACAACGCCCGATAAGTATTGAAGCCCATTATTCGTCTAATCAAAGTTATTTTCGGCGTTAGGTCATAAAATTCGGAGTTATGCGAATTTTGAGATTTTGGAGTTGCTAAGTTGTAGGTCTATATAGATTGACAAAAGTCGATTATGAAGTATGGTTTGATTGGAACGAATTTATAAAGTTTGGCGAGTTGTGCGTAATGGACAATACGTGTATTGGATGAAGATGAACATTTGCTATAAACGAGTTTCTTCGTTAGCACGTATGAATCGATTGGTTGATGATTAAGCATAGTTAAGTCGAGTCATTCGTTAGAATAATATTTTACTCGAATTTTGATATGGTTTTTCGATTAATTAATAGGAATACGAATTGGTTAGTTCAAGTAGCCTTTGTAGGTGGTTTTCAGCTTTCTCAAGTGAGTACTACTATCTCTTTAATGAATTTACAAACTCATATCTCTTGAAAGTGGTAGAGATTTAATATAGTATGAGTTATGAAAGAGCATATTTCTTGCATAAATTAGATATAACTTTTACTTTTTTTAGATGGTTGAAAAGGCATTAGAAAGCCTTATTTGAAATAGTTTGAAATGGTTATTTGTGAATATTTTGATTAAATGGTTTTTGAAGGGAATTGCTAAAAACTATTTGTATTGATTTGTGAAATGCATTCTATTTGATAAATGGAATTGTGAAAGTTTATATGATTTGGTCTGTGAAACCGGTTTATAAGGTGAGTTATGGATTTGTTTTGTGGGTTATTGGAGAATAATATATATAGATTATGATCATGTTGCTATGACTAGAACTTAACCATTGAGGGTGTAAATATGCATACTGTTATCGGGATGTCCTTTTGGGCCAAACTAACAGCTGATATAGGTGGAGACCTGACTAAGGGGTAAGCTTGGTCGCTTTTGTCACGAGCGTTAAGCGTGATTATAATTAGATATTGAGCATTAGATTAGTCGATGGAATGAACCATCGATGTTTGTTCAATAGAGATTAATCAATGGAATTGACCACTGATGGTTGATTTGTTGTTGTCAATTTTATAGTGTAATTAAATATGAAAATTTTATCGAAAAGATGTAACCTATTTCGATATTTGACGTATATGATATACAAGATTTGGAATTGATGAGTTGAGATGTCGTTTTTATAAAAATGTATAGTGAATGCTCGATGTGCTTGGAAGAGATGTACTACTCACTAGCCCGCGGTTGCTCGTACCATTCTTTCCTAATCTTTGTCAAGTCCCTCGGTTAGCATCAAGTAGGACGAGAGCGCTAATAGCAGGGAAACTTTTGGTAGTTGAATTTTGGGTATGCGTTAGAAATGTATTCAAACATCTTTTTGGATTATAGATATTCTGATCATTATTTTGACTTTAAAGCTACATCCTTTAATTGAAGAGAAGGATGACCGTGTCATTACTCTTATATTTGCAGCAGGAATCGGGGTGTGGCAGAATCACTGGCTTTCCAAACATGGGAAAGGAAAAACATCTTGTCAACCGTCGTAATCCTGTTCAGAATAAGGTTCGAGGAATTCAAACCGCACTAGCAGCTTTACGGATCGGTATTTGTCCCCCTTACGGTTGTGCAAAGGAACTCCTCGGATCCCTTCTCTTAGCTCCGACACCGGCAAGCATGTCTGGCCGCCAAAGTCGTGGTGTCCGGTCGTGTCGTACTCTAGGACCTCGATCCTGAGGATGGCCAGCTCGGGAACTGTGAGCGGGAACTCGAACTCCTCGTTCCACACCGGTGTCCAGTCATCTTCAATTGCCCGGGTCCTCTTCATGATTGAATCAGCTGGAACTCCTGCAATTCCAACCTAGCAATGCATATCCAAGAGTTGAATAAAGTAAAGCACGCAAGCCCCTGGCCGTCATGAAGCGTCGGTTGTGAGCTGAACGAATCGAATCTATATTCTACTTACCCTCACGAAGAAATCAGGTGGCGAGAATTGATCGAAATGAGTTTTTTTGAAATCCAAATGCCACCCTTCTCCCATGTACACCGTCACCTGTTTTTTCCACCGTAGGCATGACCTCTTTCCAGATATAAATGTTTGTTGGTGCAGATGTAGAAAAAACCATTTTGCACAATAGGACTACACACCTTCAAGCACTTCTTAACCGGTAAGGGCTCTCTAGGATCGAAAATATTGCCTGGATTCAATAGAAAATCCGGTTTTTTGACGTAACCGCACCGACCATTGCTTCTGAACATTCCTTCCATAATCCACAGATACTTCCCGTATCCCTTCGATGAGAAACAAAATTGAATGGATTATATAAGCTGATCTCAGAGACAGCTGCTTTAGAACTTGTTCCAACAAACATTTCTAGGTCGGCGTTTATGACCGAAAAGAAAAGGGAAGGCGAGGCTACTTGAAAAGAGCATGTCGAAAAACATATAAACATCGAGCAGCACAGGTAGATGAATAGAGAACGGTAAACATTGATGATGATTCCAATTAAGCCGGGTCATGAAAACAAAACCTGCATGTTAAACGCGACCATTTGAGCTCCATGCATCCACCCGAGCAGAGGATCGTAATTGGACGAATCGAAACGGGTACCCTTGGGGTATATCCTCAACAAATTCCTCTGAGTGAACCTAGAAGCAGAAGCATTAAACTTCGCCAACACAAGTCCACCACGGCAGTGTGTGTACTAGTTGTGGGCAAGAAAGGACATAGGCTTAACCCTGTTGTTTGCTTAGTTCGAGAATAAAGAGTTACCTCACAATATCTTGTCCATGTGTCCTTGACATATCCTCAAGCTCTTGTTCGCTCAAGCTAAGGCGTCGAACTTTACTCATATCAATCCTTAGACTATTCTCGAGTCTGCCCTTTGGCTTTCCGGCGTGGATGGCAATGAGATGCTTGTACTCGGGGATTACATTCTTCTCTTCTTCATCCTGGTCGTTTTCGCCTTCGTCTGAATATCCCTCGGACTAGTAAACAGTAATCAGACCTCCTAATTTATTCTAGGTGCAAAAGTACACTACAAGACGTAAGTATTGCAGATTTTGTTTCACCTGCACAGTGTTTTCTTCTTTTTCCATGCTTGTCTGACTTTCAAGGTACTCTTTCGGAGGCTTTGTTGAAATCAGGATCTTCCTTTTCAGTGATTCTGGTGATGGGAATTCTGCTAGTTGGTCTGAATCGGGTCGATGCAGCTTCGATTCAAAGGTCTTCGTGACCATCTGGAGCAAAGTAGCCTGGTGAATATACATTTAACAGGGCAAAAAAAAATAAAAAATCAAATAGTATACTTTCCCTTTTCTAAAGTACCTTGGCCACCTTAGCTTGAAGATGTGGAGTTAGATGGTCTTCAAAGGTTATCACGACGGGGAACTCAGATGCAAGAAAAGCATGGTCCTTGGTGGCATGTAGACATTTGTTGAGATCGACCGGAGAAGTAAGTGTACTGTATATGACACGGGAAATCAATCAGATGCTACATGTATATATGCATAGTTACAAAAGGAAAGAGAATGATGTTATGACAATTGACCAGTCACTTAAATTTCTTGCCTGAATCAATTTTAAGATACACAGATTTTTGGACCGAGCAACTGAAATATAGTAAATAAGCAGTCTGCAGTAGCAAATTTGCAACTATACGGAGGCCATTCGGTTTGAGGATAATGAAACAGCATGATATTACTAGATCATGCTACAACAGAAACTATTACTTGTCAAAGATACAGAAGCAAATTTGTACTGAGAACTAAATAGGAATTCGAATTTCCAATGATGACTGATTACTAGATACTTGCCAGCAGATACCACTTCATCTGGAACTAGGTCAGTATGAGATCAAGCGGATACTTGGGCACTAACTTCAGCAGAACATCGGAATATATGTCAGATTTTTTACCATGTAATCATTAACCTTGGAATGAAAATACTGATGCCTGTGATAATTGATACACATTATAATTTGTCAAAAATTAGTAGATTAGGGAGGTGGCAAAAAGTTCTCGACGAGAACTTTGGCAGATAGTCCATGGATGGTTGGAGAAGAAGATAAAGAAAAGAACAACAATGCTTTTGAGTTAATCGGTCATACCCTCCATGACAGACTTTTACTTTGCCTCCTGTGGAATTTGGCCACAGATCCAATTCGATAACTCTTACACCTTTCTTTAGAGCTTTCACGATCGGTTCAAAGCTGCTGTCGCTGCTTAACTGATTCCCAGTTAAATAGGAGTTGTGGCCTGTATACATATAGTAATGAGCAAGGGGAGCATTCATGTCATGGTGCACCTGAAATACAAAGAAACGACATTTGCGTTATCTGGACGATGGAAAACCAATGTGAAAAGGCCAGTCCAATGCTTTAGCCAAGATACACAGGTCGCAGCAAGTCGAAACTTGTAAAAAGAGCAATTGAACGGTCAGAGGCCAGTCCAGTATCTTTCATTGTCTGATGAAGCTGAAGACAAAATGTATATATAATGACTAATTACCCCAAGTGATGGCAGGACCGGAGGGTTCTGATCACTAAGGAGATACCGGAAGAAGTGGTCAAGATTCAGTTCCTTCCTATACATGATATGATGCCTCAGGCTGTGTAAGACTGACGTTGCATCCTCTCTGGTCGCATCCTTTTCCATTTGGTAATCAACCAGAAATCTATGTAAGTGATCGATGGTCATCGTGCCATTTTCGGAGTACCGCTCAAACAGTTGCTGGACATCACTAGGAGGTCTAACCTCCGTGAAAGCGAACTTCCTTCCAAAACAAAAGCAGATCTTGAAATGGAAAGGCCGTTTATGGTCTCTTGACATTCCTGGCTGTGACCACGACCGCATCGCGGATGAAATGTAATCTACTTATCCCTGAGAGACGCAAAGCCAGAGTGTGTTCGCGTGAGAACCTTATATCTTGTTCAGCAAATTGCTGTCCAAGCAAAGTATCAATATGTTCCTTCACATTGATGAGAAGCAAGGACAAACCGTCAGAATCCAATACCCAACAACCTACTGTAAAAGGGAACTCTAACAAACAAAGTGATTCCCTGAGTTTAGAACAAAACATTTGCTTGAGACATTCTGAAAGTGAAAGTGGGATTGTGGGGAGAAAGGTGGTCCCACATAAAGAGAAAGCCATATTCCAGATACATGACATCGAATTCACAGTACATTCGATGCTTAAAAGTGAAGGCAACACGTATCGACATCACTTTCTGTTTTTAGATGCATTTGAAACCTTAACTGAAACCAAACCTCACTTCCTTGTTAATGACCACCTACCAACTACCGATAGAAATTACGTTAAATGTACATCGAGGCAGGATATAAAACTGAAGATATAACAGATTGGGAGAAGAGAGATTTGGTTATATCAGAGCCCAACTTAGGATTGCCAGACATCTGATTTGGTCTTACGTTATTTTGTTGTGTCTTTTTCTAATCCCAAAAAACGGTGTTAAAATTTAAGAAATAAAAAGGTTTCGAGTCAGCTTTGTTGACTCCTAATTCTAATTTCCAGTCCATTGCAAGTCTAGAAATTGTCTCCAGCAATAATTCCCAATTCTGGTCCCTTGAAACCTCCACAACCTCTATTGCGAATGTCATGTGATGTGAGACTCATCTTCAATTGCGAGTGTGAATCAATGACAGAAGTTGCGGTCAAGTTTCCAGGCAACTGTGAGCGCCAGAATCGAGCGCATCTTCATTGAGCTGCCGGAGTTGAGTGCGATGGGATGATGTAGGATCGGTTTGCCGCAATTCACAAAGTCGAGTTCTCACGGGTTTTAATCGGGGTTATGTTAGAAAGAGGTGTCAACTTATGATTTGTTTCTTCAGTGTCATTCTGTCAAATCCGGTGTTGATGTGGATTACTTTCGATTTATTGTGTAAGATCCAACTTGCACAATTTTCGTTGTCCTAAATCCGGATTGATTTATTGCAGAAATCGAAGTTGTTCCTGCACCCAACTCACAAGCAAATTCATTCTCTAACCACTGAGCCCACTCCATAGGGTTACGAATATTATCAATGCAACGTAAATGAACATCAACCGAAGAATTGGGGATGATGGCATTCCATAGACAACGTATAGTCAATGCAACTGTCTTACAAACATGAATGACTAGCTTTGTGAATCTATGCTATGATGGCATGTTCAACCATCTAATCCATATCACCTTGAGAATTATACAATTTGATTTGTCTGCATGAAAGAAGAAGCAGAAGAAGGAGAAGGAGGAGGAGAAGAAGAAGGAGGAGAAGAAGAAGAAGAAGGAGAAGAAGTTCTTGTCCTAATCTGACCGTGTCTCTGCACTTGACATTTCCTTCTTTCTCACATCTTGGATTGCTTTCTCTTTCTGCTTAATCCAGTTTGTGACTGTAATACCACGGGCTGCCTCAAAGGAGCATGGAGCTCCCTCAGAAGCAAAAGCAGTGGATCTTTCCAGAAACTGCCTCTGCTTGGTGTCAGCAAAACAAAGTAGGGATTCTAAACAAACTTCCCGGGCAGACGAAGAGGGGATTGGCTTAAAATCCTGCAGCTTTGAGTACTCCATAATGAGATGATACATGTAATCATAAACCCTGTCCATGCTCAAATCTTCCATGAAATCTTGTCCTCTTTTTCCAATTGCCTCAGCCTAAATTTCAAGATTTGAAGAAAGGAGCATATATGAATGCCTTGCCTCATGATGTCTCAAGATGCATAATTACGATAAAATTCTGTAACCTTTCTCCATCTTTCTTTCTCATTAGCTTGACATATATACTTAGGTGGCTCAGTGTCTTATAGCACCTCGAATTTCATATTTCTCATAGAAGTTGAGACCGTATGCAATCGCAAAACCAGTCTCAAAAGATTTAACCATGGAGTTTCACAGGAAAAGAGGTTTGATGAATAGAAAAGGCATTCCACTAAAAGCAAAAAAATGTGATACAAAAAACACGAGCTATCCCCGCTGCAGAATGAGGACAAAAAAGAGCAACTTCTGCATATTTTCTTGACCAAAAAGGATGGGTTGAAAAAAGGTAATACTCATCATAAGAAAATTTATACAAACAGTTTTGCAAGGTTACGAGAAAGCATGAGGAAAATTTCGTAAATCAAGACAGACCACTTCTGGCTACTTCATAAATTTAGGAATGGAGGTTGACTCCACTAAATTATGAGCTGCTGAATAGAACTGCTTTTAATGCTACCTGGCATCATCTTTACTGATGCTATTGCAATTGAAGTGAATTGCATCAGATGAGGCTAATCTCCCACTGTCAAGTCCATGATCAGCATATGGCAAAGAAAAGAAGTCCATGACTTCATAATCGATATTTTCACTCAAGATCTCATGCTGGAGAAATTGGTGTACGGGATCACCCAACTATGAAATACTCCAGAAACTAAAAAATTTAGAATTGACTAGAAGACTCCTGGCCCAATGTTTAACAGATATCTTTTAGAAGTCCTCGATCAAAGTATAAACTCGTACAATGCGTAAACAGGTTTACTGGCTGTGATCAATAGTGGCACATAAAGCAAGATCAGTTTGAGAAAAATAAGCAAGTCAAAGTAGGGACTCATACCTCTGATGGGTTTGCATTTCCCCAGTTTACAGCATATTTGATGGAAGGACATAAATTAGTAGAAGAGATGGGCCAATAGTTCCTCATTGGAAACAAACCTCGGCTGAAAAAATCTTCATACTTAGGTGATATGATTAGGGCTAGAGAACCACATGATATTATGTACTTCAAGCTCACAGACCAAGCATAACCTTCAGCATATATTTTGTACCTGTGAGAGTACAAAGACAAGACTCAATAGAGTGAAAAGGGTAGGGGATGAATATTTCCAATTTAAGGGGATCATAGACTACACACAAGTAATTGCAGTTGTCCAACAATGAGACACTTCTTGAGCTCTCAAAAGTTTCACTTGTAAATCTAGAAACTTTCCTCCCTTTTGCATTGTTTTAATACAAGAAGACATCATAATCTTGAATGGGAAGCAGAAACTCTTACTCGACCGGTATATGAATACGACTTTTGGCAAACTTGAATTAGATAGAACGCAGGAAGGTAAGATTGTGCAATAACAGAGCACATATATTCTTCTTTTCAGCAATCTAAGGCATTTCATAAAAACTCACTGATGGTTGCACTGGTTTGATAGTTTCGACTGCTCATATCCAGCTTTTGCTTCTTCTGCCCAATCCTATGAGACATTCGACAAAGTGACATTCAGAAACAAAGCCATGACTTCACAACTGCATAGGAGTTTTGAGCGACATGGAAGTCCATGCAATTCTGTGGACTCACCTGACGCATCACTTGTGCCTTCCACATCCTGGAATGATTGCATTTCAGTAACTCTGTTCGCACAGGAGAGTCCACATCAGGGTTTCCTTTCCAGTAAGCATGGTGGAACTTCTTTGACCAACTGAGAGCTTGGGAGCCTTGTTTAATGTCTCTAAACTCCTCCACCCAAGGCTTTAAGTTTGTCTCAGGCCTGTAAGAGTAGTTACAAGCAAATCAGGCAACAGTACACCTGAACTGGCCTACTTGAATGCATTTGGGACTCAGGAAGACTGAGCTTCCTGTATATTTCGACTTATCAGCAGTTACAATGGTTCCTTATGGTGCCAATAGATCATATCACAACAAGGTTAAGCCAGGCACAGGAACCGAGTTCCAAGTTGACCCTAGAGATCATTACCGAAAACTAAAACAGATAGTGGAAAAAACAAGAAGATTCAACCGTATATTAGCTCTTGAGAAAACATGAAACATTATACATATTCTTGCCGAGTAAGAAAGAGCAGGCAACCAGATCTATTGGAAACTAAGACTGTTGAAAGCTCCAGTTGATTCTTACCATCCCCAGAAAGACCAATCCGGAAATGGAATATCGAAATGTTCTGGGGTGGTGCAATATCGAAACAATGGCAAAGGCATTGAGGCATGCTCGGTCCTGTTAATACTGGGCTTGTCCATGCAATCAAACATCAAATCAACATCAGGCACCATCCCAGGATACCTCCTGAGGAGCTGCAGCAGTCCCCAAATCGTGAACATCGCCCGACTCTGCACACAAGCATAATAGAAATCCACATATAGCTTTCCCTCGAATATGACCACCCGAAACGCTGCGAACTTCTTTGCTTCCATCAAATGAGCTGATGATATCCCGGTCCGCACCCAGGGCTTGAGATCACGGCGAATCCAGGCGAAGAATCCCGGGCAGGCTCGGGCAGACCGGGGTCGCGACCGATCCTGTCCCCGGATCGGCTTGGCAGCATAGGGGCAGGTAAGGTAAGAGCACTGGATGATCCTGGAGGCGCGAGCATACCGGGTTTCCTCATTGAATGTCCTAGGAGGGAACAGGTGCCAGGGAGTGGGGTCCAAGTTGTGACCGGCTACCGTCTTCGTCCGCGACGCGAAGTCGTCCACCTGCTCGACGGAATGCCCCAGTGAATTCAAGAGAGAGAAAGAACGAAGCAAGACAACGGAAAGAGACCAAGGGGGAGTGCCAATGGAGACAGATGCAGAGGAACCCAGATTCCAAATCGAGCGCCACGACGACATGGCCACAGGAAAACACACACAATTACGGGTCGATGCAAATCCTATGAGAGAGCAAGAGAGAGAGAGAGAGAGAGAGAGAGAGAGAGAGAGAGAGAGAGAGAGAGAGAGAGAGAGATACCTTGTAGAGGAGGAGGGCGGAGAGGGAGAAGAGGGAGAGGGCGACAAGGGAAGGGAGGAGGTTGGAGGGTCTTCGAGGATGGGGCCTGTAGGACACTCCCATGGCCAACAAGAAGCAGCATTTTCGCTTCTGCGCATGAATTGGCGACTTGGCTTTTCTAGCGTAATCCCAAGAGCTCACCGCCCCCGTGAACTTTTCTCTCCACTGTTCCCCCACCTCCCCCTCCCCCGCTTTTCTCTCACTCCCTCGTTTCCAGCGGGAAACTCGCGCGTGCCGCGTCTAAGAAATACATGCATTCATTAAATAGCAAAATTTAATAAGATGGCGTTACCATTTTGAACGCACCGACGGTTCTTGTGATATGCACAATCAATTAATGTTTTAAATTTTGGATATTTCCGAATTAAACATCTTTAACAAGTGTTTCGAGATATTAATTTTTGATTTTTTTGCCAAGAATTTATTAATTTCATTGCAAATACATCATAGAGGATCATGCAGCAAAAGTGACAAAAAGAAGGTTGGGGGCGGAGGGGTTGGCATTTCCACCCAAGAGGTGGGACACTTTTAGCAACCCCAACTAGCCTATTCATTAGCGTTGCGTCTACCTAAATTCCATCTTAACACTTGCTAGTACCCTTCATTTCTTGGGTAGTAACTCGTGCCATGTCCTCAGTTTTTCCAGTTTCTTTGGCTCTCCCTTCTTCAATCTGTTGAAAACATTCGGTGAATCAGTCTCTACAATGATGCTTTGCCAACCTTTCTCCTTTGCCAGCTTTTGGTCCATCCTGTATTGCCAGCATTTCAGCCATTTCCGCTTCATTTGCATGGGGAAATCTTCCAGCTCCATCAATCAATTCTCCTCTTTCATTCCTAACTACCACACCAGTTCCAGCCTGCCAGGATTCTGCATCAACAGCACCATTGCGGTTTAGCTTGATAACCCCTTTGGTCGGCTTTTGCCAATCCGTTCGATCTGCCTCAGATTCGTTTCTGTCATCTGTCTGAGGTCCACTCTCTTCTCCTGCAATCTGATAAACTCGTTCCAAGCTATCTGGGCTTTCTTTAAAACCTCATTAGGGTTGGGCATACAATTTCTGAAAATGACAGAACAACCAGCTTTCCAGATATGCCAGCTGAAAAAATGCAATCTTTGTTAATAACCGCTGCTTCTGCTCCTTCCCGAAGTTTCTTTTCCCTGAGTCAACACAGCAACCACCTATCTACAAATGTGAACTATTCTCTAGCCACCTCCAACTCTAATCCTCCAAACCATACACAGTGACAACAATAACACAGAAAAAGAACATGTTGACTATTCTACTCCTTCATTACAGAAAGGGGAATTTGGAGTTGTTTTGATTCTTCTTCTAAACAAGTTTCTCCATGGTAGCAAGAACATTAGAACACAATCTGCACAAGAAGTGTTTTGCTTTTCAAAGGCATTTGATGTTCCAAATCCCCTTCCATACTATCTTCTCAATCTGGTTGGAACTTGAAGGGTCAAAGGAAACAACTCTCCCCTCCTTTTCCCCAAAGAAATGTAGGCAGTTTTAACAGGCACCTGTCCACTTCTGTCACCAGGGCAAATCAATTTGTTTTCGTCAGCATTTCTAAGGAATTGCAAGAATGACAGCCTTCTCCTGTGCAAGCAGGTTGCTCTGCATTGCCTGCAGTTTCTCCTCTCTGCTTTCTATATCAATTATCTCTTCAACTCTCAATTGTGGATCATTTCTGCTGGCTCCAGGGGATGCAGTAAGGAATCTTCAAGTGGGTGAGACATTTGATTGCAAATATTCGAGCTGAAGGATGCGGAGGGTATGTATGTCTGCTCGCCAGGAGATCATTAGTAAACAGCACCTAAATCCATTTATTAATGCTTTATCTTGTTCAAAACACAAATCCTCATGTGGTGTCTTGTGATCGGATACATTAATGCATATGTACGTGGTACTTATTCATGTTATAGACATTCAACAAATAGATGGAGCCCGTGTTAGAGCCAAAAAGGTATTGAAGTCAGATCAGTGAAATAAAATAGGGATAACTGCATTGAAAATCCTAAAACTTGTTATGAAAGTAAAATTAAGTCCTAAAATTTGTCAGATTGATCCAACTAAGTCCTTCCATAAATTGCATTTTTTGAAAGCTTTTGAACTCGATGGTGCTTTCGTAACAAGTTTTATAATTTGATTACACTTTTAAAAGTGCAAGTTTTAGGACTCATTCATGGTAAGTTTTATGACTTGATTGCACTTTTTAAAAAGTTTTATGACTCAATTGTATTTTTGTAACAATTTTAAGGACTTCCAGTACACTTATCCCAACAAAATAACAAATTTCTACCTAGTTAGGTAGAATTATTTGAATATATTTACTCGTTGTAATATCAGAATAACCTTCGTTGATACAAATTGATCTTTGTACATCAAACTATACTCAGATATATGCACATGATTTTTTTCACTCTTACCACACCTAACAAACCTTATATACCATATAATGTAACACATCATAATCAATAAATTAAACAAAATAGGGTTTTTTTTTTTTGGATTTGGCGATTATGTGACATCTCAGCTATCTTCCACACATCTCGAAAAAATTCATATTTTCGGGTGATCTACCCCAACTTTAATCAAGTTAAATGTTAAAATGCAAAAGAGAGAAAATGGAGAATTTGTGTATATTTCGATATATCATGATGAACATTACATTTGCATATTTATAAGCTTTACGAGACAATTATCTAAGGTGACATGTATCAATCAAAACATGCACAATCAAAAGAGATATACATGCAATCTTAAAAGATATGAGATATTCAATAATAACATCATAATTGTCTCGGACATAAAATAATATCCTATAGAAAATTTTTAAGAACATCTAACATCGCTAACATATAATAAATCAAGTGTGTTCAATATTTGTTTTTTTCAAATTGAGCAGACTGTCGTACTATTTAAAGTCTTGACACGTCACTCTATATTGTAAGTGATCGAAGGATGTTTTCAAACATAAATTCCCCAAATCGAATAAAGTAACCAACCGCACAGTCCCTCTCCATTCTTTCCATACTTGAGCTCACTGTCTCGCACCGGAGCCACCGCCACCGCCGCCGCCGCCGCCGCCGCCACCGTATTTCAAGAACCTCGCTCCTTCCAACCGATGCCTCCGAGCATCCCTCGTCCGCTCCTCCTTCGTTTCCGCCTTCTCGCGGTAGCATCGCTCGCGGGGATCGCCGGGTGGCCTCGGGCCGCGGCCATCGGCGTCAACTGGGGGGCGGCGTCGTCCCACCCCCTGCCGCCGCCCAAAGTGGTGGAGCTCCTCAAGTCCAACAACGTCTCCCGCGTCAAGCTCTCCGACGCCGACCCCGATGTCCTCCGGTCGCTCTCCGGCTCCGGCATCGCCGTCACCGTCGGCGTTCCCGACCTCATGCTCCGGACCCTGAACTCCTCCAGGAAAGGGGCCGAGAGCTGGGTCCACGACAATGTCACGCGCTACTTCCCCGCCGGCGGCCCCCGTGTTCGGATCGAGTACGAGCTTCGATTCCTTTCTATGCTTACTTGTATGCTTTGTGTTTAAAGTTTCAATTTTTCGCATATTCTGCTGCTGCTAGTTGTGTGTTGGAATAATGCGTGCGCTTTTCTCATACTTCACACTTCTCTCTGTTGGGTACATTATTATTTTGCCATTTCTTACTATATAGTATAGACATCCAAGAGGACATCCCTAAAAAGGAAGCTTTTCTATATGGGGTCATTGACACGATATAAAGGTTGTTTTTTTCTGTGTTAATTAAGGCAGATGGTGGTCCAGACTCAATCTAATATGCCTGGGAAGACTGTCTGGCAAATAATTTACTAAAGGGTATTTCTACAAATCCCTGAAGATCTATGGGTGACCATTGGATGACAAAAGAACAAATGCCGGTTGTTCATAGAAAACTCTTGGAGTATTGAGTGTTGTGAGGTATGGTATTTTGCATAGGAGGCATGACAAAATGTATCAGGCACGGTGGATTTTTCTCGAGGGGCCATGGAAAATCCCATTTGCTAAATCATTCATCTAATGTTGTAATGTGGAAAATAATGGAGGTGTTATAGATGTATTGTTTTAATGAATATAACTGTCCTGTTGTGCTGCAAGATGGATGTGAATGTTTGTTGAGATTGTTTTGGACGACTGGATAATCCTAGAAAAGCATTTGCATTATGAAACAATGTCCTAGATTAGCTTCAAGGACTTAACAACAGAGTAGGGAACATTGAAAATCTTTTCTTGCCTGACCAATGTGAAAAGCCTCCATGGTTTTGAAATCGGTTAAAGACTTCTGCCAGCTATTTAAGATACTGGAGTTTCTACCTCAATTGACCAAAATGCTTTATGTATTAGTAAATAGCCAACATAGGCCCATTTATACGGTGTGAATAGATAATGCTGAAACATAAGGTAAAGTGTCATATTGCTCCATGGTGGCATTATACATTCATCTGAACATGACGAAACACTCTGTATTCTGTAATGAATCAAAAGTAGTACAAACATACTTTTCAAAGAGCCTGAGCCCAAAGAACACAAGACGTTGAAGCCTCGATTCCCAAAAAATAGAGTAGTCTTGTAAGAAAGTAAATGTTCCTCAAAGGATGGATATGGAGCTTGGGAGTGGGTTACCTTCTCATGCTGTTGACAATGTTAGCCTCTATTGAAGCCAATAACTCTGAATGCGCTGTGACGATGTCTAATTGGTTGAGTGAGTTGCAACTTAGGAAGAAAAGTAATTGGTATAGAGAGAAATCATTTTTTTGATTAAGGCATGCAGTGGTCCACATTTTCTGGCAACACACATTGTGGTAAATACTGCTAGGCCGAATTCAGCAAACGCTATAAACTATGTATTGTTGAGCAGCTGAGCCAATCAGTCATGACAATCAATTTCTTGGAAAACTCGTTAATGAAGCTATTGATTTGCTCTTGTAATTACCTTTTAGATACGAGGATTTCCATTTGGGTTGCTCAATTTATTAAGTTAGAATCTATGGATGGTCTCTCCAGTTAAATTTCCAGGGAGCTGTTTTTTCTTGTCAGAGCGCAAGAGATTTCTGATTTGAAAAGAAAAGTAGTGAAGGGGAGTTTTTGGGATGTGTTGGGAACATAATTTGTTTCTCCCTTTGTTTGTGGCCTTCATGCAGCATGGCAGGACTTGACACTGTTAACTTAACTTGCAAAATTAATTGTTCCACTAGATTGTTAGCTGTTTCGAAAGCTACATAGATATAATGGTGTATGCCTTTCTCTTCATCCTCATTATCACTGTTGACCGGACAATGGACAGGTACATTGCTGTGGGGGATGAGCCATTCCTCTCGAGTCATGGAGATCAGTTCTATCCATACGTCCTTGGAGCAGCCACCCAAATCCAAGTAGCTTTGACCAAAGCAAACTTAGGAAGCAAGGTGAAAGTTGTCGTTCCGTGCAGTTTTGATGCATTTCAGTCTGAGTCAAACCTCCCCTCTGAAGGACATTTCAGGCCTGACATCAACAAAACCATGATTCAACTGCTCACATTTTTGAACGAACATCGGTCGCCCTTCTTTGTGTCAATATCACCGTTCCTCAGCCTCCACCAGAGCAAGAATATTTCCCTTGACTTTGCTCTCTTCAAAGGAACTGCGCGGCCTCATAATGACAGCCACAGAATATACAAAAACAGCTTTGACTTGAGCTATGACACCCTAGTCACGGCATTGCATAATGCTGGTTTCCCTCAGATGGAAATTGTTGTAGCTCAGATTGGTTGGCCGACAGATGGAGCAGCTAATGCAACCTCAGTCATTGCTGAGGACTTCATGAAAGGTCTTGTAGACCACATCCACAGTAAGACAGGGACGCCGCTTAGGCCTCGGAATCCTCCTTTGGAAGTGTACATTTTAAGCCTTTTAGATGAAGACCAACGAAGCACATCTGCAGGAAATTTCGAGAGACACTGGGGTGTGTTTACTTTTGATGGCCAGGCAAAGTACCACATTGATTTAGGCCAGGGTTCCAGAAAATTGTGGAATGCACAGAATGTCGAGTACCTTTCTTCCCGATGGTGTGTTGTGAACAATAACGAGAACTTGTCCAATGCGACCGCTAATGTTTTAGATGCTTGTTCTGTTGCTGATTGTACTGCAGTCTCTCCTGGTGGATCTTGTTACAACATCGGTTGGCCCCGCAATGTGTCCTATGCATTCAATAGCTACTACCAGCAGCATGATCAAAAAGCGGACAGCTGTTATTTTGGAGGATTAGGATTGATCACGACCGTTGATCCATCTACCGAAACTTGCAGGTTCGCTGTTGGACTAAGGACTTCACATTCGTTGATTCTTGTCTTGCCTCAACTTCTGTTGACTAGCTCTCTTTTTACAACTATTTTGATGGGTTTTGTTTTCCTCACATAATTTTATGAGCTCTAGGAAGGGTGGATCCAATGTAGAGGCAGGTTCACTGCTTATTGATCCACCAGGTATGCTCTGGTACAGGGCTCATGCCTCCCTTGGCTGAACTATGTATAGAGCAGAGAAATGTTTTGAGTCATTTTTTCTTTCTCTTTCCTTTCCTGTTGAATCATCTCACAAGAGACAACAAGAACTGAAAAAAATCAACTGTCATTGGACCTCGTGTCCAGTTTCTCCGACAGCCTTCAATCTTTCGAAAGACTTGATATGATCTGTATTGACATGGACACGAATGGGGGACACCAGCCTAAACTACTCCACTAAGTTAAAAGTACCTCATGATCTAATTTATAGCAATTATTGACCCACTTTCAGATTCGACATCGATTTTCATGCTGGAAATGTAATATTTCTTATCACCCCGTGAAAGAAACTACTTCGATTAGTGTCGCCAGGACATTGATATGTGCGGGGTGAACATTTATCAGCGAACATAATTATAGAAACGTTTGACATCGTGAAAACTGTGTCGTTCATTTTGTGTTGTCCTTTGCTAGTTACCAGAACAGAAAGACATTCTTCATTTCTGTAGTTGCATTCAACAGAAAAAAATGGAGTGTTCCTTTTTTAAAACTTTCTCTGTGCTGTGTCATAATCGTGTGGAAAATGGTAAGGCTTCATTACTGTACCTGTATGCAACAGAGAAAGTAGAGTGTTTCTTCTTTAAGAGTTTCTCTGTACTCCGAGTCATAATCTTGTGGAAGATGGTAAAGCTAATTGGACCATTTAGATCTCTGTGTCACGATTACTTCAAGTCCTTAGGTGGTCCCAAACAGCGAAAACCAAAGAGGGATCAATCAATGAAAGTGATAAGGTTCTCATGAATTTACTCACCAAGGCTACAAGAAAACTCAGATCGTAAATAGTATTAGGCTACAAGAAAACTCAGATCGTAATGGTTGAGTATTACCAGGTAATATATACACAAGCCACAATGCAAATGGTATCGTAAATAGTATTAGGTGTGATTCTGATTGCCTTGCCGTCGAGAATGATCTACCTATATGGAAGGATCACTGCCGATGTCTAATATGAATACGGTATTGGGCGTAGAGATGTCTACAAGTTAGAAGGATCTCTATAAATGTGAACAAGTTTGAAGGACCTTGATGGAGAGAGAACAAGTCGAAAAAAAACGGGGATGTTCGTGATGGCTTGGAAGGACCAAGATAAGGTGAACAGTTGAATGGATCACCAAGCCTCGTTGAAGCTTGGAAGGACCGCATTTGTGAACAAGTATGGAACGGGGATGTTCAGTAGAGCTTCTAAGGACAACGCAGATGAATAGGTTGGTAGATTCACAATCGTCAATATGCTTGGAAGGACCAAAAGATAGAAGAGCAGCGGATCATTATCGAGACAGCTAATTGTTGGTTGGAGTAGTTCGTTCCAGATGAGGTGGAAAAATAGTGACAATACCGATGATCCAGTGAGTTCAATGAAGACAAGAAATCAGCAGTGATGCTGATGTCCTTGGAGGTCTTTGGATATTGACTTGGCCATTTAGCAAAGATGAGGAGTTAACGAGTGTGTTGATGTCCTTGGAACTCTTTGGAAGCTGATGAAGCCAAAAGGATTATTGGAAGACTAATTACATGTCATTCCACACGAGATAGCATCGATAGACTATTGGTAAGGGATTGTGCAGATATCCTAAAAGGTGCTGGCTATCTGCTCAGCTGATGGGAACATTGATCAAGATGAAACTAGTCGTTACAAGGGCTTGGACTTTGCATCAGGAGTACTAGATATGTATCAGAGCAATTATGGCAATTATGACAAGAGATGGACATTGATAGGAGCATTCTCACTGGTTTAGGAAACTGCTATTGTCAGATAGAGCCGGTCTGACGCTAGCAATGATAACACCAACAGATACTTCATGGAGTTGAGTGGGAAACGGTCATCGAAGGATTAGAAGGCTATATATACTTAATCCAAGAAAAGTAGTAAGGTTGGGTGTTGGGTGGAAACGAACAAACCGAGTCTATAGCTCTTGAGTCTTCTTCTTTGCTTTGTTTCTGTTGTTAGTAGCTATGATGCTGATTATGTCTCTATATGGTGTTATTGAGTTGTAATAGCAAGTAATCAAGTGGTTCTGTCCTGATAGTGTGATCAATCGTGTGAAAGGAACAACACTAACCGATTGTAACTTGCACTGCTGATTATTAGTAGATTCTACCCCGATTGTGGTTGTTAGTCTTGAAAGTGGATGTAGGCTTAGGAATAAATCCGAACCACTATGAAACTTAGTGTGATATCTTCTATCTCTTCATTTTATGTTCATTAGCACCACTTCTGATTACGTATATGTTAACCAGCAGCACTCCTGATTATATTACTTTGTTTTTGTATTCCGCAAAAGATCTTTCTAGTTTCTTTTTCAACCTATTCACCCTGCTCTAATTTGTATTGATAGTCCCAACAATTTTCTTTCTCGTTGTTCTCCAGACCTCGAGATCTGGCCGTCCACGATTGAAATCGTCAGCGTTGCTCATACATGACTGTTGTTGGTGTTATGACGAACGCATTTAGGCGTCGTCTAGTTCAACCACCATTGCATCTAAGCTGAGCCATGACTTTTCTCCATCTCGTCAGTCTCCAGATTTCAAAGATCTGCCCGTCCATGATGCTGCTTGTCCATGGCCTCGTTCAAGCTCTGGCCGTCTTCCCTATGTTGTCCTCCGTTTTTTCCTTTGATGTTTAAGCTCGCAATCCATGGCCATCGTCAAGGCTCATGGCCATGGCCAAGCTGTGGTTGCTAGATCTGTGCACGAGCCACTTTGCGAGTCATGGACGAGCTAGGCTTGCGGCCATGGAAGTGACAAGATTTGGACGGGCAACGACTATATGGACTTCAAGCCACTTGGACTTTGTTGCTTGCAATCATTACTGTGGAGACTAGATCTGGACTTCGTTGCTCGCCGTCTTTGGTCGCAGTAGTGAGCGAATCGACAGTCATGGCAACCACATTTGGACCTTTGTAACTCGTAGTCGTTGCCGTTGGTGGACGGACAAACTCCAGTCACCGCAGGTTGTAGTGTTGTTGCTGTCGGTCGATGGACGAGCAAAGCTTGTGGCCATGGACGAGACTAGATCTAGACGAGCAACGATAGAGCCGACCACGAGCGTGGGTGGACGGAGGTGTGGAGATGGTGGCTGGTCAAGGTGTAGCTTGGGCCGACTGCAATCGAGGCTGGAAGGGATGGAGATGGTGGCCGTATGGGGTGGTCGCCAACCATGACCGAGTGCCTGCCGCAGGCCAAAAGGAAAGAAAGGAAAAAAGAAAAAAAAAAGAGAGAGGAAGAAACAGTGAAGAAAAAGAGAAATGCAAGGTGTAGAGACAAAGAAACTCACTAATGACTAATGAGGCTCATCTAGATAGGTGGCGAGTGTTGAATGAAGTGTCTTACCGCCTACGTGGCAAGACTGACTCACCTAATATTTTCTCCTCGAGAAAAACAAGGAAAATTACAATTTGTCATTGCGAGATTAATAAATTGGCTCTTCGCCTTCATAGAAAAAGACAAATAGGTGACTACCAAAATAATGAAAACTTACAAAACCAAAGTGAATGCAGCAACAAGAAGAAAGCTTTTATCGACAAAAAAAGAAAAGAAAAGAAAAGAAGAAAGCTTGGGTGACCGCAATCGAGGCCGGAAGGGATGGTGATGGTGGTCGTACGGGGTGGTCGCCAGCCATGGCCAAGTGTCGGCCACATGCCAAAAGGTAAGAAAGGAAAAAAGAAAAAAAGAAAAAAGAAAAAAACAAAGAAATGGTGAAGAAAAAGAGAGATGCAAGGTGCAAAGACAAAGAAACGGACCAGTGAGGCCCATCTCGGCAGGTGACGAGTGCTGAATGAAATGTCTTATCACCTCCGTGGCAAAACTGACTCACGTAATATTTTCTCTTTGAAAAAAACAAGGAAAATTACAATTTGTCATTGTGAGATTAATAAATCGGCCTATAGAATCTTCGCCTTTAGAGAAAAAGATAAATAGGTGAGGTGACTCCCAAAATAACGAAAACAAACTAGGAAAGAGAGGTATTGATATGTCACAGAACCAAAGTGAGCGCAACAAGAAGAAGGAGGCTTTTGGCGAAAAAAAAAAAAAGAAACGAAAAGAAGAAAGCTTTAGTTGTAAGCGTAGACAACTTTTGGTTGTTCCGGTCCCTTTATATTGTCGTTCTTTTGAAAAACTGAATTCTGGATGCCGCCATGTGAGAGAGGACAATTCGCCATTGAGTTTCCACATCATATCTATGATGTCAAATCAGACTAGCCATTCTAGTTAAAGTGATTCTATTAATCAAATCCGTTTCTTTCTCGAAAATGCCCACTACAATACAATCATCTTTCTCGCAAGGTGTATCGGGCTGATATAGTGCCAAGCTCGAGCTTCGATTCAACTCGCATAGTGATATCGAGCATCAAATTTTCCGCTCGAGCTCATCTTGTATAGAAATTGAAGATATTTGATCACGACTTGATTTTGATTACGCTATAATCAAATGAACTCGAGCTAAAGCTGGAGCTTAATAAGCTTTAATATTTTCCTCCGCATTTATCTTATGGCTATGCTATGCAATTTTAGAGGATTACTATGCCTATTTTTGGTTACTTGTACGTAATCTTTGGAAAGAATTATAGAAACTTGATTAGACTCAGGAGCCTGTCAAACCGAATTGATCTCAAGTTACCATTAAACAAAGGGAAAAAACCACCAAAAACCCCAAACTTTGCCATCTCATGACACATTTACCGAACTTTTTTGTGACACCAAAACCCCGAACTTTCTTTTTGTGACACATTTACCCCAATGTATTTAGTCCATGGGCATTTTCGTCTTTTCTCGCTTTTCTTTTTTTTTTTTTTTTTTTTTTCCTTTCCTGGGGGGGCCTCGCCGCGTCGGCCTCGCCGGATCCGGCGAGGGGGCCCTCGCCGGCGAGCGAGGGCGGCCCTCGCCCGACTCGAGCGAGGTCGACCTCGCCCGACGCCGGCGAGGTCGACCTCGCCGAGTCGGGTGAGGGACGCCTCGCTCGCCCAGCGAGGCGAACCTCGCCCGACGCCGGCGAGGGCCGCCCTCGCCGGGCGAGCGAGGGCCGCCTCGCCCGATCTGGCGAGGTCGACCCTCGCCGGCGTCGGGCGAGGGTCGACCTCGCTGAGTCGGGCGAGGCCGCCCTCGCTCGCCCGTGCGAGGGCGACCTCGCCGGCGTCGGCGAGGTCCGCCCTCGCACAGGCGAGCGAGGCGGCCCTCGCCGATCTCGGCGAGGTCGACCCTCGGCGGCCGAGCGAGGGCGGCCCTCGCGATCCGGCGCGGAGGCCCTCGCGACTCAGCGAGGTCGACCCTCGCCGACGCCGGCGAGGGTCGACCTCGCTGAGTCGGGTGAGGAGCGCCTCGCTCGCCCAGCGAGGGCGAACCTCGCCCGACGCCGGCGAGGCCGCCCTCGCCGGGCGGCGAGGGCCGCCCTCGCCCGATCTGGCGAGGTCGACCCTCGCCGGCGTCGGCGAGGGTCGACCTCGCTCGAGTCGGGCGAGGGCCGCCCTCGCTCGCCCGGGCGAGGCGACCCTCGCCGGCGTCGGGCGAGGTCCGCCCTCCGGGCGAGCGAGGGCGGCCCTCGCCCGATCTGGCGAGGTCGACCTCGCCGGCGCCGAGCGAGGGCGGCCCTCGCCGGATCCGGCGCGGGAGGCCCTCGCCGACTCAGCGAGGTCGACCTCGCCCGACGGCGGCGAGGGTCGACCTCGCCGAGTCGGGCGAGGGCGGCCTCGCTCGCCCGAGCGAGGCGAACCTCGCCCGACGCCGGCGAGGGTCGCCCTCGCCCGGGCGAGCGAGGCCGCCCTCGCCCGGCTCGAGCGAGGTCGACCCTCGCCGGCGCCGGCGAGGCCGCCCTCGCTCGCCGGCGAGGCGAACCTCGCCCGGACGCCGGCGAGGGCCGCCCTCGCCGGATCGGCGAGGGCCGCCCTCGCTCGACGCCGGCGAGGGCCCCCTCGCGGATCCGGCGGGCCGACGCCGCGAGCCCCCCTCGCGGAAAGGAAAAAAAAAGAAAAAGCGAGAAAAGACGAAAATGCCCATGGACTAAATACATTGGGGCAAATGTGTCACAAAAAGCAAAGTTCGGGGTTTTTGGTGTCACAAAAAAAAGTTCGGGGTAAATGTGTCACAGATGGCAAAGTTTGGGGTTTTTGGTGGTTTTTTCCCTTAAACAAAAGCTCAAGCTACTATAACTTGCGAGCAGCGCAATGATTCACCTCTGTCCAATCTCAAGCACGATTCGAATTGTTGGCGATGGCTTGACTCACAATGCAAGGTGTTGTACGTGTTGAGATTGTCCCATATCGATTGTAGAACGTGCATGTGGTCAGTTTATAAATGTGAGGGAAAGCTTCACCCTTTGAGCTAGCTTTTGAGGTGAAAGAGGCCCAAGACCACTTAACACTGGTATTGAAGTCTAGATTGTCAACAAGTCTGGACTCAACAGTTACACGGGAAAGATATGGGTTATTGTGGCTCCTACCCATGGCCCAATGTGTGAGGGGCAAGGGGCAAGCTGGTCGTGGAGGACAAAGAGGATCGGTTGGAGAATCAAGCAGAAGAAAGGTTTGAAGAAAGGTGTCAAGTGAGCGGTGCCAAGGTAAGAAATCATGGCGCTCATCCGGCACGGTTCATGGATCGGAAAGACGAGAGCCAAGGCAATGAAGAGGAGTGCGAAGGAACTTCAAGAGATAACGTGAAACGCCCTCCTGGGGGGCGGATCATCCGATTGGAGCATCGATGCTTTCGTGCGCAACGGTTTGCGTTAATACAACCTCAAACACCATTGTATTGAAGAAAGGTGTCAAGTGCGCGGTGCCAAGGTAAGAAATCATGGCGCTCATCCGGCACGGTTCATGGATCGGAAGGACGAGAGCCAAGGCAATGAAGAGGAGTGCGAAGGAACTTCAAGAGATAACGTGAAACGCCCTCCTGGGGGGCGGATCATCCGATTGGAGCATCGATGCTTTCGTGCGCAACGGTTTGCGTTAATACAACCTCAAACACCATTGTAAAGCAAGCTCAGGAGTTTTGCACTTCATGGGAGAAGCTCGTCTTTGAGTCGTCCATCCCTTGGCCCTACCTACTATGTTGATCTTTTTCCACGCTTGCTTTTCAGCCGCCAGAAAATTGTCATGAGTTACGTCAGGTGCAAAGACATCACGACAAACAACACGTGGTCCCCATGTCAAAGTTTGAACAGAGAAATGAGCGTGGAACATTGAATGACAGCGCATTCCACCCATTTAGCCACGCTTGAGTATGTGATGATCCAATTCTGGTTCCTATCGAATGATTGACTCTTCTTTTGCTTTTTTGTTTTGGTTATAAGACCTAAATTTAAAAGGAGAGAACCATCATGAAATTGTGTTGGATCTCTCCAGTCCACAATTCCTTGAAACAATTGCATCCATCTCTTTTCTTCTTTCTTTTTTCAACTCAAAGTTTCTTGAACGGTCGAGTCAATGGATCTCTCGCAGTCGCAGGCCGGGGCGGCGAGTACGGTGCATGTGATGGCAATTCCGTATCCGGGAAGAGGGCACATAAACCCCTTGATGAACTTCTGCAAGCTCCTGGCGTCGACAACGCCCGATGTTCTCATCACTTTCGTGGTGACGGAAGAGTGGCTTGGGTTTATCGGGTCCGAACCGAAGCCGGATGCCGTCCGATTTGCCTCCATACCCAATGTCATACCGTCCGAGCGAGTCCGTGCAGAGAACTTCCCCGTTTTCTTAGAAGCAGTGATGACGAAGATGGAGGCTCCTGTAGAGAAACTTCTTGACCGGCTCGAGCGGCCGGTGACCACAATCTTGGCCGACACATACCTTTTCTGGGCAGTTCGGATCGGGAACAAGAGGAAGATCCTGGTGGGATCGTTCTGGACCATGTCGGTCTCGGTGTTCTCAGTGTTCCATCACTTTGACCTCCTCGTTCAGAACAACCATTTCCCCATTGATCTGGCAGGTTGCGGTTTGATTGGAGAAGGATGATCAAAAGAATCAATCATCATGTTGATTTAAGCTTTTATCTTCCCCAATGCGGCCTTTTTTTGTTCATTTGGTACTTTCTGATTTTGTAAATAGATTGATGGACATTATTCATGTGTTTTGCCCAACAGAACGGGGAGATGAGCTCGTAAACTACATACCAGGACTTCCACCAACCCGTTTGGTCGATCTTCCGACATTCTTTGAAGGCAGAGGCAGAGATACTTTGCACAGAGCACTAGAATGCTTCTCTTGGATGCCGAAAGCTCAGTATGTAATCTTCACCACCTTTTACGAGCTCGAAGCTAGTGCCATTGATGCTCTCAAAGCCGAACTTCGGCTCCCCATTTACACGGTCGGACCTTCGATACCTTACTTGGAGCTCAAAACTATATCCTCCCCATCGGCGTCTCAAAATGATCGTCCCGATTACTTTCGGTGGCTAGACTCTCAACCGGAAGCCTCCGTCCTGTACATTTCTCTGGGGAGTTTCCTATCGGTCTCGGGCGACCAAATGGAGGAGCTGGCGGCAGGAGTGCACGGCAGCGGAGTACGGTTTTTGTGGGTGAGCCGAGACAGCGATTCTTGGGTCAGAGACGGCATTTGCGGCGATAGGGGTCTGGTGGTGCCCTGGTGTGATCAGTTGAAGGTGCTGAACCACTCTTCGGTTGGAGGGTTCTGGACGCACTGTGGGTTGAACTCCACCATGGAAGCTGTCTTTGCCGGTGTCCCGATGCTCGCCTTCCCGATCTTTTGGGATCAAATTCCCAACTGCAAGCAGGTGGAGCAGGACTGGAAGATTGGTTGGAAGGTGAAGAAGACAAGGGACAAGCTGGTGTCTAGACAAGCCATTGCTGAGACTGTCCAGAGGTTCATGGACTTGGACAGTGAGGATGGGAAGGAAATCAGGAAGAAGGCAAACGAGCTTCAACGAGCTTGTGGCCAAGCGGTCCTGAAAGGCGGGTCCTCTTACTCCGACATCAATGCTTTCATCGGCGACATCTCAAAGAAAATAACGTGCTAATGCAAGAACCCGAGGACTCTCGTGTACCCGCAATTCATAATAGAGGCTTGCCCATCGCGGCTTTCGACCAGTTTTTGTACCGCTAATGTTTCTTTGATCATTACCGAATTGAATTCTACCCCCCACAGAATTCTTTTAAGCAAATAACAAAAAAGACAATGTTAGAGAAGAGAACAAAACACGGACTCGATGCCATGCGCTTTGTGTCCATAATCTCAGGTTAAATTGGATGGATTCGACCAGATTCATCGATCTAGATGTATTCGGAAGTGTCCAAACTATCATGTATGGAACAACGTTTTACCCTTCCGACAAAGCTTATCAAGCACCATCATTCACCATCTCGAAAAAGCAAAACCACATATGGAAATTGCGGGGACCCACGTTGAATTATTGCTGGGTGTCGTGTCATCACCATGAGTTGAAGAAGCATACACGCCACAAAAGATGTGCGCCGCTCCATATCTTTGTTTTGCGTCGGTCAGACAAATTCATTTGGTAAGGCATGACGCCAGCACTTTCCTTGTCAAATCTTTTCCCCTCAATGGTCGGAATTTTCCCCGTAATTGATCGCTCCCGTCTCTCGCTCGGCCACTAGCCAATTTGATCCGTGGCCGGCCCGTCAGAACGAACGACTACGCACTCAACGTCGCCGTCCGCAGCCTGGTCGATCAAATGGACCGCCAAACATCAACCTGCCAAGTGGTGGCGACGCCGTATCCCGGACGAGGCCACATCAACCCCATGATGAACCTGTGCAAGATCCTAGCCTCCCAAAGCCCCGCACGTCACCATCACCTTCGTCCTAACCGAGGAGTGGCTTGCCCTCATCGGCTCCGACCGGAAGCCGAGCAACATATCCTTCGCCACCATCCCGAACGTGATCCCGTCTGAGAGGGTCCGTGCTCAGCACTTGTCTGAGTTCTCCTTGGCCGTGGAGACGAAGATGGAGGCCCCGTTTGAGGAGGTGCTTGACCGGCTCCGCCCTCCGCCGACCCTCATCATGGCTGACACGCTCCTGTCCTGGGCGGTCCGAGTCGGGAACCAGCGGAACATTCCGGTGGCCTCGTTTTGGACTACTGCGACCTCAAATTTCTCCTCCTTGTACCACTTCCTAGTTCTTGAGCAGAATGGCCATTTACCACAGAATTTGTCAGATCAGCCATCGTTTTAGAACTAGTCAGATTCCTGTGCCTTGCCTACCAAACGATAAATCTTCTCGGTCTTGCTAACGAGCACGCACTAACAAAATTTCGTACCTCGAGAAAATGTACATTTCACCAAAGAAACTGAAGTCTGGACCCATACTATTTCTGCGCACAAAATCTCAAATCAGATAGATGTTGTTCTTGCTGTTTTGATGCACCTAAATCCCAAAATTCGATGTCCAATTTCGAATTATTTACTCAGATATTGTCTTTTTTTGTGACCAAAAAAGGGGACGAAAAGGTGGGCTCCGTTCCTGGGATCCGTCCAATGCATTTGACGGACTTGGTTGATGAAAAGGCTATGCAGAGAATGCGCCCAAGGTTCAACTGGGTCCGTCGAACACAGTACCTGTTGCTTTCTTCTGTGTACGAGATGGAATCTCAGGTGGTCGACGCTCTGAAGCTGACCCTGTCGTTTCCTATCTACACCATCGGTCCATCCATCCCGTACTTTGAGCTTGAAGACAATCCTCGCTTGAACAGCGACTCGAATTACACAATAGATTGGCTGGACCGCCAGCCGGGCAGCTCTGTTTTGTACCTGTCTCTAGGCAGCTTCCTTTCGGTCTCGAGCTCCGAAATAGATGAGATCGCGGCGGGGTTGGGTGACAGTAATGTCCGGTTCTTGTGGGTGGCGCGCGACGAGGTTTCTAGGCTGAAGGAACTGTTGCCCGACAGAGACATGGGGTTTGTGGTGCCATGGTGCGACCAGTTGAGGGCATTGACACATCCATCGGTTGGGGGGCTCTGGACCCATTGCGGGTGGAACTCGATCCTGGAGGGTGTCTATGCAGGGCTTCCATTCCTGGCGTACCCAATAGCCATGGACCAAGGTCTCAATTGCAAGCTCGTCATGGACGATTGGAAGGTCGGGTGGAGGGTGGATGAGGGAGACATCGCGGGGCTAGCGCAAAAGTTCATGGATTCGGGCGACAACGAGAGTAGAGAGCTGAGGAGGAGGGTCGACCGCCTTCGAGAGTTATGCCGCCGTGCGATTCAACCTGACGGATTGTCCGGGACTAATATCGGCGCCTTCATTAGGGACATTTCGTGCGGTGCGGTGAAAATGGACAGTATTTAGTACTTCAATCTCTTGTTGAACATAGCCAGGGTTATTGTTCGCACCCTTCAATTTTGCTTCCCTCATGATTTTGGCGATAGATTGTTTTTGTCCGGTGTGACAATTCCAACCTCCTCGAAGACAAAAACTTGACGATGAAAAGCAATTTCTTAATATTGTTTGTAACTTATTCAATAGAGTTAACTCTATTTGGTTAATAACACATAAGTTTCTAGATAAGAATGTATCTGTTGGTCGCTATAGTAATACTCATACGTAATTTGTGTATTTTATGTACATCAAGGCAAGTTTCAAATGTCAATGGTTTTTAACATACGACAGTAATAATTATTAAGTTTTCTAATAATTTAAGTAAGAAGAACAATTCTGGCGTTCCATGTGTTAAAAATCGGAATATAATCTTCCGCACAGGTAAGTTCATGAAAGTGTTGGTAAAAAAGTTGATAGAATGCGCAGCAGGGGAGTTCAGTTCTTGTGGGCTAGCGGGGACACCGGTGCTCGGGTCAAAGAAGGTGTTTGCGGCGATAGGAGCCTGGCGGCGTCCTGGTGTGATCAGTCGAAGGTGCTTGAACCGCTCTTCGGTCGAAGGGTTCTGCATGCATTGCTGGTGGAACTCCACTCTAGAAGCTATCTTCGCGGGCGTCGCGATGCTCATCTTCCCGATTTCACCGGATCTAGTCGCCAACGGTAAGCAGGTTGAGCGGGACTGGACGATTGGTTGGCGAGTGAAGAAGACAACATACAAGAATTGGTGTCAAGACAAGCCATTGCCGAGACTGTCCAGAGGTTCATGGGACTTTGGACAGCGAGGATGGGAAGGAAATCAGGAAGAGGGCAAGCGAGCTTCAACGAGCTTGTGGCCAAGCGGTCCTGAACAGGCGGGTCATCTTACTCCGACATCAATGCTTTGATCGGCGACATCTCGAAGAAAATAACGTGCTAATGCAAGAACCCGTGGACTCTCGAGTACCAACAATTCAGGATCTGTCGATTGATCCATGTGCTCGGCTGCAAAAAGTCGCGGGGAAGTGCAATTTCGTCACATGATGGAGGCTTGTTAGGTTGCGGCTTTCGGCCATTAGTTGTACTGCTAATGTTTCTTTGATCATCACCGTCAAATATGGGTTTCAAAGTCAAAAGGGGAAAAGCAAAAAAAATAAAATAAAATAAAAAAATCGACCCGATCAACATTGATACGGTGACGCTCGGGCCATTTAAGTGACCGAGAGCTCCCAGAAATAGAGAGCTCACCGAGAAAGAAGAAAAGAAAGGAAAGAAAAAAGAAATAAGAGAGAAGGAATGGGTTTTTGCACGTGGACACCTCGCCAAGCCGGATTAACTACTGATCGCAATGCCTGGGAAATGCTCACGCTCTCGTTCGTCTAATCGATGTATTTTTTGGGAGTAGGGCTTATATTTGGAGTTTTGTAAAACTCGAGCCGCAAAGTCCGATTTTTGAGTTGTTGAGTTATGGGATTTCATGGAAATGGTGGATTATAGCGTTGTAAAATTGTGGGTTTGACGGGAGTCGGTTTAGAGCAATGGTTTGGTCGGAGTGAGAATTTTAAGGTTTCGCGTGCAAGTTTCGTGTTGCATTTAGGCTTGAATAATCGCTTGAAGTGAGCGATTTATTTTTGCATAGGAGTCGTTTTGTTAGCATTTAAGTTTAGTATAGCCGTTTCGTAGTTATTATAGTATTTTACTTGGTTTTGACGTTGATTCTCGTTTAATTGTTAGGATTATGAGATTGTTGGCTCGAGTGAGCATCATTATTTGATTTTTGGGTATTCCCAAGTAAGTAGTACTATATATTTTTTGAGTTTTGTAAACTCATATTTTGAAAATAAAGGGTATGAGACTTATAACTTTGGATCGAGCATTTACTACCCTATTTGTTGTTTGAAATGCTAAAGAAGTTTTCATGAAATAAATTGCAAAAGGTATAATGGTGGATGAGTTGAGTTATGAAAGATTGTATGCTTTATTTTGTAAATCGATTTATTATATCGATTATGAATTTGGTTTTGAGAATTGTCAAGGATGTTGTGGATTGCTGTTGATGCTCAATATCACAGTGCGCTCATTGAGGGGCTTGTGGGTATGCATACCGGTTAGGATATTCTTGTAGGCCGAGCTACTGACTTTGTAGGTGGAGATCTTGTCAATGGTAGAATCTTGGTTGCCTAGTGACTAGGTATTGTGTCGTGACCATAATAGTATATTGAGCAATAAATTAGTCAATGAATGAATCATTGACATGTGAATTGAGATTAGTCGAAGAAATATACCATTGGCATTTGATTTTGATGAAATTGATCAATGGACTTGACCATTGATGTTTATGATGATTTATATGAGTATTTTCTCAATTGAATAAAACTTGTTGAAACAAAATAACTCGTATATAATTTGATATATATACATGCATAGTGGTTGCTTGATCTGCTTAAAAAAAATATGTACTACTCATCGAGTTGTGATTGTTCAATCTTATTTTTCCCAATCTTTTCAGGTTCTCGGTTAGTGACCTATAGTATCCATCCTGACTTCGAACCAAGAAGAAAAATATCAGCCATCACTTGTCATGTATTGAACAACATCTTATTCCAATGGTAAAAGCTTATTAGACGCCATTAATGACCATCTACAGCAAGCAAGCCAGACCCGGAAATTTTGGGGGCTCGCGTTGAATTGTCGTTGGGTGTTTGGTAAGCCATGACGTCATTCGGACCTCGTACATTTTCACTTTACATACTCAAATCTTTTCCCCTCAGTGGTCAGAATTTGCCCCGCTAATTTTAATCGCTCCCGTCTCTCGGCGGCCCGTAAGAACGAACGACTGCGCGCTCAACGTCGCCGCCGTCCACAGCCTAGTCGATCAAATGGACCGCCAGGCGTCAACCTACCATGTGGTGGCGATGCCGTATCCCGGACGAGGCCACATCAACCCCATGATGAACCTGTGCAAGATCCTGGCCTCCCAAGCCCCGCACCTCGCCATCACCTTCGTCCTCACCGAGGAGTGGCTCGCCCTCATCGGCTCTGACCGGAAGCCGAGCAACATATCCTTCGCCACCATCCCGAACGTGCTACCGTCTGAGAGGGTCCGTGCTCAGCACTACTACGAGTTCTTCGTGGCCGTCTCCACGAAGATGGAGGCCCCGTTCGAGGAGGTGCTCGACCGGCTCCGCCCTCCGCCGACCCTCATTGTGGCAGACACGTTCCTGCCCTGGGCGGTCCGCGTCGGGAATCAGAGGAACATTCCGGTGGCCTCGTTTTGGTCTACTGCGGCCTCAAATTTCTCCTCCTTGTCCCACGTCCAACTTCCCGAGCAGAATGGCCATTTACCACATAATTTGTCAGGTCAGCCATCGTTTTAGAACTAGTTAGATTTCCGAGCGTAAAATGTACATTTCACCAGAGAAACTGAAGTCTCGACCCATACTATTTCTGCGCACAAAATCGCAAATCAATTAGCTGTTGTTCTTGCTGTTTGATGCGCATGAATCCCAAAATTCGATGTCCAATTTCACATTATTTACTGAGTAATTGTCTTTTTTTGTCACAAAAAAAGGGGACGAAACGGTGGATTCCGTTCCTGGGATTCCTTCAACGCATTCGAACTTCGTTGATGAAAAGATTATGCAGATTGTCCGCCCAATGCTCGGTTGGGTCCGTCGAGCACAGTACCTGTTGCTTTCTTCTGTGTACGAGATGGAATCTCAGGCGGTCGACGCTCTGAAGCCGACCCTGTCGTTTCCTATTTACACCATCGGTCCATCCATCCCGTACCTTGAGCTTGAAGACGATCCTCGCTCGATCAGCGACTCGAACTACGTAACAAATTGGCTGGACAGCCAGCCGGGCAGCTCTGTTTTGTACCTGTCTCTAGGCAGCTTCCATTCGGTTTCCAGCTCCAAAATAGATGAGATCGCGGCAGGGTTGCGCAACAGTAATGTCCGGTTCTTGTGGGTGGCGCGCGACGAGGTTTCTAGGCTGAAGGAACTGTTGCCTGACGGGGACATGGGGATTGTGGTGACGTGGTGCGACCAGTTGAGGGCATTGACACATCCATCGATCGGGGGGCTATGGACCCATTGCGGGTGGAACTCGATCCTGGAGGGTGTCTATGCAGGGCTTCCATTCCTGGCGTACCCGATAGCCATGGACCAAGGTGCCAATTGCAAGCTCGTCGTGGATGATTGGAAGGTCGGGTGGAGGGTGGATGAGGGAGACATCGCGGGGCAAGTGCGTAAGTTCATGGATTCGGGCAACAGCGAGAGCAAAAAGCTGAGGAGGAGGGTCGACCACCTTCAAGAGTTATGCCGCCGCGCGATTGGACCCGATGGATCGTCCGGTACTAATATCGGTGCCTTCATTAGGGACATTTCATGCGGTGCGGCGAAAATTCAGGACAGTATTTAGTACTTCAATCTCTTGTTGAACATAGCCAGGGTTATTGTTCGCTGTCAATTTTGTGAGGGTTAAAGGTTACTTCTATAGTATCCCACCTTTTAATTTGGCGTCCCTTTGTGATTTTGGTGATAGAATGCTTTTGTCCGGCCTATCAGTTCCAACCTCTTCGAAGTAAAAAACGTGACAGTGAAAGCAATTTCTGAATATTGTTTGTAACTTTTTGAATAGAGTAAATTATATTTGGTTAATAATACATAAGTTTCTAGATAAGAATGTATCTGTTGGTCTCTATAGTAATATTCATACGTAATTTGTGTATTTTATGTACATCAAAGCAAGTTTCAACTGTCAATGGTTTTTAACATACGACAGTAAGTTTAATAATGATGTAAGTAAGAAGAACAATTCTGGTGTTCCATGTGTTAAAAATCGGAATATAATTTTTTGTATTGGTAAGTTGGTGAAAGTGTTGGTAAAAAAGTTGATTGGCAACTTGTTTGGTTCTGTCACACATTAGAATCTTCCTATCACTTTAAAACAAGTTCCACAAATTTTTTTTAATTTTTTTCAAATAACCAACCGTTCCAAAAATTTACCAACATTTCTTTTAGCAGATTACCAAGGTGTTGAAGTTTTTAGTTTTATACGAAATTACAAATTCTAATCATAGTAACTTACCAATATTGATTGGATTGTTCCAAATTACCAAAAGTTTTATATTTTACCAACATATAATTGAGTCAGTTACGGGCGTGTTACAGTCGCCAAAAACGAATTGAAAGTGTCCGTACAAGTGTGTTGACACCTATTTTTAATTTAATTTGCCCAAAATTAATCATGCGAAAATTTAGGGGGAAGGGCAGTCGCGGCAAAGTGTTAGTAGATTCATAAATAATTCATATTTATGTAAAACTTGGTAACTTAAACTCGGAAAATAAATATGAATAAGTAGAATCTTTGGTAATGTTGGAAAGAGTTGAAGATTTCCTTTAACCCGTTGGTAAACTCTTAAATAAGTATTGGTATAATTATTGCAATAATTGGTCCTTTTGAAACAAAGAAATTAACATTAGTAGGTGGACTAGAGTGAGAATAAATAATTTCATGTAACTATTAGTAACTTTATAAAGTTAGTAAGATGGGAAGATTTGTAACACTTTGGAAAATATATTGGAAAAAATTGTTGGTAAATTATTGGAACAATCAGTAAATGAAAACAACTAAATAAATGTTGATGACTGACTGAAATAAGAGCTGGTAATCTGAGAAAGCAGTTGGTAACTTAAACTCCGCAAGATAAATGCTAGTAAATCACTGAAATTGTCGGTATCTTTCAAAAGTGGCGATAATTTCGTCTAAAAGTTGGTGACTTTAACCTGTTGGTAAATTCTGCAAATACATGTCATTAACTTATAGGAACAATAAGTATGTTTGAAGAAATCTAAATTGTTAACATGTTGGGCCTAAAACAAAAAAAATTAGAAATAAAAGCCAAGCCCATTATTTGTTAGCCTTAGCCCATGTAAATTAAGAAAGTCTTCCCCTTTCTCCTAGCAAGCTTGATGAATGACAAAAGAAAGAGAGAGAGAGAGCGCTGGACGTTAAAACCAAAGAAGTTCGTCCATGAAGAAGGAAAAAGGGGAAAAGAAATTAGAGAAAATTTTTGCGCATAGCTGATTCGAACGTCCCGATAAGCCGAATCAACTCCGTATTGCAATACTTGAAAAGTATTCAAGCCTATTATTCATTTAATAGGAGTAATTTTTGAAATTAGATCATAAGAGGAGCTCTCTCTCTCTCTCTCTCTCTCTCTCGTTTGGGGCGTTGTGGAGCTGTAAGGTTTGACAAAAATCGATTTTGAAATACAGTTTGATCGGAATGAAATTCTAAAGTTACGTGTAATGAAGAATACACGTAAGAGATAAAGATGTGCGTTTATTATAAACAAGTTTCTTTGTTAGTGCATAGAAGTCGTTTTATCGATAAATAAGCGTAATTTAGTTGATGTATTACCCAAATTTTGGTATCGTTTTTTGATTAATTAATAGGAATACGAGTACATCAGCTTAAGTAACCTTCGCAAGTTGGTTTTCAACTTTCCTAGATGAGTGGTACTAATCTCTTCTTTGGTTTCGTAAAACTAATGTCTTGAAGTGGTAAAAAGATATATTATGATTAAAGAGACATTACAAGTTTGATGTTTCTTTGAGAAGGAAAACTGATGTTTATAGCATATTTGATACATAATCTCGGATTGGGCATTTGCTAACTTATTTGTTTCTGAAATGGTTAAAGAAGTGTCTATGAAAGAAATTACTAAAAGATAATTCATATTGGTTTGAGAAATGCTTTATGAGATGTATTCTACTTGATGAATTGAACTATGAAAGGTTATTTGATTTGGGTTGTGAACATGTCCTATGAGATTGGATTTTGGATTTGATTTATGGGTTTTGGAAAGCGTTATTAGTAGATTATGTTTATATCGCTGTAATTAGAACCCATTGAGGGGGTAAGTATGGATACTGTTATCAAGACGTCTTTTTGGGCCACATTACCAGTTGATATAGGTGGAGATCTAATCAAGGAGAAAAAATTGGTTGCCTTTGTCACAGTTTTCTCACTAAGAATTCAAACAAGGTTAGATGTTGAGTATTAGATTAGTCGATGAAATGGATCATTGACGTTTGATTTGATTAAGATCGATCAAGGGAATAGACCATTGATGGTTGATATGTTACTGTGAGTTGACAATGTTGATTGATCTTATATGTAAAAAGTTTTGTTGGAAAGATATCATCCGCTTTTGATATTTTACGTATATTATATATTCCATTTGGAATTGATGAGTTATGACATCGGTTTATAAAGATGCATAGTGAATGTTTGATATGTTATAATGGATGTACTATTAACTGGACCGTGGTTGCTCATTCCATTCATTTTACTTGCTTTTCGAGTTCTTCCAACCAATAGGACGAGAACATGATTGTAATCAGAGAGACATTTTGAAGATCGGGATTTTTTGGTATGAGTTGTTAATGGCTATGATGAATTTCAGAGTTAGTTATTTGTTGGAGATGCAAATATATATTTTCGATGTATTATAGAAACTTTGAAATTGTAATTATATGACATTTTTATCAAATATATATGGATGCATATATTTCAATAACGGGTTGATATGGTTACTTTTGAGAATACGATCTTCGAGTGGAAGGACAGCTGTGTCATTGCCCCTATACTTATAAAGTTGGGGATGTGACATAAATAGAGTTGCTACGTGGACTAAAGAGAATTGATAATCTCGTGTAAGATTTAATGACTTTAACACGTTAGTAAGTTGCATAAATTTATGTTGGTAAACTAATTCCTCCCTATTGGCATCTCAAAAAGCTCATCCCGATTACTTCTGTTGGCTAGACTCTCAATCGGAAGCTTGCGTCCTGTAATTACTCGGGGGAGTTTCCCATCGGTCTCGATCGACCAAATGGAGGAGCTTGTGACCAGAATGCGCAACAGGGGAGTTTAGTTCTTGTGGGTGAGCGGGGACACCGGTGCTTGGGTCAAAGAAGTCGTTTGCGGCAATAGGGGCCTGGCAGTGCCCTGGCGTGTTCAAGTGAAGGCGCTGAACCACTCTTCGGTCGGAGGGTTCTGGACGTATTACGGCTGGAACTCCCCTCTAGAAGCTATCTTCGAGGGCGTCACGATGCTTGTCTTCCCAATTTTATTGGATCAAATTCCGAACGGGAAGCAGGTCGAGCGGGACTGGAAGATTGGTTGGCTAGTGAAGAAGACAACACACAAGAATTGGTGTCAAGAAAAGGCATTGCTGAGACTGTCCAAACGATCATGGGATTTGGACAGTGAGGATGGGAAGGAAATCAAGAACAGGGCAAGCGAGTTTCAACGTGCTTGTGGCTGAGCGGTTTGAAAGGCGGCTCGTCTTTACTCTGACATCTAAAGAAACGTGCTAATGCAAGAACATGAGGACTCTCGAGTACAATTCAGGATCACTCGATTACTATTTTGACGTTGAAAGAAAAGGTAAATGTCGTGTCACCAGTAATATATTTATCCTCATGGCATGTGATGTACATTTTGCAACTCAACATAATGTGAACTAAACTGGAGTGTTATAATTAATTGATCAACATGGGTAATCGGCAACCTTGAGTTGTTTGCAGTGACAACTATTCGTCTATCGGTGTACTCATATATATTTGATAGCTTGCCTTGATCTTTGATCATATGATAGGAGCATCCCGAATCAACTATTCATCCATTTTCATAATTGATTAATTTGTCACTTATAGTGATGAGGGCCATCCCATCTTTAAACTAGGTGATGGAGGAGGCTACAAGCTCTTCTTGTTCTTCCATTTCAACTCTTTTCAATCGACAGTCCCTGGCAAAGTAACCCATGTTGCCACAATATAACATCAACTATCTTGTCTCCAGCTGTTTTTATTTTCATTATTGTTATCTTCGTATCGATCTCGGCGAGCTCCCCTTAGCTGAGCACTTGTCCCTTCTGGTCACCTTGCCAATCTCCGCGGTTTTTCCTCAGTTTACCATCTCTAGTGCCAACACCATTTCTCCTCTAGCTCTTAAACCCTCATTTATTACTAAAGAGGGCACTTTCATCATTCTTTACCGGGACCTTAGAAATCTGTTTGTCTAAAGCCTCTTAGTTGGCCAAATTATTTTCCAACTCCGTTAGAGTTGGATGTTTAGCCCATCCACGGATGATCATAACAATACCATTATACTCTGTTCTTACCCCGTGAAAGACGATTCTTTTCAAAATAGTCTCAAAGATGGCAATTTAAGGATCCAACATTGAAATTTCTTCACAGATAGATTTTAACCTTGGAAAAATATCGGCACAAAGTCATATCCTTTTGCGAGATCGACAGTATCTCGTTCTCCGGTCGTTGTAACTTGGCATCATTGGTTCTCGCAAAAATGCTGCCAAAGAAGCCTATGCCGCCTTCAGGGTCTTTGCACTCTTGTATGCTGCAACAATTGATCTTCCACTGTAATGGCAAGAACATGAAGAGCCTTACCAGCTTTAATCTTGCACTTCCTACGCTCTTCATCATCCTTGAGTGGTGTGGTATTATCACTGCCAACGATATCCCATAAATCTTGACCTAGCAGGTAAAATTGCATGCAAGTGCTCCATTTATTATAATTGTAGATGTTGAGCTTCTTGATGCTGTTCACCGAACTTGAAATATTTTCCATCTGACTTGGTCATAATGACCGGCACTATACCAATCAAGCTTGGTTTCTAGACCTATCACAAGTCCTCGACCGTGCACTGACAGAACTCCGGCATACTCTAGTCCCTAACCGCACGCTCGCGTACAATGGTCTCTGACCACTATCGTCACGTATCACAACTCTCGATCACTAGGCTCACAATCCCTAACCGTCGTCTCTGATATCATTTGTTGAGTATCTTACTTATTGAGTGAGGCTTGTACGGCTATTCCTTAAAATAGTAATGTATCTTCACTATTAGTATAAAATAACTTGAGTACACACACTTGATGGTACTTTCTCACTCACAAGTTTCTCGCGTCACTCCCACACACACTACTCACAAATGGAGGGGCACTCTCCTACATCTCCCACACATATATATTTTCTTCACTCTTTCCTCTCGTTTTTTTTGAACGCTCGGCTATCTACGTTGCTTTATTTCACTACGCACACGAAATGGAAAGAGGTGCTGCCTATTTATATAGAGATTCCCACCAACATGGTACAAAAGAAAGTGCACGCTACGAGCCGCCGAGGGTTCAACGTGGACTCATCTATAATTCCAAATTTTGGCTACTCCCCACGTGATTTTCAACCACACGACTCAACTAACACCAAGGGACTTCAGCACCGCAAGCAACACCTACCAGTTTACCCCCTGCTAAGCTTATCAGACAGCATCATTGACCATCTTGAACAAGCAAACGACACGTGGAATTTTGGGTACCCACGTTGAATTATTGCTGGCCGTCACCATCATGAGCTAAAGTGGATCAGACACAACCACAGACAAATTCATTTGGTGAGGCACGACTTTCGTCTGATCTCGTTACGCTATCACTTACCTAGTCCGGTGCTCGGAATTTGCCCTGTAATCAATCGCTCCCCTCTCTTCACTCGGCCACTGGCCAATTTCGTCCGCCGCGGCCCGTCGAAACAAACGACCACTTCCTCAACGTCACCGCCCGCCGCCGCTAAGTGATCACATGGACCGCCAAGCATCAACCTGCCATGTGGTGGCGATGCCTTTTCCCGCGCGAGGGCACATCAACCCCGCGATGAACCTGTGCAAGATCCTAGCCTCACGAGCCCCGCACGTCGCCATCACCTTCGTCCTCACCGAGGAGTGGCTCGGCCTCATCGGCTGTGACCAGAAGCCAAGCAACATATCCTTCGCTGCCATCCCCAACGTGCTCCCGTCCGAGCGGGTCCGGGCTCAGCACTTCTCCGAGTTCGCCGAGGCCGTCTTCACGAAGATGGAAGCCCCGTTTGAGGAGGTGCTCGACCAGCTCCGCCCTCCGCCGACCCTCATTGTGGCCGACATGTTCCTGCCCTGGCTGGTCCGCGTTGGGAACCGGAGGGACATTCAGGTGGCCTTGTTTTCGCCTACTGCGGCCTCAAACTTCTCCTTCTTCTACCACCTCCAACTTCTTGAGCAGAATGGCCATTTACCTCAGAATTTGTCAGGTTAGCCGTCGTTCTACGTCTAGTTCAAAATCAGAACTCGTCAAACTTCCGAGCTACCCGATAAAACCGCAAGTAGGCACTACTTAACTTTTGTAACTCTGTACCTTTCACCAAAGAAACTAAAGTCTGCACCAATACTATTTCTGCGTACCAAATCGCAAATCAATTTCCTGTGGTTCTTCCTGTTTTGATGCACATAAATCTCAATATTCGATGTCCATTTTCACATCATTTACTGAGTAACTGTCTTTTCCGTCACAGAAAAGGGTGATGAGATGGTGGATTACATTCCTGGGATTCTTCCAATACGTTTGACGGACTTGGTTCGTGGAAGGAGCGAACAGATGATGAAGAGACTGCGCTTACTAGTCGATTGGGTCCATCGAGCACAGTACCTGTTGCTTTCTTCTGTGTACGAGATCGAATCTCAGACTGTCAATGCTCTGAAACCGAGCCTGTCGTTTCCTATCTACACCGTCGGTCCATCCATCCCGTACTTTGAGCTCGAAGACAATCCTCGCATGAACAGCGACTCGGATTACATAATAAAGTGGCTGGACCTCCAGCCAGGTAGCTCTGTATTGTACCTGTCCCTAGGCAGCTTCCTTTCGGTCTCGAGCTCCAAAATGGATGAGATTGCAGCGGGGTTGCGCAATAGTAATGTCCGGTTCTTGTGGGTGGCGCGCGACGAGGCTTCTAGGCTGAAGGAGCTGTTGCCCGGGGGGGACATGGCAATCGTGGTGCCGTGGTGCGACCAGTTGAGGGCATTGACGCATCCCTCGGTCGGGGGGTTCTGGACCCACTGCGGATGGAACTCGATCCAGGAGGGCGTCTACGCGGGGCTTCCGTTCCTGGCGTACCCGATAGCCATGGACCAAGGTTACAATTGCAAAATCGTCGTGGACAATTGGAAGGTTGGGTGGAGTGTTGGCGAGGGTGACATTGCTGGGCTAGTGCGCAAGTTCATGGATTTGGGCGACAGTGAGAGCAAAGAACTGAGGAGGAGGGCCGGACACCTTCAGGAGTTATGCCGCCACGCGATCAGACCGGAGGGATCGTCCGGGACCAATATCAGCGCCTTCATTAGGGACATTTCGCGCGGTGCAGCGAACAATTAGGACATTAATTTGTACTCCATTCTCTCGTTGAACATTGCCAGGGTTCTTGTTCGCTGTCAATTTTGCGAGGGTGAATGCTTACTACTATACGAGTATCCCACCCTTTAATTTTTGCTTCTCTCATGATTTTGGCGATAGAATGTGCTTGTCCGATCATGCATTCCAGTCTCCTCGAAGTAAAATACATGACTGTGAAGAGTAATATCTGAATATTGTTTGTAACTCTTTGAATAGAGTAAATTATATTTGCTTAATAATACATAAGTTTCTAGATAAGAATGTATCCGTTGGTCTCTATAGTAATATTCATACGTAATTTGTGTATTTTATATACATCAAAGCAAGTTTCAAATGTCAATGGTTTCTAACATACGACAGTAAGTTTTCTAATAATTTAAGTACGAAGAACAATTCTCCGACCAAAAAAAAAGTAAGAAGAACAATTCTGGTGTTCCATGTGTTAAAAATCGGAAATATAATTTTCGGTACTGGTAAGTTCGTGAAAGTGTAAGAACAGTTGATTGGCAACTTGTTCGGTTCTGTCACACATTAGCATCTTCCTAGCACTTTAAAAAAAGTTGCACAATTATTTAATTTTTTCAAATAACCAACCGTTTCAAAAATTTGCCAACATTTGTTTTCGCAGATTACCAAGGTGTTAAAGTTATTAGTTTTATACGAAATTACAAATTCTAATCACAGTTACTTACCAATATTGATTGGATTGTTCCAATTTACCAATTTTTTTTTTTTTATGATTTACCAATATTTAATTGAGTCGGTTACGGGCGTGTTACAGTCGCCAAATAAGAATTGAAAGTTTCCGTACAGGTGTTAGTAGATCCATGAGTAATTCATATTCATGTCAAACTTTGGTAACTTAAACTCAGCAAATAAATATGAATTAGTAGAATTTTCGGTAATGTTGAAAAGAGTTGATGACTTCCTTCAACCCGTCGGTAAACTCTTAAAGAAGTATTGGTACAATTATTGCATTAATTGGTACTTTTGAAACAAAGAAATAAACATTAGTTGGTGGACTAGTGTAAGAATAAATAATTTCATGTAACTATTAGTAACTTTCTAAAGTTAGTAAGATGGGAAGATTTATAACGCTTTGGAATATATATTGGCAATAATTGTTGGTAAATTATTGGAACAAGGGAAAATGACATAAATAGTCCTTAAACTTCAGCCAAATGTGTAATGTGGTCCCTGAATTTTTAATTTGTTCAATGTGGTTTCAGAACTTTAACCCAATGTAGTACAGTGAACATTTTCACATAGTTCAGGGACTAAACTGAACATATACAAAAAATTCAGGGACGACATTGAATAAATTAAAAGTTCAGGGTCCACAATGCACATTTGGTTAAAATTTATGGACCACATTGAAAAAATTAAAAGTTCAGGGACCCCATTGCACATTGGACCGAAGTTCGGGGACTGTATATGTCATTTTCTCTCGGGATAATTAGTAATTGAAAGCAACTAAATAAATGTTGATGACTGACTGGTAATTTGAGAAAAGAGCTGTTAACTTAAACTCTGCAGGATAAATGTTTGTAAATCACTGAAATAGTCGGTATCTTTTAAAAGTGGCGATAATTTCGTATAAAACTTGGTACACTTTAACCTGTTGGAGGAGAAGGGTGTGTACGCTAGCTCCATTATTTTACCTCCCCCACTCGCCGACCGATGAGTCAACTCACCTAGTTCGACAAGCTCAATTGAACTCCAAGAAAAATCCACTGGTTGGACGGCTTGCCGCAACTTGAAGAAAATGGAAGCTCCATTGTCATTAACCTCGGCCGTGGCCGCCGCCGGCGCTGGTGCCGGGAGCCTCCACATAGTGGCGATGCCGTACCCAGGACAAGGCCACATCAACCCCATGATGAACCTGTGCAAGATTCTGTCCTCCAGAGTCCCAGAAATTACCGTCACCTTCGTCGTGACCGAGGAGTGGCTCGGCTTCATCAGCGACGAGCCTAAGCCTGCCAACATATCCTTTGCCACAATCCCGAACGTGCTCCCCTCGGAGCTGGTCCGGGCTCAGCACCACTCCGAATTCAACGACGCCGTTTTCGCCAAGATGGGAGGTCCATTCGAGGAGCTGCAGGATCGGCTCCGGCCTACGCCGAGTGTCATCGTGGCCGACATTTTCCTGAGCTGGGCCCTCCGCGCGGGGAACCGGAGGAATATTCCAGTGGCATCGTTCTGGCCAACGGGTCGGTCGGGTTTCTCCTTCTTCCATCACTTCCATCAACGAAACGGTCACATCCCGGCTGATTTGCCAGGTAAAGCTCAGTCTCCGCTTTGTCTTAATATTGTCGCATCAATGACTTATGGATCTGCAATTACAGTGTCTCTGTTCATACAATGGTTGGTAGGCCTAAAAACACAGCACTGTTGGGAACTTCTGTTTTCTAAGGGGGTCTCCTGTTTCTTTACGGTGATTAGCATAATCTATTAGGCAAAAATCTAAACAATGAGTTTCACTATAGTTCCTCAAACTTCTCAATTGGCCGCATTTCAGATCAGAGAATGCTTTTTCAGAAGCTTCTACAGCATAAAAAATTCTCCAGATTGAAGTTTTTGTGTATCGACGGACAAGATGACCAACCTATAAAGATGGGCAATCTTGAAATGCTTTCATTTCAGTTCATTTAAATTGGAGTTCCTGCATAGAGGTGACTGCTTACGCAGAGACAGTGTGCCAGTTGTGTCTGAATAACAGTTCGTCGAAAAAACTAGTAAAAAGCGGCCTTTGCTGTATGCGCACGAAGATGGGGTCTGTTGATGTCCTCTTCTCTGTCTTTGCTTTGTCACAGAAAAAGGGGACGAGCGGGTCGGTCACATTCCTGGACAAGACTTAATCAGTTCCGGGAAGATTGATTCAATCCTCCAAAACTTCCTCGATGCATTTAGCATCGTACGTGAGGCTAAGTATCTCTTGCTCGCGACCGTGTATGAGGTGGAATATCCGGCTGTCAATGCTCTAAAAGCTAGCTTTTCTTTCCCAGTCTATACTATTGGTTCGGCCATCCATTTCTCTGGACTTGCAGATGACTCTTGTTTGAATGATGCCGAGTACTTAAAGTGGTTGGACTGTCAGCCAAGTGATTCCGTCCTATATATCTCCCTCGGAAGCTTTCTCTCGGTCTCCGGCTCTAAGATGGATGAGATCGCAGGGTGCTTGCGTGACAGCGGGCATTCGTTTCATGTGGGTGGTGCGCGAGGAAGCCACAAGGTTGAGAGAGTTGTGCGGTGATAGGGGAATAGTCGTGCCATGGTGCGACCAGTTGAGGGTGCTGTCACATTCGTCGGTTGGCGGGTTTTGGCCGCACTGCGGATGGAATTCCATTTGGGAAGCTATTTTCACCGGGGTTCCTCTGCTCGCATATCCCATAGCTATGGATCAAGGCCGTAATGCAACACTAGTCGTCGAGGACTGGAAGGTCGGATGGAGGGTGGGCACGGATATCAAGGGGCTCGTGCGTAAGTTCATGGATTTGGAAGACGATGAAAGCAGAGAGATCAGGAGACAGGCTAAGAATCTCCAGGAGGTATGCCTGCAAGCAATCGGAAAAGATGGATCGACTGAGAATAACATCAATTCCTTCATCAGGGACATTTCCCATTACTATGACAGTTCCAAAAGTTGAATGTCTCCGTTGATCGGTGATGTTTCTGCATTCCAATAATTGTTGGTAAATTATCAAAATCATTGGTAAATTTAAAAGTGGTTGCTAGATTCTTATGTAAGTTGGTAACATTAGGCCGTTAGTGAACTCCCGACAAATGTTGGTAAATTTGAACTTTAAGGTTGATCGGTGATGTTTCTGCATTTAAATTTCAACTTAAAGGTCATTGTGTGACAAAAAGTAGGAGGAACTGCACAGTGAAGAATTCAATTCTCTTCTGGTGAACTCGGTAATACATTGGTATGTAAGATTTCTTGGACAGATGATCAGTACTGCTGTACATATAGGAGACCCAACCTAGAAGGAACATGCCATTTACTTGAATGCAATGTCTAACTAACTGAAGAACTCTCGAGTGGTGGTCTGGGGACAATCGCAGCTGGTGAAGCAGAATGAGACGTCCACTTTGTAATGGTGATCGGTTCCGGTTCGGTCCCACCCGGAAATCGGACCAGGAGGATCAGTTCCAGTTTCTGGAACCGTTGTCCCTTTCACTTCAAGAAACCCCTCATTAAACCCTTCCCATCAAGTGCGTTCCAGTGGGCGATGGGGCTATGGCCAAGACTAGCATGCTTATCTGCTACACCAGCAACAAGTTCCCAACTGTATGTGGTTTCTTTTCCCCGAAAGATTTCTATGAGAGCTTCGATTTTTGGTCTTTCGTTTGACTTTTTATGGGTCCTTGTTTTTGGGTTTTGTAGCTTTTTTCCTTTTCCTCATAGCACCGATTGCTTTCTCTTTACTTCTATCTTCTAAGAGTGAGTGGTTCTAAATTTCGTACAGGTTCCACTTGGAATCTGAAACCTATCCGTTGAAACAGATTCTTCGTATTTTGGAACCTGAAACCTACCTGCATACCCTGAAACCTGGAACCGGACAGGTTCCCACCGGTTTCGATTTTAGGTTTTAAGTTCTACCCTGAAATCATGGTCACCCTTGCTATCTTCACTTTGGCATTTTCTTTCTCTAGGGATTAATTTTTCACGCATCACATCATTGCTGTCGATAATGTATCATCACCAAAGTGTTGTTTAGTATTATTTATAAATAAATAAAAAATAATTGATCCTAGAGATCTGGTTCGATCCGATTCCCCCCATGGAGCAGGGAACTGGACCACCTAAATACCGGTTCCATTTTTAGGACCTGGGAATCGGATCGGCACTTCCGGAAATCGGACCGAATCGGCCAGTTCAATATGATCCGACGGTTCTCAGTTCAGTTGGTTCGTCTTGCTTACCCATACCACTTTGGATCCTCTTTTGAGAAAATGATAGCATTTCACAATTTTATTTGAAAATTTCCCTCTATAATGAGGCCATTGTATTACATATCAGTGTCCATGTTTTTGCTAATTTAATGATTTTTTAAAATGTTTCACATGCTTGCTATTTTTGCTAGTTATAATAGCTTATATGCTTTGAAAGTTACTTTTTCTTTTTATTTAGACGAGAAAGGATAACTCCTAGATTTAGAACTAGATCTAAAGAATTCAACTCTCAGATCTAAAGTTAGACCGGAAGAAGAGAATTCCGAAATCTAAATGGGGAGAAAAGAAAACGCAAGAAAAGAACAATAAAACACTAGCAAAACCAATAGGAGAGGGAGGGGAGACTAAGGCTCCGTTCGTTTAGCGGAAAATATTCTCCCGAAAAATATTTTTCGAGTTTTCCGGTGTTCGGGGGGCGGAAAACGTTTTCCGTGGGAAAATATTTTCCTTCCCCCCTCACAAAATAGTCTAAGTCTATGGAAAATGACTTCCGCTTCTTCAAAAGCAGAAATCATTTTCCGGAGCTTTTCTTCTTCTTCTTCACTAAGGTCGCCGCCGCCGCCGCCGCCCCGGTGCCGGCCGCCGCCGGCCGCCGGACGCCGGACGCCGCCGCCGGACGCCGGACGCCGCCGCCGGACGCCGGACGCCGCCGCCGGACGCCGCCGCCGCCGGACGCCGGATGTGCGGCCGCCGGCCGTAGGATGCCGCCGCCGCCGGCCGCCGGTCGTCGGCGAAAAATATTTTCCGAAACTTTTTCATATTGGTCGCCGAACACAGGAAAATTATGTTTCGGGAAAACATTTTCCAGGAAAATGACTTCCGGGAAAATATTTTCCAAAAGGAGAATATTTTCCGCCAAACGAACAGAGCCTAGATTGATTCAAACCCTCTCCCATGTCAGAATGTTGAAGAAGACAATGGAGAGAGAAGAGAGAGCGTGAGAGAAAAAGACTTTTTGGCTTCTTCGACTTTAGTTATACAAAACTCCTAGTAACTTATTAAAATGTTATTGGCTAGATCATTGACGATGCTTCCACAAAATTATTAGTAATATATTAACATGTTAAAGGTTAAATAAGTTGTCTGTTAAAAATAAATAGGTTAATACTACAAAAAACCCCAAATTAGTATATATATGACAAATTTTCCCTAGACTAATTTTTTGACCACTAAAAATTCCAAATTGATACATTTGTGATCAATTTACCCTCCATTAAATTAAATTAATACAAAAAAATCACAAACTAGTACATATGGGACAAATGGAGGGTAAAACCCCAAACTGGTACATTCGTCAATTGTCATGTGTCATTTAACTAAGAAATTTGCCAGTAAAATTTAACAGAAACTAACGAAGGGTAAATTGTCACAGGTGTGCAAATTTTGGGTTTTTGGTAGTCAAAATAATAATTTCGAGTAAATTTGTCACAAGTGTACCAGTTTGAAATTTTTTGTGTTAATAACCCAAAATAAATTGTCAATGTTTGAAATTTACTCACGCTTTTAAACTGCCCATTTTTAGGACACGATACGCTCACGATGCACATGGGGGGCCTATCCTGGCAAGGGCACAAAACTTGTATTAGTGTTTATACTAACTGAGCACGATCACACATTTAAATCTAGGACAAATTTATGAGATCGATTTATATAACAATCAAGTTTACAAAACATAATATGTTAAAAATCGTTGTAAATGCATGGGTTAAAAACATAAATTGATAGATTTGTTTAGACCTCTAATACAATTGGACCAAACCCAAACATCGATATCACGAAAGACCCCAAATTGGTACACCTGTGACAAATTTATTCCAAACTAATTTTTTGACCACCAAAAACTCCAAAGTGGTACATTTGTAACAAATTTACCCTCTATTAAATTGGATTTATACCACGGAAAAGCACAAACTAGTACACCTGTGACAAACGGAGGATAAAATTGCAAACTGGTACACCCGTCAACTGCCGTATGTCATCCAACTCAAAAATTTGACGGTAAAATTTAACGGAAACTAGCATATGGTAAAATTGTCATAGATGTACTAGTTTGGGGTTTTTGATAGTCAAAAAATTAGTTTAGGGTAAATTTGTCACAAGTATATCAGTTTGGAATTTTTAGTGGTATCGACCCTTGTATTAAATAAATAGGACCTCTTACTTATAAAGGATCACTATCGTTTTTCCTTCCCTTGAATCCCCTTAATGACTTACTTTATAAATTATATGTCCATGGACAAATGGGGTAAATTAATAGTGTTATTTTATCCTTCAAATATTTTCAACATCTAAATTTGCAAATTTTTCATTACACAGCATTCTTCCTAATGTTGATTCTTAATTATAAAATATTATTTCTTTCTACTTAAAGCGATACAGTTTCTTTATGTTGTGTATTTTTATCGATAATAACTTTCCATAATATGACAATTCCAATATTTCGGGACAAAGTGATTTCACTTGATCTTTTCAAGATGTTAACTTATGGTTTACATGCCGCGTGACACGTGTCGAAATTCATCCTAAAGACACATATAAGACGCGATTCCGCATCACAAATTGGCACTTCCAATGGAGAGTCCTCCCATTTGGACTCGAGGCTGCACAATCATTGTTCCATAAGTCTCTGTCTAAGATCTTTCAGCTTATTATTGCCGGTGTACGCAAATATACGGCGATGACGCGATCACATTGCGATACTAATTTAGAATCCAATCATATTTTTTTTTTCTTTTTTGCAATTGGATGTTCCCAATCGAATCTTGAATTATATATAAGAAAATCCCAATTAGTATTAAACTTGTAAATTTCTTTATCATATAATAATTTCTCTCTTCACCGTGACGAGGAAACCACACTAGCTGGTGGTGAAGGATGTTGAGAGTAAAGGTCCGTTTGAAAATTTGGCTCTACGTCAAGATAGTGAAGTGAAGTGAAGAATAGAACAGAGACTTTGACTGAAAACAAGTGTGGGACTCGACGGAGCTCTCGCTGATCATGGCATCGTAGAGACCGTTTCCCGGATCGGGCCCAAAAACGGGACGGGCCGCAGCCCAAGAGTGAGCCGGCCCGGAATTGACACCGCGGCCCATGGGGGGCACAACCATAATTTCGGAGGAGCGAAAACCCTAATCCTCCATGACCGAAAGCATATAAGAACGGTGCAGAGCCCCTCTCTCATAATCTTCTTCTTCCTCTCTTCCTTTTCTATTGGGAAAATGATACAAATAGTCCTTGAACTTTGGTCCAATGTGCAATTTGGTTCATGAATTTTTAATTTATTCAATGTAATCCCTCAACTTTAGCATAATATTCAATTTGGTCCCTGAACTTTTAATTTATTCAATGTGGTCCCTAAACTTTTAGTACATGTTCAATTTAGTCCTTGAACTATTTGAAAATGTTTAATGTAGTCCTTCCATCAATTCAAGTTCAAGAATTGCATTGAACATTTTCATATAGTTCAAGGACTAAATTGAACATGTACTAAAAGTCTAGGGATCACATTGAACAGATTAAAAGTTTATGGACCAAATTGAACATTAAACTAAAATTCAGGGACTACATTGAACAAATTAAAAGTTCATGGATCAAATTGCATATTATACCAAAGTTCAGGGACTGTTTGTGTCATTATCCCATCTTATTTTTGTCCTTGTGTGTCCGCGTGTGTGGTGATGATGGAGGGCTTTCAGATGAATTTTTATAGAGTATAAAGAAATGGCTATGGTGACGAGGTTTTCTATTGATCTGGTTCTTGTGTAGTTTCATTTCTTTGTTACTTTGTTCTTTCTCAAAGGAGAAGGGCGTACGCCAACTCCATCGTTTTACCTTCCCAACCCGCTGATCGATGAGGCAGCTCAACCAAGTTCAAGAACCTTGATTGAACTCCAAGAAAATGGAAGCTCCGTTGTCGTCAACCTCTGCCATGGCAGCCGCCGGCAGCCTCCACATGGTGGCGATGCCGTGTCCGGGTCGAGGCCACATCAACCCCATGATGAACTTCTGCAAGATTCTGTCCTCCAGAGTCCCAGACATCACCATCACCTTCGTTGTGACAGAGGAGTGGCTTGGCTTCATCGGTTCTGAGCCTAAGCCCGCCAACATATCCTTCGCCACCATCCCAAACGTGCTCCCGTCGGAGCTGGTCCAGGCTCAGCACTCCTCTGGATTCATCTATGCTGTTTTCACGATGATGGGAGATCCATTCGAGGAGCTGCTAGATCGGCTCCAGCCTTCGCCAACTCTCATCCTGGCCGACACTTTCCTGAAATGTGCTGTCCACGCGGGGAACCGGAGAAATATTCCAGTGGCATCGTTCTGGCCGATGGCGGCCTGGGGTTTCTCTATCTTCCATCACTTCAATCTTCTAGAACGATACGGTCACTTCCCGGTTGATTTGTCTGGTAAGTTCAAGTCTCCGTGTTGTCTTATCATTGTTGTCACCGAGTTCTGGCACTGCAATTACAGTCTCACGTTGTACAATGCTTGGCAGGCCTAAAAGGACAGAACAGTTTAGGGCCAATTTAGGACTCTGGATAACCAATTTTGTTTTGAGAACTTCTGTTTTCCAAGGGGAACTGCATGTTTCTTGACCTGTGATTGGCAAAATCTATTAGGCTAAATCTAAACAATGAGTTTCACAATAGTTCCTCAAACTTTTCAATTGGCTATTCACATAACAGAATGCATGTTCCGTAGCTTCTTCAGCATCTCAGATTTTTAGATTGAAGATCTAGTTTATTGTATTGATGGACAAGATGACCAACTAATAAAGATGGCAAGCTTGAAATGCTTTCAGTTCAGTTCGGTTGAATTGGAATTCCTGTATGAAGGTGACTGCTTAAGCAGATACAGAGTGTGCCACCTGCGTCTGAATCCCAGTACATCGAAGAAACTAGTAAAAGCAGCCGTTGATGTGCGCAAAGATTGGGTCTATTTGATGTCCTCTGCTTTGTCTTTGCTTTGTCACAGAAAGAGGGGACGAGCGGGTCGATTACATTCCCGGACTTCCTCCGATACGCTTAGCAGACTTGATCCAGTCTGGGAGGAATAATCCAGTCCTACAAGAAGCACTCAAAGCATTTAAGATCGCACGCGAGGCTAAGTATCTATTGCTCGCGACCGTGTATGAGGTGGATTATCCAGCTGTCGATGCTCTTAAAGCTGGCTTGTCGTTCCCAGTCTACACCATCGGTCCGGCCATCCCTCTCTCTCGACTTGCAGATGACTCTTGTTTGAATGATGCCGACTACTTTAAGTGGTTGGACCGTCAGCCTAGCGATTCTGTCCTTTATATCTCTCTCGGAAGCTTCCTCTCGGTCTCCAGCTCTAAGATGGATGAGATTGCAGGGTGCTTGCGCGACAGCAGCGTTCGTTTCATGTGGGTGGGGCGCGAGGAAGCCTCAAGGTTGAGAGAGTTGTGTGGCGATAGGGGAATAGTCGTGCCATGGTGCGACCAGTTGAGGGTGCTGTCACATTCGTCGGTTGGCGGGTTTTGGACGCACTGCGGATGGAATTCCATCTGGGAAGCTATTTTCGCCGGAGTTCCTCTGCTCGCATATCCCATAGCTTATGATCAAGGCCAGAATGCAACACGAGTCGCTGAGCACTGGAAGGTCGGATGGACGGTGGGCACTGAGATCACGGGGCTCGTGCGGAAGTTCATGGATTTGGAAGACGATGAAAGCAGAGAGATCAGGAGACAGGCCAAGCATCTCCAGGAGGTATGCCGGCGAGCGATCGGAAAAGATGGATCGACTGAGACCAACATCAATTCCTTCATCAGGGACATTTCCCATCGCAATGACAGCTCAGAAAGTTAGAATTTATTAGTTGATCGGTGATGTTTCTGCATTCCAATAATTGTTGGTAAATTATCAAAATTTTTGCTAAATTTAAAAGTGGTTGCTAATTTCTAATTTCTTACGTGAGTCGGTAACCTTACCCGTTGGTGAAATCCCAACAAATGTTGGTAAAGAATTGGTACTTTCAAATCAATTAAATAAATGTTTGGTAGTGGACTCACATAATTGTTGGTTATTTTGATATAATACTTAGTAGTTTTACAAGTTGGAAAATTATGCAAATTATTGTGGATAAATTATTGAATCGATGATAATTTATCAAATAGATTTTGGTAAATAAATGTTAAAAACTGACTCAAATTAAGAGTTGGTAATTTTATCAAAAAAAAAAAGTTGGCAACTTAAGCTCAACAAATAAAAATTGGCCAACTATTGGAAAAGTTAGTGATTTTCAAAGGTGTCAATATATCACATTAAAAATCACTTTCAACCGTTGGTAAACTCCACAAATAATTGTTGGTAAGTTTTTGGAACTGCTGGTACTTTGAAACAATCTACTAAAAGTTGGTATGTTGACTCAAAAAAGAGTCGGTAATTTCATATAACATTCGGTGGCTTTAAAACATTGGTAGGTTGTGCAAACAAATGTTATTATATTAATTCAAAAGTTGTTAAATTCGAAACAATCAAATACATGTTGCTAATCGAAATTTATAAAATTTCAAAGAAGAGTTAATTGACTTTAGTTGCGCAAATAAATTTTCACAAATTATCGGAATAATTGGTAATTTTGAAAAGAATATCTAATTTCGTATGGGACTTAGTAACTTCAACGCGTTGGTAAGCTTCACAGATAAATACTGTTTGGTGTTTGAATTTTTCGAAACATCAAATGAACGTTCTTACTAAATTTGAGCGCTGATGCTATGTTTCTAAAATTTAGTAACGCTTTTGAGAAGTTACCGAACACGCCACAAAGATCTCTCTCCTGGCAAGAAGACAAAGATTGTATAAATATAAATACTAATTGAAAACGATCACGTATTTAAGTTTAGGACCCGCTTACAAGATCGAGTCACATGACGATCGCTAAAGAGGCTATGAAAAATTAATATGTTAAATAACGTCGTAAACTTTAGTAAATGCGTGCGTTGAAAAACATGAGATGAAAGAATTGTCTAAACCTTCCAACACTATTGTACTGCACCAAAAAATCCTTATCAATATATAAAATAAACAGGACCTCTTATATTTTAGGGTTAATACCACGAAAAATCCTAAACTGGTACACCTGTGATAAATTTATCCAAAACTATTTTTTTACCACAAAAAACCCCAAACTGGTACACTTATGATAATTTTACCCCGAACTATTTTTTTGACCATAAAAAACCCCAAACTGGTACACCTGACAATTTTACCCCGAACTAATTTTTTAATATTATTTTTCACTTTTTCGAAATTTTTTTTATTTTTTCTTTTTCCTTTCCTTTTTTTTTTTCCATCTTCTTTATCTTCAACCTATGGCCGGTCCCCGACCGGCGACCGGCCAGAGGCGGGGGCCGGCCCCGCCGGCAGCCGGCGAGGTTGGCCTTGCCCACCCCTGGAGAGGTTCAACCTTGCTAGTTGCCGGCGAGGAGTCGTCCTCGCCGTCACTGGCGAGGCTCGGCCTCACCGTCATTGGCGAGGCTCGGCCTCGTCGGCAATTGGCGAGGTTGGCCTCGCCCAGAAGCGGTGAGGTTGAGCCTCGCCAACGACGGCGAGGTCGGCCTTGCCCACCCCTGGCAAGGTTCGACCTCGCCAATTGCGGGAGAGGGGTCGTCCTCGCCGTCGCTGGCGAGGCTCGACCCCGCTAGTTGCCGGTGAGGGGTCGTCCTTGTCGTCGCTGGCGAGGCTCAACCTCGCTGCTTCTGGGCGAGGCCGACCTCGCCAGTTGCCAGCGGGGCCGAGCCTCGCTAGCGACGGCGAGGATGACCCCTCGCCAGCAACTGGCGAGGTTGAACCTCGCCAGGGATGGGCAAGGCCGACCTCGCCGACCATAAGTTGAAGATAAAGAAGATGAAGGAAAAAAAAAAAAGAAAAGGAAAGGAAAAAGAAAAGAAAAGAAAAAATAAAAAAATTCGAAAAAGTAAAAAATAATATTAAAAATTAGTTCAGGCTAAAATTATCACAGGTGTACCAATTTGGGGTTTTTAGTGGTCAAAAAAATAGTTCAGGGTAAAATTGTCACAGGTGTACCAGTTTGGGATTTTTTGTGATCAAAAAAATAGTTTGTGGTAAATTTGTCACAGGTGTATCAGTTTAGGATTTTTCGTGGTATTAACCCTTTATTTTAAGGATCGCAATTTTTTCTTTTATTTTCTTGAATATCCTCAAATGTTTCAGTATCAAAATTCAGGGGTCTATCATATGACTAGGGGTGTGCAAAACGGACCGCCCAAACCGAAAAACCGCCCAAACCGGACAGTTTGGTCCGGTTCTCGGGAGTGTTGGTCCAGTTCCTAGTTCCTAAAAGTGGAACCGGTATTCGGGCGGTCTAGATCCCGGTTTCAAGGGAAACTGGACCGACTACATACACTTTTTTTTTGTAATTATGTGTAGTCGGTATAGGGAATACAATTCAAATTTTACAACATATGTATAGTCGGTATGAGGAATACAATTCGTCACCGCATTGGCTTGAATTGCACGGTTGTTTTTGTGATTATGTGTAGCCGGCATGGAGAACATAATGTTACTTTTAAATGGGAAAAAAAAGTGACCGATTCCTTTAGATTGGACCGGAATCGGACCGAACCACTAGGACCAATTGGTTTGGTCCCCGGTTCCCAAAGGAACCGATCACCCCTACGTACAACAACCTTCCTCAAGCAGAGTTTGAATTTTGAATCTTTCGTCTTTCTACATATATTGACAAAATTTCTTCTTCTTGTGTATTTTCATGAACAATGACCCTTCATATATGACGGTTCAAATATACGACGAAATCCCACTTACGGTCAAACTCGTACAGTGCTTTATCATATGACAATTTTTCGCTCCACCGTGACGAGGAAACGACAATCGCATGCGGCGGAGGAGATGGACGCACGCTAGCTTCGTTGTTTTACCTGCCCGGCTCGCTGATCGATGAGTCAACTCAACCAAGTTCGCCAACCTCCATTGAACTCCAAGAAAGATTTACTGGTTTGACGGCCTCGCAGCTTCAGGAAAATGGAAGCTCCGTCGTCATCAACCTCCGCCGCCGCCGGCCACCACATCGTGGCGATCCCATATCCAGGACGGGGACACATCAACCCCATGATGAGCTTGTGCAAGATTCTGTCCTCCAGGGTCCCGGACATCGCCATCACCTTCGTTGTGACCGAGGAGTGGCTCGGCTTCCTCGGTTCCGAGCCTAAGCCCGCCAACATATGCTTGGCCGCCATCCCGAACGTGCTCCCCTCAGAGCTGGTCCGGGCTCAGTGCTACGCTGAATTCGTCGATGCCGTTTTCACCAAGATGGGAGGTCCGTTCGAGGAGCTGCTGGATCGGCTCCAGCCTGTGCCGACCGTCATCCTGGTCGACACTTTCCTGAGCTGGGCCGTCCGTGCGGGGAACCGGAGGAATATTCCCGTGGCGTCGTTCTGGCCATCGGGGGCCTGGGATTTCTCTTTCTACTATCACTTCCATCTTCTTGAGCAACACGGTCACTTCCCGGTTGATTTGTCTGGTAAGCTCAGTCTCCGTTTTGTCTTGCTATAGCCGTGTCGCTGAGTTCTGGTGCTGCAATTACAGTGTCTCTGGTTTTTTTTGTTTGGTCGAAACAGTGTCTCTGGTTACACAATGCTTGACAGGCCTAAAAACACCCGACACTATGGAGCCAGTTTAGGGCTGTAGATAACCCATTACTTTGCTAAAATTTCTGTTTTCTAAAGGGGGTTTCAGTTTCTTGACCCAAAATTAGCATAATCGGCAGGTAAAAATCTATACAATGAGTTTCGCCATAGTTCCTCAAGCTTTTCAATGGGCCATTCAAATCACAGAATGCATGTTGAGATTGAAGTTTTAGTGTTTTGACGGACAAGATGAGCAACCAATAATGGCAAGCTTGAAATGCTTTCAGTCAAGTTCAGTTGAATTCGAATTCCTGTATAGCGATAACTGCTAATGCAGAGATAGAGTGTGCCAGTTGTGTCCGAATCTCCAGTTTATCGAAGAAACTAGTGGAAGCGGCCTTTGCTATATGTGCGCAAAGATAGAGTCTGATTGATGTCCTCCGCTTTGTTTGCTTTGTCGCAGAAAAAGGGGACGAGCGGGTCGATTACATTCCCGGGCTTCCTCCGACACGCTTAGCGGACTTGATCAGTTCAGGGAGTACTGATTTAACCCTACAAAACTTCCTTCATGCATTGAGCGTCGTACATGAGGCTAAGTATCTCTTGATTGCGACTGTGTATGAGGTGGAATATCCTGCTGTCGATGCTCTTAAAGCTTGCTTGTCTATCCCAGTCTACACTATAGGTCCGGCCATCCATTTCTCTCGATTCGCAGATGACCCTTGTTTGAATGATGCCAATTACTTAAAGTGGTTGGACTGTCAGCTGAGTGATTCCGTCCTATATATCTCCCTCGGAAGCTTTCTCTCGGTCTCCAGCTCTAAGTTGGATGAAATCGCAGGGTGCTTGCGTGACAGTGGCATTCGTTTCATGTGGGTGGCACGCGAGGAAGCCTCAAGGTTGAGAGAGTTGTGCGGCGATAGGGGAATAGTTGTGCCATGGTGCGACCAGTTGAGGGTGCTGTCACATTCGTCGGTTGGCGGGTTTTGGACGCATTGCGGATGGAATTCGATTTGGGAAGCTGTTATCACCGGAGTTCCTCTGCTTGCATATCCCATCGCTATTGATCAAGGCGGTAATGCAACGCTAGTCGTTGAGGACTGGAAGGTCGGATGGAGGGTGGGCGGGGAGATCACAGGGCTCTTGCGTAAGTTCATGGATTTGGAAGACTATGAAAGCGGAGAGATCAGGAGACAGGCCAAGCATCTCCAGGAGTTATGTCGGCGAGCGATCGGAAAAGATGGTTCGACCAAGACTAACATCAATTCTTTCCTCAGGGACATTTCCCATTTCAGTGAAGTTTAGAAAGTGTAATGTATCAGTTGATCAGTGATGTTTCTGAATTTAAATTTGAACTTAGAGGTCATTGTATGACAAAAAGTAGGAGGAACTGCACAGGGAAGTATGCAATTCACTGAGACGGTTCTTCTTCTCCAAATCAAGCAAGGAATCTCCACAACCCTCACCTATCACCTTCCTCTTCATCCTGTGATCTTCCACAATCCGACCCATGAAGACGTTCACCGTCTCGCAGAGCTCCTGATGCCTTCTCCTCGCGCCCCACAGATCCAGCCAACCCAGCAAAGGGAAGCGATTGCCCCAATTGAACACGCCGAGTGGCTCGTACCCTTCACTGAACAGACCCTCGAGCTCGAGCCCATCACTTCCATGGTGAGGCCACCCTAGCCTGGGAGAGGGTTGGCCTCGCCGACGCTTGCCCTCGCCCAGGCGAGGCTGGTGCCAGCACAGGCATGGAAGAAAAAGAAAGAAAAAATATTCAAAAATTTTTTTTTTTTTTTTTTCGGTAAGGCGAAAAATTTATTAGTGATATTTTCAGATATTTTAGTTGTTTTAGATAAATGTTGACAGCTTGAAGATAATGGACAACCAATGAGACAAGTTGAAGAGCATGGACAACCAATGAGTTATCGACAACAAACATTAGTTATCTAGGATGAAGTTAATAACGTGTAACTGCCTAGTAGCAATATTTTCGAATATTTGAGCTTCTTGAGTATAAATGTTATTGTAAGTCCTTGTAACCTTACATAGATTAGGAAGTTATTCATTTACTTGAATTTAGGAACCACCGGGAGATGAGAAGCGTGGCGATGTGAAAATATAGAACCGAAAATTTCGGAGATGTGAAGGTATGACTAAACTGCTGAAGAACTACTTATAGACAGTTATGTTGTGAACATTATAAATAATAAATACCAGTGTTTGTGTACTGTAGATCCCTGCACACAAACAAATCTTGTTATCTTTCAATTGCCATATTGTAGTCATATCCGTAGCTTTCAGATAATTCATCGTCGATTCAATTTCCGTGTGTATTTAGTTGTAGTTTCCAAATATCTCTTTGCCGATCAAATTCCAGCATGTATCTTTGCTATAGATCCAGGTGCTTCGTCGAAATTATTTTGATGTTGTATCTTTATCTTGTGTACTTTAACGTCGATTAAATTACGTTAAACTATACCTATTGGTTTCCTTGTGTAACTGTGATATTTCGTGTCTGGAGTCACCACAAAAGATGTTTCCTCTAATAAAAATCGAAAAACGAATTTCGGTAAAAAGGAATTTCTTCGTCGAGGCGAATTCGAACCAAATAGAGTTCATCATGTTTTTTTTGTGAATGGATATATTCCCAATCAAATCTTGAATTATGTATGGCAAAATTTCAGTTAGTATTAATCTTGTAAATTTCTTTATCATATAATAATTTCTCTCTTCACAATGACTAGGAAACGACAAAAGCAGGTGGTGAGGGAGAAGGGCGGACACTAATACGTCGTTGTACCTTCCTCACTAGGGGTGAGCGGTTCCAGGTTCCATGAACCTGGAACCTACCATCACGTATAGGGTCCTCATTTTTTGTAACCTGGAACCTATCCGTTGAAACCTGGAACTTACCTTACACAGGTTCCAAGGTCTAACATGTTCTTTTTATTTATTTATTTCATTAACGCAACAATACTGAACAAGCTTGTCATTTACTAAAGAAAATACAAAAGACTAGTTTTCCTGTCATTACGATTCAAATAAATATAATTAAAATGAGAACTCATTGCATGAATCAATACTAGGAGTGAGTGGTTCTATGTTCCGTATAGATTCCACCCATGATAATAAGTCCCTCATTTTTTGCAACTTGAAACCTATCCTATCACAGGTTCGAGAGTCGGTTTCACGGTCTACTCAGGTTTCACCTGTATTATTAATTGAACAATTGCAGTGAATTATCATATTTAACAACCACTACTTTCTGCTATGATCCACTAATCATAACTTATATTTAGACACACGAAAAATATGAAACATTAACAAGTCATAAAATGAAAACTTATACTAATAGTTTCAAATTATATACTCATCATCTAACGCCATGAAACACCGCATGATTACATGAAGACATAGATCAAGAAAAAACACAAAAAACTTATTTAGGTTTCAGGTTCCAGGTTCACCTACCTAGAAACTGGAACCCACGCATCGAAACAGATTCCCAAATCTAGAACTTACCCGATATACCTTGGAACCTGAAACCTACAGGTTCCTACTGATCAGGTTCTTAGGCTTCAGGTTCTAACCTGGAACCATGCTCGCCCCTATTCCCCATCCGCTGATCGATGAGTCAACTCACCAAAGTTCAACAACCGTGATTGAACTCCAAGAACAATCCACCTGTTTGGACGCCCCTAGGCCCTAGCAACTTCAAGAAAATGGAAGCTCCAGGGTCGTCAACTTCCGCCATGGCAGCCGCCAGCAGCCTCCACATGGTGGCGATGCCGTACCTGGGACGAGGCCACATCAACCCCATGATGAACTTCTGCAGGAGTCTGTCCTCCCGAGTCCCAGACATCGCCATCACCTTCGTTGTGACGGAGGAGTGGCTCGGCTTCATCGGTTCCGAGCCTAAGCCCGCCAACATATCCTTGGCCGCCATCCCCAACGTGCTCCCCTCGGAGCTGGTCCGAGCTCAGCACTACTCCGAATTCTCCGATGCTGTTTTCACGAAGATGGGAGATCCATTTGAGGAGCTGCTGGATTGGCTCCGGCCTGTGCCAACTATCATCCTGGCCGACACTTCGCTGAAATGGGCCGTCCGCACGGGGAACTGGAGGAATATTCCGGTGGCATCGTTCTGGCCGATGTCGGCCTGGGTTTTCTCTTTCTTCCATCACTTCCATCTTCTGGAACGATACGGTCACTTCCCGGTTGATTTGTCTGGTAAGTTCAGTCTCCGTTTTGTCTTATCATTGTTGCTCTTGGTAGGCCTAAAAGGACAGAACAGTTTAGGGCCAATTTAGGACTCTGGATAACCAATTATGTTTTTGAGAATTTCTGTTTTTCTAAGTAGGAGTTGCCTGTTTCTTGACCTGTGATTGGCATAATCTATTCCGCTAAATCTGAACAATGAGTTTCACCATTGTTCCTCAAACTTTTCAATCGGCCATTCAGATCACAGAACGCGTGCTCCGTAGCTTCTCCACCGTCTAAAATTTTCCAGATTAAAGTTTTATATGGATGGACAAGATGACCAACCAATAAAGATGGCAAGCCTGAAATGCTTTCAGTTCAGTTCAGTTGAATTGGAATTCCTGTATAGAGGTGACCGCTTAAGCAGAGACACGGTGTGCCAGCTGCATCTGAATCCCAGTGCATTGAAGAAACTAGTAAAAGCAGTCGTTGATGTGCGCGAAGATTGGGTCTATTTGATGTACTCTGCTTTGTCTTTGCTTTGTCACAGAAAGAGGGGACGAGCAGGTCGATTACATTCCTGGACTTCCTCCTACACGCTTAGCAGACTTGATCCGTTCTGGGAGGAATGATCCAATCCTACAAGACTTCCTTGACGCTCTTAAGATTGCACGTGAGTCTAAGTATCTCTTGCTCGCGGCTGTGTATGAGGTGGATTGTCCGGCTGTCGATGCTGTTAAAGCTAGCTTGTCGTTCCCAGTCTACACCATCGGTCTGGCCATCCCTCTCTCTCGACTTGCAGATGACTCTTGTTTGAATGAAGCCGATTACTTAAAGTGGTTGGACCGTGAGCCAAGCGATTCCGTCCTATATATCTCCCTCGGAAGCTTTCTCTCGGTCTCCAGCTCTAAGAGGGATGAGATTGCAGGCTGTTTGCGTGACAGTGGCATTCGTTTCGTGTGGACGGGGCACAAGGAAGCCTCGAGGTTGAAAGAGTTATGCAGCAATAGGGGAATAGTCGTGCCATGGTGCGACCAGTTGAGGGTGCTGTCACGTTCGTCGGTTGGCGGGTTTTGGACGCATTGTGGATGGAATTCCATTTTGGAAGCTGTTTTCATGGGATTTCCTATGCTCGTATATCCCATAGCTATGGATCAACACCGTAATGCATCACTAGTCGTCGAAGACTGGAAAATAGGATGGAGGGTGGGCACGGATATCACAGGGCTCATGCGTAAGCTCATGGATTTGGAAGACAATGAAAGCAGAGAGATCAGGAGACAGGCCAAGCATCTCCAGGAGGTATGTTGGCAAGCGATCGGAAAAGATGGATCGACTGAGACCAACATCAATGCCTTCTTCAGGGACATTTCCTATTGCAATGATAGTTCAGAAAGGTTTAATGTATGAGTTGATCAGTGATGTTTCTGCAGTTAAATTGATAGGCAAGATTTTTAGGACAGAATCAGTACAACACACATAGCGGACCCAACTATCAACAGCACGCCAGTTACCTATATGGAATGTCTTCCTGACGGAATAACTCTCAAGTGGTGGTCCGGGGACAACCGCAAAAGGGGGAGCCGGAATGAGCTGTACACAACCTCAATTATTTGGCATCAATAGGAGTCGTTGATGAGCCGACTCACCACATTGGGTCGAAACGTTCTTTCTGGATGAAAAAATTCATTTGAACACTCCGTGCACTGATAGGCATTAGGCAACTCATGTACCATGTATGGTTCGCTACACTTTGATCACCTAGTGGAGCTATATTTGATTGTAAGTGTAATCACGCGGTACTCTGATTAGCATCAAAGTCGGAGGACGCTGTCTTATCACACAGTCACCACCAGCGCCCACAAATGGACTTCAGATCACCGCCCACCACCAGCACGACGGCCACTGCCACCGGCACCTTTCGCGAGGTGACATTGCTCTATCCTGGAAGAGGCCACATCAACCCCATGATGAACTTCTGCAGCATTCATGGCCAGAACCCCCAACATCACCCTTACCTTCTTCATCTCCGAGGGCTCAGCTTGTATTCTGCGCGACAGTCCTGTACTTGCTCCTGCCCCGAGCGAGTACGGGCTCAACGTTTCTCTGAATTTGTGGAGGCTGTTTTCACCAAGATGGAAGCTCCATTCGAAGAACTGCTGGATCGGCTTCATTATCGGCTGACAATTTCGTTTCTGGGGCAGTCCGCAGCCGGATTCTATGAAGTATCCTGGCGGCATCGTTTTGGCCGATGGCGGCATCGTTTTGGCCGATGGCGGCCTCGGCTTTTTCTTTCCTTCATCACTTCCATCTTCTTGAACAAACTGACAACTTCCTGTTGATATGTCTGGTAAGCCCATTCACAATTGTTTTTGTTTGGATGGAATTGGGTTGCTCTTGTACTCCGAAACAAAACAAAAATCACGTTCCAATTATTATGTCTCGACTCTCCCAGAAATGGTGAAGTCACCTACAATCGTTGCCGTGGATACAAAGGCAGTGACATCCGATAGCAAAAGGACACTAGAAGTGTCAAAAGTTTCGTACGACGCTCATTCTAGTGATAAATTTTTTTTTTTGGATCACTTAAGTGCCACTTTAAAAAAAAAATCACTTAAGTACTAATTCCGATTTGGATAGCTGGAAATCCAAAATTGCCACATTTTATTAATTTCTGCGATCGACGTGGCCCGCCGGCGTGCCCAGTTAACATATAAAGCCCTAAATGGCGTCGTCTACGACGTTTGCCCCAAAATATAAACCCTAAATTGCAAATTGAAAGAAATTTCCCAATTCGAAATCCTAAGGACCATTCAACCCAAAATCAAAATCCTAATTTGGTTTGTTCCCAAAATTAACAGCTCAATTTTGCAAATGGAGAGCAGAAACATGACGAGCGGCTCAAATTCGTTTTAATGAAGTGAAGAAGAAGATGAATATTATTCTTATTGTGGGCTACCGAGTTCAAGAAGAACATCTTGGCCATGAACTGACACTGGAACATCGATATGATCTCACCAAACGAGACTTCGGATTTCAATGATTTACACATGAGTGACGTGGACAATTCTCAGCCTCAAACTTCACCAAAACAGGGGAGAATAGGGACGATGAAATTACTTGGCTGAAGGAGTCCTTTGCCTGCAATTACGGAATCCGAACCCAGAGGCTCTAAAAAAGTCGCCTAAGGGCCCGTTTGGTAACGTGCCAAACAGTGAAAATTTCTATTCTTTTATTCCCAGAAATAGTTTGGGAACAGAAATGCGTTTGGTAAACTTTTTGTTCCCGAGCACATTTTTTCAAATATTTGTGCCGAGAAACAGTTTTAGAAGAGAAACAAGAAGTAAAAAAAAGTTACTTCTTGTTTCTCGGCACAATTTTGAGAATCAGTTTTTTTTCTTCTTTTTCTTTTTTTTCTTTTTGTGTTGCTCTTCTTGGGTTGTGGCCGGTCGCCGGCGACCGGCCATGGCCTGGGTAAAAAGAAAAAAAAAATTAAACAATTCAAAATATTATTAAAATATTATTAATAAAAAGAAATTTGTGTGTAGTTACCAAACGCATTTATGTTCTTTTCTATTCCAAGAATAGAAATTTTGGACAGTTTACCAAACGCCTTCAAATGCACAGAAATTGTTTCCGGGCACAGAATAAAAAAAAATCATTTCTTTTCAGAAATAGTTCCCGAGCACAGAATGGTTGTCATGCGCACCCTAAGCTGATGGGTGTCGGGGATAGGTCTTCAAACGTGTGCGAGCCACTTCGAGCTTTCCCAGCCAAAAGAAGTGGGTAAAGCTCGACGTGGGTTGAAACAGAGCAATGGCGACTGCAATGAGAATCGACGGAGACAGCCATTTTTTGTGACCGTTAATTATTCAACTGGTAAGGGAAGGTCTTAGTGGCATCGTCGCAAACGATTCAAAGCCGGCGGAGGAGGATCGAACAAGCTGGAAGCACTTCAAGCATCCTGGCCGAGAAACAATGCAGAACAAAGCTACTCTTATGTTCGCTCTCGGACGACGACGAATGGCGACGGTCGGCAGTGGCTCCAGCGGCTTGAAAACGGTGAGGAAAATCGTCACTAGTGGTTGACACCGGTGAACGAGCTTCGGGTGAGTCCTAAACTCTCCCAAGCCTTCTTCGCCAGAAGACAGAAGAAGAAACGGGACAAGCTGACCGCGGCTTCGCCAACGACCAGCGAGGGGCGGTGAATGGTATAGGTGGCGATCGTCTATGGCGGCTGCCCCAGAAATATTGGCGATCGTCTATGTCTCTTTCCCATGCTCGGCTGGGTGACGCCTTCAGGAGAATGGCGAGGCGGCGTAGTGATTGATGGTGATCGTGCGTGGGACAATGATGGCCGTGCATGGGTTGGCGGCGGCGTGGCTGGGAGTGAGTTTTTTCCTTTGTGGTGGGCGGTGATGGATGGTAGGTAGCGAACGTCGGATGGTGGTGCGGCGGGACACGGGAGTCGTTTTTATGCCGGGGAGTGGAGCGTCAAATGTCGTTTTTGGATCGGATGGGTTAGACTGGATTAAGCGACGTTGCTTTGCACTACTCAGCCAAGTTGGATTGAGCCACGCGGGACTGGAATTTTTTTTTAAAAAAATAATACGTCGATTGTTATTAAAATTTCAATTATAAAAGCCACGTAGTCATTTGGCTGGAATTTCTCGGCGGAGGTACTTAAACGATCGTTTTTCTCCGATTTGGCACTTAAATGAATCGGAGAAAACTTTTGGCACTAAAGTGAGCGCTGCACGAAACTTTTGGCACTTCTAGTGTCGTTTTGCTGACATCCGACGGAAGCTTACAACTTGCCCAGATCTTTTGTTGGAGAGATCTGGGCAACACTTCACTAAGAACTAACTCAATTTATGATCAATTTCTTCCCCAAAACTAAACCGACCAAAATCAACTTTACCCGTGCAATAGCAATAAACAGCAGTATATTCTCGCAACACAACCTCAAAATAAGCGAACCTAATTCTGAAATATTAAAAAGACACAACAACAACAACAATACCAAGATTTTTACGTGGAAAACTTAATGCGGGAAAAGCCACGGACCGCTCATCAAATATAGTATGATATACAAAGGTTCTTCTCTAGTTACACATTAGAGGCTCAACATCAACAATAAAATAGCATTTCATCGTCTCGAAGGTGGATTAACAGAAATGGCGTAAGAAAATCTAACTACTATTGGAGATTACAAGAGATAATTTGGAGAACGATTTCAACAAACGAAGCCGAATAATTTGTAGACCTCGGTTGCATGGACAATATAATGAAATTTCAGCTAACTCCGACAACGTTTGGACAAAGCTATAGACAGAAAGTAATTTGGATAGTGCAGTTACGAGGCTCGGTCGTGTGACCTGCTCCACGAGGAGAGTTCACATAATTACATTATCTATCAAGCGATATGACGTATATGACAACCAATATCTTCACGTCCCTAATTATACCAAATAATCTTACATAAACCTTTCGGCTTTCAAAAAATTTCTCTCGAAATGATATCTTAATCTCACAAACACCACCCAAGATGTAATTCACGAGGAGATGCGCACCAGGATGTAAAGCCACAAAGGATCTTGGGACGCCACTAAATCACCTACTTCTTCTCAAATACATGAAGAGACAACTTATGAATATTACACAGAACCAATCATCCCTTCTCAGTTGACTTCCACTTCAATCCTGGTCGGGCTTCCACACAATTAACACTGGTCGGATTTAATTCAACGGGCTCAAAATCGAAACATATTCTAACGGCGAGAAATAATGCAAGTATTTAGGAACATGAGAAAGGCCACAAGACGAGTCGGCTTGGAATAGACCGTGGATCATTTGAGACGGTTGGATCGCCAGCCGCGCAGTTCCCTAGGAAGTTTCCTCTCTTTTCCGAGCTCCGAGATGGACGAGATCGCGGCGGGGCTGTGCGATAGAGCAGCATTCGCTTCGTGTGGCGGCGGTGTTAATTTAATATCTAGATGACGAAAGGAATTTGATTGCGCAAACAGCACAAAGTGGTCAAGTGCTCTCTGATTCCATGCCCTGAATGGGGAAGCCTAGCCGAGCTCACCCTCCATCTTTCAATTCTCAATGAGATCTTCTTCATGGTTGAGTTGGATACTCCCATAAAAAAGAAAAGGGTACCGAATATATATATATTTTTTTTCCTTCCTTTTCACATTTATTTATGTATGATCTCTTTCACGTTTGGTGACAAACTTCAAACTATGCAATATTTTTTCTCTTTATTTATGTCAATTTTCCCTAATATATATTCCATTTATGATTACATTTTGGAGGGCCCGATACCCTAAAGAAAGCTCCAACTTAAGGATCCAGTCTCAATTCTGTCATAAACTTTTTTTTTTGTCCCATAAAAAAATCCTCAACTTTAGATCTAACCCCAATTCTACCATAAACTCTTTTTTTCCCATGAAAAACTCCCAACTTTAGGTCTTATCCTTATTTTACCGTTCATTTCCAATTTTACCCTAATATTTATTTGGTCTCGCAAAAAACAACTAATTTTTACTTGAGTTACAAATCTACCGCCGTTAACACTCCATCCAAAATTTCTTGGTGACAACCGAAAGATGGGAAACTCCCAAGCACGATTTGTTCGAGCGTCTCGAGCCGAGCGCCTCGAGCGCCAACTCCTGAGCACGAGAGCTGGAAGATCGAGCGCAAAATCGAATATCCCCGAACGATATGGAAGGAAGACTCTCCTAAGAGTAAGAATAATTAAAGAAAACTGACCCCAATTGTTCTAGTTTTTACCCAATTTTCAAATCCAAGAAGACATTGTTTGGGGCTCATAAGGAAACTCATCTCCAAATGACATCCTCTTGGATTGTAATGACGTGAAAATGCCACATAAGATCACTTAGGGCGATTTTGGATAAAAGGTTAATAGGGACAGACTTGGGACTCAAGTAAAATTAGAACTGAACCCAAAGCCGTGGTGTTTTATGAGACGAAAGAAAAAGTTTCGAGTAAAATTGAGACCTGACCTAAAGTTGATGGTTTTTACGAGACCAAAAAAAAAAGTTTTGGGTAGAATTGGGCACCGAAAATAAAGTTGGGGTTTTTTTTTTTCAGGGTACCCACTATTTTGGGAGATGGTGCGCGTGCATTGCACGTGCCCCCACGACTGGTAGTTATCCTGGGGTCACGGGGCGGTTACCGATCGCCTCCATCGCTAGCTGAGCCGAAGCAGAAGACAAGGAGAAAAAAAAAAAAAAGAGAGAGAGAGAGAAAAAAAAATCAGAGACCAAAAGCCATAAAAAGTAAAAACTTCCCCCAAAATTCTTGGAACCCTAATTGCGCAATCCGACCCCCTCCCCCCCAAAAATCAAAATCCTCCCGACAGCATCCTCGGATCTTGTCCGCCGCCGTGCGGCCGGCCCGACGGCCCTCCCCCGCCGCCGGCGATCTCTTCCCCCGCTCTCCACCGATAGCTCGCTTTCACGGTGGCTTAGAAATCGTTGTCATCGTTGTCGTCGTCGTAGTCACGGTGTGGAAAGCAGTCGTTGAGCCTCAATACATCCCCCCCGCCCCATAGCTGTAATTCGAGATTCGCATGGCGGCCACGGACGCCACCCCCAAGTTCCAGAACCGGGACTTCCGCCCGGTGCCGCCGCCCCCCGACTTCCGCCCGGAGGTCGCCGTCGCCGCCCACGACGGCCTCCGCTTCTGGCAGTTCATGATCGCTGGGTCGGTCGCGGGGTCGGTCGAGCACATGGCCATGTTCCCCGTGGACACGCTCAAGACCCACATGCAGGCGATGGGCTCCTGCCCCATCAAGTCGGTGGGCCTCCGGCAGGCCCTCCTGTCGATACTGAAGTCGGACGGTCCGATGGGTCTGTACCGGGGCATCGGCGCCATGGGGCTCGGCGCCGGGCCAGCCCACGCCGTGTACTTCTCGGTCTACGAGGCTTGCAAGAAGTTCTTCTCCGGCGGGAATCCGAACAATTCGGCCGCCCACGCCGCGTCCGGGGTGTGCGCCACGGTCGCCAGCGACGCCGTGTTTACGCCGATGGATATGGTCAAGCAGAGACTGCAGTTGAACAACAGTCCTTACAAAGGGGTTTTTGATTGCGTGAGGAGCGTCATGAAGGAAGAGGGACTTAGGGCTTTTTATGCATCGTATAGGACTACTGTCGTCATGAATGCTCCGTTTACTGCCGTGCATTTTGCGACATATGAGGCTGCAAAGAGGGGTTTAGTGGAGGTTTCGCCGGAAAGTGTGAATGATGAAGGTTGGGTTGTTCACGCCACCGCAGGAGCTGGTGCTGGGGCACTGGCAGCTGCTGTTACAACCCCTCTTGATGTCGTGAAGACTCAGCTGCAGTGTCAGGTAAAGACAGAACAAATCTTTGGATGTTGCCAGTTACTCTGGTTTTGTTCTTTTTTGAATGACAGGAAGAAATAGATATTATACATAGTTTGGTAGCAGTCTTTCCAGTTACTAGTCTTGGACGGGAAATATGGTTCAAGCTTCGAAATCGATTTCATCATTAGACAAGCAGGGTTGCAATTTCGTTCCAATTATTAGCATCACCGCTCCATATCTTATTGGAATGGGATCGTTCTCATCTAGCATATTGTTGTTGGCCTTGTGGCTAAGTCACATCTTAAGGTTTGTCGACCACGTTTTAAGGCATATCTAAGAGTTGGTACTCAGTTGTCATCGTGTGTAGTCACGGAGTTTGAGTTCACCTGGCTGGTGTTCTGTTTTTCTTTTCCCTCTTATGGTGGTTTTTGCTTTATAAACCAAAAGCATTTGCTAAGGTTGAAGCTGATTCTTTTACCTTGCATTAGTGGGATTTACTTTATAAACCAAAAGAATTTGCTAGTAATGTCAACAAAGATAAAAAGAAAAGGTGTTTGTATCAGGGAACCAGAAATACTGTGAGGAAGTATTTCATGTTAATGGGCTTTTGCCATGGGTGCTTAAACTAATTGACAACGAGTCTTGTTTTCAGTCCGCATAGGTAATGGTTATTGGTCCGGAAGAGTATACAGTCAGGAGTGGCGAAGCCCATGATTGGCCAGTGCTCTGACGTGTTATTCTCATTTGATCCGTGGGATGACTTCTGAGCACTTTTGAACAATCCTGGAGTATCTTGTTAGAAAAACAATGGTGTGTTTGGTTTGGAACTAGCATTTCATACATATCTTGATAACAAGTGTCCTTAGTAGACCAGTTAAGGTAAATAAAAGAAAGAAGAATACTTATCGAGACACTATGATAATAGAAAAGGCATTCGTTTTTATTTCCTGCATGTCAAATAGGAAATTTACATATGAAAGCATAGTTAATGAGTCTTTAAGTTTTAACATTTGAATTTCACACTAAGCCTTAAAGTTTATGAAGATTTGTGTTGTGATATCTGGGTAGTGTTATGTAATTTTTGTCTCATATACATTGCTTTCTTTCAGGGTGTCTGTGGATGCGATAGATTTAAGACTGGTTCAATGAGGGATGTCTTTCGAACGATAATAGAAAAGGATGGATACAGAGGGCTCATGAGAGGATGGATGCCTAGGATGCTATTCCATGCTCCTGCTGCTGCAATCTGCTGGTCTACTTATGAAGCCTCGAAGTCATTTTTCGAGGAACTTAACAGTAATAGCACTAATCGTGTTGTCACCTGAAAACCCATTGCCACAGTTTTGTTCTTTGTTACCCTGCCGGGGCACCAATACTCTGCACACTATTGAAGCGAAATATGATGTGGAGATCTTTCTCTTGCGGAGTCTGCTTGACTTGAGGCATTGGAGAAGGAGAGGAGTAATCATACTCGGAACATGCCTGCAGTTGCTCCCGACAACAAAATGAGTTGATTAGGTTGAATTAATGTATTCATATCACACTTCTGGCGATTTAAATAATATTATCAATCATAGCTGAGTGGATTCATTTGATTTCTGGCAGAATTGTTTCTGTAAAACTTAGTATCGAATTTTGCTGTGTAGGCAACTACACAAAAGCTCCAATCTCTTTTGGAATACACGAGGAATAGCTGCTTTCTTTTAGAATTCTTGATACTTGAGTTATTGAAGTCTCTTCCATGAACACTGAACTGGGTAATGGAAGCATCTTTTGAGTCCGTTGTCTACTGAGAGAGAGAGAGAGAGAGAGAGAGAGAGAGAGAGAGAGAGAGAGAGAGAGAGAGAGAGAGAGAGAGAGATTCTGTCCCTGTATGATTTCAACTTTAGAGAAAGAAGCACAATTAGTGGTTCCACAGCACATACCATGATAGCCCAAAAGAATACAGACATACCATGATGTCCCTGTAAATGCCAAACTTTTGACATTATGAAAACTACTTTCTCCAAAAGACTCTACTCTGATAAGCGGAAAAGACATAATCCCGCGTCTAGTTCTCTCGCACTTCATTCAAAAACACAATCGGGGCGTCTCAGGATCCATGTGGTCTAACAACTTGACCAACAATTACGGTTATATCGTCGAGCTTTCCACCTGACAGCAACAGACATGAACTACTTACGACAGAGATGAAGTTGAAAAGATAATATTTCTCAGAGATACGTGAAACAGCACACACGAACAGAGAGAAAGAGAAAGGGAGGCCGTGGCCCGTGCCTGTAAGCTTAAACCCAAGTGCTTTCTTCCACACAGGAACATCAAAACCCTGCAAAACTATAGTCTTCAGCCTCATGACAACGTAATATTTTTGTACCTAGTAATCTAAGCTCTTAATCAGTGGCAAATAAGTTGGTTTTGCAATATCACCCTTGTTCTAGCCTCAATGGAGTAGGGGGAATCATAACTTGAGTCCACGGAGTGTTCTCTTGCGAGATTAGCCAATGCCTTTGCTAACAATGAACCAATGTCCATTTAGAGTTGAGCACACGTACTGCAGGACCTTTCTAATATTTGAGCAAAACCTACCAGCTTCTGAAACATCATCATGTTTGGCCAATATGGAAACAATTTCATGGTCAAAAACATTGTCGAAGAGACCATCTGAGCCCATAATGACAGTATCTTTCTCTATTACTTCAACAGTGCTAACCTGGTTATCAAGGAACGTGAGGAAATCTAAATTCTTGGTGAACAGAAATAATAAGAGTTTGCATAGTGCAGGATATAAGCTGAAAAAATTCAGTCAAGAGATATTTATGTTTTAACTACACCCCAACTTGACTAAACCAACCAAACCTTTTAGCACGCATCTGACTAAATTCTCATGCATCAATCATCTATGACATATTAGCAAAGTCATTTTGCGCAGCAAATCCAGCTAAGGTGTAATTTTCCTATACTTCACATTGCTAATATCTAGCGCAGCGAAGACCAGTAGCGGATTTCAAAGAAGATTTAGACAGAGGAGAAAGATGTCAATTTACAATAAGCCAGAATATTTTCACTAGTGGAAGCACCTACGACCCCTGGGTATGGTGGCTAACTTGTGAGAATTGACGAACAGTAAATTATGCTTCTTCGCCTTTGCATAATATTGTTGATTAAAAATTTTCTGATAGAAAATGAAGTCTGAGAGGAGTATGTTCTGTCGATACCACAGCATCTCGATATGTTTGGCCAACTGATTCTGAGCTTAGCTGGTAGGGACAGTCAAAGTAGTGCTCTTGCGGAGACGTAGAAAAGATTATCTGACCTGCAAATTCAGTACCATGTGGTTTTCAAGTATCTGAAAGCAAAATAAAACAGAACCAATGAGTTAGAATATCATGAAATCCGACACAGAAGTTACCGCCTCGGACAACCCTTAATCCACAATCCCCTACATTTGCGATCCTCAGGATCCCATCTCTCTCCAGCATGGCAACAACTCTGGTTAAAAAGGCAAATATGTAAAATAAATGGCTGAACCATCTTTAGATACATCGTTTTAGGGGCATATTATCTGAAAAACCTTGAAATTGTGAAGTCAAAAGTATAAATAACTTACATTGTAGCTGAACCTATAGAGGAGGTAGCAGCATGTGCTTCATTTAGAAGCATCCGAGGATTGTAGTTTGCCTGACAAATGAGAAACACTGTACAGGTTCTTAAGTTCCCACTTACCATAAGCAAACACAGCAATTCAAATTTTAAGCAAAGTTCTAATTTGCTATTTTCTTGCCAGAGAACTACCACTAGGGAAATCAGGATTCAGGAGAGTGTTAATTAGATGGATGAAGCGAGTAATCTATTTTTTATTTGCTTTGAAATAAGTCTACCTCCTCATCCCCGAGCAAAGACAAAGCATGAGCGATCAATTCCTTAGAAAACAGCGAAGGATCCACGTTTTGCTCAGCCCATCTGCCAAGCGAAAGAGCAATTTGGCGAACAATCAGCAACATGGTAATCACAAGTTTCCCACAGTCATCACTTGTCTGAATCATCATCAAGTTAATTATCGACGATCAATCAATGCTTCACAGCACAACATACTCATTGCTTTTGCTCTCATTATAAATGGCCATCTCATACCAATACAGATAAAGAACAAATTCAGCTAGCACAGATCAGTCAACAAGCAGCAGGGCAGCTTTCCCAGCACTTGATCCTATTAAAAATATGAAACTTGGAGCATCTGTCCTAGGGATTGCAGTTACGTACCCGGAAACGCCATCAGCAACAGCAATGACTGCCCCATTGAAGCCGCTCACCAGAAAAGCGTCTTCGCCGCCTTTGTCAACCTTTCCAAGAAGCAAGAAAGTTCATTGTAATGTGGACAGGACCTAGCATTTGGGTACTCTTTCATACCTAGCATTTGTTCTTATCTGAGCGCTAAATACTAAGACCCATTTACATAATCACTACATCAATGCGGCAAGACTTGTGGGAATTCACCTTGTTGGGGTGTGGGATAAGGTGTGTCCCAACAAAAAGAGACAACCCTGACTCTGACGTCACCTCCTCACTGCAAAACAAGGGGAAAAGAATTCAAGAATTGGCAGATTACCCAGAGATAGGGAATGCGGGAAAAGACAAATGAAAGAGGCTGAACATGCTTTTGTGCTTGCAGGACAGGGTTTAGTTCAGGCGGGGAACAGGGCAGTCTGTGAACATGGAGGGGCTTCTTCACGTTGGAGTGGAAGAGCGCGCGCAAGTGAGCAGGAGGAGCTGAAGCTCTGAGCATGGGAATCGCCATTTCCCGCTTCCAACTTCAACCTCACATCCTCACACACACACAACCCCTGCTCTGTTTTCTTTGGTCCACCAATTCAGGATAGCTGATGGCGTTCAACTCCAAATGTAGAAAATATATATCATTATTTTTTTGCTGTGTCTTGTCAACATGGCACCAGTGGTCTAGTGGTAGAATAGTACCCTGCCACGGTACAGACCCGGGTTCGATTCCCGGCTGGTGCACCACTTCCTCTCGTTTTTTTGCCTTCTCTGGTTTTGGTCTTTATATGAACCATCTCCTATCTTACTGAGATTAAGCCATTGATGGATTATGGACCATCTCTGGTATTCCATTTTGTTTGCTTTTTCGGTTCTTTGTTTCGCACCATCTCTAGTATTCCATTTTGATTGCTTTTTCGTTTCTTTGTTTTGCTTGGTCGATTCTGTGGAACGAAGAATTGATTCGATATCGCGGCATTCTTTCACTTGGTCGTCCAGTACAGGCCCGGGTTCGATTCCCGGCTGGTGCACCACTTCCTCTATTTGTTTGCTTTCTCTGGTTTTGGTCTTTCTATGAAATCTTACTGAGATTAAGCCATTGATGGAGTATGGACCATCTCTAGTATTCCATTTCGTTTGCTTTTTTCGGTTCTTTATTTCGCCTGGTCGATTCTGTGGATCGAAGAGTTGATTCGATATCGGCATTCTTTCGCTTGATCGATTTTGTTCTTAATAATTGATGCTTTAAAGCCTAACCAAAAGCGTCAGTGATTGATTTGTGCTAAGACGATCCATCGTAGCTTCTTTGAAAACTAAATGCTCGTTCAAGAGTAGTACAAGGACGACAAATGGATAAGGTATTGTCGGATAAAATTTGTCCAAAACCATGGCTCATCAGCATCGGTGGTTCACCAATCTTATTGCTGGTCCTTCAAGAACCTAAACGAGTTGTAATAACGGAATATTAGGCAACCCTAGTAGATTTCAACATGTCTGTTGTAGCCGATCATTGCTTTGTTCGGTGCTTTGGTCGGTGCGCTTCATGGTGGTGGCAACGTGGCGGAGGCGGCTGCATCGGTGGTGGAGGCATAGGACAGAACCAATGGCAAGGCGGCGGGAACCAAGGCGACGCAAAGCACTCAGGAGGAGGCAGCGGACCGTGCGGATTCCAGAAAGGTGGCCATCCCGGATCTCCCTGATGCTGGCACGGCCCAGCCATAGGATGACACCCTCCCCGTCCCGGCCAGTGCGGGCCCGCGGGGACAGAATCGGCATGCCCTGCCCTTTCTTTGTCAACCCAACAGCAAGCAGCCTTCTTCCTATCTCTCGCCCTGCGCAAGTCGGCCTCTTTGATCGCTTCATGACGCCCATCATTACCGCCGCCGCCGTCTACTAAACCACCACGCGCGGGGTACCTTTGGAAGGACCGGAGCTCCACCCTCTTCCTGACCTCCTTCTCCACCATCTCTATCAGCAGGAAAGGCTCTACATCGCCAGTGACTACTGTCAGCAAGCCTTCGCCTATGTCCATGCATATGGCTTGCACTCCTGCCAAACCAAACCGAACCCAAGTTCATAGCGATGCATAATTAACATGCCATGAGGTCACTACGGCCAAAAATAATATGCTCCCTATTGTGAACATCAACTTATGCTCCAAAAAAGAGGAGTAAAGACAAAATCATGCGCTCATGCAATAGAAGTGACACACCATCCGCTTGCTCCAAGATCGTCTTGGCCTTCTTTTGGCACGATCCGCAACAATGGACTTTCACTCTCATGGTAATCTGCAGTGACAGGTCAAAAGGGAAAGATGGGAGCAAGTCAGACCAGAACGGCTTGACGGAAGGAAAGAGAAACAGAGAAGAACTAAAGGAGCCGGTGTTTGCAGGCCTACCTCCATTGAAATCGCTTCCCGTACACACCCGGTCGAGAATATGAGATTTTCTCTGCCTAGAATATCGAGATATTGCTTTCCGCTGGAGCAATTTATATTTCGAGAAATCAAATATTGCTGCTCTTTTTGGGTCTTCCACTCGTAAGGAAATCTGTAAGATACACTGATAAATAGCTCTGCGCAATATCTTAGTTTCTTTATTTAGAACAGTTTCCTTATTCCGTTCTAAGTTACCGACATGAATTGTCATTATTTGATAAAATAAAGATAGCACGAACCGGCACGGATGAATCGATTTATAAGAACATGATGGATGATGATTCTGCAATGGCTTGCAATCACATAATTGTCCAATTCGATATGTGAACACAATCTATAGCTTCCATATGCGGCTTTCTTTCTTTTTTTTTTCGCGCTAATTAATATATACAGACGAGTTTTTGTCGGGCCCGGAAATTGGGAGATCCGGACAGCATCGAAACCCTTAAAAAGGCATGGCTACCGAACATTTAACTATGCACGAGAAGGCCAGAAAGAAATTGCGCAACCCCCAGAGCACTCGTTAACGAAATCCGTCGCATGTTTATGGGATAAAAAAGGGATTGTGAAGAACAGCACTCAGTGGTGTTGCACCACCACATGATCGCCACCACCGGCAATGCCGCCGATAATCATTACCGTCATGGGCATGGCCTCCGCCATCAACTCCGCTTTATCATCATCATTACTACTCGAAGCGATTGTGATGTTTAGGGCATTTGATTGATTCAGATACATGCAAATTGATATCCGAATGAATCGGTCAAAAAACCGGATCAGATTCTACAACGAATCAGAAACCAGTACCCAGTTAAACTGGTTGAACCAACCCTGTCCAACACAGTTTTTAAAACACTGGCCAATTGACCCCAACTGCCAAACTCATACACTAGCTTAGCCATCGCTTGGTGACATTACGACCGTCATCACAAGCTACTAAGCCAGGCCACTCGACCGTAGGCCTGTCCAGTACCCCTCTCACAAAGTTTCTGTAGGTAATTCAACGATCAAGTTATTCAATGAAAAGATCCCCCGTTTCACGCCCGTAGGTAAAATCATATCTAGATTTTCTCATGGACATTCAAAAACTTCTATTCTTTTGTTGGCAGCATCACCTTCCCCCTCCTCAAATGTTCGTTTGAGTACCGGGGTTCCTAATAAAATTGGCTCTCTCACAAAAAGAAAAGGAAACAGAGAAAACATATACGAAAGAGAAGATGATTATTCAGTAGAATGTGTAATAAAGCAATTAACTCTTTGTTACTCCCTTCAGGGTTCAGACTTTTTATCTAATATTATCTTTCATACAAAGCAAGTGCTGGTAAATCTAGTTCCTCTGTATCCAATCAAGAATTGGGTCAAAGGGAGGAAAAACAGAGATGAGCAAAGAGAAGGGACCTCGAGCTCTTCATGACTCATATCAGGTCAAGCAAGAAACTGCAGCTCTGCGCGCTGAGAAGCCGCATGAGAAGACAAAATTGCAGCAATAAATTCTAGGACCTATCAAAGGTTTCAAGCACCGATATTTTCGACCTCAGCAGTCTTGTCCATTCTCTTGACAATACCAGCTATCACCTGGATATGATCCAATGTTCCATCATTAATATGCAATTCTCATGAGTATAAAGCAGGAATCATTTGAGTGTACCCCATAATGTTTTACCTTTCCAGGACCTAATTCGTAACTCTTCTTCAACCCTTTCGTAAGCAGAGTCTTGATTGTCGTTTCCCACTGAACGGGAGAAGTCACCTGCGGTTTTGAAGTGAAGGTTCGCTCAACAACAGTCTTTGATTCCTGAAACAGAACACGTTCCTAAGCTTGCTTACCTGATTGGCTAATATCCTCTTAATTGTGTCTGGATCAGCATGTGGTTTCGCATCAACATTGGATATGACTGGTATTCTAGGAGTCTTAATTTCTGTTGCAGCCAATGCAGCTTCCAATCTAGAGACTGCTGGTTTCATAAAGCTTGTGTGGAAAGCACCAGCAACAGCTAGACGCACCTAACGAGTCAGAGACAAAAAACTGGCTTTAATTTCTGGCTCCATAATTTTACTGAATAATCATATTTTAAAGGAAGAATACCGTCATCCGAGCCTTAAACGACTTTGCTTTAGCTTCTACTGCTTCTATTCCTTTCAAGCCTCCAGAGACTGAATAATTGCCCTAACAATATAGAACCGATTACTTAACTTCATAAGAAAATGATAGAAAGACAGGTAATTTAGTCAGATTTGCTGCCCCAGATTCAGCCATTATTCACTTCCGTACTACACAATAGTCGGGCTACTTCATTTTGCACCTTGGAGAAAAAAGTAGAATATAAACAAATTATACATACACAGCTTTCTAGCAGAAGAAATCTTACAGTACAGAGGTAATTTGCAATCTGCACTTTATTTTCGTCATCAACTTCTTCATTAGCTGCATCACACAACAGTTGGACCTTCTCTGAATCCAAACCTATGACACTGACCATAGCACTCCTAGCTGCATCAGCAGCTTCCTGGTGGCCATAGCAACTAGACATTGTTACCGAGGAAATTTGTAGTAACATGATAGCCAATGCTAGAGTAAAGTTCGATGTTGGAACATGTAAGTGGTAAATCTAAGTACAACTCCAATCGTCTTGTATAAAGGATGATTACCTGCATTGCTTCTCCTCGTAGTTTGACCAATTTAAGCCCATCCTCAAAGCTGATAATAATATGGAACGAGATCAGACACTAAAAGAGCAGTACATCTCCTCAAAGTTGATACAAAAGCTTGTGAGAAAATCCAAAAGTGATAAGATGGACAAAGAGAAGTGAAGAGACTGAGGGGTAAACCACACAAAGCAAAAAGAATACAGAGAATTAGTACACGGTAATCAAAGTAAAGCTTAGAAGAATGCATAATTGTTAATTTCAATATTGGTCAATACTGCCACCAACTTTTTTGATATTCCAAGGGCACTGGCGTAGAGAGTCAGCTATATGAAAGCCCACGGAACACCATGTAAGCCTCCTGAATCAGTTAGATCCAGGTCTTCAGCATGAGTAAGTGGCCCTGACATTTGGGTAGTTTGCATGCATTTGGAGGGATTTCAACGAGTGACCTCTAACTGTGCTGATTTTAAGTGGCTGGTGTGCCAACAACTTTGGGGAATTTAGATAGTGCACTCGTACAATTACAAGAAAGAAGATGCAATATAAGTATTATTGACCTGAAAGCTCCAGCAAATGCTAGAGCAGTGTATTCTCCCAAGCTTAACCCACAAGTAACATCAACAGATTCGATTATCTGTTGACCTCCTTCCCGAGCACGTAGTATTTCAACTGCAGCCAGACTTGTGACATAGATGGCTGGCTGCAAGATGAAAACAATATTTTCACAATCGTTGTTCTAAGAGATGACATTGTAATTATCAATCATAAACTCCATAATTTATCCCACCAATCCAACCAAATACCTAACATCTTCTGCTCCCTAAAAGAGTGAATACAAAGGATGATTTGCAATGATTTAGAGAAGTACTACTGAGCAGTGATTGCAGTGTGTACCTGACTTATAACAGTTGAATCAATTTTTTCTTTTGGACCATTGCTACAAACATCTAGAAGATCATACCTTCCAAAAATGCAAGAGCAAATATTAGAAACTCTTCAAACATGCCACAACGAATCGAATCTGAAATGAATCAGCTCATGCACCCTGGCATTCTCCAGGAAATAGACCCAGTAAAGCATTATCAATTCAAGTTTGTCCAAGAGTTTTTCCAACGAGATGCATTGATCAGTCAAAGGTTAGAAGAGAGAGGACTATACCCCAATATGTCATTTGCCTTCTTGTATAATTCTGCGGCGGCAGGCACACTCTGGGAATCTTTTCCCATTCCAACTGCTTGTGCACCCTGCAAGTATAGATTATAATTTAGAAAACCACATTGAGGAAGGATGCGAGATTACAAGCCACAGCACTAACATTATACAAATAGCGAAACACCAACACAACAAGATTCATTAAAGTTATGTCCTTTTAAGAGTAAATACCCACTGCATTTCGATACACAGCTCGATTATGCATTTAGCCAACCTTGGCAGAGAAACTTCAGACAAAGTACATTCCACCTGAGGAGCCATATTCACTAACCATACGGCAAAATGCAACATCGCGGCTCGATGCACGACAATAATTCGGTATACACACACGTAGATCACAACTCAGGCTACTCTAAGGACGATCTCACGCAACAGCTTCCTCACCCATCCAAAAAACAAAGCCCCTCCCATCACTGCTCAAGCAACTAAAGCAGCGCCAACCCCAAAACACAATCTCACCACTTACAAAATCATCTCTCCTTCAATGAGATTAGACAAGAATCACTCAACAGGCGAACTAAACTATACTGCACAAGAGAGAGAATCGGCGCAACACCTGACCGGGGAACAAGAAAGCGGTGGAGGACTTGTAATCAAGAAACAATCCGTCGTCGACGGCCTTCTGGGTTCCGGCGGAGACGCCCATGAAGGCCCTGGATCGGCGACCCACCTTCCCGAGGCGGAGGCCGGGGGACCCATTTCGGGGCGCGCCGGACAAGCGCAAGAACAGGGACGGCTTGAAGGAGGGGTCGGGGGCGGCGGCGGCGGCGGCGAGGAGGAGGAGGCATCGCGGGGAAGAAGCGGCGGAGGAGGGGAGAGGGAGCGAGAGGGAGCTCATGTTGGCGAGAGGAATGGGAGAGCGAAGTGGGTGATGATGGTGGTGGTGGTGGCGGCAATGGAGGAGAGCGCGCATGTGATGGTTTCTCCAAAGACGCGACCTTTGTTGTTGTCCCGGTTCCTTCGGAGTTTCCGAGGAAGATGGAACGTTGGAGCTGACAGCTGAGCTGTGAGGTTTCAGCTTTGCTCTGCTCAACAACCAGAAGCGGCTCAACAACTAGACCTGCAAAAATGCTAGTAGTAATAATAATAATCAAATTTTGACCCACAAAAAACAATTAATAATAATAATAATAATCAAATAATTGTCTGGCCTAGTAACAAAAAGGTTAGTGAGAACTTCATTTACATTTATTGTTTTGCAATTGTCTAATTTCATCAAGTATTGAGGAAATCCACGATGAATTACTAGTCCATCTCGACCAATCAGCTTGTGCGGAGGAGTGAAACTTGAAGATTCAAATCCTACTTTGTGGAAATTGATATTAGCAGCTTGAACGGTTTCCTTTTCCTAGAATATGATTTTTTGCTTTGTCTTTAGATTAGAATTATCCACGCACCAGGCAGTTCGACCATCAACAGCCTAATCTGCATGGGTCGAGGACTTGAGAGTACAAAATCATGTGGTTCGTTAGGACACAGTTACTTGAAGAATTGATCTTCGCTACCTTTGTTCACGACGTGAGAGTTCAAAATTTTTGTCTTCAATGATCTGGGAAAGGATTAAGGTTATTTAAAGTGAAGATGGAGTTTGCAGCATATGACTCAATTCGGTTCGCTGGGGGCATAACCTCAAAAGGAGTACTCAAAGCAACGCACAAAAGTGCCAACCAAATGTGGGATGGGTGTTAGCATAGAGTCGCATATTATCTGAATTCTCTCACTGCAGCGATTACTCTCCGCCCCTTCGCCCCCATTAGATAGGTCTAGTCTCCTCGAACCATGCATCTATTGGAGGAAACATGCCCTGATACCATTTCTAACGATATTGGCCCAGTTCAAGCCCCGAAAGGAATACTTAAAATAATCGCAAGATGCTGACTCTTTTCGGGTGAGTGTTAACTTCTATATATTTCACATAGCTCCTTCAAACAGTTCACTGGTCACGCTGGTTTTTGGTTTCAGGTTACTGATTTTGTTCGAGTCAATCAATCCACTTGCTCTGTTTTTCTTTAAAAGAGCTCTTCAACTGCATAATGGAATTAAACAGGAATCAAGCAAGTAAAGCATCTGCTTGAGTTCTAGCAAGAGCCTTCAAAATCTATTATAGCACATCCGGGGGAGAAGTATATGTTACATTTCTAAAACATCAGAAGAACGGCGACTTTGATATCAAATTCGATGATCGGTGCTCAACATTGAGGTAGATCCGGCGGTGGAGGTATCACGGTCTGCTGATCGCCTTGTCCGTTCTCGACCAGGAAACACATAGCAAGACCCCATACAAGGTGTGCATCAATGTGACAATGCATAAACCACACTCCTACAACAGCCATACATATGTACCGAAAGCAAAGGAAGTGAGTGAAATTCTCCGTCGAATTCGTAGACTAGAAGAAAACCGAACTAGTTCATGGTTTACCTGGATTGTCTGCCACGAATCTGATTGCTACCCAGCCACCTGGGGGCGTCCCGATGGTATTCCTAACAGGGGGATCGACGAGGTTAAATTTCGGTGTATCCCTTGCCGCATGGAAGTTGCCAAAGCCCATCCCAACTACAGAAAATTGGTATCCATGGAGGTGCATGGGGTGGTCCTCGGTGGTCACGATGCTCGTGTCCTGCAGAACAATCTGCACTGCGGAACCGTATTTTAGCTTATATACTTTCGTCCCTTTTACCGGTTGCCACAATCCTCTGTTCACATTGCCAGTGTAGTCGAATTGAATCGGGGGAACAGGTGGGAAATCTGTACTGAAGATGCCAGGAACACCTTGATAATAAGCTTGCATCACGGAGAGGGTGGTCGGGAGGACAAAGGAGACGTTGTTCATGCTGGCAGCAAAGCGTGTTCCGTTCGGGCCTTGACAATTCGGGCTCGGGAACAAGCAATTGATGAGTCCAAGACCCACCGTGAAGAATAAGTTCTCGTCTATGTTATTTGGGACGCTGACCTTGGAAGGACTCCTTAATCCAGCCGTGAATGCAGTCGCAGTGGTTGTGTCATTGAAGGCCGGAAGTCGCGGGAGGAGCACCTGAGAGGACTGCCTTCTTGCACTGCAAGTCTCAGATGCGTACTCAAGTATGGCGGTGGTGGTGGTATTGTCGAATGCTGCATTTTGGGCAGTGGCATATGCGCTCGCCGCCATGTAGTAGCGAGATGGAGACTCATCGGCAGTGAGGAGAACATCAGTGGTCTGACCAGGTCCGATCATGATAACACTCGTTGTAAAGGGCTTGGTGTAGGCAGCATCAACCCCTACGACGGTCAGCTTATGGTTGGCCACTGCAAAGAAGAGCTCTTGATTGAGTGCAGCATTAATGATTCTTAATAGGACCGTCTCGCCCGATTCCACTGAAAACACCGTGGTTTCTGCATTTGCATTTGTCATCATGTTACTACTTGGACTCAAGTTCTCAGTAAATTACAGTTATGATAGTATCAACGCAAAATTTTAACTGGAAAAGGAGGTGGAAACCTTGGCTAGAACATTTGTAGAAATCTCCTGGCTGGCCATTGATGGTGTATGCATCGGACACATTCGGAGCGGCTCCTGTGAACTGGGCTTGCCGAAGGACATCCATAGGGTTTCTATCCCACCATTCCCCTACGCACGAGCATTGCCATTTCACATGAGTAGTTATTCGTACAAAGGATTGGTTATGTTGCTTATATGTTTAACCTTACCAAGAAGAATAGGAATCTCTTGATTTGGTGTTGTGAAAGGGTAGGGCAACCCGACTTTAGGGTGAATGATAAGAGCTCCATAGACAGTAGCCCGAAGCCATTCGCTATGCGCATGCCACCACAATGTCCCCACTTGGTTTTGGATGGTGAAGCGGTACGTGTAGGTCCCTCCCGGTTGTATTGGACACTGGGTAACATATTCAGGTCCATCCGCCCATGGATTGGCTATTTGTCGAACTCCATGCCTGACAAACACAAGCAGTTAGCATGAGATTCTAGAATGCGGAGCTCGGTAAGTATTATGGGCTGGAATTTAGCCTCACGCATGTCGTTGCACTTGCTATGGCTACTCTAACTCGTGCATACATTGCCGGAATCTGTGATTTGCGAACTTTACCAGTGAAGGGTGACATTGTATTGAGCACTATTCGTGGTTTTGATGATAAGAGAATCTCCATCTCTCACTTCTAATATCGGCCCTGGGAACTGCCCATTAACCGTGATAATGTTGTGGGTTCTGCATAGCCTTTTCACTGGTTGCGCTTGAATCTAGTCGAATCAAGGTAAATGGACATATTTAGAACTTTCGCAAGTCAGTCCTTTAGCAGAGACACAGAGAAAAAGGAAATAAGAAGTGCGAGGAGGACCTACAACAAATTCATGGTAATGAGCTTCAGCATCTGAGAATGAAACCAAAGACACAAGCACAACAGATAACGCAATCAGGAGGCAAAACTGGTCAGGCTTGTCAATGAGCTTATGCATCTTGACTCAGTGCCTTTGTAAATGTTACCAGGCACATTCTAATACGGGTGACTCAATCGAGGTTGCCGGTACATATTGCGCGGGCAAAGCGGGGGTTGAACAGACGGAAGGAAATTCTGCAGGGAAAATCTTTTGAACTAGTGAGAGAGGAAAGCACTAACACTTCAATAAACAAGGTTTTAAGTTGATGAAGATGTTCAGACTTTCAAACACTTAGTCCAACTGCAAAGTGGATTTGTTGCACCCGCTAACCTTGTCCATCTTTTTAAGAACCACCAGAATATGTAGTGTACAGAGGCAAAGTCAAAACCACACGGGAACTACTCATGAGAAAAGAATGCTGAAGGTTCGGACTGGTGCCACTGCCACTGCAAGGGCTCATGTTTCTGTCCCATGTCTGTTGAATCACAGGATTCCTGGAAAAGCTAAACGAAAAGGAATTAAAAGGTTCAGGACAATTTTCATGTCATCTTGTTGATACTGTGCCAAGGTTTTGTCTGAATGTCCTTGTTAGTTTCTTGTTAGACAGCTCAGCAAGTAAACAGATGAGCTTTGCCTTAGTTCAGAGCTGCTTCTATGTCCAAGAGTATTGCTCAAGACTGGTCCGTAATGTTAGATGACATTTTACAGGCAGGTTGGAATTCTTGGCCAGGGTTGGTTGTGCACCTCCTTTGCTCGAATTGATCAATTCCCGTTAGAACTAACTAAGCCACACCAATTGCCTTTGGGCTCTGGCATCGACAACGTTAATCATACATAGCCAAATTGTGCTTCCCCGAGCTCGGTTCACCTTTCATGGCTCCACCTGCATTTATTCAGAGTGACGAGGCCAAACTCTGAAGATTTTTGCTTCTTAATCAAATGATATCCACATTCTTTCTTGGCCAAAGTAGATCGACTGATGAACATGTTTTTACCTCCTCCATCTTTCCTACTACAATTTCTTTACTCCTCTGAATCCAAATTGTCCAACCTCAAGAAATCATAGGTAAGATCGAAAAAGTCACAGCATAAGTTTTCAGCACAATACTGAAGCTTTTTGACAAATAAATTAGTCTCTTTTAAAACCAACTTGGTGTTGGCCACCACGAGTTTCCATTGCATTAGCTTCAACGGACTACTTTAACCTTAAACAATCCAAACGAAATATAATGTAGGCATTGTCAAAGATCACTTAGCTTTGCAAGACCACTACTTTAATTCTGATGATATTCATAAAAATTTTCCTTACATCGATCACTAATTAGCAAGTTTGCCAAGTCCAGCACTTTGTAAGGTGTTGAACTAGTATTAAATAAGTGCCTGCTCCCAAGCTATGGACACCATTTCTCAGTGGCGACCTTGGGGAATTAAGTAGCCTGCCAAAGGCAAACTGGCATAAGCGAACATCCGAGAGAAAACTCAAAAGAAAGCATAGACATGGTACTCTCGTCCTAAGTTGCACCAGAATATCAATTGCCTTTGCGTATTCTCTGCAGTCTCCAAGGGTGGTAAAACGAAGTTGACTCCTCATGGAGGTGGACTAGAAAAAAATGAGTAAGTTATGTTTAACAGTTGACTGTTGCAATGCTTGTAGGCTTCAGGAACGTGCACCGGAAAGCTCCCACAAGTAAATGGTTCTGGCCGCTTGTTAGTTTTATTTCCTTGATGCATACTGAATGCCGTGTTAACTGCATTGGTCAGCTTGTCATTGTATCCGTTGTCATAAATCTAGTCAGGAGAGTATCTGCAGATTTTGCACAACTTCAAGTTGAGAAAAACCAGAAGAACAAGACCCATCTAAGATCAGGTTATGAAGCCCGGAAGCTCAAACTAATAAATGAGAAGGGTAATGTTGGGTGTAGTTACACTGGGTTATAAAAATAAAATTTTAAGTAAATCGAGTGACTACAGGGGGACATATCAACAAGCACGTCCATATCCAACAATCAACACCTATTAACAATCTGCCAAAATATACTAGTCTCAGTAATCCTGGCATTGTTCTAGCCAGAATCACCAAATCTCCTCCCTAAGGCAAACTGCCAACAGCTGCCATAGAGGGAGCCATTTTTCCTGTCACAATAAATCATATATAGTTCGCCATGCTTTTCTAACATTAAAAGGTAAACACAATTAGAGAAGGCTAAGGACCTGAAAAAAGGAAAATGCAGGAAGCAGTTGGGAACAAGGGTCACTGGATCAGAGGACCTATGTAAACTGCCATTTAGACTTTGCTATACTACCTTATGAATCAGTTTTGGTAAAATCGATTTTGGCTACATTCTGAAAAAACAAAAATATTCCTCACGCCACCAGTAACATGCTCACATTTGGATCTAATTGCTCTTTCAATGCCTTCAAGCACCTCCTCACAATCCTCCTGTCTATAGTAAGGGTATCAAAATGTACAAGATCAAAGGTTTGCCGCCCTTTATTCATAGTGAAGACAGTATAAATAGAAGTGGCAAACCCTAATTCTCTGAACAATAGTGACAAGATCTTCTGACTATTACTCAAACTTTTCAGCATAATTCAGCAGCATTTGAAAGAGGCAAGGAGAATTATGTGTAAAAATCTGGGTTATTAGACTCTTAACAAGTCAACAGTTCTTCAATCATCCAAGTGAGGACACAAGGAACACTTCTATCCAAGTCTCCACCCTAAATAAACCAAAGGGAACTTGACTAATTCTCATCTATCATGTGTTATGTAAGTTCTTGTGAATGTATTTCAACTTGACAGCGTAGAAAAACACTGATTTCATGTCTGAATGAAAGGCTGCTCCAGGTCAAGTGGTTTTTTCTCATGAAATAGTATGTTTTATCTAACATTTAACAAGACAAGACACATCAATAAAAATGGCATGATTTCCCTCCCTAAGTAGCTCATCTTTGTTTTACTGGAACTTGTTGACTTGGCCGTTCAAATTATTGAGCCTGACCTTGAATAGATGATTAAATTTTGAAACAAATGAGAGCATTCAGAAATTGCAAATGAATCACACTCATGAGGTAATTGCTTTGCCAATTCAAGCTAAAACAGCAACCTCTCGGGACTTCTGCATTAAAAGCGGTATTGATTATCACTTGGATTTTTCTAATGCTATTGTTCCATCTCACAACCAATACTTTAAGGATATTCAGATCAACCACGTATGTCCTACCAATAGTGGCTAAATGAGAGGTAACTTCCGATTCATGACCCCATTCAGTCACACCCCAGGTTTATAGGCTCATGGCAAATCAAGAACTGATATGAATAGTTACAAGAATTAAAGGGAGCCACAAATTTCGTAGCTATCAGTAATCATTACATCAAAAAGTCACGAGGACGATCTTTATCTCACTTTCTCACTATCAACCCTTGCCTGGCATGTTTATCTCACTGCTAACTTTTGTTTTTCAATAATGATAAATAAAATTGCACACTGAAGGTACCAAAGGCGTACCCACCCTGTACAAAACAGCTTCAGCTAAAACCATCCATATACAAAATTGTGCACAAAAGACCGTTTCTAACATTTCCACCAAACTAAATGTATGAAATCGAACTTCCCCACTATTATAAAAGTGAAGATGTACAACCAATTATCCCTAAAAGAATCCCAAGAGTTTTCAAGTTCTTGACATACCCTCTTGTTCCCCTCTCTCCAAATTAGCCAAAAAAGAAGTAGAACAATCATCTTAGTCATCCATTTCTTTCCAACACCCAAACTAATACTCTCTCTCCAAGCCCAAAGTTTGTGCCTGATGTCACCCAATATACTCCTAAAATTGCAGAAACTGTAGTCCAAATCTTTCCAGTCCAGTTACAACGTAAAAATAAGTGATTCACACTCTGTTCTTCAATCTTGCACGGATAACACCTATTAGCTGAGTGTGTTTCCTCTTTTCTGAAGATTATCCAAAGTAAGAATGCATCCCCAAGCAGCTTCCCAAGCCAAAAAAAGAAACCTTTACAGGAACCTTGACTTCCCAAATAGATTTCCATAGGAAGAGTGCGCTCTGTTATCTCATAGCTACCTTTAACGCTCTAAACATTTTCTTCTCCTACCTCCTTCCCATGTAGTTGTATACAAAGAAAACGGAGCTTGAATGCGCACTGCATTCCAACACAAGAGTCGTTCCAAGCCTTTTGCATAGGATCTATCATATGAATTATTCAGCGAAAAAGTAAGCCAAAGCAAAACAACGAAACATGAAATACATGAGATCCAATTAGGAAACAAGTAATGGAGTGAGCTAGTGAATGCGAAAAGAAGCCATGAATCTAATACTAGAAAGATCACAGCAAAGTGTATCTTCAAATCATCATCTGCCAAGAGAGAAGAGAAACAGAGACGGCGGCGTAAACATACTCAGACACGCGAGGCCAGCGAAGGAGCCGCCGAGGCGGCAGAGGCGGCGGCGGCGCCGACGTAGGAGAAGAGGCCGGAACCGGCGGACTCCTGCTCGTCCATGAACAGATCCTCGGGATCCCTGAACGCGCCGTGGGCCGCCACGATGGCCAGGCCCACCATCGACGCCGAGATGAGGAGGGAGCCGACGCTGGTGAGGAAGACGACGACGACGGTGAGGAGGGAGAGGACGGCGAGGGTCTCGCGGTCGGAGAAGGCGCGGCCGAGGAGGACGAGGGGCTGGTCCGAGGGGCGGAAGGCGTAGAGGAGGAGCCAGGCGGCGAGGAGGGAGAGGAGGGTGAGGAGGGAGAAGGGGTGGGAGAGGAGGGAGAGGGCGAGCACCAGGGCGAGGAGGGCGAGGTAGTTGACGCGGAAGTAGGAGGCGTTGCGGCGGATGCGGGAGGCGGCGTCGGCGAGGGACCGGGGGCGAGCGAAGGCGGAGCGGTCGAGCAGCTCCGGCCAGGGGCGGCGGCCGGAGAGGGCGCGGCGGGTGGAGGAGGAGAGGCGGGAGAGGAAGGCGCGGAGGGACGCGACGGTGGAGGCGGAGGAGGCGGCGGCGGCGGCGGCGGCGGCGGCGGAGGACGAGGAGGAGGAGGAGGGGGGTTGGGATTGGGGGTTGGAGGAGGTGGGGAGCGTGGAGGAAGATGACGTCATTGAGAGAAGTTAGGACAGCGAGTATGACGAGGAGGTTGAAGAAGAAGAAGAAGAAGAAGTCGAAGAAAGGAGGAGACGATGCGAATGCGAAATTATTATTTTCTTTTTTTGGGTTAATATAGCGAAAAATTCAAATTGTTATGCTCCGCTAATTTTCGTTAAATTTTACCATTAAATTTCCTGAGTAAAATGACACGTGACAGTTAACGGGTGTTTTATCGTCTATTTGTCACAGGTGCACCGTTTGTGATTCTTCGTACTTATTTATCACAAGTGTATCAATTTAGGGTTTTTCATGGTATTAACCTTCTTCTTTTTTTTTGCTCAGCTAATTGGGATTGAGAAAAATTATTTTACAAAAAATTTTAATAGGAAGTAGAAGCCCAGTACCTTCATAGAGCTTAAGTTTAAGCTGATGATTATGAAGCAATAATAATATATTAACTACTCCATGCTGCATTAATTTTATGACGTAAGACTTTTTCTAAAACAACTTATGTGTTTAGCTCAGTGTTGGATTTGCTCCATAATAACTCATGTATTCTTACAAAGCCCATTTATCCGAAAACTTGAGATATTCACCGGCTATCAATACACCCATTAATGAATTATTGGCTCTAATACCATTCATTGGGAGCGCGTAGTAAACACTTGTTGGGAGCGCATAGTAGAAAGTTCGATACCTTTACTAGGAGATCACTAAAGAGAACCCAAATCCTAATAATTTATGATCCCGTTAGGATATATTAACTGACCTACATTACACTGATTCTTCATGTGAAACTCTTTCAATATAATTCACACGCGCATCTCAATGAAAACTTATTGTGTAGTGGTCGTAGTTATTGAATTGCTAGGAGTAGATTTGATTTGTTTTGTCAATTATGAATTAGAATGTCTGCTTACGAAAAAAAAAAAAAAGGAAATTGTTTATGAGTTAGATTTCATATAGTTAAAAAATATACAAGAGCAAGGAGTGTGAGAAAAGTGTCAATAAATTGCTAAAGTTAATTGGAAGAGACTAAAACTTCCTTGTGGGGCTGCATTTCGTTATTCGGAGTGCAATAAAAATAAGATAAAGTGGGATTAAAAATCATTCGAATGGTGAATAATCTCATCATACATTTGATGCACCGGGATAGAATGCTCAAGCCCATTCTGATATGCAACAAATTCACCAAAACCTTGATTATTGAACATCTCTTTGATCTCGTCGCACCTTGTGATCTTTTACCTTTGTCCGAAACACCAAACCAGCCTTAATTTGGTCACGCTCATGTGTTATGCTGATCTTGCCGCCTACATCGGAAGGTAGTATCACGAAGCAGCGGTGTAGCATTTTCCTAGTTCGATGATCACCAATGCCATCCTTATCATTTGGTTTAAAAGAAGAGTGATTATGCTAACGCGGCCATGCAATATCTAGACATATACGAAAAATATCTCATTCCTAGTGACATTTCCTTATCAAAATTATATCAATATGTGCTTAACCCCCGAATATAACTATGATAAAATTTATCCTAGCGCTCGTATGTATTTGTAACCACTTTTATTTACCTTACTTACCAATCCTTTTTCTAAGATTAAGTCGAGAACTAATTTGCATCACTAACTTCATTACCAACAAATTTTTGATTTTGTGTACCTTTTTTCATCAACGCCTTAGACTTCTCAACTACTATAGGACATTACCAGCCGTTATTTTTGGGACTTACCAACTTCTTTTTTTTGTAGTATGCAACTAGAAAAGTTGGTAAAATAAAAAGAAATCAAATAAATGTTGATAACTATCTCAAATGAGAATTGGTAACACTGGACCAGTCGATACACCATTTAGATCCAAGTTAGCAATTTCATATAAGAATTGGTAATTTTAAGGGCATATTTGAGAAAACTTAATTAAAGTCGGTAAAAGATAGGAATAGTTGTTTATTAAAAGAAAAAAAATGAACTTGGTAATTACTTAAAGGGGTTGATAACTAAGTGATTATTAAGAAATCCAAATACAAGTATATATATGATAAGAAAATTTGGCAATTTAACTAAAAACCAAATAAACATTACTATTTACTCAAATGAGAGTGGGTAAATCTATACTATACGGTAATTTAATGAGAGAAAAGTTGGTAAGTCATGTTAATTTAGGTTAGTAATCACTAAAGTAAATGTAAAATTGGTTGCAAACCAACAAAAATAAAAATTGGTAACTCAATACAAAAGTTGATAAAATTAAAAAACATTAATATCATGAAAATCCAAAACCTGTACATTTCTGATAAATTAACTCCAAATTGATTTTTTGACTATCAAAAACCCCAAATTAGTATACCTGTGCCACAAACTAATTTTTTTACTATTAAAAACCCCAAACTGGTACATTTACGACAAATTTACCCTCTATTAGTTTCCGTTAAATTGAATTAATATACGAAAAATCACAAACTGGTACATATGTGACAAATAAAGGGTAAAATTCCAAACCCCTGTCAACTACCACGTGTCATCCAATTCAATAATTTGATAGTAAAATTCAATAGAGACTAACGGAGAGTATTTGTCACAGACGTACTAGTTTGGAATTTTTTCGTGGTATTATTCCAATTAAAAAAATAATTAAAACTTTGGTTAGTAGTGTTAATGAATATTTGTGTTCCAAAATTAGTTGGTTATTTAATACAACAAAACTTGGTAAGTCACTCCAAAATAGGTTGATAATTTCGTAGTAAGAGTTAGTAAATCCGAATAATCCATGTACAAATAAAAGTAAGTTAGTACAAAAGTGGGCAATTTGAAAACTATAGAAAAAAAATTAGAGATAAGTGCATTGAAAGTTCTAAAACTTGTCACGAAAGTGTAATTGAGTTTTAAAACTTATAAAAAGTGCAATCAAGTCCTAAAACTTATCAAATTGGTACAATCAAGTCCTTCTGTTAACTCAGTCCAATTTGGCTAACGAAAAATGCTGACACGACTTTTTTTTTATTGTTTTCTCTCTCCTACATGAACAAGAAGGACAAGACTAAAACAACATCGTTTTGATCTGCATATTATTTAATTTAAATTAAATTAAAAATGATTTAATTTAAATAAATAAAGAGACGAAGGAAGTCATAACGGCGAGGGCTTGGCCCTTGCCACTGCCGCACCACCAGCGCTGAGAAGGGTCGGCGATGGTGGGGGATGGCTAGCCATAGGTCAGCGAGGGTCACTGGCCCCAACCAGTGGCCAACGACCTTGTGCCCGGCGACCTTCGCCAATCGCAAGCGTCGATTGGCCCTCTCCCAAATCGAGCAAAGGTTGCCGGCCTTGGGTCAGACTTGGGGGAGGGCCAACGACCCTCCGCGACCCATGGCCAACCATCCCTCACCATAGCTGGCCTTTCCCAACGATCTTTTTAACATTTAAATCAACTTATCTTTTTGTATAGTTTAAACAAAATTTCTAGTAAAAAATCAAATTTAGATTAAAACGACATCGCTTTAGCAACGTCAATGTCACATAAAAGAGAGAAAACAATAAATAAAAAAAAGTGACGTCAGCATTTTCCGTTAGCCAAATTGGACGGAGTTAGCGAAATGACTTGATTGTACCGATTTGACAAGTTTTAGGATTTATATTACACTTTTTGTAAGTTTTAGGACTCAATTAGACTTTCATGATAAGTTTTTTAGGACTTCTAGTGCATTTATCCTAAAAAATTAAAATGTCTACCACACTTTCGCCGAACCGAACAATCTACACATATACATTCGGTTTTGGAATTTTGTCCAACCATCCATAATATATACATACATTCTTCAATCATGATTATATGTCCAAAATGTACCTAATCTCCTCGTACTATGCATTACGAAACCAAGAGAGAAACAAAGCGTCTCTCGCCGGAGGTGCTCGCGATCGATCGTTCAATTTTCACGCTCCGACAAACGGAGTCGCCACCGACGATCTCTACGACCTACCTACTGATCCATAAGCTCAGTAAAGGGCAGTGATCTTTCCGCCGTGGGCTCTCGCTGCACTACCAAAACCGAGAACCTGAAATCGGAAGTGGCGAGCAGGTCACCGATGACTCCCAACTCGGGGTACTCGCTCCACTCCGTCAAGCCCGAGATGAGCGGCGACGACGGGTCGTGGTGCTTGCCCACTATCAACAGGTCGACCGCGGTCTCGACCGAGCGGATCGCCTGGATGGTGCCGACCCCGTCTCTTGTCATTTCCTCGACGCACTTCACCTTCCTATTGTTGCCCACCTTGGCCCGGAAGTCACCCATCGCTTCTTTGTCAAACTGGCTCTCGCCCTCGTTCTCGTGCTCTCTACTCTTGACCCAAACTATGGTGAGGCTGACCCACGGGTGGTCGGCCATTCGCAGGCTGTAGGTGAGCGCCTCCCGGTCGTCTGCGCCCCCCAAGAAGAGCACGAAAACTCGGTACGGCGTGGCCTCGCCGGCCGCCGCGTGCGGGGCGCTCGCCAGCGGGCCCCGATCGATGAGGACCCCAATGGAGCAGGGCGCCTTGCCCATCACATTCATGTTCACGTTGCGGAGGGCGCGGTTGGTGGACCCGACGGACCCGTCGATGGCCCACGTCCTGTGGAAGGGCACGATGATGAGATGGGTCCGCTTGTCGAGCGCGAGGGCGCACACGTCGTCGTGCATGCTCTCGTAGGGCGAGATGGCGGTGAAGTGCTGCACCACGGCGCTCCCATGGTTGCGCTGCGCGTAGTTGGTGAACGCGTTGACGACGTGGTCGGACCCGGACGCCTTGGAGGCGGCCTTGTCGAGGTGGTGGTGGGGGACGAGGACGGAGGCGCACCGGCCCCTGAGCTCCTTGAGGTGGAGGACGAAGACGGAGATGGGGCTGTGAGGGGCGGGGTTGGAGGCTTCGAGGAGATTCATGACGGTGGGGACACTGTCTTCGTTGTGGATGCAAACGAGGATCTGGACCTTGACGCCTTCCTTCGATTGCGGGAGGGTTCTTCGTCCATTGATCGTGTATTTGCTGGATGGATCATATAAATAAGCGACGATGGGCCTCACCAACGTAGTCACGATCACCATGGTGAGCACCAGCTGAGCGTAGACTTGTTGATCTATGATCTGGACATGCAAGTTCAGATGGATTTCATGAGCAACATATCGGACCATGCATGCCCAATTCAAATGTAATCGATACGGTGATGAACATGCGTATGTCAACCTCAAGAAATGCACTGTTCTTTCCATGTTCTTCTCGAAGGAATTACCTTTCTGTCATACCACATGACATAAATAGCGACCTCAATGATGCCTTTGCAGCACATGATGAGGCTGAGAGGGACCGCGTCCCAGAACGGCGTGCCGCAGCCGATGGCGGTCACGAGCGTCCCTGAGAACTTCCCCACGTAGCCCATCATTATTATCACCTGCGTGTACCCGGATGACGCCGCGACCACGCTCGATATGTCCGTCCGCACCCCGCTCACGGCCAGGAACATTGGCACCAGCAGGCTGTTCGAGACTGTCTCTAGCTTCTGGACCAAGGTCGTCCCCAAGGGCGGTCCGTGCGGCAAAGCCAAGCCCATCAAGAATGCTCCGAAGCCGGAGTGCTGGCCCACGGTCTCCGACAGCAGCGCACACCCCAGCAAGATCACCATAATCTCAAAGAAATGGACCTCCTCCTCTTTTCCATCCTGTGCGTGGCGGTGGTTTTGGACCTGATATGTTCGTCGGAGTAGACATTGTTATCCTCAAAACTTATACTGCTCGACATAAATTCGCCGTTTGAATTTAACTAGTGACTGCATATTGACATGCCTTACCTCTGCGCATTGGATTGACCACTTCGTCACGGGGCGAACGATGAAGACGATGAGAGAGATGAACATGAGTGTGCTGAATATTGACCACAGTGACTCTGACTTGGAGTGCCGGAAGGCCACGCCGGCAGCATTCGACAGCAGAGACAAGGCCCACGTCCACGAGTCACACACCAGCGACACGTGCGCGGCGAACCGTCCGAGGTCCGAGTTGAGGATCCGAAGGTCAGTGAGGAGCGACGTGATGACGGGGAAAGAGGAGAGGGAGTTGACGATGGCGATGTAGGGGACAGAGTACCTCAACGAGCCGTCCAAGTCGACCAAGCCCTTGAGGGCAAAGTAGGAGAGATAGGCGACCGCGTAAGGCGAGAGGAAGCACATGGTCCCGATCAGGAGCTCTCTCTTCCTGGCCCTCCGCAGGATGCCGGTGTCAATTTGCACGCCGATCGTGAAGAGGTGGATCAGGAACCCTAGTTCGGAAAACGTCATGAGAATGGTTATGCCTCCCGGAGGGAATACCTCGGCCAGGTATCTGCGGTTGTGGCCTAAGACGGAGGGACCGATTACTATACCTGCCTGGTCGCATCGGATGGAGCCATGTTTAGGAATTGGCATTAGAAATATTGAAGGAGCACGCTCCTTATACACCATTAGTCCGTTCCTTAATTTTTTTTTTTGAGATTTTAGGGTAAATAATCTATCTAACACGATATCAGAGCATACATTGTAATTCGCATCCTAGCATCCCTCTCATATTCCTTCCATCTAAGTACTTCTTATTCTTATTATTCCGTTGATTTCCTAAATCGCGTAATTTGTTTGATGGTAAATGAATAGAAAGAAAAAAAGAGAGAGGAAAATTAGGCGGTAAATGAATGAATTACCAGAATGTAGGCGATGGTGAGACTCGGACGGAGAGGTTTGAGGAAGAGGAAGAGAATCCGGGCAGCGAAGAAGACCAAGATGATCTGGAACATCAGGACGGGCATGGCGGAGTTGAATGGATTGGAGTACCAGACCCCCTGCGAGTTAACTATGTTGTCCGTCCGTTGGCAGACGAGGATCTCGGTCTGGAATGGACCCGACACCGACCCTATTGTCGCATCCTTGCTTTGCCAATGCTTCATTCCCTCCATTTCCAGCGAGATCCAGGATCACACAAGCTCAATTCGCTCGCGTCCGAGAAGAAGAAGAAGAAGAAGCAAACCAGAAAGACTAGCTATGTTGATGGTGGAGAGAGAGAGAGAGAGAGAGAGAGAGAGAGAGAGAGAGAGAGAGAGAGAGAGAGAGGCGCATTTAGTTGGGTTCGGAGGACGAAAATGGTGTGGCTGAATGGGTGTCCTTCCGTCATTGTAGGGACGTCTTCTTCGAATCTGGTTCGCTTGTGCACGACGGAGGCTAGGAGTTTGTACTATTGGGGTCGACAACGGTGGATCTTTTGTTAGCGGCATGCAAAATTGCGTTCGTGATCCTAACTCCTACGGTTTAGTGTAATTGCAGTTTAGCATTCGGATTGTCGAAAGGTGGAACTTGCCCGACGCACAAGGATATGACGAGACGATCAAAGCTGATATCTTTGACATCTCCAAAATATACCAAGTTATTCGATAAAGTACTAGTAAACACGCGACAATAAGAAATCGGCAGTCAAAATGAAGCGAAATGGGTTCGTATTATGAATGGTGCATACATATTGGTGAACTACACAATGTATTTTGAGGTAGTGAAGAGGAATTATTAATGGCAGGCGTGACGATGACGACCGTCTCGCGCAGAGACCCACCGCGTCTTTGCCCGGAGAAGGTGGCCGCAGGTTGCTGCGGCCAGGGCAGGGAGAGAGAGAGAGAGCGAGAGAGAAGGACTAACATGTCAATGCATGTCCAAAGTTGTAATAGCGTCATCGTTTGATCCGAAACTCGTAATTCAAAAGAGCTAACACATTTGTTAAATGGAGGAAAAGCAAAAAGAAAAAGCGAGCATGATATCGCAGTAAGTCATCTGTTGAATTATATTGTAGTCAGGGATTGAAGAATCAAACAGCGAAATGCTTCCTCTGGAAACAAACTTTCTGCTTAAACAGGCACGTATGAAGCACCGCCCTCCATATCAGGTTAATAATTCAAGAACTTCCGGATGCTAAAGAAAGGATCAAAGGATCTTCAGGACTCCTCGAGAAATGTCCTGATGACATTAGCTGTAATATACAAGGTTATACATCATCTGACAATCTTAGGAATGAGACCCTTTCAGAGATGGGTATCGACATCTTAACAACATGCTAGGGAATTCAGCATTGTCTGAGGCATTTAGCTTGACCTTCAATCTACAATGCCATTGGAGCAACTGCAAGGCCGCTCCTTGTCGATCCCACCGCACACGATATAGTTTAGTCGTGTTCATCCGGCAGGATGCTCATGTAACTTTGGTCCGGTCTCTGTGTTCACTTTCCGTGCCCGTAGTGAACTACGGTGAGGAGCGGCTGAGACTCTGAGATCTGCTCATCTCCGAAGACAGGTTGAACGGTTCAGACCCCACGGGCTCCCGCTGCACTACTAAGACGGAGAACTGGAAATCAGAAGTCGCTAGCATGCCGCCGATGACCCCCAATTCCGGGTACTCATTCCACTCGGTCAAACCCGAGATAAGAGGAGACGAGGGATCATGATGCTTGCCCACGATCAACATGTCGATCGCGTCCTCGAACGAGCAGATCACCTGCGTAGTCCCCACCCCATCCATCGCCGTCTCCTCTACGTACTTGACTTTTCTCTTGCCTACAATAGCCCGGAAATCATCTATCAGTTCTTGATCAAGACCGCTTTCCTCTTCATTCAGGTACTTGTCGTTCTTTACCCGGGCTATTGTTAGGTCAACCTTCGGATGCTCGACCATGCGCATACAATAAGCGAGTGCCTCACGATCGTCCGCACCACCCAAGAAGAGCAATACTATCTGATACGGCGCCGACTCATTCATCAGCATGTGCTGGCTGCTTGTCAAGGGACCCCGGTCGATGAGGATTCCGACGGAGCAAGGCGCCTTGTTCATCACGTTCTTGTTCATTTTCCGGATTGCGTGCTTGGTTGACCCCATGGACCCGTCGATGGCCCACATCTTGTGGAAGGGCACTATGACAAGGTTGGTCCTCTTGTCTGAGGCGAGCGTGCAGATGTCGTTGTGCATGCTCGTGTAGGGCGAGATGGCAGTGAAGTGCTGCACCACGACGCTCCCGCAGTTGTGCTCCTCGTAGTACTGGAACACGTTGACGATGTGGTCGTAGCTGGTCGCCTTGGAGGCGGCCTTGTGGAGGTGGTGATGGGGAACGAGCACGGAGGTGGAGCGGCCCTGGAGCTCTTGCAGGTGCAAGACGAAGACGGCGATAGGGCTGTGGGGAGTGGGGTGGGAGGCTTCGAGGAGGTTCATGATGGTGGGGACATGATCTTCATCGTGGAGACACACTAGGAATTGCATCTTGACCCCTTCCTTCCATTCTTGCAGGGTTTTTCTTCCCTGGACCAAATATCTCCTGGATGGATCATACAGGTAGGCAATGATGGGTCTTGCCAATGTAGTCGCAATTAGCATAGTGAGGAGTAGTTGAGTGTAAACCTGAGCAGGTACGATCTGGGACATACAAATTGACATTGAATAGATAGATCAATTCCTCAACGTGATGAATACCAAAAGCGATTGTCCTGATGACATTAGCAGTTGTCCTATGACATTAGCAGATATATGTAGGGTTCAAGGATTCATTTTGCTACAAGAGCTGTGTAAATTTTTTGATTACACGAATCGTCTACATCACTTATGGAGTTGTACTGCTATAGTTATAAGAATTAACCAGCTGTCGAAATCAACGGTACTGAAGATGGCTTGTGTAACTAAAAGTTTGCGCAGCCAGTCATCCGTATGAAAATCCGTTTTTCAAAATGCATGTAGTACTGAAGAGTACCTTCCTATCGTACCACACGACGTAAATGGCGATCTCGATGATGCCTTTGCAGCACATGATGAGGCTCAGAGGGATTGCATCCCAGAATGGCATGCCGCAGAAGATGGCAGACAAGAGTGTCCCGCAGAACTTGCCGACGTAACCCATCAATATGATAAGCTCCGTGAAAACCGACCATGTTCCACCCTTGTCTCCTAAATGCACTCGCAACCCGCTCGTTGCCATGAAAGCTGGCACCAGCAGCACGCTGGAGATGGTCTCCAGCTTCTGCACCAAGGTTTCCCCCAGGGGCGGCCTGTCCGGAATTGCCAAGCCCATCAAAAAGGCCCCGAAGCCCGAGTGTTGGCCGAGAATCTCCGACAATAGCCCACAACACAACAGGATAATCATTAACCCGTAGAATTGCACCTCCTCCTCTTCCCCTTCCTGCTTGTAAGGGTGTCAAGTTTTTACGCTAATTGACATGTTAATGAGAACGGAAATTCATATCTTTGAAAATGACATCGTTAATCAATATTCTGGCACATTGAACAGAACTTATAATGTTCAAATTCATACTCAGTGATTAGAAACGTGACCACAAAATGACATGCCTACCTTTGCAAATTTGTTTGACCACCTCAACAAGGGGCGGACGATGAAGGCGATGACCACGACGAACGCGACCGTGAAAACCACTGACCACACGGAATCCATCTTGGAGCTCTTGAAGGCCAAGTTGATGGTATTGATCATCAACGACATGCTCCACGACCACATGTCGCTCACCAGCGACGCATGCGTGGCCATCCGGCCGACCTCCGAGTTCAAGATCCGCAGGTCGGCCAGGAGCGAGGTGATGACGGGGAAGGTGGAGATCGAGTTGACGACGATGATGAAAGGCATGGACTGCTTCAGGGTGGCATCCAAGTTGCCGAAGCTGTTGAGCATGGAGAAGGTGAGGAAGCCTAAGGCATAAGGCAAGAGGAAGCACATGGACCCGATGAAGGCAGCACTCTTCCCGGTCTTGGTTATCATGTCGGTGCTGATTTGTGAGCCCAGGGTGAAGAGGTGGATCATGAACCCTACATCTGCTAATGTCATCAGGACAACTATGCTGCCTGGCGGGAACACCTTGGCAAAGTACGCCTTGTTGCGACCTAAAACGGCCGGACCCATAATTATGCCTGCCTGGTTGCATCGAAGAGAACTATTAGAAATAAGATCTTTAATTCTATCCATCATGGACGAAGCAGGCGTTTCCACATACAATGTCAAGATCCGTTCCACACATGTAGCTGAGGATTATGTACAATAAGACAACTGCAAACCCACGATGCGTTGCGTCAATCTATTACGTTGGTTGCATATGCAATAATTTATTTGTTCCTAAGATTCACCGTATATCGGGGAGGGAGACTACCAGAATGTAACCCAATAAGAGATTCATGCGAAGAGGTTTGAGGAAGAAAAGGATGATCCGGGTGGTGAAGATGATCAAGATGATCTGGAACATGAGGACGGGAAAGGCAGAGTCGAACGGGTCGGAGAACCAGATGCCCTGTGAAGAAATCATATGGCCCATCCGCTGACACACCAGGTACTCGGGCTGGTACGGGCCTGGCACCGTCCCTATCGTCGTCGCCGCCCTCTCAAGCTCCTTGGTTTCCGCCATTTTCGAGCAAGATCGCTACAAGATGGATCTGTTTGCATAAGAAAATGAGAAGAAGACTACCAAAAGGACCATGAAAAACTTCATGAGAGAGAGAGAGAGAGAGAGAGAGAGAGAGAGAGAGAGAGAGAGAGAGAGAGAGAGAGAGCGCTTGAACGTGCTTGTTGCTGTCTTGGGAGGACGAAAAGGTATGAATAAAACGAGTGGGCATAAATTATTCCGTTATGGTAGGGACTGTCTTCTTAAATTAGTTCTCCAAGGCGTGAGCAAGAGCAGAAGGCACGCTTCCTTGAGCAACAAGTATGTGATTATAGACGTCCTTTTATCCCATACATATTTATGTACGTGCAAATAATAACATGGATGTAGCCATGATACGAGAGAGTTGAGGAGGAAAAATCATTTTTACAGACATAAATTTTCCATGCACCTCTATGATATACTTTTTAAAGTAGTTCTGAACATGATGTGGTCGTCTCGATGTGCTTCTATGAGTTTGGACAACTTTCACTTGTTCAAGCGATTCTTTGCATGCCTTTCCCTTTGCTTGGGGATTTTAAGTCAGGACAGATCTTGTAGGGCAGTGTTGGGGACCGCGTTCTCATCGCACCGCACCATCTTGTAATAGAAAGATCATAGCAGCCTTTGGCCCTTAAACAGAATCATGCCATCTTCTAACGCAGATTCCACAGGTAAGAAGTTTTTCATTGTCACCGCTCGCAAGTGGTGGAGGGATCTATTGCTCGGGGAGCCGAGGAGACCAATCTTTCTGTCCGTATAAAATGCTAACATTCTAGAATGTAATAGTGTTTTATCTGTCTTTTCAATGAAAGAGGTTGCCACAGTAGAGCACTGCAGCAACAATGACGACGGGAAAGCAACGTCGATACCCGAAATTTTGAAGCTCAATCGGAGTGACAACTACCAGACAAAGGATCAAACATAGTCAAGCGAGAAGTCTGGGAGTATAAGCATCAAGAATGAAAAGTTTCCTCCGCAAATGAAACATTCATAGTGTGCAAGCATCAAGCATGACGTTCATCGTGTTCCTCCCACAGACAACAAAGGCATACACTTCAACAAGGAGAAGCTAAATAAAATTATCAAGCATCCTAAAGACTCTTCGACAAATGCAGCTTCCACCCTTTCGGATCCATTTCCACCTGTCCAAGCAGATCAACAGCTTCAGCATACCCTTTACCCGTTAGAACGTGTTATTGTTTTCTTCATGTAGAGTGATATGAAATGTTCTCACAGATTTTGCTTCTTTCTGCTTTTTATTCTCACTTAAAGTACAGTATACCAATTCTCTGATCATAGTGAAAAGAAAAGGGTAATTAGTGCTGGTAATTTTTATCGAATCCACATTGATGCGCAAGCTGTATATGCAATATATTGTGAGGCTCTAATTGTGAGGCTCTAAATAGAAACTGTCCTCATTCCATTACTGTCTTCTTCTTCCTGGCTAACTTAGCACATTCAGAGAGAGAAACAAGAAAGGAAGTGAGAGGCTCTGGCATCGCTCTTTGCGAATGACAGTGACATATGTAAACAATGAGTCACATAAAAGTTGACAAACCACGAGACAACTGATAATAAGAGGGGGGAAACAATACCTGACACGCTTTGTCTCTCCACTGAAAGACACATCCGCGGGCTTTAATGTAACTGATAAGAGACTCAGGAAATGAGGATTTAAAGGATGCATGAAGCTTAACTTTCATTAGACATCTACAAGCCAGCAGAGCAGCCGCGAGACCGCTTTGTGTCAATCCTGCCACATGCAAGATAGTCATGTTCTGCAGGCAATTGATGCTGGCCAGTGCTAGGAGCCCTACGTCAGTGACCGAGCAATATGACAAATTTATCTGTGAAATGATGAATCAATGAATCCTATCAGTACACCACAGGCATCAACATTGGCTGCTTTTCAAATAAGAGGAAACAAAAAACATGAGTACCTGTCTGAGATTTGGGGAAAATTGGGCCAGTGAAAGCATTCCATTATCATTGATATTATAACACTTCTTTATGTCAAGGAGGGTAAGACGCCTGCATGCTCTAGCAATAGCTGACAGACCAATTGATGAGACATAAGGACATCCTCGAATTTCAAGAGCTTTTAGCCTCGGACAATTAGACAATGATATCAGTGCGATGTCTGTGACATTTTCATTGTAAGCCATGTTAATCATTTCAAGTGCTGGACAACCAATAGCGATTTTGGCAATGCCAGCATCAGTTATTCCCATAGACCTAATAAAGAAAATTCGATGAGAATAAATCCAGAAAATGACATAGCATTATATAAAAAAAATAGCTCTCCTAGATAGAAAAATTCTAGCAGCCTTATTTCCGTTTGCTAAGTTCAAATTGTAGTTTGTGTCTGTTAAGTTCAAATTATGAGTATCACAAGTTCATAATTTTTCCTTGACACGATAAACCAAGTTACTGAGTCATTATAAAGGAACATATGTGAGATTTGTACTTTCCTACTCATAGTTGGCAGGTGCAACATGAGCATAATGGAATTTCATTCTTTACAGCATACTATCTATAAGTAAAGGGAGGAAATTTGACGACATCTTCACTATGTTCTCTCTCTTTGAGATCCAATTTTTCCAGTTCCTCCCTTTCGTCAAGATTATTTTCTCCCTCTTCATTTCATTGGATAGGTGATAAACTCAAGCAAGTGAATAGCAACGAATCAATGCGAGTGAAATGACAAAGCACCCACGTCTGCATTGTAGTTCATACAACTGTATAAAATTATCAATTGCTTACATAATGTATGCTGTACAAACCTGTAAAGATCAAGCTCTGTAAGATTCAAGCAGCTTCTTCCAATATGTTTAAGTCCATCATCAGTGATCTTCGAGCAAACCCCCAGTTTTAAAGATCTAAGATTGGAGCATCTTGATATGGACATTAGCACTGCAAGAATCGCGAAATGACATTAGCACTGCAAGAATCGTGAAATGTCAGGCTTTTGCTCTGACTGAAGTAAATATGCATAGAAGGATCTAGTCCAGTAGAAAACCTTCGTCATCGATGTTGTTATCTGTAAGATCAAGTTCCTCCAAATTTTGACAGCGCCGACCAATCAAGAGATATGCATCTCTTGATACCAGGGTACATAATTCCATCCTGAGAGAGCAGAGGAAGGAGCACGAACTTGTTATGCTATTTATCGAGGCATATGTTATCTTTCGGCAGCATGTGATGTCTAGCTTCCTCAATTCTCTTTGTGTCTGCCCAAGGAAGGAGAGACAATCGTCTGTTACCCCCAGGCACTTGCTTAAGCTTAGCTCCTTCAGGCACGTGGTGCAGTTCACCATTGCTTTCATCCCAGAACATGTAACCATACAACCATCTAGTCGAACCACTTGCAAACCCGAAAACTTGTGCAGACTCTTTCCTAGGTCAGCAGTCACCTGAACGAGCATGAAGAATAAGTGTGAACCAAAAAGAAGCTAGACATCACATGACCCAAAAAAAAAGAATACGACACGATAGCCATGAGGCTCTCAGAACTTACAGGAGAACCATAGGATAAGATAAGCTGCTGCAGACACAGAGCTTCGCTCGTCAAGGAAGACAAACCTACATGACTCACATTCTGGCAGTTTGACAGATTAAGTACCTGTGCAAATGCCAATTTTCAAGAATAGTTAGTTGGACATAGAAAAGCTAGATCTTTTTATACGCCAGCTGTCCAACTATTCACATAGTTCTTTGCGCTAACGTGATTAGAGACAACTTTGAATCCACATAGATAGAAATAGCATTCTTCAGAGGAAATATAGCAGCTTGTACAAACTTCGGAAACCACGAGCATACCTTCAGCGATGGGCAACTCCCTTTGAGGGTGGCAAGTCCGTCATCATGTATACCAGGACATCCTTCGAGAATCAACTCTTCAAGATTTCGTAGTTTCAAGACAGGCTGGAGAGACTTATCTGTGATCTAATTTCCCAAAAAGAAAGCAATACATGACTAGCGGACCCGACAAAATTCATTTCAGTAAAAGTTGAATCCGAAGAAGAAACGACCACCACTAGATAAACAGTCAACACACCCGCGGCCAAATTTGGCAAGGCTAAGATGGAACAGCTATAAGCAAGGCAATTAAGTAGAAGTCCACGCCAAAATGAACCTGCAAACACAGTCAATCCAGGTCCATCGTGGAAGCTCTTTCTACGGTTTGCTAATTTCTATTTTAGAACCGGTTTGACCGCAATAACCAACAGTTCTTTCCAACTAGTCAATCGACCAATGAAGAAGCCAGCGCTACAGATGTTCAAATATTTACGCACTGCAAGACGGTAGAAGAAAAACATTCCACAAGCGGGTTCCATCTCCGTACAAATGTCTACATGATTAGTCGCCCGAAATTGGAAATGTTACCGGTCTATATGCTGGCGGTATCACGGCAATGTAGCCAAAAATTAAACGCCCCTCAGACAGGACATCAATGTATTAACAGAAGAACATCCCTAGCATTGTCAGCTGCGGAGAAGAAGCGTTTACCGGCAAGTAAGATAGATCCAAACTCCGGATGTCCGTGCACTTCATCGCGATCAACCCGACTCCCAGATCGCTCACCCGCAAACACCACTTCAAGCAGAGCAAGGTCAGGTTCCTGCACCCGACCGCGATGCACCCGACCCCCATGTCCGTGATCAGCTTGCACCTCCCCATCCTCAGCCTCTCCAGGTTCCTGGCCTCGGCGATCGCCGCGGCCGCCGCGTCCGTCAGCTCCGTCGCGTTCGACACGTCGATCTCGACCAGGCCGGCGCAATTCGCGGTCAGGCTCGACAGCCCCGCGTGGCCGAAGAACCTGGACCGGGAGAGATCCACGGATCTGAGGGTGGAGCTCCAGGAGCGAGCGAGCGAGGCCAGCGTCCCGTCGTCGACGCGGGGGCAGAGCGAGAGGTCGAGCCGCGAGACGAAGGGGTAGCGGCGGGGGACCGAAGGGAGGAGGTCGGAGGACAGGGGCCTGAGGGACCTGCGGTGGCGCGACTCGGCGGAGAGGAAGGACCTGCAGGCGAGGGAGAAGGACTTGCGGGCAAGAGGGTCGTCGTCCCCGAGGCGGTCGAGGATGAGGTGGATGATCTCTTCGGTGAGGCCATCGAAGGGGTTGCTGGGTTGGTCCCGGGGGGCGGCGGCGGCGGCGGCGCCATCTCCGCCGTCTTCTTCTTCTTCCTCCTCCATGCTCTTCTTCAGCTTCTTCATCTTGCTGCAGCGAACGCAAGTAACCGCAAATGGGTGGCTCTCCCTCCTCCTCCTCCCCGAGTCTTCCGGAACCAGCAAACGCTTCGGCCTTCAGTTACTCACACGTCCCCCCCCCCACGAAGAAGAAGGCGAAGTGGACTGTACGTGCCCTGCGCACGGTTTGCAGCATCAGAAAGTTTCTTGGTCGGATGCAGAGCCTGCCATGGAGCTTCTTCCGCACGCATCATTCAAATTCATGGTGATGAACATGGCAGAGCATCTGGGAAATCCCATGCTATTCAAAGAAGGACAAGAAACGGAGAATTTTCGAGCTCGAACTTGGGGGAGGAAGTATGTTCTACTTCACGGTCGGATCAGAAGTGTTCTAATATGCTGACGCGCGAGTACCGTAATTGAAACAAGACATCAAAGACAACACATCCTAATATAATATTGTTTATAAGAAATTTTACCGTGGTACGCTAAGGATACCTCGGCGTACCACGTCGTATCGGCTTTCCACGTAACCTTTTCGGTGACTTTGGAACTGCGTGATCGGGGCCCCCCTCGGGGACCACAGGTAGGAACCCGACACGCCGGCGACTCGATGATTCCCGTGCGCGCGCATTTGTCTGACGGTCTCGGGAACTAATTAAGCCTTAATAATGTTTAACCCGTGTCCGAAGAGCCATTGATTGGTAGAACCACCGGTTAACCAAAGCTCGTTTTGTGATTGTATCGGAGGCTCGTAAGCTACTTTTTAATATAGTTTCTTCCTTCTTTTTGACCCAAAAAGATATATATTTTTCTTCCTTTGATTTTTTCTTTTTATATTTTTGGAGGATAGTGAAATAGGTGAGGGGCGAATCAGGAGGAGAGATCAGCAGACAGCGACGTCATGGGCAAATTAAACGAATTTTCCTTATGTTTTTTTTTTGCGGGGATTTTTCCTAAATAAGGAAATAACGGGAGTCGCGTTGGGAATTGGAACAGGGGTTATGTGGTGAAGTGAGGATTTGGGGAAGGAGGGACAGGCTCTCGCAAGTGCACATGGGGGTACGGCACCATCTTTTGATTGATTGATGTGGACCCCCACGCGGGCCACCCCCACCCACCATGTGACCTCAGCCAACTCATCATCGTCCTCGTCCACGTCATCTCCCCGCGGCATTTCTCTCGCCGCGCTGAAAATAAGGTATTCTGCATGACGGATACATGATATGATCATATAATAAGAAGCGAAATATTTGGAAAGGGTGTCGAGGAGGATGGAATCCCGAATGTGCCGATAACGATAATGGACCGGTTACACCACCTCGTCATCGTCGCGTGGGGTAGTATCGAGCGTGACATGCCTTCTCTCGTGGGGAGGCTCATCCATTTTTGATAGAAACGGGGGAGCGCACATTGAAACCGAACATGTTATGAATTTATAGAAAGGGTTTTTTTTATTTATTTAAATAATTGAGTTTAACGGGACTAGGATGAAAAACAAGTCGAAACAGGGTGAGCTTACATTGTTTGATCAATCTCGTACGATTTTAAGTCACATGGCACGCTCCAGTGTGAGCTTTACTTGGTAAAATTTGCTATGGGTGGTCATTTTAGCAAATCTTCAATCCTACGTCTCTAGTTCTTATGATAATCACTAATCAATGTACAAGAAATGATAAAATTATGCTTATTTTGGTAATAAATGTTGAAATGTAATTATTTAAATATATACATATAGAGACAGAGAGAGAGAGATTTTATTGAGGATCATGACGTGATATTGAAAAGAATTGATTAAAAAAAGTTATGTTTAAATATTTTCGTGCACGATAAAATGATACAAGCAATTACTTTTAGGAAAATGTTATTCCAATCATGTATTTTTTGCGAAACAAACGAACCCTTAATTTATAAGGGTATGTCCCCACCTTTTTTTGAGCTCTAACTTGAGTTACGAGGGTATAACAGATTTTATCTTTCTAATAAAGAAAGAGAGACAAGCCTTGGTGTATCCGCTAAAGAGTGATTCAACATAGATTCTACATCTCCGACCGGCATTAATTTGGAAAATGGTGATTATGAAAAAAAAAATTCATTGACTCGTTTCTCTAAATGATCGAAATCCTAGAAAATGAAGAAAATGTATCTCGTCAACAAAATTCTCGCGAAACAAATGGACCCAAGTCTCGAACCACCTGTATCGCTTATGCTTTATTTAATTAAACTCTGTGGTCTTCATAAAATCTCTTTTAAGACACTCATATTCAAATTTTTTGTGCAACCAATGCCCTCGTTTTCTCCTTTACATTATTATTTCACCTTAATAGACAAATTTATCGACGATCTTGTCGTTTGATATACACTGATAATTTGACAATTTATGTGTTGTTTTTTCCTGAATAACCCGATTATAGAGAGTACGAAGTCAATTTTGTTTTGGTTAAAGTAACATTTCATTCATTTTTACGGATATATAAAGGTAATTTGATTTGCTAAGATATATAAGTCAATGGAATCTAATCTTCAGGTCCTGGTAAGCGAAAGTGGGGCTGAATGTTCGATTTCATCACGTCCAATTTATCAGAATCTGACCTTAATTTTGAGCTCTTCGTTGCAAGATTGGCTTCAATTTTAGCCGACCAAGAAAGTTGGATAGAAGAACATGGAATATGCTCTTGAACTTTAGAACAAACCAATATTTTTTTTTTTATTATTTTATTGAGAAAAGATGGATGTCGTGCCAAAGTACCTTTTGTTTTTTTTTGGTCGGTAAGTGCCAAAATACTTTAGAGGGTTAGCATGTGGGCGACGGCACGATAGTGGTTGGCCCACTAAGTTTAATTAATCATCCATGTCTTGACCAAAAAAACATTAAAATATTTAAATGATATAACATGACAGTGACAGACCCAGAAATAATAAAAAAAACACAAAACCCTTCCATCATAACCTTAAACAATTAAAAATTAATTTTATTATGATTCTGAATTCAAATTTTATCAAAAGCATTTCAGGAGTAAAATTTTAAATGCAACCGAACAATATGGAGGGGCATGTGCATTTAAAACTCCTAGAATGGACAAGGCGAGGTGCGCGAAACTTGGTCCGAACACTATTTGATGGCTCAATCGAAAATGAAAAGGAAAAACCTCCCGCGGAACAAGATTTCGAGGCGTATCGGATCGTGGTTTGCCATTGGAGTCCTTTTTTTATATTGGAAAACTGGAATGGGAGCCTTTGCAATGCACAGGATATGATGACAAAACGAAAATGATCAATTTCCATAACTCTGATGTATTCGTTTCGTGAGAGTTATACTGTATTTTACTAATTAATTTTGAACTCTTCAAAGAATAAAAAATTGAAAACATTATTAATGCATAAACGCCTCTATACGAGTATAACCATTATAAATATGCTCAATAGATTTAATAAAGGTTTGAGATCCAATGGTTGATTAACACAAATTATATTGCCAATGCACATGATTTGACGCAAAAAAAATTGACTAAGGATCGGCCTTGAAATCTCCATAAACATTACTAACAATTACCGGATGATTATACATCGTAAGATTCATCGTGACAGGAGCTTTTGGTCTTGTTATGTAAAGCCATCAACCGTGGATATTTGTGAAAGTATAGCAATTAAATTAGGAAATTGCTTCGACCAAAAAAAGAAATTAGGAAATTGCAATGTTGTCCTATCGGTTAAACAAATGGGCTTCGTATGGCGTTGGAAATTTTTAATACTGCTTTGAATGATAGAATTATGGATGTGAAATTGCTTTTTTAATCAATGAAAAATGAAGTTCCGGGGTTAATGTGCAAATTTGTTTTTGAAAAAAGTGAGTATTGACTTTTCATTTTTCAATAGTGAGTCAAAATTCAAAATTAATATATAAGTGGAAATCCAAATTTTTTTGTACCCAACAAATCCAAAAGAAGAAGAGGAAAACCAAGTCAAACTCTCAAGCATGCCACATCACCACATCCTCGATCAAGCACTTTAATCCAAATTTGTTTTGGATGCAAATGTTGTTATTGTCAAAGCAAACTATATATGAAGTTGAAAAGAAGATTAGAAAATTTTCATGGGTTGGAAATACAGAAGGCCATGGATCTCACAAAGTTGCTTGGGATGTTGTCTGCTCGCCAAAAAAGGAAGGAGGACTAGTGTTGCTTTATCTCAAATTATGGAACAAAGTTTTGCTTGGCCGCATCCTTTGGAACCTCATAAATTGTCCGTCATCTTCCCTATGGAGTAAATGAGTTCACAATGCAAAATGTAGAGGAAGATTATGCAGCTTGAAGTCAAGGGTACTATGACATGGACTTGGCGTCGTATCCTTCAATTAGGACCGGCCTGTAACGACCTGGGTCCCACTCGCAAGATATTGTCCGCTTTGGACACTAAGTCTTTACGGTTTTGTTCCTCCGAGAGTAGCCCATACTACCCCCAGAAAAGGCCTCTTGCAAGTTAAGGCTTCCCAAGCTTTTATAAGCAAGCCCAAGGCTCCTTCCCTAGGCGATGTGGGACAGGAGACATGCCCCATTCGCCATCCTAGAAGCCTGCCAGGAGCCGCTCCTTGTTCAGGTCCTCAGACCCCGGCGACCACTCCCCGCCCTCATCGGACTGGGTTGTCACACTTTAGCTTCAGCCATATCTAAGCCAATATATTGTTGCCAAGAGATATACAATGAAACCAAGAGGGCGGGACCAACTGTGGAATGGTGCCAGCTGATCTGGAAAGGCAGTATCAGTAAGCACAACTTTATCGGCTGGTTAGCATGCAGGGATAGACTACCCCTAGCAGAGATTGTATCACGTTGGAAGTCTGACGTAGATAGCCATTGTAATTTCTGTCTATTTGATATGGAAAGCAGAGATCATCTATTCTTCCAGTGCACCTAGACTAAAAACATTTGGCGTACTATCCTTGCACAATATGAAATCCTGCGGTATATAGGAGGATGGAAAGAAGAACTCGAATGGATGACAAGTGGTACCAAAGACAAGGATTTGGCAGCTAGACTTCTCAATGTATCTTTCCTAGCGACCATTTATTGTATCTGGATGGAGCGTAATCATAGACGTTTCCAACACAAGTTACATGATGCCCCCATCATCTTAGCTAAAGTTCGTAAATTTGTCAGAGGGCGAGCTTCGTACTACAAAACTTTCAGACATTCTAGGGCAAATGTAATATTGGTTAATATATGGAGACTTTTTTTCGTGATCATAGTCCTCTTTGTAATGCTGGGGTATGCCCCTAAGCTTTTGTACGTCAACTTATGAATGGTACTTACATTTCACATCAATATATATATATATATATATATATATATATATATATATATATCATCTCTTGTTAAAAAAAATCCGATAGTTTTATCAAACATAAATAATAATAATAATAATAACACAAACAGTACTTAAATTTTGGTCCATGAACTTTTAATTTGTTTAATATAGTCCTTGAACCTATTGTTCAATGTGGTCCCTAAAATTTTAGTATATATTCAATATATTCCCTGAACTTGAATTAATGGAATGATTACATTGAACATTTTCATATAATTCAGAATCTAAATTGAACATTTACCAAGGGTTCAAAGATGAGATTGAAAAAATTAAACTATTCAAGGATCACATTGTAGATTGAATTAAAATTCAGGGACTACATTGCATATTGAGCTAAAGTTCAGGGACTATTTGTATCATTTTCTCTAAAAAAAATCTGCAAACTCAAACTTTTGCCTAAAAATTCCAAAATTTTCCATCCTAGCTAGCTAAAAATAAATAATGATTTTATTGAATGATGGGAAATAGTAATTTAAGTCTTACCATAATTATCTGTTATCCAATAAGTCTTTTCTATGTAGATTTTGAATTTAAGCAATTTTCCGTATCCTACAATAATTTAAATCGATTTCCTAAATTGACTCAAGTCATATTTTTCTTTCTACGATTGCAATCTTTTCCAAATTGTGCATATACAAAAGTGTCTACCAATCTCTTTTATATACCACATGCTCCACTTTGGAAATCTTTATTACTATTCTCCTCCTGAAAATCATTTGCATCCATCTCGAACCTAATTATTAAAAATTTGGTAGAAGGAAAATGACTATAAAGAACGCATAATAAGGATGCCTAATCATACTTCCATACCAATAATCAATCTGGCATGATGCCTTCGTTTTCTGAGGGAGGCTCCATCTTCTCAATTCGAACCGATATTTTCTCTCACTATCTGATCCGGGAGTATCTTATTGTATTTATCTACATTTTTTCATTTTTTTCTTGGCTCGTTGCTTATGCTCTTCTTTGCTCGGTGGACATATCTTCCGCTTCCATCCCCTGCTTCAAATCCTCCAAACCCAGAAGTTTGAAAGGACTAAGGAGAAAGACGATGAGTTCGTATTGTATTGAAAGCGATTATACGACTTTTTCGAGTTTTGAAAGCTCTCATATCTTGATCTAGATTTAGTTCTGAGAGTTCCTTAGTAGCATTTCTGTGCTCGTTCAATCTCTCTCGATCTAGATCTAGATTTCGAAACTTGTTGAACCTGTTTTTGGTGTCTCCATACAATGCTGGTAGTGAGGATGCTAAACCTAAGCGTGCAACGTCCACCAGGCAAGCCGTAGCTATTAGAGAAAGACATTTCAGTATGTGCTCATCACTTATGATGATGCGAGATTCGGTGATCAGCCGTCGTTCGTTCTGTTTTGATGCTAAGATAGAACTGTTCTTGTGGGATGATTGTATGCTTATCAAAGCAGTTTGTGCTTTATTATTACTTTGTTGTTTGGGATTTATTTTGTCTTAAACCTCTCCTGTATCACTTTGAGATCTTGAGATATTAATGAAATATTTACTTTCAACCCAAAATGGACAAAATAGATTCTTCCAAGGGGCGTCAATATAATTTTCCAATACACGGAGATTCCACGCAACTTTGCGGGGCCACGAGAATCATTAATCTAGTTTTACCCCTGATTTCATTTGTATTGGGGTCAATCGGCATCTCGAGTCACCTTTTACGCACACGACTAACATCCCATCTTCGATCCACTCAAACCTATGCTATCCATGTTTAGGTCAGATGATTCACGAGGAATTACTTTATATGTTGCTGTAGTCTTGGAAGATAACAAAATTTGAGACCATAATAATTCTTTTGAGTTGAGAAATCAACTTACCGAATCATCCATCATTGAAAGCATCGACTTGTCGATCCTGTTCATAACGCATCTAGCCCACTTTGATTAATCTTGCCTTGAGAAATCTTAGGGTTTTTTAGGCCCACTACGTATTAGAGATATCTAACAATAGGAACATGAAGCCCACCAACTTACCGATAGTTGGGCTTAATTAGTATAATGATATTCATTTTGATGATGATAACCAACTTACCCGTTAATTAAATTTCAATCAATTGAAAATAAAAAACCTTAATTAGTATAATCATATACGTTGTGACGGAATGCTTATTGCTAAGCGATGCTCTAAATTATTAAAATTATAACATACAATTGCATAACGAAGAGAGAAATAGTTCTGTTTTAGTTGAGTTTTTTCTTTTGAATTTCTCTGGTCATTCGGTCTTGCGCTTCATTCGCCAATTATGGATTTTCTTTCTCCATACACAAAATTATTGTGAATTGTTGTTGGGTTATCATTATCTCACCTACACATGTTGGGTTCAAATAGTAATAAATTCTATAGTTTGACCAAAAATAAGTAAACCTAAGATATGAAAAGATATAACATCGTGATTTAACCACTAATTAAGTGACTTAGTCAGTCTCCAAATTAACCGACTCAGCACTGCGCTTAAAACAAGTCAATTGCAAAATCAAGATTCGTCAAAGCTTGGTTAAAGAGATATAAAGCCTCTAAATCTGAAAATAAACTTTGTTTTTCTTTTTTCTTAACAAACACACAAGAATATAGCAGATAGCATTTCATTATATAAGTATATATAGCTCTATGACTATGGGTGATCGGTTTCAGGGTAGGTGGTTCTCACCCCGGCAACCACCCATTAAGGGCCGGTTCCACAAAATGGGAACTATGAACCGTCCGCTGGTTTCATGAAACTAGTCTACAGAGACAAAGAAAATGGACGATTTGAAAATGGAGATCTAAAATTTTCAACGAAAAAACCTATTAATCTCCTTCCAAGGAACTATCTTAAAACCACATTAAACACAGAAACAGAAGCACCAAAACAAACTCAACAAAAGAAAGGACCCCAGCAGCCTCAGATCCGATACGGAGTACGCCAAGATAAAGTAAATCAACCAATATTATACAAACCCATCAAGCAAGCCGAGAAATCGAACATTTGCAGCATTTTAGCCATCAAATCAAAAGCCCGGAAACTCCATTAAGCCCTGAGAGATAGACAGATAGAGAGAGAGAGAGAGAGAGAGGGGCAAAACTATGGTGAAGACGAGGGTGCAAGTCGAGAGAGAGAGACGGGGGAGCTAAAGAGGAGGCTGGTTCGGGAGTTGAAGATGCGAAGTGGCGTTTTGAATTTAAAAGAAAGGGAGTGAGGAGACCGGAGGGGACCGAGAGCGAGAGAGGGAGGCGAGGCTCTCGCTGTGACTGCGTGGGACGGCTAGAGGTGCGGCCGAGTTGAGACCGAGAGCGAAATAAGGGAATTAGGGTTTTGATTTTGAAAACTTAAGTATTAATATGTGTGTATACAAGGTCAAGGTGGTCCGGATGGGTGATTTCGTCCTGGAATCGAGAAATGCCCAGAGCCGGTCCATTCAAGCTATCCCGATTTTTTTTCGCACTCCTGACTATGACGTTAAGAGTTGACCAATTTTATTTTTTTTTTAGAGCGACCGACGAAATTGCCATAAAATCCCTTCGCACGCGTGCCTTTCCACGTATCTGGGGATCAAACCATCTGTCAAGACATCTTTTGCCCAAGATTACCTGTGAATGGTATCATGTACTGCACAAACGTCAGCTACAACGGTTGTCTCATTCACTTTTGGCAGGATCGAGAAATATAATAGGTCATTTCGCAAATTCGAGTGATCCTGTGAAAGTTTGAATTATCCTGGTAAAAAGCCTCCTCCTCACGTATGCACCTACTTCCTACATATAAAATACCATTTCCACTTTCTGATGCATCCAATTTGCATGCTGAGTTTTGCCACGTACTTTCATATCAATTTGCATCCTCGTGGCTCCAGTTGTTTACGGTTATTGTCAATTTACATTCCCAAGCTGCCATAAAAGAAAAAAAGATCTCCAAACCCTAACATACACTTCTCTTTCCTACCCCATCACCGGGTGGCTGACAATTCCCTAGCCTAGTCCCTCGCCCTCGCCGACCTCGAACTCTAGGCTGCCGATGGTTACTACCTTAGATTTGGTCCAGATCGAGGCCATACAACTCGATCTGGACCAAATCGAGGCCTGATCTCTCCTGGCCATCGTTGTGGGAGACTAGCGACCTGTGCCACACAGCTCACACGGCTCCTAGATGCTCTGTCATGAAGCTTGTTGTGCTTGAGGGAACTCCCCGATCGTGCCCATCCCTACCAATGTCGAGCGCGGGTCGCTCGAGCTCCAATGACCCCAAGCCTTAAGCTTTATAAGAGAGTGGGGAGAGGGTAGTAAAATATGGGCTTTAAAAAGTCCAAAAGGAAAAAAAGAAAAAAAAACTTTGAAAAGTCAACACAAAGAGGAAAGAAGGCACGTTCAACAATAGGAGGCCGAGAGCTAGCATTAGAAAGGAAGGAGGGAAAAAGAAAGAAGAAGAAGAAGAAAGAAAAGGAAAGAAGAATAGGGATTTCGCGTGTATACGTCACGGATATCTCGCTGAGTCGGATTTAAAATTGGCTTCGACCATTTCCTCCCATCCGTATATCACCAAATTTTCTTGATGATAGTCTTTACATAGAATTAATGGAATTCAATGTAATCATCCCCCAAGGTTGGTACAATTGGTTGGGACGTTGGGGATTTCTAGCTCAGAAACCAAAAGTCACTCCTTTGAATCCCACAAACTGCGTGCAAATTGCTCTATGCCAAGACCAGTTTAGGGAGCTTGCAGAGTGTTTTATGAGTTTCCTAGTCGTGTAATAAGTATATAGAGAATAGTTGTATAATTTAGCCAAAAGTCTGTTTGGAGCTAAGGTATATTTTTCGATTTTATAATCAAGGATGCTAAATAAAATAAATAATTAAAATATGCGTTGGCTGTTTGAAGCCTAATTAAGTATTTTATTGCCTGTCATGTAGTAAGTACTGGGGACATTGAAACATAATTAAAAAAAGAAAGTTTGATTTGAAGGGTTGTGTCGTCACGTTGGGCAACCAATCTCAAAAGAGCTTCGTCTTGATCAGGGGCAAGGATGAATCTGCTCCCCAGATCAACCCGTTTTGAGGAAAACGAAGGAATCTCAATAGCTGTTCAATTTCTTTCTCTTGTTATTTTTATTGGTCCAAGCAAAGTTCGATACATGCACAGCTGCTTACTAGGTGCACGGGGGATTGTTACGTAAGATCGTGCATGCGATTTGTTAAAATAACACCAACAATTCCCAACCCTAGATGTGCCTTTCCTTGTTGCCAAATTTTCTTTTGGGGTAGTGTTTCTTGTTGACTAATTAATTGCATTAGTTGTTGACTTCGTGGAACCCTCTGTTTGCTGAGTGTATAGAAGCAGAGCGGGCTCGTTGGATCCTACCACGGGAGTTGAGCCGATCAAGTCTCGAATCTCAGTGCGTTTGGGGGTGTCTCTCGCCGATCAAAAGAGAAAGAGAATGAGGGTGAAGATGGAGGCGGAAGATGGCGGTGGAAACCCTACTCACAAGGCGCTGAACAAGAAGGTGGTGGCCATGCTGTACAAGGCGTTGGCAGCCGGCGACGGGGACACGGTCTCGAAGCTGGCGACGTCGAACGATGACTTGGAGTGGAGATACCACGGGCCTCCGCAGTGCCAGTACATGATGCGGGCGCTCACGGGTCACCACCGGCGGCACGAGCCGGAGGACCAGAAGTTCAAGTTCAAGCCCAGGAGGATCATGGCCTTCCGCGACCGGGTCATCGTCGAGGGTTGGGACGGACTGGATGACTACTGGGTGCACGTTTGGACCCTCAAGATGGATGGTTCCCGCCCCGTCATCGCCGAGTTCCGTGAGTACTTCAACACATGGCTCACCGTGCTCGTCCGATCCTTTGGTAAAGAGGTTAGGGTGTGGCAGAGCGAGCCTCGGTTGCATCGTAACCGCTCCTTGCCGGACATCGTCCTCGCTATTTGATCCGTGTTCCATTTCCTTTTGCATTTGATTCTCTTTTATGTATGAAATAAAAGTCTTATTGTAAAAATAAGGTGGTAGATAACGCAAGCATCGGTAGCTAGTCCACGGGGAGAGCCAATCGCAAAGGATCCACTATTTATAGCAAAGTTATAGAGTTGCAATTAATCAACTATATGTTCCTAAGTCCTAAGACACAAATCATCAGAAGCACTCATGTTTCTCTAGCCAAGTTTTGTTAGAAAATCCTAAGAGACTCTCTGTACAACTTGCGTTTGTGTTTTATTCCAAAAAGGAGAAAAAACTTACTTATAAATGGAAAAGTGCGTCAAAACACGTTCCCACTGAATATATAAAAAGAGCTGTTTGGATACCCGCTGTGATGCCCCAGAATGTCACACACGGCACGTGTCCTTTCTGTTTATACTCATAGTTATAATTACGCATGTAGAAGCACAATAAAATTTTCACAACATTCCTTACAAGAAAATTGCACGAGTTTAATAATATACATGTCTCATAACAAAATACATAGTCCTGCGAAGGGTCAAGGTCACTTAACAACGATACACCGATACTAACCAAACCACCATCTAACTCAAGGATTGATGGCCTCCAACATCATCTGGTTCCCTCCAGGGCCATGTCTAGGGGGACCATCTTACAAACTGAAAAATAAGGGATGAGCCGAAACTCAGTAAATGAAATCTCTAGGTCTAAGATAAGAGATCATCTTATCACTCAATCTGGTACTAACAAACAACACAAGATAATAATGAATGACGAGGGAGAGAGTAAATGCATTATATTTCATATCATGATATGTCGATGTAAACCGATAACAACATTGCATGAGATTTTTCCCTCAAATGTAAGCATATGGCATAACATATTATGAGACACGGTTATCACCAACGTGTTCATTAATAGACATATGAACTAACATTTATTTATATATGCATATATAGATATATTATTGTCATTACTTCTCATCCCGAACACTCCCGGGGCATCCCGACACACGGCGCATCATCACCACTAATATATGGGTGACGGAATATATATACGCACATATAACATAATACTTTCCATATTTAATCCCATAATAACCGTGCACATGGTAACATTATAGTCACATCATTTCCCTCGCATCTACAACAAAATCGACATTCATTTCCAAGAATCAACATCCGGTACTAAACACATTTTTATGCAAATCATTTTCGAAATACAATTACCTTGCTTTTTCAATGATTACATACATGGCTAATGATAATGACATGTTTACCTCATTTCTTTTCTCATGCAAGAATTGATAACATATTTAGAGAGTTGGCAACATAAACATCGATAACCCAATAATCAACAACATGAATATCGACAACTCAATTAATCAACAATGTGAACATCGACAACTCAATTAATTGATAACATGAACATCGACAACTCAAAGATTAATCACATGATTAATCGACAACACTTAGGGAGCGCATGATAATTATTCTGTTTCTCTATTTTTCTATTTTTTTGTTCCCAAGAACAGGTTTGGAATATAAATTCGTTCGGTAACGCAATTTCATTTTTCTATTTTTGGAACAAATTTCTACTCCAGAAATAGGTTTGGAACATAAATGAGAAATAAAAACTCTTCTCATCACTTGCCTTCACTGCTAACCGGCTGCCCACCCACCGCCCCTCGTCGCCGCCGGTTGTCTCCCACCCCGCTGGCCGTCATTGTCCGCCGCCTGCCGGCCGTCGTTCGTCGCCGTCCGCCACCGTCCCGGCCGCCTCCCGTCACCATCTCCCTCCGCCCGCTGTCTGCCATCCTTCGCCACCCAACGCCGACCGCCTCCCGTCGCCGTCCTCCATCGCTATCCGCCTCTCATTACCATCCTCCTCCGCCGCCCAATGCCAGCCACCTCCCGCCGCTATCCGCCTCCTGTCGCCGACCACCTCTCGCCACAGCTCGCCGTCCGCCATACGTTGCCTTCTGCTCACCGGCCGCTCGGGAGGGAGAAATTTTGTGTCGTGATCAAACGCATATTTTGGCTTAGAAACTTGTCCATGGAATAGAAATAGAAAAATGTATTTCTGGCATGAAATTGATTTCTGGAGCAGAATGGTTATCATTCGCGCCCTTAGCTAGTAATTCGGTAACTTAATCAAATTACAAAAATATCACTTTCAAGTTAGGTATTCGTTGTTTCCCCCATCTTTCACACTAAAAATTGTTATCACATCTTAGAGAAACAATCAAACACCGCTTAGGAAATCCATCAAACATCTCCTAGGCACGGAACAAGCTTAACGATCCAATTCAAGTAAACACAAAGATTTCACATATCATGATTAAAACTTACTTATAGTTGACAACGAAGGCCAAACAAAATATAACAACCATCAACTAACCCCTAGAATTTTCACTTACCTCGAATAAAGACTTGGACACTTAGCACCTTAATTACCTTCAAAGCAAGATAAGCAAGAAAAAAGATTAACAACTTTCAATCTTTTAATAAAACTAGTTTAAGAAAAAAGAATAAAGTCCACCAAATCACCTTGCAACTCTTGAAAGATAGAATTTTGAAGTTTTGATAAAACAATGAAGGGATCTTTACTTTTACTCGCGGAAATTGAAACGAAAGTTGAAGAAGGAAGTTGGTAGTTGGAAGTTAACGTAGTGGGGAATTCTATCTTTAGAACTTGAAAGCTCTCCGGAATCCATTTACATGGCCAAGGCAAGGGTTATAAAAGATGAGATCGGTTAACCAAAGTTGAAGTAATAAATGACCTCGGGTTAAAATGCTAGGTGTAAAAGTTAGAAAGATAAGTGTTCCAATAGAAATGTTTCATGTGGCCCTAAGTGAATAGCTAGGGTGTACAAGTGGCTTATTAAGAGTAACCAAGAGGAGATATTTTGGTTCAAATGAAATATGTCTCCTTCATGGCTAAGTAAGTTTTTTTTTTTTTTGATAATCGAGGTGTCCGCGCGGCCGGCGAGCTAGGGCTCAAACCAGCGGTGATGCCCGACTAGTCCTCGAGGAGGGCTAGCGCGGCATCCCACCGCCACGACCCCCCTTAAATCACGATGGGCGAGTTTGAACCCGGGACCTCTCGTGAAAGGAGCGGCGCAAACCAACGCTGGCCACGCCGATGGGTGGGTATGGCTAAGTAAGTTGATGAGTCATAAGGGCATTAATTGGCTAAGGATAGGTGAAATAATGCATGACTAAGGGCATGTGATTTAACATAATTGGTTGAACATGAAGAGAGGTGGCACCAGTTAAAGTTTAAGAAATGGCTCATATGTGTTGTTTCCAAAGTAAATATTTTGTTAAGTTATTAAGATGTCAAGAAAATTAGTATGTAAATTAAGAAATCAGTGTCCATTCCGAACATTTATAAGTCTGAAAAATATTTTGAACTCACCAAAATTATTAGTGAAAATGTCGAATGCTTGGAAAATCGTAACTCTGGAAATTTAAAACTTGAAAACCATCAAACAAGTAATTCGGAGCATATCCGTCTTTTTCTACAACTAATATGGCAGTAAATCAATTACCCCAACTCTACACCATCAACATACATGTTAATATTTAGTAACTTAATATTAACACATCGGACTACAAGCGGTAACTGTAACGCAAAATCATCCTAAATACTATTATTGAAAGTCGAAAATTTCATATGTCACACCTGCCTCCAATTCAAGTACCACACATTCCGACGGGACACCCCTACAATATGCTTTCTGGTCTGCTGGCTGACAATTCGGCCTAAGTGCGGTCGGGTTCCCGTATGAACCGTGATTTGGGGCATTTTCAAGACAATCTTCTCTGTCATATATGACATAATCTTAAGCTTTGATCCAAACTCCAAAACAACGAACTCAGCAAGAAATTGAGCAACAAAAACTGACCATGTCTCATGTATTTTCGCATAAGGCGGAGATTGTATAGGGAAACAAGTGCTTGAAGAGAGTACAAGTATGCCCCTCTATTGTAAGTCCAATTTTAATTGATTTCATGACGCATGGCAAAAACATGACCAGTCTAAATGGATGGATGTGTCAAATGATCAAAAGATCTCTCTCTCTCTCTCTCTCTCTCTCTCTCTCTCTCTCTCTCTCTCTCTATATATATATATATATATCTCTTTTATTAGATAGGTTATATGGATCATCTTCGAGTTACATAATTTGCAGGGAAAATTTCAATTAAGGACTCAAAGTTGGTCTCTTTTTTCAAAAAAGAACCCCAAGTGGACAATGTTTCAATTAATGACCCAAAATACTCAAACTAGTCTCAAATAAGAACCCAGCTCGCCGGCCGGCCAAATGTTCGCCGGCTGGCAACCGTGAGACATATTCCGGCACCGGAATAGGGTCAATTTTGTCTTTTTCTTTTCTCTCTTCCCTCTTGTGGCCATCGCCGGCGACGTCCGCCGGCCTTAGGCGAGAGCCGCCTTCACCAGCGTTGGGCGACGGCCGCCCCCACTTGGGTGGGCGAGGGTGGCCCTCGCCTAGGCGAGCGAGAGCCGCCCTCACCCTCGTCGGATCGGGGGAGGGTTGCCCTCGTCGGATCTGGCGAGGACCGCCCTTGCCCAACGCCGGCGAGGCTGAGGGCGGCCCCCGTCGCAACCCTCACCAGCCCAGAGGAGGGTTGCCCTCGCCCGACACCGGCGAGGGAAATACTCGCTTGGGCTGGCGAGGCCAAGGGTGCCCCTCGCCGGATCTGGGTGGGCGAGAACCGCCCTCGACTGGGCTGGCGAGGGTTGCGGCGAGGGCTGCGGCGAGGGCCGCCCTCGGCCTCACCGGCGTCGGACGAGGGTCGCCCTCGCCCTCGCCAGATTCGGCAAGGGCTGCCCTTGCCCTCGCCCGACGATCAAGGGCGGCGAGGCGACGGCTGGCGCCGCCCTCACGCAAAGTGACGCGACGGCGATGGCCACAAGAGGGAAGAGAGAAAAGAAAAAAGGAAAAAGAAAGAAAAAGACAAAATTGCCCCTATTCCGGCGCCGAAAAATGTCTCACGGTCGCCGGCCGGCGAACATTTGGCCGGCCGGCGAGCTGGGTCCTTATTTGAGACTAGTTTGGGCACTTTGGGTCCTTAATTGAAGCATTGTCCACTTGTGGTTCTTTTTTGAAAAAAGAGACCCACTTTGGATCTTTAATTGAAAATTTCCCTAATTTGTAGGCCGACGAAGATCACTCACTGATCATGTCAGGCAAGTCGGCATTATTTTGATGATAGGATGAAATTCACGACTTTCAGCCAAATTTTTCTCACAAGTCTAACTATATGACTAGTTGTGGAAGGCAAAGAGGTCATATATCATCTATATGCGTGAGAAAAACAAATATAGAGACTAATAAGTAATATGTTTCAGGATTGTATACGATGAGCATTTGCCATTTGCTCCAATCACGCATTCTTGTCGGAATTTTAGCTCTAGGGTAAATCACGCACTTTTAAGCATCTTATAATATATTTAGCTCTATGATGTTTAAGCATTAACCAATTTTTTTTTTCTTTTTGTAGACGACTGACGAAATTGCCATAAAATCACAAATTCGCGCGCGTGCGTTTCCACATTTCTAGGGAACAAAGCATCTATCAAGACAGATGGCATATTCGAGTGACATTTGATACGTAGATGGAAACGTTAGGAGGCTTTTTACAATTCTCCTAATAAAACATTAGATGGAAAGCATGCGTGAAACTATATTACTTGGATCACTCGAATATGCCATATGGTTATGCTATTTGGAAGATCTCCTCGTTCACTTATCGGCATTATATTATTTATTCGTCCCTATATTTTTTTCTAACTTAGATAGATGATATATGACCATTTTGCCTTCCACAACTAGTCACATAATCAAACTTATGAGAAAAATTTAGTTGAAAGACGTGAATTTCATCCTATCATCAAAATCATGTCGACTGGCCTGACAAAATCAGTGAGTGATCTTCGACGGCTTACAAATTATGTAACTCGAAAATTATCCCTATAACCTATCTAATAAAAGATATTTATAGGATCTTTTGTTCATTTGACACATTCATCCATTTAGACTGGACATGTTTTTGCCATGCATCATGAAATCAATTATAATTGGATTACAACAGAGCGGCATACGTGTACTCTCCCAAATTGCTCTCTTCAAGCACAAGTTTCCCTATACAATCTCTGCCTTATGCGAAGATACAGGAGAACTGTTCAGTTTTTGTTGCTCAATTTCTTGCCGAGTTCGTTATTTTGGAGTTTTGATCGCAGCGTAAGATCATGTCATGTATGACAGAAGATTGTCTCGAAAATGCCCCAAATCCGGGTTGATCCATCAGCCCGACCACACTAAGGCCGGATCGTCGGCCAGCAGACCAGAAAGCATATTGTGGGGGTGTTCCGTCGGAATGCGTGATACCAGCACTGGGGGCCGTCACTCGACTTGATATCCGATGGAAACGCCTTTTGATGCATTTTTTTCATCATAAGTAAGTTTTTTCTCCTATTTTGAATAAAACACAAACATAAGTTGTACAGAGAGAGCCTCTTAGGATTTTCTAACAAAACTTGACGAGAGAAACGTGAGTGCTTGTGAGGATTTGTGTCTAAGGACTTAGGAACATAGAGGTGATTCATTGTAACCCTATAACTTTGCTATAAATAGTGCATTCTCTGTGATTCGTTCTCTTTATGGAGTAGGTACCGATACTCGCGTTGTTTACCATGTTATTTTTACAATAAGACTTTTATTTCATATGTGAAAGAGAATCAAATGCAAAAGGAAATTGAATACGGATCAAATAGCGAGGACAATGTCCGGCAAGGAGCGGTTACGATGCAACCGGGGCTCACTCTGCCACACCCTAACCTCTTTACCAAAGGATCGGATGAGCACGGTGAGCCATGTGTTGAAGTACTCGCGGAACTCGGCGATGACGGGGTGGGAACCGTCCATCTTGAGGGTCCAAACGTGCACCCAGTAGGCATCCAGTCCATCCCAACCCTCGACGATCACCCGGTCGCAGAAGGCCATGATCCTCCTGGGCTTGAAACTGAACTTCCGGACCTCTCGTTCGCGCCGCCGGTGGTGACCCGTGAGCGCCCGCATCATGTACTGGCACTGCGGAGGCCCGTGGTATCTCCACTCCAGGTCGTCGTTCGACGTCACTAGCTTCGAGACCGCATCCCTGTCGCCAGCCGCCAACGCCTTGTACAGCATCGCCACCACCTTCTTGTTCAGCGCCTTGTGAGTAGGGTTTCCACCACCATCTTCTTCCTCCATGTTCACCCTCATTTTCTTTCTTTTGGATCTTGGGTTCGGCGAGAGACACCCACAAAGTCACCGAGATTCGAGACTTGATCGGCTCAACTCCCGTGGCAGGATCCAGCGAGCCTGCTCTGATTATATATACAGCAAACGGAGGGTTCCACAAAGTCAACAACTAACGCAATTAATTAGTCAAAGAGAAACACCACCACAAAAGAAAATTTAGAATAATCAGCAGCACAACTATTGTCGGGATTACTTTAACAAATTGCATGCATGATCTTACGTAACATCTACCTGTGTTGCAACGAATGTACAGGAGGTAAAGTCTACCTTGTAAGCAACTGCGTACGTACAGCATCTTCGACCAATAAAATCAAGGAGCAAAAACAGCTGTGATGATTCATTCGCCGTCCTCGAAACGTGCTTATCCGGGGAGCAGATTGGGGAGCAGATTCATCCTTGAACTTGATCAAGACATAACTCTTTTTCAAATTAAACTTCTTTTTAAATTAGATAACGACTCTGAAGGCACCACTATTTAGAAGTCCACAGTGCTGACTAAATGAAAGGCGGTAAAATACTTAATTACGCTTCAAACAGCCAGCTCATATATATACCTAACACGCTTTTTGGCTAAATTATACAACTACCGTCCATATGAATACGTTATGTAACCTGGAAATACATGAAACACCCTGTAAGCCCATCATAGATTGGTTAAGTTTAAGACCTTGGCCAGTGCATGTGGTGCTGACACAGAACAATTTGCACGCGGTTTGTGAGATTTGAATGAGTGACCTTTGGTTCATGAGCTGAAAATCTCTTAATGCTCTAATCAATTATGCTAACCTTGAGGGTTGATTAAATTGAATTGCATTAATTGTAGGTAAAGAATATCATCAAGGAAATCTGGTAATGTATGCATTGGTGAAATGGCCGAAGCCAATTCCAAACATAAGCATGTATAGAGATTTTTGTCATGAACGTATACATATATACGTGTAGCAAGTTTTGACCAAAAAAAAATACTTGTAGCAAGTCTCTATAGAGATTTTTGTCATTGATGGTGAAGTAATCCACAAATGGATAACTCGATGTCTCACATTATATTTGCTTCAATAGTTGTTAGAAAAAGGTGATCACATAATCAACCACGTTGTGCAGAGATTTTTTTTTATTTTTCCTAAGTTTCCATAGCTTATTTCAAACGTGTTTTACAGTCTTCATGCAAACGTTACCGATCTCTGTAGTTTTTGCACATGAATTTATTCGGACTAACAAGAACCACAAGTTTCGGAGGCAAGAGGTATTGTTTGGTGAGTGTTGATGATTTCTCGAGGTATACGTAGGTAATGTTTCTAGCCCATGAGCACAATGTATTCCAATCTTTCATAAAATTTGCACAAAGAGTTCAAAACGAAAAAGGATACAGTGTCACATCAATACGAACTAATCATGGAGGGGAATTTAAAAGTAATGTTGAGTGATCATCTATACTTATTGTTGTTTTGATCATCATGTTTAGCTTATCACGAGCTTGTTCTATTAACTCACTTGTGTAGTAGTTTAAATTATGCAATAACACTTGCAATATTGCAAAGAATAGAAAAAAAAAAAAGGAGATTCGGCTGGTTCCTGCACCCACCTAGGAACCGAACCGGGCTAGTCGATTCAGTTCCCAGATGGGTCCAGGACCAAGTAGGCCACTTCCTAGTTCCACAAACCAAGAACTGGCTCTTCTGGACCGATTCCCGATTCCGATGTGAAAATCGACCCATCCTGAAACCAATCACCCTCAATAAATTGATATGACAAATGGATATTAAAAGTGAGGAAGATATTTGATATGTAGATACAGACGTTAGGAGGCCTTTTACAATTATCTAGATAAAACATTAGATGGAAAGCATTCATGAAACTAAATTACCTAGATAATCGATTTCCACGGAATCACTCGAATATGCCGTCTGGTTATGCTATTTGGAAGATCTCCTCCATCACTTATCAGCATCATATTTAGATTTGATGTGGATGACATTGGCATTAATCACATTCTTGTTGGAACTTTAGTTGTACATGCTCTCACATGTAATACATCTAATATAATCAACACATCATCTAACCTTTTAATTGAAAAGATAATAATAAAAAAAAACCGCCTCATCCAGGATTTTGCGCCATATTGGATCTCGGTTTGCCATTTGAGTCCTCATCATCGATTGTCTCCGAATCATTTGGAACAGATGGAAAGCTGAACAGAGGAAAAGGAAAACCCTAGAGCATCAATATCCATTTGAAAGTATCGACTTGTCAATCCTGTGCATGATGCTTCTCACTGAGTTTGATTAATTTTAGATTGAGAAATCTATTTTTGAGGCCCGCTACGTATTAGAGTTATCTAACGATATGAAAATGAAGCCCACCAACTTTACCCTTTTAATAAGTCCATTATTTCCAAAGACAAAACAATGTCTAATGATACCACTAACAAATTCTCAGGCTCCATTTGTTTCACGAAAAATGAATGATTTGGAAAATATTTTCATAAAAATGATCGCTCATATCGCTTGAAATAGTTAGCCAATAAAAAAATCATTATCGATAATAATTTATGCCTAAACATTTTCGTAAACGATGAAAAAGTTTTACTTTCATTCATTTTTGCAAGCTATATAAGCGATCATTTTTTGAAAAAAGTTTTCAAAATCATTTATTTTTCACGAAACAAACGTAAATTTGCACTTTTTTTTATTCAATTTGATTGTACTAAGATCAAATTTATAACTGAGTATATATTACTTAGCAAACTCGAGTATAGTCAAGGCACTAATTGCCGGAAAATCACAAGAGATGAAAGAACCACAACGAGATAGTACGACCAAACTGTGTCGACAGACAAAATTTACCTAGATTAATTCTTCTAAAAATCATTTGAGAGTCAATTAACAACCAAGGAAAATTTGTTCTGTGAAATAATTGAACATATAAGTCATTATGAAAAAGGGTTTTGTAGAATTAATTCACCCACTGTTATAAATAGGTTTCAGCTTGAACTGTGGTTGAGCACAAATCAACAGTGACTCAAGACTCCTTAACATGAACTTTCACCATTACTTCATCAATAAATTGAGTGATCAACAGGAGTGCGGTTTATTTTGTTGGAGTATAGTTCATACTTCCCAGCGACAGGACAGCACGGGGGTCCCGTTTTTGTATCTCAAATTCTTTTTCTCGCTTTAACTCTCTATTTTCTTTGTGATTGTCCGGCAAATCCATACATATTTTAGTATTGCATTATCTTATTTTCAAAATACTCATGAACTTTTATCATTAATTACTTTGTTCCCAAGTTATCCACAATTGAGATCAATCTTGCACTTCATTCACTAATTATGGATTTTCTTTCTCCATACATTAAACTACTATTGGGTTATTGCCATTTCACCCAATCATGTTGGGTTCACGTGATAAAATATTTTATGATTTTACCAAACACATAAGGAAAGCTTAGATATAAAAAATATAACTAAGTGACTAAGTCGGTCTCTAAAATAACTGACTTAGCAATGAGCTTAAAAATAATATTACAAAATCAAAATCCATAAGCATGACTCGAGAGATATAGAAAAATTATCAAATCAGTTTTAAACCTAGCATAACAGGGAAAAACTTTGTTATTAAACCAATTGACACTGGTTCAAAAAAAAAAAAACAATTGACACATACACACACGTATACACACACCATACAAACCCTAATTATTAGTTATTTTTCAACAATTTCTTTCACGTCGCACCCACTTAGGTTGGAAGAATCAAGGGTCACGTTACCCCAGCTGTAGCTACTTTTTTTTTTTTGGGTCAAAAAGCTGCACCTACTTTTTTTGGTCGGAAGCTGTACCTGCTTAATTTAGCTGATAAATCACACTTTTTAAGTATTTCATATATATTTAGCTCTATGATATTGAGAGTTGACCAATTTTTTTTTCTTTTTGTAGAGCGACTGACGAAATCGCTATAAAATCACGAATTCGCACGCGTGCGTTTCCACGTGTCTGGGGAGCAATGCATCTATCAAGACATCTCTTGTCTTAATATTACTTGCGAATGGTGTAATGTACTGTACAAACGTCAGATCTATCAATTGTCTCATTCACTCAATTGGCAGGCTTGAGGAATAGTAAAAGTCAATTCAGTTAACAAAGATGATAACCTGGATTGTCCCTCGAGTTTGGTGGGTCATCCACATCAAAGACAAATATTTTGCTGATAAGTGATTGATGAGATCTTTCAAATAGCATAACCAGATGGCATATTCGAGTGATCACGTGGAAATCGATTATCCAGTAATTTAGTTTCACGCATGCTTTCCATCTAATGTTTTGTCGGGATAATTGTAAAAAGCCTCCTGACGTCTGCATTTACTTATCAATACAATCCTCATTTATGATATCTATAACTTGTATCTTGAATTTTGCCATTTTCATATCGATTTATTACGAGTGATAAGTTTCAAGGCAAGCCAGTTTTCACCTTGGAACCGGAACCGGTTTAGAAAAACTGTTCCTAGCTTGTGGAATTGGAAATTGGCCCACTTAGTCCTAGACCCATCCTAGAATCGAACCAACCAAACCAGTCTATTTTCGAGGTGGGTCCATGAATTGGCCGAACCTCCTTTTTTTTTTCCCATGTTCTACAAGACAACAAGTGTTGTTGTATAATCTAAACTACTAAACGAGTGATGTTAATAGAATAAGCTCGTGATAAGCTAAACATGATGATCAAAACAACAATAAGTATAGATGATCGCTCAACATTACTCTTAAATTAGAATTACTAGAAATTGAACTCAAACAATTAATGGAAAATCTCACCCAAAAAAAATCGATCAGGTCCGAGTGGTCCGGATAAGTGGTTCCACACCTGAAACCGTGAACCGGATCGATATTTACCTGTTCCAAATTTTAGGAATAGGGAATCGGACCAATTCCCCTGAGAATCATTTAGAATCGGCCGTTTGATCCAATTCTTTTACTCACCCTTACAATTTATATCCTAACAACCCCACTTATATATAGAAATTGTCATTTTTCTTTTCCAAATTGTCATTGTAAATAAAAAAAGAAAAAACTCAAAAACCCTAACATACATTTCTCTCTCCTCCATAATCTCTCTCCTATTCCATTACCAGCCGGCTTTCACCCCTTTTGACCTAGCCCCTCATCGTTTCCAATCAGCGCTAACCTCCAACTTGAGGACGACGATGGTCACTGCCTCGAATCTGGTCCAGATCAAGGTCGGGACCTGATCTAGATCAAATCAAGCCCCGGTCTCCTATAGTTGTCACCATGGGAGACTTGCAAGACATGTCCCAAAGCTCACACAGTCGTCAGCGCTCAATCGAGCCCATCCCTATTGATGTCGAGCTCGTGGCTCGCTCGAGCTCCTTTGGCCGCGAGCTCCATGAGAGAGATGGGAGAAGGTGGGTCGTCAGGCCGAGGGATTTAGTGGCAAAAGGCACCCGAGGCAACGTAAGGCGATGGTTTTAGAGAGAGAGAGAGAGAGAGAGAGACTTCGTTGAGGTGAGCATAGAGTAAAGAGATGGGTGTAGGGTTTAAGGGTAAATGTATCTTTTGAGTTTGGAGGAGATGCAAAATGAAAATTTTTAAAAGTGAAGATGATTTTTCATGTGAGTGCCAACTTCAAGATGGTTTTTGGAATTTTCCCTATATCATATTGTATAATCTCCACTTCCTACGAGATTTTGTTAAATACACGATATGCTCTCCTAGAAGTTAAATAACCAAGAAATATATATGCCCTTGCTCGAGGGTCAAACTTCCCAAAATTGTCATTGGCATTCTAACATTTGCACTCAAACATGTTAAAGTATGAAATATTTGATTTTCTACCTTTGAAGATCTTATAGGGTGTTTTCTCCAATAATGATCTCAAAAGTATTCTATTCATGATATAGCAAGTAGTAGAGACTGCTTCAGCCCAAAAGTAGGTAGGAACACTGCTTTCTATCATCATGGTTCTTGCCATCTTTTGGAAAAAACGATTTCTTCTTTCCACGACACCATTTTGCTGAGGAGTGTACCTTGTGGAGAAATTACGCTCTAGACCATGTGCAATATGTTAGCGTTTGCATGAAGATGGTTAAACATGTTTAAAATAAGCTATGGAAACTTAAGAAAAATAAAAAATATCTGCAAAGCGTGTATGATTATGTGATCAACTTTTTCCAACAACAATCATATGAGGCATCGAGTTATTTGTGGATTACTTCACCATCAATGACAAAAATCTCTATAGAGACTTGTTACATGTATATATGTATTCAATTATGACAAAATCTCTATACATGCTTAGTTAGCTTATACCTATATTTTCTCACATCCGGAAAGTAAACTTATGTAATGTTTGGAATTGGCTTCGGCCATTTCACCCATGCATACATTACCAGATTTTATTGATGATAGTCTTTACGTACAATTAATGCAATTCAATTTAATCAACCTCAAGGTTATCCATCTGTCTCAACGCCTTATGCACCGGCCAAGGTCTTAAGTTTGCCGGTCTATGGGGCTAACAAGGTGTTTCATGTGTTTCCAGGTTACATAACATAGTCATATGGATGGTAGTCGTATAATTTAGCCAAAAAGCGTGTTAGAAGGTAAGCTTTAAATTTAGATTTCATAATCAAGGATGCTAATAAAGTAATAATTAATGTGTGCTGGCTGTTTGAAGCGTAATTAAGTATTTTATCGCCTTTCATTTAGTTAGCACTGGGGACTTCTAAATCGTGATATGCTCAGAGTCGTTATATAATCGAAGATGAAGTTTAATTTGAAGGGTTGTGTCGTCACATTTGGCGACCAATCTCAAAAGAGTTTTGTCTTGATCCGGTGCAAGCATGAATCTGCTCCCCAGATCAGCACGTTTCGAGGAAAGCGAATGAATCATCAATTCATCACAGCTGTTTTTGCTCCTTGATCTTATTGGTCAGAGATGCAATACGTACGCAGTTGCTTACAAGGTAGACTTTACCTCCTGTACATTCGTTGCAACACAGGTAGATGTTACGTAAGATCATGCATGCAATTTGTTAAAGTAATCCCGACCATGGTTGTGCTGCTGATTATTCTAATTTTTTCTTTCGTGGTTGTGTTTCTCGTTGACTAATTAATTGCGTAAGTTGTTGACTTTGTGGAACCCTCAGTTTGCTGTGTATATATAAGCAGAGCGGGCTTGTTGGATCCTTCCGCGGGAGTTGAGCCGATCAAGTCTCGAATCTCGGTGTGTTTGTGGGTGTCTCTCGCCGAACCCAACATCCAATAGAAAGAAAATGAGGGTGAAGATGGAGGAAGAAGATGTTGGTGGAAACCCTACTCACAAACCGCTGAACAAGAAGGTGGTGCTGATGTTGCACAAGGCGCTGGCGGCCGGCGACGGGGACGCAGTCTCGAAGCTGGTGACGTCGAACGACGACTTGGAGTGGAGATACCACGGGCCTCCACAGTGCCAGTACATGATGCGGGCGCTCACGAGTCACCACCGGCGGCGCGAGCCAGAGGACCGAAAGTTCAGGTTCAAACCCAGGAGGATCACGGCCTTTCGCGACCGGGTCATTGTCGAGGGTTGGAATGGACTGGATGCCTACTGGGTGCACGTTTGGACCCTCAAGATGGACGGCTCCCGCCCCGTCATTGCCGAGTTCCGTGAGTACTTCAACACATGGCTCACCATGATTGTCCGATCCTATGGTAAAGAGGTTAGGGTGTGGCAGAGCGAGCCCCGGTTGCATCGTAACCGCTCCTTGCCCGACATCATCCTCGCTATTTGATCCGAGTGTTCCATTCCCTCTTGCATTTCACTATCTTTCATGTATTAAATAAAAGTCTTATTGTGAAGATAACGCAAGTGTTGGTACCTCCGTAAAGGATCCACTATTTATAGTAAAATTACATATTTACAATCAATTAGGGGTGAGCAACTTGGACCGCCCAAACCGGGACCGGACCGGACCGGACCGGACCGACGAGTTTGGTCCGGTTCTCGGGATTATCGGTCCGGTTCCCGGTTCCTAAAAGCGGAACCGGTTTCCGGGCGGTCCGGTTCCCGGTTCCAAGGGGGACCGGACCGGACCGACCGGACCGGACCGACTATTTAATATATATATTTGTTATTTTTTTCTTTAAAAAAATTAATAAAATGTGAACTAAACTCTAAGTGAACTTCATTATAATAAATTCATTGATAAAAAATAGTAAAATGTGAATTAAACCCTAAGTGAACTTCATTGACATAAATTTATTGACAAAAATTAGTAAAATGTGAACCAAACCTTAAGTGTTTGACAAAAAAAAAACCCTAAACTCTAAGTAACCGGTTCCATTTGACCGGACCGGAACCGGATCGGACCGACGGTCCGGTCCGGTTCCCGATCCTAGAACTAACCGGTCCGGTCCGCGGTTCCCAAAATTGGGAACCGGTTCTCTCAGTCCGGTTCCCGGTTCTACCTTGGAACCGGACCGGACCGGGAACCGCTCACCCCTACAATCAATCACTTATATGCATTTTGGACTACTGACCGACAATTTAGCCTAACTGGGTCAGGTTGCCGGATCAATCCTGATTCGAGCCATTCTCATAAGAGAAATGATTAACCGACAATCATTAATTTATTGTGAAAATAACAATATATTCTAGACTACAAAAAAATAATTATAAATTATTGTGGAGCCCATTCTTTTAAGAATTTGTGGCGCATAACATGCTGTTACTCTCACAGTAGTCCACAAACCATTATCCTTCTCAAAACAATCTTTTCTCTCGTATATGACATAATCGTCAGCTTTGATCCAAGCTCCAAAACAACAAATTTGGCAAGAAATTGATCAACAAAACCTGAACAAAAGTCTCATGTATCCTTGGATAAGGCAGAGATTGTATAGGGAAAGATGTTCTTGAAGAGAGCAATTTGGGAGAATACAAGGATACCGCTCTATTGGAACCCGGTTATTATTGATTTCATGACACATGGCGAAAACATGAACAAAAGATCCTATAAATATCTTTTATTTTATAGGTTATACGGATCAGTTTCGAGTTACATAATTTGGAGGCTAACGAAAATTGCTCACTGATCGTGTCCGGCAAGCAGACACATTTTGATGATAGAATGAAATCTACGACTTTCAACCAAATTTTTCTCACGAGTCTGACTATGTGACTAGCTGTGGAAGGCAATGTGATCATAAATTATCTATCTGCATGAGCAAAAACATATAGGAACTAATCAAATACATGTTTCAGAACTGTATACAACGCGAGTTTGCCATCCACTCCAGTCAAATTCTTGTTGGCACTTTAATACATGCTCTCACATGAAATACTTTTCTGAATTATTCTTTAACTTTTTCATGCATATATATACTTGTATGACATGTAATCAGTCATGTGTAATGATGTGGTCGTAGTTCCAAGTAAAATTTGGTTGGAGTCAACGCCAGGGGACACATCACAACCGATTTCCAAAATTCAAGGGGCAAATTGCAAAATTTGCAACATCGGCGAGGCAATTTACAACAACCCTATAAATTTGAGGGCAATAGGTAAGTTTCCCAATAGTGTGTGCCAATTCATGAAGGCATAGGTGGTCGCAACTTCGAAGGGATTGTATTATTCAATCACACGTTGGGATAACTAATTTGTATAGGGATTTCAATAATTGAAGCTATTGAAAAAGTAAAAGAGGATGAAAGAGAATGGGAAAAAAAGGGTATACTAAACTGTTTGACTAGAGGAATTATCGCAGCTGCTAATCTCCAATACCTGAAATTTGTCGAGAACTAAGGCTCCAAAAGCCTTTTTGCGTTAGATTTATTTGATCTTCTCATAATCTTCCTCAGACATAGTTTCATTGCTTGGGTAGCAAAAATGTTAGGGAAAACTACTTGAGTCTCACGACATTTTAAAAACATTCACTTGAGTGCAAGAAATCCGACGCCATAACACTTGTGGTGAACGGTATAAAATGCTATGATACTTAAGTTTTCGATTGAAAAGTTATATAGCAATCAAGTAATCGGAAAAAAAGTTATGTCACTCAAGTGAATTCTGTACATAAATTATGACACTCAAGTAATCGAATAAAAAATTATGACACTCAAGTGAGTGCATCTACAAAAGTTATGGCACTTGTGGTGTCTTTTTTTCATAAATTTGGGAAATGTTATCCCAAACCAATTTGCAATCTTAAATCATAGCCCATTTTAAAACTATTAAGATTCAAGACGGGTCACATAACGGGGTCCAACCCCAAGGGACCCAAGCACAGGCATCGACACCTAAGTCATAGGCTCAACCCCTAATGAACCCATGCCCGGCATCAATGGATCGAACTGTGAGCTCTAGGGACTCGGGCCCAGCGTCGGGAAAAGTGCTGAATAAGTCCTAAACCTTTTGGGATAGTGCCAATTTAGTCATAAACCTATTTTTTATACCAATTGAATCCTAAACCTTTTGATATAGTGTCAATTCGAGTTCTTTTGGCCGGTTTGCTAACGCGTGGACGTCGGTCGGCCGGCGACCGGCCACCGATCCGACGTGGACAAAATTTAATAATATTTTTTTGAATTCTTTTCTTTTTTTTTCCTTCTCCCTCTTCCTTCAGCCGCTCGCCGGGCGGTGACCGGCCCGGAGAGCAAAGGCCTAGATGGACCCCGCCGGCCTCGAGCGTGCCACGTGTCCAGAGGCTGGACCTCGCGTCCGAAGGTCGAGCCTTGCCAGCCCATGGCGAGGCTCGCAGTCGCCGTCGCAGGGCGAGCCTAGGGTCGCTAGATTGCCGCGAGGCTCACCCGGCCCTCGCCATAGCCAGGCGAGGATCGACCTCGCCAGATCCGGCGAGGTCGGGCCTCGCCTAGCCGCCGGCGAGGCTCAACTAAGGGCCCGAGAATGAGCATTAGGGTTCTCGTGCCCAAACGCAGAGTTTCTGATCCAAGCGCTAATATCTAGTCATATTTTGAAAAATGATTTTCAATTTTTAAATAGAAAATCATTTTCCTGAATTTAGGCATAAATTTTCAATTGACTAGGAAAACCTATTCCGTTGACTCGTTTTCCTAAACAATCCAAATGCCGGAAAATGTGGAAAATGTTTTCCGCTAAACAAACAAAGTCAAACTATCCATTTGACGAGAACAAACTACAATCTTATTACACAGGTAAAAAGAACAATATCACGTACCACTACATATAACGGGTATCACTTGAATCACTGTTTGTAGCAGAAAGTGTGGAGTGCTCTATGATGTGCTTATAATCTCATAAAGCTAAAAAATCATGCTTCCCCTGTATGACCACATAGTTTCTTGCTATGAGCATATCGGATATGTACAATTCGAATGTCAAAAAATGCATCTCATACTTAACGTTCGTAGTCGGGTCATGATAAGAAGCTGAGGACTGACCTAGCAGGTACAAAACTTGAGATGGGAGGCACTCTTCTCATTCACAAAAGGCATTCACGAAATCATCTTAAGATACAATTTTGCTGCCTTTCTGATCTAAGCTTCCATTGCTGTCGCCATGCTAAACTGCGCTTTTCTAGAGAAACAAAAGAAAGTAAAATTAGCAATGGCTCTGTGTATGGGCACACACATTTGAGAGAGGGAGAAAGTACCTACAACTTTGCATGTTAAACATCGCACGACTCTACCTAGGAAGATATCCAACCCGCTGCGAAGAGAGAATTTCGATGCTTGCACATCCTATGAATTCCCAACTCGATCACCTCCAGTGGGTATGCACCACACAGTGGCAGACCATCATCACCAATCCACATGGTGGCACCAACAAATAAATGCCAAATCCATATTGCATTTCTAATCTCCTCATAGGAAAGTAGATTGGCATAGAGGGCAATTTGACTTTTGTGAAGTATTGAACCACTTGAAAATGCATTTACTGTGGAATTTATGTTTGCAGACTTTGCAAGCCTTGCTTGGAAGGCTATGGTTCTCTGTGTGGATAATGCTGTAGCAGATAGGGCATTCTTCAATACCTTCAAATTTCTTGTCGATATTCCGTTTCCATATACGAATAGCTTCAGCTAAAGCTCCATTCTGCACGATATGACGACATGATATGAAGTTTCAAAATATGCTTCCGTCAGCTTATAAACATTAGCCACTCATTTCTCCTAAATTACGAGAATTTGGAGCAGATGGTATAAGAACTTTTGATTACTAATATTACTACTGCTGGATCATCACACCCTAAGGTGCACACCCACACAAATTATCTGTACATAAAAAAGGCTTGGAGGGAGCTCATTTTGAACTCCTAAAGTATAGCAGCCCGAACTTGTCAATCACATATAAGTATCCGGCTTAAGATTCCCGAACCTCAGCTTCCAAAAGGCAATAAAAAATAAACAATGAACTAAAAACTATAAAGCATTTACCTGATTGCGCACAAATGACATCATGGACAATAACCACTTCCTCTGCTTGTCTTCGCTAATACCCTTACTCCTTGGACAGTCGACATCAACTTGCTGTAATGGGTATGATGCAGGAAGACGAATGACTAGGTCAAATCCAGTCTCTTCCTTTGTATAGGTGGCAACAACCTCATTTGCGGCTTTGCTTACCCGAATTGAAAAGTTTTCATCTATAAAGCTGGCTTTCTTGATCTGCAACAAGTATTGATGCATCAGACAATTTATAAAGGAAGAAGTCATATCATCAAACTAATCATACATTAAGGAAAGTTTGCCGTAATCAAACTCTCTTGAACATACTACTACAAGGCCACTTAAGTGTAACATTTTCATCCAAAACCTAACAAATTTCATATGTTTAAGTCCCTTCAACAGAAATTACCTGACATAATCTTAATTAAATTACACACACCTGGGATAACTCATTTGAGATTAAGGGAGGGCTGCACCATGTTTTTGTGAAATATTCTATTGTTGACCGGTCACGCAGATATCCAAACCACTCTCGCACGTAGGCAGGAAGAAGACGAAGCATCATTCCAAAAATTGCTCCAGCAAGTGATGCCATTGTCAGTGGCTCAATAGGCCAAAGAGATTCCACTGAAGACAACAAACGACCTCTGGTGATGGCCTCTTTTGCAGCCTCATATACCACCGCAGGAAACTCCGTGTCTTTCTTTTTCTGATTCGATGGCACTGCCACATCCAAAATATGCTGAAATAGGCAGTCAATAATAACTGGATCAACAGAATTATGTATATACTGAACCAATCGCTCTCTTGCAGGTGAAGATGGTAAAGACCATATATGTGATAGCAACAAGGACCAAGCAAGAAGTATGTGCACCTGCAAAAGAAACATCGAATGAAATGGTATTTCATGACCACATCAGTCTGTTTAAACATGGAAGAGCCTACACTATGCAGGTGGCTGACTCTAACACTATATGATAGCAATATGAATGAAATGAGATGCTCATTGACCAAACATTAATACCCGTTCTTCTGCCAGCAAATCCATCTCAAACATCTGATGGGATTTCTCAATCATGGAAGATATTTCCTCCTTCATATGGACATTTTGCTCTTCAATGCTGCTGGAATCCTGCTCGCCATCCAAGGTATGCATAGTTTCTTCTCCGATAGCCAAGTGAGAAACAGTTTCACTGGAAAGCATTCTGTAAGCAGCAAACTGCAACGATGGTGCTGGCTTGGGAGAGAATAGAATGGCATAAAGTGAACTTATAGATCCTTTGCTCAGACCCCAAAAATCTACTGACCTCACTGCTCTTTCTCTAGCAAGGGGAGAGGATTCATTAACTCCACGCGCCACCGACTCCCAAAAGTAAAGATTATCAAGCAGTGAAGATGCTACAACAGAAGCAGCCTTATGAGAGTGTAAACTTGCAATGGCCTCAGCAAGACCAGCACATAAAAAGATCCTAAGTATACCCCCGGTTATTCTATCTTTCATGGACTCCCATTTCTCAGTTCTTGAAGGATCTTGATCATCTGCAACTTTTGCTAGTTGGAAATTGGAGAAAGAAGAATATACTAAAAGTGCAGATTTGGCTGTCTCTATCCGACTACGGTCCCTAATTAAAACAATTTGCTCTAGCTTCTTAATGATGCTAAGATCTAACTTATCAGAACAAGAGTCATCAGATATCAAATCGTTTACATTCTCTACAACGTCCTCCATCATTACAACAACTGATTGAATCCAAAACCTCGTCATGGACAATACGAAGTCCCAATCTTCTTCATTGAAGTCATTGGCACAATAACCAACTGAAAAGACTATTAGCTTTGACAGCAACATCTGCAGATGATTCGAAGCATTTGACAAGTCAATACTGACTCTCTGCTTTCGAAAGAAATCAAGCAAGAGCGTTTTCTCCCTGAGGCTGATCCTCCTCTCTGATTTTGGCACATTTGATCTGTCTGATGCACCTATCGGATAACAAGATACAACCAAGTGGAACCACTCCTCCATGTCTGCATCAATAACCAAAAGAAAGATGCTCACTCAATAGTACAATCAGTAACACTCACACCTTAAGGGTCGTTCGGTGTACCCCAGAAGAAAATGAACATAATTGCTCAATGACAGCATAACTCTAAATTCATATTTTATAGCATGTCATTTTATAAAATTCGTTGAATAACTAGAAAATTAACTAATTTCCATACAAAATTAGACAGGACCATATGTTTGATTCAGATAGAAGAAGTGACATTCAGCACGTAGAGAAGAAGATCATTAGATATCACTACATAGGCTTCATGTATACCACAAAAGGCAATTTGTCGCAAATTCAGAAAAATAATCCCTTACCATTGTCCCTTTGCCATGTGACCAGAGGTGGGAATGACAATAGTCTCTGTAACCAGCCCATAATTGTTTCCTGCACCTCATCATCCTCTAAAGCTAGTGACTCTAAATCAGTGAGATTTTTATGGCTCCGACATAATGGTTGGATAAGAATTCTTATTATCAAAGGAAGAATCCGAAGACAGTTTATGCTGACAGTATCACCAATTAGAAGCTTATTGATAAGCACTTGAAATAAGGTCCTTGCTTTGTCATACTTCCATACATCATCATTGAAAAGGGTCACGACCAAAGACAAAAGAGCCCTCACAAAGGGCTCTTTAATGTTTTTCACTTCATCAGCAGTAGTGCCATAAAAATTGGGAAAGCTCTGTGCGCTACTTCGTCCTTGAACCAGAGCAGCATCTAGTAAAATGTCAAAAATGGAATCTAGTAAACCTTCCCTAGGAGGCTGTGCTTCACTTTGAGCATACGCACTCAACAGTGGTAAGAATGTAGTGATGGAACTGCCCCCAGGCCATTCCCAGGTGCATAACATTTCAGCAGCAAGCCACGCTCGATGGGTAATCTCTTCCACTGTTTCTTCAGACAGTGAGGAAACATGTGAAGTGTTGCGACAAAAAACTCTATCAACACCTTTTTTTGAGATAAGCTTGTCAACCAGAGAAGCAAACTTGTAACCTCCAGAAATCTGCATAGTATACCACACATATTCATTCTACTTCAATTTCAGTTAACCAAAAGCTGAATGAAACTTTCCTTTCCCCATTAGAGAAGTAGGAAATCCAGATTCACAAGTTAGATGATAAATAGACTTTAAATAAAACAATGGTCAAACAGACAGCTAAGGAGGTAGTAGTAAAGTTGGCTATGATGGAGGGAGGATGTCCGAACCAAAGCGGTTCAAGAGCAGCGAGGAGTACAAAAATCATATAACAATTAGCTCTAGGGATAAGGACATAAATATCTTACTTACATTGCTACCAGTCAAAACATTTTCACCACATTGAGAGTCGAAGTCAACTGAGATCCACACAGGCCACTGATCACTCTTCTTGAGGAGCTGCTCAAGCAGAATTTGCTCCTCATATTGACCCAGACAGAAAAATTCAACAACTTCAAGTATCCACTCACAGCACAATGATGTGACCTTACTGGCGTCAAGATCATGTTCTTTTAAGATGGCAAACCTGATAGATTGAACCAAGACTGTACTTGATTTCTCCCGACAGTGAATGCCAAGATCTTGACAAAAATGACTATTTATTTTGCAAAGAAAAGAATGCAAAGATTTGCCAATTTCAAATCTGGTCTTCAAATTCAGTGATTTATCATCAGGCACATCATACAATGAGTCCCCCATGTGGCTTTCCCAGTGAAGAATAAAAATTGCTGCTAAAATATTTGAAACTAGTTCATCCTCATTGAGTGTCATTAAGCAATAAAAGCTTCCCAGAAGAACCTCAAGAGCAGATTTGGCCATGTCAATCTTGTCGCTATGGCTTTCCCCATCTATCATGAGATCTCCTATTCCGGAAGCCAATGTTGAGCCTGCATCTCTCACCCATTTGAAAGAGGACCCAAGGATAAAATAAACCAACTTCTCTAGAAGCGCTTTGAACACCAGGACACACGAATCCCTTGATAGAAGAGAGATCTGATCATCCTTTGAGGAGCCACCAAGAGCAGAGCTGCAAACAGCAAAGTAAATCACAAGGAGACAAAGGAACGTTCAAGACCCTCAGCAACACAGAGCTAACTGTACGGTAGAAGAAAAGCCTAATTTTCTTCTGCATTCGTGAAAACTAGGGTTCCTCATAAAAATGTATTGTAAACTTGGGTTTTTGAGGAAATACAGAACCTAGTTCCATTAAACCGAGATTCAGGGATCGTACAACAACCACACGGGATACAGGATCCTCTGAAATAAACAAGCACATCCCCAAAAAATGATAACATAAGATAGTTCAATGGTAAGTAATTACAACTTAGTTGGACCATGAAGTAACATGCATGCACACTGAGGCCAACCATGCAAAATGCATCACTTCACAATGTCTTTAGCACACAAATAGAAGCTTCGGCAGTAGAAATTGGCCCAGGTTTCTGCTGCAGCCAAGACTTGGGTAAAAAAAGACCATAAACCTACACATGTAGCAATGCATAACCACCCAACAAAAATTCCAAATCAGAAGATAATGGACTATCAGGTTAAGATGAAGAAGGGGAAAAAAATCGTTTAGAAAGAAGATGACTAAACTCATCATGCCACAAGAAGAAGATCACTGATTATTCTTTTTTCTTATTTGGCCAGCAGGTCATTTACTATGCCATAACATGGGAAAACATATCAAAGAACCAGATAATACAAACAATTGATAGAATGTTCCAGCATCCTGCTCATAAACATACCACAAAAAATCGGCTTCTTGAATCCTATTGGGAGGACAGGAACAAGCCACAGCAACAGCCAATGAATCTAAAAGGTCATGACGCCAACGTTCTACATAGGAATTTACATGCAGTTCGGATTCTGCTAACTGCCGCTTAGTTATTTTGTCTCTTGCTTTCTGCAGGAGTGGGCATAGCATAGCTGCATGTTCAGGGTCATCACTTCGAAGTTTAATTGTGTGAGACAAAACAAGGCTCCATTGCTCAGATAAGCATTCATCGTCAAACAATGCAAGCAACAAATCCAGACGGGCAGCACTACAGCTGCCACTTCCTCTCAAGCACCAAGGAACAAATCGTTTCTCAAATATATGCATGAAATGCTCCGACTCCAATTTCCTGCTCTGCTCTTCAAATGGACTAAGAGAAGAACTCCCTTTATCTGGGACTAGAAGTACCTTAACCATCTTGTTTGGTCCAAAAATTGAAATTGCAGCTGACAGGAATCTAATTCCATCTGGTGAGTCCTGGTTCAAGAAAAGTAAACAGTTGAAACACAACATTGGAACTATGGCTAAAAAAAGCACCACAAACTGACCAATATTATGTACTGTGTTCTAAAACAGGAGAAAAATTACCACAAATCATTTAACTTTCTCCTTTTAAGGAGAAAATGTATATATCATTGACATTTGACATTATTCAAACAATGAGTACAGATTTAACAGGGCTGTCATAAAGTTCAAGGAAATCATTGGTTTCATGACAAACACCAGGTGTCAGAAACAGTTCGACAACCTAGTGCCTCCAACTTACTACAGTGAAAAGGCATTTAAATATGACAAACCTGCTCGTGAAGGAAACAGGAAACAGAAAAAAAATTTGTTGAAGTGATATTCAGAGAGAAATCAAAGCACGTGTCTTCAATAGGTGAAGGTAAATCACTACACCAAGAAAGCAAAGATGTCTAGAAATTTTAGCCCACTTAATGAAACAAGAACTGTTCAAAAGGACACAAAAAATTGAATCTTAATGTCAGATTCCTTTATAGCGAGAGTCATTGTTTCTATATCAATTTCCCAAGCATACTAAGGAGGATACAGATTTCCAAGACTACAATACAAAGCACTGGAGAAGTCCCTAAAGTGAAAGATATCAAGTTAAAGAATATGGATTCTCAAAGACATATGAAGCATCATGTATGATGAGCAAGTACATTACTGGCACAGAAGAAAAGGAAGACACAAGTAAGCAACCATATTAGTTAACTTACAAGTGATTCTATCGATGAAAAAGACCCAGCTAACGTTGGTCCCACTATGTAATCCAGGGGCCAGTATTCACTTTTTCTTACAGCATGGTGCTCCATTAGCAACAGAAACTGAATCAATCGCTCTACACTTTCCACGCGTCCTCCATTCTCAGAATGCTGACATATGCCCCTAAAGCTCTCACGAAACGCCACAGAGAAACCAGAAAGCAGATCATGTTCTATCTGAAAGATGCCTGAAAGAATTTCTACAATGCATTTTCCTAAGTCCTGGAGATAGGACAAAGGATATCTAAGAGATGGTTTTTCCATAATATTTTTTCGAACATCAGGACTCCGGTCTTCAGGTGATTCAGTAGATATCCCTGTGAGGATTCCACTCTGAACCTTTGGACTGAAAACAAGCACAAAGTCTTCCCACAAAAGTTTTACAAGAATATTCTCAACAAGAGTACTTTGACGGCAATGAACAGAGCTCACTTCGTCACAATACCTGGCATCGTTGAGAAAACAAACTGTTACAATTACATGAAAAGAACTTACATATAGTATGCTGTCAGACATAATTTCTAATCTCCTACCAGAAAGATAATCAGCATACAAAACATGCAAGACAAAAACTAAAACACCCCACCTGGATGCAATCTGCAATGCCCAAAGGAAGCATTCCTTAAATGCACGAAAGAATGCAGTTCGATCTTCGATAGAGGAAACAGAAGGTTTTCTTCCGGCCCAAAGGTTGTGGAACAAGTCAAGGAAAAATTGTTCCCCCCGAACTACATTATGAGGCATAGTCTCTAGGAACACTAATAAAGCAGGATAAGAGATCTGCTGAGATCCAAAGCATCCACTCCGGAGGAAATGCCAAAGCCGATTTAGTACGATTTTCTGAGCGTTCAAAAAATTCCAACAATCTGGGAAACTTTTTGAAAAGATCAACACCACGTCCCACATCAGTGCATGACATGAAGGATCTTTTTCCTGAAAGGCACCTAATATTGGGGCCGCTAGAGTTTTCAAATTTCCTTCATTAAAAACATGAGGGACATTTTTCATGAAACTCCTCAATACTGCATACGTAGCAGATCGAATGGCAGCACTATCAGACTTCAGGAAGTCTAGAAAACATTTGTGATAGGAAAACAACTTCTCTGCATAAACCATGGCAGTAGACCTGGCTTTTGGACCATGCTTTGGTTCAGTGGTTATATTCTCAAAACCAAGTCTTTCAGATTGCAATGAAATGAAAACATCAAGAAGTGTCGCCAGTGCCAGCAAGGATGAGGTAATCACCTGCAACAAAGGATTAAGAGAAGATCAAGATCACTATTGTAGAGATAAGGACATCAACACATTACTATCACAAGCCAAAGATCTTGCTTCAGCAGAACTCCACAAGGGAAAAAACTCAAAGACAGTATAGCCAGCAGCAAATGTAGCAACATTAATTAACATGATTGCAAAGAGAGGGACACAGGACAAACAACAATGATAAAATATCTAGTTTAAGTAGAAAGCCTCAAGGAGAAAATCATCAATGAATATTACAATTAGCAATTGGAGAACGGCAGTACAAAACACGTCTTTTACTTTCCCTGGGTAGCTCCAGGATTTTAGGTTCTTCATTCAAAAGGAGGCAAAAAATTTCTTGGTAATTGAAAGTTATGGAATTGCTTTATCTCAGGAACCAAGACTGTTAAGCCTTAATTGATAGTTCCAGAGAATTCATATTGTTCATGAGATGAGCACTTACTGAATGGAAAAGCATTAGCAAAGTTGCATGGAATTCATCATTCATCTGTGGGGACAATGAAAATCAGAAATCAAGTGTAAAAGGTCATTAATTTGGTACCTGTTGATGCATCTGTTCTATTTCATCCAAAGCAGCTGCCTTATCAAACAAGCCTTGTGCTGTGAGCTTTAGATTTTCTTCCAGATATATACACATCTCAGTTGCACATAGAGCTAAAGCATCTAATCTCTTTTCCTTGGAAGGAAAGGCTGCCTGTTATTCAAAGAAAGCAAACGCTTAACATCAAACTATTACAGCGGACACAAGAATGCTAGCTAGATTTTCCAACACTTGGTCAAATATTTTTGCGTCAAAAGATCTGCAACCAAAAGTTTATATCTTCATAGCAAATCACAAAATTAGAAACAAAAATAAATTCCTTCCAAACATCTGTAGCATCATAGAACACCCCACAATGTACATTGAAATTTGTCCTCAGTGGGTTTATTCAAGTCCTTGCAGGCTTGCACATGAAAGTCATCCCAGAAGATGGATCAATGGAGGAACTCCCCCAAAATAGGCAATCTCGACTTTATCAACACCAGTGATGAAACCTTGATGAACCATTTTCACCAAGTGTAATGACCCGCCAATGTTTGCAACAGAGGTTCATGTTTCATATTATGTAAACATCAAATGGAAATTGACGAGACTTAAGTCCACGCTGGGATGAAACCAATTGAAACCCATGAAACAACAATGCACACCGTACTAAAACTCCTGCCTGAGGAGGTTTCTGTTGTTACCTATACGCTCATGCTATGAGTGTTTTTCAAATTAAAATATCAACATTGAAAAGATTTATTGCATTAGCTTTAAGTATTCGGGTGGAATTCTATCAATACACTACATCAGACGAAATCATCTAGTAAAGGCTGGATGCACAGAAGCCGCATTGACCCACTAAAAGTTCACATTATTTTCTTTATGTCTTCAATTAGAACACTTGTTCCGTATAGAGTGATTAGGTAATATTCATCATCCTCCAGAACGTTAGCTGGCTTTATGAACTTCTTCCACTTGCATAGTTTAAAATCCTCTACATCAGAAAAGATTAGAATTTGCAAGTACATGCTAGAGTTTAAAGATTTTACAAGAGTCTAAAATATGCTCGATTTTCTTATTGTCATGATTAGAATGCTGCGATGATGTCATCAATTCCATTTTGAAATTTAATTTTCTAATAATGCTTTCAAGGTAATGCGACAAACTCACCATGTGATGTTTATAATTTAATCTATGTGTCCTGGACCAAGAAAAATACAATGACAAAATTGTTGGTTAAAGATTGCGCAGAACCAATTCCACGCAGGATAGTAAGGCTTAGTTGTTTACCATCATTGTTCATCACCAGCTATCATGGACGACGCCTTTGAAGAAGCCTGCTTCGAACTTCAACCATTCAACTGACATGTCCTGATTTATTACCAGCTGATTTAAGATATCCTTGCCTGGTTTATATCCAAGAACCATTGGTGTACAGCATCCCATTGGGTACTGTTGATTATAGATCTCTAAAATTGGCTAACAAATCAACCCCACCGCATACTCGATCAAAAGACACTGACTTACTATAGAATATAAAAAATAATATTGTACATTCTTTCGCCTAATTTAAGTTTTCAATTCGTAAAAAGTAAGTTGGGCTACTAGTGGTTTATTTGATAAATAATTGTCAATGTAGCACCTTACCAGTAATTTCAAAGCAAAATAACTAATAACTGTTCCTTTACAAAATTACCCAGTTAAGGACCCAGATGAATGCTTCAATATTTAATGGGAGTCTGGGACTGAAATCAAAAACCCACTAAAGCTTATCTCTTACAAAATGCTTTCTTGACAAGCGGCATATCCTGTCCTTATCCCTGTTCGATGACACATGGAGTACCCACTCTAGGTAAACATCGTGTGGGGTGCAAAACCCCAGACCCATACAAAGTTTTGTAAATGTAACCATTGAGGCATCCATGTTGGGTAGGAAATACAAAGACCTCCATCCAACACAATTCAAAAGGTATCTAACCAATATAAGAAACCAATGCACCTGAAATGACCGCTTAGAAGATTGGGAAACCTCAAAAACTGGATCGAATTGAGAGAACCACCAAGGTCCCATCAGAGACTTCAAGTGCGGAGCCAAATCTCGCCTGAAGATATGAACAAATTATTAAGAATGCTTTCAACAATTTCCCACAAAAGCAAGGCAAGCACATGTAGGAAATTTTGCCAAATCAATCTTGAAGAATGACCAGTCAAGAACTAGAGCACAAATCCACAAAAGATAATTATAAAAGATTATAATTCTATTGGAAAAGAATAGAGTAATAGTTAGGTTGAGTGATGGATTCTTCCCTTTAATCCTCCATATATCAAGGAAGACCTACAGCAACTCCAAAAAAACACACATCTCATGAAAGCTTCTCTAAGATGGTTGCGGGACCAAATAAAATAGCATCACCAAGATCCATAAAAAGCTAGTTTAATCAAACAAACCCCCTCTAGTTCCAACATTTATACCAATCTCCCAAATAAAGACAAGAAGATATTTTCTTTTCTTGAATTATCAATGGTTTATTAGACACCAGAAGGATATAAGATAAATAATTAACTTAATAAAAGGTTGACAAAAGATTTAAAAGCAATCAGAACTTCCACATGTTATTTGTAGTCTAGAAAAGTAAATACAAATAACAAGCATTCACTGAGCATTTCTCCAAATCATTCTGAAGTAGTACACATGGAGTTTTTAAGTCAATATGATGTCACTTGAGCTAGGGGGACAATCTATAGGTCTACAATAAGGAGGATTTTACTCCATGCACTTAATATTCCTCATTTGAATGATAACATGCACGTTCGATGAGCACATCAAGTAGGAGAATGTTTGCTGATTGTCTGTCACAAAAGTACAGATAGGAGTAAATAAAGTATATCTAAGAGAATAGAAGCTCTTTCCTGATCATCGTCCAAGGTGATTTTAGCATAACAAATGGTGATCTCAAGATGCTACATAACAATCTACAACTTATGAAAGTGGCTCAGGTGCAGATAGCTACCAATACAGTGGAGAAAAACACTCTTATTTGAATTTTAGGGTGTTGCAACTCTGCACGTGATTACAACAAAGAAAAATGATATCTGCCTACAATGGTTAACAGAAAACATTCTTGACGAACAAATGACAGAAAGAGATGTGTTATTTCCCTTTTTTGGCAGGCTGATATTCTGCAAGCAGATCATAGCCATTGCAAAGCTTTAGATGTAATGAGTACGGGTGTCTACAGTTCAGTCCCATTTGGTTTCGCACTAAAACTGCATCAGAAATTAAAATTTTGGATAGGAATTATTTCTTCAAATCAGTATTGAAAGATTGGATAGAGTCCCCTGCTCTCGGCTTCTAAGCTCAAATGCGCATGATTCAAAGAGTCACTAGAGGCGAAACTTAGTAAGAATATCCGACTGAATTATGAAGATCTGAACAGAACTAATTAAACTGGAATGGTATTCAATGGCTAAACCTAAACTTGTCTACCTTATCCTCATTGAGTTCTTCCCACCACTTGAGGTTAGAAATTTTTCAACTTTCATGAAACAAACTCACAGTTATGTGAAGAAGCATCTGAAGATAATTCCAGCAGAGCTTGGACCTGGACAATTAGAAGTTGAACGAGGATTTCTAAATGTTAATGTGTTCCTGATGATACTTAAAACTCAACCAAGCTCGCCAATTTTATTTTTCTGTCGAGCGATCAGGTTAGGGTCCATGTAAGTTTGGGGGAAAATGCATTTAATCGTGAGAGAAGAATTCGAATGAAGTTGAGAGATACAGAAGTTGTGATGATTTCTTCAGCAGTGAACTCATAAAGGAGAGTTCATTTTGCTTTGGAAAGACGTAAACGAGGGTGATAAGGAAAAGGTGTTCGGTGTCATCTTCACTCGGACTCAAAATGGTAACGGAAATAACTATAAAATACTACTATTAGCTGTTTGTTCAGTTCAAATTAGGTTTCGGGGTTTTATACTTTTTGACCAGACAACCAGACTGTCCCGAAAGAAAAAGAATATCAAGTAGGCCCAAAAATCAAATAGTACTACACAATGACTGAAAATTTCCTGTTCCATCAGGGTTTCAGTTCACTGGATTTTTTGCACACCTCTCATAATAAGCAACTAAAAGGCACTTGCTGATTCACTCTCAACAGCTTAATAAAGATAAAGCCACACATCCATATAGAATATAGAAACCAAACAGATAACACCAAAAATAACATGCAAGATTATATGCCAAAAGTTGTCTCCTAAAGATATAAAAGGAATAGCAAGCAAATCGCTCTAGAAATCAGAATGGCAAACTGCTTCAGCAAGCAGAAAAGCCCAATTAGTCAGCATAAAAGGTGAGCAAACTTACCCGATAGAGACAACAAGAACAGACATTGTTTCATGCGTGGCTCGGCGAACTTCTCTATTGTAATCCAGCAACAGCCTCTTGTACTCAAATGCCTACAAAAGCGACAGAACCCTAATAATGAACTATGACGTCGGTCAGAAGACTTCAACATGGAAAATAACAAATAATCATTAACTTAACACTTAATGACCTAAAGAAGAAAATATCCTTATCCTTAAACATCATAATTACCAACACCACCACCACCTAGCTGAAACATTTGCTTGAACTTCAGTCTTCTCACTCCACTCTCCTCAAGCAAAGAAAGGAGAAAACAAAAAGAACCATAGACAAAAAGGTAACACAAGTTGTCCTCTAAAGCTGCATAACATCCTTCTAAATTAGTTTTCCCGCCTAAAAAGCAAGGAAGTGTTTGACAACCACATTAAGTGCAGAAAATTAAACTTTTCCGCAACTGATATTCACCAAATACACACAACTTAATTGATTTTTAAGTCAAAAATCACTTAATGAGGTAAGGAAGGGCTTACTTAGCCAAGCTAAGTACTAAAATATTCGATGGAAAATAAAATCTTGCATATTATATTGTCAAAAACCTTTCAATAATGCTCACTATTCCATGTTTGGTATAAAACTAATAAAATTTATTATGTAATCTTCATCTATCATTAAAACTAACTTTTTATTTTCATCAATTAGAGACTTCGCACTTAATATTCAATACCTAATCTTCAGCACTTATTTTTCGGTTTTATCAAGTGAGCCCAAAGTTTAGGCAAAGCCTGATCATCATGTTTGCAAAAAGCTCCAGTACTAACAATTACCCATGCTGTCAGCTTTTATTGCCAACAAGGAGATATGAGCAATAAGCAATTTAAGTTACAACTGAAGAAATGGACACGCAAGAAGTTTGTGGAAATTGAATCTTCGAATACCTAGCAAAAAGACCATTTAGTATCTTTAATGCAAACAGTCCAGCAGAGATGGATGAAACAAGAAGAGGTATGTGTCATGGTGCGCCTTTATCTTTTAAAGATGCCGGTGACTCCATTTTCCCTTGAGCCACATCAATAAATATCAAATTCTATGCATATAGATAGAAGGAAAGGATCTGAATACATGCAATATTTCTGCCTTTTAACATCACTCCTACTACTATTCTTCTCATAAGTTTTTTTTTTTTGGGGTCGAATTCTCATAAGTTAGAATACAGCATTCCAATGCCAAGGATAAATAGTTCCATAATGCCATTAACCTCCATTGACATGCAACTTTCACTCCTTTCTATTCCTTTCCAACTCTAAGAAACTCTAAAAACCATGACCACTGGCTTAATTTTATGTCCTAGCATTCACAAGCGCCTTTGATCAAAAGAGAAACAGAAAATGCAGACAACGTCGAAAAGGATGTGTTATAAGGACACATAAATGGACCTTACCCATTGTGGCATTACTGGTATTATATCCTCCTTCGACCTCCCCTTCAGCAGGACAGATAAAGATCCCAGTGCTTTAAGCTGTTGAAGAAAATACAAAGAGTAAGAGATACTATAGCGGTTTACCTTCTCTAAGAACTGGTATAGGGCTGTCAATCACCAATCAAAATCATAGCAAGCACCAAAAGTGTACATGATCTAAATCATTGCTATCCATTGATCATAAATAGAATTGCATAGTGATCACCGAGCATGGAGCACCATTTATGACCAAATTATAAACAGTGCCACACTGCCACTGCACTTCAGCTTCCTATGTATGAAAACTCAAATCTCTAACCCTACAACATCATGGAGAAGATAGAGCTACTGAATCCTCGTCATTCAGAATCTAAGATTAACTGAAAATCCCAAAACAAATAAACAATGCGCAATGGATGAACAGAAGAATGATGGCAGCATGTTGAGACCAATATTCTAGTGCCACATTAACACACATTGAATGTCTTCATGCAACACAAACCTAAGTGCACCAAATAATCACTCAAGCAGTAGGAGACCATGTTTTAAGTAAACTAAACACAAACAAAATGATAGACAACCAACATATCCTACCCTGCTTCTTCTCACCCATCGTGTACTCTAATGCACTCGTTCTACACTAGATATCCTAGCAGGCCGTTCACTGGAGAAGATTGACAACAAAATAGAAGCCAGAAGGGAGGGATCTGTGAATAAGTTGGTCTCCATGGCCTAGCTATTACCGATCCTTCCTTATATTGGTGTAGAAAGGCCTGTAACCAACTAATGCCCATCCTCAGATAGGGCAACACTGCCACCGGCCCACCATTCAACCTACTATATCAAGAATGCACATACACCAGCAGGTCCGATAATACATAGTCCTATATAAGGTAAAACCCGTCATAGCTTAATGTTAGATATATATAATCCTGTATATTATTCTAAGATCCAATCCAACCAAAAAAAAATCAACTCGCTGTAAATACAAAGAAATTACTTCACAGCTTTATAAGCATCCTTTTTAGCAACAAATTTCATGCCACAGATTTTTCCTAGAGCCCTTGAAACTTCACTTCTTCCAAGTGAGGCTGTGACACTCTGGAGTTTTAAAATGAAGTGAAGTTACACTAGTAGAATGCAGAAGAAAAGAATACCGATAGTTGCACTGCATCAGTTAGAGAAAATTAATCAATCATTCCCCCCACCCCCACCCCCACCCCCACCCCGTCTTTCATAAGTAGTGCAAAGCACAACCATGTGAAAGAACTAGCTCACCAACAAAACTGAGTCAAATCCTTACTACTGGAAATAATTTGTACAGTCACCGACTAAATACAGTAAAGCCCACCAGGATGAATTGAGGCCTTTTTGCTTAAATCTTAAAAGAAATAACCAGAACCCAAAAGCTGTAAGTTACCAAGTAAATCTCGAAAATTGTCAACCAAACTATAAGCAAAATATACCATATATATGGAAAAAGAAAGAAAATGAAAAGGTCGTTTTATTCTCATCTTAGAGCAACACGGCTTGCGATAACATTCAAATTTTTGCAACAACAGCATGTTCAAAGTACAGCACCTTGGTGGTGGGATCCTTTCTGCCAAGCCTCTTCAAGTGCTGCACCAATTCACCATCTATGCCCTGCATTAAGTTCGCCACATCACCATAAGGACAGTGCCCCCACATGGCTATTTCGCCGCACTAACCCGACACTCTATGAGCTCCCAGCAAGCATCACATACACTTAGCAAAATGATCCAACCCATAACTCTACCATACAACAACAATGACAACCTAAGCCGCATCATAAAGAAGACAAATTCACTTAAAAGGGCGGGCGAAAGACAGAATAAACACGTACGCAAGCAGCGTCCTCGCCGCTGCCGCCGCCGCCGCCGCCAAGCGGAGAATCGAGCCGGGAGCTTCCAAGATATCCTCCGAAGCCCGCCGTCGCCGTCGAGCCGGCCGGCAAAAGCGAAGCTGCAAGGCTGCCAGAAAGCGACGACAATCGAATTCAATCGGAAACCACATGTCAATTAGGTGCAAAAGATTAGCACCGGGAGGGTGTCTCGCGGGGCTACCTGCTGCTCGAAGGGCGCGCCTTGGCTCGAGCTCCTTCTCCTTTTGGCCTCCCCATCTCGGCGAGCCGCCTCCTTCTTTCTCCGGTTTTGTGCTTCTTCTTCTTCTTCTTCTTCTTCTTCCTCCTCCCCCTCTGTCGCAGACGCCGAGATTTCGAGAGCTTCTTTCGCTTTGGATGCTGTTTTGCGATGGTGATTGAGGCTGTGCAGTACACACGGGTTGAGCTTGAGCGAAGCCAATTCAACTGGCTCGCAGCTTCACCGCCTCCGCTCTCTCGCCGCGCGTCGCCGCCACCAAAGGCGGCCGATCGATTTTGTCGCCGTCTCTCTCTCTCTCTCTCTCTCTCTCTCTCTCTCTCTAGCGCCTACAGGTCGAGCTTTTGTCCCCTTAGAAATCGCTTGAACTTATACACAAAGCTCCGTTTGTTGTGCAAAAAATAAATAATCTAAAAAATAATTTTCTTAAAAATAATTTTTTTTATTATTTAAAATAAATAGCTAATAGAAAAATATTTTCATTAATCATGACAATTTTTTTTGGTCACATCATTAACCATGACAATTTTTATCTAAATATTTTTTGTTTATTTTTAGGAAAAATTTCAATTTGGTACCCCAAGTGTGGTCATTTTCTCAAAAAATGGTCCCAAGTGTCAAATAAGGGCCTGAAGTACCTAATTAATCTTAAATAGGGGCCCGAAATGGCCAATTAGTCTCAATTAAAGGCTTGGGTTCGTCGGGCGATCAAATGTTCACCTGTCGGCGAGCACGTCACTGTTCCGGCGGGGCAATTTCGTCTTTTAATTTTATTTTATTTTCTCTTTTCCTTTTCTTCTTCTTCTTTTTTTCTCTTTTCCCTCTGCCGGCCAGAGCTGGGCCCGGCGGAGGTGGCTGGCCTTAGGTGGAGGCCGCCCTCGCCCGGGCTAGGCGGGCGAGGGTCGACCCTCGGCAGATCCGACAAGGGCAACCCTCGCCCTCGCCAGATCTGCCGAGGGTCGGCCCTCGCTGACCTGGGTTTCCCTTGCCGGCATCGGGCGAGGGTCGACCCTCGCACGCCCAACCCGGGCGAGGGCGGCCTCGCCCAATGCCCCCGAGGGCCACCCTCCGCGGCGGCGGCGAGGGCCACCTGCTCGGGATTTGGGCGGGCGAGGGCACCCTCGCCCGAGCCCTCGCCCGGCGTCGGGCGGCCCTCGCTGACGCCGGTGAGGGCGGCCTCCGCCGACCCCGGCTATGGCCGACGGAGGGAAAAGAGAAAAAAAAGAAAAAGAAGAAAAGGAAAAGAGAGAAAAAAAAAAGTAAAAGACGAAATTGCCCAGCCGAAACAGTGACATGCTCGTCGACCGATGAGCATTTGACCGGCCGGTGAACCCATGTACTTAATTGAGACTAATTGGGCACTTCAGGCCCTTATTTGACATTTTGTCCACTTTGAACCCCTTTTTAAGAAAATGACTCAACTTTGGGTACCAAATTGAAATTTTCCCTTATTTTTATAAACGATACAAGTCAGGGTTTTTTTAAAAATGATTTTTCAGATGATTATATTCCGCAAAACAAACGGAGCCATATGGCATCTCTCTTCGTCCTTAAATCGAATCGATACTTCGTTCACATTGAGCAATTTGAGGTTTTTGTTTTTCATTTTCTTTCCCTTGAATGCGAAAATCAATACCCCCACCGAATGTTAATAGGTTCATTATAATAAAGCCGCTCATGTCTCAAAAACCAATCACGTGATGTCATGTGACCTATTGGCAGCAAGGATTTGAGGACAAAACCGTTCTTCTATTAAGGCCCATCAAATGGGTGGGTTTGATCAGATTTGGATCGGATCGAAAATAGTCCAATCCAAATCGATTCATTTAATTCGTATTGACCCATTTTTATGCAATACAATTTTAGCGATCCAAACCCAACCCGACCCATATTGTTAAAACACATCCATATTTATACCAAGACATTTAACTTATTTTAAGCTTTTTATGTGAATATGTTACTTCAATTAAAAAATTATCAAATTAAGAAAATAAATCAACTAAATAAAAATATGTTAGTAAAAAAATGAAAAAAAGTTTAAAAAAAATAACCTAAAGATTGAAATGCTTATAAAGAACTAAAAAAGGTATGAATGTGCGGTGATTACACATTTTAATTGCATGCTTTAATTATCCAGGTCAATCTAATTCTTTTTTTTTTAATCTCCAAAGCCAATTTGGGTCCATTTGTACTATATATAAATGGGTCAATATGGGCCGTACTATTTTCAATCCAACCCGATCCGCTCATCCCATTTCATGGCCCCTACTTTTCACATTTACCCTCGCGTGGAATTAAGGATAGGCTAATAACAAGTCTATGAATGCGATTGACATGTCTACCATCATTCGTTCATCTTTGGCAACTGCCCACCACTTTCTAGAGCTTCCATCCACTCGAGTCTTCTTTTCTACACAAAACCAATCAACTTTAGCACCACCATGGACGTTAATGGAGAATCTATTGTAGGGATTAGACTATCGTGACTCTCGCAAACAATGCAATAATGGAGTTTAATGTACCAAATTGAGGTTTCATTAACGAGTATTGAGTGGTATAAGAGTATTGTTTTTACAGTAATAGTCACATGAAGAGGTGTTACAGCTTTTAATACCCTAATAAAGGAAAAATACCAAAAACCATCATGAGATTTCGCCACTATCCATCTTTGCATCCTCCATCTTCAAAAATGGTTGTTTTTCTATTGGAAGATGTTTATGTATGCAACTCACATTAGTCAAAAGGGGGGTTGGCAAAAGTTTCCTTCAACACTTTGCATCTTATAACAAAATACCCTTGATACTCTTCCATGCCCATCCCACCTACTTGGAAACCCTAGACTCACCTCAAATACCTTAACAATGCGACAACTAATGTATTGAACCCACCTTCGTATGGTGGCTGTAGAATTGTAAAACTGGCAGAGACCGTCTCACACGCACAAGTTAATGGTATTAGCACACCCTTTACACATAGAAGCAAATCCCATTGCACATAGGATTTAGCTATCGGAACACCCGAATCAAAGGGGCGTTCCCGTTGGCATTATCTAAAGTAATGTTAAAAATTTTATAAGAGAGATGTCAAACTCATTGACGGCTCTCATTATTTCAGCAACCATATCGTAGGAATCATGCAGAAATATGAACTTCTTAAACGTCAGAATTCGGTGACGTAATTCCCAATCCTCATTGACCCAATGGCCGTTGACACTAGTCCACAGTGCGCATAATTCATAGGGTTGGTCCAAAATCGGAAGTTAAAAGAGACAGGAAGTTATCGGCGCCGCCACTTTCCCTTGGTATAGCAACTTGCAGTTTTCTTATGCTTCTTGTCCGTAAAATGGGTCTAAATTGTGGTTATAGAGCGGTTTGCACATAGTAGAAAAAGCGGGGATCTTCTACGAAGCCAAAGGGTTGGTCCATGATAAGCTAATAAACTACAAGCTCCTACCGATTCCACGTCTTGTTGTACTTAAACGAACTTCCGGCACGTATCGTCATATTTGAATAGCTTCCCTGGATCGCGGACATCTCTGCATCATGGTGCCTCTTCTAGTGGTCAACCTCACTTGTGGATCGCAGGATAATTTGGCACCACATATCTTCCAAACAACATCCTTAACAACATTGGCATTGATCCCGAGCCGGAATGTCCTCCCGACACTAGAAATTCTTCTTTGCGAAGCCGTCATTGTAGTTGTTTGGGGGTTTTCTTCGTGGGGTAAGGGTTTCATGAGAGGTGGCGTTTTGGCCAGGACTAGCTCGTGGCGTTGGACCCAATGATTCTCCTAATTCTCGTATTGTTGTGTCTCGTCGTTATCGAATCGGGCTTGTTGCCTAAGTGGAGTTAGCACGTAAACACTACTGTTGCGAAACTCACCGAAGACTCAAACGATTTTTGTAAGCTGAAGTCCGGATTGAGTTGAGATAATTGGAAACGATTGTTGTTGTTGTTCTCATTTTGAATATAATTAAATCATTGCAAGGAGAAAAGGAAATAATTAGAGAGCATGAGCATGAGGAAGTGATTTGTTAGAGTAAGGATTGATAAATGGCAAAGAACTAGAAGGGCACGGGCCAATTCATTGAGGGAATTATTTTTGTCCAATCATCATTGGATCGTTGGATTTGGCCCATCCAACTTTGAGAGCGGAAAAAAAAAAGAAAAGAAATCAGGCCTATGCCAATCCATTCACGGGCCGGGGACCCAACGGGTTGAGCATAGTACGTTCCTATTTTCCAAAAACGATCGTTCGTATCGTTTAAAATAATTAATTATTTAAAATTATTTTCATATTCATCAAAATTTATGTTTCGACAATTTCGAGAACGGTAAAAAAAAAATTTGTTCATTCATTTTTATAAGTGATTCGAACAATCAGTTTCTGAAAAATGTTAACCAAAGTTTTCATTATTTGCGAAACAAACAGAAACTTTTGAATAAGGCTATCACATGACAATTGTATTACAGTAAACAGACACTTTCATCCTAATTTTATTGATCAAAATTTCTGCATAGAGCTTGAGAAATATTGCAAGGCGCTAGACTTTGTACGTGCATGGCACAGGCTATTATTTTATAGTGTGAAAAGAAGGTGAGGAAGTAAAGAAAAAAGGATGGTCCGATTCCACATCTGCCACAGTAAAAAGTAGAATTTGGGTGCTCTACTTTTATTATCTTATCTGAATAAATAAATAAATAAAAACTGATTCTTGAGTTTCTTGAGCTTTTGGTGCTCGGAAACTGACCTAGACACTAAAAAAATTACACGACTTTCTTGAGGTTCCTTTTAAAAATTTTATTATATTGAAAAAAGATCGTGTTAACGAGTGTTTCATAATATTTTTCAAGCATGTTTTCTAATGTGTATGAGACGGGGTAACTACCACATCCGATAAAGGTTAGTTGGGTGCCAAAGAGCCCCGTGCTCCTATCAACGGGGAAAAAGGTTAATTTGGAATAATTCGCTTTATTCCAACACAACAAAAGAAAACGCGATGTATTAAATTGTGCAATATCCTTAATCGGTTGCTTAATACGCGTCTAGAGGACACATGTTAATAAAATTCAATAAAAGAATTGATTCTTTTGCTTGAAGGCGATCGTATTGATGAACAGGTTTCTCTTTGACTATCAACGAAAATCAGATTCAACCCGGAGCATTGAGTTGGAATGAATAATTATGAGGATGACTTTTCTTTTTTTTTTAATCATTTGGGGCCAAAGTGCGATATTCGCGATTATTCATTATTTTTAAAATATTATATTCCGAAACGCTCTTCGTTTTTCAGTTTAAACTAAATGGTAGTGATTCTAGTATTGAAAATACGACATCGCATGAACCCTAAATATATTATATTCAACGATAAATGCGTAATAACAATATCCATAACAACTTGGCAGTAAGATTGAAACGGGCCGGCTTTCTTTTAGCCTAGCCTTACTTTTCAAAGGAACAAAATGTAACGATTTCATCAAATAAGTAATTCAAGAGAACTATTATCAAGTATTTCATTTAAATAAAAAATCGAATTAGAAAGAAGAGGCGATCAGGAAATTACAATTGAACAACACGATGTTTTCTATCGAACAAATGAAAAGAAATAAAATATAAATATATATAAAGCTTTAGCAAAAACACATGAAAAGAAAAGAGAAAAAAGAAAAAGTCCTTTGAGTAAAATAATGGAAGAATAAAAGAGGAAAAGAAAGGAAAAAGTTGCATATTCGTCGGAGCTGTCGTTAAAAATGGACACGTCGGTCCGAGTTGCTGGCCCGCACTAGTCGTACTCGTGAATAAGTTTCATTTGCTGTGCATTTTTCAAGTTACGATGATTTTTTTACCGTCTCAAATCGCTATTTTCCGATGAAAGATAAGGTAATACTCTCAAAATAAAAGATTTAAAAAACTTTACAAATACTAGACACACAATAATTAGGGGATGATTACAAAAATGGCTCTGAACTTTGTCCTAATATATAATGTGGTTCCCGAATTCTTGATTCGTTCAATGCGGTCCTTGAACTTTAATCCAATGTGTAATGTGGTCTCTGAATCTTTAATTTATTCAATGTGATCTCTAAATTTTTGGTAAATGTTCAATTTAATTCACGAATTATCTAATTCGAGGATTAAATTAAATATATACCAAAATTTTAAAAATCACATTAAATAAATTAAAAATTTAAAAATTATATTACATATCGAATTAAAATTCAGAAATCACATTAAAAATTAAAAAATTCAAGAACCACGTGGATGACCTTTATGAGCCGGCGGGGGTAGATATAATCTCGGGTGGGCCCCACGAATTCCACGATAGTGGTTGGTTCCGTCCCTTTCCTGCCGACTCCCCAATTTCATTACGTACCAACCGCGTTGATGTACGGTTCCCACGCCTTACCGTTCTGTTGACTTTTCTCGCTTCCGCAAATGCAAAATTTCCACCTCCTTCGAGATCCAAGATCAAAGCTAAAAAGCACAAAAAGCAAAGCGAGCCTTCCGCTAAAAAAATTGACCTAAAAAATATTAAATATTTCGAAATCCGTTTATTTCACAAAAAATAAATATTTTTAAAAAATGATAATTCGTATATTTCGAAATAATTAATCAATTGAAAGTAAGTATTTTTATGGACGATGAAAATATTTCTCGTTTATTCATTTTTGTAAGCAATACGAATGATTGTTTTTGGAAAATATTTTGCAAATCGCTCGCAGAACAAATAGTGTCCTGATTGTGAGATAGAAATCAATAATTTTACTATATTAAATTTACGAAAAAACAGTAAGATTTAATAAAATAGGATTAAGCATAAACCTCTCGAGCCCGCTCCGATACGCGCGCACAAAAATTAACGGCTCCGATCAACCGATCCACGCGATCGAACGGCCGAGATCGAGCCGCCCCGCCCGCGCGAATGCCGAAGTTAACCGTCGAACAATAAGAAAATACTATTATATCTCAGACAACTCAAAACCCGACGCAGGTCGGCATCGAAGCTATAAATGCAAACGGAGACCGCTCGAAGCTGACTAGATTCACCCATATCGATCGGGAAGCTACGAACGCGTCCAAGCACACGCATCGCGCGACCAAGGGAAGTGGATCTGACGAGGCGCGCGCGGCGAGATCGACGACGCGGGCAACCCACGAGAGCCCCCCGCCTCGGTAATGGACGGACGCCACTAAGGAAAGAAGGGACGGGAAGAGACGGAGAGAGTTTTCGCCGGAGCATTTCGTCGAGCACCTGAGGGCGGCGTCGTTCGTGGCCGCGAGAAGATGTGGAGGAGATGGCTGTCCTGTAATCGACCGAGGCTGAACGCCCTGGGCGCGGCGGCTTCCGGGTCCAGCTACGGCGGGGGCCACCGCATTTGCTCCGCCGTGCCGCCGCCGAGGCCGCCGGCGGTTTTCCGTTTGCTGAGCAGGGCGCTGTGCGTCGAGCCGGCGAGGAACGGAGGGGGGGCTTCGGCGCCGTCGCCGCCGCCGCCGCCGCCGTCTTCTTCTTCGGCTGGAGACAAGGATCCCATATCGTTCGCGGAGGCCAAGAGTCTAATGCGGCTGGTGAACGTGGAGGCCCTGAAGAAGAAGCTCGGGATGGAGGAGAAGGAGGTGATCGCGTACGAGGAGCTGCTCGAGGCGTGCCGGAGCATCGGGGTCGCCAAATCCCGGGACGAGGCCGTGGCCTTCGCCCAGGTCCTCGACCAAGCCGGGGTCATCCTTCTCTTCCGGGACAAGGTCTATCTTCACCCTGATAAGGTAATCTTGATCTTAGGGATTCGTATATGTCCTAGCTACCCTGATGATATCATTGAACTTGCTGTTGCTGGATCTAGGCTACTCTGTTTACAATACGTGCGATGCCAAAATGTTGCTCTTGGACTGGTGTAACAGAGCCCTATCATTTCCATTGCCGTTTTCTCTTACGGGGGTAGCTCTATCATGGTGATCTCAAGAATATCCTAGGGGTCTCAAGCTGCCTTATCTGGTCTCATACAATGTGCATAAGACCATCTTTCTGGGTTTTCAAATCTTTTGAGTGTTAAGAAGTATGTCGGAATGTACTTGTTGACCCCCACTAATTAGTTGAGCACTCCATCAGAGCTTAGGATATCGATTTAAAGTCTTGGATATTCCTTCTCCCGATCGCTTTGGCTGGTGGGAAATCTTGAACTCCAGTCTCCGGTTTTTTTCGACTATCCCGATTCCTTTGTGTTTATGATCCTCCTGAAGCAACTTCACTCATCTTATCAGCTGACATCTTGAACTCCATCAGAGCTTAGGGTATCAATTTGAAGTCTTTGGATATTCCTTCTACTGATCTTTTTGACCGATGGAAATGTTGAACTCCAGTCTCCGGTTTTTTCGAGTATCCCGATTCTGTCGTGCTTATGATTCTCTTAAAGCAACTTCACTCATCTTAACATCTGTTATCAATGCTTTTTTTCCTTTTATATGTGCCGTTGGCTATTTCTATCCACATGTTCATCAAGTATGACAATGTTTGTCTTGGTCTGTTTACACCCAGAGAGAGAGAGAGAGAGAGAGAGAGAAAGAGATATCTAGCTTTCTTTGACATTTTGCAGTTAACTACAATAATCCAATTTCAAGAGTAAAGGAAAAGATCTAACATAGTTACTTACACCAAACCTTAGAAGATGGAGAAATGTGTGTGTAGGTATGTTGACAGAACCGTGTTGAGGATTTCCCTTTTCGGTTTTGCCATTACCATTTTACTCCTCGTTATGCATTCGCTAATTCAAGATGGATGTACTTTTGACTTGCGATGAGAAACAATCCTCATGCTTTCCGGTGGAAACTTGTTTTGAATGTAAAGAATAGTGAAGGCTGCGTACTATCTAGTTTGTTTATTATCTACTAATAAATGAGGGGGAATAGTTCAATGCATAGCCTAAGCAGCAGATAATCTCTCAAGGACTATAATGGGTGTATTTATTTGCTTGGCGTATTCACTATATTCTTAGTTGAATCGGCGTACTGAGCTTTATTCAATTTGAACTCTGTGATGCATCCATACCATTTTAAGAAGCCACTCACCATTGAAATTCAGTCAATCCGGAGATCACCTAGAATTCATAGTTTTGATCAATTTAAGCTAAATTTAGTTGGTAGATCTGACCTTTGAAGCACAATTTTCTATTTGATTATCCATCTTCAGAGATAGATTTTGCGCTGTGGTAGTCCCGATCGGTCCAGGTTTGGTGGTGTATCTTTGGCTTATACGTGCAGATCTACTTTTGAGTGTCCATTTGTGTGGATGTTTTCTGTGGCACTGAAAGTTTGAAGCTTCATTTCATCTTTTGCCCCTGGATCTCTATACCCTCCTATTCAATTGTGTTGGAAACTAATCCGCCTGTATTTCATCTATTGTTTGCATGAACCAGGTAGTGGATCTGGTAAGAAGAGCTGTACCCATTGCTCTAATGCCTGATGACGACCCCTTGAGGGATGAGCTCAAGCAACTCCAGACGAGAAAGGAAGAAATTGATCTCTTGGCACACAAGCAAGTCCGCCGCATCCTCTGGACGGGGCTGGGGTTGTCTGTGTTTCAGGTCGGGCTTTTCTTTCGGCTAACGTTTTGGGAGTTCTCCTGGGATGTCATGGAACCTATTGCATTTTTCACTACAACCACGAGCATAGTACTAGGCTATGCATATTTCCTCTTCACGTCCAGAGACCCTACTTACCAGGACCTAATGAAGAGGCTTTTTCTCAGACGGCAAAGGAAGCTGTTAAAAAAGTACAGTTTCGATGTGGATAGATTCGTGGAATTGCAGAAGAAGTGCAAATCGCCTCTAGACGCCGGCACCTCCATTAAGAACCGTGTAGGCGTGGATTTGGATTTGGAAGATGCCTTGCGCTGAAAGGTTTTTGTTTTCAGCCGAGGCCTCGCTTTAAAGGTTGATGTCCTCCTCCTTTTTGGGTACTAACGTGCTTTGAATTTCTCAGCTGTAAACTTTCACTTTTCGGGCTTCGCCTGCTATTATTCGGAAGGAAACAACAAATTTACTCAGTTAGGAAGTATTGTTTTGTAAAGATGACTGCTAAATGTTCTCGTATTTTGTCGCAAACCGTCCCATGACCTCAAGGGACGCACCCGCCGTGTCCTGGAATTTCCCTGTCAAGCCTACGCTTTTGGCTTGTGCTATAATTCCTACGTGCCCTGAATTCGATCCTATGCTTGTTCTGTTCTGTGACCCAAGTAATTGTAGTGCGCATCTGGTTCAAGGAGAGACATAACAAAAGGTTCTGTACTAATAAAGGACACAAAAGGAAAGACAGAAACAGAGAACCTTAGAGCAAGTTTAGTTCACTCCTCAAGTGAAATGCACGAAGATGGGAGTGATGGCATCGTGAGGATATTGGCAATTTTTCCGTCCTATATGGATCACTCCCCGGGTTAAGAGCAAAAGCTTGTTGCCATAAGTGCCTCCAAAAGCCAATTGTAATACATAAATAATCGTCGATCAAATTATGTGCATATGATCAAATACATGTGATATCTTATAGTCGGAGTGATACGTATTATATTGTCGTGACAACCTTCTTCTTTTTTTTGGTCGAAGAGAATGCCGCTCTTCAATAAGTATAATAGATAGTTAAAAGGGAAAGTTCCAAATAAAGGTAGAAGTGTCCTCATTTTTTAATGAAGGGCTTGAAGTGATTATGACGGATTTAAACAAGAGCTTAAAGTAACAATGTCAATTTCAAATAAAGGCCTAACCTTGCATTTTGGTCCAAAGATATTTTTATCCTAAATTTTAATTAAATTAGATTACAACTTAAGAAAGTTAAGAGCTTTTAAAAAAGAAAAAAAATACATGCCCCATTGTCGGTGGGGCGCTGGCTGACTAAATATTCTGGCCTGTGGCCACCGCCCCATCGTTGGTGAAACATCGGCAATGGTCAGTGGGGTCGCTAGCCTTCACCGAGGCGATAACCTTGGTTCTCTAATCGGCAAGGGTCGTCGCCCGTCGCGGATGCCCCATCAACGATGGGGAAGATGGGGTAGCGGCCACGGACGGAAGGCCTAGGTTTCTTTTTTTGTGCAAGTGTTTTCTTTTGTTAGTTTTAGCTTTTTTTCTTTTTTGAGTTTGTATTTTTATGGAATTTTTTTTGGATATTTTATCCTCATTTAATTAAGATTTTGTGTTTAGGATTCAGATTAAAACAATATCATTTTAGTGTTTTAGTTAACTTTAATGCCACGCAGGACGCCATGTTGGAGAAATAAAACATTAAAAAAATCATGCTAGTATTTTTCGTTAGTCAAATTAAATAGAGTTAACAAAATGACTCAATTTTTACACAAAATCAAATCTTAAGCAAGGCGGTCCTCACTTGTGACTTTTGAGGGGGATCTTGCCCGTTGGGCCTATATTTAAAATAGGAAAAACGCCACAAAAAATCTCAAATTATGTCACTTGTGATAAATTTACCCTGATTTTTTTTTGGGTTAATACCACGAAAAACCCTAAACTGGTATACTTGTGACACATTTACCCCAAACTATTTTTTGACCATAAAAAACCCAAGCCGTACACCTATGACAATTTTACCAAACTATTTTTTGACCATCAAAACCCTAATCCGACAATTTTACCTGACTTCCACAAAAACCTCATAATATGCGACAATTTTACCTGAATTAAAATTTTAATATTTTTTTATTTTTTTCGAATTTTTTTATTTTTTTCCTTTTATTTTTTTCTTTATCTTCAACCTCTGCGTCTTCGCGGATCCGTGAGCGGCCCTCGCGGCGCGCGAGGCGGCCCTCGGCTTCCCCCTCTGCCGGTCGCGGACCGGCGGCGGCCGAGGTGAAGTGAAGAAAAAAAAAAAAGAAAAGAAAAGAAAAATAAAAAATTCAAAAAAATAATATTAAAAATTAGTTGGGGTAAAATTGTCGACATGGTTTGGTTTGTGATATGTTGGGTAAAATGTCATAATATGCTGGAGTTTTTTATGGTCAAAAATAGTTTGAAGTAAATGTAGTGTCTGGTTAGAGATTTCGTTTATTAACCCTTTTTTGACACGAAAAACCCCAAACTATGCCACTTGTAACACATTTACCCCACAATACATTTGTCCATGGGCATTTTTGTCTTTTTCTTTTTTTTTTTTTTTTTTTTTGTTTACTCTTCCCCTCTGCCGGGCGGCCCTCGTCTGACTTCGGCAAGGGCTGCCCTCGTCGGATCTGGCGTCGGGTGACCCTCGCCGGCGTCGGGTGACCCTCGCCGGCGTCGGGCGAGGGCCGCCCTTGCCAAATTCGGCGAGGGCAGCCCTCGCCTGAGTCGGGCCTGTCCAGGCGAGGGCAATCCTCACCCGACGCAGGTGAGGGCCACCCTCGCCGGCTTCCCTCCGCTGACCACGGCAGAGGGAAAGAGAGAAGACAAAAAAAAAGAAAAAAAAAGAAAAAAAAGACGAAAATACCAATGGACAATGTATCGTGGGGTAAATATGTCATAAGTGGTATAATTTAAGATTTTTCGTATCATAAATTTTTTTTTGAATAAATTTATCATAAAAGTTATAATTTGAGATTTTTGGTGGTGTTTTTCCTTCAAAATAAGATCTATTTCAGCTTCTGTTTTTAGGTCGGGAGAGCAAGTACAGGATCACTAACCTCGAGCCAGGACATCTTGGTACCGTTGACTTGAATTTGACCCGACGATGATCATTTGCGACGGGACGAGACATTAGCCGCGAACTCCGGCCGACCACGACGGCCGTATCTCCTCCACTTCTCCCCCGGGTCTCCCTCGCCGGAAGGAAGAGACAGAGACAGAGAGAGAGAGAGAGAGAGAGAGAGAGAGAGAGAGAGAGAGGATGGAAGCGGCGGCGGAGGGGCTGTGGGGGCTGGCCGACTACTCGGAGCGGCGAGGGGAGGTGGGGCATGCGATCAAGTGCCTGGAGGCGGTGGTGCAGACCCCGACCTCCCTCCTCCCGATGGTGGAGGTGAAGACCCGCCTCCGCATCGCCACCCTCCTCCTCCGCCACTCCCACAGCGTCACCACCGCCAAGTCCCACCTCGAGCGCTCCCACCTCCTCCTCAACTCCATCCCTTCCTCCTTCGACCTCAAGTTCCGCTGCTCCAGCCTCCTCAGCCACTGCTACCACCTCATCGGCGCCATCGCCTCCCAGAAGACCATCCTCCACCGCGCCCTCGACCTCGCCTCCTCCCCTCCCGCCGCCTCCTCCGACCCGTAAAATTCCCCCCCTCCCCTCCCCCGCCCCCTTCCTCCTTCATCTGTTTGCTTTCTCTTATTGGGATTCCTTTCTGTTTCTGGAAGGGTCGCCGCCAAGCTCTGGTCCTGCAACTTCTACTCGCAGCTCGCCAACTCTCTCATCATCGAAGGGGACTTTCGCAACTCGGTGTCCTCCTTAGAGAGCGGGCACCGGTTCGCCGCCGAGCTGGGCTACCCAGAGCTAGAGGTTGGTGTTCTGCATCGATTCCGGAATTCGAGTATCCGGAGTGCTTGATTTCGCTGGCAATTTGTCGTGTTTCGATGCGCGTAAGATTGGATGAATAGCCTAGCATGTCCTCAAATCTTTTCGTGCATGTATGGGGGAGAATCTGCGGCGTTTGGGTTTATTTGAATTTTACTTTTTCGATGAGTTTGAGGGACACGGTGTTTGCAATTGTTCTGACTCCCTGTTTCGGTGTGATGGATGTATCAGATGTTCTTCGCGACATCTGTTCTGCACGTGCACCTGATGCAATGGGAGGATGAGAGCACCGTAGAAAGAGCTGTGCATAACTGCGACAGGGCTTGGTCCTCCATTCAGCTAGATAGAGTAAGTTTGGGTTTGGATCCGTAGGATGGATACTACCATTCTTACTTTCGGTATGCACATCAAGCGAACTTCTGATATATATGGTTTTGATTCGCTATCTGTTTCTGGTGCAAAGCATTCTTGAGTTCTCATTAAATTTGGTTCTTTTTTTCTTTTGTATAATTCCAAACTCCAAAAGCGAAAAGGCTCCCTTGGTCTACTGTTTTACAACGAGCTGCTGCACATCTTCTATTGTCTTCGGACTTGTGACTACAAGGGTGTTGCAGAGCACGTTGAAAGATTGGATAATGCTATGAAGGCTGATTCGCAAATGACGCAGAATATACAAGAGCTAACAAGAGAACTTGATGCTTTGGATCAACGTCTCTCCCAGCCTGACCTGCACCCGAGGGATATATCAGCGTTGTCTAAAAGACAAGTACAGCTTCAAGAGCAGCTGAAAAGCATGACTTCTGTAAATTCATCTGGGCCTCTGGAACCAGATCAATATATCAATATAAAGCAGCTGTGGGGAGATAAGCTGGAGCTGGCCCCTCCTCCCATGAATGGGGAATGGCTTCCTAGAAGTGCTGTGTATGCACTTGTTGATCTTATGGTGGTAGTTTCTGGACGTCCAAAAGGACTGTTCAAAGAATGCAGCAAGAGAATCGAATCTGGCATGCTTATTGTCCAGGGTCAGTGCTTCTTTGATACAATTCCTTCCATTTGTGTTAGCAAGGTCATCTTTTTGCCAAGATCAGCTGCATGTGTAATCCCTTTTGCTAATCACTCCAGAGTCAACCTGAAAACTAGCTTGCATGATTCTGTCGTCTTACTTTGTGATATACATATGTCTGCTCTAAGAAAGCACACAAGTTCAAATAATCTGAATCATGTAATTTTCACAGATGAGCTGGTGAAGCTAGGCATAACTGACAATGTGAAAGGTAAGCTCCTGCTTGAACACCAGAAAAGCTGGGCACCTTTCCTTTGCATAAAGCTAAATGATCTTCCTGCTTCAAAATTTCTTTTTTGGCAGAGGTGGATTTGCAACATTCTGCTATCTGGATGGCTGGTGTATATTTAATGCTGCTGATGCAATTTCTTGAAAACAAGGTGGCTGTGGATCTCACACGATCTGAATTTGTTGAAGCGCAGGAGGTTGGTGGCTTGCCTTGAGAATTTTGTGGAATTTGAAAGAATAAAAGAAATGGTTTTTCTGTAGGAAGTGAAAATAAACTGTTTCTAGGTCGATAGTCGATACTTGGCTTTTCCCAGAACTGCATCATTTACACCGCGTGTATAAAGTCCATGGAATTACCGAGGAATGGGATTCTAGTATAAATAGAGAATACGGGGCCAAAAAATGGATTTGACAGCATCTGTGATTCTTTAAGATTTGAATCTGGTATTGCTCTTTGGTGTCCCCTTCTTTATAAAGAAATTCAATGACTGGAAGTTTGGTTCTATTTACTCCTTTTCATCTCTTTATAAAGCTAAGATCACGTGGCTCGGGGAATAATAAGCTTATTTGGACTCTCTGCAAGAAGTAAAGCTTTTCTATAATCTTATTATGTAGCTATTGGTAATTCTCTATCGGAACTTTCAGCCACTTTCCTTATCAAGCTGTTTGACAGTCCAATGGATTTTGCTGCTTGATCTGGACTCGAGGGATAGAACAGCATTGTCTTAAAAATATTGAAAACATGAGAGAGAGAGAGAGAGAGAGAGAGAGAGAGAGAGTTTGGACTCTCTGCAAGAAGTAAAGCTTTTCTATAATCTTATTATGTAGCTATTGGTAATTCTCTATCGGAACTTTCAGCCACTTTCCTTATCAAGCTGTTTGACAGTCCAATGGATTTTGCTGCTTGATCTGGACTCGAGGGATAGAACAGCATTGTCTTAAAAATATTGAAAACATGAGAGAGAGAGAGAGAGAGAGAGAGAGAGAGAGAGAGAGAGAGAGAGAGATCTTGGTTTCTTTGTTTCTTACTATTTATGATCACCAAAATTGTTATCTCACAAGCTAAGAAAAACTAAGACTGGCATCTATATTTGCAGGCTTTGGTGCAGATGAAGAAGTGGTTTACACGCTTTCCAACTATCTTACAGGCTTGTGAGAGCGTAATTGAAATGCTTAGGGGCCAATACGCCCATTCAGTTGGCTGTTACAGCGAAGCTACTTTTCATTACATTGAAGCAGCAAAGGTTTGTCTTCTGAACTAACCCTTAACCGACTGTGGTGAGAGTTGAGTTGTAATTATTACGGTCTTGAAAAATTGCTGGGGAATTTTACCACTAAATAACTAAAATGCTTGTTTACTTGCACCAAATTTTAAGCTAACTAAACTGATGATAAACTTTTAGATAACTGAGAGCAAATCAATGCAAGCAATGTGTCAGATTTATGCAGCTGTCTCTTACATTTGCATTGGAGATGCTGAGTCCTCTGCACAGGTAAATGATGAGATTGCTGACATTTTGGCTTTTGTCATGTCATGATGCTCCTGATGGATTAGACTCTAATACTTGTTATTGTTTCCATCCAGGCACTCGACTTAATTGGGCCTGTTTACAGAATGATAGATTCTTTCACTGGAGTTCGTGAGAAAACCTGTGTCCTGTTTGCTTACGGTCTTCTGTTGATGAGGCAGCATGATTTACAAGAAGCTAGGTAAATTTCTTGCCTCCTTGAGATTTCTTTCCCGAGTTTGGGTAGGATGCTTATTGATGCGACTTTGGAGGGAAACTAATGCATTAAAGAGAAAGGAGAAGGAAATTTAGAAATTTTCTCTGATGATGGAAATGGATATAGCGGTAGCTGTCTCTGATATTTTCCTGTTTCAGTCGCTTACCATTGATATCGTTATTAATATTTTGGATGATTGATCGTTTTGTATCTAAAACTGTAAAGGAGCATTGCCATTCAATCTACTCAAATTATTGATACAATTATGCAAGTATCATTGGAGCAACTAATCAAAATGCAGAAAATGTGTTTATTCCTTCCCCATCAGCGAAGTAAATGGTTGTCTTTGGTTCAGGAATCGGCTAGCGAGAGGATTGCAGTTGACACATTCTCACTTGGGGAATCTTCAACTTGTTGCGCAATATTTGACAATTCTAGGTAGTCTAGCACTTGCCTTGCATGACACTGCACAAGCCAGAGAGATCTTGAGATCTTCTCTTACATTGGCGAAGAAACTTACTGATATTCCCACTCAGATTTGGGTATTATCTGTACTAACAGGTATATTTTATCCCATTCTAGTTTACACAGACTAAATTCGTTTTCTTTTTGGTTATTCATATACTTTCTACATGACCTTTTGTCGCCTAGCATGGTTCCTTGGTAGTTAGCTTTAAAACACTTATATTCTTGAGATCAAACGTACAGCAATGCTGACACTTGATGTGAGGCATGCACATCTCACCAGTCTTCAATAATTGGAAGCAATTTAGCTTTCATAGGCATTGGTATAGTTTAGACTCCCTGGACCTAATTGCTTTTTTATGTGCACTATATTCGAGTCCAGCCTTGTATCGAGAATTAGGGGAGAGAGGAAATGAGATGGAGAATGCTGAATATCAAAGAAAGAAGGTTGATGATCTGCAAAAGAGACTTGCTGATGCTCATTCGTCTATTCACCACATTGAACTGGTAAGATCATCTCTTATGCCTTTGTACTTAAGCCCTGTCATGATGAGCAGAGGGACGTGACTGGCAGTTAAGTTGTAGGAATTGAAACTGATTGTCATCTTTGCGTATCCTAAACAGATTGATAAAGTGAAACTTGAAGTTCAAAACTATCATGAGCTTGATGTCAAGCGTGCTCTCGGCTCATCCATGGGAGTAAATCTCGACATCCCAGAATCTGTTGGTTTGTCAACCCCATTACCGACTTCATCATCAAGGCTAGTGGATTTGGACACTGGGAGACGTGGGAAGAGAAAACTTTAGAATACGATTTGTAAATTCTTTCCTTTTGGAATAGATTAGTACAAAAGAATATGGGATACATGTGTATCATAAGCTGTGCAATTGAAAATTCATTCCTAACTAATTCTCCTTGTAGCAATGTTTCTTGTGTATCATTTATGCCACTTCCTTCGTGCCTTAATGCATTATTAAGTAACCCTTTACTGCTCATCTGTTTCTTCGAGTGTTGTTTTCTCTATCTTCTGAAAAGATGCACTATTAAATTGGGTGAGGTCCATAGCATGAGAATGTGATACCGCTATGCTTTTCCTTTACCGGCTCAGGTGTGATTTTTTCGTGATCCTCCGTCTGTTAGTTGATTACATGATAGGAAATCTAATACAATGGATGCAACAAACAGTATCTTCCTTGCTTATGCATTTTTCCGGGTGGTGATACATTTAAAAAAATATATGCTCGTTTGGATTCCCTGAGTAGATAATCTAAGAGCAATAAATAGCAAAAATAGTTGTGTCCACATTTGTAGTTTCTGCACAGGTTACAGCTTGCCGAGGACTGTATCGATTTTCTGATGCTTCTCCTTGACCCAACTAAGAGGTCCTCAGACAATAGCGAAGTCGGAGCAATCGTTGCCTGGAAGATTGTAAATCATCTACAGTGCATTCCCGAATTCTGCAGATATCCTTACTGGTGCCTCCTGGCTGGGGTTGATCATGATTCGGTATCTGCAGTCAGGCCGGCGATTTCTTTAAGCGGCTTCCACATGACCTTTCGCCTGCACATGCATTTAAAAGAAGCAGCTTAAAGCTAAATCTCATGGAGCGATGGAATGTGGAACTGAATCGCCCTTAGTAAAATACTTTCAGACGGCTATAGGTTTGTGCGTCTACCAGTTTCCGCATTCAGCGATGACCCTGACTTTTGGCCGGAGCGTGGGAAGTAAGGCTAGAAACTGGAGCTCGGATTTGGACAGAACCTGCAGAACAAGAAGAGTCATGTGGTATCAACCATCAATACGAGTTGCCTATACCTCCAAAGAATTCAGGTCGAGGAGGCTCACGTCTCAACCTACCTTGGCCTCGATTATCCAGACGACTAGGCCTTTGGCATCAGGGGGTAGCGCGGCGAGCCTGTAATCCACTTCCGGTGGGAAATACCACCTTGCTATGGGCTGCTTCCCGACGTGCGCCTACCTCTCCAATGCAAGAGTGGGATCGCAGTCAGGAGGGTGTCCGAAAGGACGAGATTGCGACTGAGAAAGAAACGGAGCTGGGGAAACTCGTAAGCTTACAGGGCAAACAGGGTGAATCTTGGTGAGAGTGGTCTCGGGGTCGCCGAGGCCTCGAGCCGTGAGGTCGAGGAAGTAGTAGCCCTGGTACCTGAGGCGAGCGAGGTAGCGGCCCTCATAGCCTCCCTCGTGAGGCGTGTAGATGGCGAGCGCTTTGTGCTCCTCGACGTCCGAGAGCCAGCGGCCGAGGTCGGGCTTCAGCAGATCGCCTCCAATGAAGTCCCCTATTCCGATCCCGCTGCATCTTACAGGTTCGACCCTGGACCTTCTCGAAGGCCGTCCTTGTCCCATGCTCACCCTCGTCGCATTCAGCTGTTCGACGATTGTCCCCAAAACGACACGGTTGTCCAGGCATTGCTTGCGTGGCCGGAGACCGGTGCCAGCCGGCGTGGCGCAGTTGAAGCAGGCAGCAGCTGCCATTTTGCTTATCCCTGTGGGAGACTTACAGTCCAATGGAGGAAGAGGGCGAAAACTGAGAAGAGGCTCGAGAAGTGAGCAATGTGGCTTTCAAACATTGAGACGTCGCATGCGCGGTGGAGAAACAAGATAAGGAAACGACCACGGCCACGAAGACTGACTGGACCCACGTAGGAATTCTAGTATATACTGAACACATTTATAGTTATATTAATGTGATATATCAGAGGTTTTTATGCAATAGTAAGGTTTCCTTTTACTACTTTCTGTCCATGTGATTAAAAATATCAAGTAAAATGCTAATATTAACCCTCAAAGAATTTAAGCATATGGTATTGATTCATTTCTTTAGTTAAGTCATTATATCCGGGGTATGGGATGGCATGGGTCACATTCTAGTGATAAAAAAAGGGTGATTTTTGGGGCATCTGCAGAGTCGGATGTCTGGGGAAAGTGTGTTGACTAGTTTTAAATAGCAAGAGTAGATTACTTGAAGGAAAGGAATTCAAGATCCAAGTAACAAATGCCTACAAATTGAGGAAACTTGTTAGCCTAATCCTTGCTTGTGCTAGGTCCGGTCGAGCCTGAGAAATCGACACGTCGTTCTTTATAGCATGCGAGCTTGAGTCACAAAGTTAGGTTCGACTTGTAATCTGAACCGTCCTGACGTGCCAATAGGGACAATCTAGAGGTGGATTAACCCTTGTTATCAACAGCTTCTCCCATAGTAATGACGAGGTTTCAGTTCAATCAACGGTTAGGCCGAGCACCTAGTGACATAGCCTGCTAATTCAGCTAGTTGTTTAGTCAAGTGTCTAGATGCAAGCTCTCGATAAGGTATGAGAACACGTAAAACCAAATGCTGGTTTTGAACTGAACACAACAAACGGGACAACTTCAAATCAGCTTGGCTTCGGTTGAGTGATTTGAACCCAGTTTGGCTGGACCTTAGCTAATGCATGGTTGAGTATTCAATTCTCAAGCCGCGTTAGCTAAGTAAAATAGCGGTCGGGAAACAAATGCATCCACCTTGATACACGCATGCAAAAATGCGAGCGCTGAGAGAGAGAGAGATCAAACAATATCTGAACAGACTAAGCAGTAACTTCCAGTCATCTATTACTGAGGATGAACAAGCATTGTGAATGACCTATAGGTCCTATACAACATATATTGGCGCATAAATGAACGAAAGCTAATTCAGCTGCTCTGAGGCATCTTGGAGTATAGATAACTACATCATCAGCAAACTAATTAAGGTCCATCAAGCTATTTTTGCCTAAGTTTCCTAACAAAAAAAGGAAGAGGGAGAAAGACGGCGAAACGGCTTTATCTGGGGGTGACCGTCGGAGTAACTCCACTGATGAGGTCGCTGCCAGAGACGTCATATGACATATTAGGATTCATTATCTCAGAAGAAGAAGACGGCGGTGTCATTTTATTTGTAGCCTCGATCGAGAAGGACTCCGTCGTCCTACCATCTAACCCGGGTGCCAAAAGCCATATGCTTTCCAGCTCGCGCACGACATCTGCCATTGAAGGCCGTGCATCTGTCTCGTCTTGGCAACATTTGAGGGCCAACATCAGGAACTTCTCGACGCATTCTGAAGGATAAGATCCCATGCTTCCATCAACGATAGAGAAGGTGGTGCCAGATTGGTGTGCGATATTCACCTGCCATGCCAACTAAAAAGTTGAAACATACTAGAATACGGTGTAACTGATGTATTGCAATTCTATTACTAAGTATCAAATTGTACTAAGACTCCATAATCTTGGTCACAGAATGAATGCACTTTTCGGTGTTCAACATAATGTAGAGCCCCACGATACTCAAAGCTACTTTCAGATCAGGAAACAAATTACGAAGTCAGCACAATCAGGACCCACTTCAAAGCCTTCGACTGTCCTGCGAACCTGTTTGCTCCCACGTACACATGAGAAAAAATCTCATGCAATAGAGCCGATATAACAAAATGAACACTACTTGCACTCGCCATCTAGCACATACTCTCTTTCGAGGCAACCTTCCATATTGTTTGATAATTTCCACATCATAGCTATCTTTGACGTCATGGGAAAGAACTGAAACAGTATGATATTACCTCACGGACAATGTTTTTGCCATGCGAGATGGGCTGCATCCCGGTCAATAGCTCCAAGAATACGACACCAAGGCTATAAACGTCGCTCTTGTCCGTTAATTTATGAGTCAGGAAGTACTCCGGGTCGAGATAACCCTGCAAATTTGACATAGACAAGACACTCATATTCCCATCTGGTAAACCATGATCAAGCCAAATTCTAGAGAGGAGCTTGTACATTTGCATAGAAGAAAGAGAGCAACAGGGCAAGTAAAGAAGAAAGAGCAAGCAAATAAACTCTTTTGGAGATTGAATAGCTAAATTGTGATGCATCAGCAGTGAAATCGAAATTAGTAATATATGCCATACTGCGAACCAGAAGTAATTTCCCAACGTCCAAGTCAGTTAAATCTTTAGGATACCGTCAGCATTGAAAAAAGAATGCCATTCTTCACTTGGGCTGAGATATATTGATACTCAGTAACAAGAAATTCAGTATATTGACTGCATTTTCTTCTGTAATCTGACCATTCCTTGTCACATATTCATTAGCTGTGTATAAGTTCCAAACCCAATACCCTCACCACAATAATTTGTCTTTGATCTCTGACGTCTCAGTGACATATAGTAAATACATGTAAGCAGGTGTTGACCTCTTCTACTATTCTCGGGCATAGCTGATTCAAGTTGTTAAGGAGTTCTAGAATATCCCGCATCGCTTATGTATTGGGGTTTACGATGGCGTTATACACGTCTCCCGCCACCTTATAGCGGGCCAATTTGTTTACAATTTAGTAAAAGCAAAAGAATACTTCTTTGCTTTCTCGCCAAAATAATTTGGAAATATTATATATGAATCTACGTGTCAACATTTATATTTATATATTGTGAATGTTTTGGCTGTTTTGGGTTAAAAAAAATTCAAAATACGTATGTCGCTAAATTTAGGTTAAACAAAAAGGATAAAGTAAGAATCTATTCAAACACACACTTAAAGCTTTTGGGTTAGACTTGCTGACACTTTCTAATGGATGATCGTTAGTGTAATCGAGTCGAACCATTTCAAGAATACAGTACCTGAAGTTTAGATACAACAATTGATTGAAAGTAACTCTTGACAAAATGAGCAAATGGCCCTCCAATTTCTCTTGAATATATTCCTCAAATAAGTCCTACTACTCTTTGCTAACTGACAAGTTAACTACAACGAGGAAGTGAACTTTTCTCACAGAGAAACTCAGACGACTTGCACCAAAAACTGTTATATGGCAATAAGCAGATATTCTTGGCAAATCAGACTTATAAGGTAGCTCTAAAGGCAGATGTAGAATTGAGACCGACGACCATTTATGTAACAAACACCAGAAAAACTTGCACAAATCAGAGAACATACATAAACCAAATCAAGCAAAGCTTGGCAAATTGCTAATATAGGAGAAATAGGTCTTACAGGAGTCCCCTTGACCACCGTCGACACATGACCTGGTACAACGCCTTCAATATCCGGAACAGGGGCAAGTCTCGATAGTCCAAAATCAGCAACTTTAGCAGTAAACTTTGAATCCAACAATATGTTACTGGCCTTGATATCGCGGTGGAAAATTGGAGGATCTGCTTCTGAGTGCAGGTATAGGATGCCCTTGGCCGAACCAATGGCAACTCTCAGTCTCATCCCAAAAGAAAGAGGGTCTTTTGATCGACCTGAAATATAACAAGCAATGACTATTTAAAATTGGTAACTTCAGAGAACTGGTAACCAATTTTGAATTCTTCTATCAGAATATTCTAAGCATCAGATACAAAAGAGATAAAAAACAATTTCACAAAGTATTTTGCTATATATAAGGTTTCGACTTTCATCCATCCGTGGACTCCAGGGGAAAAAACGAAAGATAAGAAGAAGAACATTGACAAGCTGAATAAAATTGAAGACCATCTAAGAAGGCAACAAGAAAGTACCAGAAATATGATCTCGTAGAGTTCCGTTGGGCATGAATTCATATATCAACATCTGCATAACAGATATACAATAAATAAACTGATACTATCAAGTTCAACCTTTTGATAATCCTGAATTTCGAAACAGAGAGAATCGAGAAGATATCTCAATGAAGCCACGAGGGTAAAGGCAAGAAAGAGGACGGAGTTCATGTCCAAAATTCCACTTGCTATTGTTTTCGCAGACTTCGACTCATACTTGTAAAGCTGTAAAATATTTTTCGCGCCCTACTCTAAAACTTTTGGTGTAAATGGCGGCCTACATAAATTAATCTTAGCACCAGAGCTAGAGATCTCGAGTTCTATTGCTAACACCCTTCTTTCACCCATTTATGGGCTCCCTTTTATATGTGTTGGATTTTCGCAATTGCCATAGGCTTTTCATACGGCATTTGCGCTCTTCAGGCTTTCTCATCATTTTAGCATTCGTGTGAGGAAGAGTGTTAAGCTATAGAACATATTCCGCTCCGTATAACATTATCATAACATTATCATCCGACGCCCAAATAGGAGTCTTACTACCGATCACAAGTTGCTTTCGCTAAGTTCATTTGTAAATGGAGTATTGTTTTTCTCCTTTTTATAAGTTTAAAGTGGAGTATGATCTATATCTTTCCTTAGCATAAATAAAAGAAAAGCAAAAAGTTCTGTTATTTTATGTTTTATTCTCAGCCAATGAAGAGCAAAACTATCTTTTATTTTTTCCTAAATCCTTTTCTGACAATGCTGTTGGTTGCATTGTCATAGCAATGGAAATAGATCCACTTCCTATTTTGGTATTTTAAAGTCCCAGGTCCACAATTGACAACTTATTCAACCCAATCTCTTGAATGCATTCAAGTGATGTGAATGAATACATTGCACAATATCTAGATAGACTTAATCATTTCAATTACATGCAGAGATGCTGAGAACTTCCCTGGTGAGCAGTTAGATCATAAGAACAAAACAGGCTATCTCTCCTATGTGCACCTTATAATTAAATGACTAGGAAATGCTTGACAGATCTAACTAGCAAGCCATATAAGCTTACCTTCAATATATAACCTACAGGATCAGGAGCTACGTCGCATAAAATTGTACAGCGATCATCAAGTGCATAGAAAGAAGACAGTGGATATATTGCAATTGGATATGAGGCAAGCTTGAAATTTTGTAGACTCTATCAGTGTAGGATTTACAAATAAGGAATAACAAGTACCTGTTCACCTTCCTCATCACAATAGCCAAGCAAAGACACAAGGTTTCGATGGTGTAACCTTGAAAGAAGTTCAATTTCCGTCAAGAATTCCTTTTCACCCTGTAATGACCCCTCCTGTGCCCGTTTTATGGCCACAACTGTGCCATCAGCCAGAATTCCCCGATAAACCTTTCCGTATCCTCCTTGACCTACTTGAGTGGAGCTGTTGAAATTGTTTGTAGCCGAAGCCATTTCTCCGTAGCTAAAGCACTTCACACCATCAATTTTGATGGACGTCTTAGATACTGCAGGTGATACAGAGCAAAGTTACAGATATCATTCAGACATACAGTAACTCACCAACTAATTTGAACAATTTGCGGCTCAGTATTGCTCCGAAGTTAAAAATTTTCAGTATGAAGACTATAGAGTGCTCTTTAAGATACACATTCAAGTAAATTCAAGAAGAAAAAGAAAAAGTTGTTAATAAAGCCGCACAAAAGATATGATGAGCAAAGAATGACATCAATTTCAATATTTCGAGAAGACTTCTCAAGGGAATCCTCGTTGTCAAGAATATGCAATAATATGCAACTCGAAATACTCTCTCAATTAACAAAAAATCATCCATTGGCATATGATGTATCATCCTGCGCGTAATAAATAGTACAATCGGAAAACAAAAGGATGGGCCAAAGATTATTATCGAGAATCCGACAGCTGGACCCCCTTAAATAGCTATTGAATCTGTCCCAAAAAAAAAATTGGGCAAGAAGTCTTCCGGGATTTAAGCAGTAACTTTCTTGCCCAAGTTTGCTAGAGTCTTCTTATTGCCATCCTTAGAGCACTTAGAGAAAAACTATCGTTAAGGCGTAAAGCAATCATCAGATGGCCTCTTTCCCAGGATAGAGTTGCATAGTATGTTTTGCATGAATAAATGACTGGGAAAATTGTCTTTTGGCTACTGATCAACTCTTGACAAAAGGGAACATGTATCTGATGACATCAACACGTAACCAACCAAAGCTTTTAATAGACAGGGCGCAAGCATATGAAAAAATATTCCTCCACATTTTCTTATACTCACATTGGCGTCTCTTTGAAATTCCAGGATGGTCTCTCAGATGTTTCCTCACGATAAGCAGTGAAACAATGGCTGATAGTGTGACAGCCCCGGCAATGGCTCCCAGCGCTATGCCAACCAAAGCCCCTTTGCTTATGCCAGATGATGAGGCAGTTGGGAACTCTGTTCCAGAAACAATGAGACAATAAGCAAATCAATCATTAAAACGCAATGTAACTTCACGTTTGGGAGTGCAGTATAATCTGTGGGAAATGCACTGGGGTCGAAGTGACAACTATTACACACCGGGTTCTTGTTACACAACCATCATATTAAGGAGAAAGAACATGAATAAATACATCCAAAAGCATTTAATAAAAAACAGATAGTAGGGCAATATCTGCCGAAACCAGATTTAATGAGCTCAGGGATTATTTATACTCAGAGGTACACAAATATAGATAACCATTCGAGTGTCCCTTAAAAAAATATACAACGTCAAAAATGTTACAACTGATGATCAGCTGAAAAGATCCAGAGTTGGAGATATAAAGGGGTAAATATTAGAGAAGGTTCAACCTTTGGGTCCATTCACTCAGGTTAGTGCACTTCGATAGTTTCTTATAACAATCATCATGATTGCTTTCATCAGAAAACTTTGCAAGCAATCAGTCAAAAACCATGACGGCAATCTAACAAGGCATGCCAATTTCCGCATCATGTAGTGCATCTTATATCTCACTAACCACTAAGAGGCACTCGGTTGAAGTATTGACTTGCTTGAAATTGAATGTCAATGCAACGTGCGACAAAATTGAAATACAAAGACCCTGACCAAGAAAAAAAGATTCCACAATGTCCTTTCATGACATTGACCCTGGATGAAGAGAGTATTCTAACAACAGAAAGGGCACCAGATCACCAAAAAAGTGTGCAAAACAAACCATGGTGAATGAATGAAGAACTCAAATTCTTAGACTTTACCTTGTAAAATTAAAAAAGGAAAGGAAAAAAAGAACAGATGAATTTAATTAGAAAGTCATTGACAACTGACCTTCCTGGTAAGGCTCCAAAAGAGTGAAGTTCAGAAGTTCATAGGGTCCAAATAAATCACTGTCAGGAATTTTCCAGCCTGTGAACATGCTCCTGATTCTTACTAACTCACTTTTATTGAACAGATGGGAGGAGTCATTTTGAGAGACAGGAAAAATTTCTAAGTAAATCCTCAGCCGAGGTCCTTCTTCCCATGCAAAGGTATTAATCTGCACTTGATAGAGATACAAGTTGAGACCCCCTGACATGTACTGCATGAACGCATCCTCATAGGCATCAAAATACGAGAACCCTGGACTTTTCAAGCGATATCCAACTAGCAAAGGTAGAGCACAGAAACACGGAACAGTGGACAACACTGAATATTCATAAGGGGGCGGGCATGATTGAGTGGGACAGCCTTCAGATGTCGTGTTCTGCAAGCTATCTACACCCGAACTTTGAGATTGACAAAACTCAATAAGGTTGCTGTTCGAGCATAACGGGTTCCCCTGAAGCCTGCAGAGAAAATAATGCACAAAGTAGGAAGGTGATTATCTCTTCAACTCCATTCCCTGAAGTTACTGATTGCTGAAAACTTCAGATTCTTTTCAACTGGGCAGAAACATTTAAACCAGAACACTACGAAATGAGTGAATTTCAGGATGGGAGTGAGCATAGACAAACCAGACAGAGACATTTGGAGGAAGGCTAGTGCTACCCGAAATGTTGACAAATCGATTGTTCTGCAAATACCTGAAAAATTGAAAAGTTCATGCAACTCCTAAAAAAAAAGATTTAATAATTAAAGTTGAACAGATTTTCACATTCTCATTCTTACACTTCCAATCTTGCAGTTGCTTGGACAGACCTATTTTGCCAAATACCAGACGGTACAGAACCAACCAATGAATTATTTGCAAGTGACCTGCCACGGTGAATTATGGATAAAATTGAGCCATTTTCAATTAAGTAAATATATCAACTTGGCATGGCTACTTCCAATATGCTACTAACAATTTATCTTGACATATAGGTGAGATACTTGGAAAACAGTTAAATTTACTGAATCGCTGGATGCACCATTTGGGGAAAGAAAAAAGAACAAAAAGTCTTCTCTCAGTGGATAACCACATCTGCACAGTCACAAGACGTAATAGAGGGAACTGAAAGATTGCTTACAATCTCTGAAGGTTAACAAGCCCTGAAAAGTTGGCAGGAATAGTTCCGGATAGATCATTGTTTGATAGATCTCTGACAAGTTTTTGAGAAAATGAAAAACATCAGGACATTAGAAAAATCATATACTAAATTCCTGCAAAGTCTAAGAGATCGATGGAAGAAGGAAGGGGGGGTGTCGTGTGCGGGGGCTTTTTTCCCATCAATGAGTAAGAAGAAAACTTACATAGTTGTGATATTCTCCGAAAGTTTATTTGTTGGTATGGACCCATTCAGCTTATTGGAACTGAGGTCCCTGATGTCAAGAGCAGATAGTTTGCTAAAAAGGTTTTTCTCATTATATTTAATTGAAGCAGTTGAATAGTTATTTCTTACAGATAACCAAGATCTGGTATACTGCTCAGATCAGGAATTGTTCCTTGCAAGCTACAATTTCTCAAGCTCCTGAAAGGACCAACAAAATCATCGAGATCATTCCTGAACAGAATATACTACTTCACGTGGGTAATTTCTGATGGGAGTTGAAATAATTAGATGGAACAACAAATTTATATTTAAGAGACGGAACAACTAAATGAAGCCCACTGAGTGGGATAAGGCTTGGTTGTTGTTGGAACAACACTAGATGAAACAACATCATCATCTTCTATCTCACAACTGACCGAGACTGTATACCTTTTCTAAATATTAGAAACATGCCACCCCAACATTTGAATATCATTCTCCAATTTTTCTGAACATAAACACATAAAAGCTATCTAGTGAAAAGCCAACAGTTTGAACAGTTAAGATATTATGGCTGACACATTAGAGGAATGTTGGAGAATGATATGGCAATTTGTTGAGAATACATAGCACATGTGATTATCATCCTCGGCCATCCTCTACATAACATCACTCTTTGGTCCAAGATATCACCCTCGGCAAACCTTCAACGCTCACTCTCCTCTTCCCCTGTTATCCAATTCTTCTGTTGAGGTATCGATGTGTTTTGTTGAATAAAAAATTCGCAGTCACAAACTGTTAAATTACACCTAATCATGTTCATGTGAATTCTTAGGTCACTAAAAGGCAACTTACATGTAATCAGGTATGGAGAGATGGTTCGAAAAAGAAAAGAGTTATGAAGTGATCTCATGATAGACAGTCATAACACTCAAATTGGCTCTCTGCAAGCATAAAGAAACAATTTTTCACAAATCCGAAACTTACAGACCCAGGTGTATATGATCTGGAACAATACATCCATCCACCTAATTTGTTTTACTGGCTACTGAAAGAAAGGCACTAACTAGAAAATTTACGTACTTCATATCATTCATAGAGTCCGAAATGATTATATAGCATGAGTAAATTGGATTCATCTCGCAACTTTTTGACAATCTGAATCTAAAAGTACGGTACACAGAGAACTTACATCTTCAACAATTTTGACATGTTTACATAAGAAGGAGGAATTGTAGTCCCATCAAAGTGGTTGTTATCAACTTGACTGCAGACAAAGAAAAAAGACTTGGTTGGTAAGTTGCCTGAAGAAGGCTGTCAAAATAATTCGAATGTAAGAGTAGCTATCAGGACACCGCCAAGCAAATAATATAAGCTAGAAAAGAAGAAGTTCGACAGCAGTCTGCAAAATTCAAGCTAGATGTATTGTCAGACATCTTCTGATTCTGTACCAGCGTGGTTGTTAACTTTGATTTAAGCTTAACAATTTTTCATTTCATCAAAGAGCCTAACTAATTATCTGTGAGCAATGAGGTTAAAGTGAGATGGGACAAACTAGAAATCACAAAATACCATGAGTACGACATCTACTCACTTTGTCTTCACCTTGACATTTGGAATTGGATAAAACCACAAAGTTCTGTTTTTGCAGACCATGGCGAACATGAGGATGAAGTAAACTGATGTCCAAGAACTACAGAAGTTGCAAGCCATTACTTGCAAATGCTCATATATGTTCATAGAGTCCATTCCTATTTATGTACTACATACTGGAAAATCCGCCATTCCATGCAAAGTCAAGAGCATCAATACTTATAACCCAGCTTAAGTGACAGGGTCACCTCTCTTTCTGTAACCGACATTTTGCAAAGCAAAATGACTAGAAATTCATTAGACCTAATTTTGCCTCCTTATTGGCTTCTGCTTCTATGCTCACAAGACTTGACTTCAAATCTGCAATCTACAGATGTAACCTGTTGTCCGTGACAATTGCAAGCAAAAGAGACTACAACGAGGATATGCTACCCTTACCTCCCCTGCTAAATTAAATACAGACATACGGCTTTAAATCATAAAATTTCTACCAGTAAGAGGTACATTTTCATGTTTATAGGAGTTGTAATGAGTTCATCTTTCACCTTATGAACAAGCCTTTTTCTGCACTTTAAGCCTGACGCAGGTATACAGATATTGATCTACCCAAAGCTATATTTTCCCTACCACTTTATCTCACCTATCTCACCCGACTATATAATCTTCTCAAGAAAACCTTTCGAATTACTAGTACAAGAATGACAACTCAGATCTTAGATGGTCTTGGTACAGGTTAATGAACATCTTTAGTACAACTTTGACAAACAAACACTTTGTATCAGAAGACTTGTGACAAAATACTCCAGCAAATAGATATAAATATCTCCTTGCAAGTCCTACAGAGAGAGAGAGAGAGAGCGAGAGAGAGAGCGAGAGAGAGAGAGAGAGAGAGAGAGAGAGAGATGAATGAATGCAATGAGTCAAGTGCTGCGCGCATGCATATGTTTGTTTGCATGGATGCATGTATCTCATGAATGCGTGTGAAAGGGCACTTCATTCATGATATGTGCAAAATGTCACATTTCGTATCATGTTTATAGAAGAGCTAATTTTTACAGCAAGAAGACAATTAGCACTTGAATGGTCATTGAGATCTGACTTATGAGCAAACAACAATGTAGGAACAATATGATAACTGGAAGGAAGAAAATCAAAGAAAAATCGAATTTATTATGTCGTTAGTGGAATAAATAATACCCAGAAAGGAAACAACTTACAGTATAAGTAAGTTTGGCAACTCAGAGAACTCTGGTGGAAGGTGCCCGGATAAGTTATTATTGTCCAGCAGGCTGCAGAAGTTTGTCAGATGAACTGTTATTGGAAGAGAGACAGAGAGAGAGAGATCTGGAAAAGGTAGGAGATCACAAGCTCTAGAAAAATACTCATTATGGTGCCGAACAATGTCTTTGCTGTAATGAATGAACAACTTACAAGTGAACAAGACTTGGTAATCGCGATAGCTCTGGTGGAATCTGCCCACTCAGTGAATTATTGTTCATGTGGCTGCTCATGAAGGTAAAGAGAACCAAAAGATAAAGAACGGAATTGTGACAAAAACCAGCTCCAATTCTCAAAGTACATTTGATAAAATATACTCACAAGTGCTTTGTTTTATTTAAGTTTGCAAAAGATGCAGGTATTGGTCCTGATATGTGGTTCTGATCAATCTGAATTCTGTCCAGATTTGGAAGGTAACCCAGTTCATCAGGCAGCGGACCTGTTAAGTGATTTCCATTCAGAAGCCTGGAAGCAATTAATACCAAGAATAAGTTTCTTGCTCTTTTTTTTTCTGAGCCATCATATCAAATGTAAATTGAAAGATAAAGAAAGTAATAAGATGAATCAGAAAATTGTCAACCTCTCCACAGATTAAAATTGTACACTAAAACAGGAAAAATAAGTTCTTAATTAAAAGACTGTAGAAAAGTAAAATCTCTACTCACAAGAGTTCCAAAGATGTGATATTGCCTATCTCCTTCGGTATGCTGCCAGTTATGTTGTTCCACATAAAATCCCTTCAGCAAAAGATGAAAAATAAATAAATAAATGGTAAGAAATTGTTTTGACTTCTCACTGAGATTCTAAATGAGTCATTCATTCTAGAGTGGTGGAAGCAGTAATTAGGGAAAAATGCCTCACAGTATTTTCATAAAAGATAAGCGGCCGAGCTCTGGTGATAGTGTTCCTGATAGATTCAAATTAAGCAATTGCCTGCAAATCACCAAAAAAATAAATAAAGAATAAGTGCATACATTCATATGCACTTTGAAAGAACTTCAGCAAATGACTTACCCAATCTACGTTTCCTCAAAGTGAAATTACAAATTGAATATCGACATAGCATCAACTAGATTCTTGGGAAAGAAACTACGGCAATCACTCTTTCCAATATGAGTTGAGTTTGAAACAAAAATCTAAATGGAATACGAATAGTTGTGTCTATAAAACTAAGAGCAGATTACACAATCCACCCCTTAAGTTTGGCAACAGAACAACAGCCACCACTAGAATTTCAATAATACCGCTAACAATCGCATTAATAGTTACTACGGAAATCCAGGTCTGCATTTAACCTTACGAAAAACAACATTTGCCACACTAGTGCTGACAGGATGAAATATGAGCGCACATGTGGCCTAATTTTCTGAATTCCACTAAATTCAAGTAAAAGGCTAGATTATTTCTAGGATAACTAAAGGGACTCTCAGACCTCTATATGTATGAAAAAACCAATCCCCTCTCAGGTGAACGAATCTGTGAACCCCCTTATTTGACCCTGAGCTTCTCTCACCCCCTCACAACACAAGCACGTGCACCATGCTCCACAGAGACTCACATGTCTCCTTCTGCTTCCAGGTGGCTATGCAGGCAGATTCATAATGTACCGAAAGGGCCCGCAGATTATGTTGCCAGTTGATTGTATGAGAAAGAAAGAATGGAGAGGAAAACCACTGAACCAAATTATCACATTTGTTCTCATTGGTACATTTCTTTTCCCCGTTGATGAGCTTCTCTGGAAGCTAATTGCTTGTAGAGAGGGGAAAAGGGAAAAGGACTTATTAAGGAGATTGCCAACACAACTATAAGAAGGAGAAGAACGAAGAATGAATCATACAATTCTATAACATGTAGATAGCCATTTTCCAAAGTTCTGTTGTAGCACAAAACGCCTGTCCAGTTGGATGTACATGGGTCTCCTCGGTTCCAGTTGGTCAGATTCTTGTTTGGGTCGACCAAACTCCTCTTAATGTCCTGCAAAGCCTTCACTGCAGCAGGAAAACCGGCAAAACCAACATAAGCCTCTTCAACACATACGACTTTTAACATCGTTTACATGAGGTAACTATAACCGAAAGCAAGCATCGAGAAGCCCTCAGTCCAATCTTAACAGCACTATAGTCTAGTTGCTGCGGCAGGCGCACAAGCAAAAACTACAAAAAAGCAAGCACTTCCTTTTCTTCCAACCAGGACAAACAAGAAGTCCCAGAATCATAAAAAGTAAAGCTTAGATATGCCCAGATAACATATATATACCTTCTGCAGGGTCTGTAATGTGTTTCTGCGCTCTGGCAAGCAATGAAAACAAACAGAAACAGATGGCCAGAAATGCTCCATAAGTCGAAACTTTCGACTTGCTTCTATGAAGGACACAAAAATCCCCAAAACCATGCAGCATCTCTATCACCCACCGAGGAAACTTGTTACCCTGTCAAGATTTCTCCAGCTGAAACAAGAAATTTCGGAAACACACCTCAGCTGAAAGAAATAGCTCAACAACAACAAAAGATTCGAATCTCCAGCAAGCATGATTCAGTAGGAAAAGAAAAATCCACCTCGAAGCCAAAGAACTGAAAGTTATCCTATAAGACAAGAACCTTCAAGAACCAGAATGTTTTTCTCCACACACAGCATCAGAAGCAATAGTAAAATGGTTCACTTGAATACGCAGGTGGGGGAGCATTTATCCGCGTAAGAACTATAAGAAGTTCTTGAAACTAGTGACGAAAACACGTTCTCGTGGTTGTCCGACTCGGCAAGAGCTTCAAAGGCAAGACTTGAGGAGCATGAAAGCGAACTAAACAAATACATATACAGACATATACTAAAGAAAAGAGAAGATTCCACCTTAGGTGGGATGATGGGCCTCGTCTGACCAGGTCTACACGAGGGAGGAAAATGCAGGAGCAGCAGCAGCAGTTAATGAGGAACAGCATGACGATGACGACGAGGGCGACGAGGAGGGTGATAAACATCTCTTTCACCAAGAGGTAGATGGTCGAACATGAGTGTGAAAGAGAAACTATTTAAATGCGGCAGAGGGAGAGAGAGAAAGAGATGGCGGGAGTTGTTTAATGGGTGCTTGACTTTGCTGGTGCGAGAGTGGTTGTGTTGATCAAGGAAGCTTTTAAATTGCTCCAATGGTGGGGACGCGGGAGTTGTTTCATTCACAGTGACACAGAGCCTCTGGGGTATATATTGGCCATGGCAGAGTTGTCCAACGAGAGAGACAGAGGAGAGGCGCAGGGAGGGAGGGGCCGAATATTTTGAGGTTACGTTCTTTTTTTTTCTTTTTCTTTTTTAATTTTTTGCATTATATCATGGCCGATAATAATCAGAAAGGGATAAGGACAAACAATCCATGTACTTTAATCCAATATATAATATGATCACTGAACTTTTAATTTGTTCAATATGATTCCTGAATTTTGGCCAAATGTGCAATGTGATCCTTAAACTTTTAATTTGTTAAATATAATTCCTGAATTTTTTCACATGTTCAATTTGGTCCCTGAACTATATAGAAATGTTCAATATTGTTTTTCCATTAATTCAAGTTCAGGGACAACATTGAATATTTTCATATATTACAGGTACTAGATTAAACATGTACCAAAAGTGCAGCGACCACATTGAACAAATTAAAAGTTCATGAATCACATTATACATTGGGCCAAAGTTCAAGGATCATTTATGTCATTTTCCATATTTTTACAAATTTATGATTTTTAGGGATGACTTTGGATTAAATGGGAAATGTGGTCATAATTCGAACTCTCGATTTAATTGAAAGAAAGTTAGGTCATTAGAAATGTTTGGAAATAGTTAACGAGAAACTAGTTAATGAGAAAAGAGTTCACGCCGACCCCTTTCTTTTCTTTTTTTTTTGTTCTACTTTAACTCTCAACTCACTCTCAGACTTTTGTCATATTTCTTTACAAAGCATAGAAGTAGAACTCCACATTAGAAACTAAACGTCCCCACCTCTTACCCCCTGAGAAGGTAGGGAATCGAACTCTCCACCTCTTTCTTCTCAAGTAGGAAGGGCACAAGCACCTTTAAATTGAGCAGTTTCTTGGGTCACGGGCACACTTATCGAAACAAAAAGTTTTAATTAAAAGGGTTAATACCACAAAAAATCTTAAATTGGTACGCATGTGACAATTTACCCAAAACTAATTTTTTGATCACCAAAAATCCTAAACTGGTACACCTGTGACAATTTTATCCTCCGTTAGTTTTCGTTAAATTTTACGATTAAATTTCTGAGTTGGATGACACGTCACAGTTGATAGGTATACCGGTTTAGGGTTTTACCTTCCGTTTGTTACAGGTATATCGGTTTGTGATTTTTTGTTGTATCAATCCAATTTAACATGGTGTAAATTTATCATAAATGTACAAAGTTGGGATTTTTGGTGGTCAAAAAATTAGCTTGGCATAAAATTATCACAGGTGTACTATTTTAGGATTTTTTTGAGTAAATTTTATCATATATGTACCGGTTTGGGATTTTTCGTGGTATTAACCCTAATTAAAAGGAGTGTTATTAATGATTGTTCTCCGAACACTTATTAATCATACACATTATAAAAAATAGTTTCATTTTTTAATGATTTGATTAAACGTAACACGAGACAGGCGGTGCGTAGAAAATGACATATTTTTCGTAATTAAGATGTTTAACAAGTGACGTGGAGGAACTTGTCAACAAAATCCCAGTTGAAATGAATGGCCTCTTATAATGCTTTTGATTGGGAGTCCTAAAACCTGTACCGATCCAACACTCAAGTCCTACAATTTTTTAGAGTATTTATGTCCTAAAATTTGCATGTGAAATGCATTTGAAGACTTCGCTGGCACTGTTAAAGTTGAAGGTGGAAAACGTCATGCAAAGATTTTTTCTTTTGGTCGATTTGCCTCTTTTTGTTATGCATACATGATGGTGAGATGACCTCATCTTGGCTCCACATCATAAAAAAGTTGATTTTAAGGAAAAATACCACGGAAAGGAGACTCGAGGAGATAGAGAAGATAGTGGGATTAGTTTGCAACCGAGGGCGACCGTAGCCGCCTCGGCAAGAAGATTTCGACACCAACATCAATGTTGCTCGGCGGTCGTAAAGGATCGAGAAAATCTTGTAAACAAGCGATGTTGGTTTTTCGTCCGTTCGAAACCGACAAAGTAAATAAAAGACTTAGGGATAAGTGTATTGAAAGTTTTAAAATTTATCTAGGAAGTGCAATTGCGTTCTCATACTTTTAAAAAAAAGTGCAATTAAGTCTTAAAACTTATCACGAAAGCGCAATCGAGTTCTAAAATTTTTTAAAAATGCAATTAAATTCTAAAATTTATCAAATTGGTCTAATCAAATCATTCCATTGATTGCACTTTTTAAATTTTTAGGAGTCGATTGCCTTTTCGTGATAAATTTTAGGACTCGATTATATCTTTTGAAACATTGATGTGTCGATTGCACTTTTATGACAATATTTTGGATTTGATTATACTTTTTAAAAGTTTTAATACCTAATTACACTTTCGTGATAAATTTTGGGACCTCCAGTGTATTTATCCCAAAAACTTAAATAGACAAATTTCAAAAAGTTTTTGCATTCGAATGAACAAAATGAATATTTCAGGGCTCGAGCGTTGTCTCGACACGAGACATGACACTCCTACCATCATTTATTTCGACAATAATGGATACGGCCTAACTCCTCATCAACACAATATAAACACCCCCACAAGGCCATAAGTCAATAATGGACTCCCTACATTCAATTGACATTGGTGGATTGACTTTTCCTTCCACTCAACAGGTCTTCCATCAATTCCTACATGATTCATGTCAATTTTTTCTCAAACATTGCACCGCACCAGTCTCCACCGCAAACTGATACTAGTGCCCGTGTTATGCTCCAACCATAGCTTCCATCTCGAAGTAACGAAAATAATTCATGGAATTCTCGCTAATTGCGTGCAAAAAATCACGCGACAAACACAACGATCGTTTCGAAAAAATTGCCTCGCGATGCGATTGTTTATTCTTTGGGTTGGGCCACTTGGCTTAATCATGCACGAACACAACCTATTTTTTGGTACCAACCAAGGAGACTTGGAGCAGATTATCTAATGACTTGTCCAATGTCAAAGTCAAACCGATCGAGATCACCATTACCAAGCAATCCCACGCTTTTGCCGAGCAAACAAGTTTTGGTTTTCTCATTATTTAACGAGGAAAACTTGCTGTGGGTGGGTCTGTGACTTTGACAAGTAAACCCCTTTATCTTTTCAGTGGTGAGGTGATTAACTTTGACAAGTAATTAGCAACTGCTAATTAGATTTCTTTCAAGCTTTTGGCAACGAGCACGTGGGTCGAGAACAGTCTTCCCATTTCTCTATCTTTGACTTCACCAACAGAGTTGGTGGAACACATCATTATTTATTGATTATGTTAAGGCTAGATTTGTTCATCGAAAAATGAATAATTTAAATAAAGTTTTTCTAAAATGAGTGTTGGTATTGCTTAAAATAATTAGCCAATGAAGAATATTTTCATTATAGATAACAATTCATGTCTAACCACTTTCGCGAGTGATGAAAGTTATATGAGAGAGAAATCACCAAAAAAAATTTGCTCATTCATTTTCGTAAGTGATATGAGGGGGAAATCACCAAAAAAATCCTAAATCTATTACTTTTGCGCCAATTCAGTTCTAAATCTTTCAATTGTGCTAATTAAGTCATAAATATCTTCACGTTTTGCCAATTGAGTCAATTCAGTCAATTTTAGCCAGAAATCGCTGATGTGGACGACGATAGTGCCACGTAAGACGCCCGGGACTAACGTGGACAATTTTTTTTATAATTTTAGAAAAATTAAAATTTAAAATAAATTTTATTTTTTATTTTTCTTTTCGCTTCTTTCTTTTTCTTTTTCCTTATACCTCTGTCGGTTGCCATGGCTAGTGATCGGCCAGAGGTGAGGGCCTACCTTGCCGGCTTCATGCAAGGCTCGAGCTTGTCAGGATCTGGAGAGGTGGAGCCTCATTGGCGAGGTCGGCCGAGCGAGCATAATGACTGGTAGAGGAAGAAGGAACAAGAAAAAGAAAAAAGAAAAAATATTAAAATTTTTGAATTTAAAAAAGATTGCAAAAATTGTTTACATCAGCATCGGCTGTGCCACGTAAGACGACCAAAGTCCACGTAGGACGGCCAAAGTCCACGTTAGCAATTTCCGGCCAATTAATTGGTAAAACGTGAAAAAGGTTATGAATCAATTGGTATAATTAAAAGGTTTATGACTTCTTGGCAAATTTTCTGTGACATGAGTGATCGTTTTTGAAAAGATATTTTCTAAATTATTCATTTTTCGCTAAATATACGGAGGCTAATAATTAAACGCAAGCGACGGGTGAACCGAAACATGGGCCATTGCTCAACAACATTGCTGCAAAGCAAGTGGGTCACCAAACTAACACGGCCCACTGAAGAAGATGGACATGAGCACACCCCAAAGAATGCATTCAAGATCAAGATGGGAATAGACCCGATTTTTTTGAAAAATAAAGAACCGCCAGGTATAATTTGTGAAATCACTACAAAAAAATATCTTTTTTTCAACGAAATTTCCAACGAAAAATTGGGAAAAATTCGTTGGAAAACGAATTTCCAACGAATTTTCCAACGAAAAAAAATTCGTCAGTAATTCTTCGTCGCAAATTTTTCCAACGAAAAATTTCAATTTTTGTTGGAAATTTGCGACGAAATTTTTTTCTTTGGAAAATTCGTTGGAAAATTCGTGGCTAAATTCGTTGGAAACACTACAAAAAAATAACTTTTTTCCAACAAAAAATTTGGAAATCCAACGAAATTTTTTTTTGGTCGAAAAATCGTGGCAAAATTAGTTTCGTCGTGACAAAAATTGTGTGGGCGAGGGCCAGCCTCGCCGCCGGCGAGCTCGCCGGCCATGGCGAGCTCGGCCCTCGCCATGGCCGGCGAGGGCCAGCCTCGTCGCCGGCGAGCTCGAGGTCGCCCAAGCTTGCCGGCCATGGCGAGCGTTCTGGGCGAGTTCGAGGTCGCCCAGATCTAACCGAGTTCTGGGCGACCTCGAGCTCGTCGGCCATGGCGAGCTCGGCCCTCGCCATGGCCGGCGAGGCCCAGCCTTGTCGTCGGCGAGCTCGAGGTCGCCCAGAACTCGCCCAGATCTGGGCGAGCTCGAGCTCGCCCGCCATGGCGAGGGCCTGGCTCACGGTGGTCGTGCTCGGCCTCGCCGCCGAGAATGCGACGGACACCGCCCCCTCCATCGGCCAGATGCTAGGCGGCGGCGGGGGGAGCTTGGGCCCGGCGGTGGAGCAGTGCCTTAGCGAGTGCGCCCGACCAAGACTCTGGACGCGGTGGAGCGGTGGAGGCGTCGATCGCAGAGAGAGAGAGAGAGAGAGAGAGAGAGAGAGAGAGAGAGAGAGAGAGAGAGAGAGAGAGAGAGAGAGAGAGAGAGAGAGAGAGAGAGAGAGAGAATGTGGAAATTGAGAATCGTTACGGAATAATGAGCGAAAATGTTGAATAAGGAAGGAGTAGGGTTTTCGTTGCAAAATTCGTGGAATTTTCCCACGAATTTTGCAACGAAAATTGTACACACTAAAATAATTGCCTGAAAATTGAAATTCGTGGGAAAATTCGTTGGAAATTTCCAACGAATTTAAAAAATGCCGAACAATACCGGTTTTTTGAATTGTCGTAAAATTCGTTGGAAATTTTGACGAAAAATTTTTCGTCGCAAATTGTTGGAAATTTCCAACGAAAAATTTTTCGTCGCTAATTTCCAACGAATTTTGCAACGAAAAATTTTTCGTTGGAAATTTCCAACGAATTTTGCTGACGAAAAATTTTTCGTCTTAATTTCCGACGAATTTTACTTTTCGTTGGAAAATTTGTCGCAAATTTGCGACGAAAAAATTTTATTCGCAAATTTTCGTGGCAAAAATCCAGTTTTTTTGTAGTGAATATTATTATGCATAGTAGATATACTGTTTTCCTTACTCTTAGAATTAATATGAAATGAGAAACTTAATATACTCGGAGCACATTATGTTAAATGAGCAAAAGTGTAACGGCATCACACGAATCACAAGAAACTCGAACACGGGAAAGGTACGTTTCGCATTAGAACATTGCTCATAGCTCATTTATTATCCGAGATACTCGTCATTAAAATCAAGATGCCGCGAAGAAAGCGATCGAGAGGGTGTCGTGGTTTCTACCGATCCACTCTTATTTCGATTTGTGATTTCTAGCCGATGACGTGTCTGTCACGTGTCACTATCTCTCAATTCCCACGGCTCATAATTTTTTTAGGGCCCGCAACCTCTAGGGAGAGGTGTTTTGGAGAATTTCTTTTAGAAAGACATATAAAGCGTGTAATTTTAATCCAATTGAATGGTTAATCCACATGAAAGTTTTTGTTCCCTAGCCGTGTCAATTTGCGGGTCGATCATATCGCCCAACTCGTGAACGGATTTCCCACGTTCTCTCATGCCTCGATTCATTCGTGTTCGTGTCGTGTTTTCAGATTGCATCTCAACACAAATGAATCCTACTAAATGTGGACATTAGAAGAAGAATGGTCTCTAATTAGTGCAATAATCTATGAATGCCACTACTATTATAGTGGTCGAATGGAGAAATTACCTGTCTAGCTTTCACCAGTTGCAAGATTGTCGTTGCCAAAATAACCATCGGGGCGTGTCATCGCCAATCATACTTTGATCACCTTCTCTATTCTTGCGGTCCACCTCACGAAAGTTTCAGAACAAGGAAACTTCTTAACAGATTTTGGTCCGAGGACCTCCAATGAGAGGCTTTCAATCTTGCATTGGAAGGTACCTCCTCTCCCCAACAGTGCGTAGGAGTCTCTCTGTCCGATGGCGGATATCGAGACGCCGCCGCTGCGAGCCGTAAGTGGCCACCCCCCGCATGCAAAGCCGAAGCAAACCCGGCATGTTGCCTTCTCGGAGGTCTCCGAGTGCTCTTCGATCCCGGGTAACTACCCGAGGAAGTCGAGACGCTGCTGCAGGTGCAACTGTGGGTCATGCTGCTTCGTCTGCTGCGCCTGGTCATGCCTCGGCGTGCTTGCTGTGGTCCTTGGCATCCTCGTCCTTGGAGTCTGGTTCGTGTCATTCATCAAGTCCGACCTGCCTGAGGTACGGGTCCAGAGGCTCTCCTTCCCGGGCATGCGCTTGGCCAATTCGTCGAAGCAGGATACCCTGCTGGACACAGGCGTCGAGGTGATCCTCAACGTCACCAACAAAAACGAGAAGATTGGGATCTCGTACAAGTCGATGACCGCAGAAGTTTCTCTGGAGGAAATCAGGATAGGGCAGGCGCACGTTTCCGGGTTCTTCCAGGAGCCGAGGAACCAGACAATGCTGAAACTTGCAACTCAAGTCACCCGCACTGTAATCCCCAAGGAGGACGGGTCAGATCTGCAATCAGACTTCAAGGAAAGAGTGATGGTTCTCGACGTGGTTTTGAACGGGACATTAGCACTTAACTTCGGAAGGTTCAAGTTGCAGGGGCTGCCGTTCGTAATAGGGTGCACCGACATCAAGCAAGCTGAGGTCGATATCGGTTTGGAGCCCCGGTGCAGCATTAGGGTTTTTGCCTTCAAGTGAATGTCCCCCGTTCTCAGGTTTCCGCTACCTATGAATCTCGTCGTATGTTGCGTTATCGTTTCTCAGTTGGGTGGAGATTCCTCATCGCTGGCCAAATCTAGACAACCCGTCGCGCTGTTTCCAGTACAATCCTAATAAAGGGCAATTAGAGCCTGTCAAGAGGAATGGATTGATTCTATTTTCGGAACCTGAGTATTTTTTCACTTATGTGATTTAAAGTAGCATAGCTTTTTACAGATCAAATGAAACCTGGCCCAAAGGTGGAATCAGGGTTTCTGATCCTTTTGTTCTTTCCAGATCTTCGTGTTTGTAGATATCAAGAACAAAGGCTAACATAAACTCCGCCCTCAATCCACTCTCACGCATTTAGATCCGGGGAAACATGTAAAAGAAAGGCTGTGTCGTTTTGAAATATTTAATCTTTCTAATCTAAATTAGCTCTCAGAGGAATCTCGAGACAACACAAGCCATATCTTGACGATACTTCGGATGCGGGATTACCATGAAGGTTGATAAAAAGTCTTGTTATGAGGTCCTATCCTAAACAGTCTCTTTCAATAATGTAATTTTCGCTAACTTGTGTTGCCGTGTCGGTACATCCAAACTGTCAATGTCTCTTATTGTTGGTTGAACCTGAAAATATGTCTAGCTCATTTTTCGATCATTTTTTTTTTTGCCGTAAAAGCTGGGAAAAGAGAAGATGATAAGGCATATTGGTGCCAAGAGACTGTCCCTCATGTTGAAGTTGTGTTCTCTGAAAATAGGGAGACTGCAATTCCGTAACTTTCCCGACAAATGCAGTTTCCTACCTCAAATCTGTTCCGATGATGAAAATCTGAGCTCCGAAAGCAAGTGCTTCCGATATAACTCCTGAGTCTTGAGTGTAAGGATTTTAGGCTGCTAGTTACTATCTAAGAAGTAAATGTTCTCTATCACTCGAGACTAGATTACGATTATGATAACTCCGATTCTGTCAAAAAAGTTTCTGCCTTGCTGGCCGATATTGCGGAATAATTCTTGTCCTCGGGTTGGTCTTCTGAGACTCATATGTTGACATTGGTGTTGTTTGATGCCATGCTTAGTATTTGCATCGTAAGGTCTTATCGACCGGGAACTATACAGGTTTCAATGTTACAACCATCACCTCAAAACAGTAGTTCTTTAAGAGTTAGACAGTGGAATAAACTTCAGTTGCGATAAAAAGCACTCCGCTGCTATTTTTAGTATTGCGAGTTGATAGCAGTCGGTAAGGGAGAGCATTGCACAATGACTACCACCGACTGCTATATAGTTGCACCCGATTTCGTACTGATACAAGAAGTAAACTCGCGATGGTGAACAAAAATTGAAAGCAGGACGAAGAAAGATGTTGCATCGATCTGATTTCTCTCTTTAGTTTATTTAATATCACGTATGTCTGTCATTTGCTTGAATATAAACGGAGTGGGTATTATGGCTTCCTTATTTGTGTAAGGGCAATCTATTTTTATTGACTCCTGGTATGCTTGTCTTCTCTCCTCATCCTCAGGTGCTGAACAAGAAAATTGCCAAGATCAAAGCCGAGAACAAGGCCATGTAAGTCCTGCTGTAATTCCTTATCCCGCCGCTTTTTTTCACGCCCAACATGACGATATCTGCAAATTCAAATTGTGAATTGTTGCTCTCCTGGTCTGAATTATCTGCAGAAATTCGAATGATGCCTTTCGTTTGTTTTCCCTCTTCGTGAAAATCTTACCTGAATTCGTGGCACAGCCATGGCTGATGGTCTCATTGATTAGCTTGACGGTGGCGTTGTTGGCAAACCAGAAGTCCCTCTTAACCAAATGGATGCAGGTGAGCACGTCCTTGGTCCACTGCGCGCATCCGTTGCAATAGTCTGTCACTTCGCTCCCGGTCACATGGATGATTCCTGTCAAATTCAGCCCATTGGCCGCGCATGTGGGCGATGTCTATTCACATTAACCCGCAACTTTGCATCACATACATCGAATTAACAAGAACACATTAAGAGGGTAATCGCAATTCGACACGGAATAGAAAACAAACAGTACCTTATTCAGGCATTCATACGCGCTAATCCACTGCTGGAACGGACTCAAATTGACGTTCTTTAGCGGATCTGAAATCACTAAAAAAAGCAGAAGACAAGACAGGATTTTAGAATATCACACAGGGCAGTCCTAAATGTTTTTCATGGTAGTTTTTAGAAGAAAGATGAAAGAAGCGCGACTTTCACCCTTGGCGCAGGAAAGTGTGAGAAAGATGCAGAAGGAAAGCCAAAGAAACCCCGCTCTGCCACCAGATTTCCCTGAAAGCTCCATCCCAAAAGCAACCACTACGTGTCTTCTATATTGATCACAAAGCTGAAGAGAGCCAAACTCGAATAGTCAAGGTATTGGAGAACAATGAGCCAAAAAGATGGTTGCCGGAGCCAAATTCAAATTTGTCAATGTGCTGTTTAAATACTAAGAACAGTGAGCCAGAAGACGGTCGACACCAAAAACACAGCACATAGCAGCAATCAAATATCCCTGACAAGATATACTCCGAATATTTGATAAACTATAATGACAAGAACAAGAACTACACTCGGTAAGCCCGACGAAAACCTCATTTATTTTTATAACAGGTGGAAGAAGAAGATATTTGTTCGAGGACTAATGTAAACCAAGACAAAAGCAACAACTTCTTGGACTCGCTTGCTTGTTTTCTTATAGCAAGGAGCTGACGATTAAGGTGGCAAAGCGAAGGTCCCTAGGATTAGAGAGCATCTACGGTGGATTACTATATTGGGATCGTCGAGATCAACTAGTATGCATCGCTTTGGCACTAAAAAGGCGACAAACAGGCAAGTTCTATCTGCCAAAGATGTGTCTATCTTTTTTCTAGGAAATGTCTAGGGAAGTAAACACATTCCCATTGTTAATGCTTCCTTTAACCCCTTCTTGTGGCCGGAAGAGGGAGAAAAGATGACCGACTTCTTCTGAGTGGATAATGGTTTCATCTTTGGGCCACTCCAACATGGAAAACCATTTTTGTCCAAGCCCTTCCAAATGATGGGTTGGCCTCTTTGGACCCATGAGCCGCCAAACCCAGATCTTGTCCGTCCTTTTGAGTCCTCTTCCTTGTGATTTTTCAGATACCTCCAGAACAAACTCAATTTAGGCCCCAAAGCAAAAGAAAACAGAAAGGGCAGGGAGAGATAAGTCAGAGGATCAGCGTGACAATTTTCTTTGAGCTTTACCACGAGAAGTTTGACATTCCGCCGCAGCATGTTTGGATTTAATACTATAGAGATGCCGTCACTCGACACCATTTGAGAGCCATTGGTCCGAGGTAGACGAGCTTCGTCACTAGAAACGCAGCGAGATAATGGAGGTCGAGAACACAGAATAATACCACAAGCGAGTCTGCGAATGGCGTGGCCCATGTTACTTCTATAGCCGAAAAAACGGAGTGAACACTGACGATAAAGCTTCTTGGCGATGGAGATATGTCCTTTGTTTCTTGGTTATATGGTGTAAAAACTGTAAGGACCTGGGGTCTACACTGTGTAATATTGTCCGCTTTGGGTCCACTGACCCTCACGGCTTTAAAACGCGTTACACAGGATAGGCCACCCAAAGCCTTATAAGCAATCTCAGGACTCCCCTCCTAGGCGATGTGGGACAAGAGACATGCCCCCCTTGCCATCCTAGAAGCCTGCCAGGAGCCGCTTCTTGTCCAGGCCCTCTGGCCCCGGCGACCACTCCCCGCCCTCGTCGGACCGGGTTGTTACATTCTCCCCTCCTTCGAGCACAGCGTCCTCGCTGTGGCCCCACACGTGGTCGGGAGTCGGCTCTGATACCATTTGTAAGGACCCGATGTCTACACTGTGTAATATTGTCCGCTTTGGGCCCACTGACCCTCACGGCTTTAAAACGCGTCCTCACCACGCTTCCGCTGCGCCACTCCTTGTGTAATATTGTCCGCTTTGGGCCCACTGACCCTCACGGCTTTAAAACGCGTTACGCAGGATAGGCCACCCAAAGCCTTATAAGCAATCCCAGGACTCTCCCCCTAGGCGATGTGGGACAAGAGACATGCCTCCCTTGCCATCCTAGAAGCCTGCCAGGAGCCGCTCCTTGTCCAGGCCCTCTGGCCCCGGCGATCACTCCCCGCCCTCGTCGGACCGGGTCGTTACAAAAACCACATTTTTTGTCCAGGCATTGGAGGGACTGGATCAAATTAGTAATTGCAGCTCACAGAAATCAGTTCATTAGGAAAGTTACCGATGCGATTCATTTTTCAATATGTAAATGATATTGACCATGTATGGATATCACGTGTTGGACCGATGGCTCCTCGTTCATCAGGAAGCGGGCTCCCTTCTTCTTCTGATGCGGAATCTATTAGTGGTGCGTTTCTGGACCGATTGGATAGGCAGAAGTCCAAACGGAAGGCAAAACAGTGATGTGACTAGAACCGGTGGACCCGATCGACGACATCGGATATTTTTTATGAGTTAATTTAAAAAGGCAGTTTCCTAATTTTAATGTTTTACGCTTTCCAATTTAGATTAGGTAACTTTCCTATTATGATTAGGTTTCCAATTCAGATTAGGTAACTTTCTTATTATGATTAGGTTTCCAATTTAGATTAGGTAACTTTCCTATTATGATTAAGTTTCCTATTGTAATTAGGTTTAACCCCTATAAAAGGGTGTTTAGGGTTGTTTTGAAGACAGAACATTCTTATCATCAATATTGAATTTCGAGATTTTTCTCTCTAAGCAAGATTTTGCTTGAATTATTCGCGGAACGCTGCGTCAGGTGGTATCAAAGCCTATGGCGACTGGCGGTGGTCTTCGTGACGATGCTCAGGAGACTGGAGCCCCAACCCTTGGGGACGACACGCTGCAACGTTTGGAGCAGCGTTTAATGGAACGCTTGGATCAACGATTCGATCAAAGTCTTCGTCGTTTCGAAGAACGATTTGACGAGTTAACAGAACGATTCGAAGGTCTCGGCGTTGATGTGAACCGGAATCGGCGGAACGACAGAAGGCCGGGTGCAGATCTTGCTCGCGGTGATCCTGTTGATAGGCCTGTTCCTGTCCGCAGGCAGAATAACCCTCTGTTTTCAGAGAGTTCGGAAGAAGAAGAAACTGAAAATTTTGATGAGGAACGTGCTGATTATGGCGGCAGACGTCGTCATGGAGGATTTCAAAGAGGATATGATCGGAGAGATGGAAGACGACGCTATGACGATCGTGAAGGTAACGACTTTAAATTGAAAGTCGATATCCCTTATTTTAATGGTAGTCTGGGCATAGAAGAATTTCTGGATTGGCTTGCTGATATAGATAGATTTTTCGACTATATGGAGACCCCTGGTGAGAAAATGGTACGATTAGTAGCCTGTAGATTAAAGGGCGGTGCGTCTGCATGGTGGGAAAGATTACAGAATAGGATGGAACGAGAAGGGAAAGAGAGAGTTCGAACTTGGACTAGGTTGAGGAGGCTGCTGAAGCAAGAATTCCTTCCACCCGACTATGAGCAGATTATGTTCCAGCAATACCAACGTTGCCAGCAGGGCAATCGGACTGTGCATGAGTATACGGCCGAATTTATGAGATTGGCAGAGCGGAATAATTTATCAGAGACGGAGGGACAGCATGTGTCCAGATATCTTGATGGTTTGAAACCCTTCATTCGAGATAAAATTGGAGTGTAGTTTCTGCGAAATTTAACTGAAGCCAAGAATATGGCGATGAAGGCAGAATTGATGCAGCAAGATAGGGGAAGAAGAGGCTACGAAAATTATCGAGGTAGCAGCTCGAGCAGTTCGGTAGAAAAGAGCAGTTTCAATAATCGTTTTAACGCAGGGCGAAATCAGGAAGATAAGGCGGTAGAAAAGCACCCTATGAACGAGCCGAGGGATAAGGGAATGCAAGCACAGAAAACTGCGAACCCTAACCTTTATACTAAACCATGCGATAAAGTGTTACGGTGTAATCGCCTGGGCACCGTTCTAATGAATGCCCTCGAGAAAGACCGTAAACGTAACAGCGAGAGAAGAGGAGGAAGATGGATATTGCTGTGCGCCGGATGGTGAGGACGATGATTTTGAAGATGAAGAAGAGGAGCAAGTAAACTGTGTGGTGCGTAGAATGATGTTGGCCCCAAAACAAGAAGATGATTCGCAGCGCCATCAGTTATTCCGAACCAGGTGCACCATTCTGATAAAGATCTTTGCTGTGGTTATTGATAGTGGAAGTATGGAGAATATCATTGGGAATGAGGCAGTGAAGAAGCTGGGGATACCCGTGGAGAAGCATCCTAATCCCTATACGTTAGGATGGATTAAATCTGGAGCGGAAAGCATTCATGTGACTGAACGATGCAAAATTCCATTCTCCATCGGTAAATATCATGATGAGCTGTATTGTGATGTAGTAGACATGGATGTATGTCATGTGTTATTTGGGAGACCGTGGCAATTTGACGTAGATGCTCAGCATTCGGGAAGAAACAATCAGTATAACCTCGTGAAGAATGGAGTGAAGTATACGTTGCTGCCACTAAAGAACAAAGGAAAACAAGCTGCTGAAAATAATTTCCTTACCTTTACGAGGAAATTTGAAGCTGAGGTTAAGGAGACTCGACAAATTCACGTGCTGGTCGTGAAACAAGCAATGAGACCATGAATTACAAGTGGAGGAGCACCGAATCGGTTAAACCTTTATTGAAGGAATTTAGCGAACTGATGCCTGAAGAGATTCTAGATGGGTTGCCGCCTATGCGTGATATTCAGCACCATATAGACTTAATTCCTGGTGCTAGTCTGCCAAATTTACCGCACTACAAGATGAGTCCAAAAGAGAGCGAGATTCTAAAAGAGAAGATGGAGGAGTTGTTGCAAAAGGGACACATTCAGAATAGCATGAGCCCATGTGCTATTCCGGCCTTGTTGACTCCTAAGAAAGATGGGAGTTGGCGGATGTGTGTAGATAGTAGGGCTATTAATAAAATAACCGTAGGTTACAAGTTTCCAATTCCAAGATTGGATGACATGCTGGATAGGTTGCACGGTGCTAAGTGGTTTTCGAAGCTGGATTTGAAGAATGGATACCATCAGATTCGGATTCGGCCCGGAGATGAGTGGAAGACAGCTTTCAAAACAAAGGAGGGGTTGTACGAATGGTTGGTGATGCCTTTCGGACTTTCCAATGCTCCAAGCATTTTCATGAGGCTTATGAATCAGGTTCTGAAATTTTTTATTGGCAAATTTGTTGTAGTTTATTTTGATGATATCCTGATTTATAGTAAGATCGAGGAGGATCATCTGATGCATTTAAGGGAGGTGTTGACAGCCTTACAGATTAATAAGCTGTATATTAATCTTAAGAAGTGCAGTTTTTTAACTAATAAGCTGTTTTTCTTGGGGTTTATTATTACTGCTGAAGGAATATAGGTAGATGAGGCGAAGGTAAGAGCAATCAGAGAGTGGCCGACTCCTAAAACAGTTTCTGACGTTAGGAGTTTTCATGGGTTAGCTACTTTCTATCGACGATTTATTAAGAATTTCGATACTATCGCAGCCCCAATTCTTGAATGTATGAAGAAAGGCAAATTTCTATGGGGAGAGGAAGTGAGAATAGTTTTGCTATTTTGAAGGAGAAGTTATGTATCGCACTTGTTCTTGCTTTACCCGATTTTGATAAACCTGTTTGAAGTGACCCGTGATGCTAGTGGAGTGGGTATAGGAGCTGTTTTATCTCAAGAGCGCACTGCACTTGCTATTTTAGTGAGAAGCTCAATGACGCAAGGCAGAAGTGGAGCACTTATGATAAAGAATTCTATTCTGTCGTAAGGGCTTTGAAGACCTGGGAGCATTATCTGATTGGGAAAGAATTCGTCGTTTATTCTGATCATGAATCTTTGAAGTATCTAAATAGTCAGAAGAGGATTAGCAAAGATATGCATGCGCGATGGTGTCAATTCTTGCAAAAATTTCCTTTCGACATTAAAGACAAGTCGTGTGCATAATGTCGTAGCAGATGCATTGAGTAGGAGAGCTGGCTTGTTGATTACATTAAGCCAAGACATCTTGGGGTTTGAGCAGTTGAAAGACTGTTATGCAGATGATGATGACTTTGGAAAAATTTGGGAGTCATGTGCTGCTGGTCAACCTGTACAAGAATTTTATGTGTAGGATGGCTATTTGATGCATGGCAACCAGCTTTGCCTTCCTCGAACATCATTACGAGAGAAGGTAATTCGCGATTTACATGATGGTGGATTAGCTGCACATTTAGGTCGTGATAAAACTATTGCTGCAGTCCGAGAGCGATTTTACTGGCCCCAGTTGCGTAGAGATGTCAGTAGGTACGTACAAAAGTGTTATGTTTGCTAGACTGCTAAGGGTCAATCTAAGAATACAGGTCTGTATATGCCTTTACTTGTTCCTAATAATATATGGGAAGATCTGTCCATGGATTTTGTGCTTAGTTTACCACGGACACAAAGAGGCGTGGATTCTGTTTTCGTTGTGGTTGACAGATTTTCCAAGATGGCGCACTTCATTCCTTGTAGGAAAACTTCTAATGCAGTCAGTGTGGCCAGATTATTCTTTAAGAAAGTGGTTCGTTTGCATGGTGTGCCCAAGTCTATTACCTCAGATAGGGATAGTAAATTTCTAGGGCATTTTTGGCGGACTTTATGGAAACTGTTTGATTCATCTTTGAATTTGTTAGCAGCTCACCCGCAGATCGATGGGCAAACAGAGGTAGTTAATAGAACTCTGGAAAACTTGATTCGAAGCATTTGTGGAGATAAGCCAAAGCAATAGGATGTTGCTTTATCACAAGCAGAGTTTGCTTATAATAATGCAGTTCATAGTTCTATTGGCAGGTCGCCTTTTTCTGTTGTTTATACAAATGCGCCTCAGCATACTCTGGATTTGGTACAGTTGCCTAAGCAAGCGGATAAAAGTGTAACAGCGGATCATATGGCTAAATAGATTGTGGAGGTGCATCGTGAAGTCAAACAGAAGCTGGAGGAAGCTAATCAGAAGTATAAAGCTGCAGCAGATAAGCACCGGCGGAAGCAGGTGTTTGCGGTAGGTGATCAAGTCATGGTTTTTCTTCGTAAAGAGCGATTACCAGCTGGATTTTATAGTAAATTACAGCCAAAGAAGTATGGACCTTACGCTGTCAGCAAGAAAATCAACGATAATGCTTATGTTATAGACCTTCCACATAGCATGGGCATATCCAACACTTTTAATGTTCCGATTTGTCACCGTTTCATGAGTCCACAGAGCCGTTATATCCAGATCCCGATTTTAACTCGAGGACGAGTTCTTTTCAAGTGGAGGAGAATGATGCGGAATCTATTAGTGATGCGTTTCTGGACCGATTGGACAGGCAGAAGTCCAAACGGAAGGCGAAATAGTGATGTGACTAGAACCGGTGGACCCAATCGACGACATCGGATATTTTTTATGAGTTAATTTAAAAAGGCAGTTTCCTACTTTTGATGTTTTACGCTTTCCAATTTAGATTAGGTAACTTTCCTATTATGATTAGGTTTCCAATTCAGATTAGGTAACTTTCCTATTATGATTAGGTTTCCAATTTAGATTAGGTAACTTTCATATTGTAATTAGGTTTAACCCCTATAAAAGGGTGTTTAGGGTTGTTTTGAAGATAGAACATTCTTATCATCAATATTGAATTTCGAGATTTTTCTCTCTAAGCAAGGTTTTGCTTGAATTATTCGCGGAACGCTGCGTCATCTTCTTTCTTTCTTTCTTTCTTTTTTATTTGTTCGCATTGATGATGAATGCAACTTGCAGTAGTCGTGTTCATCCGAAACTCTTGCGCCTCTAGATCTCAGGACCGGTTCAAGCTCGAGAGTCAACTTCAATGAACGTTCATGTCGACGTGGCCCCAGATTGATGGGAAAGTAAACGGAACCGGTACAGATGATCCAATCTAATTAAGACTTAATCAATATGTAACTTACCTGTTCTGCAATTATCTTTGTTTAAGCTGGTCGTGGCCAAATTGTCAAATATAGCTAGTTGAAAAGTTTTGGTATTGGCAACTCTCTTCATCCATTTTATTTCCAAACGACCTAGCACTCGCAGTGTTCCAGAAGTTCTAGGGTTTAGGGCATCTAGATGGAGATGAACACATCGCAGTCATTACAATTCATGCACGTACGCATGTTTCCACACGTAAAAGAATGAAACAGAAATGTATATGGTTTGACTTATTATCAGAAAATTGAAAATTTGGGGAAGATATGTTTAAGATTTAGAATTTATGGGTGATTCATGTGATTTTATATGATTATTCTAGGGAAAATTGTCCGATAAACCCTAAACCTATTGCACAGATGCCTAAATTTGCATGATTGAAAATTGTCCAAAAAACTCTAAATTTAAAATGTTTAATACTACAGTAGGAAATCATCAAAAGGTATAGTACTAAATTTGCATAACAAAATGTTTAGGACTAATATGGCACAATTGAAAGATTTAAGAGTGAATTGACCTCCATACAATATGTTTATAGCTTTTCGGACAATTTTCCCTAAAACAATCATATAAAATCGCACCGATCTCCCATAGATTCTAAATCTTAAACATATCTTTCCAATTTTTCTATTTTGTGAGTCCTGTTTCTTGTAATTTTTCTGATAGCCTTAAAAAACAAGGTCAACTTCTTACAGCTAATTAGAAAGGGCAGGGAGAGACGACTCAAAGGACCAGCGCGACAATTTTCTTTGAGCTTTACCATGAGAAGTTTGGCTTCCCGCCACGATATGTTTGGATTTAATACTATAGAGATGTCGTCACTCGACGCCATTCAAGAGCCGCTGCTCCGGGGCAGACCAGCTTCGTCACCAGAAACGCAGCGAGATAGAGGTTGAGAATCCATTTCTCCAAGCGAGATACACATGATACTACTGCAAGCTGGTTCGAACTCATAGCCTTCGCGACCGGTGGTGTTATTACATGCGTGTTTTACTTCCGAACGTGACAACGTTATTGACCATGTATGGATATCGCGTGTTGGACCAGCAGCTTCCCATTCATCAGGAGGTGGACTCCCATCTGTAGTCGTCTGATTTTCCGAAAGGGAAGGGTTTTCCTTTTCTCCTGTAATCTATAGTCAAATATTCATGCATGTAAGTACGTCGAAGACTCCCTTCTTTTTAATGTCTGTTCGCATGATGATGAATGCAACTTGCAGTCGTGTTCATCCAGGCTCTTTCGCCTCTAGATCTCATGACCGGTTCGAGCTCGAGAGTCAACTTCGATTGGTGTTCATGTCAACATGATCCCAGATCGATACGGAAGTAAACGGAACAGGTACAGACATGATCCAATCAAATGGGGACTTAATCAATATCTAACTTCGCTGTTCGTTTTATTTAAGCTGGTCGTGGCCAAATTGTCAATTATAGCTACTTAAAAAGTACCGGTACTAGTTCAGATACACGATATGTGCAAGAAAACTGGACAAATTAATTATGTGACTACTTGGTCTAACGAGAAAGAGAAGCGATCGCTTGAATGAGAGGATTCGGAAAAGGTGTGGCTTTTTTGTGGCCTTTCAGGATGGGAAGAGGGGGGGAACAGATTGAAGCATTCCACAGCAAACATAGGCAGAGTGTTCGTGAATTATATATATATGTTTGAAGTTGAAATTAAATGAAAAAAGATGTCTTTGACACGACATTATTTAGCATTTGGAAGTCCAATATTAATTGCGTTATCATTACAAGTTTTACGGATAACTTTTCGGAAATAGCTTACAATAAGTCAAAAAGATAAAACCGTGAGACTCGAAATAAGACTGGACAAAACAAATGGAAAAATACCAAAAAAGTCGTAAACCTATTGCATTGGTATCAATTCAGCCCTAAACCTTTTAATTGGACTAATTTAGTCTTAAACCTCTTTATATTAGTATCAGTTTAGTCCATCCGGTCAATTTAAGCTAGAAATTACTAACATGGACAAATCATTTAAGAAAAATATTTTTCAACATTTATTTTCCGTGAAACAAACTTACCCTGAATAAAAAAAGCCGAACATAAAAATAATTTCTTTCGCAATCACTATAGGGAATTGTTCATTACATAACAAATTGTGGAAATGGCTGTTCAAGAAACTTCATCCTAGATGATTAAGAAGACATTTCATGTACTAAGTAGCTGTAAAAAGAAGCTCTTACTGTCGTGATATTGTCAAGGCCCGCAATGAAAACCTGACTTTTTACTGTTTAGACAGCTCTTGTCATGTTCCATCCCCAAAATGCTCTCCTCTGCACATGCTAAAAGACTGGCAGTTCGAAAGGACAAGTAGTAATTAGATACTGATTAGGAGGAACTAATTGTCTAGGTTTAAGCCAACTGGATCTCTATAGCTTTTCTGGCCGCGTTTTGTACTTTCCTAAGCTAGATCACCTGGACCAGTTTTTCCTCTAGTTAGTGCATTAATTGCTCAATCTAATCGAGTACCCCAATTGAGCATCTATCATTACCCATTTACATTGCGAGTGTGCTTTGCAACACTGAAGGGAAGAAGCAAAAGATACACAAAAATTAGAAATGGATCAATTAATCCATTGGTAAAATCAGAGCTGGTCATGTTAACAGGTAATCAAAAAGATACTTATTTACTATGTTTGAAAAAAAAAAAAACTTAAAGAGCATAGGTCGATTAACTTTTATATCCAAATAAGCAGGCGGCCACGATCACACGACGAAAGATTTTAGCTATTTTAAAATATGATTTGTAAACAAGTGGCGCGATTTTGTTAATGGTTGGTGGGAGAGCGCTCATTAAGCAATCAACTAAGTCAACTTTGCAGTTTCTGACGCATTTATCGATTTTTTTTTCCGGAAAATCCATATCCTGCATGCTAATCAAGGGGGGCACTCCCTAGAGATTATGTTAACAAGGGTTTGGGTTATTGGTAAAGCGAGATGAATCCCAAAATCCAGAGCATAAATGGCATTGAACCCATATTGCTCTTTTGGTGCTTTTTCTCTTTCAATGCGAAAAAAAATAAATGCAAAGCTCAAAGAGATCTCATATCACCAAAGTGCCCTAACGTGAAAGCCCTAAAAAGGGGGCAAAACAAGGAATTCAGGAAAATGGGCGGACCATATCAATGACATGTTTTTTCCTCCTCTTGCAAGAACTTAATGATAATGAAATTTTTCTTCCTTTTTTGTGGGTGGAAATTATCATATTATTGAGATAACGTTGACGTAGCCAAATGTAAGACCAAGATAAAATAATCATGAGGAGGTAGCTAGAACACGAGATGAAAAAAATTGGGGGTTAGCTTCTTTTTGGTGGTAGGTTGGTGGGTTGTAGCTGTTCCCGCCCGTCCCTTTCTATGGGTTAGGTAAATGCATTTTCCCCTTTTGAATCCGTCCCAAATCCCAGCCCTCCTTGACCCTTCTTTGTTATATCCCCTCTTTAATTCCTTTGATCGCACCCACCAATCCATATTACAATTTCATTAGTCTTAATGTTGCCATCCTGACGTCGTTAAGTATGATAATCATATCTGATGAGCTTATAGATGTCACGATTTAGATGCGCGCATTTACCGGGTCTTCTCTATTCAGACGAAGTCTATGCATGAGAGACCCCCATTGTCCCAGCCATCGTCGCTCGGGTGCAGTGTGCCATGCCTGATTAGATGCTAGAAACGTTGCTTGATTCCGTCAGAATTCGAACCAATACGGCTGTGAGCCCCAGATCATTCTCGACCCCTATACGACGCGAGTCTCGGTACATTCTTCGCGGACCATAATAATCGCGTTCCGACCGAGAGATCCCATCGAAGGACAGCGGGAGCATTAGAGGTTGAGAAATCAGGGGGACCAATAGGATCGATGACTATGACCTAACGACGCAGACAAAGAATACTGTATCTAAAGCAGAGATGAAGAGATGGTGGCGATGGAGAATGGAGGAGGTGGTAGGTGGCACGAGGATTGAGGGTGGGGACAGAAGTGATCTGACCCTTCCATTCCTTGGACGAACAGTTAGAGAAATTCCGTCAGCCGCAAGAACGAGCCAAACGTGATGGAACGTCGAGTTTCCACCCCCCACCCCATGCCTGCGAAACAAAACGAGGAATATATAAATGATGATGATATCATGTATTGTTTTACTTGGTCGAGTAGAAACATGGAACATGTATAATACCGAGGACGGACACACTCGAAGTATGAACGGCTATGGAAGGGATAATTGTCCAAAAAGTCCTAAACCTATTGTACGACAACCAATTCAATCCTAAACTTTTTAGTTAAGCCAATTTAATTATAAACATTTTGATGATTTGTCAATTTAGTCCTAAATCTTTCTTTGTGTTGCCCATTTAGTCCTAAACCTATTATTTGGATATTAGTCCAGAATGACTAAATTGACAAATCGTTAAAAGTTTAGGACTAAGTTAGCAAATCTAAACAAAAAGGTTTATTATTAAATTGGCAAATCGTCAAAAGGTTTAGAACTTAATCGGTACAACTAAAAGGCTTCAGATTGAATTAGCCTCTGTACAATAGACTTAGGACTTTATGGACAATTTTCCCGGCCATGGAGAGTTAGCTATTAATAAAAGATAATTGTAAAAATCATTCTTGACTTTATTCTCTTACTAAGAATTACCGTTACATTTCAAAACCTACATTTTACATCTCTCCTGTATGTAAAATGACTTGTGTACCGTTATGCAGATTCAAAATTTACACCCAAAACCTTAGCGGCGGTCGCGACAGCCTCCAACATGCAATAGATATGCGGTGGTGGGTCTGTGGGTGTGAGCTTGTTGGGTGGGTGTTGGCATGGGGGAGAGAGAGAGAGACGCTACAAAAAACACAAGGGTTAAGGTGATAATAATTTTTTTTTATACGAATCGCTTGTTGCATTTGCTCCGTCACTTTGCCTACACCAAAGGGTACACGAAGACGGGCAATAAAACTCGTCACTTTGGAAAACCAAAGGTGACATAATAAGATCGTCTTGCTGAGAATGACAACACTCATTTTTTGTCGCCGTAAATTGCCCAAAGGCGATAGAAATTGGACATATTTGTCGAGTCTATAGCGATAAAAATTTATCGCCTATATATGGTTAATTTTCATGCCATATTGCCACCATAGGTAACAAAACACCGGTTGCCTATGGTAAATTTTTTATCGGATTAGGTTTATATTTCTGGCTCGGTATTGCAATATATATTTTTATTTCCATTGCCTTAGAATCGTTCTTTTGTTTTTAATTGAAATTTGATAATGATTATCTTTTTTACTATTTTGATATTTCAAAATTAGACTATAAAGTTCGAAAATGCATAATTTTACATAAAATATTTTTCCAAACATAATTACAAGGTAAATCCAGTGAAAGTACTCAATGCATACTTGCTCCTCCACGAATAAATCCTAATCCGGAACAAATACTCAGCTATAGCAAATGGCATAAACTAAAATTATTAAAAAAAATTATCATTATTATAGATGCTTAAATAGTAAGGGAAACTTACCCAATCAAACCTAAATTTGTTGTACAGATGCCAATTTAGTCATAAACCTTTGCGCAAAATTTCAATATAATCATTTCAGAAAATTTTTGCCGAAAATCGCTAACTTGGTAGCATGCCATGTAAAACGGCCGATGATGATTGGATTGCCATGTCAGCCATTTCTAACAAAAATTGATCGAAAGGATTACATTCAAATATTAAAGGTTTATGATTAAATTGGCAAAATTGGAAAGTTTATGACTGAATTTACATCTGTACAATATGTTTAAGATGGATTGGAAAATTTCCCCTAGATAGTAAACCAAATAAACATGTACCTAAACAAAATCCAAGAATCATACTCTATAGTGTCACCAAATCAAGAGTATATATCAAAGCACAACTATAACACAACTAAGCCACAAGTAGATCCTAAGTGATACGTCAAACTTTTATTTAACATTTTAATATAAGTAAACCATCAGGAGTGAAGGTCTCAATTAATTAATTAAACACCCAATTTGATAATTAAGTTATCATTTAATACAACATGGAAAATGATAGCGGATCTGATGGTCATTATTACATTTTCTCCTCATTATTGGTACGACCATGTATTAACTTTCACGAGTACAACAATTTATTGTGTAAGTCAAAAAAATCGCAAAATTCAATCCTTTTGTAGTAAATACTACAATGCTTCATACCACTAATGCATACCCTTCCTAAAGGAGAACTAGTTTCTCACGCAAGTTTGCTTGATTTAACTTGTCTTGTAGCATTTAATAAACCTATTTGATTATCCAATTGAGTGCTGGGAATTTAAAAAAATTCAGCACTTGATGATATTCGGCTTGTGTGATAATCATGACCAACAACAATGACTTAAAAGATTCAATTAAGTTAAACAATCACTTGTCACTTAGTAGGACAAATAAAGGAGACGAAATTACTGTTACTTTCGGTCCAGGGAGGCTCCATCTTCTCAACTCGAATTTAAGATTTTCTCTCACGATTTGATCTAAAATATTTTATTGTTTTCATTTAGTTTTTTCCTTTGTTCGTTGTGATGCTCTTTTCTACTCGCTGGACGTATTTTCCACTTCCATAATTAGGAATCGACCCGTTGTTTTAAATTCTTCAAACCAAGATGTTTGATAGGATCAGGGAGGAATACGATGAGTTCATATTGCACAGGAAGCAGGTTATACGATTGCTTTGAGTTTTGGAAGCTCTTCTCTTTCGATATATATCTAGATCTAGATTTGGAAGCTCTTTCCTTCCGATCTAGATTTAGATTTGTGGATTCCTTAATGGCGTTTCCATGTTCGTTCAACCTCTCCCGATGGGAGCATGTTCAACCTGTTTTTGATGTCACCCTATGGTGATGGTGTTGAGGCAGCGTGCACCGCCCACTGAGCAAGTCATAATTATTGGAGAAGAATATTACGGTGTGTGCTCATCCATTATAATGATGCGAGATTCGGTGATTGGCCGCCGTTTGTTCTGTTTTGATGTTGAGACAGATGTGTTATGTGTTCTCGTGGGATGAAAGCATGCTTATTACAATCGTTTGTACTTTATTATTCTACTTGGGATTTGCTTTGTTTTAAACCTCTCATGTATCATCTTTAAATCTTGAGATATAAATGAAATATTTACTTTCGACAAAAAAAAAACTAGAAAAAATAGCTTGTCAATTAGAATATTACCAATTATATCGCTAAAACACATCGATAACAGTGACAATTCCATGTATGTCAAGAAATTAAAAATATTCAATCATCAACTAAAATAACTTTCATTAATATTTTCAACATTTAAAACTATGACATTGAAAATTCATTGCTTAAATTTTCAGCACTTATTTTTCACATTTATCAAACATCCCCTTTAGTAGATGTATGGTTTAGGGAGAAACTAGTCCGTAGCTTATCCGACAAGAGCATAGAGTGATTGTCGGGACAAGAGGGTTCGAACAAGCCGTGACTCCTAACAAGTTTCGAAGTTGGCAAAACGGAAGGAATGATCCTAATCACACATAAACTTGGAAGAATATTGTTAGGCCGATACTAACATGTACGTTAGTGCTTCGAGTGGAGAACCCTATCACGATTTAAGTTCCACATCATATGAGAGAAGCATTATGAACTACTTATAAAGACCAATAACATGAAATTGTCACCACTTTGAGTATTCTTTTTGGAGACTTCACATACATGTATCAGGGCGAGTGATTACAAATGTTATCAGAGCAAGAACCTCCGAAGTAAATGCGTGATTTGAGGATATATTTAAAGTTAATTTGGTACGGTTTTTTGCAATAGTTATTGTGTAAAAGTGTGCTGCAGCTTTCGCAAGATAATCGTGCAAATTCTTCACTATAGCACATCCTCTCAAAGCTGCATCATCTTCAGTTAAATTACACCTCACCTAATTTTGAGGTGTTGCAACTTCACGACTTAGCAAAATCTATAACAGAACAGACACCATGCCTCTGAACAATTCAACGAGGGTAGATTATAGTCGTTGGAGCAAGAGAAATTAGACGAAGTGTGCCTTTCGGCAGGTTTTTAGGATGGCAAAGGGATGGGATTAATAAACCATCAATCGAATAGGGTGCGTATTGTTAGTCAATATTTTATTGACATTGATGAAACTTCAATACTTCAATTGAGGAAGTTACTAACACCTCAAAGCCCCACACGGGTTACATTAGATGGGGGAGGCCCTTTTATATGATCAAGTGAATTCATAAGTAAAACTTGTGATTAATCCCAGATGGTCACCACATTTAGTATCCCTTTTGAGGGACTTGGCTCAAAAGGTGAATCGCGTCGAGTCGTCACAATAACGTAAGTATATTTCAAGATGCAAAAGAAAACGCAGTGAAAAATGAGACATTGATTTAGCTTGTTAATAAGATTGCATTTGAGGAACATCGATCGAACCTTGGAGATTAATTGAAGTCTTCAAATAAAATCAAAAGGGCCTTCAGTGAAAGCTAAGGGTAGTTTCGTATTTGTCAATTTATTCTAATCTAGCTATGGTATATATACAGTTTGACAACATTCCTTTCCATTCTGACCAAAAAAAATAAAAAAAAGACAACATTCCTTTCCATAAGTAGTTCATACATCTAATTACAAAACCTTACAGAAGAAGATGAATTACCCTTTTCACATTTGCTTGGAAAGCGTGAAAAAAAATTTGTATTAGCTAGCGCTTTCGGAAGTTTATATCACTTCATATCATAACAGAGATAGTGAAGAACAAGTGACACCAATCCTATATGTTCTCTCAATCTTTCCCGAGAGCGCCCCGCGATTATTCGAGCAGACTTCACCATTGAATCTTCTGTCGTAATGATGTGTCTCAATTTCGAGAAAGCTAAATTGAGTCGACTTGCCTCTCTAGAAACCGAGATGATACATATCCAACGGTATCATACTCACATGCTATCCACATCAGTGTCGGTTATGTGGATGGTTGGCCTCCACGTCAATTCCGGCCAAAATAAGTCGGATAGACCTCATTAGCAAATCGTCAAAAGGTTCAGGACTGAATTGACCAGATCAAAAGGTTTAGAATTGGCACAAATGCAATATGTTTAGGACTTTCTTGACAATTTGCCCCCCACCCCCTCCTTTTTCGGTATGCATGCAGTCCAGGTGTGCTACCTCGTACTCAATTCCATGAATGTATAGTGTAGCTGGTATTTCTCTTTTGGGCGTTATGCTTTGGCTCTATGCACCAAATCAATTTGACACTAGAAAAGGAGAGTTGCACTTGACGCAAATTGCCATATTTTCAATGTTGAGAGAGAGAGAGAGAGAGAGAGAGAGAGAGAGAGAGAGAGAGAGAGGGTGAGGTGAATGCAAGGCCAAGGCATTTACTTCTCTCAAAGTTGGACGTGTTCCTTCCTTCACCAACCCACTCACAATCCAAACCCCCCCAAAAAAAGAAAAAAATTCAATAAATAAATAAAATAATGCTAATTCAAAAATAAAGAAAAGAGGGAAAAAAAGGGAAAACACCTACGCTCACCTACTCCCGTTCTTTGACACACCCACCTCATCCCGGCGCCCAAACCGTCAACTCACGCCGTCAACCCGCTCCCGTCCTTCAAAGGAAGAGCGAGTATTAATATTGCTTACGTCATAAAACGCATCAGATCACCTATATATATATAATATCTCCCCACCTTTTTCCGATTAAAACAATATCCCGTCCACAAATTACGCGATCGACATGACGCCGAAAATCCAAATTGCTCACGTCATAAATACATATTTATATATACCCTAGATTTTCAATTTTTACTTTCGTGTTCTGCCAGTGCCAGGTAGTGGTAACGCTGTTGTAGGCGGCAGCGTGTCCCGCCGAACGCACACACGTTCCACACCTAACGCCTCCTCGTCCGTCACTCCTCCCAACAATAATTAGCAATCGCTTATTTATACCCAAACTCACCACCACCACCACCACCACCACCACCACCTCCCCCCGCCACCACCTTCCTCCTCCTCCTCCTCCATCATCCGAAAACCTCCCGCCTCTGCCTTCGGCGGCCGCCATGGATCTCCTCCTCCTGGAGAAGGCCCTCCTGGCCCTCTTCGCCGCCGCCATCGTGGCCATCGCGGTCTCCAAGCTCCGCGGCAAGCGGTTCCGCCTCCCTCCCGGCCCCCTCCCCGTCCCCGTCTTCGGCAACTGGCTCCAGGTCGGCGACGACCTCAACCACCGCACCCTCAGCGACCTCGCCCGCAAGTTCGGCGACATCCTCCTCCTCCGCATGGGCCAGCGCAACCTCGTGGTCGTGTCGTCCCCGGACCTCGCCAAGGAGGTGCTCCACACGCAGGGGGTCGAGTTCGGCTCCCGCACCCGCAACGTCGTCTTCGACATCTTCACGGGCAAGGGCCAGGACATGGTGTTCACCGTGTACGGGGAGCACTGGCGGAAGATGCGCCGGATCATGACGGTGCCCTTCTTCACCAACAAGGTGGTGCAGCAGTACCGGACGGGGTGGGAGTCCGAGGCGGCCGCCGTCGTCGACGACGTCAGGAAGAACCCGGCCGCCGCCCGCGAGGGGATCGTGCTCCGCCGCAGGCTGCAGATGATGATGTACAACAACATGTACCGCATCATGTTCGACCGCCGGTTCGACAGCGAGGACGACCCGCTCTTCGTCAAGCTCAAGGCCCTCAACGGCGAGCGGAGCCGGCTGGCGCAGAGCTTCGACTACAACTACGGCGACTTCATCCCCATCCTGAGGCCCTTCCTCCGAGGCTACCTGAAGATCTGCAAGGAGGTCAAGGAGCGCAGGCTGCAGCTCTTCAAGGACTACTTCATCGACGAGAGGAAGTAAGCAATCTCGCCCCTTCTTTCATTCATTCATTCATTCCTCCGTACTGTCTTACGTTTTCTTTGTCAGTAAAATCAGTCATATTTATTTTCGCAAAATAGCTAGAGTGGATGGATATTATTCTCGTCTTATCTGAGGGCCTCGATGAGTGCGCGTGGACTTTTCTGGTTCCGCTTTTGTTTTCACCGTTGTCGCGTAGCTCTTACTTTGTAAATACGAGGATGGCTACGTTGGCGAACTAGAATGTGTTGTGATGTGATTAGACCATGACGATAATCGCAACCTGTTTGATTCCGTTTTTGACAATTAGTCCAGAAAATAGAGAATGCAAAACGAAGTGGGTGGGGGGAGGGGGTGGGGAGAGTCGAAAACGGCAAATTGAATTTTCAACTTGAAAGCTGCGTTAAATCAAGTCTGCGGGAGTTAGTGTATCGCAATTTATGACTCTCTGAGTGTCGACGTGGAATGGCGGATACCGGAAGTCATGTCGACTGTCGGCACCGCCGGCGACCCGTCGGTGCTTGGATTGAGTTTTGATGTTTTTGGTGGCTGTGAACAAGTTTTTAGGGGGTTCGAATTGAAAGATTGCAGAGTCCACCTAGGCCGAACGTGCGAAAGAGTTAATTTCGATGCCGCGAAACTGAGAATATATCGGAAAACTTTTGTGCAGGAAACTGGCCAGCGTGAAGCGGATGGACAACGACGGGCTGAAGTGCGCGATGGATCACATTCTTGAGGCGCAGCAGAAGGGGGAGATCAATGAGGACAACGTTCTTTACATCGTCGAGAACATCAACGTCGCCGGTATGTCCTCGCAAAAAGAGCTTGCGTTTTCTTTTCTCTCTTGCAATTAAGCCCGTGTTAGGAAAAATTCTTATAGTTAGATCCACAAAGGAAATGGGCAATCTCCCATTTTATGTGAAACCTAAGAATTCGTCAAACAAATCGAGGAAAGGTAGGAGTGGAGGCAATTGGGTGTTTGGTAGGACACGTTATTGCCTGCCCATGAAGTCAAATCGATAACCCCGGATGTTGAAAATTGGTGTCTTAAGGGTAGGATTTGGAGGAGAGCAAAATAGTAGATAATCCCAGCCCGCCATGTCATCGCGGTCCTAAGCCATTGAGGACGCGCCACGTGTCGAGCGTCACCGGCGAAGCCAAAACCGTGACAAAAGAGAAGATACGGTCAACGGCTTTGACCGGCTGTCATCGCCGTTTGACGAGAGGGGCAGTTCGGTAATATACCGGGCGGATTGGGTGTGTCCATAGTCGCATAGGCAGGGGAAATAGCCAAAGCCATTTTGGTGGGGGAATACATGATCAAGTGGCACAATCAAATAATTTTTGTCCAATAATTCGGATAAAAATTTGATGACGGCGATCCATAGCCACCCGTTTTGGCGGTGTGGTTGGCGGTCTGCTTTAATTGCTATATCTTTAGCATGAGGAGAAGTAATGGAATAACGCGATGGTAGTCTCTTTCGCCGGTCTTACTCGTGACATGCTTATGCATCATCATCGATTTCGATCGGCGCATTGAAAATCGCGACACGTCCTTTGTCTGATTGACCAATACATGTTCGAGGAGCAATTCCTATGACCTCAACTAGGAAACTTATCTTAATTTTTCCGGGTTGCGTAAGAGCTCTGTCCAATTTTCATTCGAATATGCTTAGTAAATGTTGATGTGGCGGGAGGTGTGCGAGTCGAATAAGCAATAAGAACGTTTGTGGGTCCCGAAGGTGCAACATAGAAGTTGAATATCAACCACCGGATGATGCCACATACTCCATGTGTGGGTGAAGAGACGGTTGATGAACAGATTGGCCAGCCAACCCCCGCATGAAAGCCATCCCCCCATCCTCCACCCACCAACACGCGCCGACCGCACCAATTCGTGCTTTTGTTTGCCCGTTTGTTCATGTCCATCCCGTGTTGGTCATAGGTTTATGCCCGAATGGGGGAAGTTTTCATGTGTTAGGTAAGCAGTCACAAGCGTCCTGATGACGTGAAAAATGAGCCGTCGATTAGTTTTCATTTGTATGGTTTTGATTGGATCGAGAATGAAATGGGATGATGACGGAATTTGTGTTGCAGCAATTGAGACGACGCTCTGGTCGATCGAGTGGGGCATTGCGGAGATTGTGAACCACCCCGAGATCCAGAGGAAGCTGCGGGAGGAGCTCGACACGGTTCTGGGACCTGGCGTGCAGGTCACTGAGTCGGAGATGCACAGGCTGCCGTACCTCCAGGCGGTGGTCAAGGAGGCCCTGCGGCTGCGCATGGCGATCCCGCTCCTCGTGCCCCACATGAACCTCCACGACGCCAAGCTTGGCGGCTACGACATCCCCGCTGAGAGCAAGATCCTGGTCAATGCTTGGTGGCTCGCCAACAACCCGGAACACTGGAAGAAGCCCGAGGAGTTCCGGCCTGAGCGGTTCCTGGAGGAGGAGGCAAAGGTCGAGGCCAGCGGGAACGACTTCCGGTACCTCCCCTTCGGGGTCGGCCGGAGGAGCTGCCCCGGGATCATCCTGGCCCTGCCCATCCTCGGGATCACCATCGGCCGGCTGGTGCAAAACTTCGAGCTCTTGCCACCACCCGGGCAGTCGAAGCTCGACACCACCGAGAAGGGCGGCCAGTTCAGCTTGCACATATTGAAGCACTCCACCATTGTCTTGAAGCCAAGGTCCTTCTGAAGTTGATCCCACAGTGACTCTAACTTTCGGTGGCTGTTGATGTGTGGAGAGTTTGTGGGGGGGGCTAATGTGAAAAATATTAAGGATTGGACAAAGCATTTTCAGGATTTGCCATATGAGAAAATGATGTTGTGTTTTGTGTTGGGGAAATACCAAGCTTTTATGTCCTTTGATAACTGAAACTTTATCTTATGAGACATTTGTTTATCTGCAGCAATCTCTCTCTCTCTCTCTCTCTCTCTCTCTCTCTCTCTCTCTCTCTCTCTCTCTCTCTCTCTCTCTCTCTAAAGCATAAATTAAGGTACCAATGCATAGTGCACAATGCAATTTCTCATAATAAGAACCTTTGAGATCTTTCTATATGTACTTCTGTTCTGATTTTTTTTTTTTTGGTCAGAATACTTCTGTTCTGAATTGAATAGCCATTGTTTTGACCTTCCCATCAGATATCACTATTTAGCTATAGCTTTCCCACATTAGAGAAGGGCAAAGATAGTATTAGATGAAAAATATGAGAAGGCCCACAAAAGGAAAACTTTGCATAGTGCACTCAAAGTAGTCAAATGGAAGGTAAGAAAACGAGTGGGCAGATAATAGGAAAGTAGGAGATGATCAATTAGGTAGGAAATTGATTAGGGGGGGGAGGAAATTATGGCCCTCAAATTAATGCATGTTTATTGTCATGTAATTTATATGAAATGGAAGGGCTGATATAGAAAAGTTAGGCAAGAAATCGTTTTACTCTCTCTCTCTCTCTTAATTCACATTAAAATGTAACATGAGAGACTATTATATAGGCAGAAAATCGACTAGGCAAGAGAAAGAAGTGACAACTTTCAAATGCTAGGAATAGTTCATTTGCCTTAGCACTTCAATATAGTCTCTTGACAGAACGCGAATATCGCTGCTGTCGCGCGTATTGGATGATCCGGAGGTTTATTAGCCTAGATGCTCCGTCCACAGAAGTATCTGTTTTCGCTTAATTTCAGTGCTTCATTGTTTTTATAAGTGACGAGCAAAGAATTGACAACTCCAAGGCGTTGTCACGAAGAGTGTGAGGAATCTAACAGGGAAACGGCACCGCGTGAGGAGCCAGTGAGACAAGTCAAGGATGTTGGTACCAGACTTTTGTCCAGGAGCTTCTCAAAAACGATGCCTGGGGATGAGTACACAATGACCGGCCCACAACACATGACCGGGCCCTGCCGTCGCTCTCGATCTTCCGCCACGGAAATCGACCGGATGATCGTAACCGATGCTTGGCCAAGGAGTAAAGAAAGGACAATGCTGCACGGTTGGTAATTGTTTGTTGGAGGTTGGTGGCTTGGGGGAGCTTGGAAGCATTTTTGGAAAGCTATACTTTCAACTCTTGAAAGTCCCTCGTTGGAGAGACTTCAAGTGTATAGAAGCTCGGGGTGGTTTTGAGAGTTTTTCGTCTTTCGTTTGTACCCTGTATATCGACACGTTAGATTTTGCTCCGCTTTCACCCGTAGACCCGGGACACATCGACCGGATTTTGTAAACCTTTTGCGCTGTTTCTCTGGACTCGATTATGCATTTAACGCTTTCGCATAAGAATTTTTTTATAAATTGACTTTTCTCATAATATGCATACTCGATATTTTGAAATTAAGTAATTTTCTTTTGAAGCACGTTCAACGAATACTTTGTAATTGGTCCGTGATATTAGTGGAATCTTACGTGCGCGCTACCCGGTGGGTTTTGCTACTCTTGCACTCCTTAACATGACCATTATTCAAATCCATACAATAAACGTACTATAAAATTAAGTAATTATAGCATACACTATAAGTGTGAAGGAATTTCATCATTGAGTTGAGAGGGTAGTATAATTTTCAAATCAAGGGTGGATAAGACCGAATGCAACACACGACTGTCTTTTAATGCGCTCTCCAAATGTGCTTGTTCCCCACTTCTTTTTTACCATGGAAAATGTTCGTGGAATAACTCCGATGAGAAGAAAAAAAAACAAGGTGTTAAGAGTCCTTCCTGGCTTTTAAGATCCTTTTTCAAACCTGATCTCTTTTCGAATCAAGAAATGGATAAATGGACACATCGCATAGCAGTATTCATTAGGCGTGATCGGTTTCAGGATGGATCGGTTCCCGCCCTAGAACTGAGAACCGGACCAGGCAAAATTCGTTCTCAGCTCGTGGAATTAGGAACTGACCTTGTCCACCCAGGAATCGGACCGGTCAGTCTTGATCCGATTCCCGAATTGGACTGAGAGTGGCTGCAAATTTTTTTATATTCTACTACATGCACGGAATTTTGTAATGTTACACTTTAAGCAGTCACACATAACCATAAGTTATTAGAGGCTATCAAACAAAGCCTCTTTGTCGATCAGCAAAGCAAGTACTTATGCAGCCGGCAAGAATTTATATTTTAGTTAATTGAAGAAGCTTGGCAAACGCTAAGCCAATTCTCCAGCATAACTTGTGTAAACTACGTCTCTTGACCTTGACAATGTATTCGACTTGGGAAAATTTATGGTGCGTTTGGTTAAGCATTTTCAAAGTCCCTTTGGAAAAATTTGGGATATTTGACAACCATCTTTCGAGGGACTTTCAAGTAAAAGCCAACATTGGGAAGGCTGACAACTCAAGGCATGTGTTAGAATTCACCAAAATGAAGATTGGATTAACTTGAACCAGTGAGAAGGACTAAACCAATGCTTATGTTGTTCCACAGGTCTGGTTCCGCTCTAGGAAGTAGGAACCGGACTTGTTCCCGCCAGTTCCAAATTTTGAAAATCAGGAACCGCATGGTTCAGTCTGGTTCCTGGGTTGGATTGGGACCGTGCTCGCCCCTATTCCTAGAGACCGAGGGGCTCGAAAACCAAGAAACGAGTCATGCATAAGGTATTATGCACTGGGCTTGGCCGAGGCTTCCTTGCTCAGGCCTGGGTCGACCCAGTGTCAAAATGGGCAGGCTTGGGCATGCATTCCCCCTTGTTAGGCCTTGCTCAGCCGATTAAGCAATTGCTAAGAATGTGCATGCAAACATAGGACAGACGGACCACTTCATCCCACGTGTCGGCTGCGCGCGACATGTAGGAAGGAAGGAGCACGAGAGCTTTGTTACCTAGTGCAGTCGCTTCAGGCAGCACAAAGCTGAGCTGAGAAGTAGAAACTCTCCCACTAGATGTTGCCAGTTGCTACGTATAGTGACACCCACATCCCTTACTAATCTTTCAGTCAAATCCGTCGCTAGCGCAGCGCCTGATATTCCCACTTCCTCTTTTAATTGTGGCCAAAGGTGCACGACATGTAACGATCACATGGTGTTTTTGTTTTTGGCGTGCCTTGGATAACGCAAACCAACCCAAAGCATTTCGTTTGACTGCTCAAAGCTCTCTGATTCCCTTTTAGTTCTGGGTGAATAATGTCTTAGGGGTTCATCTGATCTCTCACGATAAGCTCCTGAGGTGAAGGGCCGTGTCGGAATAGGCCTCTTTCCATAGAACAAGCTGACCAGTTTTAGTGAATTTCCAGTTCCTCAAAGCTTGTCCAGCTTGCTCTCGACATGTACAGAATACAAGCATTGGCAGCGGCGCAGGCCGAGCCTGGATACTATGTCGAGACTGATCCTACCGGTCGGTATGCGCGGGTATGGGAGTCGACAATACTGTTTCCCTTTTGGTATTCAATTCAGTCATTGATCGTTTATTAAAAACCAGTCCACCTCCAATTAGACACCATCTTAATATTTTATAACTTGTTTGCGGATTTGTTTATCTTGCAAAAGCTAATAACTTTACATAATTATTGGTTGGCTCAATTCAAGATGTGTACTATGTTGGTGAAGGAACTCTTCTCATATCTTTGTTTGGGTCAGGAGGAGCTGGAGATCAAGGAGCTGTGAACAAAGTTTCATGTTTGCACGTTTGTTCGTATCTGTGTATGTTTAGGTTGATCCTGAGCTTATTGCTTCCTTGGAAATGGTCTCTTTTGAGAGTTGCAATTTGCCTTGTCATGCTTTAAGTAAATGGCATGAAAAAGGAGGGAGCATTAAAAGAACCTCTGTTTATACAGGAGTTCCTCTGATTATTGCGAATGCATCAACTGATTATGATATCGCATTGATAGCCTCGAGTTGTGTCCTCGATTTGCCTCAATTGTCTATCTTGCTTTTTCCGCAAGTGTCTTTGTATGCGTTCATTTGGTGGCAACTGTAGCCAGATTGATCCCCCTATCTTGTTCTTGTGTCTTCATTTTATTCATTAGCCGTTTTCATTCCTTTCCTCCCTCGCTATGAACAGTTTGAAGAAGTTCTGGGCAAAGGGGCAACCAAGACAGTGTACAAGGCGATTGATGAGGTCCTCGGAATGGAGGTGGCATGGAACCAAGTGAAGCTGAATGCATCGTTTCGGTCTCCGAACGAATTGCAGCGTCTGCTCTCAGAGGTTCACCTCCTTGGCACCCTCAATCACGACTCCATAATGAAATTCCATACTTCATGGGTCGATATCGATGGAATGGCCTTCAATTTCATCACCGAAATGTTCACTTCAGGCACCCTCAGAAAGTAAAATTTCTCCTTTATGTAACCTTCTCACCAAGCATTTCCTCGACTTTACAAGCTCTTCAGGCCTTCGATGTGATCTGTGATCACCGTTTGGTGATTTGACTGATTTGGGCCTTTTCACTTGCGAATTTGTAACAGAGATCTGCTTGGTTATGCAGTTACAGGAAGAAACACCGACGATTGGACATCCGAGCCATAAAGAATTGGGCTGTTCAAATACTTCACGGCCTCGTGTATCTGCATGGCCGCAATCCGCCAGTAATCCACAGAGATCTAAAGTGTGATAACCTCTTTATTAATGGCCATCTGGGACAAGTTAAAATTGGTGATCTTGGACTCGCAGCGATTCTTCATGGTTCTCGGGCAGCTCATAGCGTCATAGGTAACAATTTCCAACGATGAGCATGACGATGTCTTAGACGCTTCTGATTACCTGATTACCTGTTAATTTACTGACATTACACGCTCTCAGGCACTCCGGAGTTCATGGCGCCAGAACTCTACGAAGAGAATTACAATGAGCTTGTCGATGTCTACTCGTTTGGCATGTGCGTCTTAGAAATGCTTACTTGCGAGTATCCTTACACTGAATGCACCAATCCAGCTCAAATTTACAAGAAAGTCATGTCGGTAAAGTCCGGATCCAATGGTTTACTTATGCTGACAATAACAGACGCCTTATGAGCATGCCACTCTTCTCAACTCAGGGAAAGTTGCCCGAAGCATTCTACCAAATCAAAGACTCGAAGGCGCGGAAATTTATCGAAAAATGCTTAGCAAATGTTTCGAGTAGAGTATCGGCGAGGGAGCTGCTACACGACCCATTTCTTATAAGTGATGAAGATGACCAGCTCCAAGGATTGAAGTTCAAAATGCCGGAGCCGTTCTTGAATGTGAAAGATGTGGAAAATCTGTGTGCAAGGGATGATCCACTCAGGACAGACATGACGATTACGGGAAAGCTGAATCCTGAGGGTCACACCATTTTTCTGAAAGTTCAGATTGCTGATAGAAATGGTTTGAATTCCAATTATCTTCCTACATTCCATTAGAACCATTGGAAGTACAAAATCGCTGTACACAAGTTCTCCCATTCAGTCAGTACTAAGTTGTGTAAATTAGTTAAGAAGAGTGCATGTAGATTATGGATTATTATCTGGTATCATTTGCACAAAATCGATGCCTCAAACTAGTTATATATTGCCCTAAACGGAAGTTGAGGTAAAAATTGCTGAACACATATAATTCTGAAATAAGGTTAAATTAAAGAGGCTGCTGAAATTTCTGGCTACGCTTATCTTCTCAGATCTTCCACATTGATGAATCTAATGAAGGTTTTCTTTATATCCTTCCCATTACCCATGCAGGTTCAGTGAGAAATGTGTACTTTCCTTTTGACATTCTAAATGATACTCTGATTGATGTCGCGATGGAAATGGTCAAGGAACTGGAGATTGTGGACTGGGAAGCGGAGGAGATAGCCGAAATGATCGGCGGAGAAATCTCCGCTTTAGTACCTAACTGGACGAAACAGGACGTGCCAGACTACTATCAGGAGAATGATGATGGCTTTCCTCTACCTTTCCTCTCATTCTCCTCGGGTTCATCATCCCAGGCATCGCCATCGGGTTTTACAGCCTACAGGGGTAATGAAATTGCGTCTGACTACAGTTGTCTCCATGGTATAGCTTTGTTCTTTTTTCGCTCACTAAGATTTTGATACAACACAAGGTAGTCAAAAAGCTGATATAGAGTCTAACACGCCAACAACAAAAGACAGCTTGTTTAGTGAATATATCTATGATACTTCATGCAGTTTTATTGCATCATGGAAATGAATGAACTAGGATAGAAAATGCTCATTTTCTGGGGAACGTCATCGCTTCTTAATTGCATATTATTTTCCAGATCTGTATAATTCTTCCTGAAATATATCCGACCTCAATTTTTCATGAAGAGTAGCACTGTATTGCAGATATGCCAGACGATACGAGCTCTCCAAGCTCCATACAGTCTGGTACATATTCCCACACAAGTTACTTCTGCCCGGAAGATCACGAAGTGAACCCAGGTCCTTCAAACCCAGATCAACACCTTATCAGCAGAAGCAACAAACCTACGAGGCTTTGCGCGGATGACTACCAAAGGCCAAGGCAATTCAAGGTTAGAAGTCAGACCTTGCAATGCCAGGTCCTGACAGAGTCCGATAGAGACTCTGCCTCCATCATTAACCGGAGGATGATGGGCCGCAGATTGTCACGGAACAGGTCTCTGGTAGATGTTCATAGCCAGTTACTTCACCTGTCATTGCTGGAGGAGGTGAACAAGCGGAGGCTGTCCAGGACAGTCGGAGCAGTCGAGAACATCGGGTTTCAGGCGCCCCTTGAGATATCAAGAAACGTGCCACAGACTGGTGGGTCTTGTTTCATCAGCAGTTCAAGGAATAAAAAGGGCCACAGGATTCAAAACAGAAGAAACTGAAATCTGCCCTCTCTCATGGGTGTCTAAAGATGGTAATTTGTATCAAAATGTTAGGAATTTAGCATTGTATCCACCCTGCAAAGATCAAAAGTATTAGCCTTCTAGCTTAAAAGAGTTCATATTAACGTTTAGCTTGACGCAAATAATACATATTTCGAGTGTCTAATGCAAAAACTATCAGCTGATGCCTGCTAATATACAAGGTAAATGGATTTCACAATGATATCTTTGTATTTGCACCTGTTATGTGGGATAAGTTCTTGGGGATTGCTCTTTTGGCGAGAGTATTGCTCTTTCTTTATTGCGAAACTTGCCTCTCTTTTTATGTAAGGAGCATCTTTAAATTTCTAAGGTTATGTCTGAAAAAGGGGTCTGGTCCATTGTGTTTGTGCTGGAGGGTTTTGGGCCAGATTGTTTATGCGTGCATCTTACTCAAATAGCTGACCTCTTGCGCATTGGTAGGCACTACAAAAAAACAAGGGATTAGCGACGAATTTTGCGACGAAAAATTTGGCAAAATCCGTCGCTAATCAAATTTGCGACGAAATTAGCGACGGAAAAAATTCCGTCGCTAATTCGGCGTTGCAAATTTTTGCGACGGAAAATCTCAATTTCCGTCGCTAAATTGCAACGGAAAAAAATTCGTCGCAAATAATTCGTTGCAAAATTCGTCGCAAATTAGCCACGAACATTATCCGTCGCAAATAATTCGTCGCAAAATTCGTCGCAAATTAGCCACGAACTTTATCCGTCGCAAAATTCGTAGCAAATTAGCCACAAACTTTATTCGTCGCAAAATTCGTCGCAAATTAGCCACGAACTTTATCCGTCGCAAAATTCGTCGCAACTTATTCGTCGCAAATTAGCCACGAACTGTATTGGTCGCAAAATTCGTCGCTAAATATTCGTCGCAAATTATACACCATTTGGGCCATCAAATCTTGTCCATAGCAATAGCTACGCATTAATGAACATCATGTAATACATTCAAAACAATCAAAGGACACGAGACAACCATAGATTCCACTTCAGAAACAGAAAACGAACAAACCAGACACAATGCCATATAATTGAAAAATATAACTGAAGGAAAGATGCTAGTCCGAAAAAAATAATGACATATGCAAAATTGCAAAGTCTGACATGATGCTATTTGATATCCAATCTTATAATACATTCAAAACATTCAAATGAGGCGGGACAACCATAGATTCTGCTTCAAAAACGAAAAATCGACAAACCAGACACAAGATTGGGCAGCTTTGGTACTCAGCATGACACCAAAAGCAGTCACTTTTGTCGACACCTGATGAAATGTGGATACATAAATAAAGATATTCAATCAGTCCAGCATATAAAAAAAAGCGTTTATGTATGGATGTGGAACTAGGTATAAAAAAACAAGTAAGAGGGTTAACAAAAAAACGTTTCAGGACGAACATCAATGTTCTTACATATGAATATGAGTCAACTTTGACATCCACTGTAGTTTTTTCACCCTTGTAAATCGTATTTCTGTCACCTACGAAAAATTAGATCCTTCTCCAAACAGCATTCAACAGTTTAATGACTTAGAGAGGTGAATTACCAACACCAATTCCCAGGAAGAGAGGACTCAAAGTCAATTAAGGCATGTATTTCTACAATGTTCAAATATCATGATTTTTTGTAACAAGCATGTCATCCTGGGATCTCTAAATTTTCAGTTTTTCGCAAGCAAATAACGTAGTTGTAAGAAAGTTGTGCACAGAAAGTAATTGTAGCGCAGGAACATATTGGGCAAACTGCACTTATGGCACAAAAGATTGTGAAGCAAGCTTACCCTCGATTTTAGGAATTTTAACTAGAAAGGACCGAGAAAATCATCATCATCATCAGCAATCTCAACATCATTGTGTTGCTCATCATTGTGCCCATCACCTATTGGATTGGCGGGAGGTACAGGAGGAACCTCATCGTGATCGAGGTTGAGGTGTCGCATAACGATTTGCATTTGTTGTTTCAAGTCATTTATTTCTTCGTCCTTCTCTACAAGTATATTTTTCAGTTGGTTCAATTCTTGGGTCATTTGCTCCTCATGTCGTGTCCTCCTTCGAACAGCCGCATTTGATGATGAAGTTGCCGCATGATTCGTCATGTATACCCTTGACAAGGATACCATCCCAAATATTTTTCCTTTTTTCATCCCATCCGTTGCCTCCACCCATAATGCCATACTGTCAACTGATGGCTCAGACGTAGCAACACCATCACCACCACTAGCATTGCTCATTAAAAGTTCATCATATTTTTCCTACATTAACAATATAGATGAAAATAAAATAACTTCATATATATAACTACCATAAATATTAAAAGCATTCACGGTTTTCATTCTAGTTTCCATAAAATCCAAAGTATAACCTTACATACCTTAATAGCTTTTGCTCGATCGCCAGTCCATGTCTTATCTTTTTTTTGAAATGTGCGTTCAAATGTAGCTGCAAATGTCGGTTCCGTCCCCAATTCATGTGCCTACAAAATGTAAACATGAGTAATTGAATTAAATTAACTTATAACTTATTTAACAAACTTACCATTCGTTTGCGATACTCCCCAATGTTGATAGAGCCCCCAGCATATGTGGCAGACCCTTCACTAGAACTAGAAGATCAATTCTTTTTATTCTGCTCACTGATTTGCTGATTTTTTCAGTTTCCCAAATTCTATTAACTTCCGTCCAATTGTCAGCTGTAATGAAAGCCGGCTTCACTTGCTTGATCTTCGCTCTATTCATCACATTTCGTATGTGATCACTGACTTTCTTCTTAAAAATTATTCTCACTTCATTCTCTTCCTCTTCATCTCACCTGAACTTCCGTTGCAATCAATACAAAAACAACTGAAAGTTATTATGATGGTCACATATCCATTACTATTCACCAGACAATTCGACGATAGATTTTGTAAAGTTCATCTCGAAGAAAATATCTGGTCCCTTTATTACCGAAAACTAAAGAGATGTTCTGGTCCATTTACATCATTCTTGACCATCAATATACTACACCGAACTTAGTTGGTGAGAAATAGAACATCTAAAACTTACCTTGAACTCATTCCACCACAAATCTTTCACTTCTTGTGGAGCACTGCTGTAATTAATGTATTGTCCCATCCAATAGTTTTTGACTATTTTATTCAGTTCCCTCATAACAAACGTAGCATCCGTGAATCTGCATGCCATATGGATATTGTGCAATATCGACAATTCAGTTGACATCCATATCTAAAACCATAAATATTACCTATACTTAAAAAAAAATGAAGTACTTACGAATCTCCAAATGGGCATATCATGAATCGGTTATCTTCTTCACCTGTGTTTCCCTCATTATTCGATTGTTGCGCTGAATAATAAGGTGGAACGGAAGGAGATGGATCTAAAGGAGATGGAACTGAAGGAGATTCAGTTCGCATGTGTCCCAGTCCCCTAACATGTTCTTGAGTGTTGGAGGAAGAGCCAACGTGTCCATATTGTCCATCAGCATATAGTGGTTGAGGGTTAGATGAAAGGGCAGGGGAAGAGGAAAGGGACGGGGACGACGACGAGGAAGGGGCTGGTCTTCTATGCATGTGACCTCCACATTTATACTGACAAGTAAGAAGGTTAGAAAAATATGTAAAAAAATATGAACACGTATTACGGACACATAATGACGTACATGACGAAGCTTACCATTTTGTTTCAGAAGCAGAAAATGTATCCTTTTAATTAGCCAATGCCGAGTATTTATGACGTGCAATTTCCTACGAACAAATATACTATGAATCGCACTCATTTTGATATCAAACATCAATATATGATCACGATATGCCATGCTAAGCCAACAATAGCCATAATTAACCACACGATCCACTTTCAAACCACACGATCATTCATCAAGTACAAGATCAACTATGAAACATCAATTTCAGCCACATGATCTTCGTTCTCGGCCACACGATCATTAATCAACCCACACGATCGGGCCATAGTTAACCAATCAGCCACAATTAAGCAAATCAACCACACGATTAAACTAATTAACCATACGATTGGCATTAAACAACTAAGGGTGCGAATGGTAACCATTCTGCTCCAGAAATCAAATTGTTGCCAGAAATTGATTTATGGAATTCTGAAGAAGATATCTGTTTGGTAAAACATGACTAATTCTGCTCCAGAAATTGATTTCTGGAACATAGCTTTGTTTTGATTTGTTGATTTTTTTTTCACTTAAAAAAAATTAAATTTTACTCAAAGTGGGTGGCCACAGGTATTATAAGCCATTCTATGAAGTTTTGAAATTTTAGATTTTTTAAATTTTTTTTGGGCACCTAAAAAAATTTAAATTTCACTCAAAGTGGGTGACGACAGGTATTCTAAGCCATTTTGTGAAATTTTGAAATTTTTTATTTTTTGTCTTTTAATTTTTTTTGGGCATCTAAAAAAATTTAAATTTTACTCAAAGTGGGTGGCCACAGGTATTCTAAGCCATTCTGTGAAGTTTTGAAATTTTCTATTTTTTTTGGGCACCTAAAAAAATTAAAATTTTACTCAAAGTGGGTGGCCACATGTATTCTATGCCATTCTGTGAAGTTTTGAATTTTTTTATTTTTTTAGGCACCTAAAAAAATTTAAATTTCATTCAAAGTGGGTGGCCACAGGTATTTTAAGCCATTCTGTAAAGTTTTGAAATTTTGATTTTTTTTATTATTTTTCTTTTTTTTTGGCACCTCAAAAAATTTAAATTTCACTCAAAGTGGGTGGCCATAGGTATTTTAAGCCATTCTGTGAAGTTTTGAAATTTTGAAATTTTTATTATTTTTCTTTTTTTGGGCACCTCAAAAAATTTAAATTTCACTCAAAGTGGGTGGCCACATGTATTTTAAGCCATTTCGTGAAGTTTTGAATTTTTTGATTTTTAAAAAAAAATTCACCAAATATCATATTTTCCCAAAATCTGACTTTTTTTTTATTTTCTGGAAATTTTTATGAATTTTTCTAGAAATTTTCAATTTTTATGCATTTTCTGAAAAAATGCTTAATCAACACAATCGTCATTCTGTTCCGGAATGCATTCCATGCGCACCCTAATCAACCACACGATTGTCATTGAACGCTTAATCGGCCACATAATCGACAAATTAACCAGGCGAACATCGATCAAAGCCACATGCAATCTTGAAATCGGCCCCTAACTTAGCCAACAAATTCTACACTAAACAATCCCTAAACAAGTCCGATTAATACCCATTATACTAGGTAGGGTTTAGGGAGTCGCTTACTTGGTTCAAGGCCAAGAAAAATCAAACAATAGGGCAAAAAGGCCGGTTGGCCAGTGGCGGGCTCGGCGCAGGTGCGGGCGCAAGTGGCGGTTAGTCGACCAAGCACTCGGCACGGCGCTTGGCCACGGCTGGGCGAACGGCGATGGCGTCGGGCGGCTGCGGGTGGCGACGGCGTCGAGCGGCGGCGGGCAGGCGCGATGGTGTCGGCGGGCTGGCCCGGGCGGCGGCAGCGGCGACTATGAGCTCGGCCACGGCGGGGCGAGCAGCGATGGAGGCCCGGGCGAGCGACGGCGTCGAGGCGCGCGGCTGGGCGGCGACGGCGTCGGGCGGCTGCGGGCGGCGGCGGCGGCGGTGGAGGCTGGGCGGCGGCAGCGTCGGAGTGGCGGGCTGGCGGCGATGGCGTCGGGCGGGCTGTTGGGCGGCGGCAGCCGACGGCGTCGGGCGGCTGGCAGGCGGCGACAGCGACTACTACGAGCTCGGCCACGGCGGGGCGAGCGATGGTGGAGTTGGGCGAGGCTGGCGGGTGGCGACGGCTACGAGCTCGGGTGGGCTGGCCGGGCGGCAACGGCGTCGGGCGGCTGCGGGCGACGGCGGCGTCGGGCGGGCTGGCTTGGGTGGCGACGGCTACGAGCTCGGGCGAGGCACGCGGGCGAGCTGGGCGACGGCGAGCTCGGCCAGGCGAGCACACGGGCGGAGCGGCAACACTCACAGCTGCGAGCTGCCGGGCGCGCAGGTGACGACGGTGATGGCGGGCTAGCGGTCTGGTCCAGGCGGAGAAGGCGGCGTGCGGTCGGGCGGCTCGGTTGGGTCGGCGAGAAGGCTTGCGCGCGTGCAGCTCGGGCGGACCGGCGACGGGCGGTCGTGCGGCTCGGTTGGGTCGGCGAGAAGGCGGCATGCGGCGGCTACGAGCTGGCTGCGGTGGCTGGGCAGTGAGAGGGAGCCGCAGCCGACGACAACAAAGGGAATGTGGAAAAGAAGAGAAAAAGGAAAAGAAAAGGAAGAAGGGAAAGGTCTGCCATGTAGGGTTGAGTGGATGTGACCGGGGGGCACGTGCGCGGGCAGGGGGGAAAGAGAGAGAGAGACTGGCGCAAAAATTTCAAACGTGCGCGAACGTGGAATCCGTCGCAAATTTGCGACGGAATTATTTTTCCGTCTCAAATTTGCGACGCATTTATTGTCCGTCGCAAATTTATGACGGAATTATTTTTCCGTCGCAAATTTTCCATCGCAAATTTGCGACGGATTTTACAACGGATTCCAAAAATAAAGGACATTTTCGAATCCATCGCAAATTTGCGATGGATATATTTTCCGTCGCAAATTTGCGACGGAATTATTTTTCCTTTGTAAATTTGCGACGGATTCAAACTAAACGACGGATTCCAAAAATAAAGGGCATTTTTTCGAATCCGTTCCAAATTTTCCACGATCAATTACATTAATAAGAATAATCGACAACAACAATAATAACAACAACAATAATGATAATAACAATAACAATAATAACAAGAACAATAATAATAATTTTGACAACCAAAATAACATATGTCGCAATAATAATTACACATCATTAGTGTTTTGTCACAAAAATTGTAATCTTCATGTTCGTCTTTATCTTCGTCTTCGTCTTGATCTGCATCTTCGTCCTCGTCTTGATCTTGATCTTGATCTTCATCTTCATCATGAGCATCATCTTCATCATCTGTGTCAAAATCAGATTCTGTACCATCTTCTACATTTAATTCGGAAATTTCAGTTGGATCCACATCTATCATTGCTCCACATGGATCTCGTAAAGTTGGAATGTTATATTCCTCAGTTTCAACCGTATTACAAACTTCCTCTTGTTGATAGGCTCTATCCTTCCAGTGTTCCTCGATTTTTCTCCGTGCTTTGATTTTACATACGGCCCACCAATCAGCTTTGTCACGTTTTAAACTAGGATACGATGCCTAACATACTTGAATTGCTTGTTGTGCCAAGACAAATGGTTCATATTTCATATATCTTTTCTTGTAATTTATTTCAACCAAATTAAACTTCGTATGCACCTTCATTCCTTTGACGGTGTCGAACCACTTGCACTTAAATAACACAACCCGCATCATTAATGGTCCAGGATACTCTATCTCTATGATTTCATCCAACAAGCTATAAAAATCATCTTTTGAACTGCCACCATTGGATGACCAAACAGACACATCACTATTCATTGTGGCTTTTCCCATTCCATATTCTTGAGTGTGAAAATTATATTCATTTATGAAATATGCTAGCCAACTTCGTACGCTTAACTGTGGACCCTATGACAGATGATATAGCAATCATTGCTCTCCAAGTTCATCATGATTACTGTGAACCTAAGGTTACACACACAAAGTCAATAACATATATTTTAATAAATGATGTATAAAATATTAATAACTTAGTTTTGGTCCATAGGCAACTTACATATGTTTTGAACCATGCTGCAAATTGTTCATCGCACAAACGGTCAAACTCATTTGGTGGTAGTCCATACAATGAAGTTTGAAAAATCCTAGTAATAAATACCATTTATATATTAGCAAATATTTGACACACAATACATATATTTGCAAATTTACACTTACTCGAAGTATGGCTCGACTTCTGGGCAGTTCAGTAAAATATATGTATGGGCTGCATGCCATTCTTCGCCTGTTAAGTAACGAAACTTACATGCGCCGCTTGATCGACCCAGATAATTAAAAATAGAGAATGATTGCAATTGGGATCAATGGGGCCCTCATCATTTCTGCCTGCTCTCCGTCTCTTGCACTACACGTGCAGCTCAAAATAGTATAATGCAAATGTTGTCACTTCTTCCACAATATATGCATTACAAATTAAAGCTTCAACACATGCCTTATTCTTTACTTTTTTCTTCAAATGATATAAGAATCTAGTTGCAATAGAAAGAAGCTTATCGGAACATAATATATAATAAAGTAATTTGAACTTTATTTTAAAAAAAATTTTACCTCTCAAATGGATACATCCATCGAAATTGGACGGGACCTGCAACTTTGGCCTCACAAGGCAAGTGAACTAAGAGATGCTCCATCGAATCAAAAAAATGATTGAGGAAATATCCTTTTTAAGTTGCAAAGAATAATTGGAATATCTCTATCTAGTTTCTCCATGTGTGATGCTTTTAACACTGTCGAGCAAATATCATGTAGGAAATTACTTAACTCTGTAATGGCGCCCCATACAAAGTTCGGTAGAATTTCCTTGAAAGCTATTAGAATTAGTCTTTCCATAAATATGTAACAATCATGACTCTTCAAACCTGTCAACTTGCATTCATTCAAATCAACACATCTCCCGAGGTTCGAAGCATATCCATTAGGAAACCGCACAGATTTCAACCATTGATAAACAACTCGTCTCTGCTCCTTATCCAATGTATAAACTGCTTTTGGTTTTAGTCCCCTGCTGCTTCCATCCACATCTAGTGTTGGCCGATCACAAATATCTCTCATATCTTTTCTTGCGTTCAAGTTGTCTTTTATTTTTCCGGTGACATCCATCACAGTATTTATGACATTGTCGAAAACATTCTTTTCTATATGCATGACGTCAAGATTATGATGAATAAGATGGGCCTTCCAATATGGTAGATCCCAAAATATACTGCGTTTAGTCCACTTATGTGTACTTCCGTACGCAATAGTCGTGCCGTGATGGTTCTGAACAACAGTTGAAAAGTCCTACACCCTCTCCCAAATTTGATCGCCGGTCAACCTCAATGGTAGAGGTGTTCTTTCAGTCCTATTCTTGATGAACTCTTTTTTATTCTTTTTGAATGTATGATTTATCGGTAAAAATTGTCTGCAACAGTCAAAATAGCTGGGCTTCTTTGCATGTTTTAATCTAAATGACTTTGATATCTCCAAACATATCGGACATCCTAAGATCCCAGCTGTACTCCATCCAGATAACATTCCGTAAGCTGGAAAGTCATTTATCGTCCAAAGAAGAGCAGCCTTCATTATAAATGTTTGATCGATAGAAACATCATATGTAAGGACACCTTGATCCCATAGCCATTGTAACTCTTCAATTAATGGTTGCATATAAACATCTATTAACTTTTTCGGATTTTGCGGGCCAGTCACGATTAATGTCAAAAACATATAAGGTGTCTTCATGCACATACCAGGCGAAAGATTGTACGGCGTTAAGATAACTGGCCAACATGAATAACTTTTTCCTGATTTTCCAAATGGGGCAAATCCATCAGCATAGAGACCTAACCTGATGTTTCGAGGTTCTATCGCAAACTCAGAGTATGTTCTATCAAAATGTTTCCATGCCTCTGCATCTGAAGGATGACACATTAGACCCTCTTCTGTTTCATGATTTGCATGCCAAGTCATGTGTTCAGCAGTGGCTTGAGACGCATAAAGCCTTTGCAATCTGGGGATTAAGGGCAGATAAAACATTTGCTTGCATGGTCTACGCTTCTGATTACGACCATGCCTCCTGTTAATCTTGTACCTAGGTTGACTAAAGAATTTGCAAGATTCTGCATTTTCATCATCTCTCCAATATAACATACAACCCCTACTACATATATCAATCCTTACAATAGGAAGACCTAAGTTATCCACTAGCTTTTTCATATCGTAAAAATCACTTGGCATGATGTTATCACGAGGCATTGTTTCCCGCATTACTTCAACAAAAGAGTTGAAGCAATCCGCAGACACATTATGCTCTGCCTTGATATTTAACAGTCTTGCTGTCACTGATAACTTAGTGTAGTTGTCACGAACAGCCTATAAAGGTTCATCTGCTGTTTTCAACACTTCCCAGAACTGATTAGATGGAAAAGTTCCATTGCACACATTCTCATCAAAACCCGTACTCCTATCTCTTCCAATTGTGATGCATAACTAGTACCCACTTGTTTAAGTGTAGGAGTAAAACTAGTACTTGCATGGTTCGATTCTGAAACAAAATTCTGACCAGCTGCATCAATCACCATCCTTTCGCATGGGTTCAATTGGTCATAATAGCTACATTCTTCCCTAACTAAAAATTGGTCACTTCTTCGATATCCTTCATCAGATATAAATGGTTCACCATGAGAAGTCTAATTATAATAGTTCGGAGTAAACCCAAATCTACAAAGATGCTCTCTAACTTTATCACACACATGAAATTTACCATTACTATACTTTTTACACGGACACCTTAACTTATTTCTATCCATGAACTCATATTTACTACTAGCAAAGTCTAAAAATAGTTCTAACCCAGTACGAAACTCATCGGTTAATCCTCAACGTCCAGGTAAGTTCTTATTATACATCCAAGCCCTGTCTCTTTGCATTGTATCTGTATAAAAATAAAAAAATCTCGTAAAATATTAAAAATATCATATCTACTGTTCTTAATTAAAACCATAAAATTATGAAAATTAAAATTTTGTTTTTGACGCAACAATTACTTTGAACTTGAAAAAAAAATGAAAAAATTACCATGTAAAGAAAACTTTCCCAAATATTTGACTGAAATCTTTATAGTAGAAAGTGGTCAATTTGATGAGAATTGCAACGTTCACTTGGATTGCGAGACCTTCAAATGGACACGTACCTAAAAAAAAGAAAAATCACTTAAGATTCATTTTTTTGAATTTTTTTTCCCCTATATTTTTCTCCGGTCGCTAGACCGGCGAGTTCGACCTCGCCGGCCATGGGCGAACCCGAGCGGCCTCGGCCAGGTGTGGCTATCGACCTCGCTGTTGCCCAGATCTAGGCGACAGCGAGGTTGACCGGCGGCTACGACGAGGCCGCTTAGCCTCGCCCGGATCTGGGGGAGGCCAAGCGGCCTCGCCATGGCCGGGCGAGCCGGCGGCCTCTACGCCATGGCCGGGTCGACCTCACGAGTCGCCTAGATGCGGGCGACGGCGAGGTCGCCGTCGGCCATGGGGAGAGGCCGAGCGGCCTCGCCATGGCCGCCGGTCGACCTCGCCGTCGCCCGGATCACGGGCGACGGCGGGAGGTCGATGGGCGGGCCATAGGGAGGCCGGCGACCTCGCCTCGCCCAAATCTTGGCTACGGTGAGGTCAACGGCCATGGGAAGAGGCCGAGCGGCCTCACCGGCCATGGGGCGAGGCCGCTCGGTCTCCCCCAGATCTGGGGGAGGCCAAGCGGCCTCTCCCCATGGCCGCCGGTCGGCCTTGCCGTTGCCCAGATCTGGGCGCTGGTCGACCTCGCCCCATGGCCGGCGAGGCCGCTCGACCTCCCCCCATGGCCGGTGAGGTATCGCCGGTTGCCGGACTGGCGACCGGAGAAGAATTTACGAAAAAAAAAACAAAAAAATAGTCAATAAAATAAAAAAATTTGAATCCAGCGATGAATAGTTTTGCGAAGAACCGTATTCGTCGCCAATTAGTCACGAAGTTAGCTATGATACTTACCGGTAGAAAAGCTTTACCGAGATTGATTTGTGCGTGCACGGATAGATTTATTGAGAGAAACGAAAGAGGGAGAAGGAGGGAGAAAAGCGAGGGGGATACGAGGAATCAGTACAGAGAGAGAGAAATTGACGGGTGGGGTGGATATCACGAAAGTTATTTTCCATCATAAACTACAAATTAGAGACGAATTCGTTTTCGTCGCAAATTAGCGACGAATTTTTTATCCGTCGCAAATTAGCGACGGTAAAAAAATCCGTCACTAATTTCGTCGCAAAATAGGAAATTTCGTTGCATAAATTTGCGACGGAAAAGAACTCCGTTGCAAATTAGCGACGGAAAAGTGGTAATCGCTAATTTGCGACGGAAAATAAATCCTTCGCTAATTCCGTCGCAAATTAGCGACGACCACTTTTCCGTCGCTAATTTGTGACGGAATTAGCGACGGAGTTCTTTTCCGTCGCAAATTTGCGATGGAATTAGCGACGGATTTATTTTCCGTCGCAAATTTGCGACGAATTTTTATTTCGTGGCAAATTCCGTCGCAAATTAGCGACGATTAATTTTCATCGCTAATTTGCAACTGAAAAAAAAATCCGTCGCAAATTTCGTCGCAAATTTGCGACGACAAATTTCCCATCGCAAATTTCCGTGGCAAAATCCATGTTTTTTTGTAGTGAGGGCTGCGATAACGAGCTCGCCATCCTCTGGGTACAGCCATCCTCGAGCATATCGAGCTTATGCTTATGTAGTAACTATGACTTAAGCTAGACATTCCTATTGATTTTCTGCGGAACATGCATAGTTAAATTAAATATAAATACAGCGGAAAGATATAACAATACATGTATCTCCAAAGGCGTTGTTCGTGCGTTTCAATCAAAGATCGGAAGATCATAGGGGGTTAAACGGATTACCTCTTATAGCGTGTCCAAAACGATTTCGGTTCGGATATTCTTCAGTTCGAGCCCCACAACCGTCGGACCTTTAGTTCAGATACACCACCAATCGCACAACGAACGGAAGAAAGAACTTGCGGTTAATCACCACTATAATTGTTCTAGCAACCTCGTGACGACAATTCTCCACACTCTTGATTTTTGAGTCACGGTGCCGAAAGAGAGAAAACGTAATTTTTAACTCTCAAGCACCCATAATATTGCATACACTCAATTTCATCATCATGCAACTGTTGTTGATCGCGCTTTTTATATGTGCGATCAGCAACCGTTGCTGATTGTGCATGTGTGCACATTGCACACGATCAGTAACGGTTGCTGATCGTGTGTCATGCACACGGTTAGCAACCGTTTGCTGACCGTGTGTGTGAGCCATTTTTTTTTTAAATTAACCTCACACGATGAGCAACTGTTGTTGATCATGTGATGCACTTTTAATTAATTTAATACATAAAAGTGCACGACCAGCATATGTGTATTTCGTGAGCATCATATGCACACACGCCCATGACAAAACTTAAATTAAATTAAATCACATTTAATTTAATTTCAGCCCGACTCAATTCGATTGCAAACATATTTGCAATATTGTCTCTTCCGTACAACATCATCCTAAATTGGTTATGGTGTGTGACATCTCTAAATTCATCACCGAGCTGGTAGTAAGACTTGCACTAACACATTAGTACTCCCAAGAGAATTGATTGTCCCGATCAACCTCTAAATCCTATAAACCATGATTGACATCTAGCAATATGTCATGGCTACCCAGACAATGTGAATGATTTAAGAATATAATGAAGTTGTCAGTTTTGGCTACCGTGTAATTCAATCCATTTGCTTTACTATGTCTCGATCGAACAAAAACCATGGAATATTTGTCAAGCCACCAATTCGATCATATGCACAAATCTAATTAACATGCATTTTATATGAGAGATGAACAATTCATTCATGGTTACAACCCCGGCCGAGGATTTTAATGTAGTGTTAAGATTAAATTGCATAGGACATCATTATTATACCTTGCATATAACAAGGAGACAGATTCCATTTTGCGCACACGCGTAACTTTGTATATGAACGAACTATGGCCATCAAGTACAGAGACGGATCAACGAACCGGCAATATGCACACCTGTGAACCATAGCCAACCAACATACAAGTCAACACTGTGCCTCAGGTCTAAGGATTATTTACACAAGATCATAGCATGAACGATTAGACATTGACTACACTAAAAGCTTCCATGTTGCTAATCGTTCTATGCATGTCACATTTAGCGAACTTGTCTAATACAAGCACCTGTATTCTTACTCAGGCATCACAATACCCAATGACTATGACTCATCATTCCCTTAAGTATCCAATACTTAATGGTGAAGCTAAGAACACACTAGTCTCAACAGGATCATTAATATCCACTTAATGATCCATCGACCGGGAACAATTTAAAGATTCAATCTAGCTGTGAACTTGTTACGTATATTCTTAACATCTCAAGAATAAGTTCAGTCACAACTAATTTTATGGAATCATTCATATTGAATGAATACGTCCTTGCCATTAAATAAATAATGAAATTGATAGTACAACTTAAATCTCTAATATGTAACTATTATATGATAACATTAAGCTATACATCTAACAATTCCTTTATGTGAGAAGGCCCCCACGTGTCGTCCAGTGAGGTAGTTGCGTTAGTCTTCCCCCTCTTCACCTTTTTTGTTTTTTTGCATAGAAAATTGAACAGTGAAGAAATTATTGCACCAGCAACATAGTTTCAAGCTTTCCACTGGCAGGTATGATCAACGTGTATATACGATCAAGATATGTGTACATTTAAATAGCTATAGATTGAAGTATCACACATCTTTGACTGCACAGAGTGTAAATGTGCATTCAAATCCCGAAAATGTCGATGATCGTGCAATCAAATCATAATGTCTCCCCATCAATTTGCAAATGGCGAAAGCACGAATGAACATTTAAATAAGTGGATCGTATCCAAAGTCCACTAAGAGATTGCTACATCGATGTTCTACAGAACCCAACATGGCATCCTCTCATGAAATATAGGGTTCCAAATGGCCAAATGGAAGGACAGAGACATGGAAGCATGTCATGGCACTCCTATTCTCTGACTCGAAGACGTGAAATGCACTCAGAAAATCCACCCAACACAGTCAGTCAACTCAGCATATTTCCTGGTATATAAACGCCACCAGAAGCACTTCACACCCATAAATTTCTCCTTGTTTTTTAAACTGACACATAACCAAAGTTGGTCGAAACAGCACTCCCACCAGCTTCTTCAAATCAAAGGTCCTGCTCGCTTCGTTTCTTGAAGATGAAGCACCCACAAACGCACTCACCGTCTCCATCATCCCCTCATCAACCCCAATCATTACAAAAGAAGATGAAACCCAAAGCACACGTCGGCGTTGCCTTCGGATCCAAGCTTCTCAAACCATGCAGAAAACTCCTCCTCGTCTTCAGGCTCAAGAAGGTCACCATAAGAAGACCGCGAGCATCTCCCCGTCACACAGCATCGAAACGAGCCTCCTGCCTCAAAAGGCTCATACCCATCTCCGCCTTCGTTTCGGTCGTCCGTTCCCTGAAGAAGAAAATGAGCGGGAGAGGCAGGCTCAAAGAGGGCAATGCCAAGGGCAGTAAGATCAGCAAACTGCTCTCTGCGTCGGCTATGTCGTATTCCAGACGCGAGAGGCTGCTGTTTCCCTCGCCGATCACGCCGGCACCCTCTTCGGCAATCAGCAACGCTCCCTTGAAGTCTTTGAAGAAGTGGGGTTGGGACAGCAACGGCGGCGACCACGGCGATGGTGTCGACGAATTGGAAGATGCTTGCAGGAGCTTCGAGAGTTACTTGGTGGGAATGATAGTGGAAGAAGGGAAAGTGAGGGATCTCATGGACGTGGAGGAGCTCCTCTTCTGTTGGAAGAACCTCAAGTGCCCCGTTTTCGTCGACTTGGTCTCTCGGTTCTACGGCGAGCTGTGCCGGGACTTGTTCGCCACCACCGACGATGACAAGGTCGACAGTGTCAGTTACTAGTAAGGTTTCGTTGCTGCGGCGATGGAATAAGGTTGGGATGCCAAAGCGATGCGATTGTGATAGAGTTGAAGGAAAACGAGAAACATTATTTCAATTGTCAGTAAACAAGATCAAGATGGTTAACACTATGTTTGGTTGGACCTGGCATGATATATACAGAGTGATAATCCCAGGGCTAGAGATATCGAAACCCGAAGCAAAATTAGTTTACAAAGTGATCTGACGGACTCCTATTGAGAGCTTGAATATAACCCATTCGCTTAAATTGCCGACCGTAATTTGTCACGTCATTTGATAAAGCACCAATCTAGATACAAAGATGGTTTGCTACTTTGGCGATTGTCAAACCTGTCGTCGCCGGTGGTGCCTCATTGATGGGTCGCATCGATGGCACCACCTCGAGGTGTGGTGGGTCATGAACCGAGGGTTGCTGGTAGGGGAGATTGTCGATGATAGCGCATCAATAGCGGTCAAACGCGCAGGGGGTGGTGGCCGGCTGCGGCGGAGGGCGGCCGCCGACTTGGACCGACGGTTTGGGCGAGTTGGTCAGTGGTTCAAAGCTAGGACTAGAGGGCTCTTTCTCGAAGGGCATTTTAACAATTTCATTTGCCAGATAGGATGCAAACTTCCATTCCCTAAAGTAGAGAATGCAAAATGTTGCACCGGTGAAAACTCATGTATCTCTATCATGGGAGAAGAGTTTGATACCCCGAGAATTAGCGAGATTATTATTATTTTCGTAGGGTTTTAGCTAAAAATTTTCTTAATATTAGTTAATCTAAGTCACGAATGAATTTTGGAGCTTAAAAACTCGTATAATGCATGTGAGGGTTGCCATCCTTGGCTTTTTTTCTTTTTTTCTTTTAAGAATAATATTTTAGTGTTCTTGTGTAATGTTTAGTTGAGATTGATATGGCTCCCAACCGTTATCGCGGTGACGCCGAATCACTACCGGCGAGATACAAGACGCCATGTTACTTGAGCAATGCTTGCTTTTTTCCGCTAAGTATTGCTCAAACCCAACCGACCATCTTGCAGGGACCTCGGTCCTAGCGCCGAGGTATCTGGCAAGAGCTCCCCTAGCCCGGGTGCTCAGCGTCTTGGGACTGTGTTCCGGGTCCCATGGGACATGTTCCGGGTGATCGAGGGACCTGAGCCCAAGCACAGGGATCCCAAGTCCGACCGTCCGTGGTCTCCGAGTCCTTCGGCGGGGACCTCTTGGTCCAACCATCGGAGATGATCCGGTGCCGCCGGTGGAGGCAAAATGACTTCTGGGCCCAAAAAAACCGTTCCTCTCATTTCTGGGCCCAGCCCAGAAGAGTCCGGCCCAAAATCTCAACCGAATTTTGAAAGCATATATGCCTTCTCGGATTTTACCAATATTTTTTTCTCGGATATAATCAACGGTCGAATTGCAGAGACCCAGACAAGCACCCACAGAGAGAGAGAGAGAGAGAGAGAGAGAGAGAGAGAGATGCGGAAGAGAAAGGGGCGATCGGAGAAGGCGGAAACCCTAGCCGCCGCCGGAGGATCGGCGGAGATCGGAGAAGAAGGAGGAGGAGGAGGAGGAGGGAAAGGAGATGGAGATGGGAAGTTCTTCGCTTGCTACCTCTTGGCCTCCCTCAGCCCTCGCCACAAAGGCCACACCTACATCGGGTAACCATCTCTACTTCTTCTTCTCCTCTCTTCGTGGTTTTTGGACTCCGGTTCCGTTCGCTTCCGGTCACCGGTCGCGATCTGGCGACGGGCTTGGGGAGCTCTCTATTTCCTCTTTTTGTCGAGCGGCGAGCTGATCTTGAAACCACCGGCCGCGATCTCGGACAGATTCACGGTGAACCCTAGGCGGCGGATCAGGCAGCACAACGGGGAACTGATGTGCGGGGCGTGGAGGACCAAGAGGAAGCGGCCCTGGGAAATGGTCTTCTGCATCTACGGCTTCCCCTCCCATGTCTCCGCTCTTCAGGTTCGGCTTCGCTCTCGGATGGGCCATGTTCCTTCCTAATTACTCGCGCGAATCTAGCCTAGGCTCGGTTCTGATTGAAAGAACTATCTCAATGGCAAATTTTTAGAAGGTTGTTTTGCAGAGCACGAGCCAATCAATCTCTGTCTTTTGGGTTGTTTCATGAGCTAACTCGTTGCGAATGATTTAGAATGTATCTGTAGTTTCTTAAGACGAGAGATCCTCTTATTATGCAAAGGTCTAGACTTGCAAAAAGTTTAACAATTTCAGAGTCTCGTTCACTCTGTTTCTTCTCACGATGGTGACTTAAATTGGGTCGTCGGTTCATAGTTTTTGTGCACTTTTTGTATTGTGATTCCCAAAAGGGTTGATTTTTCCGTTGTGGTCTTGCCTTCGAATGGAGCTCTAGCTATGCGTTGATGTAGTGTTTTTGCCTAATGCATTTTCCTTTGATCGCGGAAACACTACAGTTCGAATGGGCCTGGCAGCATCCGAGAGAATCCTTGGCCGTAAGGACGGCAGCCTCGGAATTCAAATCCCTGTCTGGGATAGGCAACAAGATCAAACTGGCATACACAATGCTTAATCTCCCATCTTGGCAAAGGTATCTACTGTCTTCCCTTTTTCTTCCCACTTAATTATTACCTGTATCAGACCGTGGGCCTGTTTGGTTAAGCATTTCCAAGGGACTTTGGGCCTTGGCCAAATGCAAATAGCGTTTGGCAATTTTTTTAGAGCACTTTGGAGAAATGCAATTGCATTTCCAAAGGTCTCTAAAAGCCTTTAGCCAAGGCAGGTCCAGAGGAACTTAAGCAAATTGTATTTTCCGAATGCAAGTTTAATGTTCATCACACTCTTCATTTTCCTTGAGCAGCAGGTTCGGAGGCCGGCGACCGCCGCCTGAGGGGTCGCGTGACTGCCGCCGCCAAGGGATCGCGCAATCCCGGCCCCGGCGACCGCCACCTGAGGGTCATGAGACCCAAGCGACGCCTGAGGTCGAGTAGCCCCGGGCAGCCGTTGCCGGGGTTGCGCGACCTAGGTGACACTTGAGGTCACGTGACCCAGGCGACGCTTTAGGTCAAGTGACCCCAGGCGGTGGTCACTGGGGTCGCACGACCCAGGCAAGCGTTGGCCTAGGGTTGCCCGACCTTAGGCGTCGCTTGGGTTGCGAGACCCAAGCAAAACTTGAGGTCGGGCAACCTCAAGTGGCACTGGCCGGAGGCGGTTGGTGGCTGAGCTCCATTTCAAACTTTTTTTAAGAAAATAAAATATTAGCAAAAGTCCTTTACAAATTAGTTTTTACTTGACGGTATTTAGGCCGAAATTGCTTTCAAATGTGATTTTAAAATATACTTTACCAAATATTACTTACATTTCGGAAAACCCCTTCAGCCCAAAGGCCTTTGCAACTTGCCAAAAACATTCCCCCAAAGTTGAACCAAACGGGCCCTAGTGTCCGTTGATAGAGTTCAGGTTGGTCTGCCCGGAACTTATGCATTCTTTTCCCTGGAAACTAGTTTCAAAATCAGAGTGAATTATTTTTCAACAAAATACACAAAGCATTCTGCTGGTTGCCCGAGTTTGCCCGAGCACATGAAGGTTCAGATTTGCCCCATGGATGAGCTCCCGTGCTATTCTGATGGAATTGCAGTTTCGATGCCAGACGATGAATGGGAAGGTGAGGCGGAGGTAGATGACAAGGATTGTAATGCTCACAGATTGGAGGAGCAGTTGGTAAGAGATGAAACGATTAATAATCTGCGCAACGATGAACCATGGGTACACCGGCCCATTTATGGAGAAGATTATGGTGCCGGCTTTTTGCCAGTTGGAGTACAATCTTCAGTCAACCCCAGCTCTTTTTCCTCAGATGAAGGGAGGAGTGCCAAGTTAAACAACCAGTTAGAAGAAAAATTGCCTGAGACAGCGTCGACTGCTAATAACAGCCAAGAGACCAGTAGATGTATTGCGTCTGAGGAAATTGAGATCATAGAACTGTTCACCCCATCGCCGAATTGCACATCTTCTTCGGGTAAGAGGAGAAGGGTTTCTACCATTTGTCCTGAAATTATTGACTTGACTCAGTCTCCCATTTTTGTCTAATTATAGAGCGTAGGATGCTGTAGTTTAACTTCAGAATAATGATGGAATCATCTGTAATAAGGAAGTGCTTCCAATTGTGCTTTAATAAACGTATGCGAAGTAGATCGCTTCTGGCGATCAGGTTCCTGTAAAGGCAATTAGTTGCATTCTAGAGGACGAGTAACTTCTTGTTGGCTTTGAGGAAAGCTGATGCAGCAGTTGCAGTCGGCAAATTTACGAAATACGCGAGCAAAATGTTCAAATTTTGAGGGAAGAGTATATAACAATGTCATATATTTTGTTGTTTCGCGAACCCATCAAGTATTCTAATTCATTGCACAAAAGATTCTGGAATTCTTTTTAACCTAACTTAAAGTATCATTGTAATCACATAAACATTACAGCCATATCAAGAGTTATTCCTGACATAGAACACGAAGAAGTAGAGTTCACGTTCATAGAACTAGCACCATTTACTCTGGACAGCTAAACAAACGAAGAACTGCCATCACTCACAAGATCGACAATTTTCATGGCTTTAAGCAGAGTTCATTCGACACTTGGTTTGGCCCTCCCCTATAAAACGATTCTAACTTTAAATGATTGTAAGTTTTTTTGGAATATAGCGACCCCTTTGCATGTTGCCATTAGTGTCCCAAAACCGCCACAAAATATTCGGTTTGAGCCAGAAAGGAATGAAATAGCGCAAAGTGTCCATAATTTTTTATGGAAAGAACATAGTAGGCCTCGGGCATTAGTAGCTGTTAATTTGTATCGAGTTAAAGACTCGCCGCTTGTGCATCCATGTACACTACAATTGCATAGCCAACTATTGACCAACCTTTGGCCAAAACAAGAAAAGAGAAGCCAAAAAAGAAAAGAAGGATATTAAACCATTCCGCAGTCCAAATTGCGACCTCAAAGCCGGATGCACCTACTGTTCTTGCAAAGCTACAATCCAATTTGCTGCTTCATCCCTAATGAGTTGTGACACCATTACCACCCTCTAAAATGATCTCGTCCTCTTGAAGATCTATTAATGCTGAGTTTATTATTTGCGACATCCTTGTCTTGACTTTGGTTTGGGATTGCGTACAGAAAAAAGATTACCGCAAGAAGTGCACGGTTGCACAAGAACCTTGCTTCAAACACTTGTTTAGTTTTCATCTTTTTAAATAAACCATTGATGGTATGAAGGTATTCATGAGTCTTATGCTACTCAAACTTAGAAAGTCATGTACCGTGCTCTTACAAAACCTTCCTTTTCAAAATCACTAGTGTATAAAATTAACAAGAATGTCATTTAAACTTTCGACCTTTCTTTCTATCGATATATCCTGGCCTGGTGGACGCAGTCACCACTCATAAGCTACCATATAAGCTTTACATTTCATAGCAAATAGTGCATCGACAACTTTATTCAGGTCACCATAAGCGATATCTAGATAAGGGAGTTCGCGTGATAAAAACGTAATGTACCACTTCAACAGTGCGCTTTGAGGCACATCTATGTTTATTATTATCTCTTTGTCCCAACAGAGATTACACAAAATCGACAGGCCTGCAGTTGACCTAAGACATGTGGTAAGTAATGCAACAATACATACAGTGGAGGAAATCAAGAATATCTCATATACAAGAGCAAGCAAAAGCACAAGCAGGGAACCGGAGAAGTCAGTCAGGAACTAATCTAAAAATTGTTGCTGCAGCTGGTACTGCATTTACTGTGGCTGTGGGTGTTGCTCACCTTGCCACACCCAAACAATGTCGTCAAGAGCAGGTCTTATATCTTCTTTCATTGTCTTCTGATATTCCATCGTATCCCCGCTAGCTTTCTTAAGTTCGATCAAGTGAAAAGACGGCGTGATCTCAAAGATCTCCGCATCAATGCCAAGGATCCCCTTCCTACCTTCGTTAAGCCCTTCCAGTTTTAGCAAACCCGTGTCGTTCTTCATCACCCTCAGCCTAAAGCAGTTTGCGATTTCCTGTAGCTTAGATAAGATCACAGAAGCAGGTTGTCTAGAGGTGAATCTTTCCTCTCTTTTCGGGGAGAATTCCCCGAACAAGCCGGAAAGATCAAAGCCAGCAGAAAAAGAGATGATATCAAAAGCATTCAGATTTGGAGGTTTTTTGTGCTCCGCCTTTGACTCGTTAGGAATACTGCTACTCTCGGATGAACTAGAACTGCTCGACTGCGCAACACCCATGTCCCTGTTCTCCATTTCCTGCATAATCTGTTTGTTGGAGATTAAACCTTTCCTAAACCAAGAACTTTCCTTTATCTTGGCTATGGAAATCCGTGTACTAGGGTTTGGGTCTAATATTTTGCTTATAAGGCGCCGAACTTCTGGAGGGAACCAACTAGGGCTTCTAAAATCTGCTCTGCCTATCTTCCTATACATCTCCATCAAATTTGAATCATGAAAAGGAAGATAGCCTGCCAACAGAACAAACAAGACCACCCCGCATGACCAAATATCAGCTTTGGCCCCATCATAGCCTTTTTGGCCAATCACTTCAGGAGCCACATAAGCAGGAGTGCCACAAATTGTATGAAGCAGCCCATCTTGGCGCTTGGATTCTGCGAGTGCACTTAATCCAAAATCAGACACCTTCAGATTGTCATTCTCGTCTAGGAGTAAATTCTCTGGTTTGATGTCTCGATGATAAACATTCCTGCTGTGGCAGAAATCAACTGCGTTTATAAGCTGTATGAAGAATTTCCTAGCGACATTCTCCTTCAGCTTTCCTTTAGAAACCTTATTAAAGAGCTCACCACCTTTAGCATATTCCATGACAAAGTAAATTTTGCTCTTGGTGGCCATTACCTCATAAAGCTGCACAATGTTAGGGTGTTTAACAATTCTCATAACAGAGACTTCTCGCTTGATTTGATCCATCAGACCAACTTTAAAAACTTTTTCTTTGTCTATGACCTTAATAGCTACACTCTGGCTTGTCCGAAGACTTCTCCCATAGTAGACTTTTGCAAAGGTGCCTTGACCAAGAAGTCTTCCTAGTTCATATCTTTGAGTCAACACACTGGGTTTATTTTCCATACCAAATTTAAAAAAAAATCTAAAAAGCAATGCTATGGTGCTGGAGTAAATATATTTTCAAGCTGCTTAATCTTCTCCACAGAAATATTGCACCAGAACAACAGCCATTTCATGACTAGAGGATCCATTCTGAAGTTGAGGCAATAGATCTAAACAGTCGAGTTCCAAATCACCAGTCTCATCATGCATCAGGAAGGACAGCTTTCTTACTCTTCCAACCTCAAGAAAACTTGAGACAGAGTCTAATTCTGTTAGACACCTTTCAGCATTGCCTATGTTCCCTGCTGAGTAAGATGTAGCGAGGCATGAAAGATGCTATATATAAAGCAAAAGCTTTCAAGAGAGACTTGGTGATTTGGGGAATGTTCAGACAAATAGATCCTCCGACCTGAATACAAAGAGAAGAATGTTTACTAAACAATCAATGAAACAGCCTTTAATACTCTCATGGAACATAATTAGAAAACGGTATCTAATATTCATTCTCAAAGAGCAAAGGCACTAAAAACCCAAATATCGACGTTTGAAAATCCACACAAGCTATTACCACTTCCAGAAGGGATCCCAATAAACAAGAAAGTAAATTTGGATACCTTTGCAAAACAAATAGAAAATTAATGAGATGCTTTCAGGAATCATGACGACTTCTAGAGCAGAACTAGCTCAGAGACACTCATACATACACTTAGAATTCAATTGTGCGCTGGTAGCATATGCAGACTTTGCAAAGATATGTCAAAGAGCAGAGTTAAAAAATGAAGGAACCATATGAACAAAATAAAGAATTCATAAATAAACCAATCCAACCTACAGAGAGCAGTTTCCAGGAACCATGTGAAGTCCAGCAGTAACAATAAACGATTGCACATCACCATAAAATAGTTAAGCAAATCATTGGTGCATCCGAGGTAGGCCGAGCGATGGCCAAGGTCTAGAAACAAACCGAATGCATCACAAACAAAAACCCCTTTTCCCTCCCTTTGCAATAATATATGTACTATGTAGCTCAAGAATTCAATGGAAACAATTTCAAGAAAAGGGTCAAAAGCTCATAAAACCCAATGAGAATCGAGGTCCAAGAGGAAACCAAAACAATGAACAAGGATGAACAGAAAAAGAAAGCAGATGTCTAATGTTCATTGTACCCGGTGACAGGCCAATCCTCTACCCGACCGAAAGAAACCATTACCAACCTCCAGCTTGGGCTATCTACACCTAATACCAGATTAACTTATGTCGATGATCACCTGGAAAAAAAAGAAAAGAAATCACACCCACAAATAATTTGTTCCAAAGCACTCGGCCCCCCCTTATCAGAACTCGCAGATCACAAATCCGATCGGATCGAAACGGCGCTGACCTTGGCGACTCCGAGAGAATCACCGCCCGACAACATTCGCAAAACGAAACAACCCAACACGTCTGGAATGAACCCATCACAGGAAAGAACACAAAGCTTGCAATTTTCGATTTTCTTGGTCTCCGTTCTGGATTTTTGGATTGGAAACGCTAGAAGCTCCCAAGTCAATCAAACAAACAAACAAACAAGAAGCAGAGCTCATCCCCGACAAAGATTAGCCATTTCTTGATAACAAAGAACCGAGGAACCATGGAAGAAGAACAGGTGGACAAGAGACAAAAAAGAAGAAACCTCGGGCGATTTACCTCCGCACGATGATTGGTGTCGGAGACGAAGCTGCGAATGGATCCAAAAACGGACAGAGGGAAAAGAGAAATCCCCAGAGCCTCGTACTGTTGCGTTATTATAATTAATTAATAATTATGAATTTTTTTTTCCAATAATTCATAATTATTTTCCAATAATTATGAATTATTGGAAAAGATGAATTAATGTCAGTTCCACGAATTTATTCGAGGCAGGCCCGACGGAATATTTATTGTGGTTCAAGTGAGCTTCGAGCCCCGATCCGATCCCACCGAGCGTGACGTAATGATTGGCCTGAATTTTTAAGGGATAACGACATAAATGATATTTAAATTTTGACCAAATATATAATACCATCCCCGAATTTTAAATTTATTTAATGTGATTCTTGAATTTTAACTTAATGTGTAATGCCGTCATTAGACTTTTGATACATATTCAATTTAGTATATGAACTATATAAAAATGTTCGATATTGTCATTTCATTAATTTAAGTTTAGAGAATAATATTGAACGTTTTCATCCGTCCAGGAGCTAAATTGAACAAATTAAATGTTTGGGAATGATATTGCACATTTGGCTAAAGTTACGAGACTATTTGTGTCATTTACCCAATTTTTAATTAGTGGAACAGTCTTGCATTGGGTAGGGTCGAGCCTTTGTTAGTTGGGTTGGATTTGTGATTTTCACGTGGCCCATGGGCTAAAAATTGGATTAAAATGAACTATTTCATTAGGTTAAACAAATTGTAAAAATAGCTATTCCATGCACATTCCTGCTCTATTCTATTCTTGTGGACCAGTTATCCCATCCTTACTTTTATTCCTTTCCGCGAAGCAAACGAACCATTCATAACAGTCAAGTCGTAAAAAAGAACATTGTACTAAACTAAAGCATATTAGAATCGCAATTTTTTTTTGTTATTTAAATTTGTGTTCGGTACAGATTTTCAGTGAATAAGCATTTGGAAAAAAAGTAGCGAACCGAGAAAGAGGGAAAAAAAATTATCAATCTATCAGAGGTTTGATTACTTGTTAATGTATAAGTAGCAAGATTTGTCTGTAAAGTAGTTGACTTACACGTGGCACCGGTTTATTCTAAAAGCTTATGAAGAAACCATTTTTATGGTACTAGCCACAATATAAAATCCGTCTCTTGATGATCCAAGTGATAAGATGAGGATTCATGTGCGCGCGTGTTGTTAAAAGTAGCATGCGTACTCTACGCCACTCCACCTTATTGAAGGTGGAAAAGCTAACATTTTGAGTAAGCTTTTTAATCACAAATGTATGGATATCCACAGGAGAAGGTTGACATTCTCTTTTCTTGGTTTTTTTGTTAATGGAAATTATAATAAAACTCGGCAAAAGTAAGGATTAACTAAGTTGCTTATCAAAATGATAAGTGGGCTTGAGGGCCCAGTGCCCCCTTATTACTATCTTATTTTTTAGGCCCGAACCAACCCCAAGCCTCGGATCTTGGCTGGACGTCAGATCGAGTCGGATTGATGACGCCTTTTGCTGGACTCTTTGAGGTGGATAGTCACCATCCACAGCCAAGCCCAAGAGTTGCGGCAATCATGGAGAGAGAGAGACAGACAAATAGACAGACAGAGGCAGCTCGAGCAATGGTCACTGTCGTGAGCTGAGGTCGACGTAAGGTTGCCGGAGATGGCAATGGCAGATAGGCGGCGATGCGGGTAGATGGGAAGGCATATGTGAGAGAGGAGAGAAGGAGGAGAGAGAAATGAGAAGGAGAAGAGTCAAATTCAAAAATCGAGACTTGGGAGGCCAAAGCAAAAGGATATCGTATTGGTTTGACTTAGAAATTAGTTCAAGAACAACAAATTCAATATTGAATTCAAAAGGCAAGGACTATAGTGTTAAAAGTTTCCTTTTAAAAGTGGACTTTTGCCTCCAATTAGACTTTGGTCATCATTCTCATTTCTCACATCACACATATATAATGTCACAAGTAAAGCTCGTTGAATACTCCATGTTATAGAAATTTTAATACCTCGGAAATGACAATTGGTGAGTATGAGAATTATTGACATAAATCTCAATAAAAAAAATCATGACAATTGGTGAGCATGAGTATTATTGACATAAATCTCGATAAGAAATTACAACCTCATTCATACCAAGGTTTCGGCAGAAAATATATTTTCTATTTTACGCCGTAATGGTAATATATATATTTAAAAACTAAAGACGAATCTATAAAAAAAAGGGAAATTATGTTAAAACTCGGCAAATGTGAGGAGGGAGGGAGGATAGAGAAATGAGAAGGAGAAGGGGTGGTGAATTCAAAAGTCAAGACTTGGGAGGCCAAAAGAATGTCAAATTAGAAAATAAGTTCAAGAATAGCAAATTCAATTTAAAATTTCTGCCAAAAGTCAATTTAAAATTTTTCGACCCAAAAAAAAATTTAGGATTTCAAAAAAACCAATAATTATGATGTTACAAGTTTCGTTTGGAAGTAAACTTTTCGGTTCACATAGACTTTTGCCATCATTCTCGTCTCTCATATCTCATATTCAACGTCACGAAGTAAAACTCGTTGAATATGCCACGCGCCAGAAATTTTAATACCTCAAAAATTGACAATTAGGTAAAACTCTAAACATGAGTTTATAATGGGAATGGAATTATTTTGTCGAGAAATTGTCCAATTCGAAAAAAAAAAAGTCCATAATTTGCTCAGAGTTTCTCAAGATACAAGGTCGAGGAGCTCGTTGAATGTTACTTAATTATTGTATTGGATTTTCGTTCTGCTTTTTTTTTTGGATATCTTGTGTTATTAGTATCTTGGAAATTGAAATATTCCTAATTAAATATATTTACCGAGTGCTCTACCAAGATCTTATTGTAAGGTTACCGATACTAATTGTGAATAATCATAATGGGACATTAAGAATCAGCCAAAAAAATCCTGATTTCGCGAGAGATGTTAGCTTCTGTTAGATTTTCATATTAGTGTCTAATATTAGGTCGGAGATTATTTGATTTAATTGTGCCTACCATTTGCATGCTTTAACCCTTGACAATTTAATTTATCCACTAATCTAAACTACCACTAGGGATTCTTGTAGGAGTTTCTAGATAATTATAAGAAAAAATCTTGGAAAATTTAGAAAATGGAACTATTGATTTAACATTGGGCTTCGTTGTCCGATGAAGTGGGCTGTTTCTACACGATGAGTGTTGACAGTGATTTGTCAACATGCATCCATCAAGCATAACACCCCCATTTCATTTGCACTAGCCCATCACTGAGCAAACACTTTTACAAGTTTGGAGAATGTGGAGGCTGGGCTTACTTTTTTTTTTTTTTTTGAGTTTTGGATTGTCACGCCACCCGAATTCATAATAAAAAATCAATAGAAATGTATAAAACTTTATCGTTTTCAATTTAACATTGGGATAAACATTATAATCACTCGAAATTTATGAGTACATTTTTCTTTCTCACTATCAATCGTTCTGATATTTTATTTCTAATTTTAGTTAAACTTAACTAGAACATAAGACTCATTTGCGAAATGGGCTTTTATGGTATCTCGAGAGAACAATCCTCTGGAAAAGTGCTATTCCAATTTTTAGGTAACTTAAGTCGTGCCCCAGTGCACTTGTTAATATAGTCTATCAATAGAACAATCCATTATCCTTAGGACAGTATACTTATTTTCATTGGTCTAGGGCACGGGGAATGGAGGTACAACCACCTAAAGATCCATGCAACACCCTACAAGCAAGCATCATGGACCATAAGTCCAAGTCTTTGGCTTGTGCAAAAAATCCCGATTAAAAATAGTTTGCACGCAGTTTGTAGGGTTTCAATGAATTGCCTTCGGGAAATCCTCTAGCACCCAATCACAATTAGTGCGATTTCAACAGGTTGCCTCCAGGTCCTACGCCGGAAATCCTCCAACATCTAACCAACCGTGCTAATCCTAAATGGCATTTTTATCGTTATTCCCTTACCAAATATCGTACGACACAAACCTTCTCAAGATTTCAACAAACAATCTTCATATATTCTTTGTGTGATCCAAACGATGTTGACAGATTCCGATCCTCTTATCAATGGGAATCGGTAGAAATAATGCCGCAAATGAGAAACCCAGATCATTCTTAACTGAGAAAAATTAGATGGTCTTCGCATCATTTTTCAAATTTCGACCAAGAAGACGATGCAAAAACACACACACACACACAAAAAAACTGTAATTAAAGCTCCTGCAAAGAGTCAAACACTCATTCAAGACAAAAAAAAAAAAACATGTCTGTGCAAAAAATATTAAACTAAAAAGAAAGGAAACGCAAATTCGCCCCGAGGGTGAGGCAATGCAATCATCATACTAACGTCGGCAAGCCTCTTTAAATTCCTCACCTGTCCATCCTTTAGTTACTTTATGTTGGGATCGCATTGATGTTGTGATTTATCTTCAATTTTTTTCATTTTTGAAACTTGGAACTTTGGCTATGTTCATCAGTAGCAAAAACAGTTCCAAACATCAATATAGCCACTTAAGATCTATCTTTAATATACTAAACTATTTTCATTAGGGGTGATCAGTTTCCGATTCGGCTCGATTCCAAAGTGGAACCGAGAACTGGACTGGGAGAAGACCTGTTGATCGTAGAATCAGGAACTGGACCAAACCAACAGTCCAATGGAATCGATCACTTTTTTTTTTTCACTATTTAATGCCATCTTTTCATGTTGAATTAAGTATCCTCAAATTGAAAAAATGAATAAAAAAACATGCTTCACTTAGAGTTTAGTTCACATTTCATTAATTTTTTTCAAAAAATAAAAAATAAAATAAAGTACATGTTGTCGGTCCGGTTTCGTCCGGTTCCCTTTGGAACTGGGAACTGGACCTATACTCCCAAGAACCGGACCAAACTGGCCAATCTGGTCCTGTCCGATCTGGGTGATCCCGGTTTGGACTATTCATTTTGCACACCCCTAATTTTCATAACCATTTAAAGCGAAAAGTCTTATTTTCTCTTCCAAGAAATATCAATTAAGTAGCTTTGGTTATGAAATAAAAACGAAAACAAATGGAAACATGTGGATTCAGAGAGCTAAAGTTTTATCAAGATATATATGTTTCTTTCCCTAAGAAGATATGAGACTTTAGTGCTCAACCGTTGACGATCAACTAAGTATATAACCGACTTAGATAAAAATGAGACTTCAGAGTTCGGCCATCACTATTATATGGACACGGTGTACATTCAAATCCGTGGATCTCGTGGTGCGATGATTTGTGTCCATTTTATTTTGATACATATTAGGTTGATAGAACAGGGGCCGGTGGAGTTTTTGGCTCTCTCCACAGGAATTGCGTAGAGACAAAGCGCGCATGGCCCAGCTCTGCGACGTGCAAACCAAAAGTTGATCCTTAGACGAATTTCGACTCAACTTGTGAGATTTTGGTGGGATCGCCAACTATTCTAAAAACTTAAGCTATTTTATAAAACTTTTGGACCCTCGAATTTATGGAAAGGTAAATAGGATCTGAAAAGATTTGAACTCAGAATCTCCAGCTCTGATACCATTTGAGATTTTAGTAAGATCACTATCAGCTGTTCTAAAAACTTAAATTGTTAAATGAAGATATAATTTAATATTTTAATTATTCTATCACAGCCTTTTTAGACTCGTCAATGACGAGTGCGAAAGAGATATGCGACGGAATCAAAGTCCGATTTCTCCACCACGGGCCAGAAAAGTTTTGAAAAATAGATTGTCACATTCTTCACGTCCAACGAAAAACGTCAAAAGACAAGTTGAAGCGGCGATTAAGAGCTCTCGTTGAAGGGTCTTTGTGGTTTGCGATCGATGCTTCAGTCATCATTCAATGAGATCGCGTTGATCACACGCGAAGACGAAGAAGAAGAAGAAGGTGATGATGATCTGGTAGCTTGGAATCTGAGCATGTCAGACGTCAACCTCAAAAAGAGACGTCAACCTCCACTCCACAATATCAAGTTCCTTCACGGCAACCGCCCACACTCCGCCACTTGTTGGCCGTTTCATGTTTTCGTCCATCGGTGTCCACACTCATCCCTGTTGTTAGGGAGTAATGTCACGGAAAGAAGTTTGTACGGTTCACGGAAAAAATTAAAGATGCGAGAAAAACGAGTAAATAACGGATCGGATTTTATGTGGTTCGAATCAGGTGTCGGAACATTTTTTTATAGGAAGAGCAGCAGCTATGACTACATCCTGAACAAGGAAGATTACAAGCTTGGATCGAAAGCTCTCTTATAGTCAGGCTCTGGATTACATCCGATCGATCAATTGAAGTGTTCTCTTCACCCAACTCCTAGAGAGAAACCTTAGAAAACACTAGGAAATAGCCTTCAGGAATGGGCCCGTTTGTTGGGGGCACCGGGAGATACTCAAGTCACGAATTAGAGATCGCTCATTCATATCTCACTAATTGCGCACAAGCATTTTTGAATAAGGGTCACATGTACAGACCAAAATCCTATTGCAAGATGTTTCATGGACCTAATCGATCTCTGTGCTTGTACCCTTGGATCGTTAGAAAAGCACATTCACCTCCTGAGTTCCACATGAAACAGAGAGACATCAAAAGTCGGTATACACTCCTACAGAAATAGGCATGAACGAGCGGTAGGTGAACGCCACGTGACAAAGTATCCAACATTTCTGGTTGTTCTGATAGCTTCCCACCTCCATGGACGAACAACAGTGGAACCACCCAAACACAAATTATCTCCGGACCGAACGAACGAGACTTGCCTGTGGGAACTCGGTCTCGATGCAGAAAAACTTCCACATTAGGTCGGCAGTGCGTGACGTCCTTTGTAAGCTCATATTAGATAAATCTAGAACAACGATGACGACTTCATGTCATGGGAGAAGTGATCCGTCATGTCATTCTAATCTGAACAGGCGTAGGTCTGTTTCAAAGACTATCAAGCTATTACTTGGCTTTTGGCCAAGACAGTGGACGTGTGTCATTTGTCTGTCCATTGCATTTTCAGCGGTGTGAAAGGAATGTGGAGGCCTACATTGACCTCACATGTTCCTTTCCCCCATGGACCCTTTCTTGAAAAAACAAGAAGAAAAATTGACCCGGTCAAGTGATCAGCATCAATCAATGTTCGAAAAAAAGAAAGTAAATGGGTATAAGTACAAACAATTATTTCTCAACACATCAATATAGTTAAAAAGATATAAGTGATATACCAACTTAATCATAATCTATTAACTAAGTTTTTTTGATGAAATTGGATTCACGGTAAAGCATCTTAGTTAGTGGTAATAAGTATAATTACATGGACGCGTAGGATCATGCCCCTTCTATCAAATTGAGTATCGGACATCATATCATTAATACGATTGTTAAATAAGTTTTTTCAAATATGGTACCGCTCTGATTTATACCCCCAATTCTAAAAAAACTGCACATCAAACTTGTATTTTTTTATTTAGTGAAATATGGAATGCCAATTTCTCGCTCAATAATACCTACATACATGCACATGGATATTCGTTTGCATGAACAAAGATATTTCGTTAAACAATAGGAAAATGAGTGCATCCTAGGTCGTATGGAAGAACCTAATGAATATTTAGGTATAACCTCTCTATACTTCTCGGATAAAACTTGCGCATACATGCGTACAAGACTAAACCTAGGACTGTCCAAAGTAAGCAAAAGACATCCTCAAATAACGAACGTCGTACCATAACACCCCATCCCCATGCACTTCCCGTCACCGCCGCTCCCCTGGTGGCCGTAGAGCAGCGCCACGACATACCCAAAGATGAAGGATCCGATCGGGATGTTGGCGACCAGGATGTTGCGGTTCACACCGAAGTTCTTAGTCCCGAAGAGCTCTGTGGTGGTCGCCACAGAGATGGACGCGATGGCCTCGGTGCAAACGTCGACGATGGCAGAGCTCATGTAGAGCGCCGCCGTGGCAGGGCTGAGGAGCAGGAAGTAGGCTTCAACCATCGGTGCCACGAATGCTGCCATCGGTGCTGGTCTCGACACCACGTGCTTCCTCCTGAAAAAAATGGGTTGAAAAGAAAGTGGGCACTTTATGACTTAAATTCGGACCATGCCTCAAATTCTTGGACCTTTAAGAATTTTGTCCCTAAAGTTTGCGTCCATTCACATGTCGCAACATTGATCCTCGCTCCATCATTGGAACAAAAGAGCCTACTTTTTTCACCTAAAAGTGGACGGAAAAAAAATGCACGAAAGCGATAATACATAGGACGAATTTCTTCAAGCGATGTAACGTTACATCATCCGATGCAAGCGCATACGTAAGCGCAGCTTCTTATAGTCGACAATGCCCTAAACAAGATCTTATCTTCACATGCATATGAACATCTTGCTTAGAACGTGTCTAACATCGGGTTGTTTTCTTGTTGCTCGACAGAAAAGAAGAAAAAAAAAGATTGTATCGAGATGGTGCTCCATGCTACGTATAAGTGGTTGGACTAGCTAGGAAATAAAAATCAAGCTACATGGCCTTCTTCAATAAGGCGGAGAGCAATTAATGCCGACTGCCATGAAGTAGACTTTGAGACCCACCCCATCGACGAAGACATTTACGTACGAATCGCATGGTCGTTCGTCCACGAGAAACTTGGCGGCAATCAATGAACTCCACGCTTAGCTAACAATCTAACTTCTAACCACCACGTAAATTCAAGAGGTGTTCCTTATGATGAATAGGACTACGAGCCCACCGTCCGCTTTTTTGCCTGGCCCTGGACCGTCCGCGTCGACGACCCCCCCCCCCCCCCCCCCCCGCGGAACGGCAGTGTCGCTAGCGACATGACCATTGCCAAGACAGAATTGAAGGGCAACTATGCTTAAGTTCTAGCTCCAGTCCCATCGCGCCTGTTGTGTGCGACGTGGACTATATCAGTGTTGACGCTGACGATAAGCCACTAGCGGCTAGTGGCGAGCAAGACGGCGACCTAGCGGTGGAGCGGCAAGTTGTGGATCGCAACGACATAGCACACCATGTTGATCAACCAAATGCTATTCCCGATGAGGAGGAACATTTTGGGTGTTGAAAATATATGTCGAGTTTGAGCCCGCAATTTTATTTTCCTAATTCAAGTATATTACCTATTTGAGTGGTTTTCTAGTTGGAGTAGGACTTCCAAAAGAAATTCTTATTTAAGATCTAACTCTTATATATATATATACTATATATATATATATATATATATATATAAGAAGTGTCTTCATTGTAAAGAGCATCCAAAGGCGACTTTTTCGTGAAATACATCCTGAAGCAATTCAAAAGTGTTGAAGTCAATACATCTTGTGGTTAGATTTGTGAATGTTTTTTTGAGATTGAAAGATTTTTTCGTGGGAAATTTTGGGGCTAGACACTATGTGAGTTACCGGGTGTAAGTAGGGGCTAGAAAACACTAAAGTGTTTAAGTGACTCAAGTATAGTTGTAATCTCCGTTGTATCGCTTGATCTATAGTAGAGTCATCTACTGCTCTCCCCGTGGAGTGTGGGTCACACCAACCTAACCACATAAATTTGGTATTCGATTTATTTTCTTGTTCTTGTTATTTTATTATTCGATCTACTAACAATTGATATTAGAGCTATTCTTTTTCCTTACTAAATTTAATGATAACCGTACCATCTTTCTTTTTTGTGAACTGAGATTCTATGGACTGAATAGGCCTGGAATTCTGATGGAGTTTTCATTGTTAGTTACCCAAGTGTGAGGGAGTAACTTAACTAGTTGATCTCGAGGAATTTGCCTGGGTATATGGACGCAATGGCTATGGTATAAAGATTGAACAAATACCAATAAAGCCACTTGAATTCTTATGAGAATTCGTCTTCAAGATTGCGAAAGGCATTCAGAAGTTATCTTAAAAGCAATAAAGAACTTGACCGAGCTTGCTAAAGGCTAGAATGAACTTTTGGAGGAGATATCTCCGTTCGGGTTGGATACACAGGTTGAGAAAATGGATCTAGCGCAGGAGCAAGTTTCCCTTCTTGAAGGAGTTTAATTTGCAACCAGAAGTGAATCGATGGCAACAGAAGAAGGAAAAGTAAAAATCGATAGATTTTAATGTGAAAGATTTTGGTTTCTGGAATATGTAGACTGAGAATTATCTTTGCCGGAGGAATTCACACTTATCCTTATCTAGGAGAAAGCTAGAGTCAGTGAAGCAAGTTGATTGGAAATTGTTGGATAGATAAGCATTGGGTGTTAATCGGTTGACGTTGGCTCGTATTGTCGCGTTTAACATTGTCAAAGAGAATACCACTACGGGACTGATGAATGCCCGATCAAATATGTGCGAAAAAGCTCTTTACGATCACAAGGTCTACTTGATGCAATAGCTGTTTCACTTCAAGATGGGCGAAAGTACGTCGATTGTTGAGCATATCAATGAATTCAATGTGGTCGTTAGTTAATTCAGTTTAGTTGAGATTGAATTTGATAATGAGGTACATGCTTTAATTATATTATCCTTATTGCCTAATAGTTAGAATACTATTATTCTTGTTGTCAGAAATTCCTTGGGCCAAGACGTTTAGCATTTGATGAGGTTCACGATTTGATTCTAAGTGAAGGCATCCATTTGAGAAAATTTGATAAACTAATGCCGTTGTTTTAATAAGTGAAGGTAGAGAAAGAACCAGTACTTGTGTTAGCAGGAATAATGTGAATTAAAACAAACATTGTATACCCAGAATTGATGGTGTTATCTGTTAAAGTTGAAGCAAGAGGGGGCATTTCAGAAGGAATTGCCAAGATTGAAGAATGAGAAGATAAAGGAGTTAGTGTTGAGTCTAATGATGATATTGCTACAATTTTTGCCAATGTCTCGGATGGTGGTAATTATATCTTGTCTGTCACTGAGGTTTCGTTATTTGATGGATGTATTATGGATTTGGGTTATTTTTTTCATGCTACACCATATAGATACTTGTTTACTACTAAGGGAGTCCCACATCGCTTGGGAGAAGCCAAACCCTTCGGTTTAAAAGCCTCCGCGGCTGCCCTCACCCTACAATAACTCTTTTGGGGATAAGAACCTTGGTTGGTATCAGAGCCAAGTTTCAGTAGATCCGGGTGTATGTTAAACTCCTGCAAAATGGAGTCCCACATTGATTGGGAGAAGCCAAGCCCCTCTGTTTAAAAGCCTCTGGGGCTATCCTCACCCTACAAGAACTCTTTTGGGGATGAGAACCTTAGTTGGCATCAGAGCTAGGTTTCGGTAGATCCAGGTGTATGTTAAACCCCCACAGAAGGGAGTCCTACATCGCTTGGGAGAAACCAAGCCCCTCCGTTAAAAAGCCTCCAGGGTTGCCCTCACCCTACAAGAGCTCTTTTGGGGATGTGTAGTTGAGGAATAACGCTAAGTGTGATGTTGTAGGTGTTGGCACGTTCTAGAATTGAAGAAGAACTTGATTTCATTAAATATCTTGGATTTAGTTGGGTATTGGTATTCTTCAAAAAGCCGGGTTCTAAAAGTCGTTCGAGATGCTTTGATGATAATAAGACGGATCAAGCACAATGGCTTGTATGAGCTTCAAGGTGAGACTGTGATGGATTTCATCACGAAACCGCTAGATACATCTATTCAAGAGTCTGGATTGTGGCATATGTAATTTGGACACATTGGTGAGAAAAGCTTGAAAGTTCTAAGGAAATGAATGTGCCGTGTGGTTAAGTTGCTGAGGAATCGAATATATGCAGGTGATGTGGCTTGAGCAAACAGCGGAAAGTGCATTCGGTATTGTTGTCAGAGAAACTACGGAGATTGCAAAGTTGATTCACTTGGATGTTACAGGCTATTGCAATTTCATTCAAGAAATAATGTTAGATTTATGTTAACAATTATGGACAATTACTCGAGAGAGACTTGGGTGTTTACACTGAAACACAAGTTTGATGCTATTATCAAGATTAGATAGTTAAAAGCTTTAATATAAAAAGAAAGGAGACCGATAAAACGATCAAGTAGGTGCGAATGGATACTAGCTCGGAATTCTACTCAAAGCTGTTAAACAAATTCTGCATGAAGGAAGAGATTGCGAGACACCGCATTAATGCTAATGAACCACAACATTTTGCAGAGTTGATGAGTAGTACATTACAAGAGATGACCTATAAAATGCATTTTAGTGCTAGTATGGCTAGTAGAATCCTAGTGGCTGCGCTTAGTACGGCGAACTACTTGGTAAATAAATCTCCATCGATTGCAATTAGATGTTGGACTTCCGAAGAAATGTGGTCAAGTAAGGTTGGTGATTAATTTAGTTATTAGAATATTTGGTTATCCGTGTTATGTTCGAATGAGTGATGGTAAGTTAAATGAAAGGGCAAGAAAGTGTTTATTTTTGTACTATGCACAAGGTGAGTGGGGCTATCTATTATGATGCCCGGAATTAAATTCACATATTGTCAGTAGATAAGTTATATTTGACGAGTTTTTATTACTTGTAGATACGAGAGTTTAGGGTAATGTTTATATTGATCTAGATAGTGTTTGGCTCAAGATGGAGTTGTAACTAGAAACTCAAGGTAGCGGATGCTAGCATGGTAACCGAAAGGTGGATCATGTAGAGTCAACAATTGCTATAGCTAATGAATTTTTTCATCTCACACAGATATGGATGTAATGATAGTTTTAGTTTATCTATGGTTGAGGGGATTGTGTCGAGAATCATTGTGGCACAGCTAAAGATATAAGTTGAGTTGGTGTTCTAATGATGTCCACAACTATGACGAAGTTCAAGTGAGGCGGGGGTTGTAATGAAGTTCAAATTTTAGTGAAGCAATTGTGAATTAGCTCAAACATCGAATCTAGGTAGAGATAGTTGAAATTATGTTTCGAGTTTGAACTCCTATAAAAAACTTTCCTCATTCAAGTAGATTTCTATTTGAATGATTTCCTAGTTGGAGTAGGATTCTTAAAAGAGATTTTCTATTTTGGATCCATTCTCATCTTTATATAAAAAGTGTCTCTATTATGAAAAATATCATAGAGGCGACTTCTTCATCAATCACACCCAGAAGAATGTGTGTATTTCTTCGATTTTTAGAACCTCTCAAAAGCGTCATTTCTAACTTTAGTTCACTTTTCGAACAAAAAAAAAAGACTTTAGTTAACTTAATCAAAACACAAGACCCAAATGCGAAAGAGGTTTCCAAATTCTCTCGAGAGAACAATCCTTTTCCATAATTGCTATTTCTAATTTTATTTAACCTAAAGTAATAAAATACGATTCGAACGCGAGACGGGTGGTTGTAGTCTCTCGATAACGCGATCCGCCGTCCTTAAAACACTGTACTTATACTAAATGGTTTAGGACACGAGCCTGGAAACCTGACTATCTAGAGTTCCATGTAAGCATCCTGCAAGCTTTGTGAATTAACTAAGTCCAAGTTTTTGACTCATACCAGCGTCATGGATCGATTAAGTTTGCAAACAAACCCGACTCGTAATAGTTTTGCCTTCGTATCCCAAATTCGAAAATCTTCCAACATCCAACTGAGTGCGCTTCTGATAATGTCATTTTCTGTGACTCGACCATCACCAATGGGGAAACTAGTTGAAATGATGCCTTAAAAGTGAAACTCACATCATTGTTAAGTGAGAAAAAGTCGACGGGGCTTCGCATCATTTTCCAAATTTTGACAAAGAAGACAAGTAAAAAAGGACCCAAAAAACAAAAAACAAAAAACAAACCGTGATTAGATCTGCCGTAAAGAGTCAAATCCTCGTTCGAGACAAGACAATATCCCTGCAAAAAACAGAAAAAATAATTTAAGAAAGAAATCACAAAATATTTGGGCCCTCCCGAGGGGTGAGGCAATGCGATCGTCACGATGACGTCAGGAGGGCCACATTCAATTCCGCACCTTTCATATGTTACTTACTGTTAAGTGTTAATGTCGGGATCCCCTGGGAGGGGACCCACCGGAGGAGATATTTATTGTTTTTGATATATCTTCAATTATTCCTTTATTTATTAGTGGCATAAAGACCCTCGAGTAGTCACGTAGGTACTTAAGTTCTTTTCTTTAATCTACTAAAATATTATTTTTCTCACAACTATCTAAACCTAATATCTGCTTTTCTCGTTTGAGAAAAATCGGTAGCTTCGATTGAAATGGAAACGAGAATCGACGGAAACATGCGAGCTCGGAGGAACCCCATCATTCATCTGTTCGGCCGATCGATCACGCTAGTCAAATTTTTGTCGAGATACTTTCATTTCTTTTGAAAAAAAAATCGAGAGCCTAGCACTTGACCGTTGATGATTAAGTAGATAAGTGACTTAGGCTCCGTTCGTTTGGCGGAAAATATTGTAAATATTTTTCGGAAAAATATTTTTCCGGAAACGAACACAGCCTTAGATAAAAAAAAAAAATGAGGCTTCATTGCTCAACCGTGATTATTTCATGGATATAGCGTCTATTTTAAACTGCATCTTGACCGTTCAAATTGGCGGGCCTCATCACGTACGATGATTCATGTCCATTTTATTACCTTATGTATTCGGTTCATCGGATGGTTTCTCGTTTCGCCACGTTTCAGTGATGGAGTTTTTACCTCCCTCGGCCGGGATTGCATGGACACAAAGTGCATGCACCGGCCATTAGGGTTAAACCGAAAGGTCGATCGTTAACACGAGTGTTCACTCAACTTTAAGACTTTTGACTCAACTTTAAGACTCGTGAAGAAATATGTGCGTAACGAAAGTAATGTCGCTCCACAAATGGTGCCAAAAAGATGACACAGTTAGATTCCCTTTTGTTCTTCACACCCAACATCCCCCGTCCCCCTCACGATGAGAGAAAGATCGGTTCAAAAGGTCGACCAAGACCCTCCCTCTTGATGAAAGAGTCTTATGATTGAAGGCAAATCCAATCTGAAACGTCGACCTCGTAAAGAGACGTCAACCCTGACCGGGCAATCCATCACGGCAACCACCGGCTTTTGCACTTCGGCCATCTCGTGTTCTCGTCATCCAGTCAATTTGTCAGGTAATGGTGGAAAGTTATCGGAACGTAGTCCATGGGGAGAGTGGCGGTGACAGTTCGGTCATGATCAATGGAAATTACAAGCTTAGACTAAAAGCTCTCTCGGACCCAAGCCTGGCATTATATGCCACCAGTTCTCACCGAGTACGTCAATCAAAATCTCGAGTGTCTTATTGGCATAGCTCCCAAATGCAAACCCCAGTTAACGCTAAAGACGCCTTGTAGAAGCGGCATGGTTTGGTAGGCCGAGAGGGGATTTTTGGCTCACGAATTACGTGTCACTTGTTCAAATCCCATCAATTGCATGCAAACTGCTACGAGCCGGGATCACCTATGAAGACCAAAGTCCTATTGCGGAGTATTCAATAAATCTTGAGATAGTCGGATCTCTGTAAATATATGTTCCTTGATTAATGGAAAAAGAGCATGAATCTTGTTCAGTTCCTTATTCGACGGAAAGACATTAAAAGCCACTATATACTCCTACATAAGTAGGCAGGAATGGACGGTTGGCAAAATGCCACCAGACAACCGTTCGATGTTTCTAGTTGTTCTGCCAACTTCCCACCTCGGTGGACGAATAATTTGCGGAACCACCCCCCATAAATTTCTTCGGAGCCGAAGAACGAACGAGTCTTGTCTATTGAAATGAACTCGGGCTTGATGCAGAAAACTGTGGTGCGTCACGTCCTCTGTAAGCGAACGCTGTATGTCTAGAACAATGGACTAACTTTGTATCTACAGAAGAAGTGATCTGTCATTCTTAGTTTGAACAGGCTCGTGTCTGTGTCAAAGTCTATTGAGGAATTGATTAGTTTTAGAAGACATGGCCGGTTCATCTTGACAACGTTGGTCAGCCCAACTTGCACTCTCAGCGGAGTGAAAGGAATGTGAAGGCACAGATTAACCTCACAAGTCACAGGTCCTGACCCATGATACTTCCTTTTTTTAAATAAAGAAGGGAAAATTTCAATTAAGGACCCCAAGTGGGGTCAAATTCTCAAAAGAGGGGCCAAAGTGAACATAGTGTCAAATAAGGGCTTGAAGTGCCCAATCAGTCTCAAATAAGGACCCGAAGTGCTCAAAAAGTCTCAAATAAGGGCCTGGGTCGCCGGCCGGCCAAAATACCCGCCGGCCGGCGAGAATGTTACTATTCCGGCACCGGAACAGTAAAATTTTTATTTTTTTATTATTTTTTCCTTTTCTGTTTTTTTTCTTTTCCTTTTCTTTTTTTTTTTCTTCTCTTCCTCCGCCGGCCATAGCCGGGGCCGGCGGAGGTCGCCGGCCTCAGGCGAGGGCCGCCCTCGCCTGGGCTGGGCGAGGTCGGCCTCGCCAGTTGCCGGCGAGGTCGAGCCTCGCCTGATCTGGCGAGGGCTTGGCCCCGTCGGCCGCTAGTGAGGCCGACCTCGCCCAGCCCAGGCGAGGGCGGCCCTCGCCCAACGCCGGCGAGGGTTCGGCCCCGTCAGATCTGGCGAGGCTCAACCTCGCCGGCGTCGGGAATAGTAACATTCTCGCCGGCCGGCGGGTATTTTGGCCGGCCGGCGACCCAGGCCCTTATTTGAGACTTTTTGAGCACTTCGGGTCCTTATTTGAGACTGATTGGGCACTTCAGGCCCTTATTTGATACTATGTTCACTTTGGGCCCTCTTTTGAGAATTTGACCCCACTTGGGGTCCTTAATTGAAATTTTCCCAATAAAGAATAATTGTCCTGTTCGAGTGAGCAGCATAAAAATAATAGTCAATGAGTCAAAAGATAAGTTTTTTTTAGGATAATGCGTGTGGGGTACGAATGCAAAGAATTATCTCTCGACAAATTAGCATGGTTGAAAAGCAATGAATAATATATCATATTACTCATAATTCATTACGTGAGTTTTAAAGCGAAGTTGCGTCTATGCTAAAGTATCTCAGTAGTCATATGCATTATCATGTGGGTGCGTAAGACTATATGGCCATTGTATAGAGTTATCGAGTCGAGTATCATATGTCGTGTCAATGCAATACTTGTGTTTTTCTTTTAATGACATGGTAACAGTCTGATTAATACCCCAATGTTCAAAAACCGCACATTGAACTTGCACTTTAGATTCCGACCAAAAAAACACTTGTATCTTAGATTAGGTGAATTATATAATGCCGATTTCTCGATCAATAACACATACATACATGTCCAGGAGTATTTTTTACCTTGAGCGAAGATATTTGGCAAAATAAAAGAAAAGGAGTATATCCTAACTCGTATTGAAGAGTGCATTCGTTTAGTTAGCTACTACTTCTCTATACTTCTTGAATAAAACTTGCGCGTACGTGCGTACAAGACTAAAGCTAGGACAGTCCCGAGTAAGCACAGACATCCCCAGATGACAAACGTCGTGCTATAACACTCCATCCCCATGCACTTCCCGTCGCCGCCTCGCCGGCTGCGGTAGAGCAGCGCCGCGGCGTATCCGAAGACGAAGGACCCAATAGGGATGTTGGTGACAAGGATGTTGTGGTTCACGCCGAAGTTCTTGGTCCCGAAGAGCTCGGTGGTGGTCGCCACGGAGATGGACGTGATGGCCCCAGTGCAGACGCCGATGATGGCGGTGCTCACGTAGAGCGCCGCCGTGGCAGGGCTGAGGAGCAGGAAGTAGGCACCGACCATCGGTGCCATCAGTACCGCCATTGTTGCCGGTCTCGACACCACGTACTTTCTGCTGAAACAGGAAGAAAAAGAAAAATGTTCACTTTATGACTTAGCTTTTGGACCATGACTTAAAGTCTTAGGACGTTAAAGAACGTTGTCCCAAAAGCTTTTGTGTCCGTTCAAATGTAATAGACATCGATCCTCGCTCCAACATTGGAACAAAAGAGCCAACTTTTCACCTAAAAGTGGACGGACAAAAATGCAAGAAAGCGATAATTCATAGGGCGAATTTCTTCGAGTAATGTAATATTATGTCATCCGATGCAAGCACATACGTGAAAACAGCTTCTTATAATCAACATGCACTGAACAATATCTTATCTTCGTATGCATAGAAATCTCTTATGGAGAACGTGCCTAACATCTCTTGTAGAAATCTCCTCTTATCAGGCTTCAGTCCCTCCTGCCTTCAGAGCGGCCTGGCTTGCATGTGTTTTCACTAGCTAGGAAATAAGGACAATTAATGCTGAATGCCATGAAGTCTAGACTTAAAGTCCACACCCGATCAAGCAAGACATTTACGTGCAAATGCCGTGGTTGTCCGTCCACTTCAAACTCTGAACTAGTTGATGAACTCCACCCACGCTCAGTTGACAATCTAACAACGCTAATTGAAACACTAATAAAGGGGAGATGGCTGTCCTAATTACCTTTTGAAGAGGTAGTCGAAGAGAGACGGGATCAGCCGCCCGAAGAACCCGAACGATGACGAGAGAGAGACCAGCGACGACGTCTTTGAGCTGCCCCGGGACTCGGCAATCTGCCCCAGGTTGTTGAGGAACACGAGCCCGAGCGTCGCCCCGAACAGGTACACGAAAAAGTAGAGCCAGAACTCGACTCGCTTCACCATCACTCTGGCTCCAACCTCCTCTCTGACACCATTAATTGCCACTTCTTCACTAGGGGGAACCACAACAACCGCCTCTTCTTGGTCGCCAACCTGGGGATGGGCCTCTGACTTGAGGCCACTCTCGTCTCCGCCGTGGTCGCTGTTCTCTTGCTCGGTCACCACGTCGTGTACCCTCTTCTCGGTGCGGGCTAGGACGTGCTTGACGCATTCCGCGAGCGGTATAATGATGGGGATCAGGAGGAAGATGCCCATCCCCATCGCATTGTACACCGCCGATAACGCTCCCGACACTGACCCCATACTGCTCACCACCGCGTAAATTCCGGTCGCGATCGTTATGATGAATAGGATTATGAACCTGCTGTGCGCATTTTTGCCCGCCCCTGGACCGTCTGCATTGACAACTCGAACAAAAGCCGCCGTGGCTAGCGACACGGCCATTGGCAGGACTGAATTGAGAAGCAGATATGCTTTAGCTCTAGCCCCAGTCCCGCCGCGCTTGTTGAGTGCGGCGTCAACTATATCCGTGTAGACACTGGCGCTCAGCCCTTGGTAGCTGGTGGTGAGCCCGACGGCGAGCTGGCGGTGGAGCGGGAAGTTGTGGATCGCGACCACGTAGCACACCGTGTTGATCCAGCAGATGCTGTTCCCGGCGAGGACGGCGAGGAGAAACATCCCGGGGTACGAGACCGAGGTGACCTTGCCAGCCACGAAGAGGTACTGGATGCCGTTCCCGACAAGCCCAAGCAACGCGCCCACCAGGAGGACGAGCCAGAGCGGGAGGTACACCGCAGCGATCCCCGAGAACCACCCCAAGAGCTTGCCCGCGTCGGAGGCAAAGGCGAGGTTGTTGAGCTGGACCTGGGAGATGTGGAGGACTTGCTTGAGCTGCGAGGAGTATGCCGGGAAGTTGGTGTTCGTCCCAGCGATGGTCTGGAGCCAGATCACGGCCACGAGGCAGAGCCACTGGGCCAGTGATGGAGGCATCGTTCTTGGTTAATATTTGCTCCAAGTGTTGCGCGCAGGTCCTCCTTTTATAGCATCAGGCAGCGACGAGAACAGAAACAGACTGAAAAAACAAAAGGACAGAGGAAAGATCGACGACGGTGAGGATCACGTACAAGGTTTCTAAGGTGGGAGATGGAGGTTGGGGAGGGACAAGCAGAGAGGGAAGCAGTGAGACCGACGATGCTGTCTTTTCAATGGACATGTGGCTCTGCCGAAGACAATGTGGTTACGCGAAGGCCGTCACCTTCGAGGCCACATTAATGGTTCCCCGAGGTGGGTGTGTACCAAGTCCAACAAGGGCTTATATAGTGATCTCTCCTCGGGGCCTGTGGGGTTGGGGTCCATCGAAGCGTGGAGTTGGGTTCGTGTGTGAACGGAGGAAGCAGGGTTGGCGTGCGTCCTGTGCGGGCGGGGGGCTCGGGTTCCTGCAAGGAAGCAAACTCGTCCTGACGAGAGAGTTTGCGCAAATCTCTATTGAGGAAATGAAATCTCGACGCGATAGCTTGTGCTTGTCAAAGTATTCGTGTAATTATATTGCCTGTTCGGAGCGAAATCAGCATGTTATCCCAAGCTGTTCCAGCGAAAACAATAATCTTGGCAGCACACAAGACTAAAAACGATCTAGGTTTCCTCAAACATAAATCTTTGTTCCCCTAATGTCTTTTTCTTTTTCCCCTAAAGTCTTTTCATTAGTCGTGCGAACCTAAGCACGTCCTTAAAATGCTCTATCTCGGTCCTTGTCCAAATCTCAGGATCATTGGGATAAAAAATTTACGGAGGGTATTCCCTCTCGATGAGAAAGAAAAAGATACCTGGAGAATTGAAGGTGGGAGGCCAATTTTTGTTCCCACCAAATCCTTTTCTTTTACCTAAATTCTCTTTATTAGCCATGAAGATCTAAGCATGTCCGTAAAAAAATTCATTTCGGTTATTGTCCGGATCTCAGGATCACTAAAATGAAAAACTTTTGAAGGGTATTTCCTTTCCACGAGAAATAAAAATATACATTGACAATTAGGAATGGGAGGCCAATTTTTGTTCCACTAAACCCTTTTCTTTTTCCCTAAAGTCTCTTTATTAGTCGTGCACTCACATACAAAAGCTTTTGTGAAACACGCAAAAAGGGGGAAAAGGAGAAGTTTCGCAGGATTCCGCGCGACGTGCTTTTTCATCCTTCGGAGAAACGAGTCGTCACTGCGTCATCGTGAAATTTCGTTCTAGCCGGGGCGGTCGTGAAGCGGAAACTCTCGTCCATCGGCGTAACGAAACGACCTCGCTTGCCGAAATCAAGAACTGTGTACACTTTAAAAGCAGAATCCTTTAACATTTTACGAGTGAAAGTGTGCTCGATGAGAGGACAGTTTCCACTTTAAAAGCAAGTAATTACACGCCTTACAAAGATAAAAGTGAATGATAAAGTGTGCCCCGGTTTTCGATGGTCATCGAGACACTTCTGCGTCGCAATCACATACATTAGGTACACTTTTATTTTCAAGATATTCACTCTTGCCAACTGCCCACCTGAATTTAGGTGGCGCGGCAATAGAATGATGGGCTTATGATTACTAAGTTTTCCCGAATTTTAGTGTGTGAAATTATAACTTACAGATGCGTTTGTTTTCGCGAAAAATAAATGATTTGTAAAAATATTTTTCTAAAAATAATCGTTCATAACCCCCGAAATACTTAGTCAATGGAAAATATTTAATAGTCGACAACGATTTATGTCTGAATATTTTCGTAGATTATATAAATAAAACATCTGCTCATCCCGTCCCTTTCGCTACGCATTATATAATACGGTCCGCCGGGTGAACAAAATGTTGCTATAGCACGACATGCAACTACATAAAGCCTCAGAACAACGTAGCTTAATTAAATCCTAGTGAAATATCAATTTGTGTTCCGGCCTGTACAAACGCACTCCCAAAAGCAACAATAAATAGATTGATTAAATTTAAAAAAAAAAAAGAGGATGGGACAAGGAGGAGATCACATCAATTATGACGTCAGGAGTGAGATGTGACGGATGAGATGCTTTGGACGAGAGGGGGACTGCTTTGCGGTCCCGTGAGCTGAGGTCTGCCTCACGGGGTGATGGCGTGGCGGTGCACGGGGTCGGAGATATCCGACCGGTCCACGGTTCAATCTCAGCCTCATGCACATAAGTCAGAGTCCAAAAATTCTAACTCTCTCTCTCTCTCTCGAGATCGCGATCAAATGATAACCGAGCTTTTCGTCTCGATTGATCTCGTGGATACACGTGCACGTTTAAGGAACGTGATCCTTGACTCGATTATAACCGAAGGATATCTCGTGATTTGAATCTCAAAACCTAGTACCATCCAAATCGAGCGCGTGTAATGCCTCGTAAGATTAGATGAGTTTTGCTATCATTATTACTTTCTTATGAATCATTTCAAGATTACTAGGGAGAAATAAAATTATGGCGACTGCATCTCATCGAGACTTATAGATGGTATTTGTCAGTGCAAATTCGATTTTCTAGTTGGGATTGTATGTTGCGGTTGGAATCGTGGTACGTTTTATTGTAAGAATGTCATTTTCTTTTCGTCCAAATAATTTGGATTGAATGCGCTAAACACAACCTCAGCTTAAAGGAAAAAAACAGAACTCGTTTGAAATGTGTGGTTGCGTGACGTGGATTGGTTGATTTTTGAGTAATTAATGTCAATTTTGTCCTATACCATTTCTCCTTTGCAATCTTTATCAAACGTTAGGTATATGAAGATGGCAAATAATAATGACCAATTTCCATATTTTGCACACAATCAAGACCAGAAAAAAAAATCGAACGGCTTTACGTGATAGATATATCTTGGGGTTAATATTGCAAAAAATTCTAAATTATATACCTGTGATAAATTTACTCCAAATTAATTTTTTAACTACCAAAAACCCCAAACTGGTATACCTGTAACAATTTTATCCTGTGTTAATTTCCGTTGAATTTTATAGTCAAATTCTGAGTTGGATGACATGTGGCAGTTGACGGGTGTACCGATTTGTGGTTTTACCCTCTGTTTATCACGGGTGTACTAGTTTGTGATTTTTCATGGTATTAATCCAATTTAATAATAGGTAAATTTGTCACAATTGTACCAGTTTTGGGTTTTTGATGGTTAAAAAAATTAGTTTAGAGTAAATTTGTCACAAATTTACCAGTTTGAGGTTTTTCATGATATTAACCCTATATTCTAAGCCTCGTACACAAGCTAGGCACGGGCACGATTGCTTTTGTATCATCCGATTAATTAATACGAGGACAATAAATCCAGAAATTTTCAATTTTTGCTTGCTTGGATTCATCTTGATTTTTCCAATAAATACATTGCTTTTCGTCACCCATCTTTATGTGCAAAATAGAAAATACAAAAATGAGATGAAGATGTATTTTATCTTAATAATATACAGATAGAATATGATGATCTCATCCCCAAGATAAGACTACTCTCTAAAAGCTAACATGAGGTAGATGAAAGCGTTTCTTCTCTCTAGCTTGACTACGATATGCATACAACCCCCCCAATATAAAATTTACTTTACCTTAGTAGTTATGTGAATTTGCGATGACCCAGCTCGATCCACTTGAGCCAAATCTCGAAAATCAAACGAACTACTCATGTGGTGACTACTAAGAAGACTGGATCGCACTTATGAGTCAAGCCATGAGTCCTCTCCCATCTCATACGGGATTTTAAATGCCATCATTTATAGCACCAACGTCCTGTTAGTGTTGGCTTCTTAGTCCACGATTGCACTAGGAAGGGAGGAATTAATTCTAGAGGTAGGCCTTCAAAGATTCAAGGAGAAAATTATCCAAAAAGTCCTAAATCTATTACACTTTTGTCGATTCAATCCTAATCTTTCAATGTTACTAATTGAGTCCTAAACCTTTTCACTTTTTATCAATTGAGTTCACCCATGCCACTTGAAGTGATAACTGTTTAAGGACGAGTCGCACTTATAAATCAGGTCACAAGCCATCTCCCATTAGATGTAAGATTTCGGGCATCGCAGAATCACCTAGTTCAATCCTCACATGGTTAAGTATAAGCAATTAGTCCTGCACTTTTGGTCCATCCCTCGAGTTTCGACTCGTGTTTACCCTGTCCATAAGAAAGTACATGACTGTTTTACGCTGGCGCACGAAAGGAAACGAACATACGATCATCAAAGACTCCACTAGCTGCGAGCTAATGCAACTTGCATTCACCGCATCAAAGCCTCCCAACGATACCAATGTCAAGATTGCATGGATACCCATTTCGATTGGCTGTACGTACCCTGTCATCATTCGTATCATAGAAAATTGTAAAGCGGAAGGAACAGGAGAGAGTTATCCAAAAGGGATTCAATTTTCATCTTGATTTAGATAGTGACGTGTGGAAATTCACATCCTGGAAAACCCACTTACCGTCCATACGCCATCTATAAGTGGCATGACTTTTTGGCACTTGTTCATCACACTTGCCTTCTATTTCCTCGGATGACAGCCGTCGTCCGAGTTTCGACGTCAACGTGCCGGAAGCTCGACCCAACGTGGGAAAAAAAAGAACTCATGTAAGACTCTTTCCTTAAACGTGTCGGAAGCTAAACGGTACAGCTCGCTCCGACCGCATACAATGTCGTGATGATATGACGCGAAGAAAACGGAGTTGAAAATGTACAAGTTGTCTGCTCTGCAGATGAGCAGTGGCGTGATGAGAAGGTCTGAACTTGAATTGCTGCAATGCGTGCTAATTCATGCCGTCTTTAAATTTCTAGAACGCACTGAACCTCGTGGACCACGCATTACTCCGACATGCTGAAGCTAAGGTATAATTTGATTATTGCTATCCTGGCTGTTTTTCTATGTTTTCGTTGAATGGTGTTTTGTCAAGTTCCTGCAAAGGCTTAACTCGTAGAGGGTTCCCGTCTTATTTTCAAGAGGGTGTTTGTTACTAGCTAGGATGCATCAAGAGAACTTTAATGTGCGTATGTATATGACTTATTTGTATGAGATAAACGGAATACATAAATATGAAGCCAAATAAAGTTGTTTAGCTTAAAGTATACACTAGCGTAAACCCATCATGCTTGGGATTGAGACGAGAGGGACATGCCAGGAGTCGGGGCGTGATGGGGCGGAGGCAGGGGACGCAATGAGGACCGGCGATGGCACAGGGGAGGGGAGCGACATCAACAGCGGAGCAGGGCAGAGGCCGACGGTGAGTGAATGTGGAGGAGGAAGAGAGAATGGGGAAGAGATTAGGTTTTTTGGGAACTGCATCTTGTTGTGTGTATTTTTCCAACAAGTGAGGGCGTTCGAGTCATTAAGGAGTAACTTTACATGGCAAAGTTATCTCCCAAATTTAAAAGATCCCAATCCTTAAACGAGCACGTGATGACTAGATTTAGTAGCGACCTGTTGGTACATGTTGATATTCCCGAACGCGATTTTGCGAGTTTGACCTCAAAAGAGGCGGTAGTGCGCGGGTTTGGGACCTTTGGCAGCTCCATGTGAATATCGCAACGGGGCTTGGTTATCTGAAATCAAAAGGTCATGAATGGTGCTAACCGACGACCTATTCGGTGTCATAAAGTCGAACATTTTATAGCCCATACGAGACTTATCGGTGTAGGTGGCGATGCTAATATTTTTGGAAACAAGACCCACAATGGAAAAATTGAATGAAGTAAGAGCTTTGGCGGATGGGTTTGGGACCTTTGGCAGTTCGATGTGATTATCGCGACGAAGCTTCGTTATCTCAAATCAAAAGGTCATGAATGGTACTAACCGACGACCCATTCAGTGTATTAAAGTCGAACATTTTGTAGCCCGTACGAGACTAATTGGTGGAGGGAGCGATGCTAATATTTTTGGAAACAAGACCCACAATGGAAAAATTGAATGAAAAAAGAGCTTGTATGCATGCGCACCACTAAGTTTTACATTTCAATAATTTGTCTCAGCATTAAATGAGATTGAACTTCTCAATAACTATAGCTATCTCTTCTTTCTTTCTTGCTTTCATCTTTATTTTTTCAACTGAGATAGTTTGAGAGGTTTTAACAATCATACTAAGGAAAGCGATTGAAACATCATTTCCTTCACGTTGATTTTCATGCCGGTCGCCCCCTCCCATCCTTTTGCTTTAGCAAGACAAGTCTAGATACATCGGTTGATGGTTCTTCGTCGGACTGTAATTGATCCATAAATAGGTAGGACATTAGTGCGACCGGCAACTCATGAAGGACAAGAATCGACTTAAGTTTCTCAAAATCCATCTAATCAAACGTCGCACGTCTAAGTTTAGGGCCTTCTTTTCCAAGGTTGAATATTGCGTATTCAAACTAAACTATTGGGGAAGAAGACTTAGAGACATTTCATTCGATGATTCAAGCCAGAATTTATTTTATTTTATATAAGTCAACAATCCAAAAATGAATAAGTTGTCTAGAAGTACTATAGACTAATCTTGATGACATGTATTGACTACTTTTTTATATCTCCGTACGAGAAATACTTGGATAGTAAAACGGCGAGATCATCTATTAAACTAGCTTGTTAAGTAATGTGGCACTTCATCAGTGAATACCATATGCTAGTGTGCCTATTTACGTACTCCGAAAGGAGTAAAAAATATTTAATAGACGAGGTTTAGTATGTCTATACTTAAAAATTTTATTAGAGGAAATGCTATTTGCGAAAAACGTCTCGGTCGCTTGCAATCCATTTAGTGGCACAGGTGGTGGTGACTCGAGGGCGCAGCCAAAGTTCAAACCTAGCGAGAATTCCACGCTTATGGATGTAATTAGATTTGGATGTGGAGGATCCTGTGATTAAGGCTTGATTTGTTTATCAAAAAATGAATGATCTAAATAATATTTTCCTAAAATTAATTGTTTATATTGCTTGAAATAATTTATTAATAAAAAATTTCATTATCGACAATAATTTATGTTTATATGAATTCGTGAACGATGAAAATATTTCTCGTTTATTATTTTTTTAAGAGATACAAACGATCATTTTAGGCTTTTCAAATCATTCATTTTTCGCAAAACAAACGCATAAATAAAGCGCAATATCTCTTAGCTAGTTATATTGAAATAAAATACGACACTCGCCATTTAGTGGGCTGAATCTTAAATAATTCGTGTAGACGGTGCGATCTACATGTTTTTATGAAACTATTCAAGTCAAAAGATTCGGACACCTCATGTTATGAGAAAAGGAGAGAGACACGAATGCCCCACCGTGCCATCATTCCGTGGGGCAGACCTCATGGAGTGATGGCCCAGTGTGACGCCGCCACCAAAATTGATATCTTTACCCAGCCAGTTTAGTCAAGCCACCTTGAAAGTTTATAAATGATAACTTGATGGGGTGAGCTGATCACATAAGATATAAAAAAAAAATTAGGCCAAAACTCGAGATCTTTTAAATTACTATTTATTCGATCATATAGAACAAACTTATGCACTAACTTCGTACATAAACTTTGGGGCGATTACATGAGAAGCTGATCATTCTAATGTTATAGTAACCACATATGAGGATATTACACCTGAAGCGAATGTCAAAGGCCACGGGTACCCATTCAATGATATAAAGATATCATAGCTTTCAATGCATCAACTTTTATATAAAGCGTGTAATTCAAGTTTTGAAAAGGGAAAACTTTCTTTATCAAGTATACTTAGAGTCATACATTTTTCTTTGAGTCGCTAATGAGCAAGACTTTTTCTACTTTTTTAGTATTATAAATAGTTCAAAGGATAAATTGGATCTCTCTCTAATCCAAATTAGTCAAATTCTGCCAAATTAGACTATTACTATAAAGTATGATGATGCAAGAAGTGATTCCTCTTTATTAACTTGATACGCTAAATATAGATTTGAATAAATCGAAAAAAAAAAGTAACTTTACTAGCTTTGATAATTCTATTTTACACGTTTTTTACCCATGCATGTGACCCCAACATAAAACAGTTTTTGTATAACATAAGACAGCTTTTATACAAGTGGTGGGATTTAAGCAAGTGACCTCTAGTTTCTGAGATGGAAATCTCCCATCGTCCCAACTAACTATACCAAACCGGGTTCCATTCCAACCTAGCGCTTACTGATCCACACATTAAATCTCAGGCTAAACCAAAGCCAAATCGGGAAGATTTCGATAACAACCGCGCACGACAGATTCGATGTTGAATTGTCTTTATTTTGATTCGGTTCTGTAATAGAAGATGTTTAAGTACGCACCTCTACCGATCAAATGGTGTCAGAAGGCAAAGCGCTTGCGATTGTTCTCATCTGTCTTTTAGTGCTTTGCATAAATGACTCGTGAATGGCGTGGGCGCTCTTCGGAATGACGTTCCAACCCATGCTTGCTGCTGCAACATTACAGCAGTGGGAGATGGAAGGCCACGGACAGCCCTTTTTCTTGCCGATTTTCATCATCAGCTTGATTCACACAGCGAGACCGTTTCCTTTTTCAACACAAATGACGAGGGCTTGGAGTAGCATATGGATCCAGCGCTCACAGCATTCTGGGCAAGAGCATGCTAAGTACCAACAGCTCTTAAGTCCAACCATTAAACAAAAGAAGTAAAATGATGTGCAGTCACGATTTCTTGTCAAGTCGAGCTCATCAATTCCAGCACCATTTAAAAAACAAGAAAGAGGGAATCTTTGGAGCTAGGTAAGAGAAGCAGCATGCACCACCACGCCCTCACCCCGGGGAGCAAACCTCATGGAGTGCATATATATGGCGGAACCAGATTCATTTCGTTATACCCAGCTAATAAGTTAGCTTCTGAACACTCTTCCGAACGAATATTTAGCCGAAAACAATGCAGGAGTGGCTCAGCCTCGTCGCCATGATCTGGCTCCAATCCGTGGCTGGGACGAACACCAACTTCCCCGCCTACTCGTCCCAGCTCAAGCAGATCCTCTCCATCTCCCAAGTCCAGCTCAACAACCTCGCCTTCGCCTCCGACGCCGGCAAGCTCCTGGGGTGGTTGTCGGGCCTTGCCGCAGTGCACCTCCCACTCTGGCTCGTCCTCCTGATCGGCGCATCGCTCGGGCTGGTCGGGTATGGTGTCCAGTACCTTTTCCTGGCTGGCAAGGTCGCCTCGCTCTCGTACCCCGCCATGTTCCTCCTTACCGCCCTCGCTGGGAACAGCATATGCTGGATCAACACAGTGTGCTACGTTGTCGCTATCCGCGACTTCCCGCTCCACCACCAGGTCGTCGTTGGGCTCACCACCAGCTACCAGGGGCTGAGCACAAGCGTCTACACCGATATAGTTGACGCTGCCTTCAACCAGGGTGGTGGTGTGGCCAGGGCTCGGGCCTACCTGCTCCTCAGCTCGGTCCTGCCGATGGGCACGTCCCTGGTGACTGCGCCTTTCGTTAGGGACGTCAATGCAGGCAGTCTAGGGGCAGGCAGAAACGCACACGGCGGGTTCTTAATCCTATTCGTGATAACGATCGCAACCGGGCTCTACGCAGTGGTGAGCAGCATGGGGTCGGTATCAGGCTGGTTGCCAGCACTTAACAACGCAATGGGGATGGGCATATTCCTTGCAGTCCCCGCCGTCGTGCCGCTCGCCAAGGGCCTCAAGCACTTTGTAGCCCTTACCCAAAAGAGGGAACACGACGTGGCGAGCGTGGAAGAGAACGGCGAACACGGCCGAGACAAGAGTGGGCTCAAGCCTGAGGCCCATCGCCAGGTTGGCGACCAAGAAGAGGAGGATATTGTGATTGCTCCTTGCGAGGAAATGGCAACGGATATTGGTGCGAGAGAGGAGCTTGGGGCGAGAGACATGGTTAGGCGGGTCGAGTTCTGGCTCTACTTTTTCGTGTACCTGTTGGGGGCAACGCTCGGGCTCGTGTTCCTGAACAACCTGGGACAGATTGCAGAGTCCCGCGGGTGCTCGAAGACCTCATCGCTGGTCACACTGTCGTCGTCGTTCGGGTTCTTTGGGCGGTTGATTCCATCTCTCTTCGACTGCCTCTTAGCAAGGTATTTAAGACGCAATTTATTTTGTAGTATTGAAGTACTGTCCCCGTTACAACGAGTCATAAATACTCTTTATATTCATGTGGTTTCTTTTCACCCATTAGTTTAAGGTTTTATAACCGTTTCTATTGATCCAACATCTTACTTGATATCAGAACAAGAGATTTTGAGTTCAAATCTTCCAGGCTCCTATTTGCCTCCCAATTATATATTTCCTTACTTTAGATTTAGGCCAAAGTCCAGCTTATGCGTGGTAGGGAGTATTAGAATATTAAATAATAAATCATGCTTTTATCTAATAACTTAAACTTTTGAGTTGGATTTTGTAGATTTCAATTTGCATTGTTAGAGGTTCACTTTCATTTCTTTGTTAGTTAAAAAACACACACACACACACACACACATATATATATATATATATATATATATATATATATAATGATTGTTAAGCTTCTCGAGACTTTTGGTCCAAAAAAGTCAGTAACAAAACCAATCCGTTTTTTATTTGTATATTTTTCAGGAGTAAGTATATGGTGGCGAGACCGGCGTCAATAGCAGGATTGATGGCACCGATGGTGGGGGCCTACTTCCTGCTCCTTAGCCCCGCCATGGTGGCGCTCTATGTGAGCACAGCCGTGATCGGCGTCTGCACCGGGGCCATCGCGTCCATTGCCGTGGCAACCACCACCGAGCTTTTTGGGACCAAGAACTTCAGTGTGAACCACAATATTGTGGTCGCCAACATCCCGATCGGGTCCTTTGTCTTCGGGTATGCTGCCGCGCTTCTCTACCGCCGCCGAACCGCCGGCAGCGGCGGCGAGAAGTGCATGGGGATGGAGTGTTATAACACGACGTTCGTCATCTGGGGGTGTCTTTGCTTTCTTGGGACCATCCTAGCTTTAGTCTTGTATGCACGTACTCGCAGGTTTTATTCCAAAAGTATAGAAAGGGTAATAGCTAATTGAGCAAATTATAAAGACGCGACGCACCACCCACGTAATGTAAAGTTCGCTCTATCAAGACCAAGCTCGATAAAAAGAGAGGACGACCTGAAATAACACACACAAGTCTACATGTTGGGTAGATGTCAGGTGGCATTGGCCAACTTTATTCATCACCACGCATGTACACTCAAATGTATCATCAACACACGAAAATATAAACATAGTATAGCCAATTATGTATATGGATGTTGTGTAGATCGGTCCAAACTAACCAGCAGCTCTATGTACAAAAGGAATGCATACATTTTCCCCGTTTTCCTTCGTTCTGGATCAGGACAAAACTCACTCCTCGGATTGATGGTGAGTGTACTATTATGCTTGGCGAGTGCACACGTAAAGGCGCAAAGCAACAGTCGAATCCCATATTGAAATATTGATATGATTTGGAACAATTAATACTTCTTAATTGGCTCTTAAGTCAACCGTTGATTTAAATTTTTGGAATGACTGTGAATCCAATTGGTTATACTGATGAGTTCGGGCTCGAGCTCTCTTGTTGATCTCCCAAGTGAAAGTACAACGATCTAGTCTTGGTGATTTGGGGTGTGCACTTTTGAGCGGTGTTGCGATAGGGATAATTACAAAAAAAAAATATTAAACTTATTGTACGGATATCAATTCAATTTCAAACTTTTTGACGATTTGCTAATGTAGATTGCAAAAATTATCCACGTCAATATCGGTCATGCCATGTAGGACGGCCGGCATTGAAGTTTGCGATTTCCAACAAAAATTAGCCGGAATGATTATATTTGCAAATTGTTAATAGGTTTCAGACTTAATTGACTAAATTGAAAGGTTTAGAACTAAATTTACGTCCGTACAATAAATTTAGAAAAAAAAATGGTGATTTTCCCATTGCAATACACAACTGCTTGGACGACCTGTTGGGGATACTTGACTTTGCATTATAAGCAAGAGTTGGATTTATATAAAAGGCTCACAAGCATATATGAAGAATTCGCTACAAATTTGTGAGAGTCTCATCAAATAGTATACATTTGAGATAAACAATTCATATATCTAGTCGGTTCATCATCGTTCAACAACTTAAGCTAACTTTAAAATGAAGGTAAGTCTAGCTAAATTTGTTAATAGTCTAGGACAGGAACTTCCTCTTCGCGATTTTCCTGATGGATATTTTGGGCTTCTGTCGAGCATCACCTATGCTGGATTATATTAGACATGAATGATTTAGTGAAAGGATTGCCATCCTCTTAAGTTAGGGGGCCAATTTCCTTTTTCGTTTGTTTTTTCCGTTTGATTTCTTCTATTGCAGACCTTCTCCTCTGTCGTTGGCCTCCCCTCATCGTCATTCCATAAGAACATACTCTTGATAAGTACATGAGAAAATCACAACTTGCTTTAAATTAAGACTTATAGCATGAAGAACATTCCACTTTTAAGTTAATATGTGCAATATTGATTAGTACGTTGCAAATTTTTGCTGGTACATTGTCGTGTGAAAAGTTAGATTACGGGGAGTCAAGCACGTACCAACCTTTGCCTGAACTACACAAGATATCGTCCTTAGGGCCCATCAAGTTCCAATGTTAGTTCACGTAATTGCCACTACATCGGTTAAGTTGGCTTTGACATATATAGCCCCGCGACATGATTTTGTGTTTGATTTGTAATTTGAATTGTTTTCGCACTCTTACGATATTTAGAAGGCTTATGAGGAGCCGCATTGTGTTTGTGTATTGTGCTGCTGGCTATCGTCGGCATTACAAGGTCAATGTTTCAGCGAGCATGAGCGGCAGTCACCAAAGTCGGAACATGCATGCTAGTCTAACGGTTCGCTCGACTCGCATAATCAATTTCTTGCAAACTATAGTTTATTACTCGGACACATGCGGAATGGGGGAATACATTTTATTGGCTAGTGAGTTTGCAAAAATAGACTACCAACAGTAGAGATCGTAGCATGATGGATGACCTTAGTTGATATTCAGTGTAATTTTGCATGGCCAGTATAAAAGACATAGCACATCTTGGACAGGCAGCATTTGTCGTAGTATCCTTGCGCAACATGAAATTAGGCATTCTTTAGGAGAATTGAATGAGAATCTTCAATGGATAATTAGGGCAACAAAGGGCAAAGAATTGGTGGTGAGACTTCTTAACGTATCTTTCCTAGCAATCGTATATTACATTTTGATTGAGCGTAACCATAGACGATTTCAAAACAAGTCAACTAACATCCATATTATTTTGGCCAATGTGCGTAAAAATATAAGAGGTAGTACTTCACTCTACCAAAAAATTAGTCCTTCCCAGATAAATGTTGTATTGGCTACTATGTGGAGGCTTCCGACCTCTATCTTTCTGAATTATTAGCTCTATTTGAAATGCAGGGGATTCCCCTAATTTGATGTACTTCATTTACTCTATAATACTTACATTTTCAAACAAAAAAAATCTATACATTTCAGTTATTTGAACACCCATATCTTGACTTGGTAATCCAATTTTACCGGACATTCTTTGTGTCTGGGTTATTATTGTCCGAAAGACATCAATGGCTGCAGATACTTTATCATAACTAATCAAGAATGTGGAAAGGGTTTTAGCCTTTAAAGCACGTCTATGATGACTTCTTGATTCCAACTTATATACTGGGTGGCAATGGATGTTTCTCAATCAGTGCACTGGTCTTACCACCAGCAGTGCACTCAATGGTCTTCATCATTCTCAATCAGAAACCCTAATTTCCACACTTCGAATTGATTCACGTAAGATTTTGATTTCTGCTCTTCAAATTTCAACCTGAAATGAAAACTGAAAGTTCTGCTCCTAGTCTAAGGCCATGGTTTGACACATGATTGTAATAGTTCCCTTCACAAAGTCTACCGTGACGAAAGATTTGTGTAAGCGAGTACAGATCGAAGAACTTGACAGGAAACTATTTTTCCATTTTACAGTACCTTTTCTCTTTTTCTCGGAGACGCATTCGAATTTACCCTCTTAATTTGTTGATCCGCCAGTCTTGGATTTGCCCCGAGAACAAGCTCCACCGCGAGTCGTCGCATTTGAGGAGGAGAAACGTAACATCCCCGGCTTCCTTCCTTCACGGAAGACTTGCTTAGAGATCGAAGAACTTGACAGGAAACTATTTTTCCATTTTACAGTACCTTTTCTCTTTTTCTCGAAGACGCATTCGAATTTACCCTCTTAATTTGTTGACCCGCCGGTCTTGGATTTGCCCCGAGAACAAGCTCAACCGCGAGTCGTCGCATTTGAGGAGGAGAAACGTAACAGCCAAGTCCCCAGCTTCCTTCCTTCACGGAAGACTTGCTAGAATAGCTTGAGTCACTTCCTTGCACGAACAGCTACTTTAATGGAGAATCCGCGAAGTTTTTCTCAACTTAAAGCCGGGAAACAAGGACGATGGTTCAAATGCCGTGTGTAGAGAGATAAGACTATGGAGTAACATCATCTTTTCGTCAATGGATTCAAAGTTGCATGCTGCTACTTCACTAGGCTTTCAAATTATCTAATCTATTCACCGAGCCTTCATAGTACTTTTCATCTTGTCACTCCGTGAAAGCTTCTTAAAAAGAGAACAGAGAGTTGACGTAGTACTTTTAAGAAAAGCTTCTGTGACTCCTTATCCGTTTGCAGTGTTTTTTTTTTCTTTTTTTTAAATTTATGATTGAAGGAGTGAGCGATGAAAGTGATTGAAAATTAAGTGATTTGATTAAAAATATTGGAACTTCGAGGGTTCAACCGACCGCTTATCCTCAACATCATGCACGAGAGAGAGAGAGAGGGGGGGGATCTAATTGCTTAGACCAAACTCATCATGGATTTTCGGATCATCTTGTCATTGATTCGGTTCAATCGAATCAACAGTCTCCAATCGACTTGATCAATAAGCCAACAGTGTTGTGTCAGGAACTGGATCGAAAAGTCACTGTCCAGACTCATCCATGATTGTAAGTATAATAATTGTTTGAAATGATTGAGCCTGGATGCTTAAGCTGGCCTAACTAAGCCTCGGAAGGAAATCTCTTGTCTATGGCCGCTTAGCTAGATTGTCTTTCAATCATAATCAACTACCCTTTTAGTTTGTCCGGCTATCTGTGAGAGCCAGAGCAAACCAGGTCATGAGAACCAAGCATAGCTAGGCCTCTATCAACGACAGAGCTTGGGCTCTTCCCTATTCCAAAAATATAGGCCTAGTGATGAAATCAGACCTTACTCAATAGCCTTGTCTAGGCTCTCCTGCAACCCGAAATTCCACAAAGTTATCTTTCAACATCGGTCGAGATTACCGGTCACCTCGAAAGACGCATTAATCGGGATGAGGTCAACTCGGCTCAGTTCGATTCCATAGCTCGCATTTGATGATGTTTTCGAGATCATCATCTCAAATCGTGGGTCTACCCGATTTTAATAATAATAGCTCTAGACTTTTGAACTCGTTCTCATACATATCTAGGGTTTTACATCTAATTAATCCGTGGAAAGGACATCCAATTAATCGGATAATCCAGAAAACCATGTGCCGGAGTGTAATCACCATTTTCAATGAATGTTTTATGATGATGGGCCAATGGCTGGTTAGTTAGGGTTCACAGAAATGGAATTAGAACGGGGTTTGCTAGGTTTTCCACTAAAAGTGCATTTATTTCATGAAAAACGAATAATTTATAAAATATTTTCTTAAAATTGATCTTTTATATCGCTTGCGAAAATGAATCAACGAAAAATATTTTCATCGTTTACGAAAATATTTAGACATTAATTGTTGTCAATTATGAATATTTTTCATTAACTAATTATTTGAATTAATACAAACGATTATTTTAAGAAAAATATTTTCCAAATCACTCGTTTTTCGCGAAACAAACGGAGCATAATTCTCTTTTCTTTATTTGGAAGGTTTCTATTGATAACTCTATAAACATAGAGTTATATTATCTACTATAGGCAATAAATAATGCAATATTTGTTAGAATATATTTGGATTTCCTTTTATTTACTTAATTTTTCCTTGTTTATGTAGAATATTGAGATATGGAGAAAATAAGGAAAATATGGCAAAAACAAGGAAAGGAATATGCTACTCAGAGAAGAGTTAGAAGATGGATATCACATTGGGAATTCTGCTATTTATTCCCTACTTTTTATGAGAAAAAGAATTAATTGTCTTGTGAGAGGAGTCTTAGATATTATCATATAAATAGGATAATTTGGGGGAACAGCAAGTTTTTTTTTAGATCGTTTTTGTTTTAGTGTTATGAGAGTTTTTCAAGTATTTAGGACAAACGTGGTGACAGAATTCTTGTTCTTTGATTCAAGATATTTGGTTTAATTTATATTTTCGTTTCTTCTTTTATTATGTTCTAATTTTCTTTGTTAGAGCTGCGACGTAGCCTAACCATGATGATATGAATTTCATGCTTTTTATGCTTTGCAAGTAATTTTATTCATGTGAGTTATATATTATTCTGCTTAATGCCTTTAAGTGACTGGCCATCACTTGCATGATTTGATGTGCATGTTTAAAATCGAGAAGTGATAATATGCAATTGCTCATTATAATATATAACTATGAATTAAATGTGGATAGAAATATACCATGTTATTTGTGTAGCCTTTGGTAATAAGGTGGTCCAAAAGATTCATTGTAAACCGGAAATATTCACAGATTTTAATGCACTTATGTTTATTTAAATTCACATAGAGATATAGTGAATTGATAAACCGAGTAGGTTTGCTATGCCTAGAGATAGGATGATAAATAGAATAGGAAATTCCACTATCACATGTTTGATATTGTTCTTATATGTATAAAATCTAAAATTCATATTTAGTGGTTATGGTGAAATCGAATGCTCTAACATATTTTAACTAATTGATTATCTGCCTTTTGTTTATAAAATTTCGTTTTTAAAAATTGTCAATTTTTATTTATTCTCAATTCTATTTTGATTTGTTAGATAAATTTTAGAATTAGTCTATTTTTAATATTTAATTGGTTTATTATCATCAATCTCTGTGGGACGATACTCTTCTCATCATTGTATTACTTGTTCAACACGTTCGTTGACACGTACAGAATTTTACAAACAAGTTTTTGACGCCGTTGCCGGGGATTGCTTATTTAATACCAATTAATATTGATACCGGATAATTCTAAGTTTAATCTAGCTTTTATCTTCTTCTTTTTTTTTTCAGAGTATACATTGGTGTATGACACATAGCCAATAAGGAAAACTTGCTAAGTTTGATCCAGAAATCGAACGTACATTTAAAAGGCGACTGAGAGAACAGAGAAATCACACTAAAAAGATGGAGGGAGTTGGTGATGGTAGAAATCATCATAGACTCTTGAAAGATTATGCTGCGCCAATAGTTGAGAGCACCACATCAAGCATCAGGAGACCTGCAATTCAAGCAAACAACTTTGAGATCAAGCCATCACTGATTCAGATGCTTCAACAATCAGTGCAATTTAGTGGGCTATCAAGCGATGATCCAAACGCTCACATTGATGCTTTTCTTAAAATCTGTGACACAATTAAATATAATGGAGTTACAAATGATGCTATTAAATTAAGATTATTTCCATTTTCCCTGAGAGACAAAGCTAAAGGTTGGCTCTCTTCTCTTCCTGCAGGATCGATCACTACGTGGAATGATATGGCCCAAAAATTTCTTGGTAAGTTCTTTCCACCTGCAAAATCGGCAAAAATGCGTAACGATATTACTAATTTTATGCAGATGGACAATGAATCATTGTATGAAGCATGGGAAAGATTCAAGGAGTTTCTTAGGAGATGCCCACATCATGGACTACCCGTATGGATGCAGGTACAAACTTTTTATAATGGGTGTAGTACAAATCTCCGTTCTATGATCGATGCAGCTGCAGGGAGAACTCTGAATAATAAAACACCAAAAGAAGCCTACAACTTATTAGAGGAGATGGCATCCAATAGTTATCAGTGGCCTACTGAGAGAATACCAATGCGCAAAGCTAGCAGAGTTCATGAGGTAGATGCTTTCACAGCAATCGTTGCGCAAATTGAAGCACTCAACAAAAAGATATATAATATAAGTGTTTCAGGCATGAAAATTCAGAATATGACATGCGATTTTTGCGATGGAGGACATGTTAGCACAAAATGTCAGGTAGGTAATACTTTTGCACAACCTAATGAAAATACTAACTTTGTTGGGAATTTTAACAGATCACAGAATAATCCCTACTCCAACACGTACAATTCGGGATGGCGCAATCATCCAAATTTTTCATGGAATAATCAGAATGTGACGAGATCGCCACCGTGATTGAAACAACCAGAAGAGACAAAGTCCAGATTGGAAGATATAGTCACAAAACTTGCCAACACTACTCAGGACTTCTTCAAGAGCACAGATGTGAGATTTCAGAACCAAGAGGCTTCCATTAGAAATCTGGAGATGCAAGTGGGGCAGTTAGCAAACATGATGTCGGGGAGACAACGGGGTTCTTTGCCTAGCAACACAGAGAAAAATCCAATTGAAAATGTGAAAGCTGTATCCCTAAGAAGTGGTAAACAAGTGGGTGAAGAAGATGCTGAACAAAAGATTTCCAGAGATAGAAGAAGAGGTCAAGAAACAACCAAAGGAGACAGGTAAGAGCAAATTTTTTCCGGATAATCCCAAGCTATACGTGCCGCCAGTTCCATTCCCTCAGCGACTCCAGCAGGATAAAATAGATAAACAATTTTCTAAATTTCTTGATGTTTTTAAAAAATTACACATTAATATTCCTTTTGCATATGCTTTAGTGCAAATGCCTAACTATGCAAAATTTTTGAAGGAGATTTTGGCAAACAAAAGGAAGCTAGAGGATTATGAAACTGTGAAGTTGAATGAGGAATGTTCAGCCATCATACAAAATAAATTACCTGCGAAGTTAAAAGATCCAGGGAGTTTTACAGTTCCTTGCACAATTGGGGATTCTTACTTTGAAAAGGCATTGTGTGATTTAGGTGCAAGTATTAATTTGATGCCTTTCTCTGTTTTCAGAAAATTAGGATTGGGTGAAGTAAAAGCAACCACAGTATCGCTTCAACTGGCTGATCGATCAATTAAATATCCGAGAGGTATTGTGGAAGATGTATTGGTAAAAGTTGACAATTTTATTTTTCTTGCAGATTTCATAGTTTTTGACATGGATGAAGATTTTGAGATACCACTTATGTTAGGTCGTCCTTTTCTAGTAACAGGAAGAGCTCTTATTGATGTACAACAGGGGGAGTTGATTCTTAGAGTTCAAGATGATCTTGTTTCTTTTAATGTTTTTAAAGCAATGAAATATCCCTATGATGATAATTCTTGTTTTAGAGTTGAGACAGTTGACAAGTTGGTGAATAAGGTTTTTCAAGAAAATATTTTTAAAGATCCACTTGAAGCATGTCTGGTTCAATCAAAAGATAGAGAAATTGAGAATGAGGAGATAAGGGAGTACGCAAATTTTATGGAGGCAAATCCAACATATTCAAGGCATAAGGCAACAAAATTTGAGGAGTTAGGACAACACACAACAAAGCTTAAGCCATCAATTGAAGAGCCTCCTATTCTTCAAATCAAACCCTTACCCTCTCATTTGAAATATGCTTATTTAGATGGAATTTCTTCTTTACCAGTAATTATATCTTCTTCTTTGACAGATTTAATGGAGGAGAAATTACTCAAAGTGTTGAGAGAGCATAAAGGTGCAATTGGATGGAAAATAGCTGACATAAAGGGAATTAGTCATTCACTTTGCATGCACAAAATTTTGATAGAGGAACAACATAAACCCACTATCCAACCTCAGAGTCGTTTGAACCCGAAAATGCAAGAAGTGGTGAAAGCTGAGGTAATTAAGTTACTTGATGCATGGATAATCTATTCTATCTCTAATAGTTCCTGGGTAAGTCCTGTGCAAGTTGTGCTAAAGAAAGGAGGTCTGAATGTTCAGAAAAATGACAATAATGAATTGATTCCTACTAGGACATTTACTGGGTGGCGTGTGTGCATGGATTATAGAAAATTGAATGATGCCACTAGAAAAGATCATTTTCCTCTACCATTTATTGATCAAATATTGGAAAGACTTGCACGACATGAGTTTTATTGCTTTCTTAATGGATATTCAAGGTATAATTAGATCCCTATTGCACCTGAAGATCAAGAAAAAACTACTTTCACTTGTCCCTATGATACTTTTGCTTTTAGAAGAATGCCCTTTGGTTTTTGTAATACACCAGCTACTTTTCAGAGATGCATGATGGCTATTTTTTTTTGATATGGTTGAAAAATATATTGAGATTTTTATGGATGATTTTTTCGTTTTTGGCTCATCATTTGACTCTTGTTTAAATAATTTCGCTTTGGTTTTACAAAGATGTGAGGAGACTAACTTTGTTTTAAATTGGAAGAAGTGTCATTTTATGGTACAGGAAGGAATAGTGCTTGGGCATAAGATTTCTGGAAATAGAATAGAAGTCGATCACGCCAAGGTGGAGGTTATTGCAAAATTGCCTCCACCAACATTTGTAAAAGTTGTCAGAGGATTTTTGGGGCATGCAGGATTCTATAGGCAATTTATAAAAGATTTTTCAAAAATTGCTAAACCCCTATCTAATCTTTTGGTAAAAGATGCAATATTTAATTTTACTGATGAATGCGTGCAGGCTTTTAACACTTTAAAGGAGAAGTTAATATCAGCACCAATCATGGCAGCACCGGAATGGGATTTACCTTTTGAGCTGATGTGTGATTCTAGCGATTCTACAATGGGAGCTATTTTGAGACAAAGGAAGAATGGAATTTTTCAAACCATTTACTATGCCAGCCGAACCTTGTCAGGTGCACAATTGAATTATTCAACAACAGAAAAGGAACTTTTGGCAGTAGTTTTTGCTTTTGATAAATTTCGTTCTTATTTAATTAGCTCAAAAGTTATAGTTTATTCTGACCACTCTGCTCTTAAGTATCTGCTTGAAAAGAAATAATCAAAACCACGTTTAATCTAGTGGATTCTATTGCTATAAGAATTTGATTTGGAAATCAAAGATAAGAAGGGGACTGAAAATCTAGTTGCAGATCACTTGTCAAGAATTCCGAATTTAAAGGAAGATGTAAGTCCAATTATGAAAGAGCTCCCTGATAAGAAAATTTTTTCCATCAAATCCACAAAAATTCCTTGGTACGCTGATTTTGTGAATTATTGGGTAAGTAATATTCTTCCTCTTGAATTGTCATATCAACAGAAGAAAAAATTCTTTTCTAATGTTAAAAATTATTTTTGGGAAGAACCTTTTCTTTTTAAAGTATGTGCAGACCATGTCATAAGGAGATGTGTTTCAGGTGAAGAAAAGGCAAATATTCTACATTATTGTCATGACAGAGAGGCAAGTGGTCATTTTGGTGCCACTAAAACTGTAGCTAAGGTTTTACAATCTGGATTTTATTGGCCCACACTTTTTAAAGATGCTTACTCCTATGTAGCTTCATGTGATCGGTGTTAGAGAACTGAAAATATTTCTAGAAAAAATGAGAGCTTTTAAACAGCATTATTGTGTGTGAATTAGTTGATGTTTGGGGTATTAATTTCATGGGACCCTTTACACCTTCTTATGGTAATTTATACATTTTAGTGGCTATGAGGTATGTGTCTAAATGGGTAGAAGCTGTAGCATTGCCAAAAAATGATGCTAAGGCTGTTGTCAAATTCTTGAAGAAAAATATTTGTACACGATTTGGCACTCCTAAGGCAATCATAAGTGATAGGGGGACACACTTTTGCAATAAACAGTTTGAAACACTTTTGAGCAAGTATGGAGTCATACGTAAGGTTACAACACCTTATCATCCTCAGACTAGTGGTCAAGTAGAGGTTTCAAATAGGGAAATCAAGAGAATTTTAGAAAAAACAGTGAAGGCCTCTAGGAAAGATTGGTCAATGAAACTTGATGATGCACTTTGGGCCTATAGGATAACATTCAAAACCCCAATTGGGATGTCTCTTTTTAGGCTAGTGTTTGGGAACGCTTGTCATCTACCGGTGGAATTAGAGCATGAAGCATATTGGGCACTGAAATTTCTGAATTTTGACATGCAGTCTACATGTGAAGAAAGATTGTTACAACTGAATGAATTGGAGGAATTTCACAATGAGGCCTATGAAAATGCTAATATGTACAAGGAGTGTACAAAAAAATAGCATGATAATCACATATGCAGAAGCAAGTTCAAAATTGGCCAAAAAGTTTGACTTTATAACTCTCGTCTTAAACTTTTTCCAAGAAAGTTACTTTTTCGATGATCTGGTCCTTTTCTAGTCACACAGGTATTTCCATACGGAACAGTTGACATTGCACATGACACTGAAGGCACATTTAAGGTGAACGGTCAATGTTTGAAGCCCTACTTCGATGGTGGTTACAACAAGCAGAAGACCACTATTGAACTTCATCCTCCAGAATAAGGACATTTGAGATAGTTTGGCTGAAAAATATAAAACAAGCGCTTCTTGGGAGGCAACCCAAGCATTTTTATTATGTTTCCTCATTAATTTTTATGTTCATTTTTTTTTATCCAAGTTAATTTTCTTTCATAAAGGATCACCTTTTTAGAGTTTAGTCATCAAGACTATCCATGGACACATCCTACAGCAAGGGGAGTTTTCTTGTTCCTATGTTTCTTTTGTTTCTTTTGTTTTTCGCATTGAAGACAATGCTTCATTCAAGTTTGGGGGGAGACAAAATTTTTGCTAAATCTAAATTTTTTTTCATGATTGCGTTCCTTGTTGTGAATTTTTGCGATTCTTAGGAAAATTTAAATTTTGTTCAAACTTGTGAATGATATGTGAGTTAATTTTGTTTCCGATTATGTTGATCCACTTACTGAGCACTAAAAGTCCTTAATTTTTTAGTAGTGTGTGCATCTAGAGAACATTCATGTGAAGTATGTGCTTTTCTTAGATCTCACTCAAATCTTAGAATTTGTTTGATTTTCTTTTGAGGCGAAATCCTAGGCTACATCTAACTGAGAAAATGATTTATATATTTTTCTTTTTTTTTTTGGCCATGGCCGTAAAATATTTTTTTATTAATAATTTTTTTATTAAAAATATATATTTTTTCTTTTTTTGCCATGGCTTGGTCACCGCCATGGCAGCAGAAATATTTTTTTATTAATAATTTTTTTATTAAAAATATATATTTTTTTTTTGGCCATGGCCTGGTCGCCAGCCATGGTCAGTAAAATATTTTTTATTAATAATATTTTTTATTAAAATATTTTATTCTCGTCGATCCGGCGAGAGCGGTCCTCGGGCCGGACATTAGAAGCTACATTAAAAACCAAGAAAAGGAAGAAGAAAAAAAATTGATTCTCAAAATTGTTCCAAGAATCAAAGAAGCCTACTTTTTTTATTCTGAAAATTGGAACAATTTTTGACAAAATTGTGCCCTTAATCAAAAAATTAAACAAATGCATTGCTCCCAAACCGATTCTAGTGAACAAAAGAAACAGTAATCAAACACTGTTTGGCAAGTTGTCATGCGCAGCCTTAGGCATAATTTTTGGATTGATTGAGTCTTTCAAGCCAACCCTATTTATTTATCCATAGTCACCCCGTTGAACCATAATTCTTATCCAATCTTTCATTGGCACCCGCATACATTTTTTAGCTTACCTTCTACCAAATTATATCATTGTCCCACGCCCTGTGAACATGTTGATTTTTTTTGGATAAAAGTTTATTTGAGCATAATAGCAATTTGGGAGGAAGGGTGGAGCGTGGAAATAATTTGATTGCTATGGTTGTTTAGGTGTACTGTTTCAAAAAAAAAAATATTTCTTTTATGGTTCCGTATCCAACTTTCAATTGAGTGAGCCTCTTGGATACTCAATGGGTTGGGAATGTTCACGTTATATTAGGAGGGACTTAGGGAGGAACTTCACCATAAAGCAATGAAAAAAAAAGGAAAAAAAAAAAGAAAAAAAAGAGAGAAAGAATGATGATACGTGGTGGCAGAAAGATTATTTTGAAGATGTGAAATTGGGGATAGTGGCATGTGCTCTAATTAGATCCTAGAAATCAATGTGTTCATGGGTGATTTGAGCTTAAATTTACCATTATCTCACCGTTAGCCCAGCCTTACATTACAACCTGAGGAAAGTCCTATTGATTTTTGGTCGGATGATTAACTTACATTAGTGGAGAGAGGATTGAAAAGCAAACCTATGAGATTTAGTTATAATTATGAAGAGTTTTTGAGAGGTTGCATACTAATGTGAACTTATCTGGATTGCATATAATTCGAAAAGATGAGGACTCACACACACACTTGGATCACATAGTTAGAATTGGTTTTAACTTATGAATCTATTTCAATGTTTGGATGAAATTTGTGTTTTTCTTTGAATTGTGATTTCGAGCAATTATGGAAGGAAGCCATGGAGGGGCTTGTTAGCTTGAGTATGTTTTATATCTTACTTTTGCTCGAGGACTAGCAAAATGTTAAGTTTGGGGGTTTGATAACTCTATATACATAGAGTTATTTTATGTACTCTAGGCAATAAATAATACAATATTTGTTAGAATATATTTGGATTTCCTTTTATTTACTTAATTTTTCCTTGTTTATGCAGAATATTGAGATATGGAGAAAATAAGGAAAATATGGCAAAAAGAATGAAAGGAATATGCTACCCAGAGAAGAGTTAGAAGGTGGATATCACACTGGGAATTCTGCGATTTATTCCCTACTTTTATGCGAAAAAGAATCAATTGCCTTGTGAGAGGAGTCTTAGATGTTATCATATAAATAGGATAATTTGGGGCAACAGCAAGTTTTTTTTAGATCGTTTTTGTTTTCGGTGTTCTGAGAGTTTTTCAAGTATTTTGAAGAGAAGACAAAAGTGGTGACAGAATTCTTGTTCTTTGATTCAAGATGTTTGGTTTAATTTATATTTTCGTTTCTTTTTTTATTATGTTCTAATTTTCTTTGCTAGAGCTACAACGTAGCCTAACCATGATGATATGAATTTCATGCTTTTTATGCTTTGCAAGTAATTTCATTCATATGAGTTATATATTATTCTGCTTAATGCCTTTAAGTGACTGGCCATCACTTGAATGATCTGATGTGCATGTTTGAGACTGAGAAGTGATAATATGTAATTGCTCATTATAATATATAACCAATAATTAAATGTTGATAGAAATATACCATGTTATTTGTGTAGCCTTCGGTGATAAAGTGGTCCAAAAGATTCATTGTAAACCGGGAATATTCATAGATTTTAATGCACTTATGTTTATTTAAATTCACATATAGATATAGTGAATTGATAAACTAAGTAGGTTTGTTATACCTAGAGATAGGATAGTAAATAGACTAGGAAATTCCGCTATCACATGTTTGATATTGTTTTTGGTAAGGGAATTTTTTTTGGTAAGGATGTTTGATATTGTTCTTATATGCATAAAATCTAAAATTCATATCTAGTGGTTATGGTGAAATCGGATGCTCTAACATATTTTACCTGACTGATTATCTGCCTTTAGTTTATAAAATTTCATTTTTAAAATTGTCAATTTTTATTTATTCTCAATTCTATTTTGATCTGTTAAATAAATTTTAGAATTAGTCTATTTTTAATATTTAATTGGTTTATTATCATCAATCTCTGTGGGACGATACTCTTCTCATCATTGTATTACTTGTTCAACACGTTCGTTGACACGTGCAGAATTTTACGAACTATTAAGCTTGAGTGGCTATTGGGGCAAAAATCCAGGTTTCGGCTCATGAAAAAATCTCATTCCTACACACTCTATATAACTGGGAAGACAAATCCTATGCATCACATATAATAATATCATTAGATCTGTCAATTGATGATTTTAAGCATGCGATTGATTACATGGTCGACATATTAGACCAAAATGCAATTCTTTCTATTGTGCATGCAATACCAACACATGAGAATGGGAATTGTCATTCCATTCCCATATCTTATATCTTCGTGGCTATCAAAACTGAAAATGGATCGATCATATCCAAGGCTCACTCTACTTCAAATCCAATTTCATTGTGACTTAATTCATTCATGTAAAATTGAGATAAGGACACAACAAGTGCCATAACTTTTGTACGGCACTCACTTAAGTGTCATGACTTATTTTTCAACCATTTGAGTGTCATAACTTCTAAAAAAACGTTTACCTGAGTGCGATAACTTTCAGTTGATTACTTAAGTGCTAAAACTTTTAAAAAGTGTTCATCCAAGTGTTGGAAATTTGACGTGGCATAGCACTTATAGTGAACATTTTCAAAAAGTTTTGGCAATTAAGTGATCGATTAAAAAGTTATATGGCACTTAAGCAATCGAAAAAAAGTTATAGTATTCAAGTGAGCATTATATATAAGTTATAGCACTCAAGTGATTTAAAAAAAGATATGACACTCAGTGAATGACGTATGAAAGTTGTGACTCTTGTGGTATCTTTTTCCCTGTAAAATTGGGCAAAACCTAGCTATTAGTTCATCTTAATGGACTATCAAACTCTAAAGTCACTGAATGTATTGTCATGTGAGACTCACATGCAAATGACAGAGCCATTCTACGGGGTAAAAGAGATCTCTCGCTTTTTTATGTTAACATTAAGAAGGGTTACAAGGAACGACTAGTCCAATTATCCCTTTTGAATACTGGAACTTGAGCAAAGAACCTTAAAAATTGAAATTTCCAAAGAAAGAAAAAAGCGTTCACAACTCGAAGCATTCTAGGAGATGAATATAGAGGGTTATAGGATTAGGAAATTTGTTTAATTGGGAATGGAAAGACAAATGTATAACTACCAGATTTATTTTGGAAAACAATTTTAAATGACGAACGTTTACCATTGAGATCCAACCTGGTACGATAGGTAACATAAATACTTAGATTATACCCAAATATAACACTACAAAAAAACATGTTTTTTGCGACGGATTTTGCGACGAAAAAATCGCAAAAATCCGTCGCAAATCATTTTTGCGATGAATTTAGCGACGGAAAAAATTCCGTCGCTACTAGGTCGTCGCAAATTTTTGCGACGGAAAATTTCAATTTTTGTCGCAAATTTGCACGAAAAAAATTGTCGCAAAATCGCGCAAATTAGCTTAACACTATCCGTCGCAAAGTTCGTCGCAAATATTTCGTCGCAAAATTCGTCGCAAAATCGTCGCAAATTAGCCACGAACACTATCCGTCGCAAAGTTCGTCGCAAATATTTCGTCACAAAATTCGTCGCAAATTAGCCACGAACACTATCCGTCACAAAGTTCGTCGCAAATATTTCGTCGCAAAATTCATCGCAAAAATCGTCGCAAAATCCGTCGCAAAATTCGTCGCAAAAGTCATTGCAAAATTTGTCAATAATTTTTCGTCACAAATTTTCATCGTAAAATTCATCGCTAATTTTTCGTCGCAAAATTCGTCGCTAATTTTTCATCGCAAAATTCGTCGCTAATTTTTCGTCGCAAAATTTGTTGCTAATTTGCCACGAAATTCTTTTTTTTTTTTGTTAATAATTTGCGACAAACTGATTCGTGGCAAAATTTGTCGCTATTTTGCCATGAACATTGTTCGGGAACGAATTTAGCGACAAATTTTTATTAATTCGTCGCAAATTAGCAACGAATTATAAAAATAGTTACGAATGTGCAGCAAAAATTTATTACAGTTGGCCTCCTCACAACTCGGTACAATGCAAATTGTATCTAATCCACGGCTGAAACCCCTGGTATATCTACCACAAACTCACCTTGCGAGTTCCTTCTAACCTCGATATCAAGTACATGAATATTAGCAACAATAGTACATGCTTTAATATAAATTCTCGACAGAGCTGAGCTCGAGGGAACCCCGAGCTTCATATCCTCGGCGGCCCACCACACCCTCCTCGAGATCTCCCGCCACCCCTTGTACACCCGCACCACCGCGAGCAGCGGCTCCGGCGGCAACCTCCTTAGGACCTCCCACAAGCACACGGCGGGCAACCCCGGCGACCGCATCCCCGTCCACGAAATCCCGATCTCGCTCGTCGAGATCCGGCTCCACCTCGTCGAAGTCCTCCTCCTCGTTGGCGCGGACGTCGAGGTCGTCGAAGGAGAGCACGCGGCGGATGAGAGCGAGGACGGCGTGAGGGCGACGGCGGATGCAGAGGAGGCGGCAGCAGCGGCGTTGACGGGCATGGAGGAGGCTGCGACAGCGGCAGCGGCGGAGGAGGAGTCGGCGGCGGGGGGAGGGGAGGAGCCGGCATGGCAGGAGCGGCCCTTCTTGGAGAGGTCGCAGCGGCCGCAGTTGTAGCTGCCGCGCTTGGCGGTGGCGCTCGTCGTCGCCGGAGGAGGCGGCGAGGGAGTCGGAGGGGAGGAGGTGGGGCTGGTGGAGGCGGCGGATCATGGCGGAGGAGCGGCAGAGGAGGCTAGAGAGAGAGAAAGAGGGAGAGAAGTTAGAGAGAGAGGGGGAACGCTGTGGTGGTGGGGGAATAAAAAGAGCGAGCGAAGGGGAGACGATGGTGCGAGGGGGGATAGCACGCGGGTTCCTGAAAATTTTCGATTCGACGCAAATTTGCGACGGAAAAAAAAAATCCATCGCAAATTTTGCGACGGAAAAAAAATCCGTTGCAAATTTGCGACGGAAAAAAAAATCCGTCGCAAATTTGCGACGAAAAAAAAAAATACGTCGCAAATTTGTGACGGAGGAAATAAAATCCGTCGCAAATTTGCGATGGAGGAAATAAAATCCGTCGCAAATTTTGCGACGAAAAAAAATCCGTTGCAAATTTGCGACGGAAAATAAAAATCCGTCGCAAATTTGAGACGGAAAATAAAAATCCGCTGCAAATTTGCAACGGAAAAAAAATCCGTCACAAATTTGCCCCAAAAATAAAATCTGACGCAAATTTGCGACGGAAAATATCCGTCACAAATTTGCGACGGAAAAGAAAAATCCGTCGCAAATTTGCGACGGAAATAAAATCCGTCACAAATTTGCGATGGAAAATAAAAATCCGTCGCAAATTTGCGCGGAAATAAAATCCGTGGCAAATTTGCGACGGAAAATAAAATCCGTCGCAAATTTGCGACGGAAATAAAATCGGTCGCAAATTTGTGACGGAAAATTAAAATCTGTCGCAAATTTGCGACGGAAAATAAAAATTGCGATGGAAATAAAATCCGTCGCAAATTTGCGATAGAAAAAATCCGTCGCAAATTTGCCCCAAAAATAAAATCCGACGCAAATTTGCGAGGGAAAAACCGTCGCAAATTTGCGACGGAAAATAAAATCGTCGCAAATCATGGACGGAATAACAACATCCGTCGCAAATTTGAGACGGAAAATAAAATCCGTCGCAAATTTGCGACGGAAATAAAATCCGTCGAAAATTTGCCCCCAAAATAAAATCCGACGCAAATTTGCGACGGAAAAAAATAATTTGCGACGGAAAAAAATTAGAAAATTACGCAAATTTGCGACGGAAATAAAATCCGTGGCAAATTTGCGACAAAAAATAAAAATTCGTCAAATTTGCGACGGAAAGAAAATCATCGCAAATTTGCGACGGAAAATAAAAATCCGTGGCAAATTTGCGACAAAAATAAAAATTTGTCGCAAATTTGCGACGGAAAATAAAAATCAGTCGCAAATTTGCGACGGAAAAAAAAATCCGTCGCAAATTTGAGACGGAAATAAAATCCGTCGCAAATTTGCGACGTAAAATAAAAATCCGTCGCAAATTTGCGACGGAAAAGTAATCCGTCGCAAATTTGCCCCAAAAATAAAATCCGACGCAAATTTGCGACGGAAATAAAATCCGTCGCAAAATTTGCGAAGGATTTTTTTCCGTCGTAAATTTTCTGCTGATTTTTTTTTCCGTCATAAATTTTGCAACTGCTTTTTTTTCCGTCGCAAAATTTGAGATGGATTTTTTTCCATCGCAGATTTTGTTTCCTTTGCAAATTTGCAACGGAATTAGCGATGGAAATGTTTTTACCGACCAATTTTTCAAATACGTCGCTAATTCCGTCGAAACCTTGAGTAGATATGCTTCTACACTTTTACATATAATGTGACTAGCATTACGAACACCGTGGAGAAACATGATTGATGTGGATGTCGTTGTTACAAACAGGCACGATGACGCTTTCTCAAATAACAATATAGGCCTACGATACCAAGTCAAGAATGTGATAAAAAAATTAAGAGCAAAAAAAAAAAAATATATCAAATGAAGAGTACACGAACCTATTTATCGGTTTTATAGGATGACTATCTAAAAGGGAAAATATCAATTACAATCAATTAAAGAAAATATAGGGAATCTTCTAAATATTTCTCTAATAGAATGCATGCCCTCTATTCACTTATCATTCGAATGTAACCCTTTAGGAGTTCATCTAATTGGTTCGATCAAATTGGTTAGGTCTAAATAAGAATATCTCTTTTATAAGATCTCTTATAGATATCCCTATATAGATACATTGACTTTACATTTCATACATCCACCCGATTCCGATCTATTTGAAAATTGCTATAATTTATTTACCCATATATTTACTCATACATAAGAGCTACATGCGGAGAAAACCGCCACATTCAACTAAATAGATATCTGCGTTATCTATATCTAAGTCTTGAAAAAGAAAAGATAAGATTTGCACCTATCAAATCTAAAAAAGCTTATTTGGGATGAGAACATTTTAAGAGATTATCTAATATCTTGAGTTTATAATAGATCTTCTTATCTAATTTGAATTTGTAAATCTAATCTCTCTTAGAATTGGACGTGTAGCAAATTGTCCAATCTCTTTTGAATTTGAACTTGTGACAATCATCCAATTTATCTCTACTTTCGTCGCAAAATGGTAAATTTCATTGTACAAATTAGCGACAGAAAATAAATTCGTCGCAAATTTACGACGAAAAACTAGTCGTCGCTAATTTGGGACGGAATTAGCGACGAAAATTTTCCGTCGCAAATTTATGACGAATTTTGCGACGGAAAATTTTCGTCGCTAATTTGCGACGGAAAATTTTCGTCGCTAATTTGCGACGGAATTAGAAATCTGTCTCAAAGTTTGTCGCAAATTAGCGACGAAAAATTTCCGTCGCAAATTTCCGTCCAAAATTCATGTTTTTTTGTAGTATAAGGTTTCGAACTTAAAACTTTTTCCCATAAATTTCATGAAAAGCATGGCAAATTAAGATGGTATGTCATCGAGTGAGGGACGAGATCGAAAATAAAATCTAAGATGAATCTCCAACGCTTTAAATCATAATTTCTTAGATCCCCAACACTTTTCAAATTGAAATGAAAATCTTCCCTATCTTTGGCAAGCTAAACCATTCTTACTTATCGAAATCTCGTTTTGACAACCTTTTTTTTTTTTTTTTTTTGGTAACCCGGAACCCCCGCACGGCCGACAATGAGGAGGTAAACCGGGGTGTGCTAGCGCAGACCCACCACCACGACGTCACGCTTAAGAATCCCTAACGCCGCCGGGATTCGAATCGTTTTGACAACCTTTAGTATCATAATAAATCATAATTTATTCTCAGGCACGCAAATCCAATGCGCATAATTAGTTGCTAAATAATTAAGGGAAATATCTTGTTTGTTATCTCTCTGGCATTGAATAATATAACAAACGAATTTTCCTCCAAGGATTTGCCTTCTTTAAATGTACTCGTTGACAAAGGAATCTACTATATCTTTGTATTTACTTGTTGAGCTTTGTGCTCGTTCTTCTCCTTCCTCCACTTGCTTCAATTCCCTCGCCGGAAAAGGTACAACTTTTTCTTTTGTTTTCTGGCCTTAGGGTTTCACTGTCGTTGTTAAGCTTCAACCATTCCTATCATGGGAATTTGTTTCCTTTTTTGCTGTTGATTCTCGCTCGATCGTCAAAGGGAACGCGCTAAGCTTATTCAGTTTACACTCCGAACAAACACGCGATAGGTTGCGGAACTCATGGACGTGAGGCCTCTGGTTCAAAAAGCTCAATGGATGAACTTAAATGAAGGGCAAGATGTTCGCAGCTCCACGCAGTTGTGTGATTTGCACGATAAGATTCTTTGGCACGTCCTAAGTTTCCTCCGGCTGAAAGATGTGGTGAGAATGAGCACGCTGTCGAAAAGGTGGGAGTACTTGTCCAAGAACAATCCTAGGCTCGATACCTCAGAACGCAATTTCCCGGGGCAGACGCACTTTGTGAACTTTGTTGACAGAGCATTGCTGCTCCAGGACTTTCCCCTGAAAAGGTTTTCCATCTCCAGCCAAACAGATTTCGATAGATCTCGCATCGATGCTTGGATTACAGCCGCAGTGAGGCGCAGAGTCGAGGAGCTCCACGTGCGCAGACACGGAGGATTGCTCGAATACGTGTTGCCCAGTTGTGTCTTCAACTGCGAAACGCTGATCGAGCTCCATCTATTCATGTCGCATGAGCTGAGGCTCCCTGCTTTAGTTTGTCTGAAAAACCTCAAGGTCTTAACTCTTGCGTGGGTCGACTTTGGGGGCGACAGTTCAGTAGAGAAGCTTCTCTCGTGCCCTTCTCTTGAGGAGTTGTCTCTTATCGCCTGCAAGTGGAGGAGACTCAAGGTTCTTCATATCTCTGCTCCCAAGCTTTTGAGGCTGGACATAGTCGAAGATAGCTTCTATAAGAACTTGGAAAGCACCTTCTATGTAGGTGTCCACGGAGCTCGTATCGAGTCCTTTACTTATAGCGGGCAATTCATCGATCGCTATACGATATCGAGTTCGTCCTCCCTGGTTGTGGCTCGCATTGATATGTTCATCTGCGAAAGGCCTCATCATCATGTTGCTTACCATGGATATAAGCTCTTAAAGGATCTTTCTTGTGTGAAACGTCTTACTCTACATAACGTGGGTGAGGTACGTGTCTTTTTATTGTTATACTCTTCAGTGCTTCAGTATTGGATCATACAATGTATTTGTTACGGCACTGTTAACGTATGTCTTTCGGCCTTCTTATTCAGTTTCTACACGAGAGACCAGATCTTCTCAAGTCTCTCCCGGTCTTCTCTAACCTCACTGAGCTGGCATTGGACGCGTTTAATGGTTTGCCCTTAGAATCTAGATTCCTTGTTGCGATGCTCGATAAGTGTCCTCGCTTGAGTCATCTGAGCTTTACGCGGGTATGTAAATTGTCCTGCTGTTATTGTTTCCAGACGATTGTACTGATGAGATTTGATCAACTAACCCGTGAATGCAATGAATCAGGGCATTCATTCGGAGTCCGAAACGGTGGATGCAATATTCAACCCCACGCCTCGGTGCTTCGTATCGTCACTTAAGGTGATCAAAATCAGTAGATTTCAAGTCGGGGATAAAGCACTCTTAGCTATAAGAAATGTACTGAGGACTGCCGGAGTACTGGAGAAATTATTCGTACATCCTCCATGGGGAAAGCAACTCCCGGAGAGCTTGCTGCCACTTTTGAAGGGGCTTCCTAGGGCTTCAGATCAATGTGAATTTTTTCTAGGCTCGTGATCCTTTTTCCCATGTCTGAGTGCACGCAGAAGTCGACTTTATTTTATTAGTAAGTGACACTAAGATTTATTCACTTGTGATCGCAGTTTCTCTTTTGTCGAGATTTATCTTCATTAGTCTGTTTAACTTTTTTTTTTTATGTTGTTTGCCTTCATTAGCATCATCCTTTTTTAGTACACTATCAGCGGTTGTGCCTTCACTTTGGGTGAACTCCTGGAAGTCGCATAAGATATTTCATTTGTCTATTCATAATTTCTTGAAATGCTTACATACCACCACGTGACATAATTGTTCTAGTACCACTAATCTATCAATGAGCACACAAGTATGACGAAAGTGCAGTCAATACTATCAATGAGCACACAAGTAGTTCCTGTTCTATTGCATGAATCTTCTGCCGACGTCCACGATTAAGAGAATAGGTACAAGAAAGTAGACTTAAGAACAATGAAATAATCAGTTTCCACTTAAATGATGCCGCAGCAACATACATCACGTACCTGATGGAAATGTGACAGAATGGTGGACCGTCAACATGGAGCAGCAATGCAATAACCGGTAATGGGTACTTATTCTTTCGCAACGAGGACACGAAATCCATGCGGGCCACATAAGAAATTCTCAAGAAAGCACATTTATAGTCAGTTGTAAACAATACTAACAAAATGAGGACGTTCAACAAGCTAATCAAGGAAAGGAACCTTAGAAAATAAATGTGTCCAATCCATAATATGAACCTTAAGAGCCAGTGGCATAACACAAAAGCAGTTGTGAAAAAGTCAACACTTGCCCCACGCAACAGCTTTTGAACTTTTTTCATACGTAGGTTTATATATGTTTGTAAATATGTACACACATGTATGTTTATATATTTATACATATATATGTTTATATGTCATTAATTCATGTTGCGGCTCTCCCGAATGGGTGGGTTTGGGTTGGACGTGGGCTGGGTTGGGCGTGGGTTATCTAAATTCTTTAGGGAATAAATGGGTTAATATGAGTTAAATGGATGGATTTGGGTTAAACCCATTTATGACCCACCTATTTGTCGTCCCTACACGCAGCAACTCTCATGAGCTTAGTTCAAATTAAATTCAATTTTTTAAAGAAACTAATTTTCATATATTTAAACTATTGAAAATCGCAAATTTCTAACCTATTTGTGTACTATCTAATTGAAACTAAACTAATTCTAATACTAAAATCTAACAACCTAATCCGGGCAAATTTTTCTAATCTATTTTCCCTCGATGGAAAAAAAAAAACACCTTCAAAAGTGGGGAAATGATTAGAAAATCATTTCCCCTTTCTCCTTCTTTCACCTTCTAATTTTTAATTATTTTTTTTCTTTTTTTCTTTTTATTAAAATTCGAATTTTTAATTATTTTTTTCTTTTCGTTTTTTTTTCGACATACCGTGCCTTAACCCATTGGGCACGAGGCAAACCTACCCCAAGCTCCAAAACGGTCATGGGTTTGGCTTTTCCCGGGCTAACTTGGGTAAAACCATCCCAAACGCTTGCACAGAACAGAAAGGATAAAAAAGGAAGACGTTCAAGCGAATACGAGGGTTGCGGGCCCTCTCCAACTAGTGGCGAGGCCAGCGAGGGCCGTAGCCTTGCTTGGACTACATGCTCTCTCTCTCTTTGCCAAGCCCCGACGAGGCTCGCCAATGGCTATTACAAGGCGACCCCGCCATCCTCCGTTGGTGAAATAACTTTTTTTTTTTTTCTTCATTTTCTTTGCAAATAACGTTAATATAATTCGTGTTCAATTACTATGGCCTGATATGTGAAAAATCGATATGGTTCTTAAACGGCCACGTCAGCATTTCATTAATGTTTTTAATGGTAGGATCAACACGATACACACGCATATATATATATATATATATATATATGTATGTATGTATGTATATATACGTATACACACATTTCGGTAAAATATAGCGGCTCCCACAAGAACCCCCGGCATCGAGAGAGAGGGAGAGAGAGTAGTGTCTCTGCTTTGCGCGCTCCATGAACGCATCGTTCGCGAGCAAGCGGCTCTCTCGAGCTCTGCTCGCCGCTGCTGCCTCCTCCGCTCCCCGCTCGTCGGCGGCGGCGGCGACGACCGTCGCATCCTCGCTGTTGCACCCGCCGCCTCCGCCATCTTTCGAGAGCGATGGCGCAGCCAGGCCTCTCTTTCACTCCCCATGGTCCGTCCTCCAGCAACGCGGCGTCAAAGTCCGCGGATCCGACGTAAGTTCCTCTTCACGCGCGCATTGGCGCAGGCTAGCAAGAACTCGTTTTTCAGCAGATAGCTTAACGCGCTCGGCTTGCGTGGTTCCCCCATCTTGCTGGGTTGGCGTCGGAATTCGCGATAGTTTCGGTTCGTTCGATGCGCGAACAGTTTGGCGCAATGGGTTTTTTGTTACTTGAAAGCCCAGCTGAGTTGGGGTCTTGTAATGCTCAGGGCGTCTTGATTTCAACTTTTCATTCTTTAAAGTATGAGGTCGTGAGTTGTTGAGATAAGAGGTTGGAGAGCGCGTGATGTGTTTGATGTTATGCTCCATTCATTGGAGATGCGAATAGGGGTTCCTGGGTAGTTACGTATATGGCCTTGCTGTTATGTGATTATTGGATTATTCCTCTGTGGGTAAATTGTTCTTATTCTCAAGGATTTCTCTATGCTGGCTGCACTGTGGTCATTGGTCGAATTTCGTACTCCGAACATGCTTACTAACAAGATTAGTGAGTCGACGGTCTATTTAAATGGGTTCGTAGGTTTTGCGCAACAGGGTGAGTCCCCAGTTGATGAACTTGACATTTCAGGTGGCGAATTTTGAGATAGTTAGATTCGAGATGCGGCAGGATAAGTTTGGTGTGACTGTGAGAGATTCCTCCAAATAATTGGATAGGGATATCCAACAAACATCAAACAGCATACAGGGTAGCCAGTTTGATGAGTATCAGCTGTTTCATATTTGGACTTGATTGTTAAGTAGTAAATCAGGATTTGCGCATTGAGTGAGCATATCATGTTGTTCAGTTTGGTATTTTTCGTGCAGTAGTATCTTTATTCATTTCCAATCGCATCTTCAATATTGCAGGTAAGACCTGGCAATGTTGTTGAAAGAAAAGGTTGCATCATGATTGTATGGACTATTATAGCTTCACTTTTTGTTTAACTTCAACATACTGATGGACTTCACTCATCTCTGTACACTGATGTGTATTTCAGGTCGTCTCTACGAGGTTGGTTCAGTCTATTCATTTTAAATTTTGCCTGTTAAACATGTCTAAACACGATAACTTCTCTAATATTGTTAGATGCATTTGTTTAGGTTGTGAAAGCTGATCATAACCAACAGGGCCGAGGATCTGCCATGATACAGGTTTTATAACAAATGTCCATGTTTCTGCAACATGCTTTCACAATTTATTTTGGAATATTGTGATGTTTTTCTGGCATCAATTGTTTTACAGTTAGGGTGTGTATGTTTCCCATAGAATCTACAATTTGGAAAATACTTTTCTAATATTGATCACTTGTTTTTCTTATAAAAATTAAGGAATAATATTTTCAGCATCAACAAAAATGTTTAACCATAAATTTGTTGTTTATAATGAAAGTTTTTTCCTTTGACTAGTATTTCTAAACGATATAGAAAATTGTTTTTAGGAAAATATATTAACAAATCATTACTTTTTTATGAAACAAACACACGGTTTACATTTGGCCTATGATCTTCCATGGCTATCTCAATCCCTTATGATTTAATTTGTCTTAGTCAACTCATTATTTTATTTCATCTAAGTTTGGTCCAAAATTCTTACCCTGGCTTCTAATATGACATTCTGAGGCATGTTATGTTTACAACATCTTTTCTCTACAACAGAATTTCCAAAGTGAAGTACATGTCTCCTCTTCGTCTAATTTGGAGTGATTTAAAAAATAGCATGTGATTTTTGAATGTCATAAGCTAGAGAAAAGGAGTATGCAAAGTATTCTAGCCTTACCCATGGATCGAATTTGCTCATTTTATGCCACGGGCTTTGAGTGGGATTGGAACTAGGCTCTGAGCCAAATTGAGGAAAAAATACAACTTCAGGAGGTTGACTGTGACCTTTTAAATAGTAGAGGTTGACTGAGGCACTCCTAAAAGTATAAAGGGCAATACTTGATTTTCTCAGTTGCTTATTAAGGTTGGTCTACAAGAGGCAAAAATAACTGTTAGTGAAATGTTTGAGATTTTGTTCTCAGAATTTTATCCCAAATTAGTCCAAGAATGTTTTGACATTAATTACATGGGGTACGTGGAACGTTTGATCAAGTGGCATAGAACCGTACAGGTCAGATTGATGTTATCTGATGCTTGCTAGTGATGCGGGACCATTCGGTTATTGATTTTGCAATCTTAAAATCCTGATGTTCATTTGAAGTTGCTTAAGTGAATGAACAAACACTTGTGTATCTTGAGTGGATTTTGGCGGGGAAGGAGAAATTAGCGCATCTACATCTTTTCACCATTGAGCTAGGACAGATCTAGGTTGCAACGAAGAACTTCATCCTCACACGGCCACTGATCATCACCTGGAAGAGGACTTGTACTGGATTAATTTGTTTTGCAACAAAAAGTTGACATTATTTGACGTGTCTGTGCCAAAAGTGGTGCTGTCACTTGGTGCAAGTTGATTACCCAAAGGGAAAATTAGACAAGGATTATTATAGCTAGCTTCAACATGGAGAACTTTTAGGTGGGTGTATGTTCATGGATTTAACTTTAAAGGAGACTCTGTCTTTTTTCCTGATGTTTATTTTAAAACCTTATTTCCCTTTTTGTCTGGTGCCCAAGGCTTTCTACTTTTCAATCTTAAACTCTTTATGGTAGGTATTATGCTGATCAACCAATGTTGTAATAATCATTGCTGTTTCCGCAATATCTTTGACTGCTTGAATGAAAGTTATGTACTCTTTTCTGTTGCTCCTATGAAGATTCTGAATGCCTGGTCGCAGTATAATGTCTTTATGTTCATTCTCTACTGGTCACTTTATGTTAATTTCTTCTTTGTTGCTTTTGAGTTTGCACTAAATTGATTGCTTGTCATAGGTGGAGCTCCGTGATGTTGAGAGTGGAAATAAAACGAATGCACGGTTTAATACAGATGAATCTATTGAAAGTACGCATCCATCTTCCCCTTCCTTTCATGCAAATATTAGCCTAACTTAGAGAGATTAGAGAAGTTTATAACATACAAATGTTTGGGTTTTGATGTGGAACTGTCCTCCTCTGACATAGTCAGATCCAGTCGACCATTGCCATATTAAAATTAGAGCAGGCACTTCTTTCTACCTTTTCTGAATTATAATTTAGTCAATAGTAGAGACCCTTTGTAAATTTTTTTTCCTGTTTATTAGTTTAGAAAGCTTAAATTAATATTGTAATTTATTATTTTTTTTGGTCGAAATTGTAATTAAGTTTAGTCACATCGATTTGTTTTCTAGCTTCAGGTTTGTGGTTTCTGGAGTCTTGAGTGAATTTGGTAGTGCTTTAATAAGGGTGTTCTACTTTAGAAGTTGTGATTAAGAAGCGACCTGTGGATGCTTTTGCAGCTTATACTTACTACTCTTCTTCATATATGAAAGTTTCTTCAGACCTCAGTGGTTTTAAATCTTAAAAGCCTTTAATAAAAATTTTGTTTTTAGTATTGGACAAACAAATTTAGTCTTGCAAAGTTATATTGTGTGTTCTATTGAACTCCTAATAGATAAGCACCTCACAGCATTACTTGTCAAACACTTTATTAAGCACCTTCAGTGCAGCATTTTTAGGATTTTTCTAACAAAATGCCCTTTACACTAGAGCTACCTTACGAGTATACAACCCTGTAAAGCACAATAACTCCAACACTAAATGTCACGGCAAACCTAAGCAAGCTTTAAATCTACTTAATCACCTAACTTATTCGTCAGCCTTAACTCCGATCTTGCATTTGAAGATGGATTTTATCCCCTATAGGAAGATTCTTTTTAATAGTTAAATCATGAAACTAAATCTATTAGAGTATGCTGCCATCACATATGTCCTAGTTGGGCCGATCGCAAATCATTTGAGGCTTGCCTTGTCAGATCACTCCAAATAGAGAGTATGATCAATTATTAATCACCTAAGTCGTTCGTCAGCCTTAGCTCTGAACTTACATTTGAAGATGCATTTGGAACCCTGGAGTTGTTTCATTGTGGAACAGGTTGACCTATATGAGAATTCTTTTCCATAGTTAATCATGTGACTGAATCTCTTTAGAGTATTTTGCCATTGAAGAGTAGACAAGATCACCAAGATTAGTCCTAATTGGGCTGATAGCAAGCCGTTTTAGTCTTACCTTCTCAAAAAACTCCAATATACAAAAAGAGAAGAATGAACTCGTATTGTTCAATGCGTATTTAATAAAGTGAAGTAATTTTCTCTCTATCTTTCATCCGATCCAGAAGTATTTGTCGAGGAGAAGTCCTACACATGCATGTGCACGATGGCGGACGAAGTCGCCTTGGTAGAGTAAGCTACACCACCCCCCTCCTTTCTTTCTAGTAAAAGCTAGGTCTTCACCTTGTATATGCCACATGTAATTTCATTTATTATCAGCCCTCGGACATTTGAGCAAGTGGATGTGAAAAGGGATTTGTTTGGAAAAGCTGGTGTTTACCTGAAAGGTACGTAGAATATTACCTTCCGCGTTTGCTTTGAGAATATTGGAAGGAATTAAAGGAAAATGATAACATAGGGAATTTATTTCTTGCTTTCTCAATAAAGTTGGTGGGAAAGAGGAAAAATGGGAGGTAACCAATTCCTCATGGGCCTCAGCCTCCCAAAAATGGGAGGAAATGAGAGGGAAATTCCGCCAACTACCTTTTATGTTGTCTACACATGTGAATTGGTGGAGCCTCTTTAGTCCATTTTCTTACTTTATTTCCCTCCACTCTTTTCTATTTTAAATACACTCAAACAAGAAGAGGAAATTACGGTTTCTAATCACTTCTTCTTATTCCATGCTACTTAATCTATAATTAAGGTTGGCATGATATGTTTCACTGACAGAGGAAATGAAGGTCATGTTGCGGTTCTTTGACGATATACCGTTGTCAGGATCAGTTCCCAAGCGTGTGATATGCACTGTTGTGGATACTCCACCTCCATTGAAAGGGGTTTCAGCTACACCTGTGTATGTTTGGTTTAATTGTGCTTTCCTGTCCTTTTTATTCCTTGTTGTCATGTATATGTTATATGAACTATGTAACTTGTTTCAGTCTCGGACAAGATTTTTCTCATGCATATCCTGGAACAGCACTACTATATGCATGTATATGCTGCTAGCAGCTTTGAGATTGTTATCTTTTTATGTTGATTACAAAAAAGAAAAAACCCTGACTAGCTTCTATTTAAGAAAGACGACCAGTGGAAAAAAACAGTGCCATGAGTGTGTCAAGTACTGAGGGAAATAGAATGATTATGTTTAATTGTTACATCTAGATATGAAATCTGAGGAAAATTAACAAATCTTACTTTTCAACATCGATGTCTTCCAAGGTTCTCCTTTTTAATTATGCAGTTGTCAAATTTTAGGCCAGTGTTATTTTGATTGGGTTGTGCGGCTTGTGCCATGCATCTCACCGCAAGTTATAATCTTCTCCTTAGGAACATCCTATAAAATTACAGTCATGCTGTTGACTATTTATTTCTTTATTTCGTAATGGTGACTCTTGCTAGCTTTGTTAATGACACGTGGTAGTGCTGAATTGTCAATCTTTCTATCGCGAGAACTATAAAACAATATTGGCAAGTACCAACGTGACCAGCATGCTTCAAGTTTCTATAATTTCAACACTCGTCAGGTGATTGGTGACTAGGATTTTGTATGGTTTATGCTGATCTATTCTTTCAAGACTTTTTGGCGGCATATATTCTTTCCATTGTTGATTTTTTTCCCTGTTGATGATGGATCTGGCTGAGAAGAAAAAAGCTTTCATATGCAGGGAGAAAAGGGCTTTACTGGACAATGGTCTGACGGTGAAAGTGAGTAGGGATGACCTTCATCTTGTATTCTTTTCAATAAATGAGCTACAGAAGATGGTTTTATTTCTAATTTCCCGTAGTTTGTTCATGATGTTAAGTATTCTGTTTTGATGCTTTTAAATTGCTAAATATTCTATCCGATGTGCTAATTATTGCTTGCATTGCAACAAGTTTGTGTGAGTAGTAAATAGACTCAATGCACATGCACCTGGAAATTTTGACAAACTCTAGATAAGCAATTACCTGAACCGAACTATTACACAGCAGTGCCAAAAAAATAAAATACAGATTCTACAAAAGGAAGTTGATGCATACTCATTGGGGATGGCTTCATATATTCATCAAAGTAGTAAGTGCATGTCTAAACTTCAAAATAAATTTTTCTGGCATTTGAAAGAACAGGGAGCAACCAAAGCAGGGAAATGGGTGGCATGCTGCTGGTAAAAGGTGTCATTGGTTGCAAGTATCCTGTGATGCACATTGATCAAACCGAACATAGTCAGTTCTGTAGGCTTCCTGAATATTACCAAAGCCCTCATATTTCGTGAAACTGAGTTTTTCTGAGCTGTCCAGCATCAATTCTTGAGTTAGCCATCATCTGTTCAAGATGTTGTCCATTATCTTCCTGGGAATTTGTTTATGAACACTGCTGAGGTACTTTAAGAATGCAGAGACTGAGTGCTGTGTACTGGTACAATTTCGTGCACATTTACAGGTACCAGCTTTCATTGAAAGTGGTGAAGCTATACTTGTCAATACAGAGGACGACTCTTACATGAGCAGGTAAGTCTAGATATACGTTGTAATCTGAAACTTGAAATCAACTTTCACCACTTATGTTTTACTTGTATTAGAAGCTACCTCCTGGGTCAAATATATACAACCTCACAGTCGCTAGGAATGTTGACGGGTGCTCCGTTTACAGGGCAAAGGAATGATTGCAAGGTATTGGAGGTTATGTTCTTGGCTGTCTCCAAATAAGATTAAAGCAAACTCTTTTTGAGATTCTGAAAGTTAGAAGGCCGACGAATATGTTCTGAGAAATAGCTTCTCTATTGACACAGCAACGGTTCAGTGTCGATGACGCAGTCTTGTGGATTTAATTGTTTGTTGAATTAACGTGTCGTCATGAAGGTATCCAGTGTTATTCAAGTTTAGGAATGCTGCTTTTTTTTTATGAACTTATGCTTGAAACATTTGTCTGAAGAGCATGAAACACGATCTTTATGAGATCCAAATAGAGAAAAGGTGTGCTACTGCATTACATAAAGTGATCTTTACTGTTTGTTATTACTAGTATTTAACACTCAGTGCTTTGAGTGGTTAGCTCCTACTCCTACTCCTTCTTTTCCTTCACTGTCGTAGTAAAGCGTACTCACTCTAACGGCGTACCTTTTCATAATGGGTAAGCGAGGAAATGGGAACAGCAGTTTAAGTCATTAGGTGTAGGCACTTTCCAGGATTTCCCGAGGATCTAAAACTCAAATCCCTTCTGAGGGCCAAATACCTCCGATCTCTACCGTAGGTGCCAAAGAAGAATGAGAAGAAGCCCGAAAAAAAGCAAAAGGGAATTAGTCCGAAAAAAAGCAGAAAGGAACACAACCTCCGATACAATGGATCGAATAGAACCATTTTGAGGTCCTAGTTAACTAGATATTCTTCCTTTTCTAGTAAATTGCAATCTGCATGGTCACATTCACGAATGTAGTTTTTTTTACTTATCATTAGTGTTTGAAATTTAAGATCATTAGTAACGTTAATTATATGAGATGTGATAAAAAAAAAAAGAGAGAGAGAAGGAAATATCTATTGAATGATAATATTTACAACTCAGAAAAAAATTTGCAGCAGATTTACAGTTAACGGGAAGAAAATAAGCCTTATTAGTAAATTCTATATGCGGGTCAAATAATATTTTTAGTGTAGATAATTGTTATGTTTTTAGTGTAGATAATTGTTAGGTCCACCGCCCGCGCGTCAGTGTAGCAAAGTTTTTACACGCGTACCGTTGGATATTTGACATTGTGTACTTGGAAATAATAATACAATCGAATTCTTACACATATCAATATCCAACAGTAAATGTGTAAACCAATTTTTACATCGGTAATTAACCTAATAAACATCCTTTCGGTATGGGTAATATTCACCTCCGTAAAATGCAAGAAAATTAACGATATAATAAATGCGCCCAATTTATTTACATTTTAACTTCAATTTCTTCTCCACAAAAGTTCCAAATCTATTGCAATCCTCAATTCTAAAGGAAAAAAAAAGGGAGCATGTTAGTTTTCCTTCTCTTGTCCCCAGTCAGTGATTTGATATTCCGTTTATCGTCGAGTGCTACTTCGATGAGCATTATAGTAAAACCAGATTTACTTTCTTGCTAGCCAGCGACAAATCAGATTTGAAATATCAAAGCAATCACTCTTTTGGGACCTGTTGCAGCATGTGAAGTTTCAAAAGTGAAGCCGCATTGTGCTCCTGCTCAACGTATATAGCTGACTCTCGATGGCAACAACCAACAATACTCACTGGCCATCTTAACTGGTCATTCCTCGAAGCTAACCAACGGATCAGTATTTCTTTGACAACTCCACTTATTATTCTAGCCTGATGTTTTCGTTTCCTGGAAGAAAGAACACCACGTGAAGATTCCATGAAGATCGATCGCGAAAGCATAGGTTCCTCAGAAGACCTGTCATTTAAAAAATGTCACGTTGAAGCTTCAAACAGTACGGAAAAGCATTACCTTATAGAATGCACCAAGACCCTCCTCCTTGAGCATGTTTCTAGTCACCTGAGCAGCTGATCCCTGACCCAATTGTATCCTCACCTACACTCCACGACGCAATGAACCGTCAAAGTCTCCCATTTCTCTCTCTTCTTGGTTGTGAAGATGGCCCTGCGCGCGAGAGAGAGAGAGAGATGAATGGCAACTTTCAAATATGAAACAGAATCCCACGCAAGCAAAAACGCTTTCCTTCGGCTCGTGGGTGTGCATCGAAGGAATCTCTCGCTGCCGTCACCCTTGTTAATATGCAGAGAGTTATGGACAAAATAATATTCACGCACTTCCTTTTTGAAGTAAGTACAAATGATCCGTTCGAGATTTTCCGAGAACCAACTTAATAAATATCCTTCATTTCAAATTTCCTCAAACTCGGGATTATCTCGATATTTTCTCATCAAACTAGTCCACAAATAGTTGTTACTTAGCTCTTTTTGGTGAAAAACCTTGTGGTAATGTGGACACCATAGTTCTAAGGCCACTACAATCTTTTTCACTTGAATGGATGATTCTTTAGTAGTTTTCTTTCAGCTTCTCTATCTCCATCCACAGTACAAGTTACTCACAAATGAGAAACTTTTTTTTTATTTCTGATAAGAAAAAGTTTATAAGGTGGGGAGGTTACCCCATGCCAACGCCAGAATATACAGGCCTAAAGGTCATATTACAAATCACATATCAAAAGAGATTGCGGACATGATGCGAATCATCAATCGTTTCCAACTGAGTGATTGGTTCCAGAGTGGGTAGGTTCCAGACCTAAAATTTGGAACCTACCATGTTAGAACCAGTTTCCAAGTTTTGGACTTTGGAACCTAGCTTCTTTTTTTTTTTTCCGATTTGGTTTTAGGGTCTACCCAAGAACCGGTTTCTTATTTTTTAGCAAAAATCTACGAGGAACTAATAACAGTTTCAGCAAAATAGTACGAGGAACAAAATGGCTCAATGTTAAATATTGATACAAAACAAGCAGAAATATAAAGAAACAAGGAAGTAGAGTTCATTTATGAAAGATAAATTATTTTCTTCCAACTTCATAAATAGGTTCCAACCGTCATTTCTCGAGCGGGTGGGTTCAGAACCCAAAACCTGGAGCCTCCTTGCACAGTACTAGTGTGGACCTATTTTCTCTGAAACCAAGAATCGAACCTGTTTCCATGACCAGTTCGGTCTGGTTCCAAGGTAGAATTTGACCTATTGCACAGCCCTAGTTGTTGTGGCTATGAACTTGAACTGCTTGATTGTATGGGAAAGACTACGCACTTCCTCTTTTATCAACTCCCGCAAAGTGACTCTAACAGAAATTTTAATTGTTCATCTACATAGTAGATAATCTTAAGCTCCGTTTGTTTTGCGAAAAATGAATGATTTGAAAAATATTTTCCTAAAATTGATTATTTATATCGTTTGAGATAATTAGTCAATGAAAATATTTTCATTATCGACGATGAGTTTAAATATTTTTGTGGATAATAAAAATATTTATCGTTCATTCATTTTCATAAGCGATACAAGATATCATGTTTTTGAAAAATGGGAACCTTAATCTCCTCTTGCACACGCCTAGCCCATTAAAATTTAGCCCCTGCCTTGCCTCCCCTCCCCCTCCGACCACCATCATCATCACCGGGCCCAAGCTGGGAAGTGTCTCCTCAAGCAACCACCGCGATCGCCTCTCTTCCCCTCTCCGGCTAGTCATGTACGCCGAGCTCGCATCGACTCCATCGCCCCCCCGTGACGAATATAGCACCCAGATTTCGCAATTTGTCAATTGCAAGAGTCAAATTTCAAACTCATCGAAGGGAACGGTAACTCTCTACTATAGAAGCATAAAATGATCCGCTCGGCCACATCGCGCTCAGTCAAAACCCAAGGGGTCGTCCAGTTTTCTGCTTTTTATTATGATCGGGCTCCTTTGGAGTCATCAGAGATATTGGGGGAGTGCAATTGAATTCTCCACTCAAACTGCATGAAAATCAATACTTTGTCCACCAGATCCCCTTGCCAAGCCTATAGACATGCATCAGGATTCACATCTGCTAACCCACACATTACTGTTATTAGGTGTTCTTACACGAATCGAGATGGTGAGTATGAGACAGACGCGGCCTGACGGCAAACGGTAAAGCCGATGAGTTCGGAACGAGACAGCAGATTAGATCCCCAAGCGCTCAAACCGATCTACAGTGGGCACTTAGGGTGCATCCATATTTGCGTTTCGGGTGTATCCATCCATCTGTCTACACAAAAACATAGTTAAAGTTTGAAGCTTGAAAGAATTTTGATGGAAGCAATGCAGCAGAGGACCTCAGATCTTTCCAGACAGGTCTTCCATGCAATTTACTCATGACTGCGAAATTCCACAAAGCCCTACTGCTTAGAGCATTGGCAACAAAAATGGACAATTGCCAGAAAATTATAGTGGAACTCCACATTGTATACCAAAACTCAAAAACCTTCAGAATATAATTTAATTATTCACAAAATTTCAAGAAGCGACACCAGCCCCCACCAGCCCAGTGTTCAAATACAAGGTGCAGACCCAGTGAAAGAATTACAATGCATGATTTCCGTTGATACATTATGCCAGCAAGTATGAGCCGAAACAAAAACGGACGACACATAAACAAGATGGGACCAAAACTGCCACAAGAATTGCCTGCCAGACAATCCTCAAACCGCATGCACCAAAGGGATGTTGATCCTTTTCATGGCATAGTATGGGACTCAAAACTTAAGTATAGACTTAATGCTTGCACTATACACATGCTACAGAAAAAAGTTCACTTGTAGAGGTGACTCCACACTCATCACGCAGGAATGCTCTGAAGCATATCATGCAATGGTGTTGGTTGTTTGTTTGTAAAACAAACAAAATAGTCATTTTCTTTGTCACATAGAAAGTTTTGAGAAAGTGGCCACTTTATAACTGGAATATCTTGCTCTTTAGAGTGAAGACAATGGGGTGCTAGTCCACACAATACCTCGGGTGCGCGATTATTAGGCGCACTTAGCATTAATCCCTTTATATTTTTATTTTATTTCGTAAGATTATCTTATTAATTTTTATTATTTGAAAGGTTGTTTTTTTGTTTATTAAGTAATTTTCGAAATTATAAAATTCGGAATTATATATTTATTTATTTATTTATTTTATTCCGAATTTTACATGTGTCTTCCAAGAAACTTTTGGAGATTATATGTTTTCAATCTTTCGAAGCATCATGCAATGGCAATCATTTATGGAAAAGAATGGGTGACAAATGCATGTATTCGACCCACCGACTGGACAGCAATCCTTGAGAAGAGCAACTTGTCAACCTCATTTTGCCGGTTCTACGAAGAGAGGATTGATTGCAACGCAAGCTGTTGTTGGGGCTGCAAAGATGACCAGGTAGAGGCCATAGCAGATGGTGGCAAAGTTTGCTGTAGTTGCCTTGACAGACTGATCATCGGGTTTGCAGTTTGTTCAGTAGCTAGATCCTTGCCGCACAAAACCTAACGAAAAGATGCCGCATAATGGACTATCGCAAAAAGAATGAAAAGGTATCAGCAAAGTGCATAAAATTGACGAGACAGAGTCGGCATCTTCAAGTGTCAAAACACGAGACAAAAGAAGCAAAAAGTAACCTCTTGTCAGGTCATGGTGGTCCTGTCTCTACAACTCTCTTCTTGTTGTTTCACAATTCCTGCTCTCCTTCACTCCAATTATCCCGACATTTGTTCCCAAAACGTAGGCTCGGATCGTTGTTTTGCTCGTAGATGAGGAAGCCTGGGCAACGGCTGCCCAGGCGAGGCCGCTCTTGAGGTGGGCGACGGCAACCCTCACCTAGGAGAGGCCAACTCGTCATCATCCATGGCCGGTTGCCGGTCACCGGCAAAAGGAGGAAGAATAAAGGAAAATAAAATAATTGAAAAAAATAAATAAAAAAAAACATTAAAAAATTAATAAAAAGGAGGAAGACCATTTTCCGCTAAAACCACACTAACCCCGCTCTAAGCCTTTTTCTATTATGACCACGTCAAGCCCAAACTTTATCCTCGTGCTAAAACCCCCTTTTTTTCATTTTGGTCAAAATAAGCCCATTATTAGTTTCGTTTATTCATCTTTTTTTAATTTCCAAGTTTTTTTCTCCTCCCATCTTTTTTTAATTTCCAAGTTTTTTTCTCCTCCCATCGTCTTGTCCCTATCGTCTTCCTCCGGACAAACCGCGAACTCGCAAAACCACAATCAGAGATCATCGCACCAGAACATCCGGATGTCGAACGAATATATACTTCGTTCGCAATCGATCGCCTGTGTTTATCACAGGGCCTGCGCCATCAACTATCAACTTCCGGGCGCTAGCCCCCCTTGCTGTGACTTACCGAGATAGGTGGGGAGCTGAGGATACGAATAAAACCACTCCGGCCATGCTCTCACCGGGCAGTAACCCTCATTTATCGGCGTTGGAACGTAAAAACACAAAAACAACGAGACCCCAGAGCTCAGAAACAGATTTGTCTATTTGTCTATTGAGGAACCACAAGAACTCGTTACTTAAATGACTTGAAAGCCAGTTAGGATCGCTTAATCTGAGTCGACGTATTTTCGGGTTGTGCAAAAGACGAAGCTAGAATCCTCTCTGAGATCTGAAAGACGATTCATCGAACAGGTGGTGATCATCTCAAATAACAACCCTATTGCAGTGTCAAGGCGGCATCTCACCATGATCGTCTCCCAGGCGAGTATCAACACAGGTTTTGAACTCAGTATATACTTGCGAAATAGCCGAAACGAGGTATTCTCATAACTACTTTTTCAAAGTAATGCAGAACCGGTAGTAAAATCGGCGTTAATTTGGCTCGGGCATTCTATCGAACACGTGGTGTTCGGTCTGAAACAAGTATGTAGAGCAATGTACGAAACTCAATCCGTTCTATAACTGATCTCGGCTATGACAGAACTCAATCAAATCACGGACCAATTCATATTTCAAGGACTATTTTCATGTCACTCGGGATTTTTGGATATAACTCGTGAAAACAGAACAAGGTAAAATTTCTCAAGTTGATTTCGCTACTCCGTAAAATCACGGGCTACTTAAGAGAAGGTGCCACTACAAGATTGCAAATAGGAAACAGAAAAATGGACGCAGCTCGGGCAATACTAATAGCAATTTATTTCCTCGTGCGAGTTTGCATTAACTGAATCGCATGCCAGCCCTAGATCAAAATAGATATTACCTGTAATAGTGCACATGCAGATAAACTATTGGGACAAGTGGGGGAGCTAGAGAAGACTTGGATGATAGCAGCATGAGATGCTTACTATAGGGACAGGGGCAGAAGCTGTCGAGCAAACCCAGCTATATCGCAAGAAACCAAGCTTCTTGATTCCAGATATTCCACAACCAGACCACAAGTGCAGGTTCATATTCTCCCAGAAAACTAGGTGAAGAGATTCATGCTATGGGGCCACCATTGTGATGCACAGAAAGCCTGAGGGAAATGTAGATTGTCTAGCATGATCAGTTCAACTCCGTGTCGAGCACTCGACCGTGGATTTACTTGGCTAGCTATTCGGGTTGGCTGGACTTCATAGTGCATTACGGAAATCAGAAATTCATAATCGCTGGACAGATTCACAAGCCCTAGATACATCGATTTATCGAGCCTCGATTACTTGATCAAAACATAGAACAGCATTTCAGCACAGAACTAATCCAATCACCCATGTCAAACCCATAATGGAATTCCAAACCGCAAGGCCGATTTCAAGTAAACCGAAATGAAATACGTGCGACAAAATGCGTAACTTCGACTTGAAAGAACAAAGAGGTTCGCGGGTATAACCAAATACCTTTCCTCCAGTAAGTTCAGCTCAGGAAAATCTAAAACCCACCACGTTCTCTTTTTGGGAAGCGAGATGAAGAAGACTCCAGACGGTTAGCTCTCAAAACATCCCTACACAATCACCTAAGCAGGAGGCACTTCAGTACCATCCCCGAGCGAAGAAACTCGATCTCGATCTGCCAACAACGTCTGTCCGACAGAACAGATCCAGATGACGATAAAATCCACGCCCTCAATCGGTTCATTAACAGCTCTCTCCAAAAACTGTTGCGCCTCGTCCTCCAATCCCAAATATCTCAGATGATTCCATATCCGCACCCCTAACACCCATCTCACGAAGCCATTCCTATCTTCAGAAAGAGTGTCCAAAAAAGTCACCGACGCAGTCCTCACCAGCCCTCTCTCCCAGGCCCTCACCCATTCCAGCGTAAGGCGACTCAAAAAAGGTTCCACCGTGGCTTCAGAAAACCTAGTCGTGTCGATAGAGAACGCGGCCATGTATTGGACGATGCCCTCGTTCAGCTGTCGCATGGCGTCCCTGCATTCCGAAGAAAAGAAGAAGAAGAAGACGTCGTACGTCGAAAAGGCACCTTGTGGATCAGGGAAAAAAGAAGGAAAATATACGTGAGAAGAGGCTGGATGGCCGTACGTGAACATGGAGTGCTCGTATGCGAACAGAGACCAAAAATACATGACGGCTGCGTCTTCTTCGACGTTGTAGGTATGCCCTCCACGAAGAACCCTCGGAACTGGCGGGCGATTTTGGAGAAAAGGACTATCGGCATCCTCCCTAAACAGTCTCTGGGCTAGATTGAAGCCCGCTGGTGGTGGTGGGGGTGGGGGTGGCGGAGTCGGAGTCGGAGGACGATCCGTTCCACCAAAACGAAAGGTGAAAGAGAAGGAGAAGGAGAGCGAGAGAGCTGGGCCCGGCGGTGGCCGAGGAGGGCCTGGCGGTGGCGGAGGAGGTGGCGGAGGAGGTTCTTCCTCCATCTCAGTCAGAGGGAGGGAGGGAGAGGAGCTGGGTTTGGGTTTGGAGGAAAGGAAAGGGTGCTGCATTGCATTGCTTATAAAGAAGAATCAACGAGATTGAAACATAAAAAAGACAAAAAAAACAATAATAATAATAATAATAATAATAAAAGAAATAAAAGAGAAATAAAAAAAAAAGAGGATGTCGTTCTGTTTTTGGTTACTCTCGTTTTTTCTGCCAAACAATACAGTCTATACGATATAGAGAGCAATCATTGTGCTTGGGGTTGCAATGCGCTAGGAGTCTACCAACAAAAGGTGCTCTCTCATTTATTCTCCGCCGGTTGATGGAATTCTCGCCTTACGCGTGTGTCGTCTACCAAGAAGAAGAAAAAAAAAACTAGCTACGAAATTAATATTAATAATCCCATGCATCACTCGTACGTAGGCCTAATCTTTCCCTCGAGAAAAAGACTCCTCGTCGAAATTAGATACTTTGAAATTTATATCTAGCGTTCTTATTATTCCCCTGCTTATCAATTTCCCACACGGTATGAGAATACATAATTTGTTTCGTACTCAACTTAATAAAGTGGGTGCACCGTAAAAATCGTGTTTACAATTTCGACCAAAATATCCGATATTATCTTCAAATTTAATCGTGCGATTTAAATCGATTCATTTAATTTTGGGTGGTTAAATGCACGATAAGGCATTCATGCACGTGCGTATTGCATGATATATGAACTACACGTTGGTAACTCGGTATTGTACTCGGCGTATGCCGATATAATGATGGGTTTTAGCTTTGAGGATACATGGGACCGGCGATCGTCCGGTTTTGTTGGTCTTCTTTGTTTTCTTTGAGGTGTCGTTGGCTCCCGATGATTCTCGCTTCTGTAATTCCGGTTATCCTCGGCCTGATCGTGCCCGTTTTCGATCTCGGTGTTCATAAAGCCATCGAAGGTGCCGTCGATCGCGATGTCTCCGTCGGGTAATTGTAAATAGTCTATGTCCACGGAGTTGTATCAATTGATGTATGTCTATCCGATGTCTATATGATCTGTGCTTCTTCTGTTTTTTTTTTTGCTGATAGTGATAGATGATTCTTTACTCAAATGACGTGTCTTTTCAATCTCCTGATAAGAACGCGTCCTCTATTGCCGATTTCTTTCTGGTCAGCAAGTGCATTTTTCTTTGTCTCGTGGGTGGACACCCATGACATAGACTAATCAACCGGTATTGGCTAAATTGATCGACGCGAACTCATTGAGAATCCTTTTGAGGTTGGGATTGGATCGATGAAGGAAGAATTATTAATAGATAAAGTATTCATTCGCAGTATTATGATTGCAATTCTCAATACACTGACCCCTCTCGTCATACGCACAATTTATGCTTTGAGAATTGAATATTTCCTCATTCAGTATGCCTGGGGCACTCGTTAACAAGATCTAGTGTCTTCGTATTAGCAGTATGCCCACCGGGCTTGATGAGGAAATGTTTTCGTTTCCGATATAATTGTCATACAAGAAAAAACGGTGCATTGGATATGACGGATATTCTTTATCAAAATAGTTAGGAAGTGTCCTGAAAACGGTTATTAATACAATCCTTGGTAATAACAACATCTTTCCCTCTTTAAACGAACAATTAATCATTTTAAAAACTACCAAAGAATGGCACTTTCCTCACTTTCTGGATCTTTTGACCTAAAATTGTCTATGGGTTCCCTTCATACAGTTAGCGGCCAATGCTTCAGGTTGACTCCACCCACCAACATAAGGGTCCAATTAGACAAAAGGGCGTATTGTCCGCAAGTCTCTATCTATCGAACAAATTGTTATGTCTTGGTTCAACGCATAAATTAAAAAGTTGCATGAAGTTCAACCAAAAAAAAGAATCATTACTAGGATACCATCAGCAATAAATTTTACGGGTCTGCTTCTTGAACTTATGCCGCATAATTTTGATTTTCCCTCTTTATTGTTGGTTTTGAAAAATGATAATATATACGCGCGCACGATTTTCTTTTGTATAGTTAATGTATTTCAAAGGATTTCTAGTGTTTTATCGATTTCTTCCATGAAAATTACCAAAAAAGTCAATTATGCCAATCGAGTCCTAAATATTTTCATGTTTTGCCAATTGAATCAATCTAGTCAATTTTGGCATGAAATTGTGGACGTGGAGGCCGACCGTCCTACTTGGCATGACTGACGATAACGTAGATTTTTTATAATAATATTTTTATAGTTTTTTTAAATTTTTTCATTTTTTTTTACTTCTCTTTTGCTTCTTCTTTTTTTTTTTTTTATACAGTGGCTAAGGAGGGTTGCTAGACCCTCGCTTGCCGCTGGCGAGAGCCACAACGCATTCGTCGGCTGTTGGCGAGGGCTGCGATGCCCTCACCGACCGCAGGTGAGGGTTGCCGCGGCTCAAGGCTATCCTCGCCCACGGTAGGCTAGGCCATGGCGACACCAGCCTTACCTAGATCTAAGCAAGGCCATCGCGGCCGCCCTTGCCCAAATCTAGGCTAGGGCGTCGCGGGCCTCGCTGGCCACAATTAAAAAAAAAAAGGAAGAAGGAAAACAGAATAAAAGAAATTTAAAAAAATTTAAAAAGTTATTCGCGTCAGCGCTAGTTGCACCACATAAGATGGCTGGCGTCCAAAATGGTCGGATGGACTGAATTAGTAAAATATGGAAAGGTTTAAAACTTAATTGGCACAATTGAAATATTTATAACTAAATTAGCATAAGTGCAATAGATTTAAGACTTTTTTGGTTATTCTCCCGATTCCCTCCCCCGCCTATTTATTTTCTTTCCCTCATTGGTTTTCAAATAAAGCACAAAGTTGGAAGATCGATGTCTAAAGTGTGTGAAATCATGAGAAAGAAAAATAATTAATTCGTTTTGGAGAGAATGTGGAGTACTAGTACATCATTCGCTCAAGACAACGGTTGCCATCACCTTTCTATTCTATTCCTCCAAGTATGGTATGCAGTTATTTTCCAGTTCTCTTAGGATTTGACCTGCAAAGGGACTGTTTAGTCACGTCGCAACCGATATTGCAGACATTACACTGTGTTCTCCCCATTGTTTGGGAAAACCGAGATTCCTCGAGGTATGTTAATTTTTCATCAGGAATTGGATAACCGGGTGAAAATGAATGCCGAGCGATGAATGGTGAACGATGGTCGCGTCGGATGGTTTTACATCGACCTAAGTTTCGAACTCAATCCATAGGCATTTCTCTATCGGCGCAACCCAATTTAAATTCATTGTTTGACAGAAAGAATCAATCACAATTTCATTGTGAAGTATATGGACTCGACGGTGTTTGAAAAAAGAATAGAGTACATTTCTGAAAAATTACAGTGCATGGTGGCGTGCGGTGGAGAAAAAAAATTTAGTGTTGAAACTTTATATTTGGGTTTGATCGATGAATTTTACATTACGTGCACCGCCGGAGTAAGAAGTTTTTAACATATTAGGTTAGATTTCAAGGTTAAAAGGTCCGTCATTTAAATTTGTTTTCCAAAATAAATCTAATCGTCATACATTTTTCTTGTATTACCATTTAAACAAATTTCCTCATCCTGTGACCCTCTAAATTCATCTTCTAGAATGCCTCAAGTCGAAATTTAAAATTTTTTAAGTTTGTTTGCACAAGTTCGAGTATTTGGTTTTTGCTAGGTGACAATATATGTTTACGAAAAATAATGGAGTCTATTACAGTCCATATGAAGAAAGTAGACGGATAATTAAGTTTAAATACCACCCAGTGAACGCGTGTAAATACATATAGATCAATGAGTTAGTGAAGTCCATAGTATTTAACGCGAGGCTAATTGGTGGAGTCCATAACATTTCTTAAAGTTTTATAGCATTTTTCCCATCATACAATGTCGTTCAATTTGTTTACGATTAACTTTGGAAAAGCCAATTATCAACGACGGATAATAATTACATTGATATGGTTCGGTACTCGAGCTCGACTTGGCTCAAACATTCAAGGATCGAAGCTAGACTTTAATAAGTACTCAACAAGCTCGAGCTTGACTCGAATTGATTACTCAAGGCTCCATACTTAAATAAGTTTTCAACAAGTTCGAGCTTAATATGGCTCAACATAATTTGCTAATGAATTTTACTTGAAACTCCAATTAAAGTCAAATTTGAGCTCGAATTTTGGAAATACAATATAGTCGAAAAAAATAATACGACAAAATTGATGTTTATTTATCGTCTCTAATGAGCAACAAAAAACATAAAAACTCTTTTTTGGGCCCAAATTGTGCTTGTATTCACTAACTGAGATTTGCTATACGCACGCGCACACATATATATTATTTTTGTTGGGGGCAAGATGATACTTATTAATTTGATACTGTCGCAACCCTCACGAAGCAATCCTAGGTCGTCGAATATATATATATCTTTATAAGAATGAACGTTTCATAATCTAAGGACCTGAGCCCGAGAATCGAAGACCCGCGCACAGCCTTTGTGAACCCAGGCCTGAGTGCCGGTGACCAAAGCTCGAGTGTTAGTGACCCGAGCACAATCTTTATGGACCCGAGCTATGGTGCCGGGGCATCAGGCACGGGTACCAGGGCTTCGGGCCCGGGCACTCGAGTCCCCAACCGGCCTCGATGCACCCGGGTCCAAGCGCCAGAGACCTGGTCCTGAACGCCGGGGACCCGTCAATCAGTGATGGGGATTCTGTGTCCAAGCGTAGGGTTTCAGGCTCAAGTGTCGATATCCAGTCATATTTTAAAAAATGTTTTACGATTTTTCGAAGAAGAAAACATTTTCCTTGAAAATAAAAATAGGTTTTCCGTTAACTATGAAGATATTTTCCGTTGACTCATTTTTTTAAGCGAACCAAACGCCGAAAAATGAGTAAAATGTTTTCCGGATAATATTTTTCGCAAAGTAAATGGAGCCTAACTGATTATATGTTGAGATGGGGATTTCAAGCTGCCGGACTGACGTCAAATGGCCCCGAGGATGTAATCAGTGCCCGAATTGGCCTTCGAACTAAGGAAGCACATGCTGCTAAGTGGAGCTTGATATGTGACTTGCCGCTTGTGCAAGGAAACACACGCCAGTTGGAGATGGCTTCGAGCGGTCCACTCACAATTGGGTTCTCCGCTTCCTTCAGTCTTGCTCAACTTTTAAGAAATGCGTTTCCATAATAATATTTGTAAAAAAAAAAATTACCAGTCTGATCCTAGTTGTTCGACTCCCACTCGGAATCAGGAACTACTCAGAATCGGCTGGTTCGGTCCAAATCCAGTGCTCATCCCTACCTCCATGTAGCTAATTTAGGTTAGGGCTAACTATACACGATACACAGCCAAAAGCATTCAAAAGGCATCGTGTAAGGGTGGGTAGCATGCGCCCACAGAAAATTAAGTGTCAATATCCATGCTTCTACATTATAAATATTTCATGTCTACAGCTTGTTTATTTCTTTCTAGTATTATGTTATGCAGGAGCCCTACATCCGATAATTTCTAGGAAGCCCGTGAGAATCGAATTGAATAAAAAAGCATACCCAAGAAAAGCTTATAAAAAGACACATGATCCCATGAAATTGAAAGGGGGACGAAATGGACTATCGCAAAAAGAATGAAAAGGTATCAGCAAAGTGCATAAAATTGACGAGGCAGAGTCGGCATCTTCAAGTGTCAAAAAAGGGACAAAACAAGCAAAAAGCAACCTCTTGTCAGGTCATGGTCGTCCTGTCTCTAAAACTCTCTTCTTTTTGTTTCTTTCGGACCAATCTCAGATTTATCACTTATGGATGCCTAGAAACAAGAAGATTCTTGGAGATAAACTATTTATTTCGAGTAATGCCATATTCCCTGAGATTCATTTGGATATTTTGTATAGATTTCATTCCCGAATTGTGTTGATGTTCACTTGATATAGAACGAATGGTATCCATTAATTGGTGTAAACATATAGTCATTCAGGAATTTTTTTTTTATGACACTTAACAAAAACCAATTACTCGAACTTAAGCACAGAACTTTAAAAATTGAAATTTCAAAAGAAAGAAGAAAGCGTTTCACAACTCGAAGCATTCTAGGAGATGAATTTAGAGGGTTATAGGATTAGCAAATTTGTTTAATTGGTAATGGAAAGACAAATGTATAACTATCGGATTTATTTTGGAAAACAAATTTAAATGACGAACTTTTAACATTGAGATTCAACCCGGTACGATAGGTGACATAAATCCTTAGATTATACCCAAATGTAAGGTTTCAAACTTAAAACGTTTTTCGACAAGTTTCATGAAAAGCATGATGAATTAAGATGGTATGTCGTTGAGTGAGGGACAAGGTCGAAATTAAAATTTAAGATGAATCTCTAACGCTTTAAATCATAATTTCTTACATCCCTGATACTTTTCAAATTCAAATGAAAATCTTCCCTATCTCTGACAAGCTAAACCATTCTTACTTATCGAAATGTCGGTTTGACAATCTTTAGTATCTTAATAAATCATAATTTATTTTCAGGCACGCAAATCCGATGCGCACAATTAGTTGCTATATAATTGAGGGACAGATCTTGTTTGGTATCTCTCTGCCATTGAATAATATAACAAACGAATTTTCGTCCAAGGATTTGCCTTCTTTAAATGTACTTGTTGACCAAAGGAATATACTATATCTTTGTATTTACCTGTTGAACTTCGTGCTCGTTCTTGTCTTTCCTCCGCTTGCTTCAATTCCCTCGCCGGAAAAGGTGCTTCTTTTTCTTTTGTTTTCTGGCCTTAGGGTTTCACTGTCGTTGTTTAAGCTTCAACCATTCCTATCATGGGAATTTGTTTCCTTTTTTGCCGTTGATTCTCGCCCTACCGTCAAAGGGAACGCGTGAAGCTTATTCAGTTTACACTCCGAACAAACACGCGATAGGTTGCGGAACTCATGGACGTGAGGCCTCTGGTTCGAAAAGCTCAATGCATGCACTTAAGTGAAGGGCAAGATGTTCGCTGCTCCACGCAGTTAGGTGATCTGCCCGATAAGATTCTTTGGCACATCCTCAGTTTTCTCCGGCTTAAAGATGTGGTGAGAACGAGCACGCTGTCGAAAAGGTGGGAGCACTTGTCCAAGAACAATCCTAGGCTCGATGCCTCGGAACTCGATTTCCCGGGGCAGACGCTTTTCGTGAACTTTGTTGACACAGCATTGTTGCTCCAGGACTTTCCCCTGAAAAGGTTTTCCATCTCCTGCCAAACTGATTTCGATAGATCTCACATCGATGCTTGGATTACAGCCGCGGTGAGGCGCAGAGTCGAGGAGCTCCACGTGCGCAGACACGGAGGATTGCTCGAATACGTGTTGCCCAGTTGTGTCTTCAACTGCGAAACGCTGATCGAGCTCCGTCTATTCATGTTGCATCAGCTGAGGCTCCCTGCTTTAGTTTGTCTGAAAAACCTCAAGGTCTTAACTCTTGCGTGGGTCGACTTCGGGGGGGACAGTTCAGTAGAGAAGCTTCTCTCGTGCCCTTCTCTTGAGGAGTTGTCTCTCATCGCCTGCAAGTGGAGGAGACTCAAGGTTCTTCATATCTCTGCTCCCAAGCTTTTGAGGCTGGACATAGTCGAAGATAGCTTCTATAAGAACTTGGAAAGCACCTTCTATGTAGGGATCCACGGAGCTCATATCGAATCCTTTACTTATAGCGGGCAATTCATCGATCGCTATACGATATCAAGTTCGTCCTCCCTGGTTGTGGCTCGCATTGATATGTTCATCTGCGAAAGGCCTCATCATCATGCTGCTTACCATGGATATAAGCTCTTAAAGGATCTTTCTTGTGTGAAACGTCTTTCTCTACATAACGTGGGTGAGGTACATGTCTTTTTATTATAATACTCTTCACAGCTTCGATATTGGATCAGACAATGTATTTGTTACGGCAGTATTAACTTATGTCTTTTGGCCTTCTTATTCAGTTTCTACACGAGAGACCGGATCTTCTCAAGTCTCTCCCGGTCTTCTCTAACCTCACTGAGCTGGCATTGGACGCGTTTAATGGTTTGCCCTTAGAATCTAGATTCCTTGTTGCGATGCTCGATAAGTGTCCTCGCTTGAGTCATCTGAGCTTTACTCGGGTATGTAATTGTAATTGTCATGCTGTTATCGTTTCCCAATGATTGTACTGATGAGATTTGATCAACTAATCAGCAAATGCCATGAATCAGGGCATTCCTGCAGAGTCCGAAACGGTGGATGCAATATTCAACCCCGCGCCTCGGTGCTTCGTATCGTCGCTTAAGGTGATCAAAATCAGTAGATTTCAAGTGGGGGATAAAGCACTCTTAGCTATAAGAAATGTACTGAGGACTGCCGGAGTACTGGAGAAATTATTCATACATCCTCCATGGGGAAAGCAACTCCCGGAGAGCTTGCTGCCACTTTTGAAGGAGCTTCCTAGGGCTTCAGATCAATGTGAATTTTTTCTAGGCTCGTGATCCTTTTTTCCATGTCTGAGTGCATGCAGAAGTCGAATTTCTTTTATTAGTACGTGACACTAGGATTTATTCACTTGTGATTGCAGTTTCTCTTTTGTCAAGATTGATCTTCATTAGTCTGCTTAACTTTTTTTTTATATTGTTTGCCTTCATTAGCATCATCCTTTTTTAGTACTATCAGTGGTTGTGGTTGTGCCTTTACTTTGGGTAACTAGGAACTCCTAGAAGTCGCATAAGATATTTCATTTATCTATTCATAATTTCTTGAACTGCTTACATATCACCACGTGACGTGATTATTGTAGGACCACTAATCTATCAATGAGCACACAAGTATGACGAAAGTACAGTCAATACTATCAATGAGCACATAAGTAGTTCCTGTTCTATTGCATGAATCTCGTGCCGACATCTACGATTAAAAGAATAGGTACAAAAAAGTTGACTCTATTGGAGTTGGCGAATACTTCGGGGATCCTTGTTTCTCATACTAGGTATGCCCACGTGAGCTTAGGGAAACCGAAAAATGAACCGACAACATGTGACCCCTACGCACGGAATGTCGGGGGTCCGGCTGCCCAGATAGCGAGCGGGGGTTCCGCTCCCTGGTGAGCGGACGGGGGCTCGGGGGCAGCGCCCACAAAACAACATCGGGTTTGAAGACCCGTTTGTTGTGGGATCAAAGGGATGTTGATAGGCTTGGGCTTTGAGCCCATTTTAAATCCTATATATATTGTACTCGTATGAGATATCATTGTAACGAGTGGCTGTGGTTGAAAACCTAAATATGATAGTGGAATCCCTTTGCAAAACGTAGCCCTATTATGGGGTGAACTTGGGTAAACTTATGTGTCAATTTTTTTCTATTTTCTGTGTGATTGTTCTGATTCTGTTTAGGATATAACCCATCAATTGGTATCAGAGCCAGGTTCGAGGAATTAGGGTTTATTTGAGATGTCAGGAGGGTCACGAATTGAGATAGAAAAATTTGATGGAAAGCGGTTTGGTCTGTGGAAGTTGAAGATGGAGAATCTTCTTTGTGATCGAGATCTTTAGTCGGCAATCGTAAGGGAAAGGCCGGTTGCTGCGACGACTAGTGTCGTGATAGGCAAGGAAGCGGATGCAACTCCCAAATAGCCAGATCCAAAGGAGATTGAGGACTGGGATCGGATCGATCGGAAAGCAAAGGGTTTGATCCGTCTTTGTCTCGCGGACTCCATCCCGACGAACGTGATGAACGAACCTACAGCCAGGGATTTATGGCAGAAATTAGAGTTGTTGTACCAAAGTAAGTCGCTAGTAAATAAGTTGTTCTTAAGGAAGAAGCTATATAATCTTCGGATGCATGAGGACGACTCGTTTTCTACATACCTGTATGACTTTAACACGTTGATAAGCCAACTTGTATCAATCAGTGTTAAGTTCCAGGATGATGATAAGGCGATAACGCTACTCTGTTCACTGCCGGATTCATGGGATAACCTGATTGTAGTAATCGGTGGTGGAGACAAGGAACTGTCATATGAGACCGTGTGTTCGGCCTTGTTATCAGAGGAGACACGAAGAAAGGGGTCAGAGAGTTTCGATAAAGAGGCGTTGGCGGCTAGGGGTAGACCAGTAGAGAAGGGGCTAAATCGGAAGGGTTCAGATCCAAATCTCGTGGGCGATCGAAGAGTAGGGAGAGGAGGGTACAGTGTTGGAAATGTGAAGAGTGGGGCCATATGAAACGGGACTGTAAAAACAAGCTCGTTCCTAAGAAAGAAGACGAATCATCCTTAGGGAAGAAGGAGGTCGAGACAGGAGATATGTATGTGGCTGCTGCATGTATGGCGCAATCAGACAAGGATATTTGGTTCGTCGACACCGGTGCTTCATACCATATGACGCCTCATAGACACTGGTTTTGTGAATATGAGCAATATAATGGTGGAGATGTCACGCTCGGAGATGATATTGCAGTTCAGATTGTCGGGCGTGGCAGGGTGAAGCTGCAGATGTCTAATGGCATAGTGAAGACTCTTCCGGACATGATGCATATACCCTCGATGAGTAAAAACTTGTTATCAGTTGGTACGATGGCTGATTCAGGGATTATTTTCAGTTGTGATAAAAATTCATGCAAGATGACTCGGGGTTCTATTGTGATTGCACGAGGAGTCCGTTACGGGACGTTTTACAAGCTGCTCAAAAAAACTTGACTGCTGGTGGCGGGTTCATCTCTGAAAAGCCAAAGGAAGATAGATATGATACGTCCATGTTGTGGCATCAGAGGCTAGGGTATATCGGTGAAAAGGGACTGTCTACCTTAGCTTCGAGTTAAATGGTAGAGGGAGTACCAGATTGCTCTATGGGTTTCGAGTTCTATGAACACTGTCTTCACGGAAAACAGAACCGAGTTAGTTTCCAACACGTCGGTACGAGAGCAACAAGGATTCTAGAGCTGATTCACAGTGATGTTTTCAGGCCTACTACAACTCCATCTATTGGAGGATCCAGGTACTATGTATCGTTTATAAATAATTTTTCGAGATATAGTTGGATTTATTTTATTAAAAGTAAATCGGATGCATTTGAAAAATTTCAAGAATTCAAGACTTTGGTTGAAAACCAATTGGGCAGGAAAATCAAAGTACTTCGTACGGATAACGGAGGTGAATTCTGTTCGGACAAGTTTGAGCAGTTTTGTGTGGATAATGGTATTGCAAGGCAGAAAACGACCCTATATACCTCAACAGAATGGGGTGGCCAAAAGATTAAATCGATCACTCATAGAAAAGGCGATATACATGCTGAGTTGGGCAGGTTTGAAACCTGAATTTTGGGCAGAAGCCGTAGCCACGGCTAGTTATTTGAAGAACCGATCACCAACCTCATCAGTGAAGGATCGTACACCATTCGAGGTAGTGTTTGGGAAGAAGCCGAATCTGTCACATGTTCGGGTGTTCGGGTGTGACGCATACGTTCATGTGCCCAAGGAGAAGAGGGGTAAGCTTGACAATAAGTCTGAAAAGTGCATATTCGTTGGATACAAGGAAGGGGTCAAGGGCTATAATCTATGGAATCCCGAATCAAAGATCATCGTATACAGCAGGGATGTTGTCTTTCGTGAAAAACAATCTCAGGCAAGCACACAGGAAAATAATGAGCCCAAGAAAGTAATAGTGCTTGAAGAAAACCTGAAAGCTGAAACTGTAGATATGGTTCCACCAGGTACACCAGCGGAGTCTGATTCTGATCCGAAACAAGGGGACTTGGTTAATGAAATTGAGGATGCAGATTCGGATGAAGGCCCGAACACAGATAGCATGCCAACTCTCAGGAGATCAACACGGGAGAGGCGAGTACCAATTCGATACTCGCTTAGTGCATTGAGTACGTTTCATGCTTTGAGCATTACCGGGGATGATCCTAGTACTGTAAAAGAGGCGAGATCCATGGATGACGCGAATCAGTGGGAGCTCGCAATGATAGATGAGATGCAGTCGCCTGATCATAACGTGACATGGAACCTGTGTAAATTGCCTAAAGATAGAAAGGCAATTGGGTGTAAGTGGGTGTTCAAGCGGAAATTGAAACCGGATGGGACTGTGGAAAAGTACAAGGCGAGGCTCGTAGCCAAAGGGTATTCTTAGATCGAGGGAGTTGATTATGATGAAATTTTTTCCCCCGTGGCGAAATTGACCTCGATACAGTTTGTTCTGTCCATAGCAGCTGCATACGATCTTGAGGTGGAACAGATGGATGTGAAAACGGCTTTCCTTCATGGGGACTTGGAGGAGGAGATTTATATGAGGCAACCAGAAGGGTTTGAAGCAAAAGGAAAGGAGAATCTGGTGTGCAAGCTGAAAAAGTCTTTATATGGGCTGAAACAGGCACCGAGGATGTAGTACCAGAAGTTTGACACGTACATGCTCTAGCTTGATTTTGTGCATTCAAATTCTGACCACTGTGTTTATGTGAAGAGGGCAGGAGATCAGTTTGTCATTCTCATGCTATACGTGGATGATATGTTGTTAATCAGGAATAGCGTGAAGATGGTGAAATTCGTAAAAAATTTGTTGGCTAGGAAGTTCGATATGAAAGATTTAGGGCCTGCAAATTTTATTTTGGGCATGATTACCAGGAACCTTGGGAATCGGAAGCTATGGCTAGGGCAAGAGAAATACATCAAAGAAATGTTGAAGAAATTCAACATGACGGACTGCAAGCTTGTTGGTACCCCCATACCTTTAGGGACCAAATTATCTGCGAAACAGTGCCCTAAAACGGATGAGGAAACTGAAAAGATGGCCTAAGTTCCGTCCGCAAGTGCAGTGGGTAGCTTGATGTATGCTATGGTGTGCACGCGTCCGGATATAGCCCAAGCAGTGGGAGTCTTGAGCCGATATATGTCCAACCCGGGTAGAGAACATTGGAATGCAGTAAAAAGGGTTTTCAGGTTTCTTCGTGGAACTTGGAATTTTTCTTTATGTTTTGAAGGTACAGGGAATGAAAACATCCTCGATATCGTGGGCCATGTAGATGCAGATTGGGGTGGAGACATTGATAGTAGACGGTCTACTAGCGGGTATGTTTTCACATTATTTGGAGCTACGCTAAGTTAGATGAGTAGGAGGCAAAGCATGGTAGCGCTCTCTTCTACGGAGGCTGAGTACATAGCTCTTACTCATGCCGGAAAAGAGGCCATATGGTTACGGCGGTTGTGCTTGGAGCTTGGTTTTGAGCAAGGTGCCGTGGAGGTGAGATGCGACAATCAAGGGGCTATTTATTTAGATAAGAATCCAGCATTTCACTCACGTACAAAGCACATTGACATACAATATCACTTTATCTGAGAGAAGGTGGAGAAGAAAGTGGTTCGTCTTGAAAAGATCAACACGGTGAAAAATAGTTCATTCTTCCTTACTAAAGCTGTCACGGTTGCGAAGTTTAAATGGTGCTCTGCTGCAATTGGATTGAAGAGGAGTGATGTTAGTAAGGCCCTCGTCTGCGTGAAGTATCCACCAAGTGGGAGAATGTTGGAGTTGGCGAATACTTCGGGGATCCTTGTTTCTCATACCAAGCATGCCCACGTGAACTTAGGGAAACCGAAGTATGAACCGACGACATGTGACTCCTACGCACGGAATGTTGGGGGTCCCGCTACCCGAACAGCGGGCGGGGATTCCGCTCCTTGGTGAGCAGGACGGGGCCTCGGGTGTGCGTGTACCCAAACAACATCGAGTTTGCTCAATGACCCGTTTGTTGTGGGATCAAAGGGATTTGGATAGGCTTGGATTTTGGGCCCATTTTAACTCTTATATATATTGTATTCGTATGAGATATCATTGTAATGAGTGGTTGTGGTTGAAAACCTAAATATGATAGTGGAATCCCTTTGCAGGACGTAATCCTATTTTTAGGTGAACCTGGGTAAACTTGTGTGTCAATTTTTTTCTATTATTTGTGTGATTGTTTTGATTCTGTTTAGGATATAACCCATCAGACTCAAGGACAATGAAATAATCAGTTTCCACTCAAATGATGCCGCCAGCAACATACATACATCACGTGCCTTATGAAAATGTGTCAGAATGGTGGACCGTCAACATGGAGACGATATGCACTCGACCATCATACATGCGATAGCTGGTAGTAGGTACTTATTCTTTCATTCTTTCACTACGAGGACACGAAATCCATGCGGGCCACATAAGAAATCCTCAAGGAAGCACATTTATAGCCAGTTGTAAATAATACTAACAAAACGTGGACAGTCAACAAGCTAATCAAGGAAAGGAACCTTAGAAAATAAAGGTGTCCAATCCATAATATGGACCTTAAAAGCCAGTGGAATAACAAAAGCAGTTGTGAAAAAGTCAACACTTGCCCCATGTAACAGCTTATAAACTTTGTTCATACGTAGGTTTATATATGTATGTAAATATGTACACATGTGTATGTTTATATATGTATGTTTATATGTCATTAATCCATGTTGCGGCCCTCCCGAATGGTTGGGTTTGGGTTGGACGTGGGTTGGGTTGGGCGTGGGTTGAGTTGGGTTGCGTTATCTAAATTCTTTAGGGAATAAATGAATTAATATAAGTTAAACGGGTGAATTTGGGCCGAACCTATTTATGACCCACCTAAATACAACCCAGCCCACCCATTTGTCGCCCTTACACGCAGCAACCCCATGAGATTAGTTCAAATCAAATTGCACTTTTGTCAATTCAGTTATAAATCTTTTAATTTTGACAATTGAATCCTAAACCTTTTCAATTTTTGCCAATTAAGTCGATCCGGTCAATTTTGGCCAGAAATTGCTGACGTGGATGCCAGTCATCCTACGTGGCACGGCCGACGCTAACGTAGATGATTTCTAATAAGATTTTAGTGTTTATTCGATTTTTTTAATTATTTTTCTGTTTCTTTTCTTTTTTTCTTTTTTTTATTTCTATTTCCTCCTTTTGCCGGTGAACGACCACCGGCCACAGACGATGGCCGGCTAGAGGGCTGGCCTCACCTGGGCGAGGGTCACCGTCGCCCACCATAGGCGAGGCAAGGCTGTGCGAGGGCCCTGGGTGAGGCCGACCCTCGCCGGATTGAAGTCTCATCTCGTCCCATGTTTGTCAGTTACTGAAGCAGAGAGCTCGACTTCAGCGTGTGGATGCTCCCTAACCTTTTTCTCTTTTCGTTCTTTTGCAATACTACCTCTGCCGCACTGTCGGGGTGGCTTTGTTTCGCCTATTATTCAATCTCAATCGCCATGTTCGAAGAAACGAGAGGAGGTTTTCGTTTTAACCATTGCTGGTTAGTGAGGATTTGAAGCAACGCTAGCTACTGAGGTCCGCTAATGGACACGTACTCCTCCGGAGAAGACTGTTGTTAAGGTTTCACAATTCCTGCTCTCCTTCACTCCAATTATCCCGACATTTGTTCCCAAAGCGTCTACTCGGATCGTTGTTTTGCTCGTAGACGAGGAAGCGTGGGCAATGGCTGCCCTTGCCAGATTTGGCGAGGGAAGCCCTTGCCGAGACTCGCCCCTGCCCGGCCAAGCTGGGCCGCTCCTGGGGCGGGCGACGACGACCCTCACCTGGGACAGGCCAACTCGTCATCATCCATGGCCTGTGGCCGGTCACTAGCAAAAGGAGGAAAAATAAAGAAAAATAAAATAATTGAAGAAATTGAAAAAAAATATTGAAAAATTAATAAAAGGAGGAAGACCATTTTCCGCTAAAACCACACTAGCTCCGCTCTAAGCCTTTTTCTATTATGACCACGCCAAGCCCAAACTTTATCCTCGTGCTAAAACCCCCTTTTTTTTTCATTTTGATCAAAATAAGCCCATTATTAGTTTCGTTTATTCATCTTTTTTTAATTTCCAATTTTTTTTCTCCTCCCATCGTCTTGTCCCTATCGTCTTCCTCCAGACAAACCGCGAACTCGCCAAACCACAATCAAAGATCATCGCACCAGAACATCCGGATGTCGAACGAATATATACTTCGTTCGCAATCGATCGCCTGTGTTTATCACAGGGCCTGCGCCATCAACTATCAACTTCCGGGCGCTAGCCCCCCTTGCTGTGACTTACCGAGATAGGCAGGGAGCTGAGGATACGAATAAAACCACTCCGGCCATGCTCTCACCAGGCAGTAACCCTCATTTATCCGCGTTGGAACGTAAAAACACAAAAACAACGAGACCCCAGAGCTCAGAAACAGATTTGTCTATTTGTCTATTGAGGAACCACAAGAACTCGTTACTTAAATGACTTGAAAGCCAGTTAGGATCGCTTAATCTGAGTCGACGTATTTTCGGGTTGTGCAAAAGACGAAGTTAGAATCCTCTCTGAGATCTCAAAGACAATTCATCGAACAGGTGGTGATCATCTCAAATAACAACCCTATTGCAGTGTCAAGGCGGCATCTCACCATGATCGTCTCCCAGGCGAGTATCAACACAGGTTTTGAACTCAGTATATACTTGCGAAATAGCCGAAACGAGGTATTCCCATAACTACTTTTTCAAAGTAATGCAGAACCGGAAGTAAAATCGGTGTTAATTTGGCTCGGGCATTCTATCGAACATGTGGTGTTCGGTCTGAAACAAGTATGTAGAGCAATGTACGAAACTCAGTCCGATCTATAACTGATCTCGGCTATGACAGAACTCAATCAAATCACGGACCAATTCATATTTCAAGGACTATTTTCATGTCACTCGGGATTTTTGGATATAACTCGTGAAAACAGAACAAGGTAAAATTTCTCAAGTTGATTTCGATACTCCGTAAAATGACGGGCTACTTAAGAGAAGGTGCCACTACAAGATTGCAAATTAGAAACAGAAAATGGACGCAGCTCAGCAATACTAATAGCAATTTATTTCCTCGTGCGAGTTTGCATAGTTTGCATTACCCGAATCGCATGCCAGCCCTAGATCAAAATAGATATTACCAGTAATAGTGCACATGCAGATAAACTATTGGGACAAGTGGGGGAGCTAGAGAAGACTTGGATGATAGCAGCATGAGATGCTTACTATAGGGACAGGGGCAGAAGCTGTCGAGGAAACCAAGCTATATCGCAAGAAACCAACCTTCTTGATTCCAGATATTCCATAACCAGACCACAAGTGCAGGTTCATATTCTCCCAGAAAACTAGGTGAAGAGATTCATGCTATGGGGCCACCATTGTGATGCACAGAAAGCCTGAGGGAAATGTAGATTGTCTAGCATGATCAGTTCAACTCCGTGTCGAGCACTCGACCGTGGATTTACTTGGCTAGCTATTCGGGTTGGCTGGACCTCATAGTGCATTACGGAAATCAGAAGTTCATAATCACTGGACGGATTCACAAGCCCTAGATACAATGATTTATCGAGCCTCGATTACTTGATCAAAACATAGAGCAGCATTTCAGCACAGAACTAATCCAATCACCCATGTCAAACCCATAATGGAATTCCAAACCGCAAGGCCGATTTCAAGTAAACCGAAATGAAATACGTGCGACAAAATGCGTAACTTCGACTTGAAAGAACAAAGAGGTTCGCGGGTATAACCAAATACCTTTCCTCCAGTAAGTTCAGCTCAGGAAAATCTAAAACCCACCACGTTTTTTTTTTTGGAAGCGAGATGAAGACTCCAGACGGTTAGTTCTCAATACATCCCTACACAATCACCTAAGCAGGAGGCACTTCAGTACCATCCCCGAGCGAAGAAACTCGATTTCGATCTGCCAACAACGTCTGTCCGACAGAACAGATCCAGATGACGATAAAATCCACGCCCTCAATTGGTTCATTAACAGCTCTCTCCCAAAACTGTTGCGCCTCGTCCTCCAATCCCAAATATCTCAGATGATTCCATATCCGCACCCCTAACACCCATCTCACGAATTCATTCCTATCTTCAGAAAGAGTGTCCAAAAAAGTCACCGACGCAGTCCTCACCAGCCCTCTCTCCCAGGCTCTCACCCATTCCAGCGTAAAGCGACTCAAAAAAGGTTCCACCGTAGCTTCAGAAAACCTAGTCGTGTCGATAGAGAACGCGGCCATATATTGGATGATGCCCTCGTTCAGCTGTCGCATGGCGTCCCAGCATTCCGAGGAAAAGAAGAAGACGAACATCGAAAAGGCCCCTTGGGGATCCGGGAAAAAAGGAAAATATACGTGAGAAGAGAATGCTCGTACGTGAACATGGAGTGTTCGTATGCGAACAGAGACCAAAAATACATGACGGCTGCCTCTTCAACATTGTTGGTATGTCCTCCACGAAGAACCCTCGGAACTGGCGGGTGATTATGGAGAAAAGGACTATCGGCATCCTCCCTAAACAGTCTCTAGGCTAGATTGAAGCCCGCTGGTGGTGGTGGGGGTGGCGGAGTCGGAGGACGATCCGTTCCACCAAAACGAAAGGTGAAAGAGATGGAGAAGGAGAGCGAGAGAGAGCTGGGCCCGGCGGTGGCCGAGGAGGGCCTGACGGTGGCAGTGGCGGAGGAGGAGGTTCTTCCATCTCAGTAAGAGGGAGGGAGTCCCCCGCGTTAAAGTGAGCACGACACGCTACGCTTTAGAAAAACTATTAACCGTGATCGAAAAATCAAATTCGCACTTGAAGCATTACTACTATGTTGCTAACATCCTACGTACCATACTATCTTTGCAATACAAATTAATATTAATAATCCCATGCATCGCACGTACGCAGGGCTAAAAGGATACCGTACGTCTTTTTTCTTTCTTCTTTTTTTTGCCGTCTAAATATCGAAATATCTAATACTAAAGAGCGGTCTCGATTATTGAATCTAGCTCCTTTCCGATCTGTTTGAGCAAAAGCGGAGAGTCGTGAGAAGCTTTCTCTTTTTTAATATGATACGTGCTTCGGTACATATATATTTCTTTCCCTCGAGAAAAGACTCCTCGTCGAGCAAAAACTCTGCGTTTCGTCGAAATTTGACGGCAAGGTAGGTCGAGACACGATGAAAAGAAGAGCAATGGCACAAGCCCAATCAAGGTGAGGGACAGCAATTTATCGTCTTGCAATTACATTGCGTGTCTTGTTCTGAAGTAGCTAGCAAAAGAGCACGTGCTTTGTGTACAGATAATTCGCGTGCATGAACCGAAAGTTCAATAAATAAGTATTTTAACTTACCGAAGATTAAAAAAAAATTATACATGTTTAATTTCGAAAAGTATTAGAGATTTAAAAAAAATCTTTGATTTGAAATATCCAAAATTCATCTTGCTTTCACATTTCAATCTTGACCATTATGTACCATTTTAAAGTGTTAGAGAGAAGTAGCCCTACACTCCTACTCTCTACTACTTCGATTTTCCCCTTTTCATTCATCCACCTGCTCCATTTCTTTTTTATATAATCATCTAAACATATAGAGATTTGTTTGTTTATATATTTGGCAAGTCTTGATGCTACATAAGTACGATCCATCATCACTAAAGCACGACTTGATCTCACATAAACCAACCAACTTGAATTCATTTTAAGTGTAATTGAGATTAGATACTTTGAAATTTATATCTAACATTCTTACTGTTCGCATGCTTATCAATTTCCTACACGGTATAAGAATGCATAATTTGTCTCGTACTCGATTTAATAAAGTGGGTGCATTGTAAAAATCATGTTAGCAATTTCGACAAAATATCCGATATTATCTTCAAGTTAAATTGTGCTGTTTAAATCGATTCATTTAATTTTGGGTGGTTAAATATACGAGAAGGCATTCATGCACGTACATATTACATGATATATGAACTACGGCTGCGTTTGGTCGTTCGTATAAAACTCGGTATAGGATATGTTTTATCCTATCCCGTGTTTGATAGGTGTCCTGGATAGTATAATGTCGGATATAGAGGGGGAGGGGGTAGGATAAGGTCGGATAGGATTTCTCCTGTCCGTCATATAAAAGAAAATTTTTAGAAACCCTACCCATCATTCACGCGCTCTTCACCCACGCGGCTCGTCGAGATGCTGAACTGGAAGGACCCGCAAGAGGAGGAGATCAAGTGGTCGTCCGCGGAAATACTGTTGAAGCTTGTCGGGAAGAAGCGCTTTTCCGCACCTCGCCGGCGACATCAGAGAAGCTCCGACCCTCTTTGTCGCTTCTTCTTCTTCTTCTTCTAGGCGCGCCGACTGCTCTGCTCTACTCAGCTCAGGTATTGTTACTGTCCTCTCCAGTTTCGTACCGTCGTCAATGGCGTTCGTCGTGTTCGTCGAATGGTATCTAGTTCGCGGTGGAGCAAGGAATCGGTGGCCCTTCTTCCTTGCAATTGCTGATTCAGTTATGTTCGATTTGTCTGTTTCGAAAAACAACGCGATTGCGGACGATGAAGGAACCCACCATCTCGCTGTTTCGATTGTTTGTTTTGTGCTTGCGATGCTCTGTGGTTCGATGGAGTTGAGGTTTGGTAACTTGGAGCTTGTCTCTCCGCTCTTCGCGGCTTCAGTTGATGTCGAAAGATGGCTTTTTTATTTCACATTCGAGTTCCATCTTTGTTATCCCATTTAAGATGTTCTTCCGACGTTGTTATGTGTAAACCCTGGTATTTGATGCTTTTGCAGATCAATGGGTGGCCTGGCTGTTAATAAGAAGAAGAAGGGTGCGGGTGCGGTGAAGCCTCCGCCTAAGAAGAAGCTGAAGAATGATTTGTTTGCGGAAAAGCGCTCGAAGAAAGACGATGATGACAATTTTCTTGTCTCATTTGTTTCTATTTTCATTTTATTTTATTTTTGCAAAGAAATTTGAAAATCTAATAAAATGTCATATTTTCAAGTTTATTTGTGTATGAGAATGTTATTTTTATAGTTAATAAGATCGAAATATTTCATGAGCATCACGTTGGGGTATATATGTCCTTTATATTGATATACAGTTTCTACCAAACGCAGGATAGGATAGGATATGAGAATATCCGACTTTACATCCGTACTTCACCAAACAGTGGATAGGATATGGCCAAATCCCCAGATTTCCTATCCTATCCTATCCAATCCTATCCTGACCAGAAATACGGACGACCAAACGCAGCCTACACGTTGGTAACTCGGTATTATACTCGGCGTATGCCGATATAATGATGGGTTTTAGCTTTGAGGTTACATGGGACCGGTGATCGTCTAGTTTTGTTGGTCTTCTTTGTTTTCTTGAGGTGTCGTTGGCTCCCAATGATTCTCGCTTCCGTACTTCTGGTTATCGTCGGCCTGATCATGCCCGGTTTCGGTCTCGGTGTTCATAAGGCCATCGACAATGCCGCCGATCACACTGTCTCCGTCGGGTAATTGCACATAGTCTATATCAACCGGAGTTGTATTGATCGATGTATGTCTATCCAATGTCTATATGATCCGTGCATTTTCTTTTTCTTTTTCTTTTTCTTGCCGATAGATGATTCTTTACTCAAATGACGTGTCTTTTCAATCTCCTGACAAGAACGCGCCCTTTATTGCTGTTAATTTTCTGGTCAGCAAGTGTATTTTTCTTAGGAGATACTTGAATAGTGAAAGAACGAGACATTACCGCCAAAACTTGGGCGAAAGAAAATTTACTCACTTTAGTCTCATTGGTGGACACATATATACCAATCAAGAAGTATTGGCTAAATTGATCGACGCGAACTTATTGAGAATCCTTTTGAGGTTGGGATTGGATCGATTAAGGAAGAATTATTAATAGATAAAGCGTTCATTCGCAGTATTATGATTGCAATTCTCAATACGCTAACTTCTCTCGTGATATGCGCAATTTATGCTTTGAGAATTGAATATTTCCTCATTTAGTATATCCGGAGCACTCATTAACAAAATCCTATATGCAGTTGTGTCTTCAGATTAGTAGTATGCCCACCGGACTTGATAAGGAAATGTTTTCATTTTCAATATAATTGTTGTACAAGAAAAACGGTGTATTGGATATGACGAATATTCTTCATCAAAATGGTTAGTAAGTGTCCTGGACACGGTTATTAATAAAGTCCTTGGTAATAACAACATCTTTCCCTCTTCAAACGACCAATTAATCATTTTAAAAACTACCAAAGTATGGCACTTTCTTCACTTTCTGGATCTTTTGACCTAAAATTGTCTATGGATTCCCTTCACACAGTTAGCGGCCATTGCTTCAGGTTGACTCCACCCACCATCATAAGGGTCCAATTAGACAAAAGGGCGTATTGTCCACGAGTCACTGTCTTTCGAACAAATTGTTATGTCTCGGTTCAACGCATAAATTAAAAAGTTGCATGAAGTTCAAAAACAAAAAATCATTAGTATACCATCAGCAATAAATTTTACGGGTCTGATACTTGAACTTATGCCTTATGATTTTGATTTCCCCTCTTTATTGTAGGTTTTGAAAAATGATAATATATATACATACACGCGCGCGATTTTCTTGTATATAGTTCATGTATTTCAAAGGATTTCTAGTGTTTTACCGATTTCCTCACGAAAAATTACCAAAAAATTCAATTATGCCTATCGAGTCCTAAACATTTTCATGTTTTGCCAATTAAATCAATTCAGCCAATTTTGGCAGGAAAGTTTTGATGTGGACTCCTACGTGACATAACTAGACCTATCAAAATGGATCATAAACCCATTTCTTAATACATATATTATTAAATGGGTCATAATGGGTTAGTTATATTTAGTAAATGTGTCATAAATGGGTGTATGTATAATATGGGTGTTAAATGGGCCGTAAATGGGTTTACAACATATTAAACTCAACTCATCTCTCTCACCCTCACTCACTCCACACTCTCATATCAATTTATGTATGAGTTTTCCTAAAGTTAGAAGTGTTTTAGTAATATGGGTTGGGTCGGGTCGGGTATGGGTCAAGAAAATTGCATTGCGCATAAATTGGTCATAAACGGGTTAATGGGTCAATTTGGGTCGGACCATTTGTGACCCGACCCGACCCACTCATTTAATAGGTCTAAACATAGCCGACGGTAACATAGATATTTTATAATAATATTTTTGTAATTTGTTTTCATTTTTTTTCTTTTCTTCTCTTTTGCTTCTTCTTTTTTTTATACAGTGGCCAAGGAGGGTTGCTAGACCCTCGCCGGCTACTGGCAAGAGCCACAACGCATTCATCGACGGTTGGCGAGAGCTATGACGCCCTCACCGACTGCAGGCGAGGGTCGCGACTCGAGGCTAGCCTCGCCTGCGATAGGCTAGGCAATGGCTAAGCCATCCTTGCCCAGATCTAAGCAAGGCCATCACGGCCAGCCTCGCACAGATTTGGGCAAGGGCGTCATGGGCCTCATTGGCCACAATAAAAAATAAAAAAACAAGGAAGAAGGAAAACAGTATTAACTTATGTCTTTTGGCCTTCTTATTCAATTTCTACACGAGAGACCAGATCTTCTCAAGTCTCTCCCGGTCTTCTCTAACCTCACTAAACTGGCATTGGACGTGTTTAATGATTTGCTCTTAGAATCTAGATCCTTGTTGCGATGCTCGATAAGTGTCCTCGCTCGAGTCATCTGAGCTTTACTCGGGTATGTAATTGTAATTGTCATGCTGTTATCGTTTCCCAATGATTGTACTGATGAGATTTGATCAACTAACCAGCAAATGCGATGAATCAGGGCATTCATGCGGAGTCCGAAACGGTGGATGCAATATTCAACCCCGCGCCTCGGTGCTTCGTATCATCGCTTAAGGTGATCAAAATCAGTAGATTTCAAGTGGGCGATAAAGCACTCTTAGTTATACGAAATGTACTAAGGACTGCCGGAGTAGTGGAGAAATATTCATATATCCTCCATGGGGAATGCAACTCCCGGAGAGCTTGCTGCCACTTTTGAATGAGCTCCCCCGGGCTTCAGATCAATGTGAACTTTTTCTAGGCTCGTGATCCTTTTTCCCATGTCTTGAGTGCATGCAGAAGTCGAATTTATTTTATTATTAAGGGACTAAGATTTATTCGCTTGTGATTACAGTTTCTCTTTTGTCAAGATTGATCTTCATTAGTCTGCTTAACTTTGTTTTATATCTTGTTTGCCTTCGTTAGCATCATCCTTTTTTAGTACACTATCAGCGGTTGTGCCTTTACTTTGGGTAACTATGAACTCCTAGAAGTCGCATAAGATATTTTATTTGTCTATTCATAATTTCTTGAAATGCTTACATACCACCACGTGACATGATTGTCTGTCTTTATGGAGAATAGGACCCCGATAACACAAACAATGTTATGTAACTGATCCCACGAGACGAAATCTCCCATCCTTCCATTTTTTGTAAGGTGACTGAAAAGCAATAAGGTTAGGATGCATGTGGTGTGCTGGGAAACAGAATTGCTTCGGCCTCTTTCCAAGCATATCCAGTTAGTCAAATTTGAGGTGTAATCCCGTGACTCAAATGTTGCCCAGCACAAAGTGTGAAACAAAATTCAAAAAATTATGTGGTACCATAATATGAGAACATTTTGTAGCATTCGGGAATTAGGGAAGTCAAATTTGAAGATCTAACTAAATATCTTCCTAGAAATAAAGTATGGTTAGCTTAACCTGCAAACTCGTTTAAACCTAGCCAGGGTATTGTCCCCAATAATGATGCTGAAGTTTCAACAAAGGCCTCTCCCGTTTGTAACTTTGGCAATAGAAAACAATCATATTATGATTAAAAAAATTAATGGCACCAGTAACTTACTAGCTAAGTTACATTTCACTTATGCATGATTAGGAAAAGTATGGTACTTAAAGTGCCAAGATTTAATCCACACACACATATTAGTAGGGGGAAGAACACTAGAAGTGCCAAAACTTATGTGACTGCGCTCACTTTAACGCCGAAAGTTTTCACCTGGATCACTTAAGTGCTACAATGGCGAAATTCCGGCCAAATTAATACGTGACTTTTATAATTAAAATTTTAATCTAAGTTTGGGTTTTTTTTAAAAAAATCAGTCTATGTGCCATTTCCATATGTATATTTCGATTTTAAATATTTTTTTCTAATGTTTTTTCTTTTTTTCCTTCTTTTCTTTTTTCTTTTCTTTCTTCTTCTTCCACCTTTAGACTGATGGCTGACCGGACACCAACCACCGGCCATGCCGCTCTAGCCTCGCCGACGAGCCCGTCGCCCCGCCCTCCACGTGCGAGGGCCCGCCGACCCTTGCCCGGGCGAGCGAGCGAGCCCGGCGCGGAGGCCGCCGTGGCCCGGGCAAGGGCTAACCTCTCCGAGGCTCACTAGCTTAGCTAGTAAGTTACATTTCACTTGTGCATGATGAAGAAAGAAAAGAAAAAAAGAAAATAAGGAAAAAAAGAAAAAGTCAAAAAATATTTAAAAAATCGAAGTGTATATGCTAAACTACGTCGTTTTGAAATGTACATGTTGACTAAGCCTCCGGCGAGCCACGTCGGTTTCAGAAATTAATAAAAAATACCACTCAAATGACGGCCAGGAGTTGATCTTAAGTGATCGTTTTCAAAAAGTTTGGCACTTAGTGATCCGGCGGAAACTTTCAAAGACTAAAGTGAGCATCGTACACATAAGTTTTGACACTTCTAATGTTCTTCCTCCCATATTAGTATAAACAACAACATGATTAAGAAACTTACAGAGAAGTGTTTAATTTGGACTCGTCGGCTGCCCAAGTTTTCCCAAGAGTTGCCATGGCAACACGAGCCATGCTGACGAAGACTGCAGCAACTTTTGGTACATTTAAAGAGTCGTGACCCAAAAAGATTAGACTGAAAAGGCCTGAAGTCGACGTAGTACTTTCAAGGAAAGCTTACATGACTCCTTATGATTATGCAATTTTTTTGTTATTCTTCTTGACTTATGATTTAGATTAGGGTGAGGCTATTTCCAATTGCTGCATGACCAAATCCACGTCATTTTCGCTACGTAGACATAGTCGCCCTTGATGGTTTCTGTAATTTAGTTATTTTCCTTTTATGGATTCCCTTTAAATTTAAACTTATTGCTGTGTAGAAAATTGAAAGTTAGCCTCTTTTGCACCATTATTCTTTTCGCAACTTATTTAATTTTTCGTCACTTCTACCTCTAAGGTTCACCCTTTTGTGAAAGTGTTATTTGTTATTTGATTAGTTTCGTGAAACATATCAAGTTTCTTGATTTTCTATATCAAAGAGTTGGTTATGTTTGTTTTCTGCCGTTAACAAGATACTTTTACACAGAATATGTAAGAGTATTGAAGATACACTAGAAACAATGATGTAGACTAATTTTGCACATTGTGATACCTTGATATTTTTCATAAACACTCCACGGATGATATTAATCTTTGTCAATTCAAAAATAAATGAGATTTAATTGTCCTTTCAAAAAAATTATTCTATGCTAAGCTTTGGTTTAATTTAATTTCCTCTTTTAAATTTTCAAATGGGAGAATGTAATTGTGATTTTAATTTGGCAAATCTTTAAAAAAATGGCTTTTTATGTTTCATTTTTTTCATCCCACGACCCACTTTGGTATGTAACAAATGATTTATAAAAAAAAAAGTTTGACAGTGATATGCACAACACCAGTAAAAGTTCATAAATATCTAACTGTGGTAAAAGAATTGGTCGGGTTCAAACTTTTAAAAATTAGGCAATTAATCTATAAATTTGCTCCACAACATGGAAAAGAACTAGGTTTTTTGGAAATGTCTTGCACCGTAAATTTGAAAAAAGAAAATATACAATTACGGCATCAGGACCGAACGAAAAAATAGAAAAAAAAAAAAAGAAGAAGGATAATTAGTTCTTGAGGCCTGATTGGCTAGGATGGGCCGAACGAGCCATCAACCATGTTCTACTATGCTTCCAGTTTGTCCGGTAATGAGAACCAAAGCATAGCCAGGCCCCCCATCAACGACGGAGTCATACTCGAAATGTATAGGCCTAGTCTACGCTCTTCAGCGACCCAAGCTTTCACAAAATCATCCTTCAACACCGGTCGAGTCGACTCGACTCGGCTCGATTCTGTACCTTGCATTTCATGGTGTTTTCGAGATCATCGTCTCGGGTCATTGTCCTTTAATCGGGCCGTTGGGTAGAAATCACTTTCCAATTGCATCGATGAACTCTTCAGTCTTCTTATTTGCGAGTTCCCATCTTCCTCTCTCTTCCGTGTTCTCTCTTTTAAAGACTTCCAAGACACCAGAAGGAGAAGCTCATCCCCCACTCTCTATTCCTTTCTATTCCATTACAACCACAATCTATCATAATAGAGTAACTACTATTAGCTCAAAGAAGACCCCGGCAATGCCAATCTCGGATTCAAAACCGACCACATCAAGAAGGCAGCTTTCCTTGCTACCAGCTAGAGAGCATCGAAAGATTCCTGCCCCTCGTTTCAATAACACTAGCCCAACACTTTGTAACTCGTTCTCGTACATAAGTAAGGTTTTGCATCTAATTAAACTATGGAAAAGGACATCCAATTAGCGGGATAATCCAGAAAACATTTTGCCGGATTGTAGTTAGCATGTTCGATGGGTAATTATGATAATGGCTGGTTAATCAGGGTTCACGAAAGCAATCAAGATTAGCTAGGCTTCCCACTCATTGTCCTTTCTTTATTTGGAAGGTATCTTTTAAGGTGGAGTGGCTTGTTTGGGCAGAAATCCATATTTCAGCTCGTGAAAGAATATCGTTCCTGCCGCATTCTTGATGTAGAACAGTTAGCCTGTGATTATCTTGAACAATGTGATCGCCGTAATCATCGGAAATCTCGGCAGTTTTTCTGATTTTGGGGAAAACAACCATTCAAGCAGTTTCCTATATTATCATTTAGGCAGTTTCCTATATTATCAGTTAGGCAGTTTCCTATATTACCAGTAAGGCAGTTTCCTATATTATCATTTAGGCAGTTTCTTTAATTATTCGGTTTCCATTAGTATTAGGAGTTCTATCTCTATATATAAGATGTCCGTCTTGTAATCAAGAGTCCAAAAAACTCGAAATTTTTATTCAATAATACTGTGCTCTTGATTACAAGACGGACATCTTATATATAGAGATAGAACTCCTAATACTAATGGAAACCGAATAATTAAAGAAACTGCCTAAATGATAATATAGGAAACTGCCTTACTGGTAATATAGGAAACTGCCTAATTGATAATATAGGAAACTGCCTAAATGATAATATAGGAAACTGTTTGAATGGTTGTTTTCCCCAAAATCAGAAAAACTGCCGAGATTTCCGATGATTACGGCGATCACATTATTCAAGATAATCACAGGCTAACTGTTCTATATCATTCCCTCCCTCTTCGGAAAAACTCGCCCTCGAGTTATGATCAGGATAGAGGGGTGTATCAGAAGCATGATACTCAAATAAGTCTGCCACATTAAATGTAGGGGAAATATTGAGATCACCCGGAAGTTCAACTATATAGGCATTGTCGTTGATCTTCTTCAGGATGCGGCAAGGACCAATCTTCTTGTGCTTCAGTTTATTATAGTATTACAAAACGGACATCTTATATATAGAGATAAAACTCCTAATACTAATGGAAACTGAATAATTAAAGAAACTGCCTAAATGATAATATAGGAAACTGCCTTACTGGTAATATAGGAAACTGCCTAACTGATAATATAGGAAACTGCTTGAATGGTTGTTTTCCCCAAAATCAGAAAAACTGCCGAGATTTCCGATGATTACGGCGATCACATTGTTTAAGATAATCACAGGCTAACTGTTCTACATCAATTCTATAACCTTGGAAGACAAATCCTGTGCATCACATGAAATAATTAATGATCTGTCAATGGATTATTGTAAGGATGCAATTGATTTGATATTCGATGAATTAGCACAAAATCCTATTCTGTCTGCTGTGCATGGGATACCAAATATGAGAAAGGTGTTGCCATTCCATTGCCATTTCTCATTTTTCCTGTGGCTATCAAATCTAAAAGTGGGGTGATCATATCCAAGGCTCTCACTCTACTTCAAATCCCATTTCATTCTGACTTGATTCAACCCTGTCAAATTAGGCAACCTAGCTATTAGGAGACTGAAACGATCATAGTACATCTTAATCAGCTATCAAAATTAAAAGTCATCAAATGCATTGTCGTATGAGACTCACGTGCAAATAAAGCGCTATTCTACTGGGTTGAAGAGACCTCTCGCTTTTTCCTTTGAACATAAAGAAGGGCAAAAGGGAAAGACCAATCAAATTATCCCTTTTGACATCATAATAAAGATCTCACGTCCACTAGGTTTGAGTCATAACCACTTCGTCTACTTGAAACCCCAAAGGTTTGAGATTGACTAGCCAATCACCGCAGCCATACCGATGCATCAAAAGCCAGAAAATCTCTCCAAGATGCACAATAAAGCTAACTGAAAACTAAAAATTCTCTTTGGGCTTAGATAAACGGCGGTTAGTGCCGGCCATTATAATGATAACTATGTGAGTACTTCTAAATGAGGTGTTTCGTCCATGTGCATTGGGTTGGATCATTATAAATGGTAAAAAAAACATGGAATCTTAAGATTAAGGGGGTGGTGGATGGTATAGTTGTAAAATCTGAGTGAAAAAAAAAACCTCACATCATATAATTAGATAGGCCGAGAAATCGAAATATATTTAATTCGTTAAAAATTATTCGTTTTTATAAATAAAATTGATCCAAGTTATATTGGGAGCTCGTGCTTTTGTTGAGTTCATGTTATGATATTCCCTCGTGAGGTACTGAGATGTCAGTTCCATATCTCAACAACTGGTATCCAAATTGAAGGTTATTATGTTGGATTTTCTTCACATTTTCCAAGACTCTCACATCGAGTAATCATAGTTAGGACATGCTAATTATCCGCCCATATCACGATTATAGCTTAAGATGTTTGTGACACGTGAAGTCTCATGTTGAGAGTAAGTGCGGTTGCACAGGTAATATGTGAGTGAAAATTCGCTCCTAAATGTCATGCTCGGGGTAGTAAAAATGGTTGATATATTTGGAGCCAAATTGAACCGTGCTGGAAATTAGGTTTGTTGGGACTCACAGTAGAAAACATCACCAAGAGAAAGAGCCTAAGCTCGAAACTTAACCAAAAAGTTATGGTGAATTGGGGTACTTTAATTGCTTCGCATCACATAAATTCCTAATATGTGAGTATTGCCTAGAAACCTCATACATACACCTCAACAGAGCTCCCTCCGCATTAGCTCCGTTCCCCTTTAATCCCAGCATTCCTCTGCACTAACCTTATCTCAATTCAAATTCATACCGTGTCCTGCCAAGTTTGGCAAATGTCGATGGGCGAACTAGATATACTCTTCTAACACCTCCTCAGTTGCCTCGGCCTAGCCAAATCCAGTATATAGGAACACACCATATGCCACATTGATTAGGGAAATTCAATTGCATCCGAAAATTCATATCTTAAGATATAACACCAAGCCAATACACATTAGGGAGGCCACCTTTTAACCATTGATTCTGATATCACTTGTTAGAAACACACCATATGCCACCTTGATTAGGAAGATTCATTATGAGATTCCTTCATTGAGATATTCCACCAAATGTCGGTACACTCCGAGGGGCCATCAACAATACCACTTATCAGGAACACATGCGAGATTCCTTTTTTGATTTCATTGAATGTCAATACATATTTAGAGCAAAACCACCGATTAATCATCGGCTTTGGTCTTAGCTATTGGGTAAGTGCAGAAAAACTTGACCTAAGAGGGTCACCAAATGAGAGTCCAAGTCAATAGACCATAAGTATATCCGGTTGGACTTATATTCACTCAACAATTTAAAAGAATGGTTAATACCACAAAAAACTTCAAATCAATACATCTATAACATTTATTTTAAACTAATTTTTTTACCACAAAAAATCCCAAACTTGTGATAAATTTACCCTCCGTTAGTTTCCATTAAATTTTACCGTCAAATTGCGAAATTGGATGACACGTGACAGTTAACGGATGTGCCAGTTTAGGTTTTTACCCCTCTATTTGTCATAGATTTACTATTTTGTGATTTTTCGTGGTATTAATCTAATTTAACGGATGGTAAATTTGTCACAAGTATATCAATTTAGAGTTTTTGGTGGTTAAAAAGTTAGTTTGAGATAAATTTGTCATACTAGAGTTTTTTGTAGTCAAAAAATTAATTTTAGATAAATTTATCACAAATATATCAATTTGAAATTTTTCGTGATATTAACTTTTAAAATAATATATAATGATCAAATTAAGATATATTAAGTACTTCACACTACATCCATTCACGTGGTCACATTCATCTCAAACAAGGTCAATTGCCATCAACTCAAAGCACAATTTGCAGATGTCACGTGCATTTTTTGACTGGCAAAAGATCATCGAAGGCCGCCTAGTAGACTCTGATAATTGAGTGCCAGAGCAAGCCCTACTGCCTCAACCATTGATTGGCACTGGCAGCTTCTGAGGCACATCTCCGTTTTCCCTATAACTAGGGGTGACTTGTCAGATTGGCTTGGATATACTTGCTGGGGTTGCTTGTCACCCTTTCAAAAGTTTTGTCCTTTGGAAAGAATTTCGAAAGATAAAGTTTTCGATTTAACTCTTTCCAATACTCCACATAACGATCATGACTTAAGCCACAGAGTCCTTCAAATTTCAACTTTCTCTCATCACTTCTGTCATCAATTTAAATTACCAAGCTTGGCCTAGCATCAGTAGAACATCTCTCTCTCTCTCTCTCTCTCTCTCTCTCTCGCGGGGTCCACCTTCACATGTTCCGAAAGTGGAGCATGTAAATCCAAATGCATGGAGAGAACCTAAACTGCGTATGTGCCAAGGGAATAACAACTCAAATGGAGGGGCTTCTACTGAGTGACAAAACCCCGCTCATATTTTCCTTGTTTTTCTTTTCCATTCGTTGTACCGACATGGTTGTTTTCCCTTTTGTAATCCGCAATCCAAAGAAGAGAAAATATTCTGTCTTCGTTTTTGTTCTGCTAAAGAACAGCACCGCTTGGATTGTTTATAAACCCAGAGAACAAATGACAATATAATAACACACAGCATGAATTGAGTTGTGACTCCTGTGACCGAGCCACGCCACCACACCCACCACATATGCACCAGAGAGAGATAGAGAGAGAGAGTCTATTCATCAATCTATTCTATATCCCCGAGCATAACAGTTATTTTCCAGCAGTATAATTAAGCAAGAATACTCTAGTATTTAACACATTGAACTTTGCATCTCTCTCTCTCTCTCTCTCTCTTTCTCATTGCAGACATACACCCATTTTTCTGCCGGTGAAATAATACCGCCTTGAGCATTTTCTCGCTATCTGTATTGAGGGCTTGTGGGGTCATTCGATGCTAGGCAAAACATGTCACTGCACTGTGACCTGCAAGTTTACGTCAATGGTCAACAGACATTCTTCCTGAACGAGGTAATCTGAATCGCTCAACCGAAATCCTTCTTCTTCCTTTCCCCTGCCTTTGCTATCTAGTTCTTGATGGATTTTAACAGGCGCCTCCAATTTCTTTGCAGAAAATCATATCAGCATACTCGGGGAGGTTGAAGAAGATCATCAAGCAAGAGAAGAGGAGGACCCAGATCAAGAATTCCGGAATCGAGATCGACGACTTCCCGGGCGGCTCCAATGGGTTCGAGCTGGTTTTGAGGTTCTGTTACAGCGGCGGCAAGATTGAAATCACGGTCTCCAATGTGTGCCTCCTTCACTGCTGTGCTGTCTTCCTGGGAATGTCCGAAAAGGTCACAGCTTCTAATCTCCTGCAACAGACTGAGAAGTTCCTGGAAGACATGTTTTATTGGTCCTGGAATGATGTGGTTGCGAGCCTCAAGAGCTGCGAAACATTCCTCGGCTATGCAGACTCGGTAGGCCTGCTCTCGAAGCTCATCTGTGCACTGCTGGCAAAAATCGCTCAGAATTCAGATCTTAACCTAATTAATTCCTCGTCTTCATCGTCATCGTCCCCTGAAATGGCTTCCAGGTTCAGGTTCTCTTCCGCAGAGACGACACCTGACTCTAAGAGCCCATTTTCACCGAGCAAAGCATGGTGGTTCGACGATTTGACCGTCCTGTCTCCGCTGATAATCGAGAAGGTAGTAAAGAGCTTAGGGGCTCATGGGAGCGAAAACAACAGCCTGACCCTCACAAGATTCCTGCTCCATTACCTCAAGACAGTGTCTCAGAGGAAAGGCAACGCGACAGGGTTTTCGGCGAGCACAAAGTCCGACTACATCGGTCTCACGGACACGGCGGTTCACGGGGTCATCCTGGTGGGGAAGACTGCATTTTCTTGCCGGGGCCTACTCAGGGTGCTGAGAATCGTGTCGGGATTCGGAATCAGCAAAGATTGCAGAGTCGGCCTGGAGAAACTAATCGGCGGGATGCTCGATCAGGCAACTCTGGATGACCTCCTGGTCTCTGGCCATGACAGAGGTGTTTATGATGTGAATTTGGTGGTGAGGCTGATTAGGGTGTTTGTTAATGGTGATGGGTGGTCCACACAGAAGATGAAGAAAGTGGCCAGGTTAGTGGATAAGTACTTGGGCGAGATAGCCCCAGATCAAAACCTCAAGATCTCTAAGTTTCTTGGGGTTGCAGAGAGCTTGCCAGACTCTGCAAGAGACTGCTATGATGGGGTCTACAGAGCCATTGATATATTCCTTGAGGTGAACTATCTCATTACCTTGTCTCTCTTTGCTTTTTCTTATCCTTATATTTTCCAGATGACAAAAATAATTGAGAAACATGGGTTGGACATGGAAGCTAGTGAGATGAAAGATGATGAGAAAGATAGTAAATAAGACAAAAGATGCTTTTGCAATAATTGTCTTATCATCCAGTGATGGTTCCTAGCACCTAAAGTTTCCTTCTTTTTTTTTTTCTTTGGTAAGGTTAAAGTTTCCTTCTTTTTCGGTTCAGTATTTCTAATCCAGGCATGTAACGCTTCAGTGAGGAATATCTGCATTTTTTTGGTACTTCTGATTCTCTCGGAAGTACCAACTTGTTGAGAAGGTGTTACACTATCATATTATACTCTGCGAAAATAAAAATTTTGGGGAGTTCCACTGCTACAGCATAATTGGCATCTTTTTTCTTGGTTCTACAGCTGACATCTTGTGACAACTTTAATTCAGAGCAGCATCTGTAATGTAGGGACCAAAACACTTTCATATGAACTTCATGTATGCTGTTTGTTGAGCGTGATTCAAAAGGGTAGGACAGTTTTTCGGTCACTAAAATAACTGCATCATGTCTTATCTGTGATTTGGCCTATATCAAAACAAATCTGCTTCTATTAGTTCCTCTCTCTCTCTCTCTCTCTCTCTCTCTCTCTCTCTCTCTCTCTCTCTCATGCCTGATGCTCAGTTTCATTCATGGACGCTTGACTCGCTGCTGCTAGTTAACGATTTCGTGAAATTGTCCTCTACTTGAGAGGACAACCTGCATTCTATTACGGGAAAGTGTTTCAACTTGAGATCTCAATTCGCGCCCACCTTTCATGAGAAATGTGTACTCCCTGGCTCATCATGCTATAGTATGATCATTAATTAGAAAATACAGAACTTGTAGGGCCGACTTGCCCTGAAAAGTAGGGAATCATTCACTTGGTGGAATGTCCCATTAAATGCTTATGCTGCATTCAATATTTCCATGAAATGCTCATGTTTGGCAGTTAGATGTTTGAAGCATTGGAGTCACCCAGTAGGCCGATTCGGGAGAATCAATCAGCTAAACCCGTTTTGGCAATGACGTGATATGCAGAGTTAATCTACAAAACAGATCAATCATTTGGAACAACTTCCCTAATCTTTTGGCGGATATTTTGCAGTCGCACCCGAGCCTTTCCTTCGAGGAGCGGTCGAGGCTGTGCAGGTGCCTGAACTACAAGAAACTAAGCCTCGAGGCCTGCAAGGACCTGGCGAAGAACCCCAAAGTCCCGCCAAGAATCGCTGTACAAGCACTCATGTCACAGCAATCCTATGTGCAGCCTGCCGAAGACTTCCTCCCACGAGAAGTCACAAAAGAGAGCCCCGCGATGAACGACGGCCAGATAGTGGTCTACGGCGGGATCGACACCGACAGCATCGAAGAAGAGAACCATGACATGAAAATGAATCTGCAGAGGATGCAGTGGAGGGTGAATGAGTTGGAGAAGGTGTGCAAGCAAATGAAGGGTCATATGTCCAAGATAGTGAGGCACCCAAGCAGCAGTAGGAGTTTGCCCAGACTCTGTTGAGATCAAGGGCCTTGTCTTTTTTTTCAACTTTTTACTTATTGACCTTCAACTTTGCAGATATCTTTGTGGCTTTGATTTTGTAAAAGTTCCATTCCAGTGTGGTTTGAGATGGGAAACATGTCGATCCGAAGATCTATCTGTAAATTAATTAATTACTCGAGGAATTGTGATTTTCGGAGAGCAAACTTGGTCCTCAATTGTGGACCATCCCAAAAGAAATCAAATCATGTAATTAAACCAAACTATATATTAAAAAAAAAGCACTTTTCACGTGCATTTGATATAATTTGCTAGTCTGCATAGCTACAAAAACTATTGGCCGAGAAGTTATTTAAGGGTCTGTGTGCGTCATCAATATTCGATGTCCATGTGACAAGTAATGCCAGCACAAGTTTAGCCTCGTGATTAGCAGCTTCTGTTGCTTAAAAATGTGAACTTTTCTGAGCCACTTAGCAGATGATTTCGTCTTATATCATCTTTTGTTGCACTAATCTGTACATGCAGTATACTGGCTCTTGATCTTGCTCTCCCATGATTGTCTGCCCTCAAATAATAATGCCAACTTGCCATTTATAATAATGTTTTAGGATTGGTCCGTGAGATTATTCCCTAAATAAATTGCTAATGTTTTGCAATCTTATCGAGATCATTCACAAGACTGCTTCTTGAGGAGTCGATCGTTCACAAGATCTCATCACTGTCAATTGCTCAATTCCTCATCTTGAAAATAGTAATTGTGTAAAGATCAATGTACTGTTTGGATGCAATTTGCCATGTGGAAAGTCTCATGAGTTTCAAGTGTTCAAAGATTGCACAAATATGAAATTGCCCAGAAAAAAAACCAGACATATGAACTTAAACGAACTCTTTAGGAAGTTAATGACATGTTTTAAAAAGTAGAACTTTTATCTGTACTTCAAAAGTTACCAATAATTTAAGTGATTCACCAATATTTTTCTCCTTAAGTTATCACCTGATTTTCGCTTAGTAAATATTATTTGAGTCATTTACCTACTTTCTTAGATTATTTGGAAAGCACCAAATCATAGTTTACCAACATTTATTTACGGAACCTTACGAATATGTTAAAATTATTGACTTTTATACAAAACTACCAATTGAAATTTGAGTCTTTTACCAACTTATCACCGATTGAGTTACCGACTAATCTTAGTTATACGAACTCTTATTTAAGTCAATTATCAACTTCTATATGTTGTTTTGAAAATTATTCCAATCATTTACCCTTTTGTATATCTAGAGATTACTAATGTGTTCAAGTAACGAACTCTGATACAAAACTACCAACTCTTATTAATAATTATGGGCGAGCAAGATGGACCGACCGAACCGGAAATCACCCAGACCGAACCGGGCCGATTCCCAATTCCTAAAAGTGGAATCGGTGTCCAGACAGTCCGATTCCAATTCCAAGGGGGGAACCGAACCGCCTGGACCCCATTTTTTTTTTTTTTAAATATTTCGTGCACATCTCAATTGACACTTTGACTAGACTTGCAAGTGATCAGTCCTCTAGATGCTCCAAATCCAGCCAAACGAAGCCAACTTGCTCTTGCTAACAAATGACAAAAGAAGTGACCCCAGAAAAGGGGGAGAGACTACAGAGACTGAGGTCGACATTCAAGGTGGGCGACCCAAAACTGGTCGAAATCACATTGATTGGGATCTCATCGTTCAAGATTTCATATAAATCAAAGAGGTAAGACACGTGATTTGAAGATCCCACACTTGCATATGAATACACAGGAGTGGAGACAAAGCGTCTTTCAAGGTGAAACAAAGAGCTATCAAACTCCGTTCGCTTGCATCATCTCCCCCATCATGTCTTACAAAGACGTTCTGAACTGAATGGACCCATGGAACTATTCTCTTGAGTTTTGTTTATGCTCAATAAGAACAGTACGTCGTCACTAGTTAATTATTGGACAATAAAAAATTTATCGATGATGGAGAGCAAGGCATTCTCTCCTTGGAACTCAACCGGTTCCACTAAACCCCGGGAATCGGATCTAGCTAGAACCGATCACCCCTATTAATGATCCGAACAATCAACCAACACTTATTTTCATAACTCAGCAATACCAATGCGTTAAATTTACTAGCTTTTATAATATATGAATATATTCACTTTTATGTGACTAGCATTTATTTGATTGTTCGAAAAGTATTAACACTTGTGATAATTTACTAACATGTATTTGCCAAGCTTGCCTATGCATTATAATTACTAATTGTTATGGCAAAATACAAATTCTTTACAAAATTACCAACAATTCCAATAGTTAGTCAAAGTCTATCTGCGAGAGTTAAGTTACCAACTTATACGAAATTATCGGTCCTTATTTTAGTCAGTTACCTATATTTTTATTGTCTTGAAATCACCAACTATTCCAATAGCTTACTAACATTTGTTCACACAGCTTACAAACACCTTAAAGCCGCCAAATGTTATATGAAATTACCAAATCTTTTTTGAGCCCACATACCAACTGTAATTTTTAGATTGTTTCAAAACTGCTAATTTTTGCAATAATTTATAGTCAATTATCGACCAAGCTTACCAGCGGTAAAATTACATGAACGGTTGGCATTTTGAAACAATTAAATAAACTGTCAGTAAGTTGACTCGTATAAAAGTTGATAAATTCGTATAAGAGCTAGTAGCCTGTTATTTCTTTTCTTGATATCTAAAAATTGTCGGCCGATTTTTGTGAACCCAGCTAATCCCATAATGCAATAGTCTCTCGTCCCATATATATCGGGCAATTACCGAAGACGCACACGTCTATGCTCCGGGCAATAACTAGTAGCTTTATCACTTGGTAAGTTGTGCAAATAGTTCTTGGTAAAATGGGAACTATTGTTAGTTTCGAAATAATAAAGTACATGGTAACCGAATTGAATGAGAGCTGGGAAGTTGACAAATGAGCTCATCAATGGGATGAATTCACCGACTTTTAAGAAATTATCAACTCTTTTCAAAATTATCAATTATTCCAATAGTTTACCATCATTTAATTAATTGTTGAACTTAACTTACCAATTCCTATATGAAAATATCAACTCTTACTTGAGACAATCATCAACATTTATTTGATGAGTTCAATATCAATTGTTTCAACAGTTAACCAACTTTTAATTGCATAACTTACTAACATATTAAAGCCACCAACTCTTACTTGCCTCCGGTTACCAATTTTTCTTTTTTTTGGTAAAAACGAACCAATTGTTATTCGATTGCTTCAAAAAAAAAAATACCAACCATTCCAATAATTTATGCTTATTATTTGTGTAACTTGCTAACAAGTTAAAGTAAGGGATAATACCACGAAAAAACCCAAACTGGTACACCTATAATAATTTTACCCCAAACTATTTTTTTGACTACAAAAAGCCCCAAACTGATACATCTGTGACAATTTTACCCTGAACTAATTTTTTTACCACAAAAAACCCAAAATTGGTACACATGTGACAATTTTACCCCGAACTAATTTTTTTTATCATAAAAAATCCCAAACTGGTATACATGTGACAAATTGCTAAGTTTGATGACATGTGGTAATTGATGGGTGTACCAGTTTGGGGCTTTACTCCTCTGTTGTAACAAGTTTACTAATTTGTGATTTTTCGTGATATTAATCCAATTTAACGGAGAGTAAATTTGTCATAAATGTACCAATTTGGGGTTTTTAGCGGTCAAAAAATTAGTTTTGGGTAAAATTGTCACAGGTGTACCAATTTGGGATTTTTCATGGTAAAAAAATTAATTCAGGATAAAATTGTCACAGATGTACCAGTGTGGGATTTTTTATGGTCAAAAAAATAGTTTTAGGTAAATTTATCACGGGTGTACTAATTTGGGATTTTTGGTGGTCAAAAAATTAGTTCGGGGTAAAATTGTCACAGATGTACAGTTTTGGATTTTTCGTGGTATTAACCCTTAAAGTAACCAATTTTTATACGAAAGTACAACACTTTTTGAAAATGCCTAACCATTCCAATATTTGAGCAACTTTTATTTGCAGCGCCTAAGTTATTAACTCTCATATTAACTCCTATTTGAGTCAGTTACAAATATTTATTTGATAGTTTTCACATGGCCAACTGAATTTACCAAAATATATTTGCACAGATTACTGAGTTATAAGCTACCGACTCAAACTTGATTGTTTTAAAAGTACAAACTGTCTCATAACTCACCAACATTTGGTTGGAAGCTTATCAATGGGTTAAAATTACCGACTCCTGTAAGCAATTATCAACTCTTTTTCAAAATTACCGACCATTCTTATAATTTCCCCATGTTTATTTGCGGAGCTTAAATTACCTACTTTTATATGAATTTGCTAACTTTGTTTGAATCAATTACCTACGATTATTTTATCGATTATTACTTATATATGGTAGCATGTGACAATAAATGCTAATAAGTTTTGGAATAGTTAGCAACTTGAAAGGGTTTAATAATGTTGGCACTTTTCTTATAAGTGCTGGTAAGTAACCAATATGCAATGGGGTTAAGTTTGGTATTTTCTACCATGTATATATATTTTTAAAAGAAAGTCTTTGTCACTGTTTTGATTATCAGCTGACATTCGCTTTTTGTTACTTTTTCAAGGATTAGAATAATTGTAGAATACTAAATTTAATTAAATTTTTTAATTAAAGTTAAAGTTAAAATAAATATGGGACAATGCAAACGAGACGGTGACGCCTGATTGCCCCATGGGGAGTGGGGATGGAGCCCATAAAATCTCCCCATATGGACGGATATGGGACAGTAACCCAAAATAGAAAACTTATATGTCTGGAGTTACCAAGTGCAGTGAGAACTGAAGTTTTTGTCACTTATAATTTGTCTTCCAGATTAGTTTCTTTGGTTGCCTAGTACTTTCGAGGTTTTCATTTGTCTAGGTACCCCAGTTTTATCGTTTCCATTTGCCCACATACTTTCTTGAACAGAAATACGCTTCGATGAGATTATGGGAACTTCAACAGGCGAAGGCGAAGTCCAACACGGCAGCAGAAACCAACTTCATGTGAGAATAGTGAAAAGCAGCGAGAATGATTGATGACAGGAAAAAGTCGAGAGATTCAGCTGACTAAAGTCTATGACCAAAAACTGTCATAAATGCAACAGCGAAAAACCGATGAACGGACAGGTAAAAAGTTCGACGCAATGAACGGGACAGTAGAATCGACTGCAAAAGGAAGATGGGCACAGAAAGGGTAGAGCTGATCTTAAACAGGTATCGGCTGCGCCTTCGCTGGAGTCATTGCAAGAAGAGCGCAATGCACAAGAGCTTCTGAACTTGCTCAAACTGTTTTGAAAATTTTAAATTTCATTAGAGCCATTAACTCAAAAGTTTCATTCCAAGTTGTTCGATGCAATCAAGTTCTCCGGACCTAAATGCAGTCGTTGTGAATTGATCGGAAAACAAAAAGAACACGGGAAACAATGGTGAGAATTTAGTATCTTTACATCAATAGACTTGCACCGCCCGTACCGCGAAAAAAAAAATCAAATCAAATTAATGGGTGGAAAAAAGAACATCGGAGCCTAAGCCCTCATATGCTCAAATGTTCTTCCCTGGGCAAGCTCTGCACTGTGTCTGACCATCGTCCCGGTGAGTGATCGCTACTGTTGGACGAAACTTGAGCCTCGGCTCTCGCATCTCTAACCATCTTTAGGACCTCTCTCATGGCAGGCCGATTCTCGGGGACGATGGAGACGCAGGCCATCGATATGTTCAAAAGAGCCTGAAGTTTTTCTTCAGAGGCCTCATTACTAGAGGCCGGTTCGTCCCCGGACTCCGTTTCCTCCTCACGGACTGAGCGGACCCACCTCGGGATATCCGATCCGTGCTCCTGAACGAGGTCCTGAAACGGGGTTTTCCCCGTGAGGAGCTCCAGGAGGAGGACGCCAAAGCTGTATACATCCGCCGGCTGGGTGATGGGCCTTCGAGGGTCCCGGCACTCGGGGGCCCTGTAGAAGAGGGAAGTGGCGCTCGGTTCTTCGAGCGAGTCTGGGTCCCGGAATGACAAGAGGCCATAATCCGTGAGGCAGGACTCGAAGTCAGGGCCAAGCAGCACGTTGGAGGATTTCAAGTTCCCGTGTGCTAGTCCGTGGCTTTGGTGGATGTAGAGCAGTCCGGTCGCCAAGTCCTCGGCTATTTTGAGGCACGAGGTCCAGTGAAGAGGCTTACCACCACCTGAAGTCCTTGATCCTGCAGAGAGAAATGAAATTTCAAGCAAATTCAGCGCACAAATATGCTTCATCAATAATCTGTTCTACAAATTCGCATTAGCAGGCGATCAGTGAATCCACACAATATGATTCAGCAACAATCTGCACTGCGCTCAGCAATTTCCCTCTGATATATTGTCCGCAATATAGCTAAAGTTCTAGTTAAATGTGCAAAAGACAAAACTGGTGGTGACAAGTGAGATAACAACGCTATGAGAAATCCAAATCAGTAGCACCCAAGAGCAAGACGAGAGGTTACCAGTAAGAGACAGCAAAACATTCACAGGTCTTCTGACAATTAAAAAAAAAAGCAAAAGCAAAGAGATGCGATCAAGAACCACCAGAGCAGAGACTGATAAGCATAGTGCAGAGTGATGCAGCATGCACATGTCAACGTGAGTGAGAGCATGCAATGTAACTGACAAACGAACTCAGAAGGCCACTGAAAACATTAACCAAATGCTCGCCGATGATAGCATTGTCATGGTGGATTTAGACATAAACTCATGCTGTTAAAAAGACCCTTTTTCTCGCTTTTCCTTATTTTCGCCACACCGGTTCTCGCAATTCAAAAAACATACCAAGACACGGAGGTGACGGGTCGACGCAAGAAGACAAGGTTTGCGTCGTGAGATTAGCAAGCGCAATTACCCCAGTAACCATCCTCTAAAGAAACATTCCACAACCTGTAGTTTGCCCTAGCTGCTCTGGATCGTTATGCTCATTGCTCAAAGATCCAAGATGGTTAAACTTTTCCAACTCAAAAAACAGTGGCACGCTCAATAAGATGTGACAATGTGAGTTCTTGAAACAAGGACACAAATCTACCTTTGACTTTTCCTGCGACAATCAACCAGACAAAGCTTTCGCTTTGCCGTCGCATCAAACCGGAGGTGAAAAAAAAACCCAACAGTTGAGAAGTCAGCCTCCTCACAAGACAAGTTGAACATGGGGGACCGTACAAAAGCTGGTTGGCAATTTCGAAGCAAGAAGCTCTTTTAAGATAATTTAGATTTACACTCTAATAAAAAAAATTAAATAACTTGTCCTTGTGTTTTTCTTTTTTTTGGGGGGGTCAAATAAATAATTCGTCCTTTGTTCACCTAACTAACAGACTTTTGAGACCGACCGGTCGATACTAGAAGATTTCGATTTAAAGAGTCTTTTGGCGAAATTCTTTTCGGCACTTTTACGACGTACATAATTCGATACTTACTTCAAGTGGACCGCGTAAAAATTCTCACAACGCATAAATATTGACACGAAAAACCTGTAACAATGTTTTTTTTTTTTGCATGATCTTTTACAAAAAGAAAAAAATTCAGGGAAAAGGAGAAAAGCAAGATTTCATTTTTCAAAGTATAATTGAACGAGCCTTTTGGGTCTGGTAACTTATAGTAGTAGTGTCTTTTCATATGACTAGATGAGTAAATTTAAAAAATTAAAAAACTCAACTCTCAAAAAAATATTTTTTTTTAAATTCCAAAATGTCGTTGTGGGGGAGAGAAATTATCACCTAGAACGCAAACACGAGTTCCCCATAAGGATTGTCCGCCGTTAGATCCGCGGGTCCCACGCGAGGCCAGCTGGGTCCCGCCGATTCAATCAGTCAGTCTCGAAGCAGTTACTTTGAAATAGCGTCGGTTATTTTTATAAAAAAAAAAAAAATTTAATTCGCCAAGATTCACGTGAGGTTTTTTTTAAAATTTTATTTTTTTCATTTTCCAGACGAGCAGCTTTTTTTGAAAGATGCGTAAAACACGAAAATTCATGACCAGCATGATTAAAATCTAGAAACCCTAAACTCCATTTACATTATTTTCCTTTCCCCACATAAGTTTTCTACCATATTAATCAAAATGCCATGATTATTATATAAGCTAAATTTATTACGAAAAATAAATAAATAAATAAGGGCGAGACGATTCGCATTCGCGTCCATGGATTTAATAGACCCCACGAATGATGCGAGATCAGAATATTTAAAGATCATCGCGCAAGATTAATGCACATAAGAACAAAATAAAGACGGCAGACAAAATCGGGTCCCCTCTATCTTTTCAGATTGGCGAATCAATTAAATCGCGGCGAGAAAATTAAAAAATTTAGGAGCGATAATAATAATAATAATAATGGGGGGAGCCAAAAAAGATCAAATGCGATGGACCGACAAGAAGACAGCAACATGGGATGTTTTACCGTGGATGAGGGTGAAGAGGCTGCCGTTGGGGAAGTAGTCGTAGACCAGCAGCCGCTCCTCCTTGGCCTGGAAGTAGGCCCGGAGCGCGACGACGTTCGGGTGGCGCAGCCTGCCGAGGCCGTCTATCCGCCGCCGGAACTCCTCGATCCTCGGGTACCTCGCGTCCTTGAGCCGCTTCACCGTCACGATGTAGCCCGACTCCATCACCGCCTTGTACGTGCTCCCCAGCGTGCCCCGCCCCAGGGTCTCCGCCGACGCCTTCAGCAGGTCCTCCAGGCTGTATCCCATCTGCTGGTCCCCGGCCCCGAGGAACACCAGGCTCCCAAGCCCTTCCCCCTCCCACGAGAACCCCCCCGCCGCCGCCGCCGCCGGTGGTGGCGGCTTCCCCGCCCCATTGTTGCCGCCGGCGGACGCTTCCCCTGCCTCCTCCCCTGTCTCGACCCCGCCGCCCTTGGCTCTCGCCTCGCCTATCAATTGACACGAATCAATACAGCTCGGCATGATCGCGATTAGGATTAAAAATTCACAACGTTCGGCAATGATTTTGAATCAACGCGAATCGGTAATCTGAGTTTTTTTGACAAGTAAAGACGTGAATTAACCTGGAGCCTTCTTCCTCTGTCCGCGGCTCCTGCAGATCAAGCACAGCAGGAGCAGGCAGATCAACAGCAATGCGAATCCGCCGACCGTTCCCGCGACGATCTTGATGAGCCGTGAGCGATTCGAACGCGATTTCTTCGCGGCCGGGTTCTCGGGGTACGCGGGGCTCAGAGACGGGCCTCCCGACACGGTGCCGTTGCAGGGGTCGCCGAGCGGTGACCCGCAGAGATCGACATTGCCCGAGAAGGACGAGGCATTGAACCTCGACAGCGCGGGGGTCGCCGGGATCTCGCCGGAGAGCCGGTTGTTCGAGACGTTGAGAAACCGGAGGCTGGTCTGGTTCAGCGGGGGGATCCTTCCGGTGAACCCGTTGTCCTGCAAGTAGAAAACGTACAGCCTCCTCAGGTTGAGGACGGACACGGGTATCTCGCCGGAGATGCGGTTCCCGGCGAGGACGAGGACCTTGAGGCGGTGGAGGCCGGTGAGAGAGGAGGGGAAGCCGCCGGAGAGGGCGTTGCCGTTGAGGTAGAGGGACTTGAGGTTGACGAGGCCGGAGAGGTCGGGGACATCGCCGGAGATGGAGTTGTCCTTGAGGCTGAGGACGCGGAGCTGGTCGAGCCGGTTCAGGGTCTTCCCGTCCAACGCACCGGTCAAGTTCAAGGACTCGAGGACGAGCTTGGTGACGCGGCCGTCCATGCAGTCTCTAACCCCTGGCCAAGAGCAGACGGCGTCCACGTTCCCATCTCGCCAGGGCAGCGAGTCGAGAGGGTCGACGGCGGACTTGAGAGCGAGCAGAGCCTCGGCGTCGCCTGATCTGGCGGTGGGAACGAGGAACGAGAGCAAGAAGAGGAGAGAGCAGTACCCCGAAACGAAAGACCCCATTTTTGCGAGCCTTTTTCAATGAGCTACAGTTGAATCAGTGGGGATCGATCTTGAAGAAGAGAGAGAGCGAGGAAAGATTGGGCTTTTCAGATTCATCACTGTGAAGAAGAAGAAGAAGAAGAAGCGGAAGGAGAAGACCAAATGTTTGTCGAAATGTGAAGAGAGCCTTCATCATGATGAGAGGGGAGAGAAGACCCGCCAATCTGGGTCATTTTCAGAGAAGCTTAAGTTCGTGCTTTCTTCTTCTCTCCTTGGACTGGCCTGCTAAACGACAAGGCGTGAAAAGGTAAGGAGCCGATGATGGGGGGAGGGGCAATAAAGAAAGTGCATCCACTCACACTGTAGCCACACTGGCTGCTCTGCTCCTGCTGCTCCTTGCCCACCACTCGCTCACTCTCGCAGTGGCAGATGGGGAAATGGGGAGAAGAAAATATATTAAACCCTTGAAGTTGCAGTCGCAGAGAGAGAATTTAAGGGGCGAGAGAGAGCTCCAATGGTGGGAATGGAACTGTGAGCTCTCTCTCCTCGCACATTCCATTCAAATGAAGACAGACAGAGGGGGTGAGTGAGAGAGAGAGAGAGATGGAGGGAGGGTCGTGTGTGTGGCATCGTTTCTCCCAAACTTTTTCTTTAATTGAGGAGCATGAACTCACGGATTACTACGGGGGCGGAGGGCGCACAAAAACAGAGACAGAGAGACTTTCACGTGAGCTGAGCCGATGATCTCAGAACCCTTTTGTTTTCTCTCCTCCGCGATTTCTTTATTCGCTAACCTGCAGGCATTATTGAAACTAGATAATCCCCCCCCACAGCAATATAAAAATGCGATCTTTGGTCCCAGTTAACTCGAAGCACTCCGATTTTCACCTTCTTTCTTTTTGATTCCCAGCTGAAACGGAACTCTTGGGCTGCTGAACAAACGCTTTAGTCGCTCCCCATCATCGATCTTGAAACTTTCAGAAACAGGGATCGAGCAGCCGTGGCTGAAATCAAACGACCCACATGCTCTGCCACCGCAAGCATTGCAACGAGCGAGGAAGGAAGCGCGAGAAGGCTGGCTACTCCACGAAAAAGCCCTTCTTGAATGGCTCTTCAGCGGGGACAATCAGTCCATTAAAGATCTGTTAGAAATGAGACCCAGAGAGAGAGAGAGAGAGAGAGAGAGGTGTTGGTTGAGGGCCTCCTTTGCTGAGACACCATAAATACAGGGTCGATCAACAAAATGTTGGGTCAAGACTAGATCGCTGTGGGGTTCTTTGGGTCCCGAAACTTAACATACATTGACTGAGAGACAGAGAGAGAGACAGGGAGAGGACATGAAACACTGAAAAGAACGTCTCTTATTGCAGCTGCGGGTGTGTTTCTGAATTCTCTGATACCTCAAGCGCTCCCTGCACTCTGGGGCATGTTACTGCTGCGATCAATACGGGGTCCGACTCGTGGCAAAGGTCTAGACGGGATCCAGGTCTGTGGACTGGATACATCCCCGGCCGTTCGATTCCATAAGCGACCCGTGTAATTGACCTTTGCTTACGATTTAATGAGTATATGCATTTACGGATTGGACGCAAGACACAGATTCGATGTTTCAAATTATCGAGCATGCCAACAGCAATGCAGCGCTACTGGTAAAGGGTTTGGGAGCGAGGCAAGAGAGTATTAGGTCCAGGGTTTGATCCCCGCGAGCAACGCACACACGTGTATATGTATGGAAGAGAGGAGATGCGTATCGAATGAGACTAGGGTGTATAGTTAGTGGGGGTACTAGGAAAATTGCCTTGAACTTCCATTGAATTTTCAAATCTAACATGTTTGTTTACTTATTTTTTGAAATGAGACTATTGATACACAAATTGGTTCAATCGTTGGTATCTGAATCTTTCGACTCGAATCCGACTTGCGCACATTGATAGCACTTTGGGGCATTTAAGTTTTTTTCACCTAGATTGGCCCTTTGATCGTTGAAACCGGTTGGAGAAACGAAGATCACAATTAACCGAGGAACTTGAAGTGAATAATGTGAGCGTAGAGTTGTACCTGAACTTTTAGAATTGATAATCAGAGATAAGCTTACCTTCTTGATAGAAGATTCACCATTTTGGTCTAAAGGTGTGCTAACCTTCGAGACATTAGTCCTAAATCAATCGTGTGCACGTCAATATAGTCCTAAACTTTTTAATTTTGTCAATTTATTAGTCTAGTTATCGCTGGTCATCCTACATAATGCACCGCCACGTTAACGATTTTCGGCGAAAATTGATCTGAATGACTATATTGAAATTTCGCGCAAAAATTTGTACAAAGTTAGCAATTTTGAAAAGCTTTAGACGGAAGTGACGTATATACACAGTAAAGTCATAATTGATTGGGCGATATTCCCGTCAACCTTTCGAGGATCAAGTGATACCTGCACACATGGATAGCACTTTAGGGCATTTAATTTAGTTAAATGAAACTCGTCATTGTCAAACATCATTGTCAAACATCAACTTTCTACTGTCATGTTGGATTTTTTGTTGCCGTACATTTCTATAACTATATAATAGTTCATTTTTCATTAGCAAATGAATATAGAGAGAGAGAGTAAAGTAGATTACCTGAATTAGGAAGAATCACATGATAGTTCCAAGATTAATGTGAGTGGTAATACTAGGGCCCGTGTTGGCGCTATTAGAAAAGTAGCTTGACCTAAGTAAGATGATGAGTGGGACTCTCACCCTAGCATGTGAGAAGCCTAGTTCGTACTAATAAAGTCCGCACGAAAGAGTTCGCGCTAGCCCTAGCCAAAAGGGCGGGAACGGTTAGTGGCATTTGAATGTTCTAAGCAAGAGCGGGACAATCAATAAGGAGTGCTCGTAAAGTGAGATGGTTATTATTACTAGAGAAAGCGCAAGCGATTTGAGAAAACGTGAATTGTAACGCCCTGGATTTAATTCACTTGAGATATCGTTCGCTTTGTGAGCCTTTGGTCCGTCGTATATCGAACCTTCCAGAGCTATCATGTGGCGTACAGGTGGGCATTTTTCTAAGAGGTCATCCATCTCGATAACGCTCCCACCCGAGTTTGCTTAACTTTGGAGTTCCAAAACTAAAGCATTACCGTTACATCAAAAAGGGCCTCCGCGAGTTATCCCAAGCACGCTCTCATCATGTTTGGTGCGCAATTCGGTTCATTTCTGCTCCTTTTTGCCGTTTTAGAAACCTGCCAAGCAGCCGCTCAATGTCCGAACACCCTAGCCTTGACGATCACTCCCCGCCCTCATTGGATCGGATCGTTACATGGGTTTGACCCCATGGAGGGTAGACCTCCATGGGAGCTCGGGATCTATAAACAGAAGAATCAATGGAAGAAGGAGCACATGCTCAATGAAATGGTAACGTCGTACCACTTTAGGGTCAATCTTACACTTTGATTTCCTTTCAAATTCTATCATCGCACGCTGATTATCTCTTTTAATCTCCGGTCTCGCGCTTTAGATTCCCTTTAAAGACTTCTAGCTTTTCCCGACTCAATTTTCGCGCGCTCCATCTTCTTCTTCTTCGTTTTTTGTCGATTTTCCACCTCTTGTCATGACGTGTTGCCGTGATATTTGATTGTATTATTAACGAACGTGGCGGAAAGGTGAGGTGGAAGTCACGCTTCCTCTGCCGATGGCCATCATCCCAGCGACCGATGCCAGCTGTACTTGCCCGAGGTGGGCCTGGTGGGAACAGAGCAGCATTTACTTTGCCTCATGCATATGCATCGAAAGACTTTTAAGTTCAGTTCAGACATGTTTTCAAGATACCGCCGGTTGTTTTGAATCTTTTCCTCTTCTCACCAACAAAATCTTGCACTGTATTCTTCCTTCTTTTCTTCTTCTTCCTTCCTCTTCCTTCTTAATTTTGCTCGGGGCGGAAAAATCTGGTGCCTTAGATCTCATTTCTGTCCTGTACAAACGCATGTGCACGGCTTTCAAATGTCTCGAGGTTGTTTAAGACGGCGCGAGACTTATTTGAACACGCGGGGCTTAGAACGCGAGTAACCTAGGATCGGAAACGTGTGCGCGGCGCCTGACGTCTCCATCCTAGCTTTGCACATCTCAGCGACTCGCACCCCGCGCGATCTTTCGAGGTGACGTGTTGTGATTTGCTGGGTGAAAGGGTGTGTCGCTACCCCCCCTGTACTCGTGTATCATTGACACCCAATGAATTTTTGGACGTACGTCACTTGACAGTCCAGCACTCAACTAAAACAGGCTCTCTCATCTCTTCATCTCTATAAGCCTCTCTACTCGCTGTCGATGGGGCCTCCACCGCCACCTCGGACAAAGGGCGACGATATGGCTAGCCAGTGCGCTAGAGGACGACCGCCACATCGCCCGGTCCCTTTCTTCCCCCCTTGATTTTGTACACCTTTGAAATTGTGATTTTAGTCTTCTTTCATAGAAGCCTCAAATCTAAGAGTCACCATCGCATCACGTCAATGGTTGCCATGCGTAGAAATAGGTAATTCCCTCTTTCATAATTTGTATGTTTGGCAATACACATAAAAAAAAAAAAACACAACACCTAAAGACTTTTTGTTGTCCGTTGTGAGGTATTTCAGCAATTGATATTTACTGAACACCGTCGTACGAAAGTTACGACACCGTTTTGAGAAGCTTTTTTCGTTGTGATGATGGCTTGGGGTATCCCATCTTCTTTTTGTGTATGCGATTCATTACGTAGCTTGCACCCTTGGCTTGTGATCAATGTCAATGCTGGGGGCCCTTCCAACTTCAACTCCAATGATTAGAAAACAATCGTTTCCTTCATTTCTTTTTATTTTCTCCTGAAGAAAAATATTTACAAAAGGAACATCGTATCAAATTGGAAGTTTCGTCTCTAAAATTTTGTACTTCCAAGCAATATGAAAAGAATGAAAATTGCTTCATTGATTTTCTAATGCATCTAGAAAATCAATTCTCTTTTCCTCAAACATTAGATACTAGAATCAAATGCAAGGGGCCAGTTATAGTTTATTCGTCAATACATACCTTTTGTATCGTGATTTATTTCGGAAGTAGAAAAGATGACTCGCAAAATACATGACGAGCTCGAAGTAACAGGACTACGGAACATTATTAGGAGATATGGAAAAAAAAATGACCATAAGTGAAAATAATGCATTCTACTTGCGCGACTCATAATGCACTTTTGTTTCAGGAATGTTGAGATTGGTAATTTTTATTTAATCTTAAATATTAGTTGCAATCACCATGTCGACATTGCAAATTCGTTTTATAAATGACTGATCATGCACACTTAATGAAAATTTGTTCTCAAGGTACATATTTTTTAAATGCTACCATAAGGTTAAATAAAAGAGTAATTGCGCATCAAGGGTGAGAATAGAAAAATAAAGCAAAGTGTGGATCGAGGGAAAGTTTTCCATTGAAGAAATTCTAGACCACCCACATTATCCCTTTACTATTTGATTTTTTTTTGTAGTTTTATTGATTTGAGTTCATTTGGAAAATAAGAACTTATACAGATATTAGAAGTCCTCCAATAAACATCATCTTGTACTCATCTTGACCATTTCATCTCATTACTATTAATCATCCGATCACATTAATATTGAGAAAATGATACTAGAAGTGTCACAATTTTTATATGGTACTCATTTTAGTGCCAAAATTTTCTAAACAAATGCTTCAGTCGATCACTTTAGTGCCATGACCGATTTAGGCTGCCTGATTATATGACATGGTTATATTTCAATACTTTCCCAACGATGGGGCTCGTCGGCAAAGTGAAGTCAGCAAATATAGTGCCAAATGCTGTCGTCTCCACCATTTGTTTTCCCCAAATTAATGAATTGGGGCTATATCCCAATTGTTCTTCAAACCCGAATCCTATTTGGAATATTGGGGCAAAATTAAAGTCGTGCATACTGTTTTGGATGGTTTGAATCGGTCTTTTTCTACCATGTTTGCCTACTCTCAAAAGTTGTTGAGGCAGGGATTCAGAATCCAAAGAATCGACATTACTTGGGGACTCACTGAATCGTCGTAATGAGCCTACAAAGATTGAATGGAAATGCCCATCGCTTCTTTCGACGCTAATGACTATAGAGCTCGTCTCTTTCTCGAGAAGCCGTTCGTTCGTGGATGGCCAAATCTGTATAGAAGCTTACGGGTGTTCTAGCTTTAGCCATGGTTTGGGCAAAGAAAATGAGAGGTCGAAGAAGAACAGAGAAAAGAAATGTAAGAAAATTTTGGGAAGAGAGAGAGAGAATCAGTTTCTTTATTCAACAGATGTGGTGGTGACTGTGGAGCTCTGTCTCTTTCTCAGGAAGCCATTCATTGGAGTGGCCACACCCCTTTGTTGGAGCTCGAGGGTGTACTAGTTTTTGCCATGGCTATGGTGAAAGAAACAAGAGGTTGAAAAGGATCAGAGAAAAGAAACAAGAGAAAATCTTGGGAAGAGGGAAAGTAACAATTTCTTCAAATGTCGTTTTGGACTCCCAATTGCCACGTCATTTCGTACATTTTCCACTCTGGACTTGATTTTTTTATTTAAAAAAGTCACTTGAAACTTAAAAATCCATTAAAGAAGCCATTTAGGATTCTTTGCTAGAATATGTCGCCGACAACACTTGAGTAATCGTTTTTCGATATAGCGCTAAAGTGATAACTCGAAAAGTTTTAGCACTGAAATGAACATCTTCCTTTTAATACATATAGAATTGTCCCATGCATTAATCTGGCGTACAAGGGAAATGCAATAATGCCGTAGGAAAAAATCAAATAATTTGTCTAGTTAGAGACCAAAACAAAGTATACACAAGTCAACTACACAATCTGTACTTCTCATCATTTCATCTTTTATACTTAATCTAAACAAACCAAGTTAACAAGGACAGTAAACAAAGTCGCACACTTAAAGGGAAATATCTGTTTGCAAATTTCTAATGGCGTGAGCGATGTCATCAGAAAGCAAGTATGACTTTCCTGTATAAACCTAGACTTTGGGAATAATCTTCAATGGTTTTCTTATTATTATTATTATTATTTTTAATCTCTTTTTGAGTGGTTGATGAGACTTCGCAACACACCCAGATCAAACAAATTATAGAAAATAGGTGAATTTAGGTCAAGATGTTGGGAAGTGTAGACCCGCTCGGGCCCGTCCAGAAAGATACAGACGGTATTTAGGTGGAATGTCAGAAATCCTCAAGGCCAATTATATGATACCAAATCTTCTGAAAAGTATCTTTGAGTGGAACCTCATCAAATTCAAACCCCCTTTCACCTTTTCTTCAATTTTATATGAGATTGTTTTTTGGGGAAATGTATTAGTCAGTCAACTAACAACACTCCCCAATTTCCAAAAAAAATTCATGACATTTCATTTGGAAATTGGAAATTTTCTCTATTAGACATGCTTAGAGTACCAGTCCACATGAACCCTTTTTGGTTCATCAAGCAATTGGTACATACTCAATCGGTTAGATTAGATTACAAAACATGGGTGTCGTGGGAAATAATGCAGCAAGTAATATGTGCTTTCTTCATCCACGGCAGGGTGGTTGAGCGGTCTAATTAAGGGCTAACGTGGATTAAGATTTGGGGTCCAATTGGAGTGCAATGCTTGTCTTTGATCGGTCTCGTTAAAAAAAACTTTTTGAGCATTTATGGTCACAGCTATCTTTCGTAGTCGCCTAAGGTTGGGCAAAGCATTGTTTTGTCGGTGGCATGTTATGACAATCAAGAAAATTTCAAATAACAATCCGAATAGGTACCGTTCTTCTCAAAAGAGTTTTCAAAGCGAGCCTCGTCTCAAATAAAGTCATGAAATGGCTGGCTTAATTTCAAATGAAAACCCGAACTCACAAGCCTTATGGTGGTGAAATATTGAATACACATTAGCACAATCATCTTTTCGTTAATTCAAAACGTTGAAACATCCGATTACCTACCAAAGGCTAAGTCCGTTTATTGTGATTGTGATGCAAGTTACTGTTGTTGTGAAAGTGTCATTAGTCATCTCAGTTTACGTGTTAACTAACTAAAGATTTTCAGTAGGTTTACGAAAGAGCTTGATTTTTTTTTTCACTTTTATCTAAACCTAATAAAAGACCCATGTGGCCTAAATACGATTGCTATTTCTAAAATTTAATTTCGTCCACCATGTCAAACGCATCACGAGAGTAAGACTAACATTTATTACCACTCGTGTTAGCTGCGTTGGTTCCGGAATTACCATCTTAATTTAAGCATTCAACAATTAAAAATAAACATTAAAATAGAAACATTTATTTGTTTTCTTAAAGGAGTGTGCATAGAATGCAAACCTGAGCTTTTCACTCACGGTTTACCTAAGAAGCCCTTTGATTTACAGATATTAGCAAGTCGCCTCCAATTACAGTCATAGCTAAGACAAAATTGCAACAATGAGATCACCATGTAGAACAATCCATTCTTCTTGCTTGGAATAAAACGAGCAAAAGGTTTGGATCATTTGAAGAAGCAATTGACTTCACATCCTGTAAGGGAGAAATCAAAAAGCAAGAGAAATGAAAAATTTTATTGCTACCACACTTTTCAGATGTCTGGAGTTCCTGATCGACCACACCCATTAGAAGCAAAAGGAAGCAATGGAGGACATGTACAATACGAATAGCCCAAGTTAGCTTCCTTGTTGCGAACGGGAACGAGCTGCAGCCTTCTCCAATGCCTTGAGTCTGTTGAGTTCCATGCGAGCTTTTTGCTCATCCGAGATCTGGCTTTTGGTTGATTTGCTAGTTACAGTATTTGAGACTTGATTCTGTGATTCATTTACTGAACCCAAGACATCATGCCTTTGTGAGCTCCGAGGTGGATCCTGCAGAAATCACAAAAAAAGAGGGGGGAAAATGAAACCTCGAAGTTCTAAGCATACACGTCATGCATATAACCTGAGTTCATCACACCTCGGGCGATAATGTCCCGGAGGTGATGACGATATTTGACAAAGGAGCAGTAATACTGCCTAGATTCGGCAAATTTATATTAATGCAGACAAACCCACTGCATCCAATAAGAATGGAGACCATTAAGCTTGCGTTTGGTCGGCTACGTATGAAATTTGAAAGAAAAAGATTTGCCATATCATGTCTTCGGTCAATTTACTGGATTGACACGGGAGGAAAGGGTTTATGGAGAGAGGGATTGCCTTATTCTAAGCTGAAGGGATGATGAGAAAGAGATAAATCCAAACGAGGAGAGGATGAGGGTAAATAAGACATACGGATTGAACAAAGATATGCAAGACCTCAACTCCAGTTTGTACCTTATTGAACCTGATCACGTGATCGTGAGGCCTCACATAGATCTAACCAAATGTAAGTCGGCTCTTCAAGCTGCAGCATGAAATGTACCATGGCTAACAAAAGCTATGGTCTAGCAAAGAAGTTATTTTGCACACAAGAGATATTGAAAGTCGCTAAGGTGGAAGACAATTTTCTTTCTTTTTTTTTTTTTTCCTTGGGATCCTGGAGAGGCACTGGGTGCTCGGTTTTGAAGCTGATAAGGCAGGACTCATTCCAGATATACTAAAACTCCAGTCAACTCAGCTGAGTTTATGTACAGGTGTGTGTGTGGATGTACACTTTAGGACTTCGCAGTACTCTCCACAATTGTTGGAGATGATTATGAAGAAGTGGAGAGGATGGAAATGCACGGCAAAAAAGAAAAAATAAATCTTGGTTTTTTAACCACAGTTGTTAGCACCAATAAGACTTAAATATCTGGGGAAATTTCCACAAATTTGAGAATAGGAATAAAAGACGTCTACGTGATAGACTGACCATTATACCAGATAACCCGGACAAACCAGCTTTTGTCAATATATTCGGTAAATTCTGTCACAAACATAATATAAAACAAGTCAACCTGGCATGGATCCTCTACTTTTGATACATACTAAAATCTACAGCTACCACCAAAACATTTTGAATCCTTTAACTGCAACAGCATGAAATTGTGGGAAAACATGAGTACATATAGAGAGTGAACACTTACTTCAGTAGCTTTCTCATAGATCTCATGAAGTAAGTCTTGTGGTAAGTCATCAGCATTGGTGTTATTTGATAATTCTCTCACATGTTGTCTTGGTTCCTCAGTATCCATGGGTTCGCAAGGTGTTGAAAGTCCTACGAAACAGTAGTACAGGATTAGGGGCAACCAAAACATGCTGCTTTCAGATACATATCTTGTTGCAGAAAGGAAGTTAGAGGTTAGCTTTCAGAATTAGTCCAATGCTCAGTACAGATCCTGATGGCTCAATTGAAGCTCCAGAAAAAATGACAACACAGAATTGATCCTCTTCAGTGACTATTAAAAACCTGCTTTTCACACCACCAGAACCTGTGCTGCCAGCCTAAAGCTAACACTGACCAATCTTCATATTAGTACATAGAATTTTAAAGATAGCATTATCTGATCGGACCAACAAGATCAAACAAACCCAGAAAATAACCAAAAAAATGGATGTTCCTGAATATACAGCCAGAAAACTGGAGCTGCAACAATGGCGGCAGATTATTTCCAGACTAGGCATAGAGCTCCATCACAAAGGAACGAATCTTAAAATACATTCTGTAAGCATTTACTTTCATCAGAAAGAATGGCATTCCATTAAGCTGGTAAGGCCCCGTTTGGTTCAGCTTTGGGAAGAGGCTTTCGGGCTCGAAAGCCCCTTCCCAAAATGCTGAACCGTTTGGTTCAACATTTGGGGAACGGAAAGCCGAAAGTTAGCATTTGGGATGCTGAAAGCCCAAAGCTGGTCCGGACCAGCTCTGGGCTTTCAGCATTCCACAAATGCTGAAGCCTATTTTTCCCTTCCCAAATTGCCCTCACTCAAATTTCTTTATTCCGGTTTAGCCCCTGTTACTGTTCATCTTCTTCACCGCGAGGGAAAAAAATTTACCAAACACTACTTAGGCCAAAGTAGCTTCACAAAATTTTTTTTACCAAACACCACTTATATTTCCCCAAGTGGCTTTCACCTAAAGGTATTTGCATTCCCCAAATTGCATTTGAAAAGCCGAACCAAACGGGCCCTAAGTGGATAACATTTGGAAGTACATGAAGACCAACCCTTTCATTATGAAGTCGTAGATTTCCATATGCAGCACCTACTGAGTCTCTGTTAGAAGAAGTTAATGAGACCAAAAGTGTTCTTCCAAAAATTCGTAGACAACATTACAAGAATCTAGCTAGGTGGGATGAAAAGGTACATATGGGATCTCAAATGTCAAGGAACAATTTGCAAGCAGCAACTATTTGCAAAAGACATATGCTCCTAGAAAGACAAAAAATTAAAAGAAGTTTTAGGCCACAAGAAATGGCAAATGATCTTTCTCACCTTGGTCATTGTTTACGCCATCTTCCTCAGGTGGAGGTGGTTCATGCAACTTTGTTGGATCCCCACCACTGGCAACTCTCTCCCTTAATTCTTTGATGCATTTCTGCCAAAATATTGAACAGAGAATTATCAAAAGGATTATCCACCGAAAAAATGTACCCAGTCCACATTTTTCAGTTCATTCACTTTTCCTTGCAGATATCACTATCACTTGCTTATCCTTAAGCTACCTCCATACATATTGAATATTAGATCTGTCATCTGAAAGTCCACAAGATTAAAGTCCCTTCCATGCACGGATTTTATAAATCACATTAGAGAGGCTGATGTAACAGAAGCATTAGATTCATGATCACAATTCATCACACAGTATCACCAATAGTGGTTAATCTGCAAGAATTGGCTAAAGGTAATCAGTCAAAGTACATTCCCAAGTGATAGATGATCTTAGCCAAAAGATGGACAGGAATTACCAAGTGATGGCACTGACTAATGGGAAAATGATTTTTTTATTTTTTGCCTTTTACTACAATATTGACACTTTGAAGAAATTTAACCCATATTAAGCATTGAAATCCCGATGTGGCTCAAAGGAGACAGAGATATCCACTTAAATAAATTACAAGTTCAATAGTCACTCTTAAGCCTGGTGTCCAGCCTTCACTGGACCAACTGCATATGTGATAGTCATCATCTCTTCATATTAGAGGTCATAAGTCAGTTATTTCTTGCAAAAAGAAAGAGAAGGAATTGAAATAAAGCATCAAGTAGGCAATGGCGTATCATCTATACAGGATATCAACCAATATATGGAAAATTTCTTTGCTTTTCTTTTTTCTTCTTGATCAGTCACAAATAGTATGAATGCCCATAACAAACAAAATAGAACTCGTCTTCATAGCCCTTGAAAGTTCTGTTTCTGTAACCAAGCCTTGCTCTTATTAGAGATCCTAATATACTATTTATTGCCTTGAAAAATATATGTGTTGCTATATTGTTAGATAACAAAAACAGAACTTAAGGGAATATATAAAACTAAAGGTAGAACAAAAGCGCCTGAACAAAAGTTTCAGGACCATAGAGAAAAACACACTCAAATCAATTATGTTCATTACAGCCTCTGACTGTGCTCACATTCCTTCATCATATACAAACCCCACATGTTAAACCTAGACAAGCTATACAGTGAAAACCGTAAAAATGAGATGGAATTAAGCTAAAAGAAGCATTATACAGTATGTATATTTGAGACAATTAGAGAAAGAAGTGTGCTTGGGGAAAGAAGGAAGAGGAAAGACAGAAGCTTAACCCATCAATATCGATGTAACTTAAGCCCTGAATTGTACTTTTTAACCTACAGTATTTGATCTTAACACAGCCAAAAACAGATGATAAAGACAATCGAAAAATGTGAAGAAAGCGGGCTATTCATTATGAATTACAAGCCATAACTTTAATTAAACAGGTAGTTCTACTCCAAAAAGAAATTCGATAACCCACATTGGCCAGTTATATTTATGGACATACCAGACAGACAATCATGGCAGTTCACAGAAGAAAATCAACTAGCTTTCTAGGCAACCATGTAAGTAGATCACTCAAAATCAAGCAATCAGACCGCAATTTATATTTCCACAGAGTTGTGTGATTTCTGAGATCAATTAAAAGTACTCAAAGGCAGACAACATCTTCTTACTTTGGAAAGGGTTCTTGTACGCTTAACAGTTTATTACAGCTTGATCTATCAGGGCCTTTCCATTAATATAAGACAGAAGTAACCAAGAATAGCATATTAGAGAAAAAGTTCTAGTAAAGTAAGCTTAACAGGTTTATTATGGCTTAATTTATCAGACTGAAATGACCAAGAACAGCTTATCATAGGATGCTGACAAGTAGATAGTCCAGATTCGCCATAAAGAGATATATTTCGATTAGTAGCAGACTCAGTCAGATAATAGTTAATAAACTAAGTTACATAACCCTGTAATGTTCAGATTAAGTACAAGAATCAGTTCTCATCTCTTCTCAAATTTGTAGTTCTTTCGTATCAATTACCTTTACTTGATTTGTGGCAGCCACTTGTTCTACCTTATGAACAAACTGATCAAATGAGTAATAGGGAATCAAATGAGAGTGCCATTCCCGGTACATGCCGATTAAGTTTCCCAGATCGCTAACCTGCAAATCTTGAAAAAGAACATCATGATAATTTTGCAAAGTCAAAAATATATTTAGTAGAAAGACGGAAACAGCTCATAATATCATCATCTAATCAAAGAACTGAAGATTATAAAATAACAGAAAACGACAGGAATGTGGATTCACAAAGATCTTATTTCTAACTTTTGTATGAAATACTTCTGCACTACTTAGTTGATAACCAGAAAATTGAGCTTGGGGAAACTGACTAAAGAATATTTTACCCTGCTCTCTGCTCGCAAAAATCCTACTTCCCATATGAACAAAACAGGATACAAGAATTACAATGCTAATCTCTGGAACATAAGCTTGCAGTTAGTCATTTTGATGAAAATTGAATGTGGATTTTTCACTTCTCATTCAATTCTTATGTTGCTCTAGCAAAGGTCAACTCTTTCTGGTTATTAGAATTACAAATTAATGATCAACCCTGTCTAACAAAATTATTGAAAGTATCGAAAGTCAATTATGGAGAGCATTACAGACAAATACATAATAAAAATTCATGAGGTTTTGCAGCCATCACTGCAGTCATATGCGATATCTCCAACTGAAACAACACATAACTTACTTGCAAATATGTAATGCAATTAGTGAGTGGGTGATTGAAACTTCTGTGGTAGGACTATATATTTCCACGAGTTAAAAATTGGGGAATGTTTTATAATGTTCGCTACAGTAAAAGGAATGTTAAATCTTAGGAGGCCCAAATCACTCAGCAGTGCCACCCTCAGCACTTCGAGGTTACACAGCTAGCTAGCAAACTTTAGAACGTGAATGATTGCGAGGGATGCCACATACACATGATGAGCGAATTGCAGGATGCAAGTTTGCAAGTTCATTGACAGCAACTTTGGTCAAACCCCATCTCTGAAGCGAACCAGAGAAGGTAATGCAGTTTGAATTATCTTACTTTCTCCTTTCTTCTCCTATATCTCAAAGCGGGCATCAGAACAATGGAAAGTGCGACGTAGAAGATGACAGATAAAGCGCTTGGTACAATGGATCAGCAGTCGATGCAATGAAAAATCTTGCCACGCCCTTCCTCACAGAAACTCGACAAGATATCGAAGTAATCGACGGAGCGTTAGCTTTCGAGGACAACATCATGACCAGAAGAGAAAGAGAACCTCGTGGCCGCGGCCGCGATACTTGAAGTTGCGAGGGAAGTGGCGGAGGACGTAACCGAGGCCGTCGTCGGAGAGGAGGAGCTCCGGCGTGAGCTTGGGTCGCTTCGCGGGGACCTTCTTCGGCTTCGCCGCCGGCTTGTCGTCGAAGCCGGTGGCCCTAGCAGCTGCTGCGGCACCACCGGCGGGATTGGGAATCGACGACGAAGGAGGAGGAAGGGCGGATCTAGGGTTGGGGACCGAGTTCTGGATGGGATCGGCCGGGCAGTCGCGGGACCAGTGGCCCGGGAGGCCACACTTGAAGCATCCCGTCGGCGCCGATTTTCCGGCGGTCTCCATTTTTTCCGATGGGGATCTCCGATCTGGCCGTCTCTCTCTCTCTGATTTAGTCGCAGTTTTTTTGGGGGATTTCTATTGAAATATTCGGAGTTGCCCCCTATAAGAGCTAATTTTCCCGCCATCGGGCTCGTCGTTTTGGCGGGAATGGATCTGGTTGGAGGGAGTGTTTTGGGCCGGATCATTCGGCCCGGATCCGATTTTTTTTTTTATTGATTAATACGATTAAAAATCTCAAATTGGTATCCATCACACGCGTTTATCCCGAACCGATTTCATCTCGCGAAATAAATTTCGAAGTGGTACTCCGTGTTATATTTCACTCGATTTAATTTTCATTGCATGGAAAAACCCAAATTATCGACCATTCCATACAATGTCTCGTTAAAATGTATACGCATCAACACAAGTGGCGGACGAATGCAAGACAAATCTGACACGGAGGATAATCGACCGACCATATATTAACACATGGAATTTTAGTGGAGGTTGGATTTAGGTTAGAGTAACAATTCGAGATTTTTTATGAGACGAAAATCATTTTGACATAGATAGATTTGTCATCGAATTGTCGGTTTTGTGGTTTATGTTCTGAGATGAGAGTTAGTTTGTCATAGATGTATTATGGGTTATCAATTCGAGTATTTTTGCGAGACAACAAAGAAAATGCGGCGTGTTGTCAAATACCAATTTGGGTTTTTTTTTTTTTTAAGGGTATTAACCCTTTATTTTCCAAAGCATTCGAGTTACATACTCAGAAGCGGTTTGCCAGCCATACTGCCAGCGCGATCCACTCATTTCAAAGTGCAAATTGTCAACTTTGAAAGCACAGTTCATTCAAACAGTTTAGACTTTGTTCTTGGCAAGTCTAAACGTTACAGTAATATGTAAAATCACTTAACTGAATGCAAACAAAGCCCAGATGCCGGGAAAAAAGAATAAGAAAACTTGATAACTTGTCGTCTTCGGCGCGCACGTCGGGACAAACAAGCATATACCTCTATCGTATCCTCGAATTTCCATTTTAATGGCTTGGGATGGACTCGCAATATTCAGCTATGTACAGTATATAATTGGCATCACCTCGACTTTCCTCATCGCTCAATGTGATTTATAAGTTTAGTGTTCTTCCATTTTTCTACCCACGAGAATGGTGCCGGTTGTTGCATCAGGAATTTACAGACCAGTCATAGTTTTGGTAGGCGAGGTGAATGGGACCCCCGTCGCTTAGGAGATGCGTCAAGAGACCTGCCTTGGTCGCGTCCAAGTAGCTGAGGATCCACCGTGGGATTTCCCTGTCCTGTCCAAAATCAGCACTGAACCTGAAACAAACACACGGAACCGTGTCACGTTTGAGATGCCATTTTGAAGTAAATGCAGACGGGACGAAAGGCTAAATAGAGGTCGCGTACCACTTCATGATTCGAGTGAGTTTAAGTGTCCTCTTGTCCAGGTCCACATCAACCCCGCCGCTCTGGAAGAACTCCCTGGCAGCGCATCTGAGTTCAGATTGGACTCCTTGAGGAGAGAAGAATCTCACGGTTGGGCTCGACCTCGTGCCGTCACATAGACCAAAATGTATAAGGGGGTTTACTTTAAGAACAGCAAGCTGCAAGCATATGAACTAACTGTTAGAAGATTTTTCTTGCGACACCAAATCAAGATCTGCAAGTACAACTGCTATCATATAAGCAGACAGTTAATTCCGACACGATATGGGATATTAACTTGCTTATGTGAATGTGCCAACTACCTCTAAGCGCCTGTCTCCAGTGCCAAAGGGCTTGGCCAACGAGTACGGAGGTCTCCGATTGTTCCTTAGTATTCCATTTCTTATTGTGCTAAGGGAGAATGGATACCCGCCAACCACGTACTGGAAGTCAGAGTCGAAAGATCTCCTATCCATGATTCCTTCTGGGAGGCCGACCCTTATCACAGCATGAATGACCATGGCATTATGCAAGTTCAAGAAGAATGCCAGGCTTTCATCAGGTGAGAGTTCCAGTAGGTCCACCCGGTGAAGTTTTTGAGACAAATTTACGTATCTGCATACCATCAGAATTAGGAAATGAGGAGGGAAAACAACAATTAATAAAATGCCCATTAGCAGCAGTCTATTGGGCTTTTGTAAGAAGGTTAATAATGGATGGACTACTTCTGCATATAGCTTAATGAGGAGAAATCTATGAAAGCTGTTATGAAATAAGTACAAGAGCACTAACGAGTTAATAAAGTAAGAGAAAAAGAAAGAACAGCACAGATCTGTCGAGTAAATTTCCCGTGTTGATGGCTTTTCCCATTATAAGTAAACTCTATACAAGAGTTTCTTACCGTTTACCACCTAAACTTTATCCGTATTTGCAAAGACAAAATAATGATCCTATATGCATTTCTTGGATAGAATTGTACTTTTGCACATCTTAAAAACATATAGAGCAAATTCATGAGCAGACGCAAATCCTGATGTCAGACAAGGTAGCACTGGCTGGGAGAACATACTAACCCCAGACAAATAAGATCAAATATTTATTTTAACACGTCTCAAAGAGGAACTGTAAACATCATCCATGCTTAAAACTTGTTAACTCATTGCCTTAAGGGAACATAACAGATGGAAGCCAAAGGCATGAAGAACTTGACTGCAGTGCTTCAGTTGAAATATAAGTTGCTGTCAATATACAAAATAATTTTTCATCACCGGCTCAATAGCAGCCTTCTGGGTTTAATTCCTTTACGCATCTCTAAAATCATCGTTTTTTTTTGCACAAAAGATGGCTTACTTTCCTTATCGAGGAAATGCTAACTGTCTGGTACTTTGACCTCTGGCAACTAAACCCCTTTTAGTCAGCATCAATAGGGAAAGTTAGATATACTGTAATCTTTCGATGATCTCAGCTAATGATTGCATTATGTATTATATCAAGGTAAATGAATGTCACGGAGTCGCTTTACCTTCTGAATTCTTCACTTTTGCTGATGGCTCCATAATCAAGATGGCGCCTATCTTCAGAGGCATAAGACTCAAGTATGGCAGACATTATCTTGGTCATCCTCAAGCCAACTTCAGCTGCTCGCTTTGGTTCACTGTCATTTGTAGATCCTCGGAAATTGAAGCATCTGGGAATATATGGTTCGTGCTCAATGAAACGATAGAAGTGGTTTCCGTCTTCAAAATCATTCTCCCTGCAGTAGCAGAAATACCAAAGAAACTATTGAGTTTAAGGAAGATCGATAAGATCATTGACCTAGCTGTGTCTGCACAATCCACTTACCCAAAGACATGATGGAAGAAGTGTTTCTTGGCTAACTGCTTTCCAATCTCAACAGCCTACAATGTGCAACGGAGGAGAAACTCAGACACAACGAACGAATTAAGGACAGTTTTGGGGGAGTTTTGATAGATCAGAAACGAACATACTTGTCTTCAGCCAAAAACGTTACAATGCTATAGAATATATATGCATTTCCTTAGTAGCAAAGTAGAGCATAACTGCATGAAGGTCTAGACACAAAAAGATATTCTAGACTTCTTTTGCGCCTTACTTGTATAATCGCTTTCTATTTGTATTTGTTTACATTGTTTCTGACAGCTTGACAATAACAGGTGGAACGTTAGCTAAAATCAGGTTGAAAGGAAACAACATTTAAGATGTGCTTTGAGTCACACATTATAAACAAGAAGCAGAATGTCAATAATTTCCAAGCATAAAAGCTGATCTACCACGTCCATATTGCGACCCACGTATGACATATCCGACATTTTCTTAAAACCGGCAACAGCTGCAGCAATTTCACTGAACTCAATAGACACACGCGAGATAAAAAAAAAAAAAAAGGTTTTGAAGACCTTCCTTTTATCTCACGTGCGAATATGTGACAGCTAGATGGAGTGAACTCACATGAGTGAACAACAATTAGAATAACAAAAGGCAAGTTATCAGCAGTTGAGTAGTATCTACTAAATACTTCGGGAAGTTACTGAAGATCCGCCTTGGTTCTAGTCCACTATAAACGGCACATTACCTTACGCAACCTGTGGAAAAAGCTAATTAAGCTTAGTTTACCATATTAACTGTGAAATTTTTTTATTCTGGACAGATTCCCCCAACGGGTATTAATAGAGACGTTGAAGAATGGAAGACACCGAAGCCGTCGGACACTATTAGGCCCCCCAAAAGAAAGCATGAACAGTTCAGGGTCTTCGATATAAAATAAAAAAAAAAGTTCAGGGTCAAACGGTTGCTTTTGGCCAGTGGAGCCAAGGCTTTGGGGACTGTGGAACTGGGGAAAGTTACGACATGGACCCCCGACCGAAACAACTGTTTTGAACGCTTCCAACTTTTCGACCTCCTAAGGTATCATTCCTCGTCACGTGGTCGGGGCTCCTCTCTTCATCATTTTTTTGAACTTCCCCTCCTCGATTAAAGCAAATGATTTCAGCTCACGGGGCCAGCCTCCTCCAAAAGGCTGACACAATGACGACAGAAATCCTCTGACAAAAACCCTTTCTTCTTTTTCGCTTTTTTCCGGTCGTTCAAAAGCTTTTTCTTTTTTCCGTTACCAGACAAAACAAAGAATAATTAAATGCGTCTTGAAGAAGGCTTCAAAAAATATCGGGGATGAAGTCAATCGGTCCGAAATCGATTAGCACGACGAAAAGGGGGACAGCGGGCGTTCGAATGTAGATCGATGAACCCTCCATCTGTCCCCTTCTACACGGTGCTTTGATCATAGTATCGTACTGAGTAGCTTGAGTTTGGTGAGCAACGCTGCGGTCGCGCAACCAAACTCCAATAATGCAAACTCCCTACGCCCTATCCCATTGTCTCCCCACTTTTTGGGGGTACCCATCAAAGTGGACAAGACCTTCTATGCACTTCCCCCGCAAGCAACCGCATATTCGGCGGCTCTCGCGAATGCTAGAGACACTTCATCTGAGTATATTCCAAAAGGAACAACTCTATTTTCAAGGTGCCGATTATCCACAACACGAGGTAATGAGCGGATTGAAAACTGTAAAGTGCCCACAAATCGGTCGTCAACATCATCCCACCATAAAAAAAAGCGAAAAAGAAAAACACCATCCCACCATAAAAAGGGAAAGAAAATCAAAACGCGCAATTCACTCCTAAATTGCGAATCTAATCATTCCACTTTCCATTTCAACTGTGGCCCCTCGACATTGACGCGAGTGAATTCCCGAATTCGGACATGGCGAAAAAAAGGCGCGGTCTGGGGACACAACCCCAAAGTCCCAAGCAAAATTACCAAAATGCCCCGCTGGAGTGATATTTTTTTCGTGGGGAAAACGACGGAAGTTAATTATTACACCGCGTTCGCAGGTGCAGGCAGCTCCCCTCTTTTCCCTCGACCCCGCCCTTGCGAGTCATCATGAAGCTGACGAAGGGGGGGCGGGGGGGGGGCGAGATGGTCATTTGGCATCATCACCACCGTTTGACTTCGCACCTTGATCCTCGAGACATACCGTTGTTGACCGTCCGTTGCTGGCGGCTTAAGAGCGGGATTCAAAATGCGAGCAAAAGGGAAAAAAATCTTCCAAACCATAATCCTTCTTAATTAAGCAACTAAATCTGTACTTAACATGTAAGCTTTGACCGGGTGATCTCGAGGAGTTCGGTTAAAAAATCTCTACTCGCACGACCCTCGCGTGACTCAACAAAAACTCGGCGCACGTGCGCACGCGCGCGCATCGCAGTAACAGTCGAAAGCAAGGGAGGAAGGACAGGGGAGCGTGGTTACCTTTTTCCGGCCGCAGTCGAGGTGGTGGATGAGCACCTCCACCATCTCCGCCCCGGCGAAGCAGTTCTTCACGATCTTCATCTTCGTCAGCCGGTCCTGGATCGGCAGCCTCTGCCTCACCACCCTCACGATCCCCACCGCCTCGTCCGCCCGCTCCTCCTCCTCCGGGTCGTCGAACCCGTACACCGGCGGCGCCGGCGCCTCCCCGGAGCACTTCCCGCCGAGCATCTCCTTCAGCCGCCGGTCGAACCCCCCGCTGTTCCTCAGCGAGTTCAGCGCCACCAGCCCGCCGAAGAGCTTCTCGTTGAAGAAGATCTGCGGCACCTGGGAGCTCCCCGTCCGCTCGATCAGCTCCTTCTCCCGCTGCGGGTACACGTCCACGTTGATCTCCACGAACTTGAGCCCTCGCTCCCGGAGGAAGCATCGCACCGCGGTGCAGTCCCGGCAGTTGGACCGCGAGAAGAAGCTGATCCTGCCTCGCAGCTCCTTCTCCGGCTGCTCCTCCGTCTTCAGCCTCACCACCACCTTCAGCCCCGAGAGGTTGATCTCCGTCACCCCGTCCGGCTTGAAATCGGAACCGCCCCTCCCGCCGTCGTCGTCGTCGCTCCCTATTTCCTTGAGAGACGACAGCCGCTTCACGATCGCGGCGGAGAAGCTGTTGCTCCGGTCCCGGATGAACTTGCCGATGGCCGGCATGTCGACCGCCGCGAGGCGGCCCGGCATGGACTGGGATCGGCCCGATATGGCGGCGGCGGCCGCGCCGACGTCCCGCGGCGGAGAGCACGACATCGGCGGCGCCTCCGGCTTCGGGAGCTGCGAATGAGGCTGGACCACACTGATCACGTCAGAGCCGCCGCCGCCGCCGTCGACCCTCGTCCCGTCACCAACCGCGTGCTCGCGATCCTCGGCCTCCGCGCCCTGCTCCTCCCCCGGCTCCTCGTGCGCCTGAGCCGCTCCTCTGGCGCTGGCGTCGATTTCGGGGACGGGGCCTTCTTCCCCGATCGCCCGATCGCCGGGATTCGCGCTCGGCGGTTCCTGGTCCGGGCGGGGGGACAAATCCACCTCGAGGAATCCGTCGGGCTGAGGAGGGGGCGGCTTCCCGCCGGCGGGGTCGGGGCCGGGGACGGGGGATTGACCGTCAATGGCCGCCGCCGCGGCGTCGCCGTGGGGCTGCTGCCGGTGACCATTGATCGTCAATTCCATGGCGGAGCGGGGAACGAGGCGGGCGGGTGGCGAGGGCTTGTTCCCTTACGATGGAGATACGCGCATGGAGAGAGAGAGAAACACAGAGAGAAACAGAGAGAGCGGTGAAATCGGAAAGGGGGGGGGAGGGGAGGTTTAATGGAGGAGAAGGTGGAGAATAATATTGGGGGAGATGGGGTTTTAAAATCTCTCCCAATTTATAATCCCACAAAAGTTTCTAAATAAATGAAAAAAAAAATTTTGAATACGCACATAGATATCCTCGAAATATATTGATAAATAAATAAATAAATAAATAAAGGAGGGGGAAGAAGTCAAAGACGTGAAAACAAGGAGACCCTTTTCATCGGGGGGGTTTCGTGTGAAAACGGGGCCGGGTCAGCTCCGACCCGGTCCGGCGATTCGATACTTACGATCGCCAAAAGACACGCACGTCTCTGTCGCCGGCCCCCGAACGATGAACGATGATCACGGGGTGGGGCCCCCGTAGCTCCTCCCTGTCGATTTGACCAAACTGCCCATCCCCCGCGTCGTTTATACATTCTAGAGGCCCGTCGTATTACAACGCAGAGCGGGTAAATTACCAACTCATTCCTAAATTAATCGTAGGAATACTAAATCAGCAGTAATTGGGATTTTGGCGCTGAAATTTAGCGCTACATTGATAAAATTGAAAAAATTTATGACCGAATCGTTATGCGTACAATAGAGTTTATAGGATTGGTTGCGTAGTCATCACTACAAGGAGTAGTGCGCAAATGACAAAAAAACAACATAACCATTCCCTACCTTATTAAATTTGATGAAGTTATTATTGGAACTTTTTTATAAAAAAAATCCATTTTCACATTGGGCAAATTGGAAATCGTTTTGAAAAAAGAGTATTTATTGGAATTTATAAAAGAAAGAAAAAACCATTTTCACGATTAAATCTTACAAGGCCACAACCCCATTATCATCGATGCTAGACTTGTCAAACGGGCGTGTCGAGTCAAATTTGAATCGAGTTGAAAATGATCCGACCCAAATTGTCTCATTTAACCAATTTTGATCAATTTTCACGCAATACAAATTAGTGACTCGTACCCGACTTGAACACATACCAAACTCAGACATAACCCGATCCATATCGTCAAAACACTTTCATCATATCAAATATGGATTAAGAAATTGGGTTTATAACCCATTTCGACGGATCTAATCAATACAGGACGGTAGTAGCTGTAGTGCGAACGAGGCCCTTTTACATTGACGGAGTCCCGTAGCGACCTCGACGCGCGAGGCGGGGAGGGTATCGACGTAATTTGCGACCGACGTGAAAATGCGGCCGTTGATTATGTGGTGGTGGGGGGAGAGCCAATCGCGGGGGAGGAATAGCGCAAGAACAAGCGACGGAGGAAGCTGCGTCAAACGGCACTCACCTTCATCGTCAATGGCTGGGGGAGGCGGTTCCAGTGCCACTCACTGAGTGGACTGGACCGAGTCAAACTTGGCTTTTCCCCAAGTCCCTTCTCCCCCACCTCCCCAACCGAGTGCCGAGTCCTCTTCAGTTGTTGCGTGATTGCATCGGCGGATACGTCGCGCCACGAACCGAGTCAATCCCCCGGCGCATGAGTCGCGAGTGCGGGACTCGCGAACGACTCGGCTCGCCGCTCGGTTCACGCCGTCGCCCGTGCCTGTTTTGCCACGCCCTACTTCGTGCCTTTTGTTCCCACGCACGACCAGCAATGATCTTGGACGAGAAAATGCAAGCCCCTGAAAATTGATTTCGATGAGAAGTCGAAGCGCTAAAAATAATGATTTTTATAATGATCGAAAGTGCAGTATTGATATTATTATCTCTCCTCCTAGCGTGGAGCGGGGCGGTGGGTATAATTGGTAAATCGTAACGAGACAATTGACAACGTTCTAAATGCGATTTTAAATCATTCGAATAAATTTTTTATTATTATTATTGGCTAGATATTCAATTGAATGAGGTAAGTAACTAGCTTTTGCCCCCTTGTTCTGCCCGGACCCGATCAATTAAGTCGGAACTCCTTAGTTGCACAAATCGCGCGATCTCACCGAGTGCCGATTAATTTAAGCTCACGGCATTTCGATAAGTTCCTCGGACCATTCTTCCCATAATATTGCACGAGGGACGACCGTGTTTCACCGGCACGCTCTGCGATTAGGTGTGTACCGATTCAACATTAGGTATGTTCCATAAAAGGAAATTGCTGTTGAATTCTTTTCTCTTTTTCGTAGCGATGTTTTTGTGAGACGAACGTTACGTCAGATTGACGAGGTTGACTTTTCCGCATGTTTTTTTTGGGTTTTTTTTTTTGTGTTTAGGTTCGATTTGACCGGGGCTGCCGTGGCGCTATTGCCACGTGGACGGCGGTGACCCTGATGAACACGGCAGGCGTTTTCGGGTGTCCATTTCCAGCATCGCAAATGGCAGCCGTTGATTCGGGGGGCGAAGTCAATTATACGAAAAGGAAACGAAATATGTATGGGTGGGTTGTGGATCCACTTTGTTGAGTGGACAATGGATGGGATCTGGACCATATGGCTTTATCACGAGACAATAATGTCTCGCCGGCGTCGGGCGAGGGTCGCCGGCGTCGGGCGAGGGTCGCCCTCGCCTGATCTGGACCATATGGCTTTATCACGAGACAATAATGTCTCGCCGGCGTCGGGCGAGGGTCGCCCACTCCCGACTCAGGCGAGGGCGACCCTCGCCCGACGCCGGCGAGGGTCGCCCTCGCCTGACTCCGGCGAGGGCGGCCTTGCCTGGGCCGGCGAGGGCCAGCCTCGCCTGTCGCCGGCGAGGGTCGCCTCGCCCAGATCTGGCGAGGCCGCCCCTCGCCGGCCATGGGCAAGGCCGCCCTCGCCCAGCCCTTCCCGGGCTTCGCCGGTGGCCGGCCGGCGAGGGGAGAAAAGAAAAAAAAGAAAAGAAAAGAAAAAGGAAAGAAGAGGAAAAAAAATATTGAAAATTAAAAATGCTGACTGTGCACGCTGGAAAAAATTATTTAAAATAAAAAATGCTGACTGTACACGCTGACTCAGCCTCCCGCGAGCCACGTCGGCGTCAAAAATTAATAAAAAATGCCACGTCGGATTTCCGGTCAAATTAGCACTAAAGTGATATATTTTCCTTCGACTTGACACCAAAGTGATCCGAAAAAAAGTTATGGCACCAAAGTGATCGCCGTACACAAGTTATGGCACTTCTTGTGTACTTTTATTTTCGTAACTCATGAAAATGTTAAAGAATGAGAATTAGATCGATACGTTGTAAGCCACGACCTGCTGCAATGTGAGATTATACATGCTCGTTTTCCCGCAAAAGGGACTTGACGTTAATATCGTCACTGAAATTAGGACCGTCAACCGTTCGGTTTAAAATTTCGTTATACTTGAACCAAAACGTTCGGGTATGTGTTCGCTTCGTCCCGAACCGAAATCACGGTTCTATTCGATTCGGTTTTCATTTTTTTTTTTTTTTAGGGGGGTGGGTTAACACGACCGCACATAGCGGGATCAGCTCAACGACAACATGCTGGAACGAAAACAAACAAAAGGCGGAAACGAATATGTTAGGAAGGCGAAATCAAACTTGCGAGAGTTGTACCATGAATTCGTGACGAGTTTCTAATCAGAGAATACGTGCACTCGAGCACACTGCCGGCATGGAGATCCGACTGAGACTACACCGAAGGGGATCGGCGACGAAGAGTCGCATTGCTTGAAGCAGAGGAGAGAAGCAAGCGAGATTCAAGAGCTGAAGACCCTAGGCAGATAACAGGGGTTCGTGAAGAAGAAATGCGTGTGTGTGAGAGAGACGGTGAAGACCGAGATTTGTTTGGGCAGGGAGTCACAATACCCACTTGCCTTCACTTCCATTCTTTAGGGATTAAGAGATGATTGTTTCGGGTCGGTTTGGATACATGACATGAACTGAACCGAATCGTCAAGATACCCAAACTTTTTACTAACTACCCGAACTGAAATTTTCGATTTAGTTCGGTTCGATTCGGGTATTTTTTACACCCTTAGCTGAAATAAGGGGTTAGAGCAATCTAAATTAGGACGGCAAGACATAATCTCATTAATTATGGACTTGAACCTAAGTCATTTTAAAAGTCGAAAGATGCTGCATAACTGAGGGGAGCTCAGTTCAGAGGGCCAAAACTTCGATTGATCCAAAGTTTTGTGTTTTAACAATAAATCATCGTGTTGACACGCTATCCGTGTTAGACAGAAGGATTCGATGACATAAATTGTGAAATTTAGAAGGCTCAATCGAGCGAAATCGAAAGTTGGAGGGTCAAATTGCACTAAAAACGAGAATAAGAGGACTAGAAGATGTGCTGGAGCCAAAAATTAGATCCCGTCATAATCTGCGGAACTGAGTTGAGAAGTGACCCGAGGGATGTTGTGTTATAGGCAGCCATTTTTGTTTTGGAATGTGGGACTTAGGGCTAAATATCCATCTTCTCGAGGCCTTTCTCTCTGGCCCACCATTTTTCGAGAGTTTTCAATTCGACCCCTGCCTCCATCTTTGTTGTTTTCGTCCATAAACCAAATTGCTTGTGGCGTCGTGTTACACTTGCCTTTTGATTCTGCAAAATTGGGGCGAAAATCTAAAAACCATTGAAATGAGGGACTTGTTTAGAGACCCTGCCCTTTCATGTAATCAACGGTCAGCCTAGAAGTCTGAATTTGATTTTTCCATTCCAAGTTTCATCCCCTCCTCTTCTCTGACTTTGAATGTTTAGTGATGTTTGGACCATATTGTAAGATAGAAAAATTTAGAAACACGTCAGTTTTGGCTCAATACTGGCTAGGTCAAATCATTGAATTCCACTTTTGGTCCATGAATTCAAGCCCTCGAACTTAAATGGCTATTCTAATCAAGTCCCTCCAATTTCAAATCAATTTCATCGAGCGAAGCGGATGCGTTTGTCGGAATCGACACAAGTATGACGCGGAATCCTCGATTTACAGTGTTTATGTCAATAAACCTGATCGCCCAAAGCCCGGTCGCGACCTCTATGTATGGCATCAACCAATAGTCCACGCCCACGATGGCAGAAAGTTTTTCCTGCTCGGGCTCGTGATGACTCCGATCGGACATGCAACTAAGAGTGGGAGGGACTCAGTTAAAAAAATATGCACATGTTTAGAAACTAAGAGTGGACTTTTGCCTTTTGGAACGAGTTTGAATGATGTGTATATTTGTCACCTATGGACATAAAAGAGCTTATCTATCTTCATAAGGTAATGTTGTTTGTCAAGGAAATTCAACAAACCAGAGATAGAGAGTTAGGCCGCGATTATTGTACAAGGCTAAAATGCACAGTTGAACGTGAATTATGGACTGAGCACACGGTCCAGTGGTTGGGATTTGGGGGGTGGGAACGCGAAAAGTGAGAGGTGCAGGGATCGATTCCTGCAATTGAGAAGAGAGCATTCCTGTGTTGTACCAACAATACCTAACACTAATTGTACTAACAACGACCAGAAAAATAAAGGTAAAATGACACAAATAGTTTATGAATTTTGGTTCAATGTATAATGTGATCCTTAAACTTTCAATTTGTTCAATGTGGTCCTTGAACTTTAAACCAATGTGCAATATGGTCTCTAGAATTTTGGTACATGTTCAATATAGTCCCTGAACCTTTGGTACATGTTCAATTTAATCTTTCCATTAATTCAAGATCGGAGATTATATTGAACATTTTCATATAGTTCAGGGACTACATTGAACATGTACCAAAAGTTTAGGGACCGCATTGAACATTGAATTAAAGTTTAGGATCACATTGAACAAATTATAAGTTCAGAGACTGCGTTGTACATTGAGCCAGAATCTGTAAACCATTTATGTCATTATCCAAAAAAAAATAAAAAAATCTTCACATCACTCGTTTCCATAACCATAATTTCTCGCTTCATTCGCTCCGTCAATCCTCTCCGCGATCCATCACTTGTTTCTCTCTCTTCATGGCATTCCTCTCCATAATCTTCACATCACTTGTTTCCCTCTCTTCACAGACACCACTTCTCTCTATCTCTCTCACCATCATTTCTCACTTTACTAAGTCAATCCTCTCTAGAATCTTCATAGGCACCACTTCAGTGTCTGTCACTCTCTCTAAGCATATTTTCTCACTTCACTCGCTCCGTCAATCCTCTCCAGAATCTCCACATCACTCGTTTCTCTCTCTTCACAGACACCACTTCAGTCACTCTCTCTCTCTCTCTCTCTACCAATCTTCAATCGATCGCCTCTCATCTTCAATTTCGCCCCAATTTTCACCCGATTCGGGAAGTAATATGGAAATCCCTAAACGCATTAGAGTAAATATGAAGCACAAAATTTGTGTGTTTTAATGGGAGAATGGAATTGGCTTTCCTTTTCCGTAGAAACGAGTGTCTCCATTTCTCCACCAGTTTTTACCAAACGCACAACATAAGTAAATGGGTGATAGAATCACAATTACATTCTAACCTCAATTTCTAACTGCATGTGCTTCCTTGGCAAGCATTCTCAAAGTATTTTAGTCATGTGGTCACAACAGTCCGACATTAACGGCGAGAGCTAAATCAATTAATAGCATCTCACTTTTGAATAGCTTTTTGATAATTCAATGGCACAAGCATAAAGACACATTACCTAGAGACTCATGATACACCATGTTAAAAAACCCTTCTGAGTTTTTACCTCAGTCCCACCTTGCATCATTCATCTTCAACATCATAACTTTGCAACATCACTTCTATAATTGCGCATCACAATAATGTGAGTTTACCATGCCATTTTCTTTTCCGAAACATCCTTGCTTACTTTTCTATGCTCGATCACCGACGACGGCAAACCGGCCGGGCCGGCGCATTAGCCTCGACAGGCCAGCGCAGCACGAGGCCCATGGGCCTGCTGGCACGGCCCATGACCTATTTTTCTAAATTTCATTGGGCCCAAAGGGCCAGTTTTAGTATTTAATTTTGGGGCCCCGGTCGCCCTTCTGCAAAAACTCAAGCGGGTCGTGTGTGTTTTTCTCTTATGACGTACTCTTTTTCCCTCTTACAAAACAGTTTTTGTGCCATGGACCTTTCAAAGGTCCATTTCAGTGAAAGGGAACACGGTCCATAACAAAGGGGGACACATGTTCTCAATTCGACTGTCCATTATTGTACTGTCTGTCAACTTCAAATGGTAGATGCTTCGATTCCTTTGTTTAATTTGATACCCAACAGTCCCTTTTTTCTTTCTCGTGCATATGAGCATTCCTGCCCGTCATTTGCGCCGGAACGAGTGACAATTGATTTCAATGATTCAATGCGCCGTACTCTTTTGTTCTTTACAATCATTCAGTGTACCGGCCTATGATCATACGTACAAGCAGCTACTTAGAGGGGAACTCATCTTGGGTATAGCTAATAGTCCGGCCCATAAAACGCTCGCCGAACGTAACGTATCAAGTAAGCCGCGAGCCAACATTATGGTCTTCATAAATGTGGCTCAAAACATAGGTTTATTTGCACTTCGAGGGTGCCAGGTATCTAATTTTGAGAAGAAATTTCTTCTTTAGTCAATCGAGAAACCAATTTTGTGAGATGGGATGACTTTTTCTAAGGTAGATGTACATTTGTGGTAGATATTGACTTTAATGCAGTCGACAGAGACCCCCACCTGTCCTTAGTATTGGTTAAGAGATAATCCCACTAACGAAGGAAGTTTTCGCTCTTACGAGAGCTTCCGTGGCCTGTTCCAATCTTGTGAGACGGGCTCTACTGACACATTCTTTATTTTTAGTTACACTCCGACCTTCTTTTGGGCCTTCCACAATGATTGAGGCAATTGAAGTGACTTTTGGAGGAGAGATTTCCATCCGGATTGGATACAAAGGTTGAAAAAATGGATCTAGCGTAGGAACAAATTTTCCTTCTTGAAAGAGTTTAATTTGCCTACATAACGTTTCCATTTCAGCAGTTTGATCTTCCAAATAATGATAGGAAATGTATTTCCCTGATTCCATCTGTTGGAGTTTCTTCTGAAACGTCTCAAGCAACTTATTTGTGACCAAAGCCGTTTGATCAACCTTCTGATCAATGTGATCAAGACGGGCTTGGACAGTTAAAAGTTTTGTATCAATTGTGTTGAGAACATTATTTTGCGCCAGGGCATTTTCTGACTGCCAATTTAGAGCAGCTTCGGCGGCAGTAACTTTATTTTGTCTCCCATGATCATTGATATCTGTAGGGTTTGGAATTTTTGGCATATGTCGGAACCGGTGATGTGCGTCTGTAAATTCTTCCAATGCCGGGAAAGGGGCACTATAATTGGTTCTTTCCAAAGACGGAAAGTCCGAAGGTTAGAACATGTAGACAGTTGGGAGTACTGGTGGTGGTTCAGGCTTTGAAACACATGAAAGCTGGGATGCTTTGGGTAATTGCAAGGGATAAGAATTTTTCCTAATCCATTTTTGAATGGGTTTATAGAAGGGCAAAATAACTGGCTTTTGTGGTTGAGCTTTTCTGGGTGGTGATTGTGGTGGTGAAGGAGGGTCACAAGATTCAGGAATTGCAGGAGGAGTTTGTGGCCGAGGTGGTCCATATGATACCATAAATTAGTATCTTCCTCCTTCCTCATCAAGGGGTTGCACGGTAGGATCTCCATCAAGATATCTCTGATGGAGACTATCTTTAGGCCGTTTCTTTTTATTTTTGGATGGTCTGTCATCTTCTTCGTCATCAGGAAGGCTTACACAAAGGGAACATTGGCAATCAAGATCCCAGAAACAGTGTCCTATTCGAGGATCCTTATAATAATGGATAGGTCGTCCCTCTTGATCAAAAGACTCGATCATAGTCTTCAGATCTGAGTTGCCCTCCTCAATTGGAACATCTGCATGACAAGATTGCATCATAAAAATAGTAGGAAAAATAGAAGAAGAGGCTTTTTCCTTACTAAATCTAATAACAATCGTACCATCTTTCTTTTTTGTGAATTGGGATTCCATGGACTGGATAGGCCTGGAATTCTGGTGAAGCTTTTCATAGTTAGTTACCCAAGTGTCAGAGAGTAACTTAACTAGTTGATCTCGAGGAATTTGTCTGGGTACATGGACGCAGGAAGTCTGATTATTGTCCGCTGAAATAAAAAGAGCGTCCTTTGTGCCTGGGAAGTTGAGATCAATAGCATGGTTCTGAATCCGGTATACCATTTGGTAGTGTAACGTTGCAACTATAGAATTAGAAGTCTGAGAAGCTCTAGTTAGCAGTAGCTGAACTTTAAGAGCAGAAAGGAGTCTTGGGTCCGTAAGGGCCATGTTGAAATTTGGAAATAGTGTAACAAACACTGTTCCAGCATTTAGCGTGGTTTGGATCGTACCAATATAGGCATGTTGGTAGTCCAAGAAGCGAGTATCTAAAAGGGCCATGCGAGCAATAACGGGTAATCCTTTTTGGCCATGGAAAGAGAGAGTAATGCGGATAGCACCAAAGTAGAGATGCGTGTATCCTTGCTATACCCACCGACGTGGAAAATCAGAAGGTATCTAGAGAGTAACGAAATGTTCTTGCTGAGTAGTAGGAATAGGATGCTGGTCGAATCGGGATGACTGAACATATTCTTTAACTTCCCGGGGTGTGTGTTTGATGAGTTGTTTGATGGAACGGAGAGGAGAAAAAGAAGGTGGTTTGGCGAAAGCAGAGTAAGGATTAATAAGGGGGAGATGAGTTTCCGAAATTTTACTATCTTTATTAAGGTATGAAACCTCATCAAGATAGTCAATTTTAGAAACATTTAAAGTGCAAAGATCTAAAGGGGCATTTATAGTGACTGATGGAGTAGTATCAGTAGAATCAGTCATGATAGAACAAATCTACCTTTTCCACCTGGTGTTTCATCTAAAAACAAACAAGTATGCTGAATAGAGTGCTGGCTCTGATACCAAGAAGAGGCTCTAAGGCTCCGTTCGTTTGGCGGAAAATATTCTTCTTTTGGAAAATATTTTCCCGGAAGTCATTTTCCTGGATTTTCCGCCAAACGAACGGAGCCTAAGATGCAAATCAGGGAAAACGAAGACAAGGCTTGTGGCAGGTATGCTTTCTCACATACAAATGGCTCTCCAGGCCTTTATAAAAGGGACTGCCTTTTAGCCACCAAGCCCCTTTTTTGAATTTTGATTTGCACCTTAGAACTGCTTTATAATAGCATAATTCTGATGCACAGGTTCCATATCATGGCAAGTGCAGAGCATACTACTAGGACTAATTATTAGCACACGTTTGTTTAGAGAATCATACCAGGTAGAAAGGTAGAAGCAAAGATTTAGGGATTCATAACACAAGTTTTATTTCTTGAGGCTTTTTTTCTGAGAGCATATCGTGCCTCCAAATTTTACAAGCGTGGCCTTTTATAGGCTCGGACGACTATACAAACGAACAATTATTGATGAGGTTCTGAAAGTCACCAATAATTTAACACTCTAAGATTGACACTAAAAACTTTTACATTGACATAGGACTCGTTCAACCTACAGATGACTGACAAACACATAAAAAGCTTTCGGACGACATTTTTCTTTATTGCTACAGTGCCGCTACATACAGCTACAGTGTCAAACAGTACTTGAACAGTGCGCTACAGTGCATGAACAGTATTTTTCAGATAACGAGCTGACTTTTTCAAACGCGCTTGTCACGACTTCAGCAGTCATATTTATGGATAGTTTCTTCGGTATTGTCATCATCAGAGCTATTCGAACTACATCCGTCCTTTTGTCTCTTGTAATTTCTGAGGATTCGTTCAATTTCCGCAGTTTCGATGTCCACATCTTCATGAAGTTCCGAAGACTTTTGCTTTTTTCGTGAAGACTCTGGAACGTCTGTAGAACTTGAGGCGATATCAGCAGAACTTGATGGCATACGTGGTTGAGAAAAATTCTCTAATTGCAGTGACAGATTATCTTTGTCATCGCTTAGACAGAGTGCTAGTTGTAGGTTACTGTAATCATATGAGTTTTGCGATAATGGTCTTCTCCATGGATCTTGTGATTGAGAGGCTTGGGATGGGGACGGGGCCTCTTGAGATGAGGATGAGGCAGCTTTATCTAAAGTAACAGCAGCATCCATATCTGCTTGCATATCTATGCCATAATATTATTCCAATGCTATATCAATTATCGCCTGATATTTGTGATTAGCTGGATGATCCCAAGACACACTGGTAGAACTGGCTGGCCTTACTTCTGCCCACATGCCTCGCACCCTAATTTCCCTTGTATATTTGTCTTCCCTTAAGAGAGGGAATACTCTCTAGTAGTTTTAAATCTCGGTGATCCCAAGGTCCGAATGAAAACTAAGATCAAGCCTTTTGGCTACGTTTGACAATCCGAATTTGAGTCCGGATATGATAACAAAATATCCTATCTAATGTTTGGCGATGTCTTATGGACCGGATAAGTAATCCGGGTTAGGGGGTGGGATAGACCCTAATTGGATAAAAAAGTTAAAAAAAAAACATAATAATTTCCTTCTCTAGCTTCGTCGGCCACCACGGAAGGACCGCCGCCACAACAGCCTATCACTATTGACCACCATGCAATCGTCATCATCTTTGACCAATGCCGATTGTCATCGTCGTCTAGCTGATTGTTCTTTGATGATTGTGGAACCGAACCATCCAGAACACAGGAGGTTTTGGGTGTTCATACGTTAGTCCTGAACAGTGGTCACCTGATTTTGCCGTGATGCTTCGACGTCCAATCCTATCCTCTATAGAGATATGAGACTCCGTGTTGACAATCAGAAGATTTGAAAGGAAAAGAAGGAGGAGGAGCTCCAGCGAAAACAGTGATCACTCAAAATGGTGCAAGTCTCGGCCATGCGAGACTACGTCAAGAGGATGCCGCCCTAAATTTGGAAAGTATCACCTTTACGAGCAAGTGAGATTTTCAAAAATTTTGTATTCTATCTTGGATAGAACCAAACACTAGAAATGATTTTTTACAATCCAGAGGATATTTGAAGGATTTCTAGGTTCTATTTGTTTCACAAAAAATGTTATGTTTCTGGAAAATGTTTTCCAAGAAGCCATTTTCCTGGAAAATTACACAATTTTCCAGTGTTCAGTTGAAATCTGAAAAAATCTCTGATCATATTTTCCGTTGTTTGGTATGGAAAATGTTTTCCTCATTGCAATACTTTTAATTATTTTTGAGGTGGTCGGCCTCGCTGTGCGGGCGAGGCCGAGCTCGCATCGCCGACGGTGCACCCACTCAGATCCGGGCGAGGCGGCTCTCTACGGCCGCCGGCGAGGTCGGCTCGCCCAGGCAAGGGCGAGCCGAGCCTCGCGATCTCGGGCGAGGCTCGGCCGCCCGGCGGGCGAGGTCGGCCTCGCCTAGCAACGGCGAGGTTACGCTCGGCGAGGCCCACGGCCTACTGCAGCGAGGTCGACTCGCCACCGCCGGCGGGCCGAGCCTCGCCAGATCGGGCGAGGCTCGGCCCGCCTGACCGCCGGCGAGGTCGGCCTCGCCCGGCACGCGGGCCGACCTCGCCGGCCGCCTCGGGCCGTTTCTGAGCCAGGACGGCTGACCGGCGGAGGTTGAAGGTGAAACAAAAAAAAAGAAAAGAAAAGAAAAAGAAAAAATTCGAAAAAATAAAAATAATATTAAAAATTGGATGAATAGTGAACGGATAGATTTGGGACAAAAGTAAAGTTTGGGTTTTTTATGAGACAAAAAAGTTTGGGATATAATTGGGACAAAGGCTAAAGTTGGGGGTTTTTAGGAATTGGGCCTTTTTAAAATGTTTTTAAATTTTTCTTTTTCTTTCTTTTTCGTTCTTCTTCTTCTTCCTCGGCTGGTCGCCCGCCATGGCGGCGGGCAGCGATTGGTCACAGGCGAGCTTGAGCCTTGCCACAAGTCGGTGAGGCTCGTGCTCGCCAAATTCCGGCGAGGTCGAGCCTCTCTAGCCTGTGGCGAGGCTCCATCTTGCCTAATCCGACAAGGCTGAGCTTGCCCAAGGCCGGTCGAGCGAGACTTGAGCCTCGCTCGAGGTTGCCAGACGTCGGCGAGCCTCTGGTGAGCCTCACCCAGCTCGCTGGATCTAGCTAGGCCCAAGTTCGTCGGCGACCGATCGGCCCAAGTTCACCGGCGAGTACTCAGGCTCGAGCCTTGCCACAGGCGGGCGACCGGCCGGAGAAGAAGATAGAAAAGAGAAAGAAAAAGAAAAAGGAAAAATAATAAAAAAAAATTAGAATTTAAAATAATAAAAATTAGAATTTTAAAAAAGAAAATAAAAATAATTATAATGAATGTCGAAAGAAGGAGGGGGAAAATGTTTTCCCCTTCTCAAAAAGTGGAAAACATTTTCCTCACTTTTGAAGGTGTTTTGTCTATTGAGGGAAAATGTTTTCCATGACTAGTTTATTTTCCGTGAAACGAACACCGAAAATTCCAGAAAATATTTTCATGGAAGTTATTTTCCGTTAAACGAACAGAGCCATAATCTCACCTTATTTTCACCTTATTTTAACCTATCCTTTTTGGCCTGTAATTTTTTGTGGTCGAAAATTGGTTTTAATGCTGTCCACAGGGGGAGAAAGCCCACCTGTCTTTGGCATAAAAACTGAGTACCCAAGGGCACTCAAACCGGCGAGCCAAAAAGAGAGGAGAAAGATAGAGAGTAGGGGCAATGGCAGGAGAGGCGGAAGCAAGCAGCAAGATCCTCATCTTTGGCGGCACCGGATACATTGGCAAACACATGGCGAGGGCGAGTGTCTCTTTAGGCCATCCAACTTACATTTACGTCCGCCCCGCCGCCGCACCCCGGACCCGACCTTCGAACCTCGACCTCCATCGCGAGTTCCGCTCAGTCGGCGTCCGTATCATCGAAGTATGCGTACCTCTCTTTCTCTCTCTTGTGTGATCGGAGCACAATCGGATGCATTCATGTGTGTGCATGCACCTTTTTTTTTCTTTCCTTAATCAAGAGGTACGAGCGTGTAGATTCCACGCGCACAGGATTATTAACAAAGGCTATATTTTCCTCCAATTATATCTCCGACTATTGTGCTATATGTTATGGATATCATCACCTAAAACACATTGTGGCAATGAAATAGGGAGAGCTAGAGGAGCATGAGAAGCTTGTGGCAGCACTGAAGCAGGTGGACATAGTCATCTCCGCTCTTGCGTGCCCTCAAGTACCTGACCAGCTGAAGATCATCCACGCCATTGTCGCCGCCGGCAACATCAAGGTAAGTTATATCTTGTCTATCTAGGAAATCGGCCATTCAATCTCTTTTTCGTTTTTGATGGGGAGGTTCTTTCTATGTTCTTTCTGAAAGTTGAATCCACCTGGTTTAAGCATACGATAAATCACTTCTCCTAAAGAGTTTGGGTGCTAAAAGTACGAATAAAAAATCTATCTTTAATTCTCGCTTTTTCAATTCAAAAGTCTTGGTCTTAACTATCTAAGCTACCTTTTACTCTAAGCAGATGTAAGAAAAAGATTGTTCTCTTTACTTTTCTTGTTCTTACTAAAAAGAAAAGAGTAAATCTATTGTATTGAATGATCGGAGCAGAGTTAGTAGAGACATAATTTGTGAACACCAAAGAGAAAAATTCGGAGCATTGAAAACTGCCCCTTCAGTGGCGCACGCCAATTATCCCCTCGACAATGGATCCTAGACCAAATCCTTGTCGTAACTCACTAGAGTCTCGAAATTAAAGTGTAGAAAATTACACTAGAGAGCTCTACATTTCTTTATTTATATACTTGGTACTATATTGGGTTGATCCAACGGGTCATTTTTCTTGCATTCAAAACCATGGTCCAGAATTAGTTGTGAATGTAACGAGGGCACAGAACAACAATGCGTCACCTTGGCTTTGCTGCCTTTAGTTCCATACTAAATTTTGTCAGCCGTACAATGTCTGATGTTCATGTCATGTCATTATTTATTACATTTTGCTGCCTTTAGTACCATATTAAATTTCGTCATCTCATCTTGATACGTACCTTTTCTTTTGTCATCTCTCTTAATGGGTACCTTTTCTTGTGTCATGTCACCTTCTTACTGTTCTAATCCCCCTGATCTAAAAGGTATAGTTTTTTGTTCTCAATAAACATCCAAATATTGGCAACGGTTAGGTTAAAAATTGAGAAAAGGATGAGATAGAATAACCGGATCAAATACTTGAAGCTTATAAATCAACATCATCAAAAAGTCTATGGGAATCTTACTTTGTGCCGAACCTTTTGATTCTATTGATCCCTACAGATATTGCATGCGAAACATAGTACGTTGGAATTGGTCGGATGATACCGGTGAAATCCTAGGGCTAACCGCATAACATTCATATATATGTTAGATTTCACTCTTGTTCTCAAACCAAATCATCATCATCATCATTATTTTGAGCAGAGGTTTGTGCCATCTGATTTCGGATGTGAGGAAGACAAAATAACTCCACTCCCTCCATTCCAAGAATTATTGGAGAAGAAGAGGAAGATCAGGAGGGTCACCGAGGCTGCAGGCATTCCCTTCACCTTTGTCACGGCGAACTGCTTCGCTGCATACTTCGTCAATGTCGTCCTTCATCCCCACGACCCCCAGGATGAAATTGTCGTCTATGGCAATGGTGAAGCCAACGGTACTCTCCCTCTCTCTCTATCTCTCGGCTCGGACTTGTCTGGACCTGGATCCACGCGGTCCGGCTCCATCGGAATAATTGATCTTGTGGATCTTGCTTTTGCGTCCCACGTGATGCTCTGATTGATTTGAGTCCACGGACTTGTATCAATCACAATGTACGAGAAAATCGTGGGGTCCTTTAAAGAATCTCCAAGGTTATTCGGTTAAAGAAAGACCCTCCTCCGTTCAAAAAGTCCGTGTGAAGTTCCAGAATCACATGAATAATAAGGCTTGGGGTCTGGTCTGATTTCGAGTGAAGGGCTTTATCCTGATTTCTCTAAAAGGGCAAAATCATTAAATTTACTTTGAGTCCAAACCTTTCTGCTTTGGTAATGTCGTCCCTGAACATTGTTTTCTACGAGTAGATTTGCGGACCATACTTTTTATCTATTCATATTAGTTTGTCCGACGAAAAAGTTTAGAGACTTTCCCTGCCATTATCCTATTTATTTACCATCTTTAAATATGATTCTATCTTGTGTTTAGCCGTGCTTAATTACGAGGAAGACATAGGGAGGTACACGATCAAGGTGGCAAATGATCCGAGAGCGTGCAACCGGGTCGTCACTTATCGCCCCGAACTGAACATAATTTCTCAGCACGAGCTGATTTCGCTGTGGGAGAAGAAAACGGGTCATAGCTTCAAGAAAGTCTATGTGCCCGAGGAAGATCTGGTGAAGCTCTCTCAAAGTAAGTTCAAATCACCAATGTCACTGTCCTATTTCGCATTGATTTTGATAATATCATCGGCGTTTATCCTAAATTAATCGTGGTACCGCCCCCACAAATTTCTTCCAAACACTCATCACGACCCTGACATCGGTCGAGACATGATTTTCTCTGCATTTTGCCTCCTTCCATGAATGGGTTCAAGAAAAGTTTGCTGACACTTGATGGTTTTCATGTCTTTTGTTAAGCTCTGCCACCTCCAGAAAACATACCCGTCTCCATACTTCACTCGATATTCGTCAAGGGAGATCTGGTGAGCTACGAGATAAGCGAAGATGACCTTGAGGCTTCAAGATTATACCCGGAAATGCAGTACACCACCATTGATCAGCTCCTCGACATCTTCCTCACAGATCCTCCAGAGCCAGCTAGGGCTGCTTTTGAATGAGATGATTCCATTAAGGTTGAACTTTAGCAGTTCAGCAGTAGTATAATGTGCCGAATTACAACCAAACATTACATCGCTTTGGTGAGTTTGAATGACTGAGTTGAAATCCTATAAACTGTTTCTTCTCTTTCCTATGTTTTGTCAATTGAGACTCGGTTCCCATCGTGCCAAGCCCTGCTATTTCTGTCCATCGTCTGTCGAAACGACAGTTTTCGTGTGCAGCACGAGGATATCGGTACAGCAGATTAGAGGCTGTGAGTTTGTAACAAGCCGCTAAAACAACCTAAAAGAATCACTGCTCACTTAATTTGTTGAAATATCTCCTCCGAGAGACAGACATCCTAAGCCGTTTGCGGAACATCGAATCGTCTTGTTGTATAGGAACAGGAGCAAGACTTGGCGTGGAGTTTGTTACTACAGTGAACAGATTGTATATGGTAAGAGTACAGATTCCGACCAATTTTCAGGATGTGAGAAGCAAAGGCTATCCCTGTTGACCAAAGTTTAAGAAGTGTGTTACTCGTTCGACATGTGAAAAGACATTGAAAAACAGGAAGATATGAGAAAGCAGGCGTTCGAAGGTTGATACACTCGGAGAAAAGGCAGGTATGAAGCCATTTAATCTCCCACAAAGAAATCAATTTCATCGAACGAAGCGGATATATTTGTCGGAATCGACACGAGTATGATGCGGAATGCTCGATTCACAGTGTTTATGTCGAGAAATCTTATCATTCAAAGTCTAGCCATAGTTTTCATGTCTGGCGTCAACTGATAGTCTCACGCCTGCGATGACAGAAAGTTTTTCTCACTCGGGCTCGTGATGGCTCCGACCGGACACGAAACTCCGATTAATTAGATTTGGAGTGGGAGGGACTTGATTCAAAACATGCACAGGTTTAGAAACTAAAAGTGGACTTTTGCCTTTTGGAGCGAGTTTGAATAATGTGTATATTTGTCATCGTACGTACGTAAAAGAGCTAATCTATCTTCATAATGTAACATGATAGAGACTTAGACCGCAAATATTGCACAAGGTTAACATGCACGGTCGAACGGGAGTTATGGTATTTGACCCAAAAAAAAAACAGTGAGTTATGGTAAAAAATCGTAAAAGAAAATTAAATAAGATGGAAATAGAGTGGAGTAAGGAATGAAATGAAGATAATAATTAAATGGATTGAGTATTTTCATTTCTATTTATTTTCTTGTAATAGAGAAATAGTATGGAAATCCTAGATGTATTAGAGTAAGCATGATACAAAACCCTGAAAAGAGTAGGTGAAATTGAAGAACATAATTTGTTGTTTTTGAGAGTGGAATTGGCTTTATCTTCCATAGAAGAAAAAATTGTAAATATCACCATGAGTTTTTACCAAACACAAAAAAATAAAATAATAAATGAATGGATGATGGAATGGCATTATTCTCAAAGTATTCAGTCATATGATTACAACTATTCAATGTTAATAGTGAGAGCTAAATCAATTAATGGCATCTTATATTCTCCAATTTTTTTTTTAATAATTCGAGGATACGAGCACAGAGGCCCGGCTATTCAGAGGCTCACGGTACACTATGTGAAATGCCCTTTTCGAGTCTTTTACCTCAGCCCCTCTTTGCATCATTCATTCTCACACTTTGCAACCTCACTTTTATTAATTTGGCCCTAGACTGCATCTCACAGCAAGACAATAATGTGATTTTGCTTTGAAATTTCCTTTTCCGAAACATCCTTGCTTACTTTTCTATGGTCGACCACCGCCGGCGGCAAACTAGCCGGGCTGGCGCGTTAGCCTTAGCAGGCCAGCACGACACGCGACCCATGCACATGACAGGTCGGCCCATGACCCGGTATGGTTTGGCCCTATTTTTCTAAATTTGTTCGGCCTAACCACTTGCAGCATTTGATTTTGGGGCCCCGGTCCCCCTCCTGCAAGAACCCCGAGTTGTTGTCCCACTACGATGTGTTAACCATAGTGGCCTCAATCCCGACTCTCCAGTCCACATCTCTCTTTATATAAGAAACGACTTCATATGTGGGTTTTGTGTGTTTTCTCTTCACGGTACTTCCGTTTCACTCTTTTTAAAGCATATGCATCACGGACCTTTTAAGGTCCATTTCAGTGAAAAGGAGCACTCTCCACAACGAAGGGTCGCACATGGCAGATGGTTGTAAGTCATTTTCCATGAACATGGTGGACATGCACATTTACATGTTCTCGAGTGGATTGTCCACTAGCGGTAGTCAATTTCACGCTCCCTCGCGTACCTTTGTGCAGGGTTAATCCATGGAGAGCATTGTGCATCTCACATGACTATTTATTTGCTGTGATTTCTCCGTGTTATTTGATAACCAACAGTCCCTTTGTTTTTCTCATGCATAGAAGTATTCTTATGTGTCATTTGATTCCGAACGAGCGACGATTGATTTCCATCATTCAATGCCCCGTACCCTATTTCTTTTGGCAATCGTTCGGTGTACCGAAACTATGATCATACGTAGCTAACTTGTGGGGGAACTCATCTTAGGTAGGTAATTGTTCGGCCCATAAAATGCTCGGCCAGCATGCCGTAGTAAGTAAGCCGCGAGCCAAAATTCTGATGATTAAATATGGCTCAAAACATTGATTTGTTTCGACTTCGAGGTAAATGTACATTTGTGGTACATATTGGTTTTAATGCTGTCAACGCGTCCCCGGCATATAAATAGAGTACCCAAGGCACTCAAACCGGCGAACCAAAAAGAGAGGAGAAGACAGAGTAGAGTAGGGCAATGGAAAGAGAGGCAGAAACAGGCAGGATCCTCATCTTTGGCGGCACCGGATACATTGGCAAACACATGGTGAGAACGAGTGTCTCTTTGGGCCACCCAACTTACATTTACGTCCGCCCTGCCACGCCCCAAACCTGACCTTCGAACCTCAACGTCCGTCGCGAGTTCCGTTCCGTCGGCGTCCGCATCATCGAAGTACGCATATATCTCTTTCTCTCTTATGCGATAGGAGCACAACCGGATGCATTCATGCGTGTGCTTGCACCCTTTTTTTTTGGCTTTTTTTAATCAAGAGGTACGAGCGTGTAGATTCGACGAGCACCCGATGATTAACAAAGGCTATATTTTCCTCCAATTATATCTCCGACCATTGCTCTATATGTTAAGGATATCATCACCTGCAAAAACATTGAAGTTGTTGTGGAAATGAAATAGGGAGAGCTAGAGGAGCATGAGAAGCTTGTGGCAGCACTGAAGCAGGTGGACATAGTCATCTCCGCTCTTGCGTACCCTCAGGTACCCGATCGACCAGCTGAAGATCATCGACGCCATTCTTGCCGCCGGCAACATCAAGGTAAGTTATCACTCGCCGATCTAGGAAATCGGCCATTCAATCTCTTTTTTCCTCTTTGATAGAGAGGTTCTTTTCTCTCTTCTTTCTGAGAGTCGAATCCGCCCTGTTCAAGCATACGATAAATCACTTCTCCTAAAGAGTTTGGGTGCTAAAAGTACGAAAAAAAATCTTTCTTCAATTCTCGCTTCTTAACCTGAAAAATCTCGGTCTCGACTATCTAAGCCACCTTCTCTTACTCTAAGAAGATGTAAGAAAAAGATCGTCCTCTTCATTTTTCTTGTTCTTACTAAAAAGAAAAGAGTAAATCTATCAGCCTGAATGGTCGGGGCAGAGCTAGTAGAGACTCAATTTCTGAACACTAAAGAGAAAATTCGGCGCATTAAAAATCGCTCCTTCAATGTTGCACGTAAAGGTAGATCCGTCAAACTGAATGGTCAAGGCAAAGCTAGTAGAGACTCAATTTTTCTGAATCAACAAGAAAATTTGGTGCATTGAAAATCTCTCCTTCAGTGGCGCACGTGATACATCCTTGGCAATCCGATTATGCCCTCGACGATCGATCCTAGTTCAAATCCTTATCGTAACTCATTAGAGTCTTGAAATTAAAGTGTAAATAATTTTACTAGAGAGCTCTACATTTCTTATTTATATACTTAGTACTATATTGGGCTGATCCAGCTCGTTATTTTTCTTGCATTCAAAACCATGGTCTAAAATTAGTTGTGAAAGTAGTGAGGGCTCGGAACGACAATGCGTCAGCTTTGGCTTTGCTGCCTTTAGTATCTACTTTTTCCCATCTTATCAACCGAAAGCAAAATCATACTTCCCATCTCATCTTGATATGTACTTTTTCTTATGTTGAAATAGGTCCAAGCATAAATTTTAGTTTAAGATCCGTTTATTTCGCGAAAAATAATTGATTAGAAAAATATTTTTCCTAAAAGCAATCGCTTGTATAACTTACAAAATTGAATAAACGAAAAATATTATCATTGTTCACGAAAATATTTAGACATGAATTATTACCGATAATGACAATATTTTTCATCGACAAATTACTTTAAGCCATACAAGCAATTATTTTTAGCAAAATATTTTTCAAATTATTCATTTTCCGTGAAACGAAGGCGTTTTTAGAAATTGTAAAAGGACCAATAGTCAAAATTTCTAGAAAATCCCCAAAGAAGCAACATAACCTTTTTTTACTGTTCAAATCCCCCTGATCTAAAAAGTATAGATTTTTTGTTTTCAATAAACATCCAAATATTGGCAATAGGTTAGGTAAAAATCGAGAAAAAGGATAGAGATAGAATAACAGGATCAAACGCTCGAAGTTTAGAAATTAACGTCGCCAAAAAGTCTATGGAAATCGACTCTCACTTTGTACCACACCTTCGTTTGATCATCCACGGATATGGCACGAATCGGATGGTCGAAATCTGGCTAATGATATTTAGAAATTAACGCCAAAAGTCTATGGAAATCGACTCTCACTTTGTACCACACCTTTCGATTTGATCGATCCCCACGGATATGGCATGCGAACCGTCGTGCGTTGGAATCGGTCGGATGGTACCGACGAAATCCTAGGGCTAATTGCATAACATTCCTTGTTTGGTTGCTGCTTACGACGACAGAAAACACGAATTAATATTTCACTCTCATTCTCAAATCAGATTATTATTACTAATAACAAATGTTCCTTCTTATTATCATTATTTTTTTTTAATTTTTTGAGCAGCGGTTTGTGCCGTCTGATTACGGGTGTGATGAGGACAAAATAACGCCACTCCCTCCGTTCCAAGTGTTCTTGGAGAAGAAGAGGAAGATCAGGAGGGCCACCGAGGCTGCAGGCATTCCCTTTCACCTTCGTCACGGCAAACTGCCTCGCTGCATACTTCGTCAATATCCTCCTTCATCCCCACGACCCCCAAGGATGAAATTGTCGTCTACGGCAATGGCGAAGCCAACGGTACTTACTCCCTCCCTCCCTCTCTCTCTCTCTCTCTCTCTCTCTAGGCTCGAAACTTGTTTGGACCCGGATCCGCAGCTGGATCCGCAACTGGATCGGTAATGTCGTCCCTGAACGTTGTTTTCCGCAACTGGATCGGTGGACCATATTCTGTTCATGTTAGTTTCTCCGATAAAAATCCGACGAGAAAATTTAGAGACTTTCCCTGTCCATTATCCTATTTATTTACCTTCTTTAAACATGATTCTATCTTGTGTTAGCCGTGCTTAATTACGAGGAAGACGTAGGGAGGTACACGATCGAGGTGGCAAATGATCCGAGGGCGCGCAACCGGGTCGTCACTTATCGCCCCGAACCGAACATAATTTCTCAGCATGAGCTGATTTCGCCGTGGGAGAAGAAAACGGGTCGGAGCTTCAAGAAAGTCTATGTGCTTGAGGAAGATTTGGTTAAGCTCTCTCAAAGTAAGTTCAAATCACCAATGTCACTATCGTATTCTCTCGACGCCCCCCTTTATTTTGCATCGATTATGATGGGAAAAATGACACTAATGATCTTCAATCTTTGATCCAATATGCAATGTGGTCTTTGAACTTTAGCTCATTGTGTAATGTGATTCATGAACTTTTAATTTGTTCAATGTGATCTCTAAACTTTTGATACATATTCAATTTCATTGTTGAACTATATGAAAATGTACAATATTGTCCCTGATTTTTTATTTTATGAAAGGACAACATTGAATATTTTCATATAGACCAAGGACTAAATTGAACATGTACAAAAAGTCTATGGATCATATTGGACAAATTAAAAGTTTACGGATTACATTACACATTATGTTAAAATTCAAGGATCACATAAATAAATTATAAGATCATGGACCATTTGTGTCATTTTCCCATTATGATAACATCCTCCCGTCTATTGAAATTAATTGTGATACTGCCCCGCAAATTTCTTTAAAACAAAGTCGCGACCCAGACATCGGTCAAGACATGATTTTCTCTGCTTTTTCCTCATTCCATGAATACGAAAGTTTGCTGACACTAAATGGTTTTTATGTCCTTTGTTAAGCTCTGCCACCTCCAGAAAACATACCCGTCTCCATACTTCACTCGATATTCGTCAAGGGAGATATGATGAGCTACGAGATAAGGGAAGATGACCTTGAGGCTTCAAGATTATACCCAGAAATGCAGTGCACCACCTTTGATCAGCTCCTTGACATCTTCCTCACGAATCCTCCAGAGCCAGCTAAGTCTGCTCTTGAATGAGATGATTCCGTAAGGTTGAACTCTAGCAGTTTAGCAGTAGCACAATGTGCTGAATTACAACCGAAGCATCGCTTGGCTTTGGTGAGTTTGAATGACTGAGTTGAAATCCTATAAACTGTTTCTTCTCTTTCCTATGTTTCGTCAATTGAGACTCGGTTCATATCGTTCCAAGCCCTGCTATTTCTGTCCATTGTTTGTAGAAACAACAGTTTTCGGGTGCAGCGCGAGGATATCGATATGGCAGATTAGAGGTTGTGAGTTTGTAACGAGCCACTACACAACCTAAGAGAATCACTGCTCACTTTTGTCGAAATATCTCCTCCGAGAGACATCCTAAGCCGTTTGCGGAACATCGAACCGCATACGTTCGAAAGAAGTCGTGTTTTATAGGAACAGGAACAAGACTTGGTGTGGAGTTTGCTACTACAGTGAGCTGATTGTATATGGTAAGAGTACAGATACCCGAGCAATTTTCAGTATGTAAGAAGCAAAAGCTTTCCATGTTGATGAAAGCTTACGAAGCGTGTTATTCCTTCAACATGCGAAAAGGCATTGAAAAACAGGAAGATATAAGAAAGGAGACGTTTGCAGGTTGATATAGTCGGAAAAAAAAAAAGGCAGATATGAAGCCACTTAAAGTTTCACGCATTTGGTTTGATCAGTCAACAGAAAATCATTTAGGGTCAAAGAAAATATGTATGCAAAAGTTAGGAAAATGAATTCTCTAGCCTAAAAAGGGAAAAACATTTTCTTGAAAAATGAATTCCTGGAAAATCTTTTCCTTTGTCATGTAATTTTCCTCGAAATAAACACACCCTCTTTTACAAAGCTGCAACATATCCAAGGCCAGGTCTCGTTATGCTCTAAATATTGGAGTGAAGAATGCGTTGGAGTTGAAGTGAAGTGAAGCATCTGACAAGAAGAAAGATGAAAAACCGAGAGTAACTAAATGAAGGACATGGGGAAGATTAATAATGAAACTGCTAGTGGGCATTGATCTGTAAGAAGCTGCAAATGGGATCGCAACTAGGAATGAAGTGTCCTATCCCAAAGTCTTGCTTAGTAGAGGAAGGATGGGCACTAAGCTAACATAGGATGGTGTGAAATATGACAATTTTGAAGTTGAGGAAGCATCGGCAAAAGCCCACCAGAGAAAGTCCCCAGCAAGCTAAGTAGTGAAGGAACTTACGGTCGAGATTGATATGGAAGCGATTACCAGAGAGTGAATACGGAAAAATGTTCATGGCCGTTGGAAAACAGAGCCTCAGAGGATAGACATGAGTAAATAAGCAAGAAGGCTCAAAGACCCGGACTGGAACTTGACAAGAAGGATGAAGATGTATAGATTGGCTAGTCATTGCAGTTTAAAAGAAGAGCCTTGGACAATGGGCAACACAACCCCCACTTTCTTTGCTAGATCACCCTGTGAGTTCTGTAAAGTCCCCCCCCCCCCCCCAGTGGATACCAAAAACCACTTCAATTTGCATAATATACAGGGCAGTTTCTGCACACACTAGTCATTCGTGCATCCGAGCAAGCAACACCGACAAAAGTCCCCAAACAGAAGCCTACATACCTCTAGGGAGTGCAAACAAACTCGGCTTGGTCAAGAGTAAGAATCCTAGAGTGTTCTGAAGATAGAGTAAAGGATCGAGTTGTTAACCAAACCTTCAATCTCATAATCCTGCCGCTAATGCTGGCAAGCGTCTGTTCAGCCAACATGGGGATTTTATTAGCCAGAACAATAGAGTGTGCTATAATTGCGACTGGAGTGATGCTAGGTATATTAAGATTAGTCTGTAAGACTGATATACAAGTAATGTTGCAGACTGCAAGCAGGCAGTTTAACAAGTGAACCAATTCAACACTTAGGCGATGGTTTGCCACATCACAGTATATCCATCTTATAAGCCAATCTTCATGTACCTAGCATCGTTCTTGCTACTAAATAAAGGAAACGAGCTGCTTCTGTAATCGAGACCTACTGCTCGTAAAAAGGTTTAAAGGGCAGTTGACCATATCTTGCACATGCTCTATAACTCACTAAATCCATTTAGCAGTTGGCCTTCAAACTGCTACCTAAATTCTCTTACAAACTACCATCGCAAAATTCATGGAGGCATTAGAGAGAGTAGAGAGGATAATTGCACTGCTCTGTCGATGCAATGACAGTGATGAAGACTAAAATGAAAACAGACTATGTTACAAATATGAATTGGCTTGCTCATCAAATTACCGAACATCAATGCAATGAAAGAACTGACCCGTGTGACTAGGCAACAAATATCCTAAAGAATTCCGTCCCAGATACCAAAGACGTACCAAAGCCGCGGATCAACCGGCCGAAGTAATGATATTAAGACATCGAACTATGCTCAGCTTCAGCATGTATTGATTCCATTCTTGCAATCTTTGGTTAAATTGTAGAAAGTTTCGACTCGTGTCTTTGCCCGGTATAGTACCTCAGTGTCCACTGCCACCCTCATATAACCATCGAATTCGACCGGATTCCCATTGTTGAGAAGTCTGGTCTCATTGTACCACTCGCTCTTATTTCCCCACAGCTCCCTATAATCATCCAGCAGATGCACCTTGTATTGAGACCTCAATTTGTCGAAGTAGCTGTAAAAGGGCTCGTTCGTCGCCACGTACAGATTTCGCCACGGCTTAATCACCTCCCGAAGCTTAGCAAGAATAGCATCAGGGGATGTGTCGGAATCCAAGTGAGGCCAGAGCGCCTTATTCTGCGCCTTCTCTCCGCGAACCACATGGACCACATCGAAATCCCAGTCCATCCTCCCACTGATCTCCGTGACGATGTTCATCAGCCTCTTCGACTTCCAGATTGCCTGCCACGGCCTGTGGACGTAATTCGCAGCCTGCCCTTCGCAGACCCTGTACCAGTAATTATCCTTCTCCTCCGGAGCATTGAACTGCCTCCATATGATCGTGCTCTTATCTTTCTTGAGCTGCATCGGCGTGACTTTATAAGTCCCGACCTTCTTAACCGGCACCTTCTTCTTGTGAGTCTCATCCCATTTCTTCCAATCGCTCCAGAACTCGCCCTCCTCCACGATCGAAGCCGTCTCCTTGAGATGCTCGAAGTCGAAATAGAACCGGAAATCCTTCCCTTCCTCATCTTTCTTACTCGGGTTGTACGTCGCCGCCAGGCAAAGCTTCAGATCCATCACGAAGGTGCGATTGAGGTACATCGCCTCGCCCAGCCCGCAGAGGAAGCTCCACATGTAATGATTCATCCCTTTACAGTAATCCGCCCCGCGCGAGTAGTACAAGTATCTCCCCTTCCTGAAACTCGTATCGGACCCCAGTGTCGGTATAGTGTCGTTGATCTCGTCGTCCCTAGCCGGAGCTGGAACTTTCGGTTTCTTGCCGCCCCTGGTGGCGTTGAATCTGCCGCCTTTCGGCGGCCGCGCATTGACGCCCGAATGCCAAGCGCCCGGGTGCACCACCCTGTAAGTGCAGCTCTCTCCAATGCCAATCTTAAACCTCCTGAAATCCCTGTACTTCCTCCAAGATTTCTCCCTCCTGTTCCTGAACCTCCACGCCACGTCGCACTCGTCGGTTTTCGAACCGTTAACCGGAGCCTGATACCCGAGGAACACGATAGACCTGAAGGCTCTCGCATTGAACCTCTTGACGGCGGCCAGAACGCGGGGATCCGAACAATTGACGGGCAGCAGGGCCGCCTCATCGCACGAGGGCTCGGCCCTGGTGGTCGAATTCGCGATCACCTCCTCGGCCCCCTCAACCGCCGGCGACGGCGGCGGCGGAGCGGGAGCGGGGGAGGCGGCGGGGGAGAGGAGGGGAAGGTCCTCGCCGGTCTTGAGGACGGAGTCGTCGTTCTTGAAGGTGGCATTCTGGGTCTGCGTGAACAGCCTGGTGAGGGCGGGGGCGGACTGGAGCCACGGATCCGGGGGCTGGTAGGTGATGGCGACGACGGTGACGATCAGGACGGAGAAGACGAAGACGGAGAAGCAGACATTGCTGATGAGCTTGATGAGGTTCTGGGCGATGGGCTCGGCTCCTGGATCTGAATCTTTCATTGGGGGCGGCCGCGGGGGGTGGTGACTGGTGGGTTGCTTTCTTGCCACCGAGTCCCGGAAGCGCACAGACGAAATGGGTGTCGAAAAGCGAAGAGATTTGAGGTGGGTTTCTCGCTTACAGTCGAGCTCTGAGCTGCGGGAATGGAGATGGAAGGGGACTGGTCAGGGGCGGAGGAGGAAGAAGGTTTCTGCAAATCTTGCGGACTTCAGCTCGGTGAGCTTCCTTGTGTCGGTGTCGGTGATAGAGGTTGGGATGTCAAAAGATTTTCTTTTCCTCTTTTTTTTTTTTGAGTTTTTGCGATTTGTTTTGTTGAAGTGTAATGCCGTATCTAAATTTTTTAATTTGTTCAATTTAATTTTTATATTTTAGTTTAATATTTAATATGATCCCTAAATTTTTTATTTATTCATTGTCATTTCTCAATTTTTATTGTATGTTCAATAATATATGAAAATGTTCAATATAGTTATTCCATTAATTCAAGTCCATGGACTATAGTGAGCATTTTCATGTAATTTAAGGATTATATTGAATATGTACTAAAAATTCAGGAATTATATTAAATAAATTAAAAATTTATAAATTATATTAAATATTAAGTTAAAATTATATGTATCAAATTAAAATTCTAGTATCAAATTATATGTGGAGCCAAAATTTAGAGGTAGCCTGGATCATTATCCCATTTGTTTATGTCGTGGTATTTCTCTTCTGGCCTGTCTCTCTGTCGCTGTCACTTGTCGTTGAGCTCGCTTGCTACGGACGTTTTGCTCGCGCACATGGGACAGGTTTTGTTTTCGAAATAAGGACAGATCATCATAATATGGTATTATTATATGCTGTCATGATTGATGTCCATACTTATCGTTCGAAAAACTACTCTCTCTCCAACCAGGAATGGATGGATATGTAACCCTCCTTGAAGAAGCAGGAGGGGGGGGTGTCGAGGGCTCTGTACGCAGGCAATTTCATGGGCAATTTCATGCATAACCACTTCGTTCCCCTCTAATTTAACTGGAGAATTTACAGCACGGTCCTAAAACTCGTGGATTTCGTGTACTTCAGATCCCGAAAACTTTCGATTTGTACAATTAAATCATCAAACTTATTAATTTCGTGCACTTTTGGCCATTTCGTGGGGTCGGTCAATTTCAAGTGGACGAAAATGCGCACGCCTGCTTGTGGTGAGCGCGCCATGGCCCTTGTCGGTGGTCGATCGAGGGCCCTCTGTGATTTCGGTGAGGTGTGCCGGTCGGCCCCCCATTGTGCCAAACCCCTGAAGGCCATTGGCAAAAAGGAAAGGTATCCTGTAAACCAAAAATGAAAGCTCATTTGGCAAATGCAATGCATCTCCGATGGCTTTTTTCTCAAGGCAAGGGGGTGGCTTTGGCTGTCTAGTATTTTCAGAATGCTAAGCCCAGGCTTCATTATTTTTTTTATTCCAATTTTACCCTCACCGATGGTTTCGTATTCCTTTTGTACCCCTGAACGAAATCACTGTTCATCGTCTTTGCAAAGCCAAGGGTCACCGATGCTTATCATTGTGTGAGGATAGCCAACGGCTTGCCAAGGTTACGCGAGGGTCGCGGAGGTCAAGGCTTGCTTGTTGAGGCTGCTTGAGGCCGCCGCTAGTCGCAACGAGGGTCGCGCGTCTATTTAAGATTTATTTGGTCTCGGCAGTCTACCGCTTGAACTTGCCTCTGTTTAAATGTGCCTTGCAGCTGTTCTCAAAAGTGACTTGCCTGAGGTTGTGCGACCTTGGTGTCGTCTTGCTTGGGGTCATGTGACCTCGGCAGCTTGGGGTCGTGCCACTCTAGGGATACCTAGCCTAGGGTTGCGCAACCTCCACAACGACTGTGGCCAGAGTTTCCAGTTTTGCCTGAGTTGGGTCACTATTGTAATTTTTGTTTTTTCTTGTTTTTTAAACCAAAGGCGTTTATGCAAATAGCATTTACCAAATATTATTTACATTTTGTAAAAACCCTTTAGCCTAGAAGCAAATAGTATTGACATATAACCCTTTAAATGCAAAGGCATTTCCCAAAAGTTCTCTCGAACGCACCCTTAAACCGTCATTCCCGAACCTGTTGTCCTTTTGTCTTTCCTTTTTATTCTTGGTTTTTTTTTTCCAATTTTTCGGATTTCATGTATTATTTTCAAAATTTTATTTTAATTTTCTAACGTGGCATCACCCAACTATACCCTTTTATATTCACCTATTGAAAAATATTTAAAAACCACGCAGCATTAAAAAAAATTGATAAAGAATCATGTGTACGTTTCCGTCCATTTGAAATTAATGGACTTGACAGAAGAGCATAAGCTCGCGAAATTAATGGACTTGACAGAAGAGCAGAAGCTCGCGAACTTAACAAGATTTAGGACTTACATGCACGAATCGAAAGTTTTAGAAATGAATTAGAAACGAAGTGCACGAAATTTACGACTTTCAGGACTTTGCTACGTAACTTTCCCAACTTAAATCTGACAATCTTAGCTAACATGACCTTCCAACTCAAGGATCTTGTGGTGTTGTGTGCGACTTTGGAGTTGCATATAAAAAAGCCCATAACGGTGGGTTAATCAGATTGTGGCTGGGGAGGTGGTTGGGATGACAATGACTGCATATCCGACGATGAATCACATTTCTTTTCCACTTTTGATGTGAGCACGACACCAGCAAGCAGCAAGAAGCACCAGCTCATTTCAAACACATATTCCTTGTACCTGCGGCTCTGCTCGTTTGTCGTTGGAACAGATCGTGGAGATGACTCGAAATCATTCCCGAGTCGGCAAGCAAATAGTAGTAATGTCTATATAAGAAGCAAACGATCCGACTTCGTACCAAACATGCGCAGGACGATTCAAGTTCTGATCAAATTTTCGCAAACATTTTGCTGCAAAGTGTTCTGTCCAGCATCTAATGACTACATGGTTGCAGATTTTTATTGTGACGAGGACTATAAAGTAAGAGAAATCCCATCATAATCACCACAGATTGCGCCATAAGAACACTAACCACCCACTAGTTTCGTAATCACTTGCTTCGCAAATATGGTATCCGAATTCCATCTCTTTAGGTCTTTAATCTTTAAATATAGGAGGCTACGTTAAGTTATGTACAAAAGGAATCTCCACGGAGATCAGGGAGAGAAAAAGGAGATATTGAAACTCAGAACTTAGCGGAAGGCGTGGTCATAGTCATGGTACCGGAAATTCTTGTGGACAAAATGAGCCAACCATCTGGATGCCCCGAAGAACAATACCGCCATCACAACGAGTGTAGTTCTTGCTATGGCCGACAACGCGTTTTGTTTCGCCGCGGCGACGATTCCCAGAGAAGCTACAGACAACACCTGTAAGGTGACCTCGAGTGCATTCAGACCTTTGTATGCATTGTTGCAGCTGCGGCAGTTCACCACGTGAGACCAGTACCTGCGAAAATTGCAACCAACTTTCTCTATCAAATATGCTCAATGGGAAAAAAATTGCATTGGAAGTCACTGCGAACTTGATGATTTTCTCTACCACCCTAAATAAGAACCCTAAGGAAGCTAACGAGAACAACTCGAGAGAAACGGAATGGACTGACTTTTCTTTCCGGTTGACATGGACGGTAATTTTTCTTATGATGGCTTCAGACATCTTTTCGCTTTATTATCAGAGCAGAGACTTCAAAAGCTCGAGACAACTAATTAACTCTCAAATGGATCACCTGTCCATCAGCTGTTCTCTGGGAGGAGTAGCAGGGAGAGCACCACTGAACTTGCCCTTCCAATCAACTTGACCGCCTGCATACTTGTTTAACCACTTCCTGAAACCGACAACAAGCGCATCGGACTTTGTTGGCACGAAACAGGCCTTTTGCCAATTGGAAGAGCCCACCTCCATTATCTTTCGCTCCTGAAAGGCACAAGGAAGTTAATAACCACTAGACTCAGGTGAGTGTCTAAGCAAATACTGGGGCTTGGCATGCATTAGGGATTAATTGAAAGCCAGGCATCTACTACAGCAGCATTCTTACGTTTCTATCAGGAAGATGCTACACACTCAGATCCTCAATGAGAAGAGACACAAAAGAATAAGCAACTTAGGAGAAGGTGTAAAAATCTTCAAGAAAAAACTTAAGACAACTTAATGATAGTTACGTCACTCTGTGCTAGGCTTGAAATGACAACAAGCACTCGTAGTAATCCACTGAACGTTTTTGTACCCTTTCTACAGCCAACCACTAGTCAACAGTTTACAACTTTCTTTCCGTTGAGATTTTTTGTCCCTAGTGACCACTATCTGCATTTAGTGTTCCATGCTAGCATTTGAACATCCTGCGCATAATCAGCATCTAACAACAATAGCTGAGGGATGAAGGTCTTAACAAAAAGACTACCTCAACATGAAGAAGATATAAATCTGAATCCAGAATCAGGTTCTGTCCCACATGAAATATCCATCGTGGAACCACTTGGTCGATCCATACTCCAAAATTTCTTGGGAAGGTCCATATCAATCTGCTGTTACCAGGACTCACTGGAATGCAAATGAAAATCAAAGCCATTCTCCGTTTCGCAGCGGATGCTGAAGACTCCTGTGTCTGATGATATATAGTTGGAAACTATTATTCAGAGCAAACAAATGGATCAATTGCTAATAAATTCACCTAATTTATGTATCATCCATACCATTTTGCTTCCATCTGACATAGCAGTCACATTTCCCGGATCCGATGGACGTTCAGAATAAGCATAAAATATGCATGGTGACATGAATTGGCTACTTCCCCACTCCTGCTTTGCTAAGAAACCATCAATATCGAGTTTCTTTATACTCATCTCAACTGGCCTTCCCCCTTCTCTATCAGCTTTCACAGTGAAAAGAACATACGAGGTGTTGGATAAGCTTTCAAAGAAAGTCGAAACGTAATTAGTGGAGATACCATGGAAAGAAAGTTCTTATCTGTTTTTTGGCCGTTGAGTTCGCATTATACCATAGTGGGCATATGGGACGTGAGCAGGATCCATAAGATTTTCAATCAGCACCTCGTAACTGAAAATGCAGATTCACATGTCTCAGAGCAGTCAAGTGCAAGCTGGCGATAGGGCAGACCTGCTAAAATACCTTCTATGATGATTGCCAAAGTAAAAATAACGCTTTCTTTAAGCACATGATATGCCTAAAGAATGAAACCACTATAGCTACGCAAAACACAACAGTCTACATAGAAAAAAAAGAGTCATGGCGTTCGTAAAAGGAAGAAATTGCAGAAGATGCCATCATACCCATAAGGAATCTCTCTATTTCCCATTAGCTTTGAATAAGATGGATCGTCTAGTTCTGGAATGTACGGGGGTTTCTTCTTCATAATAATGTCTTTGTACTGAGGATCACTATTTGGCCAAAACCACACAATATCATGCTGCACAGTACTTGGATAAACGGCCACACATGCTTTCTTAAATGTGTGAACCTGCGAATGACAGGAAATGACAACTAGTTACAAAAATTTGCTCCAAAATATAGAAGTTCCGATACTTTTGTTTAGAAGAGATAAAAGAGGGAGAACAATAAATCTTAACTGACCACCACCAAGCTCTTCAAAGGAGAAATTCATAGCTTACCTTCAGTTCCATACCATATTATGCCATGTTTAACTCAATTACATGCAACAGGTGTGCCATGGTGCACAAACTGCACCACTACTCGCATTATATGATTAAATCCTTTATCGGATAGAAAATGCTTGAAGAAGCACAGAATAGGCCAGTCTCCTCCTCCGGGGGAAAGATGAAGAATTTCTTAACAGATGTTCTCTAAAAAATACCTAGCAGAGACACTATCGTCTCCCAAAAAACAGAGATTTTAACGTACAATACATTCTCACGACATAGCTTACAGTTGGCATCAGAAATATTTAGTGTTGTTGCTCATTGATGTGATTTAAACATGCTTCATGAGACATTTTACTTCCTCCACCTAATGTTTGACGCCTTTTACACAGCAAAACAGCCACATTTATACATCCATGACATAGACCACTATGCCAATGCCTTCAGGACCACATTACTCATTTGTTGCCCTATTCCACATGCAAATGCAAGAGTGTTCCTTTTTCCTTCCGAATTGCTCGTGAGAGTGGGTTTTTAGTGTCTTTCACCATTCTGAATTATGTAATTTAAAAAGCACATGATTTTGACAAGGAATACTTCGTCATTGGAAAAGGATGAGATTCTCATTGAAGGAAGCCACTCTAATATCGCGTTGGACATTCAATACAAGATTCCAATAAGCCAAGTAATCTTAAACATCTATCGTCGCTGAAACCATTGAGTGATAAACCATTTGCTATACAGTTCGGATTAGTGCTATCAGCAGCCAGAGAGTCATGGACATCAGTATGCCAGGAATACCACTCCTATGAAAGACAGTCGACGGAACTGGAAGCTACTGATATTGATATCCCTGTGTGAATCCAATGGAAGTTCATAACTCCATCTCGCTTAGCGGGACTTTATCATCCAAAAACATTTTAAAAAGAACAACAGAACAGATAAAAAGTGAAAGCAGAACTACTCATCGGGTCCGCAAGCAATGGATAAAAATAATGATAACAAGAAAGGAACGAAAGTCACCGGAGGGCCGTCGGGAGGCGCTTGAGGAATGAACTTGCAGTCCCCGGATCCACCGAAGCACCACCCGTGGTACACGCACTGCAACCTCCCCCACTGATCGATCCGCCCCTCGGACAGCGGCGCCAAGCGGTGAGGACAGCTATCATCGAACACCTGCCAGGCCCCCTCGTTCCTGTCCCACCACACCACCACGTCCAGGCCCATCACCTTCTTCGCGTGCGGCCTCCTCTTGTCGAGGTCGCAGACCGGCATCACCGGGTACCACTGCGAGAACCAGTCGAACTTCTCCCCCGTGGCGTCTATCCGAGCCTCGGGCTCCACCGGAGTCGTCGCCGCCGGTTCTGCCGAAACAGGAGACGCCGGCGACGAAATCGCCGCGCAGAGCTTGGGGCTCGCGATTCGTTTCGGCCGAAGGATTGGCGATCTGGGTCTGATGGAAAGGCTCTTGGGATGCGGTTCTCGGATGCGGACGGAGGGCAGAGAGGAAGCTACGAGAGCTTCCATTGCGGGTTCTTCCTGGGTTCTCTCGCAGAGCTCCGAACAGAGAGACTAGAGGAGGAGACAGAGGATGCGATGACGGTCGATTTTGTGAGTAAACGACAGAGGGTAAGAAGACTCAAACGCAATGGCGATCAAACGGAACTTGAGGCCACAAATTCGTTTCGCAGCGGTAGCTGTAGTTGATGAAGAAAGAATTTGTGGAAGGGGGAGCGAGGGAGGCGCTTGAGCAGACATGGACATGCTCTGTCCTTTTCTTCGCCCGAGAAAGTGTCAAAGAGATTATAGGACAGGGTCGTTAATGGCGTTAAGAACCCGCCACGTCACTGAAGTTGCGGTGGCGTCCACAGGATCGACGGCTATAACATTGTGGAGGGAATGTCAATGAATTTTGGCCGATATGCAGTATAGTTTGAACTCGTAATTTGTTCAATATTATAACTAAATTTTTAATTTATTTAATGTGATCCATAAATTCTGAGTATTTCCATTAATTCAATTTCAGAAAAAATTTCGTATGATTAAGGGATTAGATTAAACATGTACCACAAATTCAAAAACTAATTGAGCTAAAGTTTAGGGACCTCATTGAATAAATTTAAAGTTCATAGACTACATTACATATCGGACCAAAGTTCAGGGACCATTTGTGTAATGGAGAATATTTTCCTAAAAATAATGGCCCGTATCACTTAAAGAAATGAAGGAATGAAAGAAATTATCACCCACGAAAATGTTTAAATATAAATTTTTGTTAATAATGAAAATATTTTTCATTGACTAATTATTTCAAGTGATATAATTGATCATTTCAAATCGTTCTTTTTCCACGAAAAAAATTGCCCCTAATATTAAAACTTCTGGTGACAATGGAAGAAAATTCAAAGCGTTGGAACTAGAATTATAGGAAACTTGAAGGAAAATACACGAAATTATCATAAACTTTGAAAGTAGTACACATTTAGCTTTAAACTTTCAACTGTCACACATTACTTTCGTATACTCTCATTTTGTTATAGTCAGTTACGTATATTTTCTATTAGCATATGACCTATTAAGGATAAAAGTGTATTTTCATTTCATTTTTTTTTGAATAAAATCTCTCTTTTACTCTTGATTTCTATAAAAAAAAATAAAGAAAATAAAGAAGGATAAAATATTGATATCATAAGAAAACATATATATTAATATTTCAACGTAGAAATTGCTAAAATTTAATGAATATATTAATAAAACTAATAAGATATTTTAAGAAGAAGAACTAGAATTAAGTAAAATGAAAAAAAAAAGCTTCAATAACAAAAAGTTCAAATTACAAAATTGGATACTCATTATGTATTTTTAAGAGTTAATATCGCGAAAAACTCAAAATTTGTGCACTTATGATAAATTTATCCTAAACTAATTTTTTGACCACCAAAAATCTCAAATAGGTACGTTTATGACAAATTTATTCTACGTTAATTTCCGTTAAATTATATTAATATTACGAAAAATACAATTCTCTGACCTCTTTGGGAGTATGGTGCATAAGATGTCTTATAGACCTAATGAGGGAAAACGATGAAATGGGTTTGGCAAAGGCTGAGTATGGGTTCATGAGAGGAAGTTGCGTTTCTGAAATCTTTGTTTCATCGCTAAGAGAGACTTCGTAGAGATAGTCTATCTTAGAAGCATTTGAAGTATGAAACTCTATTAAAGATGATGAAGAAGATAATGGAGTGAGAGAAGCAGTAAGAGTGATTGGAGTAAGGTAAAACCCCAAACTGATACACCCATCAAAATAGAGAGGTAGCGTCGTTGCCTCCTTAGTCCCTCGCCCTCGCCTGCTTTTGGTGAGCGCCATGGCCCTTGTCGGTACTCGAGCAAGGGCCCACTGTTTCAGTGAGGTCCGCCGGTCGGCCCCCCATTGTGCCAAGCCCCTGAAGGCCTTTGGCAAAAAGGAAAGGTATCTTGTAAACCAAAATGAAAGCTCGTTTGGCAAATGCAATGCATCTCCAAAGGCTTTTTCTCATGGCAAGGGAGTGGCTTTGGCTGTCTAGCATTTTCAGAATGCTAAGCCCAGGCTTAATGAATCATTTTTATTCCAATTTTACCCTCACTGATGGTTTCGTATTCCTTTTGTACCCCTGGATGAAATCACTGTTCATCGTCTTTGCAAAGCCAAGGGTCACCGATGGTCATCATTGCGTGAGGGTCGCCAACGGCTTGCCAAGGTTACGCGAGGGTCATGGAGGTCAAGGCTCGCCTGTCGAGGCTGCTTGACGTCGCCCTTGGTCGCAACAAGGGTTGTGCGTCTGATTAAGATCTGTCTAGTTTCGGCAGTCCATTGCCTAAGCTCTCCTCCGTTAAAAATCTATCTCGCCGTTGTTCTAAAAAATGACTTGCCTAAGGTTGTGCGACCTTGGTGTCAACTCACCTGGGGTCATGCGACCTCGCCAGCCGATCGCCTGGGGTCGTGCAACTCCAACAATGCCTAGCCTAGGGTTGCGGCCTCGAGAATGACTGTGGCAAGAGCTTCCAGCTTCACCTGAGTTAGGTCACAGTTATGATTTTTGTTTTTTCTTCTTGTTTAAACCGAAGTCATTTATGCAAATAGTATTTACCAGTAAACACTAGTTGCATTACATCAAAAACTTTTAACTCGAAATTCTTTGCATAAAATGCAAAGGCATTTCGTTAAAGTTCTCTCAAACGCACCCTTAAATGCTCATCCCCGACCCTGTTGTCCTCTTCCCTCTTCTTCTTATTCTTGTTTTTTCTTTTCCAAAAATTTCAGATTTCGTGTTTATTTCCAAATTTTTCTTTTAATTTTCTGACGTAGCGTCACAAAACTTCGCCCTTTCATATTCACCTACTGAAACAGTTTTTAAAAAACAACACAGTATTATATACACGAATCGAAAGTTTGAGAAATGAAGTGCACGAAGTTAACAACTTTCAATTTCCCAAATTAAAATCTGACGATCTTAGCTAACATGACATTCCAACTCAAGGATCTTGTAGTGTTGTGTGCGACTTTGGAGTTGCATATAAAAAGCCCATAGCCATAATGGTGGGTTAATCAGCTTGTGGTTGTGGTCGTGGAGGTGGTTGGGATGACCATGGCTGCATATCCGACGATGGAATCGCATTTCTTTTCCACTTTGATGTGAGCACAGCACCAGCAGCAGCGAGAAGCACCAGCTCAGTTCAAGCACATATTCCTCATACCTATGGCTCCGCTCGTTCGTCGTCCGAACAGATCGTGGAGATGAGTCGAAAACGTTCCCAAGTCAAAGAGCAAATAGTAGCGATATCTATATAAGAAGCGAACGACCCGACTTCGTACTGAACAGGCACGGGACAATCCAAATTCTTAGATGTATCGTCATCTTTCCTCACTCTCACAGGTCGATTGTACAATGCTCTTCTGATCAAATTTTCGCAACATTTTGCTGCAAAGTGTTCTGTCCAGCATCTAATGACTACATGGTTGCAGATTTTCACTGAAACTAGGACTTTTAAGGTAAGAGAAATCCCATCATAATCACCATGGATTGTGCCGTAAGAACACTGACCACCCACTAGTTTCGTGATCACTTGCTTCATAAATATGGTATCCGAGTTCCATCTCTTTAGGTCTTTAATCTTTACACATAGGAGGCTATGTTTAGTTATGTACAAAAGGAATCTCCGTGGAGATCAGGGAGAGAAAAAGGAGTTATGGAAACTCAGAACTTAGCGGAAGGCGTGGTCATAGTCATGGTACCGGAAATTCTTGTGGATGAAATGAGCCAACCATCTAGATGCCCCGAAGAACATTACCGTCATCACCACAAGTGTAGTTCTTGCTATAGCCGACAACGCATTTTGTTTCGCTGCGGCGACGATTCCCAGAGAAGCTACAGACAACACCTGTAAGGTGACCTCAAGTGCATTCAGACCTTTGTATGCATTGTTGCAGCTGCGGCAGTTCACCACGTGAGACCAGTACCTGCGAAAATTGCAACCAACTTGCTCTATCAAATCTGCTCAATGGGATAAAAATTGCATTGGAAGTCACTGCGAACTTGATGATTTTCTCTGCCACCCTAAATAAAAACCCTAAGGAAGCTAACGAGAACAACTCAACAGAAACGGAATGGACTGACTTTTCTTTCCAGTCGAATGGATGGTAATTTTTCTTATGATGGCTTCAGACATCTTTTTGCTTTATTATCAGAGCAAAGACTTCAAAAGCTCGAGACAACTAATTAACTCTTAAATGGATCACCTGTCCATCAGCTGTTCTCTTGGAGGAGTAGCTGGGAGAGCACCACTGAACTTGCCCTTCCAATCAACTTGACCGTCTGCATACTTGTTTAACCACTTCCTGAAACCGACAACAAGAGCATCCGACTTTGTTGGCACGAAACAGGCCTTCTGCCAATTGGAAGAGCCCACCTCCATTATCTTTCGCTCCTGAAAGGCACAAGGAAGTTAATAACCACTAGACTCAGGTGAGTATCTAAGCAAATCCTGGTGCTTGGCATGCATTAGGGATTAATTGAAAGCCAGGCATCTTCTACAGCAGCATTCTTACGTTTCTATCAGGAAGATGCTACACACTCATATCCTCGATGAGAAGAGACACAAAAGAGTAAGCAACTTAGGAGGTGTAAAAATCTACAACAAAAAACTTGGACAGCATAATGACAGTTACATCCCTCTGTGCTAGGCTTGAAATGACAATTAGCACTCGTAGTAATCCATTGAACGTTTTTGTAACCTGTCTACAGCCAACCACTAGTCATCAGTTTATAACTTTCTTTCCGTCGAGATTTTTTGTCCCTAGTGACCACTATCTGCATTTAATGTTCCATGCTAGCATCTGAAGATTCTGCGCATAATCAGAACCTAACAAGAATAGCTGAGGGATGAAGGTCTTAACAAAAAGACTACCTCAACATGAAGAAGATATAAATCTGAATCCAGAATCAGGTTCTGTCCCACATGAAATATCCATCGTGGAACCACTTGGTCGATCCATACTCCAAAGTTTCTTGGCAAGCTCCATATGAATCTGCTGTTACCAGGACTCACTGGAATGCAAATGAAAATCAATGCCGTTATCCGTTTCGCCGTGGGTGCTGAAGACTCCTGTGTCTGATGATATATAGTTGGAAACTATTATCAGAGCACAAAAATGGAGATCAATTGCTAATAAATTCACCTAATTTATGTAACATCCATACCATTTTGCTTCCATCTGACATAGCAGTCCCATTTCCAGGATCCAATGGAAGTTCAGAATGAGCATAAAATGTGCATGGTGGCACGAATTGGCTGCTTCCCTGCTCCTGCTTTGCTAAGAAACCATCAATATCGAGTTTCTTTATACTCATCTCAACTGGCCTTCCCCCTTCTCTATCAGCTTTCACAGTGAAAAGAACATACAAGGTGTTGGATAAGCTTTCAAAGAAAGTCAAAACGTAATTAGTGGAGAAACCGTGGAGAAAAAGTTCTTATCTGTTTTTCGGCTGTTGAGTTTGCAGTATACCATAGTGGCATATGGGACGTGAGCAGGATCCATAAGATTTTCAATCAGCACCTCGTAACTGAAAATGCAGATTCACATGTTTCAGAGCAGTTAAGTGCAAGCTGGTCACCTGCTAAAATAGCTTTTATGATGATTGCCAAAGTAAACATAACGCACCCAAAGTAAAATAGCTGGTCACCTGCTACCCACCCATGGGTAGCTCAGTTAGTTAGGGCGTACTTGATATTGTGTGGTTAGGCGCACTGGTCCCAAGTTTGATTCCCCAGCTGAGCTTTTATGATGATTGCCAAAGTAAACATAACGCTTTCTTTAAGCACATGATATGCCTAAAGAATGAAACCACTATAGCTATGCAAAACACAACAGTCTACATAGAAAAAAAGAGTCTTGGCTTTCGTTAAAGGCAGAAATTGCAGAAGATGCTGTCATACCCATAAGGAATCTCTCTATTTCCCATTAGCTTTGAATAAGATGGATCATCTAGTGCTGGAATGTACGGGGGTTTCTTCTTCCTAATAATGTCTTTGTACTGAGGATCACTATTTGGCCAAAACCACACAATATCGTGATGCACAGTGCTTGGATAAACGGCCACACATGCTTTCTTAAATGTGTGAACCTGCGAATAACATGAAAATGACAACTAGTTACAACAATTTGCTCCAAAATATAATAGTTCCAATGCTTTTGTTAGAAGAGATAAAATAGGGAGAACATTAAATCTTAACTGACCACCACCAAGCTCTTCAAAGGAGAAATTCATAGCTTACCTTCAGTTCCATACCATTTTATGCCATGTTTAACTCATTTACAAGCAACAGGTATGCCTAGGCACACAGACTGCACCACTACTCTCATTAAATGATTAAATCCTTTATCGGATAGAAAATGCCTGAAGAAGCACAGAATAAGCCAGTCCCCTCTTCCGGGGGAAAGACGAAAAATTTCTTAACAGATGTTCCCCAAAAAATACCAAGCTGAGACACTATCAGCTCCCGAAAAACAGAGATTTTAACTTACAATACATTCTCACGACGTAACTTACAATTGGCATCAGAAATATTTAGTGTTGTTGCTCATTGACGTGATTTAAACATGCTTCATGAGACATTTTACTTCCTCTACCTAATGTTTGATGAGTTTTACATGGCAAAAGAGCCACATTTATTTATCCAGGACATAGACCACTATGCCAATGCCTTCAGGACCACATTACTCATTTCTTGCCATATTTAGTGTTGTTGCTCATTGAAGTGATTTAAACATGCTTCATGTGACATTTTACTTCCTCTACCTAATGTTTGATGCCTTTTACATGGCAAAAGAGCCACATTTATTTATCCAGGACATAGACCACTATGCCAATGCCTTCGGGACCACATTACTCATTTCTTGCCATATTTAGTGTTGTTGCTCATTGACGTGATTTAAACATGCTTCATGAGACATTTTACTTCCTCTACCTAATGTTTGATGCCTTTTACATGGCAAAAGAGCCACATTTATTTATCCACGACATAGACCACTATGCCAATGCCTTCAGGACCACATTACTCATTTCTTGCCCTATTCCACATGCAAATGCAAGAGCGTTCCTTTTTCCTTCCGAATTGCTCGTGAGAGTGGATTTTTATTGTCTTTCACCATTCTGAATTATGTAATTTAAAAAGCACATGATTTTGTCAAGGAATACTTCGTCATTGGAAAAGGTTGAGATTCTCAGTTGAAGGAAGCCACTCTAATATTGCGTTGGACATTCAACACAAGATTCCAATAAGCGAAGTAATCTTAAACATTTAACGTCGAAATCATAACTGAAACGATTGAATGATAAACCATTTGCTATACAGTTCGGATTAGTACTATCAGCAGCCAGAGAGTCATGGACATCAGTCAACGGAACTGGAAGCTACTGATATCGATATCCCTGTGCGAATCCAATGGAAGTTCGTAACTCCATCTCGCTTAGGGGGACTTTATCATCCAAAAACATTTTAAAAAGAACAACAGAACAGATAAAAAGTGAAAGCCGCACTACTCATCGGGTCCGCAAGCAATAGATAAAAATACTAATCTCCTCAGCGGTAATCAATTACAAATCTATCTAATGAATGAGTTTTCCCTACTAAAATGCGATAAAAACACGACAAAAAGCTTCGAGATGACACTCAAAAGTCCAGAAGTGCGAAACACAAGAAAGGAACGAAAGTTGCCGGAGGACCGTCAGGAGGCGCTTGAGGAATGAACTTGCAGTCCCCGGATCCACCGACGCACCACCCGTGGTACACGCACTGCAACCTCCCCCACTGATCGATCCTCCCCTCGGACAGCGGCGCCAAGCGGTGGGGACAGCTATCATCGAACACCTGCCAGGCCCCCTCGTTCCTGTCCCACCACACCACCACGTCCAGGCCCATCACCTTCTTCGCGTGCGGCCTCCTCTTGTCGAGGTCGCAGACCGCCATCACCGGGTACCACTGCGAGTACCAGTCGAACTTCTCCCCCGCCGCATCGCCCCGAGCCTCGGGCTCCACCGGAGTCGTCGCCGCCGGTTCTTCCGAAACAGGGGAGGACGAACTCGCCGCGCAGAGCTTGGGGCTTGCGATTCGTCTCGGCCGAAGGATTGGCGATCTGGGTCTGATGAAGAGGCTCTTGGGATGCGCTTCTTTGATGCTGACGGAGGGCAGGGAGGAAGCTACGAGAGCTTCCATTGCGGGTTCTTCCTGGGTTCTCTCGCAGAGCTCCGAACAGAGAGACTAGAGAAGGAGACAGAGGATGTGATGACCGTCGATTCTGTGAGTAAAAGAATCGCGAAGAGTGGTAGTCGAGGCCATAAATTCGTTTCGCAGCGGTAGCTGTAGTTGACGAAGAATGAACTTGTGGAAGAGGGAGCGATGCTCTGTCCCTTTCTTCGCCGGAGAAGTGAAGAAATTATACGACAGGGTCGTTAATGACGTTAAGAACCCGCCGCGTCACTTATGTTGCGGTGGGGCCCACATGACCTACGGCTATAATGATAGTAAGAGAAAACGACATGAATTCGTATACGAATTTTGGTTCAATGTGCAATGTAGTTTCCAAACATTTAATTTGTTCAATATGGTCCATGAACTTTAGGTACTTCCGTTAATATTGTATGCTTAAGGGATTGGATTAAACATACACCTAAAGTTCAGATATTATATTGAATACATTAAAAGTTCATGAATTACATTTCATAATAGACTAAAGTTCAGGGACCACATTGAATACATTAAAATATCAGGGACTATATTACATATTGTGCCAAAGTTTATGGACCATTTGTGTAATGAAGAATATTTTCCAAAAAATAATCGTTTGTATCATTTATAGAAATGAAGGAACGAAAAAAATTATCGGCCACGAAAATGTTTAGACACTCGATAATTTACTAATTATTTCAAATGATACAAGCAATCATTTTCATGTAACTCAGGAATAAGATTGAACATGTATCAAAAGTTCAGAAATCACATCGAACACATTAAGAGTTTAGGGACGGCATTACACATTCGGCTCACGGATCGCATTGAACAAATTAAGAGTTCAGATATTACATTGCACATTTGGCCAAAGTTTAGGTTTCCAAAAAATAATTGCTTGTATCATTTATAGAAATGAAGGAACGAAAAAAAAATCACCCACAAAAATGTTTAGATAATTTAAGAATGAAAATATTTTTCATTGATTAATTATTTTAAACGATGCAAGCGATCATTTTTAGGAAAATATTTTCAAAATCATTTATTTTTCGTAAAATAAACGCACCCTATATCAAAACTTCTAAACATAATGGAAGGAAATTCCAACCGGTGGACTAGAATTACAGGAAACTTGAACTGGCAAATAAAAAATAAGGAAAAATTACGCAAAATTCTCATAAACTTCGAAAGTAGTACACATTTACCTTTAAACTTTCAACTGTCACACATTACATTCATATACTCTCATTTTGTTATGGTCGGTTACGTAAATTGTTAAAATTTGATGAAAATAATAATAAAACTAATAAGATATTTTAAGAAGAAGAACCGGATTAAGTAAAATGGAAAAAAGCTTCAATAACAAAAAGGTCAAATTACAAAACTGGATACTCATTATGTATTTTTAAATGGTTAATTATTGCAAAATGAGTGATCAATAAAAAAATATTTTAAAATATCACAGTGGATTTTAATTAATCATTTCCTTTTATGAGTTGTGAACATAATTTATATTTATAATTTTTTGTACAGATTTTTGTTAGTCAACCATCTTTAAGTTAATTAACCCTTTAAATTTATATAATAAGTAATCAGTTTTTGTTATTTGACCTTTCTTTTAGGAGGGTATTTTCCCATTTTATTTAATTTATGCTTATCTCTTTCTTGAAATATCTTATTTGAACTTATTAAAGTGGCCATATGATCAAATTCTAACAAATTTTTCTCTCAATTTTTATAAATATTTGTTTTTTTACAGCAATTGAATGCAAAAGAGAAATTTCTTTTAAAAAATGAGATGAAAAAGAAATACTATTATCCCTTAAAAGTTATGTCTAATTCCCTAAAAAACCTCAAACTTTAAGGTTTGTCCCAAAAAATAATTCCCTAAAAGTTATATGCACCGTACTTGTTAACAGTCATCCCCATATGTGGAAATAGGAAATCTACTTTTCTGACTCATCTCCTTAATTACTAAATTTATTTGTAGGGAAAATGACACAAGTAATCCCCGAATTTTGCCTTAATGTGCAATGTGATCCCTAAACTTTTAATTTATTCAACGTGGTCTTTGAATTTTAACTAATGTGCAATGTGGTCCCTAAACTTTTACTTTGTTCAATGTTATTCTTGAACTTTTGGTACATGTTCAATTTATGCCATGGACTAAATAATCCGGAGACTAGATTGAATCTAGGGATATACTAATTCAAGAACTAAATTGAACATTTATAAAAAAATTTAGGGATCATATTGAATAAATTAAAAATTTAGGGATCGCATTCATATTTGGGCAAACTTCAAAGACCATTTGTGTAGTTATCCCTTATTTGTATTAGGAGTTCCGTTAGCACGAAACCGTCTGACCCTCTTGAAAGAAGTTGACCTCATGTTTTGATGGGCTGTGTTCGAGCAGATTGTTTTGATGGGATGTGTTAGGCCCGTAAGAAGAAGGATGAACAGATAACTCAGTTTTTCGATGCAGATTACCGCTAAATTTCGAGCATTTTTCGGCACCGTTTCTGCCTTTATGAACTCAAGAATGAATAACATTAAGGTGGAGAAAGAACTTTGGCCATTAATCATAGGACTGTTTCGGCATCGCCATTGTCTCATACTCAGATGTCTGCTGAAAGATCATATTAAGTATTTTTCACATGGATATAATCCTGGACAGACTTTTTCCTTGTTATTCAGAAGTGGCCGATTGGATCGATACGCCGCACCGATGAGAAATCACTAGTCGTTCATCATGCAGAGAAGTCGGCAAGAGCTTCACAGACAAGTAAAATGGATGAAGCGTTGCCTTTCTTTAAGGGCATCGAGACCGTGAAATTATAGCGTTTTAAGCGCGTATACAACATGAATTGGAACATCGCGTGCCCGAAATGCACGGGAGGATTGTCACAACATCCCTATACAACACTTCTCATGCCTATTGTTCTGTTTTCGTTTTCTTGTCACTTCTCTTTCTTCTATTGGATAGAACATGTATCAGTCTCTATTCACAGAAAAGAATGAACGAAGCAAGAATGTCATATGACTAAGAAAATGGATCGACCGATGTGCCTCACTGAAATAGGGGAGGACTTCTTTACCCGCCGCGAGCGAGTTCACTGTTGTTCCATGGCTGGTGTTGCCTGTGATGTCACCGAGCTTAGTCCACTAGCGGTTCGAGGGGAGAAAAGCGGTCTAGAAGGATCCAGGCTTCGAGGAGACAAGTTCACTTCCTCTAGAGCTCGGAACTGGAGCTCCGGAGGATAGTTCCTCACGCAGCCAATGCGTGGCCCGGCTCCTGTAGTCCATTTGCAGGACAACTGCTTTCCCAATTGCAGCGACTTCGGTCTGTTATGTGAAGGCCTTTCTACGACTTTCTCTACTTGAACTGATATTGCTAAACTCTCTGCCCCTTCAGCATGAAGGATAGGCTCTGGGACGATGCAATCTGGTGCCGAAGCATGTACTTCTTCCTCTGCTTCCTGACCTTTGACTTTGGATCTCTGCAAGAAAGTGTCTTGACAGGATCCATCCGGCAGGTCACCGTTCCCTTGTCTTCCGGACAGTTTGCCATCCGCTGATATTTCATCATCAGTCAGCTTTTTCCAGAAGTTACCAAACTGCCTTGATTTGGAGGTGGCAACAGTCTCTTCCTCCATCAAATCCTGAGTCAAGTTTTGGACATCTATCTTGTCGGTCCCTGACACTTGCACACTTTGCATTATTTCCTGCCCGGATGAATGGTTCCTTACGTGCACGCTGCTCCTTTGCTGGCTAGTACAGCTTTCTTCATCATCCACTGGACTCATCTGAGGCAATTGAGAAAAATTTGTTCACATGAAGTGTGATCCACATTTACAGTGGATGAAAAACAAAACAAAATCACTTGCAAAAACGATCTTCAATTCTACCTTCACGTTTGTGATATCCACATCATTCTCTTTGAGAAACAAAATGAACTCATCAAAGTTCTCTTGTGTAGGACGATAGTGGCCACTATGAGGCCAAACTGCCTGTCAAGAGAAAAGTGGAAATGACCAATAAGAATACGTGCCTGTTAGATTAATCGAAAAGTGAAAATTCTCTAAGGTAATGCCACTTGACTTTGCATTCCCCCATACCTTCAAGGTTCCATTTTCAACAACTAATCTCCCTGCAGCAGAAGTGGCGCCTCCAGCCAGGAAGCTGGAATGCTGGAATTCGCCCTTCTTCTTTTTACCGACATACAGTGTCTTAGATGTGCTGAGTACAAAAATCCACTTGGTGTCCGTGGGTCCATCAACTGTGTGGAGGAGGTTCCCGGTTTGCCTGTAAAGGAACTTTCCGTCCTCGACCATAACTTCATGTGCCTTCCTTTCGTTCTGTATTAAGAAAAGGTTATTTGAGAAAGAGAATAGCCAATAAAAGTACCGGCACTGTCACAAAAAAGAGAGAGATGCCCCACCGGACCGAGATACTTGATGCACTGTTGCTGAAGTTTGGATCTTGGGCACTTATCAACGAGATTGACCTCCTTCCCTTCGCCTATGTCCAACCTGGAAATTTTAAGGTAGATAGTTCCCGTGAGTACAAATTGCCAAACTTCAAAAACAGAAAAGACAAGGCACGAAAATTGTCTTGTTAGCTCAATACCAGTAAAAGAAGGGTTCTCTACTTTGACAATCCAACCATTTAACGTAGTAAAAGTGAAGGCTATGTCCATAACGATGACGTGGATCAATCTGTATTCCACAACAAGAAAGGATTGAAATCAGTGACAGACATGGGAGAGGAGAGAACAATAATTTCATCTTGTGAAGGACTTACAGCTTCTAGCCAGTGTTGCAATGCAAGTTTCTGAGCTCTATCGTTCTTCAGTAAGCCTTTGCCGACCTATGAAAGAAGGCTGGTTAGAATAGGAGCAATAACTTGTATAATTAGGAGGCCGTGAATGAATCTACTATGCATTTACCTTAGCAGCTTTAGTTCTTGCTCTTGACCAACGGGAAATGGCGGTTTCGTTCTTCTCCAATTCGAAGAAAGATATAGAGCTCCGCTTCAGTTCAGCAAAATCTAAGAGCTTCCACCTGTGATAAACAAAGAAAGACATCAGTAAAACTCAGATGCTTGGTCATTGTGCGACAATTATCACGAGCCAAAAAATAAATATACCAGCTCTGCTCCACAAGCACCGCACAATCTGCTAGCTTTCGTCTTGTCCGAAAGCTTTTATAAACTTTCTGCAGTTTCACGGCGGCCTCATGTTTTGGGCTGTCGGGATCAACAGGAGGCAATTCTTGAGATACCCACATGGAACTATTCAACTTTTGGGATTCGTTGACCATTTCTTTGGCATTTTCCATTGCAAAAGTGACATCCTTCTTTTCATTTGAGAGAGGAGCCCCAATTGAGATAACGGTTCGCGACTCCCTTCTTTTGAAACTAATAGATCCCTCAACTATTGTCTCTCCAGATCCCAGGGATTTCACGATGGTGGGTTCGCAGTCTCGACCATTGAAACTGATGGATCTCACTGGGGTTTTCTCATGGTCTTTTCCAAAACTTACGGATTTCACAATGACTGATTCGAATTGATTCTCCAAGTCGCTGTAGTCCGAGAACGGACACGAGGAAGAGATTCCCATTTGAAAAAACGAGGGATTTTTTGGCAGCCTGTCTGATTCAGAAGCAGTCTGTTGAACAAACCAGCAATCAGCACAAAAACACTAGAAACTCAGTTACAAAGAACTATACAGAAAACATGAGAAACAAATTGGTAAAGGGTGCCATTTCAACACCATCTCCGGCTCATATTCAGCTAACATAGAGCAGATTGAGCCACCTAGCATGAGCTTGTCACATTCCAGGGTAATTCAATCTGATACTTGTGCATACCATCTACACTACAAAAGGTTACAGATCTGCAGAACTAATCCTATAATAAAGACAAACCTTGAAAAGATACAATTTCTCAGGATATAATCTTCATTGTCTCCAAGAACAGAAAAGAAGAACCAAAAACAACTGAGAAACGACCACGAATCCAGGTACCAGCTGTGGATCTAGAGACACGCAATGGACACATCATTTTCACAAAGATCACCACCGTTTCCCAATTTGAAACAGGCAACGGAGAGAGACCCACATTAGCAACAACCATTCAGAACCCAGAACCCCATACCCACACTATCAAAACCTTTCCTCTCCGCTAAAAGAAACAAACACCATCCAAACAAACGCCTCAAAGGAACAACTTCAACTTAATATGCAAAGAAAAATATTGAAAAAATACACCCCAAATGAAAAAAAAAAACAAAACCAGGAAGGAGAAAGACGCATTACCTCGACAAAAGAACCGGCGAGCCAAGAAACGAATGTGGTATCGGAAACAAAGGCCAGAGAAGATGGGAATTTTTTTCTTCTGGCGAGTCCTTTTCTTGGAGGGGGTTAGATGTGTTCTTGGTAGTTACGGATAATAATGCTGCACTCAAAGCTATAGCTACTTCGAAAAGCCTTGAGAGGGGGGTTGAACGCCTTAAACTACAACTGCTGACTGACTGTCCAGTCCTCGGCCTCGCTAGTTGTCACTCCCCCCTCCCGTTTATATAAGAAAGGGGACAGAAGACAGAGGAGACCATTTCATTATTCCATTTTGAAATTCATTTACTTCCAGCAGAGTTCGTCTTCTTCCCTTTTTTTCTCACCCCACGTGGATTGGACGGCATCAGCTCAACTCAGCGTAATTCAGGAGGCCGTGTCTGGAAAGGGTTCGACCAATATGTTCTGTTTTCTGTGTTCTGTTTTGCTAATTAATGAAAGCTTAAAGAAAACAGAAATTATTTCTGTCTTCTGTTAATCTGTTTCCATCTTCCATTTGCATTAAGAGGTGCTCTCGGACACTCGTTAAGCGTCTTTAATCTCGAATACTTCACTTTCCATAGTAATAGCTATCCAAAATACGATAATAGCCGATGCATTGGTGACCGTAAAAACCTCTTTAATTAAATGTTTAACCCATATTTTCAAAAGGGTTTGCTTCGTCTCAGTTACCTTATCCACCGAGATCTTTAGATACTCTTAAAGTACTGTTTCCTCAATAGCAAGTAGAGGGAGAAGCAATATCACGTTTCATAGTAATTGAGAAAATTTGTAGAGTGGACAAGTTGTCGTGGACCGACGGTACCTAAAATCTCCTACAAAACATCTCAAACGATTCATCTGTAAACTCCTGTGACGAAATGGTGGTGTACTTCTCTTGTTCGTGTTTTCTTTGAATATTCATTTGGGTCACCGAATCTATGAACGTTTACCAATTCCACGCCCTTGACGAAGAAGCAACTGAGAAAATGTTTCATCTCTCTGAAGAGTCATCTTCAATCTTATGTCAACATCATTACTAATCTCTCTAAAGTCCAAAGAAGAACGAGATTGACTAGTTCACAACCACCAAAAGCATAGAGCATACGCTTGAAATCTGAATCTTTTCATGCGAGCTTTGCACAGCCGTTTGATTACGAAGGCTCCCCACAAATATATATACATATATATTCTAGTTTTATGAAGAAGAAAAGTTGAACCAAAATAGGGTTCCTTGCATCGAATTTCACGCCTTGGAAATTCGTGATTCTTGGGAGTGGAAATCGGGTCGGTCAGCCATTTTGAGGACTTGGAAATGCTCGAAAAGGTTTGTAGAAATTCTGGGGGGGAAGCTTCAGTGCGTTCTTCGAGGGGATGACACGGTGACCCTACGAGTTTGACTTGGAAAGTGATCGATGAGCTTGATAAAAGATGCAAAAGTTCCCCGTAAAGTCTACACCTTTCAGCACACTCTCTCTTTTTTTAATCATTCATGCAGGAAACGTTCGAGGTCATAGACGTGCGCGTGATCCTGTTCATGAAGCATTAGATTGGGTAAAGACTAACGTATAGATTCAAGATCACGCCAAAGGAAGCAAGTTCTTCCAAGGACTTTTCGTGAAAAATTAATTGGTCGATCGAGGTCCTCCGATTAATCCCTTTTTAATGACCGGTGTATCGGCAATTATATGAAAAGGTTCGGTCGAAGACATGGTCACCGGAACAATCCGATTTTTATCAAGAGTGTTCTCGCGGTTTCGGAGACGTCATACTCCAAATCCAAAGAGCAATGTTATGTATGCTTACACAGTTACACTGGCTTACAGGATGTATACTAAATGATGCAGCGGACTATAAGTGATAAATTAAACGAGTGAGTAATGTTCAACCTCAATAACAGCCTATCACATTACTTTGTACATGGACTTTCTAAACTAGTTTTAATGTGCCTAGCATTTCTCAAACCCAAATTTCCTATATTATCATTTAAGCAGTTTCCTATATTATCATTTAGGCGGTTTTCTATATTACCAAGTAAGGCGGTTTCCTATATTACCATTCGGCGTTTCTTTAATTATTCGGTTTCCATTAGTATTAGGAGTCCTATCTCTATATATAAGATGTCCGTCTTGTAATAAAAACACACAGTATTATAGAATAAAAATTTCGAGTTCTTTTGAGTTGTTCCAAATTTACGCTTCTATCTGCGTCAATTTCTCAAACCCAAATTTCTCTCTCGTTGTCCATCTAGTTCCACGCCGAAAGACGAGAAGACGACCACCACGGAGGCTACCCACGTCATGCGACCATAATCGTCATAGATAGGAGTGAGCATGGTCTGGATGGGCAGTTCCCACCATAGAACCGAGAATCGTCCATTAATGACCGGTTCCGAAAAATTGGAATTGGGAATCGTCTGTTAGTTCCATGGATCCACTCGGGATTCGAACCGACCCATGGAACCGGTCTCATCAAACTTCACACAAATAGAGGTGACCAAGTGCGAGAGAGGGAGGCAATGAACGGCCGAAGGCGCAGCCGTGAGTTGATGGGAGTCGAGAGTCAAGGCAGTGAGTCGATAGGCGTTGAGCTTAAGAGTCGAAATTACGAGTGAAAGATAGGGAGACGACTCAGACAATGTGAGAATGAGATGAGACGAGCACTCAGTTGATGGGCGTTGAGCTTCAAATTATGGATTTAAGGTTTTCATTTTTCTTAATTTTTTTCTTTTTTTGTTGGAAATTTTTTAAAAGAAAATTATATATATTACTAGTCTAGTTCAGGTGGGCAAGCGGGCGGTTCCACGCCTAGAACCGGGAACCGGACCGGTACTCTCCGATTCTAGTAAATTGGAATTGGAAACCTCCGATTCCGGTCCGGTCCGATCCAGTTCCGAGTGGTCCGGGCGGTTCCCGGTTCCTTTGCACACCCTTAATTGTAGAATGTGCACGACCCTTCACACCCGCGCGCTCACAAAGTGTTCCAACGGGACTTTCAAGCAACTAAATAAAAAAAAGATTGTCATTTTTAACGCCAATTTTTTCTCGTGGTATTTGTAAAAAAATTGAGTATTTCATCTTTTGGTATGCTTAACGTGCCAATTCCAATAATTATGAAAACCCATATGAGATACGGAGGAATAGGCTATTGTTTATTTCAAATCAATGCTCCCGACACTTATTGACATGACTTACGTAATATCATAAGAAGCACAAGTGCAAATTCGCTTGTGTATAATTGATGATTATCTTACTTCTTCCACCCACTTCAGGCGACCGATACTAAATGGAGAGGAGACAAGATCTACCAGCCTATCTAATTATCATGTCGATGGATCATCAAAAAGCATTGCACTTTTAAGTCTTCTAATTACCAGATCAATTTGACAATAAAGTCGACCGTCGTCGATATATCTAAAGTCGATCTGGTCAAAGGTTAAATTTTTTTCTTTATCAGGGGGGAAAAATTCTTGAAAACTAGTGATTATCTTTTGCAAGATTAATACCACTGAATATCTCGAATTGGTACATCCGTGATAAATTTACAAAAAACTAATTTTTTGACCGCGAAAAATCTCAAACCGGTACACCTGTGACAAATTTACTATCCGTAAAATTAGATTAATACCACAAAAAATTACAAATTGGTAAACCTGTGACTAACGAAGGGGTAAAATTCCAAAATGGTACACTCGCCAACTGTTATGTATCATCTAACTCAGTAATTTGGCAGTAAAATTTAACGAAAACTAACAGAGGGTAAATTTGTTACAGGTTTACCAGTTTTGGGTTTTTTGTAATCAAAAAATTATTCTAGAGTAAATTTGTCACAAGTGAACCAGTTTGGGATTTTTCATTGTTTTAACCCTTTGTTTAATTCCCTCAAATTGAAACAAAAATCTTGTATCATCGAAAATCTTCCAGGAAATAAATAAACTAATTGAACGTGCTTCACTTTCGGCCCTTTGAACAGATTTTGGTCTCAAAATTCACGAATTCTAACATGAAACCCGTGAAAGAATATTCAAATGCAAAAGCAAGAACGCTTTTGCTGCCCCTTATATCCAAGTCTAACGTGAAAAAGCTGCCGAAAGTATCATGAAAAAACATACAAAAATAAATTTTAAAAATTTAAAAAGGAATGCCGGTGCTAGAGAATCTTCTCGCCGAAAGAATGTAATCTCAAAGGGACGATTTTTAGTATAATGTTTCGCATAAATTGACTACGTACTAAATAAAATATTACGCGTCCACATTAATTTTGTCGAATAGGGCTCGTTGCTTTACAACTCAGGGATTGTTCATTCAGGCAAAGATGACGTGCATGTTTTGTGTTTTTGAAGTACCCATTTTTGCCAATTTTGGTTTATATATGCACCATCCTATGATATGACTTACCCTGTAAAGTGCATCCCATCGCATTGCAACACACAAATTCAAAAAGGGTGTGTGTGGGAAAAGTCGTATTTCGTACTAAGGCACATATATCACGTGACAAACGAAATTGCAAGGGTGTTAGCCGAATAATTTGTATCTATCATGAATTACCTCGTGACACTTTTTCCTGTGTTTTTTATGTACTCATTTTGCCAATTTTGGTTTATACACACCATCCTATAATCTGACTACTCTGTAAAGTGCATGCCATCGCATTGTAACCCGAAAATTTGAAAAGGGTGCGCGTCGGAAAGTCGCATTTCATATTAAGATATGTACTGCGTAACGAAAGAAACTGAAACGATTTGAGCTGAATAATTTGTATCTATGGTGACACACCGCTCATGTGTTTGGACGGAGTTCGATTGCTAGAGATAGGACATGAACGGCAGTCAAAGGGTGCGCTGGCGGTGGCTATCTCCTCGTTGAAATTTGAGGACCCTCGACTTATCTTGCTCCGTCTCGATTTAAGCGTACGGTATTGTTGGGTTAGGAATGGATAACATCCACCGCTCAAAAAATTGTCTTACAATGAAATAAAAAAGTCTTGGATCTACAAAATTGTTAGGTAGATATAACTTTTAAAATTCGGATTAGGTTATTTGGGATATCATATCATATAAGTGGTCCAAAGTAGGTGTTCGCAAGTGCATATGTCTCTTGTTCCTCTTGCATTTCTGTTCGCGGTTATGCTCTTAGTTATTGTTATTTTATATGATAGTCAACGGTAGTTCCAAACTAAGGTTTTCGCGGGTTTTCATATATGTTTGAGTATATTAGACTCGTCGATAGAATGTTAGATAGACCTAATAAAGAGATCGGCGTGAGAGTTCACGAGGGTTCTTGTGAATGCTAATCTGAGTCTACTGGGTGTAATTGAGGAGTAGAAAAACAAGAGTTCGTTTCATTGATACAGGTAGCAATAATCTCAATCATATTGCTCGATTTATAGTAAAGATTTTATGTTGCTATCTTTGCGGACATTAATTATATAGATCAAACTTTACACACACGAGTTAACGTGTGCTTTACTTTCCCGTTTCCATTTGCTTGTGTTGGATCGGTTTGGTTTAAGAGCAAATAGCTGCTTCGCTAATGGTTAATTGGTGTGCTCCCGATGTGCATAGGGGTCTAATGGATATCTCAAAGAAGTGATTTTATGCATGTTGGTTGAAGATTGCCGTCATATTTCGACATGGCCAAAGACCATAGACCAGTTGGTCTGCATAGCAATGGAGTGAAGATTTAATTCGATATAAATAATATATATTGATGTAAAAGGATGCCTGAATTAAAACGGGAGCGAGCCTAGCGCAAGAGTACGACAAGCGAGTGGGAGGGTTTTTCTTTTTGTTTTTCTTGAGCACCCGAGGGCGTTTGGCAAAAAAACTCCCACATCAGAGAATTGACCTAGTGCGGAGTAATATGTATTGAGTTATTCGATAACGCTTTTTCCTTTTCGGCCATAAACTCATGACTCATCAGTCGGCGCAACCGGATATCTCAATGGGTTTTTGAACCTAAGCTCTCGTCTTGGCAATCCTCTCTAAGACGAAGGTATTGGAATTCTACACACGCGTCCCAATACCGTCTCGGGACAAACCAACACCGATTTCGAAATTGCACCCCCGGGGTGGGAGTAAACGACATAAAAATAAGCTTCAAAACGCAAATTGCAAACAGTTGACTATCCCCCAGAGATAGAAACTGTCACAGCTCAAAGTGCAAAGTTTCTTTATCACTACGGATCATCGAAGTAGAAAGAATGTTTTCGTCGGCTTGTCTTCTCATCGTACAATCCAAAACCAGCGTTTCGTGTTTAATCCCCGGCAACATGTACACCATCATGCGTCGGTCCCGCCAGGCGAAAAACCTCGTCCCGCGCGGGGGCCCACGGGAACGGGGAGAATCCAACAGGGTCAATCCGAATCCTACGGCCGACAATTAAACAACCGAATTTCCACGTACCATGAAAAGAAGAGAAGCATCCGACAACGCATCGTCACCACCAACTGTCAATCAATCTCAGATCTAGAGGGGCGGGGGGGAGGAGTTTGTACCTCTCGCGCCGTACCGTACGAGTACCGACACGTTGGCAACACGGGACCTAACCTACGTAGTCTTTGCTTTTTTCATTTTATTTTATATTTTTCGTTTTTTTTAAATTAATTGTTTGGGGTGGTTTGCCTGGGATTGGGTGATGCCAAAAGAGCAAGATCAGACAACCGTATCCACTTCGACAGTACCACTTGACTAATCCCATGTTTGCTCGATGCTTCCACGAACTTGCTTTCGCACCGCCTCCCCCCTATTTGATTCAAGTTTCTTTCTCTTTTTCTTTTTTTCGTTTTTTCAAGCAAGAGTGTGCAAATTGGATAGCTCGAATCGGGAATTGCCCTGATTGGACTGCATCGGCTGGTTGGGTCCAGTTCTTAGGAGTGTCGGTCCGGTTCCCGGTTCCAAAGGGGACTCGGACCAACTACGTATATATATATTTCTGCGAGAAAAATTAGTAAAATGCGAACGAAACCTCTCCTTCAAAGTCGTCAAGCACTTGTTGAAGTTTCTCCCCCTTCAAAATTAAAACGGTAACATCAACCACCTCCTAATAAAATTATGTGAACACTCTAAACATCTGGATGTATCATGGAAACCATGGAAATGTTAAAGCCAGCTTCTCTTCTAAAACAAAAGCATCGAGTTTTTATAAGAACTAATACATTGCCATTCGAAAAAGAAAAAAAGTGACCGATTCCATTGGAGGTCCTAGTACCAACATATTGGAACTGGATCGGACCAGGAACCGATCGCTCCTAATGTCAAGCAGCCAACTCATGATTTTTGCCATTATTTTTCCTCTGAAATAGCTCAATACAAATTAAAAACCGCACCAACAAACAAAAATATTTAGCTCGAGTGGGTGTTTGTTCGGTATGGCTTTTTTTTTTTGTTTTTCATATTCAGGAACTAAGTTCTTAGAATGATGATAAAAAAAAAAAGTTCCTAGGAAGAAAAAAAACGCACCACATAATAACATCAGTCAAATTTCGCTTTAAAGTTCAAATGTAAAATGCTGTTGATAATTTCCACGGGGGGAAATTGAAATGTGGCTTTCAATATGGGCTGTCTCGGTTAGCTTTTTGAGTGAACGCTTTCATTTGACGAATGGTCAAAGGGTTCTCTGTTTGGTTGGAAGGAGATACTGGGTAGAGATGGGGAGGTCGAAACAAGCAACCCCATGATAATCAAAGCCATAAGCGATGACTTGGGAATTTAAAACCATCAGCCGGAAAAAAGGGGACTACGTACGTATACACAGGACATCTCGTAATCACGTATTTAAAAGATTTAAAATAAGTCTCCGCGCTCCCTCTCGTACGTGTAATGGGCGCTCCTTTAAACGAGATACTGCCGAGCGGTCCGAGCGTACCAATTCCTCTAATTCAGTTACGTGTCGATACGGGGCCCCGATTTTTTTTAATCAAAGCATCGAGATGAGTAGAGCGGGTCGGCACCGGAAAAGAAATCTCGGTCCTTTCGAGGGGAGCGCCCCAAGGGGATCGAGTCAACGGGTCCCCGTCCTTGTCGAAAATATCCAAAAGGCGTCCGTTTAGGTGTAGGCTGGCGTTGACCCCGTGCTAGGTGGGAAAGGGAAAGGGAAAGGGAAACGACGACGTTTTCTAGGGAGTGAGGGAGGGAGGTGGTGGTGGTGGGCAGTAACCGCCACAGGGGGACCAGCTGGCGCGCAACGACGACAGCTGGCGGCTGTTCGTGTGGTTTAATGAATGCTTTTTTGGCCTTTATTTTATTTTATTTTTTCTCTTTTTTGGGGTGGGCGGTGGTCCAGTTCCGCAGAATCCCAACGGCCCCCCCCCCCCCGCCGCACGAAATTCGAAGCAGCGCGTTTCCCGTGCCAGCGCTGCACCGACGCCTGCTGCTGCTACTGCTCCTCCCTACATTCTCCGCCTCGCGTCCCCCAGTAGCAGAGTCTTACAGTCGAGGATCCGAGCTTTCTGCCTGCCCCGGAGCCGGGATACCGTTATCCGGGGTTTTCGTCCGACCGTGGTCCGGCTCGTCCCATTCGGAATCCTCGCGCACCCCCCGCCGGCGAACGCCGGGCAGGACGCCTCTCTTTCGGGTCATCCACCGGGCGCGCCCTCAAGCATGCGCGAGCGCAAGAACCGGGTGCATGTGGATTAGGTGTGGGGCACAATTAGTCCATGAACTTTGGCTGCGTTTGGTCGACCGGATAAAATTCATGATAGGATGTGTTTTTATCCTATCCCGTGTTTGGTGGTGGTCCAGGATATGACAAGGTCGGATATAGACCGGATTAAAAAATCCGAGGGGGGTGGGATAGACCTGGATAGGATTTCTAATGTCTATTTTTCCAGAAACCCTATACTCCACTCGCCGTCATCTTCATCCCCACACCTTGTGCGCTTTCACTAAAAAAATTTCTCGGCTTTTTTTCCTTCACCGACTCCTCCGGACCCGTGAATAGCAAAAAAAAAAAAAAAAATTATCCTATCCGACTTTAAATCCGTAGTCCACCAAACAGTGGATAGGATATGAATAAATCCCAGGATTTCTTTTTCTATCCTATCCAGTCCTATCCTGTTTAGAAATCCGGACGACCAAACGTAGCCTTTGGGTTTATGTACGATATCGTCTTGGACTTTTAATTCGTGCAAGGCGAGCTCCGAACTTTAGCTCGATGTGCGATTTCGTCCTTAAATTTTTAAGTTTTTCAACGCGATCCATGAACTACAAGTAAATGTTCGATGTGATCCCTAAACTATATAAAAAAGTTTGAAAATTTAAAGACCGCATCGAACATTGGACTAAAGTATAAGGATCACATCCGGCCAATTAAAAGTCTAGAGACGACATTACACATTTGTTAAATTTTAAGGACCACATCGCATAAATTAGAAGTTCGGGAAATAACGTTGCACATTGATCCAAAGTTCAAAGATCATTTGTGTAATTGTCCCTAAATCGACGGAGTATTGGCGATGAAAGGGAACATATGGGCTGGGCCGAATTTGTTGCCCGAGCCCACCTTTTCGATCCGGCGAGCTTGGCATGGGCCCCATCGGGCTGGACTTGCCAATATCAGAGTTGGTGCGCTCGTGAGCGACCAGGCCCATGATCAAAAGTTTATGGCACATTAGAGTCTCCATGCGACTCGGGCAGCAACAAATCCAAATCATTTTGACTCTATAATAGTGTATATGGCCTCCATCAGTAAGTGACCTAACAATTCTCGAGTATTTTAAACGGCGGCCGCAGCGGCTCGTCGACGAAGAACGGGTTTACAAAAGGAAGGAAAAAAATCCATAATTCCGCCGTAAATGAAGTTATGCACACGGGCTTTGCAAAAGAAAAAAACGAAGAATAAAATGAAGAATGCGTACCTCCGCGAACATGCGTGACCCTACTACTCGCCACTATCGATAAGTCGCCGCCGAGCGACGGTGGAGTAGGCCGCGGCGATCGAAATTTCAGGCCCGATCGAAGCGGACTAACAAGCCCTATCAAGCAATCTACAAGCTAAATAACCCACGAACTGACCCGAAACTTCGGCCCAGAAAAAAATGGACATCTTGAGCAATCAACATAACAAACCACGGTTGGATTTGGTGGCCCATGAGTTCTTTTTCCAACTAGGCAATAGCAAGTTGGAATGCAACATAAGGGAAAATTCTTGCCTGCATGATCAATGGCTCGTATGGACCCCTGCCAACAGACCTCGGCTCCGGGTCCATCCATTCTCGACAATTAGGGTCGTTTCGCGAGTACACGCCGTGAGAGAAAATAAATCGACCCGAATTCTATAGTCGTACGGTTCACTGAATCGCATCTTAAGAAGGAGCAATTGCGATTGCGATTGCAACTTTTCAAAGAGGGTTGACTCGAGATAGGTTGGAAGGAATTGGCCTATCTTTCGGGAACCCAGATCGAGTCGGGGGGAAAATATCACGTAAATTCAATCGATCGACATGATCTTAACCATTAAATGTAAGGACCCCACCGTAAGACCCACACAATGAATAGCTACGATGATGCTGATCTACATAGTTCTCCGTTCGAGACTCAAAATCAGCTTGGATGATGTTGATCTTAACAATGCTAGCACGTTATTGGTAGTTTGATGAGGTTTGTGATAGGCTGATAGCATTCCTTCTGATATCAACTTCCGCTGCAACTTTTTTAAGGATGTCTTCTCATCGTGCTTCGCCTAATTATAACATCGACTCACAACAATCATTTTCCCCATTAACACGACAAATGCACATAATAGTGCCCAAAAAAAAAGGAAACGACAAAGAATTAATCTCGGAAAAACCTCGTACACTTTTAGAAGTAGCGCATGTTTCCATTTAAGTACTGTACACCCTTCCAAACTTCAAGTAAATTTAGTTTTTTCCATCTCTAGAAAATTAAATTAACGATAAAGCGTCTTAACAAGAGAGAGATTCTAAGGCACCCTCCTCCGTAGAAATGATGCCGAGTAAATTTAAATCGAGTTTCTAATATTTTTCTTCGAATATGAAAATGCCAGTTTAGTAGCGGAAAAGAGTTATTAACCGCCGGTAATCTAGAAAAGTTACGGGTTAGCATTTTATAAGAAAAATGAAAAGAAAGAAAAGGAGTGTCGGGGGGGAATTAAAGATTTTGACCTTTTTACCCCGGAAACATGCCCTTGGCCAATTTACCAACTTAGCCCCCTCCCATCAACGCGCCGCCGTCGTATAAAAGGGCGCTCTGGCTCTGCAGCCCTAAGCGCCACCAATCGCCATCGCCGTCGGACGCTCTCTCGCCTCGCCTCGCCTCGCCTCTGTCCCGCCGTCAATCATCTCTCTGCATCCTCCGCTCGTCGCCGTCGCTCGAGGTCGGTCTCTCTCTCTCTCTCTCTCTAGCTCTGCAACGCCTCTGTTAGGGTTCGCGTTTCGAGTCCCTGATTCCGTCGAGGCTGTTGTTGTCCTGGCGCTCCGTTTGCCCTAGCGTCCTCGATCTGCTCCCTTTCGCTCCGCGATCGCTTGCGCTCGCGAGCTCCCGCCTTTCCTGGGCGCAGGTCGTGGAGCAGGTCAGTGAGTGCTGTTCCTCTTTGAATGTCCCTGAACCCTAGGAGGCTCTGGAGCGGTCGAGCTTCAGAGGCCAAGTAGCGGAATCGGACGATCAGTCCGTCGAATTAGACGTTTCCATATGCATAAGGAAAAAAAAAAGTTATCTTGGTTATGACTTTTTAGGTCAATTGGCTATACCCTTTTGATGTTTTGTTCTCTTAACCCCGTGATTCAAATTCTGAAATTGTACACGTGTGCAGCTCGATGCGATATTACTCTGTTATGATCATGATTGGTAAATTTCGCGCCTTTGGAATTTGTCTCAATGGGATGGAAGAGAACCTGTGAGGCACCAAATCAGTGGGCCTTAGATGATGCGAAATAAGATTGTTTGCGCCTCTCGGCAATTTACAATTCTTTGGTCATCATAGCGGTATCACGTTTCGGTTAATTAAGTTTACATTTTAAATTTGCTGATGTGGAGCGGACTGGTGTGTGTATATCAGGGGTGAGGCGCAAACTCGATTCTCCCCTTGGCCACCTCTTGGCCCCTCTCTGCATGGTACTATTGTAGGGTTAGAGTTTTGGGTTGTGAGAGCCATTGAGCTCCTTGCATTCTCTGAAGGGCATATTCCTTTGCAAATGGAGAACATCTGAGTTAACACAGTCGTTAACATCGAGGGTATTTGTCATCCCATTTCTACGTAATCACTACAGCTCGATGATCCATTCTATTTAGACCCTGTGGTCATGACATTGAATACGGTTTCACGTGGCTCTGTTGTGCAGATTTCTTATTCAGTACCTTTAGCTCTGGCAAATTATAATGGGCACCTATGTTTGGGTTCTTGGGAGCTTGTGTAATGGCTGCTGTGAATCAAACTGATTACCTTGTTCTAATCGCTGTATTCCCCTCTGGTGTTATTAAGATGATGGAAATTAGCTTGTTTTCCCTGGATGACATACTTTACTACCTCTACCAGTGCTTGTAGAAGATTATGATTTGGCCAACCTGTTATTTAGTTGGCTCAAGCTATGCTGGTTGCTCTTGCTTTTCTTCAACCTTTTTTTGTGCATGCTGAAACATTGTGTACTGTGTAGGGGTCATCAATCTTTCAAATGAGGGGAAGGAGCTACACCCCATCTCCCCCGAGGGGGTATGGCAGGAGAGGAAGGAGCCCTAGTCCAAGGGGTCGTTATGTTGGTCGTGGCAGAGATATGCCTACTAGCCTTCTTGTTCGCAATCTTCGTCATGATTGCAGGTTAGTTTTTTTTTTTCCTTTATTTCTGCATATCCTTCCATCCTGTTTTGCAAAAATCTTAGAGCTTGTGGATCACCATCTATGTTCTTTATGAAATTTGACTCTTTGATTGCCATATTGGAATGTAAAGTTGAACTAGCATGAGTCAGTGGTTGGCTCTCTGAGGCACATCTAGGGCTTCGTTTGATTTAATTGCTACACGTAATTCTTCCTGTTTAGCATTTTTTTTCTTTTTTTAAGAAAAAATCTGGAATTGAACTTAAGACTTTATACTTGAGAAAAATAATATCCAGCATATTTTCTTCTTCCTGTCCTATGTATTCTTTTCTTTGAAAACAAATGCTATTGCTTTCTTATGGGCACGTTGCATACCTATAACCTTTGACTTTGTATTGCAGGCCAGAAGATCTTCGAAGGCCATTTGGGCAGTTTGGTGCTCTTAAGGACATTTATTTGCCCAGGGACTACTACACTGGGTGAGCAACGGCAGCCAATTACATTGATTCTTTCTTATGCAATTTTTCTTCTTATCCCCCATTTTGAGTTCACAAGTTTCATGCTTGATGCTGATTTACTAAAACTTAACTAGTCTTTTATCCATGCATCCAAAAACTTCTGTGTCTTAATAATTCAAATAAATGTTCTCCTTGGATTTTATTCCCAAGGAATTTGAATTTTTGCACCATGTTTCTTATTCATGATTCTTATTTACGGTATATTAGTAGAAACATTCAAGAGCTTGTGCATCCAAAGGTTTTTGCGTAGTCATTGTTTTACTCGGTTTGTCTTCTTTCATTGTTTACATTTTGGTAAAATCATTTTCGGAAATTGACTCAGTATGCTGAAGAGTTCCTTTTTGCAAACTTTAATTTGGATCAGAGGGCAGCTTTCTGTGTTCTCCTTTGTCATCACAAGTTGGGTGTTTTATTGAAGTTGTTGAGATATTTACCAGCGAAAATAAAGTTTTGAAGAGATCAATCAAGTAATTAGAGTTCATTTGAAGATGATGTTAATGGTAGTGAAGATTGGAAGGAAGTTGGGTTTGAATACATTGAGAAGATGTTCCAAGTCTTGAAGAATATCAAGTCATCTTAAAACTGACACTTGCAAGGTTAGCAGCCAGAGTGCTTGCTTTTACTTGCTTATCCTGACTTTCCGACTTGTTGGGGATATTCTGGCAAGTTACATGTTGTGGTTTTCCCTGTGTATATTGTTTGTTTTTTGGCTTTTCAAATGAACCCTGTCATGACTTTTTCCTTTATCTCCTCTCTATTCGCAGAGAACCACGTGGTTTTGGTTTCGTCCAATATGTAGATCCTGCTGATGCAGCAGAGGCTAAGTACCATATGGATGGATATGTGCTTCTTGGTCGGGAGTTGACTGTTGTATTTGCAGAAGAGAATAGAAAGAAACCAACTGAAATGAGGGCGAGGGAGCACGTAAGGTACTTTTCGTCTCCATATTTGCAACTATATAATTTATCCATGGTGAATAGCCGCACGAGTCTATTGGATATAGTGTGCTGGAATTTTTTTTGTAATTTGTTTATGAGTTATATTGGCATAGATGGGCATTGATAGTGTTGTGAAGGATCCTAGACATACATATGCTTAGTTGATTGTCTGTTCTGCATTACATTGGTTGAAACATTTGGAAAGGGTTTATTATTCTTTGGAGGAGGTTTGGAAGAAATCCTGAATTGGAATCATATGTACCGTGGAGGGAATCGTCATGAATGAATGGTTGCATCTTCGTGTTAATAAGTTATAGGATGAGGTGGAAGAGAATCGGGTTTGGTGGAAAACTGTCTGCATCTTGTTGGAGTTAATAATTGATAAATTAAATACTGGAATTTACTGGAGTCTGGGGTCTTGATTGAATTTTTTATTTCTTTTTAAGGAAGAGTGCACATTACTTTTTCTTTTCTTTTTTTAAAGAAAAAATGGGATTTGATTCTCCTGGGTCTATGCAGCACCAGCAGAGGTAGAAATGATCGAAGACGGTCTCCGGGGGGATATTCCCGTTCTCCACCTTCTCGTCATGCAAGATCTCGGTCCCATAGTCGTGATTATTACTCCCCTCCTGCAAAAAGAAGGTACTCAAGGTATTTGAATTTGTGCTTTGATTTCTTGTTTCTTGCTGTAGGTTCTCTTTCCTCCCTCTGTTGATTTAGGGAGAAACAGGAACAAAACCATATTGATTGTTGAATAGGGCAAGAAAATAAGAAGGCATTATTGCTGTGATGGCTGATGCTTTCTGTGCTTGGCTGTAATTGTTTCATCCTGTTGTTGAGCTATTTTTCCACGGGACCTCCCCTATAAACATTGTCACCTCAGTAGACTTGAGCCGGATCTGGTGATTATGGTTTTGATCTCATCAAGATGCAGTTTATGGCAATTTAATTTTTTTTCTGGTACTTAGGCTATGTTGGATCAATCAACATGTGTTATATAATAAGTTGTGTGCTGTGATATAATAACTCCTGATGACTTTGAATCAATAACTGACGATATGCATTATATTAGCATTTGGTGAGGTTTTGAAGTCGTGCAAGAAATTTTGTTCTTGGGTAAGTCGTAATTATTGCTTTTATGGGAACGTCATTTTCTGTCCAGTTGCGTCCAGTTGCTAGAGATTTTAGTTGATACATCTCTCTGTGATTAGTTCTAAAATTTTGGTATATGCGGCGGTATTTTCGAGTTCCAAAGCCCTTACATATTTTGTTGTATGATGTGCTGCATTTATTGTCAGATCTACTTCGCCTCAAGAGAAAAGGCACAGCCGAGAGAAGTCATACTCCCCACGTCCCAGTCGGGAGAGGTCATACTCACGAGATCTGCCTATCAATGGTTCCCGAAGCCGCAGTGAAAGTCCGGCCCGAGGCAAAAGCAGGAGCCGAAGCCGAAGCCCTCCTCCTGAAGACTATGCCAGGGAGCCAAATGGAGACAGGTCTCCTAGTCAGTAACCAGCCAATGTGAAGAAGATTGCAAACTTTCTTTCACATTTTGTGTCGAGTTTGAGAATCTCTTTGTTGCAGCTTTGTGGTTTGTAGTCATTATGTAGACTCCTCTGCCGTTGGTATTAAATATTTGAGGACAACTTGTTCATGTCGCAATCTGATGGAGATTGAAGGATTAACTTAGCTTTGTCGATTGTTGGTGGATATGGCCCTCAGCTACCTCTGTTTCTGTGGAAATGGTGAAACTAAATTGAAGTGCATGGGGATGTCTCTGTTATTTATTTAATATACGAGGGTGGTTCTCGATGAGATAATTAACCGTTTGGGACCTCGGAATTTGGATTAGGTAAAAATAATTAACATGTAGGAGGTGGGAAAATCGTTCGTTGTCGAATGTGATCTCGAGTGCATGTTTCGGTTGATGAATCGTGTGGGCATTCTGATCGAACTGGCTAGCGTATGAGCTGCAGAAGTTTATCGTTGTCCAGGAGACTCCCCTTGATCAAACTGCTGATCGTTCTGAAGCTATCCTCGGAGTATTTTTGCAATCTAGATCTCCGAATCCGAAGTTTAGTTTTGCCCATTGACTTTATTGCTCAAGGCAATGTATCTCTTCCGACATGAAGATATGTCTGACCGGAGAATAAACATGTTTGGTTGGTGATAGAGCTGATCGGTTCCGACTAGGAACCAGGAATCAGACGCAGTTTCTGGAACCGGATTGGTACCGCCCAGAACCGGCTGATCCGGCCTAGACAATTCCTTTCGCTCGTCTCCTACTCGGGGATAATAGAAAACTTGGAATCGATTGGAAAAACCGTCAAAACAATAATCTTTTCGATTTTGCTTTCGTTCTTTTTATCGCGCCTCCTATTAACAGACATCAGGAGAGCGCTGCTAAAAGCCTACATTGTGAGTCGCATTTCGCTCAAAGACAAAAATCGATGCAAATTACCGGCCGACACCACCTCATCTAAAACGGCGCAAAATTCGTGGACCGATCGAAGTGCGCGGAGAGAACTAGCTCCGAACGCAAGCGGGAACTCTCTGTACTAGTGAAAACTACCGGATAGGAAGGGACGTGTCCGACGGTCTTCTCGGTGCCAAATCGGAGAAAGAAGCTGTAAAGTTGCAGCAAAGCTGGTCGCTTCCTTTGCCAAACGCGGGAGGGGGGGATGGTGGGGTTGGTGACAAGATGACAATGCAATCCAAGAAACGCCACCCGATGGTCTCGACAGAAACGTGTCAGAACCCGTCTACCACTTCCCTCGTGGTGGTGGTTGACTGTCTCACTCCCTCGTTTGCCAAGTACCGAAAGGCGAATCTTACACGTAGGAGGCAAACCAGAAGAAGTACCTGATTAACAAGGACAAAGCACGTGGTCCAACATCCACCCACATCCCCCCCCAACCCCAAAGGCGACTTCCTGAGAAAAAGAAACAAGAAACCCTTCACATCCCTCACCTACTCCAACGGCGCCTTCCTGACGAAGTGTGTACAAGTGACCGGTACCTGTTGCAGAGAGGGTGAGAGGGAGATGGGCAAGGCCAAGAGCATCGGCGAGGTGGCCGTGGATGATCTGGTGGAGGCGGGTCTGTCCAGGGAAGCCGCCGCCGAGCTCCACCGGGCGCTCCGGGAGTCGCTGGCCCGGGCCCGGCGGCCCTGGGCGCCGGCGCCGGGGCTCGACCCGAGGGAGGTGTGGAGGGAGCTGGCGGGCGCCGGGGCGCTGAAGCCGTCGCACCCGCACAGGGTGCATCAGCTGGTGTACTACTCGGTGTACTCCGAGTGGGACGCCCCCGCTCGGGGCCCTCCTCCCTACTGGTTCCCTTCTCTGTAATGAGCCTTCTCTTTGTACTTCTTTGCACCGTTCTCTGTTTTTGTCCTTCTGTCGTCCGTTTTGGGGATTCTTCTTGTTTTTGTCCTTGTCGGGTTCTTAGCATGGACGAGGTAGGGTCGATGTTGAGAGGGAGTGTCTGAAAATGTGCTTTTGGTGGTGCTTGGCGCTTTTTTGTTGAAATGGCGGCTAGTTGGTTGACAGAAGTAGAATGAGCCTGGACACACTCTAAAGAGGTAACGCGGAGAATGTCTATGAAGGAAAAGGGACACTGAGTTTCCATGGAGCGGGTCTTTGATCTGGTCCGCATTTGTGAATTGCCTAAACTATGATGAAAAAGGCAACAGCTGGTATTTCGCATGTATCGGGCGTCGATGATGCGAATGGCCTAATTTCATTGCATTTCTATCTAAGGGACATAAGTGAATGTGCTAGTTCTGCATTAAGATTGATCCCATTGTTTGTTCAAATCCTTCCAGATGACTTAGTTGTGCCATTTGCTGACTTAGTGGTGATATGTATGATTGGCTGAGGTTCTGGTGAATATTTGCCGCAAAGCTTTCATGTGCTGCTCTCAGAATAGTAGTATTTTTGCATTCAACTCTAAACCGATGCAGTATTCCTTTCTTGACAGATCCCAGTCAAAACAAACAAACTTGGGACGAATTATGGAATTGCATGGCGCAAAGCTTCTGGGGTCATCATACAAGGATCCCATAACGAGCTTTAGCCTTTTTCAGAAATTCTCTGTGGAGCATCCGGAGGTAAGTAGGTTTCATGTACTGGAAAGAGCCCACTTAATTTGTTCTCCCCTAGATATTGCCATAGTGCCTAGCTACTTTCTACACTCATAGTTAATTGGATTTTTTTGCCTGATTCCAGGTCTACTGGTCGATAATTCTTAATGAACTCTCAATTTCATTTCGACATCCCCCGAGGTGCATTCTTGACACAAGTGACAAATCAAAGCCCCGTGGTACGTGGCTTCCAGGTGCGGTATTTAACATAGCCGAATGCTGTTTATCACCCTCACGGCAACTGAGGAAAGGGGATGACAGTATAGCGTTAGTATGGAGAGATGAAGGCTTTGATCATATGAGTGTTAACCATATGACACTAAAAGAGCTTCGTGAACAAGTAATGTATGCTCTTCCTCTGATGCTAGTGCATTTTGCTCCTGTTAGAGGTCGATGATTGCAAAAGCTATGCTTACCTTTTACTGAAGTTCTCAGACAATGAAATTAGGTCATGGTTTTGATATCAATGCCAGCCCGAAATTGCTAATTGTTGAAGCATATCGTACTTCTACCTGAACATCCAAACTTATGTGAGTGCTCACGCAGCCTCTGTGATGTAAGGGATCGGTGGCAAGTTAACCAGTTTTCACTTTACTTTTCAAATCATTTTCCTATTTTTTTTTAGCATCATGCTTGACAACGATGACCACAGTAACCACATCAATAGGTTCGAAGCCTTTTCCAATTAAGTAGATCGCCTTCACTATCCTTGCACCATTGGCCATGTTTGAACTATTGCTGTGTAAAAACTAGTAAATCTTGCTGGTCCATTTTCACTTCGATGTTCCTAACAGAAATAGAAATGCAAGCAGGTTGGTGGCGAATGCTCTGGATGCGACATTCTCAAAGGGAGACGCCATTGCAATCGACATGCCAATGACAGTCCATGCTGTTATCATATATTTGGCGATAGTACTCGGAGGATTTGTTGTTGTATCGATAGCTGACAGTTTTGCACCCAAGGAAATTGCAAGCCGTTTGCACATTTCAAAGGCAAAAGGAATCTTTACTCAGGTGATCTCTCATTTTTGTGAGTTATCAAGTTATCCGTAAATGCGCCATGGAACTTTGCTTAAAACTTCTGAGTTTTGACTTGTTATCGTTAACAAGAGCTGAAGCAGAGGGAAGTAGTTATAGCTTATGACGAAGTTACACCTATTGATATTTATATAGGATATTTCATTACAGTTGAAATGCATGACTTAACCGTGGCAATCTCTTTAAATATTCCGTTGGTATATGTACGTGACCCTATTGCTTTATTAGTCTTTATGCTAAAAGCTTGCTTTTTCTTTGGGGGTAAAAAAGAAGCTTGCTTTCACTAGGCGATATATCACCTAAATTAAATTTTATTTTTTAGAGTGGTTGCTGGTTCAAATTTTTCTATATTGTTTAAGCATTGTTTAGATAAAATTTTGGGTTAATACCACGAAAAAACCTGTATACATTTGTGATAGATTTACCCCAAACTATTTTTTGACCATAAAAAACCCCAGCTGGTATATACGTGACAATTTTACCCCGAACTATTTTTGACCACTAAAAACCCCAAGGATAGTACTTGTGACAATTTTACCAACTATTTTTTGACCACTAAAACCGGCTATACGCTTTGCACAATTTTACCCGAACTAATTTTTTAATATTATTTTTTTATTTTTCGAATTTTTAGTTTTTCTTTTCTTTTCTTTTTCCTTTCCTTTTCTTTTTTCTTTCCTTCATCTTCATTGGACCAACAATGGATTGTTATATTGTAATTGATACCACAATAACGTGACACGTAACATAAATGCTACATTTTGACCCAAAAAAAAACATAAACGCTAAATGAAAGACTTTCTTTTATATGCATGAATTTTAAATGCCAATCACTTTTCTACACGTTTAAATGTCTCGCGAAAAAGGCATTACATTGTTGTCGTGTCTTTCTTATTTTTGGGTGCAAGTGGATAGAGCAAGCGATAAGGTCAACGTAGGCTTGTTACCTAAGCTTGGAGTACGGCTAATCAACAATTTATATACGTCTTGCTTGCCAATTTAATTTAACAGATTAATTTACAAAATTAAAAATTTTCAGCTCACACGAATTTCATACTTCTTCTATGAGTTAATCACATTACTACATAAACCATAAATCATCCTTCATCTGTTTCAGGATTTTATACAAAGAGGAGGCCGGAAGTTTCCATTGTATAGGTAAGTCGGTCACTTCATTTCTTCTTTTGTAGTGACTTTTTTTTTTTAATAAGGAACTCATTCATTAAAGAAGATGAAAATGGAGAAGAAACGGATCACACATGTCTGACAGTCTCATTCCACCTTTTCCTTAAGAGTTCTAGTTGCCATATTATCTCGCTTGTCATATTTGGCTTTACCCTGATATTAATTGTTTATCTTGTGACATTTACTCAATTTATTTACTGTTCAAGTCCCCTAGGGAGAGGACTGGAAGGTGAATATTCTGTGACCCAAACTAATAGCGGGTATTCTTCTCCATCCCTTGCAGTCGAGTTGTAGAAGCTAATGCAGCGAAAATAATTGTGCTCCCTGTGGTTGGAGATGGCGTGGGCGTCAAGTTGAGAGAGCAAGACATGTCCTGGAAAGCTTTTCTTAGTAAAGTGGATCATATTCCAAGGTATCACTAACATCTATATTTCCTAATATTTCCACGAAAAGAATATCGAGCGCAATAGGAAAGCCTATTGTTAGCTATCCTTGAAGTTTTTAAAAAACATTGTCATTAGTTCAAAAATCTTTTAAGTGGCCATGAACTTGTGATCGTCCAGCAACAAGATGTGATGTGCACAGAAGTGTGATTCCCGTTCCTAACTTTCTGCAGAAGGCATTGCTACCCAGTCTTTTACCAAAGCGCCGAGTCTGTGACAAATATTCTCTTTTCTTCCGGAACTACAGGTAGTGTAAGTTGAGGATAGTGCCTTGTTTATACCTGACTGCAAGAATTAAATGATGTAATTCCTTCCCGTGAATAATTAGGAGAACCAAAAGCGATACCCTGGACTCAACTTTCACCTATCCGATGCGCCGCTGATTCATGGGCTCATATAGATGCTCGAACTGGAGATGTGTTCTGCTGGCCTACAAACTTAGGGTGGGTCATGGGACCGATTTTACTCTACTCTTGCTTTCTAGCCAGTGCAACCCTTGCTCTTTACCACGGATCTCCACTCGGACGTGATTTTGGAAAATTTGTTCAGGTGACACCTGCAGTCCATGCATTTACTTTTATTTTGCATAGATTATCTCTTTTTCTTTGTTCTCATGAGGAAACACATACAAGGCCATACTAAATTGTTGCAAACTAGATTAATTGTTGATTCTGTACTTAGTGGGAAAGCGTGAAACAGTAAAATTATCTGATTACTTGCTTGGACATCTATATTAATATATTATAACAAAGTTTTCTCTAAGGATTGCCTCCAAGTGTGCCATTTAAGATTGTAGATCGCTAGAATTGGACTCTCATTGCATGGTTTTGGTGCTTTCTCCACAAAAGTAAAATAACATATACTTGCATTGCTCGTAACTGTGGTCTTGATAAAGTAATGGCAGGTGTGCCCCCTCATCTTTCTCCTCTCTCTTCATTATTTTGCTATTTAATTATAACTCGCTGTATTTTAAGAATATTTTTTATCTTAGCATAATAACATAATTTCGAGTTTTTTCAATAGTAGTTGGTAGACAAAAGCTTTTATCATTTATATACATTTTAGAGATAGTATAATATCCACAATATAAAATTTTTTACATTATGCTTGTGGATGTATTTTTACATTGATCAGTTTCTTTGCACTCTGATAACTTAGTTGTATGTATACCTCTTATAACTGATGATATGTTGTAATAATAAGTTGTATTGAAGCTAAAGTATTTCATGCTCCAATTTAAACTATATTTTTGTGTGACAATCCACACAATGCGCGGGAATACTTTTTCGTTTTTATAGGCAATATTAGCTGCTTGAGATTAAAACTTCTTGTTGGGCGCTACAGGTGTCACTTGTAAAGATAGTAACTGGACTTTCTCTCCTGTTTCTGCATTTGTTTCAGGATGCCGGAGTGACCATTTTGGGCACTGTACCAAGTTTAGTAAAAACGTGGAAGAGTACACAGTGTATGGAAGGACTTGACTGGACAAAGATCAGGTATTTTTTTTTTTAATTGAATTGGTCACATGATCATTGATAATGTTTTGTAAAGAAGTAACGAGATCAGGTAGTGGTTCAGGTCATTTGGCTCCACAGGGGAAACATCCAATGTCGATGATGACCTCTGGCTTTCTTCAAAATCCTTCTATAGCCCCATTATCGAGTGTTGTGGTGGCTCGGAACTCTCGTCAGCTTACGTTCAAGGAAATCATCTGCAGCCTCAAGCTTTTGGTGCATTTAGCAATGCTTCCATGACGACCGGCTTTGTCATCCTGGATGACCATGGAGTTCCTCATGTAAGAGTTTCTCAAATGAAAGAGGTTCTTTGTTATAGGGACGTACACCAACCGTGTTTAGTTTAAAAGAAGCTAATTGAATTTAGTCTAAGACCTTGATCTCATTTAGCCCTTCCTGGTAGTCCTTGAACATATTTCTCGGGGCATTGGACGTGAGAGTACTTCACAAATCACAGGTGACTGACTTGTCTATAATTTAGATATGTAGTACAGGACTCGGCGTATAAATCAACTGAGAAACCTAATAACTTGGAAATGCAAAATTTAAGCCAAATGAGATCACTCTTAAGTGCAATTTCCCACGGTTCTCTTAGACATTCTACCGTTGTATGTCAAATATGGGTATTCTTCCAGATTCTAGTTTCCTGGCTTGAAAAGTTGTCGGTTTACAAAGTAGATGTAACATGTTTCATGTAGTGCGACGTATCCACTCACCAGAGTCAGAGTGGCATTGGCCTTGCAGTAGTTCAAAGTGTAAGCAAATGGTTTATGCTGTTGACTTAGTAGCCTCTCCTGATCTTGCTCAAACATTCTCTGCCTTTTGTTTTAAAAATTTATCATCAGTGTGTCAAGTAGGTCCTTCACCGAGTAGTCTTAATTGCAGGTTTCACAGGGCAGGAAACTGCTTCGAATTTATATTTTTAGGAGTACATATTTTATGAACCGTTTAATCCCCTTTATGGTACAAAATTAATTTCCTGTCTCACTGTCTACAGCCAGATGATCTACCTTGTGCTGGCGAAGTGGGATTGTTCCCTGTTTATATGGGCGCAACTGATAGGCTGCTCAATGCGGATCACGAGGAAGTTTACTTCAAGGGAATGCCAACATACAAAGGGGTGGTACGCCATTTATCGAATAGTCACGGCTTATTTATGCCATTTATCCTCTCTAAATACGGGTGTTTTGTCGCTACTGGAGATTTATGCTTAGTAAATTTAGTAGATCAATAGAAGAAATACGGCATAAATAGTTCATGCAAACTTGCAGCAACTGAGGAGACATGGAGACATCATTAAGAGAACTGTTGGAGGGTACTATGTCGTGCAAGGGAGGGCCGATGACACGATGAATCTTGGTGGCATTAAGGTATGACGCTTTTAAATTTCAGTCTTTATGTAAATGTCTGAAAAGTACTTAAAAACATCTTTGTCATGATGCCGGTGATATATATGACATAGTGGTTAAAGGAAAATTAGCTACGAGCTCAAAATGGATTACTTTGTCAAGCTTGCAACTTCCACCTAAAACCCTCGCTGTTCTATGAATTTACAAATTTGTTTTCCTCTTCTAATGGTGGACCATTTAATATTGCAGACTAGTTCTGTTGAGATTGAGCGCGTCTGTGATAGAGCAGATGAATCTATACTAGAGACCGCTGCGATAAGTGTAGCACCGCCCACTAGCGGTCCAGAACAGTTGGTTGTTCTCGTGGTGCTCAAGAAGGGGTATGAGGCCGAACCGAACAATCTGAAGATGAAATTCTCGAAGGCCATCCAGGGAAACCTCAACCCTTTGTTTAAGGTTTGATCCTTGAGATGTTAATGCTGATGCATCAGTACATTTTGAAGCTGCTCATGCTTTTTTTTTTTTGTGAAGTAAATTAAGATCAAACTCATTGAATGGTCACAACGTTATTGTTAAACATCTAATATGAAGAAGAAGAATTTAAGCAGCGAAAGATCGTCTTTTATCTTTCGTCCAACACATTCGTTTCATCTTTAACATACACGAGGATCACTAACTGGAATGTCTCAATTGATACAGGTAAGCTATGTCAAGATTGTTGCCGAGTTCCCTCGAACGGCTTCTAACAAGCTACTGAGGAGAGTGTTGAGGGATCAGATGCGACAACAGCTCTTCGTGCAGAGCAAGTTGTAGAGGCGAATGGGGAGTGTTGTCCTATGTTCTCGCCGTGATTGTCGATGTGCAGGTTTCTGATTCTGAACTCCAACTATCAATATCTGCTTGTGAGATATAAATCGGGTCGACGGAAGATTTATGAGGTTCATAAGTCGGAATAAGCAGCACCATCTGATTGGAATTCAGTACACTTGTCTTTTCAATTACAATAACACATCATATTGTTCAAACTGAAAATACAAAGCTATTGCTGTGCTGGGAATCGAGTTGAAGTTCATTCGCTGTGAAGTCTTTCCTCACACGGGATTTGTTAATGAGGGCCCGGGATACTTATTAAGCGTACTCAATACGAAATATTTCGATTTCCTAAACTTTAATTATACATTACATGTGAATGAGGCAAGATATATGAACCGACGACTTACAATCGAATTCAATTCCCATAAAGATATTATCCACGTGTTCCTATAAGATCGAAGACAAAAGGAAAGATAGAGAGAGAAACTTTTCGATACACGACGCACCGTGACTGACCCACCATGCCGTCGCGATCTGGACCGCCGACAACCCGATTTTAGATCGTTCGAAATTCAATTATCAATGCATGCATATGTCCAACCGTTCCCTTCATTGCTCGATGTGACCATGCTTTGTCCCGGTCCTCTTCGCCGACGGAAAAGACAATGCGGAAGAAGATGGACCAAATGACGAGGACGTGCATGAAACCGCTTTTGGGGGGAGGGGACCACCATCGGTGTCGCATTTGTCTTCGTTGCAATGCGGAAAGCAATGGTCGGTTTGCGTGTTCTATTCGAAGTTTTTGATTGCGCCATTATTGGAGCGGGAGCGCAGGAGAAAGCGATTGGATAGGAGGTTACGAGACGATGCCGGTGAGCAGTGACAGGGGGAGCCACCGGGCCGTGCCGCCCCACGTGCCGGGTCCGGCCGATCGGGGACCCTTTTTTCACCGGAGACAAATTCAAAAAGATTCTTCAAGATTGCCAAACACGGTCTTGTCAAGAAAGAAAGGGAGGTTTCAAACATCCATACATGCACATTACTCAGAACTTGCATACAATACCATTACCACCAGCATCATCATCATCATCATCAAGAAGGAACTGAGGAAACAATTTGACTATTACTTACAGGCGTTTCCTGGCTAGAGACAATCCTGTTCACAACCGCACATAAGCCATCCATGTCCAAACGTTTGTCAAGATCAAAAAACCAGTAAACAGAAAAGAAAGGAAAATCTCCCGATTTGGACCGTGACCAAAATTGCACGCCCTAAACTTCGACGCAGCACCCGGTTCGGGCGAACCCGGAGAACTTCTCGGGCACGTCGATCTTCTCCAATTTACCGTTCTGCCCCTGCGCCACGTAGAACCCCTGCGGCGCCCCCTCGTACTCCGACCCCACGACCAGGGTCCGCCCTCCTCCGCCGCCGAGGTCGACCCGGCACGTCCCGGCCCGGACCGCCGCGTCCGAGTCGGCCCAATTGAACGCCCTCCCGTCGCCCCCCACCGCGGCGCACGAGCTCGGGCACCGCCCCGGCTCCCACACACCCTCCGCCCGCCGCCACTCCCCCGTCCCGAACTCGTACACCTCCGCGCTCCCATCGAACCCGCCCTGGTCCTCCGTCCCGTACCCGCTGACCACCCAGAAGCACCGCCCCCCCGCCGCCACCATCCCCTCGCACTCGTCCCGGCCGCGGCTCATCGGGGCCAGCTCCGCCCACTCGTCCCTCCCCACGTCGTACGCCCACGCGGACCGCAGGGCGTTCTTGCCCTCGTCGTGGCCCCCGGCCACGTACACGCGCCCGCCGTGCGCGCCGACGGCGAAGAACGACGTCGTCCGGGGCATCGACGCGCCCCGCCGCCACCGCCGCGCCGCGAAGTCGTACACGAAGACGTCGGCCACCGGCTCGTACCTCGCCGGGTGCCACCCTCCGAGGGCCACCAGCTCGCCGTCGCAGCTCGCGAGGCGGCAGAACAGCGGCAGCCCGTCCGGGTAGTCCGGAACCGGGTCGAGCAGGTCCCAGGTCCCGGCCTCCGGGTCGAAGACGGTGATGGCGTAGGCGGGCGGTCCGACCGGCTTGCGCCCGCCCGGCGGGAGCTGACTCGGGAGGGCCTGGACCAGGCAGGCGAGCTTGCGGGTGTGCCCGAGCTTCCGCCGGAGATGGTAGAAATCTCGGCTCCGGAGGAGGTGGCGCCACCGGCGGCAGACGGCGGAAGCGCCTCGCTGGGAGGTGTGCGGCAGCCGCGAGAGGCATTCGAGGCTGAGTTCGTCCGGAAAACCCGGGATCAACTCAGAGAAATGACAGGCTTCCATTTTGCGAAGAGGTGTTCGCTTTGGAAATTGGAGTGTTTGTGGGCAGATGATAGAGTGCGTCTTAGGAATCTGAGCCTCGTCATGGAGGTGCTTTGTACATATATATATATATATAGAGAGAGACACTCAAGTCGAACCTTAAAATGTGCCTAAATGGCCACACCTCGAGCACGAGGCGTGAAAACAAGTTGGGTTATTGCCAGATTCGGGCATAAGAAAAAGATACTGACCTAACAAGGGGACTACACTGAGGCGTGCCCGCCTGAAAACACAAATCAATATTTGTTGTACTTATTTCTTAGTTTTCTACTATTGCAAAGTTTTTGTATATTTAAATATATGCCCACAAATTTTCGTAGTTTGTAGTTTCCTCCTACTTAACTTCGAGGTTATGAGAAGCACGTGAGCTCTAGTGGACCTTAGGGACTCGAGAGTGGTTGAAAGTTAAAGCGATCAGTGGGCAAACAGCCCACTCAATTCGCCTAGGATCAAAAAAGCAAATGGGTTATAGAGGAGTGCAGCGTAACGGTACGAACTCCGTTCGTTTCGCAGAAAATATGACGTTTCTGAAAAATATTTTTCAAGAAGTCATTTTCTAGGAAAATGACCATATTTTCCGATGTTCGACTGAAACATGAAAAAGACCCGGAAAATATTTTCCTTCTTTCGGTATGGAAAATCTTATTTGATTTTCGTCCTTGCACCTTTTTAAATAATTTTTTAATTTTTAAATATTTATATTTTTTTTCTTTTGTTTTTTTTTTCTTTTCTTCTTTTTCTACAAATCGCTGGCCACCGCGACGGCCGGCGACCGGCCACAGGCTAGGCTCGGCCTTGCTCGCCCAAGGCCGGCGACCTCGAACGAGGCCGAGCCCCACCTGTCCAACCTCGCTCACCCGAGGCCAGCGAGCTTTGGCGTGGCCTAGCCTCGCCTCGCCGGCGTTGATCGAGGCCTTGCTCGAGCTCGCCGGCCTTGGGCGAGCGAGGCCTCGCCTGAGGCCGACGATCGGCCGGAGAAGAAGGTCCAAAAAAATAAAAGATAAAAGAAAGATAAAAATGATAATTAAAAAATAATTAGAATTAGAATTTTTAAAAAAATAAAATTAAAATAATTAAAATGAATGGTGAAAGAATGAGGGGAAATGAGGAAAATATTTTCCATACTTTTGAAAGTGTTTTGTCCATTGAGGGAAAATGTTTTCCATCATTAGTTTATTTTCTGTAAAACGAACACTAGAAAACCCGAAAAATATTTTTTCGAAAGTTATTTTTCGTGAAACGAACGGAGCCTAGGAGTATGTACATTTTTTTGGCTAAATCTAGGTTGTTAATGAAAGAGAATCGCAGTCCTTGATTAAAGAGGAGTCGAAATTGATTGTGCGTATGTTTTTGGGCTTCGTTTTCTGTACCAACTTCAACCTATTCTATGATAGTTTAGACAATCCAAACCCTGCTCTACATAGGTGTATATTTGAGCTAAGGATAGATCCATGACCATTAAACCACCTTAATTTGGACATTATATCATTATTTATAGGATCAATACCACAAAAAACCCTAAACTGGTACACCTGTAACAAATTTACCACAAACTAATTTTTTAACCATCAAAAACCCCAAACTAATACATTTGTGACAAATTTACCCTTCCGTTAGTTTCTGTTAAATTTTATCGTTAAATTGCTGAGTTAGATGACACGTAACAATTAATGAGTGTACCAGTTTAGGATTTTACCATTTTTTTCTCACATATTTATCAATTTACGTTTTTTCGTAGCATTAATCCAATTTAACGGATGATAAATTCGTCACAGGTATACCGATTTGGGGTTTTTAGTGATAAAAAAATTAGTTTAGAGTAAATTTGTCACAGATCTACCAGTTTGAAGTTTTTGGTAGTCAAAAAATTAGTTTGAGGTAAATTTATCATAGGTGTCCTAGTTTGGGGTTTTGCAATGGTATCAACCCTTATTTATATTCCCTCTCGCTTGATTTTCTTCTTCATATACTTTACTATCTCAAGAAGCTGGATAATCCACATGCCCGAATTAATTTTATCAAATGTAACCATTCAGATAGGTGGTAATTAGAATTTTTATATTTTACTTTTTATTCTCGCACACACTTGACGGAAACCTCAAAGTCTTTTTCCGAGGAGTGACGAACTGTGCACAGATATGCCCAGGTTGTAAGTGAGATTAAGGTCACTGGCTCGAAAGACAAAGGTACTGCGTATGTGAATGACTAAGGCACACCAAAAGTTGCCATTAATTCAGAGTGGTTTATGAAAAATAGTAAGTCAAAATTCGACCCAGCAACTCTACTCTCTCTTATCTTATAGTTTTTGGCCTCTTAGGGCGTCCGTGATAAACATTCCGTTTCTTTATTTTTTTTTGGTTCATGGGAAAAAGTTTGGAATAGAAATCCGTTTCGTAACGCAATTTTATTTTTCAATTTCTGGAACAAATTTTGATTTTAGAAATATGTTTGGAACATAAATGAGAACTAATTTTTTTTTACTTTTCTATTTCTAGAAAAGAAATGAGAGATAAAAACTCTTCTTATCGCTCATCCTTGCTACTAGCTGGACGCCTACCCGCCGCTCGCCGTTCACCTCCCACCACCGTCCTACGCCGTTCGCTGCCGCCTACCGATCGCCTCCAGCCGTCCGCTGTCGTCTACCGTCCTTCGCCGCCGTCCACCCCCTGCTGCCACCTGTTGTCCTCCGCCGTTCGCCTCCTACCGCCGTTTGCCGTCCTCTGCCGCCCGCTGATCACCTAGGAGGAAGAAATTTTGTGTTGTTATCAAACGAATTTCTGTTTCGAAAACATAAATTTTGTATCGTTATCAAACGCATATTTTTGCTCGGAAACTCGTCCATGAAATAAAAATTAAAAAAATCAATTTTTTAAACAGAATAGTTATCATTCGCGCTTTACTTTTCATTCTTACCCATTTTTTTCCGTGGGAAGGTGTTTAAAATTTCATGAGAAGAAGGGTTCTTATTTATTAGGAATATTTTTAAAACTTCTCTTCCATAAATTGCGGTATGAAAAGTCCACGGAATTGCGTCTAGGGATAAAAAGGATAAGAGATGGGCAAAAGTGTTCAGATTTGACAAAAAGATAAAGTACTTGAAAAATAGATAATTTAATTGTAAGGTCGTCGTCACTAGGCAAGCATTTCCCCATAAAGCGCCCCCTATTGCTTAGATAAGGAAATTTTCACGTGAGATAAACGTTCACGTCACACTACAAAATCCAAATCGATCTTATTTGATCCGACAAGTCCACCGTGTGATGTGCCAAGTAATTTCATAAACATGTGGACTTTGTAGAGTCCTTATCACAATTCGTTCACATTGAGAGCGACACCGGGTGCGGCCGCCGGGCCAGCCCCCGGCATGGCGTGGCCCGACATGCATGGGCACGGCCCGCCGACGAAGTATAGTTACGGAATATCAAATTTCAAATATTATTAGTATATTGTATTTTTAACGTATCATTTACTGTCTTAGTTAACCTAAAATATTATTCTATTTCCATTTTTTTATTGATTATCGCAGTATATAAACTCAACTTATCATTACTATTTTGTTTTTTTTTTGGTCAGAACTTATCATTACTATATTTTGGATTTTTATTCAAAAAAGATAGATTTTTATAGTTAATTCAAAAAAGGGCTCGGCCCAACCGTGCTCGTGCTCGTGCTCGTGCCGGCTCACGGTGGCAACTCCCGAGTGAGATTCGAAATCAATGAAGCGTTCCTTGAACATAAAAAATTTCGTCCCCTTAATTCACTTATAATTTAACAAACATTAAGGTAGCAATCCCTGGACGAACGTATTAGGATTAATTTGCTTCGCGTTCCCGACAGATGTTTCACGAGAGAATGATCTCTCTTGATTTTCAATCTCAAACTCCCTTGGGATTCTCTTGCACGCCCGCTTCCGACACATGTTCCCCGAGAGAATCGTCTCTCTTTTGGTTTTTCATTCTCAAACTCCCTCGTGATTTCGTATCCTCATCCCCACTTCTTCGGCTCAAAACGGGTGCTCTTCGAAAGTGTCTTCTCGATTTGCTTTGAGTACAAGAACTTCTCACACGCATTCGCACGATCAAAGATGACGATGTTTGTGTGCCTTTATCATCCTGAAATCGGGGGTGGAACCCTTCACGGGTGACGCCATCTCCCTTTTCAAATTTATTTAATTTTATCTTTTTCTATTCGTTTCCCTATTGGCAAGAAGACGTTTTTAAGAATAAGGGATGCGTCTGAGAATCCTTGTGGAGGAGGACATGTGACGAAACTTCGCGCACGCGCGACTTTCCCAAGCTCCTAATGGTAGAAATGGTATTAACCTGCTGATTGAAATCATTATATTATTCGGTACACAAGTGCAAGTTGGCTAATGCCAAGTTGAGTAAATTCTAGTCGTGGGGAGTTGTATCATTTGGTCGAGTCGTCTTCAAATTCGGCACATGACTTGAGGAAAACGTTTCGGACTCGACCAAGTTACACGCGAGGAATTTCCTTCTTTCTTTTTCTTTTTTTTGCTCGACAAATACATATTATATTCGGAATCGAACGAATACACAGAGGTACAGGTACATGAGAAAGAGCCTAAATGAAGCCCAAACCGTTTGGAGAAGCTTTAATTAGGCTCGTCAAACGAGTGGATTGGGTCGGGTTGAAAGTAGTTCGGCCCAAATTGACCGGTTTTTATGCAAAACAATTTTAGCGACCCAAATCCGAACCGAGCTTCAATTCTGAGCAATTTTTCTCCTTAAATTGTTGCTTATGAAGAATTTGGCCATTCTATGAACCGGCTCGCCGAATCGATGATGGAGCTTAGGTGCTCATGTCAAGTCGTGGGCTAGGATTTTGCGTGGCACATGAGCAAATTGGAGACATGGGTGAGCGCCGTGCTAACGGACAAAAATAAAAAAGACTTTAGAACCAGGAACCAGTTGGTGCCCAGGCCCATTTTATTGGAATCTTTATTTTAAAATATGAAAGTTGCACCATTTCATTACAACTTATGGTAGTCAAGTGGTCATGTTGCTGCTTGTTCATGTTAAAGATCGTGGTTTGATATTTTATGTGGCCAAATTTTTTTTTTAAAAAGAGTCTTCAAAATCAACCTCAAGGGACTTGGGCACGGGCATCGGGGTCCCCGCCCAACCTCAAGGGACCTGGGCCTAGCCTTGATGGACCCGAGTCGAGCGCCACTTAGTTGGGTGAGGCAATCGAGTACCTAAGCATGGCTGCCAAGGACCTAGGCATGGGCACTAGGGCCCCGAGCCTAGCCTTGAGAGACCTAGTTTCGACCTCCGTGGACTTGGCCATCGAGGAATTGGGTCCAACCTCGATTGACCTAGGCCTACCTCAATAGACCTGGGACGGGCGCCCAAAGATTTAGGGACCTAGGTATGGGCACTGTGATCCTCGGCTGAGCCATGAGGCACCTAGGCCTAGCCTTTGTGGACTTGACACAGGCATCAACTCTTGAGCCCATCCTTGAGGGACCTATGCTCGGCCATTGTGGACTTGGGCTCGGCTACCAAGGAACCAGGCTTGGTCACGATGGACTTGGGCATTGAAGCTAAGTACCCAGGCCCCACCTCAAGCACCTAGGGTCTGGCGCTAGTGCTTGGGCAAGGAAGCTAGGTACCCAAGCACGGGCATGGGCATGGGCAGACAGGTCTTGGGACCGGCCTTAAGGGACTTGGGCCCGGCCTCTATGGATTCGACGCAAACATCGGGTTTCAGGCCTAACTTTGAGGGACTTGGACCAGCCTTTGGTCATATTGGTCCACAATCACATAAGAGCTCAAGCGTCATTGTGACGGAGCTGTCGCTTAATACCAAGATCTGCCACTTTGGGAACGGTGGCAGCCCTAGAGCCAGAGGAGGGGAAGGAGAGCAGCTCGATCCGCGGGCAACCGGAAGTCGAAGAGGTCGGGCAGCAAGAAGGGCATTGCTCTTTGATTAAATAGGTTGGAATTGGGTTCTTTGCAAACCCATTAGACCCATCATTAATTGGGCTTTGCTTTATTAGACTCATTTTAACCCATATTTTAAATTTATGCAACTCATATTTCACCAAACTTTAACGAATACAACTTAAAATATAGGATTTTGCCACCTCTATCTTTTAATTAGAAAAAAAAAGTGAAAAAAATGTACTTCAAAAAGCAAAAAATAAAACTAAAAAAGAAATATGGGAATCAACTTGCTTTCAGACTAAAAACCCTAATCAAGCAAAACAGAGCACCACCAAGTTGAGAATCGACGGGGGCTGATGAGGGGCCATATTCGGAAAAGGCAATAATAAACGTGATGAAACGTTGGATGTTAGATCAAAAGTCACGTACAGTAAAAGTTGTGTATGTTTGATCGGAATCTGTGGAATCTTAAGTAATGTCATGGTAATTGTTCGAAAATGGCATGTTTGAGTCTTTAAGTGTATAAACGAATTAACGAAAAAACTTCTTATTTTGCAATTCCAAGCCCTAACCTCAACTGACCTAGATCAGATCGAATTGTTTCGGTCCATCCAATTATCATTCATTCGTACCAAAGGCCTAGCCCATGAACACCCCGTTGCTACAGTCACCCGTTGTTGATCCACCTCCAATCGCCAGTGTCCCAAGAGAGAGAGAGAGAGAGAGAGAGAGAGAGAGAGAGCTTGATGTCAAGGAGTGTCAATGGTTCTATTTGGATTGGGTTTTCATGACACCCAAAACGAACCGAACCATTTGAGAGGTGCGCATGTTTTGACCCGAATCATGACTCGAACCGATTATGACTTGAACTGAAAACGTGGTTTGAATCGGGTTGGTTCGGTTCGGTTCAAGGTGGTTATGTTACAAATTCATTCTGTTTTTCCTTTTAAGGTTGTTTTGGGCGGCACCTTTCAGTACAATAGAATCAAATTGAGTCGTTCATTCAGGCTTTTGGAGCTCAATTACATTATAGACAGTGCACTGTTGCATCCAGTGGCGGAACAAACTTACTATTATTCAACCTTGTATCAGAAAGATGCTCAGATTAAATCCTTTGAACTGGAATAATATTTTCAACGCATCACGTACTGAGAATGAATATCAAGCAACACCGTGCCACTAAAACCGAACCAATAGTGAATCAAAATTGCGATAAGCAACCGACTCCTTGAACTGGCAAGGTACAATCGCGAACTGGACCCGGTTCCGAACCCCCAAGGCAAGGCCAAGGTAACAGATTGGATGGTAGCGAATCTCTGATCCTGGAAAAAAGTAAAGAGAAGAACTGGTGATGGTGGCTCTGTTTTGCAGTTAAAGCGCGAAAATCACTTCCCTGAAAGGGCAAAAGCCTGATTTGCTTCCAGATAAATCCATCAAATTTACAGCATGGTCCGTCCGAAACATGTCTAGGAAGAAGGAGAGAAACAGCTAAATAAGACAAATCTTTTCAATGTGCCTAGATTTCTTCTATGACTGTAAATGGCATGTCTCAACTATATCAGTCGTCTTCATGGACCTCACCAATGTCCCCCTTGCTGAACTTGAGTATCTTCCTGGACTCGCAGAACCTCATCAAGAAGAACCACCCAATCCCACCCACAGTCATGAGCCCGCTAACCAAGTACACAACCTTTGTGGCATACACCATGATCACCACCAAAAACCCGCACGGCACCAGGCTCAGCACCGCCAGCCACGGCAGGCTAAGCGGGACCCGGTACGGCCTTTTCAGCGCCGGCATCTTCCTCCGCAGCCATAGGAAGGAGGCAAACTCTAGCAGCATCCCCAGGCTGTACAGGAAGTTGGCCGATGATATGATCGAGGTGAAGTTCATGTAGGAGAACCCGAGGGAGATGGCCGAGGACACCACTATCCCCAACCAGGGGGTGTCGAACCATTTGGACCGGACCGCAAAGACCCTCGGCAAGATCCCCAAATCCGCCATGCCCAGGAGCTGGAACGCACTGCTGCTGAGCTGGGCCTCAAAGAGCCCAATCGTCGACAGTACGGCCCCAATCTCAAGCCATATCTTGAGCCACTTCCCGGCGATGATCTCTGCCGCGTCGGCCATGAACCCGGTCTCCCACTGGCTCTGGTCTACCAAGACGGAGCCGGTCACGGCGAAGAGCGGGATCAGGTAGGCCACGCAGGTGAAGATCACGGCCACAAGGAGGGCCACAGGGAAGGTCTTCTGTGGCCTGTCGACTTCCCCCGCCATGGTGCTGACATTGTCCCAAAAGTTGAGGTTCCAAAAGAGGGTGTTGAAGTACAAGTTCCAATCTTTCTTCACCCCCTTTTGCCGCAAGCTAAGCCACCTGCGCCGAAAAAGTATTTTATGCATCATTACATCACTGACATTGAGAAGCGACCAAACTCAGTTACAATTTCAGTACAACGATCGTATGTTACTATAAATAACATGAACTCACCTGTGAGGCTGAATCTTCGGGATCGCGATCGAAGACATGACCAGGAAGGGCATCAGAGAAACGATGCCCAAGACAACGGCGGTGTAGCCCACGATCGTCAGGCCGGTGTAATTCAGGAAGGACAGCATCAATGTAAATATCAGGATCGCGACCTTCCGCGGCCACCCGGATTCGAAGACCGGGAACAGCTTGTCGATGTAGTCGATGCAGAGGACCGGGAAGGAGGCCACGTTGATGACGCCGCTCAGGAACTTCCACGTCCCCATCAGGGAGCCGCAGAGGGGACCGAACGCCCGCTCGGCCCACAGCACGAACCCCCCGTTGCCCGGCAGCGCCGTGGAGAGCTCGGCCGTCACGAGGGCCTCCGGGATGCTCCAGATGAACGGGAAGACCAGGAACCCGACGAGGGCCAGCAGCGGCCCGGCCGCCTTGACCGCCGGCTCCTCGCCGTACGGGCCGCCCGCGACCTCGAAGTAGATGAGGAAGATGAGGGGGATGAGGGTCAGCTTCTTCGCGGTGCCCCCCCTGGCCGCCGCCGGCGGCCCGGCAACGACGGGGAGGCCCGCGGCGGCGTCCGGATCATGAGGGGCCTTCTCCGGCGAAGGTTTCGGGTTCTGCTGCTGGATGTCCGGCTCCATGGAGGGCTCAGAGAGAGAGAAACGGAGATGGGTTTCTAGTTAGAGAAAGTGGGGATGGAGGAGGTTGCTTTCTTTCCGCATCCTCCTCCTCCTCGACCACGACGAAGACAGCGGAAGGGAAACGCAGATGTGAGTTGAATATTTGGAACGTGGCGAAGAAGATCTTTCGTTTCAAGAAACCGAGAAGATATTAGATTGTATCATATGGATCGATGGTGTAAACCGAATCGAAAGCAGAAGAAGACGAATTTGAATAATCAAAACCACAAGAATCTATCCCTCATCCGGCATCTCTTCCGCTGCACCTCACACACGAAGCAAGCTGTTCAGCATAACATATCCAAATCGGAGTAAGAAAGTCAAACCCACGACTCCATTGAAGCAAGAAATCTCCTACGGGAACCCTTAGGAATCGTTTGGTAAGAACCCTTAGGAATTGTTTGCACCAAAATTTGGTCAGGTCGTCGATATGAACGGGGAAGTGAGCAGAGTGCGGGTTATATCATTAAACACATGAGCCATTGTCGACGGGCATGAGAGCTGTTATCGATATTAAAATACATCGACGACGTCGGTATACGGCGATCTATGTTAGCGATAGTTGGCAATGATATCGATTTAAAAGGAGCAATTGATTACCGATTGAGGTACCAATAGAAGGTTGAATACGTAGAGGGCATCATGATACTGGTATGAGTTACCACCGGTGGATGAAGCGACGGAGTTCGGGAAGTCGTGGAGTAAGCAAAACACGATTTTAAGGGGGCAACTGCTCAAAGACAAAATCATGGCATTGTGAGAGCATGGGCACAAGATTTTCGAAGATGAGGGAATATGGCTATAACCGCAAAAGAACCGCTCAGAGATGGCTTTGGCACAATTACTATAACTACGAGCATTTGTCTACTGGAGACCCCCGCACAAACAAGCAAACATGCAAATTTTCAATAATCTCTACTTTCCTACACAGTGCTTTTAGTTTCAAAGCTTGCATCGTCAATTAAATTCCAGTGTATTTCTTACATGTAGTTTCTAAATCTGCGTCCTCAATTAAATTCCGGCATTGCATCTTTGCGTTCTCAAGTTTTGTCGTCGATTAAATTCTGGTATAGTTTGTGTATGTTCGGTTCTGTTAAAGTGATTGTATTTCCAAACTTTGTTGTCGATTAAATTTTGACACGATTTGTATATATACAATTCGATTGAAGTAAAGCTATTGATTTTCTTGTCAACCTATGATATTTTCTATTCGGAATCGGCTACGGAATTCCATCTCCTCCTATTAAAAATCGAGAAAAGACTTTCGATGACGTGGAATCCAATTCGCGCCGGATAGGAAACTTTTGCATTGATTACACGGGGTAAGCGTTTTCTCCTTTACAGCCCGACTTTCTGAGTAACTTTGCAAACAACCTTGAGTTGTCCTCTATGCAATAAAAGCTTCGACGTCATCTTCATCTGAGGGGCTTAGGCTTTAGGGGAAGCGAGTTTGAACGATGTTTAAGAGAAGCTTCCTTAAGCATCTTCAACTAAATGAATGGAGATAAAAAAATGGTTTAATGGTATTAACACTCCCAAATTGATACCCCTAACACATTTTCAACAAATTAATTTTCCATCTCACAAAAACCTCAACCCGGTAACTTCATGACACGAGTGTTCTTTAAACTAATTTTTGTTTCACAGAAAATCTCAAACCGGCATTCCCGAGCCTAAAATATACCCCTTTTTTTTATACCGAATGTGTCATTATCCACATCAGATTGGTCTCATAGTCGTCTTTCACGTATAGTGATGTGTACACGTTTTAGCGATATATTGGACGAAATAGTATCATACTATAAATTTGGGTTAGGGGTACCGGTTTGAATATATTTGTGAGACAAAAATTAGTTTGTCATAAATGTGTCATGGGTTAGGATTTTGGATTTTTAACATATGAACCCAAAACAGAAAAGAAGAAAAGTTCATACTGAAATTTTCGTATACAATAACATATTTGTGCTTTTCTTTTGGGGACTCTTTCTTCTAAGATTTGACTAAAATAAATCTCTTCTATCAGATTTTATGTACTTGGATAAACAGTGACCTTTTACATAATAGTATTTCATTTTCATCTTCACTGAAAAAAAAAAAAGCAAAGAACATTTTCACGAATTAGATGGGTCCTTATGCTTTCTATATAAAACTCGAAGACCCTTTAAGTAACGTTAGCCAATAGGACTCGTCGGCCAAAATCAATGTACTAGCAGTAGTGTGTGTGATATTGCATGCTCTTATTGGAAGAAGGTACTTTGATTACGCGAGAAGTCGTTGTCCGCATCCGGTGCAGTCGGGCACAACGCACGCGATACATCAGATTGCGTGGGTCTTATAAGGATCGACATTGTCCGACGAGGCATATGTACCGGGCCTATATGCTTCGGATGAAGGGAGAAGTGTTATCATAATAAAATATTCAAAACAAATGAATTTGATTGGAACATGACGAGATGGGCGTTATCGCGTTAGAGATAATTGAGGTGTTCAAATCAATGTTGATAAGATATAAACTTAATGGAAAACATGAAGCAGAGGGGTGTTATCGTGTTAGAAGATAAATGGGGTTTTCAAATCGGAGTTAATAAGATAGCGCAGAGCGAGAAGAAAGGCAGATAACTAGATCGTAGCGAGGATTTTTACTTGATTTCAAGATGAGAGAGAACAAATTTACAGAATACTTGTAAGCGGCGAAATTGCAGGTTATTTTTCAAATAGAGTGGTTAATCAGTTCTAATACTACTGTACGAATGCCAATTCAGTCATAAATGTTCCGTCTTTTTTATTTAGTCATTCTGCTTAATTTTTGCCGGACATCGCATCGCAGGTTGACATGGAGGTCCAGTCATTAGCAATTTCCAGCGAAAATCAGCCAGAAGGATTACATTAGAATTTCACGCATATGGTAAGTACTCAACTAACAAAATTGAAAGGTTTAAAACTGAATCGGCATTGGTACAATAGGTTTTGTGACTGATTGGACATATCAATATCGTTAGTAAATTCAAGAAAGAAATACTTTTATAATATTTATCCATACGAAAGGTAAATTTAAAGATAAAAGAGTAATTCGTAAAATTTTAATACAATCATTCGCTCAACAATAACTACTTCTTGTTGGGAATGCGCAGTAGAAGCCCGATACCTTCATCTGGGTAAATCGCTAAGAAGGAGTTTAAGTCCGAACCCGTTAACATATCCAGTTAGACCCACCTTCACTCAAAAACTTAAACCACCTGAGCTATCTAGGATATATAAACTGCTCCAACAACTATCATTAACTGCTAACTTAGGATTGCATCATCAGACCAACTGTCCATGGTCACTTCTCGCCAGGCAATTTTCATCCGAAACAAGCTACGGTCATGAGATTTCTTTGTTGAGACATTGACAAAGACCTGAACATAGGATTGCATCATCAGACCAACTGTCCATGGTCACTTCTCGCCAGGCAATTTTCATCCGAAACAAGCTAAGGTCATGAGATTTCTTTGTTGAGATATTGACAAAGACCTGAACAGATTGAAAGCCTACCAATCAATCATCGGTTCTAATACCATTTGTTGATGAGAGATCGCAAGTCCGAGCCCGTTAACATATCCAATTAGACCTAATTTCATTCAAAAGCTTAAGTCAATGAGTTATGGGCCAATTATAATATATTAACTGATCAACACCACATCGATTATCCGATGTGAGATTTCTCTAACACAACTCATACGTATATCTCAACACTTCTAGTGTTTCTTTAGCAGAGATTTACAAATTATCACATCCACATAAATAATATATTCATAATTTCATAGCATATATTCTCTCTCCTTTGAGGAATCAAATTCGAACGTGGAAGTGATGGTCGCTGCAGCTGAGCTGCCCTGCTGGTCTCACATTTACTGCGTAGAATCCAAGCTTGTCGGCAAGACTTGTCAACGGAGAAGAGCTTCTTGACTTCGATTCTGCACAGGCAAAATTACAAGATCTCACAGCTGTAGGATCCTGAAATCGACTCGGCTTCCAATCTAAGCAATTCACCGAGTACTTCACCATCTCTTCTTCTAGGAATGGGCAGCGGGTCATACAAATGAACACCCATGATGCGTATCGTGCATTTCATCCCATCAACACACACAGGCGGTCTGCGGTCGCGCGAGTTGGACTCCAGAAGCGGCCCCCATGGTGAAAAGGTTCGAGGTCGCTCCCCTGGTGCAGTGATTTGTCCCCCCCGCGGCACTTACTTCTTGCGGTATCCGAATAACAGCAGCCCATGTTCAATGCAAGCACACACAATGTCTTCCAATCATATTATCTCACATTACGTATGCACACAGGATATATACGCATCAACATAATCGATTCAATCTACATGCAAACATAGCACACGAGTTACATATATCGTAAGGGGCGTGAACGCTTACGTTAAGATTCATAAACTCCGATCAATCAACGTTTAAGATTATATCAAGAATTTTGAACCTAGTGACGTGCCACCGATATGCCGGATTAAATATGGATATTTCTGCGGTGGTTACTGGAATAATTAGGATGACATGAACATGGGACAAGATTTGACTAAAGACAAATAAGAGAAGTCAAATGTGACCAGCTAGAGTAGGTTGACAGATTTGACTAAAGACAAATAAGAGAAGTCAAATGTGACCAGCTAGAGTAGGTTGACAAAAGCATGGGAAAAAGACACGCTTCCGTTTCTTTCCCCGCCACGCTGCCAACTTCGTTGACTCGTGATAATTACATGTGTGGACCCGAACTTTTGACCTAATACGTAATGCCGCTCCTAAACTTTATAATTTATTCGATGTAATTTTTAAATTTTAATTTGATGTACAATATGATCTCCAAATTTTTTAATTTGTTCAATATAAATTCCGAACTTCTGATATACGTTCGATCTAGTCCCTAAACTAAATAAAAATATCCAATGATGTACTTCCATTAATTCAAACTAACGGAATTTGCTAATTTTACTTCCAATCAAGTAATTTTGAATGGCGGACAAAAATAAGGGTACATGTGGATCTTTCGTGTAAGATATTCAACTAAAATATAATCAGTTTTCCATATGGAACAGCATCGGGCCCTTATTTAAGACAAAGCTCACTCTATGCCCTCTCTTGAAAAAAAAACGGCTCCACTTGATGTCCTTATTTGAAATTTTACGGTTTGGATATTAGAAAATGCTATTTCTCAAGAGTTATTTAGTGCACATCACCCTCTTTTAAAGAAAATACCTAAGATAAATTTATTATAGGGTTAATACCACGAAAAACCCCAAATCAGTACACGTGTGACAAATTTACTCAAAACTAATTTTTTGACTACCAAAAACTCCAAACTGGTATAACTGTGACAAATATATCATAAACTAATTTTTGACCACCAAAAATCCCAAACCGGTACATTTGTGACAAATTTACCCTTCGTTAGCTTCAGTTAAATTGGATTAATACCACAAAAAATTACAAGCTGAATATGCCTGTGATAAACGGAGGGTAAAACATGAAGTTGGTACATCTGCGTGTCATTTAAGAAAGCAATATGATAGTAAAATTTAACAGAAACAAATTGAGGTAAATTTGTTACAAATGTACCAGTTTAGAGTTTTTGGTGGTAAAAAAATTAATTTAGGATAAATCTATCACATATGTACCAGTTTGGGATTTTTCGTGATATTAACCATTTATTATATAGATAATATAAGCCAATAATTATATATAAAAAATAATAGATATAAGAATATAATTCCATGATAAACCCTAATTACAGTTAAGGCACCATGTATGTATGTATGTATGTATGTATGTATGTATGTATGTATATATATATATATATGTCAAGTCCTAAGATATCGATGGTAATTGGGCCTTTTGGGCTTTACCTGCATGCATCTGCGAAACGACGTAGTCCGGCGTTTCCTCTCTGGAAAATCTCCCGTCTCTTTCCCCCTCTCTTTGCCTCTCTAGCATCTCTCTCTGTCACAGAAATATTGCAGCAATGGAGATAGTTTCGCCAAGAAACGCTTTTGGCGCAGTCCATGGCTACAGCGGTCGCGGTGGCATCCGGATAAGCCCGCTCGCCGCACCGCTCTGCCACCGCTGCCGCCGCCGCAGGAGCGGTTGTGCTGCAAGCTGTCCAAGTTCCAAGGTAAATTTTCCTCACCAACCGTTCGCGTCCATCTCCTATGGGAAGAGTTGTTCGGCTAAATCTCAAGAACTCGACGGCAAGTCGGCGTCGAGGGTCGATGTTTGTCGCGCTGGTTCCGGTTTTAAATTCGCTCGACTGCATGGTTTTTTCGGATTCGACCATGTGTCGTGCTTTGTGACAGTTCTTAATCTGAATATGAGGTTTGGAGCTTCCATGATTCATGTTCTTTGCGGTGGATATTATTTACTCTCTTGGTTATCCTAACATATTATTCTATTTCCATTTTTTTTATTGATCATCGCAATATATAAACTCAACTTATCATTACTATATTTTGGAATTTTATTCATAAAGATAGATTTTTATAGTTAATTGAAAAAAGGGCTCGGCCCGACCGTGCTCGTGCCGGCTCACGGTGGCAACTCCTAAGTGAGACTCGGAATCAATGAAGCATTCCTTGAACATAAAAATTCAGTCCACTTAATTCACTTATAATTTAACAAACATTAAGGTTGCAATTCCTGGGCGAATATATTAGGATTCTGCTTCGCGTTCTCAACAGATGTTCCACAAGAGAATGACTCTCTTGATTTTTATTTTCAAACTCTCTTAGGATTCTCTTGCACACTTCCGACACATGTTCCACGAGAGAATTCTCTCTTGATTTTCATTCTCAAACTCTCCCTCATGATTTCGCATTCTCATTCCCCCTTCTTCGGCTCAAAACGGGCGCTCTTCAAAAGTGTCTTTTCGATTTGCTTCGAGTACAATAAACTTGTCACACGCATTCGCATGATCAAAGATGACGATGTGCACCTTTATCATCCTGCAATTGGAGGTACCTTCACAGGTGACGCCATCTCCCTTTACAAGTTATTTTAATTTTAATTTTTTACTCGTTTTCCTATTCGCAAGAAAACGTTTTCAAGAATAAGGGATGTGTCTGAGAATCCTTGTCGAGGAGGACATGTGACGAAACTTCACGCACGCGCGATTTTCCCAAGCTTCTAATGGTAGAAATGGTAGTAAGCTGCTGATGAAATCAGTATATTATTTGGTACACAAATACAAGTTGGCTAAAGCCAAGTTGAGTAAATTCTAGTCGTGAGGAGTTGTATCATTTGGTCCAGTCGGCTTCAAAATTCGGCACATGATTTGAGGAAAACGTTTGGGACTCGACCAAGTCACAGGCGCGGGATTTTCTTTTTTTCTTTTTTGCTCGACAAATACTGATTATATTCGTAATCGAACGAATACACAAAGGTATATGTACATGAGAAAGAGCCTAGAAGAAGCCTAGAACGTTCGGACAAACTTTAATTAGGCTTGTCAAACGAGTGGATTAGATCAGGTTGCAAGTAGCTTGGCCCAAATTGACCCGTTTTGATGCAATACAATTTTAGCAACCCAAACCTGACCCGAGCTTCAATTCTTAGCAATTTTTCTCCTTAAATAGTTGCTTATGAAGAATTTGGCCATTCCATGAATTGGCTCGCTGAATCGATGTGGGAACTTAGGTGCTTGCGTCAGGTCATAGGCTTGGTTTCCAAAGCCCATTTTATTCGAATCCTTATTTTAAAATATGAAGTTACACCATTTCGTTACAACAACTTATATCTGTCAAGTGGTCATGTTGCTACTCGTTCATATTAAAGATCATGGTTCGATTCTTGATGTGGGCAAATTTATATATTTCTTTTAAAAGAGACTTCAAAACCGGCCTCAAAGGACCCGGGCATGGACACCGAGGTCCCAGCCCAACCTCGAGGGACCAAGGCCTAGCCTTGATGGACCTGGGTCTTGCGCCACTTACTTGGGCAGAGGAACTGGGTACCTAAGCATGGCTGCCAAGGACCTAGGTATGGGCACCGGGGCCTCGGGCCTGGCCTCAAGAGACTCGAGTTCAACCTCCGTGGACTAGGCCATCGAGTAATTGGGTCCAACCTTGATTGACCTAGGCCTGCCTCGATGGATGAGGGACGAGCACCAAAGGTTTGGCGACCCGGGCACGAGCACCGTGATCCTCGACTTAGCCATGAGGGATATGGGACCAGCCTCTGTGGACCTGACACATGCACCAGGTCTCGAGCCCATCCTTGAGGGACCTAGGCTCGGCCATTGTGGACTTGAGCTCGGCTACTGAGGAACTAGGCTCGGTCACAATGGACTTGGGCGTGGAAGCTAGGTACCCAGGCCTAGCCTCAATGGACCTGGGGCCGGGTGCCAATACATGGGCTAAGAAGATAGGTACCCAAGCATGGCCACCGAGGACTAGAGTACGGCCACCAGGGTTTTGGGCTCGACCTTCATGAATCCAAGCACAAGCATGGGAGTCCTGGGCACACGCATGGGTATGGGTACACGGGACTCGGGGCCGGCCTTAAGGGACTTGGGCCCGACCTCTATGGAGTCGACACGGACATAGGGGTTTCGGGCCTAACTTTGAGGGACTTGGGCTAGCCTCTGTGATTATGTGGGTCCACAATCACATAAGAGCTCGAGCATCATTGTGACGGAGCTGTCGCTTAATGCTAGGATCTGCCGCTTCGGGAATGGTGGCAGCCCTAGAGCCGGAGGAGGGGAAGGAGAGCAACTCCCGTCCGCGGGTAGCCGGAAGTCAAAGAGGTCGAGCAGCAGGGAGGGCGTTGCTCCTTGATTAAATAGATTTGAATTGGGTTCTTTGCAAACCCACTAGATCCATCATTAATTGGGCTTTGCTTTATTAGACTCATTTTAATCCATATTTTAAATTTAGGCAACTTATATTTCACCAAACCCAACATATATGAGTCAAAATATAGGATTTTACCACCTCCAGCTTTAATTAGAAAAAAAAAGTGAAAAAAATGTACTTCAAAAAGCGAAAGATAAAACTAAAAAAGAAATATGGGAATTAGGGTCCATTTATTTCGCGGAAAACATTTTTTAGGAAAACACTTTCCTCATTTTCCAGCGTTTGGTTTGCTAAAGAAAATGAATCAACGGAAAAATATTTCCTTACCAAAGCTTAAATTCAAAAAAATGATTTCACCTTTGAAAGAACCATAAAACGTTTTACAAAGTATAATTAGCTATCAACGTTTGACCCGAAACTCTACGTTTGGGCACGAAAAGCCCAACGTTGGTTCTCAAGTACCGACATTCAGGACCAGGTCTCGGCGGCCGGGCTCGAGACCTCGATGTCCAGGGCCCGGGCCCCCGATGCCCACGCCCGGTGATATGAATCTGTGCGGAAGATGATCGTTCTACGAAGATCTGTGAGTTACGAATTGCTGACTTCGACCCCCAATCGAACCTGTGATTGGTAATCTCGGTATGAACGCGACCTGTTGATGAACCTGTGTCAACCAATCCACGCTATAACGCCACGAACAAGAGAATTCGCGATCTTGCTCGATAAATTGAATTCGATCGCCACAAGGGAACCTTGATAAGATCTAGTCCTCAAGAGAACTCAAGAAGAAAACTTCTCTATATAAAATTCTGCCCCTCTTAGAAATCTATAAGCAACCTTATATAGGGTGCTAACCCTAATCCTAATCCTATTAGGATTAAAATTACAAAAATAACCTTAATTACTAAAAATTCGCCCAAAAATGGAAAAAAGGCCTAAAAGTTCATCTAAACGACTCTAAATCGCTAAAAAACGTCATCAATCACTACTAAAGTAGTGTGTATTGATCAGCGACCCGTTTCCAAGCGTCCATCCAAATTTGACCCAATTCGGAGTTTGTCAATTCTAAGCTCCTTCGGAATTCGCTGGACCAAGAGTAATCATGTTGCGCCAAGGAGCTTCAGAATCTTCAAGTTTCGAATCCAGATTATCTCCATTCCAAATATCTTGAACCATGATGCTGACAGCTTGTTTGAATTCATTCGCTCTCGCTCGAGTGATCGGGCCTAGCGGATAGAACAATGGGTCCCTAGCACCTCCTCCTCGATAGGGTTCGATGTCCACATCATTCCCTCCCCCGTGCAAAGGATTTGCCCTCAAATCAGCGTCTGCATCAAAAAGAGTCAAATCAGAAACATTGAAAGTAGCACTAATACCATACTCACCTGGAAGGTCAAGCTTGTAAGCATTATCGTTGACTCTTTCCAATACCATAAATGGTCCATCCCCTCGCGGTAGCAATTTAGAGTGTCGCTGTTTGGGGAAATGCTCTGTGCGCATATGAACCCAAACCCAATCGCCGGGCTCAAACACTACTTTCTTGCGCCCCTTGTTGGCTTGCTTTGCATACTGCTCTGTCTTAAGCTCAATATTCAGCCGCGTCTTCTCATGCAAAGTCTTCACAAATTCAGCTTTTTTAGCACCATCTAAATCCACACGCTCAGCAACTGGCAAATGGGTTAAATCTAACGGAGTTAAGGGATTAAAACCATAGACAACCTCAAACGGTGTGAATTTAGTAGCAGAATGCACGCTCCTATTATAAGCAAACTCAACATGCGGTAAACAATCTTCCTAAGACTTAATATTCTTTTTAATGATAGCACGCAATAATGTCCCTAAAGTCCTATTAACTACTTCAGTTTGACCATCAGTTTGTGGATGACAAGTAGTAGAGAATAAAAGTTGTGTACCTAACTTCTTCCACAATGTCTTCCAAAAGTAGCTTAGAAATTTAGTATCTCGATCAGAAACAATGGACCTAGGCATGCCATGCAAACGCACAACCTCACGAAAGAACAATTCAGCAACATTCGATGCATCATCAGATTTATGACAAGGTATAAAATGAGCCATCTTTGAAAATCGATCAACAACCACAAAAATAGAATCCTTGCCATGCTTAGACCTAGGCAATCCTAACACAAAATCCATAGAGATATCAACCCAAGGATGCGTCGGGATAGGCAAAGGTGTATACAAACCATGTGGTTTAATCGTAGACTTAGCCTGCTTACATGCGATACATCTCTCACAAACTCGTGTGACATCTCGTTTTATGTGTGGCAAAAAAAAATATTCATGCAGCACTTCATAAGTCTTATTGATTCCAAAATGCCCCATTAAACCACCACTATGTGCCTCTCGCACTAACAACTCGCGCAAAGAGCATCTAGGCAAACACAACTTATTTTCACGAAAGAATATCCATCATGCCTATAAAACTTTTCAAACGCAGCATGCACACAAGCTTCAAATACTCTTCCAAAATCATCATCGTCAGCGTATAAACCTTTGATATGCTCGAAACCTAGACACTTTGCTCCTAGAGTAGTTAGAATTGCGTACTTTCGAGAAAGTGCATCGGCTATCACATTTTCCTTACCTTTTTTGTACTTGATTACATATGGAAAAGTCTCAATGAACTCCATCCATTTGGCATGTCTTTTGTTCAACTTTTACTGCCCCCTCAAGTACTTTAAGGTCTCGTGGTCGGTGTAGATCACAAACTCCTTTGGCCACAAGTAATGTTGCCAAGTCTCCAAAGCTCGCACCAAAGCATATATCTCCTTATCGTAAGTTGGATAATTCAATGTCGCTCCGCTTAACTTCTCGCTGAAATACGCTATGGGACGTCCTCCTTGCATCAACACAGCTCCAATTCCTGTATCAGAAGCATCGCATTCTATCTCAAAAGTAGTACTGAAATTCGGTAAAGATAACAAAGGAGCATTAGTCAGCTTATCCTTTAACAGATTGAATGCTCTCTCTTGCTCTTCTCCCCATGTGAAACCTACGTGCTTCTTGATAATCTCGGTTAAAGGTGCGGCGATGGTGCTGAAATCTTTTACAAATCTACGATAGAAACTGGCTAAACCATAAAAGCTGCGCACCTCTCCTACTGTCTTAGGTGTCGGCCATTCACGGATTGCTTTCACCTTTTCTCCATCAACCTGTATTCCATCAGCACCAACAACAAAGCCTAGAAATACTAATTTGTCAGTTACAAAACAACACTTCTTTAGGTTAGCATATAATTGCTCAACCCTTAAAACCTGCAAAACAGCTCGCACATGCTCAATATGGTCATCAAGGCTTCGACTATATATCAGGATATCATCAAAATAGACAACTACAAATCGACCAATAAAAGCACGCAGAACATGATACATAAGTCGCATGAAAGTACTAGGTGCATTAGTTAAACCGAATGGCATGACTAACCACTCATATAACCCGTACTTGGTCTTAAATGCAGTTTTCCATTCATCCCCCTCTTTCATCCTAATTTGATGATAACCACTTTTCCGATCAATTTTAGTAAATATGCAAGCTCCATGCAATTCATCCAACATGTCATCTAGCCTAGGAATAGGATGTCGATACTTTACCGTTATGTTATTGATTGCTCGGCAATCAACACACATTCGTCAAGACCCATCCTTCTTTGACACCAACAAAACAGGAACATCACATGGGCTAAGAGACTCTCTCACATATCCTTGTTTTAGTAATTCGCTAACTTGCTGCTGAAGTTCCTTTGTCTCTTCAGGATTGCTTCGATATGCGAGTCGGTTAGGCAATGGTGCACCAGGAATCAAATCGATTTGATGCTCTATGCCTCAAATCGGTGGTAAACCTCCAGGAAGCTCATCAGGAAAGACATCTTCAAATTCCTGCAACAAAGACACGACAGAACTTGGCAAATTCGGGTCAAGTTCGTTATTAGTAAACAGTGCCTCCTTGTACAAAAGTACAAGTATCGGTCGGTCCAGAATCAAAGCTCTCCTCACTTCGCTCGATTTTGCATAGAAATTCTTTTCTCTCTCTCCTTTTCTCTCGGTTTTTACCACTCTACTCTTATCTTCCTCTCCTTTTACTTGCGTCTCAGAGTTTCCACGCAGGCCCTCAGTTTTATCACTCTTTCTCTCTCTCTCTCAGCCTCACGTTGTAGTTTCAATTGATCTTCATACACCTCAGTAGGTGTCATTGGCACCAATGTATATGTCTTCTGATTTATCACCAATGAATATCGGTTAGTGTACCCGTCATGATGTACCTTTCGATCATACTGCCATGGCCTACCAAGCAAAAGATGCCCTGCTTGCATAGGTATAACATCACACATCACCTCATCCTTATATCGCCCTATCTCAAATGGAACTCGGACTTGCTTCGATACTTTTACTTCACCACTATCATTCAACCACTGCAATCTATATGGTTTTGGATGCTTTGTAGTTTTCAATCCCAACTTCTCCACCATGGTACAACTTACTACATTTGTACAACTACCTCCATCAACAATCAAGCTACAAATCTTACCATTCACCAAGCATCTTGTATGGAACAAGTTATCGCGTTGCTGGTGATGCTCCTCCTCTTTGACTTGAACACTAAGAGAACGCCTAACCACCATCAATTCACCCTTTGCTGGCATCTCAACATCACTACAATCCTCCAATGGTGGCATGTCATCATCCTCTTCCTCCCTCTCACTTTCTGATTCAACATCATTATGTCCAGTCATGATCATCACCCTCCTATTAGGGTACTGATTTGCCATATGACCCCTGCCCAAACACTTGAAACATTTAATATCACGAGTCTTAGTGTTAGGGTTTTCAGTTTTACCTCAAGCCGGATTCAAACCAACTTTGCCATCCTTCTCCTTCTCCTTCAAAGTTTCAGTCTTGATATTGTTTCCCTTCCAATTCGGCTTCTCGTCTCTCTTCCAATTAGACTTCCAATTCGAGCTTGAACCTCCACCACTCTTGTAATTTCGATCCAACTTCAATTGTCGCTCAACTTTGATGGCTTTGTCCACTAATTCCTCCAATTCAACATAGTGTTGCAGCTCTACCACCCTTGCTATATCTCGGTTCAAACCACACAAAAATCGGGACATTGTGGCCTCACGATCTTCCACCACATTAGCACGGATCATAGCAATCTCCATCTCTTTATGGTATTCTTCCACACTCCTATTGCCTTGTGTGAGATTTTGCAGCTTATGGAACAAGTCTCTGTGGTAATGACTAGGTATAAAGCGCCTCCTCATCACTGCTTTCATCTCATCCCACGTTTCTATTGGTCTTTCACCATTGCGTCTCCTGCTAGTCACAAGTTGATCCCACCAAATTATAGCATAATCAGTAAATTCAACAACTGCAATTTTTACTTTTTTGAGCTCCGAATATCGCTGGCAATCAAATACCATCTCCATCCGTTTCTCCCATTCTAGATACGCATCAGGATCATTCTTTCCTTGAAAAGATGGAATCTTCATCTTGATGTTGCCAAGCTCATCATCTTCTCGGCGTCTGTTTCTCCTCTCAAACCTGCCATCTCGATCATCGTCTGTATCGGACACATATGCATCATCAAATTGCCGCTGCCATCTAGGTTGTGCCCTAGTCTCCTCTCGCTGATTTTGTGGCCTCCCTCGTGGTGGCTCTCGGTCATCTTCAAGTCTTGTCTCACATCTTGCAACTCGATTGCTAAGTGCTTCAATTTGTAAACTCAATTGTTGGATGCCTGCTAGAATTGCATCATCCCTTGGATGAGTGCGATCCTCCCTTTGATTCACACTTCCCTGGCCTGAGCCTGACATTTTTTTTTAAACCTGCAAGAAAATGTTAGAGATAAAAGAAATCTCACTAGTCACTCCCTCACGTTTTCTGCTCAAAGTGTTTGTCACTCCTCTCGTGTTTAACTCAATTTCGGCTTTTTCTTCCCTCAATTAGACTCACACACTCTTGCCTTTTACCTCTCGTTTCCTTTTAGCAAGCTCTTTTTTTTCAGACTTGAATCCAGTCTCACAAGCTCCTCACAATAATCGATAAACCACCAAGCAAGATCAAATTTAGCAATATACCGTTCAACTCAGCAATTCAGCAAATTTTCGCTAGATTCGGATTCAGATTTAATTTCTGCTACTGAATTTATTTATTTTTCTATTCGGTCCAACTATCAATGATAAAAAAAAAATGAGTCGTCCTCTTGAATGTTTTTTTTTTTGCCGAAACTTTTTTTTTTGTTTTTTTTTTGGCTTTTTATTTTTCCGAATTTTTTTTTGGCTTTTTTTTTTTACGAACCCAAGTACAATATAAAAAAAAAACAACTAGGACCGAAAACCCTAAATCAAAATTGAAATCACAGCAAGAACAAATTCAGAACCCTAATTCGATTAATAACGAAACCCTAATTCTATAAACCCTAGTTCCTATAAACCCTAGATTGATGAATGAAAAGCAGTAAAAGTAGGATAACTAGACCTTGTAGAACCAGCTCTGATACCAGATGATATGAATCTGTGCGGAAGATGATCGTTCTACGAAGATCTGTGAGTTACGAATTGCTGACCTCGACCCCCAATCGAACCTGTGATTGGTAATGTCGGTATGAACGCGACCTGTTGATGAACCTGTGTCAACCAATCCACGCTATAACGCCACGAACAAGAGAATTCGCGATCTTGCTCGATAAGTTGAATTCGATCGCCACAAGGGAACCTTGATAAGATCTAGTCCTCAAGAAAACTCAAGAAGAAAACTTCTCTATATAAAATTCTGCCCCTCTTAGAAATCTATAAGCAACCTTATATAGGGTGCTAACCCTAATCCTAATCCTACTAGGATTAAAATTACAAAAATAACCTTAATTACTAAAAATTCGTCCAAAAATGGAAAAAGGCCTAAAAGTTCATCTAAACGACTCTAAATCGCTAAAAAACGTCATCAATCACTACTTAAGTAGTGAGTATTGATCAGCGGCCCGTTTCCAAGCGTCCATCCAAATTTGACCCAATTCGGAGTTTGTCAATTCTAAGCTCCTTCGGAATTCATTGGACCAAGAGTAATCATGTTGCGCCAAGGAGCTTGAGAATCTTCAAGTTTCGAATCCAGATTGTCTCCATTCGAAATATCTTGAACCATGATGCCGACAGCTTGTTTGAATTCCTTCACTCTCGCTCGAGTGATCGGGCCTAGCGGATAGAACAACGGGTCCCTAGCACCTCCTCCTCGATAGGGTTCGATGTCCACATCACCCGGGTCCATCGAGGCTGAGCCCGAACCCCTGGTGCTCATACCCGATGCTCCGACACCCAACTCGAGTCTATAAAGGCCGTGCTCAGGTCCCCGATGCTCGAGCTTTAGTACCGATCCTCCGGCTCGAGTCCACAAAGGCCATGCGCAGGTCCTCGGCGCTTAGGCTCAGGTCCTTAGTTAATGAAACGTTTGTTATTATAAAAATATTTATTTTTAAAAATTCAAATTTTTATTTATTTTTTAAAAAATCATTTTTTATTTTTTTAAAAACATTGACTTATTTATTATTTTCTTTCTTTTTCTTTCTTTATTTCCTTTTTCTTTTTCTTCTTACACGGCCGACGAGCTTGCGGCCTCTAGCGACGAGCTCGCCCTAGGCCAGCGTACCTCGAACTTGCTCAAGGCCAGCGAGCCTCAAGCTCGCCCTAGGCTATCAGCCCGGAGACCGCCAAGATGCAAACCGGCGAGCTTGAGGCTCGGCCAATCTAGGCGAGCCCAAGATCCACCGAGGTCGGCGAGCTCGCAGCTTGCCAAATCCAGGCGAGCCCGAGCTTGGCCGATCCAGTTGAGCTCGAGCTCGCCGGCCTTGGCCGAGCCCGAGCTCACCTGTGGCCATCATCGGACGAGCCTTGAGCTCGCCGGTGGCCATCGCCAGCCGGTCGCGGTGGAGGGAAGACGAAAAAGGAAAGGAAAGAAAAGAAAAAGAGAAGAGAAAGGAGGAAAAAATAAAAATAAAATTCCAATTTTTTTCAAAAAGAGAAATAAAATAATTAAAAATTCAATTTTTTAAAAAATAAAAAACATAAAAAAAATTCAGTTTTTTTTTATTGAAATAAAATCATGAAATTGAAATCATTTTCCAATAAATTCCAAACATCAGAAACAATTCCATTGTGGATCACCAAACGAAGAAAAATGAAGCGTATTCCTTGGAAAATGATTTTTTGGAAAATATTTTTCTTTATTATTAATTTTTCCACGAAACAAACGCACTCTTAGCTTGCTTACATATTAAAAACCCTAATCAAGCAAAATAGAGCACCAAATCGAGAATCGACGGGGCTGACCAGGGGCCACATTCAGAAAAGCAATAATAAACATTGTTGAAATGTTGGACGTTAGATCCAAAGTTATGAACCGTAAAAGTTGCATATGTTCGATCCTAATCTTTCGACTCTTACGTAATGTCATGTTAATTGTTCGAAAATGACATGTTTGAGTCTTCAAGTGCTAATTATTTTGCAATTCCAAGCCCTATCCTCACTGACTTATATCAGATCGAACTGTTTCGGTCCATCCAATTATCATTCATTTGTACCAAAAGCCTAGCCCATGGACACCCGTTGCTACTGTCACCCGTTGTTGATCCACATCCAATCGCCAGTGTCACCACCACAGAGAGACAGAGAGAGAGTTGGTAGGGTATCAATAGTTCTATTCCGGTCGAGTTTTCACGAGACCCAAAATAAACCAAACCATTTTTGGAGGTGCCCATGTTTTGAACTCGGTCCGAATCAGGTTTGTTCGGCTCGCGGTGGCTATGTTACGAATTCATTCTGATTTTTCTCTGAGATTGGTTCGGGTGGCACCTATCAATTCATAAAATCGAATTGGGACGTTCATCCAGGCCTTTGGAGCTCAATTACATTATAGACAATGCACCGTTGCATCCAATGGCGGAAAAATTTTACGATTATTTAACATTGCATCAGAAAGATGCTCATATTAAATCCTATGAACTGGAATAACATTTTCACCGCGTCAATGTACTGAGAGTGAAAATTAAGCAACACTGTGTCACTAAAACCAAACCAAAAGTGAACCAAAATCGCGATGAGCAACTGTTGAAATGGTGAGGTACAGTCGCGAACCGGACCCGGTTCCGAACCCGGAAGGCAAGGCCAAGCTAACAGCTTGAATGGTAAGCAAATCTCTGATCCCGGTGAAAAGGTTTGAGGTCGCTCCCTTGGTGCAGCGATTTGTCCCCCCCGCGGCACTTACTTCTTGCGGTATCCGAATAACAGCAGTCCATGTTCGATGCAAGCACACACGATGTCTTCCAATCATATTATCTCATATTATGTATGCACACAGGATATATACGCATCAACGTAACCGATTCAATCTACATGCAAACATAGCACACGAGTTACATACATCGTAAGGGGCGTGCTTACATTAAGATCCATAAATTCCGATCAATCAACGTTTAAGATTATATCAAGAATTTTGAACCTAGTGACGTGCCACCGATACGCCGGATTAAATATGGATATTTCCGCGGTGGTTACTGGAATAATTAGGATGACATGAACATGGGACAATATTTGACTAAAGACAAATAAGAGAAGTCAAATGTGACCAGCTAGAGTAGGTTGACAAAAGCATGGGAAAAAGACACGCTTCCGTTTCTTTCCCCGCCACGCTGCCAACTTCGTTGACTCGTGACAATTACATGCGTGGACCCGAACTTTTGGCCTAATACGTAACGCCGCTCCTAAACTTTTTAATTTATTCGATATAATCTACAAATTTTAATTTGATGTACAATATAATCTCCAAATTTTTCAATTTGTTCAATACAAATTCCGAACTTCTGATATATGTTCGATCTAGTCCCTAAACTAAATAAAAATATTCAATGATGTACTTTCATTAATTCAAACTAACGGAATTTGCTAATTTTACTTCCAATCAGGTAATTTTGAATGGCGGACAAAAATAAGGGTACATGTGGATCTTTCGTGTAAGATATTCAACTAAAATATAATCAGTTTTCCATATTGAACAGCATCGGGCCCTTATTTAAGACAAAGCTCACTCTATGCCCTCTCTTGAAAAAAAATGGCTCCACTCGATGCCCTTATTTGAAATTTTACGGTTTGGATATTAGAAAATGCTATTTCTCAAGAGTTATTTAGTGCACATCACCCTCTTTTAAAGAAAATACCTGAGATAAATTTATTATAGGGTTAATATCACAAAAAACCCCAAATTAGTACATGTGTGACAAATTTACTCAAAACTAATTTTTTGACTACCAAAAACTCCAAACTGGTATAACTGTGACAAATATATCATAAACTAATTTTTGACCACCAAAAATCCCAAACCGGTACATTTGTGATAAATTTACCCTTCGTTAGTTTCAGTTAAATTGGATTAATACCACAAAAAATTACAAGCTGAATACGTCTGTGATAAACGGAGGGTAAAACATGAAGTTGGTACTCTGCGTGTCATTTAAGAAAGCAATATGATAGTAAAATTTAACAGAAATAAATTGAGGTAAATTTGTTACAAGTGTACCAGTTTAGGATTTTTGGTGGTAAAAAAATTAGTTTAGGGTAAATCTGTCACGGATGTACTAGTTTGGGGTTTTTCGTGATATTAACCATTTATTATATAGATAATATAAGCCAATAATTACATATAATAAATAATAGATATAAGAATACAATTCCATGATAAACCCTAATTACAGTTAAGGCACCATGCATGTATGTATGTGTGTGTGTCTATATATATATGTATATGTATGTCAAGTCCTAAGATATCGATGGTAATTGGGCCTTTTGGGCTTTACCTGCATGCATCTGCAAAACGACGTAGTCCGGCGTTTCCTCTCTGGAAAATCTCCCGTCTCTTTCCCCCTCTCTTTGCCTCTCTAGCATCTCTCTCTGTCACAGAAATATTGCAGCAATGGAGATAGTTTCGCCAAGAAACGCTTTTGGCGCAGTCCATGGCTACGGCGGCCGCGGTGGCATCCGGATAAGCCCGATCGCCGCACCGCTCTGCCGCCGCCGCCGCCGGAGCGGTTGTGCTGCAAGCTGTCCAAGTTTCAAGGTAAATTTTCCTCACCAACCGTTCGAGTACGTCTCCTATGGGAAGAGTTGTTCGGCTAAATCTCAAGAACTCGACGGCAAGTCGGCGTCGAGGGTCGATGTTTGTCGCGCTGGTTCCGGTTTTAAATTCGCTCGACTGCATGGTTTTTTCGGATTCGACCATGTGTCGTGCTTTGTGACAGTTCTTAATCTGAATATGAGGTTTGGAGCTTCCATGATTCATGTTCTTTGCGGTGGATATTATTTACTCTCTTGGTTATCCTAACATATTATTCTATTTCCATTTTTTTTTATTGATCATCGCAATATATAAACTCAACTTATCATTACTATATTTTGGATTTTTATTCATAAAGATAGATTTTTATAGTTAATTGAAAAAAGGGCTCGGCCCAACCGTGCTCGTGCCGGCTCACGGTGGCAACTCCTAAGTGAGACTCGGAATCAATGAAGCATTCCTTGAACATAAAAATTCAGTCCACTTAATTCACTTATAATTTAACAAACATTATTAAGGTTGCAATTCCTGGGCGAATATATTAGGATTCTGCTTCGCGTTCTCAACGGATGTTCCGCAAGAGAATGACTCTCTTGATTTTTATTTTCAAACTCTATTAGGATTCTCTTGCACACTTCCGACACATGTTCCACGAGAGAATTCTCTCTTGATTTTCATTCTCAAACTCTCCCTCATGATTTCGCGTTCTCATTCCCCCTTCTTCGGCTCAAAACGGGCGCTCTTCAAAAGTGTCTTTTCGATTTGCTTCGAGTACAATAAACTTGTCACACACATTCGCATGATCAAAGATGACGATGTGCACCTTTATCATCCTGCAATTGGAGGTACCTTCAAAGGTGACGCCATCTCCCTTCACAAGTTATTTTAATTTTAATTTTTTACTCGTTTTCCTATTTGCAAGAAAACGTTTTCAAGAATAAGGGATGTGTCTGAGAATCCTTGTCGAGGAGGACATGTGACGAAACTTCACGCACGCGCGATTTTCCCAAGTTTCTAATGGTAGAAATGGTAGTAAGCTGCTGATGAAATCAGTATATTATTTGGTACACAAATACAAGTTGGCTAATGCCAAGTTGAGTAAATTCTAGTCGTGAGGAGTTGTATCATTTGGTCCAGTCGGCTTCAAAATTCGGCACATGATTTGAGGAAAACGTTTGGGACTCGACCAAGTCACAGGCGCGGGATTTTCTTTTTTTCTTTTTTGCTCGACAAATACGGACTATATTCGTAATCGAACGAATACACAAAGGTATATGTACATGAGAAAGAGCCTAGAAGAAGCCCAAAACGTTCGGACAAACTTTAATTAGGCTTGTCAAACGAGTGGGTTAGATCAGGTTGCAAGTAGCTTGGCCCAAATTGACCTGTTTTGATGCAATACAATTTTAGCGACCAAACCTGACCCGAGCTTCAATTCTTAGCTATTTTTCTCCTTAAATAGTTGCTTATGAAGAATTTGGCCATTCCATGAATTGGCTCGGTGAATCGATGTGGGAACTTAGGTGCTTGCGTCAGGTCATAGGCTTGGTTTCTGAAGCCCATTTTATTCGAATCCTTATTTTAAAATATGAAGTTACACCATTTCGTTACAACAACTTATATCTGTCAAGTGGTCATGTTGCTACTCGTTCATGTTAAAGATCATGGTTCGATTCTTGATGTGGGCAAATTTATATATTTCTTTTAAAAGAGACTTCAAAACTGGCCTCAAGGGACCCGGGCACGGACACCGAGGTCCCAGCCCAACCTTGCGGGACCAAGGCCTAGCCTTGATGGACTTGGGTCGTGCGCTAGGGGTGAGCAGTTCTAGGTTCCGGGTAGGTTCCGCCTAGAACCTGGAACCTACCCTCGGGTACAGGTTCCTCAAAATGAGGAACATGGAACCTACCCGTCGGAACGTGGAACCTAGAACCTACCCTGTCACAGGTTCCAGGGTCGGTTCCAGGTTCCAACATGTTCTTTTTTTTTAATTTCGTTTTGAATTAAACAAAACGAAAATAAACGCAATATTAGATCATCTGAATGATACATACACAATGCCCTGATGTGATATTCAAGGGATATAATGCCAAGTTTACAAATGCCTGGATAGAACTAAACTATAATTGCAACAATTATTGAGGAGGAAAGCAGCAAGATAATGAAAATATCCAAAATGGCATGAACAATGAAAGCACATTGTTCGAACAAATTGTGAGTAGAAGGTGATGTTAGACTTAAAATGATCACATATCAACCAGCAAACAAAAAAGAGGTAAGATAAGCTATCCAAGAGGATAACCTGTCATCACTACCCACAATACCCTTGCATTCCACTGGTGCAGCTAATTTGAAAATGTTTCCAAAACCATCACATACAGCATGTTCCTTCAAATGAAGACGTTTTGCTGCCTCCAACACCTAAAGACAAGAATACCATGTCATATAAGGGAGAATTAAAGAAAGCTAGATTAAGGAATGTCTTTGGTTCCCAATGAAAGACTAGATTCGGGTACTTCTCTAGAATCCGTGTGTTTTTAAGCCTCATCACTGTATCTATAGCTATTTTGACTCAGTACATGACTAAACAATACTAATAGGAGAACGACATCCATGCTTCAGATAACAGGAAAAATCATCGAGATAGTTGACTAAACCAATTGAAGTAAGAAAACAGGCAAAAGGATTTCATACAAGCAAGAGACATAAAATTTACACCGAGGAAGCATTTTTCATCTACAAATAGGCATGTGACATGGAATGTGCTTTTCCTTTTCATAGTTGAAAGCAACGTATTTGATTAAGAAAAACAAGCCACCAAGAGTACCTCAGCAGTATGATCTTTCAATACATGCCGACAGTTATAGCTCCCATCTTCAGAACCTTGCCACACTCGCACAGTCTGCAGATCAAACACGTAATCATCTAGAGAAAGTATGACAAAATTACAGTACTAACTACTTAAACAAAATATTGCAATCATTATGGTTAGGATGAAGAGCACAACGTTTATGGAGCAAACGACATGCAAAATGGAAGAAATTCACCACAACTATTTATTTTCTTCTCTTTTCCCCTTTCTTTTCATAAGGGGGACTAGTGTAAAGAAATGCGGAGTTCTATAAGCAGAAGATTCACATGTTCAGCAGGTGAGTACATCGGATGAATAGTAAACGCCACTAAAAGTCATTGTTGCACTAGGGACCAAAGAAAAAGATACTTCAAGAAAAGAGTTACAATAAATCCAGCTGCCAGACATTTTTAACATCTCGTGACACCCTTCATGAGGGGAAAACATACATTTTGCCCTATAGGTTGACAAATCCGATAGCAGGATGCATAACGCCCAATCAATTCAAATCATTCATAAAACAAGGAAGAACCATTGCTATCAAGCATATGCAAAGAATGCTACAACGTAAATTACTTGAACAAATAATTGGCAGAATTTGTTCCTCCTTTAAACAACCACGAGGTCAAAGGCACGCACAAATAATCGGCAGAATCACAAATAACACGACGTTAGCTGCTCCTTCAAAGACAACCAAAGTATTAAGACAATACATATCAATTTATTGGTAAAAAAAAAATAAGTATTAGAAAGCCTACTACATATATTCATTCCGCTTCAACTGGTAAACTCTATTTACCGACGATAATCTCCTCATTCAGACAATCCATATCTAAAAAAAAGAAAGATTAAATAAAATATTCACTTATTAGATATATAAAAGGAATTACAATATATAAAGATATAAACATCACTTACCCATCTCAAATTTTTCTGCATTTTCGATGCACTCTTCAACATCAATCGGCACACGAATGGCTCTCAACCAATCTTGAGTGCAAATCAAAGCTTCCACTACTTTGGGAGTCAAAGAACATCGAAAGCCGTCAAGCACACGACCCGATGTACTAAAAGTCGACTCCGAAGCAACAGTAGTTACGGGAATAGACAAAACATCCCGAGCCATCAAAGATAGGATTTTATAGTTTGAGTCACTAGTCTTCCACCACATCAAAAGGTCAACATCAAGAATATTTTCATTTTTTTCTTCAAGATATTGATCAAGCTCAGATTTGTTGTCATTGCACACTTGTTGGTTCAAGTGCATAAAGGTTCTTCGCCAAGCTTGGGCGTCATACTTCTTGATCTTGTTACCTTGAATACCTTCACTACCACCGGCATCGGCATTGGAACCACTACTACTAGCACTCAAACTTTGGGCACCAAAATTTCGATCACTTGAAGCAAGAGAAGATTGTTCATAAAATTCATATAAACGCTCCAATGCGTCCTTCACCTTATGCATCTCATTAACTTTCAATTCATCATCATAAATTTGTCCATACAAGAAATTCACATAACTCAACTTGGTTCTAGGATCCAACACAACCGCAATCAACACCAACATATTCACTTTATCCAAACTCCCATAGTATTTGTCAAATTTCTCTTTCATTTTCATACCCATAGCTTGAAGCTTAGGATCCGAAGCATCCGCCGCATCTTTCAAATATTTATACAAAAGAGCTATCCCTTCAAAATAATCATTTGAGGTAACATATAAACTCCCCGACATCCGATTGGTGGCATCATAGAATATTTTTAGAAATTCCGAAAGAATAATGGCATTTTCCCAATCATCATCTTTAGGAAGATCATGGTTAAGCTCACCGGCAAAAGCTGAATCGTCTTCTTCCATCCTTTCAAAAGCTTTTCTAAATTTTATGGCGGTGTCTAACATGAGGTAAGTGGAGTTCCATCTAGTGGCGACATCAAAAATAACTGAACCCTTGTAAGTAATCTTTTGACCCTCAATGCAAGATTTAAATGTGTTGGCTCTCATGGGAGAACTCCTCACATACCTAACCACGTTTCGTATATGTGCAATAGATTCCCGTACCGTAGTCATGCCATCTCTAACAATCAAGTTTAATATATGAGCAGTGCACCTCATATGTAAAACACTACCATCTAAGATCAACAACTTTTCTCTTGAAAGTTTTTCCTTCAAATAACCAATTGCAACGTCACTCGAACTAGCATTATCCACGGTGATTGTGGATATCTTCTTTTCTATTCCCCACTCGTTGATGCATTTCTCCACCATTCTCTCAATCTCCCTACCCTTGTGACTAGGCATCACCACAAAATTGATGATTCTTTTATGCAACTTCCAATTTTCATCAATAAAATATGCAGTGAGACACAAATAATTCAGGTTTTGAATGGAACTCCATGTATCGGTCGTGAGTGCGATCCTAGAATTTATCTTACCAAAGTAAGTCTTCAAACAAGTTCTTTCACAAAAATACAGCTTCATACAATCTTTAGCCACTGTAAAACGTGACAAATGTTTAAAGAGAGGTTGTAACTCGGTAACAAACTCGCGAAATCCAACACGCTCAACCAAGGAAAAGGGTAGTTCATCAACAATGATGAACCGAGCAAACATTTGCCTACAACATTCTTGATTAAATGACCATGTCGATAAGACACTACCAGTACTAGAACCTCCTCCTGCCTGGCCAGCCAAGTCTACATTACGCGGTGCAAAGAATTTCTGCCTCTTATCAACATTGCAAGGAAACTTCTTGCATGTTTTCAAGTGCTTCCTCATTGCGGAAGTACCATGAGCAACATTGTACTTTAACTCAGACCCACAATGAATGCACTTCACCTTATATGTTTTTCCATCCCCATCTTTGATTCTTGCAAAATGATTCCAGCAATCGGATGTATATTTCTTATCAAAAGGAGGACGACGAGAATCAAGTACCTTGTTTGTCGCACACGTGGTAGGGGATGGCTCTTCTTCATTTTCATCACCCGACAATTCAAATTCTGTGATCGGAGTCATCTCCTCACATCCCTCAACCTCCATTGACATGTTATCTTGAATTCTTGATAGTTGATATGTCAATCAAACAACACTAGCCAAGCAAACAACACGAGAACAGATTAGCCGAGAGCACTTGAACAATCAATCAAACGACACGAGAATAGAACAAGACAGCAGAAAAGAAAATGCAATTTGAATCTCAAGCAGCCATATTCCAAAGTTGCAACCATAATGGATCTTGAATGCAAAGGATGCACATTTACACGGGTTTTGAAGTCAAGAACATTCAAATAAATTCCAGAAAACTTTGAAGTCATTGAAGGGTTTTACAAAGAAAGCAAATTGTTACAAATCAACAACTGCAAACAACTAAAGGGCAGGAATATATACACAAAGAGGATAAGCAATTTTCTTTAAGAATGCAGAAGATACAGCTACAGCTTTGTATGATATCCTCTTTGCAAAGTCAGTAAGGATCATATTACTCAAGCGGCTTTCTGTACACTAAATACTAAAAGCCCAAAGGAACTCTGACAATTTTCCGTCCAAATTATTTTCTCCAGGAATATAGCAGAGGTTCAACCTAACCCATGCTTGCCATGAAACCAAATAATTTGATAGTAACATGCTAGCCTTGGGAAAACCCACACACTGATTTGTACTTTCAATGTATGCGGGGTTGTTTTATGCAATCTTGTGAGATATTAGATATTGCCTCAGCTGCCAAAAACCAAGCAAATTTCAGAAAACTTTAGCCAATCCTCCTTCCTTGGTGTGTGAATGTTTATATTCATGTAATCATGTTCTTTGAATATTACAAGAAAGTAAAAGTAGCAGAGGAACAATCTGCCTGACTACACAAGATAATATGAAACTTCGTCTTATGTTTCCCACTTAGCCTGCTTAGAATCTGATAGGCAAGAACTATAACTAGCAGCTAGTAAAAAACTAAAGATCAAAACACAAAGAAACTGAAATATTGCATTTCGGCTATCAAACAAATAACAAAAGCTGTCCCCTTCAAGCACGATATACAAGTCTTAGCAAATTCTTGTTCCTAGTTCTGTGTTCTTATATGAAAGACCGCGACCAGAGAATTCTAGATAATTGCAACATCCATTAACAAAAGCCAAATAAGGAACAAGACAAGGCAAAAGTTCTAAAGACTCATACAAAAGAAGCCAATGCCGCATAGGCTCTTAATTATACAGTTGTTCCACTGAAAGAAATCAATGGCTAATTTCCACTGATCTCAATAGTCTTGACACCTCCAGTACCACCAGGAGTAGCTCAATCCAGTACCCACACCAAGATTTGATTGCTTACCTAATCCGAACTACAACCGAACAACATCGAAAAGGAAAAATCACGTTTCGAAAAGGACACCATCCCGAGCCAATTGTGCTCATACAATTCGTGAACTGCCAATTGAAACCAACATATAATTGCCTCCGCATTCTTGAGTTTCCACTCACTCACATCTCAAGCAAAAATTCTTGCAAACCCACTTCACTTCGGAGTTGCAGCTCTCAATTAAGGACTAGGAAGTTTTGAGCTTTAACTGACCTCTTAAACCAGCTAGAATCACCAAGAACAGCAAGCCCAAAACTCCCAGAAGCAAATCTCAAATCAAAACAAACAGACCCACAAAACCATAGACAAGCACCAAAATCTGCAGTTCAGCAACCGAAAAGATCTACATTCCGTACCTCGACTTAAATCAGTGACACCAAACACTTAAAAACACTTGGGTCACCTCAAGAATCAGCAAGAAGATGGGTAAAATCCGAAACAGAACAGCCCTTGGAGCAAGAGAAAAGACAAGTCTCCAGCTCCCGGAGCTTCGGATCTTTCTTCTACGGTCTTGCGGAAGCTTGTTCCAATGGCTTGAAACCAAGACGGAGAGGCCACTGAGAGCGAAAGTGCTTCCTTTCGAATCTATAGGCGAGAAAGCATGGTTCTTGAAAGCGGGGTCGAAGCTGGAGAGTATGGTTCAGCCAAATTGGTCCAAAATGGAAAAGGAAAAATCTAAATCAAACATACAATTCCATTCCATACAAACAACACAGACACACGCCATAACTTATGGCGTGAATGGCGAGGGGTTGTTCGAAGACGTTACGTACCAGAGCGACGGAGCTTCAGAGGAGGAAGACGGTGGCGAGCCCGAATAATCGGAGCAAATCCGCGTGGGTAGATCACAGGACCTGCGGCGAAGAAGGCGGAGCGAGGCGGAAGTGGGAGAGAACCGTGGAAGCGGAAGCGGAAGCGGGAGCGAGGGCGAGGCGGAAGCGGAAGCGGAAGCGAGGAGCGAGGTAGAAGCGGAAGCGGGAGGGAGCTTTGGAGGGACGATGATGGAGGATCGGGTGTGATTCAGGAGGAGAAGGGAGCATTTGGGAATTAGAGTTTCTAAATACTAAGTTTATGTTTTTTGTTTCAGTTCCGGTTCAGGTTCCAGGTTCCGGTTCCTAAAAATGTGGAACCGGGAACCGGACCCTCTGTCCATGGAACCTGGAACCGAACCGGATCCACCGGGTCCGGTTCTCCGATTCCCGGTTCTACCCTGGAACCGCGCTCACCCCTATCGTGCGCCACTTACTTAGGCAAAGGAACTGGGTACCTAAGCATGGCTGCCAAGGACCTAGGTATGGGCACCGGGGTCTCGGGCCTAGCCTCAAGAGACTCGAGCTCAAACTCCGTGGACTCGGCCATCGAGTAATTGGGTCCAACCTTAATTGACCTAGGCCTGCCTCGATGGATGAGGGACGAGCACCAAAGGTTTGGCGACCCAGGCACGAGCACCGAGATCTCGACTTAGCCATGAGGGATGTGGGACCAGCCTCTGTGGACCTGACACATGCACCAGGTCTTGAGCCCATCCTTGAGGGACCTAGGCTCGGCCATTGTGGACTTGGGCTCGGCAACTGAGGAACTAGGCTCGGTCACAATGGACTTGGGCGTGGAAGCTAGGTACCCAGGCCTAGCCTCCATGGACCTGGGGCCGGGTGCCGATACTTGAGCTAAGAAGATAGGTACCCAAGCATGGCCACCGAGGACCAGAGTACGGTCACCAGGGTTTCGGGCTCGACCTTCATGAACCCAAGCACAAGCATGGGAGTCCTGGGCACACGCATGGGTATGGGTACATGGGACTCCGGGCCGGCCTTAAGGGAGTTGGGCCCGACCTCTATGGAGTCGACACGGACATAGGGGTTTCGGGCCTAACTTTGAGGGACTTGGGTTAGCCTCTGTGATCATGTGGGTCCACAATCACATAAGAGCTCGAGCATCATTGTGACGGAGTTGTCGCTTAATGCTAGGATCTGCCACTTCGGGAATGGTGGCAGCCCTAGAGCCGGAGGAGGGGAAGGAGAGCTACTCCCGTCCGCAGGCAACCAGAAGTCGAAGAGGTCGAGCAGCAGGGAGGGCATTGCTCTTTGATTAAATAGGTTGGAATTGGGTCCTTTGCAAATCCATTAGATCCATTATTAATTGGGCTTTGCTTTATTAGACTCATTTTAATCCATATTTTAAATTTAGGCAACTTATATTTCACCAAACTTAACATATATGAGTCAAAATATAGGATTTTGCCACCTCCAGCTTTAATTAAAAAAAAAGTGAAAAAAATGTACTTCAAAAAGCAAAAGATAAAACTAAAAAAGAAATATGGGAATTAGGGTCCGTTTGTTTCGCGAAAAACATTTTCCGGGAAAATAATTTTCTCATTTTCCGGCATTTGGTTTGCTTAAGAAAATGAGTCAATGGAAAATATTTTCCTAGTCAATGAAAAATGTTTCCTTACGAAAGCTTAAATTCAGGAAAATAATTTCACCTTTGAAAGAATCAAAAAACGTTTTACAAAGTATAACTGGCTATCGGTATTTGAACCCAAAACTCTATGTTTGGGCACGAAAAGCCCAACGTTGGTTCTCAAGTCCCGACATTCATGACAAGGTCTCGGCGGCCGGGCTCGAGACCTCGTTGTCTAGGGCCCGGGCCCCTGGTGCCCACGCCCGGGTCCATCGAGGCTGAGCCCGAACCCCTGGTGCTCGTACCCGATGCTCCGACGTCCAACTCGGGTCTATAAAGGCCGTGCTTAGGTCCCCAATGCTCGAGCTTTAGTACCGATCCTCCGGCTCGAGTCCACAAAGGCCATGCGCAGGTCCTCGGCGCTTAGGCTCAGGTCCTTAGTTAATGAAACGTTTGTTATTATAAAAATATTTATTTTAAAAATTCAAATTTTTATTTATTTTTTTAAAAATTGACTTATTTATTATTTTCTTTCTTTTTCTTTTTCTTTTTCTTTTCTTTTCTTTCCTTTTCTTTTTCTTTCTTTTCTTCCTTTTTCTTTTTCTTCTTACATGGCCAACAAGCTTGCGGCCTCTGGCGACGAGCTCGCCCTAGGCCAGCGTACCTCGAACTTACTCAAGGCCGGCGAGCCTCGAGCTCGCCCTAGGCTAGCAGCCCGGAGACCGCCAAGATGCAAACCGGCGAGCTTGAGGCTCGGCCAATCTAGGCGAGCCCAAGCTCCACCGAGGTCGGCGAGCTCGCGGCTTGCCAAATCCAGACGAGCCCGACCTTGGCCGATCCAGTTGAGCTCGAGGTCGCCGGCCTTGGCTGAGCCCGAGCTCACCTGTGGCCATCGTCGGACAAGCCTTGAGCTCGCCGGTGGCCATCGCTGGCCGGTCGCGGTGGAGGGAGGAGGAAAAAGGAAAGGAAAGAAAAGAAAAAAGAAAAAGAGAAGAGAAAGGAGGAAAAAGTAAAAGTAAAATTCCAATTTTTTTCAAAAAAGAGAAATAAAATAATTAAAAATTCGATTTTTTAAAAGATAAAAAATATAAAAAAAATTCAGTTTTTTTTCTTGAAATAAAATCATGAAATTGAAATCATTTTCCAATAAAATCCAAACATCAGAAACAATTCCATTGTGGATCACCAAACGAAGAAAAATGAAGCGTATTCCTTGGAAAATGATTTTTTAGAAAACATTTTCCTTTATCATTAATTTTTTCACGAAACAAACGCACTCTTAGTTTGCTTACATACTAAAAACCCTAATCAAGCAAAATAGAGCACCGAATCGAGAATCGACGGGGCTGACCAGGGGCCACATTCAGAAAAGCAATAATAAACATGTTGAAATGTTGGACGTTAGATCCAAAGTTATGAACAGTAAAAGTTGCATATGTTCGATCGGAATCTTTCGAATCTTACGTAATGTCATGTTAATTGTTCGAAAATGACATGTTTGAGTCTTCAAGTGCTAATTATTTTGCAATTCCAAGCCCTAACCTCAACTGACCTAGATCAGATCGAACTGTTTCAGTCCATCCAATTATCATTCATTTGTACCAAAAGCCTAGCCCATGAACACCCGTTGCTGCTGTCACCCGTTGTTGATCCACATCCAATCGCCAGTGTCACCACCACAGAGAGACAGAGAGAGAGTTGGTAGGGTATCAATAGTTCTATTCTGGTCGAGTTTTCACGAGACCCAAAATGAACCAAACCATTTTTGGAGGTGCCCATGTTTTGAACTCGATCCGAATCAGGTTTGTTCGGCTCGCGGTGGCTATGTTACGAATTCATTCTAATTTTTCTCTGAGATTGGTTCGGGTGGCACCTATCAATTCAATAAAATCGAATTGGGACGTTCATCCAGGCCTTTGGAGCTCAATTACATTATAGACAATGCACCGTTGCATCCAATGGCGGAACAATTTTACAATTATTTAACATTGCATCAGAAAGATGCTCAGATTAAATCCTATGAACTGGAATAACATTTTCACCGCGTCAATGTACTGAGAGCGAAAATTAAGCAACACTGTGTCACTAAAACCAAACCAAAAGTGAACCAAAATCGCGATGAGCAACTGTTGAAATGGCGAGGTACAGTCGCGAACCGGACCCGGTTCCGAACCCGGAAGGCAAGGCCAAGCTAACAGCTTGAATGGTAAGCAAATCTCTGATCCCGGAAAACTAAAGAGAGGAAGTGGTGATGGTGGCTCTATTTTGCAGTTAAATTGCAAAAACCACCTCCCTGAACTGATCTGCTTCCTGATAGATCCATCAAATTTACGGCATGGTCATCTGAAACATGCCTAGGAAGGAGAGAAATAGCTAAATAAGACAAATCTTTTCCATGTACCCAGATTTCTTCTATGATTCTTAATGGCATGCCTCAATTATCAGTCCTCTTCATGGACCTCGCCAATGTCCCCCTCGCTGAAATTGAGTATCTTCCTGGACTTGCAGAACCTCATCATGAAGAACCACCCAATCCCACCCACAGTCATGAGCCCACTCACCAAGTACACAACCTTTGTGGCATACACCAGGATCACCACCAGGAACCCGCACGGCACCAGGCTCAACACCGTCAGCCACGGCAGGCTTAGCGGGACCCGGTACGGCCTCTTCAGCGCTGGCATCTTCCTCCGCAGCCATAGGAAGGACGCAAACTCCAGCAGCATCCCCAGGCTGTACAGGAAGTTCGCCGACGATATGATGGAGGTGAAGTTCATGTAGGAGAACCCGAGGGTGAGGGCCGTGGTCACCACTATCCCCAGCCAGGGAGTGTTGAACCATTTGGACCTGGCCGCGAAGACCCTCGGCAAGATCCCCAAATCCGCCATGCCCAGGAGCTGGAACGCATTGCTGCTGAGCTGGGCCTCGTACATCCCAATCACCGACAGGACGGCCCCAATCTCAAGCCATATCTTGAGCCACTTCCCGGCGATGATCTCCGCCGCATCGGCCATGAACCCGTTCTCCCACTGGCTCTGGTCCACCAAGACAGAGCCGGTAACGGCGAAGAGCGGGATCAGGTAGGCCACGCAAGTGAAGATCACGGCCACAAGGAGGGCCACAGGGAAGGTCCTTGGTGGCCTGTCGACTTCCCCTGCCATAGTGCTGATACTATCCCAAAAGTTGAGGTTCCAAAAGAGGGTGTTGAGGTACAAGTTCCAATCTTTCTTCACCCCCTTTTGTCCCAAGCTAAGCCACCTGCGCCGAAAAAGTATTTTATGCATCATTACATCACTGACATTGAGAAGCTGCCAAACTCAGTTACAATTTCAGTTCAACGACCATATGTAACAGTAAATTCCATGTACTCACCTGTGAGGCTGAATCTTTGGGATCGCGATCGAAGACATGACCAGGAAGGGCATCAGAGAAACAATGCCCAATACAACGGCGGTGTAGCCCACGATCGTCAGGCCGGTGTAATTCAGGAAGGACAGCATCAATGTAAATATCAGGATCGCGACGTTCCGTGGCCACCCGGATTCGAAGACCGGGAACAGTTTCTCGACGTAGTCTATGCAAAAGACCGGGAAGGATGCCAAGTTGATGACGCCGCTCAGGAACTTCCAAGTCCCCATCAGGGAGCCGCAGAGGGGACCGAACGCCCGCTCGGCCCACAGCACGAACCCCCCGTTGCCGGGGAGTGCCGTGCAGAGCTCGGCTGTCACGAGGGCCTCCGGGACGCTCCAGATGAACGGGAAAACCAGGAACCCGACAAGGGCCAGCAGCGGCCCGGCCGCCTGGACCGCCGGCTCCTCGCCGTACGGGCCACCCGCAACGTCGAAGTAGATGAGGAAGATGAGGGGGATGAGGGTCAGCTTCTTCGCGGTGCCTCCCACCGCCGCCGGCCCCGCGACGACAGGGAGGCCCGCAGCGGCGTCCGGCCCATGAGGGGCCTTCTCCGGTGAAGGTTTCGGGTTCCGCCGCTGGATCTCCGGTTCCATAGGGACGTGGAGCTGAAGTTTTGGAACTTGGGTAGAAGATCTTCTCTTTCCAAGAAACCAGGAAGAGATTGACTTTTATATTACATGAATCGCTGGTGTGAACGGAATCGAAAGCAGAAGAAGACGAAAGGGGATCGAGAATCTTGAATAATCAAAAACCGCAAGAATCTATTATTCCCTCATCCGTCTATCTCATCCTCCTCCTCCTCCTCCTCCTCCGATCCACGTCACACGAGAAGCAAGCTGTCAACATCAACACCATACGAGAAATCTCTCTTGTGGGATCCCGTCTTTGGATAGAGAAAAGTTTCCATGTTCTTTGCGTTTTTCCACTTCCGGAACATCTCCAAATACAAAAGGGATCAGCACTTTTTTAACTCCCGTTATAGCTAAGATACTCCCTATGGTAATGTTTCTTTAATCTTTGTGGGCCCCACCTTTTTCTTTATCATGCTTTAATTACTTTTCTTCTTTCTCTTTTGTCACCGTCCCACTTTCCTTCTTTTCGTTTATTTCTCTTTGTTGTCTCTCTTTCTAAAACGACTCCTCTCGTACCAATATTAGAAGAGTTTTTGATGTAGCGAGCTATGCAAGTGGAATTGAGTCCAGTTATGCTATTTTTAGTAGTCGGGATAAAATTCAAGATAAGATAAATTTTATCCTATCTCGTATTTGGTTATGCTCCAGATAGGATAAAGTCGGATATAAAAAGGATATAACCCAGATAAAATTATCTCATGGGAGAGGTGGGATAAAGGTGGATAGGATTTCTAATAACCATAATACAAAAGTTAATTTTCTCGAATAACTAACTTGTTATATTGATAAAATTAAAATAATATTTGAATATAAATAATATTTGAATTTTAATATAAAAAATTCAAAATAACAAAAAAAACAACAATTTTGTTTTTAGTTGTTCTTATTCTTATTTATATAGTATATAAATTTCATATATATAAATCAATACTAATGTATTTATATTCATTACATATTTTAGGAATATTAGTATAGTTTACTATTTAATAAAATTTTATTAGAGAATGACGGAAGGGGAAAAAATAAATAAAAAAACAAAATAATTAAAAAAGAGAGGGAAAAATGATAATAAAAAATAAGCAAATAAAAATGAAATAGGTAAGAGTGTCGTGAGAGATTTTTATCATCTTCATTTGTGCAATTTTTAGATTCATTTACGCTGATATAATGTTCATAGCAAATAATGGACATGATAAGATGTGAAATTATCCGGCTTTATTTTCGCGATTCACCAAACAGTAGATAGGATATAGTAAATCCATTGGATTTCATATCCTATCCTATTCAGTTTTATCCTGACTAGAAATCTAGATGACCAAACGCAGCCTTACTTCTTTCTCTGTGCATTCTTTGAATTCGAACTTGAAATTTTGAGATCATAGTTCGAGTTTAATCGTTACCGAAAGAAAGTGAGGCTCGGTCATTAAAATTTTCTTTGCATCTCATAACTTTGTTTTCTACACTCGGTTTCTTTGTTCGTTAAACTTGAAAGTTGGATATGGGGTGACGAAATCTTTAGTTTCAGTGAATTTCTGATAGAATTTCTCAATTGCATTTTAACTCGTTACGTGATTGGATTGCTTCTTGTTGTTTTTCTCAATAAACACTTACCATTTGCTATTGCAATATGCTTTTTTGGGTGCACGACATGAGTTGAGATGTACGTGTGAGCCTTGTAATTTACCTCTTGTGTTTTAACTCGTTACGTAATTGGATTGCTTCTTGTTATTTTTCTCAATAAACACTTACTATTTGCTATTGCAATATGCTTTTTTGGGTGCACGACAAGAGTTAAGATGTATGTGTGAGTCTCGTAGTTTACCCCCTTTGTTCAAATTCAACCATCAAATGTAGATTATTTCCTTGTAATTACTTCCATCACCGTAACACAACACAAGCAACTCACGGAATTGAAGCCCGGATTTGCATAAAGCTCCTCGTCACTCAACTAGTCCTCTTCCATCTCCATTTCCTCAACTCAAAGCTCAACCGTGAAAAACTCATCTCATATCTCTTCATTCTTCAACCCCATTCCATCACTTTCGCTCTCTGTGTTATTTGTTGTCCCATTTCACATCAAACTTTTCGATCGATCGATCATGAAGACAAGAAAAACCCCATTAAAGTTTCAAACCCAGGAGCTGAGGTCCTCACCGAAATCCTCATCAAGGTTATTGGCAATGTCCGCTTCTCTATCTTCATCTTCTTGGTTCTGATCGTCACCGTCATCGGCGATTCACCATCACCTACTAGCCTCCAGATTTATGGCTCGAATCTACCCCTACTCTCACTATGTTGTTTACGCAAACCAAAAATGCTACCTTCAAGAACGACAATCCCATCCTTAAGATTGGCAAGGATTTGCGCCTCCTCACCCCCGCGGTCTCTCTTACTTCCGCGCCTTTCTCGGTCATCGAATTCACCCATGCTCTCTGTAATTTTTATGACAGATGTTACCAAGGCTCAAACCATATGATCAAAATTCAAAGGGAACGGAAAGAAGTGAAGGAAGATGAGGAAAATGGAACCACAAGAAAAGATGGAGGAAAACAAACAGGACACCACAAAGCAAACAAAAAAATACTTGAAAAAAGGATGGGACCATAAAGGTTAATATTGTCAAAATATTATGATAAGGAGTGTTTTAGCCATAATGGGAGGGAAAAAAGCACGACACATACAAAAATGTTTTTGGTAAGAAGAATCCTTAGGAATCGTTTGCGCCAAAATTTTGGCCCAGGTTGTCGGTATCGATACAGGTTATATTATTAAACACGTGAGCCATTGTCGACGAGCATAAGAATTGTTATCGGTATTTAAGTATATCAATTGTTGACACCTAAATTTTGACGATCCACTTATATATTAGCGATAGGCCTCGACACCTAACGAAAAAATATTAGTTAAAGATGTTTGGAGCATTTGCATATAATTGCATTGAAGCTTATGGACAAGCGTAGGAGGGTTCCGAGCTTAAGTTATGCTAATTGGACTAAGCCCGCTGTGAGAAAAATTTGGCCAAGCCCATGAGTATTGAGCAATTAATCTTGATTATTATTCAAATCTTAAAGGATAACTGTTCAATTTGGTTTGATATTATCAGGAATCTAAGAGATTATAAAAGCTTTCATATTAGTAAAGTGTATCTCTTAGAATTTAAAATTGGGAATTTTACTCTAAATCCTAGTTCTATATAAAGGGACCCATCTCTTTCGACACATCATAGAGCGCTCATAAAATACAAAGAGAACACACTTGAGAGAGAAAAGAAAGAACGAGGAGGAGGACTCGCGGCCGAACCACCTTCGTCCGCGTCTTGCTCGAGCACCGACGCTAGCCGCTGCTTCCATCGCCACAGAGCCGCTACCCTCCAGCCACGATTGACACCACTGCTTCCTCGAGCCGATCCCGTGATGACAAACCTCCGTGATGTTGCTGCTTGTTGAAGTGTGAAGCCACTTGGTTGGTCGAGCATCACCAAGTCATCGTGGTCCTATTGCTGTGCCACGAACCCCCTAATGTACTGCTGCCCAAGCCGATGGTGTCGGTAGTACCTCCCGTGGCTGAGCCCTTGGCAGCGCTCCATCCGAACCATCCTAGTTCTTGTATGTTAAAAACTTGAACCTAAGTTGCGAGTTGATAAGATTTGACTTAAGAGAGCAAGTTTAGGCTTAATATTCCAATAACTAAACCCTAGGTGATGCACCCCTAGGTCGATGGCGTCGGTATATGACGATGTTTGAATGAAGCAATGCACGAAGTCATGAAGTAACCAAAACGATATTTTAAGGGAGCAACTGCCCGAAGACAAAATCATGGTATCGTGAGAGCATAGGCACAAGATTTTCGAAGACAAGGGAACATGACATGACACAATTACTATATATACGAGGGTTCGTCTACTGGAGACCCCTCCACACAACAAAAAAACATGCAATTTTTTAATTATCTTTACTTTCCTACATAGTACTTTTAGTTTCCAAACATGCGTCGTCGATTAAATTTTAGCGTACTTTTTAGCAGTATTTTCCGAATCCACATCTTCAAAAAAATTCTGGTGTTGCATCTTTGTTCTCAAGTTTTGTCGTTGGTTAAATTTCGATATAATTTGTGTATGTTTGGTTCCGTTAAAATGACTATATTTCCAAACTTTATCATCGATTAAATTTCGGCACAATTTGTATACTTACAATTTTAGTTGAAGTAAAGTTATTGATTTTCTTGTTTATCTATAATATTTATTGTCTGAAGTCACCACAAAATTTACCTCCTCTAATATAATTTCGAAATTTTTTTTTTTGGTCGAATCCAATTGGCGCCAAATAAGAATATTTGCATTGATTACCCAGGGTAAAGCGTTTTCTCCTTTTCAGCCTGACTTTCTGTAACTTTGCAAACAACCTGAGTTGTCTTATATGCAATAAAAGCTTCAACGTCATCTTCGGCTGTGCTTGAGAATATTTGGGGAAAAGTTAAAATGCAAAGGACTTTAACTTAAAAGAATTTTTCAAAATACAAATTGTGTTGGGTAAGTTATAACTTAAAAGTCTATTGTAAAATAAATTTTGGTAAAATAGCGTTTGAAAAATTATACTTATAAGGTACTTTTTTTTATTTTTTATTAAAGAAAAGTTGAAATCCTTCGCCGGAGCCGGTGAAAGGCAGGCGGCCGCCGGCGGCCCAGATCTGGGGCCGCGTGGCCATCATCTAAGGCTGAACAACCTCAGGCAGCCCTCGACGATCACCAACGAGGGCCGCCTGGGGTCGAGCGACCCCCGATGAGGGTCGCAAAACCCAGGCGGGGTGGCCCTCGTCGGTGGTCGCCGGGGCTGCCTTCGTCGTTCGGCCTCATACGACAGCCGCGCGGCGTCAAATCTAGGTCGCCGGCAACCCTTGCCCAGGTTTCGCGACCCTCGTTGGGGGTCGCTCGACCCTAGGAGGCCTTCGTCGGTGGTCACCGTGGGCTACTTGAGGTCGTTCAGCCTTAGACGATGGCTGCACGACGCCAAATTTGGGTCCCTGGCGACCCTCGAGAGTCATCTGGGTGGCACGACCTCAGCCGGAATCACGCATCGCCTCTTCGAGGTTGTGTGAGTTCCCAGCGAGGGCCGTCTAGGTCGCATGACCTCAGGTGGCCCTCGCCTGGGTCACGTGGCCCATCGCGATGATCATGTGACCCCAGGAGACAGTCGCTGGGTTGTGCAACCACGCCGACCCATCGCCATCCCCGCACAACCACGCCGGCCGAGGTAAACGAAGAAGAGGATGACCAGTGAAAGACAAGGCTAAAACCGAAAAATCAAAAAATAGATGAGGGTAGTTTTGGAAGAAATCTTTTCTACTTAATCGGCACTGTTGCATGCCGAGAAAGCTGAAAGCCCAGGCTGGCTTTCTCTCAATGGAGTTGTGAAAAAAATTTCTCAAACCCCAAATTTTAGCCCAAAGTAGCTTCCCAAAGCCATTCCCAACCGCACACGATCTACGGGGCTTTGGCTTTAGGGGAAGTTAGTTTGAACGAAGTTCCTTAAGCATCTTCAACTAAATGAATGGAGAAAAAGAAAAGGTTTAATGTTATTAACACTCCTAAATTGATACCCCTAACACATTTACAATAAATTTATTTTTCGTCTCACAAAAACCTGAAACCGGTTATTTCATGACATGCGAATACTTTAAAATAATTTTTTTTTCACTAAAGATCTCAAACCGGCATTCTTTTTTTTTTTTTGGTCGAATCTCAAACCGGCATTCTCGAGCCAAAAAGTTTACCTTTTTTTTATACCGGACATGTCATTCTCCACATCAGATCGGTCTCATAGTCGTCTTTCACGTGCAGTGATACGTATGAGTTTTATCGATATATTGGGCGAAATAGTATCGTATTAGAAATTTGAGTACCAGTTTGAATGTTTTCGTGAGACAAAAATTAGTTTGTCATAAATGTGTCGTGGGTTAGGATTTTGGATTTTTAACATATGAACCCAAAAAGAAAAGAAGAAAAGTTAATACTGAAATTTTTGTATACAATAACATATTTGAGCTTTTCTGTTGGGGACTCTCTCTTCTAAGATTTGATTAAAATAAATCTCTTATATCAGATTTCATGTACTTGGATAAACATTGACCTTTTACATAATAGTATTTTTTTTTTTTTTTTTGGTAACCGAGGTGTCCGGGCCAGCTTGCGCGCACCTCGACTATTCCTCGGGGGAGACTAGCACAGCAACCCACCGCCATGGCCCCCCACTTAAATCACAAGTGCTCAACTGGGGAATCGAACCTGGGACCAATGCGCCTAACCACACAATTTCTAGTACGTCCTAACCAACTGAGCTATCCATGGGTGGGTACATAATAGTATTTTCATTTTTATCTTCATTGAAAAAGTAAAACAAAGAGCATTTTCACGAATTAAATGGGTCCTCATGCTTTCTGTTTAAGACCCTTTATGTAACGTTAGCCAATAGGATTGGTCGGCCAAAACCAACGTACCAGCAGTAGTGTGTGATATTGCATGCTCTCATACGAAGAAGGTGCTTATATGTGCGGATCACGCAGGAAGTCATCGTACGCATCCGGTGCAGTAGGCACGATGCACGTGATACGTCGGATTGTGCGTCTTACATGGATCCACATTGTCCGACGATGTAAATGTGTCCGGCTTATATGCTTCAGATGAAGAGAGAGGCCTTCTCATAATAAAATATTCAAAACAAATGAACTCGATTGAAAATATGAAGAGATGGGCGTTATCGCGTTAGAGAAAATCGAGGTTTTCAAATCAATGCCGATAAGATATAAACTTAATTGAAAACATGAAGAGAGGGGTGTTATCGTGTTGGAGATAAATGAGGTTTTTGAATCAATGTTAATAAGATAGCAGAGAAAGAGAGGAAAATTGCAGATAACTAGATGCTGGTGAGGATTTTCACTGGATTTCGTGACAAGAGAGAACAAATTGGGTGAATACTTCAGGTAATACTTCAAATGGTAAAAGTGTTTGATATATATAGGGGAAAATTATCCAATCGGTCCTAACTTATTGCACCGATGCAACTTCAATCCTAAACATTCGGTTTTTGCTAATTTAGTCATTCTAGTTAAGTTTTGATAGACATTGCTAACGTATCGGTTCAGTCATTAGCCAAATTACATTGGAATTTCGAGAAAATATATAATACTCAATTGGCAAAATTTTCGATCAAAAAAAATTTTGGCAAAAATTTCCAATAAAAAAATTTGTAAAATTAAAAATTTTAAAACTGAATTGATATCGATATAATTAATTTTAGAACTGAATTGGTAAATTACAAGATTCTCACTATATCTCTCGAGTATATTATAGCCTCCATTTTAGCATTGACTAATACAAAAAAGCATTGGCATTGGCGAATCACAACATGGTCAACGGGTGCTCTCCCCTGTTTTTAAGTACACCACCAGCAAAATATCTCGCAACTGTAAAGATCCTGAAATTGACACTCAGCTTCCAATCTAAGCAAATCTCCGAGTAGTCCACCATCTCTCCTAGGAATAGGTAGCGCGGGTCATACAAATGAATATCGATCATGCGTATCGTATATTTCATCCCATCAATATACACAGGCGGTCGGCGGTCGCATAAGTTTGACTCTAGAAGCGGCCTCCATGGTCTCGCCATTGCCGTGTAGCGCTTTGTCCTAATAAGGTTCGAGGTGGCTCTCCTGATGCAGCGATTTGTCCCCCGTGGCACTTGTTGCCTATGGTATCCAAATAACAGTCTATGTTCGATGCACGCACATGATGTCTTTCGATTATATATCTTATATTCTATAGATACACAAGATGGATATGCATCAACATAACCAATCCAATTTACATACGAACATAACATATGAGTTACAAATACAATAGGAGGTGCGAACGCTTACGTTAAAATTCATAAACTCTCATCGATCGACATTTCAGATGAACATGTCACTGATACGCTATGGATATTTCTGCTGTGGTTGCTGGAATAATTAGGATGACAAGAACACGGGACAAGATTTGACTAAAGACAAATAAAGAGAAGTCAATTGTGAGCAGCCAGAGTAGGAGGACAAAAGCATGGGAAAAATACACACTTTGGTTTCTTTCCCTGCCAACCAGGGCGGGTCACGTCAGGTGTCATAATTAAAAGAATTGATATATCGAAAAATCTCAAATTAATATATTTATAATAAATTTATTATAAATTAATTTTTTTATTATAAAAAATTTAAAATTAATACATAAATTTATTCTTCCTTGATTTTCATTGAATTTTACTATTAAAAGACATAGCAATTGATGAATATATCAGTTTGGGGTTTTACCCGCCGTTTGTCACATGTCTACTGGTTTGTGATTTTTTTTGTATCAATCCAATTTAACGGAGGGTAAATTTGTCACGAGTGTACAAGTGATTTTTGGCTGTCAAAAAATTAGTTTGAAGTAGATTTGTCACAGGTGTACCGGTTTAAGATTTTTCGTGGTTAAAAAATTAGTTTAGGATAAATTCGTTACAATTGTACCAGTTTGGGGTTTTTTCGTGATATTAATCCTAATTAAAATAATGCTACCTCACTTATACTTGTATAGTGGCAGTTACACGAATAGTCCCCGAACTTTGAGCCTAATATGTAATGTGGTCTCCAAATTTTTAATTTGTTTAATAAGGTCTCTGAACTTTTGGTATATGTTCAATTTAGTTCATCGGCTATATGAAAATAAAAATTCATAGACCACATTGCACATTGAGAGAAAGTTCAGGGACTATATTGAACAAATTAAAAGTTAAGGAACCACATTGCACACTGAACCAAAGTTCATAGATTGTTTAAGTCACCCTCTTTTTCTATATTGAGCAAATCAAAAGGATTATTAATTAAGTGCACATCGAGCCCCCACTCCAAGCCTTCTTTTAAGAAAACGGCTTCACTTGAAACCCTTAGTTGAAATTGTACGGTTTGGACATGAGAAATTCCTATTTCTTAGGAGTTAAAAGAAAGAGTTATTAACTAAGTACACATCATTGATGCTCAAAAACCCCCCTTTTCAATAAAATACCCAAGATAAATTTATTATATAGATAAGATAAGCCAATGATTACAATTATAATATATAATAAACGTAAGCAAATAAATCAATGATAAACACAAATTACAAAACCCTAATATATGTTTGTGGCTTCGATCCAAGCTCGATGTATGATGGAAAGATTGTTGAGGTTGTTTCATATCGACTGTGGAATGGTCTAGTGATCACTTTATAAGTGCGAGGAAAAACGTCACCCTTTGAGCTAACTTTTAGGATGAGAGAAATCCAAGACCATTCAACACTAGTATCAGAGCCTAGGTTACAAACAAATCTGGACATAATAGTCACACGAGAGAATTACAAGTTGTTATGACTCCTACTCAGGCCCCGATGTGTGAGGGGTAAATTGTTGTTGAGGTTGTCCTTTGATGATCGATTTATAAGTACGAGGAAAAGTCAGCCTCAACGTTTAAGCTAACTTTTGGGGTAAAAGAGTCCTATTGGTTCGACTCCTAAGTCCTAAGGTAGCGATGGTGAATGGGCCTTTTGGGCTTCACTTTGCACGCATGTGCGAAACGACGTAGTCCGGTATTTCCTCTCTGGAAAATCTCCCGTCTCTTTTCCCCCTTTCTCTTTTGCCTCTGTAGCATCTCTCTCTCTCTCTCGCTCGCATCAAGATTGCAGCAATGGAGATAGTTGCGCCAAGAAACGCTTTTGGCGCAGTACATGGCTACGGCGGCCGTGGGGGCATCGGAGTAAGCCCACTCGCCGTACCGCTCCGCCGCCGCCGCCGGAGCGGTTGCTGCCGCGGCGGCTGCTGTGACGCCGTACGCTGCAAGCTGTCCAAGTTCCAAGGTAAAATTTTCCTCACCAACCGGTCATCCTCCTCGTTCGTGTCCGTCTGTTTCAACCCTCTTATGGGAAGAGTCGTTCGGCTAATTCTCGAGAACCCGCCAGCGAGTGGCGTCGAGGGTCGATGTTTGTGGCGTTGTTGGCTCCAGTTTGTAATTCGCTCGACCTCATGGTTTTTTCGGATTCGACCATGTGTCGTGCTTTGTGGCAGTTCTTAATCTGAATCTGGGTGTTTGGAGCTTCCATGATTCATGTTATTTGCGGTGGATGTTTTCCTCTCTGTTGAACTTCTCTCTGGAATCGAAGTGAAAAGATTGCAGATACCGAGAATTCTGGAGATTTAGCTTGGCTTGACTTGAAAACTACAGATGACTGTGATCTTTAGTAGAATAGAGCCATTTTTCATTCTGGGAAATCTGAGGACTCGGTGTAAGTTAGTTTGGTAAAGGGAAATGCTACACTTTTGAAGACTGGTTTACAAAATTGTGATGTCTCGTACTGTTATTGTTCTTGAATATGGCCCATTTGTTTAAAGGGCTACTTACTATCTCACGCAACTCTCAGTAGACCAATTTTATAAACCAGTGCTGGTAAGTTTGGCATTGCTCTTTGGTAAATCCTATAAAATGTCCTGCTTTTACAGTGTGAAGAGTTTGTCATAGCTTTTTCAGTTGGCTCTGATGTGGAACTCAGTAACAACTCTCTTTAGGTCTGTCCGCATTTGTGATACTTTAGAATTTTGAAAGCTACGCTAGGATTGCTTCAGTTGCCGCCTTCTTGTAGTTATGTTTTCATATGTGGCATGAACTGTGCTTCAACTATCTTCAAAATAGTATAGGGGTTTCCATGAGGTGTACTATTGTGTTGCTGGATGAGGCGGGCCGGCCGGTTTTTTCCCCTAGGAGCCCCTAGTTCCACACCCTTCTTGGCTCTTTCTTCACCCTTGACAATAAAAAATGTTTTAAATGACTGGCATACTCTCTTCAAAAAGCGGCAAATAATAGGAAATAAGGGGCCTTCATCTGTGCAAAGTGTGTCTGTCTTCAACATCTCCCCTCTGTATTGTCTGGAAAAGATCATGTAAGAGAATGCAGAGCTAATATTAGAAGCCTTGAAGCACTGTGCACATTTCTTTGTAGCTGAAGCCTTGTATGACTAAAGTTGCAGTCAAACACTCAATAGGGGACCTCTATATCAACCGGCCCTTCAGATGTTTAATCAATCGTCTTTGTGGTGTAGTCTTGAGGAAGAAAGGATATATTACTTTTATAAACTTTTTAGGCGTGACGTTTCCCTTTGTTGGCAGATATGAACTCTATAAATATACTGGTTAGCAAGTGGTAATGAGAAGTAGGGCCAACATCCTACTTTCACGTTTCTATTTTTGTTCCCTTAGCCAGTGGCAGGTCTTCATGGAACGTAGGACATTGTTGCTCGATGCTTTGCAATTTTTTAAGCCAAAACCTTGAAAGGATCTCTTGTTTATTAAATCATAAGGGTGTCACATTTTTAACTTTTCCTCTGTCAATGATAACCACTGCTTTTCTCTTGGCAAGGTCCTAACTTATTTGCAATTTGGATTAACAGATATTCAAAATATTTAGATATTCTAATTGCTTATATTCTGTTTTTCTTGGCCATATGTTTACTCCTTTCTTTTGGAATTTATTCTGGATTTAGATTTTCAGGACTATGCAAAACCTTCCCGTCTTTTTCCAACCACAGAGATTAAGTTCTTCTCAGGACACTCAGAAGAAGAGAAAATGATGTTTGACGATGTTGGCAAGTCTCAATCCTTGTACAAGATTAAGCTACATACTAGTAGGATGTATGGTTCAGGTTTAACTGATGCCAATGCTGGAATTCTGCTCTGCTTAATCGATGAACATGGACATTCGTTATTACAGAGGCTATCTGCAACTCCAATGACTGAGTTTTCAGTGGAATGGCAAGAGAAAGTTGATCATGACATTCTCCACTTTCAAAGAGGTTCTGTCGATGAATTCACTTTTAAAGGACCCAAGCTGGGAAGACTTCAAGCTCTCTGGATTAGTCTTGAATCAGGTTTGCCTACCCTGGAATTGCTGTACATTGATGAAAGGACAATATATTCCTACATGTGTATATATATAGACATTCCATTGGTTATTATCCTTGCAGCAGTTTCAATGAGTGAGAACTATCATAGGTCTACAGTTATATATGTTGAGTAAATCTGGACAGTTTAGGTTTGAGCGGTTACTCAGCGTGTCAACTTTCCATTAGTAAACATCAACAGCTAGTCATTTGATGCACTATGTTGCTATGATTGTTGAACTTCACTAGCATGTCCTTTTAATGATTTTGCAAGGAATGTCTTCCCGTTGGTCAAGAAAGCATGTCATACTACTTAACTTTTCTAACAGCATCAGCTTTGTATCTTTTTGGGATAAGTGCATTGAAAGTCCTAAAACTTATCACGAAAGTGCAACGAAGTCCTAAAACTTTCATAATATGCAATTAAGTCCTAAAACTTGTTACGAAAGTGCAATTGAGTCCTAAAACTTTCAAAAAGTGCAAACAAGTCCTAAAACTTGTCAAATTGGTTCAATCAAGTCCTTCCATTGATTGCACTTTTTGAAAGTTTTAGGACTTGATTGCACATTCGTGATAAGTTTTAGGACTTGATTGCGCTTTTTAAAAGTTTTAGGACTTGATTGCACTTTCGTGACAAGTTTTAGGACTTAATCGCATTTTTTGAAAGTTTTAGGACTCAATTGCACTTTCATGACAAGTTTTAAGACTTCTAGTGCACTTATCCCTATCTTTTTTATGATCTTGTTGTCAATTTTAACTCTCTCTTCCTTTTTTTTTTTTGAGATCAGGCCAATGGAGATTAGGTGGTGTCACTCTCTCTGTTATTCATGCACATCAACCGTCATTGGAGGAGCACACTGCAAAAGAAATACAGTTTGGGGGTTACCAGTATGATTTTGAAGCTGAGGACATTTTAATCGGGGAGGGAAGTGATAGTTCCATGATCGAACTTAGACCTTCCCTTGTCACGGAATCGTCTGGAGATCCGTTCACCTTGTTGAGCAATAGCACGCGGGAATCGACTTCTCCTAGTCCTGAAATGTCTAATGAGGAAAGCATGCAGGAATATGCAGATCTGAAGCTTTCCTTGTTAGTCTACGATGCCATACTGGTCTCTGTCGGCACAACAGTTGCGTCTGTTTCAGCGGGTGAGAAAGCTGCTCTCGCATTCTTAACTGGTGGGCTTGGAGGATTTGTCTATCTGCTGATATTGCAAAGATCTGTAGACGAATTGCCCACTCCGGCAACAATCTCCAGGAACTCTGTTGATCAAGCAGTTCGTCGGTTGAAGGGTCCCATAACAACTCTGGCATTGGCAGCAGCTGTTGTTTTCGGAGTATTCAAGTACAGCTCAGGTCAGGCTCCTGCGGCATTAACGTCGGAAGAGCTCATTGCTGGGATGATTGGATTTATCGCGTGTAAAGTCGCAGTAGTGTTGGCCGCATTTAAGCCCACAACATTCATTTTGAGGCGGGACGACTGATCAACAGAAATTATTTCTCATCTTTTATATTGTTTTATATTTTATGTAAATCCTCAAACTCAAATGAACATTCGAATGTAAAGCTCTCTCAGAAGGATTTTCCACCACGGTTGAATTGAAACCGACTCAGTTCAGCATATTTATTATGTGGTAGGATTGCAAATTTCACTGTATACCTTACTACGATTGGAAATTTGAACTGATGTGATAAGATGAGACAGTTCACCAGGGGTTAAACTTTCGCTCGTATTATATTGCTGATTTGGGGCAAGGATTATTATTTTGGTTGACTTAAAGTACGACATTGCCACTGAACTGCATTATATCAAAGGATTCTTGCCATTGTAATGACATGTTTCCATCTTTGCCAAGTAAAATAACTTTTATGCAGCGTTTTTCCTCCTTTTACTGGCGTTATGTTTACACTTATTGACTCGGGTAAAATTAAGGGATGCTACTTTGATATAGTTCGTGCTTTTGCAGGAGTCAGACCTGCATCTGTTGCTTGAGTATGATGCCAATGTGTGCACAGGTTCAAGATGATAATACAAGGCTTTGATCGTAAAGAACCATGCAACACACTTTCAGCTGTTTCAGCATCTAGACATAAATTACAACACTTAGCAAAGTCAGTCGAGAGAGTCTATAATAATGGGGAACGACCGACCATTGTCAATCCTGGTCACAGCAAAGACCTGCATCTATCGATTGTTGTAAATTCGAAATCCGAATATCATTCCCTATGAAATCCGCATTGGCTGACAGATAATATAAGTTTCTTTCTAAGAGTCTGTTTTCTCTCAATTTAGTTGCACATTTAATTAAGCTCAGAACATTCGTACATCAAAACTAAAGCCAAAGGGACTGACAAGGGAGGCAAAGAAAATCACTCATTTGAAGAAAAGTAAACTCATCTCCCTCTACAAGCCCGATCTCCCTGCCAGTCTTCCCAGAAGACAAAATACGTCAAAAACTAAGAAAATAGAGGAGAAAAAGAAAACAATTACAAGTTGCTGTTGCACGGTTGCCCTTCTTTTCAATCCAAAGCCTTGCCAGTGACATTTTAGATGCCTCTACCCCAGCAGGCACCGTCATTCAGAAGCTCCAGCTCTTGAAAATTCAATGGCCAGCCCAAGCTCATTTGAAAGGAAGTATGCACCAGTGACAAGATATGCTTATCCGAAGCCCACTACATCAAAGGAAATAATCCGGCATTCTGCGAGCTACATCTGGCTCTCCCCTCTTTGGAGCTGGCTCAAACTGCGAAGTTAAGAAGTCCATTATATTAGTTCAAGTATTGCATGTCAAATTCTCTTTATAGCCATTGCACCTTGCTTCTGCATGCATGCACTTTAGTGCCTGCACGCACATATGGAAAGAGAGAGAGAGAGAGAGAGAGACCTGAATGAATGTGTGGCCTTTGCAATCATCGACTTCCAGGATGGATGCCATGTTACCACAGCGATAACAGTAGTTAGGTGCACTGAATATAGTAACCACTTTTTGATCCTGTCAAGATCACATGATTTATTTTTCATAAGCATCGTAATTACAAATTCAAATAAAAAAAACTGCAGCTTGAAGGGAAGCAATTACATGACCCCAGTTATATCCTTCCATAACCAACTGATGAGCTCTAGCAATTAGCTTCAAATTATTTGTATGGTGAAACTGCTCAGATATGTCCTGCAAAAGCAATCCAACACAACATCGAACTTTATGGCTCACGATTGAATACTTTGGTTGTGGAAGATGACAAGTAGGAAAAAAGAAGACATAGCAAAAATGAAATACTACAAACCTGACCGAAGGTATAACCGGCACCTCTGGGTGAGATACCCCAACCACAGCGGTCATCTGGGTCAGACCATAGGAGATCACACATAGGGCCCTCATGAGGAACTTCTTGAACACGGTCAAAATTACGTATATTGTCAAGGGTTTCAATAGATGGGGACAGCCCACCATGCAGACAAAAAATTTCCGATTCAACCTTCAAAGCAAAAACAAAAATAAAGAATAATGAACTTGATTACATGAGAACCAAATTTTGGGACAGCGAGGCTGATCAAGAAAATTCCAAATCAGCGATTACTCAACCATCTTGTCAGGACAAAAAAGGCAGAAGGCAAGTAAATCCACAATACTCGGCATGTGAACTGCTAAAGTCTACAGAAAAATTCTAGGACAAGACAAATGTATCAACTATTCAAAGTTCATTTCTCATATCAGATTAGACAAAAACGTCCCAGACAATTAACCACCAGAATCGGGTTTTTAGGTTGCGTTTGTTTCACGAATAAATTCTTGAAGGAGGCAAATGTTATACATGAAAAGTATTCATAAGGAAAATGGCTGGTTTCAATTGTTCAGTAGTATACTTGATGTGAGAAGCATAAAAACTTTTCAAACTTACACCTTACTTCCAAAAATTATTCTCTCCATTATAATTACAGTTGGTTCCTTGACAGTAAAGGAGCTCGGGAAAAGGAGCTTAGGAAAACAATTTCTTCTTTTTAGGATGGAGAAATCATTGTCCTCTATTTTAAGTATGGTTGTTTTTCTTGACCATAAACGCTTTCTGTTTATTATCCACTTTTAGCGAACCAAACACATAAAGTTTGGAAAATCATTCCGTGAATTTTTTTTTCATGAAAACAAACACACCCTAAGTATCAAATATGATGGCAAACAGCTTTATCAAAACCTAAATTTCAGTACCAAGTACTTTTGCTAGGTAGCTCTAGAACAGAATACACCGCTTTTCTGTTTATACTTATAGTTACTTTTCGTGAGGATCATTCCTCGTTATAGACACGGGGTTGCACAACAACAAAAGCTTGGAAAAATTATTAGAAGGTTCTGTATCACCTTTTCTTTTTGGTATTCTTAAACTCTAGGACACAAACATGCACTGCTTTTGGTGAGAGAGCAGGTTCGAAGTAGCAATACTTCAATCCAAAGTGACAAAAAAGAAGACTTCAATAACGGTGCCAAAGATGCAAAAGGACACTCCATTAAATTGGTGATGCGTATAATATGCAGTTCCGCCATAGTAAGTGCATCATCCTAATAATCAGGAAAACACTCGTGGCGTGACAAAAGGGCAGCATCACTGTCCCACAGGAAAAGTCTCAACAGTCTTGCTCAATTCAACTCCCCCAGCCCAGAAAAATGGATTAAAGGTTTACATGTCTCAATATTTCCATGCATTTCCAAATACGAAAAGGTGAAAGTATGACATCAGCTTAAAGACATATTCAGACTAACCAGGGCCGTCAGTGGAAAATAGTCAAAAAGATCAGTGAATATCTTCCAAACGTTAGCATTACCATACCTGAAATAGAGAAAAAGGAGTACATTCTTCAAGTATGTTAAGGAAAGATGACAACTGACTTGTTCCAAAATAAAACTCGACATATGACCACAAAAGCAATAAAGCATATACCCTCCTGAGAACCCAAAAGATAAAGTCTCCGAGTGTCTATATTAAATTCACCCATCCAAATAAAACCTGAAATCAACCGAATAAATAAGCAAAAATTTTCATACTGGGACACCAAACCTCCCACTAGATAACTGAGTAATGAGTACAAACCCTTATAATGGTACTCATTCACAACATCTTTTCATGTATGTGGTGAACACATGAAAACATTCATTAAGGAACTTCAAAAGAACTTCACACGGTCTCGTTGTTTTATGGCCTGAAATAAGACCAATTATATCACGAAAGACATTACCAATCTATCAAATGCCAAGGGCCTACTATCAAATAATATTGAATATTGGCAATCTAAAACAGTGACAAACCCATGACTGTCTTAACAAAGTGAGTTTGTAGCACAGAAGCATGGAATATGAAGAATGAAACTGTCTTACAGAAATGATCAACATAAAGACGTACAAAATGTACTGCACAAATTTCCTAAAAAACATGGAAAGAAACTCACTTTCGCAGGCATTCATCATAAAACCCATAAACTTGAGTTATCTGCAATCCAAATGAAATGGGATTAAATCAGAACCAATGACTCAACCAAAGACTGGTTGAAGAACATAAGACAAATGTATGTCACAAAGAAGGTAAACAAGGAGGCCAAAATGATGATACCTCTTTGGAAGAAAGAATCAGCACAAGATTAAATTGTGAAGCTAGAGAAGACTCGAAATGCACTAAAGCAGTGTTGCAACATTAATCCGAAACTGCTTAAATTTGATAAATGACTACCTGGCGGCTTTCATGGTTTCCTCTAAGAATTGTGATCCGCTGAGGATAACGTACTTTCAGTGCCACCAAGAGCTGAAAATATTCCTCCAATCAATACAATTATAAACAAGCGAATATACATAACCCACTAACACCACTAAGAGTATGCCGTGATTCTCCAAAGAAAATGCTCCGAAGAGAATTCAATAGTGAGACTAGTCATAAGACTCTCAATCTAAATAGGAAAGCTGATTGCATAGATAGTTTAAGAAAGAAAGTACTTACTGAAACAGTTTCAACTGAATAATATCCACGATCAACATAATCTCCCATGAACAAGTAATTAGTATCTGGGCACTATATCAATAGCAACAAACTCCAATTATGACCTTATTCGCATAAATAGATATAAAAAAGTATAAACAAGCATCCAAAGAAGCAAATGGTTTTATGCAACAAAAGAAGGTTCACTTCACAAAGAAAAGTTATGCTGGTTAATAAGTGAAAAGCACAGTGATTCAACAACAATATAAAGCATTCAAGAACAAAGGTTTGGCAATTCTCATGCAAATATCTATTCAGAGCATGAAAATGTCAAAACAAAGTCCAGTGACCATTATGCAATCCGGTATGACTGGGGAAAGAAAAAAGAAGATCGATCAAGGCACCACATAACCAATGTGAAAGCTCATCATGATAAGAAGGATGATATAGAGATCTAAACTATGCATAACACAGCACGAGTTTCCAGCATAAGTGATTTTCATTTTAATAAAATGTCAGTATTAAACTACGTGCGATAAATCTTAACGGGTCAATTACATTACGACTATTCTTTCTTAGATCAGTTGCTAAAAGCATCTTCACTAAAACAAGCATTTACATTCTTCTCTATGAAAAACAAATAAACCACAGTGGCAGTACTATTAACTGTCAACTCCGCTTCTTTTTATATGTAAAGATAAATTCACCATGAGGCACCAAGGAGGTGTCAACTCTTCACTTTATTAGAAAGGAGAACAAGATACCCTAATAAAAATAATTGTACCTGCCCTCCAATACGGAAAAGCTCGGCCAGATCATGGAATTGTCCGTGAATATCACCACATATTGTAACAGGGCTTTTTACAGGCTATATGCAAGAGTTGGAGGGAAAAGACAATTAAGATATGTTGCACCTCATAAGCATAATGAGAAATGTCAACTCAGAGTGTACATTGTGTGGGAAGTTCCACACACTGTATGTGAAGTTTTGCGATGATATCAACACACACCTGGACATTATCTTCTTCCATTAAGATCTCCTTAGCCTTCTCACATAGCACTCTAACCTGTTTCACAGTCAATAATGTCATTCTCAGTTGAAATTCAAAGGCAACCATTTGACTAATTTTTTGAGGTCATCATGATGTACACACCAGAAAGAGAGCAAGCCAGCAAAATGAGACAGTATAGGGTTTGAGTGAGTCGAGCTACTCGGAAGTCAAAGATAAAGTCCTCCCCTAGCAGTATACTTGTGAATTCACAGTCAGCGCAATCGTTTTTCAAACTCGAATTGAATTATTGTACCTAGAGTAGTATTTAAAGTTGACCCCAAGCCTTGTATTCCTTAATTGAGCAGCTTCGAAGCCTCAATATGTTGTCAACTTTTCTAAATGCTTCTTACTGATGTACACGTAGGTGGCACTTTTTATTTGTTAAAAGGCATTTGCCACAACTTAGTTATACACTTGAGAACTGCAATAGCGTTTGCAGTCTCTACTCTCTGCAATACTCAGCCCTCACCTCTTTATGGCTGCCCCTCTACTTCAGACATTTAGTCCATCAAAGAAGCGCTAAAATCACTATTGGCGAGATGTTGCTCGCTGTGATAACATTCTGTGACAACAAAGACAGGCATGGGAGACTCTTAAGAGGCTACGACAGCCAAAATTCCTCATTCTTATGATAGAACGCGACTTTGTCGCGATATCATCACTGACGGGACATTGCTCCGTCAAGATATCTTTCAACGAACAGAGGATCTCCAAACACAGATCAACACCATCGGACATTAACAAGAACTAGTCTTCACATCACACAGCAATACCCAGATTTCATCTCCACAGGAACACCCACATTAAAAAAGACCATCAGAAGTATAATCTTACCACACCGCCGCAACATCAACACATTGCCCCGGCGAATCATAAAGACAGTGTCAAAGGGCAAACCCAAGAAAACGACCTCGCTCATGCTACCCACAAACCCACTTATTCCGCATTGCAGTAAATCTAAGCGAGCAACTCCACTAAAACCCAGAAAGAAAGGAAAAAACGCAACTTCTCATCACCACGACGCGAGTCGCTTCGATTCGACCATGGACCCCGATCCATCCCCGCTCCTCGCGACGCGAACCCTACATATACCCATATGGGGAACGCGGCTCCCCGGCGCACCGCCGGGACAAAACGGGAGCGCGGGGGATCGATCGGCACCGCCTCGAGGGAACGCGTTACCTGCTGCTCGGACAAGGGCTTGCACTGCATGAGCTGGGAGATGTGGTCGTCGACGCCGCCGCCATGCGAGGTGGAAGAGAGTGAATCCAAGCTCATCTCCTCCGCCGTCCGGAAGCTCCGACCCCTCGACAACCTCGGATCCGCCTTCCTCCCCCAAACGCCTCCCGCCTCGGCGCTGAGATCCCCCACGGCAAGATCAACTTCTCTCGCTATCTCCTCCTCCTCGATTTGAAAAACTGGAAGCGGTTCGAAATGCCTTTCTACTCGATCGAAATGAAGGAGGAGGAGGACGGAGAAGGGCCATTATTTCTTTAAAGAAACATTATTTCGGAAAAAAAAAATTTATTTTTTGGGATTACATCATTATTTCGGAAAATTGAATAGGAGATTTTTATTTTAGTTTTTTTTTTCTTTAGGCAATCAAGAAAAAAAAATACATTTTTTGGCCAAAAACAAAAGCTGAAAATTTAAGGTCGCGCTTTTTCCACTCCCAATATAGCTAAAACACTCCCTATTATAATATTTTGACAATATTACCCTTCATGGATCTCACCATTTTTATGTATTCTTCATTTGCTTTTCTTCTTTCCCTTATCTCCCAGGTCCACTTTCCTTTTTTTCATTTATTTCTCTTTGTACTCTCTCTTTCTAAAACATCCATTTCATGTCAATAATCTGTGTTGAAGTTCAAATTTGCAAAATCCTCCTCCTCACCCTACTAGTCCTCTTCCATCTCCATTTTTTTCAACTCAAAGCTCATCTGTAAGTAAAAAAATCCATCTCACATCTCTACACTCCCATTCCATCCCTTTTCGCTTTGTGTCATTCATTATCTCATTTCGCATCAAACTCTTCGATCGATCGATCATGAAGACAAGAAAAAAAACCCCATTAAAGATTCAAATCAAGGGGTTGAAGCTCTGCCCAAAACCTCATCAAGCTCATCAGAAATGTCTGCTTCTTCGTCTTTGTCTTCTTGGTCATAATTGTCACATTCATTGTCGATTCGCCATCACCTACCAGCCTCCAGATATATGGCTCGAATCTTTCCCCCCATCTCACTAAGTTGTTTACGCAAACCGAAAATGCGATCGACAAGGATTTGCCCCTCCTTGCCCTCGCAATCTCTCTAACTTCTGCGCCCATCTCAATTACCGAGCTGTCGTCGCCGGTGATTAAGAGGATTGAAGAGGTGATTGTGAACTCAACTCTCAAGTTCGAACCCTCATGCGATGAACCACCGTCAATTGTTCAAATCCCTGTGTTTCGATAGGTGTTGAGTTCAATGCGGGAGAATTTAGGTTTATTGTGTTAGTGGGTATCAAACTCCAGTTAACGATTGAAAAATTGATGAGTGCGACGTGGCGTGGACGACAAGTGACACAGACTGACCACAAAAGAGAGTGTTCTTTTTTTCTTTTTTTTTTCCGATAGATACCACCAAAGCTTGAACCATGATCAAAATTAAGTAAGAATGGAGAGAAATAACGAAGAATGAGGAAAATGTGGCCCACAAGAAAAAAATAAAGAAGAAAACAAATGAGACACTACAACCAAGCAAAAAAGGAAGTTTAAAAAAGATGGGACCCATAAAGGTTAAAATTGGCAAAATATTATGATAGGGAGTGTTTTAGCTATGGTAGGAGTGAAAAAAGTACGGCTCAAAATTTATGGTTGGGAAAAATGCACCGGCATTCATCCATCCTGTAGTAAGCGTGGAAACATGTCCCGACTTCTAAATAAGACCTTAAACTGCTTCGTGTAGGGTTTCATCCGGATCTCGAGATATCCTGAACGCTAAAATATCTAGAGGGTATTCTCGAAGAAAAAGAAAAAAGAGGGACAAGGGCCCTCTGTGTTTGTCCGATCGCCTTGACTTTTAACAAGGTGCTTATATTATGAGTTGGCATGTGGTAGGGTTGGTTCACAGCGGCCTGGAGTAACAATGATCCCTGGGGTTAAGCTAACCAGACGACCCCAAGGGGAGTATCCCCCGTCACCTTAAGGTAATGGACCTAAAAATAAAGGGCAAATTCTTTGATAGTATAAATTGATATTTTCGCTTGTTTATACAATTTGTTATCATCGCTTATAACACGTCAATCCACAAGCACTTCACATCTTCTGTTCTTTTCTATAAAGACGAGAAAATGAAGTAGATTTCACCGCTCCAAGGAGGTAAATCTCGGGAAAATTATTGAAAAAGTAAATAATCTATTGCATTGGTATCAATTTAGTCCTAAATTTTTCAACTAGACTAATTTAATCCTAAACTTATTCACATCAATATTAATTCAGTCATAAATATTTCAATTAAACTAATTTAGTCCTAAAATTTTTTACATTAATACCAATTCAGTCGATCCAATTAATTTAAATCGGAAATTGCTGACGTAGTTAAATACTTTTTTCGAATTTTTTATAAACTTTTTTCCTTTCTTTTTTCTTTGCTTTTTTTCTTCTCTTTTTCTTCTTTTCTTTTTTTCTTTCCTTTCTCTTTTTTTTTCCCTTATTACCCTTTGCCAGTCGCCAGCTGGTAGAGGTCGCTCACCGCCGGCAAGGGCTGGGCGAGGGGCCCCGTCGCCATTGCTAGGGGCCTCACCTATGGTTGGGGAGGGCGTCCCAGCCTTCACCCTCGCTAATGGCCGGTGACCTCATGAGGAGGCTTTGGCTAAAGAAGATTGTGCTTTCGTAGTCATTGCCACACTTCTCACTATAATCTAGGGATTTGTTCACTAAAAGTCCTAAAATTTCTCAAATTGGTTCAATCGAGTTCTAAAGTTAACACCGTCCAATTTGACTAACGAAAAATGTTGACGTTATTTTTTTTTTATTTTTTATATCCTACGTGGCAATGATGTGGTTTTTTTAATCATTATTTTAATATTAATTTTATTTAAATTAAATTTAAAAATAAGCTAACATTTAAAAAAAAAGGGAGGAGGAGGAGGACAGTCGGGGAGGGAGTGCTTGCCCTCCCCGATGCTGCCGCCGCCGTCCCACCGTCGCCGGGAGGGGCCAGCGAGGGTGGAGGAACGGCAGGCGGGGGTCGCCAGGCCCTGGCTAGGGGCCGGCGACCCTCGCCGACGACAAGCGAGGGCCCATGGGCTCTCCCCCATATCGGGCAAGGGTCACCGGCCCTCACCCAAACCTGGCCGAGGGTTGCTAGTGGCGGCCGACCCTCGCCAGATCTGGGGGAGGGCTGCCACTAGCGGGGGTCAGCCGCCATTGGCGACCCTCGACCAGGTCTGGGCGAGGGCCGGCGACCCTCGCCTAATCTAGGGGAGGGCCGCGACCCCTCGCCTGCCGTCGGCGAGGGTCACCGGCCCCGATTTAGGCAAGGGGTTGTGGCCCTCCCCTACCATCGGTGAGGGTCACCAACCCTTGGTCGGGGCCCGACCACCTCTGCCTGCCGTTCCCCCACCCTCGCCGGCCCCTCTTGGCGATGGTGGGGTGGCGCAGGGGGGGGAGGGGGAAGGCGAGCCCTCCCTCCCCGCCTGTCCTCCTCCTCCTCCTTTTTTTTTTATAAAAATTTTATCTTTTTAAATTTTAATTTAAATAAAAGTAGTATTAAAAATCAAATTTTGGCCAAAACGACGTCGTTTTAGCCACGTCAGCATTTTCCGTTAGTAAGTTTGACGGTGTTAACTTTAGGACTCATTTGAATCAATTTGACAAGTTTTAGAACTTGATTGCACTTTTTGCAAGTTTTAGAACTCAATTGCACTTTTTTTTTGGTAAGAAACTCAATTGCACTTTAGTAATAAGTTTTAGGACTTTTAGTGAACATGTCCCTATAATCTATTTGAAACTTATGATTGTGTTGATGAAGATTTTCCTTTTCCATGCCTTGACATTAGCTGGTTGGGGGTAAAGAGGAAGGAAAGTGGGAAACCTGCTCATGGCGTTTTCGATAAGGGTATGCACTTTCTTATATTCTATGCGTCAAGTAAGGCGATGGTAATATCACTTATAATTCTGTCAATGGCATCATGTACTGGGAACATTCTTTGCAGAATGGGAAGAGGGATGACTTGCTTGCAACAGCGGATATTGCTCCAATGTATGCCGAGCGCTTGACAGAACTTGCGGCTGCATTAGGCATTGGCAGAAGAAACCGTGAACTTTTCATGGTTCTGTTAGCATCGTTTTGCTTTGATGTTTCCGAGAGAGTGGACTGACCGGAGAGAGGGAGAAACTATTGTTCTTTCATAGACAAAAAGGAATATTAGGTCCCAGCCCTGCAGAATGACGTTTTCGTGAATCACTTCAAACCGATGAACTGTGGAGGGAAAAGTTAAAGTTCTGAGTAGTTGCTTGTAGATAAAACTAATCATATTCTAGTGACTTTGTCATGTACCCTTATATGATTGATTGCTAGTGAGACTTCTTTTTGGTTGCACGGTGCTGAGGGGAGACAAATGCATCTTTTGGGATCCAAAGGAGAGAAGTATCTATGCATCAGCTTCTACTATATGTTTATCAATTTATTTGTATTTTATTTTGCTAAAAGTTCAAAGTAAATGATTTGCGTTAGACCAACAATTGCATGCTTTCTGCAAGATTTTGGACACGTTATCTCTTGCTAAGTTGAAAAGCATCATGTCAATGGGAGAATTACTCCTATATAATATACGACAGCAGCAACAATGATGAATCCATAGTTATTTTGGTGACTTTACATTATGTCTAGCCCTCTCCTTAGAAAAACAAAAACAAAAACCTGAAAATCGATCCAAACCAAGTTCAAGTCACGATTCGGTTCGGGTCATACGCTCACCCTAATGGTTCGGATTTCTAGGAGACCTGAAGCAAACCGTTGACACCCCTAACTTTATGTCCTACACTATGGCTCTCTTTTCCCACCCTACTTGACTAGATCCTCTTGTAGCGACCACTCCTCTTCTATGCCGCTGAGTGGACTGCCCTCTTAACATAGATTATTGCAATGGTGTCGATCTCACTAGAGGTTAGGCGGCGACGGCTTTCACGAGGGAGTGCGGCGGCCCCAATTCGAAGGGCATGAGGGTGGTGGTGGACCTACTAGGGGAGATCGCGTGCTTGCAGGCACACCTGTTATCGAGGTCGAGGGTTAACCTAGTAGTGTCACTAGTCTTCACAACAATCGTCATAGTAGGGTTGGCCTTCGTGGTTAGAGCTTTGGCTTTAGGCGAGGAATGAGCTTGGCTAAGTCTCCATTCAACTCCAACTACAAACATTTTGAAGATTCTTTGGAAGTTTTTTTAGCATAACAATTTTTGGGTCACTATAAAAGTAATAGCATATTGTGAGTTACAAATTCTTGAAAGAGTGGACCTCTAAATAATTTATAATTTTTTTTTGTGGCCTAGAACAAGTTATTAATCTCATGGTAGATTAAGGACGGTCACTTGATCATTTCTCTTTCCTCTTCACTACTCAAGCTTCTTGGAAGAGTATTTAAAAAAGAGCCATATCGCAATCAAAATTTAATTCAGAAGGTCACATAGGACGATTTGCGAAATAGACACTCAAGTGAACGATTTTTTGCCGATGTCAATTTAAGTGATCGAAAAAAAATTAGGGCACTCAAATAAGCGCTGCTTGAAAGTATTAGTATCCCGGATTTACCAAATTATCAATGATATGAAGACTGTGATGATCAATAAAGTGTTTGCAAGGCGTGAAGCTGACAATGAATGTCGCTTTGTGCCTAAACAAAGCAGGATGCCAAGCCGGCTGTTACATTCTGAAATTTCCTTACCTTTTGAAACTTGAATAAATATAATTTAACCTCAAATGATGTAAACATTCTTTTTTTTTTTTACTATGAAAATTCACAGAACAAAAGATATACTTCTTCTTTTTGTTGCACATTCTCATCGAATCCTTAAATAAGAGCTAATCTAAATGTTGTCGATCTCCGAACTCGACCAATTTGTAAAGTATTTTAGAAAAGCCAAAACTCAGTAAATAAAAGATCTAAGTCTCAAGTAGGAATTTTACTCATCACTCGACCCAAGAGCACAACAGCGTGATAACAATTAATTATTTACATATCAATAATAGAATATCTTAATCACTTGAGGAATACAACAATTTTACATGATTCAAGCGATAGTAATCTAATCCCAATCTAACATGTTAACCAATTCATTTTTTGTCAGCACATATCAGAACGTAGATTTACAAAATGCGCATATTCATAAAAAGCCAGCACAACCACTAACCATGTCAAATTTCCCTCAATACTTGCCCACCACTACGGTATTAAGGAGATCAATATACTCAAAACAACGAGTATTAACAAATAATTTTCAAATAAGTTTTATTTAAATTCATTTATGATGATATAATCCATCCGTTATAACATGCGTGATGGAAATAAGGAATGTGATTAGTGACAAATGGTTGGTCAAAGTGAGGTTTAAGGGCAACGAGGGTAATTCTTCAAAAGATATTTGAGATTTTTATAAATATCGAGGAATTCGGTGTCCGTTCTATATGTTGATAAATCATAAAAATATTTTGAAACCACCAAAATAATTAGCGACACCTCTAGAATGCCCGAGTAATCTTAACTAATGGGTTTTCTTGATAATTATCCTATATACTTTTCGGGGCACATCAATCCGGCCCAAGAATACTATGTCGACACGTTTTCCACCTTTAATTTCTTAATAACATCTCATCTGCTAATTTCTATTTAGTTTATGCATATTGAGTTAGTAAAATTATTTTACTAATTGATTATTCGCGAATTGACTCCGTGTCGCCTTTCTTTACCCATCAAAGATTTACTTAAATATCACGACTCTGAAAACATATTTTAAAGATATTTTCCTATCTTAACAAATATAATGAGAGAGTCATAGTTTGCTGAAATTATCGAATATTTCATTTAAATCATTTATCATCTTGATCTCATAAGACAATAGTAGGAAATGAAGAAATTTCAAAATGTTACACCGGTGGCCAGATAGGATGACATTTAGAACCCATGGTGCTTTCCAACGTAGTAGCCGAACGTCTGCGCCTATTTTTGCGAGCACTTGACGCAGCCCTAAATTCCAAAGTTCTTAAAACCTTATTTTTGAGTTTACATTATATAGAACTTAGGAAATACCTGGAGAACTTCGAGATCCGTAGTCCAAAAGAGTTGAGAGCGTGAGAAAACCCTTTTATTGTGATTGATTCTTGTGAGTTTGGGTAATACATAGGATTTGGGAAACCCTTGAATATAAGTGTTCGAGCAATTGTAATCTATTATCTCTTCCCGTGAATTATGCATGCCATCGAGCCACGTAAATCGATAGTGCTAGGAGTGAACGGTTCCGGATTCCTTATAAATTTCACCTGAAACTTAAAATCTATCCATGGGAACATGTTTCTCATTTTTTTAAATTTGGAACCTACCATACATACATTGAAACCCGGAACCTACCATGTCATAGGTTCCTGTTCGTAAAATTCTGCACGTGTCAATGAACGTGTTGAACAAGTAATACAATGATGAGAAAAATATCGTCCCACAGAGATTGATGATAATAAACCAATTAAATATTAAAAATAGACTAATTCTAAAATTTATCTAACAGATCAAAATAGAATTAAGAATAAATAAAAATTGACAATTGTTTAAAACGAAATTTTATAAACTAAAGGCAGATAATCAATTAGGTAAAATATGTTAGAGCACCCGATTTCACCATAACTACTAGATATGAATTTCGGATCATTATGCATACAAAAACAATATCAAACATGTGATAGTGGAATTTCCTAGTCTATTTACTATCATATCTCTAGGTATAGCAAACATACTCAGTTTATCACTTCAGTATATTTCTATGTGAATTTAAATAAACATAAGTGCATTAAAATCTGTGAATATTCCCGATTTACAATGAATCTTTTCGACCACCTTATCACCGAAGGCTACACAAATAACATGGTATATTTCTATCCACATTTAATTCATGATTATATATTATAATGAGCAATTGCATATTATCACTTCTCAGTCTCAAACATGCACATCAGATCATTCAAGTGATGGCCAATCACTTAAAGGCATTAAGTACAGTAATATATAACTCACATGAATGAAATTACTTGCAAAGCATAAAAAGCATGAAATTCATACCATCATGGTTATGCTACATCGTAGCTCTAACAAAAAAAATTAGAACATAATAGAAGAGGAAACGAAAATATAAATTAAACCAAACATCTTGAATCAAAGAACAATAATTCTGTCACCACTTTTGTCTTCCCTTCAAAATATTTGAAAAACTCTCAGAACACTGAAAACAAAAACAATCTAAAAAAGAAAACTCGTTGTTCCCCAAAGTTATCCTATTTATATTATAACATGCAAGACTCCTCTCACAAAGCAATTGCTTCTTTTTCGCATAAAATTAGGAAATAAATCACATAATTCCCAATGTGATATCCACCTTCTAACTCTTCTCTGGGTTGCATATTTCTTTCCTTCTTTTTGCCATATTTTCTTTATTTTCTCCGTATCTCAATATTTTGCATAAACAAGGAAAAATTAAGTACATAAAAGGAAATCCAAATATATTCTAACAAATATTGCATTGTTTATTGCCTAGAGTAGATAAAATAGCTCTAATTTTATAGAGTTATCAGTTCCAAGGTTGGTTCCAGAGTCTACTCAAGTTACACTTGTATTATTAATTGAACAGTTATAGTGAATCATCACCTTTAATGACCACCACTTACTGCTATGATTCACTGATCACAACTTATATTTAGACACACAAAGAATATAAAACATTAACAAGTCATAAAATGAAAAGCTCAGAGTAGTGGTTCCAGATTATACACTCATCATTTAACTCCATGAAATACTGCAGGATCACGCGAAGACATAAACTAAGAAAAAAACACAAAAAACTAATTTAAGGTTTCAGCATCCAAATTCCAGGTAACCTGGAACCTAACTTACCTATCAAAATAGGTTTCTCAATTTTTGGAACTTGGAACCTACCCTGCATACCTTGGAATTTCAAACCTACAAATTCCCATCAGTCAGGTTCTCAGGTTCTAACTTCTACATTTGAACCATACTCAATGCTAGGTAGTGTCGGGTTTACTTTTTTGTTATTTATTTCTAATTCGAATAGTTTCCTTATTCACGTTTCTTAGATATTTTGTTAAACCACCCCATTAAATGAGCATTGACTTATCTGCTTTGTTTTTTCATGTAGCATTTGACTTTTCCGGTACCAATCTGTCTAAACAAGGAAGACAAAATGTGCATACCATTCACCATAAATAAATTAATACCAACAAAAAAGAAGAAGAGGAAGTTAAGAACAGTTTGTGTGGAAAATAGAGGCAGGAAGAGATAAGAAGGAAAGACCTCAAAAGAAGAGGAGCAAATGAGCTTGCACATTGTCTCAGCTAATCCCTTTGAAACTCCCACATGAGCCAAAGAAGCAAGTACATTAAATATCCATTGCACATCGCAAATCGCCATCTTTGCTCGTGCATTGATGACGCCCGATTTCTAATCTCTTCTTGAGGTCGGTTGACTTAAATTACGCGAGATTGATCTGCTGTCTTCCCCTTAATTAATTGGACGTTGATTGCGACACTGTAATTTTTTTTGTAATTTTTTTTGTCATAGTAAGTTTACGAACCTTGAAATGGTCTAAGGGGGAAAGAGACGGGTCGATCTTTTTCTTTGGTTTCGACTGATAGCTACTTTCGTTACTATTGAAAAAGCGCTCTAGAAAATCGTGGTGGAAATTGTCCAAGCAATTACAAACCTATCATATTACGGATGTCAATTTAGTTTTAAATTTTCCAATTTAGTTTTAAATCTTCATGCAACATTTCAACATAGTCATTCCGACCTATTTTTGACGAAGATCGCTGACGTGACAGTGTGCCACTTAAGACGGCCGGCGATGACTAGACCACTTAAGACGGTCAGCAATTTCCGACGAAAATTGATCGAAAGGACTACATTAGAATTTCGCGCAAAGTTCAAAATTTAATTCGCAAAATTGAAAAGTTTAAGACCGAATTGGCATCCGAACAACATGCTTAGGATCGATTGGGTAATTTTTCCGAAAATCGCTAACATATACTATCTATGTGAACCTTATACTCTTCCTAAAAGTTAAGGTCATGCAACTTATGATTGAATCAAATAGCGAATGTCCAAAGGTGGTCAAACCAATTGCCAATCGAGGAAATTATGATTTGATCAATGATGAGTGACCCCTCACTCCTTTGACTCCAAATGAGAACACAAGGAACGAGATCTTTCGAAGCTTGAAGCTCGCATTTACTAAGGAAGAAGGCTTTTGGTAGCGGCAATAAACACTATGGTTGAATTCAGTGGACAAGCGCGACCCTAGGGAGAAATTGAAAGAGTGAGCCTCATCCGGTGCAAAATGTTCGATCGTTTATCACTTGACGATAATTTAAAATAAAACATTCAATTTGACTAGCAGGCTAATTGACCTCCGCTACGTTGCGCGGCCCTTATGCGTCTTCATGCCGCCTTTTTTTTTGAAGAACCATTTATTTTTCCGGATCACAGAAAATTGAATTTCAGTCAATTCATAAGAAACATATTTAGACACATATATAGATACATATGTATATGAATAAAGATATTTTTGCATCGAAAATAATGTGGGAAAATGATTAGCCATGGAAAATCCCCTGTCATTTAGGTTGTGTTCGTTTGGCGGAAAATATTTTCCAGGAAAATATTTTTCGGGTTTTTCGATGTTCGGGGGCGGAAAATAACTTCCCACGAAAAACATTTTCCTTCCTACCCACAAAACTCCTTCACTTTTGAGGAAAATGACTTTCTCTTTCTCAAAAGAGGAATTCATTTTCCAGAAGCCTTCTTTTTCTTTTTCTTCTTCTTCTTCCTATTTTCACTATTTTCTTGTTCTTTTTTTTTTTCCTTCTTCTTCTTCTTCTTCCTCAACCGGTCGCTGCCGGCCGCCACCTCGGTTGCCCGATCACCGTCGCCACCGCCGGCCAGTCATCGCCAGCCGCCGCCAGCCGCTGGCCACCACCGTTGCCGCCCACCAGTCGCCGAACACCAGAAAATATTTCCAAGACTTTTTCAGATTTCAGCCGAACATCGAAAAATTGTGTCATTTTTTAGGAAAATGACTTCCGAGAAAATATTTTCCAGAAACGTAACATTTTCCGCCTAACGAACGGAGCCTTAATGGGAACCCTTTGCAAATGGCATTGACCTACGAGACCGCAAATGTGCTACGACAAGTAGGCTCCAACAAGCTCCTCCTTTGTCTTCACTCGACGTATCGTCGCCTTCAATCTCGGCCCCTCCACAAGACGGGCCTCGCGAGCCTTCTCCATGCCTTTCTACTGCCTTCTCTCCTCCATCTCCCTCCATTGCGGATCTCTATTGCCGCCCCACTCCCCTCCATTTCCATTGTGGTTAGGGAATATCGAGATTGCGTCATCGTCGTTGAATTTGGCAAGTGACACTTGATTTGTAAATACCCCCTAATTCACTTGCTTCGTTGAGGGCCTCCATCACAAAAAAGTTCGACCCTCACGCGTATGATCAAGCATTCTCTCTCTATTGCCATGCTCTAATGTGAAACCGGCAATAATTCCTTCCAATTTTCGAAATACGAACAAGGGTCCAAATCGTCTTACACGATGAAATTAGTGGCAACAAGAACTTTCGAACGTAAAATGAGATGAGTCAAGGGTCATCTTGATAATAAATGTGTAATATGAGATGAGTCAAGGGTAATCTTGATAATAAATGTATACATCATAACAATTGTAATTCTCGTGTCGCTCACAATTTAAAGATGGCAAGAAAGGGAGTAAAACCGAAAAGCCTTCAAGGGTGCTTCAAAAATATTTTTTTTTGAAGGACCATTTATTTTTCCGGATCACAGAAAATTGAATTTCAGTCAATTCATAAGAAACATATTTAGATACATATGTACATGAATGAAGATATTTTTGTATTGAAAATAATGTGGGAAAATGATTAGCCATGGAAAATCCCCCATGTCAATTAATGGGAACCCCTTTGCGAATGGCATTGACCTACGAGGCCGCCGATGCGTTACGACAAGTAGGCCCCGACAAGCTCCTCCTTTGTCTTCACCCCGACCCTCTCACTCTCTCTCTCTCTGCGCGTCCCTGCGTGTTAACATTAGACTCTGTCGAGACAACAATAGATTATTGACTGACCAAAGCCATGCATCTCAATAAATTACACCCACCAATACTGTATTCCTCCTCCTCCTCCTTTACTTTCTTCCCTTTCTTTAATCCAAACAGAGCGACCATTTTCACTCCTAATATGCTCACAGGGACGGAGAGAGAGATAGAGAGAGCGAGAGGGGGGTGGTGGTTTCTCTTTTCTTGAGTCGACGACTTGGGTAAAAAAGAGAGAGCGCTCTGCTTTTGGGTGTGCGCGTCTGTCTTGTTTGTTGTTCGCATTTTCGCAGGGTTCAGAAGACAACAATCGCTCCCTTTTCCTCCCTTCCCTTACCCCTTCGAGGCTTCGACCCTTTTCTTTCCTTTTTCCTTTTCTTTCTCTTTGCTCCGTTTCTTTGTTTTGGGTTTCGATCAGATTCGGGCCATTGGAGCTCCGGCGCTTCTCGATCTGGGTTCTTGGTGTTGCTCGGCCGCGGGGAAACGGTTGGTGTCGGTTCGTTCTATGAGTGTGGTAATCTGAATGGAGGGAGTCGTTGAACGCCAAGCCCCGAATGCTGTAAGGCGCTCTCGCGTCCAGCCTCCACTGGTAAGAAGCCTCAATTGCTCTTCGCTCCTCCTGGGTTTCTTGCTATTTTTTAGCGTGTCTTCATGGGATTTATGTCGGGAGTTTCTTTGAGCATTTTTTGTGTTTCTGGGTGCTCGCTGGATTTTTTGTTTTCTTTCGGTCTAGTGTAGAGGAAATTGGGGAGCAAAGATGAGATTATCTGTGCTTGGGTGGTTGGAATTTGGTGATTTCGACATGATCTTGATAACTGTGCTGGTGATCGTCTTGTCTGTGCATATAACTGTGGATTTGTGAGGATACCCAGATGAGAATTGCGGTGTGGGAGAATGTGTTTGCTAATGAGCTTGCCTTTTTTTTGACTCATCTGTTTTCTTCCCTTTCTTGTGTTGTGCCCTCATTGTCTCATGTCTGGCCTCTCAGATTCCCAGCTCATTCTGTTGTTGACCTTTAGCAAGCCTCGAGTTACGGCTCCCTGCTGCTCCATTTAGTTCTCGAAATTTCTTGGGCAAAGCATCTGTCTATGGAGTTGCAATAAAAGCTTAACCTTTTAAAATCAAGGATCTAGATTTTCATCTTTTCTAAAATATTCGATTTTGCCAATTATGCCGATGAACATTCCATTTTGATGCTTGTAAACCTGATGTTGGCTGCTTTGCAGGTTGATTCTGTATCATGCTATTGCAAAGTCGATTCCAGCTTAAAAACAGTTGTCGGCGCAAGGAAGTTTGTCCCAGGCTCCAAGCTTTGCATACAGCCTGACATCAACCCTAATGCACACAGAACCAAGAACTCGCGCAGGGAGAGGACCCGAGTACAGTCCCCACTCTTACCGGGCCTTCCTGATGATCTTGCAATTATTTGTCTGATTCGAGTCCCTCGCATCGAACATAGAAAGCTCCGCCTGGTTTGCAGGAGATGGCGGCACCTTGTTTCTAGCAGTTATTTTTACTCCATGAGAAAGAGTCTTGGATTGGCAGAGGAATGGGTATATGTAATGAAACGAGATCGTGATGGAAGGATCTCATGGCATGCTTTTGACCCTACCTATCAGCTGTGGCAGCCACTTCCTCCTGTTCCAAGTGAGTATTCTGAAGCTCTTGGCTTTGGCTGTGCAGTACTGAGTGGTCACCGCCTGTACTTATTTGGAGGAAAAGATCCGCTTAGGGGATCTATGAGACGGGTTGTCTTTTACAATGCTTGGACAAACAGATGGCAAAAGGAACCGGAGATGCTCAGGAAACGCCACTTCTTCGGCTTTTGTGTTATAAACAACTGCCTTTATGTGGCTGGTGGTGAGTGTGATGGAATACAAAGGACTCTCCGTTCTGCTGAAGTGTATGACCCCAACAAACACCGGTGGAGCCCTATCACAGATATGAGCACAGCTATGGTGCCTTTTATCGGGGTTGTCTATGATGGAAAGTGGTTCTTGAAAGGACTCGGGTCTCATCAGGAAGTGATGAGTGAAGCCTATGTCCCTGAAACTAATTCATGGACCGCAGTTAGTGATGGGATGATTGCGGGTTGGCGCAACCCTAGCATCTCTTTAAATGGACAGCTCTATGCTTTAGATTGTCGTGACGGTTGCAAGCTTAGGGTTTACGATAGAGACACCGATTCGTGGAACAGATTTATAGATAGCAAGCTCCATCTAGGACACTCCCGAGCCCTGGAGGCTGCGGCTCTTGTTCCCCTGAATGGGAAGCTGTGCATCATACGCAACAACATGAGCATCAGTCTGGTCGATGTTTCAAGTCCCGATAAGCACGTGGAGACGAACCCCCAGCTCTGGGAAAATATCGCCACCAAGGGTCATTTCCGGACACTTGTCACTAATCTATGGTCAAGTATTGCTGGCCGGAGCGGTTTAAAGAGTCATATTGTGCATTGCCAGGTTCTTCAAGCCTAAGAACCAGTGTTCTTGTTCATTAAACTCTGTAGAATTTTGTTCAGATCATTATGCCTGTGTTTCCCTCAAGAATTTGAGCCGGCTGTGAGTACACCATAGTTGCAGTTTATGGAGAGAATCTGCAGCAATTGGTTGCTGGACAAAATGATGAGCCAGAGTTGAAAATGTAAAATTGGTGATTCGTAAGACTCAAATCAACAGATCGATTCACTGGAGGCACCGTATTCTGAAATGTACTCTGCCTTTCATTTGGTATAATTGTAATGACAAGGTACATTGTCATTTTTAGCAACAGACTTGATGTCATTTATTCATATTCATCTTGGGAGAGGAGGTACTTATAGATCAGGTCATGCGGCTGCAGGGCCGTGCACCTTTTGTTGTTGGATTATTTCAGTAGTATGATTTTCGTGATGTTTGTGAATATACATATATTTACATTTAGAATGTACATATTCAATTTGTCTTGGCAGTGATGAATTGCACGATGCGGATTATCTCTAGCTTTCCATTGAAGTTATTCCGTTCCTCGTACCTCCATCCTCATGAGTACACTGCGGCAGAAGCTTTCACCATATTATGCACAGGTCGCAGGTACATATTCATGGCTGGCCTCTGTCGTTTCTTCATTTTCGGAGTCTCAATTCACGGTATAATTGATCTTGCGGACATTTGATGCAACATCTTCAGCATTAGAAGTTTGACAATTAAATGAAGACGAACAATTTAGTTTCCCAATTGTATCCATTCACGATGGTGATCTCCTCCATAAGAAAGAAGAACGGGATGATAAGAATCTTCCCGTGACAATAAGAATCTTCCCGTGACAAGAGGCAGGACATAAAAGAAATTACAGCGTCCACGATTTATTATAGGATACGGTAATTCATGGAACAGATCTACACACACGAGTGGTTAGGAGGTAGTTCCACCGTGAAACAATAACAAAGTTCATCCAGTGTCAACTGAAAACTATATACAAGAGTGTCTGTATTGATATGGCGAGACACCGAAGCATCGAACTGATGGTGGATTACTCCAGTCTCGCCAGTTCTCTTTCACCTGTAATTAAAAGAAAATGCAGAAAGTAATCAGGCGTTAAAGTTCGTCCAACCCGTAATATGGCTTAAAAGAAAAGGTCGAATGACAGACATGTCCTACGACTGAACGAGAATGCAAGTCGTCCACCATGTGCTCAACCCAGATTATCCATGCAATGCACTTCAGTAAACAACAGTCAGTTTACCAAATTCCGACCCTACTTCATCCTCGAACTGGACCAGCAACTCTACTTATCAATCTATGAAGGTTTTAATGATTGCCAACAAACAAATAATAGGTAGAAGTGAAAGCCATACAATGACACCATGGGTTTCTAAGACACGATCAATGCAATCATGCATAGGCATAGGCTTGCATGTAAGTTCGTCCAAAATTCTCCAAAATAATTCAGCAATCTGTCAACAGTTTCCAATATCTAAGAAGTGCAAGAACCAGCAATGGTCAGCCAAATATAGGGAAAAGCGCCACCGGCACCAGCCTTGATCTATATTAGAAGTAGGTACTGTTTGATTTTTCCTCAGCGGTATATAATATCAAATGCTATAAGCACAAATGCAGGCAAAATTCGAAGTTCACTAAAAGCTTTGACCGGTTGCTTCACTTCGACAGGATGAGCCGACAGCATACACATACCGAAATAGAAAAACAAAGACAATCTACTTAGACCACTAGTAAGGCTATTCTATAATTCGACTCAAACTAGATCATAAACTAGTGCACCAAGGCCAAAGGTTCACATGCGACTTGTGTCAGTTACCAAGTTCTCCCTCTCAGTCAGTAGTCGAGTGCAAAAAATTTCCTCTTTGCCTATGTTCTCACGACAAATTTTGCTGCATATCTGTTCAGGGTCTAGCAGGTTTTCAAGGTAAGCAAATTTACTAGTTTTTACAGTTTCACTGAGCATGAGTGTCTTGACGAAGTATAATCAGCTGAAGAAACACCAGAAGGATGGGAAGGAAACACATTGGCTCAAATTGGTAAGCTTTGAAATTCCCAAAGGAAAGTACAGAGGCTACTGAAACTTTGGCTTTGCACAATGCGCAAGGGGAAAACGAAATCGAGCAAAGGGCAGCGGCGAATTGCAATGGGAACAGACCCGCAGATCATATCATTGCAAGTCCAACATTCACGTGCAGATATGAACCAGACGACAGACCCAATTCCGAGGGATGCGAGGAAAGAAATGAGTAATCTTGTGCACTAAAAATCAGCGAATCTTCTGAGAACAAGTGCAAACGAGCGTGCAGATTGGTCACATCTCAAAAGAAAACGAAGATTCGTCCTTCTAATCAGAAGAACTCCACCAAAGCAAAGCCAAAACCCACAGAATCCATTGCAATTTGCCAATCACGTCACACAATCCAAACGTGCAATGGCAAAGAATCACAAACGATCGACAACTAGCATCATCACTAATTCCCACTACCTCACACGGAAGCTGCCTCTGGGTTTCCATCGCAAGCGTTGCTCTTGCAAGCGGGGACAGCTTCGAACTGCGCGGCCGGCAGCTTCTCCGACAGCGCCCCGACGTAGAACTCGATCATGCCCGAGCCCGAGTCCGACTTGATCCCCGTCACCGGGAGCCAGACGAAGAGCTTCTTGGCCTGGATCCCGGACACGCCGGACACCGACCCGTAGCTCAGCCTCCCGGAGATCTTCCGGTCGTAGTAGACGAGCTGGTCGAACTGCACGTAGCAGGGGCCGCGGAGGCGGACCTCGAAGGCGCCGTCGTCGGAGAGGGAGTAGGACGCGACGTTGTCGGGCAGGATCCCCCTGGGGAACCCGTACTGAGGGAGGAGGTCGTGCACGTCGCCGCTTCCGCCGCCGCTTCCACCGCCGGCTCGGAGGGCTCCGAGGTGGGCGGAGAGGGCGGTGGAGGCGGCGAGGACGACGGCGAGGACGATGCAGAGGGGAGACGGAGGAGGGAGCTTGGAGACGGACGCCATTGACGGGTGAGCTGGGAAAGCAAGAACGGTCTGGCCGAGGAGCCGTGGAAGTTGTGGGACTTTGTGGAAACCTCAAGGAAGACGGGGGGAGGTAGAGAGGATACCGCTGACCGACCGAGGGAACGTCGCGTGGGACCGGGGGTTCCACGTCATCGGCGGGGCCGCCCACTCGCTGCGCGCCACGTGGCCGGACGGTCCCAGATCTTTTGAAAATTTTTTGGCTCTCTCTCTCTCTCTCCTCTTCGCTCCGATTACTGTGAAAACCTGTCCCGCCCTCTGCTCCGCTCTCTCTTTCCCTCCCTCCTCCTTTCCCCTTTCGCTCTGCTCTGCTCTCTCTCTCTCTCTCTCTCTTCGTCCGACCAAGAGGCAGCCGCGCTCTGCTCCGCTCTGCTCCCTCCCTCCCTCCCTCCTCCGCTCCGCCTCTCCGTCCGTCTTCACGAACCCTTCGTGCGCCTCCGCCTCCGCCGCCGCCTCCCGGAGCCCCCCGTCGGCGGCTTTGAGCTCTCTGTCTGCGTCCGACCAGCCTCGGGTTAGGGTTTTCCCCCCCTCCCCTCCGTCGCGAAGCGAGCTCTCTCTCTCTCGGTCGCTTCTTCACGACATCGTTTGTGGCTCGATCCGTGTGGTCTGGGTCCAGCGAGCTCGCCGACCCCCTTCGCTCCCGTTGCTGCGTAGTGTCTTTCTCTCCGCTCCCGACCACGCCGCCGCCGCCGCCGCCGCCGCCGCCTCCCGGAGCCCCATCGACAGTTCCGATTTGTCGTCTGCGCACGACGAGCTCGGGTTAGCGTTTTAACCCCTCCTCTTTCGCGATTATATTCCAACGAGCTCGAAAATTTGACAGACCGGGCTTTAGTAGTGTCAGATTCGGAGCCTGTTTGCACGTGCTGAGCAATGCTTTATAGAAATTTTGTGTGGGTTTGCAGGAACCTGACTACGTTCGTTTGGTAATGTTCGGCTTATGGATGTTTGTGTTTACTGGATTGAGATTTTTGGTTTGCTGGTGGTGTAGTCCCTTAGCCAGCTGATTGCTTTGCTTCGAGATGCTTGATGATTTCGCAATTTTTTTTTTTTAAATTTAAAACAACAGCGAACAGCTGTTGAGAGGCATGGGGAGAGAGCAAAAATAGAGAGATGTGTAAAACATGGCATGGGATACATATAATTAGGAATGCTTTGCTATTTTCGTGTTCTGCTAGATTTGATCTTCAGCAAGTTTAGAATGCTTTGCTTTTTCTTTCTCGTGAATATCCTTTGTAATTGTTCAGAATAAAGATGTGCACGTGCTGGAGGGCATTTGTGTGAGATGCGTGGCTGTGAGCAATTTTGATGGTGTTCTTCGAGAATGGTTACACGTCGTATCGTACTTGTTTTGTATTTAAACTTTCCAAAGCCAATTCTGAACAACCAGAACGTATTGCAGGGGATGAATCAATTTGGGTGTCAATTTCGAATACCCAATTTTTAACAACCGGTGGAAGCCACTAGAACATCCATCCATTGTGATTTTTGCTCCATTGAACCTGGGTTTTGCCAAGATTATTGCTGCTACTCTATTTTAAAGTCGTCACATCAGTTGATTCGCACGTGTAAAGTTACCGGATGGCTGAATCAGAGGTAATTCTTCACTCATACTATGGGAAACATAATTTGCTTTCTCAAGTAACGGATGAGATGTTGTTTTGCTTGTAAAAGCACCGCATTAAATACTTTTCGTTCTTTTGGTTGCAGCATGAAACTTCCCATCTTGCACGTGTAATGCGTGATACGGAAAAAGATTTTGAGTTTACAGTAGGAATGATTTTTTCAAATGAACTTGAAGCATATCATAAGTATGTGGCCTATGCAATTGGCAAAGGATTTGGAGTGAGGAAGGCTAAAATGGTTAGAAATACTAAAGGGGAAATAATCCGACGGACTTTTGTATGTAACTGCGAGGGGCATTCTGGTAGCTCATCTGATCAAGAAAAGAAATATGAAAGGTTTGAAGTTAGATGTGGCTGTCTTGCTCGTATCAAATTTAAGGTTGACAATGGTGTCTATGAAGTCATAGAGTATGTTTCCGGTCATAACCATGCATTTATACCGGAAGATCAAAAGCATTTACTAAGATGCGGAAAAATGATGTATGATACTTGCAAGGGTGTCTTTTCTTACACCGGCACTGGGGGGACTACGTCACATAAGTTCTTAGCAAATGAAGCAGGAGGAAGCAAAAACTCGGGTTTCATCCTACATGATTGTCAAAATATTTTGCAAACAGAAAGATCCAACGGTATAAGTGGGGGAGATTGTCAAAGTCTTCTGAATCATTTTAATTGCATGCAAATGGAAAACCCAATGTTTTCCTACGCTGTATGGATAGATCAAGGTGGTAGAATGAGAAATTTCTTTTGGAGAGATAGTTTGTCCAAATTTGATTATGACTGTTTCGGTGATGTGCTGGTGTTCGATACCACGTATCGTACCAACAAATATAACACGATATGTGCACCTTTTGCTGGGGTTAATCACCATGGGAAGACTACTCTGTTCGGCTGTGCATTTTTGTCGGATGAGACCGTGGATTCATTTATTTGGTTATTTGAGGCGTTTTTGAGGTCTATGGGGAATAAGGCTCCGAAAACCATGTTCACCGATCAAGATCCAGCCATGGCAAGAGCCATTAAAACTGTGTTTCCAAATACACGACACCGTTTATGCACTTGGCACATCGGTAAAAATGCCAATCAACACATTCCACATCTTTACCGCAAGCCGGGGTTTAAGGAGAAATATTTCTCGGTGCTTATGTATGGATGCAGATCGGAGGATGAATTTGAATCTACTTGGAGGAAAATGGAAGAGGAGTGGGGTACGGAGAATAACAATTGGCTTCGGAGATTATACGACCTTAGACATAAATGGAGTTCGGCTTTTGGTCGTGATAGTTTTACATGTGGTATAGGATCAAGTCAATGGAGCGAGAGCATCAATAATGTCTTTCGACATACGCCGACCAAGACATTGACCCTTGTAGAACTTGTCCACCACTATGAAGAAAAACTGAAACATATGAAAGAAATCGAAAGTCGAGATGATTTCAATTCTCGTGGGAAGCCCAAATTGTTGGTTAGGAACAATGACATCTTGACGCATGCTGCTACATTGTATACCCGTGCCATTTTTGAAAGGTTTAATGTAGAATTTTTACAAACTCTCTCCGAACATATTTCAAGTACTACATTTGATGGATTGGTTTATGTATATACTATCAAGTGTGAGGGGCATCAGCATGAACATGTTGTCAGATTTGACGCGGCAGACTTTTCAGTTTCTTGTGAATGCAAGTTATTTGAATCGAAGGGGTGGTTGTGTCGCCATGCTTTGCGAGTGTTGAATGCGCATGTATCAGTTACGGGCATTCCATCTTCCTATATTTTGAAAAGATGGACTAAGGGTGCCAAACAAGGGATTGTGAATGTTGAATCTCATCAAATGTCACCGGGTCCATCTAGATATGATCGATTTTGCACGTTAATGCAACTATCTTTTGAAGTGATGATTTTGGGAGCCGAAGATGAAAATACTATGAGAATAGTGATGAAGTACTTGGAAAAAGCGAAGGCTGATATTTTGTCATACAAAAAAAGGGTGGTTGTGACTGATGATGCTAGTGACGATGACGATGACGATGACGATGACGATGACGATGACGACGGCGACGACGATGATGACGATGATGTGGAGGAGGAGGAGGAGGAGGAGGAGGCTTCTTTGTGTGAGATTTCGGTATCGCACCCCCTTCAAAGGAAAGGAAAGGGAACAAGTTGTGGAAGGCTTAAAACCTCGAGTGAGGAAAAAAAGAAAAACTCCAAGAAAGGAACACCCCCAACACGAATAGAAAGTCGTGGTGAGTGATATATTATTTTAGTTAATATGATTAGTTAAATTTTTCGCTTGTGCTACATGATGCCAATTGACATATTTATTACTTTGCAATGTAGAGTTGGTTACCCAAGCAACACATCATGGAACCCATTTCCAGAATTATCCGAGAAATATAAATCAAATTGGAAGCGCCTTTTATCCTAGCAACATTCATGGTCCTGCAGTAAATCTAAATTTTCATAATCAGGTATGACGCTCTTAGTCCTCCATTTGTATTTACATTCTACTAATTTGATCAATTTTTTATATAGATGCGACCACCATATATCATGCCGCCAGGGATAATGAATGGATATTACCCATTTCCTACTCAGGTATTTAATATCTTGGTGTATTAACTTATCTTTCGTCCACATTGCTTCTATCGACATAAGGAGAGCTTGTTCTATCGACATGGATTTCCGTTACTATTCTTTCTTGTTAATATATGTTGGAGCAACATAATGGATCCATGGAAGCATTTAATTACATCCTACTAATGGGGTCATATATATTTTTTGTAGATGCAATCACCATACATCATGTCGCCAGGGATTATGAATGGATTTCCCCCATTCACTAGTCAGGTGCTTATTATGAAAATCATTTTAGATCTCAGTGTTGTTTCATCTTTTCGTTACAATTGTAATATTTATTGTTAATGGTTTCTCGTGGATAGATGTTGGGGTACAATAATAGATCTCATGGAACCATTTCGAGCCAGGTACAACTTGCCTTTTGTTGATGTGGGATTATTTGAGACAATACTTATCTAGGCATATTGTTTAGTAAAATGTCAATATATTTGTTTTTCCTCCGTGCAGGGGGCATCAAACTCTTTTCAGCATCCTGGGATGAACGAATTGAACAAGGGCGATTCCGGCTGAATGCATTCAGCACTGCAGCTTATGTAAATATTATGCACAGATAATATGCTCAACACTATTGCACAGCCCATTTATTTGGATTTGCACGGTATAGAAGAATGAGGTAATTGATAAGAACTTCCATGCTACTCTTTGTGGTTTCTTGGTTGAACGTGAATGCTTTAGCATTGAGTGTGCAGGAAATATATTGGCTGAGGAGTACTGGCCTGCTTGTAATGCTGGCTTTTATGCAGCATGTCAGGGATCGTGGTTTACAGCAAATTCTATAAGACTGGAGAAGGTACCATCGAGGCTATGAATTCATCTGAATGTGGAGTGGAGGTTTCCAAGGCTGATTTTTATCTGCGGTCACCACTCTCGAAGGAGGCAACCGCCGAAGAAGAAGCAGCATGGACGCAGCAAGAATGGACTGATCGGCGCCATTGGAAACACTCCGCTCATCCGAATCAACAGCCTCTCCGACGCCACTGGCTGTGAAGTAAAGTCTCGTATTTAGCTTGTCCGTTGCTTTACTCGGCCGTTCATTTGCTCTCTCCTTTCACTGAAGAACAATCGAATTTTCGAGATTTACTTTATAGCTTGAGACGATAAACATGTGTGTAATTCTGCAGCGAGTTGTAGGTGGGTTCATTGGCTGTTCAAAACTTTAATCGTCTTGTGTCGAAATGCTTTCTTATTGGCATGACAATTACAATTGATTTGTGAACTTCCAGCCGCGATTCCTAACTCATTGTAAACTCTGCTGATGCTACCTGCAAGTGCTTCAGATTCTTGGAAATTGCAAATTCTTGAATCCTGGGGGAAGAGTAACAGACGGTTGCTGTGAAAATTTTCCGGAACTAGATCAACTTCATTCTTTGCAGGGAACTCCAGGTCAAGTGCCTTTGTTCTTTAACATCTGGTTTTCAGCTGTATTATTAAACGGCAAACAGAATAGGTGCTCAATTTCGATCAGCTGCATATGAAACTTTGCATTGCATTGGCCACTACCTCCCGCTACAACGAGGGAAGAACACCGATCCGCAAGCAAAAGTATCGAGCCAGTGCCAATGTGCGAGTATAGAGAGACAAGTCATCTTTGCGTGTACTCAATTAGCACCTTCAAGACACCAAGCAAGTCCTCTTTTTTAATTACTTCATTTAGTAATTTATCGAAGCCTTGGCGAAAACGTGAGGATTGGAACGTTATCTCGAATAATGCATACGTACTAACTTAGATGATGCGATTGTGTCCGTTAGAGCCCACACGACATAATGTTTGATTTAAGTTAGCGAAGTTACAATTTCCAACCATTTACTTTCTATGGACAAGGGGTCTTAGTAAAATAACAAATAATAGACAAACAATACATGTTCAGATTCCCTGCTAATGAAATACATAACAAGCATTTTCAAAACAGTAATCGCATAGTACATTTTTCGTGAACTATGAAAAAAATTTATCGTCCATTTATTTTATAAGTGATCCAAACGATCATTTTTAGAAATTTTTGTTCCAAATCGTTTTATTCGTGAATCATGAAATTTTTTTCCATTCATTCGTTTTTGTAAACAATTCAAACTATCATTTTTAGGAATTCTTTTTTCAAATCGTTCATTTTCCGTGAAACAAACATACCCTTAATACCTTTAACAATAAGATTAAAAAAAAGTGGGATTACCATATTTTTTCGCCATTATTATTGGTCTATAAAATAGCTCTTGCTACAATTATTGATTATCTGTTTGCATATTTCATAAATGTTAATACATTCACTGTCGCTCTTTCCAGAAGCTCAACTAAAAATACAATAAAATTTACAATCAGAGATCTCGGAATTTCGACTACAATCTCGCATTACATTGAAATTTCAATTTTTGGCAACCTTTGACCAAAATGCAGTCAATTTTTCAATGAACTGTTAACACGGTGAACCCGTTATCAATTTTCTAGGGCCATATGGGCACCTCATTTCGTCCAAAAGAAACCCTAGTCGAATTCCGATCATTGCGAATCAATTGCAAACTTCGAAAATTAAGTACACCAAGCGACTGAAATCAAAATTTGGTAAGTACATTTCGCCTATGTTTCCGGCATCTAGCAATTACATAGCCAACTAAACATCGCTAATTGGCATTTCTCTAAGTTTCTAAGTACGATTAAGTGCCATCCATTTATCTAATTGAACAATTGACCAGATACAAAGACATCATCCTTGTCATTCCCAAAGGCCTTTCTAGACCTTTACCACCAGCATGTTTTTGCATTGTTCGTCTCAACACTCACGGGACGAAGGTTCTTATCATAATACCTCGTCCCCGGGTACAGAAGTCGAAATTGAGATACGGAAACACTTTACGTGTACATGACACTTTACTTGCTACATAGTCCATCCATACAGTAGTAACATATATCTGCTCAACTTCGTTGATTTTCTATCTCTATCAGCCTCTTGGTTGCAGAGCCTGAAAATGATGCCGTTCACAGCCGGTAAGCTCGAATTCGTGATCCACCATAGGCATCCCAAAAATATCTGGGGATGCCTACTCAGTGATTAGCATCTGAACATCATCAACCGGGGTGGGAAGCTGCCAAAGGAGGCACATGTAATAGTATTATCAGTATTAAAGCCGCAACTTACAATCATGGAAAATTAACAGATATCAAGAACATCAAGACTGAGAGGTTAGTATTAACTTTTACAGAGCATTTATTTTCAACCATCCTTCTGAAAAAATATATTACACGTGGAACTGGAAGACTCGCACACAATCACTAACTTAAAGAGTCGAGAGAAAGCAAGTGTTGCCCCTCAGGCAACTTATTTCCCAAAAGAAATGGAATGATACTTGCTCGAGTCAAATCTATAAGCAACAAAGGGACCATCTTTATTTAAGTCGGCTCCTCTTGCTTGGCCAGTTGAGTGAGTTTTAGCTTTATTTAAAAGGGTCATTTAGACCTAATCAGACAAAAAGAATATAATTAAGTGCAGAACACTACAGAGGACATTGGACAAATTCTTCCTCATGTTTTTACTTATTGCCTGTCCATTGACATAATCAAGTCAATAAAACAGTTGTACAAATGCTGATAAAGAAAACCAGCTGCATGAATGAGATGCTTCATTGGTCCTTACAGATACTAAAATCTGTGATGCCACTTCCAACTTATGTAAAAGCCATAAATGGAAACTGGAAATGCGATTTTCCCTATCTCCCTCAACATTGAACTCATGTTGCACCATTAACAACCCATTTGATAGATTAAGCAAATAGGTGGAAGAGTAACTTTAATTCAATTACTCAATACCATGCTCACAGCTACAAACTTACAAACATGCAGCTAAACATCAAAGGTTGATCACGGACAAGCCACAATTCTGTACCTAAGGAACAACCAATTCTATAAGAAATGTTTACGGTCCGCGGGAGTACGAGCAACTGCACAGAACTATCATCTTCCCATTACGAGTTTTTCCAAAATTCCCTCAAACCAGAATTGAAAAGATATTCATCCTTTCTCGGGCATCTTCAACAAGGAAAAGTAAACAAAAGCGAATATATCCAACAGATAATGACAAAAATAATAAAAGCTAAAGTATCTCAACATATGATGCTCTCCTGAGGAACTTAAAGAGCAGTAAACTATTGGTCCAACAAATCCGTCGAGTTTTTCACGAAAAAGAAAAGGTTTTGCATCTTTCATCACTGGCTTGGTGCCTCTGAAGATCAGTGGAGCTCAAAAAGCTGTTAGAAAGAGATTCAAAATGCAAATTGCAGTTCCCCCTTCTCGAATCCCATGGCTAGCAATCCCATAACGCTTTTTCATAAGCAAACAACTAGCAACAGCATCTACCAGTCCTCAAAAGTGACACGATTAATGTAGCTTCCAAATGCGATTATACCCATCCGAACCCAAGCAAACACCGATCACAACCCACGAAGAAACCATCAAATCAGCACAAACGACACGACAACAGATCGATCGCAACAAACTCAGCGAAATTCCAAACGACGAACAGGTGTATTTATGTTATCCACGCGCGTTAATTTCTGGCGGCCAAACCAGATTTACCTGGATTCCCCGCTTCCACGGCCCGCCGCAGGAACCGGAGGCGACCTTGTCCCGGCACGAGCGGACGGTCTTGAACTGATCCACGTCGAGCTTCTTGTTGATGATCCCGACCTGGAAGTAGATGGAGTCGGAGGGGGGGAGGTCGACCCTGATCTCGTCGACGTCGAGCCAGAACAGGAAGCGCTGCACCTGGATCCCCTCGAGGTCCGTGATGGAGCCGTAGCTGAGCTTCCCGGTGATCCGGCGGTCGTAGTAGACGAGGTAGTCGAACTGGACGTAGCAGGGCTTGTCCAGGTCGACGGCGAACTGGCCGTCGTCGGAGAGGTTGTACGACCGGACGGAGCCGGGGAGGAGGCCGCTGGGGAGCCCGAACTCGGGGAGGAGCTCGTAGACGGTGGGGGCGGAGGAGCTGGAGGTAGGGTTAGGGTTAGGGTTAGGGTTCGAGAGGGAAGGGGGAGGGAAGGAGGCGAGGAGGGAGGCGAGGGTTAGAGAGAGGAGGAGGGAGGAATCCGCCATTGGAGGACTGTTTTGGTATAGAGAGAGAGAGAGATTGGGGTGAGAGGGGGATTGGCGACTGGTGAGGTGGCGTCGGCTGGGATATTTATGCGGGGACGAAACGGTGTCGTGTTTGAGGGTATAATGATGATGAAGGGGACGAAAAGCAGGGGATTTTTCCAAATGGATCGGAGCGGGGGATTGGTGGATCCAATGATCGAAGAGGAAACAGTATACCTCAATTCTAATTAAAAAAAAAAAGAGATTTTGATTTTGAAGCGCGTAAGTCCAATCGTGCTAAAAAAACAAGATCTAGACGACCTCATCTATGAGTGCGTCTGGCTCGGTTCGGATTTGGGGATATGTCTTTGGAAAAATGGTAAAAGCCCTCGAGATTATAGTGTTTGGTGAGATGTATTTTAAAAACGCATTGGAAAGCAGATTTAAATGTCGTTTGGTAAAAATTACACTTTATAGAGGACTTTTGCTATAAAAAAAAATCTCAAATTATTTGTCGGTGGAACTCGGTCGCTAGCGGGCTAAATCGGCTTCCGACCAACTGCCGGCAAACCTTGCCTGAGGTCGCGTGACCTCAAGCGGTGTCCTCGGGGTCGCATGACCCCAGGAGACGCCAACCCAGGTGACACTGCTTGAGGTCGGACGACCTTAAGCCTCGCCTGGGGTTGCGTGACTTCAGGCGTGGCTGGGCGGCTGACAACCAGATCTAGCCTTGCTAGCTCCTTGTTTGCTGCTCGTCGTTGAGGTAGCATGAGGTAGAGACATTTTCCGGAATTATGAAAGTTGAAAGAAAAAATAAATTGTGTTTTTTCATTCAGGAAATATAATATTCCAAAATACCTCCAAACCTGTCTTAAACTGAAGGCCTATAGAAACGTAATTGCATTTTCCTAAAACTCTCAAAAAAAAATTCTAGACACTATTTGCATCTGCCTAATGAACTTTAGAACACCAAAGTACTTTGACAATGCTGAACCAATCGCACGGAATTGAGTATATGCCCGACATCGCTTGAACATATTCAAATGATGCCCGATAGCGACACTTTAATCAAAGAATTTCGTCTCCTCTCTAGTTAATCCCGATGGGGAAAGTTTTCGATTTCAATTTCACCAAAACGCCCTCTAATTTACTAGAAATCACACTTGTAAAACAACACCTAGGTACACAATAAAACAATTTCACCTTTTTTTAGTTTGGTAAGCCTCTTTTTTAATTAGAAAAAGAAGAACAATATCTGGGTACACTTTAAGAAATCACGATCAGCTTCGTTGCGCAAAAGAATAAAATGCAGGTTATTTTATAATAGAAGAGATTTGGGATCTTTTGGCACCGAAATTTCTCCTCGTTGATCTAACATTAAATATAAACTCAATCATTTTTTTGATTATGAAAAATATTTTTCTTTTTGGCTTTCAAGATAATTGACTACGTTTATTACTGTTTTTACATAACTAATTCTATCTGTAACTGCCCAAATGATGTTTTTCAATAAAAACTGTTTTTTTTTTCGAAGACAAAAAAAAATTGTTATGCAAACATAATCAAACAACATTCTAACTTTATGTCGGTGAGTTTTGTTTTCTAGCCGCTGTTACTAATCATAGGAGACTGTTATATATCATTTTTTTAATTAAAAAATACGCGATAACAATTTGACTTTACTATTATATGATTTAAACTCCATATTATCACGAGTTTATCAAATCAATTGTGTTATAAACGAGAAAAGAATGCACATCAACTTCGGACCACTATAACTACAAAGTTTTATATACGCGTCACATCGATGATTGAGTTTTATTACTAATTTGTCTTTTCAACAAAGAAATCAATATATTTATCTATGTGAAAATGACATCTTATGATCGATATCAATTAACACGTTACATTATTAATTGACTAATTAAAAAACCATACACGAGCTAAAACTCGGAGTACTTTTTCGAGGGTATAATTACGACGTGTGTTTTATACGTGTGTAATATGTCGATTTCGTACGCATCTATATTTAAATACATGTTTTACCAATAGTGATCTAATATCCTAGCTGATTCTATGTTCAAAGGGATTAGAGATTCGAAATAACTCACACCATCATTTTTCAAATGATTTATCTTTTTGTCGATTTCCTGTTAAGCTTTCCCTTTTTTCCTTCGACTGTTTTAGTAATTTGTGTCAAAACGATGGTGAACACCCTTTTTGTTTTCAATAATTAAAATTGATGAGGAGGAAAGAACAATAATTATGTAAATGGAATTATTAACAACGTATTGAGCAGATTTGGTAGCATTATAAATATATGATGTGATTTTCGATCAATTTCCTTAAAAAAGTGCCGACTTTAAGTTGGGTCCTAAATTTGGCTCGATTTTTTTTTTCGTCTCGTAAGAAATCAAAAACCTTTACTTCATACCCAAATCCGGCACTCATTAACGTTTCGTCCAATGGTACCGTCAAATATATGTGCCAAAGAAAATGATCCGTTTACATCTGTATAAAATATATATGGCCTTGTTAATGTTCCGTCAAATAATGCCATTGCAGGTCTGGCGTGCCAAGTGTAACATGTCAATTCGACATCACCCAACTTTATCGAGAAAGGTGCTTTGGATTCGTATGGATGGAAAACAGATAAGAAGGGATGGTCCGCGCCGACAGCCCCGCTTTGGACTCCATCACAGGAGAGTTCTTCCGCACGTGCAAACGGAATGTTCATTTTTGAGTCACGACCAGTACCATCGCTCATTTCGAACGAGCCCGTCCCCACTACCACACCAAATGTGCCAGTGTGGGAGCGGAGCCGGGCCAAATCCCATGTCGCGACACGGGAACCTACTGCCGAGGCACTCGAGCCTCCACGATCAAATTCCACGGCACCCGGCGAAACCGCCGCGGCGGAGGGGGGGGGCGGCGGGCCGGACATACTCGGCTCTCGGTGCGGAAGACAAGGAAAAGGTCACCTTATCTTGGGCCATGGAAGAAGCCCAAAAGGTCAAGAAAGTCCGACGACGAGGGCCCGCTCCAAAACGACGCCCTAAAACGAAAGAAGATCGGGGGACTTGATAGGGAACGAAGCGAAACCCTCTCCTCCCCTCCCCCCCCCCCCCCAATTCGCAGAGCAGAATCTCCATCCCCAAGCTCCCCGAAGCGCCAGCGACTCTTTTCTTCTGCCGAAGAAGCTTCGTTCATGCAGGGCTCGGCGTGAATCGGTACCCCTCCCTTCCCCTCGTCAGCTATGTAATTCACTTGTAGTTTCGGTTGGGATTGGTTAGGCTTCTCCGATATCTCTTGCGCGGTTACGGGGGAACACGTCCCCGAAGATTCTCGACTCTCGGCAGTGGTTGTAAGGAGATCGAATTAGTGACCCTACGTCTCGCACACGCGCACGCGCGTCCGCGGGCACAACTTTATGGATACGATGTCTTAGCGGTGCTGTGATTCTGCGCCGGTCGATAGCATTATGCACGCGGATGGACTTGTTCTGATTGACAGTATTAGGATGGACGGAGGAGGATAGAGTTGTCCCGAAACTGATCGACTGCACGACACGAAAGCTTAGCTATAGTTTTGCTTTAAGCATGACTTTTGGTATGAAGTTACCACGTTTGGTGAACCCTCCAATCCCAGCTCCTCTTTCGTACCAAAGATGTCGAGGTCGTCCCACTTTAACAGCATAAAGTGTTTGGTAGAGACCGATAACCACGCAAATGGAGGATAGAAACCGCGAAATGCGCTTTGTCTTTTAAAAATGTGCGATTCCCCTTGAAATTCGAGGAAATGTGCAAAGTGTTTCGTACGTTTTTGTGTGTAGGTTCGAGCTTCGAATACTCTTTCTTTGCCTGTATGTGTTGCTACATTTCAATGCAAGGGGAATGAGTCAACCGCCCAAATGATTTTCAATGCACAGAGACGACAAAATATGCTATCTACAAGATATAGAAAAATCCCTAACACTTGCCAGCCTAATCAACCCAGCAAAAGATTGAACATGCGAAGTACTCATTCGCGTTGCCTCGAAATGTAGCAACACGTATGAGCGAGTATTCAAAGTTGGAACCTACGGGCATATAAATGTATGAAACATGTTCTTTATTAAAGGCAAAGACCATTCCCCTTGAATTTTAAGGGGTATCGCACATTTTCAAAGAATGAGCACGTTTTGCGGTTTTCTATCCTCCATTTACATAGCATCGGTCTCTAGGTCAGACACTTTCTGTTGTTGAAGAAAGTGTCACCTTCAACAACTCCGGTGCAAAAAGGAGCTAGGAACATTTGGAGGGTTATCAAACACTGTGGCTTGGTTTGACTTTAGGACTTTGGTCTGATCGTACAAGCTATAAGCCATCGTTTGCTACTACGACAAGAGCGTGTCACAGAAGTTAGATCGACGATCTAAATCGAGAATAAGGAATTATATCAAAAGTCGGCTTAAGCAAAACATGATTTAGCTACTATTGGTAGCTTTTGTATTTAATACCGTACGAAGATGAAGTCACGCAGTCAATCAGGAGGACTCTATCCTCCTCCGTCCGTCCACATACATAATGCTATCAATTAAAACAGTGCATTTTCTGTTGATTTGTATTATCATTTCAGTGGGCTAGTCTTAGCGGGTTGAATTGTTTGTATCTTTTTATGATGCGGTACATTGTCGATGCAATATGTACGGCGAAAATGGTTTTTTGTTCCGGCAAGAGAAGAGAATGCTTGTCGGAGGTATTGATGTGGATTGGGACTTGGGAACACGATTTGATGTGGAGAATGATTCAAGAAAAAGTAGCTGTGGAAATTATTGCTTGCTTTGCTTGTTTGGACATATTTTGCGATCGGCTCGAATGAATTTCAAAATAACTTTGCTAGAGTCTTGTGTGTTTGTGATATATTGTGAATTTGCAACTCCACCTTTTATTCCTTTTTCACGGGACCTCATTGATCATGGGTAGAATAAGCGCACTTGAGTAGCTGACCCTCATGTATGACTTGATTATTATTACTTTTGCAATCACCACTTTTATATGTCAATTTGTCAATGGCCAATGGATCAAAAGTAGTAGGCATGTTTTTGTGGCACTCTTTCGCTTGATTACTACGTGTACTACCACATGAAAAATGCTTGAGCGAGACTCAGATGTTTCTTAAACAATTGCTAGCTCTAGAAAACTACTGGTCTACAACTCTTTTCAGTTTACTCTATGCACTTGCTGATCATTGATAAGCTAAAGATTCCTTCCAATCCCCTTGCTTGTCTAGATGGATTTGGTTGTGCTTTTACTTTTTCAGTTTGTAATGTGGGAGAGAGAGAAGGGGGGGATGGAGGAAATACAGCATTGGCAAGAATATCATGTTTGGGTCTGAATTTTAGAGAGGTTGACCCCTTTGTCGACAGTATGGATTTTCTGAAATCACAGATTGACCCAGGACTCTTCTGCTAATAGCACATGTTACTAAATAAACACATTAGTAATTATAACATTGATGTATGTCCAGAGTCCAACTAGGAATAATAGTATATTAATAATGATCTGATTCGATGATAGAAAAACTTATGTTCTTGCAAGTATTTCTGAATCTGATTTATTTATATATGTATACATGTGTGTGTATTCGATGATAGGAAAACTTATATTGTTGCAAGTTTTTCTGAATCTGATTTATTTATATATGTATACATGTGTGTTATATATGTATACATGCGCGTGCGTTTGTGCGCGCGTGCGCGTGCGTTTGTGCGTGCGCGTGCCTTTGTTTGGATTAAGATGTGTCAATCGTACATTATATCTACAAAAAAAATAAAATTGTACACTCTCAGATGATGAGTGCTCATTTTTGGTAGTTTCAGCACCTTCTTTGAGATGTAAAACCAGAGTTTCTCAACTTGCATTTCTTTTTAGCTTAAGAGAATGAGCCATCCATCTTCCTTGAAAGGATCCTGAATTAGAGGAATTCCGTTTCCAATGTCTTGAACTTGAAGGAATACTGGCTTTACAATTCTGTTCCTTTGACTGTATAAGTGCTTTGTCTATCTCGGTATTGGATGCAAATTTGCAAGGGGAATTAACTTGAAGTCTTTTGAGTGCTACCATCTTACGGCTTATCTCTTCAATAGGACTCCAGTTCTACCATAGGAGAGAGAATGAACATGAAGGTTGACCAGTCATCTGATGTTGAACCTGCTGGATTAAAGATGGCAGGGGCATTAGCAGCATCAACATCTAGCCCAAAGGTCTCCATGTTTGCCAAGAAATCTGGTTTTGTCATACCAAAGAACAAGTTATCAGGTTCATTGGTTCCCATCTTTCGAGGAAATAAGAAGCTGGGTGGTGGTGATACAGCTAGTGAGGAAAGTGGCAAACAGGGGCAGAGAAAAACAAAATGGGGACCTGACTTGACCCAAGATGCTGCAGTCAGGAGAGTAAGGGCTTTGGCTTGTCAGGTATTGCAGAACATATGTGTTGATGGTTGTTATAATCTTCTCAAATTATTTTATCGGAAGTACTTGCATAACTTGTGTAGGAAGTGTGTATTTAAGTCCTCATTTAACTCCAGCGCTCTGACCAAAAAAAAAAAAAAAACTCCAGTGCTCCTCATTCCCCTAAACCCCACTTCGGAAGAGATATCTTTGAAAATTTCAATTGCATTACAGAAGTAGGGTTGGAGTTACTTGTCACATTTCAGAAAGTAAAAAGAAGTTGTTTATCTCCTTCAACAAATTATTTGACATACTTGCATAGATTTTGTCAGAAGTGTCCATCCGTCCTCAATTAACTTCTACACTTCTCAGCCCCCAAAACTCCCGTCAGGGGGGAAGAAAAACCATCATGCTATTAAAGATTCTAATTCTATTACTTAAAATGGGTTGGAATCTAATCAAGGCATCTAAGTGAGTGAGAAGATGACATGTTCCTGCGGCAATTGAGTATTTCCTTTTCTAGCTGGTGATATGTTGGCATTATCCATGTGAGAAGTACACATGAAAGTTTCCTATTCCAGGTGCCACTTAGTGATATTGCTGCCTCTATGGTGGCACAATTTTGAGCAGACTCGGGTGGACCAAATTACAAAACAACTAGGGTCGGGAATTTTGGAGATTGATGAGAATCTGGAGTCATTGTCAGCAGCTGAACAGCCTGGTGAAAGATCTTCTAATCATGTCCTTGACAGAGAGGTATGTATCAACTTGCTTCTGCGGTGATTTAGGATCCCTTTGTTGGTTGCACTTAACACTTCTTTTCATTTTTATGAAGTCAACAAAATTGTTGGAGCTTGAAAAGCGGGAAGCTATAGGTATGTTTAAGAGAATCCCTTCTGGTGTATGTTATCTTCTGCTTCTATATAGATTGATCATGTTGTTGATTTGTAACAGGTGAAATCCTCAAGTTAAATGCAAGCTTCAAGGCACCACCTGATTATAAACCCTTGTTGAAAGAGGACAGAGTGCTCATTCCTGTAAGTTTGTATGGTGTGCACCTTTTTCCAGCCATTGTCGATACATTCAACCAAGCTGCTGTTATATATATAGTGTGCGAGCGCTTGAACACAAAGCCATTGGCCAGAAGGGGATGTTCCGAGGCCCTTTGCAATAATGATTACTCATTTTTCATTAAGTGCTGGTGCAATATATGCTACTTGGACTGTCCAAGCTAAAACATGAAACTGCTGCTTCAAATAGCTAGGGTTGATCGGTTCCCAGGTGGGTTGGTCCTTGGCCTGGAATGGGAACCGACCCTATGGCTCCGGGTTCCAAAATTTGGGAACCGGGAACTGGACTGATGAGGACTGGTCCGGTCCAGTGTTCGGGAACTGGGACTAAGCACAGCTGTCCACCTTTTGTTCTCTAAAAGGTTTAAAAGTAAAAAAGGCAGCATGTCATTTTCCTTATAGATTGATGTGGAACACCTTTTCAGGATGACTAAAAGTACAAAACACAAAATAGAGATCCCACATCAATCTGCAAGGAAGTCGACATGCTGCCCTTTTACTTTTTAAGATGACTAAAAGTAAAAAAAACAAAACGGAGCCCAAGTGTGAGATCCCACATCGATTAGTGGGAGTTTCCTATAGTTTATGGATTCTTATAACCCACTCAGGGCTCTTTGATAAAAAAAAAAAAAAAAGACCAAAGTTAAGGTGTTGAACAGTGCCGGTTCAAAAAAATTGGAACCGGGAACCGAACCGGTTTGGCAAGAATCACATAATTGGCCGGTTTGGTCTGGTTCCCGGGTTGGACTGGGACTGGTGTTCACCCCTACAAATAGCTGATTGGAGCAGTACAAGTCCCTAAATATTTGAGAGAAAGTATAAGAAAATGTCCCATTTTTCAAGCCAAACTCCTAGATCATGCGTTAGCTTGCTTTGACAGGTAAAGGAATATCCTGGATACAATTTCATTGGCTTGATCTTCGGGCCTGGAGGTGATAATCGAAAGAGACTAGAAAAGGTAGAAGAGAATTTGATGTTACCCTGTGTGAACATTAATGGATCTCTCAGGTTTTGTAAAATCAATGGAACTAAGTGCATGTTAATCTTTATGTAGGAAACTGGAGCTAAGATACAGGTGTATGCTGTCAAGTCTGGGACCAGGGATAAGGTGAGTTGTTTGGAATTACTATCAGTCTTATCAATAAGATTTGTACCGTAATATTTATCGTAGCGGTGGTGGACCTCATATTATTATAGAAGTTGTAGATTTAATATTAGTTTTGACAGAGCCACATTGATGATGGCCTTATTTCATTTTTCTCCAGGGTGAAATAATTTCAGCGGACGGAAGCGATTTCCAGGGTTCTTATGAAGAAATAAATGTCCATATATCTGCTGATACATTTGATAAAGTTGATGCAGCAGTGTCCGTCATTGAATTGCTAGTAACATCTGTATCTGTGAGTTTCATTTCTTTTTATATTTATTTACGATCCTTGTTGTTCAGTATGTGAAGCTTTACCTTTCCATATCATATGTGCTCTGCCATTCCTTTGTCTGTAGGGTAATCTTGCTGCTGCTTCTACAACATCTGCTTCAAGTCCGGCTGAGAGCAAGAATGTCCTCAGTTATTTAAACTCATCTTCTGTGGACGCTTTTTCAGTAACAAGTCAGAGACACCTTGAAGATTTTATGGGTTCCTCACAGACTCAGCAGGTTCAGTTTCAATATTCAAATCCATGGTCTGCCAACGCTCCCCCCAATGCTCCAGCAAATCAATTTCCTGGTTTCATTCCATCACCAAATGCTTCAGCACCAAGTCTGAATAGTCATGGCCATCAAATGCCTTCTCTCTTTGGACCTCGACCGGCTCCTCTAGCTGCATTTAACTCCTTATCTCAGAATCCATCTCTGATCCCACCAAGACAAAATCCATCCTCTCAATATATGCAAAATTCAGTAATGATGCATCCTTCTGGTATTGGCTTTCCACCAAGAAATTTTCCTTCATTTCCACAGGCTTCATCACCGGCTCCACCAGTTCATTCAGCTCCTATCCCTTTTTCTGTGAGCCAATCCCAACAAACCAGACCACCAGCAATACCCTCATTTCCTCAACTCACAGCAAATGCTACAGCAGGACCACAATCAGATCGGCTCTTACTGCCAGCTGGGGGCCCTGGCAATATGATGCAGGTGGGTCCACCCTCAGCGCCCACATCCATCAGCCTACAACCAAACATTGCTTCTTCGGCACCAATTGCAAATGCTTCAGCAGGGAGCACAAGCTTGATTGCAGGTCCAAGCTACCCATCTGGTCAATCAACTCCACATTCAATGGCTGGGAGTCGTCCTGCTGGTGTCCCTATGTTCTCTTCTATACCACCACCGATGCCAATCCAATCTGCAAACAGCACGCAAGGGGCACTTGCCCCTCGTGTGACAATGAACCCTTTTCCAGGATCTCTGCCAACCCCTTCACCAGTGCCGTCAGGATCACCTGCCCTGTCTTTTCAGTCGGCCCCAAGTACTTTCACTGGAAATATACCCAATTTTACCCCCATTAGATCACCAGCTAATGCCGCTCCAAGTCCGCATCGTCCAAATTTTGGGGATTTCACTTTCCAGCCTCAGCAGCCGCAAGCCTCACAGACCTTTTCTGGGCCAGGCGCACAAACTATTGTACCTCAACCGACTTCTTTCCGCCCGCCTATACATGATCCTCAACCTATCACGCCTGTCCTCCTAAGGCCATCAATGGGAGCGCAGATGGCTCGACCTCAAGGTGGCCCTTCCCCGATTCCCTTTCCAGGAGACCCATCGAGATTTCCCTCGTTTCCAGTGGTGGGTCCCACACCAGTACCCCAGATGGGGCCAAGGAACATGAATCCAGTGGCCCAACTACCCGACCTTGCTGGCGGTTTTCCCTCCAGGCCTGGCAATCTAATTGATGTTCAGAGGACCTTCCATGGTCAAATGAATCAACTGCCGAGACACCACTTTATTCACAGTCCATCTGCCTTTCCTGGCAGACCGGCCCTAGGCCCTGGTGGGAGGCAAATCTACGATCCGTTTTCCCCGTCCTCGGCTTCCAATGCACCTCAGCAGCATGGAGGGAATCTGGTGATCGGAAAGAGACAGGAGAATGACCCCGAGTACGAGGACTTGATGGCCTCTGTTGGGGTGAAATGAAGGAGTTTCTCTTTCGGTGAATTGCTGAGATACTGGGAGGACATCAATTGTGAAAGCAGGGAGATGCATCATTACAGTGTTGAATTGTACTCATTTTCGCTTGACAATTTAACTGCTGGACTCTTCCATTGTACTTTTGTATTCACTGGTGTTTCGAATCTCCCCCCAGTGTACTCTGATCAATGAGAGTATATTTTGAATGACTGGTTATAAGTAGGGAATGTGCCTTCAATGGAGAAAATAGAGGCTGGCAGTAGATTTGATTGGAGCTATCATGTTACTTGTAGTTTTCTCTGTCTCCCCCTTTCCCCCTCTTTTCTGAGGCAGGCATTAGGTGGACCATGTGATACTCTATACCCTTAAGGTACACCATTCATATAAGCTTCTTTTTATATATACAGGAGGGTTTTGATCCTACAGCTCCTTGATACATGGCAACTAATGTGGAGGGTCTGGTAGGGTAATTTTTTGCCTTTTCTTTTCTTTTTCCAGTATATCTCTCTTTCACAAAAATTTATTACATTAGGTTTTTTGGGTTAATCTATGAGCAAAAGTTTTGAAAATCTCAAACTATATACTAGTGAATTCGATGTAAATATTTTGCTTATTTTAATGTGCGCCTGGAATTAAAAGTTTTTCCAAGAATATTGTGACGTTATAGTGTACATTGTAAGCAAAATTTAGACAATTGATCATGTGGGACGATGTCTTATTCTTTGTTACTCTATTAAGTTTCCATTTCTCATGTGATGTAATAGAGAATTACTTATTTGAGACGGAGGGATAATGACGTAAATGGTTTTTGAATATTGGTCTAATTTGCAGTATGGTTTGTGAATTTTTAATTTGCTTAATGTGATCCCCGAATTTTATTCAAAGTGCAATATGATCCTTTAACTTTTAATTTGTTCAATGTAATCCTTAAATTTTTTTTGTACATGTTCAATTTAGTCCCTGTATTTTATGAAAATGTCCGATGCATCTTTAATGTGCCCTAGTATCTAAATACTTCTATAATAATATTTTGAAAAGTACAAAATATCTCATGCTTTAATGTAATTATTAAGGGTCAAGGGTAAAATTCATTAATGCTGACCCATTATGTATAAATTCAACATTAGTAAATTCTTCCTTGTATTGATTCATATTTTATTCACGTCATTTTTCAAACATTACATGTACATTAATACTTCAGTTCGAGGCGTTAATCAGTGATTACAACCTAGTGAAAACTTATTAGGGGGAGTAAAGCATTTCCCATTTTGTGATGTTCGAAGCCTTACTTCACTCACATATATGAAAACAACAAGGTGTCTTTGGACAAAACAATTTGTACACATGATCAAGGTTGATTTTCGAAATTTTCCCAATATAATAAAAGACAAGGATCTTTTTCGGGTTTAGGAGATTTTACCCAAAAAAAAAAGTGACACGTTCATGATTATTTTTTGAATAAAATTAAATGTGTCAGATAGGTCGTAATCTATCTCCTTAATTACTGCGATATTCGATTTAATGTCCCAATGAAACTTCAATCGCCCATTGAGCGAGGCCGCCACCGCAGCTCCACCGGGTGCTAGTGAATAACTAAAAAATTAATTGGACAATTTTTTCAGAAATTATTCAATTTTTTATATCCAAGAACTATAAGAAAAAAATAAAAAAAATTAAAGAACTATAAGAAAAATACAAAAAAAAAATTTCGTGGGTAAATAAGAGAAAATAACTGAATAAAACCCAGAAATGAGTTTAGTCTTCATCGGCAAGGCCGTGTGCTCTGCGCTTCCGCCGCTCCCTCTTTCCTCCACCGCTGCCCCTCCCCAGCGACGGACCGGCCGACGGCGGGCGCCACTGACCGGTGGCGGACAGCCGCCGCGACTCGCCGCTCCGACGGTTCCGGGCTTCGAGCTCCTCCGTGTCCGAGCCGGATCGCCCTGCCCCTCCTCCTCCTCCTCCTCCTCCTCCTCCTCCTTATTTAGGGCTTGAACCAGAGCTCGCTCGCCGCCGCGGGTTCCGTTCGAGCGAAACTCCAGCCGAATGGAAAATCCAGAAGCTGAAGAGCCGGAGAGGAGGAGGCCTCAGCCGATCGCTTCTCCTGCCGATAACCGCACCGTAAGTGTCTCTCTCCGTCATTGCTGCAAAGCTTCACGAGCGAATGAAATGGCGATGATCGGCGATTTCTTTGTCTGTATGGCGTTGTTGGTGCAAAGAAAGAGCTGTTTTGGCCTAGTTGAGCTCACTTTGATGAGGCAAGATTGTTTTTTTGTGTTTAGTTATGATAGGAATTTTTATTGAACAAATTCAGATTCCCGGTTCATTTGGCTTAGTGGGGACTTTCATCTGTCATTATCAGCATTGCTGATTGCTTATATACTAAAGGAGTTTAACAGGTGAAGTTCGAGTTCGATGGATGGTTAGGAGCGGTGAAGCTTTTGTACGTTCTTCATTGGAAAAGTATGGTAGTTTTGTAATGTGGAAAGTTGCACGCTCAATCAGCTAGCCCCTGAGATTGAGTCCTCGATGGGCAAGATTGGTGCGATCCATGACTAACCCCTCGTCATATTGAGCTTATGGAATGCAACTAGTGACCATTTTCTAGTCTTCTTAGGCTAGCTACTTGACAAGGAAGGAGATTCATATATAGCAGGATAAGAGATTTTGGCATTCAGAGGGGACGTGAAATTGAAGAGAATGAGCTTAACAGTATCGTGAAAGTAGCAGCGACTCACACACGACAGTCCGAAATGTTGAGCTTGATAAGAGCAGTACTTATGTGGTTGAGTTGCTCTGTTACGTCAATAGGCATTTAACTATGTTGCTGTGTCAATTCATATGAATTAGAAATTTATGGAAAACATGTGTTAAGCTACTTGTTAGATTCTCTGCCTTTCATGTGGATATGCTTTGTTGGAGAAGCAAACTAGCATCAATGTAGACCACACCTATTTTGAAGCCTTAGTCAGTTCTTTTCAACATGACCAGATCCTTACAATCTCTAAACCTTTCTAGACCCTCATTTTGACCCTTGCAGATGAAAATATGCAGGAATGAGTGAAAGGAAAGGGTGATGCCTTTAGGCTGCCTTGTTCGGAGATTTCTACTAATAGAAGTATATGTAGCTACTAGCTAGAGGCCAGTGTCATGGGCCTATATTTTCCCGGCCGAGGACAAGCTTATGTGGCACCTGGGGGAACACTAGGCCAACCTTCCCTTGGTAGATTGTCGCAAAATGTCGAATTGCATCATCACGACCAGTTGTAGCATTCCCCATGCAACTTGAGCATCCAAGCCTCGAACGACGTATGTAGATCAGTTCGACATGACAACTAGCTTTGACCTGCCATGGCTATCATTAGCGGAGCGGCATTAGCTTTAGAGCCAAGAATAAAATTGAACTCTTATTTGGGTACTGGACCTTTGTTTTAGTATTAATGCCCCTCCTTGTCATGGAAAGAATTAAAAATATGATAAACAAGAAGCAGATCAAGTCAATAGTCAATAAAAACTGAATTTCTTGTATGATTTACACCTATGTAACTCTATTTCTCAGTGCCTTTTACCTTTCTTTTTCGTAGATAAAAGTCTGGTTAAGGGCACCAAGGTGGTGCAGACATACATTAGAAAGCTCCTAATGAAGAAGCGGAGACCTCTTGTACAAGCCAACATAAAAACTATCTTGTACAATATGTACATTAAAGTTGTACTTTCCACAATACCAAAAGGAAGAAAACGTTCTAAAACGAGTTTTCCTACGCTAATTCAAGTGCGTTCTTTATTGTCCATGAGCTCTCTGATTCCACTCTGATAAAAAAATCCAGAATATGAAGATCTCCCTTGTAGTAGGGGTACTAGAAGTTAATCTTCGTTGTTTTCTGTTATGAATTTAGATGGCATGGATCATATCAAGCAACTTTCTTCTCTCCAAAGCCTATACGCCTTACCATACCCAATGGCTCCTCCTCAGCCATTGTGATTAGAATCCCAGTCTGTTTGATAAGATTGCAAAACCATGGATTACAGACGAGATACAATGTAGCAACCAGAGAAGGTTCTATTCTTTTAGTCATATTGTTCTTCCCCTTCTCATCTGGGCTTCTATATTGGTTATGGTTGTTCACACGCTTGATTGTCATTTTAGTGGATGACTCTGATGCTTCTTAATGCTACTAATTATGTGAGTTCTTTGTTTATTATTTTGACACCTTATGTGATGTGATGAGCAAAATTTGATCCACAGGTTGATGCATCCGTTCTCCATTATGAGAACCAAAAACTCGTGCAACAATTGGACATACAAAAGCACGAGTTGCATGATCTTGAAGCTAATATTAAAGGACTAAGGAAGAAGCAAACTTCTTATGATGACACATTAATTAAAGTGAACCAACGATGGAATCAGGTCAGCTTTAATAGTTCACGTCATTTATGTGGAGATTGTGCAAAGTCGTCATTTGTTATCCTGAGAATCTGTTCTCTTCTGTTAAATCAATGATTACTTATTTCTTTTTTACCGATATGTAGTTGGTTGATGATTTAGTCCTTTTGGGAGCACGAGCAGGAGGAGCTCAAGATGCTTTGAAGATATTGGTTGCTGTGGAGGATTCCCGTGGTATGCTTAAGCAGGTTCCTTGCTTGCATGGAACTTTGAAAATGTCATGTTTAATCAGCATTTAATAATTAATCATGTTCATATACTGCAGTGACTTAACTAAACCTCTCAACATCGCATGATGTAGATTGACTTGGGATTTTCTTAGGTTGCATACCGTCATCTCCGCCTGAGGACATTTTTTTGTGTAGACTGCTACAGACAGATTCTATCGCAAGCACTTCTGGTGATGGAATTATTGAATTTGTTGAAGAAGCTCTTGCTTTGCGTAAGTCATCGACTTTTGAGTTGATGAAACTCCTGGAAGATACTATTGGAGCTGAGAGTTCGAAAACTATGACCATATCACAAAATTTGCAGGCAAGGGTTTCTGCAGAAGGTTGGAGAAACTCTCTATATGTTATGAAATTATGAGTAAATCTCATGTGAAATTTTGTCTCACGTGTCATATCCTTTTTGAGTTTTGGACAAACCTTCAGATTTGTCTATATCCTGCTTGACAATCGGTATTACATGGTGTTGTCCTACAGTACTGTTGTTGGAGATCGATAAAATGATGAAAGAGGAGGCTAAAAGTCTGCATGAAGCCATAGATGTTCTCCACCTCAAGCATAAAGAATACGCTGAAGACATTCAAATCTACGTTAGAAGTCATTCAGAAGATGCGTCTGAGATTAAACGCCTTGAAGGTTTTTGAGATTTTTTACGGGGAAAGTGATTGTTTTCATGAATGTTATTAGTATCCCTTTCTGTCTACTGATCAATAAGAATGCACGGAAATAGATAGTTTGCATTGCCATTATTCAGCTAGTTGCAATGGCAATATGTCACTCTTGACTGTTTACAGTTTTTGTTCATGACAAGGTGAGCTGGAAGAGAGCATGGCAGTGCTTGAAGAAAGTAGAAGGAAGCTTATCAATCTAAGAATGCAAATGGATGTTGCCTCTGGAGCTCATATCCCTGCTGCAGGTTCTGTACATGGAAATTCATCACCTGAAAAGCCGGGAGATAAGATGCTCTGTTTGCGGGAATTAAAGGATTCCATTGAAGAAAAAAAGGTCTAATAAATTTTTAAAATTTTGATTTGTTCCATCTACCTACTTATATTCTCTCTCACTCGTTTATTGTTCCAAAGATTTTGGCAGCTGATCGACTTTCTGAGCTTCAAGATGCACAGGAGTACAATGCAACTTTGTCAAAACAATTGCAAGATGTTCAGGTGTGTAATTACGTATTGTGAAAATTGTTTCTGGGTGCTTGATATCTTTTTACTACTAGTGGCATATCAAAACTCCTTATATTTTCATATGACAAATTGTTCCTTGGCTTTGTGGTCTTGCAGAGTGAGTTGAAAGATGAAAAATATGTCCTTTCGTCTCGATTTTACACTTTGGTAAATGATCAGCTCCAGCATTTCAATGCTGAAGTGGAGCGCTACAAAACATTAACTGATTCATTGCAGGTAAAACTGCTTTAGTTTTAGTTTTTTCAGTTGTACTTTGTTTTATGAATTTTCTTCTTGGAGGCCTCTGAAAAGTGTAGTTTCAGGCTGACAGGTCCTTTGTCATAAGAAGAGAGAAGGAACTGAATGCTAAATTAGAGTCAACAGATGCTGCTAGAAATGCTATTGATACCGAGTCTAGGCTTGGAGATCTGGAGCTTCAACTGCAGAAGTGCATTAGTGAGAAAAATGATCTTGAGATTAAAATGGAAGAAGCTAATCAAGATTCAGGTTCATATAATTGACATCTGGTTTTGTTTTTTTGGTTTGGTGCTATGCCTGGCATCTAACTAATGAAGTCATTATCATTTTTTGAAGGGAGAAAAGACATCAAATCGGAGTTTCGTGTAATGGTGTCTGCTTTGTCTAGGGAAATGGGAATGATGGAAGTACAGTTGAACCGATGGAAAGATACAGCTCATGAAGCACTATTGCTACGTGAAAAAACCCAGTCACTAAAAGCTTCTATAACTATTAAGGTATTCTAGCACTGAGAGTAATAATCACTTCAATTTAGTTTATGATTTGTGTCATTGGTTCGTGTAATGCTGCTCTTGGATAATTTTGTGTTGGACTCATTCTTTAGACAAGTAGAAAAATTTCCATAAATGGTAACAAATGCAAAGGTGTTGCCAATTATTATGCAAGAGGGACTCCATGAAATGAAGGTGCTCACCAGAAAGATGGATGTCATTTACATTTACAAGACACAGCTCTCTCTCTCTCTCTCTCTCTCTCTCTCTCTCTTTCTCTCTCGCCTGTGAGCTCTGCCAAACTGCGCACTCCAAACTCTATTGACAAACTTCTCTCTTATTGCCAACTACAATGGTACTCTTGCATGGAATTGCAAGCTTTCATGTGATGTTGTTTGCCATATCGACCTATACATTGATTTTTGCGCTGTTGGTCCTCGTTTGACCCACTATGGATCTTAATTCATTTTTATTATTGTCCTGAGGATTAGCTTTGGATATTCTTTTCTTCATCTATATATTTATTCAACATGTTATTTCGTGATGTAGCATCATCCGAGAAGACTTTGTCCTTTTTTCCAAACAATGAAGGGATTGGCATGGGTTGCCTCACCAAAATGCCCCCTAATACAATAGAACTGCACACACGACCACCCATTGACAAGACTAGTTGGAGAGAATTGTACAAATTTCCTCAATTCTTATATCACGTGGGTGCTTATTGAAACAAAATTTTCTCTAACCTTGAGTGACTTGAATCCATGGACTGCAAATCTGAAATTTGCAGAAAACTTAGACTGGTGCATTTTTCCTTATAATATATTCACTTACGCCTAGAACAGATAATCAGGATCACATGTATGTGCGACGCAGTTTATTGTCGCATGTGCGCAAATCTCTAGCTGATGATTTATAGGTACATATTATGCATACAAATTTTTCAAAATGAGATGCATTATGCTTTCATTACTGCTGTTTTGTGTGCTTCAGAGGAAGTGTTTGTGTGTGTTGTGTGTTTGGAACCCCTGCTGAATCTTTTTTTTTGGTCGCTAACACCTGCTGGATCTGAACTAGCAGATTTCTTTGAACAAATTCTGAGCACTAAGAGGATACTGCAAAATCTTGCGTCCATCTCTTTTTGTGTTCTTGATTAAACATTTGCTGTTCTATCACGCTCCCACTTGACAGACGTTTCCTTTCTCTTCCCCCAGATTATTAACAAGGATTGCTATTTTTGTGTGAGAAAACTTATACGACATGCCACATTTTTGTTTCATAGCCTACTGTTATAATATTTAACTGCCTTTGGTTTGTCAGTCCTTTTCTCACCTCTCTCTGTACTACTGGCTCAGTTATTCCTCAAACCAATAATGTTTATTTCTCATTTTTTTATGGTCTAATTTAACTTGATTGTAACTTATGTGAGAGAGAGGTGTGGGAAGACATTTTTATCAGCTTTATCAGCTAATCCAAGTGGAGGAGATGACTGCAAATGTTTGGTGGTTGTGACGAAGCTTTTTCTATGAATCATTCAGATTCCATATAAGGAGCCATTTCTTGTGAAACAGAACTGGGGATGGGAATATCTTTGCATGTTACATATGCAAACGTGCGAGGGAGGGAGGGTCTCAGTGATCAAATTTTCGAGAGTCTAAATCTTTTGTCTCTAGAGTAGCTTTCATTGGGTCTTTGACTGCTTTATTATTTGGTGTAGTCTGATGAGCGAAAGAGGTTAGCAGACCGATGTACTAAACAGAAGGAGGAAATCAAGTCCATCAAAGAATTGGTAATCTATTTCCTCCTTTAAATATTCATAAGACATCATTATTATGATAAATATACAACATGAAGCTATTTTAGTGAGCCTGAAGTGGTTATTTGAAGCATTATGATCCATTGCAGATTGAGAAGCTACAGAAGGAAAAACTGGAACTTCAGATCTTTCTGGATTTGTATGGAAATGAGAGTTATGACAACAGGTAAGTGGATAAAGCTGACTATGGATTGATAGAGAATGGATGTTCCCTTTTCTTAGATAGAGTTGCAGCTTGCTGCATTCTGATACTTTCAAGTTGCTTTATGATATTCAAATGCTTTATTTCTTCCTTTTGGCCCGCAATGCTCTGTCAAATTTACTCGCATTTATGAACACTGGCTACTGTGATTGCCTCAACAGTTGCTAAATTTATCTAGGTAGTTCCCTGATGAGTCTCCATTTTGTCTGCACATCTAGCTCCTACTTTTAGCTTTTGCTCTGTGCTCATATTTTCTCTAGCACACTTTCTTGCTTTTGAGATTCTTTCTTGAACCTGCCATTATTGTACTTGACTTTTAAAATTGCTTTGATCAGGATAAAATCCCCAAGGAGTATCTACTCTGGCTTTCTCCATACTTTTTAGCCCTCATTAATTGGTTATATATGATATGACGAGAAGTTAATAAGGCCTTAAAAAAATTGGACCTACCATTGTTATTTTGCTGAGATATTGTACACATTCTGTGCTGTCAGGTTAAGAGATCTTCTGGTTGACTGTTGTTAGAGGACTATTTATCTCAAAAACTCAATTTTAGCGCCAATTTTTATCAATTCTCGTTATTACGCCCTCACTTGTAAGTTGGACCTTACACGAGGAGAGATGGGGATGTAAGCACTTTAGACAAACAGCCGGAGGCAGAAGCACTGTAAAAAGAAAATAGATTCAGTTATAGTAAGTGGGAGTGTTAGGATTTGGGTGTGCTCTGATGCCATGTTACAAAAGCACTTTGGTTCAACCTTAAGCTCTCGGAAACTACAATTGATTTTTGCATATTAAATAAATCTCAAGTTTTGATAGTTCTTAATTATCAATATTCCTCTATAAAGGTTCCTATCGTTGTAAACTAGTTCACAGTTGCTAGAAATGGTCTGTCTTGAAAATTTACCAAGCGCGTTTTCTTGAATACTGACTTGCCCATATCTTCATGTGAAACTGCGGTAGGTAGTTTTCATGGTACTTTTGATTTTGGTTCTTCAAATTTTTTTTCCTCTATTGTCTTGAAGGGAGATATCAGGTTTGAAATTGTGAGATTCTTCACAAACTCATTGCGTTTACTCAAAGTAAACTGGCTCTAAGGTTATAATGTGATCGTTTCTGAGATCATGTGGAAAATATACACTTTTTGTTTGAGATTGCAATTCACTTATTACTGCTGCAATGCACGGTTTTCTAAATCATGCACAAAACCATATCTGAGATGATAGTTGCAGTCTGAAGCTTTTGCAAGATTAGTCTATCTTTTGTTAAGGATCCATATGAATCTTACCTTGGGTTTTGCATTTTCTCATCTCTTTGTTGTTGTCAGTCGGTACACTAGAAAGTGAACCTACTTTATGTAATTGTGTGGAAATAAACCAATGGTTTTTTAATGGTTGATTTTTGGTTCGAGCATTAAAAGGGTCTTAAGATTTGAATGATTTCTTAAAAATGGTGGACTCGTGTTTGTCAAATGGTCTAATGAACATAGGAAGGCACCACCTTGTTTTGTGTAATTCAATCTCATTTTCTAAAAATAGCAAAACTGTAATGAGCTGATTGTTGCTTATTCCTCTTCTTTTTGTAAATGATGAGAATCTGTTATTTTGTTATGGAGTTTGGCCCTGATACTGACACTACTTGAATCTTCTTTTCTTGAAAATAAAGCAATCAAGAGCTCATGGTTGTTCATGCTTATTATTTCACTAGAAATGGACATCTGCTCTTACACCATCGAAAGGAATCCAACACGGATGCTCTATGCCTATAAAATTTCTATCTTTTGCTATGCGTACTTATGTTTCCTCCGAGTGCTGAGTGCGATTAAATGAGTCCTTTTGTGATCGTTCTCTTATTAAAGTATCTCAAGAAGTAACTTTGTTTAGAAAGATTTTTGGTTAGCATGCCTTTCTTGATGACTGCGCAAAGGAACTGGAGATTGCTTGATTTGCATGACATGGGAGTATACTAATAAGTCATCGTGCCCTGGTGGCTCATTTTTCTGTTATCGTTGCGTCATACAATTAAGACTCATAATAACGTTTTTGTGGATTCAGAGATATTGCAGATATCAGAGAATCAGAACGCAGAGCTCTATCACAAGCTGAAGTCCTTAAAAATGCTTTAGAGGAACATAGTCTAGAGCTGAGAGTTAAAGCTGCCAATGAAGCAGAAGTTGCTTGTCAACAAAGGCTTTCTGCTGCTGAAGCTGAAATAGCAGAGTTGAGGGCCAAACTGGATGCATCTGAGAGGTTAGTTCTTGTCACCCTCTCCATTGCAATGCTAGTGCTCAGTAATTGTTTTACCTTTTTCCTTTCCTTGGACTTCCCTGCATTTTTAGATGGACTCTGTTTTGTGGTAGTGGGGTAAGTGATGGGTGTAGCTTGGACATACTGTCTTCTAGTGATTTTTCACAATTGCAAAATGACTAGGCTCAAATGACGAGAAAGATAGATGGTTGATGGTCATATATTTCTTTTGTCTAGTGGGATCATGCTCTTTGAATGATCTTTTTATGAGTGTTATTTAAGTGTGTACCACTTGTCTTTGTTTTTTTTTTTTTTTGGGTAATGTACTTGTCTTTGTTTTTTGTTGCTTGTTTATCCTCGAATTGTTCTTGGACACCGAGGACGTAGAGACTCTCTTGAGTTTGTATAGAAAGTATGTTCAGACCTTTCCACAACCACTAATTCGCTTTTTTGTCAGGCTGTCCAATCTAATTCCGGACCTGCTAATTAAACACCACATTGATAGTTGAATAGTAGATCTTTATATGACAGCCCTTCCACCACTTTTTTTGTTGAATTCTAGAGGCCGATATATAGAGCAGTTTAACTTTCAAGAGCCACACTTCTAGATGCTGGAAAAAATTTAAGCGAATTATATCAGCAAAACGGATAGGTTTCTTAACTGAATAGACGTCTTTGTATTGCACAAACGTATGCAACTTGTATACAGTTTCTCATCCACCAATTATACAGAACTAGCTAGATGTCTGGTCTAGGGATGGGGGTGTTGTTTTTTGAAATGAGAAAAAACTGAAAGTTCTCTTTGTAGTCCTGTATAAATTTGACAGCTCACAAGGTCTCACCGGAGTAAATATGCATCTAATCCACTGCTTGGAGCTCTTCCATGGACATAGATAATGTTCTGTAGGCATGTGCATAGGAAATTGATGGCCTAGATTTGTTTGGAGTATACAAAGATGATTTCGACATGACAGAACCCCCTAGTCTTCAAGTATCCAGTTTTCTAGCCTTTTGCTTCTCTGCGCGTGCGTGCATGATGACATGACTCTGTGTCTTTTTCCCTGCAAATTTTGTCAATCTCTCCAGTCTTTTATCCTTCTCTCTTACTCAACCTTGCTTGTAAATTTTTTTTTTGGTGATTGACCAAAAACATTCGACTTAGGCCTGTAGTTACATCATGGCTGTCTGGGATGTGTTTTCCCTGGATGAATGGACAATGCCCTCCCCTCTCCCTCTTTACTCCCAGATCCTTTCAACTCACACCAAAAAGAGGAAGGGGGGACAAAGACTCTTCTCCCTCATTTAAGTTTTGGATTTGGAAAATATCCCTGTGCATGCATGATGGAGGTATGACTTAACTTTGTTGTCATATTATTCCTCGCAGGGATGCTTCTGAGCTTGCTGAAGCGATTAAGATAAAAGATGCAGAGGCAGAGGCATATATATCTGAGATTGAGGTGGTTTTAGTGTAATCTTTTCTCTGTTTATAGAGGATGTCTTTTCTTTTCTGGCTAAAACCTCAATGCCTCTCTTCTTGCCGTCTCCTTGCTTGCTTACTCCCACCTTTCTTTCATGAGTTCTATAATCATTTTCTAAATTATGAGACGAGATTATCTGCTCAACAGACCATAGGTCAAGCATATGAAGATATGCAGACGCAGAATCAGCATTTGTTGCAGCAAGTGACTGAAAGGGATGACTATAATATTAAGGTTTGTATTTGGACCTTCTCAACAGCTTGTCTTGGGTACTTTTCCAGTTTCATTACAGTGCTTTGAGTTTTTCAGCTTGGATTTTGCCAATCTTTAAACCTGTCTCCTGATCTGTAATGCAGCTGGTTTCAGACAGTGTGAAGACAAAGCAGGCTCAGAACTCTTTACTCTCAGAAAAACAGGCATTAGTTAAGGAACTTGAACAGGTTAACTCGTCAGTTGAATCTTTGAAGTTGAAGATTTCTCATGGTGAAGAGCAGGTGAGTTTTTCTAGACGCATTACTTCTGCCAGTATCTTTTACTGATGTTTCTAAGCATATTGCAGATGAAGGTTCTTCTGTCGGAGGCAATGAAATCTAGTCAAGAAGATAGGCACTTTGCAATTAGCCTGGAAGGTGTGAAGTCAGAATTAGGTGATGCTGAGAAGGAGTTAAAGTGGCTTAAATCTGTGTTTGCTTCGTCTGAGAAGGAATATGACCAGTTACAATGGGATCTGAGTGAGATTCAGATGAAACTAGACAATGAAAGGTGATATCTGTAAACCAGAAGAGGGCTCACTTATATGTATATGACAATGTCTAAGCTTGGTTTATGCATCATAGATTGGATTCTGATTGCATTGTGATGAAACAATGCATTTTTGCAGCGATCATGGTCAATCAATGAACATACGGTTCTACGAATAATTAGTGTGTATATAGGGTGTTGGCGATGCCTTCCTCCTATCAGCTGTGGTTACCATTTGCTGTCCTGCCGGTGCTGGTGTCCACTGGTTGTCAAAACTGAGTCCGGCCCAGGAAGTGACATATGGTGATAACCTAGCCAGTAAAATTTGTGGGAGGCTTTCTCCTAAAATGATCGTACCTCAGCCTTTATACTAAAGGGAACTTACTTTCCTCAGGAGATTAGAAAGCACTTTCACATGATCTCTTCTTTGGTTGGAATAAACACAGTGTAGGAAAATTTGTGTGCTTAAGCACTTCCTGTTCGTGGTCTGAGGCAGGTCATCTAGTAGATATTATGGATGGTTGCTGTGTCTATTAAATGACTACACATAATTGTCCCCACCTCTGAGCCAAATGTTATTGAAGCAGAGAGGAGCGGAAGAAGCTGGAGGAAGAGATTGTGGAGTGTAATAAAAAGGTTGCTGAATTGACTGCTGAGAGTGGAGAGGCTGCAGTGAAGAGGCTCCAGGATGAAATAAAGGATTGCAGGGCAATGCTTAAGTGCAGTGTGTGTCTCGACCGGCCAAAGGAGGTCAGTTGGCATATTAGCTCACTGTACTTTGGTTATCAATTAGATTGTGAACTTTGATCAATAATGTCTGGGCATGTTTCCACTTAAGTTTTGTCGATATGCTAGTAGTACTAGTAAAACTGGTTGTGCCTTTTCACTTTGACAGGTCGTAATTGTGAAATGCTTTCACCTGTTCTGCAATCAGTGCATACAAAGAAATTTAGAAATTCGCCATCGAAAATGTCCTGGATGTGGTACTGCATTTGGCCAGAATGATGTTCACTTTGTGAAGATGTGATCAAGCCATCTGATGATTGCCATTTGGTTATGGCCGTTTCCTTGGAGTTGCCGAGACAAAGTATATATGACTGCTCTTGATTTCTTTGTCAGTCTTCTAAAGCTCAACTTCAATCGGAAGCTGGGCCGTTCATCATGATGTTAACAGATTTTGAGATTTTAGGTTGATAGGCACGGAAAGTGCAAACTGAAGACAGGTTGTGGCAGGAAAAGATTTATAGCACTTGCCTGGCCCCAATTGTAAATTGTTCAAATTACCCTTGACATTTTAAATGTCAAATTGTCGCTCCGCCGCAGATTTAGAAGAATGCATCATCACCATGTCATTGTCCAACTCAATGGCAACATAAAATGATTCTCAGTTTAACGTTCCTGTTGGGAGTCCTAGTTCATTATGCTTGCTAAATTTGGATTTGACGCATGATGTTCTAGGGCCGAAATCATTCTCAAGTTAGTTCAACTCTCGATGTTGCTTCGGGTATTCCCCGCCCTCGATTTCAAGGCAAGGTACGTCGGATTGTTGCCTTTTCAGGAGGGACAAGCTGGTTCAGGTAGAGAATTCGCTCGTACAAGGATGATGTCCTTGTATGAGCTGAAAAAAAGAAGGATTGATGTTTCTTGAATATAAAGGCCTCTTTTCTTAATGAAGGGGAAAAATAAGAGAGGAAGGGGAACGACGGCCTAGTTGGAAGGAGGATCATTGTGATCAGACATGCAGGGATTGTAAGGAAAGATTATTTTGAGCCTCTAGGAGAATGATGAGATGGGCCTGGTTTATGTCTCAAGTAATGAAAAAAGTTAATCGCTAACAACTCCTAGGACCAAAATACAGACGAACTCCCAGGGCTAAAATACCTACGGTGTTTGAGCGTTAGTCCCTACAGTTTGAACGGCGGGGAAAAGTATAGAAGAAGTCATAAATCTACTGTGACAGTTTCAATTCGGTTCTAAACCTTTCAATTGGATCAATTTAGTTTTAAACCTTTTTACATTGGTATCAATTTAGTTCATTCGGCCAATTTAGGCCAGAAATTGCTGATGTGAATGCGAGTGTCCTACATGGCACGACCGATTCTAACGTGAACATTTTTTAATAATTTTTTTAGGATTTTTCTCCTTTTTTTTTTTTTTTTTCCCTTCTCCTTCCTTTAGCTTGTGGCTGGTATTCGGCCATGGCCGGCAACTGGCCACAAGTTAGGGCCGACAAGGGTTGCCCTCACCGACTTTGGCAGTGGCCGCCCTTACGACCTGGGCGAGAGTCGCCCTCACGGCCTTTTGCAAGGGCCGCTCTTGCCGGCTCTGGTGAGGGTTTTAATACTTTTCCCTGATAGTGGTCATTTTGATGAACCGATCCAATTTTTGCGAGCAGATTATAGAAGTGATAGATTGTAAATGACTATTTAAATTGGTGGGCAGTGATCAAGTTGATGATCTAATTACAGGCATATTATTATAGATATTGTACACAAGATTAATTTACGAAGTGATGATAAACTTGAAATGATGATTTGATTTGTTGGATTCAAACATCTGACACAATTTTGCCGCATCACTCTCTAAATCAGTTCAGTAGACCAATCTTAATATCTTTTAACATCCGCATCACCTCGATTGAGCACCACCCTTTCTTTGTTTTGCCATCCAATTTCAGGAACAAGTCACCTCAGATCCGGACTGAGTGCAATCAGGCCAAGCTCGCTCTTACTCTATGCAAAGTGATTGGTTCAGACCAAATGAATAAATTAAAGTAAACATTTTCCCCCCACCAGCACACACTTGTTTCTAAAGTCATGCCCTCATTAAGCCAACACAACACTAGGCGGCAAATTCAGGCATCTTTGGGGGGATCCTATCATCAACCTAATTTGTACAAACAATTAAACCACCAATTGCTTTCTATTCGTTGCTCTACCTTCCCACGTCGAAAGGTGCATAGGACTTCACCACACGAACGAAACCCTTTTGCTCATCAACAAGCCCGCTTGTTCTTTGCGATTCGACATCGTCGCTGTCCTCGTCAAGTTCATCCGCCTCAATAAGGGACCGGTAATTGACATTGCCGCTGGCATATATTGTAACCATAACCAAGTAAAGAGAGACCGCAAAGATCAATATCAAAATCAGGAATGAACTAAACTCGATATTCACAAGGGATTTAGCCCGGTGAAGGGCCTCTTCAGTTTGGCACCGGACCACCTGATGACCTTCTTCCAAGTTCATGAAACAACCTTTAGGCATAAGCTTTGGTGTCCAAAGCATGAATCCCATGACAATGAGCCAAACACCTTGGAAGAAGATGCTGGTTGACCTCACAAAGCTCACCAAGAAGCTATTTGGAAGACCAATTCCTATTAGAGTGGCGAGAAGAGAAACAAGTATCACAATTTGAAGGAGCAAGTGGTATTGGCCTTCCACACCCATGTGGTCAGCTGAGTGGAGGTGGAAAAGGACGAGCTGCTGGCCAAAAGCCATTGCAGCCAGCAATTGTGTCAGGCCATGCTTAACTTCGGGGCCGATGCGGACCCGATCGAGGAGGATTGCGAAGCCCGCGTAGACGAAGAAGGTGAGGGAGATCTCCGCGTGCTCGAAGTTGTGGAGATGGTTCGACGGGATGGTGCCGTCCGAGTCGAAGGGCTGGTGACCTCGAGGGCCGATGAAGAGCTCCATCGCCACGGACATCGAGCAGCCGGCCATGATCGAGAGGAGCTCCAAGTACCTAAATCTTGAGGTGGGAAACCATGGGGGGGACTTGTAGGAGCTTGGGTGAAGGGCATGGAGCTTGGTGTGGTTGAAGAGGTGCCATAGGCCAATGAGCAAGAAGCCAAGGCCAGGTGCAACATGACCCACCAAAGTACCCATTTGTGTCCAAGTCCCCAAAAAATGGCTATGCTTTTTCCCTCGGTTTGGCTTTCCTTGTGTCTCTAGGAGGTAAAGAGCAGGGGATGCATAACACGAGGGATGCCTAAAGTTTTTAAAGGAGGTTTCAAATGAATAGAAGGTCAATTTGGAAATGCTAATGAGGGGGCTCTAGAGGCTTCTATGAGGGGGCTTATTGGTTTTGAAATTGCTCTGTTATTTCTTGGGGAATAAGATTCAGCGAGGTTGACCGTTGACCACCCAAGGCGAAGGCATTGGATGAGATAGCATTTGGACTTTCTAGAATATTAATGAGGGTTACAATACGAGCCCTTTATCTCTCCCTGCATTAATCTTTGTATATTGACAGAATTACCTCATCGTTGTCTCTTAGTTTGTGGATGCATTGCATTTGCGTCAACACGGGTCGATCCTAGAGATTAGGCGTTCTGTTTGGACATCAAAGTTCTTCATAGGAACACAAGTTGCTAATCATTCCATTTCTACCTAATCCACTATGTTCTTTTTTTAAGGACTTTCCTATGAATTTCGTAATCAATGACGTGTAAAACCAAAGCAAGCGATGATTTGTGACCAAAGAACACACCAAATGGAATTTTCATGGAATGTGCAATGACGAAGGTTCCTTTTTTTGTTTTTATTGTTTTTCCATAAGTAACGACATACATCTTTGGTGAAGATATATGGTGTGTCTCATTCCTAAGGTATTGTGTTCATTTGAAAGAGGAAGAAAATTATTTCTCTCCTTCTCGACCGATTTCCTTCCTCCAACTCTATTTGCTAGATTGTCACTCATCCACGAGAAGAGTTCTCATGTTTCCTTACCGTGAAATATGAGGGATAATTCCTTGTGCACCCATAAGCTCTCTCTCTCTCTCTAATAAAATTTACACAAAACCCCCTAAACTTCGTGGGTAGTACATCGTTCTGCTCCAAAAGGACTGATACCTGACTAGTTCGCAATTCTTACACTAATCATTTACGAGTGTCTTTGACGCGCTCGCAGAGTTATCATGCCTTTTCATAGAAGAATGATGTAGTTGAAAGAAAGATGAGCAGGCTGATATGCTCGTTCAAGTTTTCTTATCACCCTATCCTCGGAAGGTTACGAGTTTACGTCCATCCCTGGTCATGTATATACTCGAATTATTTAGTTTACGTACAAAGTAATATCCAGTCGATATAATTTTCACTTCATCCGGCCCTCCAGATCTGGGGGAGGCCGAGCAGCCTCGCCATGGCCGCTCCTCGGCCGACCTCGCTTGCGACGACGAGGTCAAGGCTTGCCATCCGGCGAGGGAGAGCCTCCCCAGTGGCCGGCGACCTCCCCTGGCCGGTTGCCGGTGGACCGGCCAACGGAAGAAGAAAAAGGAAAAAAAAGAGAAAAATAATAAAATAATAATAAAAATTCGAAAAAAAAAAAATTTGCCACGTCAGCGTCAGCCAGAGAGCCGGCGCCGGCTGGCATCCGCGTCGGGGTCGGCCGGCGTCCACGTCAGCGCCGGCCGGCCAAAATTGACCGGATGGATTGAATTGGTACAAATACAAAAAGTTTAGGACTGAATTGACAAAAAAAAAAAGGTTTAGGATTGAATTGACACGATTACAATAGATTTATGACTATTTCAATAATTTTCCCTAAATCAATTTCGTCGACCAATGTTAGTACACATAAAGATTGCATATAGGAAATATATTATCCAAGCTTAAGTAGTTGGAATGGAAGACGGTAAAATTCTGTGTCGGATACTGCATTATTGACAACCCAGTAAAACAAGTGAATACTATTCCACCCGACCAACCCCATTTCGCTGTGGACCACAAGAGCAAAACCCTAGAGTCACTGGTGGCCTCCATGATTGCTATCTCTAGAATTCCCAGAATCATAATGGAGAAAAGCTGGCAACCATCGAAAGAGAAAGCAAAAAGGGATAAGAAAAGGGCCCCGAAAAGTAAACAAATCGATCATCATGCATATCACCGGACGTCAATAGTGCAGCACGTAGACGTTGTACTCCACGACGGCGTCGCCGGTCTTCATGTCGAGCGTGTGGGTGCTCACCTGGGCGTACCCGCGGGCGAACCGGAACAGCCCGGTGCCGGCGATCACCGGCATCTCCCGCACCTTGTGGAACACCGGGTTCCGCCCCAGCACGGTGATGCCGCTGCCGTTGTACTTCCCCGACACGAAGGCGAAGTTCATGATCATCAGCAGCGCCACCTCCTCCTGCGACGCCGAGGAGTACAGGCCCTGGGCGCGGCCGACGAGCTCGGACCCGATGTCGGGGAGGAGGGTCAGGGGGTTGTCGATCATGTTGACGACGCCGAAGGCGGTGGCGGAGGCGTTGGACGGCGGGGGCACGACGGGGACGGAGGTGGGCTTGGGGCCGCTCACGACGTCGTGCCAGTAGAAGCGGAAGTGGCTGAGCTTCTCCTTCCCGAGGTCGACGCCCATGAGGCTCCGGTCGAGGGCGGTCACGAAGCCGGAGGCGGGCGCCGGGACGGCGGAGGAGAGGAGGAGGAGGGGGAGGAGGAGGAGGGAGGGGATCGGAGCGAGAGTGGCCATGGAGTTGCTTCGCTGCAGCTAGCTAGTGGGGGTAGGCAGGGGCAGGCAGGGGCGGAGATCAGACGAGACATATGTAGTCTCCCAGGTCAACGGGCGGAAAGTTGACGGCCACCTACTACCCATGGATGGAATTATGAGAATAGCGCGTGAAGCGAAGTCTCGCTTGGTGAATGAACGAGGGTCCGACCGCTACGATGTTGTTTGATTTACGTGACTTGGTGACTCGGGATCGAGTTGTTTTATCAAACACATAAGGGACATGCTTAAGTAACCGTCACCGTAATTATTGCAAGTAACCATGGCGTGGAGGCCACAAGATGCAATTGATAGGAAAGGCAATTGGTGTTGTGCTTAGCACTGTGAAAAAAAATTTCCTTCCCTCCATTACAACCGGTGTTACAGTACAACCGTGGGCCCACACATCACCGTTACTTCCAATAAGAAGGGTGCCTGTTAACCTAGAATGATCCGGCAACATGATTCATTAACAATTCTGAGGTGAAGATTGGAACCAGACCGAAATAGCCTGTCTGAGCGGTTCCTGATTTCTAAAATTTGGAATCGGTAATTATTGATCCAGTTCCTAATTTCAAGTGTGCGTCGAACCACCTGGATCGGACCGATATTTTTATAATTCTTATTATTCCAAAACCCTAATTACTCATTTTTTTCTCGTTCAGTCTTAAACTTAGTTATGCTCACGCCTCTCACATCTCTCAATCTTAGTTAGACAACGCTCATGCCTCCCTCGCGGCTCGACGCCCCTCGCTCACTCCTCCCTTACTCTCATGCCTCTCTCGTGTCTCGACGCCTCTCACTTCTCTCGGTCTCAGTCAAGCTCACGCCTCTCACTTCCTTCTCGCTCGCGGCTCGACGTCTCCCTTTGTCCCTCTCGCTCAACGCCTCCTTCTCGCCTCCCTCTTAGGTGATGTGAAGCTGTGTCTAGTGTGATTTATGTGAAACTCGAAAACAATAGAAGGCATTTTGCAATTTCGAGTATGTTATATTTGTAATCAATAATCAGTTGATTAATGATGGTTTGTGCAGTTTGCATTAGCCTTAGGTGTCCGTGCATGACGTTCGGCTAGATTTCGGAGATTGTGCACAGAGGATTTTCTTGTAAGTAACTCAAAATTGCGGCTTAAACACAATAGAGAGATAATGAGCACCGTGGAGAGACTAACTCTACAACAAGCGCTTGACGACGGAATTGAAATCCCAAGTTATGCGCGAAAATCCAAGGTTTACAGAGAAGTTAATATCACCATCGGTTCCTACACCTATCCGGAAACCAAACTGGATCAGTTGGTTTGATTCCAGGGCCAAGTAGGCCGATTCCAATTCCACAAATTGAGAACCCACCCTTTTGATCCGGTTCCCAATTTCAGGGTAGGAACCGGTCCACTTTGGAACCGATTACTCCTATGTTTCTCAATAAGGAGATGTTAAAACAATCGAATCATTCTCGAACATAATAATGACTATGGTTAAATTGCGTACGGAACACAAATTAGCTCGAAATTTTCATCATCACACACACCTTCGTCCCTAATACTAATTCCGATATCAATTCTTCGGGGAAACTCACTCCAATTTTGATTCATGGAATTTCTCAATTGAGCTTTATTTTCCACTATTTCCAGCCATAACATCTCACAATATCTTTGGAAGACTCCAATGATAGTGGCTTAATTTTTTCCAACATCTCTTTCAAGCAGCTTCATTGGGTAATGAATACTATTCTAAAGTGGTTAAACAATTTCTAGAAAATTTCCTCATGTTGTTTGCCAACACATTAGGTGGGCAGGCTTGATAGTATGCGCAGACAACAGTCAAAATGGTCCATCTAGAAAGTTCAGCACCAGCTCATATTAAACTAGCCACCTTCCTCGTGAGACAAGCCCTCAATATTGAATTGCAAAAAACCTGTTTGTCATAAGATGTAATCATGCAGTAGCCCCCCCCCCCGCCTACCCACCTAATTATCATTCACTTCCACTATTTTTTGATCGGTGATAGAGATAGTGGAGATCGAGCCCGTACGGACCTTTTTTTAACTCTTGCTTAAACTTACAGGGTTGCCACGGATTGAATCATCTGAACTGTTGAATCTGGCGCATCATACTTATGATGGCCCCCACATTAGACGATTTATGTTGCTCGATTTGTGAAAGTTTAGGTGAGACTTTGCTCATGTCGATAATTACTCGATATAACTCGGATTATGATTAGAAATACGCTCTTTTCACGATTGAAGAGATTGCTTGGATAGCAATTTGGATTGAAGAACTTGCCCCAATTCGTTTTGCTTGGGGGTTTCTAAGCAATCTATAGTATAGGGGTTGGTGGGAGTGGGGTGTGGGTCTTTAATAGACGTGGAGTAATCTTGGTCCGTCGATCAAGGATCAATCTCCTTGATCCGACGGTTATTAGCTTGACAACAACTTCATCAAGGCGACTATGATCTCATGCTATACGTCGTTGCATGCTTAGTCCTACGAGAAACATGATTTGATTGCAAGCACTCATTTTGCAGAAACTCTTCATTTTTTTGATATATTTTGAAAAAAAATTTGATTTTCTGCGATTGATTAGGTGGACGGTCTGTGTTTCCGGACGGGACGAATGGGGAGCCACTAGCCCATACCTGGAGCACGCAGATGTTAAGGCACGCCGACAGGCGCGTGCTAATTTCCACAATCACACTAATCGATTGAGTGAATTATTAATGCCATCTTTATAACTTGGCTTTATTCATATCCTCTTTCTTTTCGCATAAAGTTTTATGTGGGATCCATCGGTAGGTCAATAATCTATGAGACTGATTAATGCAAATGTTGCTCTTTAGGAAAATAAATAAATAAATAAAGACATATAATTGATTATACGCTGGTAAAAAACTAAAGATATTAGTTATTTTTTATAGCCTTTTTTTGCAAAACCTTTCGTTATAACGATCTACAAGTAAGCCTATTACTACTTTTAAATTTATGTAAATGAGTTTCGTACTCATGAAATACCGTGATAACGTAATGGCTAATAGGAAAATACTTCACCGGCTAGATAAGACCGAGCTCGAATTCGCATAAGCGGCTCAAACACGATATCGTTTATATTCGGTAATATGAAGAATTGAACATGTGCCGGTTCACGTGAAATCGCAAAGAAAGGTCCGCTCGATACGTCAATCGGCTAACCCCGATCATATGGATTAGCTCGAAAGCTCGATCAGCATCTGAACTGGAGATGATGTTTTGATCTCTGCTGCAAAGCTTTTGCAATATGCAGAAGGTGGACCGATGGGTCGCTTCCCTCGCTGTTCTTCTCATTTTTAGGTCAAAATGATTTCGAGTTTTCTTTGGGAGTAGGCAAAGCCAAGAAAGATGTGAAGAGAATGGCAGCTTCCGATCGCCTTTCTAACGCTGTTCGTTTGACCGTGAATCTTGGAACCACCTCATGTGATGGGCCGCAAGAATTTCGCAGTGGGCCTGAGTGGGCCGGGCCATGTGCCGGCCTAAAATCGTTTACCGAGCCCCGTTCGGGATTTTAAAAATACTAAAATTTACCAATAAAATATGATTGGATTTTGAGAGGGTCCACACCGGCCTATATAGACCGGCATGGGCCCATGAAAGAAATGTTTGCGCATACCCGCCCGATTTGTGCTAGGGGATTTGTTAGGTCGAGGGGACCGTTGATGAGCCATCAGACTTGTGATCGGGTCTAATTATGTCCTAAAAATTGCATCAACTGGATATTATTTTATATGGAAAATAAATAATTCGGGTAAATACCCGACCAAGGATGGAAGTAACCTCGTAAGCTACCGAAGGTAAGGGTGATAAGGAAATTTGAACATGCATGTCAGTCGGCTCATCTTTCTTTCAGCTATATCATTCTTTTATGGAAAGACGCAATAATTCCCTGAGCGCATCAAAGACACTCTTAATTGATTAGTGCAAGAATTGAGAACTAGTCAGGTATCAATCCTTCTGGGCCAGATTTATGAGTTCGAGTTCATTCGAGGAAAGATCCTAGAGCGGATGTACTAACCACGAAGTTTAGGGGGTTTTGTGTAAATTTTGTTATGGAGAGGAAGCTTATGGGTACACAAGGAATCTTCCTCGTGGATGAGTGACAATCTAGCAAATAAAAGTTGGAGGAAATCGGTCAAGAAGGAGAAAGACAATTCTTCCTTTTTCCAAATGAATACAGCACCTTAGGAATGAGACACACCATATGTCATTACTCATGCAAAAAAAAAGGAACCTTCGTCATTGCACATTCCATGAAAATTCCATTTGGTGTGTTGTTTGGTCACAAATCATCATTTGCTTTGGCTTTACACGTCGTAGATTACGAAATCCATGGGAAAGTCCTTATAAAAGAACATAGTGGATTAGGTAGAAATGGAATGATTAGCAACTTGTGTTTCCTACGAAGAACTTTGATGTCCGAACGGAGCGCCTAATCTCTAGGATCGACCCGTGTTGATGCAAATGCAATGCATCCACAAACTAAGAGACAACGATGAGGAAATTCTGTCAATATACAAAGACTAATGCAGAGAGAGAAAAAGGGCTTGTAACTGTACCCTCATTTGATATTCTAGAAAGTCCAAATGCTATCTCATCCAATGCCTTTGCCTTGGGTGGTCAACGGTCAACCTCGCTGAATCTTATTCCCCAAGAAATAACAGAGCAATTTCAAAACCAATAAGCCCCCTTATTAGCATTTCCAAATTGACCTTCTATTCATTTGAACCCTCCTTTAAAACCTCAGGCATCCCTCCTGTGTGATGCATCCCCAGCTCTTTTCCTCCTAGAGACACGAGGAAAGCCAAACCAAGGGAAAAAGCATAGCCAATTTTTGGGGACTGGGACACAAATGGGTACTTTGGTGGGTCATGTTGCACCTGGCCTTGGCTTCTTGCTCATTGGCCTATGGCACCTCTTCAACCACACCAAGCTCCATGCCCTTCACCCAAAGCTCCTACAAGTCCCCCCCATGGTTTCCCACCTCGAGATTTAGGTACTTGGAGCTCCTCTCGATCGTGGCCGGCTGCTCGATGTCCGTGGCGATGGAGCTCTTCATCGGCCCTCGAGGTCACCAGCCCTTCGACCCGGACGGCACCATCCCGTTGAACCATCTCCACAACTTCGAGCACGCGGAGATCTCCCTCACCTTCTTCGTCTTCGCGGGCTTCGCAATCCAATATGTCATCATCTATTAGAAAACTTTCGTTCAATAGAATGAAGAAAAAGAGTACATGTTCGATGTATACCCATTATTCTTGCTAGCGGAAACGACAAAAGATATGGAGTCATTAAATATCTAATATTTTGTCCTTCTTATATGTTCATTAAAAGATTATACACTTTTCATGTTAAAAAAATCCAACTAAAATAATTATATGTGTTCTTACATGACTAGTCTCAAAAGAAAAGGACATCGTGCCCTTTCTTTCTCCATGGCCCCATTGGCCCATTTCTACATGCCGGACAGCTAAAGAAACCCTAGAATTATCAACATCCAACTTACAAAATTAAATTACCAATTGATGCGACAAATCACACGATCCAGACTCAAATATGGTGTAATAGATTGAATGAGACCACTCCCAATCTGTCGAATGACTTGATAAATCAATTGGGAAAATTACCAAAACAGTCTTAAACCTATTACAATTGTGCCAATTCAATTCTAAACATTTTTTTTTGCCCAATTCAGTCCTAAACTTTTTGTATTTGTGCCAATTCAGTCCATCTGACCAATTTTGGCCGGCCGGCGCTAGTGTGGACGCTGGCCGGTGTCGGCCCTCCGGCTAACGCTGACGTGGCAATTTTAAAATATTTTTAATTTTTGAAAAAAAATTAAGTCACTATTATTGGATTTTAGCAAAAAAAAAAGTCACTATTATTGGAGTCTTCCGGAGATCTTGTGAGTTGTTATGGCTGGAAATAGTGGAAAATAAAACTCAATTGAGAAGTTCCTTGAATCTAAATTGGAGTGGGTTTTGTGTTGCGTACGCAATTCAATCATTGTAATTGTTATGTTCGAGAAATGATTTGATTGTTTTAACATCTAATTTTTGAGAAACGCAGAGGCGATCGGTTTCAGGATAGGTCGGTTCCCATTCATGAACCGGAAGTGAGGTGTGAGCTTGACTGAGACTGAGAGGAGCGAGAGGCGTCAAGTTGCGAGGGAGGCATGAGAGTGAGGGAGGGGCGAGTGAGAGGTGTTGAGGCGCAAGGGAGGCATCAACACTGCCTGACTGAGACTGAGAGAAGTGAGAGGCGTGAGCGTGACTATGTTTGAGACTGAGTGAGAAAGAATAAGTAATTAGGGTTTTGAAATAATAAGAATTAAAAAATTATCGGTCCAATCCAGATGGTTCGGTCCACACCTGAAATTGGGAATTGGATCGATAATTACCGATTCCAAATTTTAGAAATCGGGAACCGCTCAGACAGGTTACTTCGGTCCGGTTCCAATCCTCACCACAGAATTATTAATGAATCATGTTGCCGGATCATTCTATGTTAACAGTCACCCTTACTATTGGAAGTAACGGGGTTGTGTAGGTCACCGATTGTACTACTAGCATAACACCAGTTGTAACGGAGGGAAGGAAATTTTTTTTCACAATGCTAGCACAACACCAATTGCCTTTCCTATCAATTGCATCTTGTGGCCTCCACGCCATGGTTACTTGCAACAATTACGGTGACGGTTACTTAAGCATATCCCTTATCCCTTATGTGTTTGATAAAACAGCTCGATCCCGAGTCACCAAGTCACGTGAATCAAACAACATCATAGCGGTCGGACCCTCGTTCATTCACCAAGCGAAACTTCGCTTCACGCGCCATTCTCATAATTTCATCCACGGGGAGTAGGGTGGCCAGTCCACTTTCTGCCCGTTGACCTGCGAGACTACTACATACGTCCGATCTCCGCCTGGGCCTACCCCACTAGCTAGCTACAGCGAAGCACCTCCATGGCCACTCTCGCTCCGATCTCCTCCCTCCTCCTCCTCCTCCTCCTCTCCTCCGCCGTCCCGGCGCCCGCCTCCGGCTTCGGGACCGCCCTCGACCGGAGCCTCATGGGCGTCGACCTCGGGAAGGAGAAGCTCAGCCACTTACGCTTCTACTGGCACGACGTCGTGAGCGGCCCCAAGCCCACCTCCGTCCCCGTCGTGCCCCCGCCGTCCAACGCCTCCGCCACCGCCTTCGGCTTCGTCAACATGATCGACAACCCCCTGACCCTCCTCCCCGACATCGGGTCCGAGCTCGTCGGCCGCGCCCAGGGCCTGTACTCCTCGGCGTCGCAGGAGGAGGTGGCGCTGCTGATGATCATGAACTTCGCCTTCGTGTCGGGGAAGTACAACGGCAGCGGCATCACCGTGCTGGGGCGGAACCCGGTGTTCCACAAGGTGCGGGAGATGCCGGTGATCGCCGGCACCGGGCTGTTCCGGTTCGCCCGCGGGTACGCCCAGGCGAGCACCCACACGGTGGACCTGAAGACCCACGACGCCGTCGTGGAGTACAACGTCTACGTGCTGCACTATTGACGTCCGGTGATATGCGTGATGATCGATTTTTTTACATTTCGGGCCCTTTTCTTATTCCTTTTTGCTTTCTCTTTCGATGGTTGCCAGCTTTTCTCCATTATGATTCTGGGAATTCTAGAGATAGCAATCATGAGGCCACCACTGACTCTAGGGTTTTGCTCTTGTGGTCCAAAGCGAAATGGGGTTGGTCCGGTGGAATAGTATTCACTTGTTTTACTGAGTTGTCAATAATGCAGTATCCAACACAGAATTTTACCTTCTTCCATTTCAACTACTTAAGTTTGGATAATATTTCCTATATGCAATCTTTATGTGTACTAACATTGGTCGGCGAAATTGATTTATCAAGTCATTCGACAGATTGGGAGTGGTCTCATTAGATCTATTACAACGTATTGGAGTTTGGATCGTGTGATTCGTCACATCAATTGGTAATTTAATGTTGTAAGTTGGATGTTCATAATTCTAGGGTTTCTTTAGCTGTCCGGCATGTAGAAGGTGCAATGGGCCAATGGGGCCATGGAGAAAGAAAGGGCACGATGTCCTTTTCTTTTGAGACTAGTCATGTGAGAACAGCAATGCATATAATTATTTCAGTCGGATTTTTTAACATGAAAAGTGTATAATCTTTTAATAAACACATAAGAAGGACAAAATATTAGATATTTAATGACTCCATATCTTTTGTCGTTTCCGCTAGCAAGATGAGTGGGTATACATCGAACATGTACTCTTTTTCTTCATTCTATTGAACGAAAGTTTTCTAATAGATGATGACATATTGAAAAAAGTAAATTGAAGCACCACTTGTTTAAAATGATAGTCTTACATATCAGAGTAGCTAGCTAAAAACCTAATTTTCAATGAAAAACCAATCATTGCTTTTGACGTGATAAGTTTGAAAGTATTTTAATAAGATGAGCGATATCAAATGCACATAGGATTAGCCGATGCGATTATGATACCGACACAATTATTATAGAACACACTTTGTTATTTTTATGTCAAGAAATTTACAGTGCATGCACGCCGAGTAAAAAGTCAAATTAAGTGCGAAATAAATATATATTTACACAAATACACATAAACATGAACCTAAAATCATTCATTTTATGTTGAGATCAAGTTGTATTTCATATAGTGCACAATAAAGTACGGTGTTTGTACCATATTTTGTCGTGTCAAGTATTGCCAAGTTCATAAAAGATTAATTTTTTAGACAATTGCATAAAAATAAGGAAAAATACATAGGAATATTTAAAAACAAAAAGACCTTGTAAGTGATGTTGGAGAGTGGGAGTAGGTGGAGTTGAGCATAGAAATTGCACCATAAAATGCTAATTTCTCTCATGCATCATCAATATTTAGTCAATCTATACCAATCATAATTGTATTGAAGTTTCTCTTACATGGGCTCTTTGAGCGAGGTTGGGCCGCAAATCATAGAAATGGCGTCCATGGACCCCCCTGCACTCACCCCGCACCATACATATGTGAACTCCACCGGAAGCGAAATATATAGTTCAGATTCATGCTCATTTGCTCATGCAATATGAAACGAGCATTGACGTATATCCATACTGGTATTTCATCGCAATGAATGTAAATTCAATCGTGCAATTTATGCCATTAGACCTATCGTTAAGCAGTGTGCCCGCCGAACCCAACCAAGTTGGTCTGAATGGCAAAATGGGGCGAGTTTGGACAAGTAATTTCCTTTTTGGGCACTGACCGTCCACTTCAGCTTGCGAAGCGGCACTAACATTGTCTCTCGTGGGTCTCAAAGGAGTATTGGGACAAGTAATGGAGAGGGTTATGGAGACCGAGTCACGATGATTGTAGCCGAGCCACAAAGAAGTGAGCATGGCGATGGAGGTGGCGACTGGCGCAACTAGGGGTGAGCGGTTCCAGGTTCTTTACAGGTTCCACCTAGAACCTAGAATCTATCCACAGGTACAGGTTCCCCATTTTTTGGAACCTGAAACTTATCCGTTAGAACCTGGAACCTAGAACCTACCCTGTCGCAGGTTCCAGAGTCTAACATGTTCTTTTTATTAATTTCATTTTTAGTTAAACGAAACGAAAATAAACGCAACAATACCGAACAAGCTTGTCATTTATCAAAGAGAATACAAAAGACTAATTTTACTGGCATTACGGTTCAAATAAATATAATTAAACTGAGAAGTCATTGTATGAATCGCTACTAAGAGTGAGCGGTTCCATGTTTCGTACATGTTCCACTTGGAATCTGCTCATGAGAATAGGTTCCTCAATTTTTTACAACATGGAACCTACTATATCACAAGTTCAAAGGTCATTTCCAAGGTCTACCCAGGTTTTACCTATATTATTAATTGAACATTTGCAGTGAATCATCACTTTCAATGATCACCACTTGCTGCTATGATCTACTAATCACAATTTATATTTAGGAACACGAAAAATATAAAACATTAACAAGTCATAAAATGAAAGCTCAAACTAGTGGTTCTAGATTATATATCGATCATCTAACGCCATGAACCACCGTAGAATCACGTAAAGACATAGACCAAGAAAAAACACAAAAAAACTTGTTTAAGTTTCAGGTTATAGGTTCCAGATTCTGCCTACCTAGAACCTAAAACCTACTCGTCGAAACAGGTTCCCTAATTTTTGGAACATGGAATCTACCCTGCATATCTTGGAACCTACAAGTTCCCACCGGTTAGGTTCTCAGGTTTCAGATTCTACTTTGGAACCATGCTCACCCCTAGGCGCAATCATGACAAATGGGGGACGGGCCGGGGGGGGGAGGATTGTGGAGAGGATCGGTCATGATGGAGCTAGATCGAGTGGCTCGTATGGTGGTTGTGGTGGCGACGACTAAAGAGCGAATCATAGGCGGGTGGCCAACAACAATAATCTTGCCTCATGCAATTGCAAACGCGATTAATCTCTTTCTTCGTTTTTTATTTTTTATTTTCTTAGTATATCTAAAAAATGTATAATTTCAGAATATACAAAAATGATATGTCAGTGGTTACATCAACATGATCAAAGCATGTTACTTACACAAGTAGCAGACTGCCTAAAACTTTAGATCTATAATATTATACAACAATGGTAATAAACCATGAATAAATCATATTCTTACTCCAAAAATTTATCAAAAATGATAGTTTTTAATTAGCATTCCATCTTTTCATCATTTTATTCTCATGGTTCCATTATGGTCAAAACAAACGAGACGAAATGATAAGTGAGGTTTACTCGAGAATTGCGGCATAACCGAATCAAGGTTTGTTAGTCTATATTTTCAAATATAACAATATTTTTTTTAAAAATGTCGTCGGTGTAGCATTTTTTTTTTCACGTAAGAAGACATGGAAGGGTTTCCTCGTTTATTGATCGAATGCAATTATGAATGCCTTAATCCTGTTTGAAAGAAAAGATTTATGCCGACAATATACCCTTTTTTTGTAATTTATTACTTTCTGTTCAGAAATTTGAAAAATGAAACAAAGTTATTTAAAAAAGCAAAAAAATAAAAATAAAAATGGCTAACCTAAGGTCAATTAGTGGTGATCAGTTCTAAGGTAGGTAGGTTCCCTATTATAACCGGTTCTCAATTTTTGGAACCAGTAACCTATCTTGTTTGCCTTGAAACCATTTTGGAACCTACCTTGTTTTTGCAATCCGATTCCAGGGTGTACTCGAAAACCTATTTTTTTTTTGTTCCCTTTTCTGGTTTCATTTTTCCAGCAAAATAATATGAGTAGCAATGAAACAATTCAAAATAAAAGATGAATAATAAAAATCACTATTCGCCAAAAGCAACAATTTCTAAGATTAGCAATAGAAATTACTATTCACAAAAAGTAACAATTCAAAATATAGTAATAATATGATCTAGGTTTTTTTTTAACATAAGTTAAAAATCAATTTCAAAACCGGTCTGATCGGTTCGGTTTTCGGGTGGGTCTTCATTTATAACTTGGAATCGGATTGATTCTAACTTGTTCCCAAAAAATGAAACCGGTTCTTGAATCTATTTTTCGGGTGATCCAGTCTGATTTCCGTATAAGTCCGATTTGGTTGCAGGCCCTGGGTCAACCGATCACAGGTCATAGGATGCCATTTGTCAATGATGAATTGTAGTGCATTTAATCAAAAGGAGTGGAGGTGCAGTTCGGCCCGTCGCTTCCTGTCGGCCATAGAATAGACATGGCTCGATGTTAGGAACTCAAATCTGGACCGGGCCCACGTGAAATCCAAAGTTAGGTAATGATGATTGATGTTGTGCATCTATTGTAGCAACCTTGGGATATGGTTTGCTTTAGTTTGTTTGGCCAATGTGACGTCGGACTTTCTTTAGGCCTTTTCTTGAAGATTCATGTGGCAATGCAAATTTTAGGAATTATTAAAGTCTTTCTTTTTTCAGTCTAAAGGAACCATTAAAGTTCAACCGCTGGATTTTCTAGCGTGTCTTATCTCTGATCGGAAGAAATTCTCTCTCTAACAACAATTTTGATCGTCAGATTGACGGGTTATTCATATTGACCTCATTGAACATGCTAAGTTAACTAATAATAAAGGGATAGGTGCATAAGAAGTTCTAAAATTTATCGTAAAAGTCCTAAAATGTTTAAAAAGTTGCAAGTCTTAGAACTTGACAAATCGACACAATCTAGTCGCTCTTTTAATTTCGTCCACTTTGGCTAATGCAAAATGCTCACATTTCTTAAGACACGTAGCGCTAATGTGACCATTTTTTATTATTTTTTTGAAGAGAGACGTTGACGTGGCATCTTCTTTTTCCTTGGGTCAACATCTTCTTCTTCCTTTGAACTCAAGCTCTTCCATGGCCACAAGCGTCAAGCGAGCTTGAGTGCCCACGACAACCATGAGCTTCGAGCTCGAGCTTAGATGGCCAACAACCATGGTCGCGAGCTTGTAATGATCCTATGTGAATGTCTGAAAATGACTTTTTACCAGCATGAGCAGCTTGAGCAGGGTCTCCCCTATAATTCTTAATGTATAGAGACCGAACTTAGTGTATAAATCATCGATTTCAATCTTCATGCCGATCATTGCTTCTTTTCTATCTCCAGATGTGTAATAGGCGATCGCATCAAAATTGATGACCACGTTGTCGAAAAGTTAGGCGCTGGTAGCTTTCTCTTGCGCTTTAGAATTCCTGATTGGAGGAAGTACATTTAACTAGTAGAAAAGGAGAAAAGGATTAAGAGAGAATAATGGGTAGTTAATAGCCGCAGCTGCTGCAAGCTTCGAGCTCAAACAGCCAACGGTCATGGCTACAAGCTTTGAAGGAAGATCTACCCATGAAGGCCATGAGATTCGAGCTTGAGCGGCCATGGCCAGTTGATGCCCAATTGTACCTCTAATCCCCAATGACTTCATTGTAGTTTTTGAAAATTTTATGACTCGATTCCATTATTAGAACAAGTTTTAGAATTTTTAATGCACTTATCTCAGTTATAAATGTGTATGATGTCCATGATTATAAGTTTATGACTTCCACAAATGAGGAGGTCGGTTGAAAGAAGTCTTCTCAAACCAATTGATCGAGCAAAAAATATAGCCCATATCTAAATTAGGGGTGAGCATGGTTCGGGTTGGGCTGGTCCTGCACCTAACTCTGGGACCAATCCGCACTGTGTTGGTCCTTAATTTTTGGGACCGAGGACCGACCCTGTTGAGCGTGGAATTGAGGATTAGATCGACTCCATGGGTCCGGTCTAGTTCTAGGGTCAACCCAGGACCAATCAATTTATTTTTGTTTCATTTTTTGTATTCCTTGAAAGTACAAACACACTTTTTCAAATTTTATATCTATCAAACATTGAGCAACCAAATTATAAACACTGGTACATATCAAATATAAATCTAAGATAAGATAACAACATAAATCTCTATTTACTAAAAGCAACAAATCATAAAAAATGAACACGTGAAAGTGAGGCTAAGGCGAGCGAAGAGGCGAGCAAACAAAGCTGAGAGAGAGGCGAGCGGCGCGATGCGAGGAATAGGGTTTCCTAGGTGAGCGGCAAGCGAACAAAGTGAGGCGACAGGAGAGGAAGTGGAGAGTTTCTATTTTTTTTTTTGTTCAAATTAGGGCTGGGTCAACAGGTTAAGTGGGTTTCTATTGACTAAAAAAAATGGGTTTCTCTTTTCTAATTTACAATTCTACACAGCAGAATTGCATAAGAAACAAGAAAAAACAGAGGCACAGTTGCCAGGGTAGGGTTTAAAGTAAACATAAGTATATTATATATTATATGATATATAATTTTATATAATATATACAGGATCAGTCCAACCTGGACTCACCCTAAAGTCCCAAGACCGAGGATGAACCCGCACAGTGTAGGATACAGGGGTCCTAGGACTAAGGACTAGCCAATACCCTTGGGAACTAGATGAGGACCGGTCGGGTTGGGCCGGTCTAGGGTCGGTCCACGGTTAACCCTTGATCGGTGCTCACCCCTAATCTAAATAACACTAAAAGTTATCTATCCCTTATATGATTTCTCCAATTTTAGCCACCCTCCAAAGCACCATTGTTTGTGTGTGTGAGAGAGATAGCAACATAGTAGATTGAATGATTAAACGTCTACAGTCTAAGAAATGACCTTCCGGGGTTTGTGTTGATGGCCGTGCTGAGCCGATTGTGGAACACACTAAGGAAGAAGGAGAAGAATGGAAACAAGGGAGAAAAAGAGAAGCAAAAAGGAAAAGAGAAAATAGGAGAACCCATATCGTTCACCTTCATTTACAGTATGGATGAATGGGTTGGCTTCCATTTGTGGGCCACCCACCTCTAGGTCTTTGAATTTTGTGGCCCTACATAATCTATAATATTCATAAAGTATAGTAAGTTAATCCGTTAGGCCTGCCCATGAATTTTGGCCCCGAAATGAATGTGAGCTCAGTCAATTGTTACCCACATTGATTTATGTCAATGAAGTAGGATTGGGATCAATAGCGCTCATCTGCCGTTCAAAGGTTAGTTGTGTTTCACGAATTGGTTGGGGGTCATGGTTCCTATCGACATTTAAGGCGTGTTTATTTCACTGAAAACTTTATGAGAAAGGAAAATATTTTCTATGTAAGTCATTTTCAAAGAAAATTGTTAGTTTTCATTTATTTGGTGGCTTAGGGAAAATGATTTTTTTCTTGCCAGAAGTAGGGGTAATCAGTTCCAGGGTAGGCTGGTTTTTAGTTTGTGGAATCGGGACTTGCCCACTTGGTCCTGGACCCACCTATAAACTGGATCGGGCGCATCTCCTTTTTTTTTTCCTATTCACTGCAAGACTGCAAGTGTTATTGTATGGTCTAAACTACTACACGAGTGATGTTAATAGAACAATCTTGTGATAAGCTAAACATGATGATCATCTCCAAGAACAAAGCTATAATTATCAAGAACCAAGTCTAAAAAAGCGTCGAGCTGTGAGGAAGGCATTAGTGCTACGTGATTGAGACTGGGAGAAGTGAGAGTGAGAGGCGTGAGCGACAAGCGTATATGGCTGAGTCTGAGCAAGAAAAGAATGAGAATTAGGGTTTTGGAAATTTGGAATGTTAAGAATTAAAAAAAAAATTTTGGTCCTGTTTAGGTGATCCGAGTGGGTGGGTCCACACCTAGAACCGAGAATCGGACCGATATTTACTGGTTCCAAATTTTAGAGAATGGGAACCGGATTGATTCTTGCGAGAACCACCCAAAATCGGCCGGTTTGATCCAATTCTTTTGCTCACCTTTAGCCAAAAGGAGAAATCGTATTTTTTCTAATCTAAGCTTGTTTTTTCAGTCGTAGAAAGAGTTTTTTGTAGATCAATTAGTTTTCTGTCATTTAAATATCGGAAAGTTGGAAAATAATTTTTCGAAAACAGTTTTTTTTTCAAACAAACGGACTTTTAGTCTTCAATGAAAATTCGTGACTGGTACTTCTTGCTCTATATAGAGTAATTGAGATGGATCATGCGTTCTTAGCTAATCCCCGTTTCATACCAAGCAAAATTAAACTAATCCCATGACGTTGATTTAGGTAGTTAAATGTGTATGAGAATTACGTGTCCACAACTCTGTCTGGTTCCTCGTACCATCAGGTATAAATAATTCCATCTAGATCTTAACTAATCTGCAAGGTTAGTGGGGTATTTCATGGGTTCAGAACGAACTTACTTAGGATGGCTCCCTCATTTTCCTATATTACAAAATTCATGTTTGTCCCAACACATGTGTGCTCTTAAAAAATTGGAATTATTCGATCTAAGCACGTAAGAAAATTGATAGGGAAAATGACATAAATAGTCTATGAACTTTGACTCAACGTGCAATATGGTCCATTAACTTTTAATTTGTTCAATTTGGTCCATGAACTGTAGTATAATGTGCAATCTAGTCATTGAACTTTCAATTTGTTCAATGTGGTCCGTGAATTGTTGGTACATATTTAACTTGGTCTCTAAATTATGTGAAAATGTCAAATTGCACATTGGGTTATAGCTCAGGGACCATATTAAATAAATTAAAAGTTCATAGATCACATTGCATATTGGGCAAAAAATTAGGTACTATTTGTGTTATTATTTCAAAATTGATGATACGATGACTTAGAGGCATAGGATGATGAGTCACGGACCAATGGTGCAAAATATAATACGACATGCATTGTTCAAACATGTCCCACAATAGAATCCATTAGGGCTAACATTCCTTAAAGCACGCATCCAATCAGAGCAACAGTGATTAATCAGTACACCTTTTCAAAACCTCAGTGCGTCCCTCATGAAGACGCACCAAAACTAATCGAAAAAAAGGGTCTCATCATTCTCCGCCGATTCAGCAAAGTTAGCTTTGTGATTATTTTTCTCTTGAAAAAAAACAAAGACAAACGGCTTATTCGGTAATTAGGAAGCATCACAAACAAAAGGTCGATGGAAAAAATAAACAAGGACATCGTGTTTATCGCCGCTCGATGTTGCTCACATAGTATGAATATTGCAATGGAATAAGTGTATTTGACAGTACTGATGGTAGGAATTTGAAGAAACCGCGCTCGGTTCCTCTAAAAAGCACAAACTCTCGTAAAATTTCTATCCCGTGGATTGCTCATAGGACAAAAGCTACCAAAAATTTTACCGTGTTCACTGTAACATATTTACCTTAATTTTTTTTTTCCATAATACCAAAAATCTCAAACTTTTATCTATGTGATATATTTATCTTTCGTTAAAGTTTGTTAAAGAGAACTGTTAAAAACCTGAATGCATGGACGTTAGAAAGTAAATGGTGTTGATATGGAGCGCCTATGCGGCTAAAGGAAAATAAAAACGACGTTTTTTCGACTGAAAAATCATGTAATGGAATCTTGACGGAGCGTGAATGTGTTACATAAGTACAAGTTTATGACTTTTTATATCACAATAAAAAAATTTAGAGTAAACGTGTTACGATAAGTATATTTTGGGGTTTTTATGGATACACGTGTTATGGTCGCTATAAATTGAGGTGATATGTGGATTTTTCCCTGGTTTATAAGCTGATGTAGCAAGGTTTTCTGGTTTATGTAGCCGTCGTTGTCGTCGTCGTCATAGAAGAGATAAAAGGCGTATCCGCAAAGTGATATAGGCCACGTGGTGTGGTCCTGTGGATTGGCCATTAGTCAAGCCACTTCCCCAATAATACAACCTTTCTCATTGCTAAATAAAACCAAACCCGCAAAAATACCTTTCTCCTCTTCCACATCTCCCATGACCCCTAGCTTTTTGTCACATTTAGTAGGAATTTTTATAGGAGTAGGTAAAAGGGCGGTCATGGACGTCTAGTCTCATCCTCCTCCTCCCCCCAAGAGTCATGATGATGTCTCATGTTCATTTAAACTGCTCGGTTTAACCGGCATCGAAAAATTGATCATCGATAAATTTATAATTATTTTTCCATCAGCGTGTCGAAAATTAAGATATCGCATGAGATAGCAAATGATTTAGGCACGGACCGGCCAAGCATTGTGACTCGAACTTGTGACCATCTTCTTCAGGCTCACTAACATTATACTACCGCCGTAATGATAAAAAGAGTTTTTCTTTAATTTGGGTTCGGTGGAAAATTTCGTGTGTACGGTTTGATTTCCGTGGATAGCGTTAAGAAGATGTGGCCTCACTAATATTAGACTACCACTCCAATGATAACAAGTTTTCTTTAGTTCGGTGACGGTCGAAAAATTTCATTTTCATGGTTTGATTTCATGAATAGTGTATTTCGTTCTTTTTCAAATTTCTATTCATAGGAAATAATTCGATCTTGTCATTGTGTCCGTGTCATTAAAATGCTTCAACGCGAATGCAATTTATAATATGTTTTCTCAAAACTAAAAACGAGTGAAAACATGTCGATTCTTATCCATTCTAGGTTAATTTGTGTTGAGCCGAGCTTAAATGTTTACATTTGCCTCTCACATTGAATTTATTATCTCGTAAAGAAATAGATATACTATGAACAATACAATATTATTATTATTTTCTCTTCCCACGAGACTGGGGGTATGGTCGGTGCTACGTGGCACCGCGACGGTGGTCATGGCCTCCACCGTCGGCTGCGAATCTTTAGCAGCGTGGAAAGAAAATCCCACCGCCCTGATCGTAGATCGCCATGAAAGTGAATCCCCATGAGCTAAAGTAAAAGCTAACTTGGACTCCCGTTCATACTTGCTAAGTAAAGTTTTCAACTTTAATAATATCTCTCTCTCTCTCTCTCTCTCTCTCTCTCTCTCTCTCGCCATAAATAGACGAGACATTCTTGAATCTTCTCGCTAATTCACTGCATCAAGAAGCACACACACTCATTCAAATCCAACGCGACAAGAAGTTCTCAACACCATCTCTTCCCCCGTTTCTCTCCTCTCTCGATGGCGCGTTACTACAACGGCAACAGCTACTACTCCTACTACGCCGACTACCTCTCCCTCCCGCCCTTGCACCTCTGCTTCTTCGTCGCCATCCTCTTCCTCGTGCTGGGCTTCTCCTGGTACATCAACTACGAGTCGGTGGTGGAGGACGTGATGTCCCAGGTCAAGCTCTTCCTCATGCTCTGCCCCGTGGTCCTGCTCCTCCTCGTCCACTTCCTCTCCAACGAGGAGGACTGGAACCGGGTGCCCTACTTCCTGGCCATGCCGGAGCGGGACTCGCTCCACCGCGCCGGCGGGTCCCCGTGGGGCATCGCGGCGGTGCTGGTGTTCCTGATCTTCATGGTGTCGTACCAGTCTTCGCTGCAGGAGCGCTGGTTCCCTCTCTTGTCTAGGTGATTACGAGTCGAGTTCGAGTATACCCGTGTGTTTTTCTGTGTATTATAAGCGTAATTAGTGAGGGAGAGATTAATTATGCGAGTGGAGTCGTGAGAGTGCGGGCCTGTTGGACTTTTTGTACGTGTACAAGCCATGCTGTCTCGGATCTGATCTTCTAAGTCTCTGTAAATTGTGGTCTGGTTCGGTTTGAAGAAGACAAGGATATAGCTCCGAAGTGTGTCTTCCTGAGCTTCTTGTGTTAATTAATCAGTGATTCAGCTTAATTAATCAGGCGGAGTTCATCGTGCTTTTGTTTTGGTTGTAAGCTGGGATAGGAGAGGCCAAGAAGGGCTATGGATATCGGCTTAATTAATCATGGCCGGTCCTCGCTTTCTTGATGTTACGTGACATCATACCGTTGATTCATTGACCCTAAACATTTCGCTTACAGGTGATTGTCGCGCAGCGCCGGACCGGCTGGAGATCGCAAGCCGGGCCTGGGTTGAAGACAAATTAGATTTTAAATTTGAGGCCTGGCCCGTTTCGGTTGTGATTGACTGCCGAGCTCATGATCAGATCTAGTCCGGGTGTAAGTTATGAGTTTGAGTGATTGCTCTTGAAGTTTTGGGTTGGATCTCCAAGGGGAAAAAAAGGAAAAATGATTGTTTATTTGTGGGTCCATTTTGGGAAGATTTTTTTTTTATCGAAAGAAAATAGTATTCATTACTCAAAGAAATGCATAGACTTTCATAATAAAGCTCATGCCAAAACGTGACTAACGGTATTTACGCATATAACAGAAAAACGAAACAATGTCATTTATTGCGAATACCAAATGATGTTTGATGTTTTTAAGTTTTGTCAATCAGGAACTTGTCTGTTTTAACGAGAAAATAGAAAAAAAAAATCAGTATCCATAGATTGAAAGAGCTTGGGTTAGTGAACCGAGTTCTCTTTTCCCCAAACCAAAAGTTAGTGTTCCGAATTGATGACAATTGTTGGGGATGGAAAACTTAACGGTGGATTATTTTATCCTATAGTAAAAATTCATTCACGTCTTGGGGTCATTTGAAAAGTGAGGATATTTCCGTTATGTGCATAATCCATGCATTTTGTTTAGGTTTGGCCCGAAATATTATAAGAGAAAACACTTTTGATGCCATAAAATGAAAGAACTACGAAAAATGTTCCGAGTTCAATATTCCACGATCTTGTCATTTCGTAATAAACGAACTATACCCCAATGAATTTGCTTTTCAACATTTCTTTAGTTGTGGTCTTCAAAGTCTCTTACTAAATAACGGTAACGTCATATAAGCAGGGTTCTTAGAATGATCGTCTGAGCTCTGTCGCCACGAAGCTTCCCACATGCTAAAAGTGGAACCTCTTGCGTCACGTTCTTCGCTTTTGATTTCGGTGTGTTCTTTGCCCTTTTGCTTTACTAAAAGTGCAACTTTAATTGCGGTTGCGCCATTTAAAGGATTGAGGGAGAGTAAATTCACTTTTGTTTCGGGTGTTCGAGTGTGTAACGATGCGGGCGTTGGCGACGACTGCCACCACCGCCGTTCATCACTCTCTGCCTTGGTCGTCATGTAGTTTCGGGCATGCAAGAGAGTTTTTCTAAGTTGGGTATTCGATAACACTAGCACAGATAGACGGTTGAATGGGTGAAGCGAGTAGATGCGAACAGTGTGTGAAGACGATATGCCGTCACTCTAATAATGTCTATGTTTTGGTTGGGTGTACGACAGAATCCGTATAGTATCTCCTCTGCGTAGTGACCCTTGGGGCCATGCCCACGTTAGTTACATTAACGAAGTCCTATTCGATGCACGTGAACTTCACGATTTGTGTGTATCCGTGGTGATTAGTCAAATCGAAAAGTTTCAATTCTCCGTATTTAAAAAAAGATAAAATTACATAAAAAGGTCTAATTTGAGAAAGTGGGATAGGTGATTACACACAAATTGTTAGCGGTCAAAATCACGATGCAGATGTACAATGCCTTTATAGGAATAGTGGACCTCAAAGTTAGGATCCTGTAGAGTTCGGTAAAGTTAACCCCTTGAACACATCAACAACAAGCAAATTGGACCGCTCATATTCATTATATATGTTTCTTGTTTTTATCGTTTTCCATCTCTTATTGCCTTTTTCTCCTTTTTCATTTTGCCCCTCCGTCCATCCACAACATTAACCTCAAGTTGCACGACCACTAGCCACAGCCGCACCTCCATCGCCTGATGCCGCCGGCCTAGGTCCTCGCCGTGCGACGACGCCAAACAAAGAAAGTAATTACCTAATGGTCTTTGGGATACAGTTGCCCGTTACATTAATTAAATCAAATTATAGTAAAATAAAATCAATGATAACTCGATAATATTACATACCCGAACAAAGATTAGTTTCTTTCAAGAAGCAATGGCAATAGGGAGAAACAGAAAAGAGTTGGTAGAGGGTGACAATTCTAAAAGAATAATTATAGAATATACAGCTGGCATAAAAAAGGTTTTACTCGAGCAATCTTATATATCATTGATTTGAGATAGTGGATAGTTACGATCCTAGAGTAAATGATGGATAATGCTGTTTGGTGTAAACTTTTCTTTACATTGACGATGTATGGTTTACCTTTCCATACTAAAAACAAAGAGTGTCCTCAAATCTCATTGTAAAGCAAAGAGTGTCCCTTGGATTTTGGCAATAATCAATTATAAAAAAAAAAATCTTAGATACGAGTTTAAGTTTTCGGATTTTTTTTTTTGGCTATTGGTTCTCAAGGGCATACACGGAATTAATAGAACGATTTAAGCTTCTACAGAAAAATGTGTTTTATCAAAGAAGTTTATAGTCAATTTAAGGCTCATTGATTTGACGTCTAATATGGTACCTTTTTTTTTTTTTTGGTCAGAATCTAATATGGTACCTTGATGGGGTTTTTATGCCAAGGATCTCAGCTAGTCAAAATATTTTTCGTGAACAAAAGCGACACGGAAGACTTTGGAGTTATATCTATGCTAGGAAAGTATGAATTGACATCCTATTGGAACGTGGCGTGCCGGCAGCTAAAGACTTCCCCGATGGAGCAACAACAACGATTAGCTAGAGCAACTGAACCTACCCTGACAGATCCAAGTCAAAAGTCCTTTGTGCTAAACGATCGACACGGTCGGTGAGTTACGTGAGACAACGAAACACGTAGAGAGGCAAAAAGTGAAACCTTACCCATTGATCGACAAGGAAGAAGAGGTTGGTGACGGAGCTGCTCAGGTTTACTTTTCTGTATTGGTGAATGTGTTTACCGTCGGTATACACGTTAGTGAACTTGTTTCGAAGCCAAAACAATTTGAGTAAACAATATATAGTCAGCTAGAACAACTTAGTTTGCGAAATGATATAGCCAAAAGAGGCTCTGCAAGCCATAAAACTTCCTCTGTTTTACTGCATCTACATCAGTTTCGGTTACAGCCTTCGTCTGCTCTTTCTTGGAGACCAGCTTGAATTTAAAGACATGTTTTTGAGACCGTGGCTGAGACATGTTGAGCTGACCCCACTTGCTAATTTCCTGTACTAATTAAGGAGGAGAAATGCTTGCATCTCTGTTTTATTCTGTTTTCGAGGTGGTGTTTTGTTTTCTAGTTTCTTGCTTGAATATGGTGAAGAAGCTTGGCTGCAATTGAATTGGAACTTCAAGCTGTGGTTTTATGCTTTCTTGACTTGTTTAATACGGGGCTTTTAGCATCAGATTGAGCTTCAAGTTTCTTGCTTGAATTGATTGCTCTCAAGTTTCTTACCCTGGTTGATTGCTTCCTGGAAAAGTGTGGGTTCAGATAAATGGGGTTGAAGTATCGGATCCAAGGTTCGTCAATCTCCTCATGAAAGGGTTGGGGCTCCTGGTTCAATTCGGGTTCAGCAGGAGCCATGGTTAGTGGCGATTCGCGTCTCCGGAGGCTCATCCCTTCGTTAAGGTGTGAGAAACGAGTGGCTGAGAGTGACTTATTAATGTTGGTTCGAATTCTCATTTTGCTAGGATTTTGCATCTTGATGCAATCCGAATCCATAAATGATTAAATAATGAATAAAAAATCGCAAGTTCAAACACCAAGTTTAGTGACGTTGTTTGGGTCGATTCCGGTTGTTGACTCGAGATCGAACCGAATGTTTCTTTTACTTGGACACCCGAACCAAAAAGACCCGAATTGTTTTGTTCGGTTGGCTTCGAATTTGGTTCAGTCAATTCTCTTTGACACCTTGGGGTGAGGGATGCAACCCACGAATGGAGATGGAAGGATGGTTGTCATCTGCAGCGAGCTGGGCAGAAGTCCTCATGGCGGTAGACGGCGACGGCGACAGTGGCTGGTAGTGGTGGTGGATGAGCCAAGGCTTGAGTTGGTTTGAGAGTTTTAGGAGGGTTGAGAATTGAGTATTTGGTTCTGAGCATTTTAAAATAGGAAATGACAAATTTGTAAATGATAAGAATAATGGTTAAGTAATGTCAGCGTCCAAAGGGGGTATGTAAGGCTAAAACTCAAGGGGATTGAGTCATTGAGTAACTTTAGCGGATGAAGTTAATCCTTGAATCAATATACTCATATTTTAGAGTAATTTATCCCCTCTCTCTATCTCGGCTCGATGGCCGTGATGGTTTTATCGTCGCTCGAGACCTGCGAGGCATGGCCGGGCCTGTGCATGGCTATGGTGCTAGATCAACTACTTACTTAATAGAAAGTGTACGCGTAAATATCAACTTGTGGCTATATAAAAATAGATAGAATAGCAAACTTTGCACAGTAAAACATTGGGAAAATTACCAAAAAAGTCATAAACTTATTGCACTTTTGCCAATTCACTCATAAACTTTTAATTGTGCCAATTGAGTCCTAAATCTTTTCACGTTTTGACTATTAAGTTCATCAAGCCAATTTTACTGGAAATCGCTGACGTGGACACCAGTCGTTCTACGTGGTACAGTTGGCGCTGATGTAGATAATTTTAGTATTTTTTCAATATTCTTTCAAATTTTTTATTTCTTTTTTTTTTCTCTTTTCCTTCTTTTTTGTTTTTCGGTAGGCGAGGGTCCTGCCATGTGAAGCCCCTGCCAGCAGCAAGGGAGGGTCGCAAGCCTTCGCCCATACCATCGCAGAATCGAGCGAGGCCCCCTAGCCTAGAGTTAGGCGAGGCTGGCCTCTCTTGCGGCCGTGATGGCCTTGCCCAGATTCGAGCAAAGGCCATGACACTCGCTGGCTACAATTAAAAGAAAAGAAGGAAATAAGAAGACAATAAAAAAAATAATAACAAAATCGAAAAGAAAATATTAAAATTGTTTGTGTCAGCGCTGGCCATACCACTTAGGATGGCTAGTATATCCATTAGCGGTTTCCAGCAAAATTGACTGGATAGACTTAATTGGCAAAATGTGAAAATATTTAAAATTCAATTGGCACAATTAAAGGGTTTAGGATTTAATTGGCAAAAGTGTAATAGGTTTATGATTTTTTTGGTAATTTTTTCAAAAACATCTTATTGGTGAAAGGATAAACGATTTTCCAATTTTGACGAATTCATTCACGAGCATGATTTTGAGAAGAGAGAGCTGAAAGTATCATCCCCCGAATCCGACATTAACTATTAAACTGCATATTCTTTTCATTTTCTGCAACGTCAATTGAGGCAAGTAACAAGGATGGCCAATTTATAAGCATCCAAATTCAAGTTCAAACCAAAAAAGAGGAAGCCTCCTCATAGATATTTCCCAAAATGATATTTCCTAAAATTCCCTTCTTGGCTCAGCCTTTTAATTCCCATTGATAACAATTTCTCTTATAGATATATTCAAGGCAAATTTGGTAACTCCAAAAATTGAGTTTTCACAGCATGCATGCCAATTTTGGCCATGCTATAGTGACAAAAATGACCAAGAACTCTTGTTGTGATGCGGGGGTACATGAGGGATTTTCGAAAGAAATGGAAAGTTCTTCCTTTTTTGAAAATGAAACTAAACCATCAATATATCATGCAGTACTGGAAAATGCACAGGAGATGGGCCCACCGACCAATCACACAGATTCCAGGTAGCTTAAGACTCATTACTTTCTCCTATAAATAAGAGGCCGAACCCACTTGGATGCTCACTACTTTCATATTTCTCTCTTTAATTTTTCGTAACTAGTGTGAGTAAACAAACAAATCCCAGTGTCTCTGGCTAGCTAGTTTGCTCTTTTTTGAGAATGATTGTGAGACTTATTTCTTTCGTGCTAACTTATTGTTCATTGTTATAGGGCAATCTTTTTGTTGAAGTGGTTAATGGAGAGCTTCAACAACTCCAACGACAAGAAGGAGAGAATCATTTCCCTAGGGATGCCTCCATTATCTTCGACAAGCCAGAGAATGGAAGGACAAAGCTCACAAAACCCTAATATCAACCCTAAGAAGCGTAGGAGGTGCTTGTAAATGTAAAACCTTTAAACGTGTTTCAAAATGTTAGCATGGATAACCATGCCCATTTTCTTGACCTAGACATATCATTTGAAAGTGCTGGTCGGAAAAGAAACGGGCAAAAAAAAAAAAAACACAGAAATGGCAAAAATGGTGGAGAGATTTTCAATTTTCGGTTCTCTTAATATTCCAATTGTTAGTATATCACGTGGTGCCTTTTAAAATAAAGTGGTGACTTTTTTTCAATTTTCTTTTGTTTTTGTGTTTTTCAGGACATTGGCAAGCAGGCAGTACAGTGAAATCTTTCATCCCGAAGAGATTTCTCAAATAATGCAAATGGAACGGATAGTGAAATCTCTTGAAGTTAGTTATCGATATGATTACTCCACCAATTTTTGTTCATTTAGTGTGCTCTCAAGATTTGACATTTGAAGTGATGCACATGACAAGTATCTAATGATGTTGAATTTCTCTTGTTTGATGTATACAGGCCAACATAGGAAAGGACTTTGTGACGATGTACTATTGGGAACGGCAGTACTATTTATTCCAAGTTGAAAATGACATATTAAAGCGAAAAATCGGTTTCTTTTCTCATAAAATCGAATCCAAACAAGGTCCTCTCTCTTTCTCTCTCTCTTTGCGTGCACGCGTATCGAAGGAGAAATTACAAATATGTAATTGACCGATATTTGATGCAGCTGAATATGTGCAATTGAAGAAAGAGAAGGACGAGCTAACAGAGGTGTATGTGGAACAACAGCAAAAGTATGCAGAGCTCATGAACCAATTGGGACTTCCGACCTACAATTATATGTAGGCCAAGAGATTAAGATGCTTTGAGTTAATTAAGTTCTTGTTAAGAGACCCAAAATCCTTAAGTCTTTACATTTTATGCTTGATCCAGTTTTCAGTATGAGTGTGGTTGTTCTATCTATGTGAGATTAATAAAGACAATTTGGAGCTTTAAAACTCCATGGCTTCATTTATATGTTTATACCAAATGAACCATTTGCTAAACTTTTGCCTGCCTCGCGATCTTATAGAATTGTTTATCTCAAATCTAAGGATGATTTATGATTAATATGCACACGCTTAATAGATGTTCTTCATTCATATTGTATCATTTGTCGGAATAACCTTGTACATGTTGGCTGTGGAGAGTCTATCTAGCCAATGGAAGAAGTAAAACGTATGTATACTACACATTCATAAATCTGTACTCTCCTCGACTCTTCCAAAGTCACATCATTTGCTTGAATCAACTAAGAAAACAGGAGTAAAAATCAATTTGTCCTAGCCTGATTATATTGTTCGAATTTTGTTTGATGTTATGCTTTCACCGAATGGATATCTTACTAGCGTTCTTCGGTAAAAGTAGACTTAATGGAGATTAGAATATGGATGTATGTCATAACATTTACAACCTCTTTCTTATAATCACTCTAATAGCCAGCCGTGTGCACGTACGTCTTGCATGACACTAATTCGACCTCTGAACAGTACGTGATCTCATGCATAAATGAACTGAAATAACTTTAACGCCCAGGATTATCTTGAAATTGCAGGTTATTTGATCCATTGCTCTAACGGAAATAGTTAGCCGTTGACGATAATTTAATAATCACCTTTTAAGGAATTACTTTGGCGTGTTAGGCTCATCAAGGAAGCAAAGCACATACTAGAGTGTCAATCGTGTGCATTAAAAAGGTTGAACCATCATATAAGCGAGGGTCGATCATAACGAGAATTTTGTGTTAATTTCTAGTAATTACGCCCTTTTCTCTTCTAATCATTTCATGAAATCCTCTTAAGTTTGTTGTTCTATAATTGTAGGCTCCATTGTCGTATGATGGCGCTACTATCGTTAATCACCTAATCTTCATTATTTTTTGAGCCACCGTACATTGCCCAATTGTTAATATTGATTGTTTTGTTGGTTCTTCGATCCTCAAATGGATATTGTCCTAAAAGTTAAGAGTGTTTTTCATTAGCATATGCAGGCTTTTTGCCTATTCTAAACGTATATAGTGTTGTACCTTTTATATCTCTGTTAGATTGAAGCCATTGACCGAAAGGAATGATTGATTTTTTTTTTTCCATATTTTCTTAATTCTTTGATTTTCCTATATCAACTAATTCATCACCTTCCAAAAATGTTGGATTATGGACAAAATCCTCATTCGTGGTTGATTTATGGCATGCAAATCAAGAAGCATAATGAAGATATGTTTAACCAAAGAATAAGAAAATAAGGAGCCTAGCTGAATCCATCTTGCTTACGAACTTTGGTGATTACAATGTTTGTTGTAGATCGATAGTAAAACTGTAAACTAGATTGTCATAAACTTGCATACATTTACTAACACTAAGTTGCTTAAAAAATTCTAAGAAACTTGAGGCATATCTTAAAATGATTTTAATCGATGAATATCGGATGAAACTATATTTAGCACCATTTTATGCTTCCGTGATATTCTCTCTTTGTATCGGCTGGTGATATATTAGCACAAGCGCACCCATGCCGACAGCCAAACAACACTAGAAATTTCTCATGCAACTCACGTAACAATACTTTTTTTGGGTTTTTGTGATCTGTCGTGGACTAATAAGAACAGGTGACAGAACATCTAATGAGTTTTTATTGGCCTATTAGTTTTAAGATTTCGATTGCACTTTTTCAAAGTTTTAGAACTCTATTGCACTTTTTGAAAGTTTTATGACTCGATTGCACTTTTGTAACAAATTTTAGGACTTGATTGCACTTTTTGAAAGTTATAGGATTCAATTGCATTTTCATGATAAGTTTTAGGACTTTTAGTGCACTTATCCCTAAATTCTTAAACTAGCCACCCTGAAATTCACTTAAAAATACACTCTATTCTCATGAGTTCAAGTGCAAATCAATCCCTCTTTGCGCTTGAAAAGTATTAGGATTGAGCAATTCTTATTGCGTGTTATTATCTGTTGTTTTTTTCTAGTGGAACGCACGATAAATGGATGAGGAGAACAAAACAATTGACCTCTTGGCCCTCATGGATCCAACAAGTGCTTCTTCGCTGACTCTTTCTCTACAAGTTTAACCCAAACCCTATTGCAGGAACGATGAAGTTGAAGCTCACAAACTTACCATTGGTTGCAGGCGACACTCTTGACCCCTAAACCTGAACATGGACCCTCAAAAACTTGAAAGGTGAATACTTATTAATGAGAACTTAATTACGCTTCGATTGTTTTTCCTTTTATTTACGTCGGTCCATTTTGAGCATTTTCGTTCGTGCATATCTTGTTACGACGAGCATTGATCTTTTTATTAACACGAGTATTATATTGTGTATATAGGATCATATCTTGCATCTGCCGACAGAGCTAGGTTGAAGCAGAATTAGCATATTTGTGATATGGAAAGGAAGATCAAAGCTTTAGAGGTAATAATCTTGCCCACTCCATAATAATGACTAGATAGATTTGTGCACAAATGAGCACACTACTGTCAAATCTCACATTAATTGTTTAATTAAAACAAAAAATGTGTGTAAGTTAAGAGGAGGGTACATATATTCGTGTTCTGTACGTACGACTTATCCCTTAGTCTGACAAAGGCGCAGCAAAAATCCTAAAAAAGTTTATATAGACTCAATTTAAACAATATTCCCAAAATAAAACATGAATAAATAGATTGACTCTTGACTCGAGCTTTATTAATAACTTACAATGTATAGGATTCAATAAAATCATGGAAATTGTAAAAACTCGTTCTCGAGTAAGTTGAGTAGCACTCAGTAATTTGATTATAACTTTCTCTACAAGATTTCAAATTACATGAAACTTGTTGCCTTAGAAACTAGACACAATGAGCCTTCCAACCATATATTTTGTGACCATATTGAAGCATGAAATGATCGTCAAAGCTCAAAAAGAAAATGGCCCTTCAGATATTGCCGTAAAGATGAACTTCACCTCTAAGTATTGGATAATGCTTAGTCCTCTTGGAATGATCTTTATTAGATAAGTCACAGAAAAGGCAGACCATACACCGTTAGTGTAAGGAAAAGTTTACACCAAACGACATTATCCATCCTGAAGCTGACTTTTCCGATGATACATGTGACCAGATGTTAAAATCGATAGACGAAGAGTTTTACTCATTGATGCAATGATTCTTCAACCATTGAAGTTCATTACCCCTTGCATTCATATTTGAGTATGCCTTCACTCCACGTCATGAGCTGTATCAATTATTTAAGGGCAACAAACAGTTACATCCAGATGTAAAGAAATTGAACTCCTCTGCAGCTTCATGAATTGAGGAAACAAACACCTTCTTTTTAGACCAAATATCAATTTTTAAATAAAAAGAGGGATTAATTCCGTTGCGCCCTGTGTAAAAATAATTGTCGGTTCACGAGACAAGGGTCATTTGATCATCTGGCATAGCTATGGAGTTATATTGAGCAGTCTCAGCAACTGCCACCCCCACTGCACTCAAGTGTTCGAGTGCAGAGTCTAACTTGGAGTGCCGCTATACGTGGACGATACAACACGTTTTGAACACCATCGTAAGATATTCCGTAATGCTTGCCTATTCATTCCGCAACACAAATCAAATCGAATCGTGTGCTTGCATCAACTATAAGTATCCCAGCGAGGTTTCCAAAGGTTCCTGTTTCTATTGTCAGTAAAATACCACTACGAGATGTCAACAGAGGAATGCCACAAGCAAACCTCTTTGGACTTCTCTCACTCCCCGTGAAACTCGAGGCTCACTGGTTTCTCGCCGGTTACCCCACTTCTTCTTCTCGTTGAGCACCTCCTTCCCAAACGAAATCTTGGCTCTTTCTGTCTTGCTTCCACCATCACGCTCTCATAATTCACCAATCTTGGTCCTTCTCAAGCTGGGTCTCTCCGTCACTTAATCCCTCCACCGCCCTTTTCCTCTGATACTTTATCATACCGTTCCTGCGATCAATCATATTGGAAAATTTTTTTGGGTGCTCTGTTTATTCATATGGGTGTTCGAGATTCGCTGTGGGTGGTCGTCGCCGTCTCTTGGCTATGCCTCCAAGCGCAGGTCCTGCACTCTCAGGAGGACCTTGTATGCAATTCGAGCGATTCCAAAGCATTGTTAGACTTGATGAGCAACTTTGAGTCCCCAATCAACGGTTGGGGACTCAACGCATCCGCCAATTGCTGTGACTGGCCGGGGGTGGTGTGCAAATCTTCGTCTTCTCTCAGCCTGAGCGATCGTCCCTCCAGTTCGGGCAGAGTGGTTGAGTTGGTCCTCGCGAGCAAGAAGCTTGCCGGCAACCTCTCGGACTCACTCGACAAGTTGGACCAGCTGAGATTCCTAAATCTCTCCCACAATTTCCTCAAGAGCACACTCCCTGAATCGCTTCTCCATCTCCCTAATTTGCAGGTCCTCGATCTCAGCAACAATAAATTCTCGGGACTGGTCCCCAAGGGTGCCAATTTGCCCTCACTCCGCGTTCTTGACATCTCTGATAACTCTTTTAGTGGGTATCTGCCCGTGAGGATATGCGTGAACTCGACCCGTATCCAGGTGCTTAATCTGGCTGTGAATCATTTTTATGATGTTATCCCTCCAGGATTCGGCAATTGTAGCTCCTTGCAGAACCTTTCTCTGGCCACGAATAGCCTCACAGGTGGGATCAATGAAGACATCTTCACTCTGGGTCGGTTGGTCCACTTGAACCTCCAGGAAAACTTGTTTTCTGGGCCGCTCGGTCACAGGATCGGTAATCTCACGAAACTGGTTCGGCTGGACATATCGACAAATGGATTCTCGGGGTCAATCCCGGATGTGTTTCAGAAGATGAAGAAGCTGCAGTACTTCATAGCACATTTCAATCGCTTCACGGGCCCCATCCCGTCTTCCTTGTCCAATTTGCCATCGCTCAGGGTCCTCAATTTGAGGAACAACTCGCTGACGAGGATAGGTCTTAACTGTTCGCCATTGAGCAGTCTGGGGACTGTGGATTTAGGTTCCAACAATTTCAGGGGTCCTTTCCCTGAGGATTTGCCCAATTGCCGGCAGCTGCAGAACGTGAACCTCGCACAAAACAAGTTCACAACCCCGATATCTCAAAGCTTCAAAAACTTCTCCAGCCTTGTTTACCTGTCGATCTCAAATTCGAACCTATCGAACCTCTCGTCTGCACTAGGGATCCTTCAGCACTGCAACAATTTGACATTTTTGGTTCTCACTCGGAATTACTTGGACGAAGAATTGCCGGGCGACGCGAGTTTGACTTTTCCGAAGCTTAAGGTTCTTATTATTGCATCCGGTCGACTGAAGGGTTCGATGCCGCAGTGGGTGCGTGGATGCACCCGTTTGCATTTGCTGGATTTGTCCTGGAACAATTTGGGTGGAATGATCCCGCCGTGGATCGGCGACTTCCAGTCTCTCTTTTATCTGGACTTATCAAACAACTCGTTCGTGGGCGAGATCCCAAAAGACATTACCAGATTGCATGGCCTCATCCGCAGAAATATGTCGACGCCGGAATCTCTTCCTGATTTTCCGCTCTTCATGAAGAGGAATGTGAGCCAGAGGGGGCTGCAGTACAATCAAGTTTCAAGCTTGCCGCCGACTGTGGATCTCGGATCCAACTTTCTCAGCGGATCAATCTGGCCAGAGTTCGGGAATTTGAAAAATGTCCATATCTTGGATCTCAGCCATAACTTCTTATCAGGTTCGATTCCCGACAGTTTATCCGAAATGATTAGCCTAGAGTCTCTCGATTTGTCTTACAACAATCTGTCGGGAAGTATACCTTCCTCGTTAGTGCGTCTCACCTTTCTGTCCAAGTTCAGTGTTGCATATAACAATTTGTTTGGGCCCATTCCTAGCGGTGGCCAATTCCTCACCTTTCCCAATTCGAGTTTTGTAGGAACCAAACTGTGTGTTGATCATGCTCCCCCCTGCCTAGGGAGTCAAAGTCATCCTGGAACCGCCGACCATAGTCAAAATCATTTTGGATCTGCCGATCATGCCATGAGCGATAGAAACCTTGGAATGACCATTGGACTTGCATTTGGAATGGTCATTGGAATTACGTTAGGAACAACTAGGACCGGTGATTCGTGTTTACGTATGATAATGAGATTTTGTAATTGTGTTAAGATGTTCTGATGAAAAACTAAAAAAAAAATTGTGACTTACTCTTTTGTTGGAATGTTGGTAAATTTGGTAATTCACAGCCCAATTCTGCTAAAAAGCACTAACTTTAGCCGGGTTCCAATTTTGGCTGAAATTTTTTATTATCTCATAAAAAATCAACCAAATTTGCCCCGTTAAAGGTCTGATGTGTCGATTCCACATGTACATTACCTCAACATCTCTGGCTGACGTGGATTTTAGGCACCGAAGCCCCGTCATTTTGGCCGGCCCCATTTTGTCCCGTTGAATTCCCAATCTCTAGGCCAGTTCCATTCTAGAAGAAGTTGCATGTTCCCCTCCTTAAAGAGCTTCAGCAGGAAACCTGCACGAAACAACACCTTTCTCTGCAGGAAAAACGCTGATTATCGACCCAACGAGAAGCTAGTCCTTCGGAGTGAGCTTTTCATTGTTAGAGTCCGAATCCAAGTCAGACCCGGCTTGCTTCTTCACATTCCCAGCTCTCGATACATTCGGCAGCCACTGAGACGCGTAAATCTTCAGGGCATCACCATTTAAATTGAAGATTCTCTTCGTGAAAATAAGAAACTGCCCTCCTAGATACTCTTGCAGTCAAAGAAAGAGCATGTGGTGGATACCAAAATCCCCTATTGATTTTGAAGCAACCGTTTTACCTCAGTCGTTCATATAAGATAAGATGCAAGAACACCTTTATGGTGTTTTAGTTTAGGCAGAGTGAGGTTTGGTCGCTGAATGATTAACTTCTGATGCTGCTTTGAATATATCATAATTATATCCTCGATGTAATCTGGACAAACTTCTTTTATATTTAGTTCATGCATGGTCCCTTCTTTTCGTGCAACATGTCATCAAGACTCTGGACTCACTTCACTGGTACAGCAAAACCATATCAGCAAGATCACTGATGGCCACAACACAGATGATTGGAATGTTATACCTGACATTATTACCTTCTTTTCATGTGAGGGATAACAGCACACCCAGCATCAACTGAATTGACAACAAAAAAAAAATCCGAGTTTAACAAGTACCAATCTCTAGATCCATTGGTAATCAAGATAAATCGATATCGAGCTCAGCTCCATGATCTTAGTGGACAACTCTGCATTAAATTCACAATGAGAAATAAGAACTAAACTATCAATGTAATAAAGCAGAGATTGTATACTATAAACGTATCTTTTAAACTGACTAGAAATATTCAAGTTCTTCTGAGTCTGCCTCCATTGAAAGTGAAAGTGGTGCGTAATCAATCTCGAACACTTATAAGAGCCTCCATACTTGGAGTCAAGGGGCTGTGAAACATGTCAAACACACAAACTCTAGTGCTAAATGCGGCTTTTGATGCTATGGGCGGGATGGGCATGGTCAAAATATCTCAAGCAATGTAAAAGAGGAGATATATCGAAGCATTTACTTTACATCGATTCAAGATATCAAAGTTGACACTATAAGTTTCACATGTTTCAGCCATATACTTAATTCAACCGGTCTTTTCTTTATATTCTTCCTTCCTTGGTTCACAAGGAAGCAAGAAAGAAAGCACCGCCACTTTCCTCGTCTCCTCTTCACTCGTCCCCTGCGCCCAGGGCAGAGGAGGAGGAGCAATTGGGTTGGGATTCAGACCCAACAAGCGTGTTGAAGTCAAAGCTCACAATTTCTCGCTCTCTCTAGCTCAGTTCTCTCACCACAATCCCTCTTTTCTTTATTCTGCTCTTTGTTTCACAATGAAGCAAGCAAGAGAAAATAGGAAGCCGATGAAGTGCCACCACTTTGATTTCTTTGCCTCCTCTTCCCTCTTCCCCTTTGTCCATTTTCTCTCACGCTCTCACAATCTGCAAATCCTGATCCTTCTCAAGATGGGTTTCTCCATCACTTAATCCATCCACGGCCCTTTTTCTCTGTTACTCTCTCGTGCTGTTTCTGCGATCAATCATATTGGGTTTTTCCTTTTGGGTGCTCTGTTTCTTCATATGGGTGTTCATGATTCGCTGTGGGTGGTCGTTGCGGTCTCTTGGCTTTGCCTCCAAGCACAGGTCCTGCACTCTCAAGAGGACCTTGTATGCAATTCGAGCGACTCCAAAGCATTGCTAGACTTGATGAGCAACATAGAGTCCCCAATCCCAATTGACGGTTGGGGACTCAACGAGTCTGCCAATTGCTGTGACTGGCTGGGCGTGGTGTGCAACTCTTCGACTTCTCTTGGCCTGAGCGACGGTCCTTCTGGTTCAGCCAGAGTGGTGGAGTTGGTCCTCGCGAGCAAGAAGCTTGCAGGCAACCTCTTGGACTCGATCGGCAAGTTGGACCAGCTGAGATTCCTCAATCTCTCTCACAACCTCCTCACGAGCACACTCCCTGAGTCTCTCCTCCACCTCCCTAATTTGCAGGTCCTCGATCTCAGCTACAATGAATTCACGGGACCGGTCCCTGAGAGTGCCAATTTGCCCTCGCTTCGCGTTTTCAACATCTCTGAGAACTCTTTCAGTGGGTCTCTGCCCGTGTGGGTTTGTGCGAACTTGATCTGCATTCAGGTGCTTAATCTGGCTGTCAATTATTTCTCTGATGTTATCCCACCGGGACTCGGTAATTGTAGGTCCTTGCAGAACCTTTCTCGAGCCACGAATAGTCTCACGGGTGAAATCAGTGAAGATATCTTCACTCTGGGTCAGTTGGTCCAATTAAGCCTTCAGGAGAACTCGCTTTCAGGGCCGCTTGGCAGCGGGATGGTAATCTCACGGAACTGGTTCAGTTGGACAACTTGACAAACAGATTCTCTGGGTCGATCCCGGATGTGTTTCAGAACATGAAGAAGCTGCATCACGTCATTGCTCAGAGCAATGGCTTCATGGGCCCCATCCCATCTTCCTTGTCCAATTTGCCATCGCTTACGTTTCTCAATTTGAGGAACAACTCGCTGACCGGTAGGATAGGTCTTAATTGCTCGGCATTGAGCATTCTGGTGTCTCTGGATTTAGGTACCAACAATTTCAGTAGTCCTGTCCCTGAGGATTTGCCCAATTGCCGGCAGCTGCAGAATGTGAACCTTGCACGAAACAAGTTCACAACCCCGATACCTCAAAGCTTGAGAAACTTTTCCAGCCTTTTTTGTCTTTCAATCTCGAATTCGAGCCAATCGAACCTCTCATCTGCACTCGGGATCCTTCAGCACTGCAAAAATTTGACAGTTTTGGTTCTCACTCCGAATTACTTGGACGAAGAATTGGCCAGCGATGCAAGTTTGAGTTTTCCGAAGCTTAAGGTTCTTATTATCGCCTATGGTCGACTAAGGGGTTCAATGCCCCAATGGGTGCGTGGATGCACCCGTTTGCAGTTGCTGGATTTGTCCTGGAACAGTTTGGGTGGAACGATCCCCGCGTGGATTGGCGACTTCCAATCTCTCTTTTATCTAGACTTATCGAACAACTCGTTTGTGGGCAAGATCCCAAAAGAGATTACCAGATTGCCTAGCCTCATCCAGAGGAATACGTCAATGATGGAACCTTCTACAGAATTTCCACTCTTCGTGAAGAGGGATGTGAGCGTGAGGGCGCTGCAGTACAATCAAGTTACAAGCTTTCCACCGACTGTAGATCTCGGGTACAACTCTCTCAACGGATCTATCTTGCCGGAGTTCGGGGATATGAAAAATGTTCATATATTGGATCTCAGCAACAACTTCTTATCAGGTTCGATTCCCGACAGTTTATCCGGAATGACTAGCCTGGAGACTCTTGATCTGTCTTACAACAATCTGTCGGGAAGTATACCTTTTTCGTTAGTGCGTCTCAACTTCTTGTCTAAGTTTAGCATTGCATATAATAGTTTGTCCGGGCCGATTCCTCGCGGGGGCCAATTCCCAATGTCACACCCCGAAACCTACCAGAACGGGAGATGACACGGCCATCCTTCCACCCGAAGAACGCAGCCTCAAACCACCCAAATATCCCCACGGCATCGCTCTCGCTCTATTGGTTACTAGCCAAGGAACCTGAAAGATTGGAGAAAGAAAGGGGTGAGTAACCACGGCTCAGTAATGTTGACTGGGTCCACCTTATGTGGGGCCCAGTTAGTACTTAAATCAAAACAAACAAAACAAAAGAAAGTCAAAGTGAAAAAGAAAGAATAAAAGAAGGGGGCAGCTTCGTGCAGAAGAGGAGCCCACAGAGAAGAGAGAGAGAAAAAGGCGAGAGCTTTACCGAGAGCTCACAGAGGTGCGCGAGAAGAGGGGAAGAAAAGGGGGCTGAACTTCGCGGTCCCGATTCGAAGGCCAAATGTTATCGGAATTGGCTCAAATTTTAGTATGTTGTTTGTGAGACCGAGGGCTACGAGTTGATCGGTTTCGTTCGTTGAGAATCTCCTCCGAACTCTTCAATCGCGGTTAGGGTTTCTCTCCTCATTTTGTATAAATCCACCTTTGTGGTGAAGAAATGATGTTGTAATGTTGATGTTGTGCCTCTAGTGTGTGACTAGAGAAGAACTTGGTGTATCCTACTATTCTCGGTGATTAGTTGAAGTTTTTGGGGCGGTTCGTGGTTTTTCCCACTTTGGGTTTCCACATTAAATATTGGTGTCGATTGTTGCATTTGTTTCCTTATTATTGCAAGTTTATATTGCTGGAAATTGTGGGTTGTTGTTGGAATTAAGTCGATTTCGGTCGGTTTAATTTCGGGGGAGATATTGATATTGGATTGGTTGAGTTCTTGGCGAATTGTTGCTCGCGGTTCTCCCCAACAAAGTGGTATCAGAGCTAGCGTTGATATTCTAGTATTGAATGGAGGAAACTAGTGGCACCATGTTTAAGTTAAATGCCTCGAATTACAACATTTGGAAGCCTCGGATGGAAGACATGTTATATTGCAAAGATTTATTTGATCCCGTTGAAGGCGATGAGGCTAAAGGAGATAAGGAAGACAAAGAATGGGAGCGTATGAATCGAAAAACGGTTGGGTTTATCCGACAATGGATTGATGATAATGTGTTTCATCATGTTGCTCAAGAAACAAAAGCGGACACTTTGTGGAAGAAATTGCAAGATCTCTATGAGAGGAGAACCCCACAAAATAAAGCTTTTCTAGTTAAAAGACTTGTGAACTTGAGATACAAGGAGGGAAGTAGCATGTCGGAACACTTGAGTGAATTTCAAGATGTTGTAAATCAATTGACAAATCTTGAGATTGACTTAGGTGATGAATTGCAAGCATGTCTATTGCTTGGTACTCTTCCCGATAGTTGGGATACTTTGGTTGTGGCATTAAATAACTCAGCTCCGTTTGGTGTGCTTTCTATGAGCATGGTCAAAGAAAGCCTATTCAATGAAGAAACAAGGAGAAAAGGCTTGAATTATGCTTCTAAATCGGAGGCCTTTGTCACAGAAAACAGAGGGAGAAATCAATCAAGAAATTTTCAGAATTTTGATAAAAGAGGCAAGTCAAGAGGAAGATCGAAGTCCAGGCCGAGGAGGAGTGTGAAGTGCTACAATTGTGGCAATATGGGACATTATCCAAGAGAATGTAGGTTGCCAAAGAGAGAAAAATTTCATGATAGAAATTAAGATCGAAAGAAAGAAGAAAAGCAAGTTACAACGGCAGTGGCATCCGACGGCGATATTATGTTTATTTGTGATGACACTTGTGTGAACCTTACATGCCAAGACTCTGGTTGGGTTGTTGATTCCGGAGCTTCATTTCACGTCACCTCACGGCGTGACTATTTTACTTCCTATCGCAGCGGTGATTTTGGTTGTATTAGGATGGGAAACAGTGGTGTTTCCAAGGTTATCGGCATGGAGGACGTTCATTTGGAGACCGACGTTGGATGTAATTTGCTTTTGAAAAATGTGAGACATGTTCCGGATATTCGACTTCACTTGATCTCCACAGGTGCCTTGGATGATGATGGTTATTGCAACATCTTCGGTGACGGCAAATAGAAATTGACCAAAGGGTTCCATGATAGTGGCTAAGGGTAAGAAGACATGCACTCTTTACACCATGCAAGCTAAGTTGATCAAGGAAGATGTGAATGTAGTGGAGGACTCCTCAGTTGATCTATGGCATATGAGACTCGGTCATCTCAGCGAGAAGGGGCTTGAAACTCTTGCGAGAAAGAATCTTCTACCATTGAAGGAGAAAAATCTGAAGGAATGTGCTCATTGCCTTAAAGGTAAGCAACATAGATTCTCATTTCATAGTTTCTCTCCACATACGAAATCAAATGTACTTGATTTAGTTCACACTGATGTTTGCTGCATGGATGCTAGAACACTTGGCGGTGCATTGTACTTTGTGACATTTATTGATGATTGTTCTAGAAAAGTATGGGCTGTTGCTTTGAAATCTAAAGATCAGGTGCTTGCAGTTTTCAAACAATTTCATGTCAATGTGGAAAGAGAAACCGGGAAGAATTTGAAATGTGTTCGAGCTGACAATGGTGGTGAATATAGAGGCCCGTTTGAACATTATTGCAGGGATTATGGCATCAAGCTTGAGAAGACTGTTCCAAAAACACCACAACAAAATGGAGTGGCGGAGAGAATGAACCGGACAATTAATGATCGGATTCGGTGTATGCTCTCTCATGCGAAATTGCCTAAGTCATTTTGGAGTGAAGCGATGAGAACAGCAGTAGACTTGATAAATCTTTCTCCATCAGTTCCTCTTAAGGGGGATGTTCCACAAAGAGTTTGGAGTGGGAAAGATGTTTCGTATAATTACCTGAAAGTCTTTGGTTGCCTGGCATTTGTGCATGTTCCAAGAGATGAAAGGTCAAAGCTTGATGACAAGTCTAAACAGTGTATCTTCTTGGGTTATGGACATGAAGAGTTTGGCTACAGGTTGTGGGATCCAGTTGCAAAGAAAATCATTAGAAGCCAAGATGTGGTATTCTTTGAGCATCAAACCATTGAAGACATTGACAAGCTAGGAAGGCCAAAGAATGCAGCTCAACATTATGTTAGTTTCAGCCCAAGTCCTCCTACTGTATTGGGTGAAAATCACGAGGGAGAAGTACACGGAAATCATGAAGATGGTGAATCCTCACAAAATGTTGATCCTTTAGATGAGATAGGTGAAACAGTTGAGCAAGAACAGCCAGAGTTGAGCCGGTGGAGCCGAGTTGAGCAAGAACACAGTGGTCCTACCTCGGGTTAGAAGATCGAAAGAGAACGTAGGCCCTCACGAAATATCAGCCGCATGAGTATGTGTTACTCACTGATGCAGGAGAGCCAGAAACTTATGAAGAGGCTATGTCATGTGATCAAAAGAACGAGTGGTATGAAGCCATGCAAGAAGAGCTCAAATCATTGCATGAGAACCACACATTTGAATTGGTAATGTTACCTAAAGGCAAAAGAACACTCACAAATAAGTGGGTGTACAAGTTGAAGACGGAAGAAAGTAGTTTGCAACCACGATACAAGGCTAGGCTTGTCGTGAAGGGCTTTCGTCAAAAGAAAGGAATCGACTTTGAAGAAATATTTTCACCGGTTGTAAAAATGCCCTCTATTCGAGTTGTTTTTGGGTTGGCCGCCACCTTGAATTTAGAAATTGAACAACTTGATGTAAAGACTGCTTTTCTTCATGGAGACCTAGAGGAAGAAATATATATGGAGCAACCAAAGGGTTTTATAGTCGAAGGCAAGGAGCATCATGTATGTAGATTGAGAAAAAGTTTGTACGGTCTCAAGCAAGCGCCAAGGCAATGGTATATGAAGTTCGAATCATTCATGGAAGATCACGGGTATGATAAGACCAACTCTGATTCTTGTGTTTTTATGAAAAGATTCTCGGATAATGATTTTCTTATCCTCCTACTCTATGTGGATGATATGTTGATTGTCGGACATGATGCTAAGAAAATCAAGAGTTTAAAAAATGAGTTGAGTATAGCTTTTGCAATGAAGGATTTAGGTCCGGCAAAGCAAATCCTTGGCATGAAAATTACTCGTGACAGGTTGAACAAGAAACTTTGGCTATCTCAAGAGAAGTACATTGACAAGGTGTTGGAAAGATTCAACATGAGCACATGTAAACCGGTAAGTACTCCACTTGCTAGTCATTTCAAGTTGAGTAGTGACCAGTGTCCTACAAGTGAGAAAGAGAAGGAAGAGATGATGAAAATTCGTTATGCATCGGCCGTTGGTAGTTTGATGTATGCAATGGTTTGTACAAGACCAGACATTGCTCATGCAGTTGGTGTTGTGAGTAGGTTTCTGTCAAATCCCGGTAAAGAGCATTTGGCTGCTGTTAAATGGATTTTCAGGTATCTTAAAGGTACTTCCAGATTCTGCTTATGTTATGGAAATGGAAAGCCTGAGTTGAGTGGCTATTCAGATGCGGACTATGCCGGTGATGTTGACTCTCGAAAGTCCACATCGGGTTACATGATGATTTTTGCAGGGGGAGCGGTTTCATGGCAGTCAAGATTGCAAAAGTGTGTTACTTTGTCTACGACTGAAGCGGAATATATCGCTATTACCGAAGGAGGTAAAGAACTTTTGTGGATGCAGAAATTCCTACAAGAGTTGGGCTTAAAGCAAGAGAAGACCGTTCTATATTGTGATAGCATGAGTGCTATCTATCTTAGCAAAAATCCGGTGTTGCATTCAAGATCGAAGCATATTGATGTGAAGTATCATTGGGTTCGAGAAAAATTAGAAGAGAAGCTCTTTCAACTCGAGAAAGTCCACACCGACGACAATGGATTTGATATGATGACCAAAGCCTTGCCCGTGACGAAACTTGACTCTTGTAGAAGCAAAGCGGGCATGAATGATCTTCCCACATGAGGTGGAGGGGGAGATTTGTTGACTGGGTCCACCTTATGTGGGGCCCAGTTAGTACTTAAATCAAAACAAACAAAACAAAAGAAAGTCAAAGTGAAAAAGAAAGAATAAAAGAAGGGGGAAGCTTCGTGCAGAAGAGGAGCCCACAGAGAAGAGAGAGAGAAAAAGGCGAGAGCTTTATCGAGAGCTCACAGAGGTGCGCGAGAATAGGGGAAGAAAAGGGGGTTGAACTTCGCGGTCCCGATTCGAAGGCCAAACGTTATCGGAATTGGCTCAAATTTTAGTATGTTGTTCGTGAGACCGAAGGCTACGAGTTGATCGGTTTCGTTCGTTGAGAATCTCCTCCGAACTCTTCAATCGCGGTTAGGGTTTCTCTCCTCATTTTGTATAAATCCACCTTTGTGGTGAAGAAATGATGTTGTAATGTTGATGTTGTGCCTCTAGTGTGTGACTAGAGAAGAACTTGGTGTATCCTACTATTCTCGGTGATTAGTGGAAGTTTTTGGGGCGGTCCGTGGTTTTTCCCGCTTTGGGTTTCCACGTTAAATATTGGTGTCGATTGTTGCATTTGTTTCCTTATTATTGCAAGTTTATATTGTTGGAAATTGTGGGTTGTTGTTGGAATTAAGTCGATTTCGGTCGGTTTAATTTCGGGGGAGATATTGATCTTGGATTGGTTGAGTTCTTGGCGAATTGTTGCTCGCGGTTCTCCCCAACAAGTAAGTAGTGCGTGTCTCTTCTAAGCAGATCGAGCAACCACTATGCATGAATACCTAAAACCATACTAGAATTTCAGGAGCTAAACTCAAGATATCAAATATATATAGAATCACATGAGAGTTGTTTCATTTCAACAAGACTTTATAAAATTCAGAAAATACTCATTTAAATCATCATAAACATCAATGGTTAAGTCCATTGATCAATCTCTATTAAAAACCACGTCAATGGTCCATTCCATTGAATAATCTCAAATCAAACATCAATGGTCTATTCCATTGATGAATCTCATATCACATCACATGTCGATGGTCCATTCCATCGACCAATCTATCGTTCAATATCTAACCATGGTCACGACACAAAGTCTTGTGACAAGACTATCAAGATTCCCCCCTTAGCAAGGTTTCCACCTATAAAGCCGGTGGCTCGGCCCAGAAGGATATCCTAACTTGATATGCATACCCCCAAGCCCCTCAATGGGCTCACAGCGATATTGAGCACAAAACACACATCCTCCAATGATCCACAATACCAAATCCATAATAAATCTCATAATCCACAATCAATAGTACCAATTGATTTCAGAAAACAAAACACAATCTTTCTCAACTTCATTTGTCAAACTGAACGCATTTTACGAGACATTTCTCACATCATTTCAAAATTCTTCATAAATCAATATGTATAACCTTTAACAAAAGAATTCTTTTTATAAAGAATTTCCTCAATTCATTTCACGATAATCGATATATAAGCCATTTCCAGAAATGCTTTACCATACCATTTCAAATAATCAACAGGGTAGTAAATGCCCAATCCGAGCTTTTATGCAATAACAATGCTATTTAACTTATAGCATATCTGATTCATATCCCTTTCCAAATATGAGTTTACAAACTCAAAGAAGAGATAACACCACTCACCTGGGAATATCTCATAACCAAACAACGTGGCTAAACTCGCCGACGATCTCGTAATCCTATCAATTAAACGAGAATCGACATCAATACCAAGTAAAACACCATTTCACCAACAACTCAACTAAACCAAGCTTAGATGCTAACCAAAAAGACTTCAACGCGCTCACAAATCGCTCACCCAAAGCGATTACTTAAAGCTGTCTGCAATGCGGAGCTTGAGCGCGAAACTTGGTTGCGCTGTAACTTTCTCCACCAAACTCCGTTCCAAGTAAGCATATAGTCAATAGAAAGCCCATTCAAAAGACTAAAGGAACCTCGACTTGGCCGTCCTAAAATCGAGCCGAAAACCGACGAAAATAGGCCTCAAAACCGCTGGTCGCGCACTGTTCACTACGCGCGCTCAACTTCAAAAATTCGTTTTGGGCAAATCGTAAGTCCAAATCGAGTTCCGTAATATCCCATGACTCCACGACACCCCAAACTACCATTTCTATATATATTCATAGCTCAACGACTAAAAAATCGGACTTGGCCACTAGAATTTCACATAACTCCAAAATATGAGCCCTAACCCAAAAAACTTTTCCGATTGGATGAATGAGAGGCGTGAACACTTACCAAACGTTGCGATACAAAGTCGAATCGGCTTGATGAGGCGTCCGTGATGACTACGTGCAAAATCCCTCTTCTTTCTCTTTCCCTTTCTTCCTCTTCTTTCCTTTTTCTTTCCTTTCCTTCTTTTCCTTCCTCCCCGAAAGCTCTCGGTCCCCCTTTTTATAAACTAAAGTTCACTGCAGCTACTTTATTGACTTTTCAACCCTTTTTTTTTAAATACCCAAATATTACACCCAACCTTTCCCAATTTGAGTTTTGAAGGAAACAACCTGTGTGGTGATCATGCTTTCCCTTGCCCAACGAGTCAGAGTCGTCCTGGATCTGCCGATCATAGTCAAAATCTTACTGGCTCCACCGATCATGCCATGAGCGATAGAAACCTTGGAATGACCATTGGACTTGCATTTGGAATGGCCATTGGAATTGCATTGGGAATAACTAGGACCGGCGATTTGTGTTCGCGTGTAATAATAAGATTTTGTGCCCGTGTTAAGTCAAGTATGTAATTGACCCAAAAAAAAAAATCAAGTATGTAAGTTTTTTTTTGGGTCAAAGTCAAGTATGTAAGTTACTCATTTATTAGAAGAGGAAATGACACGATTAGTCCATAAATTCAATATACAATATAATTCTTGAACATTTAATTTATTTAATGTGATTTTTGAACTAATCCTAAATGTTTAATGAAGTCCTTAAACTTTCAGCTTGTTAAACATAATCTCTTAACTTTTCAACAAAGTCAAATCTGTCATTTAGTAATATTAATAAATATTCCTAACTACATTATTTCTTGGATTTTAGAATATCTTTTCATTTCAATCATTTTGCTAGATCAATAAAAAGAATATGCTATCTTTTCATTATCTTTTTACCTTTTTGGTCCTTATAAAATATACTTTAGTTTCATTTAAGTAAATTCAGGTTACATATTCTATAATAGTGAAAGTAGAACCTGCGTTAAAGTTGTATGGGATTGATATTCCAGCTATTTTATATCTAAGTGTTTTTGTAAGTACATCTAGGAACAATATTAATTTATCTATAAATACATGCATTATTAATCTAAACGCGGTTCCTTTTTTTTTAGATTGATTAAATTTTCAATAATCTAAATCTTGTTCCTAATTTGTTAGATTGATTTATCTATAGATGCTCATAGTTATATTAATCTAACTCTTGTTCCATATCTTTTTAGATTGATAAAATTTTCAATAATCTAAATCTTGTTCCTAATTTGTTGGATTGACAAAGTTTACAATCTTTTGTGTTTGGCATTAACCGGACTTAGATTAATATAAGTACGTATATCTATAGATAAATTAATATTATTCCTAGATGTACCTATGAAAGCACTTAGACATAAAATAGCTCGAATATCAATCCGATATATCTCTAAATGATTTCTAGCTTTACTATTGTAGAGATCATAAGCTAAAATTTACTTAAATGGAACTATCGAAATTTTTATAAAGACCAAAAAGGTAATAAAAAAGCATCATATTTTTTTTATTTGATTGCATTTTTGTGACAAGTTTTTGGACTTGATTGCACTTTTTAAAAGTTTTAGAACTTAATTGTACTTTTATGATAAGTTTTAGGACTTCCAATGCACTTATCCCAAAAGAAAAGTGTCTTGGTCTTGCATTTGATTACGTCTAGACCATTGTAACCAAGTACAAAATACTTTAATATCTTTTTTTATTTTACAATGTTATAGACATTTGTTGTGATGGAATGGAAGAAAACATAAATGTGAATTTCTTTTTTATTTCATGACGTGTCATCGTAATTGAATACTAAACCGTGGAAGATTCAGTTTATTTTTCTTATAGTTTCTTTCTGTATAATCAAATGTAATACGTCCTCAAAGAAAAACAAAATTTGATTAGATGGTACAGGGTTGTACTTGGGAAAATACGATACAGTTAATTTAAAGATCGAAAATCCCAATGTGTACGTGAGAATCTCCAACAAAGTGCGTGTACTTCCAAGCATTCTCTGTTAAGCTTTTCCAGGGTCAACTATTTTACACCCTTTCACTTTTCTCCTCAAGAAATTTCGTAAATCCACGTCATTATAAAACATTTCCTCATGAATTTCATAAATCGAGTAAAATACAATAAAGAAATCGGCAGTCGATTCAATGACAGTGAGAGAAATCAAACCAATGTTTCTTCACGAGTGACCCTGTTATCGAAGAAAATAATATTTTGGTCTAGAAGGGCGCGAATGATAATCATTTTGTTTCCCTATTTTGTTTTTTTCTGAAACAGGTTTGGAATAAAAATCCGTTTAGTAAAATAATTTTATTTTTTTATTTCTGAGACAAATTTTGGCTGAGAAATAGATTTGGAACAGAAATAAAAAGTTAAAAATTTATACTTTTTTTTTATTTCTGGAACAAAAATAAAAATAACAATTCTCTCTTATTGCTCACTCTTACCGTCCACCGCCGCCCATTCGCTGCCTGCCTGCCTGCCCGCCGACCATTCGTCGCCGCCCGTTGCCACCTCCAGCCACCTGTTGCCGCCTGCCGGCCTTTCGCCACCACCCCATACTGCCCGTCGTCGCCGTCCGCCACTGCCCCTTGCCACCTGTCGTCGCCGCCCATCAGCCGTTTGCCGGCCATCCACCACCCCCCCGCCAGCCATCCTCCGCTGCCGCCCACCGGTCGTTCGCCGCCGCACGCCGATCGCTGGCTGCTCGCCCGATGCTGCCGAAAACAGAAATTTAAGAATAACTTATCAAACGAATTTCTATTTCGAAAACATAAGTTTTGTGTCGTTATCAAACGCTACTTTTTGCTCAGAAACTCATCTGGGAAAGAGAAATAAATTTTTCTATTTCAAGCTAGAAATAGGACCGGGAATGAGAAATATTGTCATTCGCGCCCTAATTAGCCCGTGTGCCCCAAACATGGGGCAGATAATTTCTTTCGCCAGGATTGATACGTGGTATATTCCTGGGTTTAATTCCAAAAAAAAAATGTACCAACTTTACCTCGAGTGACAATTCTAACTCGAACTTTTTTTTGTCCGATGAAAAATCACAAACTTTCATTTAAATCCAAAATCTGGCCTGAACAATTAGAAGATTCATTACGAGGGCTAAATTTGGGACTCGAGTAAAAATTGATGATTTTTTTTTTGAATTAGTCCTGTATTCCTGTCAACCAAATCTTTTGATCCTCTCGCTATAAATACCCATCAATTCACTCATGAAGGGGACTTTTTAATTTCTGAATGTCTGGCTTCAACACATCTATTAACTTAAGCTACAAACAAATGGGAAAACTCTCCAATAAGTGACTCAACATTCCTCACCTGTCAGCCGGCATCCAGGTCTACTTAAATTGTTCTCTTCTCCTCTCATACCTCTCTATTTCATCCCGCTATGGACAATTCATTAAGTATCCCATTACTGATTACCCCATCTTTTTTTGTTTTGTTTTAGGCTCTGTCCATCTCACGAAAAACAACTTTTAGAAAAACATTTTCCGGATTTTCCGACGTTTATTTCACAGAAAATAAACTAGTGATGGAAAATATTTTCCACCAATGAAAAGAAAACATATTCAAAAATGAGGAAATTCACCTCATTTTCTTTCAAATAACACATTTTCCTTTTATTTTTATTTTTTCTTTCTTTTTAAAATTTATTTATTTTTTATTTTTTTCCTTTTCTTTCTTTTTGTTTTCTCTTCTTCCTCGGCCGGTCGCCGACCGCCAGATCTTGCGAGGCCTGAGCTTGACCTCGCCAGAATTTGGTGAGCTCAAGCCTCGCCGGCCTATGGCGAGGCTCGAGCTCGCCTGTGGCTAGTGACAAAATAAAGGAAAAAAAAGAAAAAGAAAAAGAAAAAGAAAAGGAAAAAGAAAAAGAAAAAGAAAAAGAATTCAAATTCAAAATTTTTGGTAATTTTCCCTATAAATCAAATCGGATACCAAATGGCGGAAAATTTTTTCCAATTTATTTTTAGTCATTTTCCTGGAAAATGATTTTCAAGAAAACATTTTCTAGAAACGTCACATTTTCTGTGAAACGAACGGAACCTTAGGGTGCGTTTCTTTCATGAAAAATATAACGTTTCTGGAAAATGTTTTCCGAGAAATCATTTTCTAGGAAAATGGTTAGTTTTCCTTTGTTTGGTGATTGGTGATTGAAAAAGATTTCTGACGTTTGGATCTCATTTGGAAAATGATTTCAAAATGCATTTGTTTTTCCAACCGGCACTTGTGGCCTGTCGCCGAGGCCAGCGACCGGCGGAGGGAGGAAGAAGGAAAAAGAAAAAGAAATAAAATAAAAAAGAAAAATAAAAGAAAAAAAAGAAAGAAAAAAAAGTAAAAAGAAAAAAAAGAAAAGAAAATAGTAACAAATTCAAGATGAGTAATTTAGGAAAGTGCTTTCACCTACTTAGATTAGGGAATTCACTTTCCTAATTTTATACATGAGTATTTTCCTTGACCGAAAATTGTTTTTCGTTGATTTATCATTTTCAGCGAACCAAACAGGTGAAAGTTCGGAAAACGGATTTCCAGAAAACACTTTCCCTCAAACAAACAAACCCTTAATTTCACTCAATTCATGTATCTCTCTTAGTACAAATAATTGAATTGGATATCTTTTATGAAAGGTCTTGTAATGTTCCTACTTCCTTCGGGGTTACTTCTTGGGAACCCAAGGTTAAAGGGATCTCAAAATCATTTGTAGATTCCTTTCCTACCCCGTAATGTTATCATTTTTTTCTATCATGCATGGTCCCTCAACTCAAATTATTGCAGTAGCTTTAGAATATAGCTAAGGAAACACAGAACTTTTCTCTATTTGAATTATAAATACCAACAGAGTTCGTTGACTTATACGGTAGACGTTCATTCACAAAATGGACAACAAATTATTATGTATAATGCTCACTAGTACTATTACAGCACATGGTCAAATTGCATCCTAATACGCTACAATTGAAGTACATACACATACCCTAATATATAACTCACAATGTAGCTAATATCTTTGATGCCTATCAATGAATATGATAACTCAAGTTTCTTCCGTTGTTCGTGATAACGAGTACAAGAAAAAAGAGAGATCGTTTTCCACAAGCATCTCCAATTGAATCTCATACGCATGAATAAAAAACCAAGTAAAAAGTGGACCAAGTAAAATCCCAAGAAATTTCCAGTTGATTATAATGACCAAAGCAGCCAACAAAAGAGACGTGTTAGTTTTGAACCTTGAACTCACGTGTTTGCTTTAAGTCAGATTTGGACGGTAGACTCACGGATAATCGGGTCAAGTCTCTGTGATCATGCCACTTTTTTCTCACCCCATTCAATGTTTATCTATTACTTTTGGTACCCCATGCCACAAGGAGTTGCAATCCCCAAATTCATTTTGATTTTGAAGCATCGTTTCACTTTCACGTTTGAATTTGAATATTAGAAAATTCTAACGACGGGAATTTCTTTCTATGAATAAAAAGCAACTAGAAGTAAAAAATCCATGTTGGACCTCAAATCGTCTCCATCCATCCATAATACTCCCAATTGATGGAATCCAATGCGAGGAACAGTAGAACTGCAAGGAATGAATTAGAAAATGTCTCAAATTTGTCAATTTTTACTCACAATATGTGGGAATTGGTGCAATTTTTTCCCCTTTCTGAGCATTACCATAAGAATCCTACACTCGCTACGGAATATGTCTATTTTGAGTCATGGCTATTTAGTCCACCGGTAGATGTATGAGCTTGTCACTTAACCAACTGGGGTATTAGAAGTAAGGAAGTCTATTCACATGAGATAGCAAATGCTCAAGATACAAGCTAGCCAAAAGTTCGCACACAATATGGTTCGAACTTATAATCTTGCAAAAAGTAGCGTGACTGGATTTGTTCTATCCTTGTAATTTGGTTTCCAATTTGTTTTCTCCTATTCCTCCACGACCCCCCGGGTAAAACCCAACCAATCTATTGGAGGATGAAGTGTTATGATTGATATCATGGAAAACTATCTGATTTATTGTCAAGATATCATAATACTCTTGAAGTTATAATTAGGGTTAATACCACAAAAAACTCCAAACTGGTACATTTATGACAAATTTACCCCACACTTATAATTACGGATAATTAATTAATTCCTTCGTGTGTGTGTATATATATACACATATGTATTTGCTTTTTTAGTTACGTTTTACCCTTTTCATTAGTTACGAACAGAGAGGAATTATAGCAAGAATAGAGCGTAACCCAAATTTCATGTCGATTAGTGTTGAACCTTCAACTCATATCTATTATTTTCATCAGATTTAGATGATAAAGATGAATGAGATAAGGGTTAGCAATCATTCGGGGCTAGATAGAATTGAAAGTGTGTATTGCAGGTAATTAGCACAAACAAAACTCCAATGTTAACCGCATTGCAAGTCAATGTTCATATCTATAACTATAATTCGTTGACATTCAACTAGGGATGAGCATGTATCCAGGGTAGAACTTGAAACCTAAGAACTTGACAGGTGGGAACCTATAGGTTCCAAGTTTTAAGATATGTAAGGTAGGTTTCAAATTTCAAAAATTGGATAACATTTTTCGACAGGTAGGTTTTAGGTTCTAGGTAAGTGGAACCTAGAACCTGAAACCTAAAAGAGTTTTTTTTGTGTTTTTTCTTAATTTATGTCTTTGCGTGATCCTGCAATGTTTCATGGTGTTAGATGATGAGTGTATAATTTGGAACCACTAGTCTGAGCTTTCATTTTATAACTTGTTAATGTTTCATATTTTTTGTGTGTCTAAATATAAGTTGTGGTCAGTGGATTATAGCAGCAAGTGGTAATCATTAAAGGTGATGATTTACTGTAATTGTTCACTTAATGATACAGGTGGAGCCTGGTAAGACCATGGAACCGATCCTCGAACTTGTGATATGGTAGGTTCGAAGTTCTAAAAAATAAGGAACCTATTATCATGGGTAGGTTCTAGGCGGAACCTATACAGAACATGGAACTGCTCATCCCTAATATCAATTCACGCAATGACTTCTCATTTTAATTGTATTTATTTGAACCATAATGCTAGGAAAACTAATTTTTGGTATTCTTTTTGGTGAATGACAAGCTTGTTCAGTATTATTGCGTTCATTTTTATAATGAAATAAAATAAAAAAGAACCTGTTAGACCTTGGAACTTATCCTAGAACCCGTGAGAGGGTAGGTTCAAGGTTCCAAGTTCTGAAAAGTAGGTTTTAGGTTCCAAAAAATGAGGAACCTGTACCCGAGGGTAAGTTCTAGGTTCCAAGTGGAACCTGTAAGAAATCTGGAACCGCTCACCCCTACATTCAATGACAATTATTTTGAAATCCTTGATACGAATAATTAATTAATTCCCCGTTACGTTATGCCTTTTCATTAATTACGTTCAGAGAGGAATAATAGCAAGAATCAAGCATAACCCAAATTTCATATTGATTTGTGTTGAACCATGAACACAAATCGTTTATTTTCATCAAATTTAGATGATAAAGATGAATGAGGTAAGGTTAGCAATCACTCAGGGCTAGATAGAATTGAAAGTTTGTATTGCAGACAATTAGAAAAAACAAAACTTCAATGTGAATAGCATTGCAAGGCAATGTTCATATCCATAACTATAATTCTCTGACATTGAACAAAAACTATCTTTGATTCTTGTTATATGGATAATTAAGTAATTCCGTCAAATATATTTTTTCCAATTATGTTCTACCTTTTTCATCAATTACATTCAGAGAGCAATTATAGCAAGAATCAAGTGTAGCCCAAATTTCATGTCGATTAGTGTTGAACCTTGAACTCACATCTTTATTTTCGTCAAATTTAGACTATAAAGATGAATGAGGTAAGGGTTAGGAATCACTCGAGGCTGGGTAGAATTGAAGGGGTGTATTGCAGGTAATTAAAACAAACAAAACTCCAATGTGAATAGCATTGCAAGTCAATGTTCACATCCAAAACTATAATTCTTTGAGCTTGAATGAAAACTATCTTTAATTTTTGTGATACAGATAATTAATTATTCCCATCATATATATTGTTTCCCGTTATGTTCTACATTTTTCATTTATTACGTTTAGAGATGAATTGTAGCAAGAATCAAGCGTAGCCCAAATTTCATGTCGATTAGTGTTGAACCTTGAACCCACATCTTTTATTTTCGTCATATTTAGACGATAAAGATGAATGAGGCAAGGGTTAGTTGTCACTCGGGGCTGGATAGAGTTGAATGTGTGTATTGCAGGCAATTAGAACAAACAAAACTCCAATAACATCAGCATTGCATGTCAATGTTTACATCCATAACTATAATTCTTTGACATTGAACGACAACTATTTTTAATTCTTGTGATATCTTTTACCGTTACATTCTACCTTTTCTTTAATTACGTTGAAGAGAGGACTTATTGTAAGAGTCAAGCTTAGCCCAAGTTTGATGTTGATTAGCGTTGAACCTTGAATCCACATCTTTTATTTTCGTTAGATTTAGACAATAAAGATGAATGGGCTAATGGTTACAAATCAGCCGGGGCTAGACAGAATTGAAAGTTTGTATTGCTAGCGATTAGAACAGACAAAACTCCAATGTGAACAACATTGCAAGTCAATGTTCACATCCATAACTATAATTCTTTGACATAACAAGAAGTATTTTTTTATTTTTATGATATGGATAATTAATTAATTCCGTTACATATATTTATTTTCCCGTTACGTTCTTCCTTTTTTAGTAACCCAAATTTCATGTAGATTGTTGAACCTTCAACTCTAATCTTTTATTTTCATAGATTTAAACGATAAAGATTAATGAGGTAAGGATTAGCAATCACTTGGGGCTGGATATAATTGAAAGTGTGTATTGCAGGCAATTAGAATATAACAAAACTCCAATATGAACAGTATCGCAAGTCAATGTTCAAATCCATAACTATAATTCTTTGACATTGAACAACTAGTATTTTTAATTCTTGTGATACAGATAATTATTTAATTCTGTCATATTAAATTTTTTCCCGTTACGTTCTACCTTTTACATTAATTACTTTTTGATAGAAATTATAGCAAGAATCAAGGATAGCCCAAATTTCATGTCGATTAGTGTTGAAGCTTGAACTCACATCTTTTATTTATGCAAGATTTAGACGATAAAGATGAATGAGCTAAGGGTTAGAAATCACTCGGGGTTGGACATAATTGAAAGTGTGTATTGCAAGCAATTAGAACCAATAAAACTTCATTGTGAACAACCTTGCAAGTCAATGTTCACATCCATAACTATAATTCTTTTGCATTGAACGACAAGTATTTTTAATTCTTTTGATACGGATAATTAATTAATTCCATCATATATATATTTTCCCGTTACGTTCTACCTTTTTCATTAATTAAGTTTAGAGAGGATTTATAGCAAGAACGAAGTGTAGCCCAAATTTCTTGTCGATTAGCACAGTCACAACTTCTATTTTCGTCAGGTTTAGACGATAAAGATGAATGAGGTAAGGGCTAGCAATCACATGGGGCTGGGCAGAGTTGAAAGTGCGTATTGCAGGCAATTAGAACAAACAAAACTCCAATGTGAACAACATTGCAAGTCATTGTTTACATCCATAACTATAATTCTTTGACATTAAATGACAATTGTCTTTAATTCTTGTGATACGGATAATTTATTCATTCTGTCATATACATTATTTTTCCCGTTATGTGCTACCTTTTTCATTAATTACGTTCAAAGATGAATTATAGCAAGACTCAATCATTCAATTAGTGTTGAACCTTGAACTCACATCGTTTATTTTCTTCAAATTTAGACTATGAAGATGAATGAGGTAAGGGTAGCAATCAGTCGCGGCTGGACAGAGTTGAAAGTGTGTATTGCAGGCAATTAGAACAAACAAAACTCCAATGTGAATAGTAGTGCAAGTCAATGTTCACATCCGTAACTATAATTCCTCGACATTGAATGACAACTATCTTTAATTCTTGTGATACGGATAATTAATTTATTTTGTCATATAAAATTTTTTCCCATTATGTTGTGCCTTTTTCATTAATTACGTTCGGAGAGGAAATATAGCAAGATCAAGCGTAGCCCAAATTTCATGATTAGTGTTGAATCTTGAACTCACGTCTTTTATTTTCGTCGGATTTAGATGATAAAGATGAATGAGGTAAGGGTTAGCAATCACTCGGGTTGGATAGAATTGAAAGTGTGTATTCCAGGCAATTAGAACAAACAAAACTCCAATGTGAATAGCATTGCAAGTTGATGTTCACATCCATAACTATAATTCTTTGACAATATTGAAAGGCAACTATTCTTTAACTCTTGTGATAGAGAAAATTATTTAATTGAGTAATTTCGCCAAATCATCCTAGCCACCAACCCCAATATTCTTAGAAAAGAGGTTGGCTTAGAATTGCTGTGAATGCATGACTTTGTTCACTCTTCAGCCCCTAAGGAAATAACAAGATAAAGTCCTCCTTGACTGCCAACTGTATATCATATAGTCAAACGGCTTTGTTTTTTCTGAATTATTGTGTAGATAAAGTAGGGGTGTAAACGGTTCGGTTCGGTTTGGTTTTCTTGAAAAACCGAACCGAACCGAACCGTTAAGGGTTCCTCCTCGAACCAAACCAAATAGGAACCGAACCGAATTGGAACCGAACCGATAAGCCGATTTGGTTCGGTTTGGTTTTCGGTTTGGTTTTCGGTTTCTTCTTTTTTTTTCTTTTTTATTCATGGCTCGGTTTTCTGTTTTTATGAAAAAAATTTCATGAGAATTTTTTTATGATAATTTTTTGATTATAATATGTATTTATGATAATTTTATGATAATTTTTTATGATAAAAAATTAAGAAACCTCTAGAAACTTCATCACGTTGTTGAAAAAGATATTTTTTTGCTGCATAGCCGGCATTTTGAGCGATATTGTCTTTGCTTGAGTTGAGGTTGAATTTTTTTTGCTCTTCTTGTAATTGCACCCACATGATGTGTACAAAATGACTAATTGCAAGAGATTGATGGTGATAAAAATTGAAAGTTGTTTGCAGAACAAATAAAACTGTCCATTGTTCAGAAGCTTTTGGGAATTCTTTGTCGCTGTATCTCCGAACAACAAAAGTTTCAGGTGGTCGTTTCGATCCTTTCTCTAGTCTCTCCCCAGTTTCCACAAAAAAGGGCCTTTATGAAGGCACGTCAAGCACTAACTGAAAACCAACATTACTAAGGGTTGAAATCTAAATATTGTCCAGATTATCCCCAATTGAAAAACCTCAAAATTCTCATCAATCAGTTTGTTCATCTTCAGAAATAAATGGCCAAGTGCAAGACACATTGGTTTTCCAAGTAGATAATACAACCATGAGTGGACAGTTCTAATTTATGGAATCCCAGTCCTACAGTCTCTCCTAACATTAAAACGACACTAACACTGAAAGTAACAGCACAAAACATAGCACTCAAATGGCATTCATTACAACAGAAGCTGGATATGCAAACCAACTAGATTTGAATGGAAATCCATCTTCAGCAGCAAGGTTGGCCACCACCTTCACAAAGATGAATCCGTACATTGGCATCATCGACTCCAGGAGAGACAATATTTTCGCAACCCCACTTGTAGATTTGGTTTTTCAGTTGATGAATTAGAAATATGCAATTTTTGAGCCTTCCTTTTTTAAAAATAATCGAATAATGGACTAGCTGCAAAAAAGAATACAGAATCTCCAGTACTCACTTGCTTTCTTTACACATCAAGGAGATGACTACTTCTCTTTTGTTCGTCAATCATCAAGGGAAACCAATATCGAGTTCAGCTCCGCGGTCACAGTTGACAACTCTACATTAAATTCACAATAAAAATGAGAATTGAAGTATCTATTACAATATTAAAGGATATAAAATATTCTACGATAATTTTTTCTCACCTGACTCAAAATTTTCGAGTTCTTCTAAGTCCTCCTCAATCGAAAGTGAAAGTGGTGTCGATCATAGCCAATCTTGCGTACATATAAGAGCCTCCACCATGCTTGGGGTCAAGGAGCTACGAAACACGTCAAGTACACGACCTCCTGTGCTGAATGCAGCCTCTGATGCTACAGTTGAGACGGGCACGGCCAAAATATCTCGAGCAATGGAAGAGAGGATAGGATATCTCGAAGAATTGACTTTCCACCAATTTAAGATATCAAAGTCGGCGCTATAGCGTTCACATCTTTCTTCCAAATACTTATCTAATTCGGATTTTTCTTCCAAATACTTATCTAATTCGGATTTTTCTTCCAAATATTCTTGTCCCATTTGGCTAAGATACATTGCAGTCATAATGTCCGCACCAACCACAGGAGACATTGACACGTTCATTGTCCTTGTACCCTTTGACCTCAAATTGCTTTGGGGGCATATACCGGTGCGGTATTGCTCGAACAATGACGTTAGAGATGATGTGACTTTATCTCGTAAAGTTTCTGCCCGCTTGCTTTCATAAACTTGATTAATCATCCATTTCACATACTCCCACTTATGTCGAGGGTCAAGTATGCATGCAATGAACCATGTTAGATTGATGTTGTTCACATTGCCAAAATACTTATTGAATTTGGTCTTCATTCTCTTGGCCATTTCCTGCAAACTCCTATCCTCATTCACACAATATCTCTCAATCATCATAAAAATCCCATAGACATCTTTCGCCATATCATTACTAGTGACATAAGAACAACCCGATACTTTTAAAGTCGTATCATAGAACAACTTCAAGAAAGGAAGAAATTGACAGGCATATTCCCAATCATCACTAGTAGACAACCCCCTCACCTTGGAAAGCTCTTCAACAAACTTGCTATCCCGAATATCTAGTAAGATAAAAGCCTTCTGAAACTTTAAAGCTGCTTCCAACATCAGGTATGTTGAGTTCTAACGAGTCTCCACGTCCAAACATACAAGACTCTTCGACTTGATGTTTTCTAGCTCAATGCACTCCTTAAACCGTTGCAACCTCGCAGGAGAAGACCTCACATAACGCACAGCTGAGTGTATTCTAACAATGGAATCATCTATATCTTTCAAACCCTCTCTCACAATCAAACTCAATATGTGAGCACAACATCTCACATGGAGTAACTCACCCGACAAAATTAGAGTGTTCCAAGAGTGGAGTCTTTTTTTCAAGTATTGAACACCCAAGTCATTTGAGCTCGCATTATCCACAGTTATAGAAAAAACGTATTTAATCCCCCAACTAGTCAAGCATTTCTCCACTGCTTTTCCTATAATTTCAGCAGAATGTCCCAGGATTTGACAAAAATTCAAGATTTTCTTTTGCAACTTCCAATCGCCATCAACAAAATGAGCAGTGAGACACATGTAACTCATATTTTGACAAGAAGTCCACGTGTCCGTTGTGAGACAAACCCTTGGAGATGTATCGAAAAAATATTTTTTCAATTTGCATCTTTCCTCCAAGTAAAACTTATAACAGTCCTCCCTCAATGTGTTCCTTGAGGGGATTGAAAACTTCGGCTGGATCCTACTCACGAATTGCCGAAATGCCTCATTTTCCACAAACTTAAAGGGTAATTCACCAATGATGAACATCGCTGCTAGGTCTTTTCGACTAGTTTCTTGGTCAAATTTCCATGGACCAAATGACCTAGAACTACCAACCCCATCAAGTTGACCTGAGACACTTTTTTGCCTTTTCTCAATGTTCGCATATGGAAATTCCTTACATCTACCTAAATGATTACGCATCGCACTAGTCCCTTGAGAGGTAGAACAACCAATAATAGCCCCGCAATATAAACATTCAGCTTTGTCTGGGTTTTCTGTCCTTTTATAGTGTTCCCACGCAGAAGATCTCGTCCTCCTCCTATTTGTGCCACTAGATTCACTCATTGAAGTAGACATCTACCAATCTATGACAATTAAAACCTGAAATAATTATAATTCAAGTGGCTGTGTCAAGTTAACAAACTTTGTATGACAAGCAAATACTTAATAGAAGGGGTGGCCATTAAAGTACCATAAAGAAAAGAAAAAAGATAAGGCGAATAACACCGCAACTCTCTGATTGGAACATTTCGAACAGAAGCAAAAAAGCGAAAGTTTAACCATGAATTCAGGAGACAAACTCTCATAATCGTCTTTGGATGCTTTACATTCAAGTGCCTCGATCGTGAGATGCCGACCTCGAGAAAATTAAACACGAACCCAGGAAACAAACCCTCATCTACGTCTTTGAACGTGCTTTAAACATGCGCCTCACTATGATACTCGCTAACCTCACTGCATCCTTCTCACCCCAAAAGGGGGTCACCGATACAACACTTGGGACTCAAAGACTCAAGAGTTGCGACCTGACAAACTAACCTCAAACAGAGTTCGCACAAATTAAACTAACACACTAGCACGACTTGATAACCGAACAAAAGCAAGGAAGCTCATGAGTGCATGAAATGCAAGGTAAAATTGTTGTGGGTAAGGTTTCAAGCCATGCAAACAATCCAAGAATTGAAGGGGGTAAATAATGATATATGAGGAAAGAAACTAAAAACTGGGGAAACAACAACTTATAGCCAAACAAAGCAAATGCAACCCTGCATTACCAAAAGATCCGAGCTAGACAACTTCCAACTTAAAGTCGTGCACAAGAAAAGCGTGAATTCACCGACTGGAACACAGTATATAAGAACAATCCATCATCCATAACGAAACATATGCAGCACAGGCAATGTCATTGAGGACTGGCAGATCCCCCCAAAAATGAAACTTCAACAGAAAATGTAGAACTTTAAATTTTCCCACTGCATATGCAGTACAATCAAATTCTTAGGCACCACATATAACCATGCAATTTTCATGATAGCAAAGGCCTTGACAAAAAGACCAGGACTAGCTAAGTCATAGCTAGAATATACCTCAACCCGTGGCTGTCCGGAAGCAGATTTGCTACAAGAAGGCTACCACCGCATGACCAGCTTCATGGCGTGCAACAACCGCATTCATGTAGCAACGCTCGGCGTATTAGGCCTCTAATCACTTGAGCCGCTCAAGTTGAACGTATGAAATTTAGACCATAACTTTTAGATGTCATTCAGCATTCTCGTGATCCACATGAATACAGGAGCTAGCTAACATGGTACAGACATACTCAGTAGTTCTCCATGTGGATTCTATCACCAAGCAGTAATCTTTAACAATTATGAGACATACACAAATAAAGCATCAGAAGATATCAAGCAATGCCCTGAGAATACAGGTGTGAAACAACAAACGGAAGTACAGTTCAAATACATGTAGAGCATTCAAACAACTGATACCTTTCCATTCATTAGGGATGCTGAAATATGTCCTGTAGCAACCGGTTGGATTTTCCAAAGGAACGTTTGGAGAATCAAGTGGAAATGGGTACTGAATATTTGTGTAAATAGGCCTGTCATATCCATGCATCTGCCAGTTGGAAGGAACTGCTCCAATTTGAACAAAAACAAGTGAGAAACATTTCATGAACCCACATGCTTTGCAGCTTTCATTTTGAACATTGAAAATTTCACTCAAACCTCAAACTCTGACAGGTACCTAATGAAACTCAGATAGACAAAGGTGCCTTTAACACAATTGAAGAGTACAACGCCCCCACCAAAACACCGAAGAGCAATTACAGTCAAAGGCCGACAATAGCTGAATTACTACTACACGAGGGAACGGCCCGCCTCGAACGCGCCGGAAATCAAATCGCACAGCACAACCACAGAGGATCATCAATACAAAAAAAAAAGAAAAAACCAAAAGAACACGCAGAATCACGACACGACCGCGCGCAATCTGCGAGAAATGGAGAGAGAACGCACGAATCGGCCCGTCCAACCGACCAATCCACATCTGAAGCCTCCAAATCCAACGCCCATGTTATATGTTAGAGCGAGAAACTCCACCGCGCTCCCGGAGCTCAAGAACGCAAAAAACAAGATTCCGACGGGAAAAAAAACGCGAGCAGAAACAGAGAACGACCCAAAACCCCACTCCTGGAAACAATCAGAGTTCACAGAGACGCGAGCGATGGGGTGGAGGGGGGCGGGGGGCGAATCGATCGGATACCTCGGCGGAACAGCCACGGACTTCTCGGAGGACGACCTTCTCGAGGCCATTGACGCCCTTGTAGTGCTTGACGTACACGGTTCGGTTCCGCGTTTAGGGTTCGAGAGAGATGAGTGTCGTCACCGGCAACAGCGGCGGCGGCGGTGGCGGCGGCGGCGGCGGCGGGGGCGGCGAGTCGATGGGGAGGAAGAAGAAGAAGAAGAGCAGGGACGGCGGCGAGAAGAAGGGTGTGGAGGGCCGTGAGGAATGACTCGAATGAGGATGGTCTTGGCGAGAGGAAGAGTGTTTATTTCAGTTCGGTTCGATCCGCACTGATCCGAACCGAACTGAAATAAACCGAACCGAAAAAAAAAATGGTTAATTTTGATGATCCGAACCGAAACCGAAACCGAACCGAAATGCACTAAATTTTCGGTTCGGTTCGTATCTCGGTTCGGTTTTTCGGTTCGGTTCTGACACCCCTAAGATAAAGAACCTACTGATGTTCCTTACCAAAAAAAAAAAGAACCTACTGACGTGTAGAATTGCAAATCCGTACTTTATTGCGTTTTGCAATGATCGGTACCAGACATCGTACGTCATAAATTGGACAAAAAAATGTTTGCTAGTCTTGCATTCGGTTACACCGTCATCTTGTAACCATAGTAAAAGATGTTGAAATTTTATTTAATTCTACGATGTTAAAGAGATTTGTTGTAACAAAATGGGAAATAATGTATATGTGAATTTCTTTTTTATTTTATAATATTTCATTGTAATTGAATACTAAGCATTATAAAATCTAATTTTGCTTTCTCTTACCAGCCTTCCTTTATAACCATATGTAAGGTAAGTCAGTTGATCCCAAACTTTATAGAAGCATGAAGGGTCTCTATTATATTTAATTGCATCATGTCGAGACATACTATTCAGTGTTTGCATGTACGCTGGATTCCAATTAGATCCGAAGGAATCTCATTTAACTGTTGTTAAGAGGATTATCAAGTATGTTGGAATCCTTCCTAAATTAGGCTTATATTATCCTAAGAATTCAGATTTTATCCTCCTTGGATATTCTGATATTGACTTTGCGGGATGAAAGATTGACAAAAAGAGCATTTGAATTACATGTCAATCAATGGGTTGCATGTTTGTATCTTGGTTTTCTAAGAAGCAAAACTCCGTTGCTTTATCAACCGCCGAAGCTGAGCGCGTATCTCTTGGAAGTTGCTGTGCTCAACTCTTGTGGATGAAACATCAATTGAGTGATTTTGGTGAAAAAGATTATAATATACCTATCATGTGTGATAATACAAAGGCAATCAATTTGACTAAAAATCCCACAATGCATTCATGAGCAAAGCATATATAAATTAGACATTATTTCATCCGAGATCATGTAAATAATGATATCATGTAAGCATTTACTTTGTTGATCTGAAGCATCAATTAGCTAACATTTTCACCAAGCCTCTTGATAAGAGTACTTTCAAGCATATCTGAGGACAACTGGGAATCTGCAAACTGTTGGATTAAAGATTATCTCCTAAGTATATGTTGAACGTTAAACGAAGACTTGAATGTAAGCAGTTTTGGGCGGGAAATTGTTTTTCACTTGCTTTAATATGAGGTAGAGATCCGAGAATGCCTCCTTGGATGAATGAGGGAGCATAGCGTCTCGAATTCCACGGGACCAAATAGAGGAGCTGGAGGAGGGTGCGGCATAAGGGGCCGATTTTTTACTACACGCTAAACCGATTATAGGAGGTTTGCAATCCCAATTGATCACGCGAGTACCGTCCACCATGTTCTCGACCAGATTTCCAACCTCTAGAATTACGTCCACCAGAAAACCTCAAAATGAGGGAGTAGGCGAAGTGACATGACAGATCAAAGCATGATGAATATTGGATGAAGATGCGGCCCATTCGATTTTCGGAGAATTGCTCTTCTTGGATGAGAAGTCCAGACAACAGACTAGGCTCTAAGGCTAAACGAAAAAATATATAATAGAGGCAAATAAGGGTTCTGAAATTAAACTTAACACCTTGTACTTTGATACCGGGTTGAGTTTCCCTGATATATAAATTTAGGAATGATTAATTACAGTCACGGATTATATATAGAAGGCAAATAAGGTTTCCGAAAAATTTTGGAGTACCAGTGCGAGATGAATTGAAGTCAAAGCGCACCTCTTCCTTTCTCTGGCCCCCTTTCCGTCACCAAAGAAAATTTTCCTTGTTCTTTCTTTGGTTCCCACTGAAGCAAGAAAGGAATTTCCTTGTTCTTTCTTTGGTTCCCACTGAAGCAAGAAAGGAATCTAAAGAACGAAGCCGATGGGCGACCACCGCTATAATTTTCCTTCCCTCTTCCCTCTTCCCATCTCTCCAATTCATCTCTCCACGCACGCACGCTCTCACAATTCGCAAATCTTTATCCTTCTCAAGATGGGTCTCTCCCTCACTTAATCCCCCCCACGACCGTTTTCTTCTGTTACTTTCTTATACCCTATCTGTGATCAATCACACTGTAGTTTTCTTTTCGGGTGCTCTGTTTCTTCAAATGGGCGTTCCGGATTCGCTGTGGGTGGTCCTCGCGGTCGCTTGGCTATGCTTCCAAGCGCAGGTCCTGCACTCTCAAGAGGACCTCGTGTGCAATTCGAGCGATTCCAATGCATTGCTAGACTTGATGAGCAACTTTGAGTCCCCAATCGATGGTTGGGGACTCAACGGCTACGCTAATAATTGCTGCGACTGGCTGGGCGTGGTGTGCAACTCTTCGTCTTCTCTCGGCCTGAGCGACGGTCACTCCAGTTCGGGCAGAGTGGTGGAGTTGGTCCTCGCGAGCAAGAAGCTTGCGGGTAACCTCTCGGACTCGATCGGCAAGTTGGACCAGCTGAGATTCCTCAATCTCTCTCACAACCTCCTCAAGAGCACACTCCCGGAGTCGCTCCTCCACCTCCCTAATTTGCAGGTTCTCGATCTCAGCTACAATGAATTCTCGGGAGCGGTCCCCAAAGGCGCCAATTTGCCCTCGCTCCGCGCTTTCGACATCTCTGAGAACTCTTTCAGTGGGTCTCTGCCCGTGTGGATTTGCGCGAACTCGACCCGCATTCAGGTGCTTAATCTGGCTGTCAATTCTTTCTCTGACGTTATCCCGCCGGGTCTCGGCAATTGTAGCTCCTTGCAGAACCTTTCTCTGGCCACGAATAGTCTCACGGGTGGGATCAGTGAAGATATCTTCACTCTGGGTCGGTTAGTCCAATTGAGCCTTGAGGAGAACTCGTTTTCAGGGCCGCTTGGCAGCGGGATCGGTAATCTCACGGAACTGGTTCGGCTGGACATCTCGACAAACAGATTCTCAGGGTCACTCCCGGATGTGTTTCAGAACATGAAGAAGCTGCAGTACTTCATAGCTCAGACCAATGGCTTCGGGGGCTCCATCCCGTCTTCCTTGTCCAATTTGCCATCGCTTACGTTTCTCAATTTGAGGAACAACTCGCTGACCGGTATGATAGTTCTTAATTGTTCGGCAATGAGCCGTCTGGTGTCTCTGGATTTAGGTTCCAACAATTTCAGTGGTCCTGTCCCTGAGGATTTGCCCAATTGCCAGCAGCTGCAGAGTGTTAACCTTGCACGGAGCAAGTTCACAACCCCGATACCTCAAAGCTTCAAGAACTTCTCCAGCCTTGTTTACCTGTCGATATCGAATTCGAGCCTATCGAATATCTCATCTGCACTCGAGATCCTTCAGCACTGCAACAATCTGACAGTTTTGGTTCTCACTCTGAATTACTTTGATGAAGAATTGCCCGGCGATGCGAGTTTGAGTTTTCCAAAGCTTGAGGTTCTTGTCATGGCGAAGAGTCGACTGAAGGGTTCGATGCCCCAGTGGTTGCGCGGATGCACCCGTTTGCAGTTGCTGGATTTGTCCTGGAACAGTTTGGGTGGAACGATCCCGTCGTGGATCGGTGACTTCCAATCTCTCTTTTATCTGGACATATCGGAGAACTCGTTCGTGGGCGAGATCCCGAAAGAGATAACCGGATTGCCTGCCCTCATCCACAGGAATATGTCAATCTTGGAACCTTCTCTTGATTTTCCGCTCTTCTGGAAGAGGACTAAGCAGTCGGGGGTGCTGCAGTACAAACAACTTACAAGCTTGCCACCTCTTGTGGATCTCGGAGGCAACTCTCTCAACGGATCAATCTGGCCCGAGTTCGAGAATTTGAAAAATGTTCATATCTTGGTTCTCAGCAATAACTTCTTATCAGGTTCGATTCCTGACAGTTTATCCGAAATGACTAGCCTAGAGACTCTCAATCTGTCTTACAACAATCTGTCCGGAAGTATACCTTCCTCATTAGCGCGTCTCAGCTTTCTGTCTAGGTTCAGCGTTGCATATAACAACTTGTCCGGGCCGGTTCCTAGCGGGGGCCAATTCACGACCTTTCCCAATTCGAGTTTTATAGGAAACAACCTGTGTGGTGGTCATGCTCCCCCCTGCCCAACAAGTCCTGGATCCACCAATCATAGTGAAAATCATTCTGGATCTGCCGATCATGCTATGAGCGATAGAAACCTTGGAATGACCATTGGACTTGCATTCGGAATGGCCATTGGAATTGCATTGGGAACAACCAGGATCGGTAATTCGTGTTTGCGTGTCATAATTGGATTTTGTGATCGTTTTAAATCGTGTCATTAAAAAATTTGAAAAAAAAAAGGATAACTTACTCATGTATTGGTATTTTTTTTGATAAATTCCTAATATTGTTAGTAATTCACGGTCCAATTCTCTCAAAAATCACCAACTTTAGATTGATTTTCAATTCTGGCCAACAGTTTTTTTCTTATAAAAAATTACTAACTTCCGGGCCCGCCCCCGTACATGTTCCCTTTGACTTTTCGTCCAATGATAAAGGTCTGACATGTCAACTCCACATGTACATATCTCCATGTCACTTGCTGACGTGGATTTGAGGCAGTGAAGCGGGCACCGTTACGGTGTGCTTCGTTTTGTCTGGTTGAAGCCCCAGTCTCTCGTCCAGTTCCATTCTCGAAGAAGAAGATGCAATTTAGAATGTTCGCCGCCTTCAAGAGCTTCAGCAGGAAACTGCACGAAACTGCGCCTTTCTCCACGGGGAAGCAAAGCTAATTGTTGACTCCAGAAGAATCCAGTTTGTCCACGCGAACTCTTCATTGTCAAAGTCCGAATCCAAGTCGGACGCGGCCGCATGCTTCTTCACATTCCCAGTTCTCGATACGTTTGGCAGCCACCGAGTCGCGTGAATATTCGGGGCATCGCCGACCTGATTCTCTTCGTGAAAACGGAAATCACAATTTCAGCCAGAGAAAGAGCAAGTGGTGGATACCAAAAGATTGGAATCGGTCCCTATTGATTATGAAGCAACTGCTATACTTTAGCCATTGATGTAAGACAAGATGCAAGAACACCTTCACGGTGTTCTAATTTAGGCAGAGTGAAGGGTTGGCCGCTGAATGAATATTTTCTGAAGCTGCTGTGAACATTTCATATTTATATCCTAGATAGCATTCAGATTTCCTTCTTTCGTGTTACGTTCTACCTTTTTTTATTAGTTACGTTCATAGAGGAATTATAGCAAGAATCAAGCGTAGCCCAAATTTCAGTGCCGAACCTTGAACTCACATCTTATATTTTCATCAGATTTAGACGATAAAGATGAATGAGGTAAGGGTTAGCAATCACTATGGGCTAGATAGAATTGAAAGTGTGTATAGCAAGCAATTAGAACAACTCCAATGTGAACAGCATTGCAAGTCAATGTTCATATCCATAACTATAAAACATTGAACGACGAGTATTTTTAATTCTTGTGATACGGATAAATAATTCCATCATATATTTTTTTCATTACATTCTACCTTTTTCATTAATTACGTTCAAAGAGGAATTATAGCAAGAATCAAGCATAACCCAAATTTCATGTCGATTAGTGCTGAACCTTAAACTGACATCTTTCATTTTCGTCAGATTTAGACGATAAAGACGAATAAGGGTTAGCAATCACTCACGGTTGGATAGAATTAAAAGTGTGTTGCAGGCAATTAGAACAAACAAAGCTCCAATGTGAACAACATTGCAAGTCAATTTTCATAACCATACCTATAGTTCTTTGATATTGATCGACAACTATTTTTAAATCATGTGATACGGAAAATTAATTAATTCCGTCATCATTCTACCTTTTTCATTAATTATGGTCAAAGAGGAATTATAGCAAGAATCAAGCATAGCCCAAATTTCACGTCGATTAATTAGTGTTGAACCTTGAACTCACATCTTTTATTTTTGTTAGATTTAGATGATAAAGATGAATGAGATAAGGATTAGCAATCACTTGGGGTTGGATATAATTGAAAGTGTATATTGCAGGCAATTAGAACAAACAAAACTCCAATGTGAACAGCATTAAGAGTCAACGTTCACATCCATAACTTTAGTTCTTTGACAATATTGAACGACAACTATTTTTAATTCTTGTGATAGAGAAAATTATTCAATTGAGTAGTTCCGCCAAATCATCCCAGCCACCTACCCCAATATTCTTGGAAAGGGGGTTGGCTTAGATTTGCTGTAAATGCAGTACTTCGTTGACTTTTTAGCCCCGAAGAAAATAACAAGGTAAAGGCCTCCTTGACTGCAAACCGTTTATCATATAGTCAAACAGCTTTGTTTTTCTGAATTATTGTATAGACAAAGAACCTACTGATGATCCATATTTTATTGCATTTTGCAATGATCGGTACGAGACGTCGTCTAACGTCATAAATCAGAAAAAAAGAATTATGTTTTTCAGTCTTGCATTCGGTTACATCGTCATGCTGTAACCAAAGTAAAACATGTTGAAATTTTGTTTAATTCTACGATGTTAAAGAGATTTGTTGTAACAAAATGGGAAATAACATATATATGAATTACTTTTTTATAATATTTCATTGTAATTGAATAATGAGCATCATAAAATCTAATTTCGCTTTCTCTTACCGTCTTTCTTTGTAGCCAAATGTAATATGTCCAAAAAGAAAAAACAAAGTTTAATTAGATGATATACTGTTGTACCTGGGAAATACGATATATTCAATTGATAGATCGAAAGTCCGAATGCGTGCATGAAAATCTTCAACATAGTTCATGTACTTTCCGAGCATTCGCTCTCACTAGCTCTATTAGGCGCTTTTTCCAGAGTCAAACTACTTTACCCTCTTTGACATTTCTCTACAAGAAATGCCGTAAAGGTCGACTCAATGACAGCGAGAAAAATCAAATATATGTTTTCCTACCTATAAAGAATATTCCCAACCTAGGTCCTTGCGTGTTAGTTAGGCCTAAAAAACTATATAACAACAGAAATTCTTAATCTATACCTACGGTCTGTTAGTTGGTCATTTTATACTATAAAAAGATGATGCGTATATAACAAATTGAACAAAAGTATCCAAGCTGTTGGAAGAATGGTTATATGAAGACAATGTTAGATAGGCAATGTTCTCGAACGCAAAACCCTGAACCCTACTCGACGTTGGCTCGTTCCCTGAATGTGAAATTGTGAAAATCAAGCAGGTGAAATTTTATCTTTTAATTAATGTAATAAAGAATGGTTACAAACCCAAGCCTAGCCAAATTCAAAAAATTGGAGAGTTCAAAATCACCGGTTTACATAAAATTGGATATAACTCGTAAGGAATGACATTTGATTGCAATCGAGCCGAGACATAATCTATTTGGCATCTACACCCCTTATAATCAATCTTACATATTCACTAGTGTCATGACCTTGTAATTGTCGATGGCAGTCTCCTATAATCCTATCCAACTTTAAGGCCCATCTTTTTTACTCTGTAGATTAAGATCACATTAGACTGGCAGGTGGATCTATGAAAGAGATCATCAACAACCCCAGAGACATTACAATTTTTTTAAGAGGACTATTGAGACATTAGGTCGACTGATTTTTTGGACTTGAATAAAAGCAAAATGTACATTTTACTTTCCCGATGAAATTTAAAATATTCTTTGAATTTCTGAAATTATATAAAAAAAAAGATATACTCAAATCTACGTGTTAACATGTGAGTATTGTGGGAGTTTCAAGAATTTAGAGTTTAAAAGAAACGGCTAATATACGTGAATTGCGAGATTTGATTTAAGCAAAAAGTAAATATCAATGGTTTTAGACCAGCTTGGCCACGGTCTGAACTGAAAACAAGACATATGGTCCTAGTCCTGAGGCGTGCCGTTTACCAGATTGTCTGACCTCATCGATAGAAATCTGTCAATGGTGGAACCTTCTCCTGTTTTGCAGCTCTTCATCAGAAGGAATGGGACCGCGAGGGGGCTGCAGTACAATCAAGTCACAAGATTTCCACCCACTTTGGAACTTGGATGCAAGTCTTTCAACGCATCAAATCTGGGCCCAGTTAGGGAATTTGAAAAATGTCCATATCTTGCTTCTCAGGAATAACTTCTTATCTGGTTGGATTCCGGACAGTGACTAACTTAGAGACTCTCGATTTGTCTTACAACAGTCTGTCGGGAAGAATGCCTTCTTCGTTAGTGCGTCTCACCTTTCTGTCCAAGTTCAGCGTTGCACATAACAATTTGCCCGGGCCGATTCTCGGCCCTTCCCGATTCGAGTTTTGAAGGGACCAGACGGTGGTGGGATGATCATGCTCCCCCCCAACTGTCCACAAGCAATTCTTCAGCGTTTCAACCACACTTTGTGTCTCCATGTTTTTGGCTCCACATCTTCATGTTGCCGCACTATCTTATCTATGGGTGTTTACTCCTCCAAAATTGCACCTCAATCTCGCCTTCGAACAATCACAACCATCGTGCTCTGTCTCCTCGTCTACCTTATCCGCAAACAATTAAAAGCTCGACTGCCACTACACTCAAACTTTGCGCCCATCAAAACGGTTACATTCCTTGACATCATCCTGCTTAATTGATATGTTCCAATCGGTATCTTCACTTCATCCAATACTTAGCCAAATTTGTTGTGATTATAGTGGACCAATTGTTATCATATACTGATAGCTATAGTCATGGCCATCGATAAGCATGGCTATCAGCAAAAAAATTCCGTAGTCAGTAGCTCATCGTTAACCATACCAGACCTGATCTTGAGTTATTAGCTTACTCGAATCGGCATTGTCCATTATAAAGACTTGGTTATTTTTTGATTTAAACAACACCATTCGTAAATTTGGCAACTATCCTAAATCAATATTGCCTTGCTACCAGCCAAGCAATTGATCTAAACAAATCTGAAATCTACTTCAGCAGTGGTTGCCCACAAAGCCTAAGAAGGAATATGTCTCATAAGTTGGGAATAGGGAAATATATGGGTATACCTTCAAATTGGGCCAGATAAAGAAGCAAATGTTTGCCTAGATCTTTACAGGGGTAATAAGAAATCGGAAGGATGGAAAGAGAAGCCAGTAAGGAGATTCCGATTAAAACAGTTATGCAAGCCTTGCCTCAATATGCAATGTTTATATTCAAAATTTTAGTCTTGATTTGTAAAGCTATTGAGTAGAAAACCGCCTTCTTTTGGTGGAAATAGAGTTAATCCAGATTGGGTATGCACTAGAAGAAATGGGAGGTACTAAAGACTAAAAAAGATAATGGTGGATTCGACTTCAGTGACCCGTCTCTTTTAACAAAGCTATGTTGGGTAAGCAGGCATTAGGACTATTACGGTTCCTCTCAACTCTACGGAAAAAAATGGTTAAAAAAGGAATTTATTTTCCTACGAGTGACTTTTGGAAGGCAGGACAGGGGTCCCGTTCCTCTTGGAGGTGGCAAAGTATGATTACGGGTAGAAATGCTATCTCCTAGAAGTTAGATGGTCAGTGGGCGATGAAAATACCATACAAGTTCTTCCACAAATTGGACAACAAATTATTATGTAAAATGCTCCGCACAGAGCGCAGGTAAAGGAATAGTACTATCATAACAAAATGGTCATGCCGCATCCCTAACACACTACAATTGAAGTACATATACATGCCCTAATATATAACTTACAGTGTAGCTAATATGTTCGGCGCCTATCAATGAATATAATAACTCGAGTTTCTCCTGTCGTTCGTGATAACAGGAAAAAGAAAAAGGGAGATCGTTTTACGCAAGGATCTCTAGTAGAATCTCATGTGCGTGAATCGAAAACGGATCAAGTGAAATCCCATCAACTTTCAAGTTGATTATGATGACCAAAGAAGCAAACAAAAGAGAGGTATTGGTCTTGAACCTTGAACTCACGGCGTTTGCTTTGAGTCAGATTTGGACGACAGACTCACGGGTAATCGGGTCAAGTGTGTGATCATGCCACTCTTTTATCGCCATACGACAAGGAGTCGCAATCCCCATATTCAATTAGATTTTGAAGCATCGTTTGACTTTCACGTTTGATTTTGAATATTAGAAAAATCTGACGACGGGAATTTCTTTTGTTAAATAACTAGAAGTAATAAATCCACGTTCAAACCCAAATTGTCTCCAACCATACTACTTCCAATTGACGGAATCCAGTGGCAGGAACAGTAGAACTGCAAGGGATTGATTAGAAAAATGGCTCGGATTTGTCAATTTCCACTCACAATAGGTGGGAATTGGTCCGAATCTTTTCACCTTTAGACAAGGATATCCGAACATTTTATTCTATTGATTAACATGAATATATATATATGTATATACATAAAGATATGTTCATTAGAAGTCCTAAAACTTGTCGTGAAAGTGCAATTGAGTCATAAAATTTGCAAAAAGTGCAATCAAGTCCAAAAACTTGTCAATTTGGTTCAATTGAGTCCTAAAGTTAACATCGTCTAACTTACTAACGGAAAACACTGATATGGTGTTGACGTGGCTTATTTTAATATTTTTTTCTCTCCTAAGTGGTGATGATGTGACTATATTGTGAAACATAAGACTAAAACGACGTCGTTTTGGCCAAAATTTAATTTTTAATACTAATTTTATTTGTATTAAATTTAAAAATGAGCTAAATATTTTTTTTAAAAAGGGGGAGGAGAAGTCAATCCTCGTCGTCGCCGCCGCCGCCGCTTCCCCACCATCGCTGGGAGGGGCCGGCGTGGGTGGAGGAAGGTCGGGGGTCTCCAAGCCCCGGCCATGGGCTGACAACCCTCGCCCAAATCTGGATAATTTCATACGGTCTAGGGACTATATTAAACATTTACAAAAAATTCAGGAAACCATATTGAGTAAATTATAAGTTTAAGGATGAAATTGCACATTGAGCTAAAGTTCATGACCGCATTGAATAAATTAAAAGTTTATGGATGACATTGCACGTTGATCAAAATTTAGGGAGCAATTGTATAATAATCCCTAAAAAGAACGAAGTTAAAACGACTTCACCAAAAAGTAAAAGCCAAAATAATTAAATAAAAATAAAATTAACTAAATTACCCCAACCAACCCAACATCACAAAATTACGGCGGCCCCGTGTAGATTTTGTAAGAACCTGCTACGCGTCACCATCTAACCTTTGACTTCACTCTTTTTGTGAATCTCGATGCTCACCGGTTTCTCGCCAGTCACTCTTCTTCTTCTTCTTCGCAGAAAACTACATGATACAAATTAATTGCATAGTGTTTACTTAGGGCGCGTTTGGTAACACTTCTATTTCTCTATTTTTCTATTTTTCTGTTCCCTGGAACATAAAAAGAATAAAAATCTGTTTGGTAACGCATTTTAATTTTCTATTCCCAGAAATAAAAAGGTGGCCAAGAAATAGATTTGAAGCAGAAATAAGAAGTAGAAAATATCTACTTCTTTGTTCTCGGAAATAGAAATAGAAATAGAAAGGTAAAAAGGGTTATGTAAACCCTAAAATTTTTATTTCTTACCTCTTTTTCCTTTCGAGCAGCGTCTTCTTCGGCTCCTCCATCATCCGTCGTCTGCAGAGCACCGGCCACCACCCCCGTCACTCGCGGTAGAGGTGCAATTCCAGCCTTCCTTCTCGCTCCTCGAGGACCGGCGCGGCGTTCGTTCCCGGTTCGAGGGTCTCGAGCTCCCGATTACGTGCATTACGGTTCCATCCCCGCCTCGATTGGCCGGCGACGGACGTCCGTCGATCGGATTTAGCCCCCGCGGTTTCTGATGTCTGGCGGTTTCTGGCTATTCGTCTTTGCAGGTAGCACGACGCCGGGACTTACGACGCGAGGATGAAGACTGCCGGTCCGAACGGCTCGATTCGGAACAAGGAAGAGTACTGCCACGGTGCCAATGCTGGCTTGAAGATCGCTCTTGATTTCTGTGGTGAGTGCTCCCTGCTCTTTCTGAGCTACTTGCCTTTAGGTTTCTCTGCCTTCGCGGTGTTGATTCCTTTGGCAGAGCGGTGTCTACGCCTCTTCGACATCCGTGCCTGAAGTAGTTTCTGGAGTTCATCTATTCATGCATCGACGGCAGTTTGGAGGACGAGCATGCAATTGTAGGTTGTGATTGTGCGAGTCCCGTTGCATGCTCGTTTGATACTAAATATATGTAGGTGCATGGAGATTTGAGAGTCCAATTTCCATGGACGTATGTCTTCTAATACTTCAATTATAGCTTTCCTTCATTTGCTGCTGTGGGAGGAGTTGCTTTTGCTTATGTTTTGTGTCATTTGATGAGTAATGGTTGACTTAATCATCTTACGATGTTTAGTGCACACGTGCGGGGCGCGTCGTCTGTTATGTCGAAGACAGTTAACAAGTTTGTTAACATGATGCTATGTACTTACAAGTTCTTGAAGGGCCAAGCAGTGCGTTTGCAATTTTAGTTGGCTTAACGTTATACTCTGGACTTATCAACGGGATTTAATCTGCGTACTCTGATTTACTTTTGTTACTTGCCTGTAGCATAGTGTTAGGTTCATCTAACCAAATTTAGATATATTTCCAATATTCATCAGTATAGAATGCATGAAGATAGTTGTTGCTTTAGACATTGATACTTTCTTTAAAGAAATCCCTACAGTCTTCATAAAGTTGAGGTATATGTATTATCTTATGTTCAGTTTATGAGAGCATGCTTAAGATGGGTGGTTTAGTATTCAGTCTAATGCTTCCATGATTGTCGACCAAGGAAATTCTAAGACCTTTGCATATGTTTTACATGAGTTACCCTGTAGATATGTTATGATTATAAGAGTTTCAATTATACAACTGTACGAACCCATCATGGATAATGTCATAGCTTTGATGAATCAAGTTTTTTTGTGAATGGAGTTGAGATATAACTTCAGTCAGTATATTTACATTTGATTTTCTGTTGGATACAGAGGAGGTGAAGTCCAAGTGTCCAAAGATTACATACGTAGATCTATACCAGGTGAAAAGACTGTTTAAAGGATTTGTTCTTCCATCTTACATATTACGAGTCGCCTCTCCCAATAGGTGGACGAAATCTCTGTTGATATGACTAGCTTAGTTTGAAAGAGACTTCGAATTCTTGCCATTTAACTTTGAAGTTTTATTCCTTCCAGCATGCAACATCTTTAAAACTAATGTGCATGCACGTATGGAAGCCCTTAATTGGCATAACCCACATATTCTCCATATTCAGATGCTTTAAGAGCAAATCTTTATCTATCTTGTTTTCAATCCCCTGGGCATTTAGTTCTCAGTTGCTTGTAGGAAATCTCCTCTGTCTAGGTCAACTGGTATTGTTCTTGGTTGATTAGTGGTTGGATGATGTTATATATAGCTGATCGATTCTAGTGGTTACTATAAAAATGATTTATCAGTTTGCAAGTATTGATCATTATGAGCGAAATGCCTGTTTCAGCTAGCAGGAGTTGTTGCAGTAGAAGTCACTAGAGGTCCCACTGTCGACTTTGTTCCCGGAAGAAAGGTACTCTGTTTTAGCTATATGTGAGCAAGATAATTCTTACGAGTGCCTTATTCACTAAGTTTTTTTCTACCTGTAGGATTGAAAAGTTTCTCCAAACGAAGGAAGACTTCCAGATGCTAATCAAGGTATTCTGTTGTGTTAACTTTCCCTTTATTGTCTGGCCTCCCTTCATTTCCCTCCATCCCTCCCTCCAAATATTATGGGCCACTGTGCTTCTTATTGCTCCAGGCAAAACGTTAAATAGCTATTTATTGTTTTCCTTAAGGTTGCTGCCTGTTAATCTTGAAATGTATGTCCATCTCATCTGAATGTCAATTAGTAAGTTTCCAGGGGAATGATTTGAATGAGATAAGAAGCACAGTATATATGCTTCTCTTGTTGAGCATTTTCTTATGGGTGGGTTTGGGATGTGATTATGTTGTTGTTGGTGATCTTTCATTTTGATTAACTAAAACTGAAAAAAAAAGAAAAAAAAGAATGATATTTCTTGTGTATGGACGCTACATTATTCCTTGTCTCAATTGCACTTGGTTTGTTTGATTGGATTCTTCCTGTGAAGCATGATATTTCTTGTGTCTATTAGTCTTTTCTTGTGTGGTTTTTGGAGGAAAATAGAACAAAGAGGAAGGGTTATAGAGGACAAATTTGTTTGTGATGCTTGTTCTGTTCAACTCATCATATTAACTTTGCATTGATTAAATTGGTACTTGCTGCCTGTTGAGCTCAGGCACCTGCAGCTAAAGAAGTTTGTGGCAAAAGTAGCTGATAAGAAGGGGAAAACAGTTGAAGTGGAGAAGCAAGAGCAACTAGATCCTCTTGCTGGAAAACTACAGCTTAGGAAAAATATTGCAAATCAAATGGCAAGGAATCACAATATGCCTGAGATTCCATGACTTTATGTTTCTGACTTTTGTTATGTTGTTCATAAATATTTGGCAACATTTTGTTAATTAGCAGGTATTATTATTGTTGTATTTTTGAAATCCAAAGCCTGTGTAGCGTTTCAAACAGAGGTTTGGCAAGCTTTGACTATTTGGCAAAGCATGAGTTGATGGGATATTTTAGTACTAGGAGTATAGAGAATCTCATTGGAGTGTTGGCATTCAACTACATTTTTCTTGCTGCAAATGAAGACTACTCCTCCACCTACATGTTCAACTTTATTGGATGAAAACAAGATGTAAATATTTATATATATAAGTCACAATCAAATTTAAATTGATTTTGTAAACTTAATCATTATAAGAAAATGAAGGATTCATGTCTATATAAATCAATTTTCAAAGTTACTATGACTATTTAAGTGATTAATAAAGCGAATGGATCATATTCAAGCGCCCACTAAAATCGGCATCATCCACGTGTTATTATAATGTCGTATATGGAGTTTCGAATGTTCTTTATATATATAGTGGCAAAGAATTCTATGCATCATAGGAAAGAGTTCATAAAGAGAAAGAAATGTATAATCTTCTTAAGTGACAAAAATTAGTGACATCATCTGTTGTAAATTATAGCATTGTCAATGTTGACCTAGAGAGTTCTTCACATTCGTAGGATGAGTTCTTGTTTTGTTTATTTATTGGTAATAAAAACAACTAACACATGGTTAAGATGTAAGTATTCTTTTTTATCTTTTGGTAATTTAATATGAGAATAAATAGTATTTATAATAGCGGTTGTGAAGAAACTTTTGAAATAGATAAATATGGTATTCAGAATAATTGGTTGATTACGATAATTAATTATGGTATAAAAAGTAGTGTGAGTTAAAAAGGATTAGACAAACCAATAAACAATGCTTCTTGGTTTTTTTCATTTATAACTTGTACTTACACTTAAATAAAAGATATAAACTTAAATGAAAAAAATTGGAAATAGAAATTTTTTGGTTGTACCAAACGCATTTATGTTCTTTTTCTATTCCGGAATAGAAATTTTTCATAGATTACCAAACGCATTTGTTCTAAAAATAGTAAATTTTGTGCAGTTACCAAACGCCTTATTTTGCTCAGAAACTCTTCCAGAAAATAGAAATAGAAAAAATTATTTCTAAAAAGAAATTATTCCCGGAAATAGAAATGTTACCATACGCACCCTTACAGTCTTGACTCTTGAGTAATGTGTGAGTGACGCGCATTGAATTGAAGTGAAAGCGCACCTCACCCTTTCTCTAACCCATTTCTTTGACTTTTTAGCAAAAAAAAAACCCATTTCTTTGACTTTCACCCTATCCCCTACTTGCTTCTTCTTCTTTCTTTGGTTCCCAATGAAGCAAGAAAGCCACACAAAAAAAAAAAAAACGAAGCCGATGTGGTACCACCACTTTGATCTCCTCTCCTCTCCTCTTCCGTCTTCCCCTCTCTCCAGTTTCCCTCTCCCCATGCTCGCATGCTCTCACACTTCGCTAATCTTGATCCTTCTCAAGATGGGTCTCTCCCTCACTTGATCTCCCCACGACCCTTTTCCTCCGCTACTTTCTCATACCGTTTCTGCGATCAATCATAGTGGGGGTTCTCTTTTTGGGTGCTCTGTTTCTTGATATGGGCGTCGTTCGAGATTCGCTATGGGTGGTCCTCGCCGTCTCTTGGCTGTGCCTCCAACCGCAGGTCCTGCACTCTCAGCAGGACCTTGTATGCAATTCCAGCGATTCCAAAGCGTTGCAGGACTTGATGAGCAACTTTGAGTCCCCGATTGACGGTTGGGGACTCAATGCGTCTGCCAATTGCTGCGACTGGCAGGGCGTGGTGTGCGACTCTTCGTCTTCTCTCGGCCTGAGCGGCGGCGGTTCCTCTAGTTCGGGCAGAGTGGTGGAGTTGGTCCTCGCGAGCAAGAAGCTCGCGGGCAGCCTCCCGGACTCGCTCGGCAAGTTGGACCAGCTCAGGCTCCTCAATCTCTCTCACAACCTCCTCGGGAGGACACTCCCCGAGTCGCTCTTCCACCTCCCTAATTTGCAGGTCCTCGATCTCAGCTACAATGAATTCTCCGGACTGGTGCCCGAGAGCGTCAATCTGCCCTCGCTCCGCGTTTTCAACATCTCTGAGAACTCTTTCAATGGGTCTCTGCCCGTGTGGATTTGCGCGAACTCGACCCGCATTCAGGTGCTTAATCTGGCTGTCAATTATTTCTCTGACGTTATCCCGCCGGGACTCGGCAATTGTGGCTCCCTGCAGAACCTTTCTCTGGCCACGAATAGTCTCACGGGTGCGATCAGTGAAGATATCTTCACTCTGGGTCAGTTGGTCCAATTGAACCTTCAGGGAAACTCGTTTTCAGGGCCGCTTGGCAACGGGATCGGTAATCTCACGGAACTGATTTGGCTGGACATTTCGATAAACAGATTCTTGGGGCCAATACCGGATGTGTTTCAGAACATGAAGAAGCTGCAGTACTTCATAGCTCATACCAATGGCTTCTCGGGCTCCATACCATCTTCCTTGTCCAATTCGCCATCGCTTACGTTTCTCAATTTGAGGAACAACTCGCTGACCGGTATGATAGTTCTCAATTGTTCGGCATTGAGCAGCCTGGTGTCTCTGGATTTAGGTTCCAACAATTTCAGTGGTCCTGTCCCTGAGGATTTGCCCAATTGCCAGAAGCTCCAGAGTGTGAACCTATCACGGAACAAGTTCACAACCCCGATTCCTCAAAGCTTCAAGAACTTCTCCAGCCTTGTTTACCTGTCGATCTCAAATTCAAGCCTATCGAACCTCTCTTCTGCACTCGGGATCCTTCAGCACTGCAACAATTTGACAGTTTTGCTCCTCACTCTGAATTACTTCGACGAGGGTTTACCAGGCGATGCGAGTTTGAGTTTTCCGAAGCTTAAGGTTCTTATAATCGCAAATGGTCGACTGACGGGTTCCATGCCCCAGTGGGTGAGTGGATGCACCCGTCTGCAGTTGCTGGATTTGTCCTGGAACAGATTGGGTGGAATGATCCCTTCGTGGATCGGCGACCTCTGATCTCTCTTTTATCTGGACTTATCAAACAACTCGTTCGTGGGCGAGATCCCAATAGAGATTACCAGATTGTCTGGCCTCATCCAGAGAAACCTGTCAATGGTGGAACCTTATCCTGATATGCAGCTCTTCATCAGGAAGAATGGGAGCGCGAGGGGCCTGCAGTACAATCGAGTTATAAGCTTTCCACCTACTTTGGATCTGGGAAGGAATAATCTCAACGGATCAATCTGGCCCGAGTTCGGGAATTTGAAAAATGTCCATATCTTGGATCTCAGGAATAACTTATTATCTGGTTCGATTCCCGACAGTTTATCCGGAATGACTAGCCTAGAGACTCTCGATTTATCTTACAACAATCTGTCGGGAAGTATACCTTCTTCACTAGTGCGTCTCACCTTTCTGTCCAAGTTCGGCGTTGCATATAACAATTTGTCCGGGCCGATTCCTGATGGGGGCCGATTCCTGATGGGGGCCAATTCGAGTTTTGAAGGAACCAAACTGTGGTGGGGTTATCAAGCTCCCCCCTCCCCAGTGAGCCAAAATCATCCTGGACCTGCCCATCTTGCCATGACAGATAGAAACATCGGAATGACCATTGGAATTGCGTTCGGAATGGGCATTGGAATTGCATTGGGAGCAACTAGGATTGGTAATTCGTGTTCGCGTTTGATAATCAAATTTTGTAATCGTGTCATGTCGCGCCATTGAAAAACGCTATGTTTTTGTTCATTATGCTATAAGACTTAATATGGTCAAATGACCCGGGCCAAGCAACGGCTAAAAGTGGGTTACGAGACCTCCATCATCGCCTCATCGGGATCGCGCGACCCCTGGTCATATTTGCCTGGGTTTAGCAATCCAGGCTAGATCTGACCTGGCTTGGATGGCGCGAACATGATCATGCATTTCTTGGGGTCGCCTAACCCCAAGCCAGATCTGGTCTTGGTTGGGGTCGCGTTACCTCAACCAACATCGCTTGGGGCCGCACGACCTTCGTTAGGCTTTGCCTGGGGTTGCCCAACCCTACCATCTCCATATTTTTGGCTCCACATCTTCATGTTGCCACGCCATCTTATCTATGGGCGGTTACTCCTCCAAAATCACATCTCAATCTTGCCTTCAAACGATAACAATTATCATGCTCTATCTTCTTGTTTACCTTATCCGCAAACAATTAAAAGCTCGACTGCCACTACCCTCAAACTTCATGCCCATCAAAACAGTTATATTCCTTGAACATCATCTTGCTTAATCGATATCTTCAAATTGATGTCTTCACTTCATGCAATACTTAGCCAAATTCGTTGTAATTATCGTTGACCAATTGTTATCGTATATCGAAAGCTATAGTCATGGTCATCAATAAGCATGGCTATCGGCAAGAATTTCCATAGTCGGTAGCTCATCGATAACCATACCATACCTGATCTCGAGTTATTTGCTTACTCAAATCGGCATTATGTCCACTATAAAGACTTGGTTATCTTTTGGTGTAAACAACACCATTAGCTATTGAAAAAGGGTGATGTCAGAATCTGATAACTGTCCTAAATCAATATTGCCTTGCTACTGGCCAAGCAATTAATCTAAACAAATATGGAATCTACTTCAGCAGTGGTTGCCCACAGAGCCTAAGGAGGAATATGGCTCATGAATCGAGAGAACCAAAAATTGAGAAGATAGGAAAATATCTAGGTATACCTTCGGATTGGGGTAGTCAAAGAAGCAAATGTTTTACCTATATGAAATTGGAAGGATGGAAAGAGAAGATGATGTTCAAAGCTGATGAGGAGATTCTCATTAAGACAGTTGTGCAGGCCTTGCTTTAACATGCGATGTCTTGATTTGTAAAGCTATTGAGCGAAAAACCGCCTCCTTTTGGTGTAAACAGAGTGAATCCAGATTGGATATGTACTAGAAGAAATGAGTGGTACTAAAGACTAGAAAAGATAATGGTGGACTTGCCTTCGGAGACCTCATCACTTTTAACAAGGCTATGTTAGGCAAGACGGCATCGAGATTATCACAATTCCCCTCAACTCTGTGGAATAAATTGTTAAAAGTAGTTAATTTTCCTACGAGTGACTTTTGGAAGGTAGGAAAGGGGGTCCCGTCCCTCTTGGAGGTGGCAAAGTATGATTACGGGCAGAAATGCTGTCTCCCAAGCAGTTAGATGGTCTGTGGGCGATGAAAATACTGTCAATATCTGCGATAATGAGTGGCTGAAATATGGTGTAATTGGAGGACTTGTGAACCATGGAAATCCACAGAGATTAGCAGAGTTAATCAACTAGGAGGATAAGGTCTGAATTGAACACAAGCTGAATTGCTTATTCGAAGAGCATATTGTGAATGAAATATTGTTTATCCCACTAAGAACAAGCTATGGGGAAGACAACTTAGAATGGTCTGGGAACAATTCAGGAACATACTCCGTAAAGAGCGGGTATGACAGAATGCGAGTAAGAACAACCAGCGGAGCAGAACGTAAATCGAGCATCCTCCTCCTACCAGACTCCGGAGTACTCTATGGTTGAAGGTCTGGAAACTGAACTACTACTCCCAAAATACGCTTATGTGGAGCGTGTCAAAATGCACTACCCACACGAGAGAGTTTGTTTAAAGAGAAAGGGCTTACCGAACTCATTCTGTCCTCTGTGTCAAGTAGCTCATTGTCCTCATGGGACTTGCGAGCTGGCCCATTTCCATCTCGCTCTAGTAGCTCAATGTCCTCGTGAAGCCAATCAATTAAGGCCCGCCGTAAGTAAACCCTTCCTTCTGATCAGATTATTAAACCCCCCACCAGCCCTTACAGGATATTTTTCTATTCAGAAGCCATCATCAACTTTGTTCAGAAGACTTTTGTTAATGAAATGAGAATGTTTTGTCGACCAGAAAAAAAGGGCAAGACCGTCTTGCAAGGAATTAGAACAAACGACACTTCAATGTCAACTGCATTAAAAGTCAATGTTCACATCCCCCAACCAGAACTGGCTGCTGCTCGTTTACTTTTCTAGAAAGCTAGATATAAAAGTTATAAAGATTCGTAGCGTTGGAGGTAAGGAAGCAAACCATCTTTGACTTCGAACGACAACTATTTTTAATTCTTGAAATACAGAAAATTAATTAATAATAAATAATTCCGCCAATTCATCCCAGCCAATGTTTTCAGTAAGGATGCTGGCTCATATTTGCTGTAAATACAGGACTCCACCGACTTTTTAGCCCAAAAATATAAAGGAAGTGGCCTCGTTGACTGCCAAGGGTATGTTATAAAGTCAAACAGCTTTCTTTTTTCTGTCTGAATTATTGTGTAGACAAAGTGCCAACTGACATATAAAATTACAAATCCGTATTTTATCGCGTTTTGCGCTTATTAGTACAAGATATCGTCCTAACCTCCATAAAATGTCTTAAATTTGACAAAAAAAATACATTTTTAGGTCGTGCATTTGGTTACGTCGTAATATCATAACAAGTAAAAAGTTTTGTAATTTTCTTTTTACTATATGAGGCTATATTCCAGAAAAAAAGAAGAAGAAATTTGATTAGATGATATACCGGCTTACTTGGAAAGTATGGTATATTAAATATAGATGTTAATGTGTACACGATTATCTTCAACAAAGTTAATGTACATCCAAGCATTCTCTCTCTCTCTCTCCTCACTAGCTCTGAGATTGTTAAGCTTTTCCAAAGTCAACTATATTACTCTCTTTGACCTGTTCTCTGCAAGAAACTTAGGTTCAATTTGTTTCGTAAAAACTATAAGATTTGAAAAAAGATCTTCACATTAATCTCATCAATCAAGCAAGACACAAGAAAGAAATCGAATGCTCGACTTAGTGACCGTGAGAAAAACCAAATATATGGTTTTCTACCGAAGAAAGAATATTCCAAACTAGATTCTAGAATGATAGCTAAACACAACAAAAAAGATTATAATAATATAACAACCGTAGCTAAATAAAAAGACGATACACACATAATAAATAGTACAACATCACCCAAGTTGGCAAAAGAATAGCCGTATAGAGTCAATGTTAAATTGGCAATGTTCCAGAACTTAATTCAACGTCGGCCGGTGGTTCTCGAAATGTGAAATCGTGGAAACCAAACAGATTGATCATTTTTTTTTCTAAATTAATGTGAAAAAGAATTGGCATTCAAACCCGTGCCTAGCCAAATTCAAAAATTTGAGAATTCTGAATTACTGGTTTTCAAAAAGTTAAATAAAATTCTTACGGAAAGACATTTAATTGTAATGGAGCTGAGACATAATCTATTTAGCATCTGCACCCCCATGTGATCGCTACTGTTACTTGCGCCCAGTTCTAAACTACTAATTCACGAATTCTACCTACATGCTTGATTCTAACTTCGTAGCTATCGATAGCGATCTTTTATGATCCTATCCAAGTTCGAATTTGTAGATTAAGATCACGTACGATTGGCAAGTGGATCTACAAAAGAAATCATAAACAAACCTGAAATATTGTAATTTTTACAAAGACCACTATTGACTTGGCTCTTTATCTGGACTAAGATAAAAGCAAAACGTACATCTTACTTGCGCGACGAAAATTTAAAACATTCTTCGAATTTCCGAAAATCATGAAAAAAAGATATATGGGAATCCACGTGTCAACGTGCGAGGATCATGAAAATTTTCAAGAATTTCCAATTTAGGAAAAAGTTAAAATACATCAATCGCGAGATTTAATATTAAGCAAAAAGTTAATCCAGGCATATCAACGGTTAGGGACCAGCTTAGGCATGGCCTGAACAGAAAACTAGACAATATGGTCCTAATCCTAGGCCTGCCGTTTATGTTTGACTTTTGTTATATGGGAATCGCTGATGCACCAAACAGTGGATTTGACTAATCAACGATCCAAACGTCATTAAGCTTTACATTCTGCGATCGAATCGAACCTTTCGGCCCAGAATCTCTCTCTTTCATCATTTTTATAAGGAAAGCAAACTAGGGCGGTTTATTCAGCTGGATTTCTTCATAAATTTTCGTAGACCCTCATCCACCTAATTTCAAATGCGCGTGGAGAACAAAGAGCCTCTCCTTTCTTTCAGCTCAGTCCGTGCAATTTGGACACACATTGTTCGGGAAAAGTGCCAAAAAAGTCCTAAACCTTTTGTATTAGTGCCAATTTAGTCCTAAACCTTTTTTTGGTGCCAATTCAATCCTAAACCTTTTGCATTGGTGCCAATTTAGTCCTAAACCTTTTTTTGGTGCCAATTAAGTCATAAACCTTTTAAATTGGTGCCAATTCAGTCCTAAATCTTTTATTTTTGTGCCAATTTAGTCCTTCGGTCAATTTTGATCGAATTTCTTGACGTGGACGGCCGTGTGCCGATCGGCACCACTGCGCCACGTGGCGACGTGGACAAATTAAATAATATTTTAATATTTTTTGAATTTTTATTTTTTCCTTTTTTTTTCTTTTTTTCCACTTTTTTTTGGCTTTCTCCTTCTTCGGCTCGGTCGCCGGTCCGGCGACCAGCCGAGGCCGATGGCGGCGAGCTCGACTCGCCGGCCACCGGGAGGGCGGCTCGCTCGCCGAGGCCGAGCCTCGCCTTGGTCGGGCGAGGCTCGAGCTCGCCGGATCCGGCGAGGTCGGGCCTCCCCGACCATGGCGAGGCTCGAGCACTCGCCGGGAGGCCGCGGCAAGGGCGAGCCTCGCCATGGTCGGGCGAGGCCCGACCTCGCCGGATCTGGCGTGGCCGGGCTTTGCCGGCGGCGGGCGAGGTCGGGCGAAGTGGCGAGGCTCGAGCCCTCGCCGGGAGGCCGCAGGCGAGGGCGAGCCTCGCCATGGTCGAGCGAGGCCCGACCTCGCCGGATCGGGCGAGGTCGAGCCTCGCCCAGCCGCCGGTGAGGCCCGACCATGGCGAGGCTCGCCCTTGCCCGGCGAGGCCGCCCTCCCCAGTGGCCGGCGAGGTCGAGCTCGCGCGCCTGCCTCTGACGGCCGCCGGACCAGCCGGAGGAAGGAGAAAGCCAAAAAAAAAAGTGGAAAAAAAGAAAAAAAGGAAAAAATAAAAATTCAAAAAAATATTAAAATATTATTTAATTTGTCCACGTCGCGCACGCCGGCGCCGAGTGACCGGTCGCGGTCGGACCGCCCATGTCACGAAATTCCGGTCAAAATTGACCGGAATGACTAAATTGGCTCAAAAACAAAAGGTTTAGGACTGAATTGGCACCAATTTAAAAGGTTTAGGACTTAATTGGCACCAGAAAAAGGTTTAGGACTAAATTGGCACCAATGCAAAAGGTTTAGGACTGAATTAGCACCAAAAAAAGGTTTAGGACTAAATTGGCACTAATGCAAAAGGTTTAGAACTTTTTTGGCACTTTTCCCCACATTGTTCGCAGAACATTAGAATTACTGTTGATATTGAAGTGACGATTTAGGCATAGTGAAGGTTTGGTCATTGAATGATTAATTTATGATGATGCTTTGAATGTTCCGCTTTTAAATACATTTTCCCACTTGTACCCCAACGGACAAAATCAGTAGTCTTGATATAGAACAGGTCAGAACTGATAATATCTTGAGTGAGTTAATCCATGAGTGTCGCAATTGACTTGTGTCCTCGTGATACGTGACAGGCTATCCATTGTTGATTTCCTATGCCGGGTTGCCACTTGACATAATCTTGTCAACCAATCCTTTCTTATCCTCCCACTATGAATACTCCATTAATTCACTCATTGAGGGGACTTTTTGACTTCTAAATGTCTATACATCGGCACTCCATTTACTTCACCAGCGAACCACTATGAAAACTCTCGAACAAGTGACTCGACCTTCCTCACTTGCCACCTGACATTCGAGTCCACTGAAATTTTCTGCTCCTCCTTTGACGCCTTTTCTATTTTATCCAGCAAATGATGTTACTTCTGTGCTTCGTCAACCTTTCCGTAAGGTTAAGGACCTCGGGAGCAAACCTCTTAGGTTTTTTTTTTTCGAATCCTAAACATTAGTTAATTGAGCTTGAAATCATTTATATAGAGTGAGATGTCCCTTTCCTGCCCCTTAATGTTCTCTTGTTTTCATCATGCATGGTTCTTAACCCAAATTATCCAATATTAACAGTGTTATGAGATTATGTGATGGAAGTTTATTTGCAAAATGGGCAACAAATTATTATCTTATGAGGTAAATGATTAGCGTTATCATAACACTTGGTCATGCTGCATCTCTAATACACTACTAGTGAAGTACATATACCCTTGTGAGTATCTCACAACCTAGCTAATATATGTGAAAGATAAAACTTGTCATTAAAGTGTAATTAAGTTTTAAAACTTTCAAAAAATATAGTCGAATCTTAAAACTTATTAAGTTGATGTAATGGAGTATCTCTCCTCATTCCATCCAATTTGAGTAACTTATCAAATTTTTTTATTATTTAGAGTTGCAACTCTAGCATCGTCTTCTTCCTTGGTCCATCATCGCCCAAATCTGTCCACCACCGTTGTCACCCGAGCTCGACGAAGCTTGGGTCTCCATAGACCTGAGCTTGAGGAAGCTGGGAAGCTAGAGCGGTCATGGTCGTGAGCTATGAGCTTGATGAAGCTCAAGTGACCATGAACAAGTTCGGCATAGCTTGAGTTGCCATGGCCGCGAGATCGAAGGAGCTTGAGCGGCCATGGCTGCGAGCATGAAGATGGCTATTCTTCAATCTTCCCCAGCTCCAACCCCCCATCGTTGCATCTTCCTTGCCATTGTCTTCAAGGTCGACCTCCATGAAACTATGTCATGAAACTTGAATGGCTATGGAAGAGCTCAACGAAGCTTGAGTGGTCATCTACCCGAGCTTGAAGAAATATGGAAGCTAGAGCGGCGATGGCCGAGCTTGATGAAACTTGAGCGACCATGGTCGTGAGCTTGAAGATGACTATGCTTCTGTGACATTTGAAAATCCCTACATCATATGTAGGAAATGAAGATGATAAATGTCCCAAGTGAAAAGTTCAGTTGGATTAATAACGTGTTAGTACCCTAAAGATTCAAGATGTATTGTCCATGTCCATAGTTTTCAGAAGTATTACTATTAGGGTTAGATTAATAAATATTTGCTCTTGGGTCAATTATTTAGAGTGGCGATGAAACATGTATCGCCACATTAGTTGTTAACGAAGATAGTTACACTTCGAGATTACGTAATGGATAAGGGGTAGATTACAAATTTACCGAGTTGAGTTTCTCTTGCCGTTTGGTAACTTTTGCGGAATGTTTTAGTGGGTTCAAAATATTTTTTTGATTTATCAGTGTTTAGATTAAACAATGATTTCCTTATTTACGTACTGATTTACTAGATATCTTGGTAATTTAACAAAATATTTACTTTGAACCATATAGTTGAGCCGTTTGTCACTTTCTAATTAGAACATTTCTCACTCAATTTCAACCTAGTGTTTTTAACCTCAAGTCATCGTTACTTTAACCTTGGTTACTTGTTCTTATCTCTTGGTAACTCGTGAGTAATCTTCTAAATTCATTCCTCTTGGCCGTATAATTGTATTTTCTTTTGTCTTCAAGCTTAAAAAAGAATTTCAACTTGTTCTTGCAAACAAAAAAAGAGATCACCCGTCACTTTTTCTCCTACAATCACTTTCCAATCTTTCGAGTAAAAGAAAAGATTACATATTCGTGTTATAGAAACTTCAAAATTTCATCTTTCAAGAGTTTGCAAGGTGAACTCGTGGGCTTTATTCTTCTTTTATTAAACTAGTTTCGTTAAAAGATTGAAAGTTGTTATTCTTTCTTCTTGTTTATTTTGTCTTGAAGGTGGTTAAGACTTTAAGTTGTCCAAGTCTTTATTAAAGGTAAATTACTCTGTGTAAATTTCTTAAAGTGTTGGTAGTTTGCAAACCATGCTTGAAAAATTGAAAAAAAGTTAGTAACTTACTCACTTGTTGGAATGTTGGTAAATTCTTAATATTGTTGGTAATTCACCTATTACAATTGTAAAGTTTCAAAAGAGTTGGTAATTTACTATTTCATCGTAATGTTGGTAAGTTCCTGATAGAGTTAGTAATATGCTTACCACATTAGTAAAATTTTAGAAGAGTCGATAAGGAGCAACAATTCTTTGACATTCGACGACGAGTATTTTTAATTCTTGAAATAGAGAAAATTAATTAATTTTGCCGATTCGTCCAATCCACCTCCCCTAATATTTGTGTAACGACGCTTGCTTTTTCGCCTGCATGTTACCCTATAAGTTGCAATTAATACAGGACTAGATTGATTTTTTAGCCCAAAAACTAAAAAAGAAAATGCATCGTTTGACTGCAAACCGCTTATTATAAAGTCAAACAGCTTTATTTTAATTGATAGTTTTAATTTCCACCTTCGATCTGTTAGTTGGTCATTCCAAAACATAAAAAGACAATGCACATATATTAAGTTGAAGAACAATATCCAAGTTGGCGAAAGAATAGTTCTATTGAGACAATATTAAATAGGCAAAGTATCGGAATATAAATCCCTGAACCAACTCGGCAATGACTAGCTCTCGGAATGTGATATTGTAGAAACTATTGGGAGCATGCAGCAGAAGACCGATATCGTTAATTGGGGAGATCATCAAGAGGAAGCTTAAGATCAAACCCGTCAACATATATAGCTGGAACCACCTTCACTTAAAAGCTTAAGCGGGCCAATATTAACTGTTTTACACCCCATCAATTTTTCAATATAAGACTTCTCCAATACAACTCGCATATGCATCTCAACAATCTCCCTCTCACATGTGAGCTCAATGTTAGGTTTGCTCCCTCTTAATCTAGAGATTCTTTTACATCAAGATATCTCAACTTAAATCCCCATCAACACCCAACTTTATCCATGGTCTCTTTTTCCAAATCGAACCATGAAGTGTGCTATCAAGTCTGCGTTGCTACACCACAACGCCAAACGCTCGGGAACATGTTGGTTACTAGATTCATTCCTTGAGGTATTAACCAAACATCAAAATAGATCGGAGTCCACCAATCTACCATTGGCTTTGATACCATTTGTTGGGAGTGCATAGCAAAAATCCGATACCTTTCATCTAAGGATATCGTCAAGAGGGAGCCCAAGTTCGAGCCTATCAACATATCCAGTTGAATCTATTTTCACTCAAAAGCTTAATGAGTCATGAGCCAATTATGACATATTAACTACTTTATACCACACCAATTCTCTGATGTAGGATTTTTCTAACATAACTCACTCACACGATCATCCTAACAATCTTTCCCTCACATGTGAACTCTTCTCCTTAATCTAAGTATCCTTCTACATCAAGATATCTCAATTAAAATCCCCATCAACTCTCAATTTCATCCATGATCTCTTTCTTTAGGTAGAACCACGAAGTGTGCCATCGGGCTCGCGTTGCTACATCACAACGCCTACTATCCGAAAATCACGTTGGTCATCAGATTCATTCCTTGAGATATTCACCAAATATCGGAACATCTCGGAGACCCACCAGTCCACCATCGATTCTGATACCATTTGTTGGGAGTATGTTGCAGAAGGCCGATACCTTTAATTGGAGAGATTACTAATATGGAACTCAAGTCCGAACCCGTCAATATGTCTAGTTAGACCCACCTTTACTTAAAAGTTTCAACGATTGAGTTATGGGTCAACATAGATATATTAACTACTCCACACCATACCAATTATCCAATGTGAAACTTCTCCAACACAACTCATATGTGTATCTCAATAGAAACCAAATAGATGACAATTTTTTAATTAATTATAAAAAAGAATTGGTTAATTAAACAAGGGCCTATTGAGAATTTCAATTTATTAGTTTTCAGAAAGTTGGATGAAATTCGTAAGGAATGACATTTGATTGCAATGATGCTGATGCAAAATCTATAAAGTGTCTACACACAACATGATCACTCTTACATGTTCGCTAGTGTTCATTTGCGCCCCTTGTGACTATCGATGCGGTCTTCCCTGGTCCTGTCTAAGTTCAAGGCACATCCTTAGATTAAGATCACATACAACTGACAGGTATATCTATTAAAGAAACCATAGACAGTCCCTTAAACATTATATTTTTTACTAAGAGGACTATTGACACATTAGGTTTGACTATTTATTTGGAATAAAGTAAAAGCAAAACCTGCATTTCACTTTCCCGACGAAATTTGAAGTATTCTTAGAATTCCCGAAAATTACATGAACAGATATATGCGAATTCACGTGTCAACCGCGAATGTTGTGAGATTTTCACGAATTTCCGATTTAGAGAAAAAAAAAAACAAGGTCAAAATAAGTGAACCACAATGTTTAATTTAATCAAAAAGTTGAGCTAGGCAACCCATGGTTTGGGACCAGGTTGGCCATGGTCTGAACAGAAAACTTAAGACATTATGGTCCTAATCCTGAGGCCTGCCGTCTATGTTTGACTTCTGTAATATGGAATCGCCGATGCGCCAAACGATGGACTTGACTATTCGAACATTTCGGCCCAGAATCTCTTTCTTTCGTTGATTTATAAAGTGCTTTTTTTTTTTATAAATATTTTCGGGTGGAAATCTTTGCCACATATATAAATTAAAAATAGAAAGCAGACTGCGGCGGTTTATTCAGTTGGACTTCAAAAAACGCGTGGAGAAGCAAAGAGCCACATCCTCTCTTTGAGCTCAATCCTTCCAATTTAGACATCATCCTCGTTTAGTTCTAGATGGGTAACACTTGTCTTTTCCTCCTTCTTTATTTTCTTTTTATGGAAAATGGATATATTACTTATGCATTTACCAGGAAAATCACTCCACGTGACCATAACTTGAAATCGGTGGTGCGATCTGAGATTATTTTCATTAGTTTGAAATGTTTTAGGATGGTTCGCCTTATTCTCCAGCCTTTTTAATGGCTTTGGTGTCGGCTCGTGTACCCCCGGGCATGTGGCTATCTATGATCGGCGTGTGTCCCTCTAACACGCGGCGAACTATTCTCTTGATTTCCGATGCCGGGATTGCCACGTGGCGTAATCCTGTTAATGAATTCCTTTTTATCCGCTCACCGTAAATACCCCATCAGTTTTACACATAGAGAAGACTTTTTGACTTTTGAATGTCCGGACTTGCACAGTCCTACTGACATTGGCAACGAACTATTGGGAAAGCTCTCCAACAAATGACTCGACATTCCTCACTTGCCAGCTTTAAAATACAGCTGGTGTAACAATGGAACTCTTCTCAATCTGAATTTATAAGTACCGAAAGAGTTCATGGGATCCAACGGTAGATCTCGATTCGCAAGATGGACAACAAATTACTATCTAAAATGCTTCACGCAAAGCGCGGGTTAATGGCCAGTACTCTTGTAACGCACGGTCACGTCGCATCTATAATAGAATCGAATGTACGTGAATCTAAACTTAATTCACAAAATAAATATAAATTTTGATTGTATGCGATAACGTCCTTCCAAACCCTTCGTTGAAAAATACGCTTTCTCTCGAAGGCGGACCGAGAAAAATCCCACCACATTCTTCTTTTTCTTCCACGAAGTTTTACCATTTTTCCATTGATTACGTTAGGAGTGGAATTATAGCAAGAACGTACCAAGGGGGCAAACCCCCAAAATGTCCAAAGTTGATTATCGATGACACCAAAGAAAGAAACAAAAGAGAGGCATGAAGCTTTGAACCTTGAACGCACACGCTCGCCTCTCGTCAGATTTGGACGATAAACTCACGGGCAATCGGGTCAATCCCGTGGGATCATGCCACTCCTTAGTCCTCGAGTCTTCATTTTTTTGGTACGTCATACGGCAAGGAGTCGCAATCCGCCATCTCCATATTTTGATTTTCCAAGCGTCGTTTCGCTTTCACGTTTGACTTTGAAGAATCAGAAAATTCATAAGCGACGGGGAAAAGTTAAAGATGGAGTCGAAGTTCAACCCCGACACCAGGTGGTCTTCAGCGATGACGCTTCCAATTGATGGGAATTGTAGTGACAGGAACGGTGGAACTGTGAGGAAGAAGTCAGACAAATCTGGGCGATTTTCGTTCACATCATCTTGGGATTTGGTTTCTCTCCCATTGGGCCGCGATATCCGAACATCTGGCTCGATCAATCGTCGCGAATGTGTCTAAATAGGCATCTATATTATTAATATTTCACTCGCGGTCACACGGGAGCGGGTTAAGCCCCTAAAGTTACTATTCAGTTGAAGGTATCACGATTCGAATACCAAATACAAAAAGAATGTAGAAAAGTGACTACGACTGAAATAATTATATTTTGTTGGGTTACCTTGAACTAACGTGTCATCCAACTGGTACACTTGTCAACTGTCACGTATCATCCAACTTAGCAATTTGACGGTAAAATTTAACGGAAACTAACGGAGGGTAAATTTGTCACGGGTGTACCAGTTTGAGGTTTTTGGTGGTCAAAAAATTAATTTTGGGTAAATTTGCCACAGGTGTACCATTTCGGGTTTTCCGTGATATTAATCCTATTTCTTTTTAATACATGTATCTCTAGGTAAAAATGTAAAGAGGGGCAACTAGGGCAACTATTCCTTGGGGTATTATTCTATAAGGGTCCTACATCCACTACAGAATGTTCGTTCTAAGTCGTTATACCACATAATACGATACGAATCGAGCTTGTAACCTTATAAAAAACGGTGTGACTCGTCCTTTTTCTTTCCTTGTAATTTGGTTTCCATTTCATGTTCCGTCTTAGTCCTCCGTGACTACCGCGTAATACCCAACCAATTTAATGGAGAATGGAGTGTTATGATTGATATCGTGGACAACTCTCCAATTAAATTGTGGAGGTCTCATTATACCTCTTTTTAAGTTATGATTATGTTTTGAAAACAAAAATCATGATTATGCAATAAACAACTACAATTTGCGTTGCGATCTTTTTCAAAGGAGAAGTCAAGCTTTTAAAGAGAAACTCTGGACATATAATATACCTTACTAATCTCGTGAACAAATTAAATCCAGGACGAAGCATGAGTAGATAACTCGGAATTTTATGATGTCGCGGATCGAACTCAATTTGCAAATATTTACATCATTTCTTTGCTAACAGATAAATTTGACATCCTTTCGATTATTCTTGTAAGAGCCGAATCAATCGGTTATCGAAATATTAAAACTCAAACGCTAAATCTTATAACCGGGTCATATGTCGGAGTAATAATTAAAGTAATATCCTTAAAAAGTCAATTTACCTACACTAATCAACACGATTGCAGTGGGAAAAAGCACTAATCGAGTGGGATTAGTCAGACGTTGGATCCATGCCAAAACCCTAGAACGATGGCAGGAGAATTAGATTGCTTGTAGATGACAAAAGGTGGGGGGGCTATAACCGAGAAATTATTTAAAATTCATCGAAGTCAACAGCTTACATGAAACCCAAGGAGAGATTTACCAATTTATTTTGAGACAAATATTAAGTCCACTCAATAATTTCTGGCAGATAATTTTCTAACACCTTTCACTGGCCCCCTAAAAAATATTGCGCTTTTCGGTAAAATGCCTGAGTTCAACCGGAATAGATAAATTAAACTTTTCATAGATTCTCATGAAAACGAGAATAAAAACTTCCTCACCAAAAAAAAAAGGAAAAAAAATCATCAAAAACCTCAAATTATACTGTAAATTCACTCTGAACTTTTTTTTTTGTGACATTAAAAATCTCAAACTATGTTGATTGTGACACATTTACCATAAACTCTTTCTTGCGAAAAAAAATCCAAAATTTGTATATATATGACACATTAATCCTCCGTCGAGGTTTCATTAAATGATTTTTCGGCCAAAATAACGCCGTTGTTATTATGTCACCATGTCAACAACGTTAAAATTTTGATGGAGGGCAAATGTGTCCCGGTGGACATAATTTGTGATTAATTCAAGATAAATCTGTTTCGGTGGGAATAATTCGGGGGGCTTTGGTTGTTTTCTCTTTTTATTAAAAAAAAAATACTAAGGCAGCAAAATAACAAAAAGCAAGAATAAGAAAATAGGAAATGAGAAAAATGTGAATTAATTACGCCCCCCCTACCCAACACAACTGCACACATTAATGGCGGCCCGGCGTAGATTTTGTTGGATTCCCGCCACGTGTCGCCATCAAACCCTTTGACTTTCTCCCCCCTCCCCCTCCCTCTCCCTCTCCCTCCCCTGTCTCTACGTCGTGAATCTCGAGGCTCACCGGTTTCTCCCCTGCTTCTCCTCCTCCTCCTCCTCCCCTGCTTCTCCTCCTCCTCCTTCTTCTTCTTCCCGTTTGAGCAACCGCCACCTTCCTCCCAAACGGAAAGCTTCACGCTCTGCTTCTGTCCGTCCCGCTTCCTCCCTGCCGTGTCTGAAAGTGTGGACGAGGAGTAGGCGGCGGCGGAGGAGTAGGAGTAGGAGTAGGAGTAGGAGTTGGAGCAGCAATTGGGTTTGGTATTCCGACCCAACAAGCGCGTGTGAAGTCAAACCGCACGCACACGATCTCTCTCACTGTCTCTCTCTCTCTCGCCCCACTTCTCTTCTTTTCTTTATTCTTCTCTCTTTGGTAACCGGTGACGCAAGCGAGAAAGCAAAGCGAAAGCAGAGCAAAGCAAAGAAAAGGAGGAAAGCCTCCTCCTCTTCCCTTCTTTATCCTTCTCTTCATCATCTGTCTCCCCCCTTCCCTTCATGCTCGCACGCTCTCGCGCTTCGCGAATCTTGATCCTTCTCCTGATGGGTCTCTCCGTCACTTGATCCCTCCGCCGCCCTCTTGCCTTCCCGTTGCTTTCTCGTGCTGTTTCCTGCGGCCCATCGTATTCGGGGGTTTTCGTTTCTTGGGTTGCTCTGTTTCTTTCATATGGGTGTCCGAGATTCGCTGTGGGTGGTCGTCGCCGTCTCTTGGCTGTGCGTCCAGGCGCAGGTCCTGCACGCTCGAGGGGCCCTCGTGTGCAATTCGAGCGATTCCAAAGCGTTGCAGGACTTGATGGGCAACTTCGGGTCCCCGGTCCACGGTTGGGGACTCAATGCGTCCGACAATTGCTGCGACTGGGTGGGCGTGGTGTGCAACTCTTCGTCTTCTCTCGGCCTGAGCGGCGGCGGTTCCTCTAGTTCGGGCAGAGTGGTGGAGTTGGTCCTCGCGAGCAAGAAGCTCGCGGGCAGCCTCCCGGACTCGCTCGGCAAGTTGGACCAGCTCAGGCTCCTCAATCTCTCTCACAACCTCCTCGAGAGGACACTCCCCGAGTCGCTACTCCACCTCCCTAATTTGCAGGTCCTCGATCTCAGCTACAATGAATTCTCCGGGCCGGTGCCCGAGAGCGTCAATCTGCCCTTGCTGCGCGTTTTCAACATCTCCGAGAACTCTTTCGATGGGTCTCTGCCCGTGTGGATATGCGCGAACTCGACCAGCATTCAGGTGCTTAATCTGGCTGTCAATTATTTCTCTGGCGTTATCCCGCCGGGACTCGGCAATTGTGGCTCCCTGCAGAACCTGTCTCTGGCCACGAATAGTCTCACGGGTGGGATCAGTGAAGATATCTTCACTCTGGGTCAGTTGGTCCAATTGAACCTTCAGGAAAACTCGTTTTCAGGGCCGCTCGACGGCGGGATCGGTAATCTCACGGAACTGATTTGGCTGGACATTTCGACAAACGGATTCTGGGGTCCAGTACCGGATGTGTTTCAGAACATGAAGAAGCTGCAGTACTTCATAGCTCAGACCAATGGCTTCTCGGGCTCCATCCCGTCTTCCTTGTCCAATTCGCCATCGCTTACGTTTCTCAATTTGAGGAACAACTCGCTGACCGGTACGATAGTTCTCAATTGTTCGGCATTAAGCAGCCTGGTGTCTCTGGATTTAGGTTCCAACATTTTCAGGGGTCCTTTCCCTGAGGATTTGCCCAATTGCCAGAAGCTGCAGAATGTGAACCTTGCACGGAACAAGTTCACAACCCCAATACCTCAAAGCTTCCAGAACTTCTCCAGCCTTGTTTATCTGTCGATCTCGAATTCGAGCCTATCGAATGTCTCATCTGCACTTGGGATCCTTCAGCACTGCAACAATTTGACAGTTTTGGTTCTCACTCTCAATTACTTTGATGAAGAATTGCCCGGCGATGCGAGTTTGAGTTTTCCGAAGCTTAAGATTCTTATCATGGCGAATAGCCGACTGAAGGGTTTGATGCCGCAGTGGGTGCGTGCATGCACGCATTTGCAGTTGCTGGATTTGTCCTGGAACAGATTGGGTGGAATGATCCCGTCGTGGATTGGCGACTTCCAATCTCTTTTTTATCTGGATTTATCAAACAACTCATTCGTGGGCGAGATCCCAAAAGAGATTACAGAATTGCCTGGCCTCATCAACAGAAATCTGTCAGTGGAGGAACCTTCTCCTGATTTTCCACTCTTCATGAAGAAAAATGTGAGCGTGAGGGGGCTGCAGTACAATCAAGTTACAAGCTTTCCACCGACCTTGTCGCTCGGAAGCAACTCTCTCAACGGATCAATCTGGCCCGAGTTCGGGAATTTAAAAAATGTCCATATCTTAGATCTCAGCCATAATTTCTTATCAGGTTCGATTCCCGACAGTTTATCCGGAATGACTAGCCTAGAGATTCTCGATTTGTCCTACAACAATCTGTCGGGAAGTATCCCTTCTTCATTAGTGCGTCTCAACTTTCTGTCCAAGTTCAATGTTGCACATAACAATTTGTCCGGGCCAATTCCCAACGGGGGCCAATTCCCTACCTTTCCCAATTCGAGTTTTGAAGGAACCAAACTGTGTGGTGATCATGCTCCCCCCTGCTCAGGCGGTCGAAATGATCCTGAATCAGCCGATGATGCCACGAGGAATAGAAACGTCGGAATGGTCATCGGAATTGCATTTGGGGCAACATTTCTTCTGGCCATTATGGTCATGATTTTGGCGAGAGCACATAGGCGGGGAGAGGTTGACCCTGAAAAGGAGGTGGAGGGGAGAAGAGAAAGGGATATCGAAGACTTGGAGTCCCGATTATTGGTTATGTTCCAAAACAAGGACAGTTGTGAAAAGCTGTCATACGAGGATATCTCACGAGCCACCAACGATTTTGACCAAGCGAATATCATAGGGTGTGGGGGTTTCGGGATGGTTTACAGAGCCACCTTCCCCGATGGCACGAAGTTGGCGATCAAGAAGCTCTCTGGTGATTGTGGGCAGATGGAGAGAGAATTCTGTGCTGAAGTTGAAACTCTCTCAAGAGCCCGACACCCAAATCTCGTCCATCTTCAAGGATTTTGCATGGATAAAGAGGCGAGGCTCTTAATATACTCCTACATGGAAAACAGTAGCTTGGACTATTGGTTGCACGAGAAACCAGATGGGCCTTCCTCGCTAGATTGGTGCACACGGCTCCGAATCGCTCAAGGAGCAGCAAGAGGACTTGCATATCTGCACCAGTCGTGCGAGCCGCATATTGTTCATCGAGATATAAAGTCGAGTAACATCCTTTTAGATGAGAACTTTGAAGCCCACTTGGCTGATTTTGGTCTTGCGAGGCTCATGTGTGCTTACGATACTCATGTGACTACTGATCTTGTTGGGACACTGGGTTACATTCCTCCCGAGTACGGTATGGCCTCTGTTGCTACTTACAAAGGCGATGTTTATAGTTTCGGCGTTGTCCTCTTGGAGCTTGTCACGGGGAAAAGGCCGATGGATATGTGCAAGCCCAAGGGGTGTCGGGATTTGATCTCTTGGGTGATTAAGATGAAGAGCGAGACCAGGGAAAGTGAGGTGTTTGATCGTTCCATTTACAGCACGAAGCATGACAAGGAAATGTTGCGGGTTTTTGAGATCGCCTGCCTTTGCTTAAATGATAGCCCGAAAGTGAGGCCATCGACCCAGCAGCTAGTTTCCTGGCTCGACAGTGTTGGCGTCGGTGTCGAGCCGTTTTTTGGCAATTGCAAGGAGCTCTAGATGTACTGCTGGAGTCCTTTTTGCAGTGTGGAAGTGATTTTTTTTTTTTTGTTTCCCGACATACATGTCTACTGTAAATACTTGAAACTCGGTTCCTAGAGTTCTTTGTTACAAGTATCTGGAATAAAGGCATTGCACAATAACTCCTGGCATTGAAGTTAGTTTCTCTCCACTGAAGACTAGCGCATTACCTTTCCAGTTCCAACTTATACGAGTAATCATTGTTCTTGTTTTAGTTGTGATGGTGAGATGCAAATTCGAAGTTAAACGGGATCCTTTTTTGCACTATCTTTTCTATCGGTATCTGCTTATGTGCTCATATCGCAGCAAGATCCTGTACAAATGACAGACTTAGATGAATTAGTCTTGTTATCCTAAAGCTTGTCATTTTTTGTTCATGAGGTAACCGAGTCGTGGAGCAACTAAGCCACACGCAGCTCGACGCAGACTCATCTTATGCTTGTGAAGCATTACGCTGGAGAGTATCTCCGTCTTCATCAGTTTTCCTCACTTTGTCGAGCTCCCCTTTATCAACCAGTTCTGCCCCGGCCCTTTTCGTCCATGCAAATTTCTAGCGGTAGTCCTTTGAACTACGCCGATTCATGTCACAAGAAGGGTGCTGTTTCGAGTGTTGAATCTCAGACGGCCGATTACTTCATTCGTGACGAAATGCTCGGATATGCCAAGTTTTATGCTGAAGTTTCTGGTATTTGATGCACGTTCTGGTACTAGAGGTTGGTGGCTCTGCAGAACAAGATGATCAGATACTTATAGTTCTTTCTCCTGGGTCAAGTTCAGTTGTGTAGTGTCTATTGTTATCACTCTCCTTATTCCACCATCTGCAAAGATGGACAATCTTCATCTTCACCAGCAAATCTTGCTTTTCCAAAGAGAATTTTATCATCCATTTTCTCAGGAGTGATTATTTACAAGGAGAAGGGGTGGGGTGAGGTAGTTAAATTTGTGGTCCCTGTAGTTTGGGGGATTTCGCGCTTAGTCCTTACACTTTGTTTGGTTACAATTCTGGTCCTCGTACTACTCTCCCGCGACAATGTAAGGCCTTCCATCAAAATCTCCCGTTCAAAGTTCGCCGGAAATTGCTGAGTTAGCATTGGTTATTGGCACGCAACGTCTACATGTACAAGCTTCTAAAACAAATTAGACTTTCGGTCCATGTAAGTTGTTGGAACGATGAATTTTAGTCCTCGTACTTTGTTATTGTGTTAAAACCAATCCTTATTTTTCAAGGAAAGATAATTATTTTTTCACGCTTCCATCCGAAATCTTATGAAAATGTCAACTCTAGACAAACTTAATTAGTGATGTCTACATATACAAGTTTATCCAATCTGATTTAATTCCAAGTATTCAATAAAGCCATCATCGTTTTCAATTCAGATCCATGTAAACGTACTTAGAACTACTTGTAGAAAAACGTTAAATAGGCGTCATATTTTAGACAATTTATGTGAATTCTTCCGATCAATCTCTATTATTAAATAGTAAATGGCTTAGAAAAGCTTTATCAATTATTACTAATAAAACCATAAATCTTAAACATAAAAACTTATACACATACACCTAATGCATTAAGTTTTAGTCAATGTCATTTAAGTCGTATTTGGGATGGAAGGGTAAAATATTGTACTTAAAATTTCATCAATGAGGATTAGCTTTGTTGCATATATAAATTATAAGAATTAATTTTGAACACTTCAAAAAATAGAGGGACCAAAAGTGTAATTTGTTTTAGAGGCTTGTACAAATAGGCACCATGAGTTACTTACCAGTGCTAACTCGGCAATCTCTGGCAAAAATTCAACGGAAATTCGATGGAAAGACTTAAATTGTTCGCCGGAGACGAGGATTAGAATTATAACTGAAGAAGGTACGAGGACCAAAATCGAAATTCCCCAAAATAAAGGGGATCAAAAATGTAATTTCCCAAAAAAATTATCATCTAGTCTATGCAATATCATAACAATCAAGGTGCTCAAATCTTTGCTGATAACACATAATCGTCGAACATTACAATCCATCAAGTCCACTGAACTATAGTGCTCATGAAACATAAATTTCTATAGCAATGCCAAGGATCTTAACAAACTTTCGCGCGGGACATGTTTACTCGATAATGGGGTGAATAGCCAATAATTTTACAACTTGCGATTACACGTAAAAAGAACAAAAAATTTCATTTAAATAACATCGCATATATTATCATATCACTTGGCACTTAATCTCAATACCTCGAGTTGTTGTACATTATCAATCCTCTCTCTCATTGCCCGTCGCTTTTGTCTTTTTGGCATTTCTACCCCGTCATGAGTTAAAACGACAGCAATGCAATCGAGCCCAATTTAAACGGCCGACAATCGGCGGCCGACGAGCCAACCACTAACGATGATTGCCAATTAATGGCCGGCTACCGTCGTCGGTCATCCAACAGCTCACAAAGGGTCCGATAATTTGGCTGTGATTTTCATCCCCGGTGATGCTATAAAAGAAGGGTCTTTTACCTTTTTCGAATTGGTTTCTATGGAGTACGAAACACAGCTTTACTCGTTCAGTCGTTCGTTTGTACTTTAATCGAGTCCTATTGATCCTAGTGCACACAAATCCAAGAGGATTGAGAGCCACTTGCTATGAAAAGAACGTCAACCGTCCTATGTCTTGGACATGCGCCCGTGCTTCACCACCTTTGCCAACTTGTGTGCCTTCGCTGACATTTTCACATCTTTATCTGTTCCTTTTCCTTTTCGTTTCTTGCAAATTACTTCAACCGTGGGGACAATATCTAGGGTTCCCCCGAACAATATGATGTGCTTTCATTGACCAAAAAACAGAAAAGGTAGAGGGAGACAATTAATATCCAATAACTTCTTTCGAATATTGGATTTGAGTCATAATTATTCCGTCTCCCGTGATACTAGCAACTGAAAAATCTCTTCACATGAGACTTGTCGTAGTTAGACAACGCAACGCAGAGCAAGTTGTTTAGAGGTTTGCTCACAGGCCGAATCGAGCTTGTGACTTTGTGGTGATCTTACCACTAGACCAGCCACAATGGTGGAGGTTTGATTTTTTTACATAACATCCCCCTACCCTATATGGCTGCTTTAATTTGCCTTGTCAAAGATCTTTTATACGCATCTTTTACTAAAAATATTTTACGTTACTTTTTATCCTGTCCTCCTCAACTTATCTACTGGGATTGAGTAGAGGTAGCAAGAAACTTCGTGACCTTCAAATTGAATAAATGAGAGATTAGTTAAAAGTGTATTTAACAAAATGTTATGAGATGATTTGATATAAAAGTGCGACAATTGCCGAGATTGTATTTGAATATGCATCCCCCAAATCGGAGGTAATTACATCCAAATCGTGTTAGAGGTAGTGCGATAGTTATTGGGATCGTGCTCCATAAGTGCTAAAACTCAGTGAGAAAATGTAGTAAGTCGTAAATCCCAGCCTGTAGATAATTGTCCAAAAAATTCAAAAATTATTGTATGGCGGCCAATTTATTCTTAAACTTTTCAATTTGACCAATTTAGTCCTAATTCTTTTAACAATTTGCTGATATAAATTTTCCAGGCAATTTTGATTGGAAATCGTTGACGTTGGCAATTTTTGCAATTTTAATATTTTTTTCCTTCCTTTCTTCCCTCCGCCAATCGTTGGGGCCTCGGTAATGGTCCACAGAGGTTATTGGCCATAGGCAATGGCAGGCAAGGGCTACGACGCTCTCGTCGAATCTAGGCGAGGGTGGTCAATGAGGGCGATGCTCGCCTACAGCCATCACCAAGACCCGGCGACCGGCAGAGGGAATAGGGAAAAAAGAATAAAGTAAATAATAGAATAGAAAAGGAAAAAAGAAAAAAAATCATAAAATTTTTAAAAAATTGAAACAATTGTTCACGTCAATGATTTTTGGCCAAAATTAGCCGAATTAACTACATTGATAAATCATAAAAAAATTTATGACTAAATTGGCCAAATTGAAAAGTTTGGGATTGAATTAACTGCCATACAATATGTTTAAGACTTTTTGAATAATTTTCCCTAAAATCTATAGCTAATGCAATCGAGTCCTAAAATTTGTCGGAATAGGCAATTAATTATTTTCAATGGCTCTGTCTATTTTAAATTAAAAAGAAATCCATAGTGACTATTCTAATATTTTGTTAGACATTTGTTGTTAGTGCCAAAAGTCATGACTATTAGAAAAAGGTACGTTGAGCTTTTCCATTCCCAAAGATAACGAAACTAATTGAAGTACTTGATTGCACATTTTGGATAAGTCAGACCTATTGCACTTTCGAGACTTGATTGCTCTTTCGCTATAAGTTTTTAGTCTTTCGAGGCACTTATTTCGCTATTTTTTTAATATGTCCTACAACCCACATTGACAACCAACTTTCTAGCATTTACGATCACTCTCCCTCTTCCACTTGTCAATTAAATATTATGTAATTAGAAGTTGAGATGTAAGTGGTTGCTGGCTGCTTGCACGCCATAGGGCAAACATTGCGTGATAGATCAAGGTTTAATTTTATAATGTTGGCCCGACCACAGTCCACAAAATAGTCAAACAACTAATCGTGGGGGCAACGCATGCTTAGCTTGTCTTTTCATGCATAGACGAGCTCTCACCTTAGTTCATAAAAGGAAAAAATATCTAGGAGCGATAATTAATGCCTTTGAGAAATGTTAAAAAATCAAAGAAAGAGAGAGAAAGAAAAAAAGCAAGGTATGAATGGAGTTTCATTTTCCATATGAGCAAAATATTAATTGTAATGTTTAGCAATGTTGATGACTAATACATATCCTGAAAATTTGATTAGGAAACGTCGAGGTGCATCGATTGAATATACAAACTGAGTTTCAACGCACCCGGTGCATGAAATTAAGGTACGGTGATCCAAATGCGAGTCATCCGAAATTTCAATGACCGAAAAATGAAATTTATTCGAGCGAGAAACCCGGAAACACCATTATTCGCGGGGGAAAAATGCCAATGGGAAATGTTAATTTTAATTAATTAGTGTCATCTCCTCTATGATAGCTATGGATAAGCATTAGGCCACTAATTTGCTCTCAATAGTCTTCTCAAACGCATTGATTAAAATATGCAATCATACTTTGAAACATTATCCTCCATTACCGCAAAGTTCACAAAACAGGACTTCTCCCGTTTTTCTTAGTTGGTCGCAGACGTTTCCCCATTAATTTTATATGGACATGTTATTCATTGCGTGAATGTGTTATGCTCTATTTGTTTCACAGAAAATGAATAATTTGAAAAATATATTCCTAAAAAAAATTATTTGTATTGTTTGAAATACTTAGTCGTTGAAAAATATTTTCATTATCGACAATAATTTATGTTTAAACATTTTCGTGAATAATAAAAATATTTTTCGTTCATTCATTTTTATAGGCGATATCATTTTTAGAAAATTATTTTTCAAATCGATGATTTTCCACGAAACAAACGCAACACACACATAATATAAATAATCCGGGAATTAGTCATTTTTTGAAAAATGATAACTACAAGTTTTTCAAAATGGTCCAACGCGCCCACCACTTAGAAATCAAAACCAACTTCTCTTTTTTCTCCACCTTCTACAGTCTCATGATTTTTTTTGGCATAAAGCAGGCCCAAATGAATCTGTCATTTCTTGCAGCACACTTAATCATAGTTGAAAGCAACACCCAATAACCCAAAAACAATGTGTTGATTCGCCACGTGTGGGCTGCCTTCACCACCCAAATTCCACTTTCTCTCGTGTGTGGATTTTCACATGTCTACTCCCATTCCAGAGGGCAGACACCCACTTTCTTAATATGGAAAATGCTGATCTTCATCTGCAAATTCTGTAACACTGACAAAAGATATAATTGTTTTGTCTTGGGTTGGCGCCATGGATCCCACTAACTAGTTTTTCTTTTTCTTGTTTTTTGGGCCCAAGCACTAAGTGGTTGATGATTAAATGGATTAGTGAGGGATGGTAGTAGCACTTGGCTTTTTTTAAATGGGGAGAAAGTGTAAAAAGATTATAATTAGTGCAAATGGAACATTTTTTTATAGCTCACATGAGTGTAGATCAAGCTTTAGAGTCAGATCACACATCTAGATCGGTAATAATTTAACACTTAATTAATAAAATTCCAGTTAATTTAACGGCGACAAAGCTTTCAATCGGGAGGAATTAAGAAGAACTGCACATAAATATAATCAAATCACCCTGAGATGTGGATTAGTGGAAGCTGATTTCTTTTATGAAATATAAATGGAAAAAAAACAAATGGTTGATGTAGCATGAGATCTTGACAAGTCTTGGACTACCTTGACTTTGCGATTAGCTCTAATGATGACAATTATCTCTCTATCACCAAAGTAGAAATTATTATAAACATCATTGGGCCATTAAGAACTTCCATTACATTCCATACATCATTCTCTTTACTGACCAATTATTCAGCACTAACAAAGATGGACATCTAAAAGCATTAAGGTGTACTCAGAAGATTAAAATATGTAAATGAAACGATGGATTGAAATGGACTCCACATTGTTCATATAAATACTATATACTACTAAAAAAATAAGAAAGAAATAGACTCCACACCATCTTCCATCTCAGAGATTATTACTGCAGATTTCATTTTCGACGATGACATATTGCATGGATTAAACCGGTTCATGCGATTTCACCTGTCATTTCCATTGACGAAGCAACATTCGGGCTGACCTCAAACTAAAACTAAAATTGCTAATGCTGTGCATCAACAAGCACGTTCATAGAGATTTTGCTCTTCCCATTTGCAGTGCAGTGTGATGTGCGAGTAAAAAACAGGGAAAACAAAGAAAATTAGTCACTGGCTATGGTATAGAAGGAAGGCTCAATCAAAAGAATATGAGAGAAGTTCCTCGCAAGCACAGTGACATTTAAGCAGTCATGCTCAAACAGAGGCAGATTAAGCATTACTTCCCCATGGAATTTCTCAGCACGTACACGACAACGGAAAAAGTTTAATGTACAACAAGATAAATAAATAAAGTTCTAACAATGCCTTTTCGAGAAGGTCCTTTTCCTTGACTACTTACAATTACATCCATTTTCCCATTGACCAGGAAAAATGGGTCAGGGTCTTTGATCTTTGAACTAATCGGCGTATATAAACATTCTCGTGCACTTAATCGCTGACGGCAACAGCGTCATTGTGACAAGGTGAGCATCAGTACGTTGAACATTCTTGGCATTCAACAGCACCAACTGCAAATGCTAAAAGAGGAAGGGATGCGGCCAGTATTGCGAATGTACTCTGCTTGTTGCTCAGCTTTTAGAGCTTGACGGTTCCTCTTGGCTTCGGCGGCTGCTCTCTTCTCTTCAGCCTTGTGCCTCAGAGCCGCTAGTTTGCTTGTAAGCCTGTCGTGAGCCTGTCCCTGTATCCTTTCCACATCAACCTAAAAATTACAACAAAAATAAATAGATAAATAAATAAATGAACACGTCATTGTTTAGGTAAATGCTGTGATTGAAGATCCCTGCTTCTCTAGTTATCATATCCATATATCTGATTGTAGACAAGACAGAGCAGATGTCACATCACGTCCTAACTAACCTAATAAAAACAATGAAGATGAAGTGCAAAGTAAACCAGTTCTAAGTCATTGAAGGTGAAAAGCAGTATCCAGCTAAAGCAGAGGGGCAGAAAGCAGCAAGAGCTGGCAAAACACAGGAATCTCTTCAGTGATGACAATTGACACAGAACAACAAAAAAAGGGATGCCTTCTGGAGTGCAGAAGTTCTGATTTATCAATAATAGCAAAGTTTCTCCTATCCCAAATACATGGACACAAGTAATGCAGTTAAGTTTGATCGAAGCGCAAAGACGGCTGACAAAAGATACCAGACGACGGGGGTCAAGAATGGGGACATCAAGCATTTTCTGTTAGACATTATTATCAAGATGGGCTTCAAAGCCCATATTGACTGATAGTCAAGACTCAACACGGAAGTATGAAGAAGGATTGTTGAGGTCATTGTTGAGGTCAGTGTGAGGTAACAGTTGTGAAAGTAGTCAAGTGTGACACAGGAACCTTGTGATGCCACAATTTCCCTTTCCAGTAGTTATGATGGACCCAAAAGTTTAATTTCTCAAATAAAATCAAGCGTGGCAGTTATTTAATCATGCTTGATCACACGGTTCTTCTGTGCCCATGTTCTTTTCTCCCACGACTTTTTCTTGTGTTCTTCCTTCTCTAAAGAAATCTGCAAAGACATCTACTCGACATTTAAACAAGATATTCCTGTAAAATGTGAAAGTGGTTACAATAGAAAAGTCTAAACCATCCTTTGTATAAATTAGAGGAGAAGGAGAGGGTGGACATAAAATGGTAAATGTAATAGAACGAAGACCATCTCTTCAGGGTGACAAAAAGATAAGTACTAACCCAAAATTCAAACTGATCCATAATAACAAAAATCTCACATTATAAATTTCACTTTGATTGCAAAAAGAGGGAAACCACAGATTGACTTTATCCGAAACTTAAAAGATGTATTACTTTTTTACTTTGTAGATTTGATGATTATCCACCACACACATTTCAAAGAATTATAGGTTTTCTCCTACACTTCTGTAATTGCTGTCCACAACGTTGATCCTAATCAGCTTTCAATCACCACATTCCAAGAACATGATTCGATAGCACAATATCCTGGTATCAACTTCATCACTAGCCTTTTACATGATAATGAGCCTGTCGTGTTTTTTTTTTCAGTCTTCCATCTGTTTGTAGTTTGAACTCCAGTTTGTCCTAACACTTTAATTATCGAGACATGCATTTTTTTGGTAGTAAGTATATTAAAGAGCACCAAGGGGCTGCCTCCCATCTACAACCTAGGAGCTAGAAAATATCCAAGAGTGAAAAAAGAAATCTTTGTCAAAGTGTCACACGATGCCAAAAAATTAAGGTGAAAAGCCAAATATCCTTTACAGCACCATTTGAACTTTCCTCATCTTTAAAATCTCGCCTATTTCTTTCCTTTTAGATGACAAAAAAAGTAGGGATTAAAAGCAAAAAGATTTTGCTATCATTACAACTATACAGCCCAGACCAAGCTACAAGTTCCTCTTAATGGACCCTGCCATTATCCAATTAGCAACCTCACTAATTTTTTGCAGTTCTGCATATTATGGAGATGGGCTGATGCTTCAATAATTACAATTCAACAAACATAAAACTATTTCATCAATTCTCAACAACATGGAAAATGATGAGAGCTCTATACCATGAAATAGTAAAACAAACCAACCAGAGGCATCTTCTAAAACCTACGACATCTTGGACTATAATTGGGACAGTTGTTGCATGATTACTGAGAATGTGCTCACTAATTCCTCCTATATTAATTACACTTTCTACAATGATTCACAAATGAAAAGAAGGAAAGAATAAAACAGTCTGCATTGGAGTATTGACAGCAGCAAGCTGTATCCTACCAGAAATTTTTTCTTATGTCTCATCAATATAAGCACTATTTTCACTGCATTTCCAAATGTGGAGTTTACATTTTCTCCAGATGAAGGTAACTAATCAAGGTCAAACAATTCCCAATTCCCCTTCAAATGAGAAAAAACAGCTGCCTGTGGCTCTTGCTAAACAAATTTACTCATCAAGTGTGCTGTCACAGCAAAAGGGTAATGAATTAATCTTAAAGTCTAATACTTTTTACTCATGCTTAAACAAGCTCACACATTAATCTGGCTCAGGTTGATGTGGTTAAGCAAAGAAAGTTGGGTTTGTGCAACTCCATAATATCCCTAGTAGAGAGAAACACAAGACAACTGCTTTATGACTGGAACTTAAATCATTACCGTTGTAACATCATCAAACCAACAAGCGAAGGTGAAAGTTTTCTATGCCTAATAGCCTGTTGTACCCATACTCCATAAATTGCAGTCATCCTTGGCTTTCTTAGAGACTGAAGAACATTATATTTGTATCTGATGAGACTGGAAGAACCAAGATTGTTTCTGAGAGGCACATCTCTAATTTTGTCAATTGTTTAAGATTTTTTTTTACTTCATCTATTTTAAGTCTTAATTTCAAGAAAAAGCTCTTTTGCTTCCTGTTCAACGCAGCCCACAACCAAAAATAGCACATATACAACTCCTTGACTTGCTTGATTTTCTAAAGAAGTGCCATGAAAACAAGCAACCATCTGCTTTAGAATTGATGACAACTTAAAGTTTCAGCCATTTCTTTGTTCAATTTTCAGCAAACTTCCCCACCATTATCACTCCATATATTGTATACAACTGCAACTCATCTGAAAGAAATCCTCAACTCATGTAGAAGATACACACATTACAAGAAGAGTTATTTCTTCGTTCTCTTTTTGGGAGGGGGTGTGTTGTCACCTACTAGAAAGACATATAGTAGTTGCGTATGTCATTAGAAGAGTTGAAAATTCATAAAGAGCACAATAGTTCCTCATTTGAACAAAAAAACATGGAAAAGGAAGTTTTGATGCCATGAAAAAATGACAATGGTTTCAATCCCGATGGCATACCTATAGAAATATGGAAAAATATGGAGAAGACAGATTTTTGGCTTAATATATTATCAACAAAATCTCATGAAAGGGGAAAGTGCCAAACAAATCGAGACAGAGCACCTTCTTTGTGGGTATGCATCAAGATAATATGGCAACTAATGAGTGAGGAAAGCAAAGCCTCGCATGCTTAACTTATAAGAATCTATTACTCGATTCATCACATGTACTACTAAGAAAAGCCATACAGTGAAACAATCATTAAGGATCTATTACATATGGAAACTGTTAAAGAGTACCTTAGGGAACTTGTTAAGCCTTATCAAATGAGCTTTGGAAATATAAATTTACCATTTGAAGTAAGTGATTTTCTTAAAATCTGTACTTCTTCAATTTTCAAAGTGTCTTAGAAAGTGTTATTTCTATTTTTAGTTAACAAAACTAGTGCCCTAGGGGGCACTTGTTAACAAGAACCATAACATATCTCCGTGGAAACTTGTAGTTATCTTTCTATAATCAGTTCCTCTCTTAAGCTATAATTCACCTGTTCGTTTCATCTACTGCAATATCCTGCTGGTATGAACTTTCCAATTCAAGAATTCCCAAGAGAGAGTAAGAACACTTCAGTCCATCTGTATAGATTAAGGAGACATAACAAATGGTGCTGCCTACAAAAATTGTTCTCCAAACCTGACTGAACCGATTAACTCTACCAGGTACAAGCACCTGGTCCGATCCAATTCTAATATGTAAACCAGAACCTTCTAGACCTCAAACCGGTGGCATTGACTCAGTCCATTTGAACAAACCAGAACAACATTGGTAGAGATCAGGATCGGTAGGGGTGAACAAGAAAGACAGGGAGCTGAAAAGACTGGACAGGCCTGATTTTTAGGTCCTGCAGAAGCCCGGCCCGAGATTTCGGTCTAGCTATATTTTATTCAGGCCAGTCCAAGCCTTTGGGTCCAAGATCTCAAGCCTGAAATGCCCCAACTGGCCCGATCTAATTTTTGAATGTATAAACATACATTAAAAATATGAAATATGAAAATGTAGATAATAGAAAATAAATTTTTTACGCTCAAAACACTTTAATAAAGTCATAAATAAGTTAAAACAACATTACTAAAATCAAATGAAGAGAATTGATGGACCAATATGGGTTGAATTGAAAAAGTGGCCAAAACATATAAGACAGGTGATTTCTCACGCCCAATATATAACAATTAGTCCATTTTTAACTTAAAAAGAAAAGCAAAAATAAATTCGGTCCAGGCCAGGACATATTTAGTTCGGTCCGGGCTTTTTCTTGTATGATTGGGCCCACCTTGGATATCACATTTGGAAATTCCAAGCACAGTCTATTTGGGACGGGCCAAAAAGTGCCTTGAGGCCGGCCCGCACAGCCCGTGCTCACCCCTAGGAATTGGCTATATGGATTTCAGGCAAGGGACTCATAACCACAGCCCTCTAGCTCTACTTCAAAGTTAGATCCAGCAAAGTACCCTTCATGTTTGGCTATATGTTGATTAATTTAAAGCTACCATTTCTCACCCTTTTTTAGGCAAAAATGTCGAATTGCTCCGAGGAGACTTGCACAAGCAAACCCGACAATGTAGCAAAGCGCCTTTACCATCTTGGCTGGGCAAAAGACACTTTCATATATTACACTTGTTTAATATTCTCCGATGAGTTACTCAATTACTACAAACTGGTTAAGTAATTTAGCCAGTTTAACTAATTAAAGTGCATCCAGTGTGACTTTCAATAGGGATCTAAAAACACTGCATACAAAGAGATAAAATTGATAACTTATACAGTGAAGGTGTTGCAAAGCATAACAATACATAGGTTCAGGCTAGAAACGTGATTTCATAAAATTGGTTTCATCGTATGCGTGGTCAATCAAGGGTAAGTAACGAAGTGAAGGAGGCAGCTTGCAATTTATTCAATGACAAAGGTTGGTAGCAAGAACATGGGGATAATCACAAACATCTGCACACGGTTTTCATATACACGTAGAAAGCATATACCATGTGTTCCTAAGAGTCTTCTGGGCGGTATAAAAGTAAAAAAGAGATATAATTGAGATTAATCTATCTTGCATAAAGCTATTGATTGAAGAGGACACAAGTATTAGGGATGAGGTGGAGCAGCGCTCTAGTTTCTTGTGCCATCATAGAATGACGACTCACATTTTTTTTTTTTTTGGTAAGGCAGCAAAAAGAATAGTGATGCTTTACTCAGAGGAAACATTATGCAATCGAGTACCAACATGTTCAGAAACTAGAAGAAGCTTCGATGAAATAGGGTAGATATCATCTTGCAAAACTAGATCAGAAGAAATGATGAGAAGAAACTTGTTTAGGCCGGTCAAGACACGTAAAGCAACAGCCTTCATAAGCTCAAGGGCTAAGATGCAATGTTATGATGCCTATGCAAGTAAAAAGTGTAGAGGGAGACCTATAAAAGAATCGGTAAAACATATAAAAAGACCTTGTGTTCTTGAATCTCATTATAGACTTTTTTCTAGAAAAAGCCTTGTGACAAAAGGAAACTCCATAACCAACTCTACTTAGGAGGAAAAGGCATCGTTGATGGAATCTCCTGAGTGGTTTTTTCTTTCTTGTTATTGCTTCATTTCTGAAGAAGCAATGATGGTGTCTGGGGAATAACCACTTGCTAACTCTATGTAGAAGCTAAGATATTACATAGGATGAAAAAAGTAAAAAATAATTGGGTATAAAGTGTATAGGTTGCTTTTGAAGTATGCCATCAAAGCCACAGTTCCACCTTGGACAAGCAGTGAAAACTACTAATCTGGAGTACAATAGGGGCATAGGGAATTTTTAGTGGAGTAGCGAAAGGCGTAGAGATTGAAAAGAACAGCAGTGGGAGACAGCAGAGGACTTTTGAGCTCTTTGGCTTTTTCTTTATTGGTAATTTCTAATTTCAAGCATCTTTTGTTCATCCTTCCTTCTACTTTTGCGGCATGCTTTGATGTTTTGCACCTTCTTTCCCCTTAATGTCGAATGGATGTGGAAAAGAACTCTTTTTTAGTAACTATGTCTGGGATCTTCATCACAATTGTAGTAGATTCTTCTATACACTTTCTAAATCTTATGGCAGCAATAGCAACCGCCCAAAATTGCATCAGAGAACTAAAGCATTCTATTTCTTTTGCAGCTTCACAATCTACAGCTTTAAGCTATGCATGCAAAATGTTTGAAAGAAATAGCATATTTAAAGTTGAAATCGTATTTTTACTATTTCCTACAATAGGAAGTTTGCATGGAGCTAAATAGGCGTTGCTAATCTGAAAATGCAAGCGAAGTTGTTGGACCTCTCTTACTTTCTTGTCCTTTTTTTAGCATTCTACTCTTGTACTTGAATTAAAAAGTCCATTACTTAGCTTCTTTATTGATGAAGGTGGACTAGGAAGACTTATCTGGCTATAAACAGAAGAAAAACTTGCTGTCTATTAAACTCTCTCCATACTTTGTGTTGTTTGAAGAGAGAGAGAGAGAGATAGAAGAGTTTATCAAGGAAACTAACATACTTAGAGATAGATGGGTCTACACTTCATTTTGATGGATGATTGATCAGCATTTTGTAGATAGAATTGCTGGCAGTAATTTTTTTTTATCAAAAGAATTGCTGGCAGTGAATTTATACCTTTGTTATTTCATAAAGGGTTTGTAAGGATGGATCTTCAATTACATCTCTAGAGAAAAACAAGTAAACCCTTTTCCTAGAAATCAGAATTCCAGAAACCCATCTTAACAAGATTCATTTAGCTGAATAAACTATAACTCAGAGCTTCTCATTCATTAAATCCTTAAAAGCAGTTGAAAATCCAATACAAATCATATCTTTAAAAGAAAATTTAAAGTGGCTCTACTCTGTGCTTCAAAATGCTTTCTTCTGCTGGGACCAGCTTCTCGCTCACATGGACATTAAGCACAACCTCGGCATCATTCTACTTTTACTTGTCTTGAGCAATTAGCAGCAGAACTATAATTGAAGTATCTGACTAATCTAATATTCTCAAAATTCAGTGATCCACAGATTGCTAGACTGATGGCACACACAGAAAGAAACTAATGGGTGGGCTAATAGGATGGTAAATTAATAAAAGTACCTCAATTTTCCTCATCTCAGCCTCTGTTTTCGCTTGCTCATGATTCTCCCATGCTTGAATCTTCATATCTTCACGTTTAAACCTAGGTCAGTGTAGTGCAAATATACAATGTAAGCCACAAATTTAATAGAACTGTAGAGTAACAACATATAATAACCTTGGCACATTGGCTGTCATTTGCCTATTTCCACTCACTCAGTAACAAATAAGTTTCAAAGATCTTGACCCTACAATTTAAATAAGAAGGAATATGGATACTAGTTAAGCATCCCAATATAGTGGGCCATGACAGGTGATCAGATTTAAGAATGCTATACAATACCTTCATTATAGTATTGATGCAGACATCAATTAGCAATGTTCAAGACATATGTTACTGCACTACATGAGTCCCAATTGTTTAATATGACTTGAAGCTTCTCTTTCTTATTTGTCAATGATGAAGTTGCAATCTCGTGCAAAAGAAGAAACACTTAGGAAAAAGAACTACTGATGGCTTCAAGTGAATCAACCTGGCCATGTACTTGGCTTTCTCAGCCTCTTCCCATGCCACAGCACGTGTTTCTACAGCACTTTTAGCTGGTGGCGTCACGGCTTCAGTTTTTAGTGAAGTCAATATATCTTTGCCCTCGTCCTCCTTGCCAGCCCAGGCAGCAATGTTCAGTTTCCCAAGTTGTGTCCCTAAAGCCACTATCTCTCTCCTTGTTTTCATTTGCAGCTCTTTTTCAGACATATCATTTCCATGATTATTAGATGAATTAGCTTGCGATGATGTTGGCATGGTTCTGGCAGGGGTTGAAGGCCGAGAAGAATCTGGGCTACGTGTAGGAGTAGTTGCTTTGATTGGAGTTCCTGTTCTAGAAGGTTCTTGGCTAGCAATAGGAGTCATCTCTGTACCCATATCTCTCATTGACACTGACCTTGCTGTTGAAGGTGGTGGAACATAAGTAGTGGCACTCTGAATAGATACAGAATCATGTTGACTGAGACTTACTGCACATCATAGCAAATATGGATAGATGAGTTATAGTGTTCTACAGCATAAAAAAAGGGATGAATTTACTTTAACTCAAATGGTCCTAGCCTTTTGCAGTGTTAAAACATTTCAGCCCATGTAACTTTGATCTCATAGAAGACGGCATACTTTTGCCTACTTTTACCTGATGCTCTTTGCACATAAAGATCTCATTATACAACGAGAACACGCCAATTCTATATTGTATCATCGAGCATGTGCATATAAGGTGAATGAAAGATATAGGCAAATTGCCAAACATAAACACATGCCATTGCCAAAAGAAGATGAAGAATATTTAGTCAGCCGAATGACCAGATCCTTACCAGCTGACTCCGCAATCGAATTTTCCACCATAAGGATGGGCCTTCCATATAGATCTGCAATAGGATGCATATCAACCTGCCAACTAACAAATTTGGAGCCTGCACCTTCCTTGCTAGCTTGACTTGTATCAATCCTCTTTGTATCCGGTTCTCCTAAACCACCTGTTCTCTGATCAGGAACTTCCGTAACCACCTTCAATGATGATTGCCGACTCCCGTAGCTAAGAAGACCTGCCTTTCGAGTACCCCACTTAGCTTGTCCACCTGTGGTCCTGTTTGATGTGGGACTTGCAATCCATTTCTGGGCATCATCCCATTTAGATGGTGCCGGTTTCGAGAATGGAGCAACGGGCAATCTTTGTTGAGCCCTCTCTGCCTTCTGAAACTCAAAAACAGACGATGAGACACTCACACCGTCATAATCCATGGGAAGGTCTTCTTGCTCTCTGAATCTTGAATGGACTAAAGAGTTTTCCTTCAGTCGACAGTCCCCAACCATCTCTAAATCGGACATTGTTGAAGCCGAATATTCAGGAAGAACTGTTACAACATCAACATCCTTGCAATTCTCCGAACTGTCGCCACCTGCAGAGATTTCACACGAATCTGCCTTAACGTATAGATCATAAATTTCGACTTGCAGTCTACTTGATTTCAAAGAAACACCCTACGCTCCAGACCCCACATCAGGGTTACTTGGCAAATCAAGTAATCAAACACAGAAAAGAAACAGAGAGAATGGGAGGATTACATGAATTCGAAAAATTAAAAATTTCCAGGGATTAGCTGTAAAAGAAAAGGAGGGGAGCTTTTACCTGCATCATCCGCATTGTTCAACTCAGATCTCATGTCGAACCCCAAAGAATCAAGGCACTCCTCTTCTTTCCTCTTCTTCTCAACTCCACGCAGCATACTCCTCAACTTCCTGGGAGACAACCCCCCACCAGCATTACCCTGCGCGCATCCAAATGTCCCAAACCAAACAATCAAGAAAGACCCAACACGCCCATTCTCAACAAATCTCTACACACATTGATCTCAAAAGATCCCATATAAAGAAAAAAAGCAACTGAGGCAGAATGTGGAAAGACACCCAGCATTTTTCGGAAACCCGAAATGCCCATCTTTCACTTCGCTCGTTGCTAACACCACACGTTTCAAGACAAAGGCTGCAGATTTCCACACACCCACAACTACGTGAGCAAAAAGCGAAATGGGGCAGCACTCAAAACCTGGGGCTTTCGGATCCTTTCGTAATCCATGGGAGCGAGGTATCTCGCAGTGGGCCGGGTGGGGGTGTCCGAAAGCTACTGGAGGGAATCTTGATGCATCGTGAGGAATGCGCGATGCAGAGCTGAGCTGCTTCCCGAATCTCTCTTGCTTACTACTCCTCCTCGGCTTTTCTTCTCTTGCGTGTCTGCCTGTGTCTCTCTTCAGTTGGACTTCCAATCCGCTTTTGGTATTGCCCACTGATGAGTCAAAGGGAGCGAGTGCAAGTAAGTCCTGTCGCCTTCCCATCTCAATGACAGACGGACAAAACAGTAAGGAAGAGGTATGGTCCGGTTGGTCGTCTGTCCCCCCAGCACGGTTCGTGTGTTCCGGTTCGTTCTCGTCCGGCTCTATTCAAATCGAGCGATTTATTTAAAAAGTAAACAACACAAATGATCCATGAATTTTGATCTAATATATAATATGATTCACTAACTTTAAATTTATTCAATATGATCCTAGAACTGTAGCTCAATGTGCCCATAAACTTTTAATTTGTTCAATGTGGTCCTTGAAATTTTGGTACTCGCCCAATTTAGTTCAATAAACTTGAATTAATGAAAAGACAATATTGACTAATTTCATATAATTTAAGGGCTAAATTGAACATGTACTAAAAGTCCAGAGATCATATTGAACAAATTAAAAGTCTAGAGACGATATTATACAGTGAACTAAAGTTCAACGATCACATTGAATAAATTTAAAGTTCGAGGATCACATTACATATCGTACAAAAGTTTAGGAATCATTTGTATCATTATCCCTTTATTAAATGAATAATTGGACGAACACACTTTTGTTTGCTTATGTATGGACTTGTCCTTCAAAACTCAGAAATTGAGAAAAAAAAAGTTTGAAGTTTCAGAAGATCTTGAAACTTTCTGTATGACTTGTACATGTTGGTATTGATATATTTTTGAATTTTTTTTAGATATTACATATTGAATTAAAGTTAAATTGTGGAAAGGTTCGCAAAAATTAAAAAGCTGAAATGACGAAACGTCTCAAAAGAGTCGGACGTGATAAGCGATGTGCATGAGCAACGCTGGGAGAAGATGGGCTTTGCCATTACCGTTAAAAAAAGACTCGTCGTGGAAATGAAATTATTTGTCCCAATCCTTTCATTGAATACATCTACTAGATGTTACGTGCGTGAGTGCGTGTTTTTCTCTTTTCGTCGAAAGGATGGATGAATCGATACTTTTTTATAAGAGAAGGGTGATGAAAATATGGGAGAAAATACATAAAATTATATTTTCCATCCCTTTCATAATTTTTTTTTATTTATTTTTTCCTTCATGTTCATCCAAACTTTTAATCCCCCATTTCTTTTTATTCTCAAAATAGCAAAGAGAAGCATGAACTGAACGCTATATTGTGGTCCTAAATCATCTGTTTGGTCTTGTGATTTATCTCAAAACAGGTGGGTCTCCAATGTTTTCTTACAAAATGATGTCGAGGCTCATCTATAGTTTAAACTTACATGAAATGATGAAATGTAAATCCAACGCCACAAAAGTTTAAATGCCTTATTGATTTGAGTGATTTCTTTTGTAATGTTGATTGGTCGAACGATTCTACTATAAATTTAATATCGCGTGCACATAAATCTTTATATGAATTTGACCTAAATGTAGCTGCCTTTCACTCCCTAGTATTCAGTAACAGTTTGGCAAACTACTCGAGCATGGACAGAAGAAATTTTTGTTCCAAAAGATTTCAACTTCAATATGGACCGTATATATAGAGATACAAAATCATATCGCTTTGTTGCCCATTTCCATTTGCTTCTTTCCAAGCCTATATCTCAACCTTTCGGAATCATTATCGCATGATCTCGATGCGTGCGAATCTATTACACATGCAACGTCGAATTATGTCTCGATCTCGCCTCGTTCAGTAATGCACGTGAACCCGACTCGTATGCATCCGTGCCGTGCCATAATTTTCCAAACCTTCAAACTAGAAATTATCAATCATCATCATGGTCATCATCTCTACTCACTAGTCACTACGATTCTTTCAGCAATTAATGAAACTAAATCTCTGTTCATTTTTATTCGTTTATTTAGGTACATAACAACAACCGTTACACCCTTTTGCTTGCGCTCAAATCTCGGATATCACCGTCACTTTGTTGTTTTGGATCGTAAAGAACACCTCCAATGGCGTCTCCGGCGACAGCTTATCCATCATCTCCTCCCTTATCCCCATGACCGTTTGGAATAGCCCCTTCACCGCCTCCCTCAGCCGCTCGAGCCCCTCCAACATCACCCCGGTCGCCATCTCCAACCCAGTCACCATCTCCCTCAGCCTCCCAACCATCTCTCCGCTGCCTCCTGATGCTGCAACCTCATCAATCGCCTCGAGCAGGCACCTAGCGCGCGCCTCCGCGTCATCAAGCTCCTTTAAGGCGCAGGTCTTCCCGTCTTTCTCCTGATTATGTTCCAACTCCGCGATGACCGCTGACTCGATCGTGCGGAAAGAGTCGCCCCAAGGGAACTCCTCTGGGACGTGGACGCGTGCGACCGCCCCCAGGGAAGGGTGAAAGGCTGCAGATAGGACTCCAGCGACGAACACCATCACAAAGCCGGCAGCATGAACCATGCGGCGGAAAACTCTCTCCACCGGCGAGACCTTACCCTGCGGAGCCGATGTTCTGATGCTCACAGCCAGGTCTCTGATCAGCTCCTCGATATTGCGGGTGGACTTCCAATACCCATCAACGCCTTCGCCCTCCGAATCTGTGAGCACATTTCTCGCTTGACGAATCTTCTCCTCCGATGGGTTGCGGTCCGAGCGAAGGAACTCAATCGCGATCCTCAGCTTCAGTCGGCGGAGGCACAGTCGCTGAATCTCGGAGGAGATGTGGTTGCAGAGATTCAGGACCGTTAGGTTGTTGTCCAAATACCACGACGACAGGCCATAGCCGTAGTCCAATTCAAGGTCAGGTACCAAGGGTTTCGCTGCAGCATGAGCGAAGGTGAGCACGTCGACGGCAGAGGAGAGCCAGGCAAGGCTGACGGAGGTAGGGCTCAGGGCCCGGAGGCGAGAGAGGAGGGACTCGTCGAAGGAATTGCAGATAGATTCCAGCTCCCTGGGGGTGAGCTTCGCTCTCTTCTCGTCGCCGCTGGGACCGGGAGAGAGGAGGCGCCTCAAGGTGCTCAGGTCGATATGCATTTTGTCAAATATGAAACAGAAAGAAATTTATCTTCTCTTTTCCGGGAAAGCTGAGACGAGAAAGTGGTGGAAAGTTATTGATGCATGCAGGCAGTGAGCACGGGCTGCATTTAAACAGAGCGTGTTCTCTCCTAGGAATGCAAGAGAAATGTGACTATGGAAACTAAATCCCAATCATTAATTAATAAGAGATTTCTTGGAAGGTAATTAAAAGATGAGTTCAAATAAAGTATCCTTCTTCATGCTTTTCTGGCCTCAACATATCCTAGGACGCGGTTCAAGACATACTTGCCATTTATTTCCTAAACTAAACTTACCTTTTATTTAATTGGTTGTGCTAGAAAGGACTTAGCTAGCATAACAATGCCGTTATAGGAAATTTGTAACGGTGCAAGAAAAATCACGAATTGTCGATAATAAAATAGCAGCAGCTTACGTCATTGCCGATAATAAAAATATCGATAATTTAAACAATCCAATTAAGATATATGTTGACGTTTTTCCGCATATAAACTATTTATTCGATGATAAAAACGTTCCGAATAAATGAATAATGGACCATGATGTCTTCATTATCACAATGGCTATGTGTATTTCCGCGGCCCTAGATGCGCTTTCCTTATATAACAATATTCCCTTTTGCGCAGTTGAGAGGCGGCCTAAATGAGAGAAAATTTGTGTAGTTGTCGAATGCGGCCCTAGATACACTTTATTTATATTTTTCGAATAATTATTGCCTTTCACTTTGCGCGGCGACGCGGTGGCACAAATAAGAGAAAATTTGTCAATGATTGAATTAGGGAAGTAGATAGTAGCAACATATTCAATGATTAATATACCAATTTAGCATTTATATCGATGTGCCTAGTAAGTTTAGGCAATGAAAGAAGCGGTTAATTGTTATTTGGAGTGTAACGTCATGTTTGATTGGCTACTTATTCTGTTGCGGAGTTAGGTTATTGCCTCTAAATTACTAAATTCTTGTTAGCAACTTAGTTGACAATTAATTTACATTTGTTGTAATTCATAAATTTCTTTTTGATTTTTTTCTATCCTCAATGTAGTGCGTTTGGCAAATTTTTTGGAGAACTTTGAGAAAATGCAATTGCATCAAAGGCCTTTAGCCCAAGAGAGGTCCGGAGTTCCTTTGAAAAATAGCATTATCAAAATGTAAGTTATCGACACTGTTCATCTTCCCCCGCGGATCACGCATAGGAGTGTTGGACGGAGGCCGGTGACTATAGCTTGAGGGGTTGCACAAAACCCAGGCGATAGCACCTGGGTCGCACAAACCCTAGCGGCCTATGCCTGTTAGCCCCCAAGCCCCGTCACCTGGGTTCGCTTGACCTAGGCATGGTTGCCATCGCCAGATTTGGCTCGCCAGCAACCAGATTTAGCCTCACCGGAGTATCGTCAACCTCCCACCAGCCACTGAGTCATTGTTGGTCTTAATTTTTTTCTTAAAAAAAAAGCAAAAAATGTTTTCAAGGTATGATATTGCCAAATACTTGCTTCTCAATACACTTTAAAATTACAATTACCAAACATCTCTACACTCTATTTAAGGAAACGATGTGGTTTGTGTTGTCTATGTCTATCCATTCAATTTACTTCTTAGCTTTATTAAAAGAGGTTCGGACTTGACATTGATATTTTTACTTTATATCTCAAAGTTTTGGTGGGGAAATTATGAAGAAAGTCCTAAATCTATTTTGCATATGTGCCAACTTAGTCTTAAACCTTTTAATTTGATCAATTGAGTCCTAAGCCTTTTGACAATAAGCCAATGTAGTCCATTCAGCCAATTTTGGTCAGAAAATCGTTGACATGGATGCAACCGTCCTACATGGCATGGCTGGCGTTGACGTGGATAGTTTTTTAATAATTTTTTGAAGGAAAAAATTCAGAAATTTTTTTAAAAAAATTTAAAAAATTATCTAATTTAGCGCCGACCGTCCAGCATTCACGTCGGCGATATAGATAAATCGTTAAAAGGTTTATGACTCAATTGGCTAAATTAAAATGTTTACAACTGAATTGACAAGTATAAAAAGTTTAGAACTTTCTTGATAATTTCCCCGAGTCTTGGTAATATTAGGAAATTAATCTCAACAGCTAATACCATTTGGGAGGTAATTAAAAGCTAGGCCAAGTGGGAAGGTTTCTCTTTATACTCTTTTGTTGTTGTTGTACGCTGTATCACCGGCCTTATCCTAGTAACTTAAGCTTTCCCCAGTACACTTTCCTTTTGTTTTTAAAAAGATGTTTCTTCTCTAATAAGAAATAGCCACGCCTTGCCACAAATGAAAGAATCTATTGCCAATAGAATGATGCAAAATAGTTCTAGTAAGATTCTTAAAGATTCAATGTATGTATTTTAGAATATGGATCGATGTATTTGGTAGGCTTAGGAACGAAAATAAGTGCCCAATCCGTAATTACCACTTGGGTGCTTGCATCATGGTTGGTTTTTACTTGAAATTTGTAGAGTTGCTAAATGGAAAAAGGGTATTTTTCAAACTAACCTATTAACTTTTCTTAGGTTAGTTAATGACATCGAATTTATGAAATTCTCATAGCATCTTAGCTGGCATCTCCATCTGCACATTCATTTTGGCAAATTCATTAGAAGAGATTTATTAGGCAACCATATGCTAGCGAAATATTCTCGAACCATCTCAGCCTCAATGTTTAAGTTCTTGCTCTATTCAACTGAATGGATAACTTATAAGGCAATTTGATCTTCCATTCCCCATGATTATCGATTTAACTGTGGTAAAACCCACTTTGGTCGTCGTATTAATTTTTTCCAGTTAATAGTTATGTTATTCACATTTTTTTTAGTAGGCCCATGCTAACTTTAACTTCTTGGATTATCAGGTGTATTTTCTATGTCCTTGTTTTTAATGATCTAATTGGATATATATATATATGGCCATCTAAATGATCTATTTATTTTGAATCTTATTAACTCTAGTCTATAGACACGCGCTTTGCCATTGACAACAAAATATATCCATTTACTGGACTATCTTTTCATAAAATTGGAGATTAAGATTTAAAATTTTATTGTACCAACTTAATAAGTTTAATAAATTTAATTGTATTTTTAAAATTTTTATAATTCAATTGCACTTTTGCGACAAGTTTTATGACTTTTATTGTAATTATTTCTTGAATTAATGAAAAAGGAGAAAAGAATTGGTTACAAAAGATGTAAACCTGACCCGACAAACATTCGAATGCGTTATGTTTGGTTCCGGTGGGGAAAAGTGCTGAATAAGTCCTAAACTTTTTGGGGTGGTGCCAATTTAGTCATAAATCTATTTTTGGTGCCAATTGAATCCTAAACCATTTGATATAGTGCCAATTCAGTCATTTTAGCCGGATTTTGCTGACGTGGATGTCGGCCGGCTAGCGACTAGTCACCGGCGCTAACGTGGACAAAATTTAATAATATTTTAATATTTTTTTGAATTTTTTTCTTTTTTTTTTCTTCTCCCTCTTCCTTCAACCGCTCGCCGGAGCGATGACCGGCCTAAGGCTAGAGGCCGGCAAGGTCGACCTTAGGCAAGCCACGCCGGCCATTGGCGAGGCTCACCCTCGCTAGCGATGGCGAAGGCTAGCCTCGCCATGGCTGGGCATAGCTCGACCTCGCCAAATCTCTCGCCGGATCTGGCGAGATCCAGCCTTACCCAGTCACCGGCAAGGCTCGACCTCGCCAAATCCGGCAAGGTCGAGCCTCACCCAACTCACCTTTGCCGTTGTCGGCGAGGGCGAGCCTTGCTCTGGGCTAGCGAGGCTCACCCGGCCTTCGCCATGGCCGGGTGAGGGTCGACCTCGCTAGATCCGGCGAGGTCGGACCTCGCCCAACCGCCAGCGAGGCTCGCCCAGCCCTCGCCGGTGAGGCCCGACCTCATCAGATCCGACGAGGTCGTGCCTCGCCCAGTTGCTGGCGAGGCTCGATCTCACCAGATCCGGCGAGGTCGGGCCTCGCCCAGCCACTGGCGATGCTTGCCCTCACCAGCGACGGCGAAGGCGAGCCTCGCCATGACTAGGCGAGGCCCGACCTCGCCGGATCTAGCGAGGTCGAGACTTGCCGGCGGCTGGGCGAGGCTTGCCTTCGTCGTCGCTGGCGAGGACGAGCCTTGCCAGCGACTGGGCGAGGCCCGACCTCCTCGGATCTGGCAAGGTCGAGCCTCACTGACAGTTGGGCGAGGCACGGCCTCACCGGATCTGACGAGGTCGACCTTCGCCCAGCGCGAGGCCGCCCACGCTAGTGGCCGGCAAGGTCGACCTCGCCGGCGCCGGCCTCTAGGCTCTGGCCGATCGCCAGTCCGGCGACCGGCTGGAGGAGGGGAGGGGAAATAAAAAGAAAAGAAATAAATAAATAAAAATTCAAAAAATATTAAAATATTATTAAAGTTATCCACGTCAGCACCGGTGACTAGCCGGTCGGCATCCACGTCAGCAAAATCAAGCCAAAATTGGCCGGAAGGACTGAATTGGCACAAAAATAAAAGGTTTAGAACTGAATTGACACCAAAAAAAGGTTTAAGACTAAATTGACACCGATGCAAAAGATTTATGACTGAATTGGCACCAAAAAAAAGTTTAGGATTAAATTGATACAAATGCAAAAAGTTTAGGATTTTTTTGGCACTTTTCCCCTGACACGGCCATCGCCGGAGATGCCATCGAAGGTCTTTTTTGCAATACAACACAACAAAGTGGAGGTGAAGGTGATACCTGAGATTGAGCACAAGCAAAAGGGTGTAGCAATTGTTGTTTTGTACCGAAATAACGGAATCAATGAACAGAGATTGAGTTTCAGAAAAAAATTGTAGGGAATAGAGATGATGGCGATGATGAGGATGATGACTTATTGGATGAGGGGGGATTCGCATATTTCAACATTGCGTGTGTATCAGATTTACATGCATTCGGATCATGCGATAATATTTTGCTCATGCTCGATAATATTATCGACAATAATGTCCATCGCGTAGAAAGTTTAATTAGGAAATAAATGGCAAGTATATCTTGAACTGCGTCCTAGATATGATGAGGTCATAAAAGCATGAAACGCGTCTCATAATTACTTTCAAAGAAGTCTCCCATTAACTAATAATGCTTTCCATTTTTTTCCATAGTCGCAGTTTTCTGTTTCTTGCATTCCTAGGACAAAACACACCCTACGTAAATACTACCCATACCTCAATTGCGTGGAAAAGAGGTGACCATGGAAAAAAAAAAATCCAAAACATTATTATTTAATGAGAGATTTCTTGGAAAGTAATTGTAAGACACGATCAAATGAAGGGTCTCGCCTCATACTTTAATGGCCTCCTCATATTTAGGACGCGATTTAAGAGCTATTTTCATTTATTTCCTAAATAAACTTTCTTTTTATCATACTTACAGTTTTAAAAGCAATAGCTGGGCGACGCCTCATATATTATTATCGATTATTATCGAGTATGGGCAAAATATTATCATATGATCCCAATGCATGTATTACACATGCAATATTGAATTATGTGAATCTCACCTCATCCAATAATTCATCCAATCGTTGCATCGTTAAGCCTCCCCAATAGCTCTCTTCGCCACCTCCCGATGCTGCAACCTCGTCGATTGCCTCAAGCACGTTCCTTCTGCGCGCCTTTACGTCATCGAGCTCCTTCAAGACCCGCGTCTTCCTGTCTCTTTCCTCACTATGTCCCAACTCTACAATAACTGCCGACTTGATGTGAGGACTGAGTCGCCCTCGCCCCAGGAAAAATCCTATGTGAAGCGGATACGAACGACTGCCCCAGGGGAAGTGCGCAAGGCTGAAGATATGACTACAGCAACGAACACCGTCACGAAGCACCGACAAAGCAGACTACGCGGCAGACTGACTCTCTTGGCCGGCAAGACATTCTCCCACCGCGCAAACGTCCCCAATGCTCGCAATCAGGTCTCCTATCAGTTCCTCGATGTCGCCAGCGAACTTCGCATTCCCATCACTGCCTTCGCCCTCCAAATCCCAAGCAAATCCCTCGCTCGGCGAATCTCCTCCTCCAATGTGTCACGGTCCGATCAACTTCAGGTGGCGGAGACATAGTCGCCCAATCTCAGAGGCGATGCAGTTGCAGAGATCCAGGACCTACAGGCTGCAGTCCAAATACCACGACGAGAGGCCGTCCAATTTCAGGCGTAGACCAAGGATTTCACTGCAAAGTGAGCGAAGGTGAGCAGGTCGACGGCGGAGGACAGCCAGGGACAGCTAAAGGAGGCAGGGCTCAGGCCCCGGAGGCGAGAGAGGAGGGAGGCATTGAAGGAATTGGAGATAGATTCCAGCTTCTTTTCCCGGAAAACTAAAAGAGGAGAAAGTGGTGGAAAGTTTTGGTGTGTATGGGTAGGGAGTGCGAGCAGTATCTATACAGGGTGTGTTTTGTTCTAGGAATGCAAGAAAAATGTGTATTGGGAAAATAAATCTAGAAAATCTTAACTAACAAAAGATTTCTAGGAAAGTAATTTAAGAAAACGGCCAAGTAAAGTATTGATAATTGAAATGATCCAAATAAGTTACATATGGACTCGTTGCCCACTTTCCTTAAATTTTTGGAAAAATTATTGCCTTTTGCTTTGGCCTTTGCGTCACGAGGCGGTGCAAATGAGAGAAAATTTGTCGACAACACAATTAGGGAAATAGATACTCGAGACATTTGAAAAGGATAATATATCTATGTGTTTAGTCTTTATATCGATATGCCGAGTAAGTTTAGGCAATGAAAATAGCTCTTAATTAATATTTGGATTGTTACGTCCTATTTGATATATGGTTGGCTACTTTTTAAGTTGCTGAGTCAATCACATGGGAAGCTTTTATTTTTAAACTAATCTATTATAGACTTGGCTAAGGTTAGTTATTAGGGTGCGCATGGAATGCATTCCGGAATAAAAATTCTGTTCCGGAATGCATTCCGGAACAGAATGGCGTTTGTTAAAAAATTTTCGGAATGCATTCCGGAGCGATTTTTGCATTCTGGAATAAAAATGCGTTTGTTAAAAATACTTGATTCCAGAATGCATTCTTGATTCCGGAATGCATTTTTGATTCCAGAATGAGTTTTTGGCAAGAAAAAGAGAAGCTACTTTTTGTAGCTTCTTGATTCCGGAATGCATTCTCCCTATTTTCTCATAATTTTTTTTTTCAGAAAATGCATAAAAATTGAAAAATTCTAGAAAAAATCATAAAAATTTCCAGAAAATAAAAAAAAGTCAGATTTCGGGAAAATATGAAATTTGGTGAATTTTTTTTAAAAAAAATAAAAAAATCAAAATTTTCAAAACTTCACATAATAGCTTGAAACACATGTGGCCACCCACTTTGAGTGAAATTTAATTTTTTTGAGGTGCCAAAAAAAAATCAAAAATTTCAAAACTTCACAGAATGGCTTAAAATACCTGTGGCTACCTACTTTGAGTGAAATTTAAATTTTTTGAGGTGTCCAAAAAAAAGAAAAATAATAATAAAATAAAAATTTTCAAAACTTCACAAAATGGCTTAAAATACCCGTGGCCACCCACTTTGAGTGAAATTTAAATTTTTTTAGGTGCCCAAAAAAAATTAAAAAAATAAAAAATTTCAAAACTTTACAAAATGGCTTAGAATACCTGTAGCCACCCACTTTGAGTAAAATTTAAATTTTTTGAAGTGCCTAAAAAAATAAAATAAATAAATAAAAAATTCAAAACTTCACAAAATGGCTTAGATTACCTGTGGCCACCCACTTTAAGTGAAATTTAAATTTTTTTAGGTGTCCAAAAAAAATTAAAAAATCAAAAATTTACAGAATAGCTTATAATACTTGTGGCCACCCACTTTGAGTAAAATTTAAATTTTTTTAGGTGCAAAAAAAATCAACAAATCAAAACAGATTTCTGTTCCAGAAATCAATTTCTGGAGCAGAATTAGTCATGTTTTACCAAACAGATTTCTCCTCCAGAAATCAATTTCTGGCAAGAATTTCAGAAATCAATTTCTGGCAAGAATTTGATTTCTGGAGCAGAATGGTTACCATTCGCACCCTTAATGGCTTCTAAATTACGGAATTCTTGAACTGTAATATTCGCAGCGTCGCTTAAAAGAAAGCTTAAGTCTTGAACTGTAATATTCACGGCGTCGCGCTGCTATTGCTTTTACAACTGTAAGTCAGATGAAAAGAAAGTTTAATTAAAAAAGAAAATGGCAAGTATTTCTTGAACCACGGCCTAAAATGAGGTGGTCAAAAAAGCACGAAGCGAGACACTTTATTTGGCCAGTGTCTCACAATTACTTTCCATAAAATCTCTCGTTAACCAATAATGCTTTGTATTTTTATTCTATGGTTGCATTTTTCTTGCATTCCTAGGAGAAAACACACACCCTATATAAAATATTACCCATACTCCTGACGTGTTCGTCATCAGAATCATATCTTTGGCCTTGCGCGCTTTCCCAGGGGTAGTTGTTTGCGTTCATATCCCGAGGAGTTCTCCTGGGGAAACTATCTCCACGCGATAGAGTTAGCAGCTGCGTCTTCTTGTCTCTTTCCTCGCCGTGTCCCCTGGGGAGACTATGTCCACATGATAGAGCCGGTTATCGCAGAGTCGGGCCATGGTGAGGAAAGTGACATGAAGACGCAAGTCTTATTGGAGCTTTTGACAATGTGGAGGCGTCCGCGAGGGACGTGCTTGAAGCGATTGACGAGATGAGAGCATCGGGAGGCGGCGGAGAGATGGTGGGGAGGCTGAAGGAGGCGGCAATCGGGCTGAAGAAGGCAACTAAGAAAGCGATCACCTCGGGGGACACGTCGAGGAATGAGACGGGAAGATGCAATCGTTGAATCGATCGCATGGAGATAGTCGAGCCAGGGGAACTCCTTGGGATGTGGAGCAGACGACCGCCCATGGGGATGCGCGCAAGGCTGAAGATATGATTCTAATGATGAACACGTTATGAGTATGGATAGTATTCGTATAGAGTGCGTGCTTTCTCCTAGGAATGCAAGAAAAATGTGACCATGGAAAAAAAATCCAAAGCATTTTCTACTAGAAACACAAGAAAAATGTTTTCTCCTCCTAGTTAATAAGAGATTGCTTGGAAAGTTAAAAGACACGGTCAAATAAAGTGTCTATCTTCTTGCTTCATAATCGAGAACGCGATTCAAGACACAGTTGCCTTTTATTTCTTAACTAAACTTTCCTTTTATTTGACTCGCAATACTAAAAACAAAACAGCAACAACGCGTTGCCTCGGATAATAAAAAGTTTATGTTTTTCAAATGATCCAAATAAGTTTCATATTAATGAATGTTGTTGAATTTGAACACAACGCTACAAACGCTTACCTTGCATTTTTTAACAATATTTCTTTTCGTTTTGCGTGACAGCACAGTAACGCAAATGAGAGAAAATTTGTCGACAACCAAATTAGGAAAATAGATATAAGTAACACGTTTTAGGGGAAATATATCGATGTATTTCGTATTTACAATTGACCGAATGCGGGTCAATTGACTCTACAACTTAATAAGTAGCCGATCGAGCATATATCGAGCAGGGCGCAACAATCCAAATAATAATTAGCTGCTATTTTCATTGCCTAAACTTATTAGGCACGTCAATATAAATACTAACCACATCGATTTAGTAATATTTAAACATGTTGCTAGTATCTATTATCCTGATTCAGTCATCGACAAATTTTCTCTCATTTGCGCCATCACGCCACCACGCAAAATGAAAGGAAATAAACGTTTCAAAAATAAAAGGAAAGAGTTTGTAGCGCGGCATTCAACAACAACATTCATCAATATGCAATCTATTTGGATAATTTGGATTACCGAAACTTTTTGTTATCCACGGTGACCCCCAGCGCTGCCGATTTGTTTTTACTGCTGCAAGTCAAATAAAAGGAAAGTTTAGTTAGGAAATAAACAACATATATGTAATTTATTTTGGATCATTTGAATTATCAAATCTCATCAATAGCCTCAAGCACTTGCCTCGCGTGCACCTCCACGTCGTCGAGCTCCTCTTTCCTTGCCGCGTCCCGACACCGCGATAACTGCCGGCTCGATCTTGTGGACAGAGTCACCCCAAGGAACTCCTCCTGGCTGCAGATGCGGACGAATGCCCCCCCTAGGGAAGCGCACAGGGACAAAGATATGACTCCGGCGACGAGCGCCCTCGCGAAGCAGACAGCATGGATTGCGTGGCAGACAACACTCTCGATCGGTGATGCCATTGTTGCCGTCCAATTTCAGGTCGTTGATCAAGTATTTCACCGCGGAGCGAGCAAAGGCCGGCACGTCCATAGCGGCAGAGAGCCAGGGCAAGCCGACGTAGGTAGGGATCAGGCTCCCGAGGCGGAAGAGTATGAAAACGAAGAAAGTGGTCGATGGCTTTGATGTGTATGGACTACGAGCATGGGCAGTATTTATACAGGGCGTGGATCTTCTGCTAGGAATGCAAGAAAGATGTGAGCATGGAAAAAAATCTAGAGAATCATGAATTAATAAGAGATTTCTTGGAAAGCAAATGAAAGAACGGCAACACAAAGTGTCTTTCTTCATGCTTTTATGAACTTCTCATATCCTAGGACGCAATTCACGATATACTTGCCTTTTATTTTCTAACTAAACTTCCCTTTTATTTGACTTACAGTAGCGAAAACAACGGCAGCACATCTATGCAGAATATATAATGTAGGGGTTAATACCACGAAAAATTTCATACTGATACACCTATGACAAATTTATCCTAGATTAGTTTTTTGACCACCAAAAACCCCAAACTAGTACACTAGTGACAAATTTACTTTCCGTTAGTTTCCATTAAATTTTACAATCAAATTGCTTTGTTAAATGACACGTGGTAGTTGCCGGATGTACCATTTTGGGATTTTGCCCTCCGTTTGTCACGAGTATACTAGTTTGTGTTTTTTGTTTGTTTGTATTAATCTAATTTAACGAAAGGTAAATTTGTTATAGATGTACCAGTTTAGGATTTGGTAGTCAAAAAATTAGTTTGGGATAAATTTATCACATATGTACCAGTTTGGGATTTTTCGTGGTATTAACCCTAAAAAGTATTGGCAATTGAAATGATCCATATAAGTTACATATTGAAGCTTCTTTTGGCTGTGACCAACCTTATATTTTCTGCGCCTCCTCAAGGTAATTAAGGCTTGACATCAAGTTAGCCACTACATTGTTCTGGTCTCTATTAAATTGTGTCGAAAGAATTAATTCTAAAGTATAAGAAAAGTTGTCTTAGTATCGAGCCACGGTGATAGTTTGAATGGCCTCCTCCTCACCGGTCATGATCAATATAGTTGCCTTTGTTCTAACTAGTTAAAAGAACAAATGATCAACTGCTACTTGACTTGATAGTTACATATTGAAAATAGCAATTCCACCGACAATTGGTACCTAGTTCAAGGATCAAGGCAAGTTCCAGAGATATGACCCTCAAAATGAGAGTACCAAAAATCCAACTTGACAAATCCAAGACCTTAGTGAACAAACAAACTAGCACTACCAAGTGCAGAAGTAGCACCAAGAAGTCAATGACAGTTGAAACAGCAGTTATTACTTCCTTGACACTGGGAATTGACTTTGATCAGCGCCGAAACGAATGTGCTGGCACAATTAAGCACAATTAAGTTGAGGTAGTGCATGTAAACAAATTCCAATGCGCCTTTAGTTTACTTGTTGGGCTTATCAAAACTATATAAATTTGCAAAACTTGTGACAGTTCTGCATGAGTTGATGTCACTAGCCAGTGTGGCTCATCAATGCTTCTTTGTAACAGGGAGCATGGAACAAGGGAAAGTAAAGAAGTTACCATTGAAGGGAGCGTTCAATTTGACCTGCTCCAGGTACGGTTCCAGAGGTTTTGCAGAGTACCTAGCTCTTTTCCAAGGAGAAGCATGGATAACCCGAGGTTTTTCTGTGGTGAGATTATAGATTGAGTTCTTATTCGTTGAATTCTGTTTTGGCACACTTCCTTTCTGAACAGGTAAGCTTCAAGCTCTTGCGAAAGTTGAAGTCAGCATCTGCTTACTTGGTGTCTGTGTTTGTGGCATGAGCATGATGGAGACCAAGGTAGTTTATGTGGTTAGCAGGAAAAGGTTTTGTACTTTTTCTGCAGTTGCAAGTAACCGGTAATTGAAATGTCTTCATTAGTTTGAGGGGCTTCTTTTTCGTCTGGGCATCACAGAAGCTCCAATTCATTTCAAACAGGAGGTTTTGCAATCTTTCAGAACTACAATCGATCTTGCCTTAGGGTGATCTATTCTCATAGCTATGATGGTATCCACTGTTGGAAATATGGGATAAATTGACGGGTGAATGAATGAGAAATTGATACTCAAAAAACATTATTGAGTTGGAAGTGGGAAGTGAAAAAACACTAGTCTCACATTGAAAAAAGAAGAAGGCTATGGAGTGCTTTATGTAATAGCCTGAATTTCGATGTAATTCCGGGATCAATAAATTGATCATATTTCGCATTTCATTTTAGTAAATCTCGCCCAGAGCTGATCACTCTCGGGATACTAACCAATGGGGTATGGCTAACTAGGAAAATGGTACGTGGACCAGGGACCCGATCGTGAATTGGGCACCGATCTCGAGAAATGACGAGAGAATATTATGAACCAGTATGGACCGATCTTAGGAAAGGTAACGGATCTGGTTTGGCCAAGGCCAACGATGTACCATCGGATCGCAGGTGATTCTGCAAGACCGAAAGTACACGTGGCCAACCAGTCTTGAACTTGAACCGAGCGATCGTGACCTCTGGAACTAATGATAATTTCTCATTCTCTCAATGATCGAGACCATTACGATATGGATAGCCCTAGGTCGATACGCGTAACTCCTAAACAGCCGCCCGTTAGTGAGAGACCCTGAAATTGAAAGTTTAGCGAGTTTTGTTCACGGAATTGAGCCCGGATTTCGAGGTCGATTTTCGAAGGCTTAAGAGACTATTTTTGGGAATCTGACATCATATTACGCTGGCCACACACGTTTGGGGTTAGTACGAGTGAAAATTGGAATTTCGGTCCAGGGGTGAGAAATTACGGTTTTGCCCCTGTGGGCACCGAGGCCGGATTCGGAGGCCGTTTGAGGTTATTTTTCGCGGCCAATGTCATTTTGGGGTGGCCACGCACATTTAGAGTGGTTTTGGCCAAAAAGTGGAATATCGACAAAAATTGGAAAAATAATATTATTTTATTCCCGAAACTTTGCAGTAAGTTTTCGAGGACTTAAAAAGTGAATTTCGCGATTCCGACGCCATATTATGTTGGCCACGCACATATGGAACGCGTGTGTGCGAAAATTGGAATTTTGACCCGGGACCGAAAAATTACCAAAATGCCCTTGGACCCATTTTTGGTAATTCCGAATTTTGGATTTAATTAGGGGAATAACCAAGGTGAGTTAGGGCTAAACCAGGTCTGGTCAGCTTGGGTTAAGGATCAATGACCATTTTACCCCTAAATTATTGGATGAGAAGGAAGGATAGCCCTTGGATCAAGGGCAAAATTGTCCAATTGGCCTAGATCTTGACACTTGGACTCCACTAAGACCAAATTTGACCCATATTTGACCAGAAATCTCTCTCTCTCTCTCTCTTCCATTCTGCTGATCTGCCGAGAGCTCCCTCCCATTTCCTCTCTTCATCGCCATTTCTATTCGCCGTGCACAATTTCGCACGTCCCGGTACTGTTCACGCCGAACAGTACCAGCGAGCTCTTGGTTGCCACCAGCCACCATCCCGCACCACCAAGCAACCATTTTCGCCCTTAAACAGCCACCACGGCCCCATTTCCAGCTCCGAACGGAAGAAAACAAGCAGCAAATCGCCGTTCCCGTCGTCGCCGTGACCGCCGGCTTGCACCCGGAACGCCGCCATCGATCCTTACCGCGCGTCGGTGATCGACCGCCTATTCCCGTTGTCCCGAGTCGCTAATAGGCGAGTATAAACCCCAAAACCCTTAATTAGTCTAATTGTGTCCTTAGGGGATAATTAGGGGTTAATTAAGCTCATTTAGGACCTAATGATGTTTATTTGGGTGTAGGATGATTATGATAGGTCATTAGGGCTTAATGAGGTTATTCAAGTGTGGATTAGTGTTCAAAACATCTGTTCTGGTACTGTTCACAAAGTACCGAAAATGTGCATATTTGTCTAAGTTTTGCACTAATTGAATTCAATGATTCAAGGCTTGAAATTAGACAATTCAAGTGTTAATTAAGCTCATTTGAGACTTAATTATATGTATTTGGTGGTTGGATGTTTGGGGTAGGTGATTAGGCCTTAATGAGATGGTTTAAAGGTGATTTAGTGCCTAAATGTTAATTTTTCCTGGTAGTGTTCATTCAGTACCGAAAATGCCTAATTTGTGCCCAAGTTGAATATTCTAAGAATAATGGACTAATGACAAGAATTTAGGCATTTTTAGGGGATGATTAGGACGTGTATAAATCCTATTGAATGACCTCGAAGTGGTGAGAACAACTATTGAGATGGATTTGCCCAGGGCGGGCCTTTAACGCATTGAACTACCTTGGAATGAACGTGCGAATGAATATGGGATTCGTTGAACCAAAGTGGAAATATATTGAATGTGCCAAGGATGCGTTGAATTCGTTGATTTGGTGAATGATTGTGTTTGGCATGTTGGCTTAGGTATTATCGGTGTAGTCTGGACTGGATTAGGTAGTACCAGTGTGTAATTCGGACTTGATTGAGGATCGATCGTTGGAAATTAAGTCTAAGGAATTTAGTGGGATTATTAGAAATAATTATTGGACTAGCACAGATTAATCGGGGATTATGTGATTGGACTGCTAGGTATGGCCGGGTTGATTGACTGGTTGATTTCTGTACCCAATTGTTGGGAAATTGAGTAATGCCATGTCGCGTGACTGCGTGGCTGACTTGTGCGGAGTGTGATTGGCCATATGATGGCTTGATTGGATTATTGAATTGCACATTGTGGAATTAAGCCGTAGGGTATTAATTAGCCAGTGAACGATTGTTGCGGTATGAAATTAACTGAATGCTTGAATTGTGCTGATGCTCATGTTGCATTGTTTTGCATTTCATGGCACGCATAGTGAATGTCGGGAACGAGGCGTGTGATGAATTGTGCGAGAATGCGTGCCTGCCATGAGCATGTGATCACCTAAATGCCCTGATGCATGATACGCGGGGTGCAGATAATAATTGATTGTGTGTATGTGTGATCACAATTTCGCCCTGATGCGTGTTACGCGGGGTGTGCCGTCCTGATGGGTTTTACGCGGGACGATGCCCGGTACGTCCGGAAGACGACCAACTTGATGCGTTTTACGCGGGCTCTGGTTCGTGAGGAGATCGGTGTTGCGCCTGATGCGTTTTGACGCGGGCTAGAGACACTGGGCCAGTTGATGCGTTTTAACGCGGGCCACGAAGTGTTGTGATTAAATGAAGAGACCTGATGCGTTTTACACCGGTCGTAATAAATGATAAATTGAGCAAGTGCCAAGGTGCCAGTGTGGGCTAGTGAGCCGAGGCATGAGTATGGTGTGACGATAGCATTGCATACATAAGAATGCATGGGCCGGTTTGCGGGTGTGCGGGACTCGGTGATTGACACGCGTTATTACCATTATTAAGTATGAGCATACGTTTGACGTACGCGTGAACCGAGTGCTCGCGTATGTGACTTGATTTAAATCATGATTGTCAATAACCTGCAGAGTCAGCCAGGTAAGAGATCTGGGTCAGAGGGTCTAGGTCGGAGTTTATTTATAAATTGGTTGGTTATGTTGTTTTGTGCTGTTGGTCAGGAGATTGCATGTTAGCCTAGCCTAGGTTTAGGGGTCATACTCGGCCGAGATTCGTCTCACGGTTGTGTAAACCGAAACATTTTCAGACCCCGCCGTAGGATGCCGAGGACACCACCACTTTTTGGGATGCTGCATTTCATCCAGCGGTCGTTGAGCGTGCACCCCAGTGGAGACGGAGCAGATCGGAGAAGTGGCTGTTTGGTTATTCCTAGGAGTTGGTGTTTTATTTGAGTTGTTGGGAGCACTGTAAAAAGAGTTTTAAAATAGTGATATAAGTATGTACATATTTTCTGCGTTGATCGTTGTTTATTGCTTGGCTATCCTTAGTCTCATGCGATTTATTGTATGGGTGTATATATTTATTTATATACGTTGCTTCCGTATGTGTTTGATCTCTGATTGGGCGTTGGGTCGACAATGCTTCCTGGGAGCATTGCACCATAATCGACCGTCGACGGGATGTTGCGTTCCGGTAGAGTATGGGGCGTGACACTTTATATATAGTTACACTCATTTGAAGTGGCAACTATCATAGCACAAACACTATGCCTCGCGCGTAGGCGTAGGGGGGTGCAAATCCGACGCCCGACAAGCTGAAGCTTGGGCACGAGCGCACATCCCGTGTACACGATTGCAGGACTGAAAAGTGGGCCTCGCAATATTCTCTGCATTTGCACTATTTTCGATTGTGTTCAGTTCCACAATTTGTTCAAGTTCGCCGGAAGCTTTGAAGTGCTGATTACTTCTTAGCCGTCAACCGTTTGTATCTTGGGAGACAGACGTTCACGAAACCTCAAACGCGTGCGGGAGGGAATGAATCTGTTTTAAGGAAACTGTGTCAAACACAGGCCTCGGTATTCATTTGTATCGATTCCAACTTTGTTATTGCAATTTCGTTTCTTTACAATTATGTATTGTCTGTAATATTTATACTAATGCCGATTTGAATTTTGCAATAATCTTAAAACATATTCGTGGTTTTAAAATTCAAATGGCTACTGGAAATGAAGTTGTGGATATGGCTGCTGACAACATCACCAAAGACTCTACCAATGCCTCAGCTGTCCAACTGCCTGGCTCATCCTCTGTTCCTTCGGCGGTTTCTATCCACCATGGTGAGAAACCTGAAAAGTTCGACGAATCAAACTTTAAAAGGTGGCAGCAAAAGATGTTGTTTTATTTAACAACTTTGAATCTTGCGAGATTCTTGACTGAGGAAACTCCTAAGTTATCCGATGGAGAAACGGATAAGCAAGCCTTCAACGCTGTTGAAGCATGGAAGCACTCTGACTTCCTGTATAGGAACTATGTCATGAATGGCTTACATGACTCATTGTACAATGTCTATTGTGCAAAAAAGACGGCAAAGGAGTTATAGGAAGCCTTGGACCTGAAATATAAAACAGAGGATGCTGGAGCAAAGAAATTTGTTGTCGATCGATTCCTTGACTATAAAATGGTGGATTTTAAGACTATGATCAGTCAAGTGCAAAAAATTCAAGTGATCTTGCATGAAATTCAGGCTGAAGGAATGAACTTGAGTGAAACCTTCCAAGTGGCCGCTATTATTGAAAAGCTACTTCCTGGGTGGAAGGATTTCAAGAACTATTTCAAGCACAAGCGAAAGGAAATGAACCTAGAAGAGCTGATTGTTAGACTTCGAATCGAAGAAGACAATAGAGGATCTGAACGCAAAGGGTTCAATCCTAATACAGCAAAGGCAAATGTTGTGGAGCTTAGACAAGGCCACAAGAACAAGCATGAATTTCGTATGGTGTTCGAGTCAGACAAAGTTATTTTGTCTAAATCTGGAATGTATGTAGGGAAGGGATATGTATCTGATGGGCTTTTTAAGCTCAATGTAATGGCAATTATCAATAAAAATAATAAGTCTTCCGGTTATTTGCTTGAGTCTTCCAATTTATGGCATGGTAGACTAGGACATGTTAATTATGATACATTGCGTAGATTAATTAACTTGGAACATATACCTTCATTCCAAATTGATTCAAAACATAAATGTGAAATTTGTGTTGAGGCAAAATTAACGAGATCATCATTTCAAACAATTGAAAGAAACACCGAACCCCTTGAATTAATTCATAGTGATGTCTGCGATTTGAAATTCATTCAAACGAGAGGTGGTAATAAATATTTTATTACTTTTATCGATGATAACACCAAATACTGCTATGTGTATTTGCTTAAAAGCAAAGATGAAGCCTTAGAGAAATTTGTTCTCTATAAGAATGAAGTTTAAAATCAACTCAATAAGAAAATTAAAAGATTGAGAAGTGATAGAGGTGGCGAGTATGAAGTACCAATTGGTGAATTCTGTGCACAACACAGAATTATACATGAAGTAACTGCGCCTTACTCTCCTCAATCAAATGGTGTTGCTGAGCGTAAAAATCGCACATTGAAAGAAATGATGAACACGATATTACTAAATTCAGGTTTGCCTCAAAATATGTGGGGAGAAGCTATTTTGTCAAGCAATTACCTTTTAAATAAGGTACCTCGAAAGAAAGAGGATAAAACCCCTTATGAGTTATGGAAAGGTAGGAGACCATCCTACAAACACTTATGAGTGTGGGGTTGTCTTGCAAAAGTGGCGGTTCCAACACCAAAGAAGACAAAGATAGGTCCTAAAACGGTGGACTGTATCGTTATAGGCTATGCACATAACAGTAATGCATATCGATTTCTTGTACATGAATCTAAAATTCCAGATATACACAAGAATACGATCATGGAATCTAGGAATGCATCATTCTTTGAAAATGTATTTCCTTATAAATCCAATGATAGATCAAGTTCATCTAAATGAAGAAATGAAACTATGAATGAAGAAAGTCATGATTCGGTTCATGAAATTCATGACTCAGATCATGAACTAGAACTGAGACGTAGCAAAAGAGCAAGAGTGGAAAAATATTTTGGAAATGATTTTCTAACTTATTTGTTAGAAAAGGAACTATTAAATTATGCAAAAGCTATGAATTCTTCTGAGGGACCTCTATGGAAAGAAGCAATAAAAAGTGAAGTTGATTCTATTTTGCAGAATCATACTTGGGAGCTAGTGAATCTTCCTCCTGGTTGTAAGCCTTTAAAGTCCAAATGGATTTTTAAAAAGAAAATGGAAGCAGATGGCTCCATTGATAAGTATAAAGCCAGACTTATGATCAAAGGATACAAACAACGAGAAGGCTTAGATTACTTTGATACTTATTCTCCTGTGACGAGAATAACCTCCATTAGGATGATAATTGCAATTGCAGCATTGCGAAATTTAGAAGTACATCAAATGGATGTAAAAACAACTTTCCTAAATGGTGATTTGGATGAAGAAATCTGCATGGAACAACCTGAGGGTTTTATAGTTCCAGGACAAGAAAGGAAAGTCTATAAATTGGTGAAATCATTGTATGGCCTAAAACAAGCATCAAAACTGTGGCATGAAAAGTTTGATAATGCAATGATGATCAATGATTTTAAGATCAATGAATGTGATAAATGTGTCTACACTAAAGAGACAACAAATGGCTATGTCATTTTGTGTCTTTACGTAGATGACATACTAATTGTTGGTAGTGATAATAAAATGATCAAATCTACCAAGTATATGTTCAATTCAAGATTTGACATGAAAGATATGTGACCTACTGATATGATTTTAGGAATTAAAATCACAAGAACGTCAGAAGGTCTTATTTTAAATCAGTCACACTATATGGACAAGATTCTTGAAAAATTCAACATGAATTATTCTGGTATTGTTAGAACACCATTAAACAATAGTCTTCATCTATCCAAGAATAGAGGAGAGGGTATTTCTCAAGTAGAGTACTCTAGAGTTGTTGGAAGTCTAATGTACTTAATGAATTGTACTAGACCAGACATTGCCTATACGGTTAGTAAATTGAGTAGATATACGAGCAATTCGAGTGCTGACCATTGGAAAGCAATAGTGAGAGTATTCAGGTACTTACGATATACTCTGAATTATGGCCTGCATTATACCAGATACCCAGCTGTTCTGAAAGGATATAGTGATGCGAAATGGATATCTGATATAAAAGACTCAAAATCTACTAGTGGATATGTATTCACACTAGCAGGAGCAGCCGTATCTTGGAAATCCTGTAAACAAACTATTATAGCCAGATCCATAATGGAATCTGAATTTATAGCTTTAGATAAATGTGGTGAAGAGGCTGAATGGCTACGCCATTTCTTAGAGGATATTCCAAAATGGCAAAAACCTGTTGTCACGCCCCGAGCCCCATCGAGAGCACGACACCCTCTATTGGTCGATTTATGCGACATCCCAGGAATATCGCCGACCTCGATTAACCATCAGAGATTCACGTCCACAGCGGACACCACAATTAATCCCGGAACAATTTAAAACTGGGGAAAACAATCAGGGAGAATATCCACATAATCTTTTCTCATTCCAACTTATACCATAATATTCACAATTTTACAAACCATAATATACATGTGCACACCGTACTAAAACCCTCAAGATCAAAAGGACCGATGACCTGGCATTCTACCCTAAAAAATGGTACTCTTTCAGAAACCTATTCTTGACCCCTATACTAGCCTCGTCGACCTTTGCTCGGTGTCCATTCTGAATCCGATTCCTCGCCATTCGAATCCAAACTTCCATGAGTAGTTTGCTCATCTGAGGACTCTGGTTCTGCCTCAATTTCTATCGGGTGATTGATGTCACCTGACTCAGCTGGAATTTCATTCTGATCCTCCTCCCATAATCCATCAAAGAAGTTGTATTCCGGCACGTAGTTAGGATCCATGTACTGCTCATACGGGAGTACATACTCCGGTTCCTCCTCGGGCTCCTCAGGCTCGTCCTCGGGTTCTACCTCGGGCTCCACTTCCTCTGGTTCTTCCTCGGGAATCGGTTCTAAATCTATGTCCATCGGATCATCATCAGCTTGCGATGCTTCGGGTTCAGGTTCGTGCTCAGCCTCAGAAGATCCTTGAGCTGCGGGCGCTGGATGTAAACCAGACTGCGCTAAACTAACCTCTGCACTGGTCAACTCCCCATCTATCGGGGGTATGGCAGACGGATCCCAATCCCCAACTAAATCGAACGGAACATCAAAACCCCTAACGGGCCCGAACTCAGCCCCGTCTACATCCCGGAAGAACCAGGCAGTATAAACATGAGTCTCCCATAAAGGTAGTCCTACCTCAACAAAAACGGTCGTAGTATGCTTAATCCAGGTCAGGCCATCACCCATAGGAAATTCTACAACCTCATACTCGGTATGCACTGGTAACCCAAAACGCTCTGGCGGTGGTGGCGGAGGATTCATGGCTCAGGTCGGGGTTCTGAAAAAATTATTGGTTGAAACAACCATGAGATTACATCTCAGTAAGTACACCCCTAAACCCCACCTAGGCTATCACGTACCTCTAGATAATCACAAAACACAATTACACATACACCAAATAATCACGTAGCAGGCACATCGCATACGATCACAAGCATGCACAAATCTCATGTCGTGCACTCATTCCGTTCTCATTGTCTCATTTCCACAATTCCTCGCCAGTGACCCGCGTAAACGAACACGCCTCGGGTTCACCGCGACCACTTATCACAACACTTAAGGGCCCGCGTAAACGTACACGCCTCAGGCTCAACACCTACCTCCTACTGCGCAACCCGCGTTGAAGTACACGCCTCAGGCTGGCAGTCTTCCGGTAGTACCGGGCATTGTCCCGCGTTAAAGTACACGCCTCAGGACGGCACAATTTCCAAGAACACCCGTCACAACACATTTCTTTCTTACTCATGCACATGCTCAACAAGCATTTACCTCATTCCACTAATCAATCACACGTGACCCGTGCACGCATCAATTCACATGCAAAACATTGCTCACTCAGTATTTGACATGGCCAATTTTAATAAATAAATCGGTCTGGCCCAAGCGTGCACTTAATAGGCATATTTCAATCACATAATTATACAACCACGCACTCAATTTCATCACCACAATTAAATCACAGTTCAGACATATAGTAACGCACAATCTGCCATATTTCTCCAACTAAACGACGTCAAATCAATTCCGGCCCTTCACGGCACTTCCTCACCATCAAATGCCGGTTCTAAAAATCCAACTTGCGTCCCGATCGGCCCTTCATAGCCCATTAAACAATCACTCACAGCCCACTGTTTTCCTCAAATATTCCACCAAAAATTTCCGAATTCAATCCTAAGGCCCGCTAAACATTTCGGCTCATAAATCGCACAAACCCGAACCAAAATAAACCCAATTTCACTCAAAATTTATCCGTTGTTACCCAATATCCTAAATCGGGTTTAGGGCGCGACTTACCGAGTCCTAGACTCACGCGGCTAGAACGGAAAGCGGCGGCACTTAATCGGGAACGGCGGCGCGGCTTGGCGGTGAGCAGCGGCGACGGCGATGGCGTGCGGTGGCGGCCTCCTTTGGCCGTGACCCACGGCCACACAAGCAAGAGGGAGAGAAGGAGAGAAACGGTGGGGATGGTGGCGATGGTATGGCGGCCGGCGTACGGCGGCGGTGACCGGCAATCCGGGCGAGAGAGAGAGAGAGAGATGATCGGAAGGGGGGGTCCTCACGGTGGGGGGGGCCGAATGAGAGGGGAGAGAGGAGAGAGAGAGGGATTAGGTTGGACCAATTTGACCCAATTTGGCTAATTACCAAAATACCCCTCTCTAATCTTTTTATCCGACGGTCCAGATTCGATCTTATCTTGAAACCGACGGCCCAGATCGAATCTTACCAAAAATATCCAAGGATAATCTTGTAATTTCTCAAAAAGTTCGAGGGCAAAATTGTCTTTTCCGAATTTGAGGGCAAAATGACCAAAATGCCCCTTGCCCATAAAACTAGCCCTTCAGAAATCCTTAGGGGTAAAATGGTCACTTTCCTCTTTTCTCATCGAAATCGAATTTTTCTGAAGGATTCGGGCACACCCAAATTTGCACGTCCCATCCGCAACGTCGTCCTAACGTCCTGTTGTGACTTCCAAATTTTTCCGATGTCCGATTTGGGCTAAATTAAATAATTAAATTTTATTAAACGCAACTCGAGCGTTTCTCATACTAACGGGCGGCTTGTTGGGGAGATTCGCATATTCGACCCGTGACTGATACTAAATCGAGTCACGTGCAATTTATTCAGACCGTAACGACTTCGGTTGTCAATAAAATCGCGAGGATCAATTACTAGATCCGAGGGGCACGATCGTTTGGTATAGTTTCAGGATAATTCGTCAAGTCATTTCGTGGTCCGGCGGAATCACCCTTGATCCATTACTATGACAGTGGCGAACTGACCCCTGACTATCCTTGGATCGGCCAACAGTGGCTCAAAATATCACCTCGACGATTTCATGGTCGAAAATCAATTCACGATCGAATTTTCTCTTAGTCGTGCGAATTTAATTCTCCGATTAGCCTTTCCCTAATGGTTAGCATCCCAGGAATGATCAGTTCCGGGCGAGAACTAACTACGAGCACATTCATAAAACTCAGTATTTTATAAATCCCAAATGGACTAATTTTTTTAGGATGTCACACCTGTGCCACCAATAAGTATACATTGTGATAGTCAATCTGCGATTAGAAGAGCACATAGTAATATGTATAATGGTAAGTCTAGACATGTACGTCGTAGACATAATACCATTAGACAATTACTCTCAACATGAATTATCTCTATTGACTACGTAAAGTCAAAGGATAATATTGCGGATCCGCTAACCAAAGGGTTAAACAGAGAGTTAGTTGAGAAATCGACAAGAGGAATGGGACTGAAGTCCATGAAAGAATAAATTGGTATAAAGGAAAACCAACCTAGTTGACTGGAGATCCCAAGATCTAGGTTCAAACGGAAAACCTAATTATATAAACTTAGTGATGTCACTGTGGGGGTTATCCCTAAAACCATTCCTATATAAAATATCAGTGATATTGTAAAGAAAAGGATAGCAATTTTGCTTTAATGATTCTTAAGTGGAGTAAACAAATTACTCGAAAATTAAGTAATAACCTATGTGAGAGAGAAGTGGGGCCGCTTCAAAGAAGAATTATTTAAGGGGTAAATTCTTTAGAAACTCTTGCAGAACTAGGTTGATGTTCATGGCCAAAACGAACATAACTATGAGAATTGAACAAACGTTTAGATGATTCCTGTGTGAAGTGTATGGTTCATTTACATAAGAAAGCTGGACAGTTCAAGGACATCATGTCTACTGGACAACTAGTAAAGTAAATATACTTTCATATGGGAAGGTTCAAAGGGTAACTCCTACCTATCCTATGCAGGTTTCAATTGTTGAACACTATCACAGAGTCAAAACTAAAACAATTTTCATTTATATGGGGGATTGTTGGAAATATGGGATAAATTTATGGGTGAATGAATAAGAAATTGATGCTCAAAGAACACCCTTGAGTTGGAAGTGGGAAGTGGAAAAACACTAGTCCCACATTGGAAAAGAAAGAAGGCTATTGAGTGCTTTATATACAGTTACACTCATTTGAAGTGGCAACTATCATAGCACAAATACTATGCCTCGCGTGCAGGTGTAGGGGGTGCAAATCCGACGCCAGACAAGCTTAAACTTGGGCGCAAGAGCACATCCCGTGTACACGATTGCAGGACCGAAAAGTGGGCCTCGCGACGAAACTCAAACTGTTACGAATTTCGTAACGTGCAGTAGATTTAATCAGCCGTTATTGCTCTCTCATTCTATTTTATCGAAATCATTCTTCCTCTGTTTAATATTCTCTGCATTTGCACTGTTTTCGATAGTGTTCAGTTCCACAATTTGTTCAAGTTCGCCGGAAGCTTTGAAGTGCTGATTACTTATTAGCCGTCAACCGTTGTATCCTGGGAGACAGACGTTCACGAACCTCAAACGTGTGCCGGAGGGAACGAATCTGTTTTAAGGAAACTGTGTCAAACACAGGCCTCGGTATTCATTTGTATCGATTCCAACTTTGTTATTGCAATTTCGTTTCTTTACAATTCTGTATTGTCTGTCATATTTATACTAATGCCGATTTGAATTTCACAACATCCACTGCCCCGCAAAAACATATCTGCTCTACGTACTCTGAACTCGATCAACCGTTTATTTACATAGCACAACTTACAAACACTATACCTAAACTGCTATATGAACCTAGTTCGGAGACAACAGTCCGTGACGGGACGCCTCCACCTCCACCTCCACCTCCACCTCCACCTCCGCAGCTGGCTCCTCTGCCAGTGTCACAGCTTGCTCCCCTGATGGAGCCTGCGCCAGTGGTGCTGCTGCTGGAAATCGACCCCATATTCTGCCCCTCCACCAACAGTAGAGAGCGGCGAAGAAGACAACCGTGCCCAAGACGGCGCTCATGGTAGCGGCAAATTTGAGCACACTGTGGTTTTTCCCCAGGCCATGATATGGCCGGAGATAAACCACAGTGAAGTTCTTCTGAAGATGCCTAGCCGGCATAACCATATCTGCAAACTCTAAAAATTTGTACGCAATCACAATAGGAGCAGCTCAGTATTAGAGAGATGTCATGTTCTATTGACCTCGACTAAACTCTATGGGCAACAGACGGAATGCGTTCTCCTCTTCTGACTGATGAAGAGAAAACTGACCTCTGTGAAGAACAAAGACAACCTCCTCTTCTGACTTCTAAGCCTTCTTCTTCGTAGAGAGAGAGAGAGAGCGCGACGACTAGAGATTAAAGCCGGGAGTCCTGATTAGAACGTGTAACATGTATAGATTTTGGCAACATTCTTCCCCCGGATCTGTTACAAGAAAGGGATAACACGCAACTTTGGGTAGTCAATTATATTGTTTACAGAAATGGGAACTCGAATTTGTCAGAATAATAGTATGTCATTGTTTTTGGTATAGACAATTGCACATGGTACTTTGCAAAAGCGTACTGATTGATGAAAATATCTTCATTTGACTTTGGTTGGTTGCAAATGAGTACATTCTTTTTTTAGCAAGTATTAATGAACAAAATCGCCTCGTTCCACTTTAGCCACCGTGAGATCGTCATTGTGTCCGTCCTCAGCTGCGTCCATAGTTGTGATTTGCCACGCTAAATTTTTCCCCTATTGTGACCGAAAGCTTTGAAGAGCTTGAACTGAGGTTGAAGAACGTTCATAGATTTCGATCCCAGATGCCATTAACATCATCGGAGATGCTTCAGATTCAGACATTTCCACCTCCGCTTCCGGCTTCAATCTCACCGAAACCACACTCTTTCTCCATGAATGCGCCTTCTCTTCTTCTTATTCGTCTTCTTCATCTACTCCGCTCCGACGGCGGTCACTCCTCTGAAGGCGAAGGACTGGAAGGACCAATCCCGAGCCTTTCACCTCCCGCGTCGTCCAACTCACCCACTGACGGCAGCTCCATCAGGTAGCGTCCCAATAGAGTTTCTGCGCTCAATAAATGCAGCAGGGAAGGCAGATGATGGCTATGCTGATTAGCACAAAACAACTCTTAAAACCAAAAGGGAGCTCAAATACAAGATAAATCATCGACTACATCAACAATGTCATTTACATCCCTATGCAAGTTTCGACTGTACCAACTGTGTATGACTTTAAGCCAAATTTCGATCACAACAAAAATGGGAAATTTCTCCCCATCAAAAGCACTCTCTTTTTCTTGTTGCAGCTGTAAACGAGTGCCCTGCCGAGCCCAAAGTTCTTGCTTAATAGAACAACCGGTAACCCAAGATAACCCTGTGCAAGCATTGGAAATTGTCCGATGGAAGTAGAGTTTATGGCCTCGAGAAGCTGTGATTGAGTGAATCGAGTCGAGTCGAGTTGAGCTGACGTGGTGCTAGGCTCGAGGTGGACTCCACTCATAAACTCGAAGCTCGAAACTTGACTCAAGCTTGATCATATTTTTTTTTCTTTCTTTGCTCGAACTCGACTTGATATAAAACTAGACGTACTTGAGCTCAACCCGGCTCAACTCGAATTTAAGTATATAAACATTAACATGCTTGATTCTCTCCGGATCAATGGAACTCAACTTGGCTCGAAATACTCGCACTCACCCTTTTTGTTTGTGTATAAAATTATATAGAAGGTTGAAAGCGTATTTACATTGTAAAATTTAATATCATGAGTATAGTCCACCCAATCTGTCACAAAAATAAAACTTAAAAAAATTCTACATAAAAAATGAGATGCTTGATTAATATTGCGAGCATATTGAATCGAGCATCTTTAGACTCGAACTCTGCTCAACAAGCCACTCGAGCTATTGAACTCGACTCGGGTTCAAAAAAATCTGAGCCAATCTCCAGTAGGCAATGAATCGAGCACGAGTAGCTTGACTTGCTTGCTCCCTGTGAAGACCGGAAAAAAATCACCGATAGCTGCTGGAAATCATGTTGAATGATGTTCCAAGAAGCATTAAAGAAATGAGAAGAGAATCCATCGGGACCGGGACTTTAATCGCCATTAATAGACCACAAAGCATTTTCAATCTCCACTGCAGTGACAGGAGAAGAGAAAATTGCTTTTCGTTCCTCTGAAATGGCATAAACCAACAGATTCTGTAGCTCAGGGATTGTGTTTCCAGTACAAGCAGAGTTATCAGATCCTATGAGACCCTTGAAGAAGGAAACATTCAAAGTTCAGGCGCATTTGAATATATACCTCGCTTTATCATACACATGTAACTCAGTTGTACCATCCCTGCCCCATAGCCAATTCACCATCGATTTATTCACATTCAAGTTCAGGCGCTTACCAACAATTTAACCAACTAAAGCTTGAGCTCCATTTGGCAATTTCTTCATTCAGAACTATCTTTTGAAGGCTTCAGAATTTCTCCATTTGGCAATTTCTTCATTCAGGAACAATTTTATGAGCCTTTAACTTACTATTATTCATCATTTAAATTTTTTCTTTCACCTCATTATTCTAAAAAAGTTAAGCAATGGATAGAAAGGGATGACCTAAATTGAACCTTTGAAAAGAGGATTGATAACAAAAAAAAAAGGTGAACAAAAGAATACACAGTTCTAATAAAAGATGGAAAGAGTTAAAAGCAAAAGATTAAAAAGTAGAGTTAGCTTTTTTAGGAAATAATAGAAACAAAAAAAGATGAGTCCACCACCGCCCGCAGCGGCTGCGTTGGCTTGCGCTCTAGTCCCCCCACGAAGGGATCAGAGTTCGAACCCCAGCGTAGTCGTTAGGAATTCTTAAGTGTGGCGCCGTGGTGGTGGGTCCTGCATTAGCGTCACTCCAGGTTTACCCCTCCGGCTGTCGGCCGTGCGGGGAGTTCCTGGGTTATCAAAAAAAAAAAGATGAGTCCAATGCTTCAAGGACATGTCGGATTGAATGGCATTCGGGCAGATGACAAAATCTAATAAAGGTGAGACTCCACTAGCTGACAAAATCTGGAGCCTAATTCGATAGCAAACTTGTTTCTTTGCATGGTCTTTTGGATAAAAAAAATGGAATATGGTTCTGGGCTATTTGGATTGTCTTATTGGTTACCCCTCAATCAATTAATTACAAGAATTTCAGGAAAATGGGATCCCACGCGATAGTGGTTAATAAAAATACTTCATCGTTTTATTTTCTAGATTTTTTACGTTGACAATGATGTGTGCCTTTTTATTAGTAAGATAATCTAGCGATTTTAGACTAAATAGTGCGATAGAATCAAACACACCAAATCTAATTCAGATGCCAAATACCACGTATAAAACTTCTAATATTGAACTTCGAACACTCATTAAAGACGTATTCTAATAGTATATAAAATTGCGTGATTTTATTCCGTTATAGAAAATGAGCTCTTTGCAATAACGTAAAGAAATTGGATAGGAATAACTGCAAATTAAGTAATGCTATAACTATATTATTTCAGTAATCCAATCACATTCCATTAAAATTGGAAAGAGATGATAAAACCTCTTCGTTCCGGAACATTCATATTCTCCATAAAGAGCCCTCAGCAAATCATACGGGCATCACACAAAGATTCAGACAATGGGGTTGAGAAAAATTTCTTTGCTTGCAGTTGTATGGTTTGCCCTGTCTTTGGGTTCCAATGCTGAAGAACAAGATTCGCAGCAAGAGAGGCGGCCTGTCAAAACCTTGAAGGTATTTTGATTGATTTTACTTATGTACATATCCATTAATTAAAGAGTTTTCTTGTCAGTGGTGTTGATGTGCTAACCTTTGTTATTCGTAACTATCGCAGACAATTTATGGAGAGATCATTGATTGTATTGATATATACAAACAATCACCGTACGACCACCCTTTACTAAAAGATCATAAGCTTCAGATATTAATTTATCGGTGAAATTGCAGCGAAAATTGCACAAGCAGTCCTAACCTATTATACACACATGCACAAAGCAGCCTCCGATAGCACCTCCTCCTCCATTCAACATCAGTGATACCGTCTTGTGTGCTGATTGTGCGATTATCCACGAAATTCTACCGGTAATTCAATAGTATCAATTCGATCCCTAATTGTTACATGAATATTCCAATTGCAGACTATATCAATCGCACAATTTAATTGAAGATACTGCAAAACCATATTTGGTTTTTGTCGCGACCTAAAAAAATCGGGTTTTTGATTTTAGGTTAATGGATTACTAGATCAATTAAATTAACTAACCTAGCTCGAGTTCTCCCAAACTCTACCAAATCGCAACTTAGGTCCAATCGTGAACATACAAATATTTTCAATAGGAGTCGCTACTAATCATTTAAGGTATATTGATTAGAAACCTAAATAAAATAGCGGGAGTACTATTTTATTTCTGCGAACCAGAAATTATAGATTCGGGGACTTGGTTACGCTAGATTCCCTAACGCCCTTTCGGTACCAATTTCAAGAAAAATACTCAATTTGACAATTTTGATAAATCCTAACTTAGGGTTCAAAGGTGCAGAAATTTTCTTTTTTTGATTTTTTTTATTTATTTAAATGAAAGCTAACCTATATGTAATGGCGTGCAAAAAATTGACATGCGATTAATGCAACCTAACATGCAAACTATATGTCATGCGACGACGTGACCTATTTCTAATGACGGGCATATTATTTTTTTGTATTTTTTTTCTTTAATGAAATTCGGAATTAAAAATGCCAATTATCTAAACATGCAATTTTAAACTAAAGAAATTAACTTATTCTAGAGTAATATTTTTGGTATTTTTTTTTTATCAAAATTCGAAATTAAAATCAAGTAAAAAAAAATAATAACCGCTAAATCTTTCGAATTAAGTTTCGATATGAAGCCTGACAGATCGATCCTAAAATTCGAAATACCCGCTATGGAAATAACTCTATCTAAAGCCTGATAGATAGATTTATTTCCACGTGTGCGGTTGCGGATTAGGAAATTTTCCTAATCGATCACATCTTGAAAAAATTTAGATATCTTAAATATCTTGGATATATTCAAAAGATTTTGAAAATTCTAAATTCTATCCAAATTTGAAAAGTAATAGATATCCAAGATTTCAAAAAAAGGAAATAAAATCCTAATTGTAATAATGCTTATTATCCAAATATGCAAAATTAGATATCAATAAGCACAAATTAGGCAACCAAATATTCGAATCAAATCGGGATATGATAATTACCTGATTTGCAGATTTCTTTCCTAATTTGAATCTGCAGCGGATTGGGATTGTGACCGGTAGTGCGTCGGGATCGGCGGCGCGACGTCGAGAACAGTGGCGGCTAGCGACGGTGACACGACGGGAACGGCGGCGCGGCGAGCGTCTCCGGGCAGCGGCCAACAGGCGGGGACGGGCGGCATTCCGGCGGCTGTGTATCGAACAGCGGCGGCACAGGCGGTGGGTTAACGGCGGTGCAGGCGGCTCCGGCTGGTGAGCGGCGGTGCAGGGCAGCTCTCCGGTGGCTGTGCAGCGAGCAGCGGCGACACAGGCGGGCGGAGCAGGGACGTCCAGGCGGCGGTGGCACCAGCGCGGCGGTGGTGTGCGATGAGGCAGCGGCAGGCAGGCGTGCAGCGGCGGTGGCACACGGCGGTGGCACGCGGCGGGGCAAAGCAGCTGCGCGGCGGGAGAGGACGGAGGCTTCGCAGCGGGCGGTGGCGCGGCAGCGTGCGTGGGTGAGGGGCGGAGCAGCTTCGGCGTAGTGCGGCGGGCGGTGGCGCAGCGCGGCGGTGGTGCGGCGCGGCGCGGCGGGCGGTCTTCTTCTCTCTCTCTCTCTCACTTTTCTCAAAATTCTCTCGTATGTCTCTCTAAAAATCCGATCTGAAAAATTATGAGAGCTTCCCTCAGATTATGAGACATAAACATATATTTATAGTGTAAACTTAGGTCAATTAACCGGGCTTTCTAGTCCTAATGGGCTTAGGTTTAGGCTTTAATTTAATTCTAAGTGGGCTAAATTAATTTGGGCTTTTCTTTAATTAAGCATAATTGGCTAATTTAAGCTCAAATTAAGACAACCAAACCCTTTTGCGTGTGATTTTCGGCCCATGCTTTCCGAGTGAGCCGAGTCTCGTTCGGTGCCCGAGCTCGATTTACGTGATGAATTTTAAGCTCGCTTATCACCGCCGATCCGATGCGAAATGCAGTTAATCTATATGAACTAAAACTTTATGCTATGCGATTTGTAATATTTTTGTTCAGGGGTTAAATTTTAATCCCTAATTTTCTATGCAATTAACCACTAAATGATGCGCCGAAATTTAGGTGTCAACAGCTGCCCCTCTTTGAGTGGAGGCTCGCAGAGGTTTCGCTCAAAGACTGAGACCTAAATTTAAACTATGCAAAATGATGAATGATTTTTTTTAATGCAATGATGCATGATATGCAAACAATAAAGAACGTATGCTAAGGCTTTTCACTTCGTGTAGAGCGGTGAAAGAGCCTTACATACGGATCGCACAAAAAGCGTCCAAGTGAGGGAAAGCTTTATAATGCTTTGACTTCCCTCGATCTCCAAACTTCTGGTCCACTGAAAGTAAGGTTCTCGAGGTACTGGATTGCCTATCTGTTACCTGTAGTTTCCTACAGATGCGAAATAGCGCATGATATAAAGAAAGAATGGGATGTGTTGCCCATACCACTGGGCAATCACTAAAAGGATCATGTCACCTCTTCCATTGGATGAACATGAAATGGGGTGTGCCGCGTACTCCACTTAGCAACACCAAATGAGAAATTATGCTGCCTGTACTACTGGGCAAACATGAAATGGGGTGTGCCGCGTACTCCACTTAGCAACACCAAATGAGATATTATGCTGCCTGTCCTACTGGGCGAACATAAAATGGGGTGTGCCGCGTACTCCACTTGGCAACACCAAATGAGATATTATGCCGCCTATCCTACTAGGCGAACATAAGAAAGAGATCATGTCTCACATTCTGGGAAAAGAGAAACAATGAAGAATAATTAGTAGACCTGATTTCTTCTTGTGTTATAAAAATGGCAAAGCCAATTGCATTGCACCTGTTTTTACCTGAAAAAAGGTTAAAACTACACATGCGCAGGGGCAGAGAAAACATAATTCATGAATCTGCTTACATTACCAAGCTTCACTAGAGAATTTATCAATAAGAACAACCATTTCGTCCTTTTGACAATTTGATCTCATTAAATGAGAGACCTTTAATCAGAAAGGACTTTCTACTCACTCTCAATGAAAGGCTTTTAACCCGACCTTTGATGCGGGTATAAGAATCACTCAAACTTTCTTCATCGTGCTTGACAAGGGTTCGGATATTCTCAAAATCAGTATGACTTGACCAATCTGAGAGGTCTTTATAAGGACTAAAACGTGGGTTTGGTCAATGGCTTAGCAAAAGGGACTCTTCGAGTCGAGGCTATTGAAAAAATTGATATCACCAGCTGCTCCGGGTTTACAAGTCAGGAATGCTGCAAAAATGAGATAGAAAAATCTTGCTCGCACTTCTTCGAGCAACATTTATAAGCATTTGAAACTCTACGTTAACTCAAGTGCCCTATTCTGAAGAGGCTTCGGTAAGGGTTGTAACGTAGGTTCGGGTAGGCTTGAAATGAATGGCTTATTTCATCAAAGGGGGATATTATGAATATGGAGATTGGTGATCATCCAATCATGCTACTGGTACCATTGCTCCACAAATGAACCTTCAAACGGTCTTTTCCTTGAAGAAAAATCTTGTATGTCGACTCAGTTCTTGCTGAAGCTTTTCTTTCTCTCCTTTTTTCTCTCTTTTTTTTTTCGAGAGTTTTTTCTGAGAGAGAGAACTTCGATTTAATGGAGTCCTTTTGCATCCTTTCTGATGAATTTTCTTTTGAGCTCTCATTTGCCTCAAGTCACCTTGAACTTGCTTTGAGATGATTTCATTTGTTTATCACAAGAATGATCATCAATCGGGTTGAAATAAATTCACCGCTCAAATTGGGTATGCAAAGGGTATAATGTGTAGGGATATAGAAAAAAATGCTCTTCGTCATATCTAAGGCACTCGAGCTAACACAAAACTTGCATGCAATAAATATACTCGAAGATTGATGCAAGTGAAAGCAAAAAATTTCTAATCATTTTGAACTTTCTAAGAAATTGCCCCGGTATGGGGTTGTTCCTGACATGGGTAAGAAATGAAACTTCATTCAAAGGGGTTAAGCAAATGATAACCTGTAGTGTTTAGATAGAGGAAATGAATGCCTCTCATCATTTTGGTCATCATACTTTTCGTGAGATAATCATTTACCTTGTCAGCACGGAATTTTCACTCAACTCGCACTAGGGATTATTATTCAGGACATGTATGGAAATGTCTTGCCTTTCGTCATCTTGAAGTCTCTCATGCAATATGATCGCTTTATTAGGACAGAAACAGATTGCCAGATCAAAAGCTTTCCTCAAACAAAGCTTAGTAACATCAATTGATTCATGAAATTCAATTTGAAACTTGATAGAAACAAAGTCAGAATGAGTACAAATCAAGTGTAATAGTTCTTTATAGAATCAGGATTAACTGGACTGGAAAAAACACGATCATTCATCTCGGCCAAAATCAAAGCACCTCCTGAAAGGACTTTCTTCACAATGTACGGGCCACCGTAGTTTGGGGCGAATTTTCCTTCTGCAAGAGGAACTATCGGCAATAACTTCCGCAAGACAAGGTCACCTACCCGAAAATGTCGAGGCTTGACTTTCTTGTTGAAAGATTTAGCAACTTGTTGTTGGTAGCACTGGCCATGACATAGAGCTTTAAGCCTTATCTCATCAATCATGTTCAACTGGTCCAACCTCTGCTGGATCCAATCTGCTTCTGACAATTGTACCTGTGAAAGAATACGTAATGAAAGAATTTCAACCTCAACAGGCAGAACTGCTTCCATACCGTACACAAGAGAATATGGAGTTGCCCCTGTAGATGTCCGGATAGAAGTTCGATATGCCATAAGTGCAAAAGGTAATCTCTCATGCCAATCACGATAGTTCTCAGCTGTTTTAGCCAAAATTTTCTTGATATTCTTGTTGGCTGCTTCGACCGCTCCGTTCATCTGCGGACGGTATGGAGAGGAATTCAGATGCTTGATCTTGAACTCCTTGAACAGATCATCCACCAATTTATTATTTAGATTCGACCCATTGTCAGTAATTATGGTCTCAGGTGCACCATATCGAGCAATGATGTCTCGACGAATGAACTTCACCACATTCCGGGCCGTCACTATCGTATAGGACATAGCTTCGATCCACTTCGAAAAATAATTGATAGCGACCAGGATAAACAGATGTCCATTTGACGCTTTAGGATTGATTGGGCTAATCACATCAATGCCCCACATAGAAAATGGCCATGGTTCAGACATCTGATGCAATTCATTCGGGGGAGTATTAATCTTGTCACCATGGATTTGGCATTTGTGACAACTCCGGACATGCTGGATGCAATCATTCTCTAAAGTGAGCCAGTAATAACCCATCCTCATTATCTTCCTTGCTAGCATATGACCATTTATGTGCGAACCACATACTCCCTCATGTACTTCTAGCATCAAATGAACAGCCTCGGTTGAATCAACACACCTTAATAAAACCGAATCATAGGAACGCTTGTATAGGCATTCTCCGCTCAAGAAGAACTTCGATGCCATTTTCTTGATATACTTTTGGTCAGAAGCGGTATTTTTCTCAGGAAACTCCTGTGTTTGAAGATATACCTTGATATCATGATACCACGGCTTGCCGTCGGGCTCCTCTGTCAAGGCCATGCAATAAGCCGGTTTCTGTAAGACTTCTATCTTCAAAGGTTCAACTTCTAAACCGCTTGTCACTCGTAGCATTGCCGATAACGTAGCCAGAGCATCGGCAAAACTGTTTTGAGTTCTTGGCAAGTATTCAAACGAAATGTCTTCAAACTCTTCCACCAACTCCTCCAGATAGATGTGATAGGGCTGCAACTTAGCATCTCTAGTTTGCCATTTACCAACGGTCTGAAGAATAATGAGGGTTGAATCTCCGAACACCTTAAGTCGAGTTACTCCCATTTCAATTGCAGCTTGTAACCCGAGGATGCATGCTTCATATTCGGCGATATTGTTCGTACAAGGAAATATCAGTTTCACTGCGACCGGATAATGTTGTCCGCCTGGAGATATTAAAACTGTCCCGATACCTGATCCTGATAAGTTTACGGCTCCATCAAAATACATGATCCATACATACTCATCAATTGGCATGACTCTATCCTTTAACGGATCCAGATCCTCATTTTTCCTAGGATTTTCAGCCAAGACATCAGCAATTACTCGTCCTTTGACTGATTTCTGGGACATGAATCGAACATTAAATTCTGAGATGAGAATCTGTCATTTTGCCAGTTTTCCAACCAAAGCGGGTTGATTGAGCAAGTATTTGATGGGATCACACTCTGTCACAAGCAATATCTGATAGTGCAAAGTGTATTGCCTCAATCTGTGTAGTACCCAAACCAATGTTGCGCACGTTCTTTCTGCTTCGGAATAATTCATCTCAGAGGCGGTGAATTTCTTACTCAAATAATAAATCGCACGCTCCTTTCCATCATCTTCACTTTTCTGAGTAAGCATGGCACCTAAGGATTCACTGTGGATTGTAAGGTATAGGATCAGAGGTTGCCCCGGCGTTGGTGGAACAAGCACTGGCGGATTCATCAAGTAGTGCTTAATCTTGTCGAATGCCAGTTCACACTCTTCATCCCATCTAACCAGCACATTCTTCTTGAGGAGTTTAAAGAAAGGCTTCGCTGTCTCAGATAGCTGAGAAATAAATCTGGCAATATAGTTTAGTCTGCCCATTAAGCTACAAACTTCCTTAACCGAAGAGGGAGATTTTATTTCACAAATGGCTTTCACTTTTGATGGGTCAATCTCAATCCCTTTGTTACTAACAATGAAGCCAAGTAGTTTGCCAGAGGCTATCCCGAACACGCATTTTGCCGGATTGAGGCGCAATTTGAACTTACGAAGCCTGTCGAATAATTCGTCAAGGTTTCTATGTGATCTTCTCCACGTCGAGTTTTTGCAATCATATCGTCAACATAGACCTCGATCTCATTATGCATCATGTCATGGAACAACGTGACCATTGCCCGCTGGTAAGTTGCCCCAGCATTTTTGAGACCGAAGGGCATCACCTTGTAATGAAATGTCCCCCAAGGATAGGTAAATGCTGTTTTCAACTTATCATCCTCATTCATCAAGATCTGATTATAACCTGAGAAACCATCCATGAAGGAGAATAGTTTGAATCCAGCTGTACTGTCCACAAGCACATCAATGTGCGTGAGTGGAAAATCATCTTTAGGACTAGCTTTGTTCAGATCTCGGTAGTCAACACATACTCGAACCCAACCGTCTTTCTTCATCACTGGAACTATATTAGCGATCCATTCTGAGTATTGGGTAGTCTCAATAAATCCCACGTCAAGAAGCTTCATGACCTCTTCCTTGATTTTCTTCGCCAGTTCTGGCTTAGCTTTTCGCGGCCTTTGCTTCACAGGCTCAACCGAAGGATCAGTCGGTAGACAATGTTCGACGATCGATCAATCAAGACCCGACATGTCAGCATAAGACTAGGCAAAGATGTCTTGATAATCCTTCAACAACTGGGTCAAGTGTTTGGCCACATCTTCAGGAAGACATGCCCCAATCTTCACCTCTCTAGGATTCTCCGAGTCGCCAAGATTGATCACTACGGTTTCTTCAACAGTCAGAGGCTTAGATTTCTCATGGATTTCCAAGTTCTGTCGTATCTCTTCATCATTCGGATTAGAATCGTCTGAGTCATCGGATTGACTTGCATCACATATATGAAGATCCATGATTCCCGTCCCTTTGCATGCCTCGAGATTAGTCCGTAGATGACAAATTTTTCAATCGTTGGTTATCGTCATCGGGTATTATGAGGATGAAGGGGATCCGTGGCAAATTACCTGCAAAAAGCAACGGTGGAATAAATACGACAAGTAAGAATAACGAGTCGGTCCATGACATCCTCTAGACCCTCAAGATGAAATTTCTTTCGAACGACCGATTCGTCCAGTAAATCCCGAAATTCCAAATTGATTTATTCAATAAAAACCTGGACTGATTCCAAAATTTACAAATTATAGCTCAACGTTTTTCATTGAATTGCTCAAAATGGAAAATGTCTCAAAAGAATTCTTATAAAAATCGTTCAGCAACATTTATTACCAAAAAAACATCAATAGCATGAAGTACAAATGTAAGCTAAGATTCCATCCTAAAAGAAAAACTCCCTAAACCAAACTAGAAATCAGATAGTCTTCCTCTTTTTAGAGGCCACGTGATCTATAGACGAATGGGCCTTCAAGGCGCGCCGTAATCGTGCATTCTCTTCAGCAAGAGCATCTGCCTTATCCTGGGCCTTCGTCGCCTTTTCTTCGCTGATTTTGATTTGAGTCTGAAGGGTATGCCGTACTGTCACGACCGGGATCTTCGGGAGTATCTCAGCAGGGATGGTATGATGCTGAATATACCGGGCTGTGGCAAAGTGACTTCTCATCCTTCCGGTGGGCTCATCCGCGGGCCAAATCAGCTTCTGAGTGGAACAATTCTGCCAAGCTTCAGAATGACGCCTAAGCTCGGCTCTGTAGGACTCGCCTTTCTCGAACTGGACTTGAAATTCATTGGGCCTGGGTGGAGGTGAGACATCCTGCAGAACTCGAAATTGACGTGTAACCCGAAGGGGCTGATAGCAGGTTGCCCCATAAATGCTCATCAAAGGTACGGGCTTCTGATTGCCATGGTATAGTCGAGCCTCAACCTCCCGAAACCACACAGCTTGCCAAAGGAAAATCTTAGAGCTTGGATCCTTGAACAGATGGACCCATTGTGTATAGTGCAAACTCTTAGTTTGATCTTGTATTTGTTTGAACCTTAAAATAGGGTTATCAGTCATGTCCATTTCAAATATATTCATATTTTCCCCAAATTGAGAAAGGTGTGAGAAAAGCCAGATTTGTAAAAGCTCAATCGGGGCTCGAAAAGCTCTATCTTTTCCTTTCTTAAATCGTGTCAGAGATATGAAAGTTTTTGCCAGAATTGTGTTTATAAAACTAACTCCACCACATACTTGTTTTACCGTCCAAGCTACCACCGGATCAATAGCATTTTGATGGAATGGAAAAACGATGAGTCCAAAAAAACTAAGATAAAAATTTTAGATCTCATGAGGACGGAGTTATTTTCGAAACATTCAATAAGGAAAGATGATGGGCATGCTTGACAATTACCCTTTAGCACTTTTTCAATTTCCTTTTTAGTCAAATTCAAAAATTCAGCAAGCACTACCACAGGATCTACCTTAATGGGTGGTTCAACTAGATCCAACTCAATCGATTTCCCAATGGCAATACTGTATTCTTCCAGAGTCGGTGTGAGCCCAAACTTACCTCCCAACACAAATGTGGTTGTCTCGGGGCACCAAAAATGAGCGAGTGCTTGCATGATCCCGCTCTGAACATCTATGTCTAGGATTGCCAGCATGAATCCAATACGCTTGAGAACGTATTGCTGACCATCTGGCTTCAAATGGCTCCATAACTTCTTGAGCTCTAGCTTCAGAGCAGGCACGAAACGGATATCGAGGTGACCCATTCTTATATAGACCACGTGCCAAAAGACTCAACCTAAACCATGGACCGACTCAAAATAAGATACAGAAAACCAAAGATAAAGCTCGAGAAATTACCGTCTTTGGGGAGAAAATGTCAATCACAGAGACATGCACATGAATCGTGAGTTTAAATCTTAATCTATCTATCATAATGGCTTTTGCAAAGTGAAATGATGAACGGAACGACACGTCGCAGCCTCGCGTACAATCATCATGACTAGTCGCGGCCTCGCATACCATAGTCATGACTAGTCGGGTTCAATCACTTCGGCTTGGTTCGGTCGACAAGGGTAACCTCCATGCATTGTAGCCTCACGTGCATGAGGACAACCCTTGAGCCATTTTTTTGAAAAAAATTTCGGGATCCAAATGGGATAACCTTTAGCGAAGTCTTACCGCCAAGGTTAAAGAACCATCCAAATACCATCTTAAAACTATGGGTGTGACCCAGGTCCAGTCACAGGTTGTGTGTGGTGTAGTGCAAATACTGTAAATCATGCACAACAATTATATGCAAACACCACTTCAATAGTACAAAAATTAAATCACAATTCCACTCCACCAAGCCTGCAAAACAAAGGGTTAGCCAATCACTACTCCCCTTATAACTCCCATCCTGCAAAACCATTTAACACCTAAGAATGAGAATTTAATCAAATTTTGTCAAATCGAGTGATTTTTCCATAAAAATTTTTTGGCCTAAGTCCTCCTTAATTTTTTTTTTTTAAAAAAATCAAGTTAATATCCCCAGCGGAGTCGCCAAGCTGTCGCAACCTAAAAAAATCGGGTTTTTGATTTTAGGTTAATGGATTACTAGATCAATTAAATTAACTAACCTAGCTCGAGTTCTCTCAAACTCTACCAAATCGCAACTTAGGTCCAATCGTGAACATGCAAATATTTTCAATAGGAGTCGCCACTAATCATTTAAGGTAGGTTGATTAGAAACTTAAATAAAATAGCGGGAGTACTATTTTATTTTTGCAAACCAGAAATTATAGATTCGGGGACTTGGTTACGCTAGATTCCCTAACGCCCTTTCGGTACCAATTTCAAGAAAAATACTCAATTTGACAATTTTGATAAATCCTAACTTAGAGTTCAAAGGTGCAGAAATTTCCTTTTTTTGATTTTATTTATTTATTTATTTAAATGAAAGCTAACCTATATGTAATGGCGTGCAAAAAATTGACATGCGATTAATGCAACCTAACATGCAAACTATATGTCATGCGACGACGTGACCTATTTCTAATGACGTGCATATTATTTTTTTGTATTTTTTTTCTTTAATGAAATTCGGAATTAAAAATGCCAATTATCTAAAGGGTTAATACCACGAAAAACCCTAAACTGGTACACTTGTGACACATTTACTCCAAACTATTTTTTTGACCATAAAAAATCCCAAACTGGTACACCTGTGACAATTTTACCCTGAACTATTTTTTTGACCACCAAAAACCCCAAACTGGTACACCTGTGACAATTTTACCCTGAACTTACCACAAAAAACCCCAAACTGGTACATATGTGATAATTTTACCCTGAATTAAAATTTTAATATTATTATTTTTTATGTTTTTCGAATTTTTATTTATTTATTTATTTTTTTCTTCATCTTTAACATCTGGAAGCCGGTGAGGGCCGCCCTCGCCGGCGTCGGGTGAGGGCCGCCCTCGCCGGCGTCGGGCGAGGGCCGTCCTCGTCACATCCGGCGAGGGCGACCCTCGCCGGTATCGGGCGAGGGATTCCCTCACCTGCGTCGGCCGAGGGCCGCCCTCGCCGGCGTCGGGCGAGGCTTCCTCGCTGCGTCGGGGCGAGGCCGCCCTCGCCGGCGTAGGCGAGGCCGCCCTCGCCGGCGTCGGGCGAGAGCCGCCTCGCCCGCCCAGGGCAAGGGCGACCCTCGCCCGGCTCGAGCGATGGCGACCCTCGCCTGCGTCGGGCGAGGGCTATCCTCGCTCGCCCAGGCGAGGGCGACCCTCGCTCGATGCGAGGCGAGGGCGGCCCTCGCCGACGTCGGGTGAGGACAGCCCTCATCCGACGCCGGCGAGGGCCGCCCTTGCTAGATCCGGCGAGGGTCGCCCTTGCCGAGTAGAGCGAGGGCGGCCCTCGCCAGCATCTGCCGAGGGCGGCCCTCGTCGGCTTCCGCCTTTAGCCGGTCGCCGGTCCGGTGACCGGCCAGAGGTTGAAATTGAAGAAAAAAAAAAGAAAAGAAAAGAAAAGAAAAGAATAAAAAATTCAAAAAAATTAAAAATAATATTAAAAATTAGTTTGGGGTAAAATTGTCATATGTGTACCAGTTTGGGGTTTTTTGTGGTATATTCGGGATAAAATTGTCACAGATGTACCAGTTTGGGGTTTTTATGGTCAAAAAAATAGTTTAGGGTAAATGTGTCACAAGTGTACTAGTTTAGGATTTTTCGTGGTATTAACCCTTATCTAAACATACAATTTTAAACTAAATAAATTAACTTATTCTAGAGTAATATTTTTGGTATTTTTTTAATCAAAATTCGAAATTAAAATCAAGTAAAAAAAATAATAACCGCTAAATCTTTCGAATTAAGTTTTGATCTGAAGCCTGACAGATCGATCCTAAAATTCGAAATACCCGCTATGGAAATAACTCTATCTAAAGCCTGATAGATAGATTTATTTCCACGTGTGCGGTTGCGGATTAGGAAATTTTCCTAATCGATCACATCTTGAAAAAATTTAGATATCTTAAATATCTTGGATATATTCAAAAGATTTTGAAAATTCTAAATTCTATCCAAATTTGAAAAGTAATAGATATCCAAGATTTCAAAAAAAGGAAATAAAATCCTAATTGGAATAATGCTTATTATCCAAATATGCAAAATTAGATATCATTAAGTACAAATTAGGCAACCAAATATTCGAATCAAATCGGGATATGATAATTACCTGATTTGCAGATTTCTTTCCTAATTTGAATCTGCAGCGGATCGGGATTGTGACCGGTAGTGCGTCGAGAGCGGCGGCGCGACGTCGAGAACAGTGGCGGCTAGCGACGGTGACACGACGAGAACGGCGGCGCGGCGAGCGTCTCTAGGCAGCGGCCAACAGGCGGGGACGGGCGGCATTCCGGCGGCTATGCAGCGAACAGCGGCGGCACAGGCGGTGGGCTAACGGCGGTGCAGGCGGCTCCGGCTGGCGAGCGGCGGTGCAGGGCAGCTCTGGCTGGCGAGCGGCGGTGCAGGGCAGCTCTCCGGCGGCTGTGCAGCGAGCAGCGGCGACACAGGCGGGCGGAGCAGGGACGTCCAGGTGGCGGTGGCACCAGCGCGGTGGTGGTGTGCGATGAGGCAGCGGCAGGCAGGCGTGCAGCGACGGTGGCATACGGTGGGAGACGGCAGCGCGCGGCAGGAGGCAGCGGCGCGCGGCGGTGGCACGTGGCGGGGGCAACAGCGCGCGGCGGGAGAGGACGGAGGCTTCGCAGGCGGGCGGTGGCGCGGCAGGCGTGCAGTGGCTGAGGGGCGGAGCAGCTCCGGCTAGTGCGGCGGGCGGTGGCGCGGCGCGGCGGGCGGTCTCCTTCTCTCTCTCTCTCACTTTTCTCAAAATTCTCTCGTATGTCTCTCTAAAAATCCGATCTGAAAAATTATGAGAGCCTCCCTCAGATTATGAGACATAAACTTATATTTATAGTGTAAACCTAGGTCAATTAGCCGGGCTTTCTAGTCCTAATGGGCTTAGGTTTAGGCTTTAATTTAATTCTAAGTGGGCTGAATTAATTTGGGCTTTTCTTTAATTAAGCATAATGGGCTAATTTAAGCTCAAATTAAGACAACCAGGCCCTTTTGCGTGTGATTTTCGGCCCATGCTTTCCGAGTGAGCCGAGTCTCATTCGGTGCCCGAGCTCGATTTACGTGATGAATTTTAAGCTCGCTTACCACCACCGATCCGATGCGAAATGCAGTTAATCTATATGAACCTAAACTTTATGCTATGCGATTTGTAATATTTTTGTTCATGGGTTAAAATTTAATCCCTAATTTTCTATGCAATTAACCACTAAATGTGCGCCGAAATTTAGGTGTCAACAGTTTTGTGTCTGTTTTCTTGTTTCTGCATCTTTTGGTGCACATTGATCTTCAATGTGTCATGTTATCGTTCCCTAGGAAAGCTTTCAATCTTGCCCATTTAGTCCTAAACCTTTTGATAACTTGCCAATTCAGTCCTAAATTTTTAAATTGTACGAATTTATTCCTAATGTAGTCCTTTTCGTTAATTATGGCCGGAAATCGCTGATATGGTGGTACAGTCGTCACCGGCCATCCTATGTGGTGCAACCGGTATTGACACAGATAATTTTCTATTTTTAAAAAAAAATCTGATTTTTTTTCTTTTCTTCTTCATTTAGCCGGTAGGGTAGCAAAGCCCTCGCCAGCAACATCAAGGACAAGCGAGGGTCGCCGGCCCTCGGAAGTGGTCAGCGGCCTTGCCGGCTCAATGAAGAAGAAAAGAAAAACATACAAAAAAAATTTGAATTTTTTTAAATAAAAATTATCCTCATCAATGTCGGCCGCGCCACGTAGGATAGCTGATGCTGATTGGACCGCCATGTCAATGTTTTTAGTCAAAATTCGCCAGAAGGACTACATTGGCAATTCGTTAAAAGGTTTAGAACTAAATTGGCAAATTGTCAAAAGGTTTAGGACTAAATTGGCAAAATTGAAAGGTTTAGGACAGAATAAGCCATCATATAATAGATTTAGGACTTATTTGACAATCTTTCCTTGTACCGTGTGTCAAGTTTTTTTGAAAAGTATGTACTTTTCTTGATTGTATTTAATTTTTTTGTGTTACCAACTCTATAATGGAGATCGAAGGGTCTTTCATATTTCGACCTCTTTGGCAAGTCATTGAGTTAAATACTTTAGAGAAAAACCATTGATTGAAATTACATGAAATCACGTGATTTTTTTTGGAATATGTGCACTAGAAGTCTTAAAACTTATTATAAAATTACAATTGAATCCTAAAACTTGCAAAATGTGTAATCAAATCCTAAAACTTGTCAAATTAGTTCAATTGAGTCTTACAATTAACATCGTCTAATTTGCTAATGGAAAATGCTAACGTGATGCTGATGTGTCTTATTTTATTAATTTTCTTGAGATATGTGGCGTCTAACAAGCGCCACGTCAGAAAAAGTTAAAAAAATATAAAATAAATTGGAAAAAGCTAAAAAAAGAAAAAGAAAACATAGAGGAGCCACAACTAGTGGCTGTGGCGGTGGCCAAGCCCTCGCCGGTGGCTGCCGCCACAACCACTGAGAAGGTCCGGCGGAAGTCACCTAGGCCTTCCCGAAGTCCGGAGACTCTCGCTAGCCTCGGGTGAGGCCTCGTCGATCCCCGGCGAGGGCATGTCGGCCCCGATCTAGGGGAGGGCGTGACCCTCGCTCGGGGCCGGCAAGGGCTCTCCCAAAGTTGCCCACCCCAGGCAAGGCCTCACCAGCCCTAAGCAAGGGCCGACAACCGTCGCTCAGATTTGGGGCAAGGGTTGCACCCTCCCCCAAATCGAGGGCTACAGGCTCTCGCTTGGGGCCGGCGAGGGTCGCTAGGCTTCAGGAAAGCCCAGCCAACCTTCACCGACCCTTCCCGGTGGTTGTGGCATCGACCACCGATGAGGGCTTGGCCACCGCCATGGCTGCTGGTTGTGGGTCTTCTTTTCCTTTTTTTTCTTTTTATTTTTTATAGCCTTTTCTAATTTAATTTGTATTTTTCATTTTTTCTGACGTGACGCTTGTTGGATGTCACATGTATCAAGAAAATTAATAAAACAAGACACGTCAACGCCACGTCAGCATTTTCCGTTAGTAAATTAGACGGTGTTAACTTTTGGACTCGATTAAACTAATTTGACAAGTTTAGAACTCGATTGCATAATTTGTTAGTTTTAGGACTTAATTACACTTTTGTAACAAGTTTTAGGACTTCTAGTGAACATATCCCCTTTTTTTTTCTTAAATTAACATCTAGACCGAATATTAAGTAAATCATCTTAGTTTCATACCTATTCCCCTGCTTATTGATATGCTGTTACTCATCATATTGCCTTTATTCAATCAATTATGTACTAAATTTTGGATAGAGAAAGCCTAGGTTTTTGCAAAAGGCAACCGAGCACGGACAGGCAGCACAAGTTACGCAACAACCGGAGAGATCACATCTTTTGGAAGGCTGTCCTGATGGAACCGTTCCGATTCGTAGAGCCTAAAAAGAAGATATGATGAGAGCAAAATCTCTTGGGCGTACACGTCCACAGATCTATCATCCTCAAACTACTAATTCCCCAGGTTTTCATGTAAGTTCTTCCCCTAAGGGTAGAGCTAAGTTCAGGGCTTTTGTCGTCTCTTCTACTTATTTAACTAATTTCTTGAATTTGTTCTCAACTTAAACTTTAAAAGTATCTGATGTCTTTAGCTGTCTTTCCTTCCATTTGTGTCAATAAGGAATGAATACCCTTTTTTCCTACTTTTCTTTCGACTAAAATAATATTGAATGCATCTGATTTTGGCCAAAAAAAACTTTTATTTACTAATGATGTTGTTCTCGACTTTATAGTATGCTTATATGGAGGTGGATTCCATCCCAAATCAGCCGCTTTTTGGAGCAAAAGCATTCATCAATGTTTACAGACCAAGGTGTGAAAAGGGCCAACATAGCACCGCTCAAATGTGGGTCAACGGAGGCCCTGCTGATCAAGCAAACAGTCTACAAGCTGGATGAAGGGTATGTTTTCCCCAATGCACCAACCAATTAACATCTTTCTTATGGTTTTCTCGTCATAGAACTATGGATCTAACGGAACTTGTGTTGGTAGGTGTGGATCCGGATCTATACAACGACGACCTTAGTCATTTCTTTATTTATTGGACTGTAAGCAAAAACATTACCATTTTGTCGAATTTATTTTATTTAGAACTTGGGAAACTATTCTAATACAGGTTGAAAGGACAGGCGGATGGAACTCGCAACACGGGGTGCTTTGATTTGTATCGTCCAGGCTTTGTGCAAGTTGGTAAATCGGTTACTATCGGAGGAGCTATCGTAAATTCATCTATCTATGACGGGGCACAGAGCGAGATTCATCTTCAAATCTTCCTGGTAATTAACTTTTTTGTTTTACAATCTTGTCAAATCTGTCTTATTGAAGAACATTGTATATTTGTTGATTGTGCTAATGGAATTTATGCATGTTGAAGCTCAATAATCGTGGTAAGACATGTTAATTCATGTTAGAAATTGCGAGCCCTTTATGTCGTGATTTCTTCGGTATTAGTGTATAGTGTGACACACATAGCGGCCCGACATGAGAATGAATAGCAAATGCAAAGTCCAAAATAAATTTAATTTCAGTCCCCCTCACCTTCAAAAGGTATGAAACTCCCATGACTAAAAAGTGTAAGTTCATTGTTATTTTCCCCTTTTATTCTAGGGGTTAATACCACGAAAAACCCCAAGCCGATACACCTGTATAAATTTACCCCAAACTAATTTTTTGATCACCAAAAACCCCCAAACTGGTATATCTGTGATCATTTTACTCTCCGTTAGTTTCCATTAAATTTTACCATTAAATTTCTGAGTTGGAAGACACGTGACAGCTGACAAATATACCAGTTTAGGGTTTTACCCTCCATTTATCATAGGTATACCAGTTTGTAATTTTTCGTGGTATTAATTCAACTTAACGAAAAATAAATTTGTCATAAATGTACCAGTTTAGGATTTTTTTTTTGGTAAAGACCAGTTTAGGATTTTTGATATTCAAAAAATTAGTTTTTGGTAAATTTATCATAGGTGTACCAGTTTTGTATTTTCCGCGGTCAAAAAATTTATTTAAAATAAAGGGTTAATACCACGAAAATCCTAAACTGGTACACTTATGATAATTTTACCCCAAACTATTTTTTTTACCATTAAAAACCCCAAACTGGTACACTTGTGACAAATCTACCCCGAACTATTTTTTTAACCACAAAAAACCCCAAACTGATATACATGTGACAATTTTACCCCGAACTAATTTTTTAATATTATTTTTATTTTTCGAATTTTTTTATTAATTTTTTTATATTTTTTCTTTACTTTTTTTTTCTTTCTCTTCCACCTCTGGCCGATCGCCAGACCGGCGACCGGCTAGAGGCGGAAGCCGGCGAGGTCAGCCCTGCCGGCCACTGGCGAGGCTCGACCTCGCCGGCATTGGGCGAGGTCGGCCTCGCCCTCCAACGGCGAGGTCGAGCCTCGCCGGATCTGGCGAGGGCCCTGCCCCGCCGGCCGTTGGCCGTTGCAAGGCGAGGCCAACCTCGCCGGTGTTGGGCGAGGTTGGCCTCGTCCTGCAACGGCGAGGTCGAGCCTCGCCGGATCTGGCAAGGGCCCTGCCCCATCGGCCGCTGGCCATTGCAAGGCGAGGCCGACCTCGCCGGCGTTGGGCGAGGTCGGCCTCGCCTCGCAACGGCAGGCCAAGCCCTTGCCGAGATCCGGGCGAGGCTCGACCTCGCCGCTGCGTGGCGAGGCCGACCTCGCCCAACGCCCGGCGAGGTCGAGCCTCGCCAGTGGCTAGCGGGGTTGACCTCGTCGGCTTCTGTCTCTGGCCAGTCGCCGGTCCGGCGACCGGCCAAAGGTTGAAGAGAAAGAAAAAATAAAAAAATTTATAAAAAAAATTCGAAAAATAAAAAATAATATTAAAAAATTAGTTCGGGATAAAATTGTCACATATATACCAGTTTAGGGTTTTTGGTGGTAAAAAAAATAGTTCAGGGTAAATTTGTCACAAGTGTACCAGTTTGGGGTTTTTTATGGTCAAAAAAATAGTTTGGGGTAAAATTGTCACAAGTGTACCAGTTTAAGGTTTTTCGTGGTATTAATCCTAAAATAAATTTGCCATAGGTATATCAGTTTAGAATTTTTCGTAGCATTAACCTTTATTCTAAATATATTTGTGATGGAGCAGAAAATCTTTTGCGCTTTCGACGCACAATGGTCCCAATCGTCCAATCAAATCATTTTGAGTGCATTGATTGATCTGTCCACGACCAGAACAGTCCTGCTTGAAGAGCACATAAATAGTTCTAGCGATTATTTAACGATTGACTTCATATCAGGATCCAATCACAAAGAACTGGTGGTTAGTATACGAAGAACTTGAAGGTGCCGTGGGCTATTGGCCGGCTGACTTGTTCCCTCAGTTCGCACCCGGCGCCACAAGATTGTATTACGGAGGTGCCGCCTACTCGACCCAAGACATGACCAGCCCGCCGGTTGGAAGCGGATACTTTCCCGACGAGTTGTTCACACACGCCTGCTATTTAAGGCAAATCCATTACATGAGTGGCTCGCACGATTGGATAGCAGTTGACAATAGCCGAGCATCGGCTCACGCAGATTCGAAACAGTGCTACCGCGCTACCACCATCGGGGATGCCAGCGATATCATGGGCTATACCTTATTGTTTGGGGGACCCGGTGGAGAGAGTTGTTGGGTTTAAAAGCGAACAAACAGATTTAAGAATAAGATCCATTATAATGTATAACTTCTAATGTATAGATACGTTACTTTTTATCTTCTTACGTTTTCCGAGCTTTCCGTTCAAGTGTTATGTTTCGAGGCTTGTTCTATCCTCATCGCATCTTCATTTGAACGTGAAATTCAAAGTTGGATGTACTTTTCATGCTGTAATTAAGCCAAATCCTTTGGTCAAAATCAAGCTGTGAACATGGCGATCCAACTAAAGCCATTCATGTAAGGACAAATTGGAGAGGGAAATCTAAACATTCAATTAATCAAACCGCAAAATTTAGAGCAATTGCTTTTTTCATAAAATTAAATAACCTTTGATTTATTTAATCACGATGTATAGTTTGATAACCAATCCATTTTATATAATATATCGTTAGGTGCCAGTTATGTAAGATTGTGATATAAGAAAAGAAATTTGGCTTATTGACTTGCGCTATACTATATTATCTTCAGTAAATAGGGAACATATGTAGAATGATAATTTCAAACTAAATTTTTTTATAAGATTTAAAAAATAAATAGACCTAAAAAAACTCCAAAACAAAAAATATTTTAAATTTTTGAAGAAATCCAAATTTGTCTCTTCGAATAGAAAATTAAAGAAAAAGTAAGTATGAAAATTTAAAAAAAGTAGAAAAAATGGTTTTATCCAAAAATATTTGGGGCCTAGGACATAAGAGCCCGATTCACTAGCCGGGACCAAAACGATGTATCTAACCCAGATGGAACAAGACCATACCGTGCATTTTCCTCCTCCTCATCGCCACTCTCATCGCTGTCGTCACCTTCCAGGCTGGGATCAGCCCCCGAGCGGCGTCTGGCAGGACAACTCCGACGGCAGCGTCACAAGCCAGGCCAACTGCGCCTCCACAATACCGTTCTGCATGTTCTTGATGCGCAACACACTCACACTCTCGTCGTCCATCAACCTCATCATCTCCCTCACCTAGGCTTCCTGTTCTTCCTTAAGGTCGTGGTGGCCACCGTGTCGATGGCCATCATGTACTGCTTGGTGGTCTTCGCTGTCGCTCCTATGTCGCCCGAGCTATTGCGATCTTCGTGCCTTGCTGAGGCTGCTGATCCAGTTAAACAAGAATCGCTCGTGGGTTATGGACAAGTGAACTTAATTAAATAGGAAGTGTGGATTCGTTTGTCCAATTTAATCTTCGCTGAATACCTATATTTATTAGGCATTAAACTGTAGTTAACTAAATTGGAGGTTATTTATTTTGATGAAAAAAATAGTTGCTCTAAATTTGACAGTGTGGTCAATTAAATGTTTAGATTTCATAGTTAACTATCTTTGTAGACATGCACTTGGGTTCTTCATCATATTGGGGTAAACTGGATATTGAACAATTACATATTGTCATAAGGGGGAAAGGATCTCAAGCATTCGTACCATTTACTCCATATCTAAGGGTGTCAATTGTGATAATCCAAACGAATGGTATGATAACTTATTTAATCGTGCTATTCAGATTGTAGAAGAAGGTAGAAAATCCATAGAGCATTTCAAATTTGTTATGCAAGTATTGGAGGAATCAAATAAAAAGATTCAGATTGCGGCCTTCGATCAGGCTGTAGAGCACCCAATCAATTTCGATCCGAATGATACTCAAAGCATCCAAATAATGAATCCAATCCATGGAAAAAGACCTGGTCGACCCAGAGAAAATCAATTTAAGAATCCAATTGGAAAAACCCTATCGAAAAGCATCAACCAAGGAAGATTTGTTGATTTTACATTAAAAAATCAATTATGTGGCATCCTTGAATTGAACTTTTCAACATAATTTTAGGGCTTGATTGTACTTTTTTAAGATGACATAGGACATGATTGAACCAATCAAAAGGTTTAGAACACGATTGCAGTTTTGGTTTAAGTTTAATACTTGATTGAACCAATCGAAAGGTTTAGGACTTAATTGCATTCCGTACATAAGGTTTAGTAATTATACGGCAAAAGTACACTACAAGTGCCATAAGTTGTGTACGGAGATCACTTTGGTACCATAAATTTTTTCGGATCACTTTGTTGCCAAGTCGGAAGAAAAGAGATCACTTAAGTGCCAACTCCGGTAAGTTTGGCCGGAAATCCGACGTGGCATTTTTTTATTAATTTATGACGCCGACGTGGCTTGCCGGAGGATGAGTCAGTGTGTACAGTCAGCATTTTTATTTTAAATAATTTTTTTCTTTTTTTTTTCTTTTTTTTTCCTCTTCTTTCCTTTTTCCTTTCTTTTCTTTTTTTTCTTTTCTCCCCGCGCCGGCCAGTTGCCGGCTAGGCCGACCACCGGTGAAGCCCGGGAAGGGCCGGCGAGGGGCGACCTCGCCTGTCGCCGGCGAGGGTCGCCTCGTCCAGATCTGGCGAGGCCGCCCCTCTCCGGCCATGGGTGAGGGGTGGCCTCGCCTGTCGCCGGCGAGGATCGCCTCGCCAGTCGCCGGCGAGGGTTGCCTCGCCCAGATCTGGCGAGGCCGCCCCTCGCCAGTTGCCGGCGAGGGTCGCATCAGCTAGATCTGGCAAGGCCGCCCCTCGCCGGCCATGGCTGAGGGGCGGCCTTGCCTGTCGCCGGCGAGGGTCGCCTCGCCCAGATCTAGCGAGGCCACCCCTCATCCAGATCTGGTGAGGGCGCCCCTCGCCCATGGCCGGCAAGGGGCAGCCTCGCCTGTCGCCGGCGAGGGTCACCTCGCCCGGATCTAGCGAGGCCGCCCCTCGCCGGCCATGGGCAAGGCTGCCCTCGCCCAGCCCTTCCCAGGCTTCGCCGGCCGGCGAGGGGAGAAAAGAAAAAAAAAAGAAGAGAAAGGAAAAAGGAAAGAAGAGGAAAAAAGAAAAGAAAAAAAGGAAAAAATTATTTAAAATAAAAAATACTGACTGTACACGCTGACTCATCCTCCGGCGAGCCACGTCAGATTTCTGGCCAAACTTATCAGAGTTGGCACTTAAGTGATCTCTTTTCCTCCGACTTGGCACCAAAGTGATCCAAAAAAATGTTATGGCACTAAAATGATCTCCGTACATAACCTATGGCACTTGTAGTGTCCTTTTGCCGTAATTGTAGTGTAATTTTCTCGAACAACTCCTACATATTTTTGGTTGTTTATGAATCACATTTTGTGTTCCTTCGCGTTGTTGTTCTTGCCTGGTTTTTTTTTTTTGTTGAAAGAAAATTATATTCATTGCTCAAAATGATACTTCAAAGATAAAACAAAGCTAAATCCAAAAAACAAAGATAATTAATAAAGCACTAATAGGGTTGAGTACACACTAGTTCCACCAGAACGAATTTGTTAAACAAACTAGTCGGTGGCCAATCACGCCTAAAATTCCTTCTCCAGATATCTTTGATGTTGCCAGTTAGCGGTGTGGTGGTGGTCGAATTCACCAAAAATAATTCCTACTATCTAAATCACAAATAAATTGTACTTAGGGTGAGTAGAGTCGAATCCACAGAGACTGACAAATTTTTTAATCATTTGAAAACCAAGTAAACAATAAAAGCAAAATTAAAAAGGGGGGTTTATGCAAATTATACTTAAATAAAATAAGCAAACATAAATGAAAGAAAATCAGATTACGCAACATCTAGCAAAGGTAATCTCATTCAAGTTCGAAAGTTGATCATTGAGTCAAATGATTAATCTCAAACACTGCAATAGACTGGTTATGGTTGTTGAAACGCTTCTAACAACCTAATCTTTCCTTAATATTAGATTAACTGGACACGCGCCTGTGATTAATCCCTTATTAACGAATAACCCCGACACGCGCCAAGGATTCAATTCGCTAATAGCATGAAAAACGAGAAAAATCCAACCCTAGCCAATAAATCACACGCGTAACTTATTCAAGCTAGATCATATATCCTCATAATACAACTTGAAAATCTGGTTTTAATCAAGTCATATTATTTGCCATTATTATTAAAACACCTAAACAATTACGGGTTTGGGTATTTCAATTGGCAAACTATCACCCTGTCAATTGCACAACGAGCTCTTATTGTAACAACCAACAAAGCAATGGTAAACAATAAAACAGAGAACATATAAATACTGCAGAAATTAAGAAGGAAGATTAAGTTTAGATCTCACAACTTGAATGAACTTGAACTTTGATAATCCTTTGCTAGATTAAAAAGGAGTTAGCTACACATGGCTACAAAATGCGCAAAATAATATGTTTCTGAATTTTCTGGAGTCAAGTCTCTCCTCCTCTCTTGCGTTCAACCTCTTAAATAAAAAAAGAGAAAGTCTAGAAAAAGAAAATTTATCCAACATGGAAAGAGAAAATAAAAGGCAAAAACTTCTCCCTAATGTCCCTAATTAAGAGTTCTATTTAAGTACAAAAATCCTCCTCAATCAGATCTGGAAAATATGGAAATTAATGGCCAAATCACGTCCCCAAATTCTACGCCAGCTTTACATCCGCGCGATCTTAAGCCGTGAGTACGGATCTCTGGAAAATGGATCTTTTATATGCAGAATCCCAACCAACAGCTCAAAAACATATCAAAAGCATCCAAAATCTTCGCGATTGCATCATTCACCATCACCTAATCACAATGCATAAAAACAAATAAATTCCACTCTATTTATTCGAATATTTGCCCAAAATACCGCCTAATATAATCAAAATATAAGTCAAATATACACATCATCACGGTGCGCGCCTAGGTTCAACTTCTTCTACACCATAGCCGTAAAGAGATAACCAAAACCAGTTGAACAAACACAGATCTAACATTTTGAAGAGTAAATCGTCGCAGTTTAGCGAGACGCCAGAGATCCTGCGATCACCATTGAAACTAGAGGTAAAAGACCTGTAGACAGACAAAGCATAGGGTATCAAATCCCTAAAAGCATACTTATTAAACTCCTAGATCCAGATTGGAGGGGGTAATTCCCAAATCTAGAACTAGATCGGAAGAATTCAAACTCTCATATTTAGAGCTAGAATGGGAGAAGAGCGACCTCAGATCTAAATCAGGAGAAAAGAAATAACAAGAAAAGAAAAATGAAACACAAACAAAATCAACAAGAGAGGGAAGGCACCCTCCCCTTATGGCTGAAGGTTGAAGAAGACAGTGGGGAGAGAAGAGAGAGAGGGAGAGAAAAAGTCTTTTTCGGCTTTGGATGGTGGGTTGAGGATGGAATTGAATATGTGTTCTTGCCTCGCTTTGATGGCATCTTTATCAATGGCCTTTTTCGTGCCCCTGCTCGGAACTCACCCATTATCTTTTTCCTCATCCCAATCACTGTTACAAACAACATATTCACCCCTCCTCAAATCGGTCTACCCCTCCAATATCCCCTCGATTGCCTTCTCCAGCCCAATTGCCGCCTCCCTTAGCCTCCCAACCTTCTCAAGCACGCCCCTCACGCTTGCCTCCACGTCATCGAGCTCCTTCAAGACTTGCATCTTCCGGTCTCTTTCCGTGCCACGTCCCGACTCTACGATACCAACTCTACGATAACTGCTGACTCAATTGGATGTAGTCACCCCAAGGGATGGGACGAGGAAGGAGACTGGAAGATGCAAGTCTTGAAGGAGCTCGATGACATGGAGGCGTGCGCGAGGCATGTGCTTGCGCCGATTGACAAGGTGGCGACATTTGGAGGCGGCAGAGAGAGGTTGGGGAGGCTAAAGGAGGTGGCGATTGGGATGGAGAAGGCAATCAAAGTGATCGAAGGGAGTGGACCGATTGAGCGAGGAGGTGAATGGGTTATTACAAACAGTACTTGGGATAAGGAAAAGAGGGTGAGCGAGTTCAAAGCAAGGGCACGGAAAGGGCCACCGTAACTCGATCGCATAGCGATGGTCGCCCTCGGAAAACTCTTTGGGATGCGGACATGGACGGCCACCCCTGAGGAAGAGTGAAAGGGCGAAGGTATGACTCCGGCGACGGGCAGGTAGTATTCATATAGGATATGTTTTTCTCCTAGGAGTGCAAGAAAAATGTGACTATGGAAGAAAATCCAAAGCATTATTAATTAGTGAGAGACTTCTTGGAAGTAATTATGAGACACGATCAAATAAAGCGTCTCCTTTCATACTTTTCTGATCTTCGTGTATCTAGGACACGGTTTAAGATATACTTGTCATTATTTCCTGACTAAACTTTTCTTTTATTTATTTATTTTTTGGTCGGTAAATTTTTCTTTCATTTTATTTGTAGTAGCAAAACCACGCGACGCAGTGGATATTATTTATTTGAGTATGGGTAACATATTATTGTATGATCGCAATGCATGTGAATCTAATACACATGAAAAGTTATTATTGGAATCCCGTCTCATCAGATAAAGAGGCTAATCAACCCTGTCGTAGACTATCCAAAGGAGATCTCATCGATTATTCGAGAGAAAAGCTATCTTTAAGCTAACTTGAAATGACATGAAGGAGATGTTATACCTATCTAATCATTTTGACCCAAGAAACATATTACCCACACTGAACCAGATTTCCAGGCAGGTAACAGATGAAGTAAATGAAACTTTGGTGACAGAGATAACAATGGCGGAGGTTAAAACAGCAGTATTTCAGCTAGGAGCGTCTAAAGCCCCTGGACCAGACGGATTAAATGGTATGTTCTTTCAAGGCCATTGGGGTGTTATTAAGCAGGATGTAGTCTTGGCAGTTAAAATTTTTTTCATGTCTGGAATCATGGAACCAATACTGAATAGAACTTCTATTTCCTTGGTTCCAAAAAAGCCTAATCCAGAAAAACTAGAGTAATTCCGACCCATCAGCTTGTGCAATTTCGCATACAAGATTATCTCAAAAATTCTAGCTAATAGGTTAAAAACTTTGTTGCCTGAACTGATTTCTGAGGAACAGAGTGCTTTTGTTAAAGGAAGACAAATACAAGACAATATAATGATTGTACAAGATGTCCTACATCAATTGAGGATCCGCAATCGAAAGAGAAAATTCCAAGTTATCCTCAAACTAGATATGCAAAAGGCGTATGATAGAGTGGAATGGGACTTCTTGGAAGCTAGCCTGTTGAAAATGGGATTTTGCACTAAATGGGTTGGATGGGTGATGCAATGTGTATCTACTGTAACTTTTAGTGTGTGGCTTAATGGAGAACCTCCCCCTTTTTTCAAGCCAACTAGAGGTATTCGGCAAGGAGACCCCTTATCACCCTACCCCTTCATTCTGGTCACAAATTGTTTATCTTTTCTGATGAAAGAAGCTGTGGAAAATGAAAGCATCAAGGGGATTAAGTTAAACAGGTATTGTCCAACCTTATCCCACTTGTTATTTGCGGATGATTCCATCTTTTTCTTGAATGGAACAGTATTAGAATGCCAGAATATTTCAGCAGTCCTAAATCAATATTGTTATGCTTCTAGACAAGCAATAAACTTGAACAAGTCAGAGATTTTTTTCAGTAAAGGATGCCCGCAGTCATTGAGGGATAACATGGTAAGGGAATTGAGGATTCCAGAGATTAGCCATACAGGAAAATATCTTAGAATTCCATCTGATTGGGGTGCTTCTAAAAAAGATATGTTTGATTGGATTTTGGGGAGAGTAAATTCTACACTGGAGGGTTGGAAGGAACAATTGATATCAAAGGCTGGGAAAGAAATTTTGCTGAAAACTGTGGTCCAAGTATTGCCACAATATGCCATGTCCATATTTAAAATCCCTGTCTCTGTTTGTAAAGCCATAGAGCATAAAATAGCTAATTTTTGGTTGAAAAACAGCACCTCAAGAGTTGGAATGCACTGGAAAAAGTGGGAAATTCTCAAGACTAGGAAATATGAGGGAGGCATGGGCTTTAGAGACTTGCTCACGTTCAACAAAGCTATGCTGGGTAAACAAGCTTGGAGGTTAATCACAAACCCAGCTACTTTATGGAGCAGAATACTGAAGGGAATTTATTTTAGCCAAAAGGAATTCTGGCATGCTGAAAAAGGAACAAGACCATCTTGGGGATGGCAAAGTCTGCTAGTGGGGAGGGATGCCATTGCAAATTCAACAATGTGGTCTATTGGAAACGGGCAGAGAGTAAATATCAGGGAAGATAAATGGTTGAAGAGGGGAGTGATTGGAGGGCCAGCAAATGTTAATGAACCTAAGAAGGTAGCAGAATTGATAGATGTTGCAGAGGGCCAATGGAATGAGCAAAAGCTTGAAGAACTCTTCGATGAACAAACAAAGCAAGAAATTCTGTCTATTCCAATTCAACCACAGGAAACAAATGATGAATTATTCTGGAAGGGAACAAAATCTGGATGCTACACAGTAAAAAATGGGTATAATATAATCAGGCAAGAATTGAGCAAGAAATTAGCAGAACAACCCTCATCCTCTACTCAAACACCCAGAGCACTGTGGAACTCTATATGGAATCTAAAGGTATGCACAAAAGCGAAAATTTTTCTGTGGAGTACATGTCAGAACGCATTACCAACAAAGGAAATTTGTGGAAAAGGAAAATAATACCTGATCCATTGTGCACTCTATGTCGAAGCGAAGTGGAAACAATAGAACACACTTTGTTGCTCTGTCCCTGGATCCAACAGGTATGGTCTAACCCAAAACTCAAATTATCTGTTTCAAAGCAGGGGATAACTCGAATTGAAGCATGGTTAATGAAGTTTACAAAGAAACAGAATGGATTACCATCTCTGGAAATGGTGGCGACTACTCTGTGGCATATCTAGAAATCCCGGAACAACTCGATCTTTAGAGGCCAAAATCCAAATGCGGAGGAAACTGTAGAAGCTGCGCAAGTGATGGAAGAAAATTATGAAAAATGGGGGATTCATATGGCAAAAATAGGGAACGGAAGAGAAGGGGCAGCTTCACCAACCTGGATTGCGCCGGAGAGAGGGAGGCTGAAAATCAATGTTGATGGCTTGCTTGTGGAGGGATCAACCGACGGTGCGATAGCGTGCATTTGCCGGGATCACACCAGGGCTCTTGTCGATGGACTCACAAAATCTGTCAAGGAATCCTCGATGGCTTAAGTTGAAACACTAGCTGTACTGGAGGCAATGAGATTTGCAAAACAGCGAAGTTTGAAGGAAGTTATAGTTCAGTCAGATAGACTTGAACTGATTCGTACATTGTCGGGTGCAGATCAAGTCAATTGGGAGATTCAAGTGCTCATTAAAGAATGCATGGACCTTCTTGTGGACCTCCCTTTGTTGCAGTTGGAGTATTGTCCAAGGAGTTCAAATTCGATTGCAGACTGGGCAGCGAAAAACCACCGAAACCAACTTCTTCCACTGAACTGGCTGTCTTCCCCACCCCCGGCCCTCTAGGCCTTGCTTTGTAAAGATGCCCCGCGTCTGGGCTCAGCTACTCTATCACGTTTATGATATAAATAAAAATCTACTTTGGTTGACCAAAAAAAAATCATTTTGACCCACAACCTATCAAATTAAACCCCTGAATGTCCTCCACATTTCATTAGTTGATGATATTCTCTAATCAAGTCATTACTAATTGGAATTTCCCAATTACTACAACATGCTCCCAGTACTCTGAATCAAAAAAATTCAATCAAGCATTTCGTCAAGTATTGAGTATCCTAAGCTCAAGATCCAACTAATCTACTTCTAAATCAAGGTTAAACTTCTCAATTCACACAAATTTTACAACAATTGACAACATTAAGCAATCATGGACAAAGGTACGATCAACTTGCAAAACGATGACATAGAATCCAACTTATTCACTTTCACATCAACATACATGTTTGTATCATCAATTCCTCATCCAATTAAGCTCAAATTGACATCAAATCTAAAATATAGACTCACAGATAGCACGCAATTTACATATCCAGCGATTTCTAAGCATGATCAAAGCAAATTCAATGAATTTCTAGCATAATCAATTTCTATCAAGCCTAATCGAATTTCCAGCATGCTTCAATGAATTTCTGGCAAGATTCTACAAATTTCTAACACCTACAAGGCATGATCGAGGCAAGGCTTGAGACACATTGAGTATCACACAACATATCTAGGAAGTTCATCCTGAATTTTCTAAGATCGGATCAATTTCATGGATAGAGGTTTTTCGGCCATGACTAATTTAATGCAATTTTTTAACACCAAAAGTCTTAATGAATCAAATCAATTTGCGGATCACACTCGTCATGTCCAATCCGAGATGTTTGGTGCGCAGATTGAAGTTTAACTTCAATTTATACTATGAATCAAGTTGGAATTTTTGGCCATCCGCATGAGATCAAAAATAGATGAAAGAACCTACCTTAAACTTGAAGGACTCGCTGAAATTGGAAGCAAGCTAGCTAAAACTGGATAAAGATCGTGGAAAATAGGTGATAGGTGATGAACAAGAGGCGCATTTGGATCACGGAAACACCGGAGGAGATAATGAATGCCGGAGGGGCTGTGAGACGCAAGAATTGGATTGGATCACGGAAACAAGAGGCGCATTTATTGTATCGTGCTCTTTCTCCATCTCAATTTAACAGAATTCATGTGTTACAGCGAAAGAAATACGGGACAGACTCTTAGTCGCATTTGAAGGAAGGGATCGTGTACAAGAGAGCATATGATCATACTTCTTGGAAACTATGAGATTTTCAAGATGAAATCTGACGAGACCATTATGCAAATGTTCACAAGATTCACAAAAATCGTGAATGGTCTTGCCAATCAGGGAAAATCCTCACCGATGCTGAAAAGATAAACAAGCTCCAAAGGGCATTCCAAAGTCACATGAAGGCATTAGTCCATGAAACAATGAGAATTCAACCCATCTCCATGGATGAGCTAATAGGAACTCTGGTATCCTATGAAGCAGAGCACTTGAACGAAGAAACCAGCAACAAAGGTAAGATAGTCATTGCTTTCAAAACTGATTATATTGATGCAGGTGAACCAACGTCATCTGAAGATGAAGATGATGAAGACATGGCAATCCTAACAAGAAGATTTAAAAGCCTGGTGAGAAAAGGGAAAAGTTTCAAAGGAAAATGACAAATGAGAATCTTAGGAAGAGAAGAGATTGCCCAAAGCAAAAAATGAAAACAAAGGAAATGATATTGTTTGCTATGAATGGCAAAAGCCTGGTCTCGGGAAACTTGAGTGTCCACTTCTCAAGAAGAGCAAGCAAAAGGTAGAAAAGAAGAAACGTGCACTCTGAATGCCGAAACCTGAAGTAATATGGAATGCGAAACTAGCGATGAAGATACCAGGCAAGCAAACATATGCCTTATGGCTGATTCCAAAGCCGATGAAGAAATTGAGGTAAATACTCCTATACTTACTTATGAGGAAATGCAGGATATTGTAAAAGAGATTTTCGAGGAGCTGAAGAAGCCTTCAAGAAAATTTTCCAAGTTAAAGAGAGATTTCAAAACTCACATACCAAGACTATAAGCAAAAAGAGGAACTCATATATAAAGGAAGTTGACACTATCAAAAGTGAATATGAACTTCCCTAGAATAACGTGCTTCTCTTGAGGAGAACTTGTCAAAAGTCTCCACAAGATTCTCTCCCGGTCCGAAGATACTCAAGCACGTTCTTTTCATTCAAATTCCTCATTATAAGAAATCAAGTTTGGAATATGTGGAAATTGAAGAAGAAAGAATTGCATTTCCATGCAACCACAAAGGAAAGTATTAGGTGGAAACTGCATGTTCATGTTTACAAGAATCATTATGCCAGAAAATTCATTGGATCTGTCGGTAGAATGTTCTTCAACTATTGCGGCTGATGAAAATTGTCATTTCAGAAATGAATGTCCAATGAGCAAGCCATGCCAAAGAAGATACACTATTCTACTAACAAAAAAAAGAACCCAAATTTATCTAGTTACCAAAGAAACAATGAAAATTTTCTTTAATGTAGAAAAAGAAGAAGAGTAGCAAATCGTATTTGGACAACGGATGCCTACGGCACATGACTGGTGATGCTGACAAATTCATGTACCTTAACCCAAGTTGATGGTGGAACAATCATTTTCGAAGGAAAAAACAAAAGAAGAATCGTTGGAAAAGGCAACATCAAGTTGGGAAACTTGATCGTTGAAGTTATTGGATTGGTCAAAGGACTAAGTCACAAACTAATCAACATCAACCACTTTGTAACAAAGGTAACGAAATTAGCTTCAAAGATGGTGAATGTATCGGCGTATGTAAAGACTAATCCCAGTCATTCACAGGCAAGAGACATGGCAATACTCATTTGCTTGACATTGGTTCTGACGCTGCTTGCTACATAATCTCCATCAAAGTAAAACAAGAGCTTTGGCACAGGAAGCTAGGTCACATAAGCTTGGAACAGATCTCGAAATTAGCAGCCAATGACCTGGTGCGTGGTCTTATTAATATCAAGTATAAGAAGACTGAGCTATGTAATGCTTGTTGCTTAGGTAAGCAAGTAAAGAGTATCTTCAAATCCATAAATATGGTTGCCACCAACAGAGCATTGCAGCTATTTCACATGGATTTGTTTGGACCAATAAGAAGTACAAGCCTTGGTGGTAAGAGAAACTATCTGGTGATTGTGGATGATTACTTAAGACTCACTTAAGTGATGTTCTTAGCCCATAAGGACGAAGCCTTCCAATCTTTTGTGAAATAAGTCAAAAATGGAAACGGATACAACATTACATCCAGACACACATATTACCGTCGAGAGTTTCAGAATCAAAGCATCTCAAATTAGTATGAAGAAAATGGTTTCGAGCATTACATCTCCTCAACCTACACTCCCCAACAAAATGGCATTGTGCAAAAGAAGAAACGGTCCCTTCAAGAGATGGAAAAAACAATGACGATCGAAAGCAGCACTCCTACTTACTTCTAAGCTAAAGCAGTTGACACTGCTTCTTATATTATAAACAAGATAATTATTAGATTGTTGGAGAAAACACCATATGAACTATTCAAAGGTAGAAAACCAAGCATATCATGCTTTCATATCTTCAATTACAAATGTTAGATTCTCAAAAATATAAACGACAACATTGGTAAGTTTGAACCACAATCGAATGAAGGTATATTTATTAGATACTCTATTACCAGCACAGCATAGTACGTTTTTAACAAAGTATCGCAGAAAGTGGAAGAATCCATCAATATCAAGTTTGAAGATATAATGTGATGGGCGTTCGAGCAAATAGTGAAGAAGATGAAGAGAAAATTTCTGGATCAATTTTCTCCTTTCCCTTTGCGACGCGGCGTAAACGAGAGAAAAATTGTTGATGAGCGAATTAGAAATATATCTAGCGACATGTTTACAGATAAATATGTCGTATTAAGTATTTATATCAATGTGCTTTGTAAGTTAGGCAATGAAAATAGCGGCTAATTATTATTTGAATTATTACATTTTGGGTAGATCTGTCAAAATTGATTTTAAACCCATATGACCCATATATATTTCAATATTAAAAAGCCCAGCTTAAGTGGGTTTTAAACTTTAAAGCTTAAGATAAATGGATTGAGTTTAGAACCCATTTCCAACCCACTAGGCCCACACACACTCTCTCCCTCTTTATAAAAATATTTTTTTAAAAAAATCAAAATCATAATTCTTTTTTTGTTTTTTCTTCTCTTCACTTTTCTTTCTCTTTCTTTTTCCTTTATTTTCAACCGATGGCCGACCACAGTGATAGCCGGCAACTGACCATAGGTGAGGGATGACCTCACCGAAGGCCGGCAATGCTCGAGCCCGCCGACCTTAGACGAGGCTCGACCGATCGGCGAGGCTCCAGCCTCGCCCATGTAGCGAAACTCGAGCTCGTTGGCCTCGGGCAAGCTCAACCTCATCGAAGCGGGTGAGGCTCGACTCGCTAGAATCGAGCGAGCTCGTCCCTTACTTGTGGCCGGTCGCCAACCGTCGCTGTGGCCAGCCACCAGCCAAAAATAAAGGAAAAAGAAATAAAATAAAATAATAAAAACTATTAAAATGAGTGCTCGAAGTAAAATTAAATCAGATTTTATATACCAAACGCTGGAAAATATTTTCTAGTTCATTTTCAGGTTTAAACCAAACACTAAAAAATTGTGTCAATTTCTTGGAGAAAATGACATCATGGAAAACATTTTCTAAAAATGTCACATTTTCCTCGAAACAAATGGAGCCTAAATTTTCAAAAAAAAATTATAAAAATTGTCCACCAGATTTGTATCGCATGGAAATATTTTAACAATATAATTTTTTTTTAAATCGTAAGAAATAAGTTTTCTTGATTGCGTTAAATATAGAAGTGTTTTAGCAATATGGGTCAAGTCAGGTCGAGTATGGGTCGAGATATTTTTACATTATAAATAAATGGGATATACCGGAAGACTGCCAACCTGAGGCGAATATCGGGGGTTGTGCCGTAGCCCCTGGTGTGGCTGTAGTAATTGGAATACGCGTAAAAGATTGTGGTGGCATTGCGCTTGATTATAGGATGAAATTGCTACGCACAGTATGGGACGGGCCAAAGCGATTTCACCTTATAATCAGGACACGTGTGAATGCATTGTGATTGAGAAAGTTGATACGTATGCTGATTGTATTATATGCTTATTGCATTATTATGGCATACGGTGAATTATAACGTATAGAACGTGCGCATGTGCCCAGGGCAAGGTAAGGTTGCTTGTGATTGTGTGGAGAAATGTCGTGAGTATTATGTTGAGATACCTGCCTTCGTTATATCATCGCATGTGTTAGGTACATCTGAGAGGAGTTGATCTCCTAGTCGAGGCTTAGGTTGTGAACTCGCTGAGATTTTATCTCATTTGTTATTATAAACTGTTTTTCAGACCCCCCGACCGTGAGCCTCCCTCCTGAACGTTTCGGCATGCCTATGGAGATAGACATGGGTTATTCTGCGTACCCTATAGGTCCTGGCAGAGAATATCAAAAGCATGAGTCCATTGTCTGGGTGGATGAGGGAGTACTTGGGTTGACGGCCCATCGTTTTGTGGCGTGATTTAGCAAAGAAGGGAACGAGTTGATTGGTCCACTTCGTGGTTTTAATGGACCCCCGGTTGGCGGTATCGGGGAGGTGGTCTGGGATCCGATGGACCTCGATCCGCCGGATGGGGAAGTGACGGACCCAGACTCCGTAGATAGTGAGGCGGAGCTTCCTCCCGGTTTTGGCGATCTGTTGTGATAGGTTAGGATACCCCATCTTTTTGGAACCACCCCCTTTTTGTAGCGAAGTTAAGTTAACTCGATTGCTGATTCCTTTTTGTTGTATGTGGTTTGATAGGAAGTAGCATTATGATAGGCTTGTATATTTGCCCCTTCCTTGGGTTAACGTTATGTTTATAAAGTAGCTTCACTGTTTTCTGAATCCATGTGTTTTCCTTACTATCCCGTTTATTTATTGTTGTTGGGTGAATTAAGTTCGCTTCCGCATGCGTTTAATGGATAATGATTCGATTGGGTCGGCGATGTGTCCTAGGACGTCGCATTTATAACGACCGTGGTGGGATATTAGCGCGCTCGAGGGTTGGGGCGTGACAAATATGGTTCAAGTCAGGTCGGGTATGAGTCGAGATATTTTTACATTACAAATAAATGGGTCATAAAAAGGTTAATGGGTCACTTTGGGTCGGACCATTTATGACTCGACCCAAATCCGACCCGACTCACCCATTTGACAGGTCTAATCATAGGTTATGCTTGGTTGTCTACTTATTAAGTTGAGGAGTCAACCGCACGGGAAGATTTTATCTTTAAACCAATCTATTAACTCCGCCAAGGATAGTCAATGACCTTTAATTTACAGAATTCTTGTTGGCATCTTAGATAATAATCAGTTTACTTTCGTTGTAATTCATTTATGTTTTTTTAAAAGTTTGATCTTCCGTTAACGTTAATGCTTAGAAGAAATATTTTGATGGATCCGACTAATCTCTATGAGTGAAGAATTTGCTTATCTACTAGATGTTTTGCTAAGCTTTCTCCAATACACTTTCTTTTCCTATTTTAAAAGATTTATTGCTTTAATAAGAAATTGCCACGTGTTTCCATGAATAAGAAAATCTTTAAGAGAAATTTTAATGTAATCAATCTGTTTATTTTCGCCAAAAATCGCTGATGTTGCGGTGTTTGAGAGAAGGGGTAACAATAAAATGGGAAGATACCATTAAATTTTCCAGCTCATCCATAAATATTTTAAATTTTTCTACATGTTGTGTCTAAACTTTCAATCTCCCATTTCTTTAACTTTCTCAAACATAGCAAAGAGAAGTGGAAACTGAATGCCATATTTTGGTTGTAAAAATATTTATTTGGTTTTGTGATTTATTGCAAAATGCTTGTCTCAAATGTTATTTTGCAAAATGGTATCGACACTCATTTAAAGTTTAAATTTACATGAAATGTAAGTCCGACCTAACAACAGGTCGTATGCGCTATTTGGTTCTTTGTTTGGCCCAACGATTCTTTTATAAGTTTAAAACTTGTCTCTTAGCATTTAACTCTAATCCTTCAAATTTGAACGAAATTTAGCTTTCTTTCACTCTCTAACGTTCAGCAATAGTCTGGCAGAGTGCTCGAATACGGGCGTAATAACTTGCCAAGAGATTTCAACTTGACTCGTATGCATCCGGGTCATGCCATAATTTTCCAATCCATTAAAACTATCATTCAACATCATCGTCATCATCATGTCTATCTTTTCGCAATTACACTATATCTGTCTACTCATTCATTCTTTGTTCCCAGCAAAAACGCCTTAGATTCATCGTTGTTGCCTGGCTTCGGTGGCTTCTTTGGCAATGGTGGTTTCCGCATGCTAGCTGTGAACTCATCTGCCATTTCCTTCCTTATCCGCGTCACTGTCCGGAACAGCTCGTTCACCTCCTCACTCAGCCGGCGCAACCCCTCTGACATTACCTTGGTCGCCGTCTCCAGTTCAATTGCCTTAATCCTCAGCCTCCCCACGATTTCTTCGCTGCCTCCGGATGCCGACACCTCGTCCATCACCTCAAGCACGTGCCTCGCTTGTGCCTCCATATCTTCGAGCTCCTTCAAGAGCCGCGTCTTCCTGGCTCTTGCCTCGCCGCATCCCGACGACTCGATGATAACTGCCGACTCGATTGCCCGAACAGAGTCGACCCAGGGGAACTCCTTCGGGATGCGGATGGAAACGACGACCCCTGAGGTAATGCGCAAGGCCGAAGATATGACTCCAGCAACGAACGCCGTCACAAAGCTGACCGCTTGGATAGCACGGCGAACAACTCTCTCGATCGGGGAGACCTTCCACCACGGTGTTGACATTCCGATGCTCGCGGCCAAGTCTCTGATCAGCTCCTCAATGTTGCCCGCAGACTTCACATACCCGCTGCCACCCTTGCCCTCTGAATCTGCAAGCAAATCCCTCGCTTGGTGAATCTCCTCCTCCGATGGGTTACCGTCCAAACCAAGGAGCTCAATCGCGATCCTCAGGTTCAGGGGGCGGAGGTACAGTCGCTCGATCTCTGAGGAGATGCAGTTGCAGACATCCAGGACCTTCAGGCTGTTGTCCAAATACCATGACGAGAGGCTATCACCACCACCGTTCACTTTCAGCTCGTGGATCAAGGATTTCACGGAGCAGTGAGCGAAGGTGAGCACGCCAACGGCGGAGGAGAGCCAGGGCAAGCTGACAGAGGCAGGGCTTAGGCCCCGAAGGCGAGAGAGGAGCGACTCGTCGAAGGAATTGGAGATGGAATCTAGCTCCTTGGCAGCGTGCTTCGCTCCCTTCTTGTCACCGGGTAAGAGGAGTCGCGAATACATTTTCTCAACAAATATGGAAAATGGAAGAAATTTGTTCTCCTTTTCCGGGAAAACTGAGACGACGAGAAAGTGTCGGAAAGTTTTGATGAGTACGGGCTCTGTGAGCACTAGCAGTATTTATAAAGGGCGTGTTTTGTCCTAGGAATGCAAGAAAATGTGATTATGAAAAAAAATCCAAAAGTTATTGGAATGTAATTTAAAGACACGGCCAAATAAGGAGTCTCTCTTCGTGCTTTTCTGGCCTCCTCATATTCTACATACGCGGTTTAAGACAAACTTGCCTTTTATCTCTCCATGCTTTTCTGGCCTCCTCTTATTCTACATACGCGGTTTAAGACCAACTTGCCTTTTATTTCGTTCTAAACTTTCCCTTCATTGCAGCGGTGCGTCACTGTGGATAATAACAAGTATCGGTGATTGAAATGATCCGAACAAGTTACATTTTGACGAATGTAGTAATTGAATGTGGCGCTAAAAACACATTTTCTTTGTATATTTTTGGAACAATTATTTCCACTCGCTTTGCATGGTGGCTTGGCGGCGTAAGCGAGAGAACGTTTTTTTACGACTATCGCGACCTCCCCGAGAAAATAGGTGTCAACAATGACCGAATTAGGAAAAGAGATAATAGTGACATGCCTACTAAGTGGCGTGGCGGCGCATATCGATTTGTTTAGTATCTATATTGACGTGCCTACCAAGTTTAAGTGATGAAAATAGCACTTATTATTTGGATTGTTACATCTTGCTTGATATGCTTGGTTGGCAACTTATTAAGTTGCGAGTAACCGCATGGGAAGATTTCCATCTGTAAACTAATCTATTAATTTGGCTTAGACTAGTTAACTACCCCTAAATTACGGAATTCTAGTCAGCATCTTAGTTGACAGCCGATGTACATTTGTTATAGTTCATTAATCACTTTTTTGAAGTTTTTCTACCGTCAACCTTAATGTTTACAACAAAGATTTTGATGAATTTAACTAAGCGCTATAAGTGAGATATAGATAAAGATGAGTTTGTGCTTATTTACTATTTTCATGGATATTTTTACTTTATAGTGAGGCATTTTGGTTATATTAGGTAATAAATCACAATGGCCAATTACCATTTGGGAGGTAATTAAAAGCTGGGTCAAGTAGGAAGATTTCTCCATAATTAGAAGCTGGCTCAAGTAGGAAGGTTTCTCCATATACTCTTTCTGGCCCTTTTGTAGTTGTTGTAAGTAAGCTTTCCGTCAATACGCTTTCCTTTTTTTTTTTAATATGATATTTTTGCTTTAGTAAGAAATATCCAGGCGACGCTACAAATGAGATAAAATTTCCGTCAACTAAAAAATGTTGGTAAGATTAAGTTCTTGTATCTAGAATATATACCGATCTATTTAATAAACTTACCATTTGTGTCCTTATATCATGCTTGGTTGTTTCTTAAAATTTGTCTGAGTTGGCAAATGGAAAAGACTGTTTTCCAAACTAATCTATTCACTATTATAAGGTTAGCTAATGACATTTAAATTATGAAATTCTTAGTAGCATCTTAGTTGGCATTTTGATCTGCGGATTCATTATGGCGAAATATTCTCATATCAACAAAGCCTTAATTTTTAATTTCTTGTTGCGATTTAGCTGAATGGATAACTTATAACCCAATATAATCTTCATTCACCATGATTATTGATTTTACTGTGGCAAAACGCGCTCTCGTCTTCACATTTTTCCGGTTAATAACTATGTTATTCATATTTTTTTAAGAGGATACTTATGCTAACTCAAAATTCTCCGATTATTTTGATATCCCAGTTTTTAATGATTAAATTAAATATATAATTGGCCCATATTTTTAAGAGGAAACCCATGCTAACTCTAATTCCGCCCAACAATGTTTCTTGAGCGGATGCCCGATCAAGAGACGCATACGAATACTTTGGAGATGTAGTCACATTTGATACCGCTTATTTGACAAATAAATATGGCATGCCTATTGCTCCATTTGTTGGTGTCAATTATCATGGTTAGTTAGCTTTTGTTTTTTGTTCTTGGTATGTCCCACTCTAACTTTCAACTCACTCTCAGACTTTTATCATGCCTCCTCGCAGGGCGTGGAAGTCGAAACTCACGTCTGAAACTACACGTCCCCACCCCTAGCTCCCCTTAAGACTTTTGGTATAAGTGTAGTACTTGATTGAACCAATCGAAAGGTTTAGGACTCAATTGCATTCCATACATAAGTTTTAGGATTTGTAGTGCAATTTTCTCTAACAACTACATATTTTTGCTCAAGCTCAAATCACAAGCATCACCCTCACATTGTTGTGTTTATTCGCTTTGTTGGTCTTGCCTAGTTTTTTTTTTTTAGAAAGAAAATTGTATATATTGCTCAAAATGATAAATAAGAAGTACATAAACTTCATGGCAAAGCAAATCGAAATAGAGCAAAGTCCAAAATACTGCAAAACAAAGCCAAATTCAAAAACTAGGAGGATTAACGAAGCACTAGCAAGGTTGAGTACACAATCATTCCACCAGGACGGATTGTTAAGCAAAATAATCGGCAATTGATCATTAGATCGCGTATCTTTGTTAGTGATGAGTACACGTTGGAAATTCCTTCTCTAATATCTATGGCGTTGCCAATTAGCGGTGCATGCCTATAATCGGCTTCTTCTACGCCATCACCGTATACGGAGACAACCAAAACAAGTTGAACAAATACAAATCTAACATTTGGAAGAGCAAATCGTCATGGTTTAGTGAGACACCAAAGCTTCTGCGATCACCATTAAAACTTGAGGTTTAAGACCTGTAGACGGACAGAGCACAGGGGTATCAAATCTCTAGAAGTTTATTCATTAAACTCCTGGATCTAAATTGGGAGGGGATGGTTTACATATCTAGACTAAATCGGGAGAGATTAAACTCTCAGATGTAGAACTAGACTGAGAGAAAAGAGCTCCTAAATCTAAATCTAAATCTGGAGAAAAGAAATATAAAACACAAACAAAATCAACAAGAGAGGGAGGGCACCCTCCCCTTATGGCTGCAGGTTGAAGAAGACGATGGAGGGAGAAGAGATAGAGGGAGAGAAAGAGACTTTACAGCTTTGGACCGTGGGTTGAGGACGAAATTGAATATGTATTCTTGCTGGCTTCGATGGCTTCTTTGTTAATGACCTTTTTCGTGCCCTTGCTCAAAACTCACCCGTTATCTTTTTCCTCATCCTAATCACTGTTACAAACAACCTGTTCGCCCCTCCCCAAATCGGTCCACCCCCACGATATCCCCTCGGTCGCCTTCTCCAACCCAATTGCCGCCTCCCTCAGCCTCCCAACCTTCTCTCCGTCGCCTATCAATGTTGCCATCTCGTCGATGGCTTCAACCACGCCACTCACGCGCGCCTCCATGTCATCAAGCTCCTTCAAGACTTGCATCTTCCGGTCTCTTTCCTCACCGCCCTAGGGTGTCTACACCCAATTGAGTTAGTGGTTATCGTAGAGTCAGGATGCGGCAAGGAAAGAGACAGGAAGACACAAAGTCTTGAAGGAGCTCGACGACATGGAGGCGTACGGAGGCACGTTCTTGAGGCAATCGATGAGATGGCGACTTTGGGAGGTGGCAGAGAGAGGGTGGGGAGGTTCAGGGAGGCAGTGATTGGGCTGGAGAAGGAGACCGTGGCGATGTCGGAGGGAGCGGACCGATTGAGGGAGGGGGTGAATGGGTTATTACAGACAGTACTTGGGATAAGAAAAAGAGGGCGAGCAAGTTCAAGCAAGGGCACGGAAAAAGCCACCGCAGACTCGATCGCGTGGAGATGGTCACCCCAAGAAAACTCATCGAGATGTGGACACAGACGCTTCCCCTGGCGAAGTGCGGAAGGGTGAAGATATGACTCCGGTGACGGGCGGGTCATATACGGCGTGTGTTTTCTCCTAGGAGTGCAAGAAAAATGTGATTATGGAAGAAAATCCAAAGCGTTATTAGTTGATGCAAGACTTCTTGGAAAGTAATTATGAGACGTGGTCAAATAAAGTGTTCCGTTTCATGCTTTACTGACCTCCTCATATCTAGAACGCGGTTTAAGATATAGTTGTCATTTATTTTTCAACTAAACTTTCCTTTATTTATTTATTTTTTTGTCATTAAACTTTTCTTTTATTTGGCTTGTAGTAGCAAAACCAACGGCAGTGCACGCAACTGATATTATTATCGATAGTATTATCTAGTATGGGTAACATATTATTGCAAGATCCAGATGCATGTGAATCTAATGAACATGCCATGTTATTATGTGAATCCCGTCTCATCCACTAATTCATGTAAACCTGCATATATGAGTCATCATCATCATCGTTCATCATCTCTATTCCCTACGATTGTTTCTGCAATGACTCAATCTCCTTTCATTTTGCTTTATTTCGGTACATAACAACTACTACACCCTTTTGCTTGCATTCAATCTCAGGTATCACCTCCACTTTGTTGTGTTCTACGGCAAAGAAAATCTTTGATGGTATCTTCGGCATGGCCGTTTCAGTGCGCTCCCTCTCTATCATATTTCTTATGGTTTATGTTTTAGCCATACCAACGCCACATAAGAGAGAGAAAATAATTTAAAAACCAAGTCAACATTTTTCGTTACCTAAGTTGGAGGGAATTAACAGAAGGATTTGATTGCATCAATTTGACAAGTTTTAAAATTTAATTGCACTTTTTGAATGTTTTAAGACTCAATTGCATTTTCGTGATAAATTTTAAAACTTTCGGTGCGCTTATGCCTTAAATTTATAGAAGAAGATCCACGTATATTGCAAAACCTAGGAATGAAAATAGTTCCTAATGTTTAATTACCACTTGGGTTCTTAGAACAAGACACGTCAGCGCCACGTCAACATTTTTTTGGTTATTTACATAATTGCCCTTCTAGAAACCTTTTTGCTAGATGCATTCCTAGCCCTTAGATCAATACTTTGGCACCAAAGACACATCCTAGCCCTCCATTTTGAGAGATATGTTCAGCCCTCTCTCTCTCTCTCCTCACTTCTCCCTTGCTCTTTCTCTCTCTTCATTTTCTTTCTCTCTCCCTCCCCCTTGGCCGAGACTCACTCACCATTGCCGTCCACCACCCTTGCACATCACGCCACCACCTTGGACCGCCATGGACCACTGTGAGCCGTCCCCAAGCCGCCGTTCACACCCGGAGTAGCCGCCGTTCGCCGGATCGCCATTTGGGCCAACGCCGTTCACCGGAGCTCTTGGCTTGGCCGGGACTGGTGCTGCTGGTTTTGGCTTGGTTCTTAGCTTAAATTAGTGGTAAGTAACTCCCTAAACCTTGATTAGGTTAGTAGGTTATCAATGAATAGTATTTATGGGTTGTTAGGGTAATTTATGGGTTATGGTAGATGCAGAATTAAGGATTTGTTGGTGGCTGGATTTGATGATTATATGGATGATGTGAATGATAAGATAGGTAGATTATGTGACTTGAGCTTGAGCATATGTTTAATGTTGCTAATTATGCTTAATTTGACTAATTATGATTGTTTATTGGTTGTTTTAATTAAATTCGTGGATTGGTCTTGTGGCTACAATAATCATGTGGTAGTGGCTGAATTGGATGATTTGGATATTGATCATATGGCCCCCATTGATTCTAGATTGGTTAAGGTTACTTTTAGGGCTTAATTATCATGATTATGTGCTAATTTTGATCATACGGTTTAGAATAAATTAGGATGTGAGAAAAGTTAATCATATGGCTTATTAGAGATTTGAAGTTGATCGTGTGGCTTTGATTGACAATCGCATGGCTAATTAGTCGATTATATACCGATTAAAGATTTAATGACGATCGTGTGGTGGATTAGTTGTTTAATGCTGATCGCATGATTAAATGGTTTAATCGTATGGTTAATTTATTTAATCATGGCTGAGTAGTTGACTGTGGCTTGATCGTGTGGTTGGAATGATGATGATTTCGTGGCCTAGAGCGAAGATCGTGTGGTTGAAATTGATGTTTCATGGTTGATCTTGCACTTGATGAATAATCGTAGGATTTTAAAAGTGGATCGTGTGGTTAATTATGGCTATTGTGGCTTAGCATGGCATATCGTGATCATATATTGATGTTTGATACGAAAACGAGTACGATTCATGGCATATTTATTTGTAGTAAATTGCACGTCATAAACACTTGCATTAGCTAATTAAGGAAGATTAAAATTGGCAATGCGTGGTTATTTACGTGTATGGCCATCATGAGTTCCGTCTAAGACAAGCACTAGACGGTGCCCGGCGGAAGTTCGGATGCTGTTTGGTACCCGACTTGTCGCGGGGGGGGGGGGGGGTGTTCGATCCTAGACATTGGCGATCGTGGTGGAGACCGGATCGATGCTCCTAAATGGAATGCCGTCCGGTACTCGACTTGTCGCGGGGGGGGGTTCGATCCTGGACATTGCCGCGCCCAAAGTAGTGGGGTGATGCCTGGCTATGCTAGAAGACCGGCGGGAGTTCGGTGTGACCTATGGTGGGTCGTTAATAATCTGGACAACTTCGAGTGTTATGTGTATATGGCATACTTTGCGCTTGATTATGGGATAAAATCGTGAAGCATGGTATGGGACGGGCCGAAGTGATTTCATCTTATAATCAAGACTTGTGTGAATGATTGAGTATGTCTGGATTATTATTATTACTATTATGCATATTGATAGTATGCCGTGGTTATGATGCAATTCGAGACTTTGCATAGTATGTAGTGTTGAGGAAAACTCCTATTGATTTTGAAGTTGACAAAACCTTCCATGTTATTGTAAATCTGATACTTATTCTGAACTATCTTATTCCAGGTATGTATGTATATTCTGGACGCTCAGAATGAAGTTTTTCTGACTTTACAAGCTGAAAAAATAATAAGTTCTTTGAAGACCCACATCACCTTGGTATTGATGACGCAGAATTTCACTAGCTAATCATCAATACCAATACCAATACCACAACTACATGCAAAGATCCATGTAATTCTTTAAGGAGATATATCCCTGCCTAAGGTCCATCTTAGAGGGGACCACCAGTACCACAACTACATGCAAAGATCCATAATAATCGATATTGATGCAGGACAGAGGTATATATGGCCATTAACTTCACAAGAAGGTGGTACTTGCTAGTTATGCATAAATACGTTCTGTGATGGCTCAGCAAATCATCAAGTTTAAACAGGAAGTGGTACCACGAATATGCATTAGAGCCAAGACAAGTTACCTATTCAAGGCAGATCGCTTTCTTCGCACAATGAAATATGCGAGCAGCATCAGGCATCCCAGCAAGATCTTCCCATTAGATAGGACTAACCGAAAATTGCCAAATCTCACATTGATTGACCGAAATAACCAGAAACAAGGCTTGCCTTGTGCATACAACTTCAGAATTGCTAATTTCCGATCATCTTCTCTGTTTGGCATGCTTTTCTGTTCTATGGATCTAATATATTCTTCTGATGCATTCGCTTCTCCTATTAAAGGAACTTCATGCTCATTTAGCATACATGACAGGGGACCTTGTGATAAGCTAGTGGCCTTGATAGCATATAGCGAATGCAACCTTCTGAGCAAGTCCTACAAATTGCAAGTTGAAATGACAAATTGTTAACATATTATGCATCAAGGACAGTACCATATGGTTATTAAACCAAAATTGATTTCAATCAAGTTTGTGCAAAAGTGAAGCATCATTCTTTGATTGAAAGCCATCACAGAAATGATTTTAGTAGCCAAACAATGCAATACTTTACACATTGAACTGATAAACGAGCCAAGTCGGCTGATGCTCTATAGTTTTATGGCAAAGATGCTAAACAATTTGTAAGCATCAGTGATATTAGAATCACCTTACAATCAATTATTCAGATACTATAACATCAAATGGGAAGGAGATGATTAATGAAATCTATATCACTGCTAAAATGAAAATTAACAGTAAAATTAGGAGCCTACTTTCTGGATCAGCCTAACTAGAGAATGCATCTTAAAAACCCCGGTACACATGATAAATTCCTTGCATGTGTATTGAGGATAAGATGCCCATGCCCTAAGCTCAACCCCGCAGAGACTAGCTACCACCTTTCACATCAGAAACCGGCCTACAACCTAGAACCCGGAACATCTTAAGTAAAAAAACTTTGAAGCATACGCTGCAGAGTTTCCTTTCTTCTTTTTATTTGAATCAATAACTGGCATGCAGTATCCAAATATACCTAAACATTTGCTCCAACATCACACGTATAAACACCATTTTATCAGTACAAAATCCTATATATCAATAAATGGATAATAAGAAACACACTAGAAGGTCCACCGGGCTGTAAGTGTAACATCCTGAATTTTGACCTGTTATCGGGATCAATAAAGTGTATATTAATTCTCGTTTGATTTTAGTAAGTCTCGCCCGGACTTGATCAATCACGGGATACTAACCAAATGGGAAAGGCTAAATAGGATCAGGTACGTGGACCAAGGACCCGATCGCGATTGAGTGCCGAGTTCGAGAAGCATCGAGGGAATATTTTGGACCAATATGGGCCGATCTTAGGAAAATGACGGATTGATATAGTCGATACGTACGATCGGATCGCGGGTGATTCCGCACGACCGAAAGTACGCGACTAACGAACCCCGATTTTAATCCAAACGATCGCGACCCCGGTACTAGTGATAATTCCTCTCGTTCTCTCGAAATTTGAGACCATCATGACTGACAATCCTAGGTCGATACGCGTACCACCTAAACGCCGACCGTTAGTGAGAGGCCCTAAGACTTCGAAACGAGTTATTTTGATCGCAATATTGAGCCCAAACTTCGATATCAAAATTTCAAGGGTAATTACGACTATTTGGTAAGACGGACGTCATTTTATAGTGGCCAAATAAGTTTGGGACAAGAACAGCTGAATATAGAAATTTCACGAAATTGGGGAAAATTACAATTTTGCCCCTGGGGACCTCGATGCTCGTTTCGAGGCCAAACGAAATTATTTTTCGGAATCGATGCCATTTTGGGGCAACCATGCACGTCTGGAGTGCATACGGTCAAAATTGGAATTTCGACCCGGAACGAAAAATTACGGTTTTACCCCTCGAGACTTTTGGACCGGTTTTGAGGGCTTAAAGGATGAATTTTAAGGATCCGACACCGGATTATGTCTACCATGAATATATAGGACCGGTATGGACAAAAATTGAAATTTCGGTTCGGGATCGAAAAAAATTACGAAAATGCCCCTAGGCCAATTTTAATTAATTCCGAAAATTGAATTTAATTAGGGGTTTAACCAAGGTTAAATGGGACTAACCAGGTCTGGTCAGCCTTGGGTTAGTGACAAATGACCATTTTACCCCTAAATTATTGGATGAGAAGGAAAGATAGCCATTGGATCAAGGGCAAAATTGTCCAATTGGCCTAGATTGAGACACATGGAATCCACTCACACTTGTTGACCCATATTTGACCAGACATTTCTCTCTCTCTCTCTCCCATTCTGTTCTCGATCTGCCGAGCCATTCTCCTCCTCCCCTTCCCGTGAATTTCTTTTCCCGTTTACATTTTCGGCGTGCACGGTTCTGTCCATTCTGGTACTGTTCACGCCGGAACAGTACCAGCCGGAGCTGTCCCCGCCAAGCCAGCACCACCAGCAGCCCTTTCTGCTCAAGACAAGCCACCACAGCCCCGGTTTCAGCCTAAACAGAACAGAAACAGCAGCTAATTGTCTTCGCCGGTGTCGCTGCGGACCGCCGGCTTGCACCGGAGCGCCGCCGTCGATCCTTACCGTTCGTCGGTGATCGACCGCCCGTTCCCGTCGTCCCGAATCGTTAATAGGCGAGTATAAACCCCTAAACCCCTAATTAGTCTAATTGTGCATTTTTAGGGGTTAATTAGGCCTAATTGAGGGTTAATTAGGCTTAATGGTGTGTGGGATGTTTTGTATGGGTCATTAGGACCTAATGAGATGATTTAATGGTGGTTTAATGGCCTAAATTGTGATCTGGTCTGGTACTGTTCATGAGTACCGAAAATGCTAAATTTTGTTCAAGTTTTGTACTAATTGAGTTCAATGGTTAATGACTTAAAATTAGGCATTTGGTAGACTAATTAAGCTTATTTGAGGCTTAATTATGTGTATTTGGTGGTTGGATGTTTAGGGTAGGTGATTAGGGCTTAATGAGATGGTTTAAAGGTGAATTAGTGCCTAAATGTGCATTTTTCCTGGTACTGTTCATGGGGCTCCGAAATTGTTTTAATTTGTCTAAGTTTGTACTAATTGGGTTCAATTGTTGGTGACCTTGAATTGGTCATTATAGGGCTTAATTAAGCTTAATTGAGGCTTGATTATGTGTATTTGATGTTTGGGTGATTATAGTATTTGATTGAGGCCTAATGGAATTGTTTAGGGGTAGTTTGGTGCAAAATGGACATTCGGTTCTGGTACTGTTCACCAGAACCGAATTGTACCATTGGGCTTAATTGGAGACTTAATTGGTTCTTTGGCTATTGACTTGAGTTTAGGCATTTTTAGGGGTTGAGTAGGACTTGTATGAATCCTATCGTATGACCCCGAAGTGGTGAAAACGAATATTGAGATTGAATTGCCCAAGGCGGGCCTTAGGCGCATTAGATTGAGGTGTGAAATGAATGCGCGGAATGAACTTGAAATGGATTGGATTAGAGTGGAAATGCTTGGGTATGCCAAGAATGAGATGAACATGTCTAATTTGAGCATGGTTATGCTTGGTGTTTTGGCATCGATATTTAACCTTAAATTCCCGAGCATATGTTTTGCATATCAAGTGGTGATTGGTTGAAATTGAGTGAAACGATGTACTTGCCTAAGTTATAATCAATTGTGGCCTTCGGGTCGGGCCTACGGGTCGTTTATCAAGCTGTGGCCTTCGGTCGGGCCTACGGGTCGATTATCAATTGTGGCCTTCGAGTCGGGCCTACGGGTCGATTTATCAAGCTGTTGGCCTTCGGGTCGGGCCTACGGGTCGTTTATCAAGCTGTGGCCTTCGGGTCGGGCCTACGGGTCGTTATATCCAAGCTGTGGGCCTTCGGGTCGGTATAATTGCACTTGACTTATAGTGATGCCAAATGCCTAACTGCAGGGCTATGAGACATTATATTGGGCTGTGAGCTCGGGTGAATTAATGTTGTATTCTGGTTCATATTTTGATGCGTTTTATTTACCTTACGGAGGTGCACATTAGCCTAGTTTAGGATTAGTGGTTTGTACTTGCTGAGTTTTCTCACGGTTGTGGTAAAACCGACATTTTCGACCCCGTCCATAGAATGCCGAGGAGCGGGACCCGAGCCCGAGATAGAGTTTGAGGCTATGAGTTCGGAGGAGGAACCGGAGCAGATCCGAGAAATTTTCCGAGACGTCCGGGTCGACCCCAACCGGATATCCTAGGGCGGACCTCGGTTTTAGGGGCGAGGGCCGATACTTTTGTTGTAGCCTCTAGTGGTTAATCGATCCCCCTAGGCCACCGATCCCTTTTTGTACTCGTAGCCCTTTGTTGTAGCTCTGGTTTTAATGGATATTGTATATATAAGTGTTATAATGAATGTATATGTTGTTTTTAATCGTTTGAATTTTGTTGGCTTGTGCTACTCATGGTTGCTTTTAAATTGTCTCAGGTGTATATATATAATATATATACGTCGTTTCCGCATGTGGCGTGTTTTCTCCGATTTGGGTTTTCGGGTCGGTGACGTAACCTGGGAGCTTCGCACCTTATTTCGACCTATACGCGGATGTTCATGCTTCGTGGGGTACGGGGCGTGACAGTAAGTACCTAGATCAGGTCCTTTCAGGACCTAGGTTTGCCCAAGCATGAACTGTGTCCGAGTAGTTGAGCAGACCCACAGGGTCAGGTCCAAAATTAAGTCTACCCTATGCTTTTGCATCGTCAATATATATGATTTTTGCGAACAACTTAAGATGTAACAATGGTGATAAATTTTTAAGATTTTGCGCGACTGTTTGTGTGTGTATTGTGTTGTGTGCGGGTGCGGGTGCGGGTGCGGGTGTGTGTATGTGCATGCGCATGCGAAGAAGAGAGAGAGAGAGAGAGAGAGGGTGGTATGGGATCCATATCAGACAAGACAAGCCCAGTTAAATGTCATTATTCCATGATACTTGATATATCTTAGTGTCCTAAGACAGATTGAGATTAAAGCCAGAAGGCTACCAATCTTAGTCAAGGCAAAACTGATACAGGAGAAAACTAGACCCTCTCAAAGAATATTGTTCCCCTGATGCACTGTATTCTTAGTCCCTTTTGGCATATTACAGGAAAAAAGTGGACCTTATTCCACTTTAACATCCATATTAATGTCAAGCACATTACTGTCCCATCATCATAACAACAAGAACTAATGAAAAATGGCCCAAACTGAACCTGCAATGCGGTAGTCATGACCATGTGAGGAGCTGGGTGAGAATAGTAAGCGAGGAAAAAAAACCTGAAATATTTCTATTAACATGCACCTTTTCCATTAATTTGGACGATATCTAAAACTGTATCTCAAAACAATCTATAAAGCAATCAATTCCACCTATTTCACTATTCCTCGCTAGCGATTTCAGCAATCAAATAAGTTAAGAAAACATGGGAAGCAAATTGCATACTCCAGGCTCACTGATCATCAAATTGCAAGCATGTTGAACAATTATCAATGATAACATAATTCAATAAATGAATGGTCCTCAAAGAATATGATCGCAAAATCTCTCTTACCTGCCTCTTATCCTTGGGCAATGCAGCTTTCTCAACCCAACTTATGGCCAGTTCAAATTCACCCAAAATTCTAGCCAGTAAAGTCAGAGCATAAATGTCAACAACTTCCAAATACTTATCAACTCCCAAAACAAAATGTCCGTCACAAATTTCCGTGCAATTAACATTTGCCTCTGCATTGACAGGAATGTAATATTTCTCATCCACATAGCTCCAGTTGCTAAGGAACTCCTCTAGAAGTTCTCGAACCCCTGGAAAACCTTTTGAAATCTGCAAACAGGCCCTGAAAGGAAACAGTACCAGTAAGCGAAGTTCATGTTGTATGTAAAGAGGTCATCTAACTTGCATTCAACACGATAACCAAAGATGCTCTTCTTAGAGACTAAAGGATGTATAGTGATAACACACCAACAACTGTTTAAAAGTGGACTGTACAGACCAAGCATAACATAGGTCTTATTCTGCAATAGAGTTAAGGCATGTATAGTGCATGAGATGACATTAAATACCTAAAAGACTATATCATCAAGTTGCATTCTGGGTGTGGCGGAAGTGGGTAGGGCAGTTACCACATCTGGAAAAAGCATTGTTTGTAGCATACACAAAATCAATACATGATATGTACAACTTCAATCAACATATTCCAGCTCAGGACTTGTCAAGTTTGTCCTATTTTACTTCTATCAAACTCGACACAGATCATGGCAACAAAAGACACAAGACTCTCTCTCTTTCCCTCTCTCGCCGCGCCCCCCCCCCCCCCTCTCTCTCTCTCACACATTGGAGCCACAATGGCATTTCGAAGTTAATAATGACTACGGATTGAAATGACTTGTGGCTAAAGCACTTTGACTTTATTTAAACCCAAAATACCTGAAACTTTAACAACATACTGATGTTGACACATGAATTCACAGAGCTCTTTCATGAATTTGGAAATTTGAACAAAATTCTAAATTTTGGCAAAATGCAATGAAAAAAAAAACTTTTTGCTTCTATAAAACAAATACAAACACACCATAACTAACGTTGTGATATAATTCATTGTTTTGGAAACTTAAGTACATTATTCAATCGGTTTTGGTCAATCTAAGTGAGCTATACTCATAACCATTACTTATATCGATGGCACCAAAGCGCCCAATTATTAAACCATGTCAAGTCGTCGGCAGTCAAGAGTATATACAAACTTCAAGGTACTTACTTAAAGCAATGTCAATATACTGTAATGCTTTTCTATAACTCTTTTGGACTGGGTATTCAACCTAAAGTCAATTTTGTACAAATGATAAGCAATTCACAAAAAACAAATCCTCAGCTTTATCCTTATTAGCCTTTTGCATCCTCTAGTTTCAAATTCACACGTTCTAATTCCTATAACATTTGCTAACAATTTCCTCATAACGTTAAAGACCAAGGCATAGACTGCAGGTTTTCTTAAAAGCTCACAGTGCAAAGTGGATAATTTTGAAACAAAAGTACGCAAAGTTTCTGTAAGGGAAAGTTCAGGGTGGGTTATGTAAAATCCTTTTTTTAGCCCGGAGATATGCCCTTAAAGGTTAGGAGATGTTTTTGGAAGACATAATAATCAAACAAACTTAAAGACCCAAATCACATGTAACTCTTGGTTTAAGCCTGAAGGAACAAATGCAATAAACCCATCAACGTCACAGACAATCTACCTAAATCCTCTTAAGATCTTTGGGCTTCATTTATAACAATTGCTAAATGGAGCAGGCCAAATATGGATCTAACATAGTCATGTAAAACATTGAATCAAAACCACTGCATAATAGGCAAATAGCCTAATGGCTTGTCTGGGGTCATCACCAAAGACAAAGAGCTTAACATACAATAAGATGATCATAAATCAGTGTCATATCATGTATGTGTTCCTTAAACCACAATGGTAGAAAATTAAAGGTTGAGAAATGTAGCTACACTACCTTCAATAAGGACTTCAATTGGCCAATGTCAACTTAACAAATGCAAACACTCAAAATATTTAACCAATGATCTATTCTTTCTTTTGCACTTTTGCTCTCAACATAACCATGAAAACCATTCCACGAAAAGGCATTCGACATGTAGAATTTAAAACGCGATAATGCAAGAAGACACTAAATTACCCAATTTGGAGAACTTCAATGGGGATGGCAGCAACAGAACCGAACAATTCCGTTAGCTTATGCAGAATTTCTGCAGTCCTGCAAGAAATTACTACCAGTTACAGTACAATTTTAACTTTCCCCCTAAAACTAAAGCGAGCGTGAGACTTTGCATAATTAAGTCATCTTATCTATTGTGCACTCAATAAATTGTCCACTATGAAGCTTCCTTAAAGATCTTTTTTGCTAGTTGAAGTGCTCTGTAGGTCCAGAGCACCTTCGTCCAAAATCAAATTCAGAACTTGTTCCTAACCCCCTCACCTCCTCCCCTTTTCCCCCTTCCACCGGGCCATGTGCCTTGATGGTTCTTTCAAGGAGTTATAATCTAAAATAGGGGGACTAAAAATCTCAACAGAAGGATCAGTACTGGTAAGGATCTTGTTGATATTGTAAGGATTGTGTTAAAGGGTGGCAACTGATTAAGGAAACTTTATACTTTCCAATGCACTACATGTCCTCATGTTTTGCACGATCAGTGCTTTGTAATTGAAATATTTCAAATTAAGTATAGTTGAAGACCCACATTGTCCTTAAGATCTAGTGATGTATCGAAAAGCTTCACGGTTAAACACCCGAAACATCTTCTCATGAGCAGGTTGATGCACAGGTTTTTAAACTAAAGACTGAAAAAAAGCAAATATGCTTCCAAAGATTACAAGAAAGTTTTGTCAACGGCTTGAGATACGAAATCCCCATGATGTGAACTACACACAGGGAAGGCTGCAAAATGCATGTATCAATCAAACTAAGAGAACATGTAAAGCACAAGTACGCACTCATCAGATGGGAACTCATAGCTAATTAACGAAATCAAGAAGGAAAAAAAAATAAAAGCGGGACCTCCCCATTTCTTTCAAAGACTGCACGAACACCATCCCAGCTGATTCCATCATGTCATGCAGCAGCGAAAGACCATGTCCTGCTTCTCCAAGGAGATCGCTCTTGCTCCGACAGAGACGCTCCAGAACAGAGGAGGCCAACGAAGCCGCCTCCTCGTACAAAGAGCACACCAGGTAACTGCAAAATTCCAGAAAAGAGAAGAAAGAAACATGAGCAAAACAAAAATAAAAAAAATAAAAAAAATAAGAAAGAAAGAGGACAAGATGAGAAGAAATCGGTGGAACCCTTTGTTGGATGTTTGTTTGTAAAACAAACAAAACAATGCTTTTTCCTTTGTCCCACATAAGAAAGTTTTGGGTAAGTGGGCCATTTTATAACTGTGAGTGTCTTCTTACTCCTTAGAGTGAAGACAATGGGGTGTGTGCTAGTCCACACAATACCCGCGTGCGGGTGCGCGATTTTGGCGCGATTATTAGGCGCACTTAGCACGCTTGCGCGGCCGCAGTTTAATTAGCTCTAATCCCTTTATTTTTTATTTTATTTCGTAAGGTTATCTCCTTAATCTTTATTAGTTGAAAGGTTGTTTTTTGTTTATTAAATAATTTTCGAAATTATGAAAATTCGGAATTTTATTTATATTTTTTTATTTTTATTTTATTCCGAATTGTACATGTGTCTTTTCAAGACAACTTTTGGAGATTATACTTGTTCAGTTTTTAACCTTTTCCGAAGGGTTGCATTTGTTCAGTTTGCAACTTCTTCCGAAGGAATATCTTTGTTAGCTTTGTAACTTTTCGTGAAGAGTTGCCTATGAAGACCGATTTCTATATATGTCAGTTTTTGGCAAGAAGAAAAATCAATCAATTTTTCAAGTCTTCTTTCGAAAAACTACAGCCATCATTTTCAATTGTTTCCTAAAGAGATCCTGGAGAAATACTAGAATTGCTATCTAGTATTCTCATTTTGAGACTTTGTTGTATCCTGGAGGATTTTTGCCGGTGACCATTAGCAACAATTGTGGGGCAAATAAATCCTTAAGGAAAGTGATATCACGCCTCAAAGTCCGACTTGATTGCTCTTTGATTCGAAGCCATTCAAATTTTACAACAATCTTAAGGATTTATTTCGTTCAACAATGGAGTCGGAGACAATCAAAATCATGAACCAAGACATGGTCAAACTGGATCGGTTCGATGGGAACAACTATGCTCGCTGGAGGGACAAGATGATGTTCCTACTCACCGCCCGAAGATATCCTATATTCGGATCCAAAATTGGCGCCTATTGAAGATCCGAAGCCCTCGTTGAGGAGAACAACCAAGTGCGGAAGCCGTTGAAAGGGTTAACAAGGATAAGAGGAAACGTGAGGAGGATGAATTACTGTGTCGTGGACACATTCTGAATACACTGTCTGATAGATTGTATGACTTATTCACTGAGATGAAGTCGGCCAGAGAAATTTGGAACGCACTGGAATTCAAGTACAAAGCGGAGGAGCAAGGTACCAATAAGTATTTAATCGCAAAGTATTTTGATTTCAAGTTTATTGATACTAAGCCCTTGCTGGAACAAGTCCACGAATTACAAGTGCTCGTTAACAAAATTCGTGCCCTCAAAATTGAAATTCCAGAAACCTTTCAAGTTGGAGCAATTATTGCAAAATTGCCTTCAACTTGGAAAGACTACGGAAAAAGGCTGATGCATAAGTCGGAGGACTTCACCTTGGAGCAAATACAGAAACATCTTCGTATTGAGGAAGAGTCACGTACACGTGATAATTCTGTTTTGTATAATTCCAAGGTAAATGCTGTGGAGAGAAAAAGAAAATTCGGCCAGAACTTTAAAGTAAAGAATGGGCATACATTTAAGAAGACACACAAGAAGAAGAAGGGTTGTTGTTTTGTTTGTGGCAAACAGGGACATTATGCCAAGGACTGCATTCATCGCAAGAGCATATCAAAGGACAAGAACATTCCAACGGTGAAGGCAGATGCAAATTTGGTTGAAGAGAACTATGTGGCCATGATTTCAACCAAGTTTTCAAATATGAACATTGCTGAAATCAATGGTTCGATGGCTATGATTTCGAGATCAATTTCGCCACTTGTCCAATCCGGTTGGTGGTTAGATTCTGGAGCGACAGTTCATGTGTGCAAGGACAAATATTTGTTCAAGCAATTTGAAGAGACTGTCGACACAAATGCTCAAGAGGTCCTGATGGCGAATAATGCTCTTGCAAAGGTTGCTGGCAAAGGCACAGTGGAGATAGATTTCACTTCTGGAAAGAAGATAACTCTTCTTAATGTGTTGTTTGTACCTGAAATTAGGAAAAACCTAGTTTCTATTGATTTACTTTGTAAAAGGGGGTTTCGGGTTTTGTTTGAATCTGACAAGGTTATCCTGTCGAAGAATGGGCTATTTGTTGGAAAGGGCTATGCCAATGATGGCATGTATCAATTGAGTATCAATAATAATATCACTACTTCTATTTATATTGTTGAGTCTCTATCTTTATGGCATAGTAGGTTGGCACATATAAATATTCGTTATTTAAAGAATATGAAAAAGTTAGACTTGATAAATTTCAATGGTGACATCGATAAATGCGAAATATGTGCTAAGTCTAAATTAACTAAGAAACCATTTCCTAGTGTCAAAAGAAATTCGAATTTATTGGAATTGGTGCATAGTGATATATGTGAATTCAATGGCATGTTAACTCGAGGTGGTAAAAGGTATTTTATTACCTTTGTGGACGACTGCAGTAGATATTTATACGTTTATCTCATGAGGACGAAAGATGAAGCTTTTACCATGTTCAAGAAATATAAGGCTGAAGTAGAAAATCAATTGGAAAGGAAAATCAAAGTTCTACGTTCAGATAGAGGTGGAGAATATTTCTTGAATGAATTTTCTTCATTCTGTGAAGAACATGGTATCATTCATCAAGTTTTGGCACCATACACTCCACAACAAAATGGTTTGGCCGAAAGGAAAAATCGTTCCCTCGGAGAAATGGTTAATTGTATGCTTTCGAATTCAAAGCTACCAATTAATCTTTGGGGAGAAGCATTGCTTACTGCATGTCATTTTCATAATAGAATACCATCCAAGAGAAATGACATAAGTCCTTATGAAATATGGAAGGGTAGAAAACCAAACTTGTCATATTTTAAAGTGTGGGGGTGTTTGGCATACTACCGAGTACCGGACCCCAAGAGAACTAAACTTGGTCCTAGAGCTATCAAAAGTGTCTTTATTGGATATGCTGAAAACAGTAAAGCTTATAGGCTTCTTGACTTAGAATCCAATGTCATTGTAGAATCAAGAGATGTTGAATTCTTTGAGAACAAATGTTCTACAGGTTCTGAAATTATTGAAAATAATTCAAGACCTATAGAAACTCATGTAGATTCTCAAGAGAAAGGAACAAATGATTCTAGAGACATGACCGAATTGAGGAGAAGCTCTAGAGCAAGAAAATCTAAGGATTTAGGTCCAGATTATATTACTCACGTTTTCCTTGTTGAAGGAGATAGAGAAAATAACGTGGTAAATAAATACCCCATAGTATTAAATTTAGAAGACGATCCTAAATGTTTTAGTAATGCTATGTCTTCTAGAGATGCTTCTTTTTGGAAAGAAGCTGTAAATGATGAAATGGACTCGATTATGTCCAACAATACTTGGGTGTTAGTTGATTTACCGAAAGGATCCAAGCCTATTGGATGTAAATGGGTCTTTAGGAGGAAATACAATTCTGATGGTTCTATCCAAACTTTTAAGGCTAGATTGGTGGCCAAGGGGTATAGACAAAAGGAAGGAATAGATTATTTTGATACGTATGCTCCTGTTGCACGTATAACTTCTATTCGAATTCTTTTTGCTATAGCTTCCATTTATGATCTTTGTGTTCATCAAATGGATGTCAAAACTGCTTTCTTGAATGGAGACTTAAATGAGGAAATTTACATGGAACAACCAGAGGGTTTCGTTCTTCCTGGAAATGAAAGTAAAGTATGTAAATTGACTAAGTCTCTTTACGGACTTAAGCAAGCTCCTAAGCAGTGGCATGAAAAATTTGATTCAGTCATATTATCTAATGGTTTCATTCACAATAGTGCTGATAAGTGTATATACTCTAAATTCACTAAAGACTATGGTGTCTTAGTGTGCTTATATGTTGATGATACGCTTATCTTTGGAACAAATATGACTGGAATTATTGAGACTAAGAAGTATCTAACTTCCATGTTTAAAATGAAAGACTTGGGTGAAGTAGATACTATCTTAGGTATTAAAGTTAAAAAATATGGTGGGGGTTATTCTTTGAGCCAATGCGATTACATTGAAAAAATGTTAAATAAATTTCAACATCTTGGTTTCAAGGACATAAGTACTCCATTTGATTCCAGTATTAAATTAAATTATAATACTGGTAGGGCAGTAGCACAACTTGAATATGCGAGTACTATAGGGTCTTTAATGTATGCGATGCATTGTACTAGACCTGATGTTGCTTATTCTGTGTGCAAGTTGAGTAGGTACACTAGTAATCCAAATATGGAACATTGGAAAGCTATTACTAGAATTTTTGGTTATCTTAAGAGAACTAAAAATTTAGGCTTGTTCTATAATAATTATCCAGCTGTATTAGAAGGATACACCGATGCTAGTTGGATTACAAGTGTGGGTGATAAATATTCCACTTCAGGATGGGTTTCACTCTAGGTGGAGGTGCTGTTTCTTGGGCGAGCAAGAAACAGACATGTATAACTCACTCAACTATGGAGTCAGAATTTGTTGCTTTAGCGGCAATTGGGAAAGAGGCTGAGTGGATTAGGAATTTGTTGTTGGATATCAAATTATGGCCTAGTCCTATGCCTCCTATTTCTATCCATTGTGATAGTCAGGCTACTTTGGCAAGAGCTTATAGTAGTACCTATAATGGGAAGTCTAGACATATTAGCCTAAGGCATGAGTTTGTGAGACAATTGATTAAAGATGGTACCATAACAATTGTCTACGTGAGGTCAAGTAATAATTTGGCTGATCCTTTGACAAAGGCATTACCAAGAGATATGGTAAAAATGACCTCACAAGAAATGGGGCTAAAACCCTTTAATTAAAATCACCAGTAATGGTAACCCAACCTTTTTCTAGAACATCACTAGTTAGAAGGTTTAATGGGTAAGAACAAGTTACTGAATGTGATTGTTTGATACTGACTCTAGCCCTAATATGAGAAGTTAGTATCGTCTGTTACGTTTTAGAGGAAGAATTGAATTCTTAATGAAGTATAGTACAAACTTGTAATGTGTTAATAGTAACAGAAACACATGATAGATACTTCACCTATATGAGCTTAGGAGTGGTGCCGCTTCTTACGAAAGTTTGGGTTACTTTCTAGAGAGCTTATGAAATAGGATCAAGCACAAGGCCATAATAGTGCGGAGTAATATAGAAGTTCTCGCTGAAACAAGAGGTTAGTATATGTGCGGTATGTCCGATTCTATTATTTAAAAGTACAAGTTTAAAGCCGAGCTACTTGTCACTTTGATAGAGTTTTGAGATACTTGCACTAAGTAAAGGTTTAACTCGAAAGAGACCTTTATGCATGTATATTAATCTCACCGAAATCTTGGCTGTATGGTTTTTAAAATTTTTAAATTTTTTTAAAATCTTTGTTTTACAAACAAAGTGGGGGATTGTTGGATGTTTGTTTGTAAAACAAACAAAACAATGCTTTTTCCTTTGTCCCACATAGGAAAGTTTTGGGTAAGTGGGCCATTTTATAACTGTGAGTGTCTTCTTACTCCTTAGAGTGAAGACAATGGGGTGTGTGCTAGTCCACACAATACTCGCGTGCGGGTGCGTGATTTTGGCGCGATTATTAGGCGCACTTAGTACTTTGCACGCTTGCGCGGCCGCGGTTTAATTAGCTCTAATCCCTTTATTTTTTATTTTATTTCGTAAGGTTATCTCCTTAATCTTTATTAGTTGAAAGGTTGTTTTTTGTTTATTAAATAATTTTCGAAATTATGAAAATTCGGAATTTTATTTATATTTTTTTATTTTTATTTTATTCCGAATTGTACATGTGTCTTTTCAAGACAACTTTTGGAGATTATACTTGTTCAGTTTTTAACCTTTTCCGAAGGGTTGCATTTGTTCAGTTTGCAACTTCTTCCGAAGGAATATCTTTGTTAGCTTTGCAACTTTTCGTGAAGAGTTGCCTATGAAGACCGATTTCTATATATGTCAGTTTTTGGCAAGAAGAAAAATCAATCAATTTTTCAAGTCTTCTTTCGAAAAACTACAGCCATCATTTTCAATTGTTTCCTAGAGAGATCCTGGAGAAATACTAGAATTGCTATCTAGTATTCTCATTTTGAGACTTTGTTGTATCCTGGAGGATTTTTGCCGGTGACCATTAGCAACAATTGTGGGGCAAATAAATCCTTAAGGAAAGTGATATCACGCCTCAAAGTCCGACTTGATTGCTCTTTGATTCGAAGCCATTCAAATTTTACAACACCCTTTACCTCTCGCAGATGTCGATGTCTCCCCAGATAGAAGTTTCCGACGAAGTCCCCGTCCTCCCCACTGCCGCCATGTCCCAATGTTATCTTCTCGAGGCAACCAATGATGCCTGGCCGGAAAAGCGGTTAAGGTGAGGTCACCGAGAAATTGGGCGAGGGAGGGAGGGAGCGAGCGGGGAGGTATGGAGAGAGACGGAACGTGGCGGTGAGATCTCTCTCGGTGGTTGGGAGGCTGCGAGCTGTGGCCGATCAAGCGTGGGCTCCTGTCGAGACTGATGTAGCTAGCAAGGATCACCTAGAGGGGGTGAATAGGTAAATAATTTTTGTCAAATTATGCGGAAATGAATAATCACAACTTAGTCTGAATAAACTTCAGATTCAAGACAGATTATATAGACGGTGCTCTTGATATGCAGTATGTAAATTAAGAGATAAGGGATAGAAAAACTGCACATAAGTTTATAGTGGTTCGGCTTATAGTAAGCCTACGTCCACTCTCTCACGCTGACAGCCTACCGGCTGGATTTCACTATGTAATCAAGAGGAATTTATAGATTCTGAGTAACAGCACTCTTGTGTATGATAGGACTCTCTATCTCACACAATCACTCTTACAAAGTAACCCTCTAGATCTTAATTTTTGGCTCTGAATGACAAGAGAAATGATTGGAGTATGCTCAGACTTTGGACTTGTTGATTCTTGAATCTGTGCTACCTTCTGCTGCTAGTTGATCTCCTTAAATACTCCTCTACTTCCAAACTAGCCGTTGGACAGCTTTCGGAGGATCATCTTCCAATCTTCATCTTGGACAGATTTGTATAATAAGGATTGAGTAGCCGTTGGATGACAGATTCTAAATCCCGCTGATTCTGGTCGCCCATACAATCAGAATCTTGGTTTCCATAAGTAGAACTTTATCCGTTGTAATGCATACTTGTCGTAATATTTGGTTGTCAATCAATTATAGCCTTAGATTGAAACAATCAAAACTTTCCTTCTGTGAAATCCATACCAGATCACTAGTTGTTATGTTTCATTATGAATTCTGTCTCTGAAGAATTTCTGCGTCTGCGTCTGCTTCTGAAAAATTTCAGCTTTTGGGTCTGCTTCTGAAAAATTTCTTCGTCTGAATCTCAGAACTAAGATTACGTGGGTCTTCAATAAGGTATTTACCAACTTGTAAAGTTTGAAAAACTTTCTTCTGAGCTTCCTGAATATACATTCCTGGAATAAATTAGATCAGAATAAGTATTAGATTTACAATAACATGGAAGGTTTTGTCAACTTCAAAATCAATAGGAGTTTTTCTCAACAATCTCCCCCTTTTTTATGGTGACAAAACTTTTCTGCAGATTGAATTGATTTGAAAGTAAATAAACATATTAAGCTCATGAAGCACAGATTTAAAGAGCAAACTCTATTCATATCTGTGTCTTTTTCTTCCTTTGTATATAACCTGCATATGATCTGCATATAATTTCTCCCCCTTTTTGTCAACAGCAAATAATAGAGAGAATAAATCATTGATATTAAGCAATCAAACAGTCTAACAAGCATTGTTAGAAATATTACAGACCAAAAAAATTTTGGGAAAAAATTGAAAAACAGGCTATCTTTTGGAAGGGGTTCGAATTAGTTGAAAATTTTCCAGAATGGAAACAGCTTCCCCAATCTTCAAATTGCATTCTCCCACAACTTTGTCCATGTTGGTTGAACACAGAGCAATAGCCTCTTCAAGTTCTGCTTTATCTTTAGCTGCCTAAAGATGTTGAGTTTTGTTGTTTTCCTCAACAATTTTGTGTAGATTCTTCATATCTTGTTCAAGTGCAGCTTGCTTGTCCTTGATCTCAAGCAGAAGAGAGAGAATGGTCTCATTATCTGAAGGCTGTTCCTTGATATTTTCTTGTTCAAACTGATTGAACCCTATTGCTGTTGCTGCTTCTGGAATCTCCCCCTGAACAGGTGCTTGATCTTTAGAAATATTTTCTCTAAGAATTGGTTTGGAACCCTTTGGAGTTGGTTCAGAAACATGTTCTGGACCATCAGTATGGCCTGTACCAAGGTGCTCTGCTTCTGCTTCATCACTTTCATCATGCAGAAGAATTTTTCGTTTCTTTCTGTACACCTTTAGTGGGGTTGAAGAGTCAGTCTGCTTGCTTGCTGATCCTGCCCCTTTTCTCTGCCCTGTCTTTTTGACACTAGTCTTTTCAATAGATTTTGCTTCAGAAAATTGAGCATCCTTTCCTTTTACTCTTTCCCTTAAATCATCAAATTGCTTCATTTTTTAAAGCATTCTTTCTCCAACATACATACAAGGTATAAGGGTTTTGCTCATCTCATCAGGAATGGATATCTTGAGGAACATAAAAATTCGTGAGATAAGAGCACCATATGGAAGTTATCCCTTGTCCTTCTGTAACGTTCTATACATATGGAAAATGATGATATGGGGAAGAGAAAAAGATTGACCTTTCAGGATTGCCCAGATAAGCTTAATTTCTGACTTGGATAAGTCAGTCTTGGATGCTGCTTTGGGCTTCAGACAGTTGATAATGATCTTGTGTAAAATCACGGATCTTTTGGACAGATCAGAATATGAAAGATGCCTTTTAGAGTCCTGAGCAAAGTTTACATTCTCTGAGGCCACCCTGGAAGCATCTTCGAGGCTCACTTCCAGTGGAGTAAATTTGGAATGTTTTGCTCCAATTATTAATGCCAATTCCGTCGCTTTCAAGTCAAACTTTTTGTCACCAAGAGTGAATTGAATCCAGTTGGGTGACAAAATAGAAAGATTAGAGTAAAAGTATGCAGTCAGTTCAGCATAGACATTTGCAGATTGCAAACAAAACTCATAAATGCCCAATTTCGCAAACAAATGCTTCACTGAAATACCAGCATTTTCAAGATAATCAAAATCTACGATCCGATGATTCATGATCCCTCTAGCAAGCAGCAACTTATAGAAGGTATTGTGCTCATTGCTTCTAAATAAGCCTCTAGTTCCTGGCATACCAGATGCAATCCCAACTTTTATTTGAAAACTATCAAAGAATTTACCATCATCATCAGGAATAACAAACTTGGTTGCACTGGTTGTTTTAGGGCTGATTTGAGCAAATTTCTTGTCAGATGGCGTTGATGATTCTCCAACATTTTCTTTGCCCTTTTTGGAAGAGGGCTCTTTTGGTGTAAAGCTGGCCGGAACATTTTCAGTGTTAGGACAAACCTTAGAGTAGTTTTCCGTAAGATGCTCTTCAAAGAAGAACCCATTGTCTCTTAGACAGTCACGCAAAGTCGATGTAGAGACATTGCTTCTCTTCAACCTCTGATAAGCATTCCATACAAGCTTGATGCTCTTAAATCGAAAATTTATTTTACCAGAAGTTTTGGGTGGCGACGATCGAGAAGGTGTTGTTGCTTCAGAAGGGTCTTCATGATGGTCTGACTCTGTGTCTAAAATTTCCATATACTCCGCCGGTGCTGTAGAGTTGGAGTCTTGGTTGAGAATACGTGAAGATCTTCTCTTGAAAGGCATTTTGATCACTTTGGAGCGGAAAGATTTGATCTTGGAGAAGGAGGAAGAGTAGACGACTCTGAGTATCGAGAGGTTTTGGAGAGAAAAGGTTCGTACGATAGAGTTTTGAAAAAGAGAAAGACAGGTTTATAACGAGGAGAACAGGTTTTGGAAGGAAAAGATTACTTTTAGAAAATAAAAAGAGATCCCAAACAAGTATTAAGGAAATATACTTTTTGAAGCACAAACAATCATGATAACAATATATTAAGCACAAATTATCAAATAAATTAGAATACATACCTGATTTGCTTCCTAAAGTAACGATTATGAAAATATCCTGCTAAAAATTGCCAAAAATATACCCGCCAAAATTTGAATAAAGGACGTACCGTTCTTTGTGAGTCTGAAAAATGTTCAGACTGAGAACATTTGAGTCTGAAAAATTTCTGTCTATCAAACACTTCAAGAAAATGGATAAGTGATGCACAGTTTGTTTCTTATGAACTCAAATGAAGATTTATCAAGAGGTTTTGTAAATATATTAGCTAATTAATTCTTAGAATCAATGAATTGAATATTCACATCACCATTTTGAACATAATCTCGAATAAAATGATGCTTGATTTCAATATGCTTAGCTCGAGAATGAAGAATGAGGTTCTTTGTCAGATTGATTGCACTTGTGTTGTCACATTTGATTGCAATACTTGATTCTTCAATAGCAAAGTCTTGTAACTATTGCTTCATCCACAGAATCTGTGCACAGCAACTTCCCAAAGCTACATATTCTGCTTCTGCTGTGCAAAGTGCAACTGTATTTTGTTTCTTTGAGTACCATGATACCAACATATTTCCAAGCAGTTGACATGTACCTGTAGTACTTTTTCTGTCCACTTTACATCCAGCTAAATCAGCATCAGAATAACCAGTAAGAGTAAAATCTGAATCTTTGGAGTACCAAAGACCTAACATTGGATAAGTTCCAATGTATTTGATTATTCTCTTAACTGCAGAAAGATGTGATTCCGTTGGATCTGATTGAAATCTTGCACACATACAGACACTAAAAAGTATGTCAGGTCTAGATGCAGTAAGATACAATAATGAACCTATCATGCTCCTATATACCTTCTGATCAACCTTTTTACCATTTTCATCTTTGTCTAGCTTAGATGATTGAGACATGGGAATGTCTGTCTTCTTGCAATTTTGCAATCCAAACTTCTTGACAATCTCCTTGGCATATTTCTCTTGGCAAATGAATGTACCATCTTTTGTTTGTTTTACTTATAGGCCAAGAAAGAATGTTAATTCTCCCATCATACTCATCTCGAACTCGTTCTGCATATTCTTAGAGAATTCCTTGCAAAGAAATTCGTTAAAGGATCCAAAGATAATATCATCAATATAAATTTGAACAAGAAGAAAATCCTTACCCTTTCTCTTAACAAATAAAGTTATATCAACCTTACCTTTGGTGAAATCATTTTGCAGAAGGAAATTACTTAACCTTTCATACCAAGCTCTGGGTACTTGTTTCAGATCGTAAATGGCCTTTTTGAGTCTGTAGACATAGTCAGTCTTTCTTGGTTCTTCGAAACTAGGTGGTTGTTCCACATATACTTCTTCTTTATATATCCATTTAGGAAGGCACTTTTCACGTCCATCTGAAACAATTTAAAGTTACGGAAATAAGCATAAGCTAATAGTAGCCGAATGGCTTCTAACCTTGCAACTGGTACATATGTTTCATCATAATCTATGCCTTCTTCTTGAGAATAGCCTTTTGCTACCAGTCTTGCTTTGTTTCTTGTGACTTTCCCTTTGTCATCCAGTTTATTTCTGAATACCCATTTTGTTCCAATTACTGGATGATTTTTGGGTCTTGGCACAAGCTCCCATACTTTATTGATTCTGAACTGCTGAAGTTCCTCCTGCATAGCTTCGATCCAGCTTTCATCTGATAAAGCTTCCCCAACTTCTTTTGGTTCTATTTTTGATATTAACGCCAAGTTGCTGATATTCTCCTTGTGTTTAGATCTAGTCTTGATACCATCTTCTATTTCTTCAATGATGAGGTTTCTCGGATGACTGGATTTATGTTTCCAGTTTTTGTCAAATCTTTCCTTCTGAATATCTGCAGACTCTGGAGGTTCTAGTTGAGTCTGCATTATATCTTGTTTTTCTTCTTCTACAGATTATACGATCTTTGGAGATTCTTGATGAGCTTCTGATAACTCTTGATGTTGGAAGATGATTCAGATTCATCTTTGTAAATCTGAATATTTTCTTCAAACCTCACATTCATTGTTTCTTCCACAATCTGAGAGTTCTTGTTGAAGACTCTGTATGTTTTACTTGTAGTAGAATATCCAAGGAAAAATCCTTCATCTACTTTCTTATCAAACTTACCAGGACGATTATTTGGATTTTTTAGAATAAAGCATTTACAACCAAACATGCGAAAATATGAGATACTAGGCTTCCTACCTTTGTAAAGCTCATAGAGGGTTTTCTCAAGAATGGGTCTGAGAAAAACTCTGTTAATGATATAACATGCTGTAAAAACTGCATCTGCCCAGAAATGAAAAGGAATCATGCTTTCAATCAACAAAGTTCTTGCCATTTCTTGCAAAGAACGATTTTTCCTCTCCACAACACCATTTTGTTCTTGTATATAATAAGTAGAAAAATTGTGTTGAAAGCCATTTTCCTCACAGAGATCTGAAAAACTTTGATTTTCAAACTCTCCCCTATGATCAGTTTTAATGCAGGAAATGGTATAGCCATTTTCATTCTGAACTCTTTTTGCAAATTTTGAAAAATATGAAAATGCTTCATTTTTATGAGCAAGAAAGAACACCCAAGTAAATCTTGTGAAGTCATCAACAATAACTAAACAATACTTCTTACCACCAATACTTTGTGTTCTGGTTGGTCCAAACAGATCCATATGAAGAAGCTGCAAAGCACGATTAGTGGAGACATAATTTATAGACTTAAAAGAGCTTCTTACTTGTTTTTCTAGAGTGCAGGCATTGCATAATTCTGTTTTCTTGTATTTCAAATTTGGCAGACCTTAAACCAATTTCTTGTTTGAGATCTTTGAGATTTGTTTCATACTGATATGCCCCAATCTTCTGTGCCACAGATCTTCATCTTCTTTGATTGAGATCAAGCAATGAGTGGAGTTTGGATTTACATCTAGAAGATAAATATTACCATATCTTCTTCCTGTGAAAGTTTGAGGAGAATCTTTACTTGTTCCTGAGCATGTATCTTCTTGAAAGTTGATTCTGAAACCTGTATCACATGGCTGGCTTATGCTTATCAAGTTGTAGTTGAGTCCTTTTACTAATGAAACATCATTGATTATAAGTCCTCCAATTTCAACCGTTCCTTTGCCAACGATTTTTCCTTTGGTATTTCCTCCAAAGGAAACTTTTCCACCATTCAGATTGTGTAGATCAACAAATATGCTTGGATCTCCTATCATATGTCTAGAACATCCACTGTCTAGGTACCACTTTCTTTTTCTCTTTGTGGTAACCTGCAAAAATCACAACATCTCAAGTTTTCTTTGGTACCCAAATTTGTTTGAATCCTTGAGCATTAGTATAGGCTGTCTTAACAAAATCTCTTCGAATAGGTCTCCAAACTTTAGGACATTCATTCTCAAAATGCTGTAGATCTCCACATTTTGAGCACCTGAGGGCACTTCGGCCAACGGGTTTGACAAAATTCCTTTTCAAATGGTTTTTATAAGCTTGTCGAGGAGGTCTTTGTCTTAATCTCTCCTTGACTTTTGGAAAATCAATCAAGCTATCACTTTCCTTCACAAATCCGAGACCAGATTTGTTATAGTAAGGAATTTGGATAGAAAGAATATGCTTCAAGGTTTCTGAACCTTTTGAAAACTTGGAAATAATTTCTGAAACTTCCTTTTTCAAAACAGCATTTTCTTTGGAAAGGAAATCTCGACTTTCCTTGATTTGATGAAATTCTTTTTGAAGGAAATCGATTTTTTCTTTTTGAGAAATATCCCGTTGCCTCAGTGATGAATTTTCCTTTTTCAAAGAAGAGATTCTTTTAAGAGCAGTCTTAAATTCAAAGAATAATTCATCAATATAATTTGATACTTCAATAGGCATATCAGAATGCTTTACCTCAATTTCCACTTTAGGATCAGAATCTGAATCTGAATCTGAGTCTGAGTCTGACTTAGCCATCAAACAGAAATTTGAGATATCTTCATCACTGTCTTCGCACTCTGTATCACTCCAAGTTTCTGCTTTTAAGGCTTTCTTTGCTTTCTCAAATTTGGTCTTCTTTTTCAGAAGTGAACAATTTGGCTTGATATGTTCACGTTTCTTACAGTGAAAGCATATAACATCCTTTGATCTCTCTGTTTCATCGAAAGACTTCTTCTTCTCAAAAGGCTTCTTACCTTTGAGGTTTCTTCCTTTGATCTTCATTTTCTTATACTTCTTTATAAAGAGAGCTAGTTCTTCATCATCAACATCTTCATCTTCAGAATCTACATCAGAATCTATGTTAGTTTTTAATGCAATTGACTTATTACCTCTGGATTCATTCTCCTCATTCCGTTGCTTAGTCTCATATGATTGAAGAGTTCCAATTAACTCATTCACTGATAGAGGCTTGATCCTTTGTGTTTCTCGAAGAGATGTTTTGATATATCCCACTGCTTTGTCAGTTCTCTCAGTAGTTTGTTGACTTTCATTGCATTTGGGACTGGTTGTCCTTGATATGCAAGACCGTTTACTATGTCAGTAAACCTGTCATACAAATCAGCAATTGATTCTCCAGGCTTCATTTTGAAGGATTCATATTGACCAAGCAAAAGATTGATTTGAGTTTCCTTGGCTCGATCTGTTCCTTCATAAGTAATAAGGAGAGTATCCCAGATTTCCTTAGCTAATTCACAAGCAGCGATTTTTTTATACTCAATAGGAGATAAAGCACAATAGAGAGAATAAATTACTTTGGAATCTAAAGTTTCTCTTTTAGATATCTCAGATTGAGATAATGGAGGATTTGCTGATTTGCTTGCATCTGCCTTTTCTTTTGAATCAGAAGATTTTGGATTGACTCCTTTGATGATGACATCCTATTGTATGTGATCAATTGACTTTATGAATGCCTTCATCTTATTCTTCCAGACACTATATTCCTTGCCATCGAAATATGGTGGTCTGTTGTTGCTCTGTCCTTCAATGAGCCCTGGAGCACCAAAGCTAGCCATGTAGATCGTTAGCTCAGAAGTAAAACACTTCAATAAATGAGCAACCTGCTTTGATACTAATTGATGTAGCTAGCAAGGATCACCTAGAGGGGGGTGAATAGGTGATCTTAAACAATTTTTGTCAAATTATGCGGAAATGAATAATCACAACTTAGTCTGAATAAACTTCAGATTCAAAACAGATTATATAAATGGTGCTCTTGATGTGCAGTATGTAAATTAAGAGATAAGGGATAAAAAAACTGCACACAAGTTTATAGTAGTTCGGCTTATAGTAAGCCTACGTCCACTCTCCCACGCTGACAGCCTACCAGCTGGATTTCACTACGTAATCAAGAGGAATTTACAGATTCTGAGTAACAGCACTCTTGTATATGATAGGACTCTCTATCTCACACAATCACTCTTACAAAGTAACCCTCTAGATCTTAATTTTTGGCTCTGAACGACAAGAGAAATGATTGGAGTATGCTCAGACTTTGGACTTGTTGATTCTTGAATCTGTGCTACCTTCTGCTACTAGTTGATCTCCTTAAATACTCCTCTACTTCCAAACTAGCCGTTGGACAGCTTTTAGAGGATCATCTTCCAATCTTCATCTTGGACAGATTTGTATAATAAGGATTGAGTAGCCGTTGGATGACAGATTCTGAATCCTGCTGATTCTGATCGCCCATACAATCAGAATCTTGGTTTCCATAAGTAGAACTTTATCCGTTGTAATGCATACTTGTCGTAGTATTTGATTGTCAATCAATTATAGCCTTAGATTGAAATAATCAAAACTTTCCTTCTATGAAATCCATACCAGATCACTAGCTGTTATGTTTCGTTCTGAATTCTGCTTCAGAAGAATTTCTGCGTCTGCGTCTGCTTCTGAAAAATTTCAGCTTCTGCGTCTGCTTTTGAAAAATTTCTTCGTCTGAATCTCAGAACTAAGATTATGTGGGTCTTCAATAAGGTATTTACCAGCTTGTAAAGTTTGAAAAAATTTCTTCTAAGCTTCCAGAATATACATTCCTGGAATAAATTAGATCAGAATAAGTATCAGATTTACAATAACATGGAAGGTTTTGTCAACTTCAAAATCAATAGGAGTTTTCCTCAACAGAGACGTGTAATCTGGGGCCTCTCTCAACAGTGAACCGCGGGATGGATGAGATGACAAGGAGATTGAGTCATCTTTTGCTCATTCGAGGGGAATTTATTCAGCACTGGTTAAGGACCCCCCCTCCCCCGGATGCCTATAACTTTTTCAGGAAAAATTTCAAATAAAAATATCAAGTGTTTTTATTTTCTCAAATAAGAATCTGAAGTGGACATTATCTTAAATAAGGATCTGAAGTGACTATAACAGTTTTAAATAAAGGTTTCATCGCGCTGGCTCGCCAACCGGCCAAATTTTCCGGCCGATTAAAGGTATTTTCGTCTAAAAATCATTTTAACATTAATTTTAGTTAAATTAAATTTAAAAAAAAAAGAATAAAACAAGGGGGAGGGCTGGCCTCGCCTCTAGTCGACGAGGGCTCTATAGATGATGTTGGTTATCGGACAAAATGAACAATGTGAAAATCAACTTGACCGGAGGATTTTAGGACTTATTGGAAATGAAATGATGAGAAACAAAATTAGTTCTTGATACGCACTTGGGTGCACTTCAAAACCAACTAGCTCTAGTACCAAGTAAGAATTGACTAGCTCTAAAAGCTTAAGATGTTATAAATACGTGATTTTGAATATTTAATTATCTTAACACAAAACTATGTAATATCGATAGTTTTGTTTAGGTATCAAGCTCTGTGGTTGTCGATTCAATCCTAATTCTTACGAGGGCACAAAGGGAAAACGGAAAAAGAAAAGGAATTAGGGTGTGGTTGAGCCCACATGTGCACAACAAGGGACACCAATGAAGGAGCGCCTCCTAGCCACAGCTAATATCTGCTTCTCATCTGGTGGCTGCTGCTTGGCACGCAACACAATTTAGGCTGTGCATGGCAATCATTTTATGCCCGGGAACAGATTCTGCTCAGAAATGATTCTTTTTTATTCCATGCACGGGAACAATTTCTAAGCATTTAAAGGCGTTTTGTAATTGCCCAAAATTTCTATTCTTAGAATAGAAAAAGAACAGAAATGTGTTTGATAACTACACAAAATTTCTTTTTATTAATAATATTTTAACAATTTTTGAATTTTTTAATATTTCTTTCTCTATTTTTCCTTTTTTTCTTTTTTTTATTTTTTTTCCTTCCCTTCCTTGGCCATGGCCAATCGCCGGCACCAACGATCGGCCACAGGCCAAGGCCGGCGAGGGCGTCACGGCCCTTGCCGCCGACCTCGCAGGTCGTGACGGCGAGGTCGGCCTCGCGTTGGTTGGGCGAGGCCGACCTCGCCATCGCCAGATCTGGGCGAGGTCTCGCCGTCACGGCCGTGAGCGCGCGCCCTCGCGCGCCCACGGCTCGTGGCCGATGGCCGGCGGCGGCGGCAGGGCGGGCGGCGAGGAAGAAGAAAAACAACAAACCAAGAAAAAAGAAGAAAATCAAGAAAAATCAGAAATGGAAAAATTGTTCAAGAATCAAGAAGTTACTTTTTTTTGCTTCTTGATTCTGTTCCCAAATTGATTCTGGGAACATTTTTTTGCAAAATTGTGCCCGGGCACAAAAAATTTAACAAATAGATTTCTGTTCCCAAACTGATTCTGGGAATAAAAGAAGAGAAATTTTCACTATTTGGCAAGTTACCAAACGGGCCCTTAGAGCGCGCATAATAACCATTATGTTTCTGTCCAGAACTAATTTTTTGTTCCCGAGAACAGGTTTGGAACAGAAACCCGTTTGATAACGCAATTCCATTTTTCTATTTCTGGAACAACTTTTTGTTCGAGAACTGGTTCTGGACTAAAAATCAGAACAAAAAAAAAGTAGGTTTTCTGTTTCTGGACGAGAAATGAAAACCATTTTTAAAAGAACCTGTTTTCTCTCTTCAAAACACATCTCTTCCTAAATTTGGCCCCGATCCGAACCGGTTCGGTCAGGTTCATTCCTGACCGGAAAATAAAAAAAATTCTAAAAAAATTTAGAAAAATCAGAAAAAATTCACAAAATTCACAAAATTCATAAAAAAAAATTAGAAAATCCGGAAAATTCCTAAAAATCTCAAAAAAAAATTCAGAAAATCCATTAAAATTGAAAAATTCTAGAAAAATTCATAGAAATTTAAATTTGTTGAGGTACCCAAATGATATTTTTGAAGTCTCCTTCGTTTAGGGATTTAAAATGGGTTTTAACCCCTAAAAAACCCTAAAATGGGTTTAACCCCCAAAAGGGATCTTTACCCCTAAAAAACCCTAAAACCCTAAAAAAACAACACAATCCTTTGAATGAATTAGCATTTAGCGCTTTACTAGGGTTTAGGTGTTTTGATTAATTTTCATTTTAGAGACCATTTCTAAAAAAATGGATTTATATTCCAGGAAATAGAAATTTGTGTTGTTATCAAACGGATTTATGTTCCAAGAAATAGAAATTTTATGTTGTTATCAAACGAGTTTCTGTTATAGAAATAGAAATTTTTTGTCGCTATCAAATGAGTTTCTTTCCTCAGAAACTTGTCCTGAGAACAGAAATAGAATCTATTTCTGTTCCAGGAATTGTTTATGGAACATAATAGTTATTATTCGCGCCCTTAGCCAACAGGAAGGAAGGGAGATTCAGAATTGAGTACTGATGCAGTCTCCCAAAAAAAAAATAAGGGATAAGTATATCGGATATATTAAAATTTGTCACAAAAGTACAATTGAATCATAAAACTTTCAAAAAATGCAATTCAGTCCTAAAACTTGTCATAAAAGTGCAATCGAGTCCTAAAACTTGTTAAATTTGTCCAATCAAGTCTTTTTATTAATTGCACTTTTTGAGATTTTTAGGACTCAATTGCACTTTCGTGTAAGAACTTAATTGTGCTTTTTGAAAGTTTTAAAACTTAGTTGCACTCTCCTAATAAATTTTAGAACTTCCAATGCACTTGTCCCAAAAATCAAATACCTTAAAACAAATTCCTCCCCTTGTTTGGCTTTGAGATTCGATGGAGCTCTAGAAGACGCCAAATCAAAGAGCGCCTGCCTTGTTTGTTTTGTTATCGTTGGTGCTTGATTGGAAGACTTCCTCCATCCCAGATTTTACATGATGTTTGCTTTGCTCGCACTTTCTTTCCCTTTGTCCCAATCGACCCGATCACAATCCAACGTGAGAGAGAGAGAGTTAACAGAATTGACGACTGATGTTGTCTCATCAAACAACATACATCCTAAACCAATTCCTTCCCCTTGTTCGGGGTCGAGATTCGATGGAGTTCTTGAAGTCGACACATCAAGAAGTCCTCGCTCGTTTGTTCGTTTTTGTTCTCGTTGGTAGTTAATTGGGAGACTCCCCATTCCAGATTCTAAACAATGTTGCTTCGCTCTCGCTTGTTTCCGGTTGTCCCCTGCGATCCAATCGCAACTCGATGAGTACAAAAAGCTTGCTTTGGACGGTGTCGCTGTAGCTCTAACTAATTGAATAAGGCGATCTGGTCTCTTGAAGTCTATATCTGTCTTCGTTTTCTCATGTTGAATTCAACTAGTCGGAGACAAACCCAGGCGAGACTCCTTACGGCAAAATCATGGTCGTCCGAGCCCCCCCCATATAACAAGCCCTCCAGCTTATTCATTCTGCAACGAATGACAAAGATGGCGGTGATGGAGAAACATTTCCTTTTCCTCTCTCTCCTCCTTTTGTTCTCGTTTGGGCATCCACGTTTTTCCTCGGCCGAAGGAAAAAGTGACGGGTCCCAGCAGTGGGGATATGTGGAAGTTCGACCAGGTACGTAGTTATGGTGTCCAAATTCTTCAGTTTGGTGGAAAAAACAACATATGGCCGTGATCAAATAAACGATTGCTGTATATATGTATGTTCATTTGAGCCATTCTACATTCAAGGAATTAACTAATGTTTAATTTATTTGTTGGGCTGTAGGCGTTCACCTCTTCTGGTGGCTGTACAGAAGTCCATATAGAGTTGAAGAACCTTCCAAACCCTGGCCAGTACTGCTGTGGCACCAAGGAGGCCCCGTGAGAATTTTACCTTTGAAATTACACCCAACAGAATGAAAATCAATGTGTTTTCATTACCTCTCTCCTTCATTTTCCTAGGGAGCCTCCGGTGTTGGATTTGGAAATTTCAAAGAAATCGGACCACTGGATGGGAATTTGCAGCCCCGGAATTTCACGTGGCTTCGAAAAGCAGATCTCTTATTCGTGGTACGTAGCAGTGTCTCTTCAATTTCATACAGTCATTCTGAAGAATGCCCTTCTAGGTATTGGCATTTAGGAGGCACCGCTGCTTAGTTTTTTTGTAACTCGTAATCCTCTGTGTACATAGGACAGTCCAGTGGCAACAGGTTTCAGTTATGTGGAGGATGAGAGCTTAGTAGTGAGAACAGACAATGAAGCAGCAGCTGATCTGAGCACTTTGCTGATAGAGCTCTCCAATGGGAACGAGACCCTCCAAAAGAGTCCTCTGTACATCTTTGCAAAATCATATGGAGGCAAATTTGCTTCTGCCCTTGGAGTAATAGCTCTAGAAGCTATTGAAGCTGGAAAACTGAAGGCCCAACTTGGGGGTAGAAATTCTTTTTTCCCAACTACTTTGTGGCACTTGTTTGAAGCAGTCGCTCTTTGTCCCGACTTTCAATATTCGATGCTCAGAAACCCGCTATTTCTGATGTTTTATCGTAATGTCCAAATATAGGAGTTGCTTTGGGGGATAGCTGGATTTCTCCTGAGGACTTTGTGGTATGTGATTTCAGCCACCAAGAAATTTGTTTGTTTTGCATAATGAAGATAACCATTTCTGCTTGGTGACTCTTGGTGACTTACTGCTGTATCTGCATTACATCGAAGTTCTCATATGGACCTGTTCTTAAAGTCATGTCGCAAATCGACGAGAACGGCTTGACTCAATCCAACAGGTCTAAGTCGCATTTCTCCTTCTAAGACCTTACACAAAAAAAACTAGACAGACGAGCATAACGTCAAGTTAACTATCGTGCTATCCAGTTTAGCCCTGAAGATCCAGCAGCAACTTGCAGAAGGCAAATCGGAAGATGCCACAGCAACATTTCGAGACCTGGAGCAAGTCATCCAGCAATACAGTAATAACGTGGTATCTTTCTCTATCACTTGTTCTTGTCATAACACAAGAAGATGGTGTGCACTTTGAGTGTAGAGGGAGTTTCTGAGAGCCGCATGACCTGCAGGACTTTTACAACTTCATGTCAGAATTGGAGACCAACTCTGCGGTGGTGAAAGAGAGTAGAAGTAGCTCAACAAGATACACAGAGAGAACCTCAACTGGAGCATGGGCTGCCAATAGTGACTTCAGAAGCTTGATGAACGGACCGATAAGAAAGAAGCTAAAGATCATCCCAGATAACGTGACGTAAGTTCCAGAAGACCAGAAATGTTTGACAGATTTAACTCTACTTGCAGTTTGACCCAATCCTTTATATTGATCTTTTCCCGGGTCAATCAAAATTCATCTGTGTCGTAGATGGCAAGGACAGTTTCGCCTGGTTTTTCCAGCCATGTATGGAGATTTCATGAAACCAAGAATTGAAGAGGTAACAGCTAATCCCAGTGTAAACGAGAAGAGACGAGCCCGATTTTAGTTTTCCGTCGTCTGCCACCACAGAGATTATGAAGTCTCATAAAATTTTTCTCAGGTGGACAAGCTTTTAGCCAAAGGCGTAAACATCACCATTTACAATGGACAGGTCAGGGTTTTTCCATGAACTTTTCCGTGCGCTTCACGCAGTCCCATCGCCGACTGAGTTTGCCCCCACATAATCTCGTTCAACTTCCTAATGCTGCAGCTAGATCTCATATGTGCAACAAAAGGAGCAGAAGCATGGGTCAACAAGCTCAAGTAATGGCTCCTTTTCCAACAGAACACACCCATAGACATTGACTCCCATTCTTAATTTCGAAAATGGTCCCTCATGCTTGCCTTGTCATATGCAGGTGGGACGGTCTGAGCAATTTCCTGAGTGAGGACCGGGTCCCTCTATACTGTGGAAAAGGCTTTACGGGGACGAAAGGATTCGTGAGATCCTACAGGAACCTCTTCTTTTACTGTATTCTCGGTGCTGGGCACATGGTGAGTCCTTATTCACAATCACATCCCTCCAATGGAATTGTTTTCGGGCTGTGAAGATTACTTCAAGCTACGAAACATTCTTTCAAAAGTACAAAAAGGATCACTCAAGATGCATTCGATTCCTGAGGATATTTCTAATCTGTTTTCACCAAGTAAATTTCTGATAATGATATTCTCCCTCTCGATTTTTCACATCTATGCAAACCAGCATGATTCAGGGTTTCCAATTTATGGAACTCTAATGTACCCTTTTCCATATATCTTTTACTTACTCTAGCTTAGACCACTATTCCATAAAAAAAAAATATTTCACAAATTTCTTGTTCTAGTATTCCTTTTTTCTTGTCGTAATTCTTAATACAATTTGAAAATAGTGAAACATTAAAGTTGCTTTTAGCTTGTTGAAAATTTGTTAATTAAGAAAACTCTAAAATCTTTTTTTTAAATGATTTCTTACTTCTCTATGAAAACAGAAAACAATCGAAATCATTTCGCCAAAAAATCTGCGTTCCCATTTTCGAGGACATCGTGATCGTCAAACGAAATGCTGCCAACTCGAGCGTGAAGATACATAGTTATACCTGATAATTAGATGTAAATTTTTTTTTTTTGATAATCAAGGTGTCCACGCGGCCGGCGAACTAGGGCTCAAACCAGCGGTGATGTCCGACTAGTCCTCGAGGGGGGCTAGCGCAGCATCCCACCGCCACGACCCCCCACTTAAATCACCGATGGGCGAGTTTGAATCCAGGACCTCTCGTGAAATGAACTGAGCGCAAACCAACGCGGCCACCGATGTACATTGAGCTCCACAAAATAAGAAAAACATACTTTGGCATTGTAACAGGATGTTCTCCACAAGCCTGGACAGTCGACACTATTTTTTTCCTTTTTCTATCACTTTCCAAAAACTCCATTCCCCCACCTAAGCAGTTCGATACATAGGAACTCAGAACAGGGAAATTTGAAAACACAAGATGCTGAACCTGCAAGAAGATATCTGTAGTTTTTCAGCTTGGTTTTTGCCATTCTTCCGCAGGTACCCAGCGACCAGCCGTGCATTTCCTTACAAATGGTGGGCAGCATCACCCAGTCACCAAGCAAATCTTAGTTTGAAAATCAAGCAAGCTCAAAGGAGTCTATCGTCAATAGTAGACTTTTCCGTCTCAAGAACAACACATGGTAATGGTGAAAAGATAACAAACTCCAGAGAATAGTATATTCATGTTTCTTGCATACAAAGAAATAACTTAACAAAAAGAAAGATGATTCCACACCACAACTGTGTTACGACCCTGAAAGCGACTATGAGGGTTGACAACCGCAACAAAAAGCGTCTTCACCAACATTGCAAAGTTTAAGCGTGAGACTATCCTCAGGCTTTACTACAAACTATGCCAAAATTGCAAAACAATATATTCTCATGTAACTGAAAACTAGAAGCTGAAATGGTCCTTTAGCTTGCACTGTTCAATGAAGTGAAGAAGTGTCAATTAATTGATTGGATATCAATTGTGTATGTAATCTATCGATTCCCACAGCTTGTGCTACATACTTGCAACGTATGACCTCTGGATTGAGAAAAGTTCATTCTCACTCAAAGTAAATGTCTCAGAAATTTTTTCCAAAGCACCTCTCACCAATCTTTCCACTCCTTGATTTCCTCCATTCTATCAGTAGAGAACACAGAAGCAAAAGATGGCACCAGCTTTTAAAGCTTTTAATGAAAAGCTTAACCAAGGACAGTCACACTTGCCAAATAAAAACACAAGTATTGCGAAAAAACATATCGGGGAATCAAGAAACAATTCAAAATTAAACGATGAGCGCATTCCACTAAACCATTTTACAACTATAACATTTCATAAATATAACATCACCTCCAAAGTACGACTCCAAAATTGTTATAATACTACAACTGTATGAGAGGTCATTCGTCGTTCAAACGATCTAATTCTTTCTCCCACTTCATCCCAAACATTTGGCGTCCAAAGGGCACAATGAGATTATACCGAAAGACCTACACAACCGCAACAAATCCATCTTGTTAACAAAATCAGCACCAACCAACTTTCTCCGCTCCATAAAAGTAGTAGTATACTAGAAGCAGAAGAAAGCATCCATCAAATTGAATACACCAACCCAAGGACTCACCTTGTCATTAATACCGCGCATTTGCACTTTCAAAGCCTCCGAACGGTCGTCCCACTCGGATCGACTCCCATTGCTTCTGCTCATCCATGCTTTCTTTAGCACTCTCCGCCACTCGGACATCGCACTCCTTATTTCCTTGTTAAGTTCTACCCACTCTGGAGCACAGCCATTCTTATTAAGAATCCGATACAAGGTGTCTTCTGCTGGATCTGCATGCGGATTTACGCTGAGGTCAAGGGGTTTCCCTTTTCCAGGTAAGTTCTCAAAATGTCCTTCCTCCATCGAATGCCATATTCTTTGCTCCACTATGTTCACAATATCAGTCTCAGATCTGCCAAGAGGGTAACGCAAAACATCATCAACCGACCCCTAAAAAAGCTTCGAATTTTTTTCTATTCAAGCAACAGAGTGTGCATCAAGATGCTAAACAAAAATCAAGGAACACGTCCTATTCTCTTCTTCAATGCAACCGTCAAGACAACATAAGTCCCAATCCGGAAATCGACCTGACTACAATTCTGCACCGAGGATTCCTTACAGTTACCTACTTCAACTGCAGCAACAAATAAGCAGTTACAATCCAAATCACAGGAACGAACAATGAAAAATCTCTCTTAAAAGCATTACGTCCCGCGGATCGTTCAGTATAAGCATTATTATAGGAGAAAAATCATGTGCTTGATCTTCTGAGTCAATTGCTTTTTACTTTGCAGCATCTAACTAAGCCTATTTGAGTAGGCACATTGTGATAAAACAGAGTGCTTATGCATAGAACGCAATGCCCGGTGACAGCCAAACTCAGCCACCGATAACCCATATTTCTACTCCCTTAAAAGAGAAAGATCGTGCAAACTAAAGCCCAAACTCCAGCACGCATGGACATCTCGAGAGAGATATAGAAAAGCAGAAATTGTACGCTAGCTCAATCCGAAGAAGCAGTAAGCAATCATCCCCAAAAACCGGAAAATTCACCATACAAATCATACAACCCAATGAAACAACTCCAAAATCAACAAAGGAACAGCTTAATAGCAACCCCTGCACACGCTCACGCAAAGACCCACGTCCGCTCAGATCATCTCGTGCGCACCTGACGGAGTTGCGACGGCCACGGAGTTCGGGAGGAAGCTTGCGGTCATTGACGGCGTCGATCACGGCCGATAGACGGTCCGTAATCTTCTTCTGGGGCTTCGAGGCCGCTCCATCCGGCGACGGAGGTGAAGACGAAGACGATGACGACGACGGCGGCGACGACGAAGCAGCCCGCCTGGGCCCACACGGATCGCGACCCGACCAAGCGAAGATCGGGCATCTATAGACGAGGAAGGAGGGTTCCGGCGAGGACGAGAGCCTCCTCGCGAGTCGACCCGCCATATCCGAGCGGGACCACGAGCTCCGCCGACGTCGGAGCCTATAGAAATTGGAACACCGTCAAATCTTACAGTAGTTTACGTGGGTGGAGATGAGCGACGCCACGTCACCATGGGCGACGTGTTTGTGTTGTTTTTCAATCTTTTCTCTAGACTAATTTAGTTCTTACGCATTTCGATTCTTTTTAAAATTTAAAGCATTTAAGATTTTCATGACATGTAAATATTAACACATAAATCATATATATATATATATATATATATATATATATATATCTCTTCATAATTTTTTTAATTTATTTTGGCAAAACCAGTAGAAAGTAATTTTTAATTTTGTCGAATTTTGAAACGAACTGATCATAAACAATGCTCTGTATAAAAAACTATTATGTGAATATATATATATATATATATACACAAATTTAGATCATCGAAAATAATGAGAATTCAGGTTTGTAATTTCTGAGACGAATTTACACGTTTTAATTCGAATGTGTGATAAACCCAAAGTAACACTAATTGATAAGCATTGAATATACGAATATCTTATAAAATAAAAAACGAAAATATAGAATTTTCTAATAACACGAATTGATGCGATTTCCAAATGTAATTATGACACGTAAATAAATAATGCAATCGAATATATTATTGCAAATTCAATTTTATATACGTATTAGATTCGTGCAATACTTGCTCAAATATTTCCACTTGTCATCGTAGTTAATGTGCAAATGAGGACAACATTCTTAAGAAGAAAAGAGAAAATTATAGCAAAACATTTGACAATATAATCAAATTCTAAAAATTTTAAAAGATGCAATCAAAATGTAAACATTTTAAAATATGAACAATCAGGTCTTAAGTTTGTAGGATATAACGTTGTAAATTCAATTTTATGTATGGATTAAATTCGTGCAATACTTTGCTCACATATTTCCGTGTCATCTTTTATTTATCACGTTTATCGTACCCACTTGTCATTGTAGTTAGTGTGCAAACAATGACTGACATTCTTAAGAAGAAAAGGGCAAATTAGAGAAACCATTTGACTGTATGAACAAATTCTAAAAATTTTATAAGATGCAATCAGATTGTAGACATTTTAAAATATGAACAATCAAGTCTTAAGTGTGTAGGTGGTGTCACCTGATCATCGGAATTACACCCTCATATAAAATTAAGGAGAAATCGAGTTTCAAGTCAAACATTAAATCTCACAGTCAAATTGTGAATTAAATCATCTTAAATCAATCAAATGACAATTAAGCAATTAAAGCTGCTTGCAATTATGCACGTGTCATTGTTCAACGTTTGATTTAGTTTTTCAATCATTTTTTTTTTGTGATTAATGAGAATTGGAATTTAGAATCTGTAGGGTTTCAACAACGAGAAATTAGTATTTCAAATTTGTTGATTGTTGTGATTATCTTGTAGAAATTAAACTCATGGTTTTTATTGCTCAAACGAATTGCGGTGTATGCGAAAAAGCTTTGATTGATTTTCTTTTTTTGGTTCAAATTGAGATTGGAAATCAAAATTTAGGTTTTTTTTATTTATATTGGATTTTTACTCGACTTTGCATAAAAATTGAGTTTTAGTTTCAATTAGTAGTCAGAAATTCAAATGGTCCGAAAGTCATATCACCTGATATCCTTGCCGCTAGCGACGAACCCTTGCACAAATTCCAAATTATTTAGAACTTGATTGCGTTTCGTGCAAAGACATTTAAGAATTTATGTGTACTTTTATAAGGAAAAAAAGGATTTCAGAGATAATTATTTTGTCAAATAACAATGAGTGTTATTTTGTCAAATGACATAATTTTTTTGAAGGTTATATGCCTCCGCAAATGTGTCAACTCCAAGATATGACCATACTGGATCTCTCGAATAATTATTTTTTTGGAGAAATTTCATCTTATTTGGAAGAGCTTGACATTCGGAAGTTATGAGATGCTTAGAAACACATTTGATATTGCATTTTTGAGATAGAAGAAGATTGGTTGCCATGCTTGCATAGGAGCAAATTCATTCACTTGAATATGGTGATGGTTTTCGAGTTGCTTGGACGGATGAACTTGAAGAAGTGAAGTTCATCTCACATATGGATTGGTACTTGGATAAGAGATTGTTGAGCAATATGCGGAAATTATTTTCGTCGTCTATGAAAATGTTTAGACATGAATTGCTATCGATAACGAAAACATTTTTCACTGGCAAATTTTTTCAAGCGATATAATTATATCTTAGGAAAATATTTTTCAAATAATTTATTTTTCTCGAAACAAACGGAGCCTTCAAGAAATGAGTTTATGGCTCAAATTATTTTGCAGACAAACACTCGTGAGGGATCTAATTGAAATATTGATAAGCAAAGGTCAAGATAGGAAGTGACGTAATTAATTGCTCGATTAGTCTGGAGGGAAATGCTGATGAGGAATCGAACGGAACCATCGGTACGAGATTCGTCGCGAACGCTTCGATTTTTATGCGTAGCGATTGGTCCAGAATTGTATCGGATGCTTGGTTGGTGGGCATTCGGAGGGAACGGAAGAATGATAACAAGGGCGATTCGAATATCGGTCTAGACTTTTCGTACGAACGAGCGGGGTCGGGACCGGACGGGTCGAAAATGGATCAACTCAAATCGACCTATTTAATTCATACTAACCCATTTTTTCTCAAGATTTTGACATGCTTTTCTTTTTCTCTTTCATGCTAGTAGCCAATTTGGGGGTACTTGGGGTGCTTGAGGTGCCCCACTCTAGGCCACTAGAACTTTCTTTTCCAAAAGAAGGTAAAAGTGACGTCCGATGAAAGAACCAGGTACCATTTGGCCCACTTTCCCCACCATCCCAAACCTTTGATTCAAATGCTTTAAAGGATGGATCTGAGTCAAGTCCCATTTAGATCCATTTTTAGTTGGTACACGCTCTTTGCGACCCGATATAGCCCCCATCATCTGATAAAGCTTCCCCAACTTCTTTTGGTTCTATTTTTTATATCAACGCCAAGTTGCTGATATTCTCCTTGTGTTTAGATCTAGTCTTGATACCATCTTCTATTTCTCCAAGGATGAGGTTTCTCGGATGACTGGATTTATGTTTCCAGTTTTTGTCAAATCTTTCCTTCTCAATATCTGCAGACTCTGGAGGTTCTAGTTGAGTCTGCATTGTATCTTGTTTTTCTTCTTCTACAGATTCTACGATCTTTGGAGATTCTTGATGAGCTTCTGATAACTCTTGATGTTGGAAGATGATTCAGATTCATCTTTGTAAATCTGAATATTTTCTTCAAACCTCACATTCATTGTTTCTTCCACAATCTAAGAGTTCTTGTTGAAGACTCTGTATGTTTTACTTGTAGTAGAATATCCAAGGAAAAATCCTTCATCTGCTTTCTTATCAAACTTACCAAGACGATCATTTGGATTTTTTAGAATAAAGCATTTACAACCAAACATACGAAAATATGAGATACTAGGCTTCCTACCTTTGTAAAGCTCATAGGGGGTTTTCTCAAGAATGGGTCTGAGAAAAACTCTGTTAATGATATAACATGCTGTAAAAACTGCATCTGCCCAGAAATGAAAAGGAATCATGCTTTCAATCAACAAAGTTCTTGCCATTTCTTGCAAAGAACGATTTTTCCTCTCCACACACCATTTTGTTCTGGTATATAATGAGTAGAAAAATTGTATTGAAAGCCATTTTCCTCACGGAGATCGAAAAACTTTGATTTTCAAACTCTCCCCCATGATCGTTTAATGCGGAAATGGTATAGCCATTTTCATTCGAACTCTTTTTGCAAATTTTGAAAAATATGAAAATGCTTCATTTTTATGAGCAAGAAAGAACACCCAAGTAAATCTTGTGAAGTCATCAACAATAACTAAACAATACTTCTTACCACCAATACTTTGTGTTCTGGTTGGTCCAAACAGATCCATATGAAGAAGCTGCAAAGCACGATTAGTGGAGACATAATTTATAGACTTAAAAGAGCTTCTTACTTGTTTTCCTAGAGTGCAGGCATTGCATAATTCTGTTTTCTTGTATTTCAAATCTGGCAGACCTCGAACCAATTTCTTGTTTGAGATCTTTGAGATTTGTTTCATACTAGTATGCCCCAATCTTCTATGCCACAGATCTTCATCTTCTTTGATTGAGATCAAGCAATGAGTGGAGTTTGGATTTACATCTAGAAGATAAATATTACCATGTCTTCTTCCTGTGAAAGTTTGAGAAGAATCTTTACTTGTTCCTGAGCATGTATCTTCTTGAAAGTTGATTCTGAAACCTGTATCACATAGCTGGTTTATGCTTATCAAGTTGTAGTTGAGTCCTTTTACTAATGAAACATCATTGATTATAAGTCCTCCAATTTCAACCGTTCATTTGCCAACGATTTTTCCTTTGGTATTTCCTCCAAAGGAAACTTTTCCACCATTCAGACTGTGTAGATCAACGAATATGCTTGGATCTCCTGTCATATGTCTAGAGCATCCACTGTCTAGGTACCACTTTCTTTTTCTCTTTGTGGTAACCTGCAAAAATCACAACATCTCAAGTTTTCTTTGGTACCCAAATTTGTTTGAATCCTTGAGCATTAGTATAGGCTGTCTTAACAAAATCTCTTCGAATAGGTCTCCAGACTTTAGGACATTCATTCTCAAAATGCTGTAGATCTCCACATTTTGAGCACCTGAGGGCACTTCGGCCAACGGGTTTGACAAAATTCCTTTTGAAATGGTTTTTATAAGCTTGTCGAGGAGCTCTTTGTCTGAATCTCTCCTTGACTTTTGGAAAATCAATCAAGCTATCACTTTCCTTCACAAATCCGAGACCAGATTTGTTATAGTAAGGAATTTGGATAGAAAGAATATGCTTCAAGGTTTCTGAACCTTTTGAAAACTTGGAAGTAATTTCTGAAACTTCCTTTTTCAAAACAGCATTTTCTTTGGAAAGAAAATCTCGACTTTCCTTGATTTGATGAAATTCTTTTTGAAGAAAATCGATTTTTTCTTTTTGAGAAATATCCTGTTGCCTCAGTGATGAATTTTCCTTTTTCAAAGAAGAGATTCTTTTAAGAGCAGTCTTAAATTCAAAGCATAATTCATCAATATAATTTGATACTTCAATAAGCATATCAGAATGCTTTACCTCAATTTCCACTTTAGGATCAGAATTTGAATCTGAATATGAGTCTGAGTCTGACTTAGCCATCAAACAGAAATTTGAGATATCTTCATCACTGTCTTCGCACTCTTTATCACTCCAAGTTTATGCTTTTAAGGCCTTCTTTGCTTTCTCAAATTTGGTCTTCTTTTTCAGAAGTGAACAATTTGGCTTGATATGTTCACGTTTCTTACAGTGAAAGCATATAACATCCTTTGATCTCTCTGTTTCATCGAAAGACTTCTTCTTCTCAAAAGGCTTCTTACCTTTGAGGTTTCTTCCTTTGATCTTCATTTTCTTATACTTCTTTATAAAGAGAGCTAGTTCTTCATCATCAACATCTTCATCTTCAGAATATGCATCAGAATCTAAGTTAGTTTTTAATGCAATTGACTTATTACCTCTGGATTCATTCTCCTCATTCCGTTGCTTAGTCTCATATGATTGAAGAGTTCCAATTAATTCATTCACTGATAGATGCTTGATCCTTTGTGTTTCTCGAAGAGATGTTTTGATATATCCCACTGCTTTGTCAGTCCTCTCAGTAGTTTGTTGACTTTTATTGCATTTGGGACTGGTTGTCCTTGATATGCAAGACCGTTTACTATGTCAGTAAACCTGTCATACAAATCAGCAATTGATTCTCCAGGCTTCATTTTGAAGGATTCATATTGACCAAGCAAAAGATTGATTTGAGTTTCCTTGGCTTGATCTGTTCCTTCATAAGTAATAAGGAGAGTATCCCAGATTTCCTTAGCTAATTCACAAGCAGCGATTTTTTTATACTCAATAGGAGATAAAGCACAATAGAGAGAATAAATTGCTTTGGAATCTAAATTTTCTCTTTTAGATATCTCAGATTGAGATAATGGAGGATTTGCTGATTTGCTTGCATCTGCCTTTTCTTTTGAATCAGAAGATTTTGGATTGACTCCTTTGATGATGACATCCTATTGCATGTGATCAATTGACTTTATGAATGCCTTCATCTTATTCTTCCAGACACTATATTCCTTGCCATCGAAATATGGTGGTCTGTTGTTGCTCTGTCCTTTAATGAGCCCTGGAGCACCAAAGCTAGCCATGTAGATCGTTAACTCAGAAGTAAAACACTTCAATAAATGAGCAACCTGCTTTGATACTAATTGATGTAGCTAGCAAGGATCACCTAGAGGGGGGTGAATAGGTGATCTTAAACAATTTTTGTCAAATTATGCGGAAATGAATAATCACAACTTAGTCTGAATAAACTTCAGATTCAAAACAGATTATATAAACGGTGCTCTTGATGTGCAGTATGTAAATTAAGAGATAAGGGATAGAAAAACTGTACACAAGTTTATAGTGGTTCGACTTATAGTAAGCCTACGTCTACTCTCCCACGTTGACAGCCTACCGGCTGGATTTCACTATGTAATCAAGAGGAATTTACTGATTTGAGTATGACACTCTTGTGTATGATAGGACTCTCTATCTCACACAATCACTCTTACAAAGTAACCCTCTAGATCTTAATTTTTGGCTCTGAACGACAAGAGAAATCATTGGAGTATGCTCAAACTTTGGACTTGTTGATTCTTGAATCTGTGCTACCTTCTGCTACTAGTTGATCTCCTTAAATACTCCTCTACTTCCAAACTAGCCGTTGGACAGCTTTTAGAGAATCATCTTCTAATCTTCATCTTGGATAGATTTGTATAATAAGGATTGAGTAGCCATTGGATGACAGATTCTGAATCCTGCTGATTCTGATCGCCCATACAATCAGAATCTTGGTTTCTATAAGTAGAACTTTATCCGTTGTAATGCATACTTGTCGTAGTATTTGATTGTCAATCAATTATAGCCTTAGATTGAAATAATCAAAACTTTCCTTCTATGAAATCCATACCGGATCACTAAATGTTATGTTTCGTTTCTGGTCTGCGTCGAAGAGATTTCTACGCCTCTGCGTTCACCTCCCGAAAAATTTCACCTTGATGTGCTTTTGAAAAATTTCTTCGTCTGAATCTCAGAACTAAGATTATGTGGGTCTTCAATAAAGTATTTACCAGCTTGTAAAGTTTGAAAAAATTTCTTCTAAGCTTCCAGAATATACATTCCTGGAATAAATTAGATCGAATAAGTATCGATTTACAATAACATGGAAGGTTTTGTCAGCTTCAAAATCAATAGGAGTTTTCCTCAACAGAGACGTGTAATCTGGGGCCTCTCTCAACAGTGAACCGCGGGACGGATGAGATGACAAGGAGATTGAGTCATCTTTTGCTCATTCGAGGGGAATTTATTCAGCACTGGTTAAGGAACCCCCCTCCCCCGGATGCCTATAACTTTTTCAGGAAAAATTTCAAATAAAAATATCAAGTGTTTTTATTTTCTCAAATAAGAATCTGAAGTGGACATTATCTTAAATAAGGATCTGAAGTGACTATAACAGTTTTAAATAAAGGTCTCATCCCGCTGGCTCGCCAACCGGCCAAATTTTCCGGCCGATTAAGGGTATTTTCGTCTAAAAATCATTTTAACATTAATTTTAGTTAAATTAAATTAAAAAAAAAAGAATAAAACAAGGGGGAGGGCTGGCCTCGCCTCTAGTCGACGAGGGCTCTATAGATGATGTTGGTTATCGGACAAAATGAACAATGTGAAAATCAACTTGACCGGAGGATTTTAGGACTTATTGGAAATGAAATGATGAGAAACAAAATTAGTTCTTGATACGCACTTGGGTGCACTTCAAAACCAACTAGCTCTAGTACCAAGTAAGAATTGACTAGCTCTAAAAGCTTAAGATGTTATAAATACGTGATTTTGAATATTTAATTATCTTAACACAAAACTATGTAATATCGATAGTTTTGTTTAGGTATCAAGCTCTGTGGTTGTCGATTCAATCCTAATTCTTACGAGGGCACAAAGGGAAAACGGAAAAAGAAAAGGAATTAGGGTGTGGTTGAGCCCACATGTGCACAACAAGGGACACCAATGAAGGAGCGCCTCCTAGCCACAGCTAATATCTGCTTCTCATCCGGTGGCTGCTGCTTGGCACGCAACGCAATTTAGGTGTGCGTAAGCAATCATTTTGTGCCTAGAGCAGTTACGCTCGAAATGATTCTTTTTATTAATGCGGGAACAATTTCTAAGTATTTAAAGGCGTTTTGTAATTGCCCAAAATTTCTATTCTTAGAATAGAAAAAGAACAGAAATGTGTTTGATAACTACACAAAATTTCTTTTATTAATAATATTTTAACAATTTTTGAATTTTTTAATATTTCTTTCTCTTTTTTCCTTTTTTTTTTTTTTTTTTATTTTTTCCTTCCCGTCCTTGGCCATGGCCGATCGCGGCACCAACGATCGGCCACGAGGCCAAGGCCGGCAGGCGTCACGGCCTTGCCGCCGACCTCGCAGGTCGTGACGGCGAGGTCGGCCTCGCGTTGGTTGGGCGAGGCCGACCTCGCCATCGCCAGATCTGGGCGAGGTCTCGCCGTCACGGCCGTGAGCAGCCCTCGCCAGCCCTGGCCTGTGGCCGATGGCCGGCAGCGGCGGCAGGCGGGCGGCAGGCCAGGAAGAAGAAGAACAACAAACCAAGAAAAAAGAAGAAAATCAAGAAAAATCGAAATGGAAAAATTGTTCAAGAATCAAGAAGTTACTTTTTTTGCTTCTTGATTTTGTTCCCAAATTGATTTCGGGAACATTTTTTGCAAAATTGTGCCCGGGCACAAAAAATTTAACAAATAGATTGTTCCCAAACCGATTCGGGAATAAAAGAACGAGAAATTTTCATTATTTGTGCAGAAGTTACCAAATGGGCCCTTAGAGCGCGCATAATAACCATTATGTTTCATGTAGAACTAATTTTACGTTCCCGAACGGGTTTGGAACAAACCCGTTTGATAACGCAATTCCATTTTTCTATTTCGGAACAACTTTTTGTTCGAGAAGCGGATTCTGGACTAAAAATCGAAAAAAAAAGTAGGTTTTACGTTTTACGGACGAGAAATGAAAACCATTTTTAAAAGAACACTGTTTTCTCTCTTCAAAACACATCTCTTCCTAAATTTGGCCCTGGTGCGAGGCGGTTCGATTCAGTTCATTCCCGACCAGGAAAATAAAAAATTCTAAAAAATTTAGAAAAATCAGAAAAAAAATTCACAAAATTCATAAAAAAAAATTAGAAAATCCGGAAAATTCCTAAAAATCTCAAAAAAAATTTCAGAAAATCCATAAAAATTGAAAAATTCCAGAAAAATTCATAGAAATTTAAATTTGTTGAGGTACCCAAATGATATTTTTGAAGTCTCCTTAGTTTAGGGATTTAAAATGGGTTTTAACCCCTAAAAAACCCTAAAATGGGTTTAACCCCCAAAAGGGATCTTTACCCCTAAAAAACCCTAAAACCCTAAAACCCTAAAAAAACAACACAATCCTTTGAATGAATTAGCATTTAGCGCTTTACTAGGGTTTGGGTGTTTTGATTAATTTTTATTTTAGAGACCATTTCTAAAAAAATGGATTTATATTCCAGGAAATAGAAATTTGTGTTGTTATCAAACGGATTTATGTTCCAAGAAATAGAAATTTTATGTTGTTATCAAAGCGAGTTTTGTTATAGAAATAGAAATTTTTTGTCATTTATCAAATGAGTTTCTTTCCTCGAAACTTGCATGAAACAGAAATAGAATCTATTTTGTTCCAGGTGTTTATGGAACATAATAGTTATTATTCGCGCCGTTAGCCAACGGGAAGGAAGGGAGATTCAGAATTGAGTACTGATGCAGTCTCCCAAAAAAAAAAATAAGGGATAACTATATCGGATATATTAAAATTTGTCACAAAAGTGCAATTGAGTCCTAAAAATCTCAAAAATGCAATTCAGTCCTAAAACTTGTCATAAAAGTGCAATCGAGTCCTAAAACTTGTTAAATTGGTCCAATCAAGTCTTTTTATTAATTGCTATTTTTGAGATTTTTAGGACTCAATTGCACTTTCGTGTAAGAACTTAATTGCGCTTTTTGAAAGTTTTAAAACTTAGTTGCACTCTCCTAACAAATTTTAGAACTTCCAATGCACTTGTCCCAAAAATCAAATACCTTAAAACAAATTCCTCCCCTTGTTTGGCTTTGAGATTCGATGGAGCTCTAGAAGACGCCAAATCAAAGAGCGCCTGCCTTGTTTGTTTTGTTATCGTTGGTGCTTGATTGGAAGACTTCCTCCATCCCAGATTTTACATAATGTTTGCTTTGCTCGCACTTTCTTTCCCTTTGTCCCAATCGACCCGATCACAATCCAACGTAAGAGAGAGAGAGTTAACAGAATTGACGACTGATGTTGTCTCATCAAACAACATACATCCTAAACCAATTCCTTCCCCTTGTTCGGGGTCGAGATTCGATGGAGTTCTTGAAGTCGACACATCAAGAAGTCCTCGCTCGTTTGTTCGTTTTTGTTCTCGTTGGTAGTTAATTGGGAGACTCCCCATTCCAGATTCTAAACAATGTTGCTTCGCTCTCGCTTGTTTCCGGTTGTCCCCTGCGATCCAATCGCAACCCGACGAGTACAAAAAGCTTGCTTTGGACGGTGTCGCTGTAGCTCTAACTAATTGAATAAGGCGATCTGGTCTCTTAAAAGTCTATATCTGTCTTCGTTTTCTCATATTGAATTCAACTAGTCGGAGACAAACCCAGGCGAGACTCCTTACGGCAAAATCATGGTCGTCCGAGCCCACCCCCCATATAACAAGCCCTCCAGCTTATTCATTCTGCAACGAATGACAAAGATGGCGGTGATGGAGAAACATTTCCTTTTCCTCTCTCTCCTCCTTTTGTTCTCGTTTGGGCATCCACGTTTTTCCTCGGCCGAAGGAAAAAGTGACGGGTCCCAGCAGTGGGGATATGTGGAAGTTCGACCAGGTACGTAGTTATGGTGTCCAAATTCTTCAGTTTGGTGGAAAAAACAACATATGGCCGTGATCAAATAAATGATTGCTGTGTATATGTATGTTCATTTGAGCCATTGAAGAACCTTCCAAACCCTGGCCAGTACTGCTGTGGCACCAAGGAGGCCCCGTGAGAATTTTACCTTTGAAATTACACCCAACAGAATGAAAATCAATGTGTTTTCATTACCTCTCTCCTTCATTTTCCTAGGGAGCCTCCGGTGTTGGATTTGGAAATTTCAAAGAAATCGGACCACTGGATGAGAATTTGCAGCCCCGGAATTTCACGTGGCTTCGAAAAGCGGATCTCTTATTCGTGGTACGTAGCAGTGTCTCTTCAATTTCATACAGTCATTCTGAAGAATGCCCTTCTAGGTATTGGCATTTAGGAGGCACCGCTGCTTAGTGTTTTTTGTAACTCGTAATCCTCTGTGTACATAGGACAGTCCAGTGGCAACAGGTTTCAGTTATGTGGACGATGAGAGCTTAGTAGTGAGAACAGACAATGAAGCAGCAGCTGATCTGACCACTTTGCTGATAGAGCTCTTCAATGGGAACGAGACCCTCCAAAAGAGTCCTCTGTACATCTTTGCAGAATCATATGGAGGCAAATTTGCTTCTGCCCTTGGAGTAATAGCTCTAGAAGCTATTGAAGCTGGAAAACTGAAGGCCCAACTTGGGGGTAGAAATTCTTTTTTCCCAACTACTTTGTGGCACTTGTTTGAAGTAGTCGCTCTTTGTCCCGACTTTCAATATTCGATGCTCAGAAACCCGCTATTTCTGATGTTTTATCGTAATGTCCAAATATAGGAGTTGCTTTGGGGGATAGCTGGATTTCTCCTGAGGACTTTGTGGTATGTGATTTCAGCCACCAAGAAATTTGTTTGTTTTGCATAATGAAGATAACCATTTCTGCTTGGTGACTCTTGGTGACTTACTGCTGTATCTGCATTACATCGAAGTTCTCATATGGACCTGTTCTTAAAGTCATGTCGCGAATCGATGAGAACGGCTTGACTCAATCCAACAGGTCTAAGTCGCATTTCTCCTTCTAAGACCTTACACAAAAAAAACTAGACAGACGAGCATAACGTCAAGTTAACTATCGTGCTATCCAGTTTAGCCCTGAAGATCCAGCAGCAACTTGCAGAAGGCAAATCGGAAGATGCCACGGCAACATTTCGAGACCTGGAGCAAGTCATCCAGCAATACAGTAATAACGTGGTATCTTTCTCTATCACTTGTTCTTGTAGAGGGAGTTTCTGAGAGCCGCATGACCTGCAGGACTTTTACAACTTCATGTCAGAATTGGAGAGCAACTCTGCGGTGGTGAAAGAGAGTAGAAGTAGCTCAACAAGATACACAGAGAGAACCTCAACTGGAGCATGGGCAGCCAATAGTGACTTCAGAAGCTTGATGAACGGACCGATAAGAAAGAAGCTAAAGATCATCCCAGATAACGTGACGTAAGTTCCAGAAGACCAGAAATGTTTGACAGATTTAACTCTACTTGCAGTTTGACCCAATCCTTTATATTGATCTTTTCCCGGGTCAATCAAAATTCATCTGTGTTGTAGATGGCAAGGACAGTTTCGCCTGGTTTTTCCAGCCATGTATGGAGATTTCATGAAACCAAGAATTGAAGAGGTAACAGCTAATCCCAGTGTAAACGAGAAGAGACGAGCCTGATTTTAGTTTTCCGTCGTCTGCCACCACAGAGATTATGAAGTCTCATAAAATTTTTCTCAGGTGGACAAGCGTTTAGCCAAAGGCGTAAACATCACCATTTACAATGGACAGGTCAGGGTTTTTCCATGAACTTTTCCGTGCGCTTCACGCAGTCCCATCGCCGACTGAGTTTGCCCCCACATAATCTCATTCGACTTCCTAATGCTGCAGCTAGATCTCATATGTGCAACAAAAGGAGCAGAAGCATGGGTCAACAAGCTCAAGTAATGGCTCCTTTTCCAACAGAACACACCCATAGACATTGACTCCCATTCTTAATTTCGAAAACGGTCCCTCATGCTTGCCTTGTCATATGCAGGTGGGACGGTCTGAGCAATTTCCTGAGTGAGGACCGGGTCCCTCTATACTGTGGAAAAGGTTTTACGGGGACGAAAGGATTCGTGAGATCCTACAGGAACCTCTTCTTTTACTGGATTCTCGGTGCTGGGCACATGGTGAGTCCTTATTCACAATCACATCCCTCCAATGGAATTGTTTTCGGGTTGTGAAGATTACTTCAAGCTACGAAACATTCTTTCAAAAGTACAAAAAGGATCACTCAAGATGCATTCGATTCCTGAGGATATTTCTAATCTGTTTTCACCAAGTAAATTTCTCATAATGATATTCTCCCTCTCGATTTTTCACATCTATGCAAACCAGCATGATTCAGGGTTTCCAATTTATGGAAACGTTTGGTAACTCAAGATGCATTCGGTGCTGGGCGCGTTTGGTAACGTTTTATTTGGGAACAATTTTTTTCAGAAATAGTTTTCTATTCTATTTCCTGGAAGAGTTTACGAAGCGAAATAATGCGTTTGGTAGCTATGAAAATTTTATTCGAAATAGAAAAAGAAGAAATGCGTTTAGTAGCACAAAATTTCTATTCTCAATTTTTGCATTCAAATCTATATCTTTTATTTAACTATAAGAACAAGTTATAAGTGAAAAAAATCAATAAGCATGGTTTATTGGTTTGTCTAATCCTTTTAGGGGTTTAAAACCCCTTTTAATCCCTAAACTAAGGAATCTTCAAAAATACCACTTGGGCACCTCAAAATTTAAAATTTTCAAAGTGGGTGGTGCGGGTATTTAAGCCATTATGTGAATTTTTTATATTTTTTGGGGTAAAATTTATTAAAATTTTTTACTTTCCCTAAATCTGTTTCTTTTTATTTTTCGAAAATTTTTTATGAAATTTTTTAATTTTACAATTTCGGAATTTTGCAAATATTTAAGGGTTTTCTGAATTTTTCTGATTTTTATGGATTTTCTGAGAATTTTTCTGATTTATATGAATTTTGGGAATTTTTTAATTTTCTAATTTTTATGGGATTTTTCTGAAATTTTTCTAATTTTTATGAATTTTCGGAATTTTTTAATTTATTCTAAGCCATTATGTGAATTTTTATTTTTGATTTTTTTGGGAAAAAGTTTATTAAAACTTTTTACTTTCCAAATTGTCTCTTTTTATTTTCGAAAGCTTTTTATGAATTTTTTTAAATTTTTTCAATTTCGTAATTTTGCAAATTTTTATGGGTTTTCTAAGTTTTTCTGATTTTTTATGGATTTTCTGAGAATTTTTCTGATTTTTATGAATTTTTGGAATTTTTGAATTTTTTATAATTTAATTAATTTTTTTTATTTCCGCCGAGAATGGACCGGACCGGTGCTTTGAGACGGTTTGCAGACGATGGAGGATGGAGGAGGAGGTGAGGTCGCGGCTTGAGGGCCAGGACCTTTCTATTTCTATTTCTATTTTTGGGAACAAAGAAGTATATTTTTTACTTCTTATTTGCATCCAAATCTATTTCTTGGCATTCTTTTTTATTAGGAAATAGAAAAATAAAATGCGTTACCAAACGGATTTTTGTTCTTTTTTTGTTCCAGGGAACAGAAGAATAGAAAAATAGAGAAACAGAAGCGTTACTTTTACTTACTGTAGCTCAGACCACTATTCCATAAAAAAAAATATTCACAAATTTCTTGTTCTAGTATTCCTTTTTTCTTGTCGTAATTCTTAATACAGTTTGAAAATAGTGAAACATTAAAGTTGCTTTTAGCTTGTTGAAAATTTGTTAATTAAGAAAACTCTAAAATCTTTTTTTTAAATGATTTCTTACTTCTCTATGAAAACAAAAAACAATCGAAATCATTTCGCCAAAAAATCTGTGTTCCCATTTTCGAGGACATCGTGATCGTCAAACGAAATGCTGCCAACTCGAGCGAGAAAATACATAGTTATACCTGATAATTAGATGTACATTTTTTTTTTGATAATCGAGGTGTCCGCGCGGCCGGCGAGCTAGGGCTCAAACCGGCGGTGATGCCCGACTAGTCCTCGAAGGGGGCTAGCGCGGCATCCCGCCGTAAGCGTCCCCACTTAAATCAGCGATGGGCGAGTTTGAGCCCGGGACCTCTCGTGAAAGGGCTGAGCAAACCACGTGGCCACCGATGTACATTGAGCTCCACAAAATAAGAAAAACATACTTTGGCATTGTAACAGGATGTTCTCCACAAGCCTGGACAGTCGACACTATTTTTTTCCTTTTTCTATCACTTTCCAAAAACTCCATTCCCCCACCTAAGCAGTTCGATACATAGGAACTCAGAACAGGGAAATTTGAAAACACAAGATGCTGAACCTGCAAGAAGATATCTGTAGTTTTTCAGCTTGGTTTTGCCATTCTTCCGCAGGTACCCAGCGACCAGCCGTGCATTTCCTTACAAATGGTGGGCAGCATCACCCAGTCACCAAGCAAATCTTAGTTTGAAAATCAAGCAAGCTCAAAGGAGTCTATCGTCAATAGTAGACTTTTCCGTCTCAAGAACAACACATGGTAATGGTGAAAAGATAACAAACTCCAGAGAATAGTCTATTCATGTTTCTTGCATACAAAGAAATAACTTAACAAAAAGAAAGATGATTCCACACCACAACTGTGTTACGACCCTGAAAGCGACTATGAGGGTTGACAACCGCAACAAAAAGCGTCTTCACCAACATTGCAAAGTTTAAGCGTGAGACTATCCTCAGGCTTTACTACAAACTATGCCAAAATTGCAAAACAATATATTCTCATGTAACTGAAAACTAGAAGCTGAAATGGTCCTTTAGCTTGCACTGTTCAATGAAGTGAAGAAGTGTCAATTAATTGATTGGATATCAATTGTGTATGTAATCTATCGATTCCCACAGCTTGTGCTACATACTTGCAACGTATGACCCCTGGATTGAGAAAAGTTCATTCTCACTCAAAGTAAATGTCTCAGAAACTTTTTCCAAAGCACCTCTCACCAATCTTTCCACTCCTTGATTTCCTCCATTCTATCAGTAGAGAACACAGAAGCAAAAGATGGCACCAGCTTTTAAAGCTTTTAATGAAAAGCTTAACCAAGGACAATCACACTTGCCAAATAAAAACACAAGTATTGCGAAAAAACGTATCGGGGAATCAAGAAACAATTCAAAATTATACGATGAGCGCATTCCACTAAACCATTTTACAACTATAACATTTCATAAATATAACATCACCTCCAAAGTACGACTCCAAAATTGTTATAATACTACAACTGTATGAGAGGTCATTCGTCGTTCAAACGATCTAATTCTTTCTCCCACTTCATCCCAAACATTTGGCGTCCAAAGGGCACAATGAGATTATACCGAAAGACCTACACAACCGCAACAAATCCATCTTGTTAACAAAATCAGCACCAACCAACTTTCTCCGCTCCATAAAAGTAGTAGTATACTAGAAGCAGAAGAAAGCATCCATCAAATTGAATACACCAACCCAAGGACTCACCTTGTCATTAATACCGCGCATTTGCACTTTCAAAGCCTCCGAGCGGTCGTCCCACTCGGATCGACTCCCATTGCTTCTGCTCATCCATGCTTTCTTTAGCACTCTCCGCCACTCGGACATCGCACTCCTTATTTCCTTGTTAAGTTCTACCCACTCTGGAGCACAGCCATTCTTATTAAGAATCCGATACAAGGTGTCTTCTGCTGGATCTGCATGCGGATTTATGCTGAGGTCAAGGGGTTTCCCTTTTCCAGGTAAGTTCTCAAAATGTCCTTCCTCCATCGAATGCCATATTCTTTGCTCCACTATGTTCACAATATCAGTCTCAGATCTGCCAAGAGGGTAACGCAAAACATCATCAACCGACCCTAAAAAAGCTTGAATTTTTTTCTATTCAAGCAACAGAGTGTGCATCAAGATGCTAAACAAAAATCAAGGAACACGTCCTATTCTCTTCTTCAATGCAACCGTCAAGACAACATAAGTCCCAATCCGGAAACCGACCTGACTACAATTCTGCACCGAGGATTCCTTACAGTTACCTACTTCAACTGCAGCAACAAATAAGCAGTTACAATCCAAATCACAGGAACGAACAATGAAAAATCTCTCTTAAAAGCATTACGTCCCGCGGATCGTTCAGTATAAGCATTATTATAGGAGAACAATCATGTGCTTGATCTTCTGAGTCAATTGCTTTTTACTTTGCAGCATCTAACTAAGCCTATTTGAGTAGGCACATTATGATAAAACAGAGTGCTTATGCATAGAACGCAATGCCCGGTGACAGCCAAACTCAGCCACCGATAACCCATATTTCTACTCCCTTAAAAGAGAAAGATCGTGCAAACTAAAGCCCAAACTCCAGCACGCATGGACATCTCGAGAGAGATATAGAAAAGCAGAAATTGTACGCTAGCTCAATCCGAAGAAGCAGTAAGCAATCATCCCCAAAAACCGGAAAATTCACCATACAAATCATACAACCCAATGAAACAACTCCAAAATCAACAAAGGAACAGCTTAATAGCAACCCCTGCACACGCTCACGCAAAGACCCACGTCCGCTCAGATCATCTCGTGCGTACCTGACGGAGTTGCGACGGCCACGGAGTTCGGGAGGAAGCTTGCGGTCATTGACGGCGTCGATCACGGCCGATAGACGGTCCGTAATCTTCTTCTGGGGCTTCGAGGCCGCTCCATCCGGCGACGGAGGTGAAGACGAAGACGAAGACGATGACGACGACGGCGACGACGACGAAGCAGCCCGCCTGGGCCCACACGGATCGCGACCCGACCAAGCGACGATCGGGCATCTATAGACGAGGAAGGAGGGTTCCGGCGAGGACGAGAGCCTCCTCGCGAGTCGACCCGCCATATCCGAGCGGGACCACGAGCTCCGCCGACGTCGGAGCCTATAGAAATTGGAACACCGTCAAATCTTACAGTAGTTTACGTGGGTGGAGATGAGCGACGCCACGTCACCATGGGCGACGTGTTTGTGTTGTTTTTCAATCTTTTCTCTAGACTAATTTAGTTCTTACGCATTTCGATTCTTTTTAAAATTTAAAGCATTTAAGATTTTCATGACATGTAAATATTAACACATAAATCATATATATATATATATATATATATATATATATATATCTCTTCATAATTTTTTAAATTTATTTTGGCAAAACTAGTAGAAAGTAATTTTTAATTTTGTCGAATTTTGAAACGAACTGGTCATAAACCATGCTCTGTATAAAAAACTATTATGTGAATATATATATATATATATATATATATATATATATATATATATATATATATACACAAATTTAGATCATCGAAAATAATGAGAATTCAGGTTTGTAATTTCGAGACGAATTTACACGTTTTAATTCGAATGTGTGATAAACCCAAAGTAACACTAATTGATAAGCATTGAATATACGAATATCTTATAAAATAAAAAACGAAAATATAGAATTTTCTAATAACACAAATTGACGCGATTTCCAAATGTAATTATGACACGTAAATAGATATTGCAATCGAATATATTATTGCAAATTCAATTTTATATACGTATTAGATTCGTGCAATACTTGCTCACATATTTCCACTTGTCATCGTAGTTAATGTGCAAATGAGGACAACATTCTTAAGAAGAAAAGAGAAAATTATAGCAAAACATTTGACAATATAATCAAATTCTAAAAATTTTAAAAGATGCAATCAAAATGTAAACATTTTAAAATATGAACAATCAGGTCTTAAGTTTGTAGGATATAACGTTGTAAATTCAATTTTATATATGGATTAAATTCGTGCAATACTTTGCTCACATATTTCCGTGTCATCTTTTATTTATCACGTTTATCGTACCCACTTGTCATTGTAGTTAGTGTGCAAACAATGACCGACATTCTTAAGAAGAAAAGGGCAAATTAGAGAAACCATTTGACTGTATGAACAAATTCTAAAAATTTTATAAGATGCAATCAGATTGTAGACATTTTAAAATATGAACAATCAAGTCTTAAGTGTGTAGGTGGTGTCACCTGATCATCGGAATTACAGCCTCATATAAAATTAAGGAGAAATCGAGTTTCAAGTCAAACATTAAATCTCACAGTCAAATTGTGAATTAAATCATCTTAAATCAATCAAATGACAATTAAGCAATTAAAGCTGCTTGCAATTATGCACGTGTCATTGTTCAACGTTTGATTTAGTTTTTCAATCATTTTTTTTTGTGATTAATGAGAATTGGAATTTAGAATCTATAGGGTTTCAACAACGAGAAATTAGTATTTCAAATTTGTTGATTGTTGTGATTATCTTGTAGAAATTAAACTCATGGTTTTTATTGCTCAAACGAATTGCGGTGTATGCGAAAAAGCTTTGATTGATTTTCTTTTTTTGGTTCAAATTGAGATTGGAAATCAAAATTTAGGTTTTTTTTATTTATATTGGATTTTTACTCGACTTTGCATAAAAATTGAGTTTTAGTTTCAATTAGTAGTCAGAAATTCAAATGGTCCGAAAGTCATATCACCTGATATCCTTGCCGCTAGCGGCAAACCCTTGCACAAATTCCAAATTATTTAGAACTTGATTGCGTTTCGTGCAAAGACATTTAAGAATTTATGTGTACTTTTATAAGGAAAAAAAGGATTTCAGAGATAATTATTTTGTCAAATAACAATGAGTGTTATTTTGTCAAATGACATAATTTACCCGAGATTCGAGTGTTCTCTGTCTTTGTTGGTTCCTCCATCGCTAGTACAAGGAGAAAATGAACGAGAAAGAAAAAGTGTCACCAGTTTTCAGGAATATCAGGATAGATGAAGCAGTAGCAATTGATCTGATGTTACAAGACGTCGGAACACGAGGAGGAAGAAACATGGGCAACTTCTTCGCCCGATGTCACTTGGCAACTCCATTCTCATTCAATTTCAGGTTTCTCACACATGGGAGATGTGTAATACAGCGGTCCAACAGTGTACTTAATGACTTTGCGGTACACGGAGCTGGGGCGGCTGAGTTCGACTCCTCGGCATCCGCCGGCAAAGTCGGTGGCAACGGCGCACGTCGGGTCCGGGGACGACACGAGCCTCACGGAGCACAGTTTCTCATTGAGTTGCTTTCCGTTGATGTACTTGTTCACGATCATGTAGAATTGGCCGGCTCCATCGGTGTCATCGCTTCCATAGAATATCACTCTGTGCCTTTGGTCCATGCAAGTGAGTGAGACCTTGGCTCCTGCAATTCACATTACTTCCCCCCCTTTTACATCGCTGAATTGAAATGTGATTAAATCTCATTGGACATTTTGTCATGACGGTGCGAGAGTGACATCATAGTAAGTGATTCTCTTCTTTGGTGCCTTCAATTACATTGAATACGCTCGTTCCACCGCAAGAGGGAAAGAAAGAAGAAAATTGATAGAGAACAGGAGTGCATAGGGGTGTAATTGGCCCCGTCGAGCTGCCCCATTTCTAAGCTCAAGCTCGACTCGAGCATACTTGGGGTTTGAAACTTGAACGACTATTAACCTGTGCAAGTGCTTGAGCTCGACTCGACTACCAAATCAAGATGCTCTACTCGACTCGATTACGGTCAATTTGTAAATAAACTCAAGCCGAGCTCGACCTCGAACATTATAAGTTCATACTAAGTAAAGCTTACGGATTTTCGTGTCTATTTTGCCAATTATTGAATTTTTTTAAAAAATATAAAAACTCAATTTGTCTTGCAAGCTTGTCGGGTTGAGTATTGTCGAGCTCGAGCTCGACCCGAAAAAAGGCAGAGCTAGTTATCAAACTCGAAAGTTCGAGCTACAAGCGAATAGCTTAATTCAATGTCGAGATCGAGAGAGAGACACACCTTTAATAGGATGTCCACCCCGAACCCATTCATCGTAGCCCTTGGTGCAATCCTGGCAGAGCACTCTTCCACCGACGTGAATCACCTTACCGTCCTCCCAAGCCGAAACTGAATCGGCGCCTCCCATCCTCACCACAAGCAGTGCCATAATCACCAACACCGCCGTTCCCATCCCCATCTCTCTCTCTCCGCAAGAGACCTGATGAAACCCTCGAAGTGTGCATAGAGAGATATAGATGGCAGACACAGGGCCATTTTCCACAGAACGATTAATTCATGGAGGACCACTACTACTTGAACGTGCACTCCATTCTCACATAACAAAACCATTCTTCTCTCATCTCCTTTATGTTTAAATTACTACTGACGATTGGCGTTGGGGAAAACCCCTCTGCCATATGACCCAGTCAAATGACATCAGTCTTCATAAAGAAAGAACCAACGTTCAACGATACTAACTAACGCAACCATTTAGATGAACCATTGTTCGGACGATACTTTCTTTTTGGATAAATGCAGATTTAACTCTCTCAACAAGATTGGTGTATCAGCTTTTGGGAATTTATATGGGTAAGAACATTTTTTTTATTACAACAGCACATCGACGTTCTAAGTTCCTGATGGTAAAGCTTTGACTTTTCTGAAGTTATATTCACCATCGATATCCACACCCCGAAAATCAGTGTAACAAAACAAGAATTGCTTTTGCAACATTATTACGGTATACGATACTCATCCGAATGACCGTCACTTTCAGTGCTTCGTTGGGTAACATGGAGGTTCGAGGTCCCACACAATCTCTCTTATAATCATATCTAAAACATCGATAGTTTCTTTACCATTTGCAATTCACTTAGCCAACTCCTTACATAGAGGTCACAGCAAACTCCACTTGGCTTCAAGCTCCAAATTCAAAACAATGCATCCACAGAGCCATTGCGGAAAATGCCCCGATGCCCACAAAAAATCTGACTCGTATGGCTGCACATTCACTGGAAATAATTAATCCCGACTACAACTTCTTCAAAGTAATTATCCCAACTAAAAACCGCCATGATAGTAGCAGCTGACCGAACACTACATCTTCTCATAGAACAGCAGACACCTTGACGACACCAGCTCATAGAACTCGCTTAACATCGTCACACGACACAAAAATAGCATCATCGTCACAGCAAACCAGCTGCCTGAAGTGCCTTCTTAAATGCCTCCTCGCTATTCCATGGTGTAACCTGCAAGGAAAACAACATAGCAGAAGCAGTCAATAATATGCAAGTTCTGTTTCGCTTCGTGTAAATTGGTTTTGCAGTCAGAGGGAGGTTTTCCCTGATATTGCTTCTAAAGAAATTCACAACACAATTTTTTGCAATCTTGACAATTGATTTCCATAAGTTGACAGCGTAACAGTGGTGATGATGGACAGGACAACTGAAATATGTGGTAGTCGGCAACAGTCATAGCAGTGCCATGCTGGCGGTGATCAACTGGTAGTGACAGTGGTTGAACATGGCAAATACGAGGTACTCAGGGTGGTTGATGATAGTGGCAGACAGTGTCAACGAGTTCCTTTAAACCATTTCCTTTTCTTTAGATGAACACAGATATATTGTCCATTTTTAGTTGACCATAATAACAATTTCCAGCGACCAATTTTCCTTCTGAAACTAAAAACCCAGAGATGAGTAAAAGATTAGCAGAATTTCCATTAAACGAGTAAATTTAGTTCTGTGAAACACACCACAAATAACCCTTAATGATAATGCAAAATGATCAATAAAACGAGTAAAGATTGTAAGATTTGTCAAATTACTCACCTCAGGAACTCTAGAGGCAAAATGATTTTCAATCTTAGCCATGAGTGCCATGTCCCTTTCACTGCATAGCAAGTTGAACACTGCTCCTGATGATAAAGCAACACTACTTGTCATCAGGACACTTTTGTATGGCGAACTAGGCAACAATAATATATGCCAAAAGCACTCTTTATGAGCAGAGTGCATGCACAGAAAGCAGAGTACAAACGATTTGTATGCATGCATCAGACATAATGAGGAAATGCGATTTCCAACAGCCACAACTTATATCACAAATAACAGAAATCATCAACCAACACCAGTGGTTGGAGGGGAAAAAACACCCTGCTTTGCAACATCATCGCTGTATATATCAACATCTCAGTTCAAGAAATACAGAGAATGGATAAAGTGGTCCAGAATGCAGTAGATATTATTTAGAAATAGAGCACATTGTCTGTGCGATTTGGACAAAGCTCGCCCACTTCAACAACTCTTGGCTCAGGCAAGTGTTATCTCAATGAATAAGTAGATACATAAGAAGCTTAGTATTGATAGGGGATGATTACCCCATCAAGGTCAATACCCAAAGAGAACCTGAGACTTGCTCTTTCTTTCTCTTTCTAAGGTTGAGTCAATTTTGTTCTTTATTAGGAGCAGGAAAGTTACATTGAAGTCGATACCACAGTCATCCTTGCAAGTTTGGCTCCAAGATGAGCAAGAAAGGTAAGAAAACCTACAACCTGCATCTACCATGTCAAAGTCGATAGTATGTTCTTTTTGTACTTGAAAACTGTCTTGTCAATGCGGGAAAGTATGGGCACTTTACCAATGAGAGCTGCTACGACAGAGTAAGTTTCAAAGGATTTCAAACCAATTCAAGGGTCAAATCTTGCTAAATAGTTAGCTCATAGCATGCAGTTAAAGAGCAACTTCACTGCATTGAGTTTTGGAAAACAAGTAGGGGATCCAAGTTTTGATCAGAGGAAAACTTTTTCTTTGGTCAAAATTAGAGGGACACACTGTCCACGTGGCAATCTGGATTAAATGGTATGTTATGAGGATAAGAAAAGAAAATCATAAGATTTCTCTTAAACCCTCATTTTATGAAAAGAGGAAATCAACCTTAACTAGGCTTAGAGAGGATAGACAACATAAGAATGTGAAATACTAGGCCTACCAATCTATTCAACGTAATACTATACATATAGTCTTCATGAGAAAAACAACCACCAAAGAAACATGTAAAAGTTGGAGCAAATCTTAAATCAGGAAACAAACCTTTGCGCCCAAAACGCCCCGCCCTTCCAATTCTGTGCAAGTATACCTCACAATCAGGATCCGACGGATTATTATGCTTTACAGGAAGATCATAATTGATCACCAAATTGACCTACAGGTAGCCATCACACCATGTCTACATATTACAAAATAACAAAGATAAAGTAGCATTCCCTTAAGCTAAGATGAGACCAATGAACTTCGGATAATGGAAAAGTATAATGAAAGCAGTACCTGCTGTTGATCAAAGCCTCGAGCCAGAAGGTCAGTTGATATGAGAACCTGTGTCAAACCATCTCTAAATTCTTTGACAATCTTGTCTCTGTCTTCCTGCCTAAGAGCACCTTGGATAGTGGTAACTTCATAGCCAAAACTAACAAGTGTCTCATGCAAATTTCTTGCACTATGTCTGGTGCGAACAAATATTATTGTCTGTCCCAGATTCTCTCCTAATTCAAAAATTCTATCTCTGATCACTAAAACCTTGGAAGGTTCATCAGGGCAATGCACCTTGTACTGCTTTACTGACTCTAAGGATAGTTCTTCTTTCTTCACGAAAAGCTGATTGTAATCTTTCACTACTCTTGTTACAAAATTCTTCGCCTTGTCATCGAATGTGGCAGAAAACAAAAGGACCTGGAACAAAATAACCAACCTTTGAGTAATCAATATAACCAGAATGAGAAAAAGAAAAGAAGAAAAGCATGGCAATTCAAGAGAAAATTATTCCTTCCCATACTACTTTCTAAGCCAATTCTGCATAACATTGAAACATTATGATTTAGCTACTCTGATAGAATTCGGATTTTGAGGGCATGAGTGTGATTTAGCTGGAAGGAAAATTTGAAAGAGCAACAAGTTGTGTTGTTTGCTTCTGCTTAGATCAAGATTTTGAGATCTTGGATTAGATGGATTTGGAAGCAAAAGTAGAGAGCTTCACGATCTGGAACCGAGAGACTGTAGGGTATTTTAATGTGTTTCGCGAACCGAACGGTTTACGTTACCCGATTCTATACATATCACCCAAACCAGAAAGAGACCCGGCCTCAAAAGACCCAATATATTTAGTTCGAGTTGGGCAGTTCGGGCTTTTTTGACACCCCTAATTTATTCTTCAAAGAACCAAGACTGAAAAAAATGAATAATGCGTGTTTTACAATGTAGAGCTCAAAATGAGTGCAACAGAGTACAAAATGAGGTAGTAGCGCATTTTCCTGACATTAGCAGGTGTCTAGAAACCCAAAAACAGAGGACAGGTTGATGCGGTTTCTAAAAAAACAAAAAGAAAAGAAAATTGTATATGCAAAAGCGCATCAACTCCTTCAACAATTTTCTCTGTATCGCCTGTCCCAACGAAAAGCAAGCCCCACACCATCAGAAAACATGAAACTTTTTATTTTCTCAGCTCCGACTTATGTTTCTCTGTTTAGCTCAGTTATTCTCTTGACTATGTCCAAATATAACTAAAAGATAATGCCCAAAAAAGCAAAGTAACTCCTTTCTACTCCTCAGACAGATTTTTGGATATAATCTTACAATCCTTGTATACAAAAAACAAGATCATTAATATTTTCACATTGCTAGGAACACAAGGAAGCAGATCTATTAAATTTCACGCACTAATAGTTGATTAGAAAATGCACCCATGTTAACTCATTTAGACAACTCATGAAGTTCATTTCTTTAACAGAAACAAGACACTGTAACAGTAGTGATCACAAGAAATAGCATCCAACAAACATTGCTAGAGAAGTATAACTTTAGAAGTTATATATTATTATAACCGACTACTAATGTGACCTTGTATCATGACGACCCACCTTTCTCCATCCCCTCCTTTCTTCTACTCTCAGAGCCTAACTCGCATGGGTATCACAACTTTACAACTAATAAACATCAATCAGAACAAGAAAAAGAGAAGGTAATGGTTCTAGTCAAATAATGCTTCGCTTCACTGTAGTTGTGCTTTGTCTATAAATTAATTAACTTACCCCCCCCAAAACAAAAAAACAAGCAAAACAATATAGGAGAACAATAAAAAGAAAACAGATGAAGGAAAAAACACAGCTTTGTATTTGTAATGATAGTAGAAAAGTTTGTAAGAAATCCTTCATCTCTTCTAAAGCATTATGTTGTGCCCTTTATACCAGTATCGAACAACCTGATCCTTGAATCCTTATCCTTTATGTAGACAAGTCATACTTAGCAAGGTATGTAATGGATAGTCAAGTAACGCATTACCATCCGATAAGGTAAAATTACAAATAACACTATAACTATGGAGAAAATCAAGTGAGTGGTAAAGGAATTTGACATTACAGGCTTACAGCTTGGCGAAGAAAGGAAATGAAGACAAGAAGTGGGACCTATTCAAATCGAAGGAGAGGACAATCTGGTTGAAGCTTGAATAATCAGAAATGGGATGGTAGCATTATTACTAAAACAGACATGATAGCTTTTCCTTACCTAGTTTGGAGAGGTCTTTTAAGTTCCCATATTTATTTCATAGTCTAGTAGCGGACATTACAAAGCAAGCCAGTGAAAAGTGTCTTGCACACTAGTCTTACCAAAACTATTATATCTATCCTCCCTTTTTTAAATTATCAAAAAGCAATTCCATTTCATGTCATTTGGTGAAAGGATATAACATATTAATTAACAGCCTCATCATGTTCTTAATACCGAAAAACTTCACCAGGAAATAGAATCTTCAAAAGAATAGATTTTTTGTTTTTGCTTAGGGGGATGGAGAGAGAGGGAGGGAGAGAGAGAGTAAAATTAGAGCCCACATGGATTCATAATGGCAGACAGTAAAAACCAAGAATGGAAAAAGAAACGAATAACCGAGTCTGTCTGAGACTGAGCACTGAGAGAATTAGCTCTGCCGTACGGTCAGATATAATGCATTGGCTCTTCCTTCCATCTATTTCGTCCCAGTTGCCCCAAAGGACATGCATTAGAGAATAAGACAACAGAAACTGCCAAAAGATTTCCTCATTGATGCAAGTATGTTTTCATATGCTTCTAACTACAATTTGAAAAACTTGATAAACCTTGGGGAACTATTATTCCACACTTGTACTTCAAAATCAAACTGATCGTCCAAATGTATATGTGACTTCACCTTCATATGATATTAGCAACTAACTTCCAGGAATACCACCCCTAGATAAAGTCTATGAATGATTTTACAAATTAAACTCAGGAATATACCTGGAAGCTGGCATTGGCCCTTTCGATGTCCTTCATTATCCTCAAAGAGTTATCCCTAAACCCATCCTGCATTCAACCACAGATTAAATATAAACCTGATCTCCAGTAAAAGAGGAACACTAACATGACTATTAAATGATAAGTTCATAAAAGTTACAGCTAAAACTACATGGGAAGGTATAAGAAAACGTTGGATGATATTAGCACAAGAATCGCCATGACTTTATTGATTAGCAGCTGATGGATAGAACTTTGAGCCAATGATAAATTGAAAGAGCATGATAGCTTAAAACAGGATCACAAACCAACAAACCAGAAAGAAAAACTATACAGGGAAAATAAAATAAAAAAAGACATTTTCCACAGAGTAAAATTTTCCACTAAATCTTGTGGGGAAAATATGGATCTGAAATAAGAATCTAATGCGGCATTGTGAAATTAAAGATTTCCAGTACAGGAATCGTAATGCTTTAGAAGAGAGTATAAGACAAGGCATCATGTTATTACCACAGGATCAAGCTCAACGTAATCTTTGAACAAGAGAACAAAAATGTGCATGAAAAATAAAATTAGCCTAAGAAGATTTTCTATCCTACAAGAAACTAAGAGGACACAAGATGGCACTGTTAATAGAATACATTCTGTCCAACCTAGTTTGGCCATGCCGTCTCCTCTCTTCATTCTATTTGAGATTTCGTATGTCGCATGCTGGGGGTGGAACAAGCTGATTAGTTTCCCAACGCTTGCTTTCACAACCACCACCCCCACGCTTGGGCTGACACACACAAAAGAAAAGAAACTAGGGGGGAAAAAGAGAGAACATTATGCCGCTCAGCTAATGCTGATAGAAGAGAACAAAATTCTGTTCATTTATCAGCAACGAGGAATGACAGAAATGCAGGCCAATACCATTAGGGCACAAATACATCAATTACTCCGCCGGAACTCCACTAGTTCAGTAGACTCCAAATGAAATGAGCAGAATAGCTACCAAGGGAGCGAGAATAGCTACCAGAGACAAGAATAAAAAGGAAAAGAAGCCAACTGCAATGCAACAAGCTAGTTTTGGAGGCTGACTACCTCTGCCAACATATGATCGGCCTCATCAAATACAAGAATCTTTATGTAACGTGCACCCAGTTTCTTTGATGACATCCATCTCTTGATTGTTCCAGGGGTGCCTACAACAATTTGTGCAGTAACAGGTGCCCGTTTGGTAATCCGCATACAGTTAGTGCTATCCATCAGCACAGGCACTGCAGCCTCTGCAAGTATTCCTGTGTACTTTCCCATTTTCTGCAAGACTTCCATGTTCTGCAAGAATTGATCACAGCTTGTGTCAGTACATACAAAAGATACATAACTTCATTGAACTGACAAAATGCGATCAGAAAGTCGGCTGAAACCTCAAATTCTATTTGCTATGCTAGTCATATAGAACGCACTGAAAATATCATCCGGATTCTTAAAGGCCAGTAAAAGAAACGTCTTGTCTGAGAGATCGGTCAAATGACTGAAAAAATAGTCAATATCTTTCTCACGACGGATCGGTCAAATTTGTTAAGAGTTCATATGCAGAGCCAGTCAGAAAATGTGGTGATCCCATCAATCTAACCTGAATTGCCAGTTCTCGCGTGGGGCAAATACAGAGAGCTTGAGGAGCTTCCAATTTTGGATCAACTCGGCTCAACATTCCAAGCACGAAACAAGTGGTCTTGCCGGAACCATTATGTGCCTGAGCAATGAGATTTTTGTACGGAGGGATCAAAATCATAGGCAGGCTGATAGCCTGGATTTTACTGGGCTTCTGAAATTTCATATCAACGTATAAACCCTTCAGGAGCTCCGGCGACAGATTCAAATCCTCGAAACTACTTGCTGATGTATATGGCGTATCGCCAGATGTAACCTGCACCGATTAAGATCGATTCAGAGCGTATGGAAACCTAACGAGACAGCAAAACGAGTTTGGATTTTCTAGCTCCTAGGAAACCCTAGCGCAGGATGGACAGATCACCGCTCTGATGTTGGAATCCTCGGGTTCGTCGAGGAACTTGTTGATCTTCTTGCTCTCGTCGATGGTCAGGGAGGCGAAATCCAGATCCGCTCCCGCTTTATCCGCCGATGTCGTGGCCGCCGCACTCTGCTCCTCCTCCGCCTCGTCGTCCACCTCGTCGCCCCACGACCGCCTCGTCTCGGTTGCCGGAGGCTTGCTGTCGGTCGCCGGCGGCTTGCTCTCGGTCGCCGGAGGCTTGCTCTCGGCCGCCGCGGTAGGAACGGAGTTTGCGTCGGCCATTGCAGCTAGCTGGGATCGGCGTCGAGGCCGTTAATGTATCGAGTTGGGGACAGTAGAGAGGGCTCCGCGTGCGGCATCCGCAAAAGCGAGGAATTAAATATAGGGTTAATATAAGGAAAAACCCTAAACTGGTATAGTTGTAATAATTTTACCCTAAATTATTTTTTTAATCACAAAAAACTTCAAATTGGTATATTTATGATAAATTTATCTCGAATTATTTTTTTGATAACAAAAAATCCCGAACCGGTATATTTGTGACAATTTTACCCTAACTAATTTTTTAATATTATTTTTATTATTTCGAATTTTTTATTAATTTTTTTTTTATTTTTTTCTTTAATATTCTTCATTTTCAACCACTGGCCTATCGCCGAACCGGCAACCGGCAACCGGCCATAGGCGGAAGCCGGCGAGGTCGGCCCCGCCGACGGCCGGTGAGGCCGCCGCGCCGCAATCTGCGCGAGGTCGGCCCCGCCGCCGCTACGAGGTCGGCCCGCCTAACGCCGGCGAGGCCGGGCTCGCCTGCAGAACGGCGAGGTCGGCCTCGCCAACGGAGAGGTCGGCCCTGCCGGCCGCTGGCAAGGCTCGACCTCGCCGGTGCTGGGCGAGGCCGACCTCGTCAGTGGCCGACGGGGACGAGCCCTCGCCGGCTTCCGCCTCTGGCCGGTCGCCGGACCGGCGACCGGCCAGAGGTTGAAGATGAAGAATATTAAGGAAAAAAAGAAAAGAAAAAAATTAATAAAAAATTCGAAATAATAAAAATAAGGGTTAACATGAGAAAAAACCCCAAACTGGTACACTAGTGACAATTTTACCCTGAATTTCTTTTTTACCATAAAAAATCCCAAATTGGTACACCCGTGACAATTTAACCTCGAACTGGTATACCTTTGATAATTTTATCCTGAGCATACCATAAAAAATCCCAAACTGGTACACCTGTGATAATTTCACCCCAAACTGGTACACCTGTGACAATTTTACCCTGAACTAATGACAAAAAACCCCAAACTGGTACACCTATGATAAATTTACCCCAAACTATTTTTTTTACCACCAAAATCCCCAAACTGGTACATCTATGACAATTTTACCCCGAACTAATTTTTTAATATTTTTTCGAATTTTTTTTTTTTCGAAATTTTTTATTTATTTATTCTTTTTTTTCCTTCATCTTCATCTTCAGATCTGGCAAGGCTTGAACTCGCCGGCAACTGGAGAGGTTGGCCTCGCCCCACAACGGCGAGGTCGAGCCTCGCCAGCGGTCGACAGGGCCGACCTCGCCGGCTTCTGCCTTTGGCCAATCGCCGGTCGCCGATTCGGAGACCGGCCAGAGGTTGAAGGTGAAGGAAAAAAAAGAAACATAAAATAAAATAAAAAATTAATAAAAAATTTCAAAAAAATAAAAATAACATTAAAAAATTAGTTCGGGGTAAAATTGTCACGGGTGTACCAGTTTGGGATTTTTGGTGGTAAAAAAAAAATAGTTCGGGGTAAAATTATCACAGGTGTACAGTTTGGGGTTTTTTATGGTATGTTCGGGGTAAAATTATCACAAGTGTACCAGTTCGGGGTAAAATTATCACAAATATATCAGTTTGGGGTTTTTTATGCTAAAAAAAAGTTCGGGGTAAATTGTCACAAGTGTACCAATTTAGAGTTTTTCATGGTATTAACCCTAAAAATAATATTAAAAAATTAGTTAGGGTAAAATTGTCACAAGTATACCAGTTCGGGGTTTTTTGTGGTCGAAAAAATAGTTCGGGGTAAATTTGTCATAAATGTACCAGTTTGGGATTTTTTGTGGTCAAAAAAATAGTTTGGAGTAAAATTGTCACAATTGTACCAGTTTAGGATTTTTCGTGATATTAACCATTTATTCAATATAATTTATGAACTTTGACCCAATATGTAATGCGGTCCCTAAACTTCTAATGTGTTCAATATGATCTCTGACCTTTAACTCAATATATAATATGATCCCTAAATTTTTAATTTATTCAATATAGTCCCTAAATTTTTGCTACATGTTCAATTTAGTTTCTGAACTATATGAAAATGTTTAATATAGTCCTTTCATTAATTCAAATAAAACATTTTTATATAGTTCAGAAACTACATTGAACATGACCACATTGAATAAATTGAAAGTTCATAAATCACATTAAATATTAGGTTAAAGTTCAGAGGCTATGTTACATATTAGGTCAAAATTTATGAACTGTTTGTATAATTATCCTTAATATTTAGATTAAAAATTTTCTCAAACGAGAGTCAACAAAGTCAACCTCCGTATTGCTAAATATTTTATTTTATGGGACATTTTATTATTTTGCGAAAACAAAAGAGATAGGCCACACCAATCACCTTTCGCTAGCGCTCTTGCTCATCCATACTAAATTCTTCTCGTGGATTTTATTTTAGAAATTCGTTAAATATTCATTAATTATTAAAAGATCATATTGCACTTTTACAAATTCTAATTCTGCGGATATGATAATGGATTTTGATTATGTTATGTCTGTTCGAATTAATATTATTATATATTAAAGAATTCACTATAATTTAGGTGGGTGTAATCCCTAACAATACACTACTCCATTCTTTCCAATCTCAAGTATCAATTAACTGTCTATTCCCATTCCATACTCTCCGTTACTTTATCAAACAACTTGCCCGTTTTCTTTATATGCATACTACTGGTTAACCTTTTTTTCATCAAAGAGATTTAAAGAGATTTGAACGAGTAATTTATGAGAAATCTTGTCGAGTTATATTGCTTATCGACAAGAAATAAAAGTGGATCTAGAGTGGTGTCTCTTTCCTTTCTATGGCTTAATTTTAGTGAGTTTTTACGTCGAACAAAGGAGAATCCGATTCTTATCCAAATTGCTCAAAACGGGAGAGGATTAGCGTGGTTTCAAGAGATAATTATGTTTTTTTTTTTCTCTCTGAACTTCTTTGATATAATGGAGGCACTGACACAACATCTTTTTTTAATTGTTATTTTCTCATTTCGTTTGCTTTATCTTCAATTTTGTTATTCTTTATTATTTAAATCATTTCTCTACCAACATATCATTCTATCCAAACTACGCATAGGTGCAAGGCAGACCGACCGGCCCCAAACAACTACGGTCAAATACCAAAAGAAAAAAGAAGAAGTAAATAAGTGATTATGGATTATTTTAAGGTGCGTATGATAAGCATTCTATTTCTCTATTTTTTTATTTTTTTTGTTTCCGAAATAGGTCCGGAACACAAATCCATTTCTAGAACACATTTTCATTTCAAAAATAGATTTGGAATAGAAATGATAAATAAAAATTTTCTCCTTTTCTATTTCTAGAAAAAAATGAGAAATAAAAAAATTTCTTATCGCTTGCCCTGGCTACTAGCTGGCTGGCCGCCCGCCTGCCGCCGCCCGCCGCTCGCAACTTGCCGACCGCCTCCCGCCGCCAGCCGTAGTTCTTCACCCCCCGCTCATCGACCACCTGCCGTCCTCCGCCGCCACCCTCTACCGTCTACTATCGCCGCCCAACACCAACTGCCTCTCGACGCCATCCTCCGCTGCCGCTCACTCCCTTCACTTGCCCACTATCACCCAACGCCGATCACCTCTCACTGGCTGGCTACCGTGGAGGGAGAAATTTTGTATTATTAACAAACGAGTTTCTATTTCGAAAATAGAAATTTTGTGTCGTTATTAAATACGTATTTTTACTCATAAATTTGCCCAAGGAATGGTCAAAAATTAATTTCTCGGAAAAAATATTATTATTCGAGCCCTGAGACATCAAGACTAAGTCTACGTATCCACAAGTGACTTTTCTCCAAAAGGTGGTGGCGGATGGGCCCACCAAAGGGAAAAGAAAGTGGCTGGACCCGGCAAAAATAGAAAATATAAAGAAAAGGGTGAAGGTTGAGCAAAGGTTGAGAAAGTGGGTTAAAAGTAAAAGTGTTAATATCACGAAAAATCTCAAATTGGTATATTTATAACGAATTTACTTCCTATCAGTTTTCATTAAATTTTACTACCAAATTGCCGAGTTGAATAATACATGGCAGTTGACAGGTGTACCAGGTTAGGGTTTACCTCTCTATTTGTCACAGATTTACCAATTTATAGTTTTTGTTGTATTAATCCAATTTAACGGAGGGTAAATTTGTCACATATGTACAAGTTTTGAGTTTTTTGTAGTTAAAAAATTTGTTTGGGTAAATTTGTCACAAGTGTATCGTTTAGATTTTTCGTGGTATTAACCCAAAGTAAAATTAACACATGAACTATTTTCTTTTCAATATGGAAAAATTAAATTCGAACATATTGATATTCACCGACTTATAGTTCCCTCTCAAAATGAAGACAACCTTTTAGAGCTTTCTTCGTTCTTAAACAAAAGGGTTAATACCACGAAACATCCAAAACTTGTACACTTATGAAAAATTTGCTCCAAACTAATTTTTTGACCACGAAAAATGACAAACTGGTACACATGTGATAAATTTATCAAAACTAATTTTTCGACTATAAAAAATTTCAAATCGATACACCTGTGACAATTTTATCTAAAATTAATTTTCTGACCATCAAAAGCCCCAAATTGGTGCATCTATGACAAATTTATCATGCGTTAGCTTTTTTCAATTTTTACCGTTAAATTTGCAGATGTCGATAACATATGGCGACGTGGCAAGTCCACGTGAAAATCCATAGGGTAAATACCACGAAAAACCCAAATTGGTCCACTAACAGAGAGTAAATTTCTCATAGAATTATCAGTTTTGGGTTTTTTATGATAAAAGAAATTAGTTTTGGTAAATTTGTGACATGTATACCAATTTGGGATTTTTTATGGTCAAAAAATTAGTTTAGGATAAATTTGTCACGGGTGTACCATTTTTGGGTTTTTTGTGGCTAAAAAATTAGTTTTAGGTAAATTTATCACGGGTGTACCATTTTTTGATTTTTGTTGGCTAAAAAATTAGTTTTAGGTAAATTTGTCACAGGTGTACTAGTTTGGGGTTTTTTGTTGTCAAAAAATTAGTTTCGGATAAATTTGTTATGAGTGTACCAATTTGGAGTTTTTTTTTGTGATATTAACCCAAAACAAAATTGTCAAACTCCTTGCCTTACGCTCTTCCTTTTCTCATATCTCGATCTTTTCTTAATATGAAGTCAAAGTTGATCCATATCAAAGAAATGGTAATTGAATGATAATGATGCGAACTCTCCAATGAGTTTAGTAGTTTTTATCAAAGAAAATAAATTTCTTAATCAGTAAGTCCATTCCATTGATCACTTATTATTAGCTTTTTATGAATATGTGTCTTTTTGGAAGAAAATGGAAAAATCTTTCGGCAATTTATTTTATATATAATTGACTTGGATGCATGATGAACAACATTTGGCTCTCATTCGGATGGGAGTTACATGGCTTATATCCTTTACTTCACGATCTTTCATAGATCCACAAGCTCTATTAATTTTATTTATATAAAATGGCTAATATCATCAAAAACCCCAAACTAATACACATGTGTGAAATTTACCCCAAACTAATTTTTTTACCACAAAAAGCCTAAACTAGTACACCTTTGACAAATTTATCTTTCGCTAGTTTCTGTTAAATTTTACTGTCAAATTGCTTGGTTAAATGACACGTGTTAGTTGACAGATATACTCGTTTGAGGTCTTATCCTCCGTTTGTCACATGTGTACTAGTTTGGATTTTTTTTTATTAATCTATTTTAACGGATGGTAAATTTGTTACAAATGTACTAGTTTAGGATTTTTGGTAGTAAAAAAATTAGTGTGTGGTAAATTTATCACATGTATATCAATTTGAGATTTTTAGTGGTTAAAAAATTAATTTGGGGTAAATTTGTCACAAGTGTATCATTTTGGGGTTTTTCGTGATATTAACTCTATATAAAATAATTTCAACTTGTGTAAGTTAAGATAAATTATATTGGTGTTATTTCTATATCAAAGGAATTATGATAAATTATATTGGTTTTCCATGATGAACAACATTTTGCTCTCATTCGGATAGGAGTTACGTGGCTTATATCCTTTACTTCACGATCTTTCATAGATCCACAAGCTCTATTAATTTTATTTATATAAAATGGTTAATATCACAAAAAATCTCAAACTGATACACATATGATAAATTTACCCCAAATTAATTTTTTTTACCACAAAAAATCCTAAACCGGTACACCTTTGACAAATTTATCTTTCGTTAGTTTCTGTTAAATTTTACTGTCAAATTGTTTGGTTAAATGACACGTGTTAGTTGACGGATGTACCCGTTTGAGGTCTTATTCTCCGTTTGTCACATATGTATTAGTTTGGATTTTTTTTATTAATCTATTTTAACGAATGGTAAATTTGTTACAAATTGACCAGTTTAGGATTTTTTGTAGTAAAAAAATTAGTGTATGGTAATTTGGGATTTTTAGTGGTTAAAAAATTAATTTTGGGTAAATTTGTTGCACGTGTACCATTTTTGGGTTTTCCATAATATTAACTCTGTATAAAATAATTTCAACTTGTGTAAGTTAAGATAAATTATATTGGTGTTATTTCTATATCAAAGGAATTATGATTTTTTTCTGCAATTCCCCGGTCCTTTCCACTTTTAGTGTAATAATTGAATTGATTTTATTTTTCACAAAACCATATAAAAATAATAATATACGGACGACAAAAGTGACAGGGCAACGAAAATGAAAAATTTGTTGACGCTTGTGACACTAATGAATCCTTTTCCCTTTTGCATTTTGTAATTCAAGGTCAATCCCACAAAATATCCTAACTTCTGTCACAAATACCATGAATTTCCTAAACTTGTACATAGTGACGTAAATAACCAAAAAAAATTATATCATAAAAAATCCTGAATTTATATTAGTTTGACAAATACTCTAGATAGAACTGTAATAGAATGTATATATGTCATACATGTATCAATTTGAATTTTTTCGAGACACCAAAAAATGTTAAGGGTATTCGTATCATAATCAACAACTTTAGGGTTTTTGATGACATGAAAAAAGGTTAGGATATTTGTGTCTCCTTGGATATAATTTAAAGTTTTTTGGTGATATTTAGGTAAAATTCTAAATAAGGGCATGAAGTGTTATCATTTTCTCAAATAAGTGTATGAAGTGGACCTTGTTTTCAAATAAAGGCCTAAAGTGCTATCGTTTTCTTAAAAAAGGGCTTGAAGTGAACTTTGAGTCTCAAAAAAGGGCTAACCTCACCGGGGTCAAGGGCATTTTCGTCATTTATTTTTTTTATTTTTTCTTTCTTTTTCCTTTTATGTTTTTTTCTTTTCATAAAAAAAAACAAACTCCAAAAAGATAAAAAGGCTATACTTACAAAAAGGAAACACTCAAGCTCGGCTTGTGGCCGCCGCCCTATCACCGATGGGGTCGCCGGCACCTTAGAGAGGGCTAACGACCACTGAGCTAACGATCCTCACCCACTAGAGGCGAGAGCGTTGTTAGAATTGGGAGAGGGCGACGACCCTTGCTCCGCTGAGGCGCGGCGACCCTACTAGCCATTGTCACCGCCACATCGGCAATGGGGTAGCAAACATAGGCTGGGGGTTGCTTGTATTTCTTATTTTTTTAATTTTTTTTAAAATTTAATTTAACTAAAATTTATGTTAAAATTATTATTGGACGAAAATATCTTGACTGGCTGCAATATTTGGTCGACTAACGAGATTAGGTCCTTATTTGAAATTATTATAGTCACTTCATACCTTTATTCGGAAAAAATGAGGGCATTTTAGATTTTTTATTTAAAAAAATATTTACTTTAGATCCTTTATTTGAGAAAATAAAGGCAATTCATACGTTATTCGGAATTTTCCCCAAAATGAAATCAGCTAGAGATACAAAATTACGTTTCTGTCGCCTTCCCATCTCCAAATTCTAATCTTAGTCGCCTCTCTGCCGTACGCCTGAACCCCTAAAACTCTACCGCGGGTCTGTTCGCGGGAAGTAGCGATGGGGTCGGATAGAAGCAAGAAAGATGCATCTTCTTCTTCTGCGGAGAGGAACCCGAATCGAAATAGAAGAAGGGCAAGATCCGACGATTCGGAGCCCTCGCAGCCCGAAAGCGATCACTCGTCGCCGTCGCGGAGCTCCGGCAAGCGCCGAGAGAGGAGCGGCAGCAGCAGGAGCAGTCGCCGTAGCCGCCGCAGGAGCTCTAGTCGTCGTGATGACTCAGATGGCAGCGGCGGCAGGGGAAGCGAGGGCAAGCGCAGCTCGAGGGTTATTACAGGGGAAGAAATCGAGGCGTACAAAGCGAAGAGGGCTCAGAAAAAGGTACGTGCTTTGCGAGCAGTATTGGTCTTTGATCGATTCGATTTTCGTTGTTTTGCTCTGTAATTGATCATCAGCCTTTTCTCGGTGTAATTATTCAGGCGATGCGTGTTGCGAAGAAGTTGAAGTCACAATCAGTCGCTGGTTATTCCAATGCTTCAAATCCTTTCGGTGATTCAAACCTCAACGAGAAGTGAGTTTTCGATTCTGATTTGAAGATCGTTATTGTCGGTTCGAGCTTAGTAGCTCTGAGATAATGCTTTATTATAATCAAGATATAGGATTTTCTAGCGTACCTAAATTGTGTCCGAGAGAAAATCATGTCCCAATTCCATTTTCTTGATTTCAATCTTTATATCACACTGGAAAGGGCTGGGCAGGAATAATTTGGCTGCTGCTTCTGAAGGTGAATGCTGATTTTGCCCTTATCAGAAATAGAACCAAAAGAAGTTGATGAAATGAAAGCTGGATCGAAACCATGCAGGAGGAACTTCAGCAGTTCAGATCAATAAAGTATGGGAGCTTGTGCCGAGACCCAAAAATCATCCAGTAATTAAAACAAAATGGGTATTCAGAAATAAACTGGATGACAAAGGGAAAGTCACAAGAAACAAAGCAAGACTGATAGCGAAAGGCTATTCTCAAGAAGATGGCATAGATTATAATGAAACATATGCACCAGTTGCCAAGTTAGAAGCCATTAGGCTATTATTAGCTTATGCTTGTTTCCATAACTTTAAATTGTTTCAGATGGACGTGAAAAGTGCCTTCCTAAATGGATATATCAAAGAACAAGTATATGTGGAACAACCACCTGGTTTCGAAGAACCAAGGAAGACTGACTATGTCTACAGACTCAAAAAAGCCCTTTACGGTCTGAAACAAGCACCCAGAGCTTGGTACGAAAGGTTAAGTACCTTCCTTCTGCAAAATAACTTCACAAAAGGTAAGGTTGATACAGCCCTATTTATTAAGAGAAAAGGTAAGGACTTTTTACTGGTTCAGATTTATGTTGATGATATCATTTTTGGTTCCTCTAACGAACTGCTTTGTAAAGAATTTTCAAAGAATATGCAGAATGAATTCGAGATGAGTATGATGGGCGAGCTAACATTCTTTCTTGGCCTACAAGTGAAACAAACCAAAGATGGTACATTCATTTGCCAAGAGAAGTATGCTAAGGAGATTGTCAAGAAGTTTGGATTACAGAAGAGCAAGAAAATAGACACTCCAATGTCCCATACATCCAAACTGGACAAGGATGAACGTGGTAAAAAGGTAGATCATAAGATATACAGAAGCATGATGGTTCATTTTTGTATCTTACTACATCTAGACCTAAAATAATTTTTAGTGTCTGTATGTGCGCTAGATTTCAATCAGATCCAAGGGAATCACATTTTTCTGCAGTAAAGAGGATAATCAAATACATTGGAACTTATCCAATGTTAGGTCTTTGGTATTCCAAAGATTCAGATTTTACTCTTACTGGGTATTCTGATGATGATTTAGCTGGATGTAAAGTGGACAGGAAAAGTACTACAGGTACATGTCAACTGCTTGGGAATATGTTGGTATCCTGGTATTCAAAGAAGCAAAATACAGTTGCACTTTCAACAGCAGAAGCAGAATATATAGTCCTGGGAAGTTGCTGTGCACAAATTCTGTGGATGAAGCAGCAGTTGCGAGACTTTGCCATTGAAGATTCAAGTGTTGTAATCAAATGTGACAACACAAGTGCTATTAATCTGACTAAGAATCCAATTCTTCATTCACGTGCGAAGCATATTGAAATAAAGCATCATTTTATTCGAGATCATGTTCAAAATGGAGATGTGAATATTCAATTAATTGATTCTATCAATTAGCTGATATATTCACAAAACCTCTTGATAAATCTTCAGTTGAGTAAATTAGAAACAAATTGTGCATTACTTATTCTTTTTCCTGAAGTGTTTGATAGACAGGAATTTTTCAGACTCAAATGTTCTGAGTCTGAATATCCTTTTCAGACTCACAAAGAAAGGTACGTACTTAGTTTAAATTTTGGCGGGAATATTTTTGGCAGAAAATTTTCACATTTGTTACTTTTGGAAACAAATCAGGTATGTATTCTAATTTATCTGATTATTTGTGCTTAAAATATTGTTATAATATATTGTCGTGATTGTTTGTGCTTCAAAAAGTTTATTTCCTTCCTATCTGGGTTCACTTATTATAATTTCTAAAAATGACTTTTTCTTTCCAAAACCCGTCCTTCTCATTTATAAACCTGTCCGTCACTTTTCAAAACCCTATCAGTACGATTTTTTACTCTCCAAAACTTTCCGATATTCAGAGACTCTCCTCTTTTTCCTCCAAAGATCGAAACTTTCTGCTCCAGAAGTGATCAAAATGCCGTTCAAAAGAAGATCTTCACGTATTCTCAACCAAGACTCCAAATCTACAGCACCGGCGGAGTATATGGAGATTTCAGACACAGAGTCCGACCATCATGAAGACCTTTCTGAAGCGACTCCACCTCCTCGATCGTCGCCACCCAAAACTTCTGATAAAATAAATTTTCGGTTTAAGAGCATCAAGCTTGTATGGAATGCTTATCAGAGGTTAAAGAGAAGCAATGCCTCTGCATCGACTCTGCGTGACTGTCTAAGAGACAATGGATTCTTCTCCGAAGAACATCTTACGGAAAACTACTCTAAGGTTTGTCCTACCACTGAAAATGTTCCGGCCAACTCTACACCAAAAGAGCCTTCTTCCAGAAAGGGCAAGGAAAAAGTCGGAGAAACATCCACTCCTTCTGAAAAGAAATTTGTTCCTCTAAGCCCTAAGTCCACAAGTGCCTCAAAATTTGTTATTCCTGATGATGATGCTCGATTTTTTGAAATTTTTGAAATGAAAGTGGGAATAGCATCTGGTGTGCCAGGTATAGGAGGATTGTTCAGAAGTAAAGAACATAATGTCTGTTATAAGTTGTTGCTTGCTCGAGGGGTCATGAACCACAGAACTGTGGATTTCGACTACCTAGAGAAGGCTGGCATTTCAGTAAAGCACCTGTTTGAGAAGTTAGGCATTTATAAATTTTGCCTTCAATCTGCAAATGTTTATGCTGAATTGACTGCCTACTTTTATTCCAATCTCTCCATTTTGTCAACCAACTGGATCCAATTCACTGTTGGTGACAAAAAGTTCGATTTAAAAGCAGAAGAGTTGGCATTAATAATTGGAGCAAAACATTCCAAGTTTACTCCATTGGCAGTAAACCTTGAAGATGCTTCCAAGGTGGCTTCTGAAAATCCAAACTTTGCTCAAGGATCTAAGCGACATCTTTCCTACTTTGACTTATCCAGACGGTCTGTGATCTTGCATAAGATCATAATCAAATGCTTGAAGCCTAAGGCAGCCTCCAAAACTGACCTATCCAAATCAGAAATCAAGCTCATTCGAGCTATCTTGAAAGGTCAACCTTTTTCTCTTCCTCATATCATTATCTTCCATATGTACAGAGCATTGCAGAAGGACAAGAGACAATTGCCATATGGTGCTATAATCTCTCGTATCTTCATGTTCTTAAAAATATCTATTCCTGATGATATGCGCAAGAACCTTGTTCCCTGTATGTTTGTTGGAGAAAGAATGCTCTCCAAAATGAAGCAGTTTGATGATGTAAGTGAAAGAATAAAAGGAAAAGAGGCTCAACAGTCGGAGGCAAAATCTGTTGGAAAGACAAGTGAAAGAGAAAAAGGGCAAAGGAAAAGAACTAGTCTAGCCAGCAAGAAAACTGACTCTCCTACCCCACTCAAAGTGTATAGAAAGAAACGAAAAATTCTTCTGCATGATGAAAGTGATGAAGCAGAAGCAGAGCACTTTGAAACAGGACACACTGATGGTCCAGAACATGTTTCTGAACCAACTTTAAAGGTTTCAGAACCAATTCATGAAGAACATGTTTCTGAAGATCAAGCATATGTTCAGGGGGAGACTCAACCAGAAGCAGCCACCGGGTTCAATTAGTCTGAGCAACCTAATGTCCAAGAACAGCCTTCAGAAAATCAGAACATCCTCTCTATTCTGCTCGAGATAAAGGATAAGCAAGCTGCACTAGAACAAGACATGAAGAATCTACAGAGAATTGTTGAGGAAAACAACAAAACTCAACAACTTCAAGCAGCAGCAGACAAAGCAGAACTTGAGGAAGCCATTGCTATGTGCTCATCCAACATGGATAAGGCTATAGGTCAATGCAGTTTGAAGATTGAGGAGGCTGTGTTAATATTGGAAAATTTTCAACTGATTCGTACTCCTTCTAAAAAATAGCCTGCTCTTTAACATTTCTCTCCAAATCATCTTTCTTTCAATTGGTCTATAATATCACTAACGATTCTTCTTGTTAGACTGATTGATTACTTAATATGAGTGCTTTCTTCTCTCTATAATTATTTTTCTGATGACAAAAAGGGGGAGAAATTATATGCAGATTTGCCACTAACATGCAGATCATATACAGGTTATATACAAAGGAAGCAAAGACATAGATATCAATAGAGTTTACTCTTCAATCTGTGATTCATGCGCTTAATATGCTTATTTAATTCAAATTAATTTCAAATTGATTCAATCTGCAAGGAAGTTTTGTCACCATCAAAAAGGGGGAGATTGTTGAGGAAAACTCCTATTGATTTTGAAGTTGACAAAACCTTTCATGTTATTGTAAATCTGATACTTATTCTGAACTATCTTATTCCAGGTATGTATGTACATTCTGGAAGCTCAGAAGGAAGTTTTTCTGACTTTACAAGCTGAAAAAATAATAAGTTCTTTGAAGACCCACATAATCTAGGTTCTGAGATTCAGACGCAGAAGTTATTCAGATGCAGACGCAGACGCAGAAATTATTCAAACGCAGAATTTCTTCAGACGTAGAATTCAGAACGAAACACAACAGCTAGTGATCTGGCATGGATTTCGCAGAAGGAATATTATGATTGTCTCAATCTCAATCAAATTGATTGACAATCAAACATTACGATAAGAATGCATTACAACGGACAAAGCTCTACTTATGGAAACCAAGATTCTGATTGTATGGGCGACCAGAATCAGCGGGATTCAGAATCTGTCATCCAAAGGCTACTCAATCCTTATTATACAATTCTGTCCAAGGTGAAGATTGGAAAATGATCCTCTGAAAGCTGTCCAACGTCTAGTTTGGAAGTAGATGAGTATTTAAGGAGATCAACGAGCAGCAGAAGGAAGAATAGAATCAAGAATCAACAAGTCCAAAGTCTGAGCATACTCTGATCCTTCCTCTTGTCTTTCTTGAGCGAAACATTAAGATCTTGAGGAACACTTTGTAAGAGTGATTGTGTAAGATAGAGAGTCCTATCATACACAAGAGTGTTGTCACTCAGAAGCTGTAAATTCCTCTTGATTACATAGTGAAATCCAGCCGGTAGGTTGTTAACGTGGGAGAGTGGACGTAGGCTTGCTATAAGCCGAACCACTATAAACTTGTATACAGTTTTTCTATCCCTTATCTCTTAATTTACATTCTGCACATCAAAAGCACGGTCTTGAATCTGAAATTTTTTCAGACTCATCTGTGTCCTTTCATTTCCGCATAATCTGATAAAAATTGTTTAAGATCACCTATTCAACCCCCTCTAGGTGATCCTTGCTAGCTACATCATGTAGTACCATTGTTCGTTTGATAGGAACTTACCCTATTGGTTGGAATTGCATGATTAGGGTGCCGAAGGTACGTATTGCCCTAGTCGAGGCTTAGGTAGTTTACTTATTGAGATTTTATCTCATTCCCCGTTATTAAACAATTCAGTCCCTCGACCTTGACTATGACTGAGCCTCCGCTACGTTTCGGGTTACCAACAGAGACGGAGCATTAGGTGACTGAGTACCCAGTTGGTGAGGATAGGGAGTATCGAAAGTATGAGAGTACAGTTTGGGTCGATGATGGTGAGTAGTACTTGACAGCTCACAAGTATATGGCATGGTTTCTGAGGGATGAAGCTCAGACTTTTGGTCCTCTCTGGGGATTTGATATTCCCCTTGACGATGGTTTAGGAGTGTGGGATCTTATGGAGATTGATCCCCCTGATGTAGCTGTAGTTAATCTTGAATTCGAACCGATGGTTACGGAACCCCCGGCATGGTCCGAGGAGTCGGACCCTGAACCGGGGCCTTCGTCGCCTGGTTCTTATAGCGAGGTATCTGACCCGACTTCGCCAGGAGCACCGCCAGGATGCCGTGAAGGTTTTTGATAGGGTTAGAAATCCCTATCTTTTTGGAGCTCCTCTTTTGAGTAGTGGAGCAGATCAACCACCCTATCCCTTTTTGAGTATACGTGGTCTGAGTTTGTGGCCTTTAGGAAGGCTTGTATATGTTATCATTGTATGTGACGTTAAGTTTATAAAATGGTTTGTTGGTTTGTTTAAATTGTCTCTCTCTATTATCCCGTTTGAATGTTTGTTGAATGGAGTGTTCATTTGGCTTCCGCGTATATTCTCTTATTCAATGGTAACGGGTCGGCAACAAATCCTGGGAGTCACATTCTTAACGACAGCGGCGGGATGTTACGTGTTCGTAGGGTACGGGGCATGACAGTGTGACACACATAGCGGCCCGACATGAGAATGAGTAGCAAATGCAAAGTCCAAAATAAATTAAATTTCAGTCGACCTCACCTTCAAAAGGTATGAAACTCCCATGACCAAAAAGTGTAAGTTGATTGTTATTTTCCCCTTTTAGTCGAGGGGTTAATACTGTGAAAAACCCCAAACTGATATACCTGTGACAAATTTACCCCAAACTAATTTTTTGACCACCAAAAACCCCAAACTGGTACATTTGTGACAATTTTACTCTCCATTAGTCTCCGTTAAATTTTACCATCAAATTTCTAAGTTGAATGACACGTTGCAGCTGACAGGTGTACCAGTTTGGAGTTTTACCCTCCATTTGTCACGTGTGTATCGGTTTGTGATTTTTCCTAATATTTATTCAATTTAACGGAAGGTACATTTGTCATAAATATACCAATTTGGGGTTTTTGATTGTCAAAAAATTATTTTTTAGTAAATTTATCATAGATGTACTAATTTTGAGTTTTTTGATTGTCAAAAAATTACATGTGTATCAGTTTAGAGTTTTTCATGATATTAATCCTTATTCTAAATATATTTGTGATGGAGGAGAAAATCTTTTGGGCTTTCGAAGCACGATGGTCCCAATCTTCCAATCAAATCATTTTGAGTGCATTGATTGATCTGTCCACGACCGGAACAGTCCTTCAAGAGCACATAAATAGTTTCATATCAGGATCCAATCACAAAGAACTGGTGGTATACGAAGAACTAGAAGGTGCCGTGGGCTATTGGCCGGCTGACTTGTTCCCTCAGTTCGCACCCGGCGCCACAAGATTGTATTACGGAGGTGCCGCTTACTCGACCCAAAACATGACCAGCCCACCAATGGAAAGCGGATACTTTCCTGACGAGTCGTTCACACACGCCTGCTATTTAAGGCAAATCCATTACATGAGTGGCTCGTACGATTGGATAGCGGTTGAAGATAGCCGAGCATCGGCTCACACAGATTCAAAACAGTGCTACCGCGCTACCACCATCGGGGATGCTGTAAATATCACGGGCTATACCTTACTGTTTGGGGGACCCGGTGGAGTGAGTTGTTGAGAGTTTAAAAGCGAACAAACAGATATAAGAATAAGATCCATTATAATGTATAACTTCTAATGTATAGATACGTTACTTTTTATCTTCTTACGTTTTCCGAGCTTTCCGTTCAAGTGTTATGTTTCGACGCTTGTTCTGTCCTCATCGCATCTTCATTTGAACGTGAAATTCAAAGTTGGATGTACTTTTCATGCTGTAATTAAGCCAAATCCTTTGGTCAAAATCAAGCCGTGAACATGGCGATCCAGCTAAAGCCATTCATGTAAGGGCAAATTGGAGAGGGAAATCTAAACATTCAATTAATCACACCGCAAAATTTAGAGCAATTGCTTTTTTCATAAAATTAAATAACCTTCGATTTATTTAATCACGATGTATAGTTTAATAACTAATCCATTTTACATAATATATCGTTAGGTGCCAGTTATGTAAGATTGTGATATAAGAAAAGAAATTTGGCTTATTGACTTGGACTATACTATATTATGTTCAGTAAATAGGGAACTTATGTAGAATGATAATTTAAATCTAAAATAAAAAAATAAATAAACCTAAAAAAACTCCAAAACAATAAAATATTTTAAAATTTTGAAGAAATCCAAATTTGTCTCTTCGAATAGAAAATTAAAGAAAAACTAAGTATGACATTTAAAAAAATAGAAAAAGTGGTTTTATCCAAAAATATTTGGGGCCTAGGACATTAGAGCCTGATTCACTAGCCGAGACCAAAACGATGTATTTGGCCCAGATGGAACAAGACCATGCCGTGTAGGGGTGAGCAACTTGGACCGCCCAAATCAAGATCGGACCGAACTGGACCGACGGGTTTGGTCCGGTTCTTGGGACTATCAGTCCGGTTCTCAGTTCCTAAAAGCGGAATCGGTTTCCGGGCGGTCTGGTTCCCGATTCCAAGGGGGAACCGGACCGGACCGGACCGAACCAACTATTTAATATATATTTTTGTTATTTTTTTCTTTAAAAAAATTAATAAAATGTGACTAAACTCTACGTGAACTTCATTATCATAAATTCATTGATAAAAATTAGTAAAATGTGAATTAAACCCTAAGTGAACTTCATTGACATAAATTCATTGACAAAAATTAGTAAAATGTGAACCGAACCTTAAGTGTTTAACCAAAAAAAAACTAAACTCTAAGTGACCGGTTCCCGGTCCTAGAACCAACCGGTCCGGTCCGCGGTTCCCAAAATTGGGAACCAGTTCTCTCGGTCCGGTTCCCGGTTCCACCTTGGAACCGGACCGGACCAGGAACCGATCACCCCTAATGCCGTGCATTTTCCTCCTCCTCATCGCCACTCTCATCGCTGTCGTCAGCTTCCAGGCTGGGATCAGGCCCCGAGTGGCGTCTGGCAGGACAGCTCCGACGGCAGCATCGCAGGCCAGGCCATCTGCGCCTCCACGATACCGTTCTACATGTTCTTGATGTGCAACACACTCACACTCTTGTCGTCCATCAACCTCATCATCTCCCTCACCTAGGCGTCCTGTTCTTCCTTAAGGTCGTGGTGGCCACCGTGTCGATGGCCATCATGTACTGCTTGGTGGTCTTCGCCGTCACTCCTGTGTCGCCCGAGCTGTTGCGATGGCTGCTCTTCGCTGGCTTCGTGCCTTACTTGCTGAGGCTGCTGATCCAGTTAAACAAGAATCACTCGTGGGTTATGGACACGTGAACTTAATTAAATAGGAAGTGTGGATTCGTTTGTCCAATTTAATCTTCGCTGAATACGTATATTTATTAGGCATTAAACTGTAGTTAACTAAATTGGAGATTATTTATTTTGATGAAAAAATTAATTGCTCTAAATTTCACAGTGTGGTCAATTAAATGTTTAGATTTCATAGTTAACTATCTTTGTAGACATGCACTTTGGGTTCTTCATCATATTGGGGTAAACGAGATATTGAGCAATTACATATTGTCTTGACGAAGAAAGGATCTCAAGCATTCGTACCATTTACTCCATATCTAAGGGTGTCAATTTTGATAATCCAAACGAATGGCATGATAACTTATTGAATCGTGCTATTCAGATTGTAGAAGAAGGTAGAAAATCCATAGAGCAGTTCAAATTTGTTATGCAAGTATTGGAGGAATCAAATAAAAAGATTCAGATTGCGGACTTCGATCAGGCTGTAGAGCACCCAATCAATTTCTATCCGAATGATACTCAAAGCATCCAAATAATGAATCCAATCCAAGGAAAAAGGCATGGTCGACCCAGAGAAAATCAATTCAAGAATCCAATTGGAAAAACCCTATCGAAAAGCATCAACCAAGGAAGATTTGTTGATTTTACATTAAAAAATCAATTATGTGGCATCCTTGAATTGAACTTTTCAACACAATTTTAGGGCTTGATTGCACTTTTTGAAGATGATAGAGGACATGATTGAACCAACCGAAAGGTTTAGAACTCGATTGCAGTTTTGGTTTAAGTTTAATACTTGATTGAACCAATCGAAAGGTTTAGGACTTAATTGCACTCCGTGCATAAGGTTTAGTAATTGTGGTGAAATTTTCTCGAGCAACTCCTACATATTTTTGCTTGTTTATGAATCACATTTTGTGTTCCTTCATGTTGTTTGTCACGCCCCGTACCCCACGAAGGATGAACATCCGCGTATAGGTTGAAATAAGATGCGACGCTCCCAGGTTACGTCACTGACCCGAAAACCCAAATCAGAGAAAACACGCCACATGCGGAAACGACGTATATATAATATATATATATATATATATATATATATATATATATATATATATATATATATATATATATATACACCCAGACAATTTAAAAGCAACCATGAATAGCAACGAACAACAATGTACAAATGATTAAAACGATATATACATTCATTAAAACCAGAGATACAACAAAAGGGCCACGAGTACCAAAAGAGATCGGTGGCTTAGGGAGATCGGCTAAAGACTAGAGGGCTACGGTCAAAGGTATCGGCCTCGCTCCTAAAAGCGGGGAGTGCGCCACTAGGTATCCGGTTGGGGTCGGATCCGGACGTCTCGGAAGAACTCTCGGGTGCTCGACTCCTCCTCACGAACTCGCAGCCTTAAACTGCTGTCTCGGGCTCGGTCTACTCATGGCGGGGATCGAAATGTCGATTTTACCACAACCGTGAGAAAGCTCAGCAAGTACAAACCACTAATCCTAAACTAGGCTAATGTGCACCTCCAGAAGGGTAAATAAAACGCATCAACCAATGAACCAGCACATCAACATAATTTCACCCGGCTCACACCCAATACATTGTCTCATAGCCCCGCAGTTAGGCATTTGACATTAACGCAAATCACGTGCAGGTTATACCGACCCGAAGGCCCATAGTTGGAGATAACGACCCGTAGGCCCGACCCGAAGGCCACATTGATAAAACGACCCGTAGGCCCGACCCGAAGGCCAACAGCTTGATAAATCGACCCGTAGGCCCGACCCGAAGGCCACAATTGATAAATCGACCCGTAGGCCCGACCCGAAGGCCACAATTGATTATAACGACCCGTAGGCCCGACCCGAAGGCCACAATTGATAAATCGACCCGTAGGCCCGACCCGAAGGCCACAATTGATTATAACAACCCGTAGGCCCGACCCGAAGGCCACAATTGATAAATCGACCCGTAGGCCCGACCCGAAGGCCACAATTGATTATAACGACCCGTAGGCCCGACCCGAAGGCCACAATTGATAAATCGACCCGTAGGCCCGACCCGAAGGCCACAATTGATTATAACGACCCGTAGGCCCGATTAAATAAATCTCAGGTATGCACATTGTTGCACTCAATTCCCATTCAATCACAACATGGCATACAAATCATATACTCAGAAATTCATGCCAATACCCAAGCCAACATGCCGAACACACTTATTTACCAAGTCAATGAATTTAACACACCCTCGGCACCATCAATTTATCACTCCTCTAGTTCAATAAGTTCAACACTCATTTCCACGCATTCTTTCCAAAGTAACTCAATGCGCTAAAGGCCCGCCTTGGGCAAATCAATCTCGATAGTCATTCTCACTATTTCGGGGTCATTCAATAGGAATTTATACAAGTCCTAATCAACCCCTAAAAATGGCCAAACTCAAGCCAATAGTCAATGAACCAACTAAGTCCCAATTTAAGCCATATAGTGCAATTCGGTTCTGGTGAACAGTACCAGAATAGAATATCCATTAGGCACTATACCACACTTAAACAATCTCATTAGGGCCCAATCATATACCCTAATCATCCAACCACCAAATACACCTAATTAAGCCTCAATTAAGCCTAATTAGTCCCCAAAATGTCCAATTCAAAGTCCTTAGCAATTGAACCCAATTAGTGAAACACTTAGGCAAATTACACAATTTCGATGATGTATGAATGTGGGGTAACATACTTAGCCCATTAAACCACAATTAGACAACCTCATTAGACTCTAATCTCACACTCTATTCACCCAATAGCCAAGTACACCTAATTAAGCATTGTCCAAGCCTAATTAGCCTCTAAAATGCTTAATTCAAGGCCTTAATCCATGAACCCATTTAATGTACAACTTAAGCCATTTTAATGCAAATTCGGTACGAGTGAACAAGACTAGGACGACACACCAATTAGGCCATAATCCACCTCTAACTCACTTCATTAGGCACTAATTAGGTCCCCTAATCACCCCACACAACATTAGACATGATTAGACCATGATTAAGCCTAATCAACCCCCTAATTACCCTCTAAAATGCACAAATAAACTAATTAAGGGTTTAGGGGTTTATACTCGCCTAATTCCGATTCGGGACGACGAGAACAGGCGGTCGATCACCAACACGCGGTAAAAATCGACGGCGGCGTTAGGGGCAAGCCGGCGGTCACGGGCGGCGGCAGCGGTAGCGATGTTACTCGGGCTGAACGAGAAAAGGGAAGAGAAAGGAAGTGTGAGGCGGTGGTGGTCACTGTGGGCGACGGTGGTGGTCGGGGCGGCCGGCGGCTCCGGCGGTGTGGCTTGCTCCGGCGTGAACAGTAGCCGGCTGAGCAGAAACGGAAGAGGAACGGAGGAGGAAGAACGGCATTCAAGGGGGGGGACGGGAGAGAGAGAGAAAGCTGGCGTGAGTGACTGAAGAGAGAGAGAAAGGGCTGGTCAAAATGGGTCAAATTTGAGCTAGTGGATTCCACATGTCAAGATCCTAGGCCTTTGGACACTTTTGCCCTTGATCCAATGGTCATGATTCATACTCATCCAATAATTCAAGGGTAGAATGGTCATTTGCCCCTAACCAAAGGCTGACCAGACCTGATTTAGCCTAATTAACCTTGGTTAATCCCCCAAATTTGTCCAATTTTCGGAATTAGCCAAAATGGCCCTAGGGGCATTTTCGTAATTTTTCGATCCCGAACCGAAATTCCAATTTTTGTCAATACCGGTCCTATATATGCATGACCAGCATAATATGGTGTCGGATCCTTAAAAAAAATCATTCTTTAAGCCCTCGAAAATCAGTCCGGAAATTTTGAGGGGTAAAACCGTAAATTCTCATTTTTCTCCCACCAAACGGCGTCGGATTAATTCTGATCCTTCACGGAACTTTCTCGCCATAAAATACCGGTTCTAAAAACCCAACTTGTGTCCTGATCGGCCCATCACGACCCCATGAACAAAAGATCACAGCCACTGTTATTTTCTAATTTCCAATAATTAATGCCCGAATTAAATCCCAAGGCCCGCCATAAAATTTCCACTACCAATTCATACCATTCCGCACCTAACTTTATACAGATTTCGCCCGTTGATACCCGAAGTCCTAAATTGGGTTTAGAGCGCGACTTACTAAAATCAAACGAGCATTAACATACACTTCATTGGTCCCGGTAACGGGTCAAAATTCAGGATGTTACATTGTTGTTCTTGCCTGGTTTTTTTTTTCGAAAGAAAATTATATTCATTGCTCAAAATGATACATGTGAAGTATAGAGACTTCATGGCAAAACAAATCGAAACAGAGCAAAATCCAGAATATAGCAAAACAAAGCTAAATCCAAAAAACAAGGATGACTAATAAAGCACCAATAAGGTTGAGTACACACTCGTTCCACAAGAACGAATTTATTAAGCAAAATAATCGGTGGCCAATCACACCTAAAATTCCTTCTCCAAATATCTTTGATATTGCCAGTTAGCGGTGCGCACCTAGGTTCAGCTTCTTCTACACCATAGCTGTAAGGAGACAACCAAAACCCGTTGAACAAACACAGATCTAACATTTCGAAGAGCAAATCGTCGCGGTTTAGCGAGATGCCAGAGATCCTGCGATCACCATTGAAATTAAAGGCAGAAGACCTATAGACAAACAAAGCATAGGGTATCAAATCCCTAAAAGCATACTTATTAAACTCTTAGATCCAGATAGGAGAGGATAATTCTCAAATCTAGAACTAGATCGGAAGAATTCAAACTCTCATATTTAGAGCTAGAATGGGAGAAGAGAGCTCTTAGATCTAAATTAGGAGAAAAGAAATAACAAGAAAAGAAAAATGAAACACAAACAAAATCAACAAGAGAGGGAGGGCACCCTCCCCTTATGGCTGAAGGTTGAAGAAGACAACGGAGAGAGAAGAGAGAGAGGGAGAGAAAAAGTCTTTTCGGCTTTGGACGGTGGGTTGAGGACGGAATTGAATATGTGTTCTTGCCTCGCTTCGATGGCATCTTTATCGATGGCCTTTTTCGTGCCCTTGCTCAGAACTCAACCATTATCTTTTTCCTCATCCCAATCACTGTTACAAACAACATATTCACCCCTCCTCAAATCGGTCTACCCCTCCAATATCCCCTCGATTGCCTTCTCCAGCCCAATTGCCGCCTCCCAACCTTCTCAAGCCCGCCCCTCACGCTTGCCTCCACGTCATCGAGCTCCTTCAAGACTTGCATCTTCCAGTCTCCTTCCTCGTCCCATCCCTTGGGGTGACTATATCCAATTGAGTCAGCAGTTATCGTAGAGTCGGGACGCGGCACGGAAAGAGACAGGAAGATGAAACTCTTGAAGGAGCTCGATGACATGGAGGCGTGTGCGAGGCATGTGCTTGCGGCGATTGATGAGATGGCGACATTTGGAGGCGGCAGAGAGAGGGTGGGGAGGCTAAAGGAGGTGGCGATTGGGCTGGAGAAGGCAATCAAAGTGATGTCGAAGGGAGTGGACCGATTGAGCGAGGAGGTGAATGGGTTATTACAAACAGTACTTGGGATAAGGAAAAGAGGGTGAGCGAGTTCAAAGCAAGGGCACGGAAAGGGCCACCGTAACTCGATCGCATAGCGATGGTCGCCCTCGGAAAACTCTTTAGGATGCAGACATGGACGGCCGCCCCTGAGGAAGAGTGGAAGGGCGAAGGTATGACTCCCGCGACGGGCAGGCAGTATTCATATAGGATTATGTTTTTCTCCTAGGAGTGCAAGAAAAATGTGACTATGGAAGAAAATCCAAAGCATTATTAATTAGTGAGAGACTTCTTGGAAAGTAATTATGAGACACGATCAAATAAAGCGTCTCGTTTCATACTTTTCCGATCTTCGTGTATCTAGGACACGGTTTAAGATATACTTGTCATTTATTTCCTGACTAAACTTTTCTTTTATTTATTTATTTTTTGGTCGGTCAATTTTTCTTCCATTTTATTTGTAGTAGCACAACCACGCAACGCAATGGGTATTATTTATTTGAGTATGGGTAACATATTATTGTATGATCCCAATGCATGTGAATCTAATACACATGAAATGTTATTATGTGAATCCGATCTCATCCAATGAAGAGGCTAATCAACCCTGTCCGTAGACTATCCAAAAGAGATCTTATCGATTATTGGAGAGAAAAGCTATCTTTAAGCTAACTTGAAATGACATGAAGGAGATGTTATACCAATCTAATCATTTTGACCCACAACCTATCAAATTAAAGCCCTGAATGTCCTCCACATTTCATTAGTTGATGATATTCTCTAATCAAGTCATTACTAATTGGAATTTCCCAATTACTACAACATGCTCCCAGTACTCCGAATAAAAAAAATCTAATCAAGCATTTCATCAAGTATTGAGTATCCTAAGCTCAAGATCCAACTAATCTGCTTCTAAATCAAGGTTAAACATCTCAATTCAACACAAATTTTACAACAATTGACAACATTAAGCAATCATGGACAAAGGTACGATCAACTTGCAAAACGATGACATAGAATCCAACTTATTCACTTTCACATCAACATACATGTTTGTATCATCAATTCCTCATCCAATTAAACTCAAATTGACATCAAATCTAAAATATAGACTCACAGATAGCACGCAATTTATATATCCAGCAATTTCTAAGCATGATCAAAGCAAATTCAATGAATTTCTAGCATAATCAATTTCTATCAAGCCTAATCGAATTTCCAGCATGCTTCAATGAATTTCTGGCAAGATTCTACAAATTTCTAACACCTACAATGGATCAATTTCACAGATAGAGGTTTTTCGGCCATGACTAATTTAATGCAATTTTTTAACATCACAAGTCTTAATGAATCAAATCAATTCACGGATCACGCTCATCATGTCCAATCCGAGATGTTTGGTGCGCAGATTGAAGTTTAACTTCAATTTATACTATGAATCAAGTTGGAATTTTTGGTCATCCGCATGAGATCAAAAATAGATGAAAGAACCTACCTTAAACTTGAAGGACTCGCTGAAATTGGAAGCAAGCTAGCTAAAACTGGACAAAGATCGTGGAAAATAGGTGATAGGTGATGAACAAGAGGCGCATTTGGATCACGGAAACACCGGAGGAGATAATGAACGCCGGAGGGGCTGTGAGACGCAAGAATTGGATTGGATCACGGAAACAAGAGGCGCATTTATTGTATTGTGCTCTTTCTCCATCTAAATTTAACAGAATTCATGTGTTACAGCGAAAGAAATATGGGACAGACTCTTAGTCACATTTGAAGGAAGGGATCGTGTACAAGAGAGCATATGAACATACTTCTTGGAAACTATGAGATTTTCAAGATGAAATCTGACGAGACCATTATGCAAATGTTCACGAGATTCACAAAAATCGTGAATGGTCTTGCCAATCAGGGAAAAATCTTCACCGATGCTGAAAAGATAAACAAGCTCCAAAGGGCATTCCAAAGTCACATGAAGGCATTAGTCCACGAAACAATGAGAATTCAACCCATCTCCATGGATGAGCTAATAGGAACTCTGGTATCCTATGAAGCAGAGCACTTGAACGAAGAAACCAGCAACAAAGGTAAGATAGTCATTGCTTTCAAAACTGATTATAATGATGCAGGTGAACCAACGTCATCTGAAGATGAAGATTATGAAGACATGGCAATCCTAACAAGAAGATTTAAAAGCCTGGTGAGAAAAGGGAAAAGTTTCAAAGGTAAATGACAAATGAGAATCTTAGGAAGAGAAGAGATTGTCCAAAGCAAAAAATGAAAACAAAGGAAATGATATTGTTTGCTATGAATGGAAAAAACCTAGTCTCGTGAAACTTGAGCGTGCACTTCTCAAGAAGAGAAAGCAAAAGGTAGAAAGAAGAAACGTGCGCTCCGAATGCCGAAACCTGAAGTGATATGGAATGTGAAACTAGCGATGAAGATGCCAGGCAAGCAAACATATGCCTTATGGCTGATTCCAAAGCCGATGAAGAAATTGAGGTAAATACTCCTAAACTTACTTATGAGAAAATGCAGGATATTGTAAAATAGATTTTCGAGGAGCAGAAGAAGGCTTCAAGAAAATTTTCCAAGTTAAAGAGAGATTTCAAAACTCACAGACCAAGACTATAAGCAAAAAGAGGAACTCATATTTCTGCGAAGGGAAGTTGACACTATCAAAAGTGAAGGGGGAAGAACACTAAAAGTATCAAAACTTGTATACGAAACTCACTTTAGTGCCAAAAAAAAAATTTCGGATCATTGAAGTGCCACTTTTTAAAAAAAAAACGATCACTTAAGTGCCAACTCTGATTTGGATCGCCGGAAATTTGACGTGGTCATATTTTATTAATATCTCAGTCCTATGTGGTACGTCGGCACTGACGGGGACAATATTTAGTAATATTTTTTCGATTTTTTAAATATATTTTTCTGATTTTTTTTCTTCTTTTCATTTTTTCTTTTCTTTCTTCTTTTTCTACCTTTGGCCGGTGACTGAACACCGGCCACCTGGCCTCGCTCAGACAAGGCCTTTGTGCTCGCCACAGGCGAGGCCTGGCCGACCCTCGCCTGGGCGAGGGCGGGTGAGCCCCAGTGAGGGTCGACCTCGCCTCGCCGGGCAAGGGAGAGCCCTAGCGAGGCTCGCCGCGGATCCCGCGAGGCCATCGTGGCCCGGGCGAAGGTTGGCCTCGCCGACCGGGCGAGGGGAGCCCTCGCCGGGCTCACCCTTGCCTAGGCGAGGCTGACCCTCTTTGGGGCTCGCCCGCCCTTGCCCAGGCAACGACTGCCTCGTCCGGGCAAGCCTAGGCGGCCGACCATGGCCAGTGGCCGGTGTCCGATCACCGACCAAAGGTAGAAGAAGAAGAAAGAAAAGAAAAGAAGGAAAAAATATTTAAAAAATCAAAATATACACATGGAAATGCTACGTAGACTGATTTTTTTAAAAAAAAAAACCTACTCAAATTAAAATTTTAATTATAAAAGCCACGTATTAATTTGACCGGAATTTCTTGCTGTTGGCACTTAAGTGATTGTTTTTCCTCCGATTTGGCATTTAAGTGAGCCGGCGAAAACTTTTAGCACTAAAGTGAGCGCATACATAAGTTTTGACACTTCTAGTGTTCTTCTCCCCAAAAGTGAATATGAACTTTCCCAGAATAATGTGCTTCTCTTGAGGAGAACTTGTCAAAAGTCTCCACAAGATTCTCTCCCGGTTCGAAGACACTCAAGCACATTCTATTCATTCAAATTCCTCGTTATAAGAAATCAAGTTTGGAATATGTGGAAAATGAAGAAGAAAGAATTGCATTTCCAACCACAAAGGAAAGTATTAGGTGGAAACTGCATGTTCATGTTTACAAGAATCATTATGCTAGAAACTTCATTGGATCTGTCGGTAGAAAGTTCTTCAACTATTGCGGCTGCAATGAAAATGGTCATTTCAGAAATGAATGTCCAATGAGCAAGCCAAACCAAAGAAGATCCACTATTCTACTAACAAAAAAAAGAACCCAAATTTATCTAGGTACCAAAGAAACAATGAAAATTTTCTTTAATGTAGAAAAAGAAGAAGAGTAGCAAATCGTATTTGGTCAGCAGATGCTTACGGCACATGACTGGTGATGCCGACAAATTCATGTCCTTAACCCAAGTATATGGTGGAACAATCACTTTCAAAAGAAAAAACAACAGAAGAATCGTTGAAAAAGGCAACATCAAGTTGGGAAACTTCATCATTGAAGATATTGGATTGGTCAAAGGACTAAGTCACAATCTAATCAACATCAACCACTTTGTGACAAAGGTAACAAAATTAGCTTCAAAGATGGTGAATGTATCGGGGTATGTAAAGACTAATCCCAGTCATTCACAGGTAAGAGACATGGCAGCAGTTATTTGCTTGACATTGGTTATGACACTGCTTGCTACATAATCTCTATTAAAGAAAAACAAGAGCTTTGGCATAGGAAGCTAGGTCACACAAGCTTGGCAGATCTCGAAATTAACAGCCAAAGACCTGGTGCGTGGTCTTGTTGATATCAAGTATAAGAAGACTGAGCTATGTAATGCCTGTTGCTTAGGTAAACAAGTAAAGAGTATCTTCAAATCCATAAATATGGTTGCCACCAACAGAGCATTGCAGCTACTTCACATGGATCTGTTTGGACCAATAAGAAGTACAAGCCTTGGTGGTAAGAGAAACTATCTGGTAATTGTGGATGATTACTTAAGACTCACTTAAGTGATGTTCTTAGCCCATAAGGACGAAGCCTTCCAATCTTTTGTGAAATAAGTCCAAAATGAAAACGGATACAACATTACATCCACACACACATATTACAGTCGAGAGTTTCAGAACCAAAGCATCTCAAATTACTATGAAGAAAATGGTTTAGAGCATTACATCTCCTCAACCTACACTCCCCAACAAAATGGCATTGTGGAAAAGAAGAAACGGTCCCTTCAAGAGATGGAAAAAACAATGACGATCGAAAACAGCACTCCTACTTACTTCTAAGCTGAAGCAGTATACACTGCTTCTTATATTATAAACAAGACAATTATTAGATTGTTGGAGAAAACACCATATGAACTATTCAAAGGTAGAAAACCAAGCATATCATGCTTTCATGTCTTCAATGACAAATGTTAGATTCTCAAAAATATAAATGACAACATTGGTAAGTTTGAACCATAATCGAATGAAGGTATATTTATTAGGTACTCTATTACCAGCAGAGCATATTACGTTTTTAAAAAAGTATCGCAGGAAGTGGAAGAATCCATCAATATCAAGTTTGAAGATAATGTGATGGGCGTTCAAGCAAATAGTGAAGAAGATGATGAGAAAATTTCTGGATCAATTTTCTCCTGCCCAATTGCACGGCGGCGTAAACGAGAGAAAAATTGTTGATGAGGGAATTGGAAATAGATCTAGCGACATGTTTATAGATAAATATGTCGTGTTAAGTATTTATATTGATGTGCCTAGTAAGTTAGGCAATGAAAATAGCGGCTAATTATTATTTGAATTATTACATCTTGGGTAGACCTATCAAAATTAGTTTTAAACCCACATATGACCCTTATATTTCAATATTAAAAAGCCCAGCTTAAATGGCTTTTAAACTTTAAAACTTAAGATAAATGGGTTGAGTTTAGAACCCATTTCCAACCCACTAGGCCCACACACACTCTTATAAAAATATTTTTTTTTAAAATCAAAATCATAATTTTTTTTTTCTTTTTTCTTCTCTTCACTTTTCTTTCTTTTTCTTTTTCCTTTATTTTTAGCCAATGGCCGGCCATGGCAACAGCCGGCGACCAACCATAGGGGAGGGACGACCTCACCAAAGGTCGGCAATGCTCGAGCTCGCCGATCTTAGACAAGGCTCGACCGATCGATGAAGCTCCAGCCTCGCCGATCTAGCGAGACTCGAGCTTGTTGGCCTCGGGCAAGCTCGATCTCATCGAAGCGGGTGAGGCTCGGCTCGCCGGAATCAGGCGAGCTCGTCCCTTGCTTGTGGCCGGTCGCCAACCGTCGTCGTGGCCAACCATCACCGGCCAAAAATAAAGGACAAAAAATAAAATAAAATAATAAAAACTATTAAAATGAGTGCACGAAGTAAAATTAAATCAAATTTTATATACCAAACGCCGAAAAATATTTTCTATTTCATTTTCAGGTTTCAACCAAATACTGGAAAATTGTGTTATTTTCTCTACATCACGGAAAAGATTTTTTGAAATGTCACATTTTCCTCGAAATAAATGGAGCCTCAATTTTAAAAAAAAATTATAAAAATTGTCCACTAGATTTGTATTGCATATAAATGTTTTAGCAATATAATTTTTTAAAATATCATAAGAAACAAGTTTTCCTTAATTGCGTTAAATATAGAAGTGTTTTAGCAATATGAATCAAGTCAGGTCGGGTATGGGTCGAGATATTTTTACATTACAAATAAATATGTCATAAAAGGGTTAATGGATCAACTTGGATCGGAACATTTATGACTCAACCCAAATGCGTGACCCACCCGTTTGACAGGTCTAATCTTAGGTTATGGTTGGTTGTCTACTTATTAAGTTGAGGAGTCAACCGCATGGGAAGATTTTATCTTTAAACTAATCTATTAACTCCGCCAAGGTTAGTCAATGACCTTTAATTTACAGAATTCTTGTTAGCATCTTAGATAATAATCAATTCACTTTCGTTGTAATTCATTAATTTTTTTTAAATTTTAATCTACCGTTAACCTTAATCTTAGAAGAAATATTTTGATGAATCTGACTAATCTCTATGAGTGAAGAACTTGCTTATCTACTAGATGTTTTGCCAAGCTTTCTCCAATACACTTTCCTTTCATATTTTAAAATATTTATTGCTCTAATAAGAAATAGCCACATGTTTCCACGAATAAGAAAATCTTTAAGCTAAATTTCAATGTAATAAATCTGGTCATTTTCGCCAGAAATCGCTGACGTTGTGGTGTTTGAGAGAAGCGGTAACGATAAAATGGGAAGATACCATTAAATGTTCCAGCTCATCCATAAACATTTTAAATTTTTCTACATGTTGTATCTAAACTTTCAATCTCCCATGTCTTGAACTTTCTCAAACATAGCAAAGAGAAGTGTAAACGGAATGCTGTATTTTGGTTGTAAAAATGTTTATTTGGTTTTGTGATTTATTGCAAAATGCTTGTCTCAAATGTTATTTGGCAAAATGGTATCCAGACTCATTTAAAGTTTAAATTTACATGAAATGTAAGTCCGACCCAACAACAAGTCAAATGCGTTATTTTGTTTGGCCCAACGATTCTTTCATAAGTTTGAAACTTATCTTTTGGCATTTAACTCTTATCTATAAATTTGAACGAAATTTAACTATCTTTCACTCCCTAACGTTCAGTAATAGTCTGACAGAGTGCTCGAATATTATTCAGTAATGACTTCCCAAGAGACTTCAACTTGACTCATATGCATCCGGGCCATGCCATAATTTTCCAATCCATTACATTATTATTCAACATCATCGTCGTCATCATGTCTATCTCTCTGCAATTATATTATATCTGTCTACTCATTTATTCTTCTACTTTTTTTGGTGTAAATATAAGTATTATAAATCAAATGAAGTACAGCAACATAGAGGCATTCCCCAGCATTACAAATAGAGCTAAACAAATAGAGCTAATGGTTCGAAAATATGAATTTAGGAAGCTTCCGTATAGTAGCCAATACACTCATTTATTCTTTGTTTCCAGCAAAAACGCCTTCGATTCGTCGTTCTTGCCCGGCTTCCATGGCTTTTTCGGCAATGGTGGTTTCCCCATGCTAGTTGTGAACTCATCTGCCATCTCCTTCCTTATCCCCGTCACGGTCCGGAACAGCTCGTTCACCTCCTCACTCAGCCGGCGCAACCCCTCTGACATTACCTTGGTCGCCTTCTCCAGTTCAATTGCCTTAATCCTCAGCCTCCCCATGATTTCTTCGCTGCCTCCGGATGTCGACACCTCGTCCATCACCTCAAGCGCATGCCTCGCTTGTGCCTCCATATCTTCGAGCTCCTTCAAGAGCCGCGTCTGCCTGGCTCTTGCCTCGCCGCATCCCGACGACTCCGTGATAACTGCCGACTCGATTGCGCGAACAGAGTCGACCCAGGAGAACTCCTTTGGGATGCGGGAGGAAACGACGACTCCCGAGGTAATGCGCAAGGCCGAAGATATGACTCCAGCAACGAACGCCGTCACAAAGCTGACCGCTTGGATAGCACGGCGAACAACTCTCTCAACCGGGGAGACCTTCCACCACGGTGTTGACATTCCGATGCTCGCGGCCAAGTCTCTGATCAGCTCCTCAATGTCGCCCGCAGACTTCACATACCCGCTGCCACCCTTGCCCTCTGAATCTGCAAGCAAACCCCTCGCTTGGTGAATCTCCTCCTCCGATGGGTTACCGTCCAAACCAAGGAGCTCAATCGCGATCCTCAGGTTCAGGGGGCGGAGATACAGTCGCTCGATCTCTGAGGAGATGCAGTTGCAGACATCCAGGACCTTCAGGCTGTTGTCCAAATACCATGACGAGAGGCTATCACCACCACCGTTCACTTTCAGCTCGTGGATCAAGGATTTCACGGAGCAGTGAGCGAAGGTGAGCACGGCAACGGCGGAGCAGAGCCAGGGCAAGCTGACAGAGGCAGGGTTCAGGCCCCGAAGGCGAGAGAGGAGTGACTCATCGAAGGAATCGGAGATAGGATCTAGCTCCTTGGCGGTGAGCTTCGCTCCCTTCTTGTCACCGGGTAAGAGGAGGCGCGAATACATTTTGGAAGAAATTTGTTCTCCTTTTCCGGGAAAACTGAGACGAGAAAGTGTCGGAAAGTTCTGATGAGTACGGGCTGTAAGCACTAGCAGTAATTATATAGGGCGTGTTTTGTCCTAGGAATGCAAGAAAATGTGATTATGGAAAAAAATCCAAAATTTATTGGAATGTAATTTAAAGACACAGCCAAATAAGGAGTCTCTCTTCATGCTTTTCTGGCCTCCTCATATTCTACATACGCGGTTTAAGACAAACTTGCCTTTTATCTCTTCATGCTTTTCTGGCCTCCTCATATTTCTACATGCGCGGTTTAAGACCAACTTGCCTTTTATTTCCTTCTAAACTTTCCGTTCATTGCAGCGGTGCGTCACTGTGGATAATAACAAGTATCGGTAATTGAAATGATCCGAATAAGTTACATTTTGACGAATGCAGTAATTGAATGTGACGCTACAAACACATTTTCTTATATATTTTTGGAACAATTATTTCCACTCGCTTTGCGCGGTGGCTTGGTGGCGTAAGCGAGAGAAAGTTTTTTGATGACTATCGCACCCTCCCCGAGAAAATAGGTGTCAACAATGACCGAATTAGGAAAAGAGATAATAGTGACATGCCTACTAAGTAGCGTGGCGGCGCATATCGATTTGTTTAGTATCTATATTGACGTGCCTACCAAGTTTAAGTGACGAAAATAGCACTTATTATTTGGATTGTTACATCTTGCTTGATATGCTTGGTTGGCAACTTATTAAGTTGCGAGTAACCGCATGGGAAGATTTCCATCTGTAAACTAATCTATTAATTTGGCTTAGACTAGTTAACTACCCCTAAATTATGGAATTCTAGTCAGCATCTTAGTTGACAGCCGATGTACATTTGTTATAGTTCATTAATCCCTTTTTTGAAGTTTTTCTACCGTCCAACCTTAATGTTTACAACAAAGATTTTGATGAATTTAACTAAGCGCTATAAGTGAGATATAGATAAAGATGAGTTTGTGCTTATTTACTATTTTCAAGGATATTTTTACTTTATAGTGAGGCATTTTGGTTATATTAGGTAATAAATCACAATGGCCAATTACCATTTGGGAGGTAATTAAAAGCTGGGTCAAGTGGGAAGATTTCTCCACAATTAGAAGCTGGCTCAAGTAGGAAGGTTTCTCCATATACTCTTTCTGGCCCTTTTGCAGTTGTTGTAAATAAGCCTTCCGTCAATACGCTTTCCTTTTTTTTTTTTAATATGATATTTTTGCTTTAGTAAGAAATATCCACGCGACGCTACAAATGAGAGAAAATTTCCGTCAAGTAATGCTGGTAAGATTAAGTTCTTGTATCTAGAATATAGACCGATCTATTTAATAAACTTACCATTTGTGTCCTTATATCATGCTTGGTTGCTTCTTAAAATTTGTCTGAGTTGGCAAATGGAAAAGACTGTTTTCCAAACTAATCTATTCACTATTATAAGGTTAGCTACTGCCATTTAAATTATGAAATTCTTAGTAGCATCTTAGTTGGCATTTTGATCTACGGATTCATTATGGCGAAATATTCTCATATCAACGAAGCCTTAATTTTTAATTTCTTGTTGCGATTTAGCTGAATGCATAACTTATAACCCAATATAATCTTCATTCACCATGATTATTGATTTTACTGTGGCAAAACTGTCACGCCCCGTACCCCACGAAGCATGAGCATCCCGCTTATAGGTCGAAATAGTAGCGCGACGCTCCCGTGTTACGGCACCGACCCGAAACCCAAATCGAGAAAACACGCCACATGCGAAACAACGTATAAATAATAAATATATATATATACACCTGTGACAATTTAAAAGCAACCACGAGTGGCAAGAGAAAACAAATTACGATTGATTAAACCCCAAATACATTATCCATCTATAAACAAAAGGTACATCAAAAGGCCACGAACAAAAGGGATCGGTGACCTAGGGGTGTCAAACTAACTACCGGAGGGGTACGGTCAAAAAGTGTCGACCCTCACTCCTATGCGATATCTAACCTACGGTACCCAGTCAGGATCGGAACCCGACGACTCCGAAGAACTCTCGAGTCGCTCTTGATCCTCCTCTTGAACTCATGGCCTCCAACTCTATCTCCGGCTCGTGGTCTTGTTCTTCGTACTGCCTATGTCCATAGGCTCGTGGGCTTCTGCGTCCACTCGCTTCCGGAGTGGATCGACTATCTCCGCTCGAAAGCTAATCCACCAAGCTCCTCGTGCTCTTCCTCTTCTTCCACAATCTCGTACTCAACCTCGGAATCGGGATTGCCCTCCATATCAACATCGCTATATCACCGTCTAGACATTGAATATCTAGCAGACCCTCTCCCACAAACGGGACGTCGGCGGACCTGATGGGACCGAATTCTACTCCAAAATGATCCCGGAAACACCAGGCTAGGTACTCGTGAGTCTCAAAGTGAGCTAAGCCTACGTCTACCCATACTAAAGCATAGTGTCTATAGTACTTCTCCCCCTTCCTCACCGGTGCGCACTCGCCGCACGCTCTATATGGTGGGGAATCCCAAAGCGTAACGGTGCATCGTCGAAGTTCATGGCGGAGATCTCGAAAAGTCGGTTTTACCACAACCGTGAGAAAACTCAGCAAGTAAAAACCACTAATCCTAAACTAGGCTAATGTGCACCTCCAGAGGGTAAATAAAACACCTAAATAGATAAATAAACCAGTATAACAATCAATATAAGCTCACCCGGGCCCACAGCCCAATTCACTACTCTGCCCTGCAGGTTAGACTTTTAATATCAATATAAAACATATTCACTTAAATCGACCCGAAGGCCACGACCCGAAGGCCCGACCCGAAGGCCACAATTTATCTCGACCCGAAGGCCCGACCCGAAGGCCACGATTTATCTCGACCCGAAGGCCCGACCCGAAGGCCACAAATTATCTCGACCCGAAGGCCCGACCCGAAGGCCACAATTTATCTCACTACAACCATGTACATCAATGCGTCCAATATTGATCAATCAACGTCACGAGAGATGAATACAAGCCAATGCACTCAAGGTTAATCGCCCACACTAATATACCAAGCATACTCATTCTCGACTTAGACGCATTCAACTCATCCTCAAGACAATCAATATACTTCCGTTCTCACCCAATCCACTCGACAATGATTCGCACCTTTATTACAATTCAATGTAATGCACCTAAGGCCCGCCTTGGGTAAATCAAACTTAGTCCTCATTCTCATTGGTACGGGGTCACAAGATAGGATTTATATAAGTCCTAAGTAACCTCTAAAAATGCCTAATTCCTTGCCATCAACCAATGACTCAACTAAGTATTCAACTTGGATAAATTGCACAAATTCGGTACTCAATGAACAGTATCAGGGGAGGACACATTTTGTCCACTAAACCACAATTAAACACCCTCATTAGGCTCTAATCTCAAACCCCAATCACCCAACAACCAAATCCACTTAATTAAGGTTCAAATAAGCCTAAATAATCCCCAAAATGTCCACTTCCAAGTCATTAGTACTTGAGCTTAATTAGTGCCACACTTAGACAATTTTACACAATTTCGGAGCCCCATGAACAGTACCAGGAAAGATTCACATTTAGGTACTAAACCACCTTTAAACCATCTCATTAGGGCCTAATCACTTACCCTAAACATCCAGCCACCAAATACACCTAATTAAGCCTCAAATGAGCCTAATTAACACCTTAATTAGGCCTAATTAACCCCTAAAAATGCACAATTAAACTAATTAGGGGCTTAGGGGTTTATACTCGCCTAAAATCGACTCGAGGCGACGGGAGCGGGCGGTCGATTACCGACACGCGGTGAGAATCGACGACGGCGCTCGGGGGCAAGCCGCGGTCACGGCGCGCCGGTGTGATTCACGGCCACCCACCCAACCGGAACAGGGAGGCCGCGCTGGGTGTACGGCCGAGGATGGTGAGAGAGAGACGGTGAGGGTGAGGTGGTCGACGAGGAGATGCGCAGCGGTGGACTGCGGCGCGGTGCCATGGGCGAGGTGAAGATCAAGCGGTGTTTCTCTCCTCTCTCACTGAAATACCACTGGAAGTGGGGCGGACAATGCGAAGGGTGGGCTGCGGAGGGACAACGGAGGCGGGGCGGTGGGGGTCTTGTGCGGCGGCCGAGTCGCAGCCCCCGGCGCGCTGACCCGACGTGAACAAAGTGGCGGCGGAGCGAATGGACCGAGGAGCGGCGTGAAGAAGACGATCGTGAGGCTGCCTGGGAGCAATTTGCCCTTGAATCCAATGGCTTAGGTTCACTCCTCTCCAATAATTCAAGGGTATAATGGACAAATGCCCCTAACCAAGGCTGACCAGGTCTGGTTTGGTCTACTTAACCTTAGTTAGTCCCCAAATTTTATCCAAATTTCGGAATAAATTAAAATGGCCTAGGGGCATTTTCGTAATTTTCCGATCCCGGACCGAAATTTCAATTTTTGTCCATACCGGTCCTATATGTTCATGGGAGACATAATACGGTGTCGGATTCGCGAAATTCACTTTCTACGCCTTCGAAAATCGCCTGCGAAGTCCCGGGAATAAAATAATATTATTTTTCCAATTTTTGTCGAAATTCGTATTTTCAGCCGTTCTTGTCCCAAACTTACTTGGCCACTATAAAATGACGTCCGTCCTACAAAATAGTCATAATTACCCTTGAAATTTTGATATCGGAGTTCGGCTCAATATCGCGATCAAAATAGCTCGTTTTGAAATATTAGGATCTCTCACTAACGGGTGGCTATTTAGGTGTTACGTGTATCGACCTAAGACTGTCCGAGTCTCGATAGTCTCAAATCTCGAGAGAAGGTGAGAGATTATCACTAGTACCGGGGGTCGCGATCGTTCGGATAAAATTTGGGATTTGTTTGTCAGGCGTACTTTCGGTCGTGCGGAATCACCCGCGATCCAATCGCACGTTACTAACTATATCAAATCCATTATCTTCCTAAGATCGGCCCATATTGGCTCAAGATATTCCCTCGACGTTTCTCGAAATCAGTGTCCAATCGCGATCGTTTTCTCGGTCCACGTACATGTTCCTATTTAGCCTTTCCCATTTGGTTTGTATCCCGTGATTGATCAAGTCCGGGCGAGACTCACTAAAATCACACGAGAATTAATATACGCTTTACTGGTTCCGATAACGGGTCAAAATTCAGGATGTTACAAAAACGCACTCTCGTCTTCACATTTTCCGGTTAATAACTATGTTATTCACATTTTTTTAAGAGGAAACTCATGCTGACTCTAAATTCTCGGATTATTTTCATATCCCAGTTTTTAATGATTAAATTAAATATATAATTGGCCCATATTTTTAAGAGGAAACCCATGCTAACTCTAATTCCGCCCAACAATGTTTCTTGATGCCCGATCAAGAGACGCATACGAATACTTTGGAGATGTAGTCACATTTGATACCACTTATTTGACAAATAAATATGGCATGCCTTTTGCTCCATTTGTTGGTGTCAATTATCATGGTTAGTTAGCTTTGTTTTTTTTTTTTTTGGTATGTTCTACTCTAACTCTCAACTTGCTTTCAGACTTTTATCCTGCCTCCTTGCAGGGCGTGGGAGTCGAAACCCACATCTGAAACTACACGTCCCACCCCTAGCCCCCCTTGAGACTTTTGGTATAAGTGTAGTACTTGATTGAACCAATCGAAAGGTTTAGGACTCAATTGCATTCCATACATAAGGTTTAGGAATTGTAGTGCAATAATCTCTAACAACTACATATTTTTGCTCAAGCTCAAATCACAAGCATCACCCTCACATTGTTGTGTTTATTCGCTTTGGTGGTCTTGCCTAGTTTTTTTTTTTTTCAAAAGAAAAATGTATATATTGCTCAAAATGATAAATAAGAAGTACCTAAACTTCATGGCAAAGCAAATCGAAACAGAGCAAAGTCTAAAATACTGCAAAACAAAGCCAAATTCAAAAAATAGGAGGATTAACGAAGCACTAGCAGGGTTGAGTACACAATCATTCCACTAGGACGAATTTGTTAAGCAAAATAATCGGCAACTGATCATTAGATCCCGTATCTTTGTTAGTGATGTGTACACACCAGAAATTCCTTCTCTAATATCTATGGCGTTGCCAATTAGCGGTGCACGCCTATAATCGGCTTCTTCTACGCCATCACCGTACGGAGACAACCAAAACAAGTTGAACAAACACAAATCTAACATTCGGAAGAGCAAATCGTCATGGTTTAGTGAGACACCAAAGCTCCTGCGATCACCATTGAAACTTGAGGTTGAAGACCTGTAGACAGACAGAGCATAGGGGTATCAAATCTCTAAAATTATATTCATTAAACTCCTAGATCTAGATTGGGAGGGGATGATTTACATATCTAGAACTAAATCGAAAGAGTTTAAACTCTCAAATCTAGAACTAGACTGAGATAAAAGAGCTCCTAGACCTACATCAGGAGAAAAGAAATATAAAACGCGAACAAAATCAACAAGAGAGGGAGGGCACCCTCCCCTTATGGCTGCAGGTTGAAGAAGACGATGGAGAGAGACGAGATAGAGGGAGAGAAAAAGACTTTTCAGCTTTGGACCGTGGGTTGAGGATGAAATTGAACATGTATTCTTGCTTGCTTCGATGGCTTCTTTATTAATGACCTTTTTTGTGCCCTTGCCCTGAACTCACCCGTTATCTTTTTCCTCATCCCAATCACTGTTACAAACAACCTGTTCACCCCTCCCCAAATCGGTCCACCCCCACGATATCCCCTCGGTCGCCTTCTCCAACCCAATTGCCGCCTCCCTCAGCCTCCCAACCTTCTCTCCGTCGCCTATCAATGCCGCCATCTCGTCGATCACTTCAACCACGCCACTCACACGCGCCTCCATGTCATCAAGCTCCTTCAAGACTTGCATCTTCCGGTCTCTTTCCTCACCGCCCTAGGGTGACTACACCCAATTGAGTTAGTGGTTATCGTAGAGTCAGGATGCAGCAAGGAAAGAGACAGGAAGACACAAGTCTTGAAGGAGCTCGACGACATGGAGGCGTGCGGGAGGCACGTTCTTGAGGCAATCAATGAGATGGCGACGTTGGGAGGTGGCGGAGAGAGGGTGGGGAGGTTCAGGGAGGCAGTGATTGGGCTGGAGAAGGAGACCGTGGCGATGTCGGAGGGAGCGGACCGATTGAGGGAGGGGGTGAATGGGTTATTACAGACAGTACTTGGGATAAGGAAAAGAGGGCTAGCAAGTTCAAGCAAGGGCACGGAAAAAGCCACCGCAGACTCGATCGCGTGGAGATGGTCACCCCAAGAAAACTCATCGAGATGTGGACACAGACGCTTCCCCTGGCGAAGTGTGGAAGGGTGAAGATATGACTCCGGTGACGGGCGGGTCATATACGGCGTGCGTTTTCTCCTAGGAGTGCAAGAAAAATGTGATTATGGAAGAAAATCCAAAGCGTTATTAGTTGATGCAAGACTTCTTGGAAAGTAATTATGAGACGTGGTCAAATAAAGTGTTCCGTTTCATGCTTTACTGACCTCCTCATATCTAGAAAGCGGTTTAAGATATACTTGCCATTTATTTTTCAACTAAACTTTCCTTCATTTATTTATTTATTTTTCAGTAAACTTTTCTTTTATTTGACTTGTAGTAGCAAAACCAACAGCAGTGCACGCAACTGATATTATTATCGATAGTATTATCTAGTATGGGTAACATATTATTGCAAGATCCGGATGCATGTGAATCTAATAAACATGCCATGTTATTATGTGAATCCCGTCTCATCCACTAATTCATGTAAACCTGCATATACGAGTCATCATCATTATCGTTCATAATCTCTATTACCTACGATTTTTACTGCAATGATTCAATCTCCTTTCATTTTGCTTTATTTCGGTACATAACAACTACTACACCCTTTTGCTTGCATTCAATCTCAGGTATCACCTCCACTTTGTTGTGTTCTACGGCAAAGAAAATCTTTGATGGCATCTTCGGCATGGCCGTTTCAGTGCGCGCTCCCTCTCTATCATATTTCTTATGCTTCATGTTTTAGCCATGCCAATTTTGAATTTTAATTTTCCTTTTTGGGTTTTAAAAAAAGTTTATTTGGTTTTAAAAAAAATTTCCCCGGGATTTTTTTATTTTTATATTTAAATTTTATTAAAATTATAATATGTTTTTAAAAAAAATTTTTTTTTTTTTTTTTTTTTTTTATTTAATTTAATTATTTTTTTTTTTTAAAAAAAAAAAAAAATACCGGGTGGGAATTTGGACTAGTAGACCTCCCTCGTAGTGTGTTTTAGTTATTATCTTTTGGCCTTTTTCCTAATTTATAATTAGGGTATTTCGTGGGCCGTTGGATCGTTTTCGGAATTGAACGAGGATCGTCGGATCGCACTCAAGTGCGTTTGACTTTCTCTCTCTCCTCTCCTCCTCCCCGGTTGAACCCCACGCCGTTGCTGACCTTTCTGATGACTCCCTCTGCTGCTGTCTTCTTCCACCCACTCCCATGATGATCTTCACGTTGCTCCTGTTTTGTTAGCTGATGACCCCACGTTTACTGTTCTACTTTGTTTCTTTCGCCTGGCGACTTCTTCACGTCTTGCTTATTAGCTTGACTTACTGTTTTGCTTGCTGCCGTGACTTCCTCTCTTCCTTCACGCCCGCTGACTCCCTCACGTTGTTTCTGCTCTCGCTGATGACTTCTTGCTGCATCTTCACGTGTTGCTTTGCTTTATTTGTTGACCCATGCTTTGCTGCCCATGATGCTTCACGTGGCTGGCTTTGCTTCCTTCTGCTTGCCTTCTTCTTCCTTCTCTTCTTTTCTTTGCTGTTTTGTTGCTGCTGCTGCTTGCTTCTTCGGCTTCGCTTCCTCTGGCTTTTGCTGCTTCCCATTCCAGTCGACCATACCAGCTGCTCGTCAACCACCACGGCCTCGCCTTCCCGGCCAGCTGGAGACATGCGGAGCCGTAGACCGCAGCTGCTTGCTCCTCGCGCCAAACACCCCACCGAGACGCTTTCTTCCCCTTTTTCCCTCTCGCCATCACCACCCCTCGGCCATCACCACCACCCACAATCACCCTCACACCATCACCGACCACCTGAGCTGCCATCCGCTGTCCGCCCTCGCCGTTGCTTTGCCGGAGTAGCCGTTGCCGTGCCAAGGCTCTTGTTTGCTCCCTTGCTAGGTTGTCTTGCTTAGGCTCTCTTGTAAGTGGCTTCCTAACCCTTGACTAGGCTAAGGGGTGACTAATGGACATGTTAGGGATGGTTTAAGGGCTGTGGATAGTTGGTTTAGTGGCTGGTTGTGCTTGGTTTGCTTGGTGGTGCTTGTTGGTTAATTTCCGGTAAGGTTGCTGCTGCGTCGCTGCATTTTGCTATTTTTACTGTGACTTGTGTGAGCCGAATTTGAGGAAGTGTTCTTCATGAAAGTTGTTCATAACATCTTGATGTTTGACATATATTAAATCTGGAATTTTTGGAGATCATTTAGTTCCATTCGTAAGTCCATTTTTGGACCGGATTCAGTCTGCCGGATTTACTGTTTATCCGACCATCTGGTCTCTCCGATTTTCTACAAATTTTTCCAGACCTCTTTTCAACAAACTTCCTTCACAAAAATTGTTAAGAACATTTGTTTCTATGACATATAAAATTTTGAAGGCTTTCCAAAATGATTTGGGTACTGGATGAAATGCATTTTGATGGTCAGGCGGCCTGACCGAACGGGTTGAATTTTGTCTGACTTCAAGTGACAAAAAGAGGTGTTTACAGTAGGAACTGGGTTTCGAGTTCTTCACGGAAAATGTTTATCAAGACGTTTTATGCGACATATCCAAATTTCAGAATTTTTGGAGTTGATTTACTATTTATTTTAAAGGAAATTCGGTGACTATGTTACTGCCCAGTTTGGCCCCGATTCTGTGCATACTCGGTTTTTCTCTCTCTCGGGAACTGATCGGTGTTACCATGACATTTTGGTGGATTTAGTTGACATTGGGCTAATTTACAAAGATAAGAATTGGTAATGATTGTTGAGGTGTGTGCATGGTCACGACACGTTCCGTCTAGGCGGGAGTTCTAGACGATGCCCGGCGGGAGTTCGGATGCCGTCTAGGCGGGGGTTCTAGACGTTGCCGATTGCGGTAGAAGCCAGATCGATGCTCCTTTGTGGAATGCCGTCTGGGCGGGGGTTCCGGACGTTACCGTCGCCGAAGTAGCGGGACGATGCCTGGTTACGCCAGAAGACCGGCGGGAGTTCGGTGGCCCGAGGGGTCGTTAATAATCTGGACTTAATGAGTGCGATTTGCATTGGGGAATGCTTTGCCTGAGTTAATTGATGAGCACGTCTGGATTATTAACCATGTTATGCTTGATCATGCCATGAATTGCTTTGCGTGTGCTTGATAGGCAATTGGCCATGTTATGGCGATATTCTAACGTGCAGGGCTTGTGTATGCGCCAAGGCGAGGTAAGGACGCCTGTGATTGTTTATGGCACGTCGATTGTTTGAATCGCATGTTTAGAATTGTTCGGAAGTACGCTTTGGCCTAAGCGAGGCTTAGGTAGTTGCTTATTGAGAAGTGTTCTCATGGTTGTATAACCAAACCATTTCAGACCAGCGACCGTGATTGATCCGGAGACGTTGCCAGGATACTACGGGGATTGAGGATAGGTCGAGTTACCCCGTCTTTTAAGTGCACCTTTTTGCAGAGGAGTTAAGCTTACCAACCACCCGATCCTTGTTGTTGTGCGTGGTTCGTAGATAGTGGCCTCGTAGAAGGCTTGCAAATGTATGTGTTGTAATCGACGTTTGTTTATAAAAGTGTCTTGTTGATGTGTATTCTTTGTCTCTCTACTATCCCGTTGTTTATATGTTGTACGGAGAGTTCGAGGTTGCTTCCGCATGCGTTACTCGTTAGTGTTTCGATTGGGTCGGCGACAAGTCCTGGGATGTCGCGTACATTACGACCACGAAGGGATGATCGCGCGCTCGTAGGGTTCGGGGCGTGACACCAACGCCACGTAGGAGAGAGAAAATAATTAAAAAACCACGTCAACATTTTTCGTTACCTAAGTTGGAGGGAATTAACGGAAGGATTTGATTGTACTAATTTGACAAGTTTTAAAATTTAATTGCACTTTTGTAAATGTTTTAAGACTCAATTGCATTTTCGTGACAAATTATTAAACTTCCAGTGCACTTATCCCTTAAATTTAAGATCCATGTACGTTGTAAACTTAGGAATGAAAATAGTTCCTAATGTTTAATTACCACTTGGGTTCTTAAATAATAGTCAGTCGCTACTTAAATTTTGTCGAGTTGTCAAATGAACTTCTCTAAGGTTAATCAAATCTAAATTTTCTCCATAGCATTTTGATCTGCGCGTTCATTGTGGCGGATTATGTTTTATTATTTCTTGCTGATAATTGGCTCAATGGATTGCTTATAAACCAATTTAATCTTCCACTCACCCCAATTATCCATTTCAATGCGGCATAACCCACTCCGGCGTCACACTTCTTTTTCACAGTCAATAGTTATGTTATTCAATTTTTTTAAAGCTAATTTTAAATTCTTGGATTGTCAGCTGTATTTTGCCTCGACCCTCCCTACGGTGGGGGAACGGGTTTAGAAGCAATGTCGAGTGGGGACGAACAATCTTTATACTTGAGATGCTTACCCTCGTTTGACACAAGTTTTCCAAAATCCTTAGCTCGAGTGACGTTGTGAAATTTCCATTGATTTGAACCATTAAGCACTATCCTATTTGGAGTCGCCACTACCCTATTAGGGCCAACTAAGAGCCAAGTGGAACGCGAGAGGACACACCACTTCCTATAAATCAGAGATTTTAAATTCAGGGACTTGTTTACACTAATTGTCTAATTAGCAAACTCATTTTATTTATCTACACAGCCATTCATGCGGTCTTTTCAAGTTATGAATCCTTAGCTATCTTCCACTATGTGTCCACAAATGTTGTTGCATTCAGAGTGACCCTGAGGTGTGATCTACTTATCAAATGAAATCAAAGCGCCCAACGATTAAGAAGAATCTAACGCAATATGTCGAAAGAAAGTAATAAAAGATTGCAAAATGAAATGCGAGAAAGTAAACCCGATGTAACATCCTGAATTTCGACCTATTTCCGGAATCAATGAAATAGATGTTATTTCTTATTTCATTTTAGTAAGTCTCGCCCGGAACTGATCATTCTCGGGATACTAACCTTTAGGGAATGGCTACCTAGGGAAATGTACGTGGACCTAAGAACTCGATCATGAGTCGACCTTTGGTGACGATCGAGGTCGCCATGACTCGAATAACCCTAGGTCGATACGCGTAATCCCTAAACAGCCGCCCGTTAGTGAGAGACCCTAAAATTAAGATTGGGCGATTTTGATCGCGAAATTGGATCCGGACTTGGATGTCGATTTTCGGGATCGTGCGCGACTATTTTTACGAGGATGACGTCATTTTAGTGTGGCCAATGATATTTGGGGTTGGTATGGTCGAAAAATGGAAATTCGGCCCGGGACCAGAAAATTACGACTTTGCCCCTAGGCCTATTTTTGGGTATTCCGAATTTTAGGGGGAATTATTGAAAAATTATTTTGGGAAATTAAGAGGATAAGATCAACCCAATAATGCAAGGATGAAAAGACTAGAATGCCCATGGATATTTTGGCTTGGATTAATGTAAACCAAGTGAGAGAGGGGCAAAATGGGCATTTTCGAAAAGTTGGTCAAAATTTGACTATTTAAGTCAAATCTCTCTCTCTCCTCACTCATTTCCCCTCCCCCATGGCAGCCCCCTCCCCACCAAACTCTTCCTCTCTCTCCCTCCCGAACTCTCCCCCACCGTGAAGCCGCCGTCGCCGCTTGCCTTCACCACCGCCAAGCCGCGCCGCCGTCCACCGCCGTCCCCGCCGTTCACCGCCGCGCTACGTTCTAGCCTCTTTAGTCTAGAACCAAGTAAGTCGCGATCTAATCCCTATTTCGGACGTCGGGTATTTTCGGACTCGTTCGGGTATGGTTTAGAGGATTTAGAGGTGTGTCGATAATGGTTTTTGGTGGTTGATCGTGGTTATTGGTGGCTAATCGTGGTTGTTGATGGCTGATCATGACTATTAGCGGTTGTTGCGGGTTGGATTAGACGTCGGGAAATGAGTTTAGGCTGTTGGAATTCGGTAGAAATCGGTTCGGGTTTGAATCCGTGAGGTTCGGGGTGAATCGCGGATTCGCGGTTACTGTACCCGCCCGATTTGCTATTTTTGTAGAGAATTTTGTGGGCCGAATTTGAGAAAGTTTTCTTCATGAAAGTTGTTCCCAACATCTTGAGATATAACATAATTTAATTTGGGAATTTTTGGAAATCATTTGAGGCCATTCGGAAGTCCGTCTTTGGACCGAAATGGGTCTGCCCGATTTACTGTTCACTCGACCTTCGGGTCTGTTCGAATTTTTATAAATTTTTCCAGGCCTATTTTCAAAATACTTCCTCACAAAAATTGTTGGGGACATTTGTGGCTATAACATATAAAAATTTCAAATCTTTTCAAGGTGATTTGGATGTTGAAAGAAATGTATTTTGAGGACAAAACAATCTGTTAGAGCGAACTGATTTTGGTCTGACTTCGAGGGACAAAAAGGCATGGTTGCAGATTGAACCAGATTTTGTGTTCTTCATAAGAAGACCGTTGGCCTGATGCGTTTTACGCGGGCGCGGTAGTGGTGGAAAGGTTGAGAACGAGCGGGATTTGGCTTGACATGTGAGGATTGTGAAAGTGATGCATGGTGTGAGTTAGTGTGCGAGTGTGTTTGTATCGCGTGATGCAGTGCGCGATTATGGGGTAAAATCTGCTAGGCATGGTATGGGACGTGCCCAAGTAGGTTTTGCCTTATAATCGAGGCACGCGTGCGGCTGTGATGTATTGCTGTGGTATGATTGGCGTGTGTATCGATATGCGGAAAGTGTGTGATGGCATGTGTGTAAGAATTGTATGTTGGGATCGTTAGCATGGTGCGTATGCAGAGAGTCCATGTATGTGTGAATGTTTGATTGCTGGTTGTGTGGTTGTTTGGTTGCGCGTTTGGATGTGTCTGGAATTACGTGATAGCCTAGGTGGGGCTTAGGTTGTGACTTATTGAGATGTGATCTCATGGTTGTTTCAACCAAACCATTTGAGCCCCGCTTTGAATGTCGAGATTGAGGTCGACTCGGAGTCGTCGGGTGAGCGGGGACAGGCTGCGGAGGATTCGGGTGGTGATGCCGAGGACGGTGAGTCGAGTGGACGCCTTCGAGAGGGCGTAGGGGATAGTTACGGGAGGAGGATGCGCCCCATTTTTGGATAGTCTTGACCTAGAGAGCGATCTTGATATTTTGGTGGTTTGGAGTTTATAGTTCGGTGTGCTTATAAATTATTTTGTGGTTTGTATTGGTGGATGATGTAAATATTTGGAAGTGTAATATATGCTTGGTGGTTTGACGATTTGTTCCTTCCTGGTGTTCTCCAATTTTAATGTCCGCGATTTTTTATTACTTCCGCCGCGATTTAACTCTGATGGATCGTTGGGTCGGCGACGTTATTCCTGGGACGTCGCACTCTTCCGACCGAGGAGAGGGATGTCGCAGGCTCGATGGGGTTCGAGGCGTGACATCCTCTGTTGAATAATTTTGGATATGTCATAAAAAACATCTTGATCAACATTTCTTATGAAGAACACAAAATCCGGTTCAATCTGCAACCATGCCTTTTTGTCCCTCGAAGTCAGACCAAAATCTGTTCGCTCTAACAGACTGTTTTGTCCTCAAAATACATTTCTTTCAACATCCAAATCACCTTGAAAAGATTTTAAATTTTTATATGTTATAGCCACAAATGTCCCCAACAATTTTTGTGAAGGAAGTATTTTGAAAATAGGCCTGGAAAAATTTATAAAAATTCGAACAGACCCGAAGGTCGGGTGAACAGTAAATCGGGCAGACCCATTTCGGTCCAAAGATGGACTTCCGAATGGCCTCAAATGATTTCCAAAAATTCCCAAATTAAATTATGTTATACCTCAAGATGTTCGGAACAACTTTCATGAAGAAAACTTTCTCAAATTCGGCCCACAAAATTCTCTACAAAAATAGCAAACCGGGCGGGTACAGTAACCGCGAATCCGCGATTCACCCCGAACCTCACGGATTCAAACCCGAACCGATTTCTACCGAATTCCAACCGCCTAAACTCATTTCTCGACGTCTAATCCAACCCGCAACAACCGCTAACAGTCATGATCAGCCATCAACAACCACGATTAGCCACCAATAACCACGATCAACCACCAAAAACCATTATCGACACCTTAATCAACCTCTAAATCCTCTAAACCATACCCGAACGAGTCCGAAAATACCCGACGTCCTAAATAGGGATTAGATCGCGACTTACTTGGTTCTAGACTAAAGCGGCTAGAACGTAGCGCGGCGGCGAACGGCGGGGACGGCGGTGGACGGCGGCGCGGCTTGGCGGTGGCGAAGGCAAGCGGCGACGGCGGCGGTCCGGCGATGGGGGCTTCACGGTGGGGGAGAGTTCGGGAGGGAGAGAGAGGAAGAATTTGGTGGGGAGGGGGCTGCCCGTGGGGGAGGGGAAATGAGTGAGGAGAGAGAGAGAGAGAGAGAGAGAGAGAGAGAGAGAGAGAGAGAGAGAGATTTGACTTAAATAGTCAAATTTTGACCAACTTTTCCAAAATGCCCATTTTGCCCCTCTCTCACTTGGTCTACATTAATCCAAGCCAAAATATCCAAGGGCATTCTAGTCTTTTCATCCTTGCATTATTGGGCTGATCTTATCCTCTTAATTTCCCAAAATAATTTTTCAATAATTCCCCCTAAAATTCGGAATACCCAAAAATAAGCCTAGGGGCAAAGTCGTAATTTTCCGGTCCCGGGCCGAATTTCCATTTTTCGACCATACCAACCCCAAATATCATTGGCCACACTAAAATGACGTCATCCTCGTAAAAATAGTCGCGCACGATCCCGAAAATCGACATCCAAGTCCGGATCCAATTTCGCGATCAAAATCGCCCAATCTCAATTTTAGAGTCTCTCACTAATGGGCGGCTGTTTAGGGATTACGCGTATCGACCTAGGGTTATTCCAGTCATGGCGACCTCGATCGTCACCGAAGGTTGACTCATGATCGAGTTCTTAGGTCCACGTACATTTCCCTAGGTGGCCATTCCCTAAAGGTTAGTATCCCGAGAATGATCAGTTCCGGGCGAGACTTACTAAAATGAAATAAGAAATAACATCTATTTCATTGATTCTGGAAATAGGTCGAAATTCAGGATGTTACACCTGATATAAGTCAAGTAGAGAATATACATGGCTTTATTTTAAGCCCCAAGACATGATCCTCCATGAACTTGATTTTCGAAATTTAAATCTAGCCTAATCCTGAAGAAGCTAATCAACCCTGTCTCTAGACTATCCAAAAGAGATCTTACGGATTATCTGAGAGAAAAACTATCTTTACGCTAACTTGAAATGACATGAAGGTGATGTTATCCCTAACCTATCAAATTATAGCCCTGAATGTCCTCTACATTTCATTAGTTGATGATTTTCTCTAATCAAGCCATTTATTAATTGGAATTTCCTAATTACAACATGCTCTCCGGACTCCGAATCAAAAAGTTTCAACAGGCATTTCGTCAAGTATTGAGTATCCTAAGCTCCAGATCCGACTAATCTGCTTCTCAATCAAGCTTAATCATTCAACACACATTTTACAACAATTGACAACATTAAGCAATCATGGACAAAGGTACGATCAAATTGCAAAACGATGACATAGAATCCAACTTATTCACCCTCACATCAACATACATGTTTGTATGATCAATTCCTCATCCAATTAAGCTCAAATTGAAATCAAATCTAAAATATAGAATCACGGCCAGCTTGTAATTTACATATCCAGCGATTTCTAAGAATGATCAAAGCAAATTCAATGAATTTCTAGCATACTCAATCAATTTCTACCAAGCCTGATCGAATTTCCAGCAAGCTTCAATGAATTTCCGGCAAGATTCTACAAATTTCTAACACCTACAAGGCATGATCGAGGCATGGCTTGAGACACATTAAGTATCACACAACATATCTAGGAAGTTCATTATGAATCATCTAAGATTGGATCAATTTCATCGATAGAGGTTTTTCGGCCATGACTAAGTTAATGCAATTTTATAACATCACAAGTCTTATTGGATCAAATCATCCGAGATGTCTGGTGCGCAGATTGAAGTTTAACTTCAATTTTTACTATGAATCAAGTTGGAATCCTTGGCCATTCGCATGAGATCAAAAATAGATGAAAGAACCTACCTTAAACTTGAAGAAGGACTCGCTGAAATTGGAAGCAAGTCAGCTAAAACTTAATAAAAATCGTGGAAAATAGGTGATGAACAAGAGGTGCGCGATTGGATCGCGGAAACACTGGAGGAGATAATGAACGCCGGAGGAGAATTGGAGGCCACCGGACGGGCTGTGGGATGCCAGAATTGGATTGGGTCATGCAAACAAGAGGTGCATTTATTGCATTGTTCTCTTTCTCCATCTAAATTTAACAGAATTCATGTGTTACAGCGAAAGAAATCTGAGACGGACTCTTAGTCACATTTGAAGGAAGGGATCGAGTTCGAGAGACCAGATTAACATACTTCTTGGAAACTATGAGATGTTCAAGAAGAAATCTGACAAGACCATTATGCAAATGTTCACAAGATTCACAAAATCGTAAATGGTCTTGCCAATCAAGGAAAAACTTCACCGATGCTGAAAAGATAAACAAGCTCCTAAGGGCACTTCCAAAGGAATGGAGTCACATGAAGACATTAGTCCATAAAACAATGAGAATTCAACTCATCTCCATGGATGAGTTAATAGGAACTCTGATGTCCTATGAAGCAGAGCACTTGAACGAAGAAACCAGCAACAAAGGTAGGATAGTCATTGCTTTCCAAATTGATTATATTGATGCAGGTGAACCGACATCATCTGAAGATGAAGATGACGAAGACATGGCAATCCTAATAAGAAGATTTAAAGGCCTGATGAGAAAAAACCATAAATGAGAATCTTAGAAGACGAGATTCTCCAAAACAAAAGATGAAAATAAAGGAAATGACAATGTTTGCTACGAATGCAAAAGGCGTGATCACATGAAACTTGAGTGTCCACTTCTCAAGAAGAGAAAGAAAAAGTAGAAAAGAAAAAACGTGCGCTCTGCAAACCGAAACCTGAAGTGATACGGAACGTGAAACTAGCAATGAAGATACTGAGCAAGTAAAAATATGCCTTATGTCTGATTCCGCGGCCAATGAAGAAATTGAGGTAAGTACTCCTAAACTTATGAAAAAAAGCAGGACATCTAAAAGAGATTTTCAAGGAGCACAGGAAGGCTTGAAGAAAAATCTCTAAAATAAGAAAAGAGATATCAAAACTCGCTAACCAAGACTCCAAACAAAAAGAGGAACTCATAATTCTCCGAAAGGAACTTGATGTCTATGAACTTCTATAAAAATGATGGAACGAATAATATATTTTGGAGCTTTCATCCGTGCTTTCGACCAGTCAACTCTAGCTTCACCCGTCCTCTATCCGGTAGCATCATCCTGCCATGATGCCTCAACTTTGGCCACCAATGCGATTTTTTCTTGTGGACTCTTATACCGTTCCCTCTCGATGCCTTTGAATCCTTAGTTTGGCGTAGATGCCTCAGAATCCCTTCCACAAGAGCCTGAAAACGACCAACTTGGTGTTTATCATACTTTGTCACTTCATTCACATCTCTCTCCCTTTTTCTATGGAACATGTCCCGCATTTGCTTCACATGGAAGTCGTGGGGGCATCCCGGCAATTCGTTATGATGTCGTCGAATCTCTTTGATGGTGGTGGTGATGGTGGTAGTGACGATGGTGGATTATGAGGCCCAACTTTTTCTTCATTCTTCTCAACTGACCAACTCCGTTCTCGTGATCAGTTGGACAGCTCCATATGGATACTCTCCCGAAAAGCTGCTGTCTTCTGATGTCCTTTCGGATCCAATAGGTAAGTCAATATCTGCATATGCCTCCCTTTTGCAGATACTGGCGCAGGTTTATTGCTGGCCCTACTGAAGTATGAGCTTCGAGAGCTTGAACTGCAATGATCTAATACTAGTTGACGAGAGACCATCTCATTCTTTGTTCTTACACTAGTCTTCTTTGGCATCATATATGCCCATGTCTATGCGTAGGCGCCTCCTTTTTACTGGGGACTCGTCCATAAGCATTGGTTTGAGAGTCACATGGAGAGACATGTGGCTTTTGCTTCTGAACTTGTTGCTAGAATTGATGGACGCAAAGGAGCCCAATGACTTATGAGGGATGAGCAGTCTCGATTTCGCCAGCTTCATCGCTGAGTTTTCTCTAGCCATTTACTTTCGACTATGTTTACATCAAAAATTAACCAAGTCAATTATAATCGGCATGATATCGATTCAAGTAAACACGTGACCCGAGACCAGGTAAGATGTGGTTATCGGTAAAACGACAATCGCAGGAGACCTTAGCGATGGTCATGCCGACCACAGAAATACTTATCGATGACCATCCTTATCGATGACCCTGATCTAACTATCAATATACAATAGCGACTGGTTGATAATGTCATGGTAAAATTGACCAAATGTTGGAAGAGGCAAAGATATCGATTGAGAGGAATAGATTGACCATGGAATGAGAGACCATTTGAAAAATGACCATTTTTTAGAATAAAATGAGCGCGAAGTTTAGGAATAGTGGCATTTGAATTTGAAACTGCTTGCGGATAAAACAGATCGTGATCGAAGGTGAATTTGAAGGAATAACAACTTGGATGAGAGTCAAGATGACGACAGATAAATGTGGAGAATCAGGGCATCATCTTGAAGGGGTAACTGCTTGGAGATAAGATGTTATGGCAACGTGAAGATGTGGAGCCGAGGGCTTTGGAGATGTGAAGGCATGAGGGAAACTGCTGAAGAACTTCTTATGGGCAGTTAAATTGTAAATGCTATAAATACTAGTGCTTGTGTACTGTAGAACCCCCGTAAAACAAACAAAACTATCTTTCTACTAACTTTTGATTCCTGCACTTTAGCTGTAGTTTCCAGATATCTCGTTGTTGATTAAATTCTGGCATGTATCTTAATTGTACCTTTCAGATCTTTGTCGTCAATTAAAGTCCGGCATTGTATCTTTCTGTCATCACGCTTTGTTGTCAATTTGATTCCGGCAAAGTGTTGTGTGTTTTGACGTTGATTAAATTCCGTCGAAGTATATCTATCTATTTCATGTTCCTTTTACACTGTTAGTACAACTCCTGTCCAAAATCGCTACAAAACCCGTCTCCTTATATTAAAAACTGAAAAACGACTTTCCGTGAAATATATTTCGTTGTCGAATTCAATTCCGATGAAACAGACTTACCGACAATGGAAGCTTCTTTGGCACATTAGCAAAACTTGGCAGAACCATTAAACCGTGAAACATACTATTTTCATACCAATCATGTGCTTCATAGACTTCAGTTTCTCCATCATAGCCTTCATATTTTGTGTCGCCGCTAGATTCTTTTTCTGTTTCAAATTGGAGAGGGAGGGGGTGGTACCACGGTAGCGCACGTATTTGGTCTTATTACATCCATCCATTCATCCAACCTGTCTTGGCGGAGAATTATTTTTGGGCTTATTTCTAAGAAGTCAACAGTGTTGCAGAGCTGCTGGAATGTTTGCTCTTCCACTTCTCCGTGATTTTATTGCTGTCGTTACTTACTGATCATGGTAGGAATCAACTATAGTAGCAGCATTCTTCTCGCGGACAGTGGGTGTCAATGATGCATCGGTGAAGTTTGAGATATGGGATACTGCAGGTCAGGAAAGGTACCACAGCTTGGCTCCTATGTACTACAAAGGTGCTGCCGCAGCTATTATTGTCTATGACATCGCTAGCGCTGTATGAAAACTTCCCTTTCTCGTTTTCTTCATCGTTTGTAATTTTTGTGCCTGTGTTAATCAATTAGGAAGGTTACTCTTCTATTAGAAATAGCTTAGAAGTTTTGAACCTTAGGATAGGAAGGTTAATTACCTCTTCTCTCGGTCAATAGTAGCAATTGTATATTCTGGACAGTCTTGAGCTGCTATTGCTTTTGTGCTGGAAACAGCTAAGAGGTTGCCCAGAGTTCAGGCTATGCAGAATTCAGCACCAGCGGGGATCGTTCTAGCTGATAGAAGCTCTGTAGAAACCCGATCTGCATCCTGTTGTTCATGAGTTCTTACCAACTCTTTGTTCATTCCTTTCCTTTTTCTCCTCGCGTTCTATAGTTCTCTTCCACTCCAGTACCTTGATCTTTCAGTTCTTGATGCATATGAATAAAAACGAATTCGACTAAAACACCACTTGTGAAACTGGAAAACCAATTGGAGTTAGGGCGTTAGTTCATACAAACCCAGCGAATTCCTCGTTGATCAGTGAAGACTGGAATCTCTCTCTCTCTCTCTCTCTCTCTCTCTCTCTCTCTCTCTCTCTCTCTCTCTCTCTCTCTCTCTCTCTCTCTCTCTCTCTCTCTCTCTCTCTCTATGTATCATGTATAATGAACAATAATCTAACCTTTTCCAACTAGATGGAGTCACGCGTGAATCTGCTTGTGCTATTATGTTCGGTCTTGCAATGCGATGCATGTTTCTCACTTTCTGGCGATGCGAGCGATCTTCCACATCTTTCAACCATTTTCATGACAAAGATGGTGATGAAGTAATATATCAAAACCACCCGCCTGGGTGTCGCTGCTGGAACGCGCACTCTTCCTCTCGCAAAAGGTTGAGTGTTCGAATCCCGGGTGCCGCAGGGTGACTTAACCGGTGCACGTGTGTGGTGGGTAGCACGTGTCGCCCCCGGGGTTTACCTCCATTTGTCATTTGTCAGGTTGTGCGGGGTTCCACCAGGTCATCGAAAAAAAAATCAAAAAATCAAAAAATCAAAAAAAAAATCAAAAAAAAAAGTAATATATCAAATGAAAGTAATGAATATTAGCAATTCCGAGTATATTTTCTCAACACTGTTCACTGAAAATACAAGCGTGCATGATGGGCTTCAGGAGTCACCGTCGATAAAACTATCTTTGATTTCTTTTCATGCAACACGACGTGGCACCGAAGATAGGGACCGAATCAATCGAAGCCCATATCTTGAATGGTTTGTTATCCTTATTTGCAAGCAGTCATTGACGTAGGACGGACCCCATTTGACACCATAACATAAGAGCAGGGATTGGTCAGAGACAAGCCAATTGATAAAGCAGCAATTCTAAGCAAATATGCATGTGGAAATGCTTAATCTCAGAAGCGAATCGAGAAAATGGACTTTTGAGGACAAGCTTGTCTAGAATGGAAGTTTCAGAAAGAGGAGCACCACGAAAAGAGAGAATAACCAGAAGAAGAAATGCTAGGGAGGACTGCAAGACCGTGAGGAAAAAATTAGACGAGACAAAATCTAGGAACGAATACATCCAGGAAAAAAGTGACCGTGACTCTAATCGATCGCCTCACGCATGTGCCTCGCGCGCGCCTCTACATGTCGTCGAGCTCCTTCAGGACTTGCCTCTTCCTGTCGCTTTCCTCGTCGCGTCCCACCTCTGCAATAACCGCTGACTCAATCGTGCGGATATAGTTGTCCAAGGGAATGCGGCGAGGAAACAGACAAGAAGACGCAACCCCTGACTCAATCGCACGGAGACAGTCGCACCAGGGGAACTCCTCGGATGATTACATGGATGACCGCCCCTGGGAAAGCACGCAAGGCTGATGATATGATTCCGGTGACGACCATGTTAAGAGTACGGGTAGTATTTATATAGGGTGAGTTTTCTTCTAGGAGTGCAAGAAAAATGTGACTACGGAAAAAAATCCAAAGCATTATTAACAAATCAGAGATTTCTTGAAAAGAAATTATAGGACCCGGTTCGAGATATACTTGCCATATCTTTCCTAACTAAACTTTCCTATTATTTGACTTGCCGTTACAAAAAAAAAAAAAAACAGCACGATGCCCCTGCTATTATCAAGTATGGGCAAAATTTTATTGCATGATCCCGATACATGTGAATCTAATACACATGCAATGTTGAATTATGCGAAGCCTACCTCCTCCTATAATTCATGTGAATTTGCATATATATGAGTCGTGGTCGTCATCATTCATTAACTTTATTCTCTACGATTCTTTCTACAATGATACTCAATCTCCTTTCATTTATCCCTTTATTTCGGTACATAACAACTGCTACACCCTTTTGCTTGCACTCAAATCTCAGGTATCACCTCCACTTTATCAAAACGTCAGCACTGGCTGCACCACGTAGGATAATTGACGTCAACGTCAACAATTTTTAATGAGGAGCAATTTTCATCGGCCGAATGGACTCAATTACCAAAACATAGAACGGTTTAGTACTCAATTGACAAAATTAAAAGATTTAGGACTGAGCTAGCAAAAGTGCAATATATTTATGACTTTTTTGGACAATTTCCGTATTGTTAACATTAATTTGAGAACACTCTAAATAAGCCTAAATTACTAAATGGTCTATACATTGAGTAATAATATCATTGTCAAGTACAAAAACTCTTCAAATAATGCTAAGAAGTAAATCGAATGGACGAACATCGAGAACAAAAATTACCATCGTTTCTATAAATATAAAGTAGAGGTGATAAATCCCGACGGCTAATTACCTCATAAGCTAGGGCAAGTGGGAAGTTAAGACGGTAAATGGGTCAAGAACCCATATATTAACCCACATTTAATGATTATGGGTTATAAATAGGTTGGTTTTAGTTTTAGGGTTAATACCACGAAAAACGTCAAACTGGTACACATGTACACCTATGACAATTTTACCCCGAACTAATGTTTTGACCACCAAAAACCCAAAATTGGTACATCTGTGACAAGTTTACCATTCATTAGTTTCCGTTAAATTTTACGATCAAATTACTAAGTTTGATGGCACGTGGTAGTTGATGGACATATCAGTTTGGGGTTTTACCCATATGTTTATCACAAGTTTACCAATTTGTTATTTTTCGTGATATTAATCCAATTTAACGGACATTAATGGAGGGTAAAATTGTCACAAATGTACTAGTTTGGGATTTTTAGTAGTCAAAAAATTAGTTTGGGGTAAAATTGTCATAGATGCACTAGTATGAGGTTTTTGGTGGTCCAAAAATTAGTTCGGGGTACAATTGTCACAAGTGTACCATGTGGGTTTTTGGTAGTCAAAAAAATAGTTCGAGGTAAATTTGTCACAGGTGTACCAGTTTGAGATTTTTGGTGGTCAAAAAATAAGTTCGGGGTAAAATTGTTACGGGTGCACCAGTTTGGAGCTTTTTGTTTTATTAACCCTTAGTTTTAAAAGTAAACTTAAATGGATCATTAATGGGTTGTCTATTAATTTAATGGGTTAGCCAACAAGTTTAAATGAATAATAAACATGTTATTTTCAAAAAAAAATTCAATTTTCAGATTTTTATACTTTTATATTCTTTTTCCTTTTCTTTTGCTTTTTCTTTTTCTTTTTCTTTTTTTCTTTTTTCGTCTTCCTCCGCCGGGGCCAGCCACGGCAATGGCCAACCACAAACGAGGGACGAGCTCACGGGCCTCCGACAAACTCGTCCCTCACCTATGGCTGGCCGCCGGCAGTCGCCGTGGCCGGCCACTGGCGGGGAAGAAGAAAAAATAAAAAGAAAAAAAGAAAAGACAAGAAAATTAATTAAAATATGAGTTTTTAAAAATAAAAAATATTTTAAAAAAACATTGTCATCCTGAAAACATTTTCCAGAAATGTCATAGTTTTCGCGAAATAAACGGAGCCTCAATTTTAAAAATATATATAAATTGCCCACTAGATTTGTATTGCATGAAAATGTATTAGCAATACAAATTAATTAAAATATGAGTTGGATCGGACATGAGTTGGGTATGGGTCAAGTCAGGTATAGGTCAAGAAATTTGCCTTGCGATAAATGAGTCATAAACGAGTTAAATGGATCAATTTGGGTCGGATTATTTATGACCCGACTCGACCCACCCATTTAATAGATCTACTGGGAAGGTTTCTCCTTATATTTCTTATGGCCCTTTTTTAGTTGTTGTCACAGTCTCGCGGGCCTTTTTGTAGTAACCTTAAGCTTTCCCCAATACACTTTTCTTTTATTTAGAATGATGGGAAAAATTCTCGTACAGCTCTAAAACTTGTCACGAAAATACAATTGAATTCTAAAATTTTTAAAAATTACAAAAAACTCAACGTCGTAAATCTACCATCCATATTTTATCACCTAATAAAATATATAGTAATTTGGTAGGAGATAATGAAAATAAACTAGTATCCAAGCACTTGCCGATTCTAAAATTAGCAAGCCAGTTAAAAAAGCAATTTCCTTTCCAAAAGTTATGTTGCACTTTAAACTCAAAGTGAAAACTTTAGGCAAAGCAAGACCAACATTGAGCTTTTTTAAAATATTTTCTATCGTCAACCTTAATGCTTAGAAGAACGATTTTGATGAATTTAAGGGTGTGCATGGCAACGATTCTGTGCCCGGAAACTGATTCTGTTCAGAAATGATTCTTTTTTATTCTGTGCCCAGGAATAATTTCTAAGCATTTGAAGGCGTTTGGTAACTGCCCAAAATTTCTATTCTTAAAATAGAAAAAGAACAGAAATGTGTTTGGTAACTACACAAAATTTCTTTTTATTAATAATATTTTGAATTTTTTAATATTTCTTCTTTTTTTCCTTGGCCATGGCCAATCGCCTACGCCGGCGATCGGCCACAGGCCAGGGCCGGGGAGGGCGTCGCGGCCCGCGCCGCTGGCCTTGCCGGTCACGATGGCGAGGTCGAGCCTCACCCGGCCAAGGCGAGGTTGACCGAGCCGTCGCCACCCGCTGGCAAGGCCGACCTCACCCTCGCCGGCCCTGGCAGGTCGCCGGTGGTCGGTCGCCGTGGCAAACCGAGAAGAAGATGAAGACCAAATAAAAAAGGAAGAAGAAAACCAAGAAGAATCAGAAATGAACAAATTGTTCCAAAATCAAGAACCTACCTTTTTTTGATTCTTGATTCTGTTCCAAAACTGATTCTGCCAAAACTGATTCTGGGAACAATTTTTTGCAAATTTGTGCCCGGGCACAAAAATTTTAACAAACGGATTTCTGTTCCCAAACTGATTCTGGGAACAAAAGAACAGAAATTATCACTATTTGGCAAGTTGCCAAACGCCCCCTAACTTACCACTATAAGTGAGATTCAGGAAAAATTGAGAATTTTCTTATTTACCATTTTCGATGATCAATCGACAAATGTTGTAGTTTCTAACTTTCATTTGTCTCTATGAGCTTAAAGTTGTTAACATTAATTTGAGAACATACTTTAAATAAGCCTAAATTACTAAATGGACTATAAATATGTTATGTTTCTTCGGTAATGATAATCTTATAACTTCATTCATAAACCTTTTAACATCTCTTTTCTTTCTTTACAAAAAGGATGGTGGCTTTTGTTCTTGATGTTTGTCAATTGAATTTCACTTCTTAGCTATATTAAAAGAGTTTTGGACTTGACATTTATATTTTTACTCTATATCGGTATGTTTTGGTAATAATAGGCAATAAATCACAATGGCTAATTACTATTGGGAAGGTTATTAAAAGCTGGGCCAAGTGGGAAGGTTTTTATTATACTTTGGGAAAATTTCAAATAGGGGCCTGAAGTGAAGCTGTTTTCTCAAATAAAGGCCCAAAATAGATATTGTCTCAAATAAGGGTATGAAGTTGCCCACTTAGTCTCAAATAAGGGCCCCAACTCTCCCACCAAATTTTCGCTGGTCGACTTATTCCGGCAATTAAAGCATGGGCAATTTCGTCCAAAAATTGTAACTAGTAAAAAAAAACAATGAATCCTAATAACGAAATATCCCAAATTGAATTTTAGGGCTGTTTGTGGATTTTCTTTCTCACGTTGGTCTACCATTCTCAGTGCTAGTTCTCCCTATAGATTTTTCTCTCAAACAAATCAGAGAGAATCCTCTCCGCTCTTGAATTCTCTCTATAAAATTTTCTGGCAACCAAATCAGAAAGATCCCAAATTGATTTTGTCAAAAAAATTCTATTTTGACCTAATAGAGAAGTCAGGTTCCTCTGACTTGAATCTTCCTTCAAAAAGTTAACCCCTGAAATGTCGAGGTGTCAAATGAAAAAAGGACTATTATTCAAACTAATCGATTAACTTCTGAAATGTCAGTTAAGTGTTAATACCATGAAAAACTCCAAATTAGTATATCTGTGATAATTTTATCCCGAACTAATTTTTTTGACCACCAAAAACTCCAAATTAGTACACATATGACAAATTTACCCCGAACTATTTTTTTAACCACCAAAAACCTCAAATTGGTACACTTGTGACAATTTTATCCTCAACTATTTTGAACACTAAAAACCACCCCAAACTACTACATTTATGACAAATTTATCCTCCATTAATGTCCGTTAAATTGAATTAATATCACAACAAATACAAATTGGTAAAATTTTGACAAACAGAGGGATAAAATCCCAAAATGGTACACGCGTCAACTACCACGTGTCATCAAACTTAGCAATTTGATAGTAAAATTTAACGGAAACTAACAGAGGGTAAATTTGTCACAAGTGTATCAGTTTGGGATTTTTGATAGTCAAAAAATTAGTTCGGAGTAAAATTGTCATAGGTATACCAGTTTTGAATTTTTGGTCAAAAAATTAGTTCAGGATAAAATTATCACGGTGTACCAGTTTGAGATTTTTTATGGTTAAAAAAATAATGTGGGGTAAATTTATCACTAATATATCAGTTTGAGATTTTTCGTGGTATTAACATGTCAGAATGAAATCTAAATGACGAAAGTCATCGTACCATCTTAGTTGGCATTTTGATCTGCCCAATCGTTGTGGCGGATTCATTAGTTTGGAGGCAATCATATGCTAACGAAATAATCTTGGACCATCGAAGCCTTAATGTGCAATTTGATGCTGCCATTTGGCAGTTCGGATAACTTATAAACCAGTTTAATCTTCCATTCACCATGATTATTGATTTTACTGTTGCAAAACTAACTCTGATTGTCACATCTATTTCCCATTTAATAGTTATGTTATTCACAGTTTTTCCGCACGAAATAATAGAAGGAATAAGAATAACGTCGTTTCACTCAACAAGCAAAGATATATAAAGAGATACAAATATTCTTGTTTTGACATATATCTCTCTTTTCAATTAAAAGAAAGAGTGAGCTGTTTTCCATCATCAATTCTTGCATTTAATTTAAAAACATAACAAATTCATTGCAAATTGTAGCAGCAATCAAGACCGTTACAAAACCGTTACTAAACCGTTATAAATTAATCCCTTACAATTCACTCTGCAATTAAATTAGATCTCTCTTTTCATTTATTCCTTCTTTTTTGGCTGCAAACTTGTCTACCACCTCCTTCCTCATACTCGCCACTGTCAGGAACAGCTCGTCCACCCCCACCTTCACCCTGCACAACCCCTCCGACATCGCCTCGGTTGCCTTCTCCAGCTCAATCGCAGCCGCCCTCAGCCTCCCCACGATCTCCCCACCGCCTCCTGATGCCACCACATCCTCGATGGTCTCGAGCGTGCGCCACACGCTTGCCTCCACGTGGTCAAGCTCCTTCACCTTTGCCTCCATCTCATCGAGCTCCCTCAAGATCTGTGCTTCCTTGTCTGTATCCTCGCTACATTCCGAATCCACGATAACCGCCGACTGGATTGCGCGGACAGAGTCACACCAGGGGAACTCCTCTGGGACAGGGAGGCCGACGACCGCCCTTGACGAAAGGCGCAGGGCCGAAGATATGACTCCAGCGAGGAACGCCGTCACGAAGCTGACCGCGCGGATCACACGGCAAACAACTCTGTCAACCGGCGAGACCATCCCCCGTGGCGCCGACATTTCCATGCTCGCAGCCAAGTTTCTGATCAGCCCCTCAATGTCGCCCGCGGACTTCACACACCCATCGCCGCCCTCGCCCTCGCTCACCCAATCTGCGAGCAAATCCCTTGCTCGGTGAATATCCTCCTCCGACGGGTCACCGTCCGAGCGGAGGAGCTTAACCGCGATCCTCAGGTTCGGGCAGCGAAGACCCAGTCGCTCGACCTCAGAGGAGATGCAGTTGCAGATATCCAGGACCTTCAGGCTGTCGTCCGAATACCACGACGAGAGGCTGTCGCCATCGTCCAAGTTCAGCTCGTAGATCAAGGATCTCGCCGCGGAGTGAGTGAAGGCGATCGCCTCCACGGCGGAGGAGAACCAGGGCAAGCTGGCAGAGGCGGGGCTAAGGCCCCAGAGGCGAGAGCGGAGGGACTCGTGAAAGGACTTGGAGATAGATTCTAGCTCCTCGGCGGTGAGCATCGCTCCCTTCTTGTTGCCGGTAAAGTTGAGTAATGACCTTTAGATTTGCGGAATTCTTGTCAGCATCTCAGTTGGCAATCTATTTACATCCGTTGTAATTGATTGATCCTTTTTTAAATTAAAAAAAAAACCTTAATGCTTAAAATAAAATTTTGATTAATTCAACTAATCACTACAAGTGAGATATTGATAAACATGGGTATTTGCTTATCCACTATTTTCATTGATGTTTTCCACTTTATATTGAGGCATTTTGGTTATATTAGGTAATAAATCACGATAGCTAATTGCCATTTGGGAGGTAATTAAAGGATGGGCCAAATGGGAAGGTTTCTCGTTATACTCTTGAAGGGCCCTTTTGAGCTGTTGCACGTGGTCTCTACTATGCCTTTTAGGTAGTAACCCAAGCTTTCCCTAATACGCTTTCCTTTTAAAAAGATATTTTTCTCTAATATGAAATATCCAGGGGTTACCACAAATGAGAGCAATTTTAGTGCTAATTGCATGATGGAAAGAGGGCTAGTAACATCTTTGGAGATTAAGTGTATGCATGTAGTAAACTTAGGTATGAAAAACAGTGCCTAATTAGTGATTACTGTTTGGCTTCCTATATAATGCTCTAATCGCTATGTAAAATCTGTGGAGCCGTCAAATGGGTAAAGCTATTTTTCCAAACTAAAATATTGACATTTACGTGGTTAGCTAGGGAAGTCTAAAGTATGGAATTCTTCATAGCATCTTAGTCGGCATTTCTACCTCCACATTCATTGTGGCGGATTCATTAGGCAGCCATGCGCTAGGGAGATATTCTCTTGCCGTGGAAGGCTCAATGTTTAATTTATTATTGCTATTTGGCTAAATGGGTAACTTATAAACCAATTTAATTTCCCATTCATTCTTAATAATAGATTTCAAAGTGGCAAAACTCACTCCAGTCGTCACAAATTTCTTTTAATAAATAGTTATGTTATTCGCATTTTTTTAAGAGCAACCCCATTTTAAATTTAAATTATCGGATTATCAGGTGTATTTTTATATCCTTTGTTTTTTATGTTCTGATTAGATAACCAATTGGCCCATCTAAACGATCTTTTTTTATTTTCTGTTCTTATTAAACTTTACTCTAAAAACGCAATTTTCCATCGAAAATAAATTTATTCCAATTTACTTAACTGTATTTTCCAGGATATATTTGGAAGAAGCGTAACGCTGAGATATCTACGATATTGCCCCAGGGGAGAGAGGTTTAGAGGAAAGTGCTGAGATATCTACGATATCTACGCAATTTACTTGCTTATTGTGCCCCTATATGGGCCAAATCTTGAAGAACCTTTTATTTATTTATTTTTATTTTTTAAAATTCATTTTTTTTTGTGGAATTAGTCGGGGATCAAGGTAATTCAACTAGTATCATGATCCGTCATGGGCCAAGAATGCCTCTATTGAAAAAAAATTAAAATTAAAAAAAATGCCTCTATATCGATCGACCTTGTAGCATCTCTAATCTTAATCCGGAAAAAAAAAAACAATGGCAGTCTTCATTCTCGATATTTGTCGATTGAATTTCACTTTTTAGCTTTAATACTAGAGTTTTTGGACTTGGCATTGATGTTTTTACCTTTTATAACGAGATGTTTTGGTCATATTGGGTAATAAAACACAAAGGGTGATTACCATTTGGGAAGTAATCAAACGCTGGGCCAAGTGGGAAGGTTTCTCATTATACTTTTTCTGGCCCTTTTGTTGTTGCTGTGCACGGTCTCACAGGCCTTTTAGTTGTAACTTGAGCTTTGCCCAATACACAGGCCTTTTAGTAGTAATGATTGCTAGTAACATCTATAAAGATTAAATTCATATATTTGGAATATAAATCAATGTACTTAGAAAAATTAGGAATCAAGTGTAATGCTTAATTAGTAATTGACACTTGGGTTCTTACGGCATGCCCCGATTGCTACTTTAAAAATTTGTCGGGGTGTCGAATGGGTAGGCAATGACATCTGAATTGCAAAATCGTTCGTAGCATCTTAGTTGGCCTTTCTACCTCCACATTCATTGTGGCAAATTCATTAGCATGGATTTATTAGGCAACAAATATGTTGGCGAGATATTCTCGGACCACATAAGGCTTGATGTTTAATTCCTTGTTGCTATTTGGCTAAATGGGTATCTTATAAACCGATTTAATTTCCCATTCATCACGATTATAGATTTCACCGTGGCAAAACTCACTCTCCTCGCAATATTTTCCTAATGAATAGTTATGTTATTAACATTGTTTTGAGAGTAACCCCATTCCAACCTTAAATTCTTCGATTATCAGTTGTATTTTCTATATCTATTTCGCTGAAAAGGTGTCGACTGAATACCTTTCCAAATATGGATTAATTAACCTATTGACAAAGGATGTGAGGGGTCCTTTGTTTATTTTTGGACAAGAAACGTAATCGCAAGAAAATTAAATATGGATTAATTAACCAATTTGTTCTTCATTCTTCTCAACTGACCAACTCCGTTCTCGTGATCAGTTGGACGGCTCCATATGGACCCTCTCCCGAAAAGCTGCTCTCTTCTGATGTCCTTTCGGATCCGATAGGTAAGTCAATATCTGCATATGCCCCCCTTTTGCAGATACTAGTGCAAGTTTATTGCTGGCCCTACTGAAGTATCAGCTTCGAGAGCTTGAACTGCAATGATCTAATTCTAGCTGACGAGAGACCATCTTATTCTTTGTTCTTACACTAGTCTTCTTTGGCATCATATATGCCCTTGTCTATGCGAAGGCGCCTCCTTTTTACTGGGGACTAGTCTCTAAGCATTGGTTTGAGAGTCACATGGAAAGACATGTGGCTTTTGCTTTTGAACTTGTTACTAGAATTGATGGACGCAAAGGAGCCCAATGACTTATGAGGGATGAGCAGTCTCGATTTCGCCAGCTTCATTGCTGAGTTTTCTCTAGCCATTTACTTTTGACTATGTTTACATCAAAAATTAACCAAGTCAATTATCATCGACATGATATCAATTCAAGTAAACACGTGACCCGAGACCCGGTAAGATGTGGTTATCGGCAAGACGACAATCGCAGGAGCACTTAGCAATGGTCATACGGACCACAGAAATACTTGTCAATGACCATCCTTGTCAGTGACCATCCTTGTCAAAAAGAAAATGAAATGACAAGTAGCCCTCGATTGAAAGTTATGTGCTGATTAAGATTTATTCATGACGATGTTCTGTGGATGATATTCTCATCATATATGAATTTATCACATGTATATCAATTTGAGATATTTTATAATATTAACTCTTTTTTTTTAGATCGGTTGGTTTCTTGTAAATATCAAATCAACGAATAGGAAGTCATGTGGCTCTAGTAAATATTTTAATTATTTTTTGCTTGCAGTGGAATCCGTATCTTGAGAATCCTTGAATCTATAAAGTACTCTCTCTCTCTCTCTCTCTCGTACATGGGCTAGAATGGAAAATCAACAGCGAATCAACATTGTTAATGCGGATATAATTCACTTTGTTGCCCATTTCCAATTGTTTCTTACTAAGCCATTGTCTCAACCTTTCGGAATCGTTATGGCATGATCCCGATACATGTAATTTCAATACATATAGATCAGTCGATGTGAATCTCACCACGAACTTGACTATGCATAGGCATCATGCCATAGTTTCCAAAAGTTCGAACTAGATTGTTCATCGTCACGGTCTCTATCGCCTACGATTCTCTCTTATTCCTTTTTTTGTTTTTGGTACATAACAACGACGACTACGTCGTTCTACAAGATGGCCGTTATCTGCGCGCTCGCTCTGAGCCTGTTCACCATTTCCTTCGTTATCCCTGTCACCATTCGGAACAGCTCGGTCACCCTCTCCCCCAGCCGGTCCACCCCCTCTGACATCGCCTCGGCCGCCTTCTCCAGCCCAATCACCGCCTCCCTCAACCTCTCCACCCTCTCTCGGCCGCCTCGTCGATCTCCTCGAGCACATGCCTCGCACGTGTCTCCACGTGGACGTCGAGCTCATTCGAGATCCACGTCTTCCTAACTGTTTCCTCTCTCTTCAATGTAGATCATCAACTTCAAACTAGCTGAGTGGATATATCTGTGTTAGGTTCATAATGACGATAAGTCTATACCTGTCTTATAGTACGCTTAAAAACACGTACATCAATTTTCGCACGGACGTATGGAAATGAGAGCATATCGTTTAAACTTTCTTTCATCATTACTATTGCGGTAACACAAAATTACAATCTCTGCCACCTGCCGATGCCACCATCTCGTTGATTGCCTCGAGCATGTGCCTCCCGCGCGCCTCCAAGTCGTCGAGCTCCTTCAAGATTTGCGTCTTCCTGTCTCTTCCTCGCCGCGTCCCGACTCTGCAATAGCCGCCGACTCAATTGTGCGGTCATAGTCGCCCTAGGGACGCAGTGAGGAAACAGACAGGAAGACGCAACCGCTGACTTGATCGCGAGGAGATAGTCGCACTAGGGGAACTCCCCGAAATGCGGACACGAACGACCCCGCCTAAGAAAGTGTGGAAGGCCGAAGATATGATTCCGGTGACAAACCATGTTAGCATTTATATAGGGTGTGAGTTTTCTCCTACGAATGCAAGAAAAATGTGACTACGGAAAAAAAATCCGAAGCATTATTAATTAATCAGAGATTTTTGGGAAAGAAATTATAAGACGCGGTCAAATAAAGTGCCTCTCTTCATGCTTTTCTAACCTCTCCTCATATCGTAAGACGCGGATCGAGATATACTTGCCAATATTTCCTAAACAAAATTTTCCTTTTATTTGACTTGCCATTGCAAGGGCGATGCCAGGGATATTTGATACTATAGATGCGGTCAAATAAAATATTATCGCACGATCCTGATGCGTGTGGATCTAATACACATGCAATGTTGAATTATGTAAATCGCATCTCATCCTATAATTAATGTGAATCTGCATATATGAGCCGTCGTAGTCCTCATTCATTAACTCTGTTCTCTACCGTTCATTTTGCAATGAAACTCAATCTCCTTTCATTTATCCTTTTATTTCGGTACATAACCACCGTTACACCCTTTTGCTTGCACTCAAATCTCAGGTATCAATGGTCAATGTCAGTGTTGAATAAGGAGAAAAGAAGCCAGTAATTAATAAGCCTCTATCAATGGTCAATGTCAGTGTTGGATTTTACTTTGATTCAATTGAACCTCAACTTTTGTGAAATTGTTCATCAAGTCCCTTAATGAGATGCAAATGTGTCCGTGTGTTTTTCTCCTTTTATTGGAAGGGTGGATGACTCTATGCTATGTTTGAGAAAAGGGGTGATGAAAATATGGGAAGAAAATACTCAAATTTAAATTTTCCAGCTCTTCCATAAAAAATAAAAAAAATTCCTCATGTTCTATCCAAATTTTCAACCCCCCATTTCTTTAACTTCTGAAACATAACAAAGATAAGTATGAACAGAATGCTATACCTTCATCATAAAATATTGTTTTGGTTTTGGGGTTCATACCACGAAAAACCTCAAATTGATACACCTATGATAAATTTACCCCAAATTAATTTTTTTATCACAAAAAACCCTCAAATTGGTATACTTTTGACAAATTTATCCCAAACTAATTTTATGACCACAAGAAACTCCAAAATAATAGTGACAAATTTGCCTTCCGTTAATTTCCGTTAAATTGGATTAATACCACAAAAAATCCCAAACCGGTACACCTGACAAACAAATGGTAAAATCCCAAACCGGTACACCCGTCAACTATCACGTGTCAATTAACTTAGCAAACTAACAGTAAAATTTAACGAAAACTAAAGAAAAATAAATTTATCACAAGTGTACCGATTTGGATTTTTTGGTGGTCAAAAAATTAGTTTGGAGTAAATTTATCATAAGCATATATATGTGGGGGTTTTCGTGGTATTAACCGTTAGTTTTGTAATCTTTTTCAAAATGTGTGTCTTAAATGTTGTTTTACAAAATGATATCGGGACTCATTTAAAGTTTAATCTTACATAAGATGTAAACCCGACCCGACCCGATCCGACCTAACAAATATTCAAATGCATTATTTCGTTCGAATTATGTGCTTTATATGGACAAACGATTCTTTTGCAGAGTTTACCTACCGTTTAGTATAGTTTGACATCGTAATTTCTTTCTTTAAAATTTCTACTTCAATATGGACAATATATATAGAGATGCGAAGTCCGTCACTTTGGAGAAAATATACAGTGATTTCAAACCACCCCGCCAGCTAGCATTTTTCACTTACAGCCAATCAAAATTTGACATCTGTCCACTGACATAGAATTAAATAAGATAGAAATTTGTCCAAGATCTTTTCGGCCGTGGAAGTTCTTGCGACATTGAAGTTTGTAGCACCTCCTTCGCCATGGCCACCAGAGGAGTCGCCGGCGCCGTGTCCTGCACATCTAAGTCAAGCCGCCCCTTTCGGCGTTGCTTGACGCCGATGATGGCCATGGACAAGCGACACAACACATGAATGCTTCTGGCCATTGATGGCCAAATATGGACATTTGGAGAGCAACACCAGTGAAGGTGACGACGGCTATGGACAAGGGACATGATGCCAGATCTGGAGGTTGGAGAAAAATAGAAAAAGACAGAGCCGGATGGGTGGCTCGGGCCAACCGACACCGGAAGGGTTCTTCCATCATCTATGGCCGCAAGCTTTGCTTGTCCATGGCTTGCGAGGTGCCTTATCCACAGATCTAGTGACCGCAGATTGTCCATGGCCGTTGTTTTGCCGAAATTGCTCCCACAGCGAAATATAATTCACCGAATGTCGTTCTTCGGCTTTTAATAAGAGAAAATGGGTTCTATGGCGATTCTGAATAGGAAATATCCAAGCAAACAAGAAAATATCTACGAACTTTTATTACGAACTTCGAACCAAATTGGACGTATAAACCGTGCCGGAATTTAATCGACGACAAAGCTTGAGAACGTGCAAAAATGTAACGTCGGAATTTAATCGACGACGCAACACTTGAGATAGAGATGCTCGCCGGAATTTAATCAACGACACAAATCAGAAAGCTGCGGCTAAGGAAAAATAAAGTGCAGTACAGGTAATAAAGATAATTAAAAGATAACATTTTGATTGATTTGTCGAGGCCTTTAGAAGTGTACAATGTGGCTATTTAAAGCATACAATCGACGGTTATCAGCAAAAGTTACAAACGGTCACTCACAGAGGTTACGGACAGTTGCAAATAGAAGTTACAGACGGTTACTAACAGAAGTTACAAACAATTATTAACATATGTTACAAACGGTTACCAACGATTACGTTGAGTCCACTATCCTAACGATTTATTCGACTGCACTACGTTGGTGATTGCTTAGATTTCACTACGTAATTCCTTTAAGTTGGCGATTCTTTACTGAAGTTCTTATCCTTTTTTCACATCCTGACCAGTCACGACCATCCACTTCCTTCCAATATCGACAACTCTACAATGCTTTTCCGAGAAAACTCAAACATAAGAGTCTTCATTCTTTTGGCTTTGGAATTAGGTCAATCCGATCTGTCTTGACAAAGTTATAACCATTTTCACAAACTAGTGCATAATTGAAATTTCTGACATCAAAAAAATCACAAAACTATGTTCTTATTGACTAAGTCCATCACTTGTCAATAATAATCAAAAATTGGTCATTTTTGGATGTAAACAGCCGCAAGCCTCGACGGCAAGCTCCAAATCCTGTCCATGGACGAACAATGTCCACAACGGAAGCTTTTTTGCTTCGTTTGAGTTGCAGACCTCCCTCACTGTCGCCACCAGCGGAGTTGCCAGCGCTGCGTCCAAGCTCGCGAGAATAGACAAGCAACTCTTGACAGCCATGGATGGAGGAGAAAGGAGCAGAGAAAACTCAGGCTCGATGGAGGAGAACGAAAGAGACAGAAAAAAAAAAGTCAAATCTTTTTTTCAACAACTGGTGCATCCTTTTGCTTGCGCTTCAATAGCAGGCGTCACCTTCACTTTGTTGTGTTCCATTCCACAATCACCTTCCCTTAGTTGTTATTGCCTGGTACCCTCGCCGTGAACTCGTCTAGCATCTCCTTCCTCATTCTCGTCACTGTCAGGAACAGCTCGTTCACCCGCTCCCTCAGCTGGTACAAGCCCTCCAACATCGCTTCAGTCACCTTTTCCAGCCCTTTCATCGCCTCCCTCAGCCTCCCCGCGATCTCTCCATCGCCTCCTGATGCCGCCACATCCTCGATGGTCTCAAGCACATGCCACACGCTCATCTCCGTGTCGTCAAGCTCCTTCACGCTTGGCTCCATATCATCAAGCTCCTTCAAGATCTGCATCTGTCGGTCTGTTGCCTCACTGCATTCCGAATCCACGATAACTGCCGACTGGATTGCACGGACAGAGTCGCCCCAGGGGAACTCCTCCGGGACAGGGACGCCGACGACCGCCCTTGACGAAAGGTACATGGCCGAAGATATGACTCCGGCGAGGAACGCTGTCACAAAGCTGACCGCGCGGATTGCACGGCAAACAACTCTCTCAACTGGTGAGACCTTCCCCTGTGGCACCGACATTCCCATGCTCGCAGCCAAGTCTCTGATCAGCCCCTCGATGTCGCCCGCGGACTTCAAACACCCACGGCCGCCCTCGCCCTTGCTCACCCAATCTGCTAGCAAATCCCTCACTCGGTGAATATCCTCCTCCGACAGGTCCCCGTTCGAGCGGAGGAGCTTAACCGCGATCCTCAGGTTCGAGCAGAGAAGACACAGTCGCTCGATCTCGGAGGAGATGCAGTTGCAAATATCCAGGACTTTCGGGCTGTCATCCGAATACCACGACGAGAGGCTGTTGCCGTCGTCCAAGTTCAGCTCATAGATCAAGGATCTCGCCGCGGAGTGAGCGAAGGCGATCGCCTCGACGACAGAGCAGAACCAGGGCAAGTTGGCAGAGGCAGGGCTCAAGCCCCAGAGGCGAGAGCGGAGGGACTCGTGGAAGGACTTGGAGATAGATTCTAGCTCCTCGGCGGTGAGCATCGCTCCCTTCTTGTTGCCGGTAAAGACGAGGCGGGTGTCCATTCTCACGAAGCAAAATGAAAGCGAAAGAAATTTCTCTTCTTCTTCTCTTTTCCGGGAAAACTGAGACGAGAAAGTGATGGAAAGTTTTGATGAGTAGGGGGCTGCGAGAAAGTGCAGTATTTATACAGGGCCTGTTTTCTCCGAAGATTGCAAGAAAAATGTGATTATGGAAACAAAAATCAACAATGATTTTTCTTTGCTTTTCTGGCCTCTTCATATTTCTAGAACACGGTTTAAGATATACTTGCCTCTTATTTCCTACCTAAACTTTCCTCCTTTTTGACTTGCAATAGCAAAAAAACTATAGTAACCCGTCGCGGCGGACAACAAAAGGTATCGATACAAACATTTTCCTCATATTTTTTGGAACAATTATTTCCTTTCGCTTTGCCGAATGAGATAAATTTGCCAATGACAGAATTAGGAAACTTAAATACCGGCGACGATGTTAGAAATTTGATACGTGGACGTGTTAAGTATTTATGTTGACAGGAGTAATAAGCTTAGGAAATGAAAATAGGGGTATTTATCATTTGGATTCCTGCGTCCTGAAAATCATTAATCAAAAGTCACAAAAAGTTCCCAATTATGCCAACTGTGACACATTTTTTCTAAACTTTTTTTTTTTTGATAACCGAGGTATCCCACGTGCAATGGACTATTCCTCGGGGTGGTGGGGTACAAGACCAATGCCACCGGATAAGCCCCCAAGATGTGATCGGCGGGAGTTGAACCTGGGACCTCATCAGTTTAACTGTCTGAGGCCAGGAACTCTCAACTACTCGACCAATCACCCCATTGGTTTTCTAAACATTTTTTGTGAGATAAAAACCCCAAACTATGCCTACTATGACACATTTACCCTAAATTGTTTCTTGTGACATAAAAAATCCAAAACTTGTACCTAAGTGACACATTCACCCTCTTTAAGGTTTCATTAGATAATTTTTCAGCCAAAACAATATTGTTTTTTATTTCACTTAAGCCACGTGAGTGTCATGTCAATACTGTTTGCTTTATGGTGTATGTAGGCAGATTTTTAATAGTTATCAGTGACAGAACTTTGACTAGAGGATAAATGTGTCTTACAGGTACAAATTCGGGATTTTTGGTATTGTCGAAAAAAATTTATGTTAAATGTGTCACAATGAACATAATTTAGGATATTTTGTGGCTTTTACCCTAAGCTAATCTAGTAAGTTGGCTAAGTTGAGTAATGACCGTTAGATTTACGGAATTCTTGTCAGCATCTCAATTGGCAATCTATTTACATCCGTTATAATTCATTGATCTTTTTTAAAATTTAAAAAAAAACCTTAATGCTTGAAATAAAATTTTGATTAATTCAACTAATCACTACAAGTGAGATATTGATGAAGATGGGTATTTGCTTATCTACTATTTTCATTGATGTTTTCCACTTTATATTGAGGCATTTTGGTTATATTAGGTAATAAATCACAATAGCTAATTACCATTTGGGAGGTAATTAAAGGTTGGGCCAAATGGGAAGGTTTCTGGTTATACTCTTTAAGGGCCCTTTTGAGCTGTTGCACCGCGGTCTCTACTATGCCTTTTAGGTAGTAACCCAAGCTTTCCCTAATACACTTTCCTTTTAAAAAGATATTTTTCTCTAATATGAAATATCCAGGGGTTGCCACGAATGAGAGAAATTTTAGTGCTAATTGCATGATGGAAAGAGGGCTGGTAACATCTTTGGAGATTAAGTGTATGCATGTAGTAAACTTAGGTATGAAAAATACTGCCTAATTAGTGATTACCATTTGGCTTCCTATATCATGCCCTGATCGCTATGTAAAATCTGTGGAGTTGTCCGACGGGTAAAGCTATTTTCCAAACTAAAGTATTAATGTTTCCAAGGTTAGTTTGCGAGGTCTAAGGTATGGAATTCTTTGTAGGATCTTAGTCGGCATTTCTACCTCCACATTTATCGTGGCGGATTCATTAGGCAGCCATGCACTAGCAAGATATTCTCTTGCCATGGAAGGCTCAATGTTTAATTTCTTGTTGCTATTTGCCTAAATGGGTAACTTATAAACCAATTTAATTTCCCATTCATCGTAACAATAGATTTCAATGTGGCAAAACTTACTCCCGTTGTCACAAAATTTTTTCAATAAATAGTAATGTTATTCACATTTTTTTAACAGCAACCCCATTTTTAATTTAAATCCTCGGATTATCAGGTGTATTTTTATATCCTTTGTTTTAAACGTTCTGATTAGATAACCAATTGACCCATCTAAATGATCTTTTTTTATTTTCTCTTCTTATTAAACTCTACTCTAAAAACGCGATTTGCCATCGAAAGTAAATTTTTTCCAATTTACTTAACTGTATTTTCCAGAATATATTTGGAAGAAGCGTAACGCCGAGATATTCACGAGGTTGCCCCTGGTGGACAGAGGTTTTGAAAGAAAGTGCTCTACTTTACTCGTTGTGTCCCTGTACGGGCCAAATCTCGAAGAGCCTTTTTTTATTTTATTTTTTAAATTCAATTTTTGTGGAATTAGTCGGGGATCAAGGTAATTCAACTAGTATCGTGATCTGTCTTGGCCAAAGAATACCTCAATTAAAAAAAATAAAAATTAAAGAAAAAATGCCTCTATATCGATCGACCTTGTAGCATCTCTAATCTTTATCAAAAGAAAACAATGGCCGTCTTTGTTCTCCAGGTTTGTCGATTAAATTTCACTCCTTAGCTTTAGTACGAGAGTTTTTGGACTTGGCATTGATGTTTTTACCTTTATAACGAGATGTTTTGGTCATATTAGGTAATAAAAACACAAAGGGTAATTACCATTTGGGAAGTAATCAAAGGCTGGGCCAAGTGGGAAGGTTTCTCATTATACTTTTTCGGGCCCTTTTGTTGTTGTTGTGCACGGTCTCACAGGCCTTTTAGTTGCAACTTGAGCTTTGCCCAATACACAGGCCTTTTAGTAGTAATGATGGAAATAATTGCTTGTAACATCTATAAAGATTAAATTCACATATTTGAAATATAGATCAATGCGCTTGGAAAAATTAGGAATCAAATGAAGTGCCTAATTAGTAATTGACACTTGGGTTCTTACGGCATGCCCCGATTGCTACTTTAAAAATTTGTTGGGGTGTCGAATGGGTAGGCAATGACATCTGAATTACGGAATTCTTCGTAGCATCTTAGTTGGCATTTCTACCTCCACATTCATTGTGGCGGATTCATTAGCATGGAATTATTAGGCATCAAATATGTTGGCGAGATATTTTCGGACGACATAGGGCTTAATTTTTAATTTCTTGGTGCTATTTGGCTAAATGGGTAACTTATAAACCGATTAAATTTCCCATTCATTACGATTATAGATTTCATTGTAGCAAAAGTCACTCCCTTCGCAATATTTTCCTAATAAATAGTTAGGTTATTTACATTGTTTTGAGAGAAACCCCATTCTAACTTTAAATTCTTCAATTATCAGCTGTATTTTGTATATCTATTTCGTCGAAAAGTTGTGTCGACGAAATACCTTTCCAAATACGGATCAATGAACCTATTGATAAAGGATGTGAGGGGGTACTTTCTTTATTTTTGGACAAGAAACGTAATCGCAAGAAAATTAAAAAGTATGAAGACCGGAGACTATCGTGTCCAGCCACAAAATAGGGTATTGATTTATAAAAAAATAAAACTGGAATTAAAATTAAACCATTGATATTCGTTGATTGGCTAACGTTCTTTTTACAAAGAGTATAATAATACCCAACAATCTACGGTTACAAGCGGGTATTAAGACTCCTCTACTCGACTGTTACATTGACCCATCATACGACTCTACCACTCGACGGTTACATTAGCTCCGCTACTACTCGACGATTTCTTGGCTTTGCCATTCGACGGTTACACGAGGGCTACGTGACTCCACCATTCGAACTTTAACAAAAACCCGCCGACCAAACTATAAATTACGAGACTTGGACATTTTTTGGTGTCGATAATATCCTTGTTCTAAATGATCTTATTGGATAACAAATTGTTGGCCGTCTAAATGATCCATCTATCTCGATTTCGCATTAAATCTGCTGTACCGACAAAACGCTGTGCCATCGGGAAGAACATATTCCCAATTTACTCGAACTGTCTTTTCATATAATTGGGGACCGAGAATTAAGGAATATCAACCCGCATGCCACCGCGTGAATTCACGAGATTGCCCCCGGTGGACAGCGGTTCTGAAAGAAGGTGCGGGGGCTCTACTTTTACTCGTCGTGTCCCTATATGGGCCAAATCTCGAACAACCTTTTATTTTTATTTATTTTTAATTCGCTTTTGTGGAATGAGTTGGGGATTAAAGGTAATTCTATTCGCATCATGAGCTGTCTTGGGCCAAGATTGCCTCGATTGAGAACCATACAAATTATAACTTAAAAGAGAAAACTTCAATGGATTGAGAAGTTCGATCCAACATATATGATTTCCATCAAAATTTGGGGGTATTGCATTACACATCAAGCTCGAAAATAGAATTGAGCACGACAATCATGCACTTTTGCATCTAGAGTGACCCGACTATCAATAAGTTGCAATGAGCGCAACTAGGGTTATTATTGTAAAGGGTTTATAATAGCCACGAAAGGATTGACGAGTCTATAAAGTAATTAGGGTCGTGCGCCCCAAGAAGTGCGAGGTATCGGATTACTGTATTTAACCACGAACTCATGGACCGCGTGAGGGGACTCTTTGTGAATCTTTAGTCTTGGTACACATAACTTACCCTACTTTTGGATTTGAATCGGTGACTCCCATCGCATGAAAGCAATACCGTGACTTTGAATAACCTTTCTCCGTGACGGAACCATTCTTTCCTACTCGACCTTTCAGAGCACGTGTAAGTTATGTGCACAGTACCAAGTTCATAATGTAGAGCTCTTTTAATTCATCCTATCGGCTCGAGTCGTCCAAAATAAAAAGAAATTCGAGACTTACTCAAACAATTATTCAATAGAAAAGTCGGGAACGAAAGCTTTCTAATATGGGCAGAGAGTTCAGGATCGACCATAACATAAGGATCCTCGACTCCGGTTCTACATTCTGTCTCTCTTAGAGTGTCTACAGTTGGGCCAGGAGGGTTCGGGTTCTAAGATGTGAATGGGTAGATCGGAGCTAGAATCTATTTTCATTCATATTAAGTGTATAAGTCGTTTCAGAATATCCCTCAAAATAACATGCATGATTGGAGTTCAAGAATGCATTTGCATCTTCAAATCGAGATAAGAACATGGTAAATCTTAAGCTCTAGATGCTATCAAATTAAGCACTGAACATTCCATTTGGTCAAAAAACGAGTCCCCAACTTTTAGAAGAATGTGGCATCAACTTTTACAATCTCGTTTTGGCCGCGACACACGTGGATTGTGTTTTTAAGGCGAGTCATCCCAAGCTTTTCCGATGTTACACTCCCGGTGTGGTCACTAAGGGACTTAATTGCACGCCTTAAAAAAAGATTTCGGACTTAATTGCATAGCGATTTAAACTTGAGGGCTTAAAAAAAGATCTTGACACAATTACTCACGAAACAATTTCTCAAGAAATTCACAAATCTCGCCGCGAGATTTAATGGTTTCAAAACACTTGCGATTTTCCTCGTGATCTAATTTACACAATTGATTGTTGGGGTCAAAAGCTCTTCTACTCTCTAATGGGGAAAAAAATTAAAACATACCTCCCATGATTAAAAATAGAAAATCCCTTTCGAATAAGGAAATCTGCTCAAATCAGGAAACCGATTTCGCTAAAACTCGAGTCACCCCCCGCAACAAAATATAATTCAATAACGACGCACGAGACTCGTAAAAAAAAAAAAATTAGGACTTATCCGGTTTTGGGAATATACTTTTTAATCTCCTTTCCAATGGGAATCGGAAATAAAAAAAAATAAAAAAAAGACGTGTCTTTCGGACGTTTACGTGTGACCAAAATTTAAGGAAGAAAAGAGCTAACCTAACCCTACTCCTATAAACTAATAATAATAGTAATAATAGTAATAATGACAATAATAATAATTTTTTTCAGACCTGAAATTAAGAATAAAAAGGCTGGCGGCCAATGAGTGTGGGGCTTTGAATGTGGGCAGGGAACTATTCTCATTCTCTTCACACTATTCTATTGCAAATGACAAATTCCATTTCCGTCTCCCCCCCCAAAAAAAATTAATTAATAAAAAAATTTAACAATTAATGCACAAAAAGGAGCCAAAGACACCAATCATGACTCACATTTCACAGCTAAGCACCCCATTTATCCCTTTGATTTCCCCTAATTATCCCCCACCACCCCAACTCTCCTCTTCTTTCTCTTTCTTTTTTATTATAATACAAAATAAAATAAAATTTGAAAAATATCACTAAAAATCAAAACCCAATAAAATAATCGATCAATACCACAAAAAACCACAAACCGATGCACTTATCATAAATTAATTTTTTAACCACCAAAAAACTCAAATTGATACAGCCATGACATTTTTACCCAAACTAATTTTTTTGACCACCAGAAGCTTCAAACCGGTACGTTTGTGACAAATTTACCCTCCGTTACTTTCCGTTAAATTGAATTAATACCGGGAAAAATCAAAAGCCGATACATCCGCGAAAATCCCAAACCGGTACACCAGTCAACTGCCTATGAAGGGTAAATTTATCATGGGTGTATTAATTCGAGGTAAAGAAATTAGTTTACGGTAAATTTATCACAAACGTGTAGTTTGAAATTTTTCATAATATTAATCCTAAAATAAAATGAAGCAAGAAAACAAAATCAGGAAAAAAAAAAACTGAACAAAGAAAATCAAAACCCCCACCACCTCCCCCTTCTCCTCTCTCTCTCTCTCTCTCTATAACTCCAAACCCTCCTCGCGATCGTGTCGTTTGCACGATTTTAGAGAGAGAGAGAGAGAGAGAGAGCGCGAGCGACAGCCTCCATCTCAAGGTCTCTCTCTTCCCGTAACCCTCACTCACCCCCGCGCACCCCCCCTTTCGCCTTCTTCCTCCCCTCCCTCCGCCGCCGTCCCGCCATCGCAGCCGTGGGAAGGGAAGAAGCGAAGCGAACCCTAATCCGATCCCGCCGCCGCCGCCGCCGGCCATGGATCCGCAATCCGCCGCCGCGGCGACGCAGGTGCAGCAGGCGCAGCTGGCGATGGCCCTGGGGCCCGACCCCTCCCACTTCGAAGCCCTAATCACCCACCTCATGTCCTCCGCCAACGAGCCCCGGTCCCAGGCGGAGTCCCTCTTCAACCTGGCCAAGCAGACGGACCCCAACGCCCTCTCCCTGAAGCTCGCCCACCTCCTCCACGCCTGCCCCCACCTCGAGCTCCGCGCCATGTCCGCCATCCTCCTCCGCAAGCTCCTCACCCGCGACGACTCCTACGTCTACCCCCGCCTCACCCCGCACACCCAGTCCTCCCTCAAGTCCGTCCTCCTCGCCTCGATCCAGCGCGAGGAGGCCAAGACCATCACCAAGAAGCTCTGCGACACCGTCTCCGAGCTCGCCTCCGGCATCCTCCCCGACAACGGCTGGCCCGAGCTCCTCCCCTTCATGTTCCAGTGCGTCTCCTCCGACTCCCCCAAGCTCCAGGAGGCCGCCTTCCTCATCTTCGCCCAGCTCGCCCAGTACATCGGCGACTCGTTGACCCCCTACATCAAGGAGCTCCACGGCGTCTTCCTCCAGTGCCTCAGCGCCTCCAAGAACCCCGACGTCAAGATCGCCGCCCTCAACGCCGTCATCAATTTTATCCAGTGCTTGTCCACTTCCTCCGATCGCGACAGGTTATCTTGCTTGCTTTGCGTATATATATATATATATATATATATATATATATATATATAATTCAATTCAATTTAGCTTTGCTTTGCTGTAATCAGTCTGATTTTGTTCGTCTGGTCATCGTAATGTCTCGATAGTTAAAACCTATCAACACGAATTGTATTTTGGCCGTCACCGCGTGAAGAGAGCAAGGTTTGCTTGCTTTAAACATTGTCTGATTGCATGGTTAATTCAATTAGCTTTGCTTTGCTTTGCTTTGCTTTGCTCAGTTTAATTTTATTAGTCTCGTTATTAGTTAGACCTGTGGACACAGACTGTATTTTGGTCGTCACTGCCTGAAGAATGTAATGTCCGCTGTTTAGACACGGTATTGCTCTATTACCCAATAAAAGTAATTGCCATTGCTCGGCTGTCAGCGCACACTCTTTGGTCAGCTTGAACTATTAGCTTGCGTTTTTTCTTTCATATACCATCAGTGCCGAGAATGGCTCTTCGAAGTCACGACATCTGTGTAGACGATGCGATTAACTTTTTAGTCAGCACATGCGATATAGAGGAAATCAGGAAACAACTTAATCTACTACGTGCACATCAATCATAGACTGTCAAAACATTAGAATGTATTCTGGTTATACACCTTTTTTTGATGTTCAAAGGGAATTTGGGCAGATTTCAGGATTTGTTGCCGGTGATGATGCACACCTTGACTGAGGCACTGAATAATGGGAACGAGGCAACTGCACAAGAAGCACTGGAATTGTTAATTGAATTAGCTGGAACAGAGCCCCGGTTCTTGAGGAGGCAATTAGTGGAAGTGGTCGGTTCTATGCTGCAGATCGCGGAGGCTGAATCATTGGAAGAAAGCACAAGACATTTGGCAATTGAGTTTGTGATTACCCTTGCGGAGGCTAGGGAGCGGGCACCTGGAATGATGAGGAAATTGCCGCAATTCATAAGTAGACTTTTTGCAATTCTGATGAAGATGCTTTTGGATATTGAAGATGACCCGGTTTGGCATAGCGCAGAGACTGAAGACGAGGATGCAGGGGAGAGCAGTAATTATAGTGTGGGGCAGGAATGCTTGGATCGACTGTCCATCTCACTTGGTGGAAACACCATTATTCCCGTTGCTTCTGAACAATTACCTGCATACTTGGCTGCTCCTGAGTGGGAGAAGCATCACGCTGCTTTGATAGCAATTGCCCAGATTGCGGAGGGTTGTTCAAAGGTATTGCTTGTCAGTTTTTGTTGGATCACCTTCTGTTCAGACATTTTTTTCGCCTCAAATTTTGATTGTCCATCCAGATATGGTCTTAAAATTGTGATTCCATGCAGAAATATTGTCCGCATTCACTCGTTGGTAAAATTGTCTGACTTATATTAATAGTCCGTTTAAGAGCGCTCTTGCTCAAATGAAGGTCGAGTACTCTGATCTAAGCATTCATTGTAAAGGTGGGTGGGTCCCATGGATTACATGTGTCATGTGAGTTTCCGATGCTGTGCTTTATGATCCTTTCATCTGTGAAATCAGAAAGTCAATCAGACCACTCATGTTATGGGCAAGCACTGGTTGTTTGGAGACTGAAGTTTTCTTTTGTTTAGATTTTTAATTCAGCATAGATAATACCTAGATATTAATTTGTCTGTCTGGCCGAGTTCTCAGTGCTTATTATACATTAGCTCACCTTGACAGCTTTAAGACCTGTTTCTTTGGGTACTTTATCAAGAGTTCTAATGTAATGATCGAAAGAATTGTTAGAGATTTCAAACCCGAGCTAGCAGTATCAGTTTTCAATACTTTGACAGAATTTGCCACCTGGCCGGTTACTGTCCTTGTTTCATTGGCGATTCCTCAAAGGCTTAGGTGAATGCCTTAGAATCCTTGGGGCTTCATGCTCTTTGAAGCATTATGACCTCAGGTAGCTTGATGCTTTTCCTTTGGTTGGTTTTTTTTTTTTCCTTCCACAATGACGTGATAGTGTTGGTAACTAGGTATTAAGCAAGCTGCTGAAGTTTTCAGTTTTTTCTATTGTAAGAATAGTACGTGCTATTCCCTCTGCTTGGCCTGATAATTTTTAATTCGTTAACCTCCTTTGTATTGTTATAGGTAATGATAAAGAATTTGGAGAGAGTTGTTTCAATGGTTTTAACTTCATTTCAAGATCCACACCCTCGGGTAAGGTGGGCAGCGATCAATGCGGTTGGGCAGTTGTCCACCGATCTAGGTCCAGACCTGCAGGAGCAATACCATCAACAGGTCCTGCCAGCACTTGCTGGTGCTATGGACGACTTTCAGAATCCTCGTGTACAGGTTTGTTGCAGTTATGGGTAATTTTATTCATATTGTGTATCATTGTTTTGAATAGGTGCACACAACTGTCTTACATTGGCGTTTTATGAGATTTGAAGTTAAGTTTCTTTAACCTACAAAAAAGAAATTTAAGTTAAGTAGGTCAGCACATGTAGTTTAGGAAAAAACTTTGTATGAGAGGCCACTTTATGTGTGGTAGTCCTAGTCATTTACAATCCATGCTCTATCTATTTTTAGACCAGGTAATTTGGCATAGAAGAAAGTCAGAAGGGATGTTGGTCACTTTGAGGAAAACATAGTTTTAAGTTGAGGAAATCGCCACAATACCTGAGAGGAACTCCAGCTAGTTTTCAGATCAGATGATTCCAAATCACTTCAGATGGCGGAGGGAGTTGAATATATGAACATGCAATATTTGTTAAGCCTGGAATATTTTATAGAGCTAAAAGCACTGAATCTTTAGATGAATGCACTTCAAACTGGAGTCACTACTACTTGCAGAGCCTTTGATATAACAATGTGAATTTTGCCTTCTCTTATTTGCTCTTTTCAGTTTATTTTATATTTTAGTTTCTGGCTATTGGATGCCATCATTGATTGTGTGCACATTATTAAAATTTTAGTTGTTGAAACAGCCATGTATATGTTGCGCTTGGTTTAGAAGACACTGTGTAGCCTCTCCAATTTGTCTGAATTGTTATATAGTAGGGAAAGTTCCTCTTTAAGTCTTATCAAGGGCTAATAGTGTTGTTTTATATTCGAACATCTGTTTTGATTATCACCTTCTCACGTGTGATTTGTCCTTGTCAGGCTCATGCTGCTTCTGCCATTCTTAACTTCAGTGAGAACTGTACAGCTGCTATATTGATGCCCTACTTGGACGGAATTGTGAGCAAACTGCTTGTGCTTCTACAGGTACATCAGTAGAAAAAGTAGCACCTCCTTGGCTTTCCTTAGTTTTTGACTTACACTCATTTCCCCTGACTATTTGATGTTCGTGATCTAGAATGGGAAACAAATGGTGCAAGAGGGTGCATTGACCGCATTGGCTTCTGTTGCTGATTCCTCTCAGGTATGATCATTCAAATTTTTATTGTTCTCTTCATCTTTATGCGCATGATTGCTTACTTGTCTTTGCACTGTAGGAGCAATTCCAAAAGTACTATGATGCGGTCATGCCTTATTTGAAAAATATCTTGGTCAATGCAACTGACAAGTCTAACCGAATGCTTCGTGCCAAAGCAATGGAGTGCATTAGTTTGGTTGGCATGGCTGTTGGAAAAGAGAAATTCAGGGATGATGCTATACAGGTAATTGTCAAGTCTCAAAATTTGAAACGGATATGAAGAAATTAGCTTTTCCTCATGCTATGTGACTATTGAGATCATACAAGTGGATTTTAATAAGCCTTAGAGATCGTCTAACTTCAGTGAGATTGTGAGTTGTCTTGTTCTCTAGAAGCTGTTGGTTGTAGATGAACAGTATCTCATGTACTATCTATTTTATTTGGATATGGATATATTTACAAATGCCTAGCGAACTGTTCAATTTTTGTTGCTTGACAAGTAAAAGTTTGAAGTTTGAATTTTGCAATTTCAACTATCATATTTTTCTCTCAGTTGTATGCTCACATGCATCCTCTGATCTCCTGGATCATTTCATCAGTAGACAAGTGTAAGTTTACCATTTTGTAACCATATTCCAAGTGTATAACTTGGAGATTGATTGGTCTTTAGAATTTAGAAAGTTTTAGCAATTATTTGGTAATGAAGAGTTCTTGTGCTCCATCATGGTATATTTCTGTTTCCATAGTATCAGGGTAGGCAGTGAGATCTTATTTTTTTTTTACTTCCAACTATATTGAGGGGCCCCATGTCTGTTTTATTGTTGAATTTTGGAATTCCTCTTGGCCGTTTAAATGAATTTGATTTCTCTTGCTTTTATTTTAAGGTTATGGATGTGCTTATGGCATTGCAAAGATCACAGATGGAAACAGATGATCCGACGACGAGCTATATGCTGCAAGTATGTTTTAATGTTGACTTCAATGGATGGTTCTTACTGGAGACTGGTCCTTTTGTTTCACCGTCTCATATTATCCTTATTTTGTAGGCTTGGGCTAGGCTTTGCAAGTGCTTGGGGCAAGACTTTATTCCTTACATGAAAGTCGTCATGCCCCCTTTGCTTCAGTCTGCTCAACTCAAGCCTGATGTGACAATCACGTCCGCAGATTCTGATAATGAAATTGATGAATCTGATGATGAGGGGTAATGCTTTTGCGCCTGTCTTATAATATGTGATTTGGCAGTCTTATTTCTATGTGTGTGGGGATAGTTGTCATCGTATAAATGGAATTAAAATTTCATGAAAGCTGCCTATGTTCATGTGGGAATTGGTGGGCTGGTGGTGGTGGTGGTGGTAATAGTAGTTTTCTAATCCACGTGTTTTTTGTGCTTTACGATGACCAAATGGAGCAATTATTAGTGTCAACACTTTGGAAACACTTTGTATTGCGTTAATCTATTTGGCATCTGATTAGATTGTTTAATGATGCAGAATGGAGACCATAACACTTGGAGATAAAAGAATAGGAATAAAAACCAGTGTCTTGGAAGAGAAGGCGACAGCTTGCAACATGTTGTGTTGCTATGCGGACGAGTTAAAGGAAGGGTTTTTTCCATGGATTGAGCAGGTTAGTTTATTCGACACTTCCGTTGTTCTTTGACATATGTTATGCGCCATTTTCATGAGGCCTCACATAACTGGTGCAGGTGGCTCCAACTTTAGTTCCACTTCTCAAATTTTATTTTCATGAAGATGTCAGGAAAGCAGCTGTTTCTGGTAATAAGCTTCTCTTGATCCTTCATTCCTTCTTGTCTGATTGATTGTTGAGGGAATTTCTCACATAAGTGAATCTCCCACTTTGTAGCGATGCCGGAGTTACTTCGTTCTGCAAAATTAGCTGTTGAGAAAGGGCTAGCACAAGGTCATAACGAAACCTACGTAAAGCAACTATCTGATTACATCATTCCAGCTTTGGTTGAGGCTATACCTAAGGTAATTGTTGATGATGAAGAGTTAACTTTCTGGACTGTTTATTTGTTTTTTCAAGTAATTGTGATTGATCCTTGGTATCTAAGATGGCTAAACCGCATTTCACTTTCAGGAACCCGACACAGAGATCTGTGCGAGTATGTTGGATGCATTAAATGAGTGCTTACAGGTTCGTGATTCTATTTTGGAGTTATAACAAATAAGCTTCTTCCTTGTGACCTGGAGTTCACAGGCTCAGGTTACACAATATCTTTCTACAGACGGAGGAGCTACTTGCCAGAAATTATAAATGACTTGCTTTCATTTCGACATTATCAATATTAATTTCTTTATTTTAGGCTGACTTACCTGTTCTGTGGGAAATATATATGGCCATCACACTTTATATGTCAAACTCCTGTTTTTTCCCCTTCCTGTACAAACTGCTCCTTTTTTCTATGATCCTACTTAATTTATTTTCCAATAATCAGAAATTCAGGGGAAGATGTTACCAAAAACGCGACGGTGCTTTTCGTATGATGAAACTGTCAATTGTTTGTAGTGATGATTAAGTAGTTATTATTTAACTTTGTCCTTAGTCGGTATATTGTCTAACTTCTAGTTACCTCTTAAAGGGCATCTTGTAAAATTCATGATTGAATACTATTCTGGCATACATAAAATTCATATAAGAAGTATAGTCTTGTATTTACTATTTATATCTTTAGAAAGATTAACTTCTAGTTGAAAACTTTGTGCCCTTTTCTTATCTTCAAATGCAATCTGGATCTAACTAGTAGTTGTCCATTAGATCCTGCAGAGATGTACTCAGAAGCAGCATTTATTCCACCAATTATTATGAACAATTTTTGATAGGCATTGGTGAACACCTCATGAGATGCAGTATTTGATTTCAGATTTCAGGCCCACTTTTGGACGAAAGTCAAGTCAGATCGATTGTTGACGAGATTAAACAAGTGATTACTGCTAGCTCAAGTAGAAAAAGAGAGAGAGCAGAGCGTGCTAAAGCCGAAGATTTTGATGCAGAAGAAGGCGAACTGCTTAAAGAGGAGAATGAGGCGGAGGAAGAAGTTTTTGAGCAAGTCTGTCTTTTGAAAAACTGTGTTTCAAGAAAAAAAAATTGCATGATAGCTTCAAGGAGGATTTAACTTATCCTTTGTGCTTGAATTTTCTTGTTTTAGGTTGGTGAGATTTTGGGCACTATGGTTAAAACATTCAAAGCATCTTTCTTGCCTTTCTTCGATGAGCTGTCGTCTTACCTAACGCCCATGTGGGTAAGTTCAGCAACTTCTCTAGGTGTTTCATCTCTATACAGTTGTTATGCCATCTTCCATTGGTTGATATGAATTTGTTTTGCATGTAGGGCAAAGATAAGACTGCCGAAGAGAGGAGAATTGCTATATGCATTTTTGATGATGTTGCTGAACAGTGTCGCGAAACAGCTCTTAAGTAAGCTCACTTTTGGAATGTTTTTTGAGTGACTTAATTTTTTTATTTATTTCTGGACTTAATAATGGTTGTTAAAACTTGGGTGGAACAGATATTATGATACTTATCTCCCTTTCCTTTTGGAGGCTTGCAACGATGAAAACCCAGATGTCCGACAGGTCTGCACTCGGTAATTGTTGTTGTTTATGCTCTTGATTTCTTTCAGGCAACTGAGTTCTGGAGTGTTTGCTTTTCAGGCTGCTGTCTATGGATTGGGGGTTTGTGCAGAGTTTGGCGGTTCTGTTTTCAAACCTCTTGTTGGAGGTGATTATCTGTCAGTGCTCTTTGAGGCTGTAGTTGTTCTACCATTTATTTTACTAATACCCATGAGTGGCTATCTTCTTCAGAGGCTCTTTCAAGGCTAAATGTTGTGATACGTGATCCCAATGCTCTGCAACCTGATAATGTAATGGCATATGATAATGCTGTCTCTGCTCTGGGAAAAATATGCCAATATCACCGTGATAGCATCGATTCTTCTCAGGTATCTACATTGATTTCATTTGTATCTTGACAATACATGGTATTTGCTGGGGGATGGACCAATATAAAGAAAAAGACGAACTTGGAGTTCAATGTCGTGTTCATTTAATTATCTGTTTGTTAAATTTGTTGTTTGCTGGAGGGACTGATAATGATAAAAAGAAACAAGAGAGAATGATTATCTGAAGTTAAAAACGGAAAAGAAACAAAAAAATTATCATTGACATGTGAAGTTTCTCTCTGAAATAGTGGTCCCGAGATTTTGAGAATTTGGGTCGTGGCCCTGGTTAAGTAGAGCAGTCATTGAGATTTGTCAATGTCATTTGTTGCTAGTGGCCGTGTCTGCTGGTCCCTTCACTAATTTTTTACTATGATTTCAATAGGTTGTTCCAGCATGGTTAAATTGCTTGCCCATAAAAGGTGATGTAATAGAGGCCAAAGTTGTCCATGATATGCTTTGCTCAATGGTGGAAAGGTAACAACATCTCAATCATGTTTGGTCATTTTTGTCCTTATAATAATCACCCTAACAAAATCTGTTTACAGATCTGATAGAGAACTCTTGGGCCCTAACAATCAGTATCTTCCTAAGATTATTACAGTGTTTGCAGAGGTCAGCTTCTAAAGTTTCTTTTGCTTATTTATTCTTTACTAGCCAGTGTACAAGGGAATTGATTTTGTTCTCTAGTTTTGTGTATCCCCAGCTGTCCTGTCCATAATGCCACGAGGATTTTGTAGTGGCTCAACTGATGCTTCACTAGTATAAATTTCCTCGATGGTATTTGGATAATGGTTAAAAGAAGTTTTGGAAAATAAAATAAATAAATAACATCATTGGGTGGGCTTGTATTTTGTTGGGTGTTCTATCATATGGGAATGCTCTGGCAATGAACTTATTCTGTTCTTGACAACCCCCAAACCCACTCCCCCTCCCCCCACACCAAAAAAAAAAAGGAGAGCGAAAACAAAAATATGAATCGTATTGTTCCTGTCTAAATCATTGCAAGACTCTATGTTGATGCTTTGTTGTCCGCTCCCTTTGCAGTTGCTTCGCTAGCGATGTGCATTTCTGCTTGTATTGAATGATACATCACCTTTTATTTGCTGAACATGTAGTTATATTTCTCTGAGAATTGTACATGCATAAAATAGTGGCCACATCTACATGAACTGAGAGTGAGGCATCTTTTTGTTAGGTTTTGTGCGGCAAGGATCTAGCTACTGAACAAACTGCAAACCGGATGATCAGTCTGTTAAGGCAACTTCAACAAACTTTGCCACCATCTGCTTTGGCCTCGACATGGTCATCTTTGCAGCCCCAACAACAGCTTGCGTTGCAATCAATCCTCTCTTCGTAGAACCGGCAAAAAGAGGTTGACAAGTTGCTCTTCTCAAGGATTGCTGTCCAGTCGGTGTGTCGAATATATGCATTTGTTACCCATTCTTTTACATAAATGGTTGCCATTGCATGATGCTTCAGAGCATTCCTGCGTGATTGAGTGTGGGAGTCACCTCTACGAGTGAACTTTTTTTCTGTAGCATGTGTATAGTGCAAGCATCAAGTCTATACTTAAGTTTTGAGTCCCATACTGTGCCGTGAAAAGGATCAACATCCCTTTGGTGCATGCGGTTTGAGGATTGTCTGGCAGGCAATTCTTGTGGCAGTTTTGGTCCCATCTTGTTTTTGTGTCGTCCGTTTTTGTTTCGGCTCATACTTGCTGGCATAATGTATCGACTGAAATCATGCATTGTAATTCTTTCACTGGGTCTGCACCTTGTATTTGAACACTGGGCTGGTGGGGGCTGGTGTCGCTTCTTGAAATTTTGTGAAGAATTAAATTATATTCTTAAGGTTTTTGAGTTTTGGTATACAATGTGGAGTTCCACTATAATTTTCTGGCAATTGTCCATTTTTGTTGCCAATGCTCTAGGCAGTAGGACTTTGTGGAATTTCGCAGTCATTAGTAAATTGCATGGAAGACCTGTCTGGAAAGATCTGGGGTCCTCTGCTGCATTGCTTCCATCAAAATTCTTTCAAGCTTCAAACCTTAACTATGTTTTTGTGTAGACAGATGGATGGATACACCCGAAACGCAAATATGGATGCACCCTAAGTGCCCACTGTAGATCGGTTTGAGCGCTTGGGGATCTAATCTGCTGTCTCGTTCTGAACTCATCGGCTTTACCGTTTGCCGTCAGGCCGTGTCTGTCTCCTACTCACGGTCTCGATTCTTGTAAGAACACCTAATAACAGTAATGTGTGGGTTAGCAGATGTGAATCCTGATGCATGTCTATAGGCTTGGCAAGGGGATCTGGTGGACAAAGTATTGATTTTCATGCAGTTTGAGTGGAGAATTCCATTGCACTCCCCCAATGTCTCTGTTAACTCCAAAGGAGCACGATTATAATAAAAAGCAGAAAACTGGACGACCCTTGGGTCTTGACTGAGCGCGATATGGCCGAGCGGATCATTTAATGCTTCTATAGTAGAGAGTTACCGTTCCCTCCGATGAGTTTGAAATTTGACTCTTGCAATTGACAAATTGCGAAATTTGGGTGCTATATTCGTCACGGGGGGCGATGTAGTCGATGTGAGCTCGGCATACATGACTAGCCGGAGAGGGGAAGAGAGGCGATCGCGGTGGTTGCTTGAGGAGACACTTCCCAGCTTGGGCCTGGTGATGATGATGGTGGTCGGAGGGGGAGGCAAGGCAGAGCTAAATCGTAATGGGCTAGGCGTGTGCAAGAGGAGATTAAGGTTTCTATTTTTCAAAAAATGATCTCTTGTATCACTTACAAAAATAAACAAACGATAAATTTTTTTATTGTCCACGAAAATCTTTAGACTCATTCTCGATAATGAAAATATTTTCATTAACTAATTATCTCAAACGATATAAACAATCAATTTTAGTTAATTTTAGGAAAATATTTTTCAATTCATTCATTTTTCGCAAAATAAACGGAGCTTAAGATTATTTACTATGTAGATGAACAATCAAAATTTTTATGAGAGTCACTTTGTGGGAGTTGATAAAAGAGGAAGTGAGTAGTCTTTCCTATACAATCAAGCAAATTCGAGTTCATAGCCACAACAGCTAGGGCTGTGCAATAGGTCAAATTCTACTCTGGAATCAAACCAAATTGGTCATAGAAACAGGTTTGATTCCCAGTTTCAGAGAAAATAGGTCCACACCAGTACTGTGTAGGGAGGCTCTAGGTTTTGGGTGCTAAACCCACCCGCTCGAGAAATGACAGTTGGAAAAAAATAATTTATCTTTCATAAATGAACTTTACTTCCTTGTTTCTTTATATTTCTGCTTGTTTTGTATTAATATTTAACATTGAGCCGTTTTGTTCCTCGTACTGTTTTGCTGAAACTGTTATTAGTTCCTCATAGATTTTTGCTAAAAAATAAGAAACCGGTTCCTGGGTAGACCCTAAAACCAAATCGGAAAAAAAAATAGGTTCCAAAGTCCAAAAAATTGGGAATTGGTTCTAACATGGTAGGTTCCAAATTTCAAGTCTGGAACCTATCCACTCTGGAATCAATTACCCCCAAGAACAATGTTGAGATTAAAGTTTCTCATTTGTGCCAAAATGAGTTGGCTCAGTTGGAAAGGATTGGATGCTTCACATCATGTCCGCAATCCCTTTTGATAGGCGATCTGTAATATGACATTTTAGGTTTGTGTATTCTGGCGCTGGCATGGGGTAACCTCCCCACCTTCTAAACTTTTCCATACCAGAAATAAAAAAAGTTTCTCATTTGTGAGTAACTTGTACAGTGGATGAAGATAGAGAAGCTGAAAGAAAACTACTAAAGAATCATCCATTCAAGTGAAAAAGATTGTAATGGCCTTAGAACTATGGTGTCCACATTACCACAAGGTTTTTCACCAAAAAGAGCAAAGTAACAACTATTTGTGGACTAGTTTGATGAGAAAATATCAAGATAATCCCGAGTTTGAGGAAATTTGAAATGAAGAATATTTGTTAAGTCGGTTCTCGGAAAATCTCGAACAAATCATCTGTACTTACTTAAAAAAGGGAGCGCGCAAATATTATTTTGTCCATAACTCTTTGCATATTAACAAGGGTGACGGCAACGAGAGATTCCTTCGATACACACCCATGAGCCGAAGGAAAGGGTTTTTGCTTGCGTGAGATTCTGTTTCATATTTGAAAGTTGCCACATTCATCTCTCTCTCTCTCTCTCTCTCTCTCTCTCTCTCGCGCGCAGGGCCATCTTCACAACCAAGGAGAGAGAGAAATGGGAGACTTTGATGGTTCATTGCGTCGTGGAGTGTAGGTGAGGATACAGTTGGGTCAGGGATCAGCTGCCCAGGTGACCAGAAACATGCTCAAGGAGAAGGGTCTTGGTGCATTCTATAAGGTAATGCTTTTCCTTACTGTTTGAAGCTTCAACGTGACATTTTTTAAATGACAGGTCTTCTGAGGAACCTATGCTTTCGCGATCGATCTTCATGGAATCTTCACGTGGTGTTCTTTCTTCCAGGAAACGAAAACATCAGGCTAGAATAATAAGTGGAGTTGTCAAAGAAATACTGATCCGTTGGTTAGCTTCGAGGAATGACCAGTTAAGATGACCAGTGAGTATTGTTGGTTGTTGCCATCGAGAGTCGGCCATGTTGAGCAGGAGCACAATGCGGCTTCACTTTTGAAACTTCACATGCTGCAACAGGTCCCAAAAGAGAATAATTGCTTTGACAGAAAACATCAATTGTGTGGAGGTTGCATAGACCAAATGTTCGAATAATCAAGTCTGATTTGTCGCTGGCTAGCAAGAAAGTACAACCAGTTTTCACTATAATGCTCATCGAAGTAGCATTCTAGGATGAACGGAATATCAAATCACTGACGGGGGACAAGAGAAGGAAAACCAACATGCCCCCTTTTTATTGTAGAATTGAGGATTGCAATAGATTTGGAACTTTTGGAGAAAAGATTAAAGTTAAAATTAAAATAAATTGGACGCAATTATTATATCGTTAATTTTCTTGCATTTTACCGAGGTGAATATTACCCGCGCTAAAAGGATGTTTATTAGGTTAATTACCGGTGTAAAAATCGATTTACACATTTACCGTTGGATGATTGATATGTGCAGGAATTCGGCTGTTTTATTATTCTTGGTTGTATTATTATTTTCAAGTACGTGTGTCAAATATCCAATGGTACGTGTGTAAAATCTTTGCTACGCTGACACCGGCAGTGGACCTAACAATTATCTACACTGAAAACATGATTTGACCCGCATATGGAACTTACTAATAAGGCTTATTTTCTTCCCGTTAACTGTAAGTCTGCCGTAAATCTTTTACGTAGTTGTAAATATTATCATTCAATAGATATTTCCTTCTCTTTATTTTTTAATCACATCTCATATAATTAACGTTACTAATGATCGTAAACTTCAAACACTAATGATAAGTAATTAAAACTATATTTGTGAATGTGACTACGCAGATTGAAATTCACTAGAAAAGGAAGAATATCTTCTTAATTAGGACCTCAAAATGGTTCTATTCTGTCCATGGTACCGGAGGTTATGGTCCTTTTTGCTTTTTTTCGGGCTTCTTCTCATTCTTAGTTGGCACCTACAGTAGAGATCGGAGGCATTTGGCCCCCAAAAGGGATTTGAGTTTTAGATCCTCGGGAAATACTGGAAAGCGTCTATACCTAATGACTTAAGCTGCTGTTCCCATTTCCTCGCGGACCCATCATGCAAAAGGTATGCCGTTAGAGTGAGTACACTTTACTACGACAGTGAAGGAAAAGGAGTAGGAGTAGGAGCTAACTGCGCAAAGCACTGAGTGTTAAATACTAGTAATAATAAACAGTAAAGATAACTTCATGAAATGCAGTAGCGCACACCTGTTCTCTATTTGGATCTCATAAAGATCATGTTTCATGCTATTCAGGCAAATGTTTCAAGCACAAGTTGTCATCCAGAAAAGCAGCATTCCTAAACTTGAATAACACTGGATACCTTCAAGACGACACAATAATTCAACAAACAATTAAATCCACAAGACTGCGTCATCAACTCTGAACCGTTGCTGTGTCAATAGAGAAGTTAATTCTCAGAACATCTTCATCGGCCTTCTAAATCTCAGTATCTCAAAAAGAGCTTGCTTTCATCTTATTTGAAGACAGCCAAGAACGTAACCTCCAATATCTTACAATCATTCCTTTGCCCTGTAAACGGAACACGCGTCAACATTTCTAGCGACTATGAGGTTGTATATATTTGAACCAGGAGGTAGCTTCTAATACAAGCAAAACATAAGTGGTGAAAGTTGATTTCAAGTTTCAGATTACAACAACGTATATCTAGACTTACCTGCTCATATAAGAGTCGTCCTCTGTATTGACAAGTATAGCTTCACCAATTTCAATGAAAGCTGGTACCTGTAAATGTGCACGAAATTGTACCAGTACACAGCACTCAGTCTCTGCATTCTTAAAGTACCTCAGCAGCGTTCGTAAACAAATTCCCAGGAAGATAATGGACAACAGCTTGAACAGATGATGGCTAACTCAAGAATTGATGCTGGAAAGCTCAGAAGAACTCAGTTTCACGAAATATGAAGGCTTTGGTAATATTCAGGGAGCCTACAGAACCGACTATGTTCGGTTTGATCAATGTGCATCACAGGATACTTCCAACCAATGACACCTTTTACCAGCAGCATGCCAGGCATTTCCCTGCTTTGGTTGCTCCCAGTTCCTTCGAATGCCAGAAAAATTTGTTTTGAAGTTTAGACATGCACTTCCTACTCTGATGAAAATATGAAGCCATCCCCAATGACTATATGCATCAACTTCCTTTTGTAGAATCTGTATTTTATTTTTGTGGCACTGCTGTGTAATAGTTCGGTTTAGGTAATTGCTTATCTAGAGTTTGTCAAAGTTTCCAGGTGCATGTGCATTGAGCACTATTTTCTACTGACACAAACTTGTTGCAATGCAAGCAATTATTAGCACATCGGATAGAATATTTAGCAATTTAAAACCATCAAAATAGAATACTTAACATCATGAACGAATTACAGGAAATTAGAAATAAAACCATCTTCTGTAGCTCATTTGCTGAAAAGAATACAAGATGAAGGTCATCCCTACTCACTTTCACCGTCAGACCATTGTCCAGTAAAGCCCCTTTCTCCCTGCATACGAAAGCATTTTTATTCTCAGCCAGATCCATCATCAACAGGGAAAAAAAATCAACAATGGAAAGAATATATACCGCCAAAAAGCCTTGAGAGAATAGATCAGCATAAACCGTACAAAATCCAAGTCACTGACCACCTAACGAGTGTTGAAATTATAAAAACTTGAAGCATGCTGGTCACATTGGTACTTGCCAAAATTGTTTTATAGTTCTCGTGATAGAAAGATTGACAATTCAGCACTACCACGTGTCATAAGCAAAGCTAGCAAGAGTCACCATTACGAAATAAAGAAATAAATAGTCAACAGCATGACTGTAATTTTATAGGATGTTCCTGAAGAGAAGATTGTAACTTGCAGTGAGATGCATGGCACAAGCCGCACAACCCAATGAAAACAACACTGGTCTAAAATTTGACAACTGCATAATTAAAAAGGAGAACCTTGGAAGACATTGTTGTTGAAAAGTAAGATTTGTTAATTTTCCTCAGATTTCATATCTAGATGTAACAATTAAACATAATCATTCTATTTCCCTCAGTACTTGACACACTCATGGCACTGTTCTTTTCCACTGGTCGTCTTTCTTAAATAGAAGCTAGTCAGGGTTTTTTCTTTTTTGTAATTAACATAAAAAGATAACAATCTCAAAGCTGCTAGCAGCATATACATGCATATAGTAGTGTTGTTCCAGGATATGCATGAGAAAAATCTTGTCCAAGACTGAAACAAGTTACATTGTTCATATAGCATATACAAGACAACAAGGAATAGAAAGGACAGGAAAGCGATATCAAAACGAACATACGCAGGTGTAGCTGAAAGCCCTTTCAATGGAGGTGGAGTATTCACAACAGTGCATATCACACGCTTGGGAACTGATCCTGACTACGGTGTATCGTCAAAAAATCGCAACATGACCTTCATTTCCTCTGTCAGTGAAACATATCATGCCAACTTTAATTATAATTTAAGTAGCATGGAATAAAAAGAAGTGATTAGAAACTGCACTTTCCTCTTCTTGTTTGAGTGTATTTAAAATAGAGAAGAGTGGATGGAAATAAAGAAAGAAATTGGACTAAAAGAGGCTCTACCAATTCACATGTGTAGACAACATAAAAGGTAGTTGGCGGAATTTTCCTCTCATTTCCTCCCATTTTTGGGAGGCCGAGGGCCCAAGGGGAATTGGTTACCTCCCATTTTTCCTCTTTCCCACCAACTTTATTGAGAAAGCAAGGGAATAAATTCCCTATGTTATCATTTTCCTTTATTTCCTTCCAATATTCTCAAAGCAAACGCAGAAGGTAATATTCTACGTACCTTTCAGGTAAAAACCACCTTTTCCAAACAAATCCCTTTTCACATCCACTTGCTCAAATGTCTAAGTGCTGATAATAAATGAAATTACATGTGGCATATACAAGGTGAAAACCTAGCCTTTTACTAGAAAGAAAGGAGGGGGGTGGTGCAGCTTACTCTATCAAGGCGACTTCGTCCCCCATCGTGCACATGCATGTGTAGGACTTCTCCTCGACAAATACCTCTGGATCGGACGAAAGATAGAGAGAAAATTACTTCATTTTATTATATGCGCATTGAACAATAAGAGTTCATTCTTCTCTTTTTGTATATTGGAGTTCTTTGAGAAGGTAAGAATAAAACAGCTTGCAATCAGCCCAATTAGGACTAATCTTGGTGATCTTGTCTACTCTTTAATGGCAAAGCACTCTAAAGATTCAGTCACATGATTAACTATGGAAAAGAATTCTCATATAGGTCAACCTGTTCAACAATGAAACAACTCCAGGTTTCCAAATGCATCTTCAAATGTAAGGTCAGAGTTAAGGCTGACAAACGACTTAGGTGATTAATAATTGATCATTTTCTCTATTTGGAGTGATCTAACAAGGCAAGCCTCAAATGATTTACGATCGGCCCAACTAGGACATATGTGATGGCAACATACTCTAATAGAGTTAGTTTCATGATTTAACTATTGAAAAGAATCCTCCTATAGCTCAATCTGTTCAACAATGGAAAAACTCCAGGGGATGAAATCCATCTTCAAATGCAAGATCAGAGTTAGGGCTGATGAATCAGTTAGGTGATTAAGCAGATTTAAAGCCTGCTTGGGTTTACTGTAACATTTAGTAGTGGAGTCATTGTGCTTTACAGAGTTGTATACTCATAAGGTAGCTATAGTGTAAAGGGCATTTTCTTAGAAAAATCCTAAAAATGCTGCACTGAAGGTGCTTAATAAAGTGTTTGACAAGTAATGCTGTGAGGTGCTTATCTATTAGGAGTTCAATAGAACACACAATATAACTTTGCAAGACTAAATTTGTTTCTCCAATACTAAAAACGAATTTTTTATTAAAGGCTTTTAAGATTTAAAACCACTGAGGTCTGAAGAAACTTTCATATCTGAAGAAGAGAAGTAAGCTGCAAAAGCACCCACAGGTCGCTTCTTAATCACAACTTCTAAAGTAGAACACCCTTATAAAAGCACTACCAAATTCACTCAAGACTCCACAAACCACAAACCTGAAGCTAAATAAACAAATCGATGTGACTAAACTAAATTACAATATTAATTTAAGCTTTCTAAACTAATAAACAGGAGAAAAAATTACAAAGGCTCTCTGCGATTGACTAAATTAAAATTCAGAAAAGGTAGAAAGAAGTGCCTGCTCTAATTTTAATATGGCGGTGGTCGACTGGATCTGACTATGTCAGAGGAGGACATAGTTCCACATCAAAACCCAAACATTTGTATGTTATAGACTTCTCTAATCTCTCTAAGTTAGGCTAATATTTGCATAAAAGGAAGGGGAAGATGGATGCTTACTTTCAATAGATTCATCTGTATTAAACCGTGCAGTCAGTTTATTTCCCCTCTTAATATTACGGAGCTCCACCTATGACAAGAATCGATTTAGTGCAAACTCAAAAGCAACAAAGAAGGAAATAACAATAACTGACCAATAGAGAATGAACATAAAGACATTATACTGCGACCAGGCATTCATAATCTTCATAAGAGCAACAGAAAAGAGTACATAACTTTCATTCAAGCAGTTAAAAATATTGCAACATTGGTTGATCAGTATAATACCTACCATAAAGAGTTTAAGATTGGAAAGTAGAAAGCCTTGGGCACCAGACCAAAAGGGAAATAAGGTTTTAAAATAAAATCAATGAAAAAAGATAGAGTCTCCTTTAAAGCAATCCATGAACATACACCCACCTAAAAGTTCTCCAAGTTGAAGCTAGCTATAATAATCCTTGTCTAATTTTCCCTTTGGGTAATCAACTTGCACCAAGTGACAGCAGCATTTTTGGCATAGACATACTGTCAAATAAAGTCAACTTTTTGTTGCAAAACAAAATAATCCAGTACAAGTCCCCTTCCAGGTGATGATCAGTGGCCATGTGACGATGAAGTTCTTCATTGCAACCTAGATCTGTCCTTGCTCAATGGTGAAAAGATGTAGACGCGCTAATTTCTCCTTCCCCACCAAAATCCACTCAAGATACACACGTGTTTGTTCAATCGCTTAAGCAACTTCAAATGAACTTCAGGATTTTAGGATTGCAAAATCACTAACCCAATTGTTCTTGCATCACTAGCAAGCATCAAATAACATCAATCTGACCTGTAAGGTTCTATGCCACTTGATCAAACGTTCCACGTACCCCATGTAATTAATGTCAAAACATTCTTGGACTAATTTGGGTTAAAATTCTGAGAACAAAATCTCAAACATTTCACTAACAGTAATTTTTGCCTCTTGTAGACCAACCTTAATAAGCAACTGAGAAAATCAAGTATTGCCCTTTATACTTTTAGGAGTGCCTCAGTCAACCTCTACAATTTAAAAGGTCACAGTCAACCTCCTGAAGTTGTATTTTTTCCTCAATTTGGCTCAGAGCCGTAGTTCCGATTCCACTCAAAGCCCGTGGCATAAAATGAGCAAATTCGACCCATGGGTAAGGCTAGAATACTCTGCATACTCCTTTTCTCTCGCTTATGCCATTCAAAAATCACATGCTATTTTTTAGATCACTCCAAATTAGACAAAGAGGAGACATGTACTTCACTTTGGAACTTCTGTCGTAGAGAAAAGATGTTGTAAACATAACATGCCTCAGGATGTCAGATTAGAAGCCAGGGTTAGAATTTTGGACCAAACTTAGACGAAATAAAATAATGAGTTGACTAAGACAAATTATATCATAAGGTATTGAGATAGCCATGGAAGATCAGAGGCCAAATGTAAATGGTGCGTTGTTTCATAAAGGTAATGATTTGTTAATATATTTTCCTAAAAACGATTTTCTATATCGTTTAGAAATATTAGTCAAAGGAAAAAAATTTCATTATAAACAACAAATTTATGCTTAAACATTTTTGTTGATGATGAAAATATTATTCCTTAATTTTTATAAGCAATACAAGTGATCGGTATTAGAAAAGTATTTTCCAAATTGTTGATTCTATGTGAAACAAACACACCCTAACTGTAAAACAATTGACGCCAGAAAAACACCACAATACTCCAAATCAAATTGTGAAAGCATGTTGCAGAAACATAGACATTTGTTATAAGACCTGTATCTTGGCAGATCCTCGGCCCTGTTGGTTATGATCAGCTTTCACAACCTAAACAAATGCATCCAACAATATTAGAGAAGTTATCATGTTTAGACATGTTTAACAGGCAATATAAAATGAATAGAATGAACCAACCTCGTAGAGACAATCTGAAATACACATCAATGTACAGAGATGAGTGAAGTCCATCAGCATGCATAATTTAAACAAAAAGTGAAGCTAGAAGAGTCTGTACAATCACGATGCAACCTTTTCTTTCAACAACATTGCCAGGTCTTACCTGCAATATTGAAGATGTGATTGGAAATGAATAAAGATACGACTGCACGAAAAATACCAAACTGAACAACATGATACGCTCACTCAATGCGCAAATCCTGATTTACTACTTAACAATCAAGTCCAAATATGAAACAGCTGATACTCATCAAAATGGCTACCCTGTATGCTGTTTGATGTTTGTTGGATATCCGTATCCAATTATTTGGAAGAATCTCTCAGTCACACCAAACTTATCCTGCCGCATCTCGAATCTAACTATCTCAAAATTCGCGACCTGAAATGTCAAGTTCATCAACTGGGGACTCACCCTGTTGCGCAAAACCTACGAACCCATTTAAATAGACCGTCGACTCACTAATCTTGTTAGTAAGCGTGTTCGGAGTACGAAATTCAACCAATGACCACAGTGCAGCCAGCACAGAGAAATCCTTGAGAATAAGAACAATTTACCCACAGAGGAATAATCCAATAATCACATAACAGCAAGGCCATATACGTAACTACCCAGGAACCCCTATTCGCATCTCCAATGAATGGAGCATAACATCAAACACATCACGCGCTCTCCAACCGCTTATCTCAACAACTCACGACCTCATACTTTAAAGAACGAAAAGTTGAAATCAAGACGCCCTGAGCATTACAAGACCTCAACTCAGCTGGGCTTTCAAGTAACAAAAAACCCATTGCGCCAAACTGTTCGCGCATCGAACGAACCGAAACTATCGCGAATTCCGACGCCAACCCAGCAAGATGGGGGGAACCACGCAAGCCGAGCGCGTTAAGCTATCTGCTGAAAAACGAGTTCTTGCTACCCTGCGGCAATGCGCGCGTGAAGAGGAACTTACGTCGGATCCGCGGACTTTGACGCCGCGTTGCTGGAGGACGGATCACGGGGAGTGAAAGAGAGGCCTGGCTGCGCCATCGCTCTCGGAAGATGGCGGAGACGGCGGGTGCAACAGCGAGGGTGCGGCGGTCGCCGCCGCCGCCGCCGCCGAGCGGGGAGCGGAGGAGGCAGCAGCGGCGAGCAGGGCTCGAGAGAGCCGCTTGCTCGCGAACGATGCGTTCATGGAGCCCGCAAAGCAGAGACACTACTCTCTCTCTCTCTCTCTCTCTCTCGATGCCGGGGGCTCTTGTGGGAGCCGTTATATTTTACCGAAATGTGTGTACGTATACATACTTACATACATACATGTATATGTATATATATGCGTGTGTATTGTGTTGATCCTACCATTAAAAACATTAATGAAATGCTGACGTGGCCGTTAAAGAACCATATCGATTTTTCACATGTCAGGCCGTAGTGCTTAAGTGGCTAAAAAATTGAACACAGATTATATTAACGTTAGCTACAAAGAAAGTGAAGAAAAAAAAAAGAGAAAGTTATTTCACCAACGTAGGATGGATGGCGGGGTTGCCTCGTGATAGCCATTGGCGAGGGTGGTCAATAGGTAGAACACCAAGGGAGAGAGAAGGGGGGAGGGGAGGATCGAGCATTCTCTAGTTGAGGCAACGGCTCTTGTCTCGTGTGCCTTAAATATCTCCCTCTCTACTCAGTGAGAGAGAGAGAGAGAGCATGTGGTCCACGCAAGGTTACGGCTCTCGCTGGCCTCGTCACTAGTTGGAGAGGGCCTATCGCTTTCGTGTTCGCTTGAATGTCTCCCTTGATCTCCCTCTCTGTTCTGCGCGAGCGTTTGGGATGGTTTATTAGACGAGGGACTGCTACTACCGTTGCCCGAGCCTAGTAAGGGTCCTTCCGTCCCCTCTAGTGGTTGGGCGTCGCCATTAGCTCACTATGTGCAAAGACCTCGTGATCTGGTTTTATCACTAGGCCAATCATCTCGGTGGTCATATGAAGCTCGATCTAGTAGTACCCAAGTTATAGCCCGGGAAAAACCAAACCCACGACTGTTTTGGAGCTTGGGGGTAGGTCTGCCTCGTGCCCAATGGGTTAAAGGCACAGGCCTAGTACTCTGTCGTGAGCTCATAGAAAGCGCCCTTAGGTCCAATAGAGCAAGATTCAAATTATCAGAACAAAAGGATAGATTTCAGTTTTCACCTCCTGCATCATTTGCACTAGCTCGTGCCCTCAGCGACGCATCTAATCTAATCTAATATATTATCTACTTTTGATACATATATTTATTTATTACGTTTTATGAATAAATAAAAAAAAATAGAGGAAAATCACTATGCAATAGATCATCAACGGCCCATTTGATATTTCTTAGCAAAAGGGACTTGCATTTTCTCAAAATGATTAAATCATCGACCTTAAAATTAACAAGGGAAAATGACACGAATGATCCTTGAACTTTAGCCAAATATGCAATGTGGTCCCTGAACTTTTAATTTATTTAATGTGGTCTCTGAATTTTAACCCAATGCTGCAATGTGGTCCATCAACTTTCAATTTATTCAATATGGTCCCTAAATTTTAAGTATATGTGAAAATATTCAATGTTGTCATTCCATTAATTCAAGTTCAAGGATTACATTGAACATTTTCATATAGCTTAGTAGCTAAATTGAACATATATCAAAACTTCATAGACTATATTGAATAAATTAAAAGTTTATGGAACACACTGCAGCATTGGGCTAAATTTCAGGAACCGTATTGAACAAAATTAAAAGTTTAGAGACTACACTGCATATTGAGTCAAAGTTCAATGACTATTTGCGTCATTATTCGAATTAACAACAGCAAAATCATTTTTTGCCACTTCAAAAAGGACAGAATTCGCAGTTTCATTAGTCGAAAAGTCAAACCTTTTCTTTTCTTTAAATTCCGCTTGCTTTGATTTTCTACAGCATTGCCGAGGTGCTTGCTGGAATCCACGGAAGATTTTGTGAGACCTAGGGTGCATTTGGCAACTTGCCAAATAGTAACTGATTCTGTTCTTTTATTCCCAGAATCAGTTTGGGAATAGAAATCCGTTTGTTAAATTTTTTGTGCTGGGGCACAATTTTGCAAAAAATTCTGCCCAGAATCAGCTTTGGAATAGAATCAAGAAGAAAAAAAAAGTAACTTCTTGATTTTGGAACAATTTTTCCGGAACTGATTCTTCTTGGTTTTCTTCCTTTTTTTGGTTTGTTGTTGTTCTTCGGCCCCGCCACCCGCCGACCACCGGCTGCCGGTGACCGGCCATGGCCAAGGAAGGGAGGGGAAGGAAAGGACAAAAAAAAGAAAAAAAAGAAATATGAAAAAATTCAAAATATTATTAAAATATTATTAATAAAAAGAAATTTTATGTAGTTACCAAACGCATTTTTGTTCTTTTTCTATTCTAAGAACAGAAATTTTGAGCAGTTACCAAATGTCTTCAAATACTTAGAAATTATTTCCGGGCACGGAATAAAAAAGAATCATTTCTGCCCAGAATCTGTTTCTGGACACAGAATGATTGCCATGCGCAGCCCTATTCAATTCACAAAATTTAACTCCTTCATCGATTTTTTATATTGTCTTCCGGGTATCAATATAAATTTCTTATTTTAAATCAGCATTGGGCGATTTTTTATTCTCCATTTGATGAATTAAGAAGTTAACTATATAAGGTAAGGCGGTCATTATTCCGATTGATGTTAACTTAACTATCTCTTTTACTATACCATATAGACAAATATTGCCTTGTAAAGACCTATAAAACAGGTGAGTTGGGTTGGGTTTGGGTCAGGTTGAAAATGGCCCAACCCATATTGACTCATAACCATGCAATCCAATTCTGGCGATCCATGCTCGACCCAACCCGTACCCGACCTGGCCGATATTGATAAAAAAACTTCAATATTAATCTAATTTAGAAAAATCGTTTCTTGTAAACTTTTAAAAATATATATGTTTTAATCAATTTTTATAATTTTAAAAAAAATTCTGATTTTTTTTATAATTTTTATTTTTTTCCTTTTCTTTTCTTTTTTTTCTTCTACTTCCGGTGACGATTGGCGACCAGCGGTAATTGGTGGCCGGTGGTGACCGGCAATAGATAGCGGCATCATACGACCAGCGATTGGGAGTTAAATATGGGTTATGAAAACAACCTATCATGATCAATTATGACAGACTTTGTTTTTTCATTAACCCATTTTTTGCCCACTTTTTGCTAAATGAGTTACCTGTTTTAGTAGGGGCCCATTAAAATACGAGTTGCAAAATGGGTAGGTGCTAGCTCTACTTGTACTCATCGATGTGTACCATGGTTTTATAGTTTTTCCTTTGGGGATAAGTGCACAACAAGTCCTAAAACTTGTCACAAAAGTGCATTTGAGTCCTAAAACTTGCAAAAAGTTCATTTGAGTTCTAAAACTTATCAAAATGGTTCATTTGAGTCCTAAAGTTAACATCGTTAGATTTACTAACGGAAAACGCTGATGTGGCGCTGACGTGTCATTTTTAATTATTTTTCTTGAGACACGTGGCGCCATGTTAGCAAAAATAAAAATAGAAAAAGCTGTAAAAAAACCAAAAAAAGGAAAAAAAAAAAAAAACAGAACCAGCGGTGGCCAAGCTCGACGGTGGCCGCCGCCACAGCCACCAGGAAGGACCGGTGGAGGTCGCCTGGGCCTTCCCGAAGCCCGACGACCCTCGCCGACCCCAGGTGAGTGCCCGGCGACCCTCGCTCAGATTTGGGGCCAGGGTCGCACCCTCCCCCAGATCGAGGGCCGCCGGCCCTCGCCGGGCACTCGCCCGGGGCCGGCGAGGGTCGCCTAGCTCCGGGAAGGCCCAAGCGACCTCCGCCGGCCCCGTGCAAGTCCCGGCGAGGGTGCGACCCTCGATCTGGGGGAGGGCGCGACCCTCGCCCCAGATCTGAGCAAGGGTCGCCAGCCCTCGCCGAGGACTTGCCTGGGGCGGCGAGGGTCGCCGGGCTTTGGGAAGGCCCGGGCAACCTCCGCCGGCCCCGTACGAGTCCCCGGCGAGGGCGCGACCCTCGATCTGGGGGAGGGTGCGACCCTCACCCCAGATCTGAGCGAGGGTCGCCGGGCCCGGAAGGCCCGGGCGACCTCCACGGTCCTTCCTGGTGGCCGTGGCGGCGCCGCGGCTTGGCCACCGCCGGTTCTTTTTTTTTTTTTTTCCTTTTTTTGGTTTTTTTACAGCTTTTTCTATTTTTATTTTTATTTTTGCTGACGTGGCGCCACGTGTCTCAAGAAAAATAATTAAAACTGACATGTCAGCGTTTTCCGTTAGTAAATCTAACGGTGTTAACTTTAGGACTCAAATGAATCATTTTGACAAGTTTTAGGACTCAAATGAACTTTTTGCAAGTTTTAGGACTCAAATGCACTTTTGTGACAAGTTTTAGGACTTGTGGTGCACTTGTCCCTTTCCTTTGTTACCCATTTTGTACCTAAGATTGTAGCGTCGGGAGGAAGATTAGCTAACGACGATGTTTTATATGTCAACACTCCCCTTGTGGAAAGATAAATTTGACGACGAAGGCCTCAGGCGCGCATACCAGGTGCTTGAGAGCGAAAGAATGTTTGAAACCCATCGCGCATAATGAAAGGGAAATGGTCGAAAGAGGGGTGTGATGAATTGAACCGGATATCTTTGGGTCATGTACCAACTAAATTTATACGTGCAATCGTTTTATTAACTCGAAAAGCTTAATTTGTTAGCATGAGGTACGGAATATATTTTTTACTTAACACCATTTTCATTTTTCTTGTACATACATCCAATATATAGTACCGTCATAACTCTTTGGACAATCTTTTTCGGTCATAATTTTCAAATTACATATTTGATTCAAAGACTCGCTTCTAAGTGCATTGCTCCTCTTAATTAGGAAAGATCCTTTAGAAGTGGAAGGATTTTGTTCATTGATAGCTTGTTCATTGATAGCTTGTTTTGCATCTTTCATTTTTGCATGTTTGGAAAATTGCAAGTATGCTTTATTATTTAACTAGTAATATTATCCATATTTTGCATAGATTTTCTCCATTGCAGTCATTGTATATTATATATATCAATAATTTGATACACTAGATACACTGGAAGTATATGCCATTTTATTTTTATGAAAGAGGTTCTTTGCCCATGCAGTGCATGATTTTAAAATTCTTTTTGGTAAATTATGATTTTAATTTCGAGATTTGCTTATTTTGGTTTGATTGTGTACTTTTTCAAATAGAGAGGAAATTGATTAAAATGAAAAAGGCAGAGTAATATAGACCAACATATTTTGAATGCTTAATAGTAGCCATCTTGCTAGACTTCAATTAGAAGATCCAATCTTTTATTTAACTTCACCAACTTTTCTCTGTGTTAATAATTAGTTTTCTTTTAGCAATTTTATTTACCTTTCTTAATCACGCCTTAAATTTACCAGCTCTTATATGGTAGTTTCATTGATAATGTATGTTCCAACTTACCATTTCTAGTTATCATCTATGTTAAATATATTAAATGTACAATAGTATAAGAAAATGCTTGCCCAATGACCTTTATGGCCCACAAATTCCTTTCTCGGAAAACCAGATGACTATAGATCAAGCAATCACAAAGTCGTTCAAAGTTTTGGTAAGTAACGATTTGCTATGGACTATGTAACTTTTCCATGGGAAACAGATAATTTGCTCTTCTAATTCGAGGAAAGTTGCAGCGTTTTAGAATACTATCCAGTTTTAGACAACGGAAGTCGTGACATGTGATTATAGTCGTACTTATAAAGCACCGTTATTCTCTTAGATAATAGCGACAGTTATGCTAGCCGGCGTCCTATATTACCATTTATATAGATATAATTAGCTACATATACAAAAAAAATACATATTTCCAGAACATATAGAAACGGGGAGGGACGAGGCTTAAAACCCGCCGGAAGATCCGACCCGTATTCGATGGGAGCGGACCGGACCCGGTCCATCTCGGATCTCCTCATATGGGCCTGAGCTTCCAGCTCTCTCTCTCATCTTCTTCCTCCGACCATCTTCCGTCCCCACCCGCCTGCGAATCCGCATCAAACCGAGCGGAGGAAAATTCGCACGGAATCGAGCTCGCTCGGCGCAATTCCCACTCGAATTCTCGCCGCCGCCGCCGTCCTCCTCCTCCTCCACCTTCCCCGGAGCGACGGGAGCCGCCGCCGGTTAGGGTTCCGCCGCCGGCGTCGTCCCCCCTCCCGCCTCAGCTCGAGCTCGCCGGTGCTCGCTTCCTCCGCTTCCGTCGGGAGCTGATTCCGCGGCTCGTTCCGGGCCTTGAAATTCCCCTTCGAGCTGCGGTCGCGGCGGAGCATCATTGCTCGGAGCTCCCGCGATGCGCGGGCTTTAGTAGCCATTTGGTGCGTGCCGTGGAGCTTGGGGCCTAGCCGTTGCCGGAGGAGCTTCGTCGTGCTGGAGTGGGAGTGATGTGGACCAATGTCTTCAAACTGGTGCGTGCCTTCCGATGCTCCGTTCGTTGGGTTTTCTTGTCGTTGTTTCGATGCCGGAGTCTTCGCGAAGTTAATTCTTCCGTGTTCCTTCTTATGGTTCCAGTGATGTTGGATTGGGAATTGTTCCGTTGTTTAGAATTCTGTGCGTGATTCGATTTTTACCGAGTTACTGAACAGAGTGTCGTGTGCCTTACGGCGGAGAGTTTGTGTTGTTATACACGTCTGCTTTTAAAGCCCTGTCTTACGGTCAGTGCGGTGGGAATGTCTATGTAGTTAAGAAGCTTCGAAGCTTAGTTTACTGCTTCTGGTATAGATACAACTAACTCTGCATGATTACTGACCGAATTCAACTATGCGCTGTCTACGTATAATAGTGCAAGAAGCTTTCCTTTTCGGTTTTGTTGCGTTGGACCTTGCTCCATTTTAATTTCTTTTGTTTGGGTTGGGGGGGGGGGGGGGGGGGGGTGGTTTTTACCTGTTGACCATTTAACGAAGCCCTCGAAACTTGCTCTGCACCATACTGATTAATATGTGTACAATGTAAAACTTGATTGTTGGGTTCTGAAATGGCAAAAGCTAAGAATTTGGTATTTACTTTCTATATATTAAGTCCACGTATTTAATTCCAGTTAATAGTTGAATCTGAACAGGGTTAACAGCCTTGTTACTTGAAGGAAATCGAGAAATTTAATCACCCATGCCATGCCTCTGATGCTTACACCCCAATATCCCTTTTTGTTTCGATCTATTTGATGTCTGTGATGTATACTAAGTCAAAAAGAGTAAGAAGTTAAAAAATCGGGAGACATTGGGAGGTTTCCCAGTAAATTTGCCTTTAATCCGTTGCGGATGAATGGGAACACATGAAGGATTATGAGGAAAGAAGATTCCCGCTATATAGGTCTTAGATGTGTGGAACATATGGTAATTTTGCAGATTCAGTTCAGAGATTTTGATTGCCGGCTTTCTCTTACTTCTCTCTAGAAACACTTGCTGATTTGTCAAAATTGTCAACACTTGTAGCCTAAACCTCACTGTCATGCTTTCCACCAGCAACCCATCCACTTGCCTATGCAGTAAGAAATAAGTTTGAAAATTATCAAGCTTCTTTTATTCATCTTTCTCCAATTACTTACCTTGAGTAAGTTTGCCGCTACCTGAGAATACTTTCTCATATTTGATCTCCTGGCTAGAATAGAAATCTTGTTCAGGAAGTCGCAGTTCTGCTGGTGCTCTTCCTGCCATCCTGGCTGTCTTGTTTAGTTGCCTGTTTTTATTCCTTTATCCCGATCGTTTTGCTTGGGAGGATATCTCAAAAAATGTAGTTGTATGATGCAATGCATATTTATGATGAGTTGTTGTTGATTCTCAAATGGTCTTGTCTTGTTTAGACAAGATGAACCAATAGTGCTAGTGGTATTGAATGGTGCTATTATCTGAGTAGTTATTTCAGAACCTTTTTCTATAGGTATTACCTCATGATTCGTCCATTTGTCTTGCCACCTTCCACCTAGTAATTTCGCGCATGATAGACAAAGTGTTTAAGAGAAAGAACTAGGGAAGTGCAACATGACATGGTGAAATAATTTACTTTTTGGAGGGACATGATCATTTTAAGCTTACTTAGTTGAATCAGTATCTTCCTGACTTGACTTCTGATTCTTTTTATGTGGAAGATAAGTCAATTTCCTTCCCCATGAAGAGGGCATCGAGGGATCTATCACGTTTTCTACGAATCTTTTTTTTTTTACAACATAGCCTACTAACAGATACTGGGAGTCAAAACACTTCTTGGAATCTATCAGCTGCTCTATGAGTAGATTAGTCTCAATATATGCTGCTAGTGCATGCGTCTTTGTTTCTGCCTGCCTTCATGTTGCTTCTTCATTATGTGTCCCTTCCTTGCGTAGATTTCGTTTTCACATTGATTAATACAGGTTGGTCTCCATCAATTATCCTGGTTCCAGTTTCTGCCTCTTGAATCAGAGTTAAACCCTTTACCAGACAGAAGGTTAGACTCAGGCTGTCTCACACACTCTTTCGAAATGCCAATATACTAATGTTAATCTAGATGTGCAAGTGCTTTACTAAAAGTTTTTCTGATATGTCTAATGTACGATTTTCTTTATATTGGATAGCGTCAAGTCAGAGACAAAGGATTCTGCTACTTTCTTGGTGCTTTCATCTCATCTTCAGTTGCAGAAGAAAGGCTTTCTTAGCACATGGACTAATTCATTTGTGGGACCTTGGGATCCATCTCAGGGTTTGCACAATCCAGGTGAGAATGCAGATGCTTTGAGATGGTGGGTTTTCAGGTTAATCCTGGTTATATAAAAGAAAATAAAGGAGATACATTTTTCGCTCTGTTGCTTCTCAAGGAGGACTGAGAAGGCTGTCATCTTGCTTATGCAACTTCTTTTCTCCAGCAAGAGTGTCTGTAAAACAATGGCAAACTCTTTCTTTGGGCAATTCTATGTTCAGTTCTTGTGCTTATTACATCTGGATTCTTCTCTATCAAGTATCTTGAGCCTTAAAAAATGATGCCCAACTTGAGAAATTTGGAAAAGTAATCCTGGATTTCTCGGCTGTGGTTTGAGATGGCAGTTTTTAGGTTGACCTAGTTTTAGTTTAAAGTTCTTGAGGTGCAACCTTCCCAATATGCTTTTAGAGTAGGAAGCAGTTGCCTTTTAGGTTTTGTTTGTGACTGTTTGATCACTTGGTGTAGGTTCTTGTTCCACTATACATATTTTGCTTGAGGCTTGAAAAAAATTGCAAACTAAATACTGCAAGGTTTTTACCCAGAAAGTCATCTTCCCCCCATCAACCCTCCATTCCTCCTTTGTTTCTATGGTTATGTAATTGCTCTAACAGCTTAAAAAAATTCATAGATGAAAAAATCAAGCTCTGGCTTTTCCTTCCTGGGCGCCACTTATCTGTTGTCGAGACTGCACAAGCAGCAGTATCTGGACTAAGAGGTAAATTGAGTTCTCCATAAACACTGATATATCAGTTTTACTTGTGTAGCTTTCTTTTCATTGACCTCTATAGCTTCAGATTCATTTTCTGATGTTTGTGTTTGCACTTTAACTTTACGAATGTACTTGCCTGTTCTCTCTGTTTGTATTTGTTTCTAGGAATGAGGTTGTTGGCAGATATAGAATTTCTTGGTTTTTTTTTTGTGCGAGGGGTTTTATAGTTTCTTTTCTTTGTTGATGGAAGTTGTGGCATCTGGACTATGGTTGGCTCCTGGGGACTCAGAAGAGGTTGCAGCAGCTCTGTCTCAAGCTCTACGGAATTGTATAGAGAGGTTACTCTCTTTCCAGTTAACTGTAACAATATAAATGTGTACCTATGTATGTACAAGTACGTGCATGTAGACGCATGCACCTACATCCGCTTGTGAGGGTTAGAACTTGACACTTACCTGGTTGAATTTGGCAGGGCACTGAGTGGACTTTCTTACATGAGATATGGAGATGTATTCTCAAAGTACAATCCATTTCAGAGTGAAGGAATTTTCAGGTATTCATACTTTCTTCCCCAGTGAGCTTTTGCTTCCCCTTTTCGTTGCACTCCCGTTCCATCCTGTTCTTCTGTTCTTTTTGCTCCTTCTCTGCTAAGTCTTTGGTAGGACCACTGGAACATGATCTATCATCAAACTGTCGGTTGGTAATTGCAGGAGAGGTCAACCAACAGTGGAATTTGTCTTTGCTGCCACAGAAGAGGCGATCTTTGTACATGCAATAGTTTCGGCAAAGTATGTACACTCATGCCTTGATTTTCATTTCTCATTTCTCCTTTGATAAACATGTATGGTGATTGTTTTTACCTGTACCAGGCATATACGTGCCCTTTCAAGTGATGATTTGGAGAGAGCATCGAGGCATGCTTCTCGCAATTCTAGCCATAGACATCCAGGTTAGAACTTATGGGTATTGGATATCTCTGGTGATTTTAGATCTTTATCTGGCATATAATTTTAATTCCTTGCATCTGCATGGTCTTAATTACATAAAAGATGTGTTACGGTACTGATAAGAATGAGAAATGATAGCATCAAGATAATTTTTTTTATTTGTAATTAATCAAGTGCCCACTTACGAAGTGATGCTTGCTCCAGATAATTAATGCAGTCTCTGGTTTTAAGAGTCTGCTGGCCCGATATTCTTCTCCTTGCTATTTATTGATGAGCACAAGCGTTAACAGATGGAATTTATAAAGCTCAGTGATCAACCACAGATAAATCAATGGTGATGTAAAAAGCTATGCTTTTAGAATCAGACAGAACCAACTGGATGAGCTAATTGCACAGGAAATTGTCTGCACCTATGTCTTGTTCTGCTCATAGAATCATCTTGGTAGAAAACCAGATCTAATCAAGTTTGACCTCGTCAAACTTGTAATGGTCAAGCTAGTTTTTTCTGGTTTGCACCAGTGTTACCAGGATCACTGCTCCCCCCCACCAAACAACAATCTGGTATGGGGGATGCCAAATGTGGTGCATTCGTATCTTAATCTCTACTTCTGGAAATTTTATTGCAAGCTAAAAAACCTTGGACTCTGGAAACAAAATCGTAACGTCCCCATGCCCCTCCCGCGTGGCGACATTGGGGCGAAAAGGGGAAGCAGGGGGAAGGGGTTTCTCTCGCTTTTGGCATAGCAGGCCCCAACGAGAGGACTGCACGACGGGCTATCAGCTCAATGGTAGATCCTCTTCCCCAGGGATCCTAGATGAGGGAACCCTAAGAGAGCCGCCGGCTCTAACTACCGTCCATGTACGATCCATACTAAATCTAACCAACTGCCCATCTTACCTCCTCTATGTTCTTGACAACCGATCTTTGTCTCAGTAGAGTTTTTAGTAGCATGTTTCGGTCTTCTTCCCCTACGCTCATCACAAAATATTTCTAAATCCCAATACACCCAATGCCAGATGGAGCAAGCCAACCAGTCTTGGGGTGGTGAGAAAGAAGAAGAAGAAAAAGAAAAAGAAAAAAAGAAGATGGGGAGGGGAAGTCGTGCCGGGGGGCGGTGGGTTGGGGGGGGGGCGCACTTTTAGAATAGACATTTCATCCTTTTCTATTGATAAGACAATCGGAACAAAAGAAGGGCTTGTGGGCTCCTCATTTCTCTTTATTTTAAGTTCTTTCATTAATATAAAAAGTTCTTAAGCCCAAAGCAATTGAAGTGTAAAATCAAATAGAAAGATGCAGTCATAAAAGTTTAGTCTGCATAAAAATTTAGTTCAGCCCGTTCATACTTAGTACATGAAATTTAAAAGGGGAAGGGTGTTATGTATGAAAGAACATGCACAATGATTTTATGAGCAACCCGCCTTGAACTTACTGCAATCCCAACTAGCAGACTGTCTAAGCCTACCTCTGTGTTTCGTGAACTGAGGAAACTAGCATTCCGCAAACTCGAATATCGTACTACTTAGCATAATGAACTGTGGTCCAGGTAACATTCATTTGCATGCCTGCGGTAGAAAGAATTAGTAATTGGTGAAAAGGGATTCGAGGCCTTCCCTCCAAGCACTGGTGTTTAAATCTTTTTATTGGGTTATTATTTGAGAGATAATTTAATATACCCTTTCTTTTGATGGAATTAGTATTAATGTATGAATTTTTGCTTTTTAGTTAGAAATATCTGCATTAGGACATTGTTAATTAGTTTCCTAAGGGAACTTGTTAAATCAGTTGTATACAGTGAGATGCTATTAATAATAGGGAAGTCATTGGAGAAGAGTAAAGTAAGTGGATGTACACATCCTGTTGCTTTTTCCATTCAGCTTTAGCAATGGTCTAAGGGCATTGGTTATCAAAATTTCTTGTATTCATACTTTCATCAAGCATTGGCGGTTAGACCGGTTGAATTGTCATCCCTCTCTTTCATTGGTTTTATGCTTCTCCAGTCCCATAAGTAGTGATATGGTGAATTAAATCAGCATTGGTAGCCTTGTGATAAGGCAAGATCATGTAATGCCTCTAACACATGTTAGATGAGACAAAAGAACATGCTTGGCTGGTTAATAATGTACATGTATTTGCAATCTTCTTGCTTCAACTGGCAGCATTTTTAAAATCTGCACTGCATTCTTACCCTGTTAATCAATCTTCCATGTAAGCTTCAATTATTTGCAAAGAGAGAATTTCTTTCTTTTCCTTCTGTTCAAAAGCTAGATTAGCTTCATTCAGAGTTCCTGTGAAGGTGTGGAAACTATGTTTTCTTGAGAAGGTTCATCTTTGTTAGGATATCCCTCAATGCTTGTCTATGGGATTTCAACAGCCCTTGTATTTATGTATCTCCTTCCACCTATCACCTTAAACTTTTGGGTTGGATGTTTTAATATGGTATCAAAGTCAGGTTTTGCCCCGAATTTATTTTGCATACGAGGCTTCTTGTTGTTCAATTCCACGTGCAGTTCACAGAATGGTTTGTCTGTAGGAGGGGGTGCTAAATATCCCACATTGTTTGTCTATGCGTCTTCAATGGACCTTACAATTATACAGTCTCCTTCCACCTATCAGCTTAAGTTTTTTTTGGGTTGGATGTTCTAACAATCATCCGTAATTGTGCTTTTGACATGATTTTAAGTTTGACAACATTTGTTCTTCACTTCATAAGTAGGTGCGATGATTGGACGGCTTCTGTGATAATCTATATTAACTGCAAGTATCATCGTGTATCATCTCCCTTGGCATCTCAAAGCCCATTGTTTAATTAATGAGACACCAAGCAAGGATGTTATTGATTGTGTTACTGTGATGTTTATTGGTGATGTCTTGGAGGATGGACAGTTATTGAAAAGCTAAACAACTTAATAATTCATTAAAATAACAAAAAGGGAAATGATCATCATAGAATTTTGGTTGGGAGATACTTGAGAAATATCCAAGTAGGCTTCTGCAATAACTGTTGAAATGAATTTTCACGTGCATGATCATTTTTGCAGTGATTGTATCTCCTAATGGCATGCGTGGAAGGCTAATTGGTGGATGTCCAAGTGATCTTGTCAAGGAAGTATACCTCGGGTAGACTAATTGGAGTTACATCTAGTTTACATTCTTGTTTCTTTGTTTTGATGACGATAGTCCTTGATGCTAATCCTCTGCATCTTCTGTTACTTTTGGACAGCTCTGGCAAGTCGAAGGCCTCGAGTGGGTTAATAGGTTTACCGTCTCATGTTTCTCAAGGTTTTAGTTGCCAACTGAGGGGACAAACTTGTTACGCTGAAGTAACTGTTGGCTGCCCAATTACTGAAACTGACAAGGCATTAGCTCAAGGCTCAAATACTCTTAGAAGCGAATGCCTTCCTGCAGGAAGATGCGATCAGAAGGTCTCTCAGGATCATTCATCAACTTACGAGAAGACATTTATATACCCAAATGAAGCAGTGCTTGTCCCAGTCTTAAACGCATCTCTTACCAGATCTTCATTGAGAAGGTGCACACTAGTTTGCCTAAAAGTTCCTAGCCTCCTAGGTTTTTTTCCTTTTTATGTTTCTAATTTTAAATAGCCAAATATATCTGATCTAGCAGTCAGTTTCAGTTGGACTCGTCTAGATATGTGTACGGCTGCATATCCATATTGTATCTCTTTCTGACGACCTGGAATTTTCACCATGTGTGGAGTTTGCTCTCCTGCACCAACTGCTTAGTGCACAGCTTTCCTTGCATGTGCTAGATGGCCTCCTGTTAGAATGGTCTAACGGAGATATCTGCCTAGCTTGAACCCATATTGGTCATTGTCTTTACATCAATTGAGTCACTCTATGTATCTGTGATTTTTTGATGTTGCAGATTTTGGCTGCAGAATTGGTTAGGGCCATCACTGATGGGTTCATCTTACTTTATGCATTGGTGAGTCTATGATTCATGTTTTGAGTTTGAGTTTCAATACATCACCAAACAAACTTGAACTTGTTAACTATTAGCTCTCGTACGCTTTTCTAGTTAAGATGAGGACACAACTTATTGCAATATATGTATGTAAATATATTGCTTTGGACCGTGATTTATTTGTTCTATCGTATTAGAAAGGTCAGTTTATGAATTCAGGCACCTAAGGGGTGCCAAACCATCAGTAAAAACATAGGTTTTGTTTCTTTTGGCATCTTTATCCTGCGTTAATATTTTAGTCCTTCGGTTCATCTTATAAAAAGAATCTTAGATGCAGAAAACAAATATGTTTTACCTCTCTCATCACTGTCTTATCTTTTGCAGCGGACCACATATGGACACTCTCGAGGATAGCAATGGATTACGCACTCAGAAAAGTTATTATAGTAGTAGCAATAGCAATTCTAGCAGCTTAAGCAGCGTAAGCAGTAGCTCAAGTGAAAGCGACTACAATATGACTTCTGCAGCAGGAGATCTTGAAGCAGATGCAGACTCATTGATATCTTCTGCTGACTTGCAGAATGACCGCCAGAAAATGGTATAAGTGCTATGTCCTTACTTTTCATACTGTTATTTATGGCCTGAGACCTGAATCCTGTCATCTCAAATTGTCTTAGCATGGACATGCGACTGCTTATCCTAATATCTCGAGCCATCTAGCATTTTCTCTACATTCATATCTGTAGGGCCATTTTGTGGATCATATATACACTTGCGCGTGTTTCTTTCGCCTCCTTCTTTTTGGCCAAATTCATTTTTGCTTAGTTAGGCTCCGTTTGTTTCGCGAAAAATGTGATATTTCTGGAAAATATTTTTCAGGAGGTCATTTTCTAGAAAAATAACAATATTTACCAGTGTTTGGCTGAAACCTGAAAATGAACTAGAAAATATTTTTCGCCGTTTGGTATGGAAAATCTGATTCGATTTTCCTCTGTGCACTTCTTTTAATAATTTTTTATTTTATTTTATCTTTTTTTTTTAAATTCGAATTTTTAATTTTTTTAATTTTCTTTCTTTTTCTTTTTCCTCCTTCTTCTTCGACAGCAATTGGCCACAGGCAAGCTTGAGCCTCACCAGATCAATGAACTCGAGCCTCATTTGCCTTGGGCGATCTTGTCCCTCGCCTGTGGCTGGTTGCCGAAAGAAGGAAAAAGAGAAATTTAAAAATTAAAAATTCGATTTCTTTTTAAAAAGAAAAAAGAAAAATAAAATAAAAAATTAATGAAAGGAGTGCAAGGAGGAAAATGTGCTTGGTTTGGGTGAAAGAAAAAGGAGGTAAAATGATTTCGTCTTTTCAAAAAGAGGAAATCATTTTCCCCACTTTTAAATGTGTTTTTTCCATTGACGGAAAATGTTTTTCTTGACTAATTTATTTTCTGTGAACCAAATGCTGGAAAATGAAAACCTTTTCTTGGAAGTCGTTTTCCGTGAAACAAACAGAGCTTTAGAGTGTGTATGTGTGCATGAATACGTGCACATGTATGGGTGTGTGTGTGTGCTTGTGCACTCGCGTCGTTTTTAATTTGAGGTGAGGGGCGGGGTTGGTGTGGCTTGCTGTGTGTGTGTTGTACATATTGAGAGAACTTTAAAATTTTTGCATCTAACTTATTTTGCTGCTTATCCGTCCAACTGTAAAATCTGTCAAGAGATGTAAAATAAAAACGAGACCGAGTTTATCTTGTTATTGGAATTATGTGCACTTGCAGAGGAAAAGTGGGCTTTGGGAGGGAGGGAGTATATTTTTAGTACAATTTTGCTAAGATTTTAGTGCATGTGTATTTTCTTATTTTTGTAAATCTCTGTTTGAGGGAGGGAGGTATATTTTTAGTACAATTTTGCTAAGATTTTAGTGCATGTTTATTTTTCTTATTTTTGTAAATCTCAATTTGAGGGGAGGTATATTTTTATTGTCCAAGTAAGAGAAATGATAGGATGCCAATGATTCTTAAAATTAATGCTCTTGTCTATTCTGTCACTGATGTTTTGGATGACCGCCAAGTAATTATCATTTATTTTAAACTAGGGCACAAAACGTCCTAGATCGATGATAACAGAAATGTATGGTCAAGTGGACGCTGCTGTTCCTATGCAAGAAGCATACAAGTCCGATTTTGGATCTTCAGAAGTTAACACTTCAGCAATTACTGGAGTTGCTAATGAGCAGATAGGATCTCACTGGGATTGGGATGACGACGATAGAGGTGTGGCCATGGATATTCAAGCTCTGTTATCTGAGTTTGGTGACTTTGGGGACTTCTTCGAAACTGATGCTTTGCCTTTTGGAGAGGTACATATTAATTTCTGTAAATTCCTTTTCAACTTTGTCATATGCATTAGGTAGTTAGAGTTGCTTATTCTCATATGCTTGAGTACACTAGTAGGTCTCTTCTGTGGAGTTTTTTGTTTTTTTTTAGTGAGTATGTAAATTTCCTTCATTTTCAGACAATTTTTTCACTGTCATGGTTGCTGTCCCATTTCCTTTACAATTGAGTAATCTTTTCTGCTTTTACTTGACATGCGGTCTATTTTCAATCAATATTGTGAAAATCGAGGTAGATGTTATGCTCTTCTTGATGAATATATTTATAGTTTTACAAGTATTAGGAATATTATTTTGTGACTCTGGTTAGGAGAAAAGAGTATTACTTTTCAATGCCATTTTAGCGTCAGTTTCTAGGTAGCAGCTGTTAGATGTGTTGCCCTTTGTCTTTGTATGCTCACTGAATCATCATGTCAATGTGATTAAGTATCTTTGAATCTCGTTGTGAAGCCCCCAGGAACTGCAGAGTCCCAGACTCTTATGTTTTCTGGTTCAGATTTGGTAGTCGGCAGCAGTCCTGTTGGCGTGATGGATGTTTCAGAACATATGCTTTTGCCCGTTGGTTTTCCATCTTTAGAGAGCTTTAATCCTCCAGCGGTGTCAGAAGAATTTGTCAGCAAAAGTCAAGAGATTACCCTGCCATCTGGGCCAATTGTTGAGACTCCGGCATCTAATATTGGCGAGTTTGATCATATCATCAAAGTTGAAGCCTTGATGACATTTGCTCAAGAATATGGAGCAGTTGAGGCACCTACTAGTGACTTCTCTTCGTCAATTTTCAAAAACCCATATGTGCCAAAATCTTGTAATGTGGAGAGTGCAAATTCTAGCACTAATAATTATAAGTATGGTGCTACACCTCCATCTTCTCCTTGTCTGGATGGATCAGATGAGAAGAATGGTGTGGCTTTGACCTCAAAAACGTATCAGGGGAATGATGCTCGGTTAAGGAATTATTACACTCATGTGGAGGCTGGTAAAGTAAAAGATGGGACGCTGTCTAAATGTAACGATAGTAGTGCTATTTCTATGGAGGCTGCTCCATCTTCAGTTTCATTCTCTAATGTAGGTCCTGCAAATGTTGTAAAGCCTGTCCAGAAGAAAGTGATCGAAGGTACCATGGAGCATTTAATTCTTTCTATGAAGACTGTGCTTGCAACAGAAGTGGAGTGTCTTGCATTCCAAGCTTCCATGTGCAAGATACGTCATACATTATTATCTTCCAGTGCCCAAGCGCCAGTAACTTCAAGCAGGTTAAGTGGGAGTGCTATTTTAAATCATCTGCCTGGTGAGCAAAGCACAATGACAGATAACATATCTAGCATGTTTGAGGTGAAGAAGAAAGAATCTATACCTGTCAGAATAGCTGGTGATGTTGATGGAGGACTATTAGATGGACACCTCAATGCTCCTATACGTGTTTGGCGCACTGTTGGAGTTCCTAAAGTTCCAAAACCTTCTAGTTCGCCTGGAATTGAAGTATGTCCATCCCCACTTAACTCATTTAGTGAGGAAGGTGGGCTTTCTTATGGGCAAAGGCAACCACTTCAGGAGCTTCTAGATGGAATGCAATTTCTTGTCCAGCAAGCTACGTCCTTTGTTGATGTGACTTTGGATGCAGACTGTGGTGATGGCCCTTATGGTTGGCTAGCATTGGAAGAGCAATGGCGGCGTGGATTTTCTTGTGGCCCTTCTATGGTTCACGCAGGTTGTGGAGGGACTTTAGCCTCCTGTCATTCCCTGGATATTGCTGGTGTGGAGTTAGTAGATCCACTTTCTGCAGATGTAAGGATTTTCTTTCTTTATTTCGTACTAGTTGCTGCTCCTTTTATTTTTTGTTCTTGAGGTGAGAATTGCTGGCTACATCTTAAGGACAAAGATTTCTGTCCTACAATAACTTTGTTTATCGTGAGCTGACATGTAATTATTTTCCCTCCAATTACTTGCTGCTGATGGTTGTAGTTAAGTATGCGCCGCTTCTGATGTTTGTATGGCACCATTCTGGCGCCTGTTATCATGTGTTTCTTTTCACAACTAAACAACAAGAATTGTGTCTTCCTACAAATATGATACTGTAAGATAGAAAACACATGAATTAGGTTTTGACCTAAATGCTTTAGTACCGATATCAGATTGTTAAGAATCTGATGCCTATCTTCTTACTCTGAGTCTTGTGAATAGATATATGGCCTTTCAAGCTGCAGCGATGACAGGGTTTTGAGATTATTTTATGCAATAACAATATCCTTCCTAGTGAAATTCTTTATGGGGCTGTGAAACATGTTTCCTTCTGGTCTATATGTCTATTCAATCTGAGAATCCTGCTTTTTCATTATGACTCATCTGGATGCAATCTGTTAATGGTTTTTGGAACGTTGTAAAATATCGCCACTTTATAGTAATAGCATAAACTTGTCGTCAATATGTCCGCAACATAACGAGACCATTGTGTCAATATTGTCCTTACAGTGAGAGCCCTAAGTTCGATTGTATGCCAATGGATTGTATATGCTGCCACGAACACCTAAGATGCACAGTTGAACTAATTTCTCGGAGTAGCTTCCAGACATGAGAGGAAGCATCATCATCTGACTAATGCGTGAACAAACCTTTTTGTAGGTAAAATAACCTAAGTATTTGCCACCAAATCAAATAAATTTCCCCGTATGAAGTATTCATCCAAATTTTTTGTTCTTAAATTGCCTGTTCTCTGTGGTTCTTTCTGTTGGAGACATACTTTGGAAGCGTCATAATCTTAAATATTTGACATTGCATGCATTGTGAGCACCTAGATCCTTATGTGGGGAATTGTATCCCAGGTCCAAGTGGCATCTGTGATTAGCTTGCTACAGTCAGACGTAAAGTCAGCCTTAAAAGCTGCATTTGGCAATTTGGATGGTCCTTTATCCGTCACTGAGTGGTGCAAGGGACGCAACCAGCTAGGTGATGTTGGAAACATGGCAGATGGATTTTCTGCAGAGTCTAGTGTAGGTGAGTGTAGAGATCCTTCAAGTACTACGACATTTTCAGGTGGAGAAGCATCAAGCCCATCGCAATCCACTGCAGTTGGCTCATCCAATATAAGAGGTAATGGAAAGCTAGACAAGACATAAGTTGCAATTTGATGATTGTGGAGATATATCAAAAGGCTATTTATTTATCTGTCAGTATCAGAACAGGACGTTTGGGCAATGCGTCAATTGTTCAAACTTTGTAAGGTGCTCATTTTGTTGTCGAATTACACTAAAAGTTGTTGGTATTTATACTTTACATGGTTTTGCTATGGAATAGTGACTAGTGGCCTGGATGGATCTAAACTGGATGACTCGTGCCAAAGGAGATTAAACCAAGATAACAGTTCAGAGTCTGGACAGCAGTTCTCCTCCCGGCTAAGGCCCACACTATATGTCCTTCCTTTACCTGCGATACTTGTTGGGTACTTCTCTATTTAGTTTCTTGTTTTCCTTGGTTCTGTGGTGTATTCAAGGGCCGAATAGCATCAAGTTGCCCAATAGGAAAACCAAAAAAAGAAGAAATAGAAGAAAAAAATCCATGTATTTTGCTTTGAATCTCCTTTTATGAGGTGCAATGCCTCTAGTCTAGTCTATTAATGCTGTATTTGCTCAACAGTTGTCTTGATGTGATAACGAGGCAAGTTGATAGTCTTAGTTGGGGTTCCAACTGTGAATTAGCATTCTTGAATGCATAGCTCGAGTATTTGCATCCTCATGTGATAACTCATCCGTGTACTTATCAGAGGTTCAGTTTCCTGCACTCATTTGTCTTCCTCATCAATAGTTGTCTTGATGGTTACAGAATGAAAAGATTAAAAGTTTACCTTATAATAAATTTACTGATTCTTGTAAAGATTGTGGAGAGGCATATCGTCTATAAATTGTGCATGTCATTGGTTTAGGTATGTAGCAGTTTACCATTCGCCACTTTTCTGTTTTACTGGTTTTCAGTAGTGAGGCTGATCCATGATCACATGAAATATGCATATAGAGACATAGAGAACTGATTCGGAGTTTTTAATGTGTGCCAATCATCTCTAATACCTATAGTATAGCCAGCCAGCATATATATATATATCTTTTCATGATTGTGGAAGCTCTGGCCATCATGCTTAGGATTCTAGGGTATTCGCTATGGCTCTTCGATTAAACATTATTACTCCTATAAGTAGTGGAATCTTTCACTAGGGATTTGAATTTAAAGTTAAAATAGGAAATCATCTTTTGCAGGTATCAGGATGATTGGCTTAAGACATCTGCTGGCTCTCTACAACTTTGGGAGAAGGCTCCTCTTGAACCTTACGCACTCCCAAAACCTGTGAGCATCGTCTAATCTACACCCTTTTCTGACCTAGGGTCTGTCCGGATTGACTTTTACATTTGACTTTGTTCACTTAATCAAACTCTTGTGGCCCATACACTGACTTTTGTTGTTTTAAAATCCGAAACACTTGAGACTTTCACAAAATGCAAACATTGACACGTAGGTTCACATATAACTTTTTTATATTTTTTAAAATTTGAATAATATTCTAAATGGCGGGAAAGCAAATAAGTACTTTTGCTTAACTGAAACATCAGGCCCTAATGAAAATTTACTAGCATCATCTCTTTAGTCTCATTTTATTGTCATGACTAATGCAGGTCAGTTTCTATGTTCTATGCCCTAATATTGATCCCTTAACTTCTGCTGCTACTGATTTTTTCCAACAACTTGGTACTGGTGAGTTTGTACTTTATGGGTTGTATTACTTATACACAGGCTGTTGTGGATTTAAGTTGGCCTTTTGATGAACATTTTCCTTATTTTATGTATGGTCTGCAACTGCTGGTAAGGATGACCTATTTGTCAAGATCTTACTCCTTTAGAGTGTCTTTATGAGAATTGGAAGGTATAGGCATCGAGGGGTATGGGCGGCCATGTTTTTCCAGAATGCATGAACATGATGGTCTCTTCGCATTGGAAAAATCCTGCCTTTTGCTGTTTGTATCCACTGTTGAGTAGTGTAACTCCCTTGAAAAATCTTTAGCCGTATTTCTCTACTTTTTAGTGAGAAAAACTATCTAAATGCTGTCTAAGTCTCTAAACTCAAGCCTTGACCAAGGTGGTGGTGGTTATGGAAAAGTGAGGGTTCCTGCTCTTAGTTTTTAGCTGAAAGGGGATATAGTCTTCCTCTGGACAAAGAATTGCCACATGGTAACATTCCTGTGTTATTGTTTGAGGAAACTTGGTGGCTCTTTTCTCGTGATTGTTGCATATTTTGTTGCAATAGTTGCTTGACCACTGGTTTTTAGGTGATTGGAACACTTGTAGCCTGTCCTTTACATAGGTTCATTTTGCGTGGGGACGTTGGGACCTGGATTTTCATGATCAAAGGGTATTCATGCCTTTCTGATTATCAACGTTAGTTTGATCTTTTGGTATCAAATGTGTCTTTGTTCCAACCATCCTCGTGAGGGAGCCCTATACACAGGATAGGCTGGTTTGCTTGAAGATAATCTTTTCTATTTGCCATTAAGAGGAATTGTCCCTCATTTTCCTCGTTTTCTTCCTCAGTTTATGAGACTTGCAAACTGGGGACTCATCTACCCCAGACTGTGGGAAACCAAATGGAGATTGATTCTGGAAAAGCATCGAGTCCTGGTTTTGTCTTTTTGGATTGCCCTCAGTCAATGAAGATGGTCAGCAGTAACGCATCTCTTGTGGGATCAATGAGTGATTTCTTTCTGTCCCTTTCCAATGGCTGGGACTTGACAAGCTATCTCAAGTCTCTGTCAAAAGCTCTCAAAGGATTGAAATATGCTCCATGTTCAACTACAAACCCTAAAGAAGGAAATAGCGGTTCTTGTTTGGTAAGCAAGAGTGTGAAACATCCTTCAATGCATCTCTTGCACTGATTGGAGCAGTTCAAATTTGCCATGTCATATGATGAAGTTGAAAATAACTGTGGAATAATTTTCTCATGCATCTTTTTTTCGTGTTGTCCGTTATTTTTTGCTTTTTTGGCTATTTCTGCAAGCTGCTTTACCTTCCATCTGTCATTCTGTAGGTGATCTATGTGGTTTGCCCCTTCCCCGAGCCAAATGCTGTTCTGAAAACGGTGGTTGAGTCTTCTGTCTCAATGGGATCGGTCATTCTCCCACCAGAGAGACGTGTGACATTGAACAATCAGGTTGGAAAGGCAATGAGCTGCTCGGCAGCTGTGGATGAAGCATCAACAACAAATATCTTGGTGCTTTCAGGATTTAGTATTTCAAAAATAGTGCTGCACATTGTGACAGTTGATGCCATATTTAGGGTAACGAGTCCAACTCTCAGTGAGCTTACCATCCTTAAGGAGACTGCTTTTACTGTCTATAACAAGGCTCGGCGGATTTCACGAGGGTCCAGTGATGTTCAGTCCTCATCACTATCAGGTAGATCCCAGTTGGCCATGACCCAAATGACCTCTCCCATTTCTTCTATGTGGAAAGAGTGTGTTGGTCCTCGAATTTCAGGGCCATCCCTTACCAGAGAGGGTGAAATGGATGCCAGTTTGAGGACTGCTGCGTGGGATAATTCATGGCAAACGAGGACTGGAGGACTAAGTGGCGATACTAGTAGAGCTGGGGATTTTCTCTCACAAGAGGAAGCACGTTGTATGTTTGAACCTCTTTTTATATTGGCTGAACCTGGTTCTCTAGAACATGGTGTTTCGCCCACATTTTCTGCTAGTTTAGTTAACGAAACGTCAAAAGGACAATCAGATGATAGTGGTGGGGGCTTCATGCAAAGTGCAAACTCAGTGGGAAGTGCAGATTCTGCATCTAGCTCACAAGTCGACGGATCTGAGTCAGACAGCTATGGGTCTGGCCATAAAAAATTACCAACCATACATTGTTGCTATGGATGGACAGAGGATTGGCGTTGGTTGGTATGCATATGGACAGATGCTCGGGGGGAATTACTTGACAGCCATATATTTCCCTTTGGTGGAATTAGTAGTCGGCAGGACACAAAGGGGTTGCAGTGTCTATTTGCACAAGTTCTACACCAAGGCTGTCAAATACTTCAGATCTGTTCAGATAATGCTGCTGTCAAGCCCAGAGATTTTGTGATTACCCGGATCGGAAGTTTCTATGAACTTGAATACCTAGGTATGCGAGCTTTTTCCTCGTTTCATATTTCAATTGTCTATAGGATTATTATCTCATTGTCACTCAAGTTACTTCCCCTCATTTATTGATTTTGAGTCGAAAGCCATTGCCTTAGAATTTTTGGTCTCCCAACAGCTTAGATCTGTGAAATAATCCATACTGGGGAGTAGCTTTTTAATGATATATATCTAAAGGTCATCTCTTTGCTCTTTAACTCTTAATTGTAAAGGACAATGTGAAGAAATGACAGGAATATATCTAGATGAAATACTCTACTCAGTCTTTTAGCTCCTCCACGTTTTCCTTTGTTTACTTTGGAACTCCGTTTTCCCTAATGAATTTTGTCCATTCGTGGTGGTTAGAGTGGCAAAAAGCCATTTATTCAGTTGGAGGAGCTGAGATGAAGAGTTGGACGCTGCAACTACGGCGATCAATGACTGAGGGGATGTCTGTGGGAGCGAATGGGGCTTCCTTGCAACAACAGGAGATGAATTTGATTCAAGAGAGACCCCTGCCTTCCTCACCCAGTCCGTTGTACAGTCCTCACTCAAAATCCTCAGGCTATATGAAGGGTGGGTTAGGACCTTCAACTGCTAGAAAGCAGGTCATGGGTGGACATGCAGGGGTTGAAAGCCCAAGGGGTCTGCTTCAGTGGGTGCAGACCATCAGCTTTGTTACTGTTTCTGTTGACCATTCCTTGAATCTGGTTTTTCCTGTGGATGTACCATCTCCCGGTAAGCCTCGTGTCTACTTATCAATTTTCCCTCCTTTCTTTATGGTTGAAAAATAATAATAAACGGAAAACCCCTTGTTGGAGCCCCTATAAATACTCCAAGAACACTGCTGGCTGACTTCTTGACAGACATTTTTGTGGTGGAATGTGCTTATTTATTTGTCTCCACTTAAATCTGGATGGAGCGAGTGGTCAAACCATTCTCAAATTCTTGCCTAGTGTTGAATCTATCCTATTGCTGTTGGCTGTGAGTACATTTCAAATAATTTTTTGGTTGTGATCTGATACATTATTTGGCCTTTTCAAAGCCGTACTCGACAACCAATTTGGGATCATTTTGAAGGAAGGTGCAGATATATGATGGATGCCTATTTGACTGCCAATCTTTCATATATTGATTACCCATCTTTTCATAGCCGTAGCCTGGAGTGAACTTCAAGTCGGGCATTTACTCCAACCTCCTTTTCAGCTTTTCCCCCTTGAAGTTTGTAGTTTACTATTCATCTAGATACCGTTCCCTAAAACTAGAGAATATTTGGAGTCCATGTGCAATCCAGCATCTTTATTGGGAATGCATCCATCTCCGTCAAGTTGAATGAAATGCTTTTGGTTTATAAAGGTTGCGTTTCATAAGGACACCCTCTATGTGCAGCAAGGCAGTTGTTTGCACTAATATATTCTCCCATTGGAAAAATGTTTCCCAGGATAAGAAAACTAAGAAGGAAAACCAAAAGAGAAGTTAAACTGAGTGATAGAAGATTGTCAATTCTAAAATACTATTTGTTGCCCTGTGTTTGGGAGACATTTGCTAAATATTCTTTTCGTGTGTACTTTTTATCATTTCGTTTACTGGTGGATACGATGACATCTGCATACCAATGTTATGTGCTTTGGTAGTTGACTACCTTAAAAACAAGATATATTGTGCAGGAGGAGCTCAAAATGGGAGCTCTATGGGTCCATCCAGTTATCTGGAAGGTTTTACACCTGTGAAGTCTCTTGGTTCTACATCTGCATCTTTCCTGCTAATCCCATCACCCAGCATGCGCTTCCTCCCTCCGACACCTCTTCAGCTTCCTACATGCCTAACTGCTGAGTCTCCGCCACTGGCCCACCTCCTTCACAGCAAGGGTGCGGCGCTCCCTCTTTCTACCGCCTTTGTGGCCTCAAAAGCTGTTCCTACCACAAGGAAAGATTTCAGGGGCAACCTAAAGGAAGAATGGCCTAGCGTTCTGTCGGTTGGGCTCATTGATTATTATGGAGGCAATAATGTTAACCAAGACAAAGTCAGCCGTGGCATCGCGAAGCAGGGGGGAAGAGCTTTGAACTCAGAAGCTAAGGATCTTGAGGTCGAGATGCATTTAGTTCTCGAGTCTATTGCGGCAGAGCTTCAGGCCCTGTCATGGATGACGGTGAGTCCTGCATACATAGAACGAAGAACCGCATTGCCTTTTCACTGTGACATGGTTTTAAGATTGAGAAGGCTTCTTCATTTTGCCGAGAAGGAGCTATCTCGACAACCAGAAAAATTATAGGGTGCAGTTGGAGAAAGAAGACATTTGATTTCACTTTCTTACTAACATATTTGGAGGATTGTCACACCGGTAGGATCTCTAATGGGTCAGGTCAGTGTATAGTGTAGAGTAGATAGTGGAAATCCGATTGTACATGTAGGGTCGCAACTCTTCTGTAGACATCTTCTTCCGTCAGTTTTACCTTCCCCTAGTAAATGTATCTCGGGTAATCGCAAGGTGGGATCGGCGGGTGTAGTTTTGACTGAAGTTGCAGAAATTCTGTAATCTTTTAGGACAGCTCATCTAACTCAAGCCTGTATAATTGACAGTTCTGTTTGATAAAGTGGCCTGGACATTTTGTCCATTGTTACTCTGATTCCTGGGTTTTCTTTTTCGAGCTTTAAGAAAAATTGCCACCGGCGCGTTAAAATATCCGTTCATTTCTCCGTTGGATATTCTACGGTTTCAGAAAAAACCTCTTTCGCCCTGTCGTCACCATTACTTGCTGATGCTCGGTTTTCAAATTTCAAAAGCTTATCTCCGCTTGCATTGCGGCTGTAATTGATCGACTCATCTCACGATGATGAAGAGTTGTACCAAGAAGAAGAGTACCGTCAAAATTCCGGGCTCGAGCGAGTATCCGGAGTTGTTGAAGCAGGAAAGCATGTTGAGATTGATTGATCTATTCTAGATTACTGCAGGGGGGATCCAACATTGTATGAATTTGTCTCTCCTGAAGTCTACTTAGAGAGAGAGCACCATGACCTGTTTTAACTATTTTCTGTACATTGATCTATTCTAAGATTATATAGGAAAATGTTTTTTTTTTCCTTCATCCGACTGCGAAGTAGATTGAGCGGGAGCTCCAGCGCGAGTTTTACTAATATAAATGTCACCCTGCATGAACATCAACTGCGCGTTCTAAGTAGAGTACTTCAGAGGATCAGTTAGGGTAAATCTATCAAACATCAGGAGGTGACAACTTAATTCTGAAGAGTTCTTGGAAGAGGTCCCCATTGTTCCTTGATGTTCGTCCAGTGCTTGCTTACGAACCTTAAAAAGATTCATGCCTTTGATAAGGTAAAACCTATTTAAATGGCACATTGGACCATTTCCCCCCTTATCTTTTTTCTTCCCTGGGAAGAGAGATTACCGTCTAATTGCTTTACAGCCTAGGGATCTCGAGGTTTGGACAAGACCTAGAATGGGCACAGTTTAATGTCTTGCCCAGGACGAACCAGTACTTGCTTATGAACCTTAATAGATCCATGCCTTCTATAAGGTATAACCTATCTAAATGACACATCGAACCATTTCTCTGCGCATTGCAATTTGTAAAGAGAGATTAGAAGCTACTGCAAATAACATTATTAAACGGGTAACTTTTCTTCAGAACAGTTTTTTTTTCTTCTTTCAAAAGTTTAGATAATTGGACTTAATTCAAATTGGGTTGACTATACAGTGCCTTGCTAAAACCTGAGGATGGGAATCACATAAAGGAAAAATCTTTCCACATATCATTATATAATTTAATAAAAAAGAAATCTTATTCATTGAGAATAATTAAGGGGGGGAAGAGTAAGAAGAGAAAGGAAGTAACATGGGTGCCATTCATTTTTTTGGAAGGGGGCCACCATTCTTAGCTTACATTCAAAGCTTTGCTTGCACCAACCAAAGACCAATTGTGGTTGCTGTCTTCTTCCTTTTTACAGACTCCCATGTGCTCCCCAAAATGATAGGGCATGCCACATGTCATTATTTTTTATTTTTATAATTTCTCTACCAAAATTCCCTTTTGCCCCCTTTCCATTATACAAAATGGGAGAACAAAAGGAAAAAATTGAAATGGGAAACAATTTTCTTTTTCCTATTCTTGATTGATACATGTGGCTGTTGCCTGTTGGAGAAGACTAGGCCCTGTCCCAAAAGATACTCATTTGTATTTGACAAACATAAAAAATATGGAAAATATTGTAACATGCCAATTTTTACTAATACACAATTATGGTATCGCATCAATTTTTTTATACAAGAAATTATAGTTCGAAAAAATACTTTTGTGGCTTGTTTGGGAGAAAGAGAAATTCTTATTCCAAATGGAATGGGCATTCCTTTTACTAATGGGGTAGTCATTCCATAGGTTTATTCCAAGACTCAGAAAATTAATAATTAACATTGATAATTACATCCATTAACAAAATAAATTAATTTTTTTAATGTTACTACGAATGATGAATTAGATGATGATTTTAATTTATCGTATTTCGATTAATAACTAGCAGAAGTTCATTATTATTTGACGTATTAAAAAAATAATTGATTGTTTGAACAAAGTATACTTATATTTGTGCATATTATTGGTTATTTCTTTGTGAAATTTACTAGATTATTTAATGTTATTAATAAGTTTTGGAAAATCAAATAAAAATATTTAATGTTATTATTAAGTCTTTAATGATTTTTTATGTTTCAGAATAATTTCTGGTATAAAGTAATTTGACTAAATTAAATGTTTTTGAAATTTTCATTACATTCAATTCCATCGTTTTTTTTCCCTTACAACAAACCAAAATAATACTTATCCCTCCATTTTTACTTAAACCTAACAAAAGAATCAAGATTCTCATTCCATTCCATTCTACTCCATTCCTTTTTAATTCTATTCCATTCTGTTGCACCAAACATAACCTTGATTCTCAATTACTAAGCAAAGCCTATCAAGAATTATATTAGGAAGAATCATATATCTCGATTTTGCTTAAATTCTCGAATTAATTTCATGGAGGTCAACAAAATGGAGCTGTCTTGTTCGTTAAAAAATGGGAGCCAGATCACACAACACAAGTAGGGACGGTATTGATTTTTTCTTTCCACTCTAATATGAAGCGTCCCGACCAAACTCTTTTACCATCAGGCGAACTCATAAACGGGATGGGATTGATTTAATAAAGCCCCATAATTTCTTTTTTTTTTTCCATTTTTGGATGTAATGTCCACAATCATTCATAATGACACATGACCTTTCCTTCGAAAGACTTTCTTGCTAACATAACATCTTTTTGACAGCAAGCGCAACATGCGTCAACTTTTTAACATAAAAAAGAAAGTCACTGACAAAGAACAAAGATTACTGTCGAAGTTTTCTCTCATCTTACAGATTCTATGGTCTTGATGGATGTCTCTGGAGTCACCCTCACCAGATTAGAAATATGGAGCAAAATAGCATCTTCTCTTCTGGCAAATGTTTCATCCATTCATGTGCTTGAATGACAGGTTGGCCACATTACATGTGTTCATGATGGAAATTGAGCCAGAAAGAATGGTCAATCATGGTGTCTGGACTGCGGTCTTCGTCTCCAACCACTCATTGCCTTCCACATAATCCACCTAAAGATATGTTAGGTGTAAGCTTCACACCCGCTCTGTTATTCTTTTTGAATGATTCCAATACAAGGAAAAATATCTCCTAGTTTCACATTCCGTCATCAGCGGCACCATCCTTCTCCAAAGCTCACTGCTATTTGATAATATTCATATATATAGAAAGTGAAGTTTGCACAGTAACTGGTTCTTTGCATATTGGCAATTTTTAGAAGACTTTGCACAATGTTCATATTGGCTTGGTTGCTAGCCCGGCGACTACGTTCGCTACATCACAATTTTAAAGGATAAATTGATTCTATTTATTTCGCATCAAGGCTTCCCTTAGGTATCATGGAGCGAAATGAGAGAGTAATTTGGAACGAAAATGAGAACGCGTGTGTATATATATTCACGAAACTTCCCAACACTTTCTTAGAAGGAGGAGCACAACTGTTCAAGCCCCAGCTTCCTTACCAAAAAAAAAAAAACTGTTCAAGCCCCAGCAATTAAATATGTAGGGAGGAGATCCAAATTGCCAGAGAAAATATAAGTATTAAGTGAAAAAATTATTACCACAACAAATGAATCGTCCAAGATACACAAATGACAAGGGCATGGGGAACCCATATCAAGAAGAAAGACAGAAAATGGGAGTGTGTCTACAGACACCCTCACATCACATGTCTCTCCATGATCTCCTAAGATTCTAAGACAAATATACCCACATTCCCTATTAAACAACAGAATTTTATACTCACCAATGCTTAGTATAATACAAAGTCCCCTCCAAACACACCAAACTAAAAGCAGATCTCATCAATCACATCATGAACACCAAATCATCAAAAACTTGTAACAACCCCAAGACTCTCGTGTGTACAAAAGAATAAATGAGAGAGATATGCGAGCTTAGGGAGAATACATATCAGAAATCAAAATAAATAAAAATGAGGGTGCAGGGTGAAATGTGCAACAATACTATGATCTAAGTGGTCATTGCTTTTTCTGTTTGGCCGGATGAGCGCATGAATTGGAGACGCTTCAAAGAAGCAACCCGAAAGCAAGAGCAGCAATGGATGCCAAAAAGGTGGGGACAAAGACCGTCGCGTCGGAGGTGGGGCTCGGGGCCGGGGCATCGGCGGCAGCTGCCTTCTGCACGGTGGCGGCGGCCATCAGCACCACCATCATTGCCACGAAGAGCTTCATCTTCATTGCCTCCATTTCTTTTCTTGATTATTGCTTGTTGAACAAATAGAGCGAGAGAGGGAGATGGGGAGTATCCAAGAAATGAGAGTCTCTCTACTGTAAAGGCAGAGAGAAACAGAGGGGGCAAGGTAATCTAATGGTATTGATACTGGGTGGAATGATCACTATATATAGTCTGCAAAAGAGGAGAGAGAGAGATTGACAGGGTGGATCTTGGTGGTGTTGCCAGACAGCTGGCTCTATGCAAATGTGAGGGTGCCCACCTTTTGCTGTCTTTCTTAACTACTGTTTTGGAAGATCATGGTTATTTTCAGTTGGTTTTTGTTTAGGTGTTTCTGCTTTACACAAACCACAGGTGTGAATGAATGAGGCGTGAGTGAATGAAATTCCATTTGGGGGTTTGTTTTGAAGGGATGGATCCTTTTGTTCCATTTTCAGGTGTAGGTGAGCTGTGAACGAAGTTACACCAATCAGTTTGTCCAATTAGGGTTTCGCCTCTTAGACGACTCCAATAGATATGTATGTAGTTTTCAAGAATTTTTAAGAAAAATCTCGTTTGTCGAGTGCAACATGCTATGCACGAAAATCAATCCCTTCCCATATTGCGGATTCATTCGTCAGGCAAGTGCTATTAGGCATGGACACTTTTACGGTATCTCATGTGTATTATACACATATATGGTAGAAATTTCAATCGAGAGATGTTGCTCAATTTTCATATTTAAGTGAAGCCAAAGAAAACATAAAATTGATTAAAATAAGGCAGGATTTTAGGGAATCAGTCACTGGTAGAATGTGAAAGGAAAAGGACAGATGATGCATTAAATAAGGACGTTACGGCCTATGGAATAAATTTTTGAACTTTTCCTTGGTGATGAAATCTAGAAAAATCATATGATAATCTCATAAACTTAAGATCAAAGTTAGGTCTTTGCAATTAATCACTGCATTAACGTGGTACAATTTTATTCTAAAACAATTCCATTAGCCTATGAAAATGACCAATCACCAGAACCTGCAGACGTGCACTCTGATATTGTAGCTGCCAGCAATCATCTTGGTACAATTCATGTACAATAAGCCACGAATTAAATTTTAATATCACGTGTCCATATAAATAAATCTTGTTAGAATCTACCTTATTACATAAGTTCCAAGCCATTTTTATTGTAGGACCAATGTTAAGATTGGAGACATATATGACGTGAACAATATGGAAACCTAAAGTCTACATGAAAGGGAAATTGTAACAGATTGGTAGGTGCTTGTGAATGATTTTATTATATAGAGCAAAAGTACCCAAGTTCGCACAGTAAAGCGAGTTTGTTGTAGGGTCTCTATATTCCCCTCCTTATCCCGAGCACAGCTAAGACGAAAGCCACACACGAAAGGAAACACTCGATTTGATTTGAAGAGTCTACCCTAAATTAGAATCAAATAGCAAATATTGGATTCCTCGATAGGCAAAAATCCCGACATTTAACAAGAAAGAGCACTCGTTGTAATTGCAAAATCCGGTAAGCTTACACAACTTACGAAGGAGGGGCGATCCGAACTAACCGATAAACATTTCCAAAAACCCGTACATCCACCGCGAGTTCAGCCAAGATTAGAGGTTCGAAAAATTTCAAAATATGCACTCAAACTTTTTCAAACTTTCCGACAGCAAGAAAAAGCTGGTGACCCACGAGCGTTCTCGACATCCTCAAGAACCTGCGAGTGGGGACACCCCCTTTGGCATCGCAGACTATTTGTGTGAAAGGGTGGCCAAGAACTTTCTGAACCACCAGATGTACAGCTGCGAAATTTCGAACTGCAAGAAACATCTGCTTTTCCCAATCTGAACAGTGTCTGGTTTTCTCGTTAACGTATGAAATGATGAAAGAAAGATGGCTTGATGAGCAGTGAGAGGCTCCCAATCAATGATCAAGAAACAACGGCGGTTGTTCATCTGCGGCAATCAAAGCGTCCCCCAATTCAAATTGCTCACCCATTTCAAACCAAACCACCCTCATGAATGGTCATCGTGGGTGGCCTCAACGTCCAGACAAATTGATTTGATGTTGCTGGATTGCTGGACACTTTAGCATGACTAAAGTTGGATCTTTTCGAACATGCAAGCCACCTTGTAGGCTTCCTCGTAGAAGGTTTCCTTTGTCTTTGCTCCTCAAATATATTTTATTAAATCCCAACTTTGGCTTGGTCCACTGATTTTATGAATGTGTGATCGGGCATTATACAATGCTGGTTTTGTGTCAAACATACCATCCTCCTCTTTTATCTTATTATGCGCTGGTTCTTTCATTTGTTTTAGTATAGCGATAGGATGGTTTACGGGTCAGCTTTCGCACATTTCGATTGCTCTACCTTTCCGAGTGATCTTAGGAGTGCACTCCTCCATATCGGTCTGGTACATTTGGGATTTTATTCCAAGAATGCTTTTGACAAGGCTTGAACTCAAAATTGCAAGAAGACGAGCAAATGTCATTGCCATATAAGTCAATACCCTTGTTGATTCCTAGTATAGACTATATACCTCTTCATAATTTAATCTGAGCCCAAAGTACGGGAAAAGTACCAAAAAAAGACCTAAGCCTATTGCATTCGTACCAATTCGGTCATAAACTTTTTAATTTGATAAATTTAGTCCTAAACCTTTTCAATTGGTATCAAAACCTTTTCAATCCGGCCAATTTAGACCAGAAATCACTAGTGTGGATGCAAACCATCTCATGTAGCATGGCCGAATGGTGTACAAGTCAGCTTTTGCACATCTCGATTGGTCCACCTCCCCGAGTGATCTTAGGAGCGCACTCCCCCATATCGGCATGGTGCATTTCGGATTTTATTTCCAGAGTATTCCTAACAAGGCTCGAACTCAAGATTACAAGGGGATGAGCAAATTCCATACATTGCTATACAAGTCAATACCCTTGTTTTTTTTTTTTTTTTTTTGGTAACCTAGGAACCCCGCACGGCCGACACCGGAGGTAAACCCGGGGCGACACGTGCTAGCCACCACACACGTGCACCGTTAAGTCACCTTACTGGCCTCGGATTCGAACACCCAACCTTTTACGAGAGGAAGAGTGCCTTTTCAGAATACACCAGTGCGGGTGGTTACCCTTGTTAATTCCTAGTATATACTATACCTCTCCATAATATAAGCTGAGCCCCAAAGCATATAATTCCAACCTCAAACTTTGTCCGAGAATTTAAAAAAAGCAAATGTATGTTATTGGGTAAATTATGTCAGTATATAACTAATTATTGAAAACAATGCTCATTTAAAAGGTTTAAAATAAAATACTGAAAAATCATTAAAAATAACTTTCACTTAAATCCCAAAAATCTCTTATAAGTTCTAAATATTTATTAAATCTTTATGTCCATGCAATAATTTTGTAATTTATTTTATGAAGTAACTCAAACCTTACATCGTTTTTATTTCTTTAGTATTTATTTTTTTCAATTCTCTTTTGCGCACGGAGCTAGTAAGGGAGAAAGTTTGAAGTAAATTTTAACACCAAGATCTGTTGAAAGTCCTGCATATAAGCTCAGTATTTCTTTCATATACATCATACCACCCCTAATCTCTACAAAAGTTTACCATACGAGGTACGAAATTGCAAGCAAGAAAATGATCAATGTAATTTGAGTTCAGAATTACGTTTGATTAATTTCTTATAGTTATTAGTATAGGGATCTAAGCAAATCCTTAAACTGCTTTATCCTGAGCCTCGTCCAAATCTCAGGATCCTTAGGATATAAAGCAATTAGAGAAGATTCCCTCCTACCGGGGAAGACAGAGATTTGGGTAGAATTGAGAGTGCGAGGCGTGTAATCACCGACACGTTAAAATATGATGGGGACAGGCTGCAGAGGCCTCGTAGGAGCAAAAACTCCATTCCTTTATTGAGGTTACCTCTTAACTGAACACTGAGGATCCAAGGAAAGCCCTTGTTATTAGGTTACCTCTTGATTTTTGTTAATTTGTGTAAAAACCATCTAAGTTGTATTGCAAATTATAAATGCTCGACACTTATAGTCTCCGAACTTTTTTTTCTAATCAACTTAGATCTTGCACTTGTCAAAATTGCACTCAATCTTTTAATTGTCGAAAAATTAGGACATTTCGTGGAAGCAAGTAGTTGCGGACCCAAGATTTTAGTTTGAGAGGGGCTGGCGTAAATAGTTTGTTGCCACTGGGTCAAAATCAAAAGGTCAAATGGGACTTTACGATTTGATTACTTCTGTAATGTACAGAAACACTGAGTGAATAACTAAAATTTACTTCTACATTACAAATTTACGTGACAATAAAATAGCAAAATTCATGGTTAATTCGACGGATTAGGCACATTAGAGACAAAAGTACCAGCTAGCCGAAAGAAATTTGACTCAAAAGAAACCACTCTCAATGTCCCAAGAAGGTCTGTAGACACTCGTTATGATAAGCTTGAGGGCAATCGACTCTCCTCCTCAAATGCCATAACAAAGATCAATCCTAATCTAGGAAAATGACCGAAAGTACCATTCTTAGATGTGATGCTCACACAAGTTTGGTAAAGCACATATTGCAATGAAGGTAGACTCCACTAGCCCACGATGTCGACCCGCCATGGCTCGAGCAGTCCGGGTTCGAGCTGATTCGAGTACTTGCGCTCAACTTTTCGACTTGTCGTCGTTCGTCGCATGCATCCTTAGCTATGTTCATACGTATTTGGACTAGTCCTACCTTCTAATTCGGGGGTTATGAAAAAATCAAGATTGAATAGACCTTAGTTTTCTCCGATATCTCATTGCATTTTTTGCTTTTCGATTACTTACATTCAACATTTTCGTATTTAAACTATGTTATTTCAAAAAAATTAAATAAATTGATATAAATGCATTTAGAAGTTTCCCGCATTTAGTGTTAGAAATAGTCGAATTATCATTTTCACTCGTTTTGTCATAATGTATTTTAAATTTTATTTTGCCCTAGAAGCTTAGGTGATTTCATATTTGGCTTTGCATAGCGTGTTCATCATTATTTATTACTCACGGGAGTCCCCTGTCCCGTGGGGTAACGGCAAGGCTTTGTATTAATTTTACATAGATACAGCTCGAGTTAATTTGAAATTCGCTTTAATTACATGCATTAGTACTGAGTGAATTTACTGTCTGCGTCTTGAAGCATGGCCATAGAAATTTGCTTGTTTAGGAATAAAAATTCAGAAAATATTGCATTAGGGGTGAGCAACGGAACCGTGTGGATCAAACCGAATTAGCCAGTTTTGAGCGGTTCCTAGGATCATCAGTCCGGTTCCCGATTCTATAATATTGGAACCAGCGATTTCGGTCCAGTTCTCAGTTCCGGGTTGAACCACTCATCTGGACCGCCCAAACAGGATCGATTATTTTTTTTATTTCTTAAAAATCTTTAAACCCTAATCGCTCTTTACCCTCTCTCACGCCTCTCACGCTCGCTCTTTCCCTCTTGGCTCTAACCCTAATCGCTCCCACTCACCTCACAAGAGCAATCCCTCTTAATTTACTACTCCCAGTGACTCTATCTCTCTAGCCTTCTTCTTATTGAGCTTCGTTCGCAGTTTAGGTAAAGCTTCCACTTCTCTTATTTCCTTTTTGGTTTTGCTTGTCATGAGCAATATATGTTTGTTTTTTCCTGAGTCTTGATTCATCTATTTGGTCATTTGATGTGAGATTGGATCGTTTGTGTGTTGGATCTCGTCGTGGCCTTCACCATTTGTGGTATTATCAGTAGTTTTTGCTGCTGAGGAGCTTGTGAAATTGAGATGTGCAGACTGTAATTGTATCTATCATTCTTTTTTCCTGTTTTGTTTACTCATATCCTTGGTTGAATCATAGTTGGTTGATCTGTTGATGGTTCTGCGAATGGATCTAGCTATTTAGATTTGAAAAGCTTCACATGCATTGGCTTTGAAGAATTTTCACAAACACCTCGACGGTTCCAAAATTGCAGCAGGTTCCATTGGACCATCCAGATCGGTCCAATTCAGACCTATTCCAGGACCAGGTGATCCAATTCCCGGTTCTTGAGTAAGATCGGAACCGATCACTTCTAGATTGCATGAAATAACATTTTATCAAAAAGAAAAGACGTCGGTAACAAGCGTTAAGTAAAACTAGCGTAATCAAGTCATCGAATCTAAAATCTTTGATTTGTAGAAGTAAAACGACCCTTTCACGCATTACTAGGCTCCTAACAGGCCTAGAATAGATTAATGGCAACTCTAGTCTCAATCGATTAATAATAAACGAGAAACCAAGTTGTAATCGGTAGGACTTGAGAGAGTCTGTGCAAAGCATAAATGCCACCTCACAAGAGGGCTATATACACTCTTTGACCAATAAAAAAAGAGGGTTATATACAATCGCCTAGCAATCCATTAAACCACCTTGAGTTTCATCTCGAGGGTCGCAACACTAACCTCGCCCATGAAAGAACTTATCAAATCCATCAAATCGATTCCAAGTTCCAGCATTATTGACCCCGAGTTTTTGACGGAGGTGAAGATTTCTTTCACCAATTGTCATGAATAGACACAAACCCCATCGACCACTGGTTAGGGTGAATGACCTGAGATTGTGTGCACGCGCACGCGCACATGTATGGGCTAGGTTAGGGTGATTCATAAAGGATTAGCGTTCTTTAGATTACAAACTTTGGGAATTTCTCTACCGTTATCGTCTCAAAGTGGTGGATTTCTATAACCCATAAATAGCACCGTTATCATTCAATCGTGATGACACAAGCAGGTAAGAGCTGTTTGACTATCTACATGTATGGCTAATTGAATAATCAAATCCACACCAACATTCAAGCAAAAAAAAAAGAAAGACACACCACCCTTTTACCCCTAAAAAAGAGACGAGAAAGAAAAACCACACCAATTGCATACCACCTTTATGCAACTCCTCTGGAACCATAACAAGACTTGTGTGACCTCAGATCCCCTAACCAACAACAGTGGAAAGACAGAAAAAGAGAGGAAAGCCATACCGTTTTGAGGCCTGCATTTACTGGATTTCAGCTAAATTTCAGATGTACAGGACAAAATAGAAAGATGGACTGAGTAATGTGCACCAGATACCAACCCTCCCTCCTTTTCTGGGTATTTCATATTCCTGTTTCTAGTAACAATCTTTCGTTAAATCTTGCCCTTGAGACAAGGCAGACACTGGATTTCTGATACTATGTGCCATCCCAAACAAAGGAAAAATTGTCTAAAAAGTCATAAACCTATTGCACTTTTATCAATTCAGTCTTAAAGCTTTTCGCTTCTTGCCAATTGAGTTCATCCGGCTAATTTTGGCCGGCCGGCGCTGACGCGGCTGCCGGCCGTCCGGCCAACGCTGACGTGGCAATTTTTAAATGTTTTTTTCGAATTTTTTAATCTTTTTTTCTGCCCTTCTTCCCTCTGGCCGATTCGGCAACCAGCCAAAGGCGCTGGCCAGCGAGGTCGACCTCACTGGCAAGGGCAAGCCTCGCCAGCCGCTACTAGGCTGACCTCTCCGTCTTTGGGTTTCACTTCACCCAGCGACGGCGAGGTTGGCCTCGCCTTTGCTGGGCAAGGTCAGCTTGGCAACAGCGAGCGAGGCTCGCCCTCGCCAGTGGCCAACAGGGGCGATCTTCACCAGAGGCCGACGAGGTCGCCCTCGCCGGCCCGCACCTCTAGCCAGTTGCCGATTGCCGGACCAGCAAGAGGGAAGAAGGCAAAAAAAAAAAACGAAAGAAAATACTTAAATATTGGAAAAAATATTTAAAAATGCAACGTCAGCATTGGCCGGATGGCCAGCAGCCACGTCAACGCAGGTCGGGAAAAATTGGCCGGATTGACTCAATTGGCAAGAAGTAAAAAGGTTTAGGACTGAATTAATAAACTTAAAAAGTTTAGAACTGAATTGACAAAAGTGTAAGGGCCGCGCTTTTTCCACCCTCACCGTGGCTAAAACACTCATTATTACAGTATTTTGACAATATTAACCCTTGTGGGTCCCATCTTTTTTAAGGATCCTTTTTTGTTCGATTGTGGTGTCTCGTTTGTTTTCTTCTTTATTTTTTCTTGTGGGTCCCATTTTCCTCTTTTGTTACTTCTCTCCATTTTCCTCGTTCGTTACTTCTCTTCGTAAGTTCTTAAATTTGGTCATAGTTCAAACATTGATGGTGTACGCAAAAAAAAAAAAACTCTCTTTTGTGGTATGTTTTTGTCACTTGTCGTTCAGACCACGTCGCACTCATCAGTTTTTCAATCGTTAACCGGAGTTTGATACCTTGGCTCCCGCATTGAACCTTACGCCTATCAGAACACAGGGATTCGAACAATAAACGGGCAATAGGGGCCACCTCATCGCATGAGGGCTCAGACTTAAGTGTTGAGTTTGAAATCACCTCTTCAGTCCTCTCAATCACCAGTGGCAGCAACTTGGTAATTAAGATCGGCGCGGAAGTAGGAGAGACCGCAAGGGCGAGGAGGGGCAAATCCTCTCTGATTGTATTTTTGGTTTGCGTAAACAACTTAGTGAGAGGGGGGGAGATTTGAGCCATGTATTTGGAGACTGCTAAGGGATGGCGAATCGACAATAGCAATGACAATTAGGACCAAGAAAACAAAGACGAAGAAACAGTGATTACTTATGAGCTTGATTAGTTTTTGGGGTGAGGGCTTCAGCTTTTGGATTCGAATCTTTAATGGGTTTTTTTCTTGTCTTTGTAATCGATCAATCGAAAAGTTTGATGCGAAATGGGATAATTCATATTTGACATGAGATGGAAGAGGACTAGTTGGGTGAAGAGGAGGTTTCTGCAATATGGACTTCAACACAGATTATTGACATGAGAGAAATGTTTTAGAAAGAGAGAGCACAGAGAGAAAAAAATGAGAAGAAGGAAAGTGGCCTTTGCCAGAAAAGAAAAATAAGAGAAGCAGTTAAAGAATACTTAAAAAAAGTGAAACCTACGAAGATTAATATTGTCAAAACATTATAAGAGGAAGTGTTTTAGCCATAATAGGAATGTAAAAAGCGCGATCCAAATATAATAAATTTAGGACTTTTTGAATAATTTTTTTTCCAGACACGCTATATGTCAGTCCAAAGTGGAACAACGTTTATATTGCGACCACTACGTGATCTTTCCTCTGCTATTTCCTGTTTTTGGAAGGACAGGAGGAGGATAAAAGTTGAACAGCCATTTTAATTAGGAAAGGACAAAAAAAAAATGACACACGTGAAAATCATTGTGCCTCGTTAAGAGGAAAAAGAGAGAACAAAAAAATTTCATTTTTACCTCTGACTTGTGCTAAGTTTAGATGCATCCTGATTTCTTACAATGATTGAGATGATCCCGTCACTCAGGACATGCGGATTCAAAAATTGAATTGAAAAGCAAGCAAAGATATGAGGCTCCATTTGCGGTTTTCTTTTGAAAAACATATATTTTAAATCTTCTGGTTTTTCTAATTTTGACTTCTCTTTACTTCAAAACACCAAAAAATTATCAAAAATATGCAAACATTAAGATAAAGATAAACATGAATATTTCACCAGTTTTTCGAAATAAAAAAATTCTAAATTTTGGGTGAAAAATCATGAGTAACAATAACAATGAAGTGCAACAGAGACCTTAGAACACAAAACTACAATGGAAAGTGAAAACTCAAAATCAACTTAAAATTTCCAATGAATCCTCTACAAGAGAACAAACATATACCAAAAGGATACCCCTCTCCCCCTCTCTCTCTCTCTCGTTTCTATCTCTTCAAGCTATCATACTAGTGAAGAAACAAAATAATACATTCATAGTCATGCTCCGCCTTTCTGTGCATTCTTCTTCTCCATCTCTCATTCTGAATCACTCTCCATGCTTCCCATTGCCTTCAACCCCCTGGGTTTCTGCATCCACAAATACCACCATACATTTTCACATTCAACAGATCAAGATCCAAACAAATTCTACTACTATCTCACCATGAACAACCCCCAAAAGGAAATTCATCTTATTTTGAAAACAGTAGGTAGTGAAAAATATTGAAATTTATCAGATCTCTTAAAAGGATCCATTTTGATTACATATTTTCCATTTGCAGAATCTTTGCACTATTCTTTAGAGTGAGTATTCCCCGTGTCATTACTCGAATTTCACTCACTTCCTTGGATGATTCATATTATCAGCAACAAAAACAGAAAAAGGACTTTAAGGCACTGAGATGTTATAATCCAATATTCAGGAAAATTTAAAACAGAAGACAGAACGCAAGTGTACCTTCTTCGAAGCCTTCTTCTCTCGAACCTCGTATCTCTCCTGGGACAAGTCAGAGAGCCAAGCACCAGGACTCACCAACTGCATACATAACAGAGAGTCGAATACAAATTCAATCAACAATAACTCATATGAGAAAAATTGGATCTTCTACATTCCTATGATAGAACAACTTACAAGCACACTTCTCTGGATCAATTTAGCCCTTTTCTTAGGCCTCTGAGGGAGCTTACACCCTTTCATCGCCATGAAATCCTCTTCCTTCTCCTTGTTGGACAAGGAGAGGAACAATTTGGGCCAAACAATGGGGCCTTTCTCGTTCTTCATATTGTGATCCAACAACACCTTCCCATTCTCATCCGCCCCCAACGATCCCCTCGTCGTGTAGAACCGGTCTTCCTTCTCTGGCGACGCCTTCCGTTTATTCATGTGCGCCTCCGAGTTCCGACTGATCAATCACAGTGCACCATAAAAATCACCAGTGTGTTGAATGTTGCTCTCTTGCTTTTTAATCAAATCTTTCTTGAAAGTTAGAGATATGGACTGATGGGAGTAAATTTAGGGTCAAATAGTGGTGTAACTGCCAATGTATGATAAACAGTGGTAAATCAAAGGCATCTGCGAAGTGATTCATAAACTTCTGCAGCTTCTCACCACTATTTAATAACCTAACACCATGCCCTAATAGTACCCTCCTTAAATACTCATATCAACAACAGAACAAAAAGGTGAAAAAAGGAAAAGGAAACATCCCTCATAATTTTTCAGGAGAAAAACAATACAAGGGCAAGGAGAAGCAATGCAAAGGGAAAAACTTTAACAAATTCCAATAAAGCAACAAGACAACCAGATTTTGATTTCTTCTTCTTATTATATATATATTTTTTATGTTTTCCATTTTCCCAGAAGTCATTTTGGTCTTACCTGTTGAGACCCCGGTGAGGTGAGTGATGGGATGAATCCCTCTTGGTATTGACGACGCCGTTCATGATTTTCTTCTTCCCAAAAGAATCAGAAGACAATTTGCTGGTGCTGCTGTTATTGTTGGGGGTGTTGTTGGTGGAGGAAAAGTTGTGGTCTTTGTTCTTGACCTTCACACATCTGTGCCTCTTCCTATTCCCCCACTGCAATACAAAATCTGGCTCCTTCGCTCTCTGATTCTTCGCTTCCTTCTCCATCGTCTGCACAACAGAAAGAAGAAGGGAAAGAGGATAAGGACCCAATACATTCGGCCTCTGAACATCTCCGTCAGAAGCGAAAAAAGAGAGGAAATTGCAGCGAAGACCACCAACCTCAAGATCTATAGTCTAGGACCCATTAACGAGATCTTCCAAGCATTCACCAAGAGTCCGAACAGACCCCGCGACGATCAGGAATGCAGTGGCAAGAAAATGTGACTCCAGAGTATCGACTGGTCTGGTGAGTCAAAGTCGCGAAATTGCTCGCCGAACCACACTGATTTTCCTCACGAGCCAGACAGAGCACACCCTTTTGAAAGGAGATAACGCACACCCAGAAGAAGGAGAAGGAGAAGCAGAAACAGGGGAAAAGCTCAGAGCTTTTTCCCCGGTTCCAATGGGTGGGGGCAAGAAGACAAGGTTTTCCCAGCAAAAACAGAGAGACGGCAGAGGAGAAGGAGCAGATCAATGCGAGTGGGTTACTGGGTGTGCAATGGTTTTGTGGGAAGGGGCTAGGGGATCAATGTTTCGGCGGTCTCCTTTGGGTTATCTCTCTTTCACACGCTCTTCCTACTCTGTATGGGCCTCTCTCTCTCTCTCTCTCTCTCTCGCTGTGTGTCTTCTTGGTTTCACCCTATTGCACTTTTCCCTTGTGACTTGGTTCATTATTATTAATACTTATTTGCATTGTTTTCGCATTCGCCAGTAGATGCTCGGCTGAAGCCCAATCTGGGCCGCCCGATGGAAAATGGACGGTCCGATTTGTTTCCCTCCAATTGGTCGAAGGTTGGAGAGGCCCTCTCTCTCTCTCTCTCTCCCTGTGGGTTCTTTCTTGGAAGTTGGGCAGGAAGCGGAGCGGACCCGAGGGCACGTGACCGGGGGCTCGGGTCACGTGACAGCGTGTCGTCTTCCCAGAGAGCAGCAGCAGCATCTGAAGTGAGGGAGAGACAGAGAGAAGAAAAAGGGCAGAAATCTCGGAGGGACTTCACTGCCGTGGATGAATCTTTTGGTTTGTGCTTGTGAATGTCACTTTTGTTCTCTCCTTGCAGTCTTTAGCACCAAAAGGACTAAAAGATAGAAGACCCAAGTGATGGTCATTGCCTAGTAAACACTTTCTCTTCGTGCAAGCAAATGTGAGAATAATCCGTCGCGCTCGGAGTTTAATGAGACGGACCAAAAAAGGAGATTGTGGAAACCAAAATCGTGGGGATGGCGCCGATCCGATTGCTTTCCCTGAGTTAAGATGATCCGATTACTTTCCCCGAGTTATGATCATGCACTTCATTGTTATCATCATCGAACTATAATGGTTAGAACCGGTTTCCCGAAATAGGGTTACCAACTTGGTAGTTGGAAGATACTCCAGATGAGGAAGACTTAGGGACCCATTTACATAATCCGGCGAATAAGACTCCGGGGAGTTCATAAGAATCTCGGGACACTTCTTTGATTCAAAATAATCTGAAGTATCAACCCCAGAAGGAAGAACGAAATTGTTTATAGACGGGTTGCGCATTGGCAGATAAAGAAGTCGGTAATTGAGCACGGACGACGCAAAGTAAGACACGATGGAATGTGGGGGATTATATTGCAAATCGAACACTATACAATATCCACCTTTCTCTCCTATAAGTGCAAAACAAACTGCAGCACATCTCTACATTTCTCTAGCTACAGCATTTTCTCAATCTTTCCCCTTGTGAGGGAAGGAATTTGTGTGAACTATTTGTCATATGCTTTTCGATATTTCCACCCTTTACAAAATAAATAATCCTATTCTCATCTCGAAACATACTCATTTACAGGTTGACCCCGAGTACGCTTGTTGATGCTGGCATGGAGCCGCAAAACTCAAGCGAGATCAGGCTGAGATAGCCTCTGAATTCCATCTGTACAAGATCAACTAGACATGTCTTCATAATGGAACTCGAGCCCTACACGAATGACATCTTCCATGGCTGCATTCCCCTCCAAAATGACATCATCTGAGGTTCGAGAAGCCCGTAGGTGATCTTCAAAGCCATTAAGCTTCTCAAGGCATCTGCTAGACCTGCTGGCACTAAAGACCATAATTTCAGAGGCGGCCTGTCAAAATTGAGATCATGTTAAAGTGGCTTAAAAAAAAAAGACAACTCGCAGATTCTTTTGGTAGCCAAGATTTGGATTTTCTAATAATGGTGAAGTTGAAATCAATATATTAAGAAGCGAAGAGATTAGTCTAAAAGAACGAGAGAATGAACAAGATAGTCAAAAAAAATAAAATAACCTCAAAACTCGAGCACGGCTCATGGTCCCAAAATCTACTTGCAGGCGCAGGTGCTCAAGCCAAGCATGCATTCTCTTGCAGGGGCTTGTCCTCAGCCCAAGGACGAAGCGGCTACAGAAAAGCCACTGATGCAAATTACAAAGCCTCCAGGGTTATCGATGCTTTGGTGAAAACAGATAGAACAAATGGAGCTTCTTCACCGGGATGTATAGTTGTAGGCACAATCGTGTAACCCTTGGGATCAGGATCCAGTACCATCTCACATGAAATCTCTCGTGAATTTACATAATCTGTCCCCCCGACTGATTCGTGTAGGTATATGTTATAAGCAGCACGACGACCGCGAGTTTTGAGTATCCTCATCCCAATATAAAACATCAACGAATCATGACTAGATTGATAATTTCTGAAACCAGCTGTAGTCCTTGAGAAACTCACACCCTACAAGTCCATAACGTCAAAAAGTCAGGTGAAAGACACAAATAGTTAAGAGATGGAAGCTAGTCTCATAATAATCAGCAGAGGTACCTGAGTCAAGGTAATGAACACATGCATTGGCGATGATGCATCTGGACCATTTGCCCTCAAGCGGAACTGAGGATTTTGATGCCAAGTATCATAATCCTGGCATCCACCAGCACTGTAACCACGCCACTGGCCATGGACTGAGTAGCGCATCTCTGGAGGGTAGACACGACAGACATAGATGGATCGGAAGTGTATTTGGAAATCTTGCCAAGACATCCAGAAAATTCCTTCTTTTGACTGCTCAAATACAATAATCAGAGACACGGCATGAGAGTTACGGAAAAGAAACAACTATGAGACGCCAAACAACGAGATGCACTCATCAATCGATCATGTCATGCGGTTTTGGAGTTGATAAGCAGATAGATACAAAGGTAAGAGGGACCACGGTGAAAGTTTAACCTGCGGAATATGTTTCAGCTTGTGTCTCATCCTGTCAGTCCACTCAGGTGACGAATCAGACCAAGGTCCATTCCACTCAACTTCATTGGCCCATGGATTTCGAATTTGAACAAGCTTATGACCATCCACCTCTCTTACCTGGACAGCAGTACAAGCAGGTTATTAACTTAAAAAGCAACACTTAGACATCACAGCAACACCAACCAAATAACAGGAGATACCTGCAACAATGAGTAAGCATGCCCTTGCACAATGCCACTGGAAGAAATATGAACATCGGAACCTGAAGGACTACCAGCACCAAGCAAAAATCCTTCTTGTTTAAACCGCAACAGCTGAGACCACAGCCTACCACTTGCAAGATCAATCTGCGCCTGAGCACTTCTCATGTCGATCTCCTCACCAGCTCCACCTGTAAGGTCTACCAGCGCATCTTGAACAAGCCCACCTTCAAGTGCCTCATAAGAACCATGTAGTTTCGCATACGCCTTCTCTAGTATAGATACCCATAGCTCATTGCCCTTCTTACTCGTGGCAAATGCAGGTTTACCCGGAGATTCACAAGGAATCCAATCATCAACGACAACTGGGACCCACTCACCCTAAATGGGATTCAGAAAATAAAGAGTTATGCCTACTAAACTTCATTCAGTAACAAAAAAATGGCGAAACAGCCCATGGAGGATTTAATAAAAATAAATCCTACATTTAACAAATATACACGTTGGAAAAGAATAAAACCAGACCAAAGTATCATATATCAGAGAAATAGAACGTGGAATGATCACTCCTGCGTAGCACTGTCTCCAAGGTGCAAACATTTAAGTGAGTAAGGCTTCTTTACCAGTTTTAAGTACGCCTTCCAGTATCACAACAAGAAGCAGCCCTACATAACTAGGTCAAGGCCTACTTCCCTCTAGCTACGCAGTGCTACAGTAAAACAAAAACATGAGCACATATTTCTTTACCCCAAAATAGACCCACACATATGATAGGCAAGCATCGAGCATAAAACTGGTAGCACTGTAGGTCCCATAAAGACGTCAACCGATAGAATGTTTCAACACAACCAGCAGCAAAAGCAATGTCATTGCAATAATTAAAAACTTAGTACCTGGATACAGAAGCGAACAGTGTAGATTCCTTCTTCATTATATTCTGGAGTAATAATAACTTCTGATATTCGTGAAACTTCAGTTAGCACCGCAACAGCACTCAAGAACCAACAGTCTCCCAATCGACCCTGTTGAATTTTGACCAACATGGTTCAGGAGGGAAACAATAAAATCATAGATCATTGAAAAGAAACGACTTTCAAGTAAGTAAACAGGACAAATTTTAAGTAAACGAGTATTCTAAACTTGTGTGTTATTTGCAAAAACAGAATACCTGACAAACATCAGATGGATTAGCAGTCCCAGAAAACAAGCATGGATGAGAATCCAAGCGGGTCTCTTTCAACATTTCAGTGGGTCTCATCCACTCAGAAACAACCTATTTAGAAGTTAAAGTTAGTGTACTATCTAACAGTAACAGAACCATAACTGAACAGTACCTAATGATGCAATGTCAAAGGAACCTGTCAAATGGAAAAGATACCTGCAACTTTGGAGGGGGATTTCCTGGATCAACAAATAGAGAATTATCAACTGGAGGAAACTCCTGGTCAGTAAAATGAGTTTCACCTCTTGCAGCAAGGGCTTCTTTGACAGCCAACTCAACTGACAACATCCGTTGATTAATTTCTTCTTGAGTTTCCATCCTAGGTTTCCTGAACCTCCTAGTAAAAGAATCAACATCAACCACCACCCCATCACGTTCTGGCCGTCTTCTCCTCCCGCTTGAATACTGTCCATCCCAGTCTACATCATCCCTATCATACAAATCAACATCGGCAGGGTCGCTTTCCCATCCGTCAACCTAAGTAGATTGTAAGGAGAAGTTAAGAACCACTTCTTTACTAAAATAAGATAACACATCAATGCAAGTAAAACTTACTCTGGAGGGTGAATCTGCCCAATGCCAATTATCTTCAATAAAATCAATTGTGCTCAGTTCAGTTGAGCCAATGGCAGTATGAAGAGATGCCACCTCATCTTCAGTTAAGCACCTTCCCCAAAGAAAAACATCCATGATATGCATCTTCGATTCAGCTCCCTCACTGTCTGACCTCCCGAATGAATCCAAACCTATGGGTGGTCTAACCCCAATCCAGACCTCAGTCCCTTGTTCCCATATACTGTTTCTCACAGACAATGGCAAATTAGGCTGGTAACCATCAAAGCCACCATCCAAATAGCAAGTTGCCTCACCAATGTCAGCATCAATTGTCATGGTTACAATGTGCCACCTGAAAAGCAGTTATGAGAAGCAGCTCAGGAAGCAGGAAATGCAGAACTAGTCCAATCATGAAATCTAAATAATTCAAGTCTTAAATCCAGAAGGGTGGAAACGATTATAAGAAATTTCCGTATTTAATGACAAATAACCTTCCATCAGCAATACTCGTTGCACCAATACTCCACTCCTTCACCGATGTATGTCTATCATTTTTGGTAATCAACCTTAGTCCGACTTGTCCAGCTTCAATACCTTGTTCAGATCCAGCCACTAGAATTTCCCAACAGACCTTCTTCTGAAACTCAGTTCCCAGAAGACAAACCGGGCCAGACTCAGGTTGAACCATGGCAACAACAGAAAAGCTAACTTTATGACTTCGACAGACACTACCATCAATAGGACCACAGTGTCTTCCACTGGATGTCGGTTCGTCGTCAAGTACACATATGGCACCGGTGATCCCAGTCTGTCAGCCCCAAGAGTGGAATATGAGTGAGACTAGTCGTGCTAACACATAATACTGCTCAGAATTTAAAGATTTACATAAGATAACAATCATGGAAAGGACACAACGCAGAGCATCTGTTTCACTTTCTGTAGACGTCTTTAATTACGATCCAATTGATTATATTCTACAGAAGCAAACTTCTAGTCGGAGAAATAGGGCAGCAACCTATATTTGTCAACAGAGAGGCACAGCAAAAAGCATTTTCAAATAAATGGGCACGGTGATCAAACATGGTTGTGTGAGAAAAAGCACACACTTATCCCAGCTATAAATTAAATGTCAATATGAAGATTGCCTCAAGAATGTGTGAAAATGAACATCTCTGCGCAGCTAAATTTTCTTCTTAAGTGGGAATTAATTTCTGTTGGACAGGAAACATATAGAAAACCATATTTACTACTTCATAGGCTGCCCCCGTGAATCTCTATCACGATTCAGATGAATTTTATGATTATTGCTTCCTTAAGAAGAACGAAAAGCTGCTAGAAGTGATAAGACAAAAGAAGATGCCAGTACCCGTAGTAAGCATAAAAAAATTGAAGAGAAGTATTTGTAGGGGACAAATTTATCACAGACCATGAATAAGTAATGCTGCAAAAATGCATAGAATTGACTAGTCCACAAGATCTTCAAAGGATGCTGATGTTCTAAGCAATCATCTAAATAGATGAACTGATGGTAAATGAAATAGATAGATTTGGAGCCAGCATAGACTAATATTACACCTTTTTTATTTTTAGTCTCCTAAGTATATGAACCACAGGCTACAGGCTACTCAAGATATTACTGCATCATAGCAATCACCGCATGGAATGAATATAATGGACTAGAAAGGTTACAATATGAATCAGGAAGCTGATGAGTCACACCAAAGGAAAATACTACATTGGGTGATTTCTACGTATGCAACAACACAGCAACCTCATATAGATGGGCAAATACGTAAGTACAAGAAAAACTGTGCTAATTATATAAAGGATTTACTCAGCAGTTTTAGTCAAATTGAGAATGGTACTCCACTAAGGATATATGGACAAGTCCCTAAACTAAAAATGAGTAGATATACTTCTCTTGGGAGTCGTATTACTTTGCATACACCCGAACAGTTGTATTACTGAGTGAAATGTCCGAGTAACAATAGGAAAACAAACAAATCAAGAAAAATGAGTAACTGAAAATCATAATTTTCATGAGGACACCTTCAATTCGACGATCGGTTTCCCATGTTACTGACTGTTCCTCAACTATGAATATAATATGTGCAGCCGGTGTTGATTATTGTCCCTAAATGCCTACTATTTAATGATATTCTATCGTAAAAGCTTCAATTTTGAGCATCTCTACTGTAAAATAGAAGACACTACAGAAACTACAGCATGTCAAAAAAAAGTAAATAAAAGAAATCATTGCAACCTGTAGTGCTCGTCTAGCCAACTGAGCACTGTGTATCCTACGTGCAATGCTTGCAACCCTTTCTCGTGCAAAAGAATCATCAAGAACAGAATCACCACCAACAGCACGTACGGCAGCAGCCATTGCTGCTGCCTCCCTGCTGCCAGCATTAGGAATAGAAGATATGAGAGAAGCTTCTATCTCCTTCCACTTGCGTTCTTCCTTTTCTAAGAGAGCCTTTCTTCTTTCCTTACCCCTCCCCTCCTCTTCACGTCTCTGCATCAAGATTTCCTCTTCCATTTCCTTTTCCCGAATATAACTAAATCCACAATAAAATGGTAAGGAAATCCGGTGCACGGACCAAAAGAAAGTAGAAAAAAATGAAAAACAGCAAAGGTCTAAGCTACCTCTCTTGAATAATTTCAAACTGCCGACGGTCTTCTGGCATCCATTTCTTAATTTTCTTCGCACTGAGGTCAGAAAACCCAATGCTGTCCAGGAAGAGCCTCAAACGAACCTCATCCTACACCACAGATACGAAAAATATTTTCACCATTCCTCAAGACAAAGAAAATACACATAAGGAACGTAGAAAATAAGTTAAATTTTCAATTACCTGCACTCGCTCTGCCTTTGCAGTCAAACCAAGCAAAAGAAGTAAATAACCACCAAATTTGTCCCACATGTACACCCATTCAGTATCGATAGCCTCTTCCAAAGCCAAAATTCGTGCATGAGCACACATTTCTCTTCTGTGATCAACATCACTAGCCCTGTCATGGCAACAAGTCCTATATCTAATTCTATAGAAGAACGACCCGACAACTTGCTCCTCATTTCTTAAACGATCGCGCAACTTCATAACATCAGCTCTGGGAAGCACAAAATTTCCAGCCCTATCACGCATAACTGTTGGATCACCAACTAAAAGTGCGGCAGAACTGGCAGATCTTTGTGGCGCTGAGTATGTTCCAGATAGAGCATTTCGAGTCTGCAAAATACTCAAAGTAAATAAGATACTCAAAGACAAAACAATACTTAAGACAGAGCACAACTACGCAAAAGTTCCCAAAATCACAATAGAATTATAAGATGAAAATGAGGAATCAAGTAACCCACCAATTGAAAAGGATAAGACGACATCTCTCTCTCTCTCTCTCTCTCTCTCTCCAAAAATTTAAAAAAAAACCAAGCGAGAGGCATGCAAAACCAGCGTCTTCGAAATCAGACAAAACCAGCAATTACGCCAGTTAGGAAAAAACAGCATGCAGCAAAGAGTTTGAATAAGGGACTTTGAACTCCCTGGCCATCACACACCAACAAGCCATTCCTAACTCATCACATGTGAGTAACAAAACCAGTACAGCTGGTCCACACACTAGTCTAGTTTGGAAACATTTGCAACCAGGAAAACATGTTCACATATATGCATATCACCACTTAGACATGCATGAGTACAGATCCCACTGCCCACCCATGTTATGCAGGTGTCTGCACAGTATACATGCACGCAGACACTGCAACTACAAGACAGCCATATTATCTAGAATCACAAGGTCATTCCATCCCCCCAGCAAAGAAACAACAGTCATAAGAACACACGGTCAACGTTGACTAGAAAATTGTGTAATACAAGTTATAGACAATTATGGCAATGCATCGTTCTGAATACACAAGCTGCAGTGCATGACTGCAGTGGGCACACTGCCCTCCAGTTAATTGCAGAGTTACTGAGAAAGAACTCGTCAGATACATAGAAAAAGTAAGCAATCAACAAAAATAAATAACAGATTAACTTTCAGAGAGAAAAAAAAAAAAAAGCAAGTTGATAAATTTTTGTCTTTTTATATGGTGAACATGCGTGACAAGCAAAAGAACCTGAATTTTAAACAGAGGAAGTAACTGAAAACCTGAGAACCGTAGATCCCATCCTTACATACCTTAGTAGCAGATCTAGCAATTGCTTGAACAATTGTTTCCTTACTCAGGAAGTGCACTGCATCTTCCATCATCTGAATATGGAAGTAAACAAGTGGATAATCAATTAAAGATTTGGAGGAGGCAGTGGAAGCAATAATACACAAATTATTGACAAATGAAAGAACTTGTTCAGAACCAATGACATTCAAAGTCATAATGCAAAATGACGATAAGGAAAAAGCAATTAACTCCTGATACGCAAGTCATAGTCAGAAATAAATAATAGTACAGCTATTGCCAGATAAGACCAGTGGACAAACCTCAAGAGTTAAGCATGGACGAGAAACAGCAAACCCAAAGGCAACCACAAGGGTAATTGCTGAAACAGCAGCACCAGCAAATGGAGGATAAATTTTCAAACTAGCAACAACGCCCCAACCTTCAATTGCCAATGCAACCCCATAAAGCACAAGAAATGCAGCACTGCAATATTTTGTACATCAAAATAGACATTAAGAAACCAATTGCTTGCGCATACATGATAGGAACAAGGGATATGGAAGTGAACTATGAACTGTTAAATGACAGACAAACCTGACATTCTTTCCACAGTCTGCATGAGAGTCATAAACATACACTGGCAGCACTCTAGGAGAGTACACTACAATGGGTGGTGAAAGAAGAACCTGACAAAAAGCTCATTTTGTATTAAAGGAGAATGGGAATACAAGAAACTAGAGGTCTGAAAATGGGATATGGTGAAATATAATGAGCACAAGAGTACAAGACCAACTCACTGTGAGTGCTCTTCCACCAAGAAGAAAGAGAAACGCAAAGTAACCCACAGATGCTCCAACAAATGCTTTATCTGATAATACATAAAAACATCACTAGCAGCATTATAAACGTCCAGATTTGATAATAAGGGGAAACCGCTTAACCAAAACCAAGAACTATGGGAACAAGATAAATCAGTTCTGTGCTCACCATTAAACCAGCCAACGAGGAAAGCAGCCAAAGCCAAAAGGAAAGCGAGGAAACACACAATTAACATCTGCATCCTAGTCAAGTAGAAGTTGTTCGAAGCCCAGTGATGGATAACACCAATAGCCAGTACAACAAGGAGGAGAACTAACAGAAATGCCACCCCAATCTGTCCAATTGCATAAAAATACAGGATGATAAATCAATCTTACACCCAAAACAGTAAAAACAAAAGGAGATACACTTACCATCCAAGGTGTGATTACAACTATGACAGCTGATATTGCACCAAGCAGGAGGAGGAGTCCAATACTAACAAACACATATACACCTCGAGAAAGCTTCCAATCATCATCTTTCCTGGAAAATGCATGAATCTAGTTGAGTATAACGCAGCAACCCATCATGAAATCCAGTATTGCAAGTGGTTACTAGCGATTTAAAATTTTGGATTGAGTTAACCACCGGATAGAAGATCACAAAGCTAACTCACCATTTGTACAATCCTGAAGAAAGCGATAGCAGAGCAGGAATGCCCACCAAAGGAAGTAAAGCAGCAAGAAAATCCCCCTTCCTTGGAACTTGGTCACCTCTGGATTTAATTACCTCAAAGTAGGAGACACCACAAAAGACCACCAGGACAGCTGCAAATTTGAGAGGACAAAAGAAATAATTAGGTTTAGAGCATCCCTGACTAGTAAGCCACCATAAACGCACCTGCCATGCTAAGCACAAAGTTATAAGGAACACGGGAAATACCTTTGAATATCCCAATGCATATAGCAGAGAAAAGAGTGAAACGATATGTAGCGAACCATGAAACAATGGGCAGCACACCAGTAACAACTAAAGCAATTGCAGATGCCATGGCCCATCCAAGGTAATAAGATGAGGCATAAGGAGAACTGAAGCTTTTCTCATCACGAGTCAATCCCTTGTACCCTAAATCCTCCAATGGCTTTGCAGACACAATTGCACCAAGAGCCACCACAGCCAGCGAAAACAATGATGCACAGATAACAAGAACCACTCCCTGTGAATGGCAACAGTTGAGGAACTTAGACTGAGAATTTCACCACTAAAATCCAGATATCCATATGTACAAGTACGTATATATACATTTAATCCAAAACAAATTAGCAACTGGTCTCCATCAAAAAAATTAAGACAGAAGTGAATTACTTGTCCTTGAAAGGTAGCTAGCAACTTAATATAGCAGTAAAAAGAGAGCAGAGATTCAGAATAGCAACTTCACATAGATGATACCAAAGAGCAGAAACTAGAAATTCTAGGAATATGAAGTAAGTGAACAAAACAATACCACCCCCCACCCAAAAAAAACAACATAATATGGATACGCTAATCTTGCCATACCTTAACCATTCAAGCGAAGTAATACAAGCATTGACAGCCATGAGATTGGATTGGACATGTATTAGAAAGGAGCTAAAATGACGTCAAAACACAGTAAAAATAACAACTTCTGATAGATAATTCAACTATAAATAGAGATATAGAAACCAAGCCCAGGTACACACCTCCTTTTTCCCACGAGTAATGTTGCTTCCAGGGTGATCTGCAGAGTGGACTCGTGGTACCCAAAACTGGTAGCCGTTAAGGATCCATAACGGAATTCCAACAGAAAGGCATGCTACCATAAGAGGTAGGGTCAAGGACAATCCAAGAAGAACTGACGACTTGCTGCAACCATGCAAAACGTCTTAAATACATTAGCAGCCATTAAAATCACTCAGTTACTGAAAATTAGCAAGAAGTAATAACATCAACATTAGGACCCAGACACGTGGATAAGGAAACATGGTCGATAGTCACCTGATTCATCTCTAATTATTTGGCAAGCACTCTAGAACACAGACGACCTTTCCATATGATCTCACTTTTAGCATTAATGTATCACACGTTCTAGAAAGTCAAAAATCTGAGACAAACAGGCCATTTCATACTTCCTAAAATAAGTTCAGATTATTCCCATTTAAGATGCTTGAATCAGATAACTGTCGTAGAATCTAGACTACATATTAAGAATAACAGCACCCTGTCCATAACCACGATAGAAACATGGCAAATAACAGAGACCGATACATCACTTCTCCCAGGATGAAAGTCCCTTTGTCATATGTAATACCTTGAACTATGCATTCATTCCATGAAAGAGAGGTGAACTATGATTTCTAGCTTGCAAATATTGACAGTGTGTAGAAGTCAAACACGAAGATGAATGTTGTAGGACTAGGTGCATACCTCAGAAATGAAAGCAGCAAGCCAACGCAAGTACTGAGGAGCCAGGCAATAAAACCGTACTGGGAAAAAACCAATGTCCATGAGAAAAAACCAGCAGCAATTGTATAATATTGAAGAGATACATGCAGAAAATTCATAGACCAACAACCGACATTAATATTAAAATAGTGCAAAACACCGTACAAATGCCAATTGACAGAATCGATATCTAGTTCAGCACTCAATAACAAGCTAAAATACATGGATACAGAAAATTCCAGAGGCACTATGTCATTGCAATAATCAAGCCAAAAACAGTCGGAGATAAAGCAAAAGTCATTCACAATAGTCCACATGCCCAAATTCGACCAAACATGATTCAGTCATAATCCAACTTCTTGGACATGTACCTTCCGAGGTTTAGATGTCATAGCCATATCTTCTGCTTTAAGGGAGCGAAGGAAAGCCATTATTGAACAGACAACAAGAGACAACAGCAAAACAGCAATCCCAAACTCGAACTGCAAAGCAGAAGCAAAATTAGATAATCATGATCCAGAGTAACGCAGAGATAGATGTTAGGCTTTTTGAGTTACAATCCAGAATCAGAATATATTTTAGTATTTTGAGTTAGAGACACATATATGTGCTTATATATCTGCATATAGATATAGCATATATTTTGAAAAAGTACGAGTCCTTCCCCTTCCTACCTGCTGATGCGAGGTACCTATCATCTTAATAGTCTTTGGACGAAAAACTGCAACCACAATAGTCTCAAGGATAAAGATAAAACTAAATATGAGCCATGCCCTCTGAGGAGTGCCTGCTACATGATGCAAAAGAAAGCGAGAGACCTGAAGCCATTTTTCAAGCCCACGAAGCCTTAGTTCTTCTGACAAAGAAATGTGATTAGGCAAAACATTGTCAACACTATTTGAGTCCACGATTGCAACGTCCGTATTATCACGGTGATCTCTATCTGCATCCAGACTACTCCTCTGTAATAATGCCAAGATAGTCGGATCCAACTTTTCTTTTAACATCACAGCAAAATTAGGATCCAATCCTTTATCCTGCAATAAGCTAGTTAATTCTATATCACCTTGTCGTCCACACTTTTTTAACATTGAGGTGATCCTAGGGTCATTTAACCTTTCCTGGAGTGCAAAAGCTAAATTCATATCCAAAGTTCGCTGATTTGCAGAAGATGTGCTGGATTCACAGCCTTGGCTGTCAAGACCACCACTTGAACAAACCACCAGGTTATGGTCAAGATGCTTATCAGCAAAACAAGTTATTGGCTCTGGCTCTTGAATGACAGAGCGGCAAGAGCTACTCCTCAACGCTACACTAGGTCTTCCACTATCCATGCTCTTGTCACTCACAATACCCTCGCGAGAGCTAGTAGCGCGACACAAAAAGGGGTTATTCCAGCTGCTTGCATCAATGGTACTTTGTCCTAAAACCCTGGAACTGGGTTCAAGATGTCCTGCTTCAACGCTACTACTTCGTTTAATGCTGGAGCCACATCCTTCTGACGAACTGGACGAACTGTTCTGCTCTTTCCTTCGAAAGCCCTCCCTCAAGCGAATTACAGTGCTCTGCAACGCATCTCTGCGTGCTGCTGATGGATTTGTTACTGATAGATGTCGAGAAACAAAAGCACTTAACAGCATTGATGCTACGACAGCATAACTGATACAGTGTCCTATGTACCTGAAATGAGGAATTATTGACAGCTATAAGAAAAACATGTCACCCACAAACTAGAGGACTCGTAAGAAATGCTTAATCACAAGACTCAAAACTAACCAGAAATGCACTCCAAAACAAATAAGGAAAACTCGAGATGCGCCGGCAATCAAAAGAGCTAAAACACGGCTCTTCAGAAGCTGAAACACATACAAGCAAGCCCCAATGTTCCAATCTGAAAAAAACAAAGATGTACATAAGACTCAAATTGCACGATAGACAATCAAGTAAGTGAGAACAACTGGACTGCACTCAGCTACAAAAAAGAAGAGTCTCAGACAGAATACCAAGGATTATTATGGCTGCTGACGTAATTACTCCAAGCCAAGGCGCCTCTTTTGCAGTCAAACCATACAGGACGGAGTACACAATCAATACGATTATAGAGCCAACATAAAGAATTCCAAGATGAGAAGCCCTACAAGAATGCAGCAACATAACAACACAATTGGAACAAGTTAGAAAAAGGTAAAAGATCTGGTTAGTGTTAATCGTTTCACCACCTGACAAGTAAGCGCATCTGATTTAAAAACAAAAGGAACCCTAAAAGCAACTGAATCCTCTGTACAGAAAAGAGGGAGAGCAAGTTCAACAAGCCCTCTGAAAAATGATAATATTGACAACCGCTCCAAAAGAATTATTCAAATCATCATATCAAAATCCAAGTTAATGAAAACTGTGCCTTGTGCTCACGATTGAAGTGAGCAGATATTCCCACAAAGGATGCCAAAGAGATAGTGAGCATAGTTCTTCACCATGCAGGAAAAATGCTATATAGTATTTAGTTGAATCTTGCTAAAAACTATAAAGGCGCGAAATGAAACACAAATAACAGCGTAAGATATCATTAACTTGCCTCCTAGACTGCCGAAAGTACAACTCATTAGGATCAGGTGGGTCTGGTAAACATGTAACAGGGCCCACTTCGATGCAATCTGAATATGCAAATCTATAAGCTTTACGTACATACTCGTCCACATTTAAGCCATTTCCTGCAGGTAATGATTGCCGGAACATTACAATATAAAACATATATTGCAAACGACTGCCTAAATTGATGACATTACATTATCAGTGAGTTAACAACTCCAGATTCTAAACTATTTTAGTGAGAAAAAATTTGCATAGCTCACCATTGAACACTATTAGGCACACAAAAAGCATGTTGATTGCCAAGGCAACTGCTGATACACCAAAAAAGAAACCCGACGGTGAATACTGCTCAGATGCCCTCAAACTAGCTGTGACATAGACAGCACAAAGCTCATATGCGCAAAGTAGGGAAACCGCCAAAAGGAGAAGAATAGCAACAGCCCCTGTAATTAGAAAAATAAGAACATCAATATGGCATCAAAATTCATCATTAATCATTTCTACCGCTTTCCCACTTCAGTTTTTTAAGACGCAGCATATACCTCAAGACTTAAAATAATACAAAGAAAATACACTTCCACAGAGCACACAATCAAAAACACGTAGCAAAAGCTTCAATCATCTCCAATTGATGAGAAGGGCACCCTCCAATTCCAATCTTTTACGGTCCTATTTCTACAGGAAAATCCAAGCGCTTTCCCTTGAACGTGATGGAAGCTAACTTCATGGACACTTCATTCAGCTCTCTATAGCCTCAACAGACTTTCTTCCTCTTGTTACACAATCCACACCAAATCCCCTGATCTCTCAAATCAAAAAGATCGGGCTATAAACAAGTAAGAAACACTCAACGAACTAATCAGTTGTGTATTTGGAAGAGGAAAAAAATGAATCCTTTGCATCATCGATTATAAGTTTACATTCCGGTATCTCCTTCCAATTGCAACAGTATTTCTTTCTATCCTTGTCTCTTTATATCCCTGTATGTCTCCCTAAGCCTTGATATTTCAAAAACTTCAAAAAAATTCTTCTTAGCAACAAATCAGTTTGATGGCTTTGCAAATGCCCCCAACAATCCAAGTTTTAATTCCATCATATTGTTAATTTAGGCTGCTTCCACACAATTACCACATATATCTCTCCCAATGCAGCATTCTTGGAACATTATATGAATGGTATTCCAAGCCAGTAAACATTTAACTCGACAGAGCATAGCCGATTTAGTGGCAGTTCACAAAGTCCCACTCTGTGTTATACGGCTGGCCTACTACGACGAAGCATGGAGTTTAAACCAAACCATCCATCTGTAATTGTATTAATAAAGGAGTCCCTCATTAAAACCTCTTCGTATTCTACTGCTTCAAGACAAGGGAAATATGGAAAACAGCAAAAACAGATCCACTCTTGCATTTGTTATTGTTGAATAAAACATCTACTTCTTGTCGCATTGTAGTTGTTGGAGGAAGTTTTAAGTCTTCCCTGTACCATCCTTTTTTTAACTTAGCAAGGAAACTTAAAGAAGTCTTACTTCCAACACGAATCGACAATATTTGCCAAAGCTCGACAGAAAGATTCCCTATAACGACGAATCTTCACAAATTATCCAGAAAAGGAGGTGTCCGCTCCCTTTCACAAAAAACATCCTCTCTTTCACCAATCAGATGACTGCCATAGAACTTGAAAAGGAACAAGGACTCTACATTTCTATTTTAGATCGGTTTTGAAAACCAACACACCATCTTACCCTTTCCTCAAACCACACTATTTCCCCTTACTAAATCCAACATACCATCTTAGCCTTTCCTCACACCACAATAATCCCCCTTACTAAATCCTCCAGGCATCAAAGACCATTTTCAACTATGTTGCAACATTCTGTCAATTGAAATCAGTCGATTCTCTCTCTCTGCTCATTTTCGAGTTCAGGTAGACCAAGGTGCACCTGCTTCAAAATCTAAAATAATCGTGTCACGATAGACTATAAACTAAACAACACTAACAAGCATTTTATAGCTTCATCGAAAATCCCTACAGCACTGAGGTAAGTTTTGGACTTACACTCTGTTTGGGAAAAGGAGGAGGAAGATGGGGCAAATGAAAATTTGGGCGAAAGATAAGGAAAATTTCAAAAGTCCCGAACCATGCTTCAAACATTTAGTGAAAAATTACAGACGGCAAAAGTCCTAACAGGATAGCAGTTTCCAATTTACTAGAGATTCTTGAACTGGACTCGCCACATATCTACGGCTTATCAAATAATCTCGCATAATGAGATCTTCTCTTGGCACAAAAAGAGAATCAAGACCCTTACAAAAGCTTAGGGAACCAACCCACCAGAGAACCAAATATACGAGACAAAAGCAGTAAATAGTCAGTTGAAATTTTAAAACACCAATCCAACTAGAAGACCCAACTTTATCAGTGGGATAATTTCAGAAAATACAAAGTGAGGGAACATACTCGAACTTTGCCACTGCGTTCTCCACCAAAGCATGATCGAATAAAATGCCAACAGTAGGGCAGTGCCAGCCATAATTATGGCAAGACCAATTAAATCTCGCCCCAGTATCCATATCAACCAGCATCCCCATGTGATAAGCACAGCCACCGGAGAAATGACAATCGTCCAAGCAGAGATGGAAAGAAAATCGCATAGCCTACCCAGCTGAGGTCCTTGTAGAACAGCAGGCCATTTCCTGGCAAAGATCCAACTGAAAAGGGGGCAAACCGATCGATGTAAGTGCAACCACAAAGAAAATATAGGAGAGCCTTTAAAAACAGGGAAACACCTTTTAGTGTTTAAATAAAGATGGCTTTCCACACTAAACTTGGTGGTGCAGAAATAGCATTGCCAGGGGACAGTATCCGAAGGACCTTATTGACAATAACAGTTTTACCTATTGACTTGTTATGTGGGTTCACGCCCTGTCGGTGCCATTTTGCAATATTAAATATTTTACTAATAGAAGACCAACAAGTACAATCAGATACCAATATTCACCATCTCCGTGAAAGAGTTTGACAACCAATGTACAGAGTAACATGCAAAAACCGTTCCTACCCAAAGTATATTCCGTGCTCCTAAAACAGTGAACAACATAACAGTCACGTATGAGGTGTGCAACATATCAAAGCTTGTAAACATTTCTCCAGAAGCAAATAAATAGGACGACTATGCTCTGTAACAAGTAGAGGGGAACAAATTGAGTTCTTCAGTTGCTTCTGCATTTGATGCATCTTGAATGGTTTGACCATTAACTTCATCTCTTCAATGCACCTCTCCCAGATAATATCCAAGACTGAGTGGTATGCTATTTGTTAGAACATGTATGAAAGACTACAAGTCCATTTAAGATTGAAAATCTACTCCTCTCAGTATCTTGCGGAATACTCATGGGAAATACAGAAGATTACCACACAGACAAGCCTCATCCTTTCTGCCCTAATGCACAAAGTATCACTTTTTTTGGTACTCCTACTACATTCGGGCGAAAGATTGACTTTCCCAACCCATCCTATATAACATGACCAGCTTTATAATCCTCCCAGTGCACTCATTTGCTGATATTTTCCAGCAAAGGACTTACTGGTCCAAAAACAGGGAGCAACATCCAAAAGGATACAATACAGAGTATCAGGCTGCCTCTTGTTCGACTGCATACATACAAATATTTGCTCATTTAATATAATAACGCCAAGTACAATACTTTTTTTGGGAAAATGGCAAGTGCAAAACCTGACCAACAATTTATCTCCGAATTTTACTTGAAATAGCCCCCCCCCCCCCAACCCAAACTTTCTTGTACCGAGTCTTCCCATTCCAATCCATAGGGGAAGAGATGAAGATCTGCCAAGGAGATGCGGGCAACATGCCATGCAATGTCCGGCCAATAAGTCAGCAAATGAGAGTAAAAAAAAAGTCTCATCGGAACCGGGACACTGATATTGAGTCTTCAGAAAATTTTGGTAATACTTCTCCTCGAATCCCGTTGTAATCTGACAGAAACCAAAGCCTAGGGCAAGTCGCCTTCATTACATTCCATAAGGATTAGGAGTAAGCATAATCGAAACGGATTAGATCCCCGATAAACATTCTGCACGTTCCTGCTTGTTTTTCTCCTTGAGTCTCAATCCTTTCACAAGTGTCGTTTTCAAATGGCAAGCAGATTTTTTTGTGTGATCTGGATTTGGATAACAGAGTTGAAGACGTTACCAAGTCTTTTAGATCCACCTATCTTGTGAATGTATACGCAAACCTCCTTAGTAATCCACAGACACAAACACAAGTGTACGCAAGCGCACAAAAGGGAGTAATATCTGCGCATGCAACATGAAAAGGAAGAACCTGCCTTCTCAGGTTCACTCATAGCCATCAAAAGTCAATACATATGAGATTCAGTCATCAAAACAGATGGGCGCTAACTAAATCAGAATCAAAGGCGGCGATTAAAGCCTCGAAATTTTCAGTTCATTACGTTACAGAACATGATTATGAACATTAGACTAACACAAGAAGAACAACGATGCAGGACTAGGCTCATTCCCAAGAAAAGCAGGCTCATTAACTCACATAAGAACAAAACCGATGCAGGACTGGGCTCATTTCCGAGAAAAGCAGGCGCCATTGGCATACTCAAAGATTTACCAAAACCATCAATCCACCAAAGCAAAAGACCCATCAAGAAAATGATGGAGCTTACCTGTATATCCGCCAGGGCCGCCAATTGACACACCACAGTATAGAAAAAGAACCCGAACCCAAAACCGCGAAAAGGGTCCCGCAAATCGCGCAGGCCAGCAGCAGCTCCCGCTCGTCCCCCTCCATGGCTTCACTACCTCAACTGCTCCACACACACACAAAAAAAAAAAAAAAACCCACCTCCATCAGAACACCCCGGAAGCGCCATCGCAATCGACAAAGCCCCCCAAAACGAAATCCCAAAAAATTCCAAACCCCAGCAAAAGCAACCCCAACGCCGGTCACCGCACTCAAAACCAGCCGGTCCTCTTACCTGCTCGAGCGAAGCGGGGAGGAATGCGAGTGCCATGACGGCGACATCCGCCGCGAGCGACCCGGCCCGCGCGCCGAACCGGAGCGGGGGAAAACACCCCCCCGGGCTAGGCCGACCCGAATTCGGGCGCACGGCGGACGAAAGCCCCCCAGCCCCCCCCTCCCCGGCGCGGCGAGGTTCTCCCGGAGCTGGGGCGGTAATGCCCGAGGGAAGCGGCGGCCGGATTAGGGTTTCGGGGGGATTGAGGGCGAGGGGTCGGTCTTCGTCGAACAATGGAGCTTTCTTCTTCTTCCTTCGATTGCGCGCTTCGAGCTGGAAGGAGACGAGGAGGAAGGAGGAGAGTGAAGAGATGAAAACCCTACTCTGGTGCGGACTGTGCAGGGAGGTAAAAAAGACAACTTTTTTTTTTTTTGGCCCCCTCTCTTTGAGAGAGAGAATGTCCCTGTCTTCACGAGAGAGAAGATGGAGGAGGAAGAAGGAAAAAAAAAATGGAAAAAATGGAAAAAATGATGATATGATATAATATGATAAATTAAAAAAAGAAAAAGCGATGAGAGAGAAGAGGCTCGTAAAAAAAAAAAGAGAAAAAAAATGAAATTAAAAAAAAAGTTTGACACGCCGCCCCCCCAGTCGCTGCTGGCGCGCGTGCGGTGCACGGACCAATCAGGGCTCGCGGGGATCAATCAGTAGCGTCCAGGGGAGGAGGGGTGAGAGGAGTGTCAGTGAAAATGATACATGATGCATGGTCCTGAGTTTTTGAGTCAATCAAGCCTCTTTTTTTTCTTTTCCCCTGAAATTGAATGAGTCCTTTTTTTTTTTATCTATTCACTATTAATCCATGGAGATTAGAGTTAAATTTTCAGGTTTTTTTTTTTTGGGTACGAAGATGTCAAATTATAAAGAGCAGCAAGGTTTGGAAAGCGAAAATAGACGGGTAGAAAAATGTACAAAAAGGTTCGGTCGATACCATTCGAGAGCACGACGCACTTATCCCCGTAACTAATTTTCATCTCACGAGGAAATTCAAATTGGTTCCTCGACCCAAATCTGGTCTCTTTAACATGCCTTATGATATCCTTCAACACACGTGAAAGACGACTGCAAGACTGATCTGACGTGGAAAATGACAGATTTAGTATGAAAAATCCACGCGTGTTGACATATATGCATTTTAACCGATAGTAAATTTGGGTCGGATGTATCAGTTTGGGATGTTTCATGAGACTAAAATTAATTACGAGCAAATGTGTAATGAGATACCTAATTGGGATTTTTAGTGATGTATTTGCCTCGAAAGGTATCGAAGCCCAGTCAAATAAGAGACTCCAACGCTCATCTCCATCCCCCAATTGGTCCAACCACCATGAAGGCCAACCCCAAACAACTTTTGCTTGCCTACATGCATTCAAGCCATTATAAGATCTTGAGAACAAAACATTCGATGCACGACACAATTAATTGCGACGCATTAAAACTCAATGATCGAAATGGGGTCAAAGCAATTCCGGATCCGGATCCGAGTGGAGGGAAGAACATCATCACCCAAATCAATGCCCAAGAAGATACTTTCCTTTTTCATTTAAATTCAAATTCAATTATGGGTCAAGTTTTCCTCCTTCTTCTTCTTCTTCTTCTTTTTTTAATGTTTCACGGGGTCAAATTATCTTTTTGCCTTTAAAGGGGGGCAGTTTCTTGACTTTGGCCCAAAGAGAGGTAGGAGAATTTTGAAAAATGGGTCCGTTTCCTTTTCTTCAATTTTTTTTTTATCCCCCCCTCTCTCTCTCTCTATTTTGCTGATTAGAAAATGACCTGTGATCAGGAGGAATTTGTCACGAGACAGAGTAATAATTATTTTTTTATTTTTTTTTGAGGGTAAGATGGGAAGCATGGGATGATGGCAGCATGCTGCAGAGAAAATGGTGTCCTGATTATGCATGCCAACCTGACTAAATCAGCCAGGGGGACTTCGTACCAAAATGCATGGGGCCAAAAAGGAAAATGGGTTGCAGAGGCTATATTGTCCACTGCCACTCATGGCAAAACTGAGGAAGATGTGATGTTGCAACGTGGGGATCAAGGTGCTGCTGGGACTCTGTTTTTCTTCCTTGTTTGTTTGAAATTGGTTGAATTTGTGGTGGAAATAATTCTGACGGTGAGTTGGAGGGAGGGAAAGAGAGAGGAGAGGAGAAAATTGGGATACCAATGTGGGTGCAGGTCGGATAAAAAAGGGGAGATAAATTCGAGTGATTTATCGGGATTTCGATTATTGGCTAGTATTGTTACACTGACTTAATGAGTATATACTAATAGAGGTGAGCATGGTCCGAGTTTGGTCTATCCAACACCTAACGTAGGGACCAATTTGCATAATGTCAGTCCCTAATTTTTGGGACCGAGGAATTACCCTATTGAGCCTGGAATCAAGGACTGGGTTTCAGGGTCAACCCGGGATCAACTGATTCTTATTTTGTGTCGTCTTTGTATTCCTTAAAAAAAACTAACATGCTCTTTGAAATTACATATCCACTGACAATGCGATACTGAGCAAACAAACGATGAACACCAATACTAATTAAATAGAAATCTAAGATAAGTTAACAATAGAAATTTCCACTAGCCAAAAGCAACAAACCATCACAGAAGACGAACACATAAAATAAAATAAACACTAAAAGGTTCAAAATAGTAACATAAAACATGAATTATAAAACTTCATATCTTAAATATTCATAATTGATTGCTTCAAAATCTGAACACTCGAAAACAAAACAAACAACAGACATAGCTAATAGCCTAATACTTAACCATGGTTTTAAATTTAAATTATATTAGTTCAGTTGATAGAACATCTCATTATTCAATTTCAATGTGTAATCTCTATTTATCAATGGTAATCACCTTGGTAAGACAATCCATATCTAAAACAAAAGAATTTGTTCATCAAATATACAAAAGAATTAATAAGTAAAAAAGAAATATGCATGGCTTCAATTTACCCAATTCATACCTTTCGGCATTCTTAATGCACTCTTCAACATTAATCAACTTACCCAATCCAAACCACCAAGCCTTCCTCACTCCTTCAAGCGACGTGGCGTAGCTATCACTAGAACCAGATCAACAAAGTCATCTGCAACTCTCGAATTCACAAAACTCAAAAGATAAAACCACTTAAACCTTAAGTCTAACTTATCTGAAACATGGAAAGACATCTTTAATCCCCAATCATAACCAAGCAAAATACTCTATTCCAATAAAGTTAAGCTCATCGTCCACTAAGCCTCGTAATAGATGAATCGGCAAAATAGAAAATCGATATGAAACGGTGAAAAGAATCAGGTACACATCTATAGTAACAGAGATACAACTAATTTAGTCACTGGAGGTAGAAGCACGAACAGGAGGGAAAGAGCATCAATCGTTGAGTCCAGCGGAATAGAGAGAAGACGAAGAAATTGCCTCCGAAGAGATGGAAATGGAAAATTTCAACGATAATATGAGATTGAAGGAGAGAGGGAGACTCTGAGAGAGGAAAATGGCGAAAGAAGAAGAGGGGCATATAGTTATATACCTAGGGTTTGGACCCAAAAAAAAAAGATAATTACAGAGCCCCAGGACTAGGGACCAACCTGCACAATACAAATTCCAGTAGTCCCAAGACTAAGGACTCGTCCAGTGCCCCTAGGAATCGGACCAGGACTAGTTGGGTTGCACCGATCCAAGTTCGGTCCATGATCAATCCTGGACTGATGCTCACCCCTATATGCTGATTAAGGTTCTCTACTACTAGGCCTTTTGAGAGAAGAGCATTATGACCAACATCCAACTTAGGGATTTTCTTTTTTTAAATTTGAGGAAACTATATGTTGTGATCCGGTACGTAGAACAGCCAAGCTATACATCTTGGGTAGACTTGGAAAAAATTCGGCATCAAGTCCATAAGACTAAGGTGTTTTCAAAAGAGAGCCCAGTTAACATCATGATTTTTTAGCTGAGATATCAATAAGACTTAGAATTATATCTTGTTAAATTATTATTCAATCAAATAGGTTTCTTCTCAATAGTTAATTCTCATTTCAAGACACTTTCTCAAATAGGAAAGGGGTTCAAAATGATTCTACTCAATAAAAATATTATACTGGTATTCCAAAATATATGATGAAGTTCTCTCCAGCTTTCATTTTATGAAGAGTATATTCATGCTTTATATTGATATATGGCATAATACCTTATCTCAATCTCTTTTTTGTATCACTAAGAAAAAGGTAAGTTGTAACAATGGTTGAGATGTTACCATAGGTATCTTTTGTAACGACCCACACTGACGAGAGTAGAGAGCGGAGGATTGCTGGGATAAGAGGTTTCAAACAAGATGCGGTTCCTTGTAGTCTTTCTGGATGGCGAAGGAATAGAAATGAAGTGAGTTAAACACTGAACACGAAAAATATTTGTGCCATGGATTATACATGTGAAATTGTAATTAACTCTCAAAACACATTTGAACTCCAAATGTTGATCGCTATTGAGTAAGAGTACTACCAAGATGAGTAACCTATCGTGTGTGTGGAAAAGGACAAAACCGTCATTTATGAGACATGCCAAAGATGATAATGCATCGAGTAAATTAACCTAGATATATAATAGAAGGACCCACCTCTAGTAGGTGGATGCTTCAAGGACCAACTGTTGAGAAAACCACATATTAGATTTTGAAGCTAACAAAAACTATCCATTTTCAATTTTGAATTTGATAATTGCATAGTAGTGTCATTCATATTCAATCTTTGATTGTCTCCACCATGAAGAAAGAGTCTATATTAAGAGGTTATTATTCAGACTCTATTTATGGCTCAAATATCGTGACTAAGGAAAGTTATAACAGCAGTGTGGATATCGTCAAATCCATTATACATGGATGCATTTGATTATTTTAGACTCTACGCTAAAGCTGGATACTTTTAGACGCATGTTCAGAAGTATAGAGACATATTCATATGCATGAAAATATATTCAAACACAAAATTTTAATTGTCACATCTAGTGATCTGGCCTGGATTTCCATTTTCAAAAAGTTTTGATCTTCGATCCCAAAGATTGTTTTGCAACTAAATCCTTCATGCAAAATATCTTTGATTGATTATCAATCACTTCGTAGACAAGTTGCCTTCGTTAATCGAAGAACTCCACTTATGGAAACTGAAGATTTGTTTATTGGGTGACCAAATCAACGGGGATTCAGATCTTATCTATCCACGGCTAATAAATCTTCGTTTTGTAATCTCGTCCAATAGGTTGATTAGAGAGTGATCCTCTGCAGACTATCCAACGGGTAGATTGGAAGTGGAGGAATATAAAAAGGAGAACAAAGTGCCGAACAGAAGAGAGAGGTCTAGAATAAAAAAATTCAAAAGTTTGAGAGTATTTTGATTCTGCATACTTGCCTTTCTTGAGCTACAAAGTGTAATCTTTGAGAGGCACTGAAAAGAGTGAGATAAAGAGACATATCATACATTGAGTATTATTATCACTCAAAGTTGTAACATCTTAATTGATTAACTAGTGAAATCCACCCAATAAATTGTCGGCTGGAAGAGTGAACATAGGCTTGCTCTAAGTCGACATGCAAGAAATAAACTTGAAAAGATCTAAGAAATTTATTTTAGAGGACGATTAGTTGGAAGTGAATTTAACAATTATCAATCTGACAAACTTCAATTGACTCTCACTTAAATTCTCAACATATTTGGTTAATATTATCGGTTTCTATAATTATTACCAAGGTTTACAAGATTCAACTTATTTAAATTGGAAAATATAGTCAGACTAAAAAAAGATTGGAAAATATAGTTCAACTCTATAATTTACGGCTTTTTCCAAAAACTTACGATGAGCACATTTTAAAATGTTACAAATATGCTGATATATCGATTTTATTATCTTACGACTTATACAAAGGTCTCATGGCGTTTTGTCGTAATCAAGAACAAAAGGTCCTAATTCCTGATAATTTACGACGTTTTTCGGGAGCTTAGATATTTTCCTTGTAACATTGTTCAAAATGTCACAAATATTCTAATTTAAGTACTTTACGACTTTTTACAAAGGCTTATTACCTAATGCCAATTATTTAAATATTTTGATTGATTATAGATTATCAATGTTTTCCTAGAGCTTGTGACTTTTCGTCGCAATGCAGTTTAAGGGGTCATGGTTATTTTTACATTTAACATTTAATATTTAACGATGCTTTTTAAAGACTAATGATTTTTTGCTAGGACACGTGCAAAGTGCCGTAAATTTCTAAATAGTTAAATTCTTAATATTTTACTATGTCTTACAAAAGTTGCGTCGTCCACTCTGAAGATATTGTGAAATGTCATAGGTATTTAATTTTTTTTTATGATGTTATACATGCTCATAAGACAACTTTCAACGTAATTCGTTGTACTGTTCACCGGCCATCATAAATACTTAGGTCAATATCACGAAAAACCACAAACTGATATATATGTGATAAATTGGTAAATTTCCAAATAAGGGCCTGAAGTGCCCTAATTTTCTCAAATAAGGGCTTGAAGTGGACTTTGTATCAAATAAGGATATGAAGTGACACGTCGGTCTCAAATAAAGGCCTGAAGTGGCCATGAGAGTTTCAAATAAGGGCCTGACTTCGTCGATCACCGGACGGCGAAATATTCGCAGTCCAATGACCAACGAGGTCAAGGGCATTTTCTTCCAAAAATATTTTTTTTTTCTTTTTTCCTTTTCTTTTTTTTTTTCCTTTTCTGATCTTCTCTTTGTTTTGCCGGTGGCCAGTTGCCGGTGGCCGAGCCAGCCATCAACGAAGCCGGGGAAGGGCTGGGTGAGGGTCGTCCTCGCCCAATCTGGCGAGGGCCACGCTCGCCGTCAACAGGTGAGGGTCACCTCGCCTAAATCTGGCGAGAGGCAGCCTCGCTTGTTGCCGGCGAGGGTGGCCCTCGCCCAGATTTGGCGAGGGGCAGCTCGCTTATGGTCGGCGAGGGCAGCCTCGCCCAGCCCTTCCCGGGCTTCATCGGTGGCCGGTCGACCGGCCATTGGCGAAGAACAAAGAGAAACCAGAAAAAGAAAAAAAGGGAAAAAAGAAAAGAAAGGAAAAGAATTCAAAAAAAGTTAAAAGACGTAAATGACCCCACCATTCAAAAAGTTAGACCCTTCTTTGAAATAGAAATAGCCACTTCATGCCTTATTTGACACAAAATCCACTTTGGGTCCTTTATTTGAGAAAATGAGGGCATTTCGGGTCCTTATTTGATACAAAGTCCACTTTAGACTCTTATTTGAGAAAATGAGGGCACTTCACACCCTTATTTGGAATTTTCCCTGATAAATTTACCCTAAATTAATTTTTTTACCATAAAAAACCCCAAATTGATATCCCTGTGATAAATTTACCCTAAATTAATTTTTTGACCACCAAAAACCCTAAACTGGTACATTTGTGACAAATTTACTCTCCGTTAAATTGGATTAATATCACAAAAAATTACAAATCAGTACACCTGTGACAAACGGAGAGTAAAACCCCAAACTTGTACACTCGTCAACTGTCATGTGTCATTCAACTCAGAATTTTGACGGGAAAATCTAACGGAAACTAACAGAGGGTAAAATTATAACAAGAGTACCAATTTGGGGTTTTTGGTGATCAAAAAATTAGTTTGAGGTAAATTTATCACAAATATACTAATTTGGGGTTTTTCATGGTATAAATCCTAAATTTAATGAAAGTTTCGTCATGATTATAAAAGTGCCAATAAATTAATGAATATTAGGATAATGCCATGGGTGGCATCATTATTATACTTTTTTTTGTTCGGAGCGTGATTACTATACATTGAAAATGTCCAAAACGCCTTTGAGTCACTCAAACTTTAACTAAATCCACTCATGAAACTCATATTTATCCACAAGGTCATTGATATTCATCACATGTTTCAACCACCTTCTTGTTTCACCCACTCTCATAACCACAATTTACTAGCTACCATCAGAACTATTTTACCACAAGCTTTGCCAGCAAAGTTAGACACTTATCACTCATTCATTGAGAAACGTCTCCTTCGTTTTCAACCATATGTTTTAACTATTGAATGACATCATGCATGACATAAAATTAACATTGGTTAGTTAATGTTTAAAATAATCTAAAGTGTGAGACTTCTTTCTCTTTCTCTAGTTGGGGCCTTGAATTTCACCATGAAATCCTCTCTCCATTCATCATCGTCAATAATTCTACTTAATTCCACAATCAAATTGCACGTATCCAAAGAGCCCAATTTCTAGGGATTAAAGTTGGTTAATCCAACGGTTACTCTTGATTCTTGTTTAATTTTAACTTGAAGTGAGGATAGTATTAATGATAACATAATGAGCTAAGAGGCAAAACTATATTTATGAGTGATCTTAGGTGACTTTGTATCATGGGTGATGTTAAGTTGTTGATTTAAGATTGATGCTTGTTAATACTTACTTTTACTCTCGTCATAAGATATTTACTACTATTACGTGAAAAGTCCACTGTGCTCATAATACCAATTAGAAGATGCTATAAGTTATCTACAGATCATGGCTATATTTCGTGAACAAAAACATGGTTGAGTGATTTCAAGAGAATTTTAAATGACTTTGATGGGCAAAGTGTTATGGAGATGAAACTATGCATATAAAGGGGCAAAATAGTATATTTGTGTAATACAAGGGCAAAAAAAGTAAATTCAAAACATATAAATTCCTTTATGAATACTGAAATTTTATTTTATTCAAATGTTTATTAGTTAGTGATTAAAATTAAATTAATTAAAGCAAATATAATCGGGTAAAGAGATCTAAGTATTGTAGAATTGGGGTTATTTTGTTATTTCAAAAAGTTAGAAGTCTCATAATTAAAAACTAAAAATTTTGGGGACTGTTTACATGGGAAGGATGCTTATGATGGTAGTTTCTTAGTTATTTTTAAAATTGACTAGATTAGGCAATTTATTGTAAAAGTAAAACGTTTGCTTTGTATGAGTATGTATACAAGATTTTGGGAAAAGACAAATATTATACCGTCCAAGACAGGTCTTAAAAGGATATAAAGTCCTATGATTCATATTCGAGATGATGTGGCTTGAGTATTTTGTTGTGAGAATGAATAGAGAATAGCTATAATCATGCAGTTACACAGTCGTATATTTATCATCGCTGATGTAGAGCAAACCCATGATAGATGGGTCGAGGCGTGGTAAATAATGTTTTTATTATTCCGTCTCTCATGAGTTGGTGATAACAATGTCTTGTTAGTTGAGATAAGTCCTAACCAATGATGAGTAGGGATAAATGCTCACCTGTGTAGATCGGTGAGCTAACTACGTGATATTTGTGCATCATGAGATTAGCATGTGCATCCATATGCATTTGACTGCAAAATTAAGTGTTAGCTCATGGCATCTATTTTTTCATTGTACAAAGGATCATGGTCGTTCATAAATAACGCATGAATGACATTAATTTACATGAATTTAGATAATAAATTGATCTCTCTATTGACAAACATATGCGATGTCACTTGTTGATTGCTATTGTGCTATTGTGCTTTCGATTTTGGCAATGAGTAGATCTCTTACTCTGGACTTAGAGATTTTATTTATTGGGTTTAGATTCACCCGAAAATATTTTACAAATTGGTCGAGTTTGGAGCTGAGGGACATTTATATTAGCGCTTCCTAAGATCTCTTTTAAGGACTGGATTATTGTGCCCGACAAAAGTAGGGGGTGTATCTTTTGTACTTGGGAATTTCATTATGTATAGTAAAAAAGAAATTGCGTCCATCATTTGAGGCTCAATTGTTAATTCATTCGAGATCCAAATCGTGTGGAAAATTTAGGTGTCTTGACAAGAAAAATCAATAATCCATATTCAACTCGACTCGTGCCCGAAATAGCCCCACCTCGAAAAATCGAATCATTCGGTCATCCAAACCAGACCAGATTCAAAAACTAAGAAAATCGAATAGTAAATGAACCCAAACCCAATGTTGGCCGAACTCATGCAAACCCAAATTCAAATCTAAATTCTGTTAGTTAATGACTTGTTTTATGAATCTAATCTGAAATCGAATTCAATCGAAATTGAGATTAGTCCCGCTCATCGATTAGCCGGCTCTACTGCAACATAAATGTAAATGTACTTGTGTCTAAGCTATTCAAACCTAGCGAGCGAGAAGCCAAGGCAAGTAATGGTCCAAACGGAACTCGAACCACATTTGAAAAGTAGGCAACCAAGCAGAACCCGGACGTTCCGAATCCGACCCGACTATACATGAATGATTTTTTTGTCAACCGAAACTACCTGAATTCATATACGAGCCGAAACCAAAGTTCACCAAGTAGAAACCGATTCGATCCACTCGTTTGCCCGCCCACCCCTCACCGTTGTCGGGTGACAGTCGGCGCCCTCTCGACCACTACCTAATTAGCCCCTCACCCCTTCATCTCTCCGTTTTTGCCCTTTCTCTTTTCTAATTCATCTTAATCCTTTTCGTAAAGTTTTTGGCGCTTTTCTGTGGTGCGCCCATTTATCGCTACATTAGCGCCATACGTGCAAAAATTAAACGGAAAATTAACAAAAAAGAAAGAAAAGGGCACACTGATTATCCATCCAAGAAGAGCCGGTGGACTTAAGGAAGGACTCAAGCAGAAGGCAATGACAAATTTTATGAACCGTGAAACGAGAGTCGCAGGACTCGGATCCACACTCTTGCAACAAGTTTTAGGGTTCCGGCTATAATTATTCTTGAAAAATATCAAGGATAGTTTTGTCTTTCACATGTGATGTCAGTTTCAGTCAAAAAGGCATCCGTATCCAATAATGCGACATTCAAAATACAAGACCAGAATAAGAACAGTTAGGTCTATCGGTTTGGTTTATTATGGGAAACAGTCAAAACCAAAAGGCAAAGAAACCATTTGCTTTCTCTACGCAGCGACCACGACCGAAGGAAGATAACACCAGAGCACTTTCATAGAACAAAATGCCAACCAAATGGGGCCAAACTAAAATTATTTATTTTCTTGAAGTTACTCAATCGAGAATGAATTTAAACTTTAGTGATTAATATGGCTGCCGTCTGGTTTGTTCCGGCGGAGCGAATTGATTATCTCGCCAGATCTCAGAATCAGGTGCAAATTTTGACAAGGTTTCTCAGCATTCAGATTCATGCATGGAGTACAAGGACAGTTTGTAATGTCTAACTAGGTACAGGGGGTTATTTAGCTCTCCACCCTCAAATATGATGCACCCTTTTTCCTCCCTCAAGCACCCACTTCTGATACTCCTATGCATCATCATCAGCATTCACATTTGTAATTCCCATGTGTGTAGACTGTACATCTTTGGTTCAACTTGCTATGCATGGCACTGAGAGGCTTTTCTAGAGCCAGATGCTGAGAGCCCATCACATCCACACTAGCTCTTTATTTTCTAAAATTTTTTATTTGAATATCTCGAGCCAAGCTTCACCCTGTTCAACGTGCTAGTGTAGTGAAAATGTTTGGAGATTATTTCCTTTTGATCAGATCGTAGGAAATACATCGGATAAGTAATCAAATTGAAGACCTTCCGTCCAACGGCTTTATCGATCCCTCAGACAGTTAAGATTAGTCATGCTCTTGCAAATCCCTTCTTCTCAAGACTCATAGAGTCATGAGCACTGGTACTACCTGCTAGTGCCAGTGAACCAAATTAGTGCAGGCTCAATCAGGGGACTGCATTATTAAGGCAAAACGGAGGCCAACTAAAAGTCAATTGCTATCATCTTCACACCCATGTCTCTCACATCATAGTATAGGCAGGTTGCTGAAAGTGACATGCAATGGACAAATTCATAAAAAGTCTTCCTACAAATCCATTCAACTTGAGGACACTTTTGGGTCAAGGAATCTTGGAGTTGGGCGCCTCCAGAACATCAACCGGAATAGTGGCATTTTAGGTTAAGCATGTGAAATCTTTGGGTGTTGTTTACCAATAAAGAAATAGAAAAAACAAATCTTTGGGTGTTGGGTTGATGTCTAAGTTGGTTGTTTTTGTTGTTTGTGACCGTGTGAGTGCTGTGCTTTTGAAAAGGAGATGCAAATGGGGATAAGATCTGTCATCCACTCACGTCCAGCTTTACTCCACACACTTTCTTAAGAAGAATACGAACCTTCAAAAGAAGAAAAAGAAGATATCATAGATTTGATAGCTTTTCAGGTGATTTGGCAAAGTGCGAGAGGAATATAGCATTCTTGAAAATTCACAAAATGGTACAGGTTAGATCAAAGAGCCTCGGAGAGAGGATGGTTCATTCATTCATCATTGACAAAACACTCCAAGGGAAGGAGCAAACAAACAAATAGAATACAAGGAGTATTCAAGGGCCTGTTTCTCTTAGGGCTCTGAGAAAACTTTTGGCCAACCCCTCTAAAGACCCACTTACATGGAGAGAAATATTCTAAGTGAAAATACAGTAGAGTCAAAACTTTCCCACTACAGAAAGGCGAAAACATGTTCCTAGGAGACCCACCCTAAAAAAGGACCAAGAAAGGGGTATACAGAAGAGAGAAAAGGGACATTGACACTAGGGTTGAATGATACATAGGGAAACAGAAAAAGGAGGATTTTGGGGACTACTTATTGTCATGGACAATTAGGGTTTTTGCCAGGACCCCCATAGTAGAAGTAGTGACCCCAATCGCCGTTATCGCCGGTTTGGACATCGTAGCAGTTGGATTGCTCGGTGAAGGTGCCAATCCCCTTAGGAGCCTTGAGGTTGTTGGAGCTGTCAACGACTTGAATGTTCCTGAAATAGCTGGCCTTCCCGAATCCTTCTTCAGGAAAATGGCCGCTTCCCATTTGAGTTGATGTGTGTTCACCTTCGGGTTCCGAGTTCACAACCTCACCTCCCCACTCGATCATGGAAGCGCTGTCCGCCAAGTACGAGAAGAGGAAAGAAGGCCAATAACCGAGGACGTAGTCGTTCCCAAATTGCATCCACCAGTGGCCTTCTTTTGGGTCCTATTGGAAATTTCATGAAACTTCAATTAGCGACAGAGGCTAAGTAAACATGAAGAAAGTGAACAGCAACTAGAATATGTTGATATGACTTGTGATCCTGTACTATCTGTATGATAGTCCTTACATAAAAATCTAGAATACGCCCAATTGGTAATAAAACAACACACCCGGCATGTGCTGCTATGGCTTCTAAAGTAGTTAAAGTTCAATAATTCATATAATATATGAGGACTACACAAAAGACAACTCCAACTGGATGTCACATTCACATTTCTTGATGGTACTGCCTCCATTTTCTTTAACAACATTTCTGAGAAATTGATTTACAGTCAGTTACAGCAATTTAATAGGCGCAAGTCGTTGGCATTCTTGACTTTACCTTCCAGATGAGTATACTGATGTCGTATTGAGAATTCCGGTAAGCAGAAACAGGGGAGATGCTTGCTCCCATTGCTATTTCATTGTTGATTTGAATGAAACCGGAGCAGAGGAGGTTATAGCAACCCGTGGCTTGATACGCATCGCTCTGTAAAACAATTCGAGTTGAGTAAGCCGAAGGTAAAAAAACCATCAGACACAGCAAATGTACCAATGTCCGTAAAGGTTTACCGTCCAGTAGGTGAATAACCTAGTGTTGTTATCGCCATACAGATCTGGACTGACCTGTACACATTAGTCAAGAATTTAAGCAACTGCATAACCAAAAATATCAGTTCCTACAAGCATCAATGGAAAATCTATGGATTTTGACGTCACCTGCCAACCGGCCTCAATGCTATTCAGATCTTCACCGAATGAACCTCCCAATAGCCAGAGCTGAGATAAGCTGAACTCATTGGACTGTTGAATTTTAGGTTCCCAGACATTTATGGTTGCTTTTGCTCCATAGAAACTGTCTCCCTCAACATAAGCTATTGCATGCTGAATGCTCCAAAGAGAAACAAACAAACTAAACAAGATCAATGACACAGAATCCACATCAAAAGGCAAGAACAGGAAAAAGGTTGAAAAGCTACTTCATTTTCTTTTCCAGAGGGAATTAAAAGAGAGAGAGAGAGAGAGAGAGAGAAGAACAGATGCTTTACCTGATGACCACTCTCATTGATGAGATTAGGGTCAGCGGACCTGGGTTGTGGGATGCTTCTGCGCTTCTTCCTTCCATATCTCTTAACAGAGCTTGCTCTCAGGACATCATCTTCCTTGGTCCTCCTTACGGGGATGGTATTTTCAGGGCATTTCCCATTCACGTGCCACAGCTGATTAATGGGGTTTGCTCTTTCTTTGGTGCTTGTGGCCACTTTGTTCTCGTCAAACAGGCCTTCCGGGTGATATGTAGGTCTCATCTGGTGAGGCAAACAGCACCCAGAAAGACAGATCAAAAAAGGGTGATGGTAAAATTAGCAAGGAGAAAAGCAAAGAACATAAGAAGAGACAGAAAAAGAGAAAATCTGCATAAAAATGTAAATGCACCTGGATTTTGTGGTCTTTGAGGTAAGGGTGATCAAAGGCTGGTTGATCAGATATGGGGACACAGTCAATAACATCCCCATCTGGACTCTGAAGCACATTACAAAACACATGAGATCAAAAACATGAAACCCCAGGTCCATAAGAAAACAGGTTTAAAACAGAAAGTATCTATCACAGTTTTAAAAGCTGGTACAAGTGAGCTAAATTGTTGCGGTTCAGTCCTATCCAGAGAATCCGAGTACATTGTTATTTCATCATGCTCATTCAAGCTTCTAAGAGGGCCAGATAGGCATCATTTCGAGATTGTGCCTTCACATCCAGAAGACTCAGGAGTCAGGATACTATTGGAGCTCCAGCACCAAGATCCCAACTGACCCAGAAAAGGTTGTTAGTTATAAGACGAAGCACGCACCCATTTGCTTCATTCTTAGTCTGCAATCAATTTTAATTAGGTAACTGAAAAGAAAAAAAAACAACCTCTTTTAAATAAGGATGTCATGATTCGGTCAGACCCAAGAAATAGGAGGTAAGCGTTCATCCTCACTCAAAACCTCTTTCAAATCAAAGAAAAAAAGCATTTCTTATTCCAATCATTCAAATTTCATTTCTCAAAAAATATGAAGCCACTGAACCTGTGCAACAAAAAACGAAGAGCTGTGATTTTCCCTTCCTTTTTCTTACTTTCCCCCATTTCTTTTCCTCAGCGACCAAACATTTAAAATCAGTTAAAGCACGACCTGAAAGAGACTTTACAAGTGGGAAAGAAAAGAAAAGAACAGATAAAGCAGAGGAAAAAGAGGTGAAACCTGAATGCTTTTCACAGCAGGTTTGTTCAAGCGCCTCAAGTGCTTCTGAACCTCAAGCGTCTGCTTCGAACCGGAGCTCAACCGGGCAGCTCCGGACAGAGAGATCAAGCTCCACAAGCACACAATCACTGCCAAAGCTCTTCTCCTCTTGCCCATTTTTCCTCGAATCAAACCTTTCCTCGAAAAGAAAAGAAAACCCAGAAAAGAAGCACCCAAGAATCACCAAAGAGACTACACTAAAGACCTCAGTGTAGCATAGAGCTCGAGCCCTCACCACAACACAAGGCGAAGAACAATGAACTTGACTCCTCTCCCTCTCTCTCTCTCTCTCTGCTTATCCTGCGCACACCCCTCACCCACAGGCCTTAAGCCAGAATTTCCCTCAGTGGGGAAGGCCCTGCCTCCACAAAATTCCAATAAATATTTTTGCCCACTTCCCCTCCCTCCCTCTCTCTCTCTCTCTAAAAAACTGCTTGCTTTCTCTCTCTTTCTCCTATGTGGTAAAGCTCACTTTTTTCTTGTCATGTTCTCCACCCTCTCTCTCCCCTCTGCTTTTTCATTAATTAATAAATCTGCCCACCACCACCTCTCTCTGTCTCTCTCTCTCTCCACCGTTGCGGGGGTATCAAAGTTCCTCTTTTTATCCACTGTTCCGCGACCCAAGAAGGGCAGAAAGGGGAAGAAGAGAAAGAGATGGTGCGCGAAAGTTTTGGACGGAGCGCGTCCTCTGTACCAAGGACATGGACATGGACGTGGGTGGGTGGGGAAAGCGAGTCGCCGAGTGACCGAGTCACTCTCGCTCGGTGACTTGCTCGTCGTCGCCGTGCGCTGCAGAGAGAGAGAGAGAGAGAGAGAGGGGTTCGGCAGACAAGCCGACGTCGTTTTTGTCGCTTACGAGGATCTCCGCTGTCCTCCTTTTGAGAAAACCCCGGGTCACGTTTTGGCCTTCGTTGCCCATTTTGCCCCTCCCCTCCGAGTTTCGAAATTGACCCGAGTTGTTTAATATATACTAAACACTCTCTAAATTTTAATCTAATTTTCACCCCCACCCCTACCCTTTTTGCTTTTATTAAACTTTTCATCTTTGCACACTAAAAGGGCGCGTTTATTTTTTGGTTAAAGACTTGAAAACACTTTTTTTTTTAACTTTTCCGTTAAAATTAAGAAAGTGTGAACAATTAAAAGTGAATTCGCGAATCAATATGACCATATACTGAAAAACTCAGAGCGTAGGAGTCGCAATGCTCCGAACAAATTTTGAAATTTAACCCTTCTTCGAAGGAAAAATTAAAGCATAATTTTCTTAGTTAGCAAAGTGGAATCAAATCTTGCCTCTAATCTCTCTTTCGTTTTTTTTTTGTAATGGGCATTCGTGAATCTGGACAAACATTTCTTCTTTGCAGATCTTAGAATGAGAAAAAAAGAGAGTAAATTCTTTGCTATTACATAATTAAATACATTGGGCTTTTCTTCTTAATTATGTAGTCAGGGAGACTTCTTTGGATCCTCGGCGATGGTTAAGTATGTTGCCTCACCAAAAGAAAGGGAATCGAAGCTCCGACAAGGATCTTCGTGGCCTGTCAGTTTGCATTGCAGTGACAGCGGATTCCACAGATGCGTTCCTTCCGCATGCCCAACCCCCATAAGTTCTCCCTTCAAAAGCTTTGCATCTCAGTAATCTCGAGATCCGTACGAGGACCGAGATAGAGCCTTTCAGGCACTTGCTCGGGTCCATTTCTTCTCGATTATATAGGGTTTTGCTTTTCTAGTAAACCAGTGGCAAATCAAATCAGATGGAAAGCTCAAGCAGACAAAACAAGTTCTCTGATTACAATCTTTCTTTTGCAAATTTTTCTGGTGGGCAGTTGAAAGAAACTGAAATTGACTGACCCTGAGGGGCAACTCATCATTGAATAGTTGATCTCCATGCAGAGTTTGGTGGGGCTTCTTATTCTGTTCACATAATTACTCCCTTTCTCCCCATCAATTGAAGGAATCCCATGACAAAAATTTCCATCAACCACATAAATTTAAAAAAAAATTAAACCAGTTTCATTATTTTTCAGCATTGCAATCAATCGACTTACAGAACGTGGAGTCTCATCCACGATAATGTTTTTTTTCGTGTCATCCTAGACAAAGATTCTTCTGTTTCGATCGCATTATGCAATTTTCTAAGCATCTTTTTTATTTTTCGTTTTTTCGATTTCTGGGTTTTCTGGCAATTTTTTTTTATAATTAAAACTTTGATGGGTGGCTGACAAATTTCGGAATCAACCCATTATAAAAGTCGGAAAGACAACGGTCAAAATTCGCGATTTTCTACGGTCCGAGCACTGGAAGATCACAATTTCCCAAGCCAATTTAATAATCGATTGAATTATCACTACATCGATTTTTAATATTTTAAAAATTGGTGAATCTTTTATCGATTATCGTGTTTTTTTTCTCTCTTTTTTTTTCAGTACATTATTGGGGGGAGTGGATCCCATCATGTCACTGACCTGCAGGCAGCAGGGCACTGAGCGTCACAGGAGAACAGCATTCATACGTACCACGTACATGTGCAAATGATTAAATAATTTCGGTCCAGGGTTCTATTTTTTACCATCTTGAAAGGAACTACGTATAAACAAATCAGTGATTCCATTTGGAAAAGCCGCATTTTTTTTTTGAGTAAATGATACAATGATCCTCGAACTTTAACTGAATATGCAATGTGATCCATGAACTTTAAATTTATTCGACGTGGCCCCTAAACTATAGCCCGATATGTAATGTGGCTTTTCCATCTTAAAAGGAACTGCATATAAACAAATCCTTGATCCCATTTGGAAAAGGCCCCCTTTTTATTTTTTATAAATGACACAAATGATCCTTGAACTTTGACCCAATGCATAATGTGATCCACAAATTTTAGCTCAATGAGCATTGTCTTCCTTAAACTTTTTATTTGTTCGAAATGGTTCATGGATTTTTTTGGATATGTTCAATTTAGTCCGTAAATTGTATGAAAATGTGTCAATGTTGGCCATGAACTTGAATTAATGGAAGGACAACATTAGTTCGATGACTAAATTGAACGTGAACTGAACGTCTAGGGACCGTATTGAGCAAATTAAAAGTTCAGAACGACATTGCACGTCGGATTGAAGTTCAAATAGCACATTGAACAAATTTAAAATTTGAGAATCACATTACACATTGAGCTAAAGTTCGGGAAATAAATTAAGAGATCTTCCTTATTTTCAAGTCTGCTCATTTCATCGAAAATTTATTGTCGTTGAAAAATATTTTCAGAAAATTCAAATCTAGAGAAGGTAAATCATTTTCCAGTTTATGTTTGTGTTGGAAATAAGTTTTTTTTTTTGGTCAAGGTGTTGGAAATAAGTTGAACAAACTGATTTTATGATGCTTGATAGCAAGTGAATCCATTAAATGCAACTCAAATCACGCCAATGGCATGTAATGATTAACAATCTGGAATCGACATCTTCTTTGTTTATTTTGTGTTACATTAGAATCACGGAAATTACGAAGTGATTAGAAAATAGATTATGTAATCATATATGCAATATGCTATATACGGACATATTTTCTTCGAATACAAAAATATATTAGTGTTAATGAAGCATGTTCAGGAAATGGCACACAAGATTTATGAAAAAAATAATAAATGAGACTTCTCAAAAAAATGAATTGATGAGAGATAGAGGGCATGAATAAGAAATCAAGGGAAATGATTTACTCCTTATCAGAAGAAGAAGTCATTTTCCCTAATCCAAGCATATTGTTTTTTATCCATAAATAACGCTTTCTGTCGATCGAGCGTTAGAAAGTCTGAAAATAAATTCCCGAAAAGTGGCTTTTCATGAAACAAATTGACCCTTTGAAGCCCTGATTACTAAACTCGAGATCGTTAAATTGCACCCTCCAACAAGGCGATTGATCTTTTTTGGTACAAATTTTGAGGATGGGCATTGAACTTCATACCTCCGTTTTTAAGGCTTGAATTGTGGAAGCACCTTACCCATTAGGATGAAAAAAAATGTTATTAGGTACCTTAAAATAATTAATGATTTGAAGAACACTTTCCTAAAAATGACCGTTTATATTTTTTGAAATAATTATCTAATGAAAATTATTTTTATTATCGATAATAATTTATGTCTAAATATTTTAATGCATAACAAAATATTTTTTAGTCGTTCATTTTTATGAGCGATTTAAGCGAACATTTTCATGAATGTTGCTTTAATTAGTTTTTGTGCAATTACAGTGTCTACCTTTCATTCGCATTAAATTTGGAGGGCCATTCTCAAAGTGACCCCAAAGATATTTCTTAGTTACTTTGAGATTATTCAAGAAACTGTTTACTCGCATAGTAATATATTGCGAATCTCGATTGATCCGTCTTCTCAGTTCTCTGACAGTATTTCATTCGATTAAAAACCCGCACTCGACCCAAATTGCACCGTCAAGATCATAGATGATGCAATTTTGTCTTTCGCTAGTTCATGTTTATACTTGCTCTTTATTGCCCTTGCTGGCATGAAAGCCCCCTGAAAACGCAATTCGATCGGTCAATTACACCATTATTGGTCTATAATGCCGTCTTTTATTGCTCCGCCACTGCGTATGTCTCCCTAATAATTGTCCCTCAGCAACTTGTAACGGCGCTATAGATCCCCGTTACAGATAAAGTCAAAATGATCTCTTTTTTATTTGATTAATTTCAAATCAAAAATCACACTCAGCCGGTTCGTATTTATTTTCTATCGGTCCGGATTCAGCGGGTCCGGTGAATGACAACCAATGATCTTATGGATCCCACATGAGCCCTGCCTATGGATCCCGTAAGATCATGGATTGCGATCCATCGAGTTCACAGGACTGGGGTCCAGGCAAATATAAATCAAAGTAAGTTCTTGGAATTGTCTCGACTTCGATTGTTAATAAAATTAGATAATTTTAAAACATAATTATTCGAGAACCTGGAGCTGAACAGAAAGAAAGTCAACTTCTATATGGAGTTAACTATGATTATATTGGGTGAACTACAAGAAACACTTGTGAGCGAAAATCAAATTTCAGGGTGGAGGCAATTAGGTACTAAATTACATATTGCCCCCGAAGCTTTTTAGGTTGTTGCATGCCCACCCTCGTTTCAATTTTTGCAATTTGCCCCCTGAATATTATAAATCGATAGCAATGTGTCTCCCGGCATTTACTGTGACCAGATTTTACTTGGAGCATTCGACTATGTGGCTGATTGCCGAGGTCAATCGTTATATAAGTCTATCGCATAAAAAAAAACTAAAACAATATTTCAAAAATATATTGCATTGGAGGGCATGCAACTAAAGTTCCAACGAGAATTTCACCGGGTCATTACCAAACGCACATCGTTATATAAATCCGAAATATTTATCAGAGTGGTAGTCAATGTTTTTTCTCTTGTATATATAGACGACAAAATGACCAATTCACCTTAAATAATCAATTGCGTGCAGTCATGTGATCAGATACGCGAAACAAAAAATTTGGCTGGAGCCTACGAAAAGGGGGGCACGTCGCCACCGGTTTCAAAAAACGAGGGGGCAAATAGCAAGAATCGAAAACGTTAGGAGGCAAACTCGCCACAATCCCAAAAACTGGAGGGCCAAAATGTAATTCCGCCCCCCTGCAGGGACCACTTAAAAAAAAGGAAGTGAAGCAACTGGAAGGGTTTAATTGCAAAAACAGCATGGCAACACCGTAAATATGGTCACATCCGCGGGTCAAAGAGGGGCAGGACAAAAAGTTCTTACACACGCGCGCGCCAACGACCACCTCGTAAATCGTAATGGCCCCGAAGAAGGGAGGGGGGAGTGGGAGGGCCCCACCAAATAGCCGTTGGGGTGCTCGCTAACCTCACCCGCGGGTCATTCTCTCGGGCCTAATTCCAAAAAAAAAGCACTAATTTTAGGTCGAGTGACAATTCTGGTCTAAAATTTTTTTTATCCAGTAAAAAAGTACCAACTTCAGATCGAGTGACAATTCTGATCCAAACTTTTTTTTTCTCATAAAAAATCACAAACTTTCACTTAAATCCCAAATCTGGCCCCACATTGACTTAGAACCACTGATTATCCAACCTAGCAATAAATCCACGCAGCTTGCCAACTGAATTTAAAGCACTATTCATTGTTTTCTTCTCTGAGCCACAACTTGAAGAATAACGGTGAAACTGTTCATTTCTTTCACTTCATCGGCAAGTCAAAAAGATCTCCGGATTTAAAGCACTATTCACTGTTTTATTCTCTGAGCCACAACTTGAAGAATAACGGTAAAACTGTTCGTTTCTTTCACTTCATCGGCAAGTCAAAAAGATCTTCGGATTGAATTTCTTTGGTCAGACTTCGTCGTTTTGTCATGATTTGAAGTTGTAGACCACCGCCTATCGACAGACGCCATGGACGACATCCGTCAAGCTCACGACCATAACTTTTTTTCTCAAACAAGGGTGACTTCAGACAGAAAGTCAACGGGGGGCTAAATTTGGGATGAGAGTGAAAGTTGGTGATTTTTTACGAGACAAAAAAAAGTTTGGGCTAGAATTGTCACTCGACTTAAAGTTGGTGTTTTTTTATGGGACAAAAAAAATTTGGGCCACAATTATCACTCGACCTAAAATTTATTCTTTTTTTTTTGGAATTAGCCCCTTTCTCCCTAGGCTCCGCTCAGAGTAACAACCGTTGATGACTGACGGAGCTACGAGATGACGAAACCAACGGCGACGCTTGCGTCTTCGCTCGCGGGCGTTACATCACAGCCGTCCGTACAACCACCATGCGTAGCCCCACAACAGTCCCACTGCCATTTTTATTTAATTTTAAAAAATAACAATTACCCCCTTGTGAGCATATATGCATATTATCGTTTTCTGAGAAATTAGCGGATGAAAATTCAAACATATTAACAAGAAATGTCAATAAGGTCAATTTCATCTAAGGTCTTTTTTACCCAAAGAAGTATCATCTATTGATTTTTCACATCAAAATAGATTTTTCTAAGTTTCGAAAATTATTTCTGACCAAAAAGAGAGGAAAAAAAGTTTCGAAAATTATAAATCGTCTAACGAATTTGCAAATACCCAATATATCTTTAAGTATACCAACAATAAACACGAAAAAAGAAGAAGAAAGAAGAACTCAAATTCTAAAAGGTAGTGATAAATGTCGATCCAAATAAACTAGAATAAGCAAAGAGCCATACCATAGGAGCCAAGGTCCTCTGCCTCCACCTGACCAGCAAAAGAAGCGCCGCTAAGGCTGCGCATGACAATCATTCTGTGCCCGGGAACAGATTCTGGTCAGAAATGATTATTTTTTATTCTGTGCCCGGGAACTGATTCTGGGCATTTGAAGGCATTTGATAACGGCCCAAAATTTATATTCCTGAAATAGTAAAAGAACAGAAATGCGTTTGGTAACGGCATAAAATTTCTTTTATTAATAATATTTTAATAACATTTTAAATATTTTAATATTTCTTTCTTTTCTTTTTTCTTCTCCTCCTCCTTGGCCATGGCGAGTAAAATATTTTTTAATTAATAATACTTTTATTAAAAATAATTTTTTTATTTTTTTTGGCCATGGCTGGTAAAATTTTTTCTTATAAATAATTTTTTTAAAAATATTTTACTAAAAAATATTTTTATTGAAAATATTTTTTTCTTTTTTTCGCCATGGCCTGGTCGCTGGCCATGGCCGGTAAAATATTATTTTTTATAAATATTTTTTTAATTAATGATATTTTAATAACAAAATATTTTTATTGAAATTATTTTTTAAATTATTTTTTGCCATGGCCTGGTCGTTGGCCATGACCGGTAAAATATTTTTTTATAAATATTTTTTTTAATTAATAATATTTTAATAAAAAATAATTTTATTGAAAATATTTTTTTTATTTTTTTCGCCATGGCCTGGTCGCTGGCCATGGCCGGTAATTTTTTTTTTATTAATAATATTTTTTTTATTTTTTTTCGCCATGGCCTGGTCGCTGGCCATGGCCGGTAATTTTTTTTTATTAATAATATTTTTTTTATTTTTTTCGCCATGGCCGGTAAATTTTTTTTATTAATAATATTTTAATCTTGCCAGATACGGCGAGGGTGCCCCTCGCGCCGGACATTAGAAGTTATATTAAAAACCAAGAAAAAGAAGAAGAAAAAACAATTGATTCTCATTTTTGTTCCCAAAATCAAGAAGTTACTTTTTTTTTATTCTTGATTCTGCTCCAAAACTGATTCTGGGCACAAATTTGCAAGAATTTGTGCCCAGAATCAAAAAATTAAACAAACGGATTTCTATTCCCAAACTGATTCTGGGAACAAAAGAACAGAATCAAACACTATTTGTCAAGTTGCCATGCGCAGCCTAAATAACGGCGAGTTATGTTCATACTCATAATTCTAGATGCGTCGTATCTTTTATTTGATCGAACCGAGTAACGCGAAGAACAAATACGAACGTATCCGGAGCAGCAGTTTCGTTCGATGTCGGCTTTAATCAAGCAAACGGGGCACCTCGATTTCCTTACAAGTTTTTTTGCAAATTCACACGCGGATTCTGATCGCAAGTCTTTACAAAACCAGCAGCAATTTTTTTTGCAAAATCCTCGGGAAGGACATGATGAAATATCTAAATAGGGAAACCCACCTGCGCATGGCCGAGTTGGTGGGTGCTTTCCTTCCCTTAGAGAGGTTCTGGGTTCGAATCCCCGCTTGGTTCGGTAATTTAAGTGGGGGGCCCTGGCGGTGGGTTGCTGGGCTAGTCTCCCCCGAGATATAGGCGCTCCGATTATCTGTGTGGGCTCGTCCCCGGGGAATGGTGGCGGATCCTCGGTTACAAAAAAAATAAAAAAAAAATCTAAATAGGGAAAAAGAGGAGGAAAAAAGGGGGTGAGAAAACGAGAATGGGGGCCCTAAAAAGGTTGTTGTTTTCCGTCCGTACCATCATCAGTAATGAAACAGGAATTGACCATCAAGAGAGAGAGAAGAGCTGCCGTCCCCTCACGTTCAAATCCCTCTTCCCCCCCTCGTGTGCACCGTACGGCGCGTGCGACCGAACGTATGCGATCCCCTCCCTCCCCCGTCCTTGACACAGGCCACGTGGCATGGGGGGGGAGAGGGAGGAGGGAGTCGGGGGGAATCTGATCTGGACCGAGCGGGGTGGGCCCCCACACCTTTACCCCCACGCGGGCGAATCGGTAATTTCCCCCCCGGCTGACCCGAGGCCATTATAGTCTCTTTCCCCGGTAATAGACAAAAAAAAAAACGAATCAAGAGAGTACAACGAACGCCCCCCCTTTTTTTGTTGCGTCATTTATTACACTTCAATCGTGGGTTATATATTTCGTCTGGATAAAAATGATTTAAGTTACGATACTTCAATCTACCGTGAGATTAACGATATCTAATTAATCATAAAAAAGGTAAAAATTAATTATAAATTATTGTAAGGTTTATTCTTTTAAAATTTTATGGTTCACAACATGCTATTTTTCTCACGGTGGCTCAAAAATTATTATGCTATCAAAATTCGAAATATTAATAGAATGCAAGTATCGACGTACGGATTCACATCCAATCTTTTGATATTCACGTAGTTTTTTACGTAATGGAAAAGTCACGAACTCGAGACTTTAGGTCCGGGGGTAGGGCTTAAAGGCACGAGTCAGCGACCCAGGACGTGGGATCGACGACATCCGTTGAAAACCATTGATGCTGTGACTAAGGATTTTGGGAGTTTTGGTTGATTCCGAAATCTCCGGATATGATTTTTTTTGGGCACGGGACACCGCTCGGGTATTCGTAAGTATGATCTATGTTCGACCGATGAGAATCTCCTCGTTTGACGTCCGTTTGACCCAAAATTTTTTTTTCTTTTGTTGCGTTTGCAATGCTTGCAACTTCTGCTTTTATAGTACTTTCCTTTATTCGCACTAAAAGATAATCCCGACTCGTCCCCTGTCCATCCAACAAGCTTAACTTGACTTCTGTCTTTTTCATCGTCGACTTCACTTGTGGAAAAAAAGATGATACCCTTGGACTATCTAAATTTCTCCAAGAACGTGCACAAATCAATGCTTGAGTTAAGGAGAACGAAATTTCGCATCGAAGAAGAGCCAGGCCGAGTTGCTCACGGCTATGACTCCGTGGTTGTTCGGGGAGGACCCTTTTCCGAAACTGGCGTGCCGGGTTTCGCAAGATCCTCGCTGACCGACCTCCCCGTCAATAAGCTCTCAACTTCACCTCTGTCCATCTCAAAATTATAGAAAACCCTAATGGCCCTTGTTGACGGGCGAGCGAGTTTCGCCAAGAACATGCACAAGCCAAGGCTTGATCTGAGGGAGGAGGGGTCTGTCTTGTGTGCAAGAAGTACGTGATGGTTGAGCTGTTCTTGTGTGATGTGGGGGCGCCCCATGTTGGTGGTGGGGACATCGCGGTGACTGTTCCTTTTCACATGCCAAATAGGCAATGTGTCTTTCAGGACTTTGTTTTGTTCTGAGTCCCCAACTGGAGAGAGATCAGAACGAACCTCTCTCCATCACTCCTTTGGACTCATCATTCTTGACAAAACTCTCGCTCTGCTACGTTCGAAAGATGCTTTTTCCAATCGATTTCAAACGCAATGTTTTGGCCAATGAGAAGGGCCACGAACAGTTCCTTATATTCTTGCATGCGTACCCTGTATGTGTCACAGTTCGGTCCCTCCATGCATTTAAACAATGGATGCCCCGAGCTCAAGGCCAAAGGCTTGGTGGGGACGAAGCTGTGAGTACCGACGGCCGACGTGCAACGATCGATAGGGATATAGGATTTGAACACATGCGCAAATATGTCTGTGGTCGTAGACTTTTGATTCTAATGGCTCTCGTTAGGGACATAGTTTGGAACAAAACAAGATTTGATTAGGAGAATATTCGCTCGAGATATTCATGCGTTTATATGATCTGTCCGTCGTTCGTTTCTATTCTAAAATAAAACAAAAAATTTGGGTCATGCCCTGTGTTTGGTGAAGAGCAGCGAAATACAAACTATATGAAGCAGCATAGTGTTGCGGGGAAAAGTGCCAAAAAAGTCCTAAACCTTTTGCATTAGTGCCAATTTAGTCCTAAACCTTTTTTTGGTGCCAATTCAGTCCTAAACCTTTTGCATTGGTGCCAATTTAGTCCAAAACCTTTTTTTGGTGCCAATTAAGTCCTAAACCTTTTAAATTGGTGTCAATTCAGTCCTAAACCTTTTATTTTTGTGCCAATTTAGTCCTTCTGGTCAATTTTGACCGGAATTTGCTGACGTGGACGCCTGCCGGCCGGTCACCGGCGCCGACGTGGACAAATTAAATAATATTTTAATATTTTTTTGAATTTTTATTTTTTTCCTTTTTTTTCTTTTTTTTTTCCACTTTTTTTTTTGGTTTCTTCTTCATCTGGCCGGCGAGCTCGACCTCGCCGGCCACTGGGGAGGGCGGCCTCGCCCGGCGAGGCCGAGCCTCGCCATGGTCGGGCGAGGCTCGACCTCGCCGGATCGGCAAGGTCGAGCCTCGCCCGCCGCCGCGAGGCCCGACCTCGCCCGGATCCGGCGAGGTCGGGCCTTGCCCGACCATGGCGAGGCTCGAGCCCTCGCCGGGAGGTCGCGGCGAGGGCGAGCCTCGCCCGACCATGGCGAGGCCCGACCTCGCCGGAGGCCGCGGCGAGGGCGAGCCTCGCCCGACCAAGGCAAGGCTCGAGCCCTCGCCGGAGGCGCGGCGAGGGCGAGCCTCGCCATGGTCGGGGCGAGGCCCGACCTCGCCGGATCCGCGAGGTCGAGCGTTCGCCGGATCCGGCGAGGTCGGGCCTCGCCCGACCATGGCGAGGCTCGCCCTCGCCGCGACCTCCGGCGAGGGCTCGAGCCTCGCCCGACCAAGGCGAGGCTCGCCCTCGCCGGCCCGCCTCGGCCGGTCGCCGGACCGCGACCGGCCGCAGTAAGGAGGAAGACAACCAAAAAAAAAAGTGGAAAAAAAAAGAAAAAAAAAGGAAAAAAATAAAAATTCAAAAAAATATTAAAGTTGTCCACGTCGGCGCCGGTGACCGGCCGCCGGTGACCGGCCGCCGGCCGGCAGGCGTCCACGTAGGCAAATTCCGGTCTAAATTGGCCGGAAGGACTAAATTGGCACAAAAACAAAAGGTTTAGGACTGAATTGGCACCAATTTAAAAGGTTTAGGACTTAATTGGCACCAAAAAAAGGTTTAGAACTAAATTGACACAAATGCAAAAGGTTTAGGACTGAATTGGCACCAAAAAAAGGTTTAGGACTAAATTGGCACTAATGCAAAAGGTTTAGGACTTTTTTGGCACTTTTCCCTAGTGTTGTGAATAGCAGCCCGTTACTTCTCTCATTCTTCATTGATAGATGATCTTGAGAAATGAGTAGTCACGTTAGAATTTTCGAGTCACATTTGGGAAAAGACGACTTAAGACGACTTACTTCAGAAGCGGGACACAAACCGATTTCCGCTGTTCTCGGTTCTTATCATGCATCGCGACATCGAGGTTTATGAGAAAGTCGGCGAACATGGTCTTCGATTACTTAGCTGGTTTTTTTTTTTTTTGCGCTGTTTAATTTCAAAACTTGTACTTAACATTTAATTGCAGAATCCCACACTTTAGACTTGAGTTTTAAACAAAAAAAGAGTTCACATTTGCATCCTTTATTTCTGTATTTTCTTAGACTCCAACTTGTGTAAACGTAAATTTTCGAAAATTAGGCTCCAATGGATATTTAAAATTATAGGCGTAAAGCAAGATGTAGTATAAGAATAAGAAAAAGTTAAGAATGATTTGTATAATTTTCTGTATATTTATAATAGTGATGCACCAACCGTTGATTTTTACAAGAAAATCATCCATGATTGACAGATGACGAAGAGCAAAAAGGAATGAGGTCCATTTGTTTAATTCCATGATTGCATGCACCGACACTTGGGAAAAGCCATGCAATAATCTCTTATCTGTATTGACAAGGCAAAAAGATAACTCCAAAATTGCTATTCTGAAAGCAACTTGGAAGTTTGGACCGCAGTTTTAATAAAGCCAACTAAAGATATTATTATGACGAAGACACGCTTATGATTATCGTGTCATATCTTTAAAACTCAAACATGATACATTTTTTTAATAAATTGCACGACAAGACACGAGGCGTCTAACACCTTTAAAATGTAAACTTTCTTAATTAAGCGCATAAAGATTTGTCTAATAGTATATTGATGTGACTAGATGTATCTGAGAATTTTGATATCAAAGTTGATGACGTATGAAGGTATATTGGTCCATTTGTTTGATTAAACTTGATGGGTCAACCTGTAAACATCACATTTATTGTTTTATGTCTAAACAAGTTAATCTGTTTATGGACAAAAACCCGATTGAGTTCTATCCAAACACGCTTAGCTTGGTGGTATCTAAACGAGTCAGTGTAAAATTTGCCAGCCCTATTTGTGAGAGGGGATTTAATGACAAGTCAGCTTGCAATTGTTTCAATCCGTGTGATAGAACAAGCAATGCTAGAAAGCTCAAAAGGTTGACCGAGTTGTTAATTAAGAGCTTAATTTGGATGCGGTCAGGCAAATCTCGTACTTAGATAATGTCATCTTCCACTTAGAGTAATCTCGATGGTATCACTATTGTGTTAGACATCTTGTGGCTCGAGACTTATTTGATATACGTGGACGACATAGTTTGCAAGCATCAATATTGATTAAATGAAATGATTTATATACAACCTTAATAAAAAAAGAAGAAAAGATAAGTGCATTAGAAGTCCTAAAACTTATTGTGAAAGTGCAATTGATTTTTAAAACTTTCAAAAAGTGCAATCAAATCTTAAAACTTGTCAAATTAGTACAATTAAACTATCCCGTTAACTCTGTCAATTTGACTAACGGAATTACTGATGTAGTTTTTTTTAATTATTTTCTCTTTTCTACTTGGCGATCAATTAAACTAAAGCACGAAGTATAAGGCCAATATGACATCATTTTGGTTCAAATCCTAATTTTTTTACCCAAAATCTTGCTTAAATTAGATTGAAAATTTTTCTTAAAAAGTACCCAAGCTATAAAAAAAAGGAAAAACACCACAAAAAATCCCAAACTATGCCACTTGTGACACATTTACCCCACAATACATTTGTCCATGGACATTTTCATCTTTTTCTTTTTTTTTTTCCTTTTTTTTTCTTCTCTCTTCCCCTCCGCCGTGGTCTCGGGCGAGGGCCGCCCTCGCCGGCTTCCCTCCGCTGACCACGGCGGAGGGGAAGAGAGAAGAAAAAAAAAAGAAAAAGATGAAAATGCCCATGGACAAATGTATTGTGGGGTAAATATGTCACAAGTGGCATAGTTTGGGGTTTTTTGTGTCACAAAAAAAGTTTAGGGTAAATTAGTCACAAGTGGCATAGTTTGGGATTTTTGGTGGTGTTTTCCCTAAAAAAATTGACCACAAGGCCCTCATTTGTGGGCCGCCGCCGCCGCTACTCATCACCGGATAGGGCCAACGAAGGTCGCGAGACCTCGCTAATGACCGGCGACCCTCTCTAGCCCCAAGTGAGGACCTGTCGCTTAGATTTGGGGAAGGGTGTGACCATCACCCCAAATTTGGGTGAGGTAGGGGTGATCGGTCATGTTATAACCGATTCTCAGTTTTTTGATCTTGAAATCTACTCTATTTACTTTGGAACCTATTTTGAAACCTACCATGTTTTTCAGGTTCGATTCCAGGGTCTACCCGAAAACCTGTTTTTCTTTTGTTCCTTTTTCTGGTTTCATTTTTTCTAGCAAAATAATATGAATAGTAATAAAAAAATTCAAAATAAAAGATGAATAATAATAAATACTATCTGTCAAAAGCAACAATCCCTAAGATAGGCAATTGAGATTACTATCCACCAAAAACAACAATCCAAAATATAGTAATAACATATTTTTAACACTAGCTAAAACCGGTTCCAAAACCGGTTTAGTTTCCGGGTGGGTCTTCACTTGAAACTGAGAGCCGGACCGATTTCAACCGGTTCCAAAAAAATGGAGCCGGTTCAAACAAGAACTAGTTCCCGGACTGGTTTTTTGTGTGGTCCAATCCAGTTTCGAAGTAAACCCGGTCCAATTGCACATTCTGAGGGCGAGGGTAGGGTTGTTGCGGTTGACAACCCTCGCCTAGGACCAACAAGGCCCAAGCGACTCCCGTCGGCCCTTTCCAGCAACGGTACCCCACTGGCGAGCGCTTCGTCGCTTTTTTTTAACTTTGGTTTTTCTTTTAAAAAAAGTACCTTTTTTATTTTTTTAAATCCAATTTAAGTAATATTTAGGGAAGAAAACATTAAGAAAATGCCACATAGAAGAGGGTAAATAATAATAATAATAATAATAATAATAATAATAATAATAAATGCCACGTTGATATTTTTCGTCAGCCAAATTGACAAAGTTAAGGGAATAACTTGATTGCTTTAATTTAACAAATTTTAAAATTTGATTGCATTTTTTAAAATTTAAAGAACTCAATTGCACTTTCACAACATGTTTTAGATTTTCTGTGCGCTTATCCTAGAGAGAAAAAGCAACGCTAGGTGTTGTCACAAAATACCTCTCTCATTATATAATCCACAACTTTTCGATTATATAGCCAACCTCTCTCTCTAGACTTCTAGTAATGTTCTAAATTGATTAATAAGGGAAAGAGAACTTTCTAGATATAAACCTTTTATAATGGAAAAAAATCTAGATACCACACCCAAGAAATAGTAATCAAAGCAATTAGTGTCCAGTTTAAAAATATGGATTGATAGCTCAAGAGAGATCACATGTATATAAGAGTTATTAAAAACTCCAACGGATACTTTAACACCCTCTTTTATGTATATATCATATTGACGACATCACGTGGAGTAGAAGAATAGGGAGCCTCACATGCAAAATAAGTTTGGGGGTGGAATTTGACTCTGATATCATTTAAGAGTGTCTAGCTAAAAAATTTAAGCAATGTGAGATACCTTTTCACATAGGAAAAATGACACAAACAGTCTCTGAACTTTGATCCAATGTGTAATTTGGTCTATGAACTTTTAATTTGTTCAATGTAGTCCCTGAACTTTAGCCTAATGTTCAATTTGGTCTCTGAACTTTTAATCTGTTCAATGTGGTCCTTGGACTTTTAGTACATATTCAATTTAGTTCCTAAACCATTTGAAAATGTCCAATGTAGTCCTTCCATTAATTCAAGTTCATGGACTATATTGAACATTTTCATATAGGTTAGAAACTAAATTGAATATGTACTAAAAGTTCAGAGACCACATTGAACAGATTAAAAGTTTAGGGACCAAATTGAACATTAGTCTAAAGTTCATGGACTACATTGAACAAATTAAAAGTTCAGGGAACAAATTGCACATTGGATCAAAGTTCAGGAACTCTTTGTGTCATTATCCCTTTCACATATATAAAGCCATGATTCATGACCCATGATCGAGAAGATATCATCACTACACAGAAAGATACTTGGCCTTTTTTAAGCTAAACGCAGAGAAAGCATCCAAATCAAAAAAGTACTAGGGCACAACTTCCATCTCCACCAAATAGAAAGTGGGGAAAAGTATGGGATGGAAAGCCAAGGGGTCCATTGTCAATTTATCAAAGGGGAAAAAAGTGTTATCGCGTTGCCTTTTATCCGTGGTTATTGCTAGTGTTTGATATACATAATAATATATTGCCCAATTGATGACATAATGAGGTCCACACCTCGATAGAATATGTCTATAAAAAATATGAACACAACGTGCTTTTCCGACGATTGATCCTGTCCACGCGGGAGCGAATTTGCCGAAAGGTGGGCTAGAGCAATTTCTCTACTTTTTGCGCTCCAAAGTTGTGTGTTGGACGATGGTTCTTGTTCTTGAGGGCTTTGTTGATGGAGACTGTAATGATAATGGAGAAAAGATTTGAGACCCCGCCACTTCCGGAGGAGGGAAAATTCTTAAATGATCCCTGAGCTCAATGCGTCCGATCCGAACCTTTGTTGTTGGTGGGTCTCGCCTGATATCCACACGATCTAAATGCTGAGATACACTAGGCTCACATACACGCGGTCCGCTCAAAATGTATTGGAAGGAAGGGGGACGTGGCCGCGATTGGTGTACTAATTACTGTATTTCAGACGGCCCTTGATTGAATAATCAACCGTGATTACCTTTGACTATATATATTATTTTCTTTGGTGGGAGGATGAATGATTAAGAACCCATTCGCATTCTCTTTAAACAATTGCCAAAAACCAGACTAAAACTGTTCTTTTTCCCAACACCATCAACTTGAATAATTAGCTGGATACTAAAATAACAAGTACCTCACATCAATGTCGTTTCAGTGTGTACCAAAAGTAATCATATATAAGACACATTTCATTTAGAAAAATACGAAAAACCATAGTCTATATAACCTCAAGGTTCTCAATCAGAGGACTTAGGGTTTTCTTGAGACTTACGAATCTTGCAGCAATATAAGAGATGGCCCCATGTCTCCCTGCGGCCCGCTCTTCGAACATCTTTTGCTGGTGTATGCAATACAGCTGTGGTCATATTTGACTTATGTTTTGATGCATGTATTGCCTGAAAACAGAGAAAGCGCAACAAGAAAGGTCAACATATGCAATCGAGGGGTCTCTAGCGAAAATGTCAGAGAGAGAGAGAGAGAGAGTTTTGCTGGTGTGTGCAATACAACTATGTTGATATTTGACTTATGCTTTGATGGATGTATTTACCTGAAAAACATAGAGACCATAACAAGAAACGTCAAACACACATACAATTGATGGGTCTCTATCGAAAATGAGAGAGAGAGAGAGAGAGAGGGGAGAGCATGTAACTCTCTCGTGCCATATCGATACCGCAAATGTAGAGTCACGGGCTCCAAGTTCTCTTATTCCACAACAACGACATACGTTTTTGGCATTTTTGTGCCGGATTAATTGACTTGTCAACCGCTGCACTTGGTGGCTCCGAGCTGTTCCTCACTTTTACTACAAATTTGCAGTAACGTACTCTGTTGAATTAGGGGCTTGACATGAGCATGAAGTAGTACTTGGAGAACACCTAGATTATGACATTTCCTCGGCTAGGCACATGTATAGTATAATTTGGATTGACTGTTGGGCCATGATGGTTCAATTTCTTCATATTCTGCGCCTCAGTCTTCTCAGGGCGTACGCCTACTTGGTTAGGTAGATGAGCCATGTACGTTGGGGCAGCTCCGGAGTATCAATTTTGACTTTTGGTTTTACATGTTGCTGGTAATCAAAAGGCTGTTAAACTTAAATCAAGGAAAATTATCATCAATAGACATAGGAGTAATGCGGAATTGAGAATTTGTCATATTTGGGTTATAATGAAGAGTATATGAGCCTATTTATAGGCTTTATTAAATGAATATCTTAGGTACAAGATAAACATAATATCAATTTAGTATCAACCGAGGCCATGCACAATTCACAATTATCTCTAATATTCCTTCAAACTTAAGGTGATTTTAAAAAAAAATTGGAGTTTGAAGAAAAGATCCGAAAAGCGTTTGGATGGATCGACAAGTGGTTCAGTGTTTTGAAAAGAGAACCAGTCGAGTACAGGCAATGTAGTAGCAGGTTGATGTTGTTGGTGCGCAATGTAGCCTCGCGATAGGAGGCTACACACCAATGTAGCCTTGCGACAGGAGGCCATATGGCGTTGTGTAGGCCACACGACAGGAAGCTACTGTGACGAACTATGTTGAGAATCGATGTTGAGAGAGAGAGATTAGTAGTGATATAAAAAAAATGACACTAGATATGAGATGTGCACCAATTCTACACTCAATGCACCGGGGTGTGATGTGCACTCGAGGGTGCACCTGAAAAAATAACATACCTCTTTTAATGCCTAACAAAATTGAAATCGTACTAGAGTTGCAATGAGAATTGATAGAAGCGGGTCATTCTATAAAGAACTCTGCCTTCACATGTAATGTATATATGGTTAAAGTTGGAGCCGAGAGAATGTTCGCTCCGGTGCTAACCATCCGACACTTGACTTTGTCTCTATATTTGCCATGTGACATAGTTTGCACGTCATGCACATGACCAATAAGCTTTAAACTTAATGATTTGTCATCCATCAGTTCCCATCTCTTATTGGATTAAAGAGAATTTATTTGAAGATTTTACCTCCTATTAGGTTTAACCTAAGAAAACGATAAACTAGAGAAAGTATTTTAAATTATACTCTACATTATCATGGCTTAATTTTCAATGAAGTTTCTTGCATGTACTGGTAAACTGCCAAAACCTCGAGCCAATTATAAAATTATGCATAGACGAATCACTCAACATTATTCTGATGGTCGAGCTGTTCTCGTGTGTGATCACAGTCCAATGGAGTGACTGTTCTCTTCACATGCCAAGTTAGGCATATAAGTCATTCAGGGACCTTGTTTTATTCTCAGAGTCTCTGGCTGCAGAGATCAGAACGAAGCTTTTCCCATCACTCCTCTGGATTTATGATAAATGACAAAACCCTCATTCGGTTTGGTTGAAAGATGCCTTTTCCAATCAATTTCAAACGGATGTTTTGGCCAATTTAAAGGGCGAAAAAAGAAGAAGAAGGAGAGAGAATATCGTTTCAAACGGATTCGCATTTTGGAAGATGTGGCCATGAGAGTCTATATGTACTTATAGCCATAACCTATGTCACAGTTCAGTCCTCTTTAAACAATATAAATATATATATATATATATATATATATATATATATATATATATATATATATACTCGCGACACATTTATCCAAACTTATTTAATTAATTTTTGTGTTACAAAATCTACAAATCTATTTGTTAGCTTTCATCTAATATCTCATTAAATTCTTGGCGTGGAAACACACGTGACAAATAATTCGAATGATAGGTACGCGATTTGCATCAAACATGGAAATTCAGTATAACTTGGTCTTCCAACGACGTCATTTTAAGGAAGCCAGCTGAGATTGGGAAATATGCTAATTTTGCTTTAAGAGTTCCCTCACGTTTCCAAATTTGCTAAAATCTCTTATTTTGTCCCATTTTCATCATCTGATTTTGATAGATTTATCACAGATTTACTAGTTTTGAATTTCTTGTAACAAGAAAATCAGTTAGAGTAAAAATCAGTCATATCGTTTTGGCAAAGGTGCGTAAAAATGTAAGAGGTAGAACCTCGCTCTATAAAAAAATTAGACCTTCCCAATCAAATATTGTATTGGCTACTATATGGAGACTTCCTACCTCCATATTTTTGAATCATTAGCTCTATTTGTAATGCTGAGGAATGCTCCTAAGCTGCTGTACTTCATTGGTTTTATAATACTTTCATTTTACCCAAAAAAAAAAGAAAATCAATTAGAGTAAATGTGGCACAAATATATTAGTTTGAGATTTTCTATGATAGAAAAATTAGTTAAAGTAGTTTGGGGTAGATGTGGCATCAGGTGTACCGGTTTGGAATTTTTTGTACGAAAATTAGTTTTGGATAAATATGGTTCAAATATGCCAGTTTTAGATTGTTTGTGATGCTATCCGAATGTTCCATATATTTTTAGCTCTTTCTCTTACGTAGACTCCAGGCCTCTCTAATCTATAGATTGACGTAAATAAACGCACTCAAATGAATGTTAAGGTCAGCATATTATAATATGCAGGAAATTCGTAATAAAATTTTGTTGGCATCGTTCAAGTGTGCCACTCCATAAGGATTTAGAAAATGATGGAAATCCTTGGAAGGATTAAAACCTGAAATTTAGTTTCTTCATATATATATATATATATATTTAATTTTTCAATAACGGAGCCAAAAGACAATTTCTAAGTTTTGTCAATACAAGAAGTATCGTAGTGAGCCAAAAAAAAAAAAAAGAAGTATCGTAGTGAGCCAAAAAGGCTCAATGAATGCCCCAAGCTGAAGGCCAAAGGCTTGGTGGGGGCGAAACTACGAGTACCGACGATCGACGTGAAACGAGTGAGAGGGATCGATAGGAATAGGGTTGAGCACGAGCACGAATATGTCTATGGTCACGTACTTTGATTTTGATGGCTCTCGTTAGGGACGTAGCTTGGAATGCAACAAAATTTGATCAGGACCATACTCGCCTGAGATATTCATGTGTTTTTTTACTCAATCGGTCGTTCGCTTCTATATTTGAATTCCGATTATTTTCCTCGTATGGAGACAAATAAACTTTGGATACGGGTCTTCTCGATTTAGAAGGATTTGAATTGGCTAAATTTACCCCTTAAGATTACGAGAGATCTCAGTTCTAGAAATTTAATTTCGTGAGCATTTAAGTGATGATTGATATTGATAAAGAGGTTTCATGTGATAATAGCATGATTATCTAATCTCTCGGCCCTGCATTGAAAAGAAATGTTAATTTAAAAGGCGATAATATTGCTGGGAAAATTACAAATTAGCCAGTTATTTTTTTTTGGTGCCGTTAATTTCAACAACTTATACTTGACATTTAATAAGAAAATCCTACACTTTGGACTAAAGTTTTAAACAAGAAATTGCATCCTTTATTTTCTGTAATATCTTATACCCCAACTTGCATGGACTGTAGGTTTTTTCGAAAGGTCCGGTTCAATGTATATATTTTAAATAATGGGCAGATTCGAGATGTGGAATATAATTCAGAAAAGAAAAAGTTAGAATGGTTTGTGTCATTTTCTTTAATTTTATTATCTTGATGCACCAATTATTGATCTTTACATTAAAATCATCGATGATTGACAGATGATGAATAGCACAAAAGGAATGAGGTCCATTTGTTTAATCCCGTGATGGCATGCACCGACACTCGGAAATAGCCATACAATCACAATGCATGTCACAACCTGCCCATTCTCTGTTTGTATTGGCAAGGCCAAAAGATATAGCTCCAGATCCTATTCCGAAAGCAACTTGGAACCAGAATTTTTAATGAAACCAACAGTATATTGTGATGTCGAATTTAAGTCTAATCCGAATGCGACACGTCTATTAATTATCGTGTCGTATATTTAAAAACTCAGGCACAATGCTTTATTACATGAATTACACGGTACGATGCGGGTGTAACACTTTTAAAAGATAAATTCTCTTGAATAAGCGTGTGAAAGTATGTCTAAAAGCATATTAACGTGTCTAGATGTACTTCAATGGGTCGCACTTTCTCACATATACAACTTATTTAATTCTACGCATCAAAGAATTTACAAACGGGCTGAGGGATCGACCTATAAAGATTATGTTTACTATTTAAGTCTAAACAAGTCAACCTGTTTATGGTATATAAATGGTTAAGCTCAATTCAAACACGCTTAGCTAGATGTTACCTAATAGAGTCAATGTTGAATTTGCCAGCCCTACATATGCGTGGGTGATTAGTTAAGCGCTTAGTTTGGATGCGGTCGGACAAAGCTCATACTTAGATCATGAAATCTCCCATGTAGAATAATTTTTATGGCCTTACCATTGAGTTAGACATCTTGTGGCTTGACACTTGTTTGATAGACGTGGATGGTATAATTTGCGAGTATCAACGAGGATTAAATAGAAAGATCCAAATACCCCTAATAGAAAAATAAAAGAAAAAGCAATGTGAGGTGTTGTGACAAAATGCGTCTCACTATATAATCCAAAGCTTTCGGCTTTTCATGGTTAACTCCTCTCTCTAGACTTTTAGGGTGCGTGCATTTCACTTTAAATTTCATGACAAAATAAAATATTTTTCATGAAAATCATTTAAAAAAATTGTTGGATTTCCTTTGTTTGGCGGTTTAGGAAAAGTGTATCCTTCTTAGTAGAAGGGGAAGTCGTTTTCCCATCTAAGCTCGATGTTTTTAGTCCTTAGAAAATTTTCAGTAGATACATTAGTTTTTCATCATTTTTTTTTGGTTGAAAGTTTTTCTTCATTTGAACACTGGAAAGTCGGAAAATAATTTTTCGAAAACTGTTTTCCTGCAAACAAATTGACCCTTAGTAATGTTATAAATTAATTAATAAGAGAAAGAGAACTTTCTAGATATAAATCTTTTTTCTAAGGGAGAAAAACCTATATGCCACACCCAAGAAACAAACAATGAAAAAATATAATTGATAGGTCAAGAGAAATCGCATGTATGCAAGAGTCATTGAAACTCCAACGACGATAATATGCGATACTTTAACTCCTTCTCTATATACAAATCACATAAACAACAACGCTTGGAATTGACAAGCGAGGAGTCCCACACGCGTATATAAAGTCATTGAAGCCCTAGAAACAATGTGAGATACTTTTCATCATAAATAAAGCCATGACTCATGGTACATGAACCAGAAAAGACCACTACCCAGAAGATACTTAGCCTTTATTAAGCCAAAACACAGAGAAATCAACCAAGCAAAAGTACCATGGAACAACTTCCATCTCCACCAAGTGGAAAGTTGGGAAAAGTATGGGGTGGAAAGCCAGGGGGGTCCATCGTCAATTTATCAAAGGGAAGAAAAGTGTCATCACATTGCCTTTTTGACAATGGTTATTGCATGCAGTGGATATATATATAAAAGAAGATAATGCCTAAATTCATAACATATTGAGCCGACCACACATTTTTGTTCTTTGGCAAATAATCAACACTATATGAGGCCCACACCCTGATTCTTGATAAAAATGTCTTGAAAAAACATGAACATAATGTGCTTTTCCTTCGATTGATCCCGTCCACGCGGGAGTGAAATTGCCAAAAGATAGGCTAGAGCAATTTCTCTGGCTTTTTGCGCTCCAAAGTTGGGTGTCGGACGATGGTTCTTGGTCTTGAGGGTTTGATTGATGGCGATCCTAATGATGATGGAGAAAAAGATTGGAGACCCCACCGCTCCGGAAGGGGGAAACAGTCGTTAAATGATCCCCGTACATGTGAACTCAATTTGTCCGAATCGTTAATGTTGGTGAGTCTCACGTATTGCCGATGTGATCTAAGGGTTGGGATACACTGAACTTATATACACCGGGAGAATTATAAAAAAAAAGTCATAAACCTATCAATCTAGTCCTAGTCCTAAACTTTTTTTTGCCAATCGAGTCATAAACTTTTTGCATTTGTGTCAATTCAGTCCATCCAGCCAATTTTGACTGGAAATCGCTAATACGGATGCTAACTGTCCTACGTGGCGCAACTAGTGCTGACGTTGACTTTTGAAAATAATATTTTGATAGTTTTTCAAATTTTTTTTATTTTTTCCTTTTTTTTCTTCCCTTCTTCCTCTAGCCGGTCATCTGACTTCAACGACTGGCCAGGGGCGAGGGTTGGCAAGATTGATCTCGCCGGCCATTGGCGAGGACAAGCTTTGCCCACCATTGGCAAGGCTCGACCTCGCCCAGCCACTGGCCAACCACTAGCAAGGGCGAGCCTCGCCCTACAGCAGGGCAAGGCCGCCCTTACCTAGCAACGGCGAGGTTGCCCTCGCTAGTGGTCAGTCAGGTTGATCTTTAGCTGGTTGTCGAGGTCCGATGACCGACTAGAGAAAGAAAAGAAAAGAAATAAAAAATTCAAAAACTATTAAAATATTATTTAAAAATATCCATGTTAACGCCAGCTGCGCTATGGCGCGACGTCAATGCCAGCAATTTCCGATCAATTTTGGCCGGATAGACCGAATTGACACAAAGGCTAAACGTTTAGGACTTAATTGACTAAAAAAAGGTTTATGATTGCATTGACATAATTACACTAGGTTGAAGACTTTTTCGGTAATTTCGCCACATACACCCGATGTACTCAAAATGTCTGTAAAGGAGGATGTGGCCGTGATTGGTGTACCAATTACGGTATTTCAGATGGCCCTCGATTGAATGATTAACCGTGGTTCCCTTAATTTGACAATGTATATTATTGTCATTGGTGGGTGGATGAATGAGTAAGAACCCATTGGCATTCTCTTTTAATAATTGCCAAAAACCAGGCGTCCACCGTTGCATATACCAGCAAAATCCGCATACCCTTGCTTTTTCCCAACACCATTAACTTGAAAAATTAGTTAAAATACCAATTCCACAGGGAAAGTGATTTGTTCTCTTCTTTTGTTTAAAAAAAGTTTCACTTTCCCTTTTTTTCGGGGCCATTGCATGTGCGAGATGTATAAAAAAACACATTTGTTTTGGAGAAATACAAAGAACCGCCGTCTAGTATTACCTCAGATTTTCGATCAGAGGATTTAGGGTTTTGTAGAAATTGTGAATCTTGCAGCAACATAAGGGATGACCCCATGGATCCCTTGTAGCCCGCTATTTGCATTTCTTTTGCTGGTGTGTGCGATACAACTATGGTGATATTGACTTGTGTTTTCATGCATGCATTTGCCTGAAAACATAGAAAGCCTAACAAGAAAGGTCAAACATAAACAATGGAGAAAATGTCACAGAGAGAGAGAGAGAGAGAGAGAGAGAGAGAGAGAGAGAGAGAGAGAGAGAGAGAGAGAGAGAGAGAGAGAGAGAGAGAGAGAGTCTTTTGGTAGTGAGTGCAATACAACTATGGTGATATTTGACTTATGTTTTCACGCATGTATTTGCATGAAAACATACAAAGCATGACAAGAAAGGTCAAAGATATAAAATAGAGGGGTCCGGAGAGGGAGAGAGAGATTATGTAACTCTCTCGTGCCATATAGATACGGCTGCATCAGTAGAGTCACGGGCTCCAACTTCTCTCATTCCACAACAAAATGACATGTTTTTGGCATCTTTGTGCCGAATCAAATTGACTTGTCAACCGCTACGCTTGGTGGTACTGAGCTATTCCGCAGGCGAATCTTGAATAGTACCCTTGAATTAGGGCTTGACATGAGCATGAAATAGTGCTCTGAGGACACACCCATGTTATGAAACTTTCTCAGCGCTGGGCATGTGTTGCATAATTTGGATCGACTGTTGAGCCACGATGGTCTCAATCTAAACGCAGAATAGATTACATTCCGGGCCTCGAGTCTTTTCATGACGAATGTTCACTTCGCTAGGTAGATGGGCCATGTATGCAGGCGCGGCTACTGATTATCATTCTTGACTTGTGCCTTCACATATGGTGGTCATCAGAGGCCAGTCAAACTAAATCATTGGAAAAATATCATTAACAAAACGTACCGACGCTCTTCTCATCATTGCATTGTACATATAGCATATGAGAGAGAGAGAGAGAGAGAGAGAGAGAGAGAGATTTTTGCACTCTATTAGATTCTTTTTGAGTTCGAAAAATTGTATGTGATTGAGCATATAGGCTTAAATTATTTGACTTGAGTCCTTGCAAACCTAATCGAGTGGTTGACATTCGATAGTGAAATCGTAAGACAAATATAGTCACGTAATTTTCAAAAAAGAATTGTAACTTCGAGTTTAAATCGAGATGACGCTATAAGTTTTTTTTTTAATCTTCGAGTCGAACATAACCAGGTTAAGGTGTCCTCTTGACTTTATGGATGTGTCAAGGGAAGCAAGCTTGAGCTTGAAAAATCGATCTTAATCAGGCTCATGCAAATACCAAACTTTAACTATGAAAGTTGAGTAGAGTTATAGTAATAGAATGTGCCCCCTCGACTCGGTTCAATTAGACTATAAGAGTCACCTTTGTAGTAATTTTGTAATTTGGGGAGCAATCTTGTTGATAATCAACCTTTGAGTTGATTTACATTTCCATAACTATAATATGTTTCATAACATATACTGCCAACTTTTATTGCCTATATGAATTGAAATCTTTCTAGAGTTTGCACCGAGGGTTGGTAGAGGTGGATCATTCTCTAATAGATTTTTCCTTCGCATCTATTATATATAGTTAAATGTCGGAACTAAGAAAGTGCGTTGCAGTGCTCTTAACGTAGCACTTCACTTTTCTCTGTGGCTGCCACATGGCATGACATGTGGCACAGTATTGCCACGCAGCGCACATTCGACCAATGACTTTTCAGCTTTAATAATTCGTCACATGCTAGTTTTTATTTTTATTGGACTTAAATTTCAGAAATAAATAAAGATAAATTATATGAAGATTTTATTAAATTTCAGAAATAAATAAAGATAAATTATATGAAGATTTTATCTCTTATTGAGTTGTGAATTCGAAAAAAAAAGAATAATGTCAAAAAATTGATAAAGAGCGAGTACATCAAGAGTATACCTCTTATTAATTTTATATTTAAAAAGGATAAACCAGAAAAAAGTATTTTAAACTATGCTATTCACTCACATATTTTCAATTTAGTCTCTTACATACATTGGTATACAGCGAAAACTTTGACTCAAATATAAGATTATGCACAATTACATCAATGCCCACTAATTCTTATTTGTAAGCATAATTATTCTATCGAATTAAGTTATGTATTCACGATAGAAAGTTTAAGTTTGAACGAAGATATTGGTCGGTTAGATGAGTTATATCGCATTAGAAGTTAAAAATTGCAATATGCAAGTCAACATTTCTAATTTACTTCTGTCAATCACTAATTATGCATACTTGATTAAAGTATTTTAGCATTGAGGATTGAACAAACAAGTGACAAATGTTGAATCATGCGTTTATCCAGGTCATCATGAGAGGTAAGAAACATTAACGAGCTTATTTTTTTTTCCAAATCTAACATGTTCTTTCATCTTTACTTTCAATAGAGTAATTATACATTTGCATACTATAACATTTATCTACTAACTTATTGCAATTGCTATAAGTAATCATGGTCAAGCATAAAGATAGATAGGTTGGTAGATTCACACCCAAATCACTCAATATCGAGCCTTGTTGATCTGGGCCGGGCCTAAAAAGAGACCCGACATTGCCAAGCCCAACTTCCTGAAATTTCTTCCAAAAATTTCGGCCAAGTCAAAGAACCTCCCTTTTGACCCAAAAAAAAGAAGAAAAGAGCCTACTTATTCTGACCAAAAAAAAAAAATAACCTCCTTATGGGTCAATGGTCAAAGCACCAAGAGACACTTAATTTCATGTTTTAACCTATTAAAGCTTGTGAACAAATAAATAAATTAAAGAAAAAAAAGCCAACCTAACCTAGATCTTACCGACCCGTCAACCAATGAACAGTGTCTAGAAACAAAAAGAGACAGCTGAAAAAAAGGTTTCTTATGAACAGGTCCGTGATCCCAAGTTGTTCCTTTTTCTATCTTCTCTGTCCTCTTTCTAATCCGCGTCCATATGCTTAGATGTCTGTGGACACAGTCAAACCACGTGAAGAGATGACAAGAAGGAGAGAACAAGAGAGGAGAGGGTTACCATTTCAATCGAAGGAGGGAGAGATGGGCTGGAATATAGTGCGTCAAACTCAATCAACATCGATCATTGAAATTGGTCAATCTGCGACGGTGAAAAACGACGAAACCCCTTTTGTCTAATAATAAATGAGGCACGATTTCCCAATCTAAGATGACTTTTATCTACTTGTACCTTTCAAAGTGCCCGATGAATCTCGATCGGTCGTGACAGTCTCCCAGTCTCATGATAATTACCAAAGCTACATTTGATTCAGGATGTGCTTTCCAAACTCCTAGTGAATTTGCAATATCCCATGGGCCAAGTGAAGCTCTCTTGGACTTTGTCTCAACGGCTGTTGCATTCTCTCAAAATCTTAGAGTTTGGGCTTTGTTGCTTAATGAGATGGGCTTCTTAGTTTGATCATGGGCTTTCTAGTCCACTGGCAGAGAGGCACTCCAACAGCCCATAATAAAACCTCGTACGAATTTGTTTGGGCCATAAGCAGCTCTACTTGCTTGTGTGACGTTAGAGATGCAAGAACTGGAGCTGCAAAGTGATGTGAGAAATTGTAAGTTGTCATTCGAGAATTGAATAACAATCTACCACATGTGGTTAAAGAGTGGGCAATCTGTCAATGAAAAGTGGTTTTGTTCAATGGTCTATGGATAGTAAGTTTAAATGATAAAAGTCGAACCCAAAATCTTGATTAGTAATTAAATGTTTGATTTAGGTGTGACAGATCTTGTATTCGAATAGCTGTTCACTGCTTTATAGATGAAGTCTTACTTATGCAGATAGATGGATAGTTTTCACAAGTATTGGTGTGGATTAGTTGAGTCAAAGGTTCGGATATCCCATATTGTTAAAAACAAATGACATAAGTGACCCTAAATCATCAATAGCGAAGACATAATTCGAGGTAGAATTGAGATATTTTACCTTAACAGGTATTGCGCTTACCACCACCCTTATTCAAGTCCAGTGGCTGGTCACTTGGGTCCGGACGTTGGCGCTTCCAATAATTTCCTCATGGAAGTAGGTTTGGGTGCTCGGATGGTCAATGACATAATGGGGATTGAAGTGAATTTTGAAAGATAACTTTAAAAATAATTTAAAGTGAAAAATGTAGTTTTCGAAATTATTTTCTCACGATGCTAAAAATTTATTCAAAGAAAGATTCACACGATCCAAATAGGGGTGTGCAAAAAGAACTGCCAAGACCAGGACCACATTGGTCAGTTCTAGGCAATTCCCATAATGGAATAGGTGATTTTCGGTCTAGTTCCTGATTCCATGGGTGCAATTGTTCACCTGAATTATCCGGATCGGACCGATATATATATTTTTAATTTCTTACAAATTTGTTAAAACTAAGTCCTAATCCCTTCACATTGTTCACAACACAGAGTCATAAATAGACGTATTAAGGTGAAATAGAGGTACTTGTCCTCGGTGGAGAGACTCTCTTGCTCGACTGTCGCTCGCAGCTTGCCTCCTTCTTATTTGACTGTCGCCTCCCTCTCGCGATCTCACTCTTGCTCAACTTCCGTGGTCTCGCTCTCTCGATCGACTCTTGCCTCCCTCTTTTGCTCTATTTTTGGCCGATTGTCATCGCAATCGCATCTCATCGAGATAAATATTCAGTTTTCTTTTTCGCTGTTCTTTTGTACACCATGTTGCGTCTAGATCTCATCTTTGAATCATACTAAGCGTGTTCATTAAAATGCCTGTATGAACTACGTGTACAAATCTGAGAAGTATTCTTACGCTATTATCATGTGATGTGATGTGTCCTACTCTGTTTGTTTTGCGGCGAATTTACAGTTTGGCCGCTCTTTGCTGCTGCTATCTATAGTGTCTATGTTCGAGATCGTTTTGCAAGTTTCGGTCATTTCGCCTTTAAAATGTTGTTTCAGCCTTTGACACTCACGTGTTATGTTCAATTCAACGGTTAAAATGTTAGTTAAAATGATGTTTTGGCCTACGAGATTGTTAAGATGTTGTTTTACCGGTTCCACCGGTCCGCTCGGGAATCGGACCGGACCCGAGAACCGGGTCCGAAAATCGGTTCGACCAGAGAGACGGCCAACAAAGTTCGCAGTCCGCGCTATAAGAGCTCTGAAGCAGAGACCAAAACCAGTTTTTGGGGATATAGAGAGAGAGAGAGTGGGAGAGAAGGTGATGGCGATGGAGGCGCTGAACATGAAGGTGCTCACCTTATCGTCGCGGCCCCTGAAGCACCTCCTCCGCTTCGCCGCTTCCCCTCGCCCCACCCGCCCCAACCTCTTCTTCGTCCGCTCCTCCTCCTCTTCCTCCTCTGCTTCGCCCCCCTCTTCCGCCGCCGCCGCCGCCGCCGCCCCCTCCGGCCGCGGCCGCCGGTCGCCGTCCTCGTCCTCTTCCACCTCCGACAGAGAAGCCGTTCGCGCGATTCGCTTGAAAAAGGTCGATCCTTTTTTTTTTTGTGTGTCCGGCTCGTCGGCTTGGTGGTCTTGCGTTCGAATTGAGCTTGAGATCAATTTTGGAAGGAGATTTGTCAGTTCATATTGTGGCAGGGGATGAAGGAGCGTATCTAGGATTTTGTTGAGAGTTAGATCTGGTTTCAATTGCCAAATTTTTATTTGTTTAGGGTTTGATTATTTTGACTTCTCGTAGCATTCTCTTCCTGGGAATGCCATCGGAAATTGTCATGAATTGCAGGGCAAAAATGTGAAGAGCTCAACGTCTTAAATTCTGCTTTCTGTTACCAGTTTGATTTGGAATGCAGCAAACAAAAAGTTGGAATCTTTCAGTGCCTTGAGTCGTTCATCCTTTTTCGACGATCTTTAAGTACTTGTAGACCCAAAGAAATAATCTAAAGCTGGGGCAACTTTCATATTCAGTACATTGATGGTGTGTCGGTTCTATAGGTGGAGGAATTGAGGGAGAAAGGTCTCGAGCCCTATGCCTATAAGTGGGATAGGACTCATTCAGCTAATCAGCTGCAAGACATATATAAGCATTTAGCTAATGGCGAAGAGTTGGACGGGGAGAAGGATCAAGTGTCCATAGCTGGGAGAATCACCGCTCGCCGAGCATTTGGGAAGCTTGCCTTTTTGACCCTCCGAGACGATTCTGGAACAATTCAGGTTCGCTCTTGTTCTGACTCGACGTTGTCTACTATTTCCTTAGCTACCCGCGCATCGAGTTTGATTCTGGGGCAGGTATAATCCGGTACCTGACCCGCCCAAATCCTAATGGGACATAAACGAGATTCGAGTTTCGGGTAGTGGGACGGGTCAAGGGTCAACTGTCAGAAATCCTATAGGGTTTGGAACGTATATGGGATTTTATAGTCGGGAAACCAGATATTTGAAACCGATATGTTTTAATTACTAAAATGGCCTTATTCCTTTATAGTCTTTAGGTTATTTGGCAAATGTACATCATTGTTCTAATCCTACTGGAGTTTGGGACGTTTTTGAGATTTACTAAATGCTTAAGGTTACTTATATAATTTTGTAAACCCCTAAAGAAATTAATTATGATATAACATTTTCAGTAACAAACACCATTACATGCCTAATTTCTCATTATAGGATTGTTGCATTTTAGATTTTTGTGATTATGGGTCTTGAAGTTTTTCAATCTTATATATGTTTTTCTATACTGTAGTTTTTCTAACTGGACAATGCATAAGTTTTAGGTTAAATATTGCGTTTGCAAATTTGACATGGTTTGTTATGTTTTTAGTGTGGGATATATGTCACCAGAATAGTAACATCGCTGGTTGCGGGTATTTGGTGGGAGTCTGACAACTTTAATGAGGCGGGTTTGGGATCTTATATCCAAAATCATAACAGTGATTGGGAAATGACGAAAAGTTTGTGGGACGGATTTGAGTTGAGAAATGCTTAGCCGCTCATTCCAGAGGCTCTTGAACATCCTCATTAAGAACTTTTATACTTTGTTTGTGTTGAAGTATTATCCCTCCGGCTTGCACGTGAGTAGGGGTGTTGAAGTATTAGCCCACATCGATTGACAACGGGTCCTAAATCCTCTTTATATTCATGTGGTCTCCATCCACCTAATAGGTGCTGTTAGGTGGATGGGGACCACATGAATATAAAGAGCATTTAGGACCTGTTATCAATCGATGTGGGATAATACTTGCTATTAGGTGGATGGAGACCACATGAATATAAAGAGCATTTAGGACCCGTTATCAATCGATGTGGGATATGAATATAAAGAGCATTTAGGACCCGTTATCAATCGATGTGGGATAATACTTGCTATTAGGTGGATGGAGACCACATGAATATAAAGAGCATTTAGGACCCGTTGTTAATCGATGTGGGATAATATTTCAACACCCCCACTCACGTGCAAGCCGGATTACGAGCAACACGTGAAATTTTGACATCGCACATTCACATGGAATTTTTACCACGCACGTTCACGAAGGGGATAGTATTGGCTCTGATACCATGTTAGAAAGTCCAACCCAAATCAAGAACCTGTTTGTTTGTTAAGAGGCTGAAAATACGAGTCGCCATATAAGCTACCTATATAATATCAAAACGTGCAAAGCAAAGGATAAACTTCTGAGAAGTTCATTACTCCATTGGACCACCAGTTGTAGCTGCTTCTGAGAGTTTTTCTTCCGTAGGAGGAGCAGTTGCTGCCGTTGCTTTCGGGGCATTCGTAATCATTTTATAGAATTCAACAGCTCTGTCGAAGGTTGCCACCATCTCCGAGGCTTTTTTTTACAAATGGACTTTTCTCAGCTACAGACATCGAGTTCCATTTATCCTCTTCAGCTTTTTCGACGACAGATTCGCATTCCTTGCTTCTCTTGAAATCACACATAAAAATGGCAAAAGCCGGGGGAGGAGGACGCTCTAGCACCGCAGGAGCAGAGCTGCTGGTGCCTCCTTTCCTCTTCTTCGAGATATCCTTCCGTGGGTCAAGCACCTCTGGGCGACTGTTGTTCTCCGCCAACGGGAGCGCTCTGCCGGCTCCCCGCCTGCTCGCAAACCCTAGAAATCCTCTCGTCTCCGATTCTCCCACCCTCTCTCTTCTTCCCCCTTTCTCTCCAAGGCGCACATCCTCGACGCGGATTCTGACTACATGGCCAGCAAGACCTCCTCGTCGGCGAGGGGAGCCGATGGAGCGCTCCCGTTGGCGGAGAACAACAGTCGCCCAGAGGTGCTTGACCCACGGAAGGATATCTCGAAGAAGAGAAAAGGAGGCACCAGCAGCTCTGCTCCTGCGGTGCTAGAGCGTCCTCCTCCCCCGGCTTTTGCCATTTTTATGTGTGATTTCAAGAGGAGCAAGGAATGCGAATCTGTCGTCGAAAAAGCTGCAGAGGATAAATGGAACTCGATGTCTGCAGCTGAGAAAAGTCCATTTGTAAAAAAAGCCTCGGATATGGTGGCAGCCTTCGACAGAGTTGTGGAATTCTATAAAATGATTACGAATGCCCCGAAAGCAACGGCAGCAGCTGCTCCTCCTACGGAAGAAAAACTCTCAGAAGCAGCTACAACTGGTGGTCCAATGGAGTAATGAACTTCTCAGAAGTTTATCCTTTGCTTTGCACGTTTTGATATTATATAGGTAGCTTATATGGCGACTCGTATTTTCAGCCTCTTAACAAAAAAAATAGGTTCTTGATTTGGGTTGAACTTTCTAACATGGTATCAGAGCCAATACTATCCCTTTCGTGAACGTGCGTGGTAAAAATTCCATGTGAATGTGCGATGTCAAAATTTCATGTGTTGCTCGTAATCCGGCTTGCACGTGAGTGGGGGTGTTGAAGTATTATCCCACATCGATTGACAACGGGTCCTAAATGCTCTTTATATTCATGTGGTCTCCATTCACCTAATAGCTTAAGCTTTTAGGTTGGACTTTCTAATAGTTTGATTTGATCGTGCTAAATCCTCTGTACGTAGTTATACTTTACTTTTACCTAGAAAATCAAACCATTTGAAGTGTCAGAAGATGCATGATGCAATCATTGTTTTCATTTGTTTTTGATTTGTTGCTCTGAACTTTTTACGTACAATAGATGCACTTGCTTCCATCTGCTGACTGGACAATAATTGGAAGTTTCGAGGTGCTCTGAAATTCATGTCGCACTTATTTAGGATGAAATACACTGCTTCGTAGTTAAGATCACCCTTTACTGATTTAACATTCCTTTGTGCTATATTTCTTTTCTTCTTTTGTTTTTCTACCGAAACTTATAAGATCAGTCTTCTTTACTTTGCACGGTTTACAATTACTCGTCTCATACTTAGATGACCCTAAACTTTGTTGGACTATGCTGGTTAGTATTTGTATCACCTTCTATAGTAGAAATGAAAGGCAGCTACTTTTACTACCATGGCTATACTTGTTCAATATAGTGGCTAGATAACTGATTGAAAGTACCAACCATTTGTTTTAGCTTTACTGCGAGAAGGTGAGGCTGTTAGACGATCAGTTTGAGCAATTGAAGACCCTTGTAGATATTGGTGACATAGTGGGTGCAAATGGAACTATAAAACGGACAGAGAAAGGTATATAATGATTCCTCTTCTTTACATTTAGTTGATATACATAAGCCATAGTAGATCAACATAAGCTGGATTTCCCTTTTTTTTTTGTGGGTTAGGTAAATCTGTGGTTCTAATCCTTCTCTGATGTCTTGTAATGAGGTCTGGCTATTGAATTCGCTTATTCATGATTTATACTTCAGGGGAGCTTTCCGTGTGTGTCAACTCTTTCGCAATTCTTACCAAATCCTTACTCCCGCTTCCTGATAAATATCATGGATTAACAGATGTGGATAAGCGCTATCGCCAAAGGTAAAATGCTTTCCTGCTTATTTGTACTGTTTTTATTACAGGATAGATTATTTAGCTCCCCCTTCATTATAGTATGCTGCTATTAGCAGCTTCAGCTAATAAGAGCTCAAATAATCTAACAAAATCTTTTAGTTCCACTTGCTGCCTGCTCGTGAATGCCACATCCCATCTACATCTTCGGTTCAGTGAAACTGCATCAGAACAATTGATTTCTTTTCCCCACCCAACTGAAAAAGAAATGCAAAGAAATCTTTAAAAATTCATTCCGGCACCACTATTCATTCTAAACTGAAATGGCATCATCATTGCTTATTATAAATTCGACTCGACATGACAATGGAAGAATCCCTGCCTCCTCTATCCATGTCCATACAAATTTTCTATAAATTCAGTTAGCTTGGCCATCTGTCTACCCTAAAGTCTTGAGTTCACCAATTTTGGTACTAAACCAGAGGCAGTTATAGATGCTATAACAAAACTTCATGAGAAAATAGCTTGAGAAATCTTTGAATTGCCTCTTTAAACAAAAAGGTCTTTATATCTCAGAGGAAGTATTGTATCATAGGTCTGCTGTCTGCCGTCTTCCACTTATTACTGTATGACTGGAAAACAATATCTATTTTTGAGCGTAGAACTTTTGTGAATATGTAGGAAATAGTCATCACTAAGGATGGTTGTAGGAAGAACAATAAGCAAAAGCAGGCTTTGCCAAAGTGAGAATGACTTGCTTGATTATGGGTGGCATGATGGATGTTCTGTTTACTCGACCTGTCTCTGCTTTATCTATCTCTGTTCAGGTATGTGGATATGATTGCAAACCCAGAAGTGGCTGACATTTTTCGTAAAAGAGCGAAGGTAAAATTTCATGTCTCTTCACAGCTAAAGAAATATTCAAGTCTCATTGCACGGCATTGCTATTCAACTTCTCTACTTATGGGAAAACTTCATATGGGTTTGATGGGAATTATAACTATGTTGAAGTATACTAATCAGGTGTCCAAAAAAAAGTACTAATCAAGGGGTTGAAATTGGAAATAATTAACTATTTCATGCTTTGCTACATTTCTTTCAATTTTCATGGTACCGTTCAATTTTTTCCTTGTGAATTTATGTTTCTAATGAAACTGCCCAGAGCTCGTGGTTTTTTACAATATATCCATTTTTTTTTTTGTGATGATCATGATTGAAATAAGAGAGTTAAACTAGACCCTTTCTCTGCTCCCTAAGGTACGGCTATGTGGAAGTGCAGAGATTAATCACATTAAATGTGTTAAAGGCTTTACTTCGAAGAAGTTAAAGCAAATGTATTATTTTCATTTCGAAGAAGCTGAAGCTCATTAGTTCTATCATCTGCCTTCTAAACTTGTATATAATATTAGGAGTCCTTTTATGTCTATTTCCATGGCAAAGGAGGTAAGCTGAGAGTCTCCTTTTTGACGTGGTTGTCTTGCCCGCTTGTTTAGATTGTATCAGAGATCCGAAGGACAGTTGAATCTGCGGGTTTTGTTGAAGTTGAGACGCCTGTCTTACAGGTTTGTTTGTTCCTTTGTGGCATGTAATTCTTTCAGATTTTGGTACTTGTGGCTTTAATAGTTGGTTGTGTTCTTCTTTTTGTTGGTTTTGTGTGTACGTGTCATTTGCTTTTCTTGTTCTGGTTTTTTATTTGGTTCGTGGGGGGGAGGAGGAGATTGTATTAGTTGGTAGGAAGCCATATTACTTGGGACTTGTCAAAATTCAGCATGTTCCTAATAATTTAACTACTCAAAATGTATAAGCTGAGGAATGACCACATAAAGAATCTCCATCAGATCAGTCTATAAGACGGTATATCTTTCATGAACGAGTCAAAATGCTGAAAATTTTGGTCTAAAAGCCTTGAATTAGATTAGTTTTTCATTTATGGCACATCTGACTATTATCTTGAATCTTAGTTAATCATTTAATCATTTTAATAGATTTTCGTTTGAGATGAATAAATTCAAAACATCACCAGCCGATTGTAGGTATAATTTGAGTTTCAAAAGTTTTTTGTCTGTATGTTAAGGTCCTTTTCTCACGGTGAATACCTCTTGGCTGTAATGTGCAGAAAATTTCCTGATATTATGCCAAAGACAAAATCTTTGAAGAAAGGTCAAAATAGTATCAATTCTTCTTTTTCTTATATTTGGTTCATTATTTTGGCCACTATATTTAATACATAGGTGTCGCAGCATAGGTAGGATCTAACGTATGGAGAAGCAATCCTAATTGAACTGATTATGTCACCCTTCTAAAAATTAGACCAGTTCTAACTAAGTCTTGCTGTGAAGGATTTGAAAATTGGATATCCAGATGCTGTAAGTTTTATTGCACATAGCATAATTATTTTGATGGTGTTCCATTTTTCACTGCGAATCAACTCACGGAGCAATAGCTTGAGAAAGTCCTCGTACTGCCTAGTTAACGCATCTTTAAACTGGAGCTAAATTAGGATTTGGTCTCTATATCTGCTCCACCCTTTGTAAAATGAAATGAGAGAGCAAGGAATATGTGTCTGCATCTGCTAGTTGACCAGCCTTCATTTACACTGGCATGCATCTTTGTATTATTTATTTATTTATTTATTTTTTTTTGGGGGGGGGGGGTGGTCGGTGGTCAGAGCATACATCTTTGTTTTTTTTTGGTTGGAACATGCATCTTTGTTTTCGCAAAGTGGTTTTTAATCGATTTTGTGGACTAGGGAGCAGCTGGTGGAGCGGAGGCCAGGCCATTTGTTACATACCATAATTCTCTTGGAAGGGATCTCTACTTGAGAATTGCAACTGAGCTCCATTTAAAAAGAATGCTGGTAAGTTACGTCTGCAAGTTGGGTTTCCTCTTGCTTTTCATTATGGATTTGGAAAGCTATTCTCTAATTTTAACAGTTAACTTCAGTAGGTGAAGAAAGAATGCTTGAGTATCAATTTTACCTTTATTATCATATTGGCCATGGTTGGTTTCTGCTGCATGATGGAATTACTTGCCTGATTTTTCCTGTTTTATACATCTGTTTGTTTTTTTTTTTTCAAATTTCAATGTGAACCTGGCATTCTGATGCAGCCTATTGGTCTCTGATGAGGCAGGTAATCTTTTCTAACTGTGTCTGTCCTTTTTTCCAACTTATGCCTTTGGATGTATCAACATAGATTTTTATCTACTTAGATATTTATTTTCACTATCCCTTTCTCAATTTCATTTTCTTTTTTGCTACTGGATATGCTACATTTATTTATTTTTTCTTTCTTTGCACAAACTTTTTTTATTTGAAGGTAGTATTGTGTAGTGCTCGATGTTTTGTACCCTTGGTGACAATGAATGTGAAAATTTCTTGCAGGTTGGCGGATTTGAAAAGGTATATGAAATTGGTCGAATTTTTAGAAATGAAGGTATTTCAACTCGTCATAATCCAGAATTTACCACCATAGAGGTACTTTCTGAAATGCCACTTTTTCTCGACTTATGAAGTCATCAATTTGAATGGTTACCACAAAGTGATGATTGTTAAAATCGTGCTTGTTATGTATATTTATTAAATATTGATAGTATTTATTTTAGCTTGATTCAGATGTATGAAGCATACTCCGACTATCAAAGCATGATGAACATGGCAGAGGAGATCATAACTCGTTGTGCTTTGGCAGTTCAAAATAAGCTTAAAATTGACTACCAGGTAAATCTGTTAACTGCTCACATGTTTCCCAGATTCTTTTGAGTCTGATCTCCGATGCTTGTCTGGCTCTTTCCTATCTTTGATCTGACAGTGCATGAGTCTTCCATACAGGGGTCAGAGATAAATCTGGAAAGGCCTTGGAAGAGAGAAACCATGCACAATCTTGTCAAAGAAGCCACAAAAATTGATTTCAGTGATTTTGGAGATGATCTTGAAATGGCTAAAAGAGTTACTCTCACTACCTTAGGGGATGGCCTTGATAATAAAGATAAATTAGCCATTGGATCATGCCTATCCATTGGCCACCTTGTTAATGAGGTTATCCACAAATCTTTTTTCAGAAATAATTTTGCTCAGCACTTGTCACTGTCCATTCCTGCGGGTGATTTAATTGACCATTTCCAACTATGGAGTGTTGGCATCCAAAGCCACAGACCGTGAAAAGTTTAGTTAGGCACTCATTTAGGGTTCTGGGAAATCTATCAGTTGGATCTTTTCATCTTTCATTTTCATGAAGAACTAATGGCTCATTTATGATTCCATGTTTTGCAGATTTTTGAGGTGGTTGTTGAACCAAAGCTTCTGCAACCCACATTTGTCTTGGACTATCCTATCGAGATATCTCCCCTGGCCAAGCCTCATCGAAGGTATTAAAAATTATATCAAGAAGCAATTCCGTTCTATGCTAACTTTTCTTGAAGTATTTGTCTAAAAATATTTCTACCGATGGCATGTTTATTAGAAAACAACCAAATATTCTGCTGGAGGATTTTGAATTTTCCGGTCAAGTCTAGCTTTCGTTGATATCACCTGTCTGTGCCGAGCAATTCCCTGAAAACATCACATGGACAGACGCCGAGTTTTATCCATGTTCGTTTGTTGAACTTCTATTTGTAATCTCTCATTTTATTTCTCTCCATATTTAGGCATGCAGGCTTGACTGAGAGATTTGAGCTTTTCATTTGTGGTCGGGAACTTGCCAATGCATTTTCGGAATTAACAGATCCAATGGATCAGGTAAATTTTTTTGACTGAATTAGCTTAAATGTTTGTTTATATGCAAGGGAATGTTAGAAACAAAGTAATGTGCCCAGAGATGGACTACTGCAATCTAATAATTGCTTCAGTCATTTGTTCATACTCTGCTGCTAAAACAAGTCTTCCTTGTTGTAGCACACTCATGACTCTGCGGAGCACGGCATAAGGTCGTTCATTGATTTTTCATTGCACCTAAGCTTTGTTTGGGAATAATGGTAGGGAGAAAGTGAGAGGTGGGAGGTGAAAATGGGTCAAAATTTAAAATTCTTGAGTAGACACCTTTTAAATTTTCTCCCACATTCTCTCCCATCCGACCATGCAACAATTTGTCCCAAGTAGACCAAGATTAACAGGAAGAGTTTTTCAAGCAATGCTTACCAATGCTTTTCCTTTGATTAGGGAGTGAACTTGATTCTTCTTCTTTATTAGTTTTTTGTTTTTTCAAATTCTAGAGAGGACGCTTGGAAGAACAAGTGAGACAACATAATGAGAAGAGAGCAGCATCGCTCTTAAAAGGCGCTGCTACTGAAGAGAAAAAAGAGGAGGATGATGAATCTTACGAAGTGACTCTTGATGATGACTTTCTAACAGCTTTAGAATATGGGATGCCTCCGGCTTCAGGAATGGTTAGTGTTTGCTTGACCCATGTGCTTGAATTATGCATAGTGTTATATGCCCAGAGATACTGCTGATTAGAAGTAATACCGTGAAATCAGCAACTGTGATGGGCTATTGAATATTGTGCTTGCCAACTAGTACCTGTGCTATACCACATCCTGGAGCAACTTTACACACGGATAAGAACATCAGTTTCCTTTGTTCTGCTTCAGGGCCTTGGGATCGACAGGCTTGTGATGCTCTTGACGGACTCCGCTAGCATAAGAGATGTGATAGCTTTTCCGGTCCTGAAGATTCAGCAATGAGGTGAACAGCGAGAGTGTCTATGTAGATTATATCTCCCGCAAATTTCAATGGGATGAAGGGCTCTTCAACTCATTCCCACAGTCTTGAAAGTTACTAATTCTGTGAATTACTGATTTATAGAGTGTCTCGCCCTTGAATCTCATTCAGTGAGTTGTTGTCACGTGTGGAAAATTTTGGTAGTTCTTTGGAGATGTTTATATCCTGGAGTACCCATTTAGCACTCGGAAATCATTGCATTTTTTATACTATATGTATTAGAATGATGCGGTCATAGAGCCTGGAATTCGGCTGATTTAGGCATGTATTGGCCCTCTCCGATTTTTATGTATTTCATCTTGAAGGCGGTACAATCTGTGAATCTCATCTTTATTGAATTGGAGTAATGTATTCTACTGAAGACTTGAGAGATGTTGGCATGCCTTGATCAGCTTACTTCCCATATCAGTCATGCAATATATGGTTTTTCCAATTAAATTCTTTTGAATTTTCGCGAATTTCCTGTTAAATTCTATCGATTTTTCACGAATACGCATTCCTGTGGCCTGTATGGAAACTTTTTCCACAGATGTTGCGGTTTACACAAATTACTTGGAACACATGAAATCTGTTTAAGACAACTAATATAACTATGTAGAATTGTCTATTATTTTTTCATTGTTCTAAACATAATGATTTTTTTTTTCGTTTTCAAAATCGGGAGGAAAAATCATAAATAGAAATCATAATCGGGGCACCGATCTACTCTCCCGTGAGCGCGTGCCCGTTGTGAGCCGTTAACAGATGCAAGCATTCCTTTGTTAGCTGTCTGATCATATATGTTTTCAGCCGTTTGGTCTAAAATTTGTCGACGTCAATTGTCTGGTTTCGGCACGGCAAGTTTGCCTTGCTTTTAGCTCCTGGCAGCACAGGCGAACAAGCCAGGACTTATGCAGGTATCTTTTTTGCCTTAGTCAATGTGGCTCTCATCTGCACTGAAGTCAAAATGTTTCTCTCCACCTTATCATCATTTGACAAACATATTGTTTTGCCATTTCTTCCATTTCTTCTCCTATCTTTGCCTTCTGTGATGATGGTATTGCTGTGCTGCACCACTGCCAAATTCGCTAGCACCACACGCCTACTGCACCCGTGCACGCATGCGTGTCGAGTGCATGCATGTAGGTCATTCCTCGCATTCCCCACTCGAGAGCTTGTCGGGGAGCAGAGAGAGAGAGAGAGAGAGAGAGAGAGTAGTTGTTTAAGATACGACAATGCTCGTGTATGGAAGGTACGACAATGCTCGTGTATTGATGTCACAGTTTGACTTTGGAGGGATTGTATGACATTTGGTGCAATTTGAATATGGTAGCTCAAGAACCGGAGAGACGAATGTGGAAGATCTTGGTAATAGTTGATCTCTTATCGAATTTTATATATACATTTCTTAAAAACATATCCGTGTATATTAAAATATTAAAAAGTAAATATTAACCAATTGAAGATGTTCTATCCGCGTCAGGTATCCACTCGTCTCATGGATTATAGAAATGGATAATAATATAAATAGTTCTTGAACTTTGGTCCAGTGTGCAATATCATCCTTGGATTTTTAATTTGTGCAACATGGTTCTTGAACTTTGGATTAATGTGTGATGTCGTCTTTGGACTTTTAATTTGTTCAATGTAGGGGTGAGCGATTCAAGGTTCTTTAGGTTCCAGGTTCTTTACATATTCCTCATAGAACCTGGAATCTACCATCAGGTACAGGTTTCTCATTTTTTGAAACCTGGAACCTACCCGTCGGAATCTAAAACCTGGGACCTACCCTATCACAGGTTCCACGGTAGATTCTAGAGTCTAATAGGTTCTTTTTTTATTTATTTCATACAAAACGAAAATGAACACAACAATATTGAACAAACTTGTCATTCATCAAAGAGAATACAAATAACTAGTTTTCCTGGAGTTACGGTTCAAATAAATACAATTAAAATGAGAAGTCATTGCGTGAATCGATATTAGGGGTGAGCGGTTCCATGTTATGTATAGGTTCCAGGTGGAACCTACCCACGATATTAGGTTCGTCATTTTTTGGAACTTGGAACCTACCCCAGAGTCAATTCCATGATTTTCCTAGGTTTCCACCTGTATTATTAATTGAACAATTGCAGTAAATCATCACCTCTAATGACTACCACTTGCTGTTATGATCTACTGACCACAACTTATATTTAGACACACGAAGAATATGAAACATTAACAAGTCATAAAATAAAAACTTAGACTAGTAGTTCCAGATTATACACTCATCATCTAAAGTCATAAAACTCCGTAGGATCACGCGAAGACATAAACCAAGAAAAAATATAAAAAACTTATTTAGGTTTCACTCCAAATTCCACCTATCTAGAACCTAAAATCTATCCGTTGAAACATGTTTCCCAATATCAATCGATAAGAGACTATGTGGTCCATATGCATTTTCCTCCTTAAAATTATGGAAAATCTTGACCCGGTGAAAATGCTTGAGCATATGGATTTGTGTCGGATAGAGAATGTTGTTTAGCAGCACATGGAAGCTTCCATCACACTCCATTCCCTCTTTACCATCTATCTGCACCACGCGGCATGCCATTCAGGGAAAAGAGACCACTTTCCAAAAAGATTCAAAGCCATAATGAAACGCTAGCACCGGTGATTGTTTTTGATAATGGCAAGCGTGTGTCTCATCATGAACCCTCCATTTTATAGATTCTCTCCATCACGATGAACGGCTGCGATAAGGCAGAGTTTGGTGATGACAGGGTTAGGGCAAATGCCACTAAAAATCTTAAATTATGCTCATTGAGACACAAAAAAAATCAAAATATATACTTGTGTAGTACATTTACCATTTTTCAATAAGATTTGTTAAAAATATGTCTATATGGATGCCAGAAAGCAAACTGTGGTGATACGGCAATCACGTAATTTAAATGAAATAACGACGTTGTTTTGGTTGAAAAATTATTCGATGGAACTTTAATAAAAGGTAAATAGGTCAGATATGTACAATTTTGAAGTGAATGTCATAAGAAAAAGTTTATGATAAATGTGTCATAGGAGTATAATTTGAGGTTTTTAATGTTACAAAAAAATTCTGGGTAATATAATTTGAGGTTTTTCGTGACTTTTTCACTAGTATTTAATCAATGTTGGGTCGGGAGGTGGGGTCCATCGTACGGAAGATTGGCCTTGTGCAAGACTCCAATTAATGATACACAAAGTTAAACCGTGATCAAGGGACATTGGGTGATCAATTTATGAGAAGCATGTCAGCTATCAATACAACTTGACAGAAGAAATAGCATGTGGGGCTTTTCATAAGAATAAGATTCGATAGTTTTTGATTTTGTTTGGTTAAGTATGTGTTGTTTTGGACCTCCGAACTTTACCTAATCATGCCGATGAGTCGTCTAACTTTCTAGATTTATCTAATGAAGTCCTTTTTTTTGAATCGTGATTAGCAATGTCGTCAAATGTTGACGTGGCATTGCTAACGTGGTGCAAAACGGCGGCCCTCACTTGAGCATCGTGGGGTTTACATTTCGCCGGTGAGGGTTGTTGTAGCTCGGGCTGTAGCGGCGGCCGCCTCTCGCCCCCTCACCGCTCCCCGTTCTTTTTTTTTTTTTTCTCTTTTAGGTTTTGTGTTTGCCGATGTGGCGTTTATTCGAGATTATATCATAAACAAATTTCCTCCGTGTCCCTTCAAGAGTCCGAACACGTCGTAGATGGTGATCGACAAAATGGCCAGATTGCAAAAAAAATCGAGAAAGTTAGAGTACTCGGTTGCACCACGACGAAAACCTCAGAAGACCAAATTGCACAAACCACGATAATCACGGGACAAAAACTATACGTAACCTAATACTCATTTGTCTTTTTCCATAATTTATAGTGATTCGAATTGACTGGCAACACAAGACTTTTATTTTGGCCGCCATATAGGGGATTGGGTAGGTAATCTATCTAAATACCAACAATCTTATAAAATCAACACGTCCCGCTTCCGTTGACCATAGCCTCATCGACTTTTGATTGGCAAATTTCTACAGATAAAGACACCTGCGGTGGGGCGCATTCCAAAGAAATTATTGGTTCTCAAATCTCGAATTTTTCGAAGGAGATTAGACAAGACAAAGCATGCCGACGTGAGCAATTCGTCGTGCAAATTACGTCACCCGGACCTATCAAAGCCTCCAAGAAAGGCAAAAAAACGAGAGACAAGGGCGACTAGAATTGCGTAGCATCGTTTTCCATCGTGAGGACCCGCATCGCGGCTGTTCCTTTCCTTTTCTCTTCTGATTCCAATCCATCCATCGGACCCAAATCTCTTCTTTTTTTTTTTTTTATTGTTCCACTAAATATTCCTCGTTTTGCGGGGCGGGCCAATGCCGAGGGCAGGCGGGGCGGGATAGGACTAGTATTAGCGCCACCTAACGCCTCGCCGGGGCATCTCTTTCGTGGAAAATGTGACCCCCCGTTCGAGATTGTATTCCACCGAGCCATGAGTCCCTGCGCCTCGTGCCTGTCTCTAGCAATCACGTTATATCCGCCGTAGTTCCTATAGAAAGTGCAGCACCGTGTAAGAACTTAAAACTCGTCGACTGATCGTTGAGATTTATAGTCTTGTCGTCGAAGGGTTGCACGACCCAGACATTCCCTCGGAGAGATAACACAGATATTTTTCGTGAACATAGCCAGCGCCGCTAAATGCGATCTGTTTGCAAGATATGAAAACGATACGAGACGAAACTAAAGTTATAAAGAGATCGCGTTTAATCGACGTATGAAATCAAAAAAATTTGATGCGGATTAGAAATAAAATAATGACAAATAGATACGAATTGCCACCAACCTATCCATTGAAAAAACCAAGATGGAACGAGACAAAGATATTTTCGTCCAAGTTAAAGTTAATGTTGGCAGCTTACCGAAAAGTCGGCAAAGGAAAAGCGAAACGAAAGTAGTGTGTGCGTGTGTCGAGGATGTTGGGCAATTAATGTTCTGTTTCTTCAATCTCGAACTCATTCAGTGCGCCTCGTCGGACGACTTCCCCCACTTCCGTGTAGTGCAAAAAGCTTCGTCCTTCCACTCCACCACCCCCTGTTTGCCCGTTTGATCTTCTTCAACCTTCGCCCCGCCTGCGGAATTGTTCATGGCTCGACAGTAATGGGTTCGGAGGCTCTTCCCGGGTGCACGCCCAAGCTCCCCGACAAGGAATCTTGACAGTTTCGGGTTTCTCAGCTGGTGCTCTGGCGATTCCTGCTCGATAGCCGCAAGAAAGAGGTCGAATTCGCTTCTGGGTCTTGATTGCTTCGCCCAAAGGCAAGGTCTTTATCTCCATCCATCGTCAAGAATTTGGAAAGCGAGGGGTGGTTCTTGCTTCGGTGCTGACCTTTCTCGTGATGTCTCGATTTGGGTCTTTCCTGGGCGTCATCCTCTGCTGTGATTGACGTCTCTTTTCCCTCTGTGCCGATTCGGAGCGATGGGTGTGATCTGGGTTAGGTCTTAGCACATCATCCCAAAACACTTTTTGATGAGGTTTTTTGTTTGCAAGCTCCATTGCCCTCCTTTTGTGTGCTTTTGCAAGCCCTCCTCTCACATTTACGCTCCTGGACCGTTGAAATTGGAGGATGCCCCCCATGTCCCTCCACCAGAAGTCTCGGTCTCTGATGGCTCTGATCAGTTGTGTGGAGAGACCGCTGAGGTCGGAGATGATGCGGGTTTAGATGAGAAGAACGGAGAAACTGATAAAGTCATCATCAAGAGCTGCCTCAAGAAGAAGAAGGCAGGTTTGGAAGCACTCTGTGCTGAGAAGAAGCAAGTGCAATGGGTGGACTTGTTAGGGAAGGAGCTTGCTGAGGTCAAGGAGTTTGAATCTAGGTGGGTAAATTTTCTCTTTCTGCTTCCTCCTTGTTGATTAATTCCTTTAATCTTTTCGATTCCCTTGCCTTTTATTTTCTGTAGGGTTCTATTCCTGACTATAGTCGGATGACATGGCATTGTATTGATTTTAGCTATGGTTTTGCTAATTTGATAATCAGTTTGGTCTAGTGGTTGAGGAAAATTTGGGGGAAAAGTGGATGAAATGGTGACATTGAGATATAATGTTCCGCTTTAAGCTCTTTCCACGAGAATAGGCAAAGCCACATAGGATCACAGCCCGTGGGACAGTAAAAGTTTCCATATTTAGGCTCTTCATTGGGCTTGAATGTTTGGAGAGTTTGTTCCGAGAAGTCTCTCTCTCCCCCGAACCGTCCCACTGGTCTCGATATTGCTCTATCACCAGAAGATATAAAAACCTGTCTATCTGTGAATGCATATTGGGAGCTTCTGCTCTCATGTTAGAATTCGTTTTAGAAGCTTGCAATGTCCTTGCTTTTTAGTTGTCTTTGGCGAAGCAAGAGCTGCGAAGTGTGGTGATTTTGGATGCCAATGGGGTGGGTGTGCCTTTGTTAATAATCTCTTGATGTTAGAAAAAAGAGGAATGATTGAGTTAGTCAATCGCAAAGGAGAAAGCTCCTTTTAGCTATCTGATATAGGAGACACAAAAATTGCACATGATTGTGAAAATATTAAGGCCAAATAGAATTTGGACCTGCTGCAAAAAGAGGCATGGTTAAGGATAAAAAAAACAGTTCAGCATAGCATGATTATTAATCTCTAAGTATCACTAGTTGACTGCTGGAAATTGAATGGACTGTGCAGGTTTTATAAGATGGCCGTCATTACGGTTGAAAAGGGATGTCTAGTGTGTTTTGCATCAGGAAATAGAGAAAGTAAATAGCAGAGAAAATCAGCTCTACTAATGGACTCAGAGCATCTGTTTTGTCAACTCCTTTGATTTTGGCTAAAACCCATGAAACTTGTGTAGATAAATTAGCTGATCATACTAGCACTGAAAGAGGTACTTTGGTCCAGTACATCTTAGGTTTGTTGATGCAAGCAAGATGGATAAATAACACATTGTCTCAATTCACAAGAGGCATGATTGACTTTCAGAAAATCGTTGAGAGATCAATTTGGTTTTGTCTTCTAAATACTGTGTGCAAGAGTGCATGTTGATCGAAAACTTGAGTTAGATTTTGTATTATATTGAGTTATGAGCTGGCCATTTATTGTGGCTTCCTGCAGTTACATGTATGTTGGAGTGGGTTTGAAAAATATGGATCCATGTGCTATGAGTTTTTCTGATAACCCTTGAGTGAGAGGATAGAGAGAATCTGAGAACCACAAGTTGGTAGGCAAGCGCAAAAGCGCATCAACGGGACTGATGACATTTATAGACTTGCTTGTAATTGTAGAGAAGTGCTTCAAGAAATAATTGACTATATTCCATGTATGCAATGTGTGCATGCACGCGGCTGTGTGTGTATTCGTGTGTGTGCTCGTGTGTTGAAGGGTTAATGTTGGATCTTGCAAACGGGTCTTCCACTTATGGTTTGGTTTTATAAGTTTGCCTGACTCTGCTCCTTTCTCTCTCCTTGTATTGACAGTGAAGTGGAAGAAGATTATGGAGGTAATGGACACAATCTCTGTGTCATTCTTTGAGACCTATTCTGTCTCCGGTGCTTGTATGAAGCAAGCATTCTGATGATAAGACGCTCATAGATCGTCGTCGTACGTCTCTTTTCGACTTTAGAAGAAGTTTCTTCTTTCTGGAGTTGGTATCTGGAGATTCGTTAGGTCTCTCTCTCTATGTATAGATATTGCTGCTCTGCTCTCAATGCAAGACTCATTCCATACGATTGCTATTCAAATAAAATGCGTCAAATATTCTTTTCTTCTTCTTCTGTTTTTTCCCCAAGGTTTCTCTCTCTCTCTAACAGAGTAGTTTTGAGAAGAAACTATTGACACACTGCACATCCAAATTCAGGCTCCCCTAATTATGCAAAATACTCCAATCATGTTCACATTAAATGTCATCCGTAACTGTTCAACCAATGGATTGTCATCATCAAAATATATTCCTAAGGTTGATTCACCTTCTAACATGACCATATCAAACCCGAGATAGAATTTTGAATTTAACTAAGGGTCTGTTTATTTGAAAGAAAATTGTTTTCGGTAAATTGTTTTCTGACAATCCAGTGTTTGGATGACGGAAAATGGATCTACGAAAACATTTTTCACGAATTGAAAACAATAAGCTTAGATGGGGGAAAATAGCTTCAGTCAGATTGGGTCACAAATTCAAATTGTAACTCAGTTTCACTTAAATGGAATTTGAGGAATTCAATCATACACAAAAGAAATCATTAAAGTTTCGTCTGTGAATAATTCAAATAAGGTGACTGATTTGGTGGTTTTTGCCTTATTTATAGGAGTATGTTTGTCGACACAAGCAGAACTTTGGACTTTATGGTTGGGATTCAACTTTGCAAAACAATTTAGTTTTCATAAGATCATCATTGGGATTAACTCTTAAATCATTACTGATTTTGGTAGTCCAGATCTTATAATTGATAATGCTAGCCCTACTTTACTTAAAATATCAGAAGACTGCTGGGCTCTCATTTTGAGTTTAAAGTGCAGTATAACTTTCGTGAAGGAAATAGCTCTGCTGACCAGCTTGCTAATCTTGGAATCGATAAACGCTTGGATACTAGTGTCTTTCAATTACTTCCTATTTCATGTAGATTTACAACATTAAATTTTTATATTCAACTTTAGCCCCTTTTCATACAGAAAAAAAGTTTTTACTCTGAAATCCAATGAAAATAGACAGAAACGAAATAGATAGCTGGGCAGTGGTTCAACGCCGAACCTATCTACTTAGGTGGGCCACTGACCCAGAAAAGTAAACTTAATGTCTCTGGGCCATCGCTCCACGTGTCAAATAGTACATTGATAAGAAAAGATGCCGTGCAAGGTACGAGGACCATTACGCTTTCCCTTAGGAATTTTCTGATATTTGACTGGATCTACAGACATGTCAAGCTTGAAAACTGAACAGAGCAAAATTGTTAATGCCCAAAACAAGTAGGTTAATGCGTATCCCACAGACAAGGCTTTTGTAGTGGACTGGGAGAGTTCATTTGGCTTTGCCCTTTGCTCAATCCTCGCCTAAGTACTGATGGGCATTGCTGATGTGAACTGATGTTGTAGCCAACCTCGGAAAAATCAGTCCAAAGAAAGCACATGGTCTTCCTTGAAAAGTCTTCTTGGATTGAGAATTTCTCAGGTCCTCACGTCTCCAATCGCATCATATAAACCACCACTTGGTAGCTTCACTTGTCATCAAGACAAGTGGTGATGCTTCAGTATTGCATTCTTGCAGCTTTCATATTCTTCTTTGTCCTCTTCCTTTACTCGATCGAGAAACTTGTCAAGTTGAGGGCGCGCGCGAATCCTAGTCTCCCTCCAGGAAGCCTAGGATGGCCACTCATCGGCGAGACTCTGGAGTTCCTCCGAGCGGGACGACTAGGAGAGCCCGAACGGTTCATCAGGGAGAGGATGGACAGGTACGATGCGAGGGTCTTCAAGACGTCCCTGCTTGGGGAGCCGATGGCCGTCTTCTGTGGGACTGCGGGGCACAAGTTCTTGTTCGGCAACGAGAACAAAGCCGTCAAGGTCTGGTGGCCGAGCACTGTGCAGAAGCTGTTCCGGTCAAGCCTGGTCAACGCTGCAGGTGAGGATGCCAAGTCCCTGAAGAGGATACTCATGAACTTTTTCCATCCTGAGGCGCTCAAGAGGTACATTGAGAGGATGGACATGATCACCCGACACCACCTTGACACGCACTGGGAACGAAGAGAAGAAGTGCGACTTTATCCGATGCTTAAGGTCTACACTTTCGAATTGGCCTGTCGCATCTTCACCAGCACCGATGACCGTACACGAGTTTCAACCCTGGCCGCCCTATTCGATGTTTTCATAAATGGAGTTGTGAATTTGCCTATAAGTTTCCCTGGAACGGCATTCTACTGTTCAACCAGGGCCGCCAGTCGAATCCGGGAAGAGATTCGATCGATTGCTAGGGAGAGAAAATTAGCTCCATGGGAAAAAAAGGCGATGCCTGACCAAGATCTTTTGTCCTTCTTGCTCACTTCTGCCGACGCTAATGGACGGTTCTTGAGTGAGATGGAGATCATTGACAACATACTCCTAATACTATTCGCTGGGCACGACACCACAAGATCCGCCATCACGCTGTTCGTGAAGTATCTGAGTGATTATCCTGAAGTCTACGAAAAGATTTGCAAAGGTTATGAGCTTTAAAACACATCTGCAAGGCCTTTTTTTGTTGAAATTACAATTATTCAGAATGTTTTAACCTGTTGTAAGCGATGTTAAGCACCGAGTCTTCGGTCCTTTCATGTTTATGCAGAGCACGAAGATATTGCCAAATCGAAAGAACCGGGGCGGTTGCAGTGGGAGGATGTGCAGAAGATGAGGTACTCAATGAATGTGGTCGCGGAAGTTTTGAGGCTGATGCCACCAGTGACCGGTGCATTCCGAGAGGCCCTGGTCAATTTCACATATGCTGGTTATACCATTCCTAAAGGATGGAAGGTACTCTCGCAATCATCCTCCCGTAACTTTGTAGGAGCAGTAATAGAAGAATGGTTTTGAAAGGAACTGAACTATATGAATTTTTCCGATGATCAGGCTGACCAACTCTATGAGATCAAACGAGCATAAAAACTTTAATTTAGAAATTACGTGACTGCAGTTTAACTGACTGGTGCATCTTTCACTGCGTGTGCTAGCTATATTGGACTACTGGTTCGACACATAAAGATCCAGTACTTTACCCGAATCCTGAAAAGTTCGATGTGTCGAGATTCGAAGGATCAGGATCGAACCCTTTCTCGTACGTACCGTTTGGAGGGGGGCCAAGGATGTGCTTGGGGCATGAATTTGCCAGGATTCAAATCCTTATATTTCTGCACACTATGGTGACAAGATTCAAGTGGAATTTGGCGATCCCGGATGAAGCAATTGGTTATGATCCCATGCTTTCGCCACAACAGGGGCTTCCGCTCTGTCTTCTACCACATAGACTGTGAAACAGACGCTAAGTCTATCATCTTCAACTGCTAGTGAACCTCTAGTCTAGTTACCGAACTCCGAGATGAATTATCTGAATTTTGAAGATGCAGGTCGTCTTCTTGGGCATATAAGCTCGAATATGTAAATCAATAAGGGTCAATATCACACTGACCAATGCAATACTATCATTTCTATCTGGAAACTGTGCTCTTTACACTTTCCCTGTGAGGTATGTGCAGAGTTATGATCTCCTAATGTAGGAGTTCTAGTAAGTCGGAGAAGGTTAAATATTTTTGCTCTTTCATTATATTTGGTGGCAAGGATCGAACTACGTATGTTTTCTCTGCCGTATGTAGAGCTTTATTTTCTTCAAATTGATCGTTTTCCTACTCTCACCGCCGTTATTGGTCTTCACTCAGAGCCCGCTCCTCCTTATGGTGAATTATCCCTTAAAATTACTCAACAACACTCGGACTCGACCTTGAGCAGGTGACCGAGTAGTTGACACAACAGCAATGAACTATAATGACCACTGTTTCTGATGTTGCTGTTAGGTGAACATAATGTGTTATGGATCTTTCATGTCAGAAAGAAAATTGTCTGATTTGCGGAAAGTTGGCAGGTCTCACAATGTAGTCCATAAATATCTAATGCGTTCTACCATTCACCTCAGTAGACGCCATGCCTGAGGCTTCCTTCCAAACCATATCACCCTCTCCATGATAAACTCACACATGTGCAAGCTGATCATGCGCGCATAAGCTGCAAGGGATCCAAATAATGTGCAACCTGAATTGCACATATCATCATGCAAAAGAAGGTTGTCTGCAAAGTGAATACAACTTGTCTCGTGTTTTTGTCCTTACTTCGAGAGAGAGAGAGAGAGAGAGAGAGAGAGAGAGAGAGAGAGAGAGAGAGAGAGAGAGAGAGATGAGAGAGAATAATCGAATAATCGATTCCTCTTCAATTTCTCACTGATATACTTTACATCCACCAGAACTTCACAATTTGGGGAAAGGTAAAAAATAGGTAACTACCAGAAAAATTTCCACTCAGGGTGTTTCCAAGTCCAAGATCAAAGTGATGCGCATAATGAGAATGAATAAATTTTCCTGAAGCTCTGTCAGGATAAGCAGTTGCTTCTCCGATCCTTGTCTTAGGCCTTGCCTCGGTAGAGAACCAAGGTTCTTCAATTGCACAGCCAATTTTCAGCACTATTTTTTGTTGAAGCCAAATAGAGATTTGATGGCGTCAATGGCGTTCTCATTGATAAAGGATTCGTCAAACCTTTTCAGAAGAGGATCAAATTCCTTGGACTTCCTTACATTTTCCAAATCAGGATCCGTTCGAATTCTCTGCATCAACAAGCAAAAACATTAGAAATGCAAGCTCAGCTAACTACGACACCTATCATTCGATTCATTACCTTAAAGTCTTCGAACCCTGCTTCCAAAGCATCTTCCAGGGCAGAAAGTCCAGCTTGTACCTGTTTGTGACCATTAAAAAAATTGGATCTGTAGCTGCTAGGAAAATAAAACGACATAGCCTAAACCAGAAAAGCAGTTGTGGTTATAATAAAAAACCAGAAGCTACCTGATCAAGCTTAGAATAACAACAAGCGACATTGTAACTTGCGACAGATGCTTCATTAGCATCAGGTTTCGATCCCAATACAGACTCAAATTTCTCCAATGCTTCCTCATATTTGCCGTTCCTACATCAATTGACCCAGGAAAGAGAGAATTAATAACATAACCAAGGGCAATTCTCTGCTCAGCGGCAGCTACAGGATCCATAGAAACAAATCAGCAGCAGAAAACTTGCGCAACGATACTCATGAATCTAAGAGTAGCATAGCCAGAAATTTCGATGGAGTTTGATATTAGAGTCCCTCAGTGACGCACTTGCATCTGTATGAAAGATTATATTTCCAGCACATACAAATACGGTCCACCCATCGATGACATAGTAACAAATGCAACTAAATTGAAAAATATTAAACCATAAAAAGATAAACAAAAAAATGACACTACCTGTAGAGCAGCAGCCCTTCACGGAGGTCCATCTCTCTTCTCTGTTTCTGTTCTTTTTTCCTCATTGAATTTTGCATCTGCAACAGCCAAATTTTTTGGATAGGCCGGTCTTTTAAATTTATAAAAAGAAATACTATTCACATAAGGGTAAGTGCTATATAAAATTCAATATGGGAAGATTAAACAGAACACCGTCTTGTACTTACTTGGATTTCCCTCACTCTGTTACTTATTACCCCGGAGTTCCTCTCTGCTCTAATGATCTCCCTCTCTGTTAGCTCACCAGTTTCCTCCAGTTTACCTGAGAAGTACACAATTTGTGCAGTTCAAGCCACGGTAAAATGGCACCAAACTTTTTTCTTGCATAATGGTGTAGAAATCAATAAGCACTAGATAGATTGAAAGGCTCAATGCAGAAGGAACGAACCGTATCTTTTCTGCATCCTCATTAGCAATGGGCCAATCCTTTGACGGATAGTATACATCGTCCTTCCATATTCAGCTGCAGGCCATATCTCCGTCCCAAAAACTGCACTGCATACAACTACTAGACTCGTCTCATTGTCTCAATGTGCACTCTTAACAAAATTTTCCAGGATGACAATAGCAGGAGAAGCCATAGATACTGGACAAAGAAACAATTAAGGCCGGAAAAGAAGTAAATAAGGAACTTGGAAGCTGCATAATGTAACACTTCATCGACTGATGTCAAGTATCTCTAGTTCCATTGTAAATTTACTCAAGAGAATTGTTTATCTGAACCGCCAATTTGACCATTAATAATCAACCTCTATGAGCAAGTCGGAAGCACATATCAACTAATTTGCAGTTCCTTACTATCACTCGCAAGTCGCCAACGATTTCAATATTAAGGCAAGACTATCGGGTCAGCCGTCCAGGCTATCCATTGAGTTATTTCCTTAAAGTTGCAGGGGCTCAGGTCGCGCATCATTTAAGCTTCTTACTTTGGGCTGTCTCAAACATGAGCTACTTAACTTAGCCCCATCTTCCATTAATCGGCCAACCACGCTATTGTCCAACACTTATATTCTAACACAGTCACAAGCTCAGGCACTATCAACCATCGTAAGACCCAATTGTCATTTACCAATCGGTACGCTCGATTGATATTCTTTTTGATTGGCCACATTATGTAAATACTTGTGCTGCCTAGCACTTGCAAATTTGCAATGAGCTAAACAGCAAATTGCGGCTATACATTGAATTGCTGCAACTGCAAGTAAGCATAAATCCAATGTATACGAAACTGGAAAAGATGGTCCCTTTCTCCTCATTTCTTGCACAAACATTAAACTATCACAAAATAAAACAGACCCAAAAAAGATAAAGAAAAAGGAAGAAGAAATTTGCAAAGGAAACCTGGTGGCGAGTACTTTATCCCCCACAGCGAACATGCCGGTCTTGTCAGCAGATCCACCGGCCCCAATTGCGTCAATGTAAGTCCCACCATCTCTTCCTTTAACAAACTTCAACCCATATGGCTGCACTATCTCCACCTCATACTCCTCATACTTCTCTTCCCCTCCCCCGTCGGCTGCTTCCGACGACGTCTGCGACTCGGTTTCAGATGCTTTCACCACCAAAGTGGGCGCTTTTACCAAGTGGGTCTCCGAGAAATGAACAGATAGGCTCAGGAGAGAGCCGTTCTTGGATAACGAATGCTTGGCGTGGAAGAACACGAACTGGGTCGGCTTGTTCTGAGCGGTTCTTGGTAATGGCGGTGAAGAACAGAGAGAAGATGCATAGCTTCTCTGAGCTATAGACATGATCCTTGACCTTGCTCTAGCTCTCCTCCGTTAGAGATCAGAGTCGAGAGAGAAAGGAAGTCTGGATTGGTTGAACAATGGGAGGGAGGGAGAGAGAGAAGAAAGGAGAGGCTTTTGGGATTGCAAGAGCGCTCGGACTAGTGGCTGCAAACGGTCGGGCGTTAGTGTAGTTTTTCTTTTCGATCGGAAACCGCCACGTGTCCGCTTGTGGATGGCGGCCGATGTGGAGTGTCGGAATATGAAGCATCAGATACTCCCCAGATCCTGTGAGGACACGTGGTTGGAAATGCAGCGTATCTCTGTCTCTATCCTTCTTGTGTTAAGGCTGCGCTGTGATTTTGAGGTTTGAGTTGCGTTGCTGCTCTAATTTCATTTACTTAGCAATTCCATTTTTGTCTTTATATTTCTAACATTACTCTTCATAATATATCCTTTAGGCTGCGCATGACAACCATTCTGTGCCCGGGAACAGATTTTGATCAGAAATGATTCTTTTAATTCGTGCGTCAGGAGCGGTCCTACGGCATTTGAAGGCGTTTGTAACGGCCCAAAATTACGTGCCGGGAGAAATGCGTTTGGTAACGGCATAAAATTTCTTTTTATTAATGATATTTTAATAACATATTAAATATTTTAATATTTCTTTCTTTTCTTTTTGTCTTCTCCTCCTTCTTGGCCATAGCCGGTAAAATATTTTTTAATTAATAATACTTTTATTAAAAATAATTTTTTTATTTTTTTGGCCATGGCAAGTAAAAAATTTTTATAAATAATTTTTTTATTAATAGTTTTAAAAAAAAATATTTTACTAAAAAAATATTTTTTTCTTTTTTTTTCGCTATGGCCCGGTCGCTTAGTCATGGCCACGGTTCGGAACCGACCGGTTCCGGTTTGTGTCCAAGTATGAACCGGATGGTTCCGGGCCGGTTCCGGTTCCTGGCCGGTTCCGGTTCCTGGCCGGTTCATAATTTTTGTTTTATGTTTTTTTTCTTTTTCTTTTTCTTTTCTTCCTCCGCCGGCCATAGCCGGGGCCGGTGGAGGTCGCCGGCCTCAGGCAAGGCCGCCCTCGCCGGCGTCGGGCGAGGGCTCGACCTCGCCGGCGTCGGGCGAGGCCGACCTCGCCTACAACCGGGCGAGGCCGGCCTCGCCCGACGCCGGCGAGGCTCGACCTCGCCGGCAACCGGGCGAGGCCCGGCCTCCCCGAGGCCGGCGAGGCTCGACCTCGCCGAAGCACCGGCGAGGCCGGCCTCGAGGCCGGCGAGGTCGAACCCTCGCCGAGATCTGGCGAGGCTCGACCTCGCCGGCGTCGGGCGAGGCCGGCGAGGCTCGACCTCGCCTGCAACTGGCGAGGCTGGCCTCGCCCGACGCCGGCGAGGCTCGACCTCGCCTGCAACTGGCGAGGCCGGCGAGGTCGAACCCTCGCCAGATCTGCAGCTTCTTCTTCTTTTTTTTTTTTTTTTTGAACCGGGCTCGGAACCGGCGGTTCCGGGCAGGTTCAAAAATTTCTAGAACCGGGCCCGTAGGGCACAGGCCGGTTCCGGTTCCAAACCGAGGGCCCGATCAACGGGCCGGGCCCGGGTTTGACCGAGCTGGTTCCGGTCCGGTTCCGGGCCGAAACCGGCCCGTGGCCATGACTATGGTCGCTGGCCATGGCCGGTAAAATATTTTTTTTATTAATAATATTTTAATAAAAAATATTTTTATTGAAATTATTTTTTTTATTTTTTTTTGCCATGACCTGGTCGCTGGCCATGGCCGGTAAAATATTTTTTTATAAATAATTTTGTTATTAATAATATTTTAATAAAAAATATTTTTATTGAAAATATTTTATTATTTTTTTTGCCATGGCCTGGTCGCTGGCCATGGCCGGTAAATTTTTTTTTATTAATAATATATTTTTTTATTTTTTTTCGCCATAGCCGGTAAAAAAAATTTTATTAATAATTTTTTTAATATTTTTTTCACCATGGCCTGGTCGCTGGCCATGGCCGGTAAATTTTTTTTATTAATAATATTTTTTTATTAAAATATTTTAATCTCGCCAGATACGGCGAGGGTGGCCTCACGCCGGACATTAGAAGCTGCATTAAAAACCAAGAAAAGGAAGAAGAAAAAAAAATTGATTCTCATTTTTGTTCCCAGAATCAAGAAGCTACTTTTTTTTTATTCTTGATTCTGCTCCAAAACTGATTTTGGGCACAAATTTACAAGAATTTGTGCCCAGAATCAAAAAATTAAACAAACGGATTTATGTTCCCAAACAGATTTTGGGAACAAAAAAATAGAATCAAATACTATTTGGCAAGTTGTCATGCGCAGCCTTAGCAATCGTATTATTTTTAGAAACGATTCTTGATGCTGCTCACATTTGCATTTGATGCTGCTCACATTTGCGTTTGATCCACCTTGCAAAATTACAATTAGTCATCCACATGCACCAAATGAGAGATTGGTAAACACTTTCGGGCTACCTTGATACCTATTAATCTTTTTAAACCATTCCTCACTCAATAATGTACGGGACAAAACCTCTTAATAACAATAATGTATGAGGATAGGGAATCATCTTGTCTGAAACCCCTACCTCATTAAAATTAGCCAAAAGTGCTACAATTTAGGCTCCATTTTTTTCACGAACAACAACTTTCAAATTTTTTTTTTCGGATTTTCCAACATTTGATTCGCAGTAGATAAACTAGTCAAGGAAAACATTTTCAATCAATGGAAAAAACACCTTCAAAAGTGTATTTCCTCCGGAAATCATTTTCCCTCCTATTTCTTGCGCTTAGCATGTTCTCCTTCATATGCTGCACGCCTTCACCTTCCTCTTCTCGCCTGTACACTCCTCATTTCTCTCCAGCTCCAGAGTTCCTCCTTTGCCTCTCCACCTTCGGACTTCCTTGTCCTGTCTGCCTATGTGATCCTCATGTCTCTTTGGCTCCGGAGTTCGTCCTGCTCCTCCGTCTCTTCGCCTCCAGTGTTCCTCCTTCTCCCCTGCCTTGTTGCTCTGCCTTAAGAGTTTGACTGGCCACAGGTGAGGGACAAGCTCGCTAGCGATATGACGAGGTCGAGCTCGCCCTTGCCGGCCTTGGGCGAGGCTCCGATGCTGTTCCTCACCAAGACTTACCAGCCCGTGGACAATCCAGCACTGGACGATTTGATTTCGTGGAACGAGGGCGAGATGACGTTCTTCATGTGGCGGCTAGCAGAATTCGCTAGGGATTTGCTCCCCAAGTATTTCAAGCACAACAATTTTTCCAGCTTTGTTCATTAGCTAAACACTTACGTAAGTTTGCGATTGCGATTCCCAAAATGCAAATTTGCTTGGTTTAGGATTCGATTTCTGCGAAATCTTCTTTGTGTTGATGATTGTAATCGATTGGCTTCTAGGGATTTAGAAAGGTGGTGTTGGATCGGTGAGAGTTCGCCAATGATTGCTTCCGGAAATTGGAGAAGGCCCCTTGCCAGATCTAGCGAGGCTCGGGCGAGCTTGTCCCTCGCCTTTGGTCAGTTGCCATGGCTGGCCAGATTTTTTGGTTAATTTTCAGATCTTAGCTAAATACCGGAAAATATGATCATTTTACAAGAAAATGACTTATGAAAAAATATTTTCAAGAAATGTCATATTTTTCGCGAAACAAACGAAGCCTTAGCAGCAAAGAGAAAGAGACAGGTGAGAGGCATTGTTCAATTGGTTACACGGATCTTTGGTCGAAATCAAGAACCTATCGTAGGCATTGGACATATCCACCTTTAGCCCTGGATACCCCTTCCCTCTCCTTAGGTTCTTCATGCGCTGCACCACCTCGTGTGCTAGAATAGAAATTTCTGTCGGTATGCCTTCCAAAGTACAAAAGCCTGTTTGCCGTGGAGAAGCTAGACTTTCCAGCAAAGGTCTCAAGCGATTAGCAAGGATCTTGGCGATCAATTTATAGGTTGCATTACATAGACCAATCGCATTACCTTTCCAAACCCTGGGTGAACTCTACTTTTTGTTCAAGTGAATGCATACCTAACATCGGTTAAAATAATACTGTTATCTCCATTCGATGACTCTTGTTCGATGAGGCGTATTCGAGTGTGACATCGCTTGGTTTGACGTTAAAAATGGGCAATTATACACAAAGCATCCAAACATTTTTACAAGTTCATGATCGGTTAGAATTTGACGACTCGAATTCGTTGCTGATGGACTGCCACCTCTGTAAGACTTGTAAGCCTCAGGGTGACACTGATAAGATAAAGATCGACATGGCAGGTGAGAGAGGATGAACCCCAGCAAGACTAGGATTCTTGGTTTTCCGGTAAGAAGATCATAGTCTTACGAAGACTTGGCCCGTGGAAAAAGAAGGAAAGATCTTTTCCCACTCTCACGTAAATGCTCGTGTGAATCTGATACGATATTTATGAATTTCTGTCAAACTCATATCCAAAGCGGAGGGATTAAGTTTGACTCTGCAATGTCTGTCACTCAAATGGTACAATTATTTAATTCTTATGTATGTAAGTAACATCGAACCCAATAAAGTCCTTAAAAGGCTTCATTTCTGGCCTCGGGTTATCTGGGATGTAAAATGTCTAAGAGATATTCTCTCTCTGTAGAGAAGAGAAGATAAAGATACAAGGGAAATTTGGAGCACAGGGCGTGCGGACACCAACACGTTATGAAAAGGAACACATTTCTAAAGCCCGCCGTCCTTGTAAATCAAATGGACAAACCATGAAGGTCCCTGTGAGAGTCAAGGTTCCTCTTCGACTCTTCGTTTTCGCGTATGCCGTGACGTTGGATCCCTTCCGACATCACGCCTATGGACTTCACAATGGCTAGTGGTTCTTGAAATATAGCAAACCCTCGGATGAAATCGCTCAGGTAATGTGCATACTCCTCTTTCTTGCTCGACCCGAATCTAAATGGCCCCAAGCCAAACTCTCTCGGGGTTGCTCTTATGAAGACGAACCTACTATATTTGGTACTTACTCGGTGTCCTTCGGCATCGTCAAACCGCGGTATTTGGAACGGTTGCTCAAAGGGTGTTGTTAGACACGAGAAGGCATTTCATGAAATTGTTACACCGTAGTTACACCTGGTGTAACAAGCCCTAGAAAGTGAGTGATTCCAGACTACGTCGAGCCGTGCAATCAACACAAAAAAGGAAAAAGAAAAACTTTTCCGCCAGACACCCATTGTTAGAGAAAGAAAAGGAAAGAAAATAAAACAAGCCTTAAAATCAAGATATAATTAGGCCAGGAGGGCTAACATTACCATAGATAAACCATTAAATAGCAAGGCATACAGTACAGGTCCATAAAAAGGAGATGTACATCAAGATAGATAACCAGACAATGACCCCTGAGCACAATGTTAGCATAAACTCAGAACCCCTCTCTTTCTCTACACCTTAACAGCTCCGTTTATTCTATGCAACAACAAAAATTGCCGATCTTGGCATATGCAGAAAATATCACGCAAGATTCTTCTCTCTGCAGTGTAGGTCATGCAAAACTTCCAACTAGCTCAACAACAAGCAAAGCATCAAAATAACCAAAATGAACTTCTTTTGTTCATGCGATTTATTTGAGATTGCCCTCATATCTGGACTTCGGGATCTCGAAGCTTTCCTCCGCATGCTTTTGCAATATATAATAATTACACTCTTAAGTGATCAAAGCCTTAGTGGCACCAACCCCACGATGAAGACAGAGGCTGCAGAGGAGTCCAAGACTCTTTTCTCTGGTGAAGGGAATTCAATGATTAGTTATGTACCATCCCATTGAACCACACAAGAAATAAATTCTGCATGTAAAGTATGATATAGAAGAGATTTGAAGATTGTGTTGAGAAACTCATGAGACTATAGTACACCTTGTACACCACATCACAAGACAAATCAATATGATTATACCTATAGATACAGCTTCTTTAGACGGTTGCTTGATGAGAGAACTTTCTTTCCATATGGACTGGTTCGCAGCACGGGAATATGGGGTCTTATTGCCTCCACTAGTGCATCTTCAAGATCTCCCTGATCAAAGAAAAGTACAAGTGAGCCTGAGCGTCTTAAAAGTGCAGTTATTTTTTTCATGAACCAGATAGATACCATGCCTTAATCTTTTGTCTGCTAACGGCAAATGACATGTTGTGCTTCATGCAACAAGACCAACTCTTGAAGATAGAAATGGCAGCAACTAAATATGATTTTACTTGCTGCAACTAGTAAAGCCGCAACACTTTGGCAAATAAAATACATAGCCAAGCTCTCATGAAGGATCGAGTCAATTGCCTACCATATTAATCCTAGCCAAAGGTACTGTTCAGCATTTCAAGTTCAATCACATTGACTATAATCTGATTGAGCTCAGGTAAAAAAAAAGCATGCTAAAAGTTTCTTCGCTAAAGAGAATAAGCATGTGGCTAATACAACTGTAATTTTTCAAATGAGAGAGAGAGAGAGAGACAGAGAGAGACAGAGAGAGCCAAAAGAAATACAGCATAAAGTTTGCAGAACCCAAAACAGAACTTCTACCATCTATAGGCTTTTCAAAATGCATATTACTACCACGTGCGGAAATGCCCGTCTGTGTATCCACTTTCATTACGGATTGGGTAACTTAAACTATATTCCCCAGTTATCAGTTCATTCGCACCGCTTGTCCTTGGCTTTCTAATACTTCCAGTTTATTTGAAACCTAGTTCTGCTGATCGCATCTCCCATGACCACTCCTACAAAATTTACTTGACATCAACCTTTCAAAACCCCTTACTCCCCAAGGGGAATTAATTATCCAGCAATTGAGTGAAAGAAAAGTCAGAGAACCGAAGAAAAAGAGGGTCAAGACTCGTATATATGGAGTGACCCATAGGAATAAAACAGCTCCTGAACCACCAGAACAGTTGTTATCTCAGCACCGAGACAGATACTCAGGACAATGGTAGTCATTTACACCTGGAAAAGTAAACGAGCCCTTGGAACAACAAAATACTGGGAAAAGATGCTTCTAGTAAGTCCCATGTGACACCATAATTTCATGCTTCTGCCAGGGCTTGGTGCCCTAGCTGACATTGAAGTTTTTATACTTTTTGACCATGAGAAGATTATCCAAAGTGCACCGACATACCAAATCATAGACTTTATGATAGTGTAAAAGTACAACTTCACCTAAATCTCACTTCATACTAAAGAAATACATTAAAAAATTGCAGAAAATCCTCACACATGAATTTGAAAGTTATAACCGACCTCTGAGATGTTCAATGCAGCTTGGATGACATAATTGCCATAAGCATCTTGCATGATTTGATCAAACCTAGGATCATCAATAAGCTCCTGGATTACACGTCTTGGACCTTCCCCAATAGAATGTTTCAGACACTTCTCGACAACATTACTGCTATATTTTTGCATTGATAAGTCCCCATATCTGCCTTCCAACTGATCAATAATTTTTACTACCTGGGAGACTTGAAGCTCAAAGATGTATTGCACAACATAGTTCCTGCAGTGGCAAACAAAAATTCGAAGCTCAATCTAACTATGTACATGCCATCATGGACTGCAAGTGGTGTAGGCAAGAAAAACATGTAGCAGTCCTGGTGATAATTTCTTATGAAACATGATTAAGTCGTCAGCAGAGAAAGCACTGAACTTAAGTTTTCTTAAAGGAAACTTTACGCTCAAGTAGGGTTGTACAATCTACAGCACACCGATGATAACAGACCCGTTGTGCAGTCCCCAGTTTTAAAAGCTTGCTAAGAAAGGGTTTGAGGATATTAGAACCCTTTAACATTAGAGTACTAGGACTTCAAACTAACAGGTGCTAGTATCGTTGGACCATGCAGTTTTTACAGGAGAATGTTCTGTCTATGTTCCAATAAACCTAGAATCAATTTGCCTCATCTAGGGCCATGCTTAATTCTTTTAAGTAATAGATACCATGCTGGCAACTTTTTTCTTATGAGATGAATTACCCTCAAACACAGTGAACAAACACACAACACATACTTTTTCACTAAATCTTACAGGCAGCTTGACATATAAAAGGAAAAAGAATCAAGCTAAGCAAGATAAGACAAACAAATACCCAAATTGATCCTGGGAAAGTATTAGCGAATTTGAAACTATATCAGAGATCAGATGTTTCCTATGCTCCCCGACAGAATGACTAAGGCATTTCTGAAGCACACAGCAGCCATGGCGATCCGTTGCTAGTTCAACGCAATTAGCAGCTGCAGCTTCAAAAAGGAACTGCAGCAGAAAATTGTCAAATCACTCCAATCTCATTTTAACAAAAATAACCACAACCCAATATGCAGAAAAATGATACATGATGTCCTATTATGCAGAAATATTGGCTTACATTTTCCTGCTGGACCTATTAAAATCTAATAAAGAGCAGTGGAAGAAAAATTGTCAAACAAACTGGAAGTGAATCTCTTCAAAGGCTTCTCGTGAAAGCACTCAGATTAAAGCAAAAAATGTAATTCTCTCAGAAATCTAGTGAAACCAATCTCAAAAGATAATATACCATAAGTCAGAGCAACACAACAAGGACCATAGGAGCTGAGATGTACTTAATAACTTGTGTCAAACGAAGAACGATAAAAAAGGAAGTTTCCTGATATTGTTATCAACTAAAAACATATATTAAACTGACACGAATTTAGTCCTTCCAAATTAACTATAACAGAAGGCAAAATCAAGAGAAAACAATACACTCTTAAACATCATCTGGTTTTACTCCTGAACTAAGTGTGAGAAATTCATAGTTTCTGTTTATACCCCAGATTTGTAATGTACAGATGATGATATTCCATTTATAAAGAGATTCCAATCACCTTACTCAGGAGGATTACTAATATCCTGTGTTTGAATTATGCATGAGTTAAAAAAGTGATCATGGATGAGGAACATCTTCACAGGAGTAAACTACAAGACCAATCCCCAACTATTTTTTCGCACCTGAGTGTAAGCAGGCATCAAAAACTGCAAGCAGCGCTGGGCAACATGATTGCCGTTCATGTTTTTCATCAGTGTCACTATACATGGCTTCAGAGAATTAACCACAATTGAAATATGCTCTGGAGTTCTGAGGGTCTCGATGACTTTTTGAACAGCTCGGGTCCTGTCATAAGAAGAGAACAAGCCAGAGTTAACTTAAGTTGATGCAGGGGGAATCAGCAGAAAAAGGTTGAAATGGGAGTAAGCACAATTGATCAATCGTATACACGTCTATTTGTATTTACTTGCAACAGAGAGAGAGAGAGAGAGAGAGAGAGAGAGAGAGAGAGAGAGAGAGAGCACCCGTGCATATCACATGAGATGCGAACTAGATCCCCTGGTTTCCTAGTGATCTCTTGAAGCATCCGTGTTCGCTGATCTTCACGACAAACTTCCAAAAGCTTCTGCACTAAGTAATTCCCGAAAGGATCTGTCATTAGCTCAACTATGCAGTCAATGACCTCAAGAAAGATCTTGTCAACAGCCTCCTGGGGCCCCTCTGTTATCTTCTTTTGTAATAAGCGGCAACCATGTTGGTCCCTAGCCATGAGAGGAATTCTACCTCTGACTTCATCCACAGTTTTAGTCTTCTGATATAGCAACCTAGGGTCACAACTTTTAAAATATGTTGCGTCGTTAGATAAGAACCATGAGTGAGAATCATCTGCCATAAAGCATCTAGCAGTCGGATTCCATAGGCAGCAGTGGTGTAGGCCATTTAAGGTGTGACTTCCATTTTCAGTAAAATGGTTAAGTGCTTCATTTCCTGAACCAAACTTCAAAATTCTTGGTGAATTCAAGTCGTGCGGTCTAGTTAGATTCTTTCTGGCAGAATTCCCTTGCAATTTTCTGTCCAAAACTTGCACATTGCGAACATCTGTGGGGGAAAGCCCAAAATTTGCTTGCTTCAGGCACCTTGCATTCACATAATTGTTCAAGAATTTTCCTTGCTCAAATTGTCCAAATTGGTGAGATCCTGACACCTGGTTGTGCTGCATCCTTTGATTTTCATGCAGTATCCCGTTCACATAATTTGCACTCACTTGGACCGGAAGTTCATCTTCCAACTGACAGTCACCATTCTGCTGGACATTAAGGTTTTGCTTCCACATTAAGTGAGAGTTTTCCTCCTCTGTGTTCCTCCAAAGAATTGGGCACTCGTTCCTATGTTGTCTATGAAAGTAAGGAAGCGGGGATAGTGCACTGATGCATTGCTTCTGGTTAGAGCTTACGGGAAATTCTACAGCAGGAACATGTAGATTGTGCAGCAAATGGACCCCATTAGTTGCTGCCGTTGATGAAGCATTGGAGTTACCAACCGACTGAAAACCACTAACTTGCCACTTTTTTAGACCTTGAGAATCAAATTTACTCAAATCCAGACACCCTTGGCCAATTTGGGTCCCAGAGAAGTCATCAAAACCAGAGGGAGCACTAATTCTTGTCTGAAAAGGATAGACAGTGTTCCATTGTGAATGTGCAGCTAGATTATGAATCTTTAAGTTGTTGCAATATTGGCTTTCCAATAAAAAGGCATTACTATGCATAGGCATACCATTAGCTGAAGGAATACACACAGCTTCCCCAGCCAAACCATTCTCTAAATTCAAATCTGCAAATGCAAAAGCAACAGATTGTTCATCAGGCAGTCTTATTTCATTCACTTGAGGGTTCTTGTCAACTTGATCAGCTGATGTTTTTCTCCCGGGCAAACCGCCATTGTTTGGAAAATTCTCACTGCGAGGCCCTTTGCTAGACTCAACCAAGATAGGAGACATCGAATCGCCCAAAGACACCCTTTCAAGTCCAGTATCCTCAGGCTGTCGAAATCCAGAAGTACCATTGGGTATTTCACAGAGAAGCTTCTCAAAATCGTCAATATCTAGTCCCTTTCTGTTTCCTGTCATTTGCTGAATAGCCAAAATCCTCTCTGGCAAACAGGGACAATCTCCACTGCCAAATGCACTCCTCAATAAGAACCTTCCACCAAACAAAAGAATGAGGTTAATAAACCATTCATATCCCAAAATTCAGCTAAATTGTCAATGATTGGCTAGACCAAACATTCATCAGCAACCCATAAATGCAAAGAGACTTGTCAGACATCTGTGCAGATCACTAGCGACATTCATGGAATCGGAGCATCAGAAATACGTCCCGAGCAAAGTAAAGAAAGTGGTCGGCATCGACAATATGATTGAATAACGGAATCCACTATTCTAAACCTTCCCATATGGATGATATCATTCTCCGGTGTGGTCATGAAATCCAGAAACAAGAATACAATCAGAGGTCCCACACACGGAATCGATCTCTTTGGAACGGTTGTCCTCGCATTAAACCAACAGATGACCAGAACTTGCATTAGCCTGGTCACCCATAGCGTTTAGTGACAAAATGTACCTCAAAAAGCACAATGAACCAGACCCCAGTAAAGAAAGCCATGACTAATATGAAAATTCGAAGCCATTTGGATCATCAGGGGACCTTGTTTCCTCGTTTTTCACGTCTAGTACACAAAACTATCTAAACAAGACTACTCATCTAACCTGAACAGACATTACGCGAAAAGGGTCAATTTCGCTAAAACCCAGAAAAGAATATCCATGATCAGATGAGAGGACAACGATCCTCGCAATGCACAAGACAACGGGAGACGAAGAACAGGGTTCGAAGGACAAGCGAACGGCCAAAAAGACGCACGAACAACAACAATGCAGAAACAGGGGAAACAACTCCCGCCGATTGCGAGACGCACCGAGGCTCGATCACCCCCACGTACCAGTCACGGGAAACGGGCAGACGTAGGAGACGATTCCATCTAAAATTCCATCACAAGAAAACCAAGAGAGTCGAGCTCCAACACACACAAGAGCGAAGCCCGGGAGTCTCAGTGATAAAAGCAAGAACGGGGGAGAACAAAAAGATGGGTTCTCTTGGTTTTTCGAGTAAAATTAAAGGGGGAATGCGAAAGGAGTGAGGAGCGTTGTTGGTGGAGGTGCGGCGTGAAGCAGAAGGACGAGGTGTATCAATGACTGCTGAAAAGAGAGAGAGAGAGAGAGAGAGAGAAGAGGTATTGCTGGTCAGATAATCAAGGGAAAAAATCAGAGAAACTACTACAACAACACACCAACCAGAAAGGAGAAATTTTTGTTAAGAACTAAGGAAGCCCATCATCATCATCATTCATCACTCATCATCCCCACCCATTCCTCCCTCATGCATGGGCTTGAGAATGGCATGTGTGCTTGTCATCATGCCTCTCTCCCTCTTCTCTCTCTCTCTCTCTTCCACCCTTCTTTGTTGTAACCGGTGGGTTCTTGGGTTTGGAAGCTTTCTTGTGTAAGGCCAAGGCCTTATTATAATGTCCTCCCTCCTCTGCCTTTCCAATTAGAAGATATGGAGGTGGGGGATAGTGATGTTGATGTTCTTCTTCTATTCTTATGTGCATCTCTTCCTAACTTAAAAATATTTTGGACATGCTTCCTAAGTGTATAGTTTCCATGTTCCCCCCAACCCCCTCAAAGATGTTGCAAACGTATGACTCGATGCAACGAGCCGGTTTTCGCGTATTCCCCTCCCTCCGGTTATGTTTATACCTTGTGTCGAGAGACGCGAAACCAGATGCGTGAACAAATAGCTGATAAAGGTTCAAGGAACTTTAGATTCATCGGTATCGAAATCTATATGCGGTATTTGCCTTAATGTGGTGCGGGGGCATTTCATTCTTTAGCAATTTGTGTTGCACGTTCTTTGTATCTAAACTTAGCCAATTCATGTAGCAGCAAACCGTCAGTGTTGTTATTTTGGGATTTTAGCCACCTAGGCAAATCGTGCGATCAAAAATGCCACTTCGGACCGGCAGTCCTGATTTCCGACATCGGAGACTCGCCGAAGGCCAGCTTGGGACTTGATAGTGCACGATTTCATTCTTCCTTTTTTTTTTTTTCGTTTTCACGGTGAGATTACGATCCAATTAATTCTAAATAAGACATTTCTTCTCACGCGACTCTAAGGTCCGAGATTGGTAATCACATCTTTTGTTTCATCGTTCTAGTTTGACCTAGCCTCTCTACTATGAAATTAGGAACGACCATAAATGGTAGCCGGTGCAATTTCTCTTTTTCAATCTTAGAAACTTCAAAACCATGACAATCTTCGTCCCCATGATGTCCGACAAATCTCTTGGGTCGATTCAGTTGCATAGTATTTTGGCTTTTAACGGAGAAAATTCAGGGTTCAACTTTGCCACGATTGATGAAATTCACTTAAATACCATTTTGAGTCAATTTTAATTTTCTTTATAATTTCACTCTAGAAAATCTCCTTATTAATCAAGTATTTTAAAGAACTTTAATTTTGTCTAATGCACAACGAAGGTGTAAATTGTGTTTCGGATTTTCCCTATTTGTTAGTATCGTCCACTTGTCACTAATGTTTCTCCAATTCCCTTTATTAACGAGCTCGATTTAGTGATTACTTGAGATAGATTTGCGTAATTCCATGTGGAGCTTGAGCTACTCGAATATGTTGTCGAGTTGAACTCGAACTCGTCTATACTCAGCTCGATAACCTCTTCAACCTAATCGAGTTTCTATTTTTTTTAATTTTTTGAAAACATTTAGCCGTTGCAAAAGTAGACAAAAAGATCGTTAAAATTCCATAGCATTCGAGCTTATAATGCTCGAGCTCAAATTCAAGCTTACTATACTCGTTTACAAGTCAATTGTAATTGAGCCCCATCAACTCAAGGTCGAATATCTTGATTTTGTGGTCTAGTCGAGCACCAGCGCAATAATTAATACTCGATCAAAGTCAAGTAAAGTTTCCAGCATCGAGTATGCTAGGTCCAATAGAGTACGAGCTTGGCAGTGCATCAACCCGTCTCGGCTCGATTAAACCTTACTTGCAAGTTAAGGTCAATGAAAAATATTTTCATTATCGACAATAATATATATCTAAATATATCCATGGAAGATGAAAATATTTTTCGTGTATTCATTTTTGTAAGAGATACAATTGATCATTTTTAAGAAAATATTTTCTAAATTATTTATTTTCCACAAAACAAAAACTCAATGTCTGCCCGTAACCTAACCAACCTTGCCCATGATTTCCACCTTTTATGCCTCCATCTCTGCCGGTCTTATTTCAACGTTAGAATTCTTTTTTCAGGTATATAATAATATCTCGTTACATCGGTCATAAAATCAGGTGTCGGATTTTTTGTCGCGATATTTTCATGTAAATTCCAAAAAGAAAAAAAGAAAATATGGGAGTGTGACGATATGATTGGGACTTGCATGTAAAGAAATGTCTAGTGCTAAATTTAATTTCAATTAGGCATAATTTCTTGAAGTATAGCATTAACTATTAAGAAGTCTTTGTCATCTTTATTTTAAGGGTTAATACCACGAAAAACCCTAAACTGGTACACTTGTGACACATTTACCCAAAACTATTTTTTTGACCATAAAAAACCCTAAACTGGTACACCTGTGACAATTTCACCCCGAACATACCACAAAAAACCCCAAACTGGTACACATGTGACAATTTTACCCCAACTAATTTTTAATATTATTTTTTTATTTTTTTGAATTTTTTCTTTTCTTTTCTTTTTTTTTTCTTCACTTCAACCTCTGGACCGGCGACCGGCCAGCGGCGGAAACCGGCAAGGGCCGCCCTCGGCAGCCGCTGGCGAGGGCCGCCCTCGCTCAACTCGGCAAGGGCAACCCTCGCCGGATCTAGCGAGGGCGGCCCTCGCCGGCGTCGGGTGAGGGCCGTCCTCGCCGACGCCGGCGAGGGCCGCCCTCGCCCGACTCGAAGCGAGGGCCGCCCTCGCCCGCCCACGCTCGACTCGGGCGAGGGCCGTCCTCGCCCGCCCGGGCGAGGCCTGCCTCGCCCTTGCCTGGGCGGGCGAGGCAGCCTCGCCGACGCCGGCGAGGCAACCCTCGCCCAACGCAGGGCGAGGGTCGCCCTCGCCCAGATCCGGCGAGGCGGCCCTCGACCGATACCGGCGAGGGTCGCCCTCGCCCGAGTCGGGCGAGGACAGCCCTCGCCCGACGCCGGCGAGGGCAGCCTTCACCCGATACCGGCGAGGGCGGCCCTCGCCGGATCTGGCAAGGACAGCCCTCGCCCAACGCCGGCGAGGGCGGCCCTCGCCCGACGCAGGCGAGGGCGGCCCTCGTCGGATCTGGCTAGGACGGCCCTCGCCCGACGCCGGCGAGGGCCGCCCTCGCCAGCTTCTGCCTCTGGCCGGTCGCCGAGGTTGAAGATAAAGAAAAAAAAATAAATGGAAAAAATAAATAAAAATTCGAAAAAAATAAAAATAATATTAAAATTTTAATTCAGGGTAAAATTGTTACATATGTACCAGTTTGGGGTTTTTTGTGGTAAGTTCAGGGTAAAATTGTCACAGATGTACCAGTTTAGGGTTTTTTATGATCAAAAAAATAGTTCGGGGTAAAATTGTCACAGGTGTACCAATTTGGGGTTTTTTATGGTCAAAAAAATAATTTGGGGTAAATGTGTCACAAATGTACCAGTTTAGGGTTTTTCGTGGTATTAATCCTTATTTTAATAGTGGCCTGATGCGAATTCAATGGATCGCCCCGTCACCCAACCCCAAACATCACAAGTACAGATGCACGCATTAGGGTGATGACCAGTATAGAAAAAAAAAACATTACGATCCTTAAAACATGGGAACTGATTAGGACAAAAAAATTTCTCACTAAATTTTGTTCTGCTTTGTTTTATCTCTAATTCTAGGGAAAATTTCTCCAACACTTATAAACTTACTGTACGAATGTTAACTTAGTCCTAAACTTTGCCAATTTTGCTAGTTGAATCGTAAATCTTTGCGCGAAATTCTTATGCGGTCCTTCAAGTTAATTTTCGCCGGACATCGTTGGCGTGGTGGTCCGGTCGTCACCGGCCGTTCTACATGGCACAATGCCACGTCAACGATTTTCAGCGAAAATTGACCGGAAGGACTATTGAAAATTTCATACAAAAATTTAGAACTAAATTGGCAAGATTAAAAAGTTTAAAACTGAATTGGCATCCATACAATAAGTTTATGATTGATTTGACAATTTCTCCCTAATTCTATCTCAAGATTTTGTGCTAATTTATTTTGACAACTCTGAATTAACTCACTTGAGGTATATCCGTACGTTTTGACACATCCCATCCTTGCGATTTTGTCATTTGGGGTATAGGTTGGTAATTTCCCGGGAGGTCAACATCCTCGTAATGTTCTCACCTGAACATGCTTAATATTAGAGTTCCAATGCTAAATAATGTCATCATGTCAAAAAATGTTTCTTATGAGTTAATTCCAATACTATATATATAAAATCAAAAAACGTTTTTCCAAGTTAGTATGCAATTCAGTTGATTCTTGCCCCATTTGCCATCATGAAGCCTACCAAGAGACACTCCCTGTGAGGGCCATCTCACCCAGTCGATCACGTCCCACCCTCATTAGATCGAGTTGTTACAGGCTCACTAGCTTATGTCTGGTTTGTCCCCAAACAGCAACCTTTATTTTTTGGGACGTATTGAGGGTTACTTCTCTTATACTATATTGTAACACCCTTAGACTAACTTAATTAAGGTATTATTTGTATTGGCCAGAAAAACTACATTAAAAAATCGTCAGAAGATTTATAACTAAATCGGCCAAATTGAAAATTTTAGAATAATAACTTTAGGACTTTTTGAACAATTATCCCAAAAATGAAGTTCCATAAATGAAAATGGAAAAAGAAAGTCAATCTTATTTTCCCATGGAAGATCGAACTAATGATTTATTTCATGTGAATTTTTACTAAAATGCATCCAAAATGAATTGCTTGGTGAAAAATTAAGTTGGAGTTAGGTAAAGCAATGATAGAGCAGACTGCGGTGGACATACATTAAATAAATGATCTAAATTCACAACAAGTATAAATCGAAAGGTTAATAAGAAAAATTTTAACAATTTGGCATATGTGAGGGAGGACTAAGCCAGCTTGGAAAATCCAATTTAGGTCTTTCCAATGGTTAATTATGGACTCGAAGAAAAGGAGCTTATCTTAGGGTCCACGTAAATGATGTTACTAGAGAGTTGATTTTGAATTTAGGTTAATTGTTCTTTTGTTAATGGGTCTCTTTTGTAACATAAGTTTGTGTCACTCTAATTGCGATTTCTTAGTATTTCCCATAATATTGAATTCGTTAACGATGCGCGTGACATGGTTATCCTAACAAGTCAAATCTTTCTCTATCTCGATGACAAGTCAGTCCCTCAACCGCTACTATATCATGGTCCTAAGCGGAGTTTTTACTAGTTAGATGATCAAACTCCTTTTCGCTTTTTTTTTTTTATACTTTTGTATCGATCGAGTGATATCTTGAGGCTATTGTTATGCGCTAGGGAAAACCCACATTTATGATCTATTCAGTTGCACCGACCACTGATGACGACATTGGAGATGTACTAAAAACTTTAACTGCTAGAAAAATGCATTGTTAAATATTTAAATGTTCTAATACTACTCCTCATGTAAAAGTTGTTGGACTTTGGTTGAAAATTAAAACGTGAAAACATATAATAAGAGACGTAAATCGGGGTTTAAAAAGACCGAAATTGGGGAGTTTTTGCTCTGATTTCTTGTACTAATTTTGTGGAACCACAATCAAACCCACTAAATGTATAAAATATTTCAAAAGTACGTAAACTATTTAGATACTCCCATAGAAAAATTTTACAAGAAATTAATCTCCAAGAATGAATTCATTATATCGATCCCAACTTTTAACAAGAAGGCCCAAAATAAATGTAATGTTAAAGCTTGAGACGGCGAGGGAGCTGGGGATGGTAGGTTAATCATGAACCGTTGTAGCCCACAGATTGCATTCAATCACTTTTCGCCACCATCATTTTCTTAGAAAAAGGCTAAATGAATACGTGTTAATAGTCTTTACCAAAAAAAAAAAAATACGTGTTAATAGTACGAGAAATCTTAAACTAGTATATCTGTAATAAATTTATCACAAAATAATTTTTTAAGCGCCAAAAATCCCAAACTTGTACATTTATAACAAATTTATCCTCTATCATAAAAAATTACAAACTGATACACCCGTGACAAACGGAGAGTAAAATCCCAAACTAGTACACCCGTCAATTGTCACGTGTCATCCAATTCAGCAATTTGGTGGTAAAATTTCACAGAAACTAACGGAGGGTAAATTTATCACAGGTAAACCAGTTTGGGGTTTTTAGTGATAAAAAAATTAGTCACATGTGTACCGATTTAGAGTCTTTCATGGTATTCACCCAATAAATAACCTTCTTTCCAAAATTAAACCATGCCTTTTCTTCTCATTTTGCTGAATGGATTGGTGAGTTCATTTTCAGTTTTTTTAAGTCATAATTTTACTTTATGAAATTTTCTACCAAAACCTAAATACTGTTCGAACTTCAAAATGTGCGTACTATATATTAATGTTAGCACATTTTGACATGTTTTATAGATATTTCGTGCTCAGTTAAATATTAATTAGGTAAAAAGCAAAATGGAAAAAAAAAGTTAGAATGAAAATATATTAAATCGATTTTCTTTTTCATTTATGAATATTTCCGTGGGAAGTTTTTGAAACCTTGCCTATGAAGTTTTCTGTCAAAATGTACTGACAAAGGCACCTCTCTCTCTCGAACGGAACATGAGACAGACACATGACCATTTCGTCATCATTGTCAGGGCTGGACATGGGAAGATTTGTCTTTCTTTTTCCCTGAATTTTGTGGTCAATTCAAATATATTTTTTTTCCTCCGGATCAACAGACGATAGTTAATTTTCAAATGTGTCACTCGGTAAGTTTTCGCTATTCCAATTTGTAATTCTCAAATGTATTTATTGAACAGCAAATTTCTTTTCTTTTTTTTTGGTAAGGAAAGATTGAACAGCAAATTTCGTTGTTTAAATAAGTGCACAAAATGCATTTTCGAAGTAGAACAAAAAAAAAAAATAGAAGATGAATCCGACCAAAAAAAAACAAAAACAAATAGAAGATGAAAAATGGTATTCAGATGAACACTCATTAGGGCTTTTGGTATTTTCCCCCCTTTTTTTGGAGATGGTGCAGTGGCCTTTTCCGTTTTATAAATAAATTCAAAAAATGCATTTTTAAAAAAAAAAAATAGAAGATGAAAAGTGGTATTCTGATGAACAATCGTTAAGGCTTTTAGAAATTTTCCCTTTTCTTTTTTCTGGAGATAGTGCAGTGGCCCGTTTCGCGTTTTAGAATAAAGTCCAAATTTCTAATCTGGTCAAAGATTAGCTATTTGCACCGAGATTAGAAATTTATAAAAACGTACTTCTTCATAAGCTAATCTCAACGTATTGCGTAAAGTAAGAATCAGAACTGAAATTTCGAGCGTCTTTAAAAAGTCAACATCTTTTAAGTTTATATCGTACCGCACGATGGCATTTCAGGGCGACAAAAGGTACAAGGGCGATGATTCGACTATGTACTTGGTTCACTAACTATTGTAGATGCACTAGACAATTTGGTGCACAAAGATTCCTCCGGTTTGTCCATATATTCGCCAATTTCTTTGCGCGTGGGATATATATGATGATATATATATACCCAATAATATTCGGTTCATGCAAATGCAATGAATTAATATGTCCACTGATTAACTCATTTAGCTTATCTCTCTCGGCATTAGTTGGAATCGAGTGGTGATAAATGGCCATGAGCATCCATTACTAGGAGTGAGATGAGGTTAGTGATAACCAGCTAACTGCACCAAAGCCTAAACAGGATCACCGCCAACTATTCTAAATTTGGGCCAAAATGGAAGGAAGAAAGCATGTGTCAAAATCCAAATTCTTTTGTTATTGGCACGTGTTTGCTTATGGGTCGGGGTCACGAGGATCAAATCTCGGTTCCATGGTTTTAGATAATCGGGGATATCCAAATCTTGACTCGACTAATTTCCACCGGGGCATGCAAACTACCCAACAAGACTTCACTTATCGAGGTGAGCCTAACTTTGTTAAGCAATATGTTATATGTACAATTATTGACCCGTGTAATAACAACTTAGGGTTTCCGGAAAAATGGTTTTTCAAGCATGCTTTCAAAGCATTGGTCTCGGGTTGAAATCTTTGCACTCCTTAATCTTATCCTATATGTTACTTTCGTTATTCTGTTTGTTTTCCTACTCCCCGATCTCTCGTTGACCTGATTATGTTCACATCCTATTTTGTGCGGGTAAGGGACTGGCTTACACACGAGAGATGTTAAGAAATATATTGTACAATCCAATTGATGGGTAGCTTCCTAACAACTAAAAGCTTTTGGGGGGAAGAAAAAAAGATTGTCTTATCTAACATCCTCTAAAACGTGCGAAGGGTCAAGACTTTAGGTTCCAAGGCATTCCAACCTGTTTTTCGTTTTGCCTTTTAATGTTGCTTGTCAACTGAACCATTCATGCACCGACAAGTATTCAGCATGGCAACACATCGCTAGTTTTTTTTCAAACATATTGAAAAGAAGAGGAGCTGATCACCAATGGAATCACACAAAACGTCAAGAAGCAAGAACAGGGAGGGATTACTTTAATCCAAATTATCCATATTGGCTGCAGCATCTTCACAAGTTGATCAGGACGTAAAAGAGGACGACTTAGAAAACTTTTAAGCGTGGTTAGTCCAAGATGGGCCTGCACCAAGACATGCTACAAGGATGACCCGTGTCCCTCCTTTCCTCGTACCAGCCTCGTAGAAGGGAGCGAGGTCTTTGACCATCACACGCTGAGCTTGTCCTAGGGTTTCAGATAGCAGTAAAAGGACTTGATGATATTGAGAGAAAGAGGAAAACTCGAATTAAAAGTGTGACGGTACGCCCAAGTCTTACATTGGATTGGTGAGATCTTGTGACTTCCCCACCAAAACTGCCAACGTCTTGGACGGTTTTGGCTTAAACAGTCAAGCGGTACTCTTATTATTTAGTGCACGATCCAATCCATTCCTGCCTATTCGCTTCCTTAAAATTTGCTAGGAGTTGAACCTTATCCGAGTTCTCTCACCCTGCGGTCACTCTCCTGTTCTTGTTGGATCGGCCTGGGCCTAGCCATCCTCGAATCACACATTTATTAAAGAGGGTCCTGTTTGATACCATCTGTAACGATTTGACCTATTCTACACGGGTCAAGTTCCGAGAAAAAGTATTCAAAATAACATACGAAATGATAAACAGGACAAGACCTTAGTCATTCAATGTGGACTTGGGGTGTCATAAGCGGACGGAGATCATTTTCACTAGTCATATTTTATACCGATATGTTAGAATGCACATATGTTAGGACAAGGTGAAAAAGCACAATTGCAAAGACCCTCGTCTTGCTCAACGAAGATCCTTAATTTGAGTTGTAGTAATGCCACTACTTTTGGATCGATATTGCGTTATGTGTAAGAAGTTCCATATTTTGGAAACTTTGTAATACTTTCATTTGTTTCATTTGTCGTTGGATAAATTACTACACAAATTCGAACGAAGAAATTAGATACAATGATTGCAAGGTCCTTTCCATATTGCCCGAATGTTCTTAAAAAGCTAACATAATCAAGTTCCATTTTGATTTCACTTCTATTTTTTGTTGCCACCGACCAGTAAATTGACTAATGTGAACTTGAATTCCGTTACAACTCAATAGTTAATGGTTCTGTGGGAACGCAGCTAGTGCTAAACAGCTAACATATATACGAGTATTTGTTCTATCATTTCCGATGGAAAAAACAATTTAATTTCTACATGTGATAATGAAGCGTAGTCCTGCGTTCATATGAAACATGGTCAGGCGTTCATATGAAACGCAGTGGTTCCAAAATAAGTGTCAAATGCATGCATTCTTCACACCGACCTCCGACACATTCTTTGCACTGGTGGTGGCTGGAGCGTCCTCCATTTACAAGTGGATATTTGAACTCATTTAGGCACACATGCCCTCTAGACAGACGTTTCAGGTTATTCTTTCTTTCTTCTGAATGACACAAGAAGGTGAGGAACATCACTAGGACTGTTAGAGATACCTAAATTCAACATCAAAGTGTTATCAGGTTGCATAATGCAGACTTTGATCCTTCTGTTTCTGCTACTGTTGCAGCGCATTTTGACGAGTGGTTTTTGTAGGAAATTAGTTTCTGGGAAGCATATTATCTCTCATGCAATTGTACTGGTGAGTATGTCATAGGATTTCTATGTATGAATTTCCAAATTTGTAATCCCGTGACTACCTTTTTGAGGTTTGAGTTGGTTCATTGAAGGTCACCAGCTTAATTTCTTCTTTCGTTTGTATTTCTAACTGTGTATGTAGCTTGTGTTCTTAGAAAGGATGCCTGTCGACATAAGAAACCGCAAAAAGGAAAAAACAAACGAGATTATATTTTAACTAAGGAAAGTTATACAAGACAAGGGAAAGCATTACTTTACACATACATGTTCTGCCAAAGATGGGCAGGAAGTCTTAGAAAGGGGAGGTGTTTTTGTAGCTGAAGAGAGAAATCTTCCATGCATTATATCATTTTTCACGGGTACCAAGACATAGAGGAGCCGAAGAGGGCAAAAGATAAGAGGCAAACTCAAGTTCCATATCAGGAGATAGCAGCAGAAAACCTAAACATACCTGGGATACAGCGAAAAAGGACCTAAAGGACGATCCGAGATGAAGAGGTGAATTTGGTTTTATATAGAATACCACCTCATTGCAACAAAACTAGATGAACCTTCATTTGAGATTTTAATCGTCAGAACGCCTGTAATCAGAAGGCGGGTTGTCTCCAAACACTTGATTGATTAAGTTATATTGGTTGGCGTCCGTGCTGGATGCACCGGATTGTGATGAACCGGACTGATCTTGCAAGGAGGAGCTGTGATTGTGAACCCCTTCGTACACAACTCGCAAATCTCCTGGCTCGGTCTCTGACCATTCAGCTCTTTTCTTCGCATTGCATCCGGCCCTTTGGCACTTGAAGTAGCTCCTAATCAAATGAAAACCAATGGTAAAATATTACAATTGTTTTCCTACACCTCCCACAAGTACTCACTCAACTTAAAAAACCTCAACTTCATTCATCCAGAGAACATCAGCTTCCTCAATGATGTGCCTTTGAGAGGCCGGTTTTTGAGAGTAAAGATCAAGTTTTCATGAATTATTGACAAGTAATTGGTTATTACCTAAATTTTCCAATGTTCTTGATGAATTTTTGGCCATATTTCCTCCATTCATAGCCATCTTGAGGTAATTCCAATCTGTTACCGGTGTCTCGGTCCATGTCTTTCCTGGCCGATTTACTTCTACTAAGCTTCCCCTATGAATGAACAAATATAAAAGAGAGGATCGCGCATTAATACCTGCTTCTTTGTCTAACTTGAAGTACCTATACTCATAAAAATCACACATCTTTGATCTATTCAAATGCATTTGAGAGAGAGAGAGAGAGAGAGAGAGAGAGAGAGAGAGAGAGAGAGAGAGAGAGAGAGAGAGAGAGAGGCATTTTCTCCGATATTGGTATTTAAGACACCAATTAAGTGGACAAGTTAACGGGCAAGCTGAAGTAGACCTACCCAGAAAAGAGGTACCAAATGGGTTGAATCTTGATTACATTTTCAAGAAAGAACTGTCTTTCTTGATGTTTAGGGCTTGAGATGGGGAAAAAATAAAAGAAAGAAAGAACTGAGCGGGCAGTGAAATAGAACCACTACCAAGCTGGTCTGGATCTATGGATCTGTGAACACTTCCAAAAAGAAAGAGATCTGAGAGAAGAGAAACAGTTTGTATAGACACAGATCTGTTCATAAAAGGCATAGACTTAATTTGCATCATATAAAACACACCTCTTTTCTAGGTTTTCTTGCAACAGTAGCTGCAGAAAAAAGAACCCAGATGCAAGAATCTTACACAGAAGTGGAGAGAATTTAGTCCACTCCGAGAAGTAAATGCCAACGAAGGGGTATAAATACCACAAGTTTCGCCAAGATCAATAAAGTAAACACCATCTCGATCAAAGTAACATCTGAGAAGCATCAGGACATCCAATCTGGGAGGGCTTTGGCTTGGGTTCTGAGAAAATACATGGCAAGGGTGAGGAAAGTGCATGAAAGCAACGCCCGCACGCACTCACCTCTTATTTTCCACATATCCTTAATGGTTTTACATCATTCTCCTCAGCTCCCAATTTTCCAAAGGAAGACAAACAGAAGCTCGGTGGGAAGAAGTGAGGAAAGAGAAACAAAGGGTATCGTGATATTGGTACATACATGGTGGCTGCTGCTGCTCTGAGTAGGGAAGCTTCTCTGATGATATCTTTCTGTTCCCCAAAAGGCCAAAAACCTACTTGAGTTCTTAACAAGTGGGAGAAAACCTGAAAGTGAAGTGAGAGAGAAAGACCAAAAATAAGTGAGAGAAAGACCGGACCACTCCAGCCAACCATCGCCGTGATGGATAGTACATGTCCAAGTTCACTTTATTATAGTTTCAATGTAGAATGTGTTTACACATGAAAACTCGAGAGAATTCTTAATGAACGATTGAGATTTAATAATTTGCGATCAGACGGCTTTTGGATTGCTGACAAATAATTTCTAATGAGATGATTTTCTATTCTTGAAGATCGGTACCTTGAAGATAGTACGAACCACCCTTGCCCCACCCCCTTTCACTTTTGTCTCTCTCAATATCTGACACTAGTCGTATTTCTTACCCGGACAATATTGGAATAGAAAGCAACGTCACAAAAAGAAATGAATTAGTCTAATCAAATTATAAAATAAGATTTCATGACATCATTTTCGGAAAATAGTTTTTATACCTTTAGCATCGTTCTTCTTGTTATCGGCTAGACCATTCTTTTAGACAAGTTAGAGCGGAAATTGAACCCATCACAATAAAAAAAAAAGGGTCTTGTTAATAAGTACATAATTAAAGTGCATCTTAGAGCATTTTTGACAATTGAAAAAGAACATATCTCAAAACGGGAACATATCTTCGAATCATTTATGATGTTATCGTATAAAATAATACCGTGAGTGCAAAGAATGTTTCACACAAACGGTGTCATCCGTCCTTAAAATTTGAAAATTACGATCACACATTTGCTCTTTCTAATCAAGTGTCTTAACTTCCACGAAGGGCATGGAATGGGCCGCATCATAATATTCAAAATCTATTATTAAAATGAACCTTGACTTGTATAGTAGTAAACCCTTCTTTCTTCGGCGTGCCCATTGCTTTTGCTTTACTGAATAATAATAAACATATAAACGTTCTGGAAAACTCATATTATTGGCTGGGAGGGTCAACTTCTAACAGTTGAATGAGTGGTGAGGTAAGGGAGAGAATAACATTAAATCCTCCCGAGCTTGGGCCACTGAAGTAGGTGCACGTGTTACAGCCTTAAATTTCCAGGAAATTTTGTGTGCCGCCGCCGCCACCCCCACAAGAAAATTCAGAAACTCAAAAGGAAAAAAAAGTTACAATAATATTAAATTCAATAATTTGATATATATATATATATATTCCAACTTACGCGCGGATATTAAAGTGCTATGCAAAGGCTTTATCTTAGATCTCGTTTAGATCTTGAGATTCATATAACAAAAAGCAAATAGAGGGTAGAAAAAGATATGAGGAGAATTGGAGGGACAGAATGTACCGGTACCGATACGTTAAAATAAAAATTGCATTTATATAGTCCCACTGTCACTACAATACAAACAGACAAGCCGCGGAGGCTCCTGTCAGATCTTTGGCTCCTCCTCTGGCTCCTCCTCTTCGGTAAGGTTAACTGTTAACCGAGCACTGATGATTCAAGGAGAACCCCCTATTAAGGGCGCGCAAATTCTTAGGAGCTTCGAATTTGATAATAAAAGAGAAATGTACGAGTCGCGGGATTCAAATAACATTAAATAAAATTCAAATATGTCTCCAAGACGAGAGGGAAGACCCAAAAAAAAAAAAAAACAAGAAGAAAACGTCAAAAGGAGGTGCAGGAAAAACCGGAAAAATTGGACCAGATGCAGCTCAAGCAGATAGGGATGTTTCGTAAAAATTGGCAAGAGCACGGAGCGGACAGCTGGGTGTGACGCAATCACGGTGACGTCACTCCCCGCCAATTCTCTCCTCAGCTTTTTGTCGCGACTTGCCCGGACAATGACGTCACGACTGAGATGCGAGTCCCGTACCGATGGAGGGGTTTGGGAACAACTGGCGTCGGCAGGTTTCGTCAGGAATGTGTCCAAAAGAACAGGGTCCCATGTCGTCGCTCCCCACCCCCACACACACACACACATTCACACACCCAAACAAAGTTCCATGTCGGATCAGGCACGGATGGCCATCGGATTCGACAGGCTTCGTTGTCGGATCCACGCGAGACCTGGCCCCCGTTCCCGACGGGATTCGATCCCGTACGTGCATCATTCGAGCGCGCTCTGGAGCGTCTCGATGGATTGTTAAAGGACGGCCGGACGGACGGGATGACTACCCCGATCTGGAGGGGTGTTTTCGCTCCGGAGCGGCGCCGGTGGGGGGATTCAGGCCCGTGGCCAAACCGTTCGGTAAACCTGCTCTAAGCATGGAGGATTAACCGGTGTCCGGCTTCTCTCTACAGGGAAGATCGGGCTAAGGTGATACTCGTCGGCTTTAGGTCCCGAGTTTTGTTTGCTAAACCGTCCGTCGCCTTTTGGCTTAAGGCGACGGAATCTTTATTTTTTTTGTCGCCGGAGGTGGCTGGAGCCGTGGAAAGACATCTTTATCACCCCGAGTCACCAATAGCGACGAATTGGGTGTGCTGCGTTTGATTGCCGAAACGATGAAAATGATTTTCATCTTGGGCTCCATTTGTTTCACGGAAAATGAATTATTCGGAAAACATTTTCCTCAAAACGATCGCTTGTATCGCTTACAAAAATAAATGAACGAATAATATTTTTTATCATTCACGAAAAATATTTAAATATAAATTATTATCGATAATGAAGATATTTTCTATTGATTAATTATTTCAAGCGATACAAGCGACTATTTTTAGGAAAATATTTTCCAAATCATTCATTTTCCGCGAAACAATCGTCGCCCTAGGAATCCAAAGGCGACAAAATTAGCTCGTATCGGGAAAAGACGAGGAAATTTATTTTGTCGCCTAAGGTTGATTTTTCGGCAAAAGTTAGGTTAAAACACGACGAAAATGTTATCGTAATCAGTACTTTTTTGTTGTTGTTTTAGACTAATTTTTGTGACAAAGTTACCGTGACAAATTCTTAATTTTTGTTGCCTTAGGCTCTTATTTGTATCTACTTATAAATTGAAGTTTGATTGCAATGGAGTTTCATAGCATAATCAGCTAATAAAAACATCAACACAACAATAAGTTCATAAGATAAAACACACATAATAAGTTTAATTACACTCATCATCGATGGTGTGAAACACAATTTAAGTAAAAAAATGGAAAAAAAAAAGCCTCAATAACTAAAAAAGTCAAATAAGTAAATGGATACTCTGAGTTTTTAAATGGTTAACTAATGCAAAGAAAGATTGATCAATAAAAATTCTTTAGAAAAACACATTAATTTGGGTTAATCATTTCCTTCTTACGGGTTAAGGACATCATTTCCTTTTATTTTTTTCTACAAATAATTTTATTAACCGATTGTTTTTTCCATTAATTAACTCTAAAAAATATACATAACGTATAACCAATTTTCGTAATGCCTTTGAAAGAAAACCCGCCGGAACTAGTCAATAGATTAAATTACGCTCCTAGCAATGCAACGGTCGCTTAGGCTGCGAACGATAACCATTCTGTTTCTCTATTTTTCTGTTTCTGAAATAAATTTGGAACATAAATCTGTTTGGTAACACAATTTCATTTTTCTATTTCTAGAACAAATTTTGATTTCAGAAATAGATTTAGAGCAGAAATGAGAAGTAAAAATTTTCTAATTTTCTATTTTTGGAACAAAAATGAGAAATAAAAATTCTTCTCATCGCTCGCCCTCGCTACTAGTCAGTCACCCACCCGCCATTCGCCGCCGCTCACTTGCTGTCCGCCGCCTCCCACCGTCCGCCGCCCGCCGTCTCCCACCACCCGCCATTCGCAGCTAACCTCCTGCCTGCCTCCCGCCTCCCGCAGCCCCTCGCCACCCACTTGCTGCAGTCGCCCGCCGGCCGCCGTCTCCCGCCATTCGTTTGCTGCCCGCCGCCCTCCTCTCACCGCCGCCCGCCTCTAGCCGCCATTTGCCGTCCGCCACCCACCCGCTGTCCACTCGTCAGCCGCCTGGGAGGGAGAAATTTTGTACTGTTATCAAATAAATTTTTGTTTCGAGAACAGAAATTTTGTGTTGTTATCTAATACGTATTTTTCTCAAAAACTCATCAATGGAATAGAAAAAGAAAAATTCATTTCTGGCCAAAAATTAATTTCTGAAACAGAATGGTTGTCATTCGCGCTCTTGCTCTACTAAATTTTTTTGAAATAGAATGATTATTATTCGCGTCCTTACTTTACTGAGTTTCAAGAAAACTGGTGGTTGGAGAGGGACTACTACTACAACTACAAGTTTTCTCATTTAAGAGATTATGACTGGTCCAGAAGAAGCAATAAATTGGGGGTATATTGGGACCATTGCCACAAGTTTCCACAATCCAATGGGATCTTTGTAAAGTTGATCATTATGAATGTTGTTTTCTATTTTCCGTAGATTCATTCTTTTATTATTATTTTTCTCCTGCTCTATAGGAATTTTCTTGCTCATTTCAGTCATTTGCATGATCATTGATGTGAGTGCGGGCTAAAGAAATGTCTCCACCTACTACCGACTGTCTTTCTTCGAAATTCTACTGAACGGGTCAATGCTGCCCACGTTCCATCGTGCAAATAAATAGGGTCTTTTTTTTGGTTATTGAAGCATTTTCCCTTTTTATTTTACTCTTTTTTTCAAAATATCTTATTTAGTTCTATTAAAGTGGCTATATATATAATTTTAACAAATTTTTTTCGTCTAATATATTTATTGATATTTATTTTAGTTGATTTAGTTTTACCCGATGCCCATATTTTTCACTTATTTATGGCATACAAGGGCAAAAGAGAGACTTCTGTCAAGAAAATGAGATGAAAATATACTTTTACCTCGGAGACGTCATGTGTATTGCACATGCTAATGGAAAAAAAAATAACGGAGGATTGACGGTTATAACAAAATAAAATTTTAAGGGGATATTGCTTAACAGTTGAAAAGTTTGGGTAAACGTGTACTACCCTCATAATTCAGGGAGGTTTGGTGTAATTTCTCCTGCATATATTTCAATATGTTAATTTATTAAAGAGCTTATGTGACATCACATGTAGATTTTTACCCGTTTCTATATAGTCCTTTAAAAGAATCAAATTTTTATTTATTTCGAAGATGTGGGGAGGATCGGCATAGATTTGCTTTACCGCATCATCCAGCATGTTTTAAAACTCGAGGTCAAGTTTTTTTCTAACAAAGGGGAGAATGATGTGGGGTACTTCAAGATTTTATTTACATGCTTTTTTAATAAAGGTTCAGGATTTCAGAATTCGATATTTAATTTCCTTAGTTCGCTAGGGTTTGTACTCTAGAGATTCACTATATATTTATTGCAAAAATAGCATAGTCTATGCTTTTGAGTTAATGAAAAATTGCGAGTTTACCTTCTGTTTTGCTTCGTGCATGTTCCTTTCGGGCGTGCATGCTAGGAGTTGCAACTCATTTCGTTCGGTTTTAACCGCTTCACACATTAGATCTGTTTTGAGCCCGATGACCCATACAAATTTATTTAGGCTTGAAATGCGAGTATTCTATATTGGAGAGCTCAATGAACCGCCCAAATTTATACTCGATCCATGCTTAAGAGGGGACATGGATTGCCAGGGCAAGACTATCACGGCGGCAACAGTGCGAGGTTTACCAGAGACAATGGCGGTAACTTATGGATGTTAATTAATTAGCCTTTTGAGTTGGTCCTAAGACTTGTATAACATGGCAAGCGTTGTACATTATGCTTCTCCAATTATAAATGCATATAAAAGATGTTCTCCAACGATCATCAACTTTTGTCATGCCTACCTTCTCAATGCAGTTCCAATCCATTGCCATGCCCTCCTAATCACAGTAGGACCACTTTTCTTGTTACATACAGTGGGTGAAGAAGCTCAACCTCTTCAGATATGATGAGACCCAATCGATTTGGCGCGAGTCGTCACCGGGTAGCAGCGAGGAGTGCATCTTCTATCGATGCCGAATGCTCGGTTCATCTGTCTTTCTTCTTGGAGTGAAGTGAATAGATCATGTTCTCTGATTCTGAAGACACAGGACTAAGAGTATGCAACACAATCAATCCTAGACATCATGGTCATGCATTTTGGAATGAGACGCCGAAGCCATGGCATCTTTATTTCGTAATGGCGACACGAACTTCAGCAGGACTTCTTGGGTCTCTTGATCCTTACAGCAATCAGTTTCTTCAAGATTGATTGTGAAGTTCTTATTAGTATTTATGGAGCAATGTGCATCAAACCTTCAAGAAACTCCGCAAGCTCTACCTTCTGGTTGTTCAGTTATTTCCACCCAAAACAATTTGTTATCTATTTCACAGATTATGTTTGAGAAGTACCCATGCAGAGTAATGAGCCACACATTGTGCAATCTGGACTGTCAAAAGCCATGAGATCCACATCAGATCAGAGTGACAATGGGATTCACGGCATCGGACAGTGCAGAGATTGCACGCTTGCAATGCCCTCATACTACCAGGAGCGAAGTGCCGAGAAAGAAGCGGAAGACGAAATCTAGACCTCAGCTTTTACTTCAAAATCAAACCCCAGTTCATCTCAAGAGCTCGAAGTAATTTGGAATGTTCACCTTGCAGAAGAACCCCGTAAGTAATGAATTCATTATCGAAGCTTACATTCAAGAAGCCAAATGCGATATGGAATGAAAATTTGTATCAAGCAAGCCAATCGTGTGCATACATTTACGGTCAGATCGATATTTACATGCTCAGTACAGTACATCAGTTTCAATTGAAAGGTGTCGTGAGTATGCCTCCGCACTAAAAAAACCACACCCTGCTCTCCTTCCTTTAGATACACAGCAGAAAGCTATCTAAATGTAAAGAAAAAATCTCCTTTTTTTCTGTTGCAGGTGGAAATCACTGAAAATGGAAAAGAACCCAAGAAAATCGACAGTCTGAATGCAATTCTATTGTATATCTTCCTTTTGTTTTGTATCAGCATCGGGAACTTCGTTACTAATCACAGTCACAGTAGTCTCCATCGAAACCTCATCAGTTACCAGAAGAGGCTCCAAGGAATCTACTATGTCTCTCATAAGAGGCCTAGCTTTGGGGTTCCGGTTCAAGCAATGGAAGGAGAGCATCGCCGCTTTGTGCACTCCTTTGATGGGATAATCACCATCCAGCCTCGGGTCCACGAGGTCGAGTATCTTCTTCTTCTCTTTGAGCAAAGGAAGCGCCCAATCCGTGAGGTTTTGCTCCCGTGCAGGCCTAGATTTATCTAACGATTTCCTCCCTGTAAGAAGTTCTAGAAGGACTACGCCAAAGCTGTATACATCACTCCGAGGAGTCAAATGCCCTGCACAGAGATGGATTCTTGTAATGAAAACACAATGCATAAAGAGATGACTTATTACAAGAGAGCAGACATAAACTCAGTCTTCCTGTTCATTAGAAAAAGCTCTTTTAGGGAAAAAAATTTGTTCAAATGCTAGTACAGACACAAACAAGATTACATCATAAGTTAAAAGTGAAGTTTATAGAATTGTGACCTGTCATTATATATTCCGGCGCAGCATATCCATATGTTCCCATTATGCGAGTGGAAACATGTGATTTGTCTCCAACAGGTCCGTCTTTTGCAAGACCGAAGTCAGAGAGCTTGGCATTGTACTCCTGTTTGGTTAAACTAGAATTGTGAGCTAAAGACACCCAAATGCCAAGAGGAAACAACTATTTCAGTGTCTACTGAACTACCATTTTTCTAGTCCAATACAGGGATCCGCAATTTTGACTTTTAACCATGACCCATACATTTAGTAATTCACTCGACAAAATGGTACAGCCAGAGAATAAAATTTGAGCTTTTACATGTGATTTGGTGATTTTGTAGTCAGTGAATGGGCATGCTTTATGCTATTGAACTACCTTAGAAGATTACAAATTGCACTGTCAGCAAAATTATGTCCATGCGTGGATCACGGCATTGTTGTTTGCTCTCGATCACAAACTTCAACACATGTTACTGAATCCTGTAAAATTCCTTCCTCCGGTCAAAGTAGAAAAATTATAGAGCATTTGATCCACTGACCTGATCTAAAAGAATATTAGACGTCTTGAAATCACGGTAGATGACAGGCTTCTCAGCTTCATGGAGGAAAGCAAGACCTTTGGCAGCACCATATGCAATTTTCATTCTGATAGACCATGGAAGAGGGAGCAATACTCCTAACAAAAACAGAAAACAAGAAAATCAGAGAGTGCGCATATATTGGACTTCAAAGAACAACAATCGATGTCTCAACAATAATTACTGAGAACAAAGTTTTTCAGATGAACAAGCCAGAGTCTGACACTGGGGATACAGAGCAAAAATCATCAGGGGGGAGAATAACTGAAAAGGATATGTGCCCTCCTTTGCCATACAAGGCATTAATTTGAAGGGTTTCCTTTGGACAAAAGCAACCGTGAAAGAAAGACGTATATTATCCCACTAGATACTGTGGCCTTTCAAGGATACCGATTATCAGAGGGTAATTGACACATTCTTTTTGTTACTTCTTCCCAAGGAACTTACATTACAATCATTATTTACCCTGAACTGACTTCTTAAGTTTCAGAAGTTGAACCTGTCCTAGTTAATTAGAAGGAGAAAGATTGATCATCAGGGTGAATCTTGAAGCTTCATAAGAGAGAGCTAACAGTAAATGAGGCATGAATAAGATTGAGGAACAAACTAAAACCTCTTTTTTCTAGTGCATCTAACATATTTCTTCCTTATCCTAAATAACTTCCCTGTGTTCTTCTTCATAAGAGGGAGCTAACAAAATGAGGCGATAATAACATTGAGCAACTAACAAAATCGTCATATTCTAGTGCATCTGAAACATTTCTTCCTAAAATCACTTCTCCGTGTTCTTCTTTGTCATTGGTAGGAAAATTGTAAGGGACTACTTACTCGAAAATAAGTTATGTTCCACGCTACCCCGAGCCATGTACTCGTATATCAACACTCGATGTTCATCTTCGCAGCAGTACCCGATCAATTTCACCAAATTCGGATGAGAAAGCTGCCCCAGAAATATGACTTCTGCCTAAAATCCAGAAAAGTATTAATCAAACCAACTTGAAAAATCAGGATACACTTTCATATCCATCGAAAAGAGGTTACAACAATTTAAAACAATCACTTCATAATTAAGCTAGGGAAAGGGAAAAATTTCTCACCAGCCACTCACGGTGGCCTTGATAACTGTTATCGCCGTCATGAACCTTAACAGCAACTTGGAGAGGCTCCAGTCCCTCCCGCAAATCCTCCAAGATAAACCCTTTGTACACGCTTCCAAATCCACCGCCACCCAACACCCGATCTTGCCTGAAATTTGCAGTGATGATCGTCAGCTCGCTATAGGTGAACGCAATCAGCGGATTGGCAGCTGCATCACGGCGCAGATCTTCCACCTCCTCAGGATTTGACGGTAATTTACGTTCATCCCCTTTATGTTTCGTGGACGGGCTCTCGTTCTTGGGGGATTCTGAAAATAGAAAGGCAAAAGCCTAACACAGTAAGCCAAAACCCTGCCCTGACAACGAGAAAGAATACCAACATTTCCAAACAACTATGTGCCATATTCATCTGGATAGAACAAGGTAAAAATGGACGGTAAAGGATCTTAAAAATCGAATCCAATATCTTTTGAATGGTAAAGGATCCTAAACTAATTTTATGGAGGGAAATAACAGCAAAAATGACATGCACGGGACAAGACTTGAAAGCCTCATATGCATGCATCAAAATGAAAGAAGGTGCAAAACCAACCTTCTATCTTTATACAAGCACAGATCTCACAAGGAACATCAAATTACCATATTCTACAATGGGCAAAGAAAATAGAAAGAAAAGGTAGATTCTGTCAGGCAATGCGCAGGCTAAAAATAGTGTATCCTTTGGGTCAAGAAAAACAAGATTCTATGAAGCTCTAAGAAGATTCACATAGAGTTCGAAAAGGGCATATCTTGCACAACACCAATTCTGATTCCAAAAGGGCTGCCAACTTTCTGAAGGATGATGGCAAAAAATATGAGAAATTTTAACAAATCGCACGTTACTTGATAAACTAAGAAATAAATAAATAAAAATGGGAAAAGAAAGGACTAACAAGACAGACAGCAAAGAGAAAAACTGCAATTAAGAATGAAAAACTGAGTACCCGAAATTTAAAAAATAAATGAGGCAGGATTAAAAAAGGGACAAACAGAGTAATATTCCCACTAGCATCAAAATTTGTTCTCAGTTCACCTGATCTTTCATCAAAGGCGCTACCATAATCAAACATTAACACAACCCATTTGCTGCTAAAGATTCACTTCACCATAGAGATAGAGAGAGAGAGAGAGAGAGAGAGAGAGAGAGAGAGATTTGAATACCAACCTGACTTAGCATTGGAGGAGACTCTGTAAATCGAAGGCTTCCATCTACACAAGCAATTCCCCATCACACCAAGACCCAAAAACAGCCCAGACCCCAACTCCTTTTTCACCGGCTGCCCATCATAAAAAACCGAAGCTTTTCTCGTTCACTCCCCCGGCAGAAACCTCAGCACCGCCACAACCACAGGAACGCCAGACAAATTAGAAAGACGCAACCTTTTTCCTCTTGTGGGATTGTGGGGAATGAAAGGAACAGCTGGGTGCTAGTGTTGGTGGGAGAGAGAGAGAGAGACGGGGGAGAGATTCTGGGTGGCAATGATGTTGGTTTAAGTGAGTGTTGAGGTGGGTGCCATGGCGGAAATGGACCCACACACACCAGCCAGCAGCCAGCAGCCAGCAGCAAGAAGCAGCAGCAGCAGCAGTTTCCTTTTCTATTCCGAATTTTTCTTGTCCGTTTCTGGTTCGAGAGGCTGTTCATGTGTTCTTCATTCTTTGGTTCCGTGGGCTGTCGAGATGAGTGCGCTTATAGGGCGCGTTTCAATTCCGGAGCCGGCCGGCCAATCCCTTTCATCACTATCCACAAAATTCCCTCTGTGTTTTCCATCGCTGGTGTGACCGTGTGATAGCACATTTGTTCGGAGATATAAATGTGTTAATATCATGAAAAACTTCAAATTAACACGATCGTGATAAATTTATTTTAAACTAATTTTTCGATCATCAAAAATCTCAAAAGGATACATCTTCGATAAATTTATCACAAATTAATTTTTTAAACCATACAAAATCCAAACCGTACAGTTGTGATAAATTTACCTTTTGTTAATTTCCGTTAAATTGGATTAATACCACGAAAAATCACAAATTGGTATACCGGTGACAAATATACTAGTATACTCGTCGATTATCACGTGTCATTCGATTCAGCAATTTGACGGTAAAATTTGAAAAAAACTAATGAAGGGTAAATTTGTCACGGGTATACTGATTTGGGATTTTTGATAGTCAAAAAATTAGTTAAAGATAAATTTGTTACATATGTACCAGTTTGGAATTTTTTACGCTATTAACCCTATTTCCAACACTTCAAATGCCAAAAAACATGGGGGTCGAACTACCGTTAAGTCTTCCAGACCTGTTTGTTTGTATTTTTGTTAATGTTAAATGAACGATTTCTTTTCTTATTCGGTCAAAATTTAAAATATTATTTAAATTTTAAAAAATATAAAGGAGTTAAAAGTGAAATCACACGTGAAGATTCGCATTTTGTAAAAGTTTTAAGTGATTTGAATTGAAAAAAGTGCGTTCATCGCAAAAATTAGATTAAAGAAAGTAGTAAAAGAAATAAAAATCTATCCATACACACTTTTAGTCAGTGCAATCAAATTTTTATATTACCATCTTTACTTTTATTGATCGCATGATAGATGTGACATCGATAGCGTGGCACAAAATTCATGTGTTTTCCTTTGTTCAACACAAATTAGGCACCGCATCGAGCATCGTCTGCTTTGCGGGCAAAGCTTGCAGTGCTCAGCCTTACATGTCGCACCCGCAATACGACCCCATTGCATAGATCAAGCAAGATGAAAACTACGACAAGCCGACAGCATAGAACACTTGATATATGATGATATTACAAAAATTTATGATTGGGTGGATAGTTTAGCACCTAGTAGGGTGCATTTGTTTTGCGAAAAATGAATGATTCAGAAAACATTTTTCAAAAAAATGATCGCTTATATCTCTTGAAGTAATTAGTTAATAAAAAATATTTTCATCATCGATAATAATGAATGTCTAAATATTTTCGTAAACGATAAAAGTGTCTTTTGGTCATTCGTTTTTGTAATCGATGTAAGAGATCATCTTTAAGAATATGTTTTTCAAATTATTTATTTTTCATGACACAAACGAAATCTAAATAAATAAATATTTTCTATACCTCGGCATCTATAGTCATGCTTGTCCATTCCCATGTTCCCACGCCAGCATTTGCAACCCCCATTACCCACCACTACTTCTTTATTAATGGGGCAATCAGCTCCCTGTGTTATGGAAAGAGTCTTGCCATGTGGGTGAGTACACAAATTGTTAATTATGCTTCCACAGTTGCTGCTATTCATGGTACGTGGTGGCTCGTTTTCAATAGTCCTGTAAGCCCAAAAATAATTAATTAGATTTACACGTTCAACTTTATTGTGTCCTCTGTTGTTTCTATCTTTTCGTGCCAATATCGTGTCCTATATGCTTGAACGAGAAGGAAACGTCGGACCAAAGAAGATGCACCTGGCCTACATGCTATTATGCGCAAGCCCTTTATCCCAACCTCCATGATTTTGTTCGTCCTCGACACATGATATTCGTCATAGGTACGATGGAGGGCTGGAAATTCCTACCGTATCGTCATATTCACGTTGTCGCCAAAGCGATTTATTTTATCGAAAACAACAAAAACCGTGTTTGATTCGTATTGGTTCAAGTTAATATTGTCGTGTTCAAATTTATCTCGATATGTTCCAATTGTATAGGAACCGAATCGTCGTTGTCGTCCTTGAATAATGACATCGATAGTACATGCTACAAGCGCTCCAGCGTGGTTAGCATGGACCAACCGATCTTAACCTGGAGATTCACTGTCAAATGTCTCCCACAAAGCTAGAGTTCTATCCTATACTTATTAATACCATAACCCTAGATCTTTGAATAGAGAGAGAAGCTACAAGAACCGCGAAGAGTGACGAAATGGGTTTCGCTTCGTGTCATCGGTGGAATGAGGTTTTGCCACTTTTGAGCTGTGAAAGTTAACACGAGGTTTGACTATGAACTGGGGTACAGGTGGCTGGTTTTGTCGATTTTCATGCACAAGTCAAGATGTTCCGTCTTGCTTCGTACGTGTTCTTCTTATTCACCTTCCGGGGTTTCAGGAAGAATCAGCATGTTTGTCACCACAACGTCAAGCTCGACAATGTTCCTATCCTTAAAAGATTCAAACCATGTCGTCAGATAATTTTTTTGTAATACTTGAACCCTAGTTTTGCACTTATTTATCAGCCGGCAGCATACAGTTTTACAACGATCGAGAAGTTTATGATGCTGAACTGTAGTAATCTTGAAGATGAAGTGAATTTGTAGATATTTTTTTTATATTAGTTTATGGCACTACCCAAAAGAGAGGGATATACCCAGATGAAATGGCTAGGGTGGAGCTGTGTCCCACCTTCCATGATCTTGACTTGAATTATATCAATCTTCTTCTCTTTCTGTGCTTTTGGTTTTTAAGGTTTCAACTTTTTTGGAGAGCTCAGGAAACTATTGGCATTGGTCAGATCATATGGGGTTGGACAGGGGAGTGCAGATGAATGTGAATGGGGGGGTGTGACCTACTACTGATCTGGGTGGTGGTGGTGGTGGTGGTGGTAGTGGTGGGGTCTCTGTCTCATCATCCATGGAAGCTCTCTCTCTCTCTCTCTCTCTCTCTCTCTCTCTCTCTGGTGCTGGAAGTGGAGTAGAAAGACCTGGAGGTGGAGGTGGACCAGGAGCAGTGACAGTGATGGAAGAACCAAAAAGCATCACTATGAGCCCCACTTAGGGTTTGGCATGCGCCTGATTTCTCTCCCTCTCTCTCTCTCTCTCTCTCACAGCTACGTCCTCAACGTCACAAGAATCGAAAAGCCATACCCCCGCTCAATTTCACAAGTCCTAGAAACTCTGAGTGGTGTTTAAAGTAGTCTGACATAAATGGTCTTCGAATTTTGACCTAATATGTAATGTGATCTATGAACTTTTAATTTGTTCAATATGATCCATAAACTTTAGCCTAATATGCAATTTCGTCCATAAATTTTTAAATTATTTAATGTAATCCTTGAACTTTTAATACATATTCAATTTAGTCCACGAATTATATGAAAATGTTCAATATTGTCCTTCAAAGTACCGCAACTAATATGGTCAGTAGCGACCAAACGAAATTTGGTGCTAGAAGCAGTTCTAGCGACCAAATCGAGAGGGCTTGTATCATCTGGTCGCCGGAACCGGTCTTTGACCACAAAAATTAGCCCTCTAGATTTTGGTCACAGCTAGAATTCAGCTTCAAATTCCTAATCCCAACCCTAATTTCGCTCTCTCTCCCTCTCCTTCTCTCCCGTCCTAATTTAACGACCCGCGACCACACACCTCCTCGTCACCGTCGACCCTAGCCGCCATTGCCGCCATGAGCTCCTACCTTGGTGGCCCCACTTCTTCCTTTAAAAAAAAAAAAAACTTTTTGGGGGCGGCACATGTCCAGACTGGGGTCGTGCCCATGCGCCACCCATCGTGTCTATGGTGACCTTGGGTCGCGTCGCCATTCATGGCCCTGTTCTCGGCTGCCACCCGTGGCCATACGGTGAAGACTCTAGTCTCTCTTTTTTTAATTTGTCGAATTTTTTTACATTATTTATGCTGTACATGTTCATTTTTAGGTTTCAATTGTTCGCCTTAGTTGGTCAATTATATCATTTGGAGGTGCGTTTTTTCATATAATTTTTCTGTGACTACTTTCTAATTGGTATGGAATTTGATAGCCAGCATGTCTGATGTCGACATTTGATCTAACGAGCATATTTAATGTTTATACTACATTACAAAGTTACAGCCGTTAAATTATTGCATGCTTGCAAAATCACTACATTTAAAACCCCAGATTTCCCATTTGAGAATAGTTTGCAAAACTTGTGTCGGTCATGTTTCTTCTTAAATAAATACGACCTCGATTGAAAGTTTGGAGATCATAAAATTTGCATCGAAGCGCACATACTTTCATTTTGGAAAATTTTTACGATTGCATAAATTCCTTTTCTTCTTTGGGCACTTACCGGAGGGAAATCAACCAAAAAGTCATGAACCTATTATACAGCGGCAGATTTAGTCCTAAAATTTTCAATTTGATCAATTTAGTCATGAATTTTTTTGCGGAATTTCAATGTACAGTGCATATCATCATCGACGGACACATTAGACCCCTCAAAAAATCAGATTTGACCTGGTTCAACAAGCGGACTAACCAGAATCGGTCTGGACCATTTATACATCAAAGATGGTATGGACACCTTACGAGCTGAATCATAGGACTGCTTCATGCTATAAGTAGGCAATATATCTATTAACTCCATTGGACTTGCTCCTTTTTGAAAAACACATAGGTGTCAATTTGCACTTAAAAAAATGTTGAACTCGCGACCCTCTTAGGTGAGAGAATACTAGCGCCCTCGCCATCTCATGTAATTAAGTTAATTAAAATTACATATAATATTTATATTCAACCGGCCGCTTTTGAACCGGTCGAACGGCATACCGCCAAGTGATCCGGTATGATCTCCGACCCGGTTTTAAATACATTGGATTGGTATGGAAGAAAAAGAGCAAATGTCTGATTTGATTTCAATCCAGGTTACAAATTATACCGGATCAGTACAGATGAGGCCTGTCACTTTCGGTTTTAATTTTTGTCGAGATGAAAAGAACAGCACTCTCTCTTTTCAGCCGTTGCTTCTTCTTATTTTTTAATTTTACTCCAATAATCTTTTTAATTTGTAGAGACCAAAAATACTTGATTGAAAATGAGCGAGAATATTGCCTAAACCCAGTGGGAAATAGCTAGGGACCCTCTCACGTGAGAAAATAGCGCGCTCATCATTTCAGTTGCGTATAAATATGTAATTAAGCTGCTTAAAGATATAATATTTAAAATGAACCGGCCAATATAACCTGTTCAACCGATCGAATCGATTGAGCCACATACCGCCGAGTAATCCGGTATGGTCTCCTATGCGGTTTTAAAAACATTCGATTGATTTGGAAGAAAAGAGCAAAAGTTTGATTTGGTTTTCTTCCTGCTTACAAACCATACCAAATCAACATCAATGGTCCTCTTAATTTAACTTTAGATGAGGCCCAACTCTTTCGAGTTGGGCTTTGAATGAGGCAATTGGGGCCGAATTGTGTGAAAAAAAAACCGTTAGATTTTCTTCCTCTTTCCACTGTAACGTTATTTTTTTGTCCACCGTTCAAACCTATCTGATTGGAAGCCAAATTAGCCAAATTCCGTTAACTTGAATTAATGGAAGGATAATTTAGGGACTAGATTCAACGTTTGCTAAAAGTTCATGGACCGTATTAAACAAATTAAAAGTTTAGGAACAACATTTTACATTAGGGTGGGGGCTGAGCCGGTTGGGGAGGTTAGTGATGTGTAGGAATGTGAGATTTAATGAGTGCTTTGGGGATGTGAACCAAATTGGCAAAAAAATGATGTGAGAAAGGATTCAATTTAATGTGAATCCGATACTTTGTCAATTAAATTCTCGTTGTCGGGTTCGAGGTCCTAAGAACGTAACATCTCTAGTTGCTAAGTGCGGAAGAAACGCAGTGAGAAACATGAATGCCATGTTGATGTAATGTCGACGTTTTCGATTAAGGGTCAAATTCTGTCGTTATCAAGGATTTCGATACCTAACCTTCATGAAATGTGTGAATGATCCCTAATTCTCGGCGAAGGGTTCGGGATCCCAAATTTACAGTGCCTCCCAGTTGCCAAAAGTAGAGGAATGCAGTAAGATGAATACAGGGGAATACTTCTTTCTTGATGACTCTTGGCTATAATTATGTTAAATTGAAAATTTCACTTTTTAGCTAGAGCTTTTCCACCAAAATATTCAATTAATTAAGGTTGGCTTCATCAATATTACCAATTCGTTTATCCTTTCGAAGGAGGATGCAAGGTAGTAGAACTATATGATGCACAACAACACAGCATTAACCCAAGAGCTAGAAGAACACAATCTTAAAAGTAGTTACTGTCGAGCTAAACTAGCTAGCTCGAGTCCCTTCGCACATAATACTAGATTGTGGGGACATATGACCAAGACACAAAGCTTTTCCAAATCAAACTCTGCATGGGTCTCTACATATCATTGTTATCTCGAAAAGAAAAACTAGACGAAATTTATCGGACCGCTCGATGAAGTTGAGAATGTTTTTAGTTCCATCTCGGCTTCGTCGTTGTTAGCTGGCACGTCCGTTGGGTAAGTAAGTGGTTTTGGAGGCATTGGAAGATTACCAACATCTCTTTCGAGCATTTCTAGGACTTTGCTCATTGAAGGCCGATGGTCAGGGATTAACTGTATACACCAAAGTGCAACTATTGTCATCTTTATTATCACATTCCTTTCCTCTTCTACTACTTCTTCCATTTTAACACCTTTTCGTTCATTAACTTGGTCGTACACCACTGCGGAAAATAAATTTGGCTTGAGCGTTCCGCATGTTCATCTAAATTTCTCCTTCTACCTGCCATTTCCATGAGCAACATCCCAAAGCTATAGACGTCCGCTTTATAAGAAACATCACCGATGTTCTTGTAGAACAACTCGAGCGTCATATATCCGAAGGTTCCTCTTGCAGCAGTCAATGAGACTATGCTCTGATCAGTGGGATAAAGTTTTGCGAGTCCAAAGTCAGAAACTTTCGGAGTGAAATTCTCGTCTAAAAGAATATTGTGAGGCTTGATGTCAAAGTGTAATATTTGCATGTCACACCCCCGATGTAAGTATTCAATCCCCCTCGCCACCCCAAGAGCAATTTCATATATTTTCTGGTAATCAAGAAACTTATCATCTTCCTTGGTGAAAATGTGCTTATCCAAAGATCCATTTGACATGAGATCATACACGAGAGCTTGTTTTGAGCCTTCAAAGCAAAAACCGATGAGTTGCACTACATTAACACGGTGAATTCTTCCGATACTAGCCACTTCACAGATAAAATCTTGGTTGTGGGTGTTGGACTGCTTTAAAATTTTGATGGCCACTTCGTTGCCGCTTCTGAGCGTTCCTCTGTACACAGAACCATACCCTCCTTCACCTAATTTGTGCTTAAAATTTCCAGTGATCTTCTTAATATTTGAGTAAGAGTACCTTATAGGCGAAAAGTTGTTATGAGCTTGCAAAAATTCTTCGATATTCTTGTCCATTGCTAAGTGCCTTCTTCTGTACTTGTAGATTAGAAATATCGCAACAAATGGCGTCCCGATTACGAATTTTGCTACACAAAAATACACTGAGGAAAATTTTGATAGGTTAGAATGAGTTATTTTCTTTAATTATATTAAGAACAAATCATTGCGGCTTACCTAGTAGTACTATAAAACCTCCAATTGTCCAAATTACAATATCATTTAGGACACCTGCGAAAGGAACAAATGCTGTGAAAAGGAATTGAAGGAAAAAAATTTGGGAAACAAAACTGACGAAACAGAGCAGTAGCAAGCCGCTTTGTAAAAGTTGAATTTTGTCCAAAAGAATATGAGAAGTGGGATGCGTGCATGCGCAAATAAATGGAAATAATAAGCTTCATTTCACGTGGATGATAGACAACACAAGAAACGCCCTTTCCTTTGTTTGGAGTCAACAAATACGGAGGAACGGTGATGTTCATTCTTAATAAATCATTTGTTCCTCTTATAGATAGATGAATACAATTTGTAAGTAATTTGTTAACAAATGTCTCTTACATTATTAGTTAAGTAACTAACTAATTAAGAAAAAAAGAAAATCTAAACTTTTAGTTTTTTGCGAGTCTTGCAACTCCTAATAAGTAACGTGAGACTCCCAAAACCTTTCATATACACAAATGTTGACTTATACTAACATGTGTATTTTGTCATAAGTTTCTTGGATTCTAAATATTTTGGAGAAGAAAGTAGCAAGTCAAAGAGTGTGCAGAATCATGCAAAGTGGCTGTAAAATTTCACTGCCAACCAATGCTTACCGCCGTAGTAGTACTTGGATCCGCAAGCCTGACCTGTGTAGATGCTGTAGACATCAAAGAAGCAAAAGAAAGTTCTCTTCACCGCAAATACGTCGAAGCGGATAACAAATCCATCGGCCATGATTTTATGGATTAGCTCGTAGCTGGAGCTGTCATTAATCTCCATCGGCCACGGTACCCACGTCCAGCTGCTAATGGTGCAAAAGTCCCTAACATCCGATGCTTTCGGACGGATCAGAGCATACGAGTTCCAATTCGATGATGTGTTGGATGAAGATGACCCCGGGATGCATGGACCGGTAGAAATGTAGAATGGAGAATTGACCAGCTTTGAGCAGTTCACAATGACCAATGTGGCGACGTCCAGATAGTATGGGTTGTATGGATAGCGGGCGTTCCTGCATTTGTACCGGACCGACGACTGACGGGGGAGAGACGAGCAATTGTCCTTTTGCAGCCCGTCGTCAACCAATCTAATTTCCCGAGCGGAGTAATCGATGGACTGCAAATAGTACCGGCCATCACGGAAGTATAAGACGGTGCGATTATCTTCGCAAGCCAGCTCTATCGTCGAGTCACCGCATCCCTCTGAGCCACTCAATCCAAACGGATAGCTTATATTGTGAATGTTACCGCAGGATGCAGCGACACACCGCCGATTACTCGGCTCGGCGCTGCTGGTCATCGCTCGCAAAAGAACAAGAATGAGCAGCAGCACTTGATAGGTATTCATGGAGCTGACAGCATTAATCATGTCTGGGTCTGTCATTGGGCAAAAACGAGAGAATGGGGAGGAATTGCTTGGCGTGAGCGTGGAGGAGGCAGGATAAATAAAGACTGAGAAAAGATCGGATCATCTGCGAAACAAATTCATGCAAGTCAAGAAGTTGAAGAGGTGGACAAGGCTGAAGTTTCATTATTAAGTGGAGTGTCGGGCACGATACGGTGGTCAAAACCTAATTGAGAATCGGGAAGAATTGCTTGGCGTGAGCGTGGAGGAGGCAGGATAGATAAATAGGTTAATACTACGAAAAATCTCAAACTGGTACATCCGTGATAAATTTACCCTAAACTCGTACATCTGTGACAAATTTACTATTCGTTAGTTTTCGTTAAATTCTACTGTCAAATTACTGTGTTGGATGACACGTGACAGTTGACATGTGTACAAGTCTGGGGTTCTATCTTCCTTTTGTTATAGGTGTACTAGTTTATGATTTTTCGTGATATTAATCCAATTTAACGGAAACTAACGAAGGGTAAATTTATCATAAATGTACTAGTTTGGGATTTTCGGTGTTTAAAAAATTAGTTTGGAGTAAATTGTCACAGATGTACCAGTTTGGGGTTTTTGGTGATATTAATCCAAATTTTTTAAAACATTCACCCAATTGTCGAAAATCCGATGCGGCATGGTACCTATGGTAAACGTTTTTAAAAAATATAGCATTCAAGTGATTGATTGAAAAGTTACATGACACTTAAGATATTGAAAAAAAAAGTTATAGCACTCAAGTAATCGAAAAAGAAAATTATGGCTCTCAAGTGAGCATCTTATAAAAGTTATGACATTTGTAATATATTTTTCCGAATTAAATAAATATAGATTAGTGTAACTGTAGAATTTATACTAAACTAAATTTTGAGCATTGATAATGGCGAGTTCCACGTGGATCTCATCAAATTTAATAATTTAGATTAATTTTAGTACATAATGTTACGATATTCAATGATTCACCAATTTTAGAAAAAAAGAAGAAGAAGAAGCTGTTGGTTTTGTAGGGGGTTGAGTTTGGGTTTGGCCTCTCAATCAACAATCAATTCTTTGGTTCTAGTTAGGGGCGTCAGAATCAAACTGGAAAATCGAATTGAAAATTGAATCGAAAACCGAACTGAGCCAAAATTTTGTGTATTTTCGATTCATTTCGGATAATGCAAAAAAAACCACAATTCTTTTTGGCGGTTCGGATTTTATCGGTCCGGTTTGGTTCATCCGGTTACGAAGGTCTTATTTGGCTCTAGCCTCATATTCAAATTAAAAGGACTTGGTTCTCTCAATTTGGAAATGTAAATTATTGATGAACTTGTCTGATCTTATTATTGAGCCGTACTATTCATTCTTTCCTTCGCAGATTATAAATCAGAGGTTTGTAAATTCTTTAAATTTGAAATCTACTCATAAACCCGTTTTTTCCCCACTTTTGCACAATTGATTTTTTTTTCTATAGTCCTTTCTTGTTATGCTTGGTGTTTGGATGACGTATTTTTTGGTTTGTCCAAGGTAAATTCTAACTGATCCAGTAAAGTCACGTTTAGATGAAATTTCTTCCTTACTTTCTATAAGAGTTTCCGCGCGATTGGCCATCGAACGCGCGGCAATATATACAATTGAGACTGTCGTCCTTGGCTCCGGTTTGGCTCACCGAACCTTAATTTACTTGTAACTAATAATACACTTTAATTGGAATTTAACCAATTTCCTTGAGAATTATCGATAGGGCCTAACAAATGGTGCTCAAGGTCTTCTTAGGTTTTACTTAAAAGTTCAAAATCAAAAATTTCAAAAATTTCCAACTAGCTAAAAAACGAATTACAAAGGGGCGAGCCCTCTTTTGTGATAAAGGGCGGTGTGACGTGAAGAGGTAGAAGAGGGTCTTGTAGCCGTGACATCCTAAATTTTCTTTCTATTTATTATATTAGTTATTGTTGTATTATATGGAGATATGATTTCATATTAAAATTTAAGTAAAACATGTCGTGTGATAGTGACATGGGGTGTGATTAACCAATGAAAAGTGAGTCTCTCCAATATCTATGTGCCAATTAAGTTGACATGTATATTGTATGGCCAATAGTGTGACGGGTACATAAAATAAAATTTTCATAGCAGAGGGGTAGTTTGATCTTTTAGTTAGGGATTTTTGCGTAAAGATGAACATTGCAACAAATGTCAAAAACTTAAAACTGAGACGCGTATTACATATAGATATAGAGTTTAAGAGGATTTTGAAATTTTCTCTAATACGACGAAAATAAATATAAGCTCAAAAACAATCTTCATGTTCTATCCCGATTTCACATTATGTCCTCTACTTTTTAAGCTATGAATCCATGATTTTCTGTTGTCACTTTGGTAGCTTTGTCATCAAATGAACGGGAGAAGGAAACTTCTTGGATGACAACCCATTGATTGATCAATACAATAGGGAAGTTTGCAAGAATCAAGGTGTACTTTGCAATTGGTCTGAGGAATACTCCCACATTTGATGAATTTTTCTAGTATGACTTAGAAGAAGATGGACAAGAGTCATTTGGCTATTTCGGAGATTAGCATCTACTTGTCGTTGTCTTCCCACGACCAATGTTGAAAGTTAAAGGTTGTTAAACAATAAAATATTTTCGAGACGTAAAGTTCTTCTTATCTGCCCTGCCGTCGCAATTGCAAGAAGTTTCCATGGTACATTCCAGTATTGGTTGAATTTTGGAAGAAACATGTGAAACATTGGGAAATACTGAATTAGCTCGGCGAGATCACAACTAATAGTAATGATCTAATGCTGGTGTTGCGCAAGTACATCCATAAACTAAAGTTGCCTTCCTACCTAATTCTGTTTTTTCAATTAAAATTTATTGTATAGTTGTTGTGCTTAACCAATTTTCAAAAGGCAATTATCGATTCTTAACTGTGGCACGACGTAACTTTTTATGGTTCCATATGGAACCTAGCTGGAAAATATAACGAGGACCAAGACTTAATAAAAGACCGAGACAAATAATCAGTGACTAGTGAGGCAGACTAATGAATCCTTCTTTTGTCAGCCAAATTAGACTTATTAGTCGTCCCCGGCCTAGATTGATATAAAATGAAAGTTCAACAAAACCCAATTAGGATCGACCAGCAAAAAAATAAACCCCATTTATGGCTCTTTAGAATTCATTAAGAGAATAGTTTAGTTAGCTCCAATAACTCTTCCTAAACTGTCATTGAATAGTCAAAGTCAGTGGTTGTCAACCGATAAAACATTTACAACGCGCAAATATTTGATCATTCTCCTTGTTTGCCCCTTTTGTCCCAATTTCATGGCTATTTAGAAAATTCATATGCAATTTTTTTCCTCGACATTAGCCATTCATTTTTCAAACCTTTTATGATGATGTACCGTATCAAATAAAGAAGCCTAGTTGCAATGAATTAGCAATCCTTGATGACGTGTTTTCAACCTTACCCGAGTGTGCTTGTTTGAGTGAAAAAAAATTCCTCGAATTAGTTTTCTGCGCTTTCATGCGTTTGCTGAAAATGATTAGTCAATAGAAATCTATTTGTAGTATAAAAAAAATGTATGCTTAAAGTGAGGAAAATAAAATTTCCTAATCTGAAAAGGAAAAACATTTTCCTTGAAAAATGATTTCCACCAAAAACATTTTCCTATTTTAATGATGGACCGTAAGCCGCGTTCTATTTTTCGGCATATCTTTTGATAATGAATCAGAATTTCGTGAGCAATTTCGTAAACTGCATGCCATTTTTTATTCGGATTTTTTTTTTCTTTGTTTTTTCTAGCAACTGAGGATGAAACTTATTTCTCTGTTTTTTCAATTTCAACCACCAAATGCGATTACCTAACAATACAGCAGAAAGACGAAGATCATGTTTTCTCATTTTCACACGTACAACAACCAAAGATATTTACTGATAAATGAATAATCACATCAATTAAGCGGGAGGTGAATTGGTTGTGTTCTCGGGAAAAAGAATTCGTGGAGGTCGTGTAGAATGCGCTGCCGTAATGGAAAACAATTATAACACAGTATCTTCTATCAAATAGACAATAAAAGAATTAAGGAGACAGAAGAGATACATGCATGACAGATTTGTAGACATACTCCATTCTCTTGGCTCTAACAATCGTGGAATCCGCTACGTAATTCTCGAAAATTTATAGTTTGCAAAAGAGTGCTATTTCTACACGAAGCTTGAGCAAACGATTTCATAAATTGAAGAACCTCTTACAATACTTATAACTCGCTCTCTTCCCAGATTAGAGAGGCACAGACTTATACAGGGAAATACAATCAGATTTACACAACACCTACATGCAAGAACGATAAGAAGATGAACACTCAGAGCATAGACTAATTTTTGTTAGTTTTGCCCAACTTCACTACCTTTTGGGTTGGGTTGAAAAAAAAGGGTTGGAAAATGTAACTAAGCAAGATGGTGGAAGACTATGTGACTTGCTTTCCCTCGCCTCGCGCCATGAAGTAGGTTAGCTAACAACCATGATTTGAAAGTTGTGTGCTTTCCAGATAATTACTCGATCAGAATCGATTTAACTAAGAATATTCATTGCCTCCTCCCATTACCTTCTTTTCAAAAAAAAATTTATTGTAAAATTTAAGGCAAGCGAGTCGTAAATTTAAAATTTGGAATAAAATATATTAAGCTATTCATGAAGGCATTTTGAAAATTAAGCTGTTTGACAGCTTAATTTCTAAACTCAAATTGGTTTCGCTGCAATCATCTTATTTTGAGTGAAATTGTTAGATACATTTAATTTGATTTTGTGTAATCGATATGTTTCGCAATTTATCAAATCTCACAAATATTTGGAATATTGTCCGTGTCTTTTATATAGTGTCATTATGTCTAAATTTGGGATATCCTATCTTCCATGTTTGTTTGGGATCTATGTCTATATAAAAGATTGCCATTGCTTGAACTATGCAATTTATGATATAAGAAAAGCATTCAATTTATTTGTCTCTTGTTAACACAAAATGATTATTTGTGCAACCAAGTCCCCGACCCTAACTTGACAAAAGACTGCATGAATCACTTAGTAAACAAACAAAACGAGTTTAGGTATTAAGAGGGCACTAATTTAGATTATTAGTGCAATCAAGTCCCCGACCCTAAATTCTCTGGTTCGTAAGAAGCGAGACAAACTCCCGTGTCCCACTTGGCTCCTATTCGGCCTTAATAAACTAGCGGCGACCCCCGAATAGGATATAATTTTGGTTTAAAATCAAATTGTAATTTCTCAATATCGCACCGGGTAAGAGTTTGAGAGCACTTCAAATATGAGGATCTTTCACTCCCGCTCGACATTAGCTCTCAATCCGCTCGCCCCCTAATCCCCCCTTGAGGGGAGGGTCGCAACATCATATACTTATTTTTTTCCCTATATTACCCCACGCCACTCCTACGGTAAATCGCATCACTTTTTTCTTCCTGGTAATTTTCACTTTGCTATAAAAAATCAACCCATAATTTAAATGAGATTAAAATGGGAAAAAAGATAAAGAGAAAACAAAAGGAGAAGCTTGCCTCAAACTGACCTAATCCTTCGGAATAGAACAGAAACAGATGAACCATTACAAGCCACCTCACCTCATTGACTCAGTTAAAAAACGAGTGAATTCATTTCTTTCGTAGAATAGGAACGATCTGAACAATATTTTCCTAAAAATGATTCTTTGTATCACTTTCACCATGAATAAAAGAAAAATATTTTCATCGTCCACGAAAATATTTAGACATAAATTATTATTGTTAATGAAAAAAAATTCATTGGCTAATTATTTCAAACGATACAAGTGATTTTTTTTAATTTCAAATCATTTATTTTTCATGAAATGAGTTAATCATATTTTTAAGTTCTCTCTTTGTGTGCGACCGTGGCTCTCCTTGCACACCACCACCCCTCTGAGGGCCTCATCCCCCTCTGACCCCCCTACGCCCGCACGCCGCCTCCCTCCGCATCATTCCGCGCCGCGCCCCCCCCGGGCCTCTCCAAGGCAGCGGAGTAAGTGATCCAAGTCGAGTGAATCAATGGGAGGATCGCGATTCCAGGACTGAGCACTGCTGGTGGTGGAGTTGGCGACGGTGAAGAGCGCGATCAACTACCAAACGCCGGCAATCATGCTGATCCAGGTGTGCTTCGTGGCGGCGGTGGCCGCTCTTTATCGAAGTATGAGAAGGAGAGAGTGAGCATTTGGCCTCAATCTTCCTATAAATGATGACCGTTGTGGTGGTGGTGGTGGTGGTTTCTTGGTTTCTTCAGTGTGTTTATTACAGCAAGGAGAGACTCCCAAACTGGGTCTGGGTGTGGTTTGGGCAGGTCTAAACCCATAAAACCCAAGTGGGCTTTGCTTTTTTATACACTCACACCAACACATTTTTCCAATTTTATTAAGTGTCGGAATAACCCGGTCCGTCAAATATGGATTTTTTTTTTTATCGAGCCTTCAAATATGGATTTAAAAGTGGGCCGATAATCTATTTTGACAGCTCTATCACTAGCAAGAGCCGAACTGCTCGTTTCCCTACAAGGGCTTGCCAGTAGACGCCAAACGAAACGACATTAAACTTCGTCGCCATCAGAGAGTGAGTTTTTCGACGAAGCGGAGAAACACACCTGAAGAAATTAAAGTGGGTTCCACGGAACATTGATAGGTAGAAGAAGATGAACAGTACACAATCAGAAGACGAAAAGGAAAGAAAAGGAAGAACAAACGGGATCGTTTCGAGTAAAGTTATCCACGTCAAATCGCCAGCCTGCCACGTCATGCAATCCACACTGACTAGATTACCATGTGAGTAATTTCGAGCGAAAATTGACCGGGAGCAGTATATGGGAATTCAGCGCAAAAGTTTAGGACCGCATATTCGTACAATAGGTTCAGCAATGAATCGATGATTTTCCCTTGATTAGTCGAAATCAAGCTAAAAAAAAATTATTAGGTTCCAAAAATGACACGTGTATTTCTTTCGCCACAATTTTCTGACGTGTACTTAGATAGCCTCCCTTTGAAAATCATATGATCAAGAGGGAGCGTGCACGTAACCCGCTACTATTTTATAGAAAAAACAGATGGACTTATTTTCCCAATTTACCCTTACATACGGATACGGTCAAAAAAATATACGAATACAAATTCGATAACTCGAGAAATATCGAATATCTCTTCAGTCCCAACGGTGGTGTTACACTTTGATCTCTCACTTTTTTCCCTTGCAAAAGTTTGCGGTGAATTATTTTATTGTTCTAAAAATGCAATGTATTTCGTATTAACAAAAGGGTTAATACCACAAAAAATTCTAAACCGGTATACTCGTGACAAATTTACCTCAAACTAATTTTTTGACCATAAAAAACCTCGAACCGATACACTTGCGACAAATATAACCTTCGTTAACTTGAATTAATACTACGAAAAATCATAAACTGATAAATATGTGATAAACAGAAAAGTAATACCCTAAACTGGTATATCTATCAACTGTCACGTGTCATCCACCTCAGCAATTTGACGGTAAAATTTAACGGAAACTAACGAAGGGTAAATTTATCACAGGTGTACCAGTTTGAAATTTTTTATGGTATTAACCCTTAATAAAAACTCTATTGTGTGTGCCAAAATGAAAGGTTGCTCTTGTGTGTTGGGATGGTAATATATATTGGTCGGAAGGCATTTTCATATTCGAACTAAAAGCGTACGCTAAGGCCCATTGGTTCCATGACAAGTAATTCTCGAATGGATTCTTATGTTAAGGAATCTCATTCTCCGTTTTTCAATTGCGTGAATCGTGAAAGATTTAACCCTTTTGAAAAAGAACTCTTATCACTGGCGGCGATAGCAATAGGCGACTGGCGACGGCGGCAACTTGTGGCCAACAATGGTGGCGGCAGCCTGCAAACAACGGCAGCAGCAACCATCAGCTGCGACCATCGGTGGCGGCGACAAAGTGATTGAATTGGGTTTTGGATAGTTTAGTGATATTAACTTTTTGAGCGATTCCTATTTCATGTGGAACCCAATTTTACATTTTGATTACCCTCCAAACATGAAAATTATAGGATTCGGAATCCCATCTCTCGAAGAACCCAATTGCGCATTGACCCAGACGAGGCATATCAGTGATTGGTGTCGATGCATGCACATGTGCGCACGCAACATAAAAATCGTGAGTACCGTCAAAGTAGATGGATTAGCAAAAGGATAATGATACAAATAATCCCTAAATTTTAGCCCGTTATGCAATGCAGTTTCTTTAACTTTTAATTTATTCAATATAATCTCTTAACTTTAGCTTAATGTTCAATGTGGTCCATAAATTTTTACTTTATTCAATGTGGTCCCTGGACTTTTAGTACATATCCAATGTAGTCTCTGAACTATATGAAAATCTTCAATGTAATTCTTCCATTAATTCAAATTCAATGACTACATTGAACATTTTCATATAGTTCAGGAACTGCATTGAATATGTACCAAAAGTTCAAGGATGATATTGAACAAATTAAAAGTTCAGGGACTACATTGCACATTGAGTTAAAACTCAGGGATCACATTGAACAAATTAAAAGTTCAAGAACCACATTGCACACGAGGTCAATGTTCAAGGATTGTTTGTATTGTTTTCCCAATAGCAAAAAAGGTCGGCAGATCATTTTCACATTCTTCTTCGGTGTTCGCGAGTTCGAACTCCCTTGTAGTAGCGATTCTTGAGCACCAAATGCTCACACTACGATCGTTGACGAGGGCGATGTCTTGCCAGGGCTACGGTGACCGACTCGTCCCTTATGGGGGAGTCTTTTCTCATGAAACTCCCTTCGGAGCGAGAAATATTCAGTGGTTTCAAAGTGCCACGTCAGTTGCTAACGTGGCGTGCGCTCACTTCCCCTTATCCAATTAAAGTTTGACACGTGGACATTAACTTAAAATTTAAAAAAAACTAATACAAATATAATTTTTTTCTCTCTTCGTACCTTCATTGCTACCATTTAGATGTGGCCGAAGTCATGGCGACCACGGGAAGACGGAGCCGACCAAACGAGCCACCATCTCAGTCGCTGAAGCTTGTAGTTGTCAACCATCCATGGTTGAGCCACCACGAATCTCCATCTACGGTCATTCTCCGTCCAACCCTTTGTCGTTGCTTGCAGCCAAGCTCATCATCGGTAGATCAGGAGGTTCATGGTCAAGCCACCCCTCCCTCATCGCCATGACTCGCAAACAGAGCCACCCTCTTCGTCGTTGCTTGTGGCTTATCATAGGTAGATAGGGAGTTCCATGGTCGAGCCACCCCTTCGCCGTCGCTCTCGCGACCACATTCCCCCGTCACCAGATCTAGACCCATGGCCATATTTCTCAGCCTCCCTCGAGTGCCTCCTCCTCCACTTCACGACCTCCTCAGCTTCTCGGGCGGCGCAGGGATCGGATCTACAAGCATCACCGACCAGATCTTGTGCGGCGACTTGGGCGGTGGTGACAGCCAAGCTCGATTCTCAGATGGGCGGACATACGCGGAAACCAAGGCAAAGAGAAGATAGAGAGAGAAAGAAAACCCATATTCTTATTATTTTTTAATCCCACGAGAGAAGGAATACGAACAAAACTCACATGAAAATCCCTCCATCATATCGGGAGTTGCTTTCCCCTATCTCCCTTTAAGTCTTTTAAAAGTCCGGTTCAAAACCAGCTCTAATTAGATATAGACATAAAAAAAGAATGCATGTCACGTCAGTAGCAGATGGGTGTTTTGAAACCACTAAATATTTTCTCGAGAGAAAGAAGCTACTATAGAATATAGGGATAAGTGCACTACAAGTTCTAAAATTTGTCACAAAAGTGCGTTTGAGTCCTAAAACTTGCAAAAAGTTCATTTGAGTCCTAAAACTTGTCAAAATGGTTCATTTGAGTCCTAAAGTTAACACCGTTAGATTTATTAACGGAAAATGCTGACGTGGCGCTGACGTGTCATTTTTAATTATTTTTCTTGAGACACGTGGCGCCACGTCAGCAAAAATAAAAATAAAAATAAAAATAGAAAAAGCTGAAAAAAAAAACCAAAAAAAACCAAAAAAAAGGAAAAAAAAAAGAACCGGCGGTGGCCAAGCCCGGCGGCCGGGAAGGACCGGCGGAGGTCGCCTGGGCCTTCCCGAAGCCCGGCGACCTCCGCCGGCCCCGGCGAGTCCCGGCGAGGGCCGGCGACCCTCGATACGGGGAGGGCGCGACCCTCGCCCAGATTTGAGCGAGGGTCGCCGGCCCTCGCCGGGGACTCGCCCGGGCGGCGGAGGTCGCCGGGCCGGAAGGCCCAGGCGACCTCGCCGGCCCCGGCGAGTCCCGGCGAGGGCCGCCAACCCTCGATCGGGGAGGGCGCGACCCTCGCCCGAGATCCGAGCAAGGGTCGCCGGCCCTCACCAGGGGACTCGCCCGGGGCCGGCGGAGGTCGCCGGGCTTCGGGAAGGCCCGGGCGACCCTCGCCGGCCCCGGCGAGTCCGGCGAGGGCCGGCGACCTCGATCTCGGGGAGGGCGCGACCCTCGCCCGATCCGAGCGAGGGTCGCCGGCCCTCGCCCGGGGCCGGCGAGGGTCGCCGAGCTTCGGGAAGGCCCAGGCGACCTCCGCCGGTCCTTCCCGGCCGCCGAGCTTCGGCCACCGCCGGTTCTTTTTTTTTTTTTCCTTTTTTTGGTTTTTTTTCAGCTTTTTCTATTTTTATTTTTATTTTTGCTGACGTGGCGCCACGTGTCTCAAGAAAAATAATTAAAAATGACACGTCAGAGCTACGTCAGTATTTTCCGTTAGTAAATCTAACGGTGTTAACTTTAGGACTCAAATGAACCATTTTGACAAGTTTTAGGACTCAAATGAACTTTTTGCAAGTTTTAGGACTCAAATGAACTTTTTGCAAGTTTTAGGACTCAAACGCACTTTTGTGACAAGTTTTAGGACTTGTAGTCCCAGAATCATTTGTTGTAGAGACACTATGACTTAAAAATGACTAGAAAAGATTTAATTGCATTTTTGGTTCAATTCGAGTTCGATTTTGCCCAATTTTGGGAAAAACATATACCCGATTGAGATTTTTCAAAATTGATGATGTACTAATGAAATTGGATTGAAAAACATATACCCGATTAAGTGCAATTAAGTCCTAAACCCAAACCCCTAACCCCTAACCCCAAACCCCTAAACCCCAAAACCGCAAACCCCAAACCCCAAACCCTCAACCCCAAACCATCAACCCCTCAACCCTAAACCCTCTACCCTAAACCCTCAACCGTCAACCCTAAACCCTCTACCCTCTACCCTCAACTATCAACCCTCAACGCTAAACCCTCAGCCCTCAACGCTAAACCTTCAAACCCTCAACTCTAAACCGTAAACCGAAATTACATCTAATTGGACTCCGACGTCGATTTTCGAGACCATATGAGGTTATTTTTCGAGGCCGATGCCATTTTGGGGTGGCCACGCATAATTGGAGTGTGTACGATTGAAAAATGGAATTTCGGCCCGGAAGTGAAAAATTACCGTATTGCCACTCAAGACTTTGTCATCCGAATGAAGAATTCAACAACTCGAGAACTCGGCTCATACCTGGCCTTTCGTTCGAAAGCTCGCTAGTGCACATACACGCAATGTTGAAGCACGCCTCCACACCGGCTTTGACCAGGCCGTCCCCGGAAACGGCGGGATCGACCATCTCCATCTGCCGATTCTTGGCCACCATGTTTTGAGCCCAAACAACTAGCCCGACCTCCCTTCCCCCGTCCATCACCGGCAAATTGGGCCTCCGACCCGTCGCGATCTCGAGCATCAGAATACCGAAGCTATACACATCGGCCTTCACGGTCGCGGCCGTGACCCTTGACTTTATCTTACAAGACAACTCGTTCAATTTTCCTAATATATATATTTTTTCCTATTAATTCTCGATGAGACACTTGGTTCTTTTTACTGAGCATATCTCATGCAATGCTTGCTTTGACAGGACTGGCAAACGCGCCAAATTGTTCAAGGAGCTATCGGGCACTGTTGTGGACAATTCTTACACTAATAGTCCTCGTGTGGATTTAGCATTAGCAATGCGATAGAATGCATATGAATTAGTCATATGAGGTTATTTCACGCGCAATAATTAAGATTCAATTTGAACGAAAGTTCTCTTTCTTGATGATGTAGTATAGATATCGCATGTGGCTCTGATGTTTTGGGTTGGGTCGGCGACGTTCCTGGGACGTCGCACAAATTCGACCTGTAGCGGGATGTCGCGAGCTCGATGGGGGTTCGGGGCGTGACATGACACATTTATCCTCCATCAAGGTTTCGTCAATGGGTACCATTAAAAATCTGCCTACATGAACGATGAAAGGCAAACGGTATTGACATGGCGCCCACGTGGCCCCATGACTTTTGGTTTATGTTCAATTTAGCACTTGGATTATATGAAAATGTTCAATTTAACTCTTGAACTTGGATCAATAGAAGGGCAGCATTGAATATTTTCATATATTCGAGAGATTAAATTGAATATATACAAAAAAAATTTATGGATCATAATGAATAAATTAAAAGTTCATGGACTATATTACACATCGATGTAAAGTTAGGGATTACATTGAATAAATTAAAATTTCTTCTTAAAAATACTACTAATCAGTATTAATTTATAGTTATGCATAAATTGACTGTCATCAATAACCGGATTGAGTGCTAAATCTTGATGATTGCAATTTGAATCCACCCCTTTTAGTTTTTACGTGAACTGCATGACCATTCTTGTGAAACTCTTGTTAAAGAAATAAAATACATTTTGTAAATCAGCCATTTCAGTTGAGTCATCTGAATTGTCGAGTGGATAGCGGAAGAACGTTTTAGTTGAAAATAAAATAGAGTAATGTACAGAATGCGATAGATGTCTGAGTAAAAAGATCGATTGAAGCTCCTAAAATATCAATGAAGCTGCCACCAATATTTTATGTGAAGGATAGAAATGACACAGAGTGAATGCGAGATGGGAAATATGACAGATGTTTGAATTCGATGGGTTGAGGCTTCGAACATATGCACGAAGTTGTCGGCAAAACTTTCGGCAACTTAGCAAATGATATAGCAGTAGATAGCAGTTATGTTGCTATCAAATGTACAATAGCTGAGGATATCAAATTTATCATTAAATAAGACAATGAAAGTTGCGACATAGCAGTTATTTGGCCTAATTGCATGCTTAATTAAGTTTTGCATGTGATTTCTAGATGAATGATTAGGTTCATGATGCATGTCGATCGATTGGTACATTACTGGGTATGTTTATAATTAATCAGGGATGAACGATATTAATTTTCCACTTTGTGTTATCACACATAGCCATCATGTCTCCCCTTACTCTTCTAATTCAAAGAAAAGCGCCAGGATCCTAGCTCGCCAAACCCTCCAGTAGACCATACCGCGCTTTAGGGGGTGGAGTACCCCTCGCTTCACGCTATTCCTTCGATGGCCATTCCAAAGAGAGGTGCTGGGTCCTTCATCCGCATCTGCATCTTTCCAAAGACAGGGGCTCGGAAGCTAAGGTGGCAGTCCAAGACAATCCGAATATTTTTCAATCTAAGTTGGAAGCTTTGTCTTGACAAGTTCAGCAATTACTTCATATACAAATTATCTACTCAGACATTATTGACGAAGCACTTATCCCTAGAATATGTTATGGGACAAATTGAGCAAAAAGATAGGCCACGTGAACCTACCAACAATTCCATGTTTCGTTTTCTCCATTTCCCCTGACCTCAAAAACGATGATTAGACGTGCTGACTCGCTGACTCTATCCTCCTCCCTCCTTCCCAAGCTCGGCTCGGCTCTGCTCTGAAGCTCAAGCTCCGCGCCTGCGCTTCGTTGGCGAAATCGCACCGCAGCTCCCTCCCCCACCCGCCGCCGCGACAATGGCGACCCCCGCCGCGCAGCGATTCGGCCGGCGGCTCGCCTCCTCGGCTCCTCGCCGCCTGCTCTCGTCTTCCGCCGCCGGCGAGGGCGCCGTCCAGCGGAGCCAGAGCCAGAGCCAGAGCCAGAGCCCGTCGCTGAACCTCTGCTCCGCCATCAACCAGGCTCTCCACATCGCCCTCGACTCCGACCCTCGGTGACGCCCTCCTTCGCTCTCTCCGCGCTTCTCGGTTTTGATGTCGAGCTCGAGTCGTCGGGTTCTTGTTCGCTTGATTTGGGACGGGTTTCGGTGTTGTTGTTGTTTTTTTTTTTTTTCAATCAGTTCGATCGTTCCTGTGATGGAGTTGACTCTCTTGCGTAGACTGAGCGAGACAAAGGGGGAAGAAGTAAGGAGAAAAAGGAGAGAAAGATGTTCGTTTGTGCAAGGCCTTGACGGGGTCTCTGCTCTGGTCCATGCATGATGATGTCGCTCGGTCAAATGATGGGCTTTGCTTTTTTTTTGTTTCTTTCCCCCCGCTGTGAAGTGATCGCACCTCCGCAGTAGGTCATCGGTCAGCTCCGGAAAAGAAATTTGTGCTAAATTATGAGCTCTCTCGGTCCCGTGGGCAGCATCAGGATTTGGGTGTTCAGTTTAAATATGATTTCATGCGGTGCAGTCAAATTTCAGATGTGAAATAGTTTATGGGTTATGTCTCTGTTGTTGGTATATGTCCATGACACTTGCGTGCTTTGTATGTAATTGGTCAAGATAAAGTCGAGTTAACTGCTGCTTTGTTGATATCCGGGTGTTGTTGAAGTGAAGCTCGCGGTTCTTAATTCACTTCGAAGGACACTCTTGGTGTTTGATGGTGAAACTCATCGTTCGCATTTTTCCCTCTTCAGTTCTTATGTATTCGGAGAGGATGTGAGCTTCGGCGGGGTCTTCCGTTGTACAGTGGGATTAGCTGATCGATTTGGTAAAGGCAGGGTTTTTAATACCCCTCTGTGTGAGCAGGTATTCTTTGTTCTAGTGCTGTCCATGAATTATTGATTATCCTGACTTCTCAGAAGGGAAAAAGAAGTTGTCCCACGATTCTTGGAAGAAAAGAGTCGCATCCTTAATTGCCTGGTTGATAATGTTTGACTGTTTTCCACAAAAAAGGTGTCTGCTTTTGGTGATCAATACCAAAGTGTGACGTTTCTTGTCATTGTTTGTCTATCACTCTCTCTTGATCTCCTTTTCAAATGAGAAATACTTCACAAAAAATGTCTAGTTTGTGGCTTCTTTCTTTATTTTATACGACTGAGCATTAGCAAATCATGATTTTCTTATAACTTTTCCGACATTGTAAACAACTGCATAAGCTTTCATTCTGAAATGATTCACATGCAGGGACTGGTTGGATTTGGTATCGGTCTTGCGGCAATGGTCAGTACTTATTTTTTTTTGTCTTATGCGATTCAGGATTATCAAATCATATTTGTTTTTGAAGATCTCTCATTGGATTTTTTATGTTTATACTGCATTTAGGGAAATAGGGCTATCGCGGAAATTCAGTTCGCAGATTACATTTATCCTGCTTTCGATCAGGTATGCATTCCATCTTGCAAATACTGTATTGCGACATGTTTAGATTTAAGTAACAGAAACTCTTGTTTATGTAGATTGTCAATGAAGCTGCTAAGTTCAGATATCGTAGTGGGAATCAGTTTAACTGTGGAGGTATACTCATTATCAGTCAGTATTTGATGGTCAAATTAGATTTTCTTTTGCCAGTTGTCGCTGATGAGATTTAATGTGATATTCTTAGGCTTAACAATAAGAGCACCTTATGGAGCAGTAGGACATGGGGGGCATTATCATTCACAATCCCCAGAAGCATTCTTCTGTCATGTCCCTGGTATCAAAGTATGGCTTTCGTTCCCAAAATCTGGATTGCTCCTTTCAGGTTCATTTTTCTCTAGCGAATTCTTCCCTATCTTCTGGGAGTCTGAAGGAAAAGACATCTATTTTATGAGTATTGACCATTACATGAACATATACATACCATTTCATTGTTTGGCCTCACGGAGTTTCTGCTGAATCATTGTATGTGAGGTAGAAAAGGACAGGACAAATTTGGTGTTTGTGATGATTTCTTTTTTAAGTGCATCGAAATCATGGACGTGATTGGTTTTTAAAGATTAGAATTGATCAAATTTGCATCACTTGAGAACAGGTCAGTGGTTAGTTAAATTTTCTGTGGTATAGCTATGAAATTTACTCGAGATGTTCACTGAAATTCAGAGACCTTTTTTTCCCTCAATGAAACTGATATTATTTCATTACTCAATTATATTGTGGTTTAGAAACTGCGACACCTTTATTAAAGATTCTTTTTATAGGTGGTCATCCCTCGAAGCCCAAGTCAAGCCAAAGGACTATTACTCTCGTGCATACGTGATCCAAATCCTATCGTCTTTTTTGAACCGAAGGTATTCAGTCTTTCAATCTAAGCTTGATGATTAATGATAACTTTGTCCAACTTTAAGATTTTATATTTCGGTGGATTCCAGTGGCTGTATCGTTTGGCTGTCGAAGAGGTTCCTGAACACGATTACATGTTGCCATTGTCGGAGGCAGAGGTACCCTTCTTTTAGCTCACGCAGTTAAAGACTTAAGATTCTAACAAAGTTCCAATGTCGTAGGTGATTCGCGAAGGCACTGACATAACATTGGTTGGATGGGGAGCTCAGCTTTCCGTCATGGAAGAAGCCTGCCTTGATGCAGAAAACGTAAGCCTATTCCCAGCTTATTTTCCTAATGATCTACCTTCCTGCTGCTGTGGGCCATCTCGAATGTAATTTCAAAGTGTGGGAAGTCTGGACTTGAATATAATTGTTTTTTTCTGTTCAGCATTGATAATTATGATTCTGACTCCATTATTCCAACATCTCATCTCTTGGAGTTTTCTGGAAAGATGAATGGCATGACAATTCTAAATGTATAATGTTTATCATGATAAGTGCAGATAGCTATGATGCCATTAGATTTTCTACAGCTTGTGCAGCACTTGTGATGTATAATGTACGTGTCATCTACAAATTAATGTCGTCAATCCCCTATGTGTCCAGACACGATACTGCCACAAAATTTAATCACTATCATCTGTTAAAGGGCCTCGAGATGGTTTGCTTGTTTGAAGTCATCTAATGTCCTCAAACTCTCATTATCAAGAAAATTTGCAGGATGGGATCTCTTGTGAACTGATAGATCTTAAAACTCTAATACCCTGGGATAAGGAGACAGTGGAGGCATCTGTCAGGAAAACTGGAAGACTTCTGGTACATTCTGCTTTCCCTCTGATAACATGAGATTATTGAAGTAATTCAGATCCCTATTTGCAGATTAGTCACGAAGCTCCTGTAACTGGAGGTTTTGGTGCTGAAATCTCTGCTTCAATTGTTGAAAGATGCTTCTTAAGAGTAAGCGTGAAGACATTCATCTTTATCTCATTCTCTTTTCTATGGCAATACTGGTTCAAGGATTCTTTCTTCTTATGCGCAATATAAGAAATCTTCTAATCCCTAAAAGCAGTATTTGTTTTGCAGCTAGAAGCCCCAGTTGCCAGAATCTGTGGTCTGGACACACCCTTTCCCCTTGTTTTCGAACCCTTCTATTTGCCCAACAAAAATAGGGTGATCAGTTTTTGTCTTGTTGCATTGCCTTCACATAAGAATAATGAAGAATTCGCTGATTTTGTGACCTTTTGTTCTGGATGCAGATACTGGATGCCATAAAATCAACTGTAAATTACTAATGGGTACTTGACTCTCATTGTTCACTCCAGTCCTATGCCTTGATATGATGTGCATAACAAATTGAGACTTGCAAAATTTTAGAAACCAGTTGTTCGATACTTCATGCCTGAAAGATTTGACTGTATCAACCCCTGCTGTATGTGAAAGTGTCCATGAATGATTTTTCGGGGTAGTCCATGGCTGGAATAAAGAGTTTGTCTTTCCTTGCCTTGGCTTTAACCCTGTTCAACTCTTGTTAATGTATCTGTAGATTCGGTATGTAGTAGTAGTTTTTGCTCAAATAAAAATAAAATGAAAGGTTTTCGCACTTGAAGTTCCGCCTAGTATGTACATATGTATGTACTCGGTATCTATCACACTGAGGTTGTCATATGTGTTGCAGGGAGTGAGAGGTTCATTGTTCATTTCATTTCCATGATCAGTAGAATGTTGCGCTTCACTTGTCGGAAAATGTACATGACAGAACTAGTTACGAATGGAACGTTACTTTTCGATCATATCGGGAATCAGTTGAGAAAAACGCTGGGGTATTATGTAGAAGTCTGACAGCTAGCTAAAATGGTATCGCTTCCTGGACTTCGAAACTCGAAATGATAATGAACCTTTACGCTTGGTGCGACAAAGGCATAGACGTGCTTCAATGTGCCCATCGAGCCATTTCCTTCTCTTCCTTTGGGACAGTAATATCGTCATCGGCCCAGAATGGACGAGGATTATCATAAGATTATGTCAGAAAGGGCCTGTAAGAAACCAACTTCAGTGCTCTTGAACTAAATTGAAGAAATGAGAAGAAAATCCTGACGATTGCTAACCAAGTGAAGGAACTTGCTCAAGTGCAACTCCGGGCTAGCAAAATTTTCAGGCAATTACATCTAGATAAAAAGATTTGTGCACAAAGTGTGTAGCTTCCAAGTTCGAACTAAATCTCACTCCACGGTCTGCCAGTACCAAAAAACATGCTCTATTTCTAACCGCGGCAGAGATTCCGACCGCGAGTGATTCTTGTTGGAGTCGGTGCCGCTAAATCAGTATTGTGTCTGGTGGAGAAAAGCATGAGTGGACAAGGTACAATATGTATCGATGGCGAGGCTGACATGATATATTTGTCCGATCATATTACTCGTGTTATGTATATTACAATCAACCCCACGCGTCATTGTAACGTTGTCTTAGCACCAAATAAAATACTACCGAGGACAAGCAAGGTGAGATTAGGATTGGCTTGAGACGGCTACATTCAGAACTAGGACGAAATCTTTTTTCACCGATGTTTATCCGCTTCGGCCTTTAATGTAGAACAGCTGGCAAATGCTTATATGAAAACACCGAGCATCATAAGAGCAGGCGGTCCCGCCCACGCATTAAATGACGAACGGTTAACTTCAAACAATTATGGACCGCCCACGCATTAAATGACCAACGGTTAACTTCAAACAATTATAATTTTTTATCCGAAAGGAGTTATGACGCGTACATTGTATCAAATCCTACAAGATCTTCCAATTGTTTGACCTCCAAACTCATACGTTTTCCTTAATTTCCGTACCTTCAAAGATTTCGGACGCGCTCTACAGATTTTCGAAACGCATTTTGAAAACTTTCCCTTTTAACAACATTTTTTTTTCTTAATTCTGTTATTTAATTTTAATTATTTTAATTATTTGATTGTTTCCTGAAAGGCGACCTCTCTGTAACTAGACACCTAAGACATTATAAACGATATCCTTTTCCAAGTATATCTTCCTCTATATCAGCCTTCCTACTCAATCTTACTTCAATAAACAAAGCTTTTCTACGCCAACCCATGATGACGCCTACTTCCGGCACTTAGCGTTTCACATATTCGACGCATTTCTTTCTCTTGAAATCGTAATCTTTGCCTTCCCAAAGACCTAAGCAGCACTTCAATTGCTCGATACAGCCACGTTACTCGGTCAAGATCAAATTTGAACGGTAATGCAAATCATCCTTATACCAACCACTGAGATTTGAGAGCCATCCTCACCCATAATGTTTCTCAAAATGAAAACACACTCGTAAAATACCAAGAATAGGAAAAGAACATAGCCAGAGAGAGCAAAACTCACTTTTGCTGTCCTTTTAAGCAGAGCAAGGGTCCAGAAAGTCAACTCTGACACCATTAATTTTTTTTAGTATTTCTCATTGGTGACTTTAAGAGGACGGAAGCTGTAATTTTGCACACCGGATGCAAGCAAACAAAACAATACTATTTTCTTTCAAGATACTTGCACATAACAACTTAGTCTTTCTTGCTCTCCCTTAATTTATCTTCAAATTGGCAAGGGCCTCGAGCGCGATATCCTTCCATTATTTACAACTCAACCCAGTCTCCGCCCTCGATGCCAAGCTTTTCCACCCCCCACGACTGCTCGAATTATGTCAATCTGATCTCGACATCAGATATCTGTCACCAAATAAAAATCAACACGGCTCAGATGCTAGAAGCATAGACTACGCAAGCGACAGAACATAAGCTTAGTATATCTTCCTCTATGTCACACTCCTTTGCTGGATACTTCAGACATGTCCTCAGGTTTAAACACAATTGAAGATCCATAACAAGTACGAGCAACGAGAAAGGAACTTCAAAAATCAATTGATAAGGGGATATCACATGCTACAATTTGGAGCCAGAAACAGACTACTTGATTGATATTTACCAAAATTGCCACGTCCTATACGAAGAGAGAAAAGAAGTAACATTGTTTGATACAACCACTACAAAATCTGAAACTTGACTAATCATAAATTGAAGATCCTCAATACCCTATATACATACATGTGTCTGTTCATATGCATCCACCGCTCCATATGTATATGTGCATGTATGTTCATACCAAAAGTTATGTCATTATGCATGATCGCATGCATGTGCTCTTTTATTCAGGTATCATAGGCTTACGTTTGCAGCTACTGCAAATATAGCTGCAAACATAGGCAAGGCTATAGGGCAAACTTCATCTACTAGCAGATAAAGTTAGGACATGCACATGACACATGACCTTTTAGTTATGCCAAAAGCCACACGTTTGCAGAGCCAATGAAAATTGAAATGAAGAACAAAGAATGCTGCAGCGTCAAAAGAATAAGAGCTGTACCATTGTTGGATTTTCCTGAACTCAGTGAGCACAGGGTATATGTTCTCAAAGGCAGTGTATGTCTCATCTCGCACCTGGATAATCTAATAGCATGAGCGAGGGCTAATATGACTCCAGAAATACCCACAGAACCAAATGCATGAGTACAAGCTAGATAATCACCTTTGCCCCAGTGAGGACAATTTTTCCTGACACAAAGATTAGCAGCACAATTTTTGGCTGTTTCATCCGATATATCAAGCCAGGGAACAGCTCTGGTTCATACTGCCGCAAAATTCAAACAAAAAGACGCATTAACCAACAGTTCCAAGAAATGACTTGAGACGAATTGCAGCTTATCTTCTGGTAACAATGACTTTAAAATAGAAAATCCAGTAATACTGAGGCCAAAAAAGAGCAGACGGCTCCTGCCATCATAAGAGGTAAGATGTGCAGCTACAACTTACACTTGAGAAGGCACCATGTGAATATGCAAGACCTTCAAGCCTGATAGGGAATTTCACATCACAAGAACCCACGATATTTTGAATTTTGAAATCCTGGCAAAGACAAGCACCACAAAGTAACTCAGTAACTACGAGCAGTCAACCACAATATTCTGTAACAGAAAGAGAAAGAGACATATGTACCTTAAATTTAGCAGGGAATCCAAGTTTCTGAATGATTCGAGCATACTGGCAGGAAGAAAAAAAGGTTAGCCTTCAAATGATCATTGTCTCGAATTGCATTATTGTTTCATTCCAAATCAAGATGCAAGTTGCAGCCTCGACTGAACTTATCGTTTCATGAAGATTTACTTAATTTTCTCTTATTCATGTACTACTGAAGATTGCTTGTGACAAATCCAAAGACTAACTGCTTCTTATGACACCATCACATCTAATTTTCCATTCCCATTAATTTACAGCTACAAATATATGATAGTTCCGTAGAAAACCAATTAATTGTGAACCTAGACTTTGTACGATGGTGCTATTTGTCATTGGCCATACACCATTCCACTTATCAAGTTACCTTTCGTGCTGCTAACTTTGATTGTTGTTCACTCTTGGCTCCAGTACAAACCTGAAAAGCATAGTGCACTCAGTAAGCAAAGATAACAACCCTAAAGAGAAGCAATAAGTAGACCTGAAACTATGCTCAAGATGGCAAGGAGTACATACACGCATCTTTCAATCGAGATGACGACCATTAAATGTTGATACAAAGCTTCTCATGATTATGAGACGGATCGTTGGCCTCGTAATTATGTGCCACTTTGCATTTCTGTGTTTTCTAATGATTATGAAAATGTAAAGACTGCTAGCCATAGAGCAAGGTAGTAACTATATGTATACAACTATATGTAGTCGGTGCCGGAAGGACGAAGAGATGAATAGAGGTGATTGCTTGCTTTCTTTCAATCAGAGAAATACTCAAAATTAATGACTAAATAAGTTCTAAAGAAAATAACTCAGGCATACACAATCAAGGGGATAGATTTCTATGAATTCAAAAATGACACAGAGAGAAATTTCAGAGGCCAACAGAAACATATTAGGAGTCTGATCTAACATGACTTACCATTTTCCCTGAAGCAAATATCAATGCTGTTGTTTTTGGCTCCCTTATTCTCATAATTACAGCAGCAAAACGCTGCAAAAGATATACATTTGGAAACATTAATCCGTAGAAGTACAAGAAAGTATATTATTGTGTAACCAAAATAATTAACAATACTAGATCTTAAGGAACTAGGTCAAAAACAATTAACAAAGGGAATGATCCGTCAGGCAAATACCTTAGGATTATACTCAGCATTTCGAGCTTGCAAAGCAATGGCCTTGAGATCCAATTTGCAGTCCAAATTCACTGTTGAGACTATGTTCCTGGATAAGTAACACAACACTAATTATTCTCTTTGTAATACGTGTATTAAAAATAGGAGGTGTTTCGATTGCTTGCATAGAACAAAGTAAAGCATCCAAATTGTCTCGGGAAAGGGAGATTATAGTTTCCCAGGCAAGACAAACCACCCGCTCGTTGTCGTGAGATAATTCATGTCCCCATGTTTATGCCGAACAAATGGGCAAACAATGCAAAAAGAATAATATAAGGCCACACAAGACCTTCCATGAACATTATACTCTGCAAAAGCAAGAATTAGACGTATATCTACTTTTTCAAAAGAATAGATCTTAGAGCTACTCACACATACAGATGCATTACTAGCTTAAAACCATGACAGCACCAACCAAACTAATACTCATGCATACAAGTGTGCACATATTTGGTGAATTTACTTAACCAGTAAAGTGGCCTCCCTATAGTGCAAGAGACAATTTACAGGTCATTCTTCAGTTGTCGTTAGTTACCAGCAATCATGTTTTCCTATGTCCTCTAACTTAGTGTAGCCCTCGCATAAAGAACGTATGACACAACTTTGAAAGATCTGTGGAAGGGCAAATTAAAGTTTGGGAAATGGAGCTGCTCCATTTATCTATCTAAATACTCTAGGGCACAAAATAAGCATTTATGTACCCAGTTTGTAACTGAGAAAACTTTCGTGAAGCTGCTTCGGCTTCCAAAGAGCTACATCAGGTTCAAAAGAATGTACGGTGAGCATTCAAAAGCACAAAAAACCATAGGTGGAAGATCTGCACTAGTTCAAAATTTAGTTCTCAAGAACTAACCGAGGGTATTTTGCAGCTCCGATTTTTCAACTTTTATAGGTTTCTTTCGACTCGATCATTCTTGAAATACCAAACCCACTTGAAAGAAATTACACTTTTATCCTTGAAAATTAATTTTATGAAGTAAATCAAATAGTTAAGCTCATTCACTTCGTTGATCATGCTATCACATCAAAACATCACTTGCCAATCCATACAAGACAACGATGCAGCAACACCAACAGCTACAGCAACGTCGACCGGGCTCTCAGTAAACCAGAGAACGACAAATCGCAGGCGCGAAATCGCAAGACTCACTGAAGAGTAGGAACGATTCCTGAAGGATGCTTGGACAGATCAACCGGTTGGCTTCCCTCCAAGCCCTGATCCGCCATGACTCGTCCCCTCCGAAATCTCCACACACAAATCCAACACGGAAACCCCTGTCCACCTACAGAGTTTTCACGAAGGCATAACAAGATTAAGCCAACCCTCACGTCACATCATCTCCAAAACAAATAAAAAAACCCTAATTATCTCTCTCTCTCTCAGATCCTACAACAAGGAAGAAGCTAATCCATATTTTTACTCCAAAAAGCACAAACAAGATCGACCCATCTCTCTTTTCTGAGCCCTAATCACATCTTTCAGTTTCAATTACTTCGGCCAGTCCACAAATTCTTAAAGAACCCAGGTTTTCATTTAACGACCCACTTCTTTTCCAAAGATCTGAACCCGCAATAGAACAGACCCAGATCCCGAAACCAGAAAAGATCGGACCTTTCCTTCGAAACCCGGGGTTTGACCGTTGGGATCGGCTCAGGGGGGACAGATCTGAGCGGAATCCAAGGGGGGAAACCGGCGGGCGGAGCGCCAAAAGTTCGAAAAGGCGAGTCTTTTATAGGTTTATGGACGAGAGATTTGTATTGGGAGGCCTTAAAAATGAGAGAGAGATGAGAGGAGGGAGGGAGAGGAGCGGGAGAGAGGAGACGGGAGAGGAGAGGAGAGGAGAGAGGGAGAGATTTGTGAGGGAAGTGGGAGGACGCTGTGGTGGTCTGCTGCTTATGGAGGCGACGGCAGGTTGCGTAGGTTCTTCGGACAGCTCCTCGGCCCCTTATATTCGTCTCCCCAAAGTGCCCTCGCGGACCTGCCCCGGGACGGCGGGCTCCGAGGGGCGTTTTGGGAAATGCGGTGCGGGGAACGCTGGGGATACGGGGCAGCGCTGCGCGACCGTCCAGTGGCTGCCCGCCACGTCAGGGTGAAAACGCGTCTCCTCGTTTTGGGTTGTGCCCTGTACGAAACGGAGATGTCGACTTTTTCTTTTTCGATTTTCTTTCTCTTTTTTTTTTTCTAAATGTTGGGGAATTAAAGGGACTTTCTCTGGATTTATTGGCCCTTCTTTTCATTTTTTTTTGTTTGGTTAAAGCCTACTTTTTTATATTAATTGACTCAATTACCATTCAAAATTCGACCAAAAAAAATTACCATCCAATTCAATATTTTAATCAACATTGCCCCATCTGTCAATAAAGTTAATGTCATCGTCTCTCTCTTTTAGCAACATATTTGTGCTAAACTTTCTGAATAAAAATCATTCTTTTGTATTAGTAAAAATAGAAAAAGGCCTTCATCTTTTTAAGTAAAACTATGTTTCGAAGGTTGGAAAAGATTTTTCCTTTTGGCGATCACGAAATCATCAATTTGTTAGAGATGATGCAATGCCGTTAGTTTGACTTGTTAGAAAATCGTTCATTTAGTTCCGTTTGTTTAAGTTTTAAGTGATTTTTGTGGAAGTCCATTCAAGTTTCTATATAAGAAAAACTTTGACAATAAGGTTCGTGAGCAATACCGATAGTGTTCAATAAAAGAAAGTTTAGCTTGATCTTTCTCTTGCCTTTTCTCACTGTTTTTTCTAGTCCTTATGTTTAACTATCGGAAAAAGAAAAAACAGGCGGATCGGATTTCTAACTGAATAAACGGTCGGATTTTGTTTTTGCTATTTCGGAGGAAAAAAATGAATCTTTCTTCTCATGCTAGGTTCAGGAAACGTTAAAAAGGGAAAATATCAAATTAAATCGAAATAGGAAAGTATCAATTCATAGATCATTAATTTACCTAAATCCATATATTAGTAAGGGTTAATATCATTAAAAAACCCAAACTGATACATTAGTAATAATTTTACTCAAAACTAATTTTTTAACCATAAAAAATCCCAGATTGGTATACCAATGACAAATTTATCATTGTTAGTTTCTATTAAATTTTACCGTCAAATTACTATGTTGAATGACACGTGACAGTTTACGAGTATAACAATCTAAGGTTTTACCCTTCGTTTGTCACAGGTGTACTATTTTGTGATTTTTGTATTAATCAAATTTAACGGAAACTAACACGGGATAAATTTGTCACAAGTGTACCGGTTTAGGATTTTTAGTGGTCAAAAAATTAGTTTGAAATAAATTTGTTACAAGTGCAATAGTTTGGGGTTTTTAGTGGTCCAAAAATTAGTTTTGGTTTATCACATAAGTATCGGTTTGAGTTTTTCGCGGTATTAACCCTATTAGTAATGCATGCTTGATAAAGTCGAAACTAATTTGGTCAGTTGACATGCGATTTCGACTTTATTGCACATTATTATATCATGAGACGAGAAAAAAACTAAATTCATTTCCATTTTCGACCCAAAAAAAAATTCATTTCCATAGGTTTTGTTGAAAATGCAGATATTCCACGTAACATGACGTCGGCAGGTTGACTCGCGTGTCTGCGCCAAAAACGACGTCGTTTCTGGCGTGGGAGCCTTCCTCCTGCTGCTCTCTGTCTCTGCGTGCAAGTGAATTCCCAAGATCACAGTCGAGACATCTTGAAGAATTACTGCTTCTGGGTTTCGACTTTTTGACCACTTCCCTCCGGACATGAACTTCTTGCCAATCATCTCCATCTCCATCGTCGTCACATTGGTTCTGCTGTCCAGCGGATCATCCTCGACTTCACTACCCAATGACCCGCTTCTTGGGATTGCTCCTGGAGGTTCGAGCCAATCGCTTTCTTCTGGTGTCTTGTTTGTGAAATTTGTTATTGGACAAAGCTTGCTAGAGTGTGTGGGGTTGTTGGGTTTTGACTTTTTGAGGTTGTGGTTGGATGATTGATGAGAATCTGCGTGATACCCAGATGTGAAATATTACAGTTCATCGGACGGGATCAAATGTAAGGATGGATCGAAGAAATTTACCAGAGCCCAGCTCAATGACGATTTCTGCGACTGCCCCGATGGCACGGATGAGCCAGGTCCTTTTTGAGCCATCTTTGAGCCATTGGTTTGCTATATCGTCCTTGCTATTGGTTGGTCTCACATTTTGCATTGTGTTTAGATGGATGAGGGGATGCAACGGAAGGGAAATAAGGACAGAGATTATGAATAGGATGAACAATGGAAATAATAGAATAAACATTTCTTTTTTAGGCCATAGACCTTCCCCCGGGCGCAAGACTGGGAGGAAACAGAAGTAAATTCATGAATCACTGTCGCCCTTCTTTTCATTGATGTCCGTCTTGTACAATAATGAGATGCGTATGAAGAACTCCCGGTCTTCTTCTTTGCCAAACAAAGCAGACGAATTGTTACCTTAAGCAATTTTACCGGTTATTATAAACTGGCGGGTATATTACGAGGACTTAATCTTTTCCTTCGTAATTGTCATGAACAATCAGTTTTGCTTTATAGATCAGCAAAAACTAAGGATTGCTTTATTTGATATAAATGCTTTTGAAGAGCAACGATACATATTAAGTTTATATGGGACTTTCATGAACTGGCATTGTTGAGCGATGCTCTCTATTGATATCTTAGTAATGATGGTTCATCAAGAAGCTCAGCCAGCCTCATGTTAGTTCAGTTGTATTGTGCTCGTCACAAACCATGAATTTTTCTTTTGTTAGGCTTGTAGTATGAATTAGCCATCCTGGTTTTAGATAATCTATGAAATAAATTACTTATCCAAAAAAGACTGTTACTTCTCCTAGGGTTTATTTCTTCTTTTAGAACATAGTATGTGTGCAAACACCTAGTAGTGTCCATATCTGGACCCGCTTTGATGTTAGACTATTCTAAATGACACTGTTACTTTTACCAGGCTTTGTTTCTTTCTTTAGAACATCGCATGTATGTCTGCAAATTCCTTGTAGTGTCCACCACTAGAGCTATGTACTCTTCTAATTGTAACTTCACTTTCTCTGACTCGATAATGCAGGAACATCAGCATGCCCAAATGGAAAATTTTATTGTCGGAATGCAGGACATGTTCCTGTCATTATATTTTCTTCAAGAGTAAATGACGGTATTTGTGGTAAGTAGTTCATCAGAACTTTTTCTTCATGGTCTTGGCCGTTCCAAGCATTTATTTTCCTGTGTTGTTGTGGACCTCGTTCTCCCTTCTGACCATCTGTACACAACACATGCATGTAAGTTCATGTAAGGCCATCGAACAAGATCCTGCTGCCATTGAAATGACCAACAAGGTTGCAATTCCTTCTTAGACATGGAAATATTAGCTATGACATCATGTATGGCCAAGGCCAGAAGTCCTCTTTACAGATTTTAATTGCTTCAATGCCAAGGATATCTCTAATCTTCACTGCAATGAGATGTTCCATGCTTTAGTGTCATGAGGCGCTGATTAATCATATTTTGTGCAACAACATTTATTTTACCTGCTTTAGCAACTTCTTGTCCTGGATCGTTTTCCTCACCAAACAAACATCATCGCCAAAAGTTTACTTTGGATACTATTTAATGAACCCCAGTACCATGAAGACGAGTGAACAAGGGTAATTTCTAGTGATAACAGATTTGAGACTACTTGTTAGGAACTCTCCAACTTTTGAGGACAAGGACACTAATTGTGAGATATGCATATGGGAAATGAATAGAAACTTTTTTGCGGCTTTACATCTTAAGGATTGTTTGAAAAGCTAGACAAGAGCGGCTTTTTCAATGGAGAACAGTTTGCTTGCTCAGTCCGGTTCAATCCAGTGAAAAGAAAGTGGTCAAAACTAGGTGAAATGGAGAAGTGGTTGAGTTGGGATTGATTTTTTCCTTAACACTCATCAATGAACAGGGTTTCTGAGAACACAAGAAAAATTGCAGGAAAGGGGAAAGGTTGGAGAGAAAACAAAAGGTGCATATTTAAATAAAATCTACATGCTAATTGTTATATGCATGGAACTGCAGAGTGATCAATTGTAAGTAAAATGGATGATGAATGAGTAGATTAAGTAACATCATAACATTGTGATAAGACACTAGTTTATGCTTAGACTAATTTTCCCTTTTCATCGTTTAGGATTTTTGTCGATTGGACAAATACTAAATGCTAAGGTCTTATAAAAAATTTACATGCTGACATCATCTGACCTCGATAGGTTGACAGAATTACTAAATCGTTCTGGTTCTTGTAACACTGATTTTAGCATCCGCTGGACAAAGGGGTAACTAGCAGGTGGTCATTCTTTTCTGCTCCCTCTTATTGTTTCCTCCTAATGTATGTTCTTTGCCTGCTCCATGATATTCAGACTGCTGCGACGGGAGTGATGAATACGACGATAAAGTGAAGTGCCTGAACACATGTCGGGAAGCTGGAAAAGCAGCAAGAGAAGAGTTGAAGAAAAAAATTGCTGGGTACCAGGAGGGCGTTACCATACGGAAAAAGGAAGTGGAACAGGCAAAAGTATCTCTTGCAAAAGACAAGGAAGAATTGTCAAAACTGAAAATTGAGGAGAAAGTACTGAAAGTGCAGTTTGAACAGCTTAAAGGTTTGATTTTTCCTAATTTGGTGGTATCTTGGCAAAAAAACTTGAATTAAGTCATCATGATCTCATTAAATCTGAGTTCGCCCTTAAAACGTAGTTGCTGGCTACGGCTCATATATTTCATTTGTTGATGCTGCATCTATTGCTGAAGTTTCAGTGATAGCAGCATAATATGGTCTATGGAATTGGGAAAACTAAAACTCTGATGATGATGATGAACTCATTATTGAGATTCTACTTGATATAGCTTGCAAATAGATATATTTTACAGTACTAACTGTTTGATAATTTTACTAAACGACAAAGCATTTCCCGAATGAGTGTGGATGTTGTGCTTATTAGACATTGATGTGCCAGATGTTTTCCAGCCTTGTAGGTAAATGAATGGAAGATTGGGAATCGTTTGGTTTAACTCACTAAAGAAATTACTTCATCCCTCTAAATGAGTGTCTAGTGGTGTTATGATGTTTGGAAAATTAGGCTATGTTTGGGAAAATCGGGAAATGGAAGGGATAGGTGGAAAGTTGGGAGAATTTTGAAAATTCTGTGAGAGAGAAATAGAGGGAAAATTCTAATTTTGTGATACTTTCTCTCCAAATTCCATCCCCTTGGTGCCCCAAAATAGCCTTAGTGTCATGGTCACTATTTGCTATTTCTGTTGTTCTACACGTGCTTGGACTACCCTTCTTCCATTTTTGGGCACTTTATGATGCTTAGGTTAAGATTTCTTTTACATGTGTTCTTTTTTGTATTACTTTCAATTGTTTTTGTCCTGCTTCATCTCTCAATATAGAGCGCAAAGAACAAATAGAGAAAGCAGAGGAGAAAGAGCGCATGAGGAAAGAAAAAGAAGAGAGAGAAAAAAGAGAAGCTGAGGAGAAAGCTGGTATCAACCAAGAGAGAATTGAAAAGGGGATAGGAGGTGAAAGGGATACGTCAACTACAGAGAGTACGCATGATGAAAGGATTGGACTTGTGGATGATTATCCATCTGACCAGGTTCAATAGAATTTCTCTATCCTATTAACTTTTTGGCGAGTTGTAGGTCAATGGGTTGTAGAAAATTGTTGTTTCTTAATTTTTGAATGTTTTGTCGCGGGATCTATATTGCTTGCTGCATGTTTTGTAGTGTGCGGAATATGAGCTGCATGGACAATGTCTTAAATTTTTTTTTTTTTGGTCGAAATAAAATTACCTATGGACTGCTTGAATAATGTTTTGTTTGCATCATAGCTATTGTGCCTCTGCACATGCATGTTGATTCGATACCTTTCTTTTCGTTTTCAGTTTTAATAGTAGGGCATGCTTACAAAGTTTTGGAATGCATATTAGTATGTTAACTTCCTATGCGATAAATTTCCTCCCAGTTCTTTACACATGTGCGCTTTCGATAGGATTTGGAAGAAGATTTGGCAGCAGAACATGATCATGTATCAACTGGAGTCCAAGATAAGGGAATTACTGTAAGTCGTCAAAAGTTTAACCAAGCAATACAGGCAATTGATTTTCTGTAGTCAATGTAATTCCAACAATTTGGACATTTGTTGTTCTGTATAGCATGCTGTGGAAAAGAAAGATGAGTCGGTAACACCGGCAAGCGAGGAAGAGTCAATCGTTTCATCTGAACCTATTGTTGACGCTGAAAGCAAGGTGGCTAATGGCTATATAACTGCAGAAGTACTTTTTCTCAACTCTTTTGGTTTTATTACTTTAACGTGACTGCAAACCCTTAGATTTCTCTGGTAAAATCTGGTGCAATCATAAGTACGTATTATGTCATAGATGCTATTCGCTTACCACTAATACTGCCTATGCAATTCTGCGATGTGCATGAAATTTTTTGCTCTCATACCAAACTTTGATTTCAGTCAATCATTGCAGAGAACGTTATGGCTTGGCGGAAGTGAATGTCTGACAGAAAATCATGTCGGCCATAGAAATTAGAGTCATCCTCACCACCTTCATTAATGGACTCCTCTTATCTCGTCTTTTTTGTGTAATATGATCCCATTCAATGTTTTGGGTATCTCTGCTTTCTTCAGATGATCTTCCTTGCAATGAATTGGTCGAGCCTGCTCCTTTTCTGCCATTGGCAGTGTATGAAACATAACTCGCATGTCATGGAAAATCCTGTTAGGTTTAATCTAACATGAAGAAATATATTCTGATCATAATTTTGAGGCAATAGTTCTAATAGAAAATCCAGCTATTCTTCAAAATTTGGCAAGAGCAATTTTATTTCTCTATTTAATATCCATCAAGTAGATATCATGGGTTTGAGAATGAATATCTTTACTTGAGGTGTTTACATGACTGCATGTTACTTTTCTTCCTCTTGCCCCATGCGCATTTTTTTATTTTTATGGAGTTTCTGAAGTTCTTGTGGTCTTGAATTTGAAATGATCTCAGATATCTCACTTTAACCGGCTTTTCCAAAATTTGTGAATGATTCTTTTATTACTCATAGGGAGATGACGCATCTGAGAATGCCGAGGAACTGTCAAAGGAAGAGTTGGGTCAACTTGTTGCTTCTCGTTGGACAGGGGGGAAGACAGAGAAGGAAAGTGGGGAAGACTTTGCAAGAGATAATAATCACGAGGAACAAAGTAGCGAGATCCCAAAAAACATGCGTGATGGTATTGATGATATATATGCGTTAGATACTGCTGACATCGAAAAGAATGAGTATGATAATGTGGAAGATGGGTTTGATGAAGATTCTGCAGTGAAGAATCATTATGATTTCAGTTCTCATTCCAAAGATGAATCAGATAGTGACTCAGACGATGATTTAGACTTAGAAGGTTCGCTTTTTGGCTTCCTGTGAATTTGAATATCCTGTTCTTAAAGATCGCTGGAATTTTAGTAACCTGATGTGTCATGTTACATGGAATAATATCAACTTATAGATCTAGCAATCAAGAAGTTCTTTTCTTGGGTAGAGAAGATGAAGAAAATGTGGTGGGGAATTCTTCGAGCTATCAATATATTCCAGACTCCTGTTGACATATCTGGTTGGTGGTAACATTATAGTTTGACTTCTAATCTTAATTTCGAATGGCACAGAATCACGTCGTTTGTTTATTCTTTTTTCTTCAGAGGCTACTCAGGTACGCAAAGAATATGATGAATTGAGTACCAAATTATCTAAGATCCAGTCGAGAATATCAAGCTTGTCACAAAAGCTGAAACAGGATTTCGGTGAGAAGATACGTCTATACTTGTGAGAATATCTTGGACAATGGTGCTCTTGTGAACTAAAACTCAGAATTAAATGGTACAGGCCCAGAAAAGGAGTTCTACTCATACTATGATCGCTGTTTTGAGAGCAAACAGAATAAGTTACTACTTCTCTTTTCTGGGATGTTCTTTCCGATCGTCACGTTTTTCAAATTGAGTCAAGGGCCAATTTGCAAAGATCAAGCTTTCTCAGCAGTCAGTGTCCTAATTTCTCATCTCTTGATCTAGGTATGTTTACAAATTGTGCCCCTTTAAAGAAGCTTCCCAGCATGAAGGGCACTCTACAACTCGCTTGGGGTATGCTTTTTATGTTATTTGTCATGAAATTTTCATCTATGCGATTGCTATTCTCATGTTAGAAGAGTTGCTAGTTTATTTGTCTGTGTTGTGCTGAGAATCACTTTCCTTACATCATCTTTACAGAGGCACCAATTTTCTTCTTCAGCTTGATAAAGAGATTGCCGAGAAATCTTAATTGATGATTGGTTTAAGGAATACATCTTAAACTCTTAGTCTACTCAATTACCAGTGGATCAAACATAGGTTAGCTTTGTTTCTAATGCAAATGAACCTGTTGTCTATCTACAAGTAGCTAGCAAATTGCTCTTATAAAACTTGGCAGTACTGACTTTTTCCATCATGAATTCAACCGACAAAGCCTTAGGCCTTAATTGCAAATAGAAGAAATCTCGGGGCTAATTCGTCTTGGCAAATGCCAAAATGCCCACTCGTATGAATTAACACTATTCATGTAGCACCTATATTTTTTTGTCCCTGAGATATTTAGGAAAAATTTACTTTGCCATGATTAGATGACCGAACCAGACTGTAGATGTACAATTTTGTAGGCATTTGAATTGTAAATTATGGTAATCTTCTTCTAAATGAGACGTAATGTTGGCTCAGATGAATTGAACCATTCCTTATTCATATCTGTCATCTTTAGAGGGAAAATGTTTGGTCCCTTGAAGTCCATGCAATTTGTCTGTGGTCTCATAAACTGTTAGAATTACCATGAAGATATTCTTTAATTCTTCTCAGCTGATTGATGTTGCACATGTTCAAACCCTGCATCTCGGATATTAATTTTATCATCCTAGTTTTTCTTTTTCGCCCGTCACAATCTCCATTGCACTATACTCCCTCTGGATTTTTTATTCATAATACTATATGATGGTTATCATGTGCGGTTACTAGGAAGTGGGACAAATTTGACGACAGTTTCAGAGTCATGATCTTCTCATCCGGTGACAAGTGCTGGAATGGTCCAGACAGAAGTATGAAGGTACTTTATTTGATGCTTTAGATTTTAGTTGGTCATAAATAGACATGGTTGAGAGTTTTTTTCCCTCTTAAGACGTAATTTATTTGGTACCAATGTCGACTTCTCAGCTTTGCGATTCTCTTAGAAAGATAAGCCATTGCACAATGTGCTAAATTAAGGGATCGAAGAGCTTGTATATTGGCTGTTTTGCAAGGCTTGCTCGATTTCCTTAATTTTGAGATGAGGCCGATTTCGATTGATCATCACGTGTCAAGAAATGCCAGCCTCTAAGTGGGATAGGTGGTGGTACGTATTGCTGTTATGATGTCTGCTATTGCACGTTTACAGGTGAAGCTGAGATGTGGGTTGAAAAATGAGGTTACTCATGTAGACGAACCAAGTCGTTGCGAGTAAGGATTTCTTCCCTATTACTGCCTGTGTGTAATTGTACGTCTCTTTCTTGTGTAAAATCTGGTTCTCTGTGACAGATATGAAGCACTGCTATCCACTCCAGCTCTTTGTAAAGAAGATAAACTGAAGGTACTTATTCTGTCATGTCTCCGCTGTTTCAAAATCACCTGTTAATTCAAGTAGTTTCTTATGGATGCCTAAAATTTTCTACTAACGTGCTACAGGAACTTCAAGATAAGCTAGACATGATGAGTAGAGAACTGATGGACGGCCATGACGAACTATAATAGATGGACAGAATCAATGAGTTGGAGATTCCTTTCGCATGCTGACTTATTGAGCTTGTACTATCCACTTTGTTCATAAGAGGCTTACACGTAACATTTCTCAAGTAAAGTAGCGACTCCTGCAGCCTTTTTCAGTTTGCTGTAATGCCGATAGTTTTGTGTATGCCCAAAACATGGTTATTCCTTTGACTGTATACAGCTCTCTTGTATATCGATATCAGGCTTTTCAGATGTCGAACAGCGGTTAGCTAGTTTGAATGTTAGATCGTGCAGAAGACATAATTGGTAATTCACAGCAGATGAAAATGGCGACGACTATTGCTATAGGGAATCCATGAGCAGGCTATTCTTTTTTAACACCCGTCAGTCTAAACTTGTACCACGTCAGGACAGTCCTCTCATCTCTCCGTGCAATCGAGCAATTACTGAGTCGAGCATGACGGTGGTCGTCGCATCTTAACCAATTCAATAGTTGCTCGCAATCCCATCGACCTACCAACTGTATTGTGGGCTACAGAACAGCTAGAAACGCTGGAACTGCACGCGGGGCGAGCAGTTTTCTTGACAAACTTCAATGCATCATGCGCGAAAAAAGGTCAACTGGTGGTGGGTTTTCTTTTTTCCCGGCCGTTCGAGAGTGGACAATACGTTGATAAGGACAAGAGAGAAAGTCAGAGATCAGAATACCAAGTGGTAATAATAATACTAAGAACAACATTTCTCCAGCTAAGAATTGGAGACGCCACCTTCCTTAGCGCCGCGCGCATTCATGGTGATGCCAAAGTGATTTAAGCCATCACGGTCCATCCTATGAATCACGTTGAAAAGAGAGGAAGAAGAAAATGATGAATGGACGACAGGACTGATCAAGAATTGCAGAATATACAGCGAGTTCAGGTCGAGGAGAGGAGCAACCCATCACAATCTCCAAAAGCCAATATTAGAGTGCTGACCTTTAAATGATTGTGGGTGTTTTCTCGCCGGTCAACACAAACATAATGAAATAGAGAGTAAAAGCGAAAAAGAAAAATCGAGGCATAAGCTTCATCATGATTCGCCCTAGCTCAAATTATAAAAACCTACGTCACGGGGCACTGCCCCCTATAACCCCCGCTCGCTCATCTAGAAAGATTCCGTACTTTCCTATCGATGGAGAGTATGAATCACACACCCAACAATAGATGCTGATCAGCCCAACCAAAATAATTGTCCAGGACTCGAGTCCAGCCATTTGGAATCCATAATATCAACTACCGTGATTCACTGGATCTGCTGAATTTGTGTCGGCCCCATGTGGGATCCACAACATTATCGACTATGGTTTGCTGGATTAGCTAAACTCGGGTCCGGCCGGAGAAGGAATTCCGTTGACCGGGCATGCACGTGGCCACGCATGTTGTGCCACTGCCTATCATACGTTCACCGTGGACACTAACATATAATTTTATGTTCTAACTTTGGTATGTGACTTTTCATGTTGTCATGTATTCGCAAGCCCCCATATATTCCATCTCCTGGCTTTTTGTAGTCCATGATATCATTCTATAAAAATAACGTGAACAACTATTCGTGCATAGCATGCGCGGAAAAAATGGAAAATGGTTTTATTTCCTATAACCAGGATTAGGTATTCTAAGTACTTTCTCATGTGTTGATAGAGTCATCGTACATCATTTCACGTGATTTATGCAACGGGTGCACAGGACAATGGTAGAAATCCAAGGATCTTATCAATCAGTGCCTACTAAAAAGAGTAATAACGCATATCAAACGCGTTTTGGAAATTGGGTAACGATGCATTTCGAAAAAGTCACATACTTTAAATAAAAGTTATTATATTTCCAAAACATAATTAATGGTCCTTAATAAGTGCCTCAAAGGCACTCTGTGTGCTTGCATCTTGAGTGAATCGGAAACGATGTTCGAGTGATTCATATCCAACGATAAAAAGTGAGTAATCTCTACTGCTTGACACCAAAATTTAGATCATTGAAATTCCATTTTCATTTATTATATATATTTCAACTTAATATTGATTTACTTTTCATCGATGAACGTTAACGGATTTATAATCATTTTTTTGAAGAACTACGACTTGGTTGCTCACGTGGCTATGCAGCATGACGTGGATGTGAGGGATTGCACCATATCATCATAGGGTCAAAATGCGGACCAAGACTCGCACAAATCGATCGTATACGAGCCCAAAAAATTTTAGCGATTGAATGATGTGAGACTCACATGAGGCCATGTAATTTAACAACGAGACTCACCGGCTCTTATGTTCCTCCATATTTGCACTTGTCAGAAGAATTGATTAGGGGTGAGCACTAATCCAGGGTAAACCCCGGTATCGAATTGCACCAATCCGTACCGATCTTACCCAGCCAATTCTAGTCCGATTCCATGTTCCAAAAACTGGAAACCAGTTCCGACAGGATAAGTTCCAGCTTCCAGAGTTGGAACCTACCCATTCTGGACTGCTCACCCCTAACTTGCACACTAACTTGTCCGGCGAAAATTCTTGTACTTTCGAGATGATGCTTATATGTCCTGCAATACCGAAAGTCACAATCACTTTCCTGGCTGAATGGTGTGCTTTGCAGCTTCTGGCAGCATCTAATCTGTCCCCAACTTGGTGAATGCCAACACGTCGGGGAAATTTTTCAGGGACATGCATTATTTGATCTCCACCTCCTTCAAATAATTCAATTTTTTCAAGCTATTGATCAGCTCTCGACCCCTCCGCATTAAGGTAACCGAAGACGCCTTGTATTTTTTCCATCTTGCTTGAGTTGTTGCTTCTGACGAATGAGAATATATGCCGTTGCCTCAACTTTCATTTCGCTTGACTAAGCGATGAGTTGGACACTTCCCAATTGCTTTCTATTTCTGTTTGTTTCGTACCGCACTTCTCGTCGTCATGTCGCTCCACTATTTTGTCGCAACTTCTATCTGCCTCGATTAGGGGATGTTTTACTAGAATTCATCCTCTCAAGCAAAAAAAAAAAAATGGAAAAGAAAAGGAAGGAAATTGGCCGATTCCTAAGGGTCTGCATAGCAACGTTTCTGTTCCCAGAAATAATTTCTGATCAGAAATAGTTTTTTCTATTTCTATTTCTTGGAACAGTTTCTGAGCAAAAAATAGCGTTTAGTAACTGCACAAAATTTCTATTTTTGGAATAAAAAAAGAATAGAAACGCGTTTAGGGCGCGAATGATCCATTTCTATTCCATGGACGAGTTTCTCCCTTCTGGGCTACCGGCGGAGGACGGTGGTCGGTCGGCGGCGGTAGAGGATGGCGGCCGACGGCAGGAGGCAGTAGAGCACGGCGGTCAGCGGCAGAGCACGGTGGCGTCGGGCGGAGGTGACGGCAGCGGGGGTCGACGGTGGGAGGTGGCTGGCGGCGGAGAGTGGCCAGCGTTAGTCGATGGAGCACGGTGGCCGGTAGCGAAGGATGGCGGTCGATGGTGGGTGACCGCCGGTGTCGGGTGGTCAGCGGGGGAGGTGGCTAGCGGCCAAGGGTAGCCAGCGCCTGGTGGTGGCCGGCGTCGGGCGATGGAGCACAATGACTGGCGGCGGAGGATGGCGGCCAGTGGTAGGTGGCCGCCGGCGGCGGAGGACGGCGACCGGTGGTGGGTGATCGCCGGCGTCGGGTGGTTGGCGAGGGGAGGCGACCAGCGTTGGGTGGCGGCCGGCGTCGGGCGATGGAGCACGGCAGCCAGCGGTGGAGGACGGCAGCCGGTGGCGGGTGGCGACAATCGTCGAGCGGCGGAGGACAATGGTCAACGACAAGAGGCGGCCGAGAGACGGCCAGCGGGCGGGAGGCGGGCGGCGACGGAAGGCGGGCGGTAGGTGGCGACGAAGGATGGCGAGAGGCGGCGATGGGCGGGTTGCGGCCGATGGATTGTTTCTTGTTTTTAGAGGATTCCAGAAAAAATCGGTTCTTGTTTTGTTCCAGAAACAAAGAAGTAGATTTTTTTTTGCTTCTTATTTTTGTTCCGAATCTATTCCAGGATCACTTTTTTGTTCCAGAAACAAAAAAGTAGATTTTTTTTACTAAACGGATTTCTGCTCTTTTTCTGTTCGGGGGAACAAAAAGAACAGAAAAATAAAGAAACAGAAACGTTACTAAATAGAGCCCAAGTAGGCTCGGCTCCAGGGCCTACAGGGTAGAGGTCCCAGCCGCTCGCCCTTAGAATCGATTCCAATTTTATTTAAATAATTTAAAAATAATAAGAGAAATAAACAAAGAAAAGAGAATCCCCTAATTAGTAGTAATATCCCAATTGGATTGTCGGTCAAGAAAAGTGTTCCCTTTGCGAGGCGTAGACTGTAGCGTGAATTCAACAAAACACCTCCCCGGTTTCTCTCTCTGTCTGAAAACTACCAATATATAAAACCACAACCTTCTCCTCTTCTCCGCTGTCAGGTCAAAACCCAGTGTTGCTCTCTCTCTCTGCTGCTCACATTCTCTCTCTACCTCCTCCTCTTCTCTCTCTTCTTTCTGATCGGAAAGCGGCCGTTCGAGGAGGCGGAGATGGACCAGGTCAACGGCTCCGTCGTCGCCGCCGTCGGGGGTGGTGGTGGAGGTGGAGGAGGTGCGGGGGCCGTGGTGAGGCCGAAGACGAAGATCGTGTGCACCCTGGGGCCCGCGTCCAGGTCCGTGCCCATGCTCGAGAAGCTCCTGCGGGCCGGCATGAACGTCGCCCGCTTCAACTTCTCCCACGGCTCCCACGAGTACCACCAGGAGACCCTCGACAACCTCCGCCAGGCCATGGACATCACCGGCATCCTCTGCGCCGTCATGCTCGATACCAAGGTAAGCCCCCGCCCCCTCCCCCTCCCCCGCGCGCTGGATCCCCCGGGGCTCCCGTGTCTCGTGTGCTTTGGATTTCGATTTCCTGATTTTGTGAACTGCGGGATGAGGCTGTTTTTGGACGGTAAGTAGCGGTTGCGGATGGATTTATCGACTTTGATATGCATCTGGGTTTGGATTGGATGGGCCGAAGATCGCTGGAATATGCATGATTCGGTGTGTTGATTAGTTGTGTTGTGTTGTGCTGTGCTGTGCTGTGCTGTGGTGGTTGTCATGTTCCGGCAGCTTCTTTGTGCGCTAGTTCTGTAATTATGCTGGCCAAGATTCAAGTTGAAATCTGATCTGAACATGTGTGTGTACAGTTACGGTTGGAAAATCTAGATGACGACTGCTGTACTGATGGCCCCGTGATCTTTGAGCGTAGGTTTGCAATCTGAGCTGCTCCGCAAGTTACTAGTTATTTCTTCTACTTTTTCTTGACTATAGTTTTCTCAACTAGCACCTCGTGCCTCGAGGTGATAGTTGCAAAGGTTGAAGAGAAGAAAGTCGTTCTCTTTGTTTCTGTTTTAACAGAGTGTTCCTTTTAGAGGTGAAAATCTTTCAATTGTGTCAATTCAATGCTTTGGAAAGAATTTAATTAGGGGCCATTCGAGGTGAAAATCTCTTCACTGCAATATCTGATGATCTATCATTTACATTTACACTCTTGTGCTGTTAGTAATTCAATTTCGATCCACTTATTCTTTTATTAGGTAAATGAAGCAAGCAAGCTCTTCCACAAACCAGAGTAGTGCTTGTCTTGTCTGCTCGTGTGGCTGATTACAAAAGTTTCCTAATGATTCATCTGATGTGTGTGCTGTCCACTCACACACAAAATAAATGAAATTTTTTTGGGGAGAGAGAGAGAGAGAGAGAGAGAGAGAGAGAGAGAGAGAGAGAGAGAGAGAGAGAGATCTCCCTTTTTGTTAATGCTGCTGACATAGAGCTTGATTGGTGTCGAACAAGTATCATATGTGAGCCAAACAAAATGTCATGCCAATGGGCAGATAGGCTTTTCCTCGCTCAAAGTACGAGTGACCTAGATGTTATTTAGCCATGAAACTGACAGTTGAACTTTTAGAAGTCGAGCAAAACTTACTTACTTTCATATGCTTTAGAAGAAATTGTTAATTGTAAGAATGGAATTTACTTGGTGTAACAGTTGAATGACACAGGATTAACATCTGTGTTTTCGACAGAAGTAAAGCTGAACTGTGATGTTTGAAAATAGGAAAATGCATCTTGCTGGGATTCATAGATGCGCTTTCTTCAGGATGCTACTTCTTGTGCGATATACAGTCTTGTTGAAATCTGTTTTTAGCTGGAATTTTGAGATCGACCTCAGCAAACTAATCTCTCTTGTAGTATCTATTTATGTCCAATCAGAGGCCAAAGATACATGTTGCTTTCAGTAAGCTATTCATTTTGATGTATTCCACTGTATCTTGTTTAAAGCTCCACCAACAATCCCATTGTGAAGATTATCCAAAAACCTCCTTTCTGTCGACTTCTATTGACATGAGATGTTGGCGTGTTTATCTCTTCCATTAGGATATTCTTTGCGTTTGCTAATGTCGCTCCTATCATTTAAATGCATAGCCCTCAGTTAAGACAAACACGAATGGAATTCTGATTGCTAACGATCAATGCTGCAGGGGCCAGAGATTCGAACTGGATTTCTGAAGGATGCTAAGCCCGTACAATTGAAGCAGGGCCATGAGATCACGATATCTACTGACTATAGCATAAAGGGGGATGAGAATATGATTTGCATGAGCTACAAAAAGTTGGCCGAGGATCTAAAGCCCGGAAGTGTCATTCTTTGTGCGGATGGGACAATCTCATTTACTGTATTATCCTGTGACAAAAAACAGGGTTTAGTTCATTGTCGCTGTGAGAACTCTGCAGTTCTTGGCGAGAGAAAGAATGTGAATCTTCCTGGTGTTGTCGTGGACCTTCCAACATTGACCGAGAAAGACAAAGAAGATATTATGCAGTGGGGTGTTCCCAATAAGATTGACATGATTGCTCTTTCCTTCGTCAGGAAAGGTTCAGACCTTGTGGAGGTACGGAAGTTGCTTGGGAAGCATGCGAAGAGCATTCTTCTTATGTCAAAGGTATGATGAATCTTTTCCTTAATCTGGACCAATGACTTCTGTTGTCAAAGCTGCTGCTAACATGCATTTATCAGGAAGCAATTTATAAAGTTGTCTTCTCTTATAGAAACTAACAAGTGACAACTAGGAAATTAGTTACTTATTCGGGCTAGAGAAATGCATTTCTGAATATTTGGATTCTTTCAAATGTATTAGTACGGCATTATAGGTCTTCCTGGGGTTTGGGGTATCCTAGCAGCCAATGAGTTGCAATTTATAAGATTAGTCAAGATTTCTATTCTAAATGTTGGTTGGTCCTTTTTTGTGAATGACATTTGGTAGGTTGAGAATCAAGAAGGTGTTGCAAATTTCGATGACATTCTTGCAAATTCTGATGCATTTATGGTGGCTCGGGGTGACCTTGGAATGGAAATCCCAATTGAGAAGATATTCCTTGCACAGAAAGTGATGATCTACAAGTGCAACATTCAAGGTAAACCAGTGGTCACAGCCACACAGATGCTTGAATCCATGATAAAATCACCCCGGCCGACGAGAGCGGAAGCTACTGATGTTGCTAATGCCGTCCTTGATGGAAGCGACTGTGTGATGCTAAGTGGTGAAACGGCTGCAGGAGCTTATCCAGAGCTTGCAGTTCGTACCATGGCAAAAATTTGCCTAGAAGCAGAGAGCACTCTTAACTATGGAGATGTTTTTAAACGAATAATGGAACACTCACCAGTTCCCATGAGCCCATTGGAGAGCCTGGCTTCTTCTGCTGTTAGAACGGCCAACTCTGCTAAAGCAGCTCTTATACTGGTTCTTACTAGAGGAGGCAGCACTGCAAAACTGGTGGCTAAGTACAGGCCAGGCATCCCCATATTGTCAGTTGTTGTCCCTGAGATCACGACAGATTCATTCGATTGGTTGTGCAGCGACGAGGCCCCAGCAAGGCACAGCCTTATATTCAGGGGGTTGGTGCCCGTTTTATGTGCAGGATCTTCCAGGGCTTCTTCTGCAGAGACTACAGAAGAAGCCATTGATTTTGCACTTCAGCTAGCCAAGGCTAAAGGACTGTGCAGAAATGGAGATTCCGTAGTGGCTCTACATCGCGTTGGAAATGCTTCCGTGATCAAGATCTTGATTGTGAAATAATGGGAGGTATGGTGATGTTCGATTTTGCATTTGTCTTGCAATTTTTGAGAGAGGATTTTTACTCTGGTATATCTAGAGATACGAGTCTATACTGCCTTGTGTGATTCCTAATTGAGATTATCATAATCTCAAAATGTTATGGTGAAACACACACAGATGCAGACTTGTGAATGAATTATTTGGAGACTTTCTGCTATGCTCCATATGGGGTCCATCTGTTCGGTTAAGAACATGGGATCTTATTATTTATCGACTGTTCTCTTTTGATATTACTAAGATTCCATTTAGTGCCAGTTTGCTTTGGTGCTCGTGTTAATGTTTCTTATGCTTTATTGTGCTGCGATATATTATGGCTATGCCTGTAGTGTTTGCGGTGTCGGGGGAGTGTAGCATAGTGTTCTTAGCCATGTATGCCGATGTTCATCTCAAATTATGTAATTTTAATGAAATTAAGTTTTCACCTAAGTAGTAGGTTGATTTTTAGAAGTGAAGATGAATTCTATTGAATTGATTTGGTTTTTAGATTGGAAAAAAGAAGTCAAAATGATGAGAAAACTTGAAAGGGGAACCGCAGAATCTCCTTTAATAGCCTGCATGTGTAAGAGAAAAAAATTAGACTGAGCTTTTACTACTGATCCACCCGTCTTGAAGCAGAAGAAAAAGAACAATCTCTGGCTCTTTAATTGTTCAAATCGTAGATGAATTTGCCGCAAAGTTTGGCACCGGTCTTATATCTCAAGTTTGTCAATGCGATTTTCATCGTCGCATGAAATTGAATTTATATCTCATCTAAATCTTTGCAACGATGGACCAATCGAGCAGACCTGGAGAGGGACAAGCGATTCATGTCGCTGCGGTCCAGGATGTGCATCAACGCCTCGGTCGGACCCAGCGTGGTACTTCCCAAAATAATTTTAAATGGCAACCAGCGATGCATGATGGGTTGCGTTTGGTGATATAGCCTCCATGTCCAGATCAATTTTGATAACCTCCATGAAGAAACGACGATGGAGGGCAGTTTGACATCGTCAACTTCGGATTGTCGTGCACGACAAGCCCAAAAAAGAAGAAAACGATTCGTGGATCACGTGAAGATTCGACGCCTTCTCTTCTGTGGAAGTACTTGGGAAAGAGTCGGATACCACATGGGGAGCAGTTTCTGAAAACGTTCGCCTTAGTTGTGGTTTTCTGGTCCACCTCACATGATGTAGCCCCACTCCTCCTAAGCTCAAACCAATTCAAACTTCAAACAAGCATAACATCCAAACCCCCATGAACACTGCCAAGGATTCCCTGCGAAAGCGTGCTGATAATCGCGATGGTCGTGCAAGGAGCACTGAAAGTGTCGAGAATCAGCTGAAACCGGCATTAACCTCGCCTTGAAGTGATCGAACTAGAACATGCTTTTCTTCATGGACGTAGCCACTTTGATGCGAGCGCTCCGACTAATGCGCTTCGCATGAACAGTCCTAGACAGGATGCGCTCCGACTACTGCCCTTCGCATGAGCAGGCCTAGACAGGATGTGTACGAATGTTTATTTTCCAGAGTAGATGCCGTTGTGCTACCTGGCACCTTCTCAAGTCGCGCCTCAATGAAAAGCCTATATGTGAGATATGCGCGCTCACGCTGAATGGCTCCTCTGCATCTTATGTGGACTTTAGGCCGAATGCGAGTACTCCAATGGTTACAATTGAAGCCAAGCCTCGATGTACTCATCGCAAACTCTTTCCCTAGTCCGAGGGAAACTCGGATTATCAAAAACCTGTCTGGACCAATGCCTCCATAAGCAGAAGGTCAGGCTCATTCGTAAAATGTCTTATTGTATTTGGGTCAAAGTTTCATAGCAAGGGGATTTCATGCACGGAACTGGTCAAAAATTACAAGCAGGATCTCTGGCCAAATTCCCTGTTATACGACGTTCACGCTTCGAACTAGTAAGTAAAGCTTTGGAACAGTTGCAAGCGAAAGAGACATTGCGGCGAAAAGATCCTGCTTTTGCACATATCTTGTCGGCCCAATTCCCTAAAAAATCCCAAACTTTAACTTTTATCCCAATTATATCCCAAATTTTTTTTTATCTCATAAAAAACCCCAAACTTTTACTTTTGTCCCAAATCTACCCAGTTAACTTTTCGTCCAATTTTTTAATATTACTTTTTATTTTTTCGAATTTTTTTATTTTTTCTTTTCTTTTCTTTTTCCTTTCCTTTTCTTTTTTTTTTGTTTCACCTTCTGGCCGGTCGTCGGTCCGGCGACCGGCCAGAGGCGGGGGCCGAGCCTCGCCGTGGCTGGCGAGGCTCGGCCTCGCCGTTGCTGGGCGAGGCCGACCTCGCCAGTTGCCGGCGGGGCCGACCTCGCCAATAGCCGGCGGGGCCGAGCCTCGCCGGCCGGCCGGCGTGGCCGAGTTCTCGCCAGCGGCGAGGTCGGCCGAGGCCGAACCTCGCCATTCTTTGGGCGAGGCCGACCTCGCCGGTTGCCGGCGGGCGAGCCTCGCCAGATCCGGCGAGAACTCGGCGCCACGCCCGGCCATGGCGAGGCTCGGCCTCGGCGGCGTTGGGCTCGGCCGACCTCGCCAATGGCCGGCGGGCCGAGCCTCGCCGTGGCCGGCGAGGCTCCCCGCCGGCTATTGGCGAGGTCGGCCGAGCCCAACGCCGGCGAGGCCAAGCCTCGCCGACCCCCTCTTCTGGCCGGTCGCCGGACCGGCGACCGGCCAAAAGGTGAAACAAAAAAAAAAGAAAAGGAAAGGAAAAAGAAAAGAAAAGAAAAAATATAAAAAATTCGAAAAAATAAATAATAATATTAAAAAATTGGACGAAAAGTTAACTTGGTAGATTTGAGACAAAAGTAAAAGTTTGGGGTTTTTTATGAGACAAAAAAAGGTTTGGGATATAATTGGGATAAAAGCTAAAGTTGAGGGTTTTTTAGGGAATTGGGCCATATCTTGTCGGCAACAGAAATCAGAAATTGACCCACCTTAAATGTGTTGCATGCATCTTGCCATGCCTGCTATTCCTCTCCTCTTTTAGCTTCTATTACAACAATCAGATCTTGTCTGCAACAGAAAATAGAAATTGGCCTACCTTAAATGTGTTAGAAGCATCTTGTTATACCTGCTATGCTCATTGCCTTTGCCTTCAGTGAGATCAAAGGGACATTAACCTGTTTTTTAACCTCCATCTCCGACATAGGGTCTCTCTTCTCTTCCTTGTTGGAGCACTGGAAGCTGCCACCCCACATGTCAGAATCACTTCAACGAGCTTTACTCGTCTTATGATCCGTGGCCTGTGCCAAGTTCTCTCCGAGCACACCGACTTCCCCAACATAGTTTCGATTTCTACCATTGGAGAGGTTAAAAAGGACCCCCTTGAAGCATCATATATTTGAAAACGAAAAAGGGTAGCAGATTGACAGCAATGCCAATCACAGTCGCGGTAGCTGTTTTATCATCACACGAGGATGTGCAAATCCTCCTCGTTTCTATTTTAAAAAGCACAAAAGAAAATACAAATTTCCAACAAATGGGAAAAAAAATAGTAATATCTTCTTGGAAAATTCCACATAAGCAAGTACAATACTATGTACAGGCGGAATGCAAGATCACCACAGCAACAAGCCAAGGAAGAAATACCAGGACTAGTAAGAATTGTTCTCAATTCTCACCAGTTTAAAATGAAGCACCTTCACGTTCGTTCGATGATGAACCCGACGGCGAGGATGTAGAATTTCCTCCCCCAGAATGCGATCCAGAGTTGGAAGAGAACAAACCACTGAAAGGCCATGGGAATGAAAACCTCCTGCCATTTTCATTTCTGCGGTTCCCTTCTCCTTCTTCAACACTACCCCGAGCACTCTCACTCTCCCTCTCACCTGTGTCATTTCCGTTCCTGGACCCATCAGCAGTATCTCCATTTTCTGATTCAGATGCAATTCCAGCTCTAGCGTCTCGCAACAATCGCAAGATAGTGGCTGAGCTTCTCCTCCTCCTACGAATTATGGATTCAATTTCCCGATCGAACTCAGCATCGACTCCATGATGCGACTCGCCCTCCTCGGTATCATCATCTTCATCTTCAAATCCCAAGCGTCTGAACCTACGTCTTCGATGGTTATCGCCCATCATGCCAAGCAAAATCGGTGCCCAAAGAGAGAGCGCACGGTCTGAACCAAAGTCGCCATCAGAGTCCCGTGTATCCCTCGTGGTGGAGCTCATCTCTTCAATAAAACCGCTTTCGCAGTACGGCCACTTGATCTCTGCTTCCGGAATGGGATTCACCGTTCGGGAGCACACGTGGCACCAATATCTTGCTACCATTGCTTCCTCCATCTTGTCTTTCCCTCTTCCCCCTTCAGTTCTGTCATGCCCAAAGCAGTGAAATTAACAACCATCATAGGCTAATAGGTAGACTGAGACAATACGCAGCCCAAGTCTACACTCAACAGCAGAGGCTCCACGTTTGAGTAATTACTAAGACTCTTTGGAAAGACAAAAGATTCGTAGGAAAGACAAACAATATTTACAACCATAATAAATAAGGGCTCTAGAAACTTGAAAGACATTAACTAGATCTTGAAAATATACGAGAATTAAATGTAACCGATCGAAGGTCTCCCTTACTTTTCCATTTCCAAAGTGGATATATAATTAATGGCCTTTGAAGGAACCGAACAGCCTTCGGTTCATTGTGATCGAAAAGTCGATTTTGGAATTGACAATATCGGTAAGAGCCGACTTGGTACCGATAATATCAACAAGAGCGAACTTGGTACCGATAATATTGACAAGAGCTCGACGTCTCAAAAATGCTCCGACATCAAAGTCCGCGGACTCCATTTCTGGTGGAATGTAGACATTTGTTGGGGATTTCCTAATCACAAGTCAAGGACCCGCCCCATTGGTGCATCAACACAACCAATTAGAAAATTTCAGACCACTTCCTTTTGTTGGGGATTTCCTAATCACTTTCTTTCTAGAAGGGCAGTGGACTTTTGTGCCCAAGCATGGCCAAGAAAGTCTACGGCGTGGAGAAGGGGCGCAGTAAGGTCAGAGAGGAGAGAAAGGGGGAAGTTTCGGAGCAGGGTCGGTGAGGAACCGTGAGAGAGGAGAAAAAGCTAATTAATTAAAAAAATTTAAAAAAATCAAAAAAATTCAGATCTTGCCGGCCTTGACCTGGCTTGGTAGGTAGCAGCCCCGACCATAAAATAAAAACAGGGGAGCTCGATAGGAGAGAGAGACCGAGAGAGATCTATAGAGAGAGCCGAGAGAGACAAAACGAGAGCAAAGGGGGAACATCGATCGACACCTCGGCCGCTCGCGAGCCCGGCCAGACGATCCCACCGCCTGACCAACGAACCGTCGCCGCCACACTACAGGTAGGCTCTGTTTTGGCCGGTCTTGCTCTGTTTTGAACACGCCTAGCCGGAACTCGTGGCCGTCCGGCTTACCCGAGCTCCGGCCCTGTCGGTCCTTCGTCGGGTTGCTGTATGTTCGTTGTTCGTGTGTTGAGAGTCCCGGCTCGTGTTTGAGTCTCGGTTGAACCAAAAATCGCTCCTTTTTTTTAAGCGCTCACCGAGTGTTCGACAAAACGACCAGCTGAGATCCGGTTTTGGTTCGTCCATTTTTGGCTGGCGTCGAGTCACCCACGTGTGTCGCATTCCTTTTTGGCGTCCCTGTGGTGTTTAGAGTTCCGGGCGTTGGCCGCCTAACGTCGGCTGCGTCTCAGCCGCCGCCGTCGTTTCGATTGAAGTTTGGCCGGGAAGGTACCCAGGCCGGTGCCGGCCAGGGAACGGCGGCCCAGGTGGAGACCAGGCTTCGGCCTGGACTGGCCAGAGCGACGCCGGAGCGGGGCATCGCCAGGCCGAGAGGAGCGGCTTCTCGGCCGCCTCCGTTGAGACCCCGTGGAGCTGGGGATGCAGAACGTCGCGGGTGAGGAAGAGGAGTCGGGTCTGTCTGGGGGGTGCAGAGTCGGGTCGGATCCGGGTTGGGGGAAAAGCCTGACCCGGCACCCTTTTTTATTTTTTATTTTTATTTCATTTTTTTATTCTTTTCTCCTTCTGGGCTGGATTAGAAAATAGGTTCGGGCCCGGGCCCGATCCTGTTCAGGACCCGGGTCGACCCCGACCCGGGTCAACGAATTTGGGTCGGGTTCATTGACCCGGGTCGCTTCTGACCCGACCCGGATCCGCCGACCCGATCTGATCGAATGTTATATATATAATTAAAAATATTATTTTTTTAAAAAAATAATAAATAAATAAACTTTTTTATTATTTGTTTTAAAATTAAGAAATAGTTTAGAAATTAGTATTTTCGAATATTTTTCCAAATTATATAAATTATTTGACTAAACAATCGTATTTAAGCCAGATAAGCCTATAGGGCTATACGGTAAAATGTTGTGTGTTATTTTTACTACTATTATATTATTATCATGCATGTTGTTTCTAATTAGAATATAAAATCATAAATTGTCATGTTTTAAAAAGGCTTGCTCTATTGGTTACAAGAGATCATCTCCCATGCTGTTTTCATTGCCGAACTGAATAGTTATCGGTCACATCCTCGTACGTACGAATGGTTATGCACTCTTTATTATCTAACTCACACTAAACCCCCCTCTCTCCTTGACTTTTTCGTTCCTTATATCTTACGATGTTCTATAAAGATTTATTACGTTTTGTAATAACGCACATTTTTGTTTAGTATTTCAATTAAATTACCAAAATTAACTCTCATATAAAAAATGCACACTGTTAAGTGTCATTTTCAATGAAAGCGGTGGTCGTCCATGCTCTGGGAGCCCTCTCTCGGAGTTATGGGTCGCTTTCAATTTTCAACGGCTTACCTTCGTTTTCAATGTTTAACGTCAGGGCTTCAAACGTAATATTCTCAAATAGACATCACCAAGATTTGGCAGACCTTACCATAAATACGGAGGCAGGGATGGTGCAGGTATCATGATACAAATTAGAGAGACGCATGACATGATCACAGAGGAACTTGGAGCTCCATCACCATGAATTGTATTGATTTGTGTACAGGGGAATCACCATGTCTACGTGTATAACAAGATCGGTGGCGGGAGTTTCGGAGAAGTGTTTGAAGGAAATTACAAAGACAGGGATGTTGCAGGTATCATGAATATTATTTTCTCTGGAATCATTTGTTCTTGTTTATTCTAATCCGTCGGCTTTTTTTTTAATGCTTGTTATTTGAGTGATGGGGTGCATCTGTAAATCTATAGAAGTGATATAATAATCATATATCATTTAACTGATAGGTTTATTATTGATTTATTAATTTCGTGGATGATGAATAATCTTGAAACTTGAAGTTCAAGAAACTATTATTACATTCAATGCTTTTGAACGTATTGATATATGTATAGTTTCGCTTAGTCTAAGAATACTTATCATGTAGACTTAGAAATCTTGGGGATGACTTATGAATTGATCAATTCTTTTATTCCACGAAAACTTTCAGTCAAGTTTGTACAGGGCGCTGTAGCGGGTCGACCCATGTTTCGGCAAGAGGTGTCCATTTGGCGCAGTCTGCACCACCATAACATTGCTAAGGTAGTGCTCTCTCTCTCTCTCTCTCCAGATAAATTTCACCATTTGAGGAGTTGGTAATTATCTTGGTATCGTTACCGGTTTTCTTTCGTTCAAAACGTTCCACTCTTTTTCTTGTCGTAAACTAGTAATTCTCATATGCCCTAATCATTTATTTTTCTCAGTTCATAGGATCTACATGTGATATGTCGCGTATCATATTTAGAGGGCAAAGGCCGAGAAATGTAAATGTATGTTGTATGGTCTCTGAGTATTATCCAAGAGGTAGCGTGCCTGCTTTTTACCTTTCGGGGAACCGGACTCTCACCAGGGCCGTCATCAGAAGTATAGCACTCGATGTAGCAAGAGGGTTGAAATCTTTCCCTCGTAAACTATTTTCAGTGTTTTGTTTCATTCAAAACCTTTCGCAATTTACGTTTCGACTGACCCTTGTGGATTTAACTGCTCTCACTCATAGGTTGAGATACCTTCATGATGAAAAGGGAATCATCCATGGAGATGTGAAGCCATCCAACTTGCTCGTGGATTCGAATGGTACCGTGAAAATTGCTGATTTCGGCATATCTCATTGGGCAGATGGTTACGATTCGTCCCAAGTCGGCGGCGGGGACATCCATTACAGGGCCCCCGAGGTATCCCCTTAAATGCAATTCACTTCAATGAGAGTTCGTGCCTTAATGTGCTTGATAAGTGTTTCGTGTCCGATATAAGGTCATCAGGAACGGGACGTCCGGCACGAAAGCAGATGTCTACAGCTTCGGGATCACCTTGTGGGCGATTTGCCACAACCAGAGGCCGTACCCACGCATGACGCCTCAGCAAATCTCTCAAGCGGTTCTCCTGCAGGTAATCAGCCGTCCCCAGTGACTCAGTTACTAAATCATATTCTTGTATGGCATAATTAGCTTGGAATCGAAATGGTTGCTCACGAGTTTGGTTGGTTTTGAAAACTGGCAGAACGCGAGGCCGCATATATCGGAAAATTGCCCGAGACGATTTGCGAGCTTGATGACGCGGTGTTGGCAGGCAAACCCGGAAAACAGACCAAGTATGAATGCCGTGGTGAACGAGCTAAATTCCATGAGGATGCTGCCCAGATAGTCCACGAGGAACAGAAACATGTTCGATGAATGGGTATAGCTGTATATTGAGGGCATATCTCTACCTCCAGTTCACATTGTCGGGGGGCGGAACTTTTGACGGTCAAGGGAAAACGGCTTAGACAAAGAATGACTGCGGCAAAAAGATGGATTGCAAGAACCTTCCTATAGTAAGCTTGTTTCAATCTTCATTTTACATTGTTAATTGTGGGATCATTGCGCCTTTAATTGAAAACTTTAAGGAGTGGTATATCAATTTTTGCAGCCGAATAATCTGTAAAGTCTTTATCTGCAATTCTTGTTATATGGAGACATTAATTCTATCCACTGTGAGGGGTCGTGGCGGTGGGGTGCTGCGCTAGCCCCCTCGAGGACTAGTCGGGTATCACCGCTGGTTTGAGCCCTAGCTCGCCGGCCGCGCGGACACCTCGGTTATCAAAAAAAAAAAAAAATTCTATCCACTGTGTTTGAAATGAATAGAACATAAGGTTCAACTTTGTCACCAATGGCATAGTCAAGGACATAACTTCCCTTGACATCAAACAGTTCCATGTGAATGTTTTCGGCTGCAAAAATTTCACGTCCAAACATGTTACCATCACCGCGCCCGGAGATAGGCTGGCCAGCGCCGTCGCTGGCCGAGGCCGGTCAGCACCGTCGCAGGTCGGCCTTGCCTTGGCTGGGCGAGGCTCGATCTCGCCCAGATCCGGCGAGGTCAGCCTAGAAGCGGTGGGCAAGGCTCGCCCTTGCCAATGGCCGACGGGGGCGAGCTTCACCAGTTGCCGGTGAGGTCGACCTAGTTGGCCCACGCCTCTGGCTGGTCATCCGACTGGTTAGAGGGAAAAAGGCAGAAATTTTTTTTTTATAAAATTTAAAAAATCGAAAAAAATATTTAAAAATTGCCACGTCATTGTTGGCCGAACGGCCAGTGCTGGCTGGTGGCCACGTCAGCGTTGGCTAGACAGCCAGCGGCCACGTCAGCGCCGGCCGGCTAAAATTTGGTTGGATGGATTCAATTGACAAAAAGTAAAAATGTTTATGATTGAATTGACAAATTTAAAAGGTTTATGAGTATATTGGCAAAAGTACAATAGGTGTAAGACTTTTTGGACAATTTTTCCTCTTTACAACAGTCACCATTATTGATCTGAACCAAGTCAAACCTAAAGTTAATTCAAGAGAAAGTCAGAGACTAATGGAATGTGTGAATTAACAAATATGGTGTATATCTTAATTGGGAGATACGCAGGAGGAATGTGCAGGTCCACCATTGTTGCTCAGTGCCTCTACAATGGATGTCGTTCATGTTTTTGTATTGGACGAGACGCGTTAAGCGGGTCATATACGGAACCTCCAGGAATATAGTCACCCGATAAGCAAATTCGTCTTCCTCGTCGGTACCTCGGCTCATTTCATCTTCCTTCGCTGTGCGAATCTGTGTGATACAACTGGTGATAATATAATGAACGCGATCATACTTAGTGAAATTTAGTTGAGTGCTCGGAGAGCCACAAAAAATCGAGGGATCCAAAAGTTTCTCGCACTTGGTAGCACAACGCTCGACCCCGATGAATAGTTGCTGTCGTTTCGTTGTCCTGACACACGAGGAAACACATTTTGCTTGGAGCTTCACAATGAGATTCCATTTAACATTTGCTAACTGCTTAACCAAGGAGATTCAACATGACATTTGATTTTATTCTAGATTTTCTTGGCTCGATTGGGAGAAGTTTAGAAGCCAATCATATATACTAGCTTAATTGAAAAATAAATGAATCACATCTCTGTTAATTGCGAGGAAATTATCTCGAAAGACAGGAGGGGAGTCATATGATTATCACCTTTTATGCTTTTGAAAAGAAAGGTACGGAAGGGACGAAGCTTCTTTATTAGGTCACCGTCCCATAAATGAAAATTGGACCAATGCCTTGTCAAATTTGAAAGTAACAAAGAACGCACCTAGACAAGATTAGTCCTACCCAGATGTGTTATATGGCGGATTTCTCTTTCCTTTTTTTTTTTTCCACCGACGATTCTACTATTTTGTTCTAAAAAAATAAATTTTCTTTTCCGTGTTGGTAGATTTTTAAAGGACTTTGCAATCGTCAAAAATTGTTGGTAAACAAAATTACCCAGTCACTTGATTTTTAGATAATTTGTTAGTTACATACCCGTACTTTAACGAAATTACCTACTTTTTTTTTTGCACCGTTTGCAAATTAACAATGTTTTGTAATTTAATGCCGACTTTTATTTGTCTTCCATACCAATTTCATAAATTAAAAAAAAACCCTATATGAATTTACAAATGTTTATTTGGGTAACTGCTTCCCCATAATTTCTCTAGGGACAAAATACCTTTCACCGAAAATCGCCGTTCAATTTTTAATAGAGGAAATGGCTTCTCCATTGTTTCCGGACATAAGATATCCAACCAAACGAAGAAATCAACAGCTTTACTTTGAACCAAACTATATAAATGCAAATCATGCCGAAATTTAATCGACGACAGAACCCGAGTATGCCAAGGTAAAGATACATGCCAGGTTTTAATCAACGATGCGAATCTGAAAACTACAGTTAAAAAATACGCCGAAATTTAATCGATAACGTAATTTTGGAAAATAAAAGTACAGTGTAGGATGGTAAATTTTGTTTGATTTGTGCGGGGGGCTTCTTGGTGGATGACCAATGATATTTATAATGGTTGTGTAAGTACCTACTCTCTAGCGGTATCCAAAGAAAAGGGGAATGCAAATGGGTTGAAGATTCTTGGCAATAAGGACAAACTAACCGCCTCTCTCTCTCTCTCTCTCTCTCTCTCTCTCTCTCCTCTTTTCCTACGCCTGTCCTTTTCTCCTCTGTCTCTCTCGCTTTTTCTTCTTCCCTTTTTTTTTTCCCACTTGTCTCGTTTTCTTACCTCGAATTTCTCCCGTTTTAGTAGGTAAATAATTGAGTTAATATAACCAAAAACCCCAAACTAATACGTTTAAGATAAATTTATTTTAAATTAATTTTTTACCTATAAAAAATCTCGGACTGATATATCTATCACAAATATATCTCAAAAATAATTTTTTGATCACAGAAAACCCCATATTGATACATCTGTGACAAATTCACCCTTCGTTAGTTTCCATTAAATTGGATTAATACCCAAAAAAATCACAAATTGATACACATGTGACAAACGGAGGGTAAAACCTAAAATCGGTATATCTGTCAACTGCCGCATGTCATTTAACAAAGCAGTTTGACAGCAAAATTTAATGAAAAATAATATGGGATAAATTTGTTTTAAGTGTACTAGTTTGAGGTTTTTTGTGATCAAAAAATTAACTTAGGGTAAATTTATCACGGGCGTACCAGTTTGAGGGTTTTTTGTGGTATTAACCCTAAATAATTCTCATTTCTTGGATACCGAATTTGTCCCCCCAAAAAAAAGTATTGCCCACTTTTTTTTTTATTTTTTCGATCAAGCCATTTTCGATTTGTCCAAGGTAAGTGATCATTGAGTGGGCTCAGGTTGGACCGAACCGAACGTTAAGGTCGGGAGGCCTATGCTTTTACCTAAGCCAACCCGACTCGAATTCTTTTATAATATATAATCTTCGGTAGGGTCGAATTTTACCATTAAGTGCCCTTATCTGAACTTGCCCTTGAAAGTCTTCCGGCCCTTGTGGCTCAACCCAACCCGGGGTAGGCCGCTATTGTGACCCCCCAGAACGTCACGCGTAACACGTACCAATTAATATTATTAATAAACTGGTCAGCGGAGGTCAAAGTCTGAACAAGTTTTGTCAAAATACTTTTGTTTCTCATTAACAACACTTGTGAGAATTACAAGTCCAGACAACATCATAAAATCACAAAGAACAAACATCTGGGTAGGTCGAGGTTGCCTATCTCCATGCTACAATTTACTCCAAAGACGGCCCGCACAAAAGTAGACTTTACAACGAGTCGTAGCTGTCGTCGCCTTCATATCAACCAAAATCCGCATCAACCCATATAGTAGATATACATATAGTACAAACTATATCCGCCCTCGGGACAAGCATATCAACGTACCGGCATTCATAGTATTTAGGGAAAAACCAGCAATTATTGGGAGCAGATTGTCCATTCCTACACGTTTGAAAAATAATGGGATGAGCCGAGACCCAGTAAATGAAATCTCTAGTTTTAAGTTAGGAAAATCAGCTTACCACTTCACCTGGCATAAACACATATGCATGCATAGCAAACGATATGCATAGAACTTGAATGCAAGTTATACCTTTTCCGTTTGGATGTGCCGCAAAATCTGAATAATGCAACATATCATAATATTTTCACTTAGACGCAAGCATAATGTAAAACATTTGTGCTCATGCGATTAGGTTCATTACTTCATCCTCCCGAACACTCCCGGGGCATCCCGACCAACGGGGCATCTCAACTCCAAGGCATCCCGGCACACACCCGGGGCATCCCGACCTACGGGCCATCTCAACTCCCGAGGCATCCCGAAACACTCCCCGGGGCATCCCGACCTACGGGGCATCTCGACACACGGGGCATCGTCACACACCACTAAATGGACAACAGAATTAATATTATTCTCATGAAAGCCATGACAACCAAGTATTTACATGCAAAAGTCCGCTTTGGCCCGTCCCATACCGAGCCATCACGGTTTTGTACTTTAAAATCATGAAATGCATCATCTGAGCAATTAAATATGAAGCAATACATTTCAAACTCAGAAGCAAACTCAGCTCATAAGCAAATTCAGGTTCAGAAGCAAATTCGAGTCATCATAAGCAAGTTCGGATCATCAGAAGCAAAATCGGTTCGATCATCAGAAGCGAATTCAGATTCAGAAGCGGGTTTAGACTCAAGCGAATTCAAGCTCATAAGCGGGTTCAGACTCAGAAACAAATTCAGACTCAGAAGCAGGTTCAGACTCAAAAGCGGGTTCAAACTCAGAAGTAAGTTCAGACTCACAAGCGGGTTCAGACTCAGAAGCAAGTTCAGACTCACAAGGCTAAAGTCTGAAGGTAAAGTTTGAACGAAAAGTCTGAAGGTAAAGTTTGAACAGTTTAAAAAGTATACAGAACTAGATTTTTTACAGTAAAGTCTGAGCAGTTTCAAAGGTACACAGAACTAAATTTTGACAGTAAAGTCTAAGCAGTTCCAAAGATATACAGAATCATCATTCACACTCACATAATATACTCCACTTTTAGTAAAATGATTTTCTACCCTTTTTTAAATATACATAAACCAATAAGAAGAATCCAACAATCACCTCAAAGATAACACTTACACATTCAGATTTAATCGTTTCACTTGCCGATTTTCACCATACTTTAAGGAAATAAATCACATCCATTTGAACGTGCACAGAACCAGCAAAACAGATTCAACCATCATCACAGCCTCACTATTGCACATCAAAATAACCTTTCTTAAGCAACCAAGTTAAAAGTGCCAAGTAGATTTACTTAGCTTAAACCTAGAGTTTTCACTTACCTTGTGCAGAATTTGAACACCCAAAAGTTAAAGCTCTATTGGAAATTTTGGATCGGTGATGGTGAAGGTAAAAAGTGAGGAAGGGAGTTACGATTTGGTAAAATTTTCCTTTGGTGATACCCAGATAAATGAAACAGAGGAATAGACGAAGAAGTGGATAAATTCATTGTTTTCACATGTGGCACCATATCTCTTCATCATGGCCAGGTGGAAGAAATCAGTGGCTTAATCGTGGGAGTATTGGCCAAGGAAAATGATTACCCGAGGCTTAGGTGTCTAGCTCAAGGGGACAAATGGCATTCGGTCAACCTTTCCTTCAATAGTCACGTGAGAGAAGAAGAGTCCAAAAGAGATATTTTGAGAGAATATCTCCCCCCTTTCCTTAACGGCAAATTAGAATAAAAGACTAACACTACTTAACCAAAATTAATCAATAATAATAATACCCACTAAATTCCCAAAACAACGATAAATTAATTAATACCGCACTACGATTATCGCACACAACAACGTTTAAGATTTTAATTACGATGAGCTTGGGGCGATTACGTTTCCAAATCCGCACTTCGCGATTTACAATCCAATAATGATTTTTACGCGTCCGCACGAATATTAACTTAAATAATACTTAGCTTTATAATCCAAATATCATCTTCGAACATAGAAAATTCCCAACGTCAATTACTTATTGTTACGAAAATTCCGGATGTCACAGCTACATCCATGATTTGGTTTGTTTTTTAATCGAGTCTTGAAATCTGCATGATTGTTCTTATCCAATGATAAAAAGCGAGTAATCTCTACTGCTTGACACCAAAATTTAGATCATTGAACTTCGATTTTTATTCATTATATATACTTTGACTTAATATTGATTTACTTTTCATCGATAAACTTTAACGATTCATAATCATTTTTGTAAAGAACTACGACTTGGTTGCTCACGTGGCTATGCAGAATGACGTGGATCAGAGGGATTGCACCATATTATCATAGGGTCAAAATGTGGACCAAGACTCGCACAAATCGATCGTCCACGAGCCCAAAACATTTTAGTGGGTTGACTAACGTGAGACTCACATGAGGTCATGTAATTTAACAACGAGACTCACCAGCTTTTATGTTCCTCCATATTAGCGCTTGTCAGAAGAATCGATTAGGGTTGAGCACTAATCCAGGGCAAACCTCGGTATCGAATTGTACCAATTCGTACCGATTCTACCCGATCAACTCTGGTCCGATTCCATGTACCAAAAACTATAAACCAGTTCCGACAGGATAAGTTCCAGCTTCGAGAGTTGGAACCTGCCCATTTTGGACTGCTCACCCCTAACTTGCAGACTAACTTGTCTAGCGAAAATTCTTGTACTTTCGGGATGATGCTTATATGTCCTACAATACCGAAAGTCACAATTGCTTTCCCGGTTGAATGGTGTGCTTTGTAGCTTCTAACAGCATCTAATCTGTCCCCAACTTGGTGAATGCCAACACATCGGGCAAATTTTTCGGGGACATGCATTAGTTGATCTCCACCTCCTTCAAATAATTCAATTATTTCAAGCTGTCGATCGGCTCTCAACCACCCTCCACATTAAAGTAGCTGAAGACGCCTTGTATTTTTTCCATCTTACATGAGTTCTTGCTTCTGACGAATGAGAATATATGCCGTTGCCTCAACTTTCATTTCGCTCGACTAAGCGATGAGTTGGACACTTTCCAATTGCTTCCTATTTCTGTTTGTTTCGTACCGCACTTCTTGTTGTCATATCGCTCCACTATTTTGTTGCAACCGCTTTCTGCCTCGATTTTAAATTAGGGGATGCTTGACTAAAATTCATCCTCTCAAGCAAAAAAAAAAAAAAAGAAAAGAAGGAAATTGGCCGGTTCCTAAGCAGGCTCGGTTCCAGCCGCTCTGGTGGTTGTGTTGATCGGTTGTGTTGTGCTGTGTTGTGCTCTGGTGGTTGTCATGTTCAAGCAGCTTCTTTGTGCGCTAGTTCTGTGATTATGCTGGCCAAGATTCAAGTTGAAATCTGATCTGAACATGTGTGTGTACAGTTACAGTTGGAAAATCTAGATGACGACTGCTGTACTGATGGCCCCGTGATCTTTGAGCGTAGGTTAGCAATCTGAACTGCTCCAGTTACTAGATATTTCTTCTACTTTTTCTCGACTACAGCTTTTTCGACTAGCAGCATGTGCCTCGAGGTGATAAGTCGCAACGGTTGAAGAGAAGAAAGTCGTTCTCTTTGTTTCTGTCTTAACAGAGTGTTCCTTTTAGAGGTGGAAAATCTTTGAATTGCGTCAATAAATGCTTTGGAAAGAAATTAATTGGGAGCCATTCGAGGTGAAAATCTCGTCACTGCAATATTTGACGATCTATTATTTACATGTTACACTCTTGTGCTGTTAGTAATTTGATTTCGATCCACTTACTCTTTTATTAGGTAAATGAAGCAAGCAAGCTCTTCCACAGACCAGAGTAGTGCTCGTCTTGTCTGCTCGTGTGGCCGATTACAAAAGTTTCCTGATGATTCATCTGACGTGTGTGGTGTCCACTCACTCACACACAGAATAAATGAAATTTTTTTGGGGAGAGAGAGAGAGATCTCCCTTTTTGTTAATGCTGCTGACATAGAGCTTAATTGGTGTCGAACAAGCATCATATGTGAGCCAAACAAAATGTCATGCCAATGGGCAGATAGGCTTTTCCTCGCTCAAAGTACAAGTGGCCTAGATGTTATTTAGCCATGAAACTGACAGTTGAACTTTTAGAAGTCGAGCAAAACTTACTTTCATATGCTTTAGAAGAAATTGTTAATTGTAAGAATGGAATTTACTCGGTGTGACAGTTGAATGACACAGGATTAACATCTGTGTTTTCCAGAGAAGTAAAACTGAACTGGTGATGTTTGAAAATAGGAAAATGCATCTTGCTGGGATTCATAGATGCGCTTTCATCAGGATGCTACTTCTTGTGCGATATACAGTCTTGTTGAAATCAGTTTTTAGCTGGAATTTTGAGGTCGACCACAGCAAACTAATCTCTCTTGTAGCATCTATTTATGTCCAATCAGAGGCAAAAGATGCATGTTGCTTTCAGTAAGCTATTCATTTTGATGTGTTCCACTGTATCTTGTTTAAAGCTCCACCAACAATCCCATTGTGAAGATTATCCAAAATCCTCCTTTCTGTCGGCTTCTACTGACATGAGATGTTGGCATGTTTATCTCTTCCATTAGGATATTCTTTGCGTTTGCTAATGTCGCTCCTATCATTTTAATGCATAGCCCTCAGTTAAGACAAACACGAATGGAATTCTGATTGCTAACCTTCAATGCTGCAGGGGCCAGAGATTCGAACTGGATTTCTGAAGGATGCTAAGCCCGTACAATTGAAGCAGGGCCATGAGATCACGATATCTACTGACTATAGCATAAAGGGGGATGAGAATATGATTTGCATGAGCTACAAAAAGTTGGCCGAGGATCTAAAGCCCGGAAGTGTCATTCTTTGTGCGGATGGGACAATCTCATTTACTGTATTATCCTGTGACAAAAAAACAGGGTTTAGTTCATTGTCGCTGTGAGAACTCTGCAGTTCTTGGCGAGAGAAAGAATGTGAATCTTCCTGGTGTTGTCGTGGACCTTCCAACATTGACCGAGAAAGACAAAGAAGATATTATGCAGACAGTGGGGTGTTCCCAATAAGATTGACATGATTGCTCTTTCCTTCGTCAGGAAAGGTTCAGACCTTGTGGAGGTACGGAAGTTGCTTGGGAAGCATGCGAAGAGCATTCTTCTTATGTCAAAGGTATGATGAATCTTTTCCTTAATCTGGACCAATGACTTCTGTTGTCCAAGCTGCTGCTAACATGCATTTATCAGGAAGCAATTTATAAAGTTGTCTTCTCTTATAGAAACTAACAAGTGACAACTAGGAAAATAGTTACTTATTTGGGCTAGTATGAATGCTGTATTAAATGAACTAAATTTTAAATGACAATTACGTGGATAGAGAAATGCATTTCTGAATGTTTGGATTCTTTTAAATGTATTAGTACGGCATTATAGGTCTTCCTTGGGTTTGGGGTACCCTAGCAGGAGTTGCAATTTATGAGATTAGTCAAGATTTCCATTCTAAATGTTGGTTGGTCCTTTTTTGTGAATGACATTTGGTAGGTCGAGAATCAAGAAGGTGTTGCAAATTTCGATGACATTCTTGCAAATTCTGATGCATTTATGGTGGCTCGCGGTGACCTTGGAATGGAAATCCCAATTGAGAAGATATTCCTTGCACAGAAAGTGATGATCTACAAGTGCAACATTCAAGGTAAACCAGTGGTCACAGCCACACAGATGCTTGAATCCGTGATAAAATCACCCCGGCCGACAAGAGCGGAAGCTACTGATGTTGCTAATGCCGTCCTTGATGGCAGCGACTGTGTGATGCTAAGTGGTGAAACGGCTGCAGGAGCTTATCCAGAGCTCGCAGTTCGCACCATGGCAAAAATATGCCTAGAAGCAGAGAGCACTCTTAACTATGGAGATGTTTTTAAACGAATAATGGAACACTCACCAGTCCCCATGAGCCCATTGGAGAGCCTGGCTTCTTCTGCTGTTAGAACGGCCAACTCTGCTAAAGCAGCTCTTATACTGGTTCTTACTAGAGCAGGAAGCACTGCAAAACTGGTGGCTAAGTACAGGCCAGGCATCCCCATATTGTCAGTTGTTGTCCCTGGGATCACGACAGATTCATTCGACTGGTTGTGCAGTGACGAGGCCCCAGCAAGGCACAGCCTTATATTCAGGGGGTTGGTGCCCGTTTTATGTGCAGGATCTTCCAGGGCTTCTTCTGCAGAGACTACAGAAGAAGCCATTGATTTTGCACTTCAGCTCGCCAAGGCTAAAGGACTGTGCAGAAATGGAGATTCCGTAGTGGCTCTACATCGCGTTGGAAATGCTTCCGTGATCAAGATCTTGATTGTGAAATAATGGGAGGTATGGTGATGTTCGATTTTGCATTTGTCTTGCAATTTTTGAGAGAGGATTTTTACTCTGGTATATCTAGAGATACGAGTCTATACTGCCTTGTGTAATTCTTAATTGAGATTATCATAATCTCAAAATGTTATGGTGAAACACACACAGATGCAGAGACTTGTGAATGAATTATTTGGAGACTTTCTGCTATGCTCCAGATGGGGGTCCATCTGTTTGGTTAAGAACATGGGATCCTATTATTTATCAACTGTTCTCTTTTATATTACTAAGATTCCATTTAGTGCCAGTTTACTTTGGTGCTCGTGTTAATGTTTCTTATGCTTTATTGTGCTGCGATATATTATGGCTATGCCTGTAGTGTTTGCGGTGTCGGGGGAGTGTAGCATAGTGTTCTTAGCCATGTATGCCGATGTTCATCTCAAATTATGTAATTTTAATGAAATTAAGTTTTCACTTAAGTAGTAGGTTGATTTTTTAGAAGTGAAGATGAATTCTATTGAATTGATTTGGTTTTTAGATTGGACAAAAAAAAGTTAAAATGATGAGAAAACTTGAAAGGGGAACCGCAGAATCTCCTTTAATAGCCTGCATGTGTAAGAGAAAAAAATTGGACTGAGCTTTTACTACTGATCCACCCGTCTTGAAGCAGAAGAAAAAGAACAATCTCTGGCTCTTTAATTATTCAAATCGTAGATGAATTTGCCGCAAAGCTTGGCACCGGTCTTATATCTCAAGTTTGTCGATGCGATTTTCATCGTCACATGAAATTGAATTTATATCTCACCTAAAACTTTGCAACGATCGACCAATCGAGCAGTCCTTGAGAGGGACAAGCGATTCATGTTGCTGCGGTCCAGGATGTGCATCAACGCCTCGGTCGGACCGGGCGTGGTCCTTCCCAAAATAATTTAAAATGGCAACCAGCGATGCATGATGGGTTGCGTTTGGTGATATAGCCTCCATGTCCACATCAATTTTGATAACCTCCATGAAGAAACGACGATGGAGGGCAGTTTGACATCGTCAACATCTGATTGTCGTGCACGACAAGCCCAAAAAGGAAGAAAACGAACTCGTGGATCACATGAAGATTCGACGCCTTTTCTTCTGTGGAAGTACTTGGGAAAGAGTCGGATACCACATGGGGAGCAGTTTCTGAAAACGTTCGCCTTAGTTGTGGTTTTCTGGTCCACCTCACATGATGTAGCCCCACTCCTCCTAAAGCTCAAACCAATTCAAACTTCAAACAAGCATAACATCCAAACCCCCATGAACACTGCCAAGGATTCCCTGCGAAAGCGTGCTGATAATCGCGATGGTCGTGCAAGGAGCACCGAAAGTGTCGAGAATCAGCTGAAACCAGCATTAACCTCGCCTTGAAGTGATCGAACTAGAATATGCTTTTCTTCACGGACGTAGCCAATTTGATGCGAGCGCTCCGACTACTGCGCTTCGCATGAGCAGGCCTAGACAGGATGTGTACGAATGTTTATTTTCCAGAGTAGATGCCGTCATGGTAGCTGGCACTTTCTCAAGTCGCGCCTCAATGAAAAGCCTACATGTGAGATATGCGCGCGCACGCTGAATGGCTCCTCTGCATCTTATGTGGACTCTAGACCCTAGATTACTTCAGCTTGACCTTAGGCCGAATGCGAGTACTCCAATGGTTACAATTGAAGCCGAGCCTCGATGTACTCATCGCAAACTCTTTCCCTAGTCCGGGGGAAACTCGGATTATGAAAAACCTGTCTGGACCAATGCCTCCATAAGCAGAAGGTCAGGCTCATTCGTAAAATGTCTTATTGTATTTGGGTCACAGTTTCATAGCAAGGGGATTTCATGCACGAACTGGTCAAAAATTACAAGCAGGATCTCTGGCCAAATTCCCTGTTATACCACGTTCACGCTTCGACCTAGTAAAGTAAAGCTTTGGAACAGTTGCAAGCGAAAGAGACACATTGCGGCGAAAAGATCCTGCTTTTGCACATATCTTGTCTGCAACAGAAATCAGAAATTGACCCACCTTAAATGTGTTGCATGCATCTCGCTATGCCTGCTATTCCTCTCCTCTTTTAGCTTCTATTACAACAATCAGATCTTGTCTGCAACAGAAAATAGAAATTGGCCTACCTTAAATGTGTTAGAAGCATCTTGTTATACCTGCTATGCTCATTGCCTTTGCCTTCAGTGAGATCAAAGGGACATTAACCTGTTTTTTAACCTCCATCTCCGACATAGGGTCTCTCTTCTCTTCCTTGTTGGAGCACTGGAAGCTGCCACCCCACATGTCAGAATCACTTCAACGAGCTTTACTCGTCTTATGATCCGTGGCCTGTGCCAAGTTCTCTCCGAGCACACTGACTTCCCCAACATAGTTTCGATTTCTACCATTGGAGAGGTTAAAAAGGACCCCCTCGAAGCATCATATATTTGAAAACGAAAAAGGGTAGCAGATTGACAGCAATGCCAATCACAGTCGCGGTAGCTGTTTTATCATCACACGAGGATGTGCAAATCCTTCTCGTTTCTATTTTAAAAAGCACAAAAGAAAATACAAATTTCCAACAAATGGGAAAAAAAAATAGTAATATCTTCTTGGAAAATTCCACATAAGCAAGTACAATACTATGTACAGGCGGAATGCAAGATCACCACAGCAACAAGCCAAGGAAGAAATACCAGAACTAGTAAGAATTGTTCTCAATTCTCACCGGTTTAAAATGAAGCACCTTCACGTTCGTTTGATGATGAACCCGACGGCGAGGAGGTAGAATTTCCTCCCCCAGAATGCGATCCAGAGTTGGAAGAAAACAAACCACTGAAAGGCCATGGGAATGAAAACCTCCTGCCATTTTCATTTCTGTGGTTCCCTTCTCCTTCTTCAACACTACCCCGAGCACTCTCACTCTCCCTCTCCCTCTCACCTGTGTCATTTCCGTTCCTGGACCCATCAGCATCAGTCTTTGATTCATCAATAGGCAACTGAAAACGGCAAACCGGGCAAGAACTATGGAGCTCAAGCCAAGGCAAGATACAGCCACTATGAAACTTATGCTTACATGGCATCTCTTTAGCTTCTGCTCCAATCTGGAGATCATCCAAGCATACTGAACACTGCACATTCTCCGCCACCTTCACGGTTGGCATAGCTTCAATGGCCTCCTTTCTGGCGGGTGGCGTACCATGTCCATTGGGATCGTTTTCCGCCAAATGTTGCAACAGCAAATCCAAACCAGGGCCGACAAAATAATCGCCCAGCGAGCCAATTAGGTTTGAGTTCTGGTTCGAATAATCTGACGAACCCCGAAGGACTATAGTTTGATTGAATGGATTTATCAAGATGACACGCTCTCTTTCCCTATGCCCATCCCTATCTCCATCTCTGTCTCTAGCAGTACCTCCATTTTCTGATTCAGATGCAATTCCAGCTCTAGCGTCTCGCAACAATCGCAAGATAGTGGCTGAGCTTCTCCTCCTCCTACGAATTATGGATTCAATTTCCCGATCGAACTCAGCATCGACTCCATGATGCGACTCGCCCTCCTCGGTATCATCATCTTCATCTTCAAATCCCAAGCGTCTGAACCTACGTCTTCGACGGTTATTGCCCATCATGCCAAGCAAAATCGGTGCCCAAAGAGAGAGCGCACGGTCTGAACCAAAGTCGCCGTCAGAGTCCCGTGTATCCCTCGTGGTGGAGCTCATCTCTTCAATAAAACCGCTTTCGCAGTACGGGCACTTGATCTCTGCTTCCAGAATGGGATTCACCATTCGGGAGCACACGTGGCACCAATATCTTGCTACCATTGCTTCCTCCATCTTGTCTTTCCCTCTTCCCCCTTCAGTTCTGTCATGCCCAAAGCAGTGAAATTAACAACCATCATAGGCTAATAGGTAGACCGAGACAATATGCAGCCCAAGTCTACACTCAACAGCAGAGGCTCCAAGTTTTGCGAAACCATAACAGATCTAGCTCATAAACAATCAATTTGTGACATCCAAACATCAAAATGTCCTCTAGACATGCACAAACAAGGGAAAAAAAACTCCAAGATCTGATAAATACTGAAATCATTCGGCAACCCAACCGATTACCTTCCGAGGTCCAATTGGGTCCATCTTCAACTTTGTAGCTCGAAATAAACGGGGAAAAATCAAGAAGTTCACAGATACAGCAGGGGGCCAAAAATCATCCTTCAACTGGAGAGAAGGGTTAATCTCAAACTCGTTCCTCAACAAAACACGTTGGACCAAAGTCAACGTCTTGCGTGCAATCTACTTTACCCACCCACCCACCCTCAAAAGAAAAAGTTTTCTGCTTTCAATTTTTTTTAAAAAAAAAAAGCAAGATGCACATCGTGAAGCTCACCAAAGTTCAGAAGGATCCCAAACAACACCAACCCCAGCTGCTTCAAACTAAGCTCCCAAATATACGCACATCGCCTCGAAAATGGGAAAAAGGGAGAAATCACCCAGAGCGGGTTCTGCTCTGGAAAAACAACCGCGCTCCATCACGGCGGAGAAAAAGCAAAAGGACAAAATCCCAGAATGAACCCAGAAACGCAAGGATCTGGACAAAAAAGGAAAAATCGCAAGCGGGGCGCAGGCTCCACCCAAAGCACATCTCCACCGCACAAATCCAGACGCACCCGACACCGCGAACGGATCAACGAGGGGGAGAAGAAGGAGGCGGCAGAGCCCCCACGACACCCACGCGCTCGTTCGATCCAACACCGGACGAGGACCCAGATGGGAAGGAAAGATCAGAGAACCGCTCCAGAGAGAAAGATCGAGGAAGGCACAGAGGAGAGGGGGGAGAGAGAGAGAGCGAGGAAAAGGATACCGACCCGACAAGACCGTCGCAGCTCCGGACTCGGCGTCGCCGATGTCGTCGTCGTCGTCGCCGTCGCCGTCGCCGTCGCCTTCCGGGGCCTGGAACAGGGGGGAATTCCCGGGGAGGGAAAGGAAGAGAGAGAGAAGAATGCAGAGAAGGAAAAGGCGAACGCAAATGGGTTTGAAGATTCTCGGCAAAAGGACAAACTTACCGCGTCTGTCTGTCTGTCTGTCTCTCTCTCTCTCTCCCCTCTCCTTTACGACGCCTGTCCTTTTCTCCTCTCTCTCTCTCTCTCTCTCTGTCTTTTTCTTCTTCCTGTTTTTCTTCCACTTGTCTCGTTTTCTTACCTCGAATTTCTCCCCTTTTTTATACGTAAATAATTGGATTAATACGACGAAAGATTTTAAATTTATATATTTATGATAAATTTATCTCAAATTAATTTTTTAATCGTTAAAATTTTTTAATTAATACATCTGTCATAAATATACTCTAAATTAATTTTTTTATCACAAAAAACCTCAAATTGATACATTTGTGATAAATTTACCCTTCGTTATTTCCACTAAATTAGATTAATATCCAAAAAAATCACAAATTGATACACACGTGACAAACGGAGGGTAAAACCCAAAATCGGTACATCTGTCAATTGCCGCGTGTCATTTAACAAAGCAATTTGACAGCAAAATTTAACGAAAACTGATGGGGGTAAATTTGCCACGGGTGTACCAGTTTAGAATTTTTCGTGATCAAAAAATTAGTTTAGGGTAAATTTGTCACAGGCGTACCAGTTTTGGGATTTTTCGTAGTATTAACTCTGGTACACTTGTGACAAATTTACCCTGAACTAATTTTTTGACCGCCAAAAACCCCAAACTGGTACGCCTGTGATAATTTTACCCCGAACTAATATTTTGATCACTAAAAACTCCAAACTGGTACTCTTATGACAAATTTACCCTCCATTAGTGTCCGTTAAATTGGATTAATATCGCGAAAATCCACAAATTGGTAAACTTGTGACAAATAGAGGGGTAAAATCCCAAATTTGTACACCCGTCAACTACCACGTGTCATCAAACTTAACAATTTGACAGTAAAATTTAACGGAAACTAATGGAGGGTAAATTTATCACATGTGTATCAGTTTGAGGTTTTCTAGTTCGGGGTAAAATCGTTACAGGTATACCAGTTTAGGGTTTTTGGTGGTCAAAAAATTAATTCTGAGTAAAATCGTCACAGGTGCACCAGTTTGGGATTTTTTGTGGTAAAAAAAATAATTTTGGGTAAATTTATTACAGGTGTACCAATTTAGGGTTTTTCGTGGTATTAACCCTAACCCTAAATAATTCTCATTTCTTGGTTACCGAATTTCCCCCCTCCCCCCCCCCCCACAAATTTTTTTTTTTACATTTTTTCAATCAAGCCATTTCGGTTTGTCCAAGGTAAGTGATCATTGGGCAGGCTCGAGCCGGACCAAACCGAACGATAAGGTCGGGGCCTATGCTTTTACCTGAGCCGACCTGACTCGAATTCTTTTATAATATATAATCTTCGGTCGGGTCGGATTTTACCATTAAGTGCCCTTATTTGAACTCGCCCTTGAAAGTCTTCCGGCCCTTGTGGCTCGACCCAGCCTAGGGAAGGCCACTACATCCATGATTTGGTTTGTTTTTTAATCAAGTCTTGAAATCTGCATGATTGTTCTGATTAAGTCTCTCCGACTTCAAATTCGGTTATTTAAAGTTTAACGTGTTTGTCAGAGCAAATAAGAGTTTGATGCGGATAGCTTAATTTCAGTTGTTCGTGTTGGGGAATGTCATTGCTTGATGTCTGATTGTGGTTTTCATTCCGTATAGTCGATATTCCCAGATGAGAAAAAGCTTTTTCTCACGTAAGGCCTTGTCGGCTTCGATGAACATGCAGCTCTAAATAATCGAGATTTAAAGTTGGTGGAACTCGTCTTGAATAGCCCTGTACAAGTTTAAGGACTTAATTAGGCAATTTAAAAGTTGATGGACCCGATGCAAAAAAGATCCGTAAATTTAGGAGATAGAAATAAAAGTTTTAGCTTGCTTCGTTTGACGCTTTGATTGATCTAGTTCGGTCAAATTAGCTTGTGCATACTACACATTGTTGCATGGTGTTTGGTCCAACGTGGCATGTGCTATATTTGAGCTATGTTCATAAATTGCATAAGGCCTTACTTGCTGAACGTAGATGGGACGATGTGCGTGCGCATTCATTAAGATTAAATGATTAAAAGCCGTTGTTACCTATCTTGTAAACTGTTGACAGATGAGTACAATTTTGCCATCCAAGAATTGTTCTAGTGTTGTAATTGTTCAAGGTTGTCACCTCTTCTTTTTTAAGTAAGATTTCGAAGAACACCTTCGCATTTATCAATTCTTAAAATAAAGAAACGAAACATATAAAAAGATTCATTTTGATGATTAGTATCATAATTTAGCATTTGCTATTCTCTTCTTTACATTTGTCAGCCAATGTCTGTAAAAAAGAAAAGCTCGAATATATGACGTTCCTCCCGAAAGATCAAGCACGGTTCTTTAAATAACAAAGGCGGGTAAGATTGAATTTCATCTATCCGGATTTAAGATTCACAGTCTGCAACAATTTATTTATGCGACGCTGCAGTTCATCAATAAAAAATATGGCCTTTATTAGATCCATCGTCGATACAAAAGACAAGTTACATTCGCCGCTAAAATGATTGTTCCAGAAACAAACCGGTCAAAAAACCGATTTCAAATACACACGTTGCTCATCCCAAATTTTTTTTTTTATACCGGCTACGGCGGACCTAACAATAATTCTTACAAAAATGTTAATTTGACCCCAAAAAAAAATGGAGTCAAGGTCTTCACTTTTTTTTTTTTGTAAATTTTTTCTTTATGGAAAATGATTTAAAACGGTCTTCTCTCCTTTACTTGACTGAGCTATACGACCGTGGCGCTGCAAACGCAAGTTCAGCGCCGTCGTCTCCATCCCCTCGCCGTTCCCCACACCCAACCGCCGCGACTCCCCCGCCGCCGCCGCCGCCGCCGCCGCCGCCATGGAAGACCACCGCCACCACCACCGCCACCACCGCCCTCACCGGATCTCCGTCCCGCCCCGCGCCGCGGCTGCGGCCGCCTCGAGGCCGCCCTACCCCGCCTTTTCCTTCCCCCCGTCGACCCCGACCCCGACGCCGTCGAAGTCGCGCGGCTTCTCCCTCCTCACCCCGTCCTCTGCCCGGCTCTCCGCCGGCGGCGGCGGCGGCGGCGGCAGCAGATCCTCGCTCCCCTTCCTCTTCCTCCTCCTCTTCTCCCTCCGATCCCTCTACGGCCTCCTCCCCTTCCTCCGCTCCTCCCCGCCCTCCTTCTCCCTCTTCCCCTTCTCCTTCCTCGTCTCGCTCCTCTCCTTCCTTCTCTCCCTGTCCTTCTCCCTCCTCTCCCCTCCCTCGCCGCCCTCCAAATCCCCCCTCCAGCCGAAGCTCCAGGGCCGGCGGCACCTCCTCGTCCTGGCCTCCCTCTCCCCCTCGCAGAACAGGTCCCTCGCCGCGAAATCGGTCCTCCTGGCCGTCGTGTTCCTCCTCCGGTTCCAGGCCCTCAGGTACTGCAGCGCCGCGGCGATGATCCTCGCCGAATTATCCGGCAACGTCGCCGCGCGGTTCCTCGCCGAGGGGAAGATTAGGGATTCCGGCTATCTGGGTAAGAATCGATCCTCTAGGGTTCGCGGGTTTATTGCATTGTTTCTGGGATTGTTTCTTTTGGCTCTGAGTTGGGACCGGAACATGTGTTTCCCCTTTTCCGGATCATCGTCTTCTGTTGGTAATTGGAGGTTCTCGGTATTGCCTAGAGAGAATTGTTTGAGGATATGGCCGATGCTGTTGCCGTTCTTGTCCGGATTTTTGGGGTGTTACGAGCGCGTGTCGATGAATCGGGGAGTGCTTCAGGAGCTGGGGCAGAAACGGCTTAGGTTGATTTCGCTGCTCTATACATCTGTTGTGCTCTTTGTTCCTGCTGTTATTAGCATTCTTGTGTTTGAGCACGAAGGAGATAGTATTTCAGTTACCAGTTTAGGTTGGCCTCTAGCTAATACTGTTGTTTTTGGAGTGCTGTTGAGTGAGAATTGCAGTGATGAGAAGTTTGTGAGCTCTAAAGACTTTCGGAGGGAATTTTTGGTTACGTTCGCTTGCACGGTGGTTTTGGAGTTGTTCTACTTCCCTGAGCTCTCGCTCTGGGGATTATTGCTTTGTGGGATACTTCTTTATGTTGCCGTTGCGGAGCTGGATCCTGTTTACTCGAGTTACGCTGAGTTGGGTTTGGAATCGTCGGAGCCATTTACTACCTCGATCATAAGGCCTATCCGTCACATTTTGAGCGAGAGGAAGTCTCGCAAGATTGCGCTTTTCCTCATGATCAACACCGGGTACATGGTTGTCGAGTTCGTAGTTGGGTTCATGAGCAACAGTCTTGGCTTGATATCAGATGCATGCCACATGTTGTTTGACTGTGCTGCTTTGGCTATTGGCCTTTATGCTTCGTATATATCACGCTTACCTGCTAATGGGCAGTTCAATTATGGTCGTGGGAGATTTGAGGTTCTCTCTGGGTATGTCAATGCAGTTTTTCTGGTGTTGGTTGGAGCACTTATTGTGTTAGAGTCTTTTGAAAGAATTTTGGACCCGCAGGAGATCTCGACCAATAGTTTGTTAACCGTGTCCATTGGCGGGCTTCTTGTCAATGTGGTTGGGTTGATATTCTTCCATGAAGAGCATCATCATGCGCATGGTGGATCCTGCTCTCACTCGAATTCTCACTCCGGTTCCCATTCCCATTCCCAACACCAACATGACCACGACTGCCACAGTGAGGATCAGAAATGTATTTCTGTCGACCATGATTGCCATGAAAAATCTTGCTCTGATCATCATAACCAGCATGGTCACCATCATTCTGATCACCACAGCAATGACAATGCTAAAAGTGCTTATCCTACTTCGGGGAGCTCTAGTTGTCATGGTCATGACCATGCTGACATTCATAGTGAAGGTTCTCATGGGTTTGATCATGCTCATCACAATGACCATGCTCATGCTCATGGTCATGACCATGACCATCATCATCATGATCCGGTCTCCGCACATCATTACTCCACTGAAGGTCATGCAGACGGACGTCTGCCTACTCAGACAGCAGCTCCACACTCCCATGGGCACTGTTCGTCCATTAGTCACATCCACCAGAGAAATCTACCATCAAGTGAAGGGGAAGCTAAAAAACAGAGTCACCATCACATTGACCACAACATGGAAGGGATATTCTTGCACGTTCTAGCAGATACAATGGGAAGTGTTGGAGTCGTTGTGTCGACTCTGTTGATAAAGTACAAGGGATGGCTGGTTGCAGATCCTGCCAGCTCTATATTTATTTCCATTTTAATTGTGTCCTCAGTCATCCCGTTGCTCAGGAACTCGGCAGAGATTTTGCTCCAAAGGGTGCCTAGGGCTCACGAACAGGATCTATTTAATGCTCTAAACAATGTCACAAAGATAAAGCAGGTGAGAGGCATTCCACATTTCCATGCATGGAGCTTTACGAACACAGAGGTAGTGGGAACAATCCATCTTCATGTCGAGACGGAAGCTGACAAGGCTTCCACAAAAGCACAAGTTTCCCGCATGCTGCATGATGTGGGGATTAACGATCTTACGCTGCAGGTGGAGTGTGTCAATCATACTTAATGCTGATCTTGAACTAATGCTGAGTTTCATCATTTTCGGGATTGCTCGAAGAAAAGAGAAACCCCCCCTGTATGAGGACTGATTCAAATTGCTGACTAAAAATGTCAATGAAGCTCCGGATACAGTGCTGTCGCTGCTGTTCTGGGTTTCATCTCAGTTACTCGGTGTGGTTCTAAAAAATTCATAATGAATGAGAAGATGCAAGACATCCATCAATCAACTGCTGGAATGCTCGTCTTTTTTCTGGTAAGATTGCATGGTAAAGGCTGTTGTTGCCTCAATGTCATCGCGGTTTCCTTTTTGGATTAGTGGTCCACAGAAATTGGATTGCTTTGATGTAAATAACTAGCTTAGTACCCGTGCAATCTGCATGCGCGGGAACTCCTTTTCTCTCAGCAATATAGAGTCCAAAGAATTTTCTGTCCCGGTTTTGTTTATGTAGTAGCTGTAACTTGTGAATGAACAAAGGAGCTGGGGATCAGCACTTGGTTGATTTAATGCCGAATCTTAAAAAGTTTTGGATAACATTAGATTTTGGAATCGAAGAAACTTATGTTAAGCTCAGATTGTAGTATGAAGTGTACTTTCAATAGTGCGATTTGGGTCAATTGTGGGTAATGCTAGAGAACAGGGAACGTGCATTGGAGTTACAGGCTACCTAGAACTTTCAGCTGGGGCTGCTTTTGTCCGTCTCGTGAAGCGACTTGAATAGGATATGATTGTAATGACAAATTTTAGAGACATGACAGAGATGATGGAAACCCTTTTCTCTTTGTGCAATCTGGTGTTTGGAACTTTGTTTTTTTTTTCCTTTTTCAAATTGAGGACCTCAATTTTCAAGAATTGCCTTCACGCGGTCCTCGTGGCGCGTTTTTTTAATGTGACTTGAAACGGTAGGTCATTTCTTTTTGCCAATAAGCTGAAAACCTGGTTTTTTTTTTTTCCTTGTTCCTCCTAGACTTTTTCTTCCTTCCTCTGCACTGCCGATGCGACTACTCGTGTTGACCTGTTGTGGCTTGCAGCCGTCACCGTTATAGTCGCCGCCCTAGCGTGTGGTCGGCCGAGGGAATGCGGGTCCTCTCATCGTGGTGGTCATGCTCGATCGAACTGTGGCAATTAGTAATAGAATTTCTATTGCACTGGCCTATTATAATTGTGTGTGTGTGTGTACTGTATTGCATCGGGAAAAAGCTCTGAATTTTGTTAATTTTATCACATTTTGTGACTTAGAAGACCAAACGAATGGAGTCTTTCTTGCAGCAGCTGGCGTTTGAAATCGTTTTCCGCATAGGAAAAGAACTTCTAATCTGTGGATGGAGACCATAATATTAGTGACTTCGTTAAAAATAGCCCGAAACACTCGTTAAACAATCAAAAATAAAAAAAAAAATGTTTTTGTTTTAATGAATTGGTTGTCTACATTATGCGAAAATTTAGATTTTTGAAAATTGAATGTCTCCTCGTTAAACACGTTTAAAAATGTGTTTTGGAGCAGTCATGACATGACCTAGAGGAGTTCCAGCTTGAGCAGCGGGGCATTCTCGAGGACAGAAGACTGACGACCTTTGCCTCCACCAGCATTCATAAATAATAATACTAACACAGAACAGAACTAAATTCAAAATATATAGAAGGTTTTGAGCATCCCACACATCAAGAGCTGTTCCACCGGAGTAAAAAACCCAACATTAAACTGATTATACGTCACGAACCTCGACAATTCATTTATCTTTTGCGAAACAAACTTACCCTTTAAATACACTAGGTCAAATTATTGAAACCCTGTCTTAATTTAGTCATAGTTAACAATACCAACCGATGTAGCCCTATTATAGCGAATTTTTTTGGCTTTATCTTGAACCATTGGGAAACGAGCACAAGATAAAGCAATCGAGGGCAGATACTTGTCCGGATCTGCGTCCCCACGAACCGAGTCCATCGCGACCACTAATGGCGTGGGTCCCACGAGATTAATGACTATTTCCGGTCCACGACCGCGCAAAACCCCGCCGAGTCTTGACAAGACCTCGCAGTCGAGGCAGGATTTTGGTTCAAAGATGATGCGTGGCGGTAGGTATATAGCACACGAGATTGGATCAGGCAACAAGAGCTTGACTTGCAGATTGATGGTGGAGTCACGTGACTTTGACTGGTCGGACGAGGTTGATGTCAATGACCTTCGCTTCATTGGTGAAAGGGGAAAAGGAACAGCTCACATCTGCTGCGTGGCCTTCACTTCATGTCAAAGTCAAGAAAAGCAAACGAGAAAGCAAAAGGTCCCGCTCCTAAACGCTATTTGCCAGGTCTTTCCTCAGCACAGGGTCGTTCCCCTGTCGTCCTTTTCAAACTAGGGACTCAGGAAATGAGAAGTGGAAGGTAGCATCAAACCTAAAACCACGTAAAGGAAGGGAATATGTTCAGGCATCACTAGGTGGGATATTCTCTGGACACAAAACAATGTACGGGGAAATTTCGAAGGTAAAACGTTGTAACGTGCAATAATCACACTTTAAGATTCGATTACGACAAACCGTCGTGACTCGCTAAATCACTTTCCCCAAAATATGACTCATGATATTGTATCGAAAAGGCAATGCGAAAATGCTCCAGCTAAAACGCACCTGAGCAGCTGTAATCATGGTTACACAAATACTCTGAAGATATCGGCAAAACATAGCTTGAGAGAGAGAGAGAGAGAGAGAGATGAAGGGCGCTCAACGTGCCAAGCAAATATCCGTTCTAACACTCTTAAGACATCAGCAAAACAAAAATTGAGATCAGAACTAGACAAATAGGCCATTTACCCAACAAAGGACCACATCTATGCCACAAGTAATGCTATTGTCTTTAAAAAGGGGTTAATACCACCAAAAACCCTAAACTGGTACATGTGTGACAATTTTACCCCGAACTTTTTTTTTGACCACCAAAAATCCTAAATTAGTACACCTGTGACAATTTTACCATAAACTTGTTTTTTTACTACCAAAAATCCCAAACTAGTACACCTGTGACAATTTTACTCCAAACTGGTAAACCCGTGACAAATTTACCCTAAACTATTTTTTTGATCACGAAAAACCTCAAACTGTGACAATTTTACCCAGAACTAACAATTTTTTAATTATATTTTTTCGATTTTTTTTTCTTCATCTTCAACCTCTTGCCGGTCGCCGGACTGGCGACTGGCCAGAGGTGGAAGCCGGCGAGGTCGGCCCCGCTGGCTGCTGGCGAGGCTCGACCTCGCCGGCATCGGGAGAGGGCCGCCCTCGCTGGATCTAACGAGGGTGGCCCTCGCCGGCGTCGGGCGAGGGTCGCCCTTGCCTGGGCGGGCGAGGATAGCTCTTGCCCGACGCCAGCGGGGGCCGCCCTCGCCAGATCCGGCGAGGGCCGACCTCGCCTGCCCAGGCGAGGATATCCCTCGCACGACTCAGGCGAGGGTTGCCCTCGCCTGCCCAGGCGAGGGCTAGCCTCGCCCGACGCTGGCGAGGGTTGGCCTCGCCCGACGCTGGCGAGGGCAGCCCTCGCCCGACTCAGGCGAGGGTCGCCCTTGCCCGACTCAGGCGAGGGCGGCCCTCGCCAGCATCCGGCGGGGCCGACCTCGCCGACTTCCGCCTCTAGCCGGTCGCCAGTCCGGCGACGGGCCAAAGGTTGAAGATGAAAAAAAAAAAAGAAAAGAAAAAACAAAATAATTAATAAAAATTTGAAAAAATAATATTAAAATTTTAGTTCAGGGTAAAATTGTCATATGTGTACCAGTTTGGGGTTTTTTGTGGTATGTTCAGGGTAAAATTGTCACAAGAGTACCAGTTTAGGATTTTTTGGGGTATGTACGAGATAAAATTGTCACGTGTACCAGTTTGGGGTTTTTGGTGATAAAAAAAAAAGTTCAGGGTAAAATTGTCACATGTGTACCAGTTTGGGGTTTTTGGTGGTATTAACTCTTTAAAAAAAGAAAGACGAGAAATCCATGCATCATCCGTACATAATCATGGCCATGCACGAACAATTCCGACCGCCACCAAGAGAAGCCTGACATGATATCCTATGCAAGTGGCATTCAAATGTAGCTAAACCAAACATTTTCCATTGAAGTTCCCTCTCAAAAGTTAATGAATACAATATCATTCAATTAGTCAATTCCAATTTCCACATGAGCCGTGAGTATGATCCTTCTAATTTACACTCAGCATCCTCTTCATGCAAAAAGAATGGCAAAAATAGGAAAATGTACAAAGCCATCCCAATATAACTCAACCTGCAAAGTTGAATGATGAAATCTCAGAATATATGGATGCAGTAGATAGAAAAACATATGTCTCATATGTCCTTTACCTATACACTCTGAGGCTTATTTGCAATCTCATGCTGAGATATGGTTCTTGAACTATTAACCTGCAAAGACACATTAAAATTACAGAGGACAAAAGGAGAATCTTGTACCCTAGTCCTAAAATTGGGCTCATCTTCCAACAAATTCACGAAACACCAAAAAATTTTCTAGCAGTTTTTTGCCATTACAAATATATGTCCATCTGTCGGAGAAGCCGGGAATATCTGTATTTAAAGTTGCATGGACAACTAACAAAATAAATGTTCATATGTTCATGCTGCTTAGAGACTCTCTCTCTCTCTCTCTTTAAAGTTTCATGGACAACTAACAAAATATATGTTCATATGTTCATGCTGCTTAGATACTCTCTCTCTCTCTCTCTCTCTCTCTCTCTCTCTCTCTCTCTCTCTCTCTCTCTCTCGCGCACGTGCGCGCGCACGTATTGTCGGAGATGGGTTGGCTGTCCTTAACTCATATAGCTTGTTTATGCAATTTAAAGAGGTCCCAAGTAAAGAGACTGGTTTCAGAGTAGGTAGGTTCCAGACCAAGAACCTAGAACCTACCCTGTCAGACCGGGAACCGAACAACCAGTTCCAAGGTCAACTCAGAACCGGGCCTGATCTTAAGTATTACTACTATAATTTTAGGAAAACATATCTCCAACAATATCTATCTTTTTTTTCAAACAAAGAACAAAAACAAAAGTTAAAAACCAATTTAAAACCTGTTCAACCTGAGAACCGATGTTCACGGTATAAAACCGGCAACCTAATGGGTCAAGGCAAGCTCCTCAATTTTTTATGTAAAATCTACCAGGTCCCCTGTGAACTGGCCTAACTGGTCAGGTAAGGCTGGTTTGGTTCGGTTCTCGGATTGAATCGGCCTAGTTACTCACACCCAGTCTTGAGCACGACATGTTTCATGAGATAAACTAAACATCAATCTTGCAAGTTCCCTGCCTCCCCTTTTTTTTCAATCAGTTCATCAAGTGAACCAAGTACTGTATTTATAAAGAGTTAAATTCTCCACGATCCTTGAGTATAATCGCAAGAAGTAAAAGGAAATATTGAGATCGCTACATACATCTGCATCCCGAAAGGACCTCCCAACGGATGTCTTCAGTTCAGAAGCTTCTGCGGCAGATAAAGACTCATCATCACCAGTGCCACTTCGGTTAACCTACAATTGAAACATGCAAGATAGATGGTGTCAGAACTCATAAATTGTATCACGTCACGAAGAACTCCACAGCTTCTGAGAACCTGAGCCCAAGGATAATGCTTAAACGCTCTAATCAATATACTCTCAACTCAAAGAAATGTTAGATTAAAACACATAGTCAGATCAAGGAAACAAAACATTCTGCACAATCAGCTTTGCAGCGCAACCACTCCAGAGCAGATTTTGATCCCAGGAAAGCACATGTTTAGAAGAAATGCAGAGAAGACAAAGAATGGGTTTTCACACGCCATGTAGAGAGAGCCTTCACTAGTTCCTAATCAAGCAAGTCGTGACAGATGTCCAGATTTTCAATGAATGAAATGAGATGTGTAAACAAAAATAAACCACCACATTATGAGGAGACATCCATTATACACTAACTAAATATTCACTAAAGGTCCATTGAAGCAAAAGTGATAAATTAATTTGGCTCATTTCAAGATATATGGAGAAGTGTATAAAACAAAAATAGATATACTGAAGATTTAGTAGGCACTTGCGTTGAACCATGCATCATTGATTTGGCTGCAAGGCAAAGGTTTTAAAGCAGGGACTTGTCAAGAATTTCCTAGAGCTCTTGAAAAGCTCATGATTGATCACAAGCATTGCTACAGCTTCTAATGAAGAATAACACAGCTTGTAATCAAAACAGTTAAACTGTTAACCCTACTTAATGCTTCCACTACGAAGGTGCTACCATGGAGACAAGGAAGCAACTTATGACAGTATGAGATCAACCATGTCATAAAGTTACTATACAAGGAAAATGGACATTTTACTGGTCAATATTAACAACTATGATAGCACTTCTTACGCAAAATGGAAAAGTTGCTGGTGATGCACTATTATGGTTGATAAAGGAGGCACTCCCTAAGATCATATCTGGTCTAGAAAATGGCTCCAACTATATTCTCCAAAACTTGCTCCATAATGATTTTTGTACTCCCATTTACAAAAGACCTCACTTACTGAAGACAGTATTTGACCCAAATATCCTTCTATAGCCCAGATGCTTTCAATGTCACTTCACATTTCCAAATCCAATGTATCAAAATGTTAACTGATATTATAGTTTCAATAACCAATTTCTGCTGCATAATGTCCTCATCATATCAAAGTAGTCCTCCAATTCTTACATTATCAGTCAAGAACAACATATATAACATACATATACTCTATTCAGCAGAATGAATCACACTTTCCTGGCAGTAAATATTATCTGTGAGGGAAAAGATCCAAAAATAAGCAAACAATGGTGTATGGACAGAAATCAGGTAAAACAACACGAAACATTTGAAAAACCATGCAACCAATTTAGATGACAATCCCAATAACTCGGAAGCATCTTTAGTGGGGAAAAAGAGCGAGCCAAATACAATTAATATAATAATAGGTGAAAAAACTATACCCTACTTAAGCGTCTGTCTTGACCATCTTCAAAAAGTGATGAATAATAAGAGGGGTCATAGATTGAGCCCCCTAGTATCTCATCAGGATCTGGGTCTTGTCTAACTGCAGCAGGAGTCACCGGACTTAAAAAGCTAGTTCTTGAATCAGTATCTACCTCATGGGGATATGCACTGTCTACACGTGAAACCCCTAGCCTGTATATCTGAATCCATAAAAACGAGGATGACAGCCTCACAGAAAACCCAAATATTTGCATAGCCAGCGCGAGTTTCACTGAAAAGATGAAAAATACTCCATAGTCATCAGAAGAAATGTTCCTGCATTAACATAAAATACTCCAAGATTATACATAAAGGAAGTGCAAGAAGAGAAAGACTGTTCCCTGGAGTAAACTATTCACTACAGTAGGTCATGATTATTTCACAGGGAAAATATATTTTATGCCCTACAATATTCTTAAAATTTCAATTTGACATCTATAAATACTTTCTCATTTTCAATATCACCTTCAACTGTTTGGATAAATTATTAAAAAACCATTGCATATAAATTCCGTTCAATATCTACAAGACAGACTTAAATTAATTTTCCTAACAATATTGTTGTTAAGAAAAGTACTCGCCAGGAAATATGACCTTTGAGTCACATTTCATTTCCAAGCAACTCTTGGTAAAGTAATCAACTTAAAGGAACTTGGATAACTGTGGAATCATTGACTCAGAACTATTTTGAGGCTACTTCAGAATGAGGGGTTGGTGGAAAAATAGAATGACAGCATATTAGATTCCACAATCATAATCCTTGGACAGTTTTTATTACTGATGTTGGAGACTGGGATTTGATCAGCAACTTATATTAGGTATATAATAAGTATTCTTGTTGTCAGTAGTGACAGGCTTCCTTTTTCAATTATGTTTCCTGTTCAGCTTTATTATTTCGTTTAGATTAAGTTAAGGAAGACTATTGAATTATAGCAAGTCTTTCTTTGAGTAACGTGATGCAATTTTTCTCTTAAGCTTGATACTTAAGAAGCCTTAGTTGCATGCTTAGGAAACTTCAAGTGTAAGGCAAAAAGAAAAAGGGATAAGTGCACTCGAAGTCCTAAAACTTGTCACGAAAGTGCAATTGAGTCCTAAATCTTTCAAAAAGTGCAATCAAGTTCTAAAACTTGTCAAGTTGGTACCCTCAAGTCCTTCCATTAACTCTGTCCCAATTGACAAACAGAAAATGCGAACAAGTTTTAGGATTTGAATGCACCATCTTGACAAGTTTTATGACTTAATTGCACTTTTTGAAATTAATTGCATTTTTTGAAAGTTTTAGGAATCAATTGCACTTTTGTGACAAGTTTTAGGACTTGATTGCACTTTGAAAGTTTTAGAACTCAATTGCACTTTCGTAAAAAGTTTTAGGACTTCCGGTGCACTCATCCCAAAGAAAAATGTACTCGTTTTTTAATATTATTCATTGAGAGTTCTCCTTCACATTCTCTGTCCCGGCTTACTAAGTTGGGACTCGTCCTATATCAGGTTTTGGAATCGAAGCAAATGTTTCTACCGCTGACTTATGATTTTCTCCAAAAATGGTGAGTGACACTAAATCGAACTCTAGTCTAACTAAGTTGCACTATGACTTTGGCAAATTGAAATCAAAATGTGAAGCTTTTCGCAAGGTTCATGACAATATAAAGCAAGTTTTTACAAAGAGGGCTTTTCAAGGAGAAGAGAGATCAGTGTCTATCCACTCTTCACGTTTGGTTGGTGGAAAAGTTCAATTTCACACTTATAGCTTGTGGGGAATGATAGAAATAGTCTTTTGTTCTTAATATTTGTATATGGGCGGCTTACCTATGAAGTCATTTTGTATAGGGGTGGTACCTCCTTGGTACCCTTTTTCTACAAAAATTTTGCTTATCCTCCAAAAGATTTATAGATGAATAAATAAAGCAAGTTTTGGTGCACTAATAAACAAAGTTCATGAAATTTTTTAGCAACTAAACACAATACCCATTGCCCGTGGATTGTAATCAGTTAAAACCACAAATAACCAAGCCTCTCTAGCATGGGATACAAAGTTTTCATGGTCTTCAAGAGTTAGAAGAATCTTTCCCAGAGGGTGAGGAACTAGAATCACATGACATGAATGTCAAAGAAACGGGCAAGAAAGAAAGCTTCAATGTTCATGCTTCTAGCGTGGGGAATTAGGCCATTTGGTATACCAAAATTCAGTGAAGACGCATGATAAGTCTCCTTTTCCCATTCTCAGTAGGATGTTAAGTTTCCTTTTCCAATACCTATTCTGACTTTGAATAGGATTGCTGTTTACCTTCCTTTTAAATAGAGCAAATGGAGAGTACCGAATCCTAGCAAGTTTCGCTTTAATTGTGATGCCATAATTCTCTTAAGTATGAGGCCCAAGAAGCCTAGGTGTGATGCTTAGAAAGCTATAGATTGAGAGTTCCCTTACAACTTGCACTCATTACTTGTGGGACTCATGGTCCTGCATCAACCTCCCTTCCCATTTGTTAGACTGACTAAATCTCACAAAGAGCATTTATGGCATGCCAAAGATTGACGATCCAATGTCTATATTGATATTTCTACTTCATTAAGATCTGCAGCCGAGCTTTGCATCGATGGTGGGAAAGGTCTCAATCAATCATCATATACACACAAGTTTGTAATCTGTCAACTAATAACGAGCATGATGGGTTCGTGGGACTTAATTTTCACCGGGAAAAAATCACTACAAGAATAGGCAGTGAAGTGAACAAGAATTAAAGCTTTCACATCTAATAATTTTCTACAAGTGGGTCAACTGCTTCAACATCAATGACCAGGCATGACATAAAGGCAAAGCACCAGTTCAACAGAATTGAAGTATTTGGGAGGACTATTGGGCAGACAACGTACCATATCTCATAGGTGAAGAGAATGAACCAGGAGATATCGAGCAGAATCGCGCAGAAGAGAAGGACGGCGTAGGTTCGACCCAGCTTCTGGCTGCTACTCTCGATAGCCACCAGAGCAAACAGAGCAATGGCCAAGTTGATGAGCAGAATCCCGTTGTATATCGCGCCCAGCGATCCCACCAATGCGCAACCAATCTAAAGTCCATAGAACATCACGAATTCCAAACAAACAATCAACACCCACCAAAAATCGTAACCCGAAAACGAGGAAAAAACCTAGCTTTGAGCCCGGGAACATAGAGAATCCCGAGAGAGAGTTTAAGAGAAAAGAGGAGCTCACTTGGATGTAAATGAGGACGACGGCCAAGGACTGGAGGCTGTCGTAATCGCGAAGGAAGCGCCGGATGCGGTCTCCCAGCGACCAACAAGGCATCATATGCCCGCGAGGACCGGCCGAATCTCGCCTACGTCGATCTGGCCATGCGGGTACCGCGCGCGGCTGCACATGAACAGAAGTGGGCGCCGCCGCGGCCGGAGGAGGAGGAGGAGCCCGAAGTGCGAGGAGCTGTTGCTCTTGCAATGGCGAGAGATACGCAGCAACTGAAAGCGGGAGCTCTGGTTTTTCGGGGAAGAAGGAAGGAGAAAAACTGGTTGGGCTTTACAGTGTCCGAGGTTGCGCTTCCGTTTCTGATGACGGAATCTCGTTCCAGCGCCCACGTGCAGCGCACGTGCGTGGTTGCTCCTCCGTGTTGTCTCCTCTCCTATTTGTCACGGATTAGTGATGGTCTGTTCTTTTTTCATGAATATAAGTTAAAGTTTGACAGTAACTATAGAGAGTTTGTTCCTCCTCTCTTGTCAACTCTCTTTATGTTCCCCGGTTCAAATCATATGGGGAGCACTTCGATGGTGAAATCTTGAGCGGATCGGGGCGATGCGAAGGAGGGCGCTCTTGGTAAGGGCACGAGCGAGCTCCCGATCCAGCCGGGTTATTACTTTTCGTTCTTTTTAAAGCGGCATGGTCAGTGGTTTAGTCCTGATTCAGCAGCAGCTGTGATGAATTTTCTTCAGGCTTCAATGTAGCTGAAGAAGGTGGATGCCACAGCTAGCTACAACACTTGTTCCCAAGGTTGGAAGATGTCTCGAGGATGACTCGATTTAGGCCCCTTTTCTCGCTGTAACATACTATGCAGGTGAATCGCCAAGGCGTTGGCTACTTGATTGAAGAAGTGTCTGCCTGATTTTATTGGCTACAACGAGGCTGCAGTTGCTGAAGGTAGAAGGGGTTTCTGACAAACATACTCTTGGCTCATGGATTTGTCAAGAACTATCTGGGATTTCTCCTCGAGCAATGACCAAATATCATGAAAGCATTTTGATTCAGTGAGGTGGGATTTCCTTTTTGCTGTGCTATATGTTGTTCAAATGCCTCGGCAGTTTACTCAATGTGTTAAAACTTGTTATCTCTGGAGCTTATTTCTCTATTTGTTTGAATGGTGGCCGTTGAAGGTTTCGTCAAAGGAGAGATCTGAGTGTGCGCTGCGGAACTGAGGGTTCTTACACTATATAAAAATGGGATGGTGATTGGAATGCATTCTGGGGAGGTGCTTGGCAAAAGTTTCTTGAAACTGAAGCCTCCAGGCTCGATTGCATAATGTTCTGTCCAGCCCATCGGCTCGACCCTGTTGGATGCTGTAAATGTTGGGCTGAGTGAGCCAGATCAATGAGATTGGCTTTCAAGACAAACTCAACCAATTACCTTTAGTATCTCACCGGGGCTCCCCCTTCTCCTCTCAAGACAAGTTCGTTTATGTTAGGGGTGAGCGGTTCCCGATCCGATCCGGTCCAACTTAAGAACCGGGAACTAGACCGGGAGGACCGGTTCCCAGTTTCTAGGGCCGGAGACTGGACCGGCTAGTCTTGGGTCGCAATCCGGTCCGATCCGGTCCTGTTCGGTTCCAATGGGACCAATATTAAATATTATTTGTGAACTGGGAACCGATTATTCCATTCTTTCATTTGTAGTTCTGATTTGATCCTATAAGGCCATGAAAAAAATTAGAAAAATATATAATATATGAAAAAATTGAACAATTGGTTCCAATGGGACCAATATTAAATATTTTTCATATATATATATTAAATATTATATATATGAAAAAATTAGAAAAATATATATTTATTGGTCCGGTCTGGTCGGTTCGGTCCAGTTCGGTTCCCACTCTAGAACCGGGAACCGAACTGCCCAGAAACTGGTTTCACTTTTAAGAATCGAAAGCTAGACCGATATTCCCGAGAATCACCTGGGACAAGATATCTGATTTACGCAACGCCAAGCCGACCTTCCGCTTCCGGAATGGATTTCTTTGGGACAAGAAAAGAGTTGGGATTTTTCTTTCCAAGCCGTTGCCCTTGTCAGAGAGATTCCTTCATTTAATGGAATAGAAAGACGCCTTCGCGTACCAAAAGGGAAAGGAAAGACAGGGCATACTCTTCCTTTAAAGTCCTTTTGACGGCAATGAAGCGAAACAGCTCAACCAAAGCGGAGAGGAGATGTTGGGCAAGAAAGGAAGTCTTTCCTTCAGCCATCAAGCCTTCAATCAAGCATAACTGATCCTCTCTCTTGAGGAGAGATCAAACTGGTCGGTCCGGTCCCGGTTTGGGTGGTCCATCTTGCTTACCCCTAGTTCATGTCCCTTGCGCAAAAGCCAGGACATACCTTCTATGGACACTTTGTCTACTCCTTACCTCCTAATATTACGTTTGTGGAGAAACACCTAGGTTCCTACATGATCTTTCTGGGCTCTATTTTCAGCTCAATTCCATATCATCTTCCTAAGTAAATGTCCAAAGAACAGATCTTTCAGTTCAATGAGGGTGACCGCAAAAGTCACCGAATGGTAAGTCTTTTCCTTCGATTTGTCCTATTTAATAAAATACAATAAAAAATGTGCGGGAGGACGTTGCAGATGTGCGGGACGAACACGACTTCTTCTAACACTAGAAAACCACCGGAAGACACCTGGGACCAAAGCATGTCGTGAAAGAAGCACAATGGGCCGGTGTGGCTTCAACCGTGTCTCCGGACACAATTGAATGTAATTATCATGAATGCTAAGGGACCTAAAACATGTATCTATTGTGTATGCCACATACTTACGATATGCCTCAAGTCCACTCAAAAAAATCATTCCTACTTTAAACTCAAATCACACATTAAAGGGTAAATGACATAAATAGTCCATGAATTTTAGCCCAATGTGCAATATGATCAATGAATTTTAGATTTATTTAATGTGGTTCTTGAACTTTAGTCCAATGTATAATATTGTCCCTAAAATTTTAATTTGTTCAATGTAGTTCCTTAACTTTTGGTAATATTCAATTTAGTCCTTCGACTGTATGTTGTCCTTGAATTTGAATTAATGGAAGGACTACATTTAATATTTTCATACAGTCCAAAAATATAAATTGAACATGTACCAAAAGTCCATGGACCATATTGAACGAATTATAATTTTAGCAAAAAAAAAAATTGAACAAATTATAAATTCGGAGACGATATTGCATATTGAGTTAAAGTTCATGGATTACATTGAATAAACAGATTGGCAATTTTGCGAATCTTATTAATTTTAAATTATCTAGAATTTTTATTATTCTTGACGCTCTATTTGTTTCGCGAAAAAATAAATAATTTAGAAAATATTTTCCTAAAGATAATAATTTGTATATCTTGAATAAATAATCATTGATAAATATTTTCATGATTGATAATAATTTAAATATAAATATTTTTGTGGATGATGAAAATAATTTTTAATGTATTTATTATTGTAAGCTGCATAAGCAATTTTTTTAAAAAATATTTTCAAATCCTTATTTTTCGCGAAAAAATTGTCGGAAAAGTTCATAATGGTCCGGCCTCGAGGTTCTCTCTTTCCTGAAGTGGTGAGAAAGCGGGGGGAAAGGCCAGAGACGCCGCCGCGCCGCTACAGGAAGAGGGAAGAAGGCGATCAATGGCGGAAACATCTCCACCGCCGCCCGCGGCGGAGCCGGCGGCGTCGAAGCAAAACGGGAAGTCGATCGCCGACATCGCGGAGGATGTCCAGCGGACGGTGTTGGAGTCCAGGGACTCCGCCATCCAAACCGCTCGTTCTCTCCACCAGAACTCCTCCACCCATCTTCGCTCCCTCCAGGTCCCTTCTTTTCTTTTCATTCATCTCCTCCGTCTATTCCATTTTGGTGCTAGGAATCGATCTCCCGATCTGGGTCCTGCCATTTCTTTGATTTTTATGAAGTTTCTGGCGGCGAGGTCATAATCCGTTCTTGTCTCGATGAATTGGGTTTGTGGCAAAGTCGACACTTGGGCACCGTTAGTTTGTAAAAATTCGATCTTTTTAAAGTGATGTTTGCGATTTGGTTGTGTGTTTTGAGTGATTAGTGGGAGTGTGGTGAAGAGTTCATGATTCGTCCTGTAGGGATGATTGGTTCATGCTGTGGCTCAAATTTTCGTTTTTTTATGTTCTTGATTTTGAAGCTGCTCGCGGTGAATGCTTTTTATTCCTTTTCAGGAGTTTCTGACAAACATGAAATCTCAGTATCATGCATATGAAGATGCTTTCGTCAATAGGGTCAAAGGTAAATATACGTTTTACTTTGGGATATTTGGCATTGGATGCATTATGATACATGCCTACGATTTGAGCTTTATTTATTTGCTTCAATGACATAGCTTCAAAATGCCGCATGAACTGTGTTGATTGGATATGTGTTGATCTTAGAACTTCACGGTTTGAAGGACTTGGGAGTTCTGACCACAAATTCAACTTGGGATTTTGTTTCTGATGTGATGAAATTGCACAACTGAGGAGTAATCTGAAAATGATCTGTCTAGGATATGTTAATGAGAGGCCATAAGATAAGTGAGCAGCATGAGCAAATCTTAATATAGGAGCCAGTCATTGGATTAGTCTTATTGATTCTCATGATGCACTGCCTTCTTTTCACAGATGAAGTCACGAGTGCAAGGGAACATCCCGGAACAACTGTCGGGGTTTCTGTTGCAGCTGCCCTCCTCCTCTTGCGGGGTATGAGCACTTGTCATTTGTGCAATAATTTCTTAGATTTTGTTACGCATGATATTCTTCCACCAGTCATTTTCAAGGAGCTGTCAGATGCTACATCCTTTTATCGCTAGCTGTGTCAGATTTTTCACCTAGCAATACAATCTATGTTTGTATAACCAAGGTTCTGTTTAATCACAAATAGTGATTACTCGGACATAAGATAAGTAGGGAACCAATTAGCCATCATTTAGGTTAGCATGTGCAAAATTGAACGGTTGTCTTGGACCATGGTTTTGGCTGACTGCGTAAAACGATGTCATTTCAAGAATTGTCATGTGTTGAGCTTCAGAAACAAGGTAAATAAATAATCTAAGCATGATTTGTGAAACTCTACTTGTTTCCTTTAACGTCTTGATAGTGAGGACAGTCGCACTCTATCATCATTGGCATGTGAAGAGGATGTGGGTTTGATTGTTACCCCCTCCCCTTTAGAAAAGAGAAGTTTTTGACACGTGGAGATTTCTAGTTAGGATGCAACTTTTTTGAGTTTTCTATTTCAAAAGGACAGGAAATAATTTGAAATGCTACTATGTAATCCATAGTCCATTCTTTCTGACTTCTCCATCCTCTGTCCTTGTACATCTCTGCATCTCATTGAAGCCTGGATGTTATTTGAAAATGCTGAGGAACTCATCAGTAGATTGCTGCCAGGGGTTGAAGATCCTTTTCCTCTTTATCACATTTGAGGAGGAGACAGGCGCTTTTTTTTCTTTCACTTTACCGGCACACTATACTAGCCACCAGGACTTAGAGACTACTGCACATTTGTTGGCTCTAAATGCTTATTGTTGTTGGCATCACTTTGTAGCAAACTGATTCTTCGAAAGTGTTCCCTCCGTGCAGGTCCTAGAAGGTTTCTGATTCGTCAGACATTTGGTCGACTTCTGAGTGAGGAGGTTGCTTGCTTGATTGCTCCTAGAGAGGCTTATTGTAATACATGATGCCGATCGATACATTTGATGCATAAGTTGCCATGAAAGCTGCTTTTGGTGCAGATGGATAACTTTTAAGACATTGTTAATCTCTCACTCTCATTTCTGCTGCTGCACCATTATGCAGGCACAATTTGTTCGAGCTGAGAAAAACCTGAAAGATCTTATTCTTTCTGTTGATTTGATGAAGAAGGAAAGTAGGAAGCTGTTAGAAAGGGCAGCTCTAGCAGAAACAGATATGAAACGTGGCCTTACTGACCTAAAGTAGGATCATTACCATTGTCCCGTTGTTAATATCGCCTAACCTTTCACTCTATTTTTCTTCTGAGTCTATTGTTGTTGAAATAACTGCAGAAATTCAGGAAATCAAATCCAACGTCTTGCTAAATCAATTTACAAGGTTGAATCGCAAGCAGGAGGTATGCATGCTCTGTTGGATCTTTTGGCGGTTTTTTGTTCTTGTAATGGTTTAGTTGGTCAACTCCATTTTGGATTTTCTTTTCGGTTGCTATGACCATCCTGAGTAAGATCTTTATTTAGTTAGTAGGAAAAATCATATCTGTCTATAGGATGTTTAACTTGTTTGGTTGAGTTCTCAATTGCAAAACTTCGTGGAAGAACATAAGTCAAGACTTATGGAACCATCGCTTATTCATTGAATCATTAGTCATCATAACCACCTTCTCATTCCGTGCATTGATAGAATTTGCAATAGTGATTGTAACCCCTCTCTCTCAATTAAGAGGGAGAGGAATCGAAATTGTGTACCCATTTAATTTGCCTACATCTTTGGACAGGTCTAATGGATGACCTACGTGAAATTCCTGGTCGGGAGGCACTCAAACTTCGGGCTGAGGCATGTCCACTTTAATTTTTTTTGTGCCTCTTCTTGTTTTCTCTACTTTGTGGGAAGTTTCATTGTCTACTCTCCCTCTCCTTTTCAGGTTGCTTCATTGGCTTCAAATTTGAAGCAACAAAGAGTTGCAACGGAGAAACGAATAGTAAAGATATCTGAACTAGGTGTTGCTGTTTGATTGTAGAGGAGCGTGATGAGCATCGGGAAAGCATATTGACAGAGAATGAAAATTCGCGTACCTGCCTTCTTTTCAACTATTTGTAAGAGCAGACCAGTGAACGAGTTTTTCAAAGCTTGGTTTTGGTATCCAATATGTTCTCTTCTCTTCAATTTTTTTTTACCTAAACTCTTACATCGATGCCTGAAAGACAACTGATTACGCAAGGATGAACAACTCTTTGTGATGGACTGATGCTGAAGTTAGCTTGCCGCCTGTGGTCATCAGTGACGAGTCAATGGATTGTATGGAAGATCATCCGAAGCTTAGCCTAAAGCCCACAGTTTACTCATGACTTGCATAAAACTGGCTGATTGGTCTTTGTCATCCCCCGTTAGCTATGGTCGATATGACCAACAATATGTTTCTATGTTTATTTTCCGTTCTTTAAATATTTAAATGTTAATTTATACGATCATGATTCAAATCGTATAACTTGATTCAATTCACTTAAAAAATGATTAAACACGAAGGCGTGAACCGGTAGTTAATAAGAATGGTCCGATTCAGTTATGAGTCAATTCGATTCATTGCTTAGCGAATGAGCTGATTTGTCAAAAAGTTCGATTGAGGGTAAAATGGATTCATCAGCAATCTACCATATCCCAAAGCCTTGAAACCTAATTTGGGTTTCAAACCTAATTTGGATCCAAACCCAAGTAGGATTTGATCAATTACTAGGTTGAACAACCAGATCATGGCACGACACATGTTGGATGCTTGAAATCTTCTAACATAGTATCAACAGTTTGCTGGTCGTCCTTGTATGAAATCAGTCATGAACTCCCTCCTGTAATTAGCCATCCATATAAATTTTCCTGTTCTTGCAGCAATATACAATCTCGTCTACTGTAGAGCAACTATTAGCAAGTCGTTACTCAATCTCCTCGATTATTCGATGAAATTCTCGTCGCAATTTTTGAAAAAGAAAAAGGAAAAACAGGGCATCATATATATAATTGAGAACCCATGACATGGAGGGTTGTAAAAGAAGAGAAACTTCGTTGCCTTGGGTAACATTAAGTTTGCAGTCTTTAACAAATAAATATACCTACCAGAACAATCCCTATAAAACTATGTTTCCGCTATACAGGAAAAATCGCAAGTGAAAGCGCACTCACAACAAGTGCAAGCCACAGCCAAAAGATATGCAGACCATCATGCTGTCATATTATGGTACATGAGAACTAGTCTGGTGGCGCCAGGATTAAAAGAGAAGGTACTGCCACTAGATAATTAGTTGACTTTGCTAACCTATGTAATTATATCATTCTGAAGTTCCCGTGAGCTCTGCTGAAACTATTTTCTCATCTGTGTGAAAAGCTCAGGTGGTTTTGCATTTCCACCACCACCAAAAGCAGAGAAGGCACCTGCACCTTGTTGGCTGCCGAACGCCCCAAAACCAGCTCCTGCACAAAACAACGTAGTATGTTGAGGAGACAGTATACCCAACCCAATGCAAGGAGAGAGAGAGAAAGAGAGAGAGAGAGAGTCCCTCACCAGTCGAAAATCCTCCCCCAGGAGCAGCTACTGCAAATCCGGTACCGGATGAAGCAGCCACAGCAAATCCTCCAAATCCACCACCAGCTGAGGCTGCACCACCTAATCCACCACCGCCTGAACCCATACCACCAAAAACACCGCCAGAAGATGCTAAAGCAGCAAACCCACCTCCAGTAGAACCAACCCCTGCAAATCCACCTGCAGTGGCGGAGGAAGAAAAACCACCAGTTGAACTAGCAGCGGCAAAACCCCCACCAACACTGCCAGAAGATGCAAAGCCAGCACCTCCAAAACCAGAGCCAATCTGTCTCGACTGTCCAAAAGTCCCAAGAACTGATCCAAGAGCGGGTTGACCAGGTCCAATCTGTGATGGCTGACCAAATCCACTCTGAGTAGGAACTTGAGCATTTGTTGGAGTACCAAAGGCTCCAGAGAATGCACTTGCATTTGGTGGTTGTGATGGCTGTGAAGATTGTGGAGACTGGAAATTGAAAGAAGCAGGGCGAAACAGCTCTCCACTAGGTGCTGCCATAGCAAATGGATAGCTTGTTGGGGTTGTTGCTGCACTACCAAAAGAAACACCAAACGGGCTTCCCTTAGGTGCGGTCGAATTGGGAGTAGATCCAAGGCCAAATGCATTGAGACTTCCCAGACCAAGATCAGGTTTTTCATTAATCTCAGGAGCCACTTCCTCCATCTCATCCTCCTGTGTAGCTGTGACATCCAGACTTTCAGTCTTTTGAATTGTGTTAGTCAAAGAAGTTGAAAATGGAGTTGGAAATGAAAACTTTCCCGCAGATGGCTGCTCTGAAGGAGCATTCGGCGTTTCAGTTGATTGAGGACTACCTATCTGGTTACTAACACCCTGAACTCCAGATATTGGTCCAGAAGAAAGTTCACTGGGAGTAGACGAGACTGAAGCTTCTATTTTCACAGCAGATCCACCAGTAAAACTCTCAGTTGGAACAGGTGGGGGTTCTGAAGGAGCACTAAAACTGACTTTGGGCAAATCCTGTTGTACCTCTCGCTTTTGATTTTCCAACCTTAATTCCAGGGGTAGTGAGGAAGTGAGCGAAGGTACTGAATTTTTAGAAGCCTGGGTAGAAGAAGATGTGGTGGAGGGAGAGGTAGAAGGGGGAGGAGGAGAAGCGACTGAGAATGATGATGTTGATGATGAGAAGTTTAATGGAAGTGCCTTATTAACATCTGTTGTTGCTCTGCTAGTGAGCCAAAATCCACCAGATGACACCTCAGATAATGAATTCCCTTTGATTGAAGGAACATTAGACAGTGTAGAAGGCTGAATGGAAGATGAATTGGCCAGTGACTCTAATGGAGACGACATTGATTTAAATGGTGTTGAAAATGGTAGTGATCCACCAGGAAAGCTTTTGCCTATTACCAGATGTTCATCTGGAACCTTTTCAGGATGAGAATTGGCCAGAGGAGCACTAGGGGTGGCAGCCAGCAGTGGGTCCTCACTTCTTCGGGATCCAAAGAGTGAGCTTTCAATTATTTGGGACCCATGCTTCACGTTTCCACTTGTCGGCTCAGCAAGAACAGTCTCTTTAGTACTCAAACTAAAAGTCTCACTAGATTTTTCAAGAGTCTGCATGGGTGATTCTATGGAGATAGCTGGCATCTGATATATATCTGTGTCTCCTACCATTGTGGGCTTGATCTGATAACCGAAAACTGATTTTGACTTATCAATAATAGTCTCACCAGTATACTCTTCTGCAGCAAGATTGTTTTTACCGCTACTCATACTCCTTGGTTTGGCTTGTCCATCAATAAGTGATGCTTGGGATGCAGACAAGGAGTAACTAAAGGTACTGCTTTTTTGTGCCACTGGAACCATCGATCCTGAAGTTCCATCAACCTGTCTGAAAGGACTAGATGGGCTCTTAGATGCCTTTTCCCCAGAAATCTCAAACATGGCTGCAGAACATGTGTTATTGAGAGTAGATTAAACAGCCATTCCTCAGATTACTGAACGTACCAAAAGAAGAAAAACTATTGAATCATCACTCACCATTAACTCTCGTTCGACGTGTGTAGGTAGACGGCGTAGTGTGATTTGACTTAGCAACTGCTGATCTCTCTGAAGAGCTAAAATATGGCTCATCCATCAACAAAGACGACTTTGTGCTATCCTTCTGGTATTCTCGTGAGAGAATCCTTTTAACTGTTGTCTTTGAAGGCTCGTAACTTGCCCAGTTCTGTATCAACAAAATAATAGCCAAAGATTTTTAGGGCACCATTTAAACATGGGTGCCACGAGAAAAACAAGGGTCAGTTGATCTTCCGGTTCAGAGACTAGACACGAGGATCCATCTAAATGCTTTACTTTGTATCTAAAAGTCAACAATTCTGCACCATTGACTAGTCTCCTTAAGAGGACATGACTCTTTGCCCAAATTCTTCAAGGAACAACTGGTATAATTATGTCCATGCAATTGCATTACTTCCAATATCCCTTTCCCAATCACCATTTATTCAGCTTGGCATGCTTAAATCCATTTCACCAGCGCACTATGCACTTCTGTTTTCTGAACTATAGAGTACTCAATGGACTTGTTACTCTGCACTCTCCAGAATGTATGAATGTATGGTTTTGTGATATTTCAACAGTTTCAGATGAAAGGTACATGTTCCTCAGTATTTAAACGAACAAAAATTGCTGCATGTTCATTTTCCACTTCATATGCATTTTCTTAGTTCTAACCTAATTCCGCATCAAACAGGAGACAAGACTATACCGCACGACATGACATAATAAGGAAGAAGTGCTTTGGCAGACAGCTAAGTAGCTGCAGCAAGTCTCTGCTGCCGGCCGTAAGAGTACACAAGACACCACTTGAGTTAACTGGTCAGCCACTCAATCAACTTAGAGCATTACATGAAAGAGGCATTTCTTCCAGTGAGCATCAAATAAAAGTCATCTTCTAAACCATAGTATCAACAAAAGTGAAAAATTGACTTAACAAGACAATCACCTGATCCAGAGAGTCTCTCCGTCTCCGGGCAGTTTCCGGTTCACAAGGCTTCAGGGCACTAGTCTGGTTTCTTCTAGAATGGTCTTTTGTAGCAATGGTATTTGAAAGCATGATCTTTTTATCTCCAGGACTTTCAGAAACTTTCGTCACATCAGGGGAGCAGAAAGAGGCATCATAGGAAATTCCAATTTCATCAAACAATTCCTTTTTAACGTTCTGCTTAACTGAAGGTGACTCAATACTCAACACTGACATTTGTCTTGAGAGACAGTCAGAAAGTTGCTCGGCAGCCATTATTTGAGATGTCATCGTGTTATATAAACTTTTTAAGGATTGAATCGATCTGCAAAATGGTTGAATTAATGTTGCATATTACAGTATAAGCCATGTATCACGCATCAAGTTTCTTCAAATGTGTAAAGCATGTCATAGAGCAAATATGATAAGCAGAGTGCACTGGTAAAATTGTTCCATCACAACCAAAGCTGAGACAAAGATTAAACATAATGGAAACAGACAAACTCTGCCTAATGTGGCAAGGCTGCCTATATTTAATTATGCAAAATCTAGCAGTGGAAGAGTCTCAGGCAGTTTGAGCAATTTTTTGGGATTGCAAAGAAACTATAAGATGAGATTGCAATTCTAATAGGATGGCAGTGATGGCATCAAAAGGAGAAAGGCCATATGGTAAACTCAAACTCAAGATATAATCAAACCTGGCAGGCTCGTATCTATTTTGGAGAGCTCTTCGACCTCCATGAGCTTCACTTATGTCACCAAATTTGTTAAGTTCCAGAGTATTGAAGTGCCTTTCTAATTTAATCAGCTCATTAGTCAGATCCTGGAATATAACACGTAATCAGTATAATTCATCCAAACAGAAGTATATACATTAACAACATACATAAGAGATCCTAACCTGGTTTAGTTTCAAAATATGTTGCTGCTTCATCTCCAGTTCCGTACTCAACTTCTGCCGATTCCAAAGTTCCCAATATTGATCATCCTTGGCTTGTTTAACAATTCCTTCCACGTACATTTTCCTTGCCAAAACTGAAAGCCACGTGAAAAATGGCCGATAAGCTTACCTTCTTTAGACAATCCAGTGAAAAGCAGAAGCAGAACTTCACTAAATGAAGGGCGAAAAGTTGTTCGACCCAAAAAAAAAGGGTGAAATGTTGAACGTATTCCATCAGTTAAACAGAGTATAAATGGCTAAAAACACAATTAGGCTACAAAGTTCAGTAGGAAGACAGTTAATTAACTCTGCACTTGTGATGAAATTTACTTTATTTACCAGCATATCGTTTCTACACAAGAAATTGGTTGAATAAAATTGGCAAAAACGGTGACTCGCCTACAGCCTTAATATGATATATAGATGCTTCCAAATGAATTACATACATTCATCCAATTATAGAAAATCTTGAAACTGAAAGTACCTTGTACGGTGTTGTCAAGCAGGCTTTGAACTTTTTCAAGTTGTTCCTCCACTATACTCTACAATGTCCAAATCACTAAAACTAAGTAATATATAAGTGCAAGTTGATGGAACCAAAGATATAACGTACACAAATTACTATATAATAGGAGCAAAACAACAAAATTATCAGACGTACATAATTTACTATAAAAGAGGAGCAAAACAACAAGATTATCAGAAACAGCCACATATACAGTAAAAGGGAGAAATTAGGAAGAACCAAAAAAACATATTAAAGCTCTGTACAAAATAATTGTAGATTACAACCATCTGAAGCTATGACGAGACAGATATGGAGAACAAAAAAAGCAATTTAAGCGCTAATAGAAAAACGAGAAGTGACCTCCTCAGTATACGTGCATCTACCATATCATGACAGAAAGGAACTCAGAGTCCTTGTTTCTTATATTGATAAAGGACGCAAAAAAATTACCAAGCTTCCAGCAATCAGAAAAACTTCATCTGAAGAGTGACACAGCATAGATGCATAAGAACATAAGCTGAATTATACTAGAGTAGTGAAGGGACGCGACACAGAACTTTGAATAAAAGACAACCCTTACAAAAAATTCCAAGACAGGAAGCACTTTGAGCTACAAGAGAAACTGCAAGTGAACACAAAGGAAATATATGAGGCCTAGACATATACCTTCCACATCATGTATTGGCTAGAAAGATTCCCGATTCTCTCTTCTATCTCTTCAACTGGACCTTTCAATGAGATGGTACATGCATCCTCAAAGCCACCCTTCCGCACTATAGAGTCCAAAAGTGTGTCCAGTTCATTGACCATCTCCTTGATCTGGAAATTCGATGAAAGTTAGTCCTTAATAAACAAGAAACCATCTAAATCCAGAACAATCCCTTTCCTGCACCACACCATTAAGACTAAAATCCCAAAGTCACAAGCATATGAAGTACCAATAAAAACAAAGAATCTTAAGGTATTCAAGTGACAAATCAACTATGAGTAGAATAAAATTATGTCAAATCATGACAGAGATGGCAAGCGAATTTATATTCACCATATTTAACAATCAATCCCATGATAAGCACTGTTGGTTAAGATAAGAAGATGCACAAAATGTACAAACTTTGCATAACCAAGATTAAGTACGTAATGGGTAAGAGGTTATGTCATCACAAAAGAATCTCACATTGCCAGATTGTTTTGATGTGATTGGATCCTTCTTAGACATCCCAGTCTTGGGCAGACTTTTTATGTTATCCAAGGAGGGATACAAATGATGGCTAGATGGTAAACCCGAAGCAGAGCTTTCCTGCAGCAACTGCGAGCTACGAATAGAAGGCAATGGCTCGATAATCCCGAACTCCTTCGAAGCTCTCTGTCCTCCACCTTTGATTGGAACACCAGAGAGGTTGACTGAAGTAGGTGCGGCAGCACCTTCTTTGGGTATGGGATTTCCAAAAGGAGTACTTGGAACATTGGAAGAAGCTACACCAAAGGCAGGTTGAAACTTGTTGCCTTCGAATTGATTTGAAGTGAATGCAGAACTTGATTCAAAGCTCTTTGAAGATGTGCCTTTCCCACTCAGCCATGTCTGAGATGGAGAGATCTGAAAACCATGTGAAGCTGTTTCAGCTGCCACTCTCTGACCAGCCTGAACATCATTTTGCATCACTTGAGCAGTGGTATTGGAATTAACTCTAAATTTTTCCACAAATGAACGACTAGATCCAACCCCTACAATCTGTTTAGAATCTTCTTTGCTCTCTGTGATGTTCTGTATTTCCTTAGGCAGTGGGAGCTTCGATGTTGATTGGTCAAGAAATGTGCTTTGGGGCCTTGGAAAGAGAGACTGAGTGGAAACTGCGCCAACTAAATGCTTTTCATCCAGAGCCTTCTCCATTAGATTAGATCCTTGTGGATGTGCAAATGAATTTAGATTCCATTTTCCGGTTATGGCTTCTTTCCTCTCTGTTTGATTAGTTATTTGTCTGGCTGTTGCAGACTCAGAAGACTTTGTGCCAGCTTTAACAGCAATCTCACGATCTTTTGGTAAGTTGTATCCTATTGTGTTGATGTCCTGAATTTGATGACCTGTAGAAACCTGCTGTGAAATCACCTCTCCCAAACCTGAGGAAACAGTGGAACTGACTTCTTCTTGGGCTTCAACTCCAGAAATATTCTCTTCCCCGTCAGCCGGCCAGCCAGTGTCAGGAAAATCAGTTTGTTCTGCAACACTACAAAGAAATAACGCATCAGGCACTGTAGCAGAAGTGAGCTGAAGAGGCCTACCATGCTGACAACAGATTTAATAAAAAACACAATCAACAAAGCAACTAGGAGAGGGCAAAGGAGAATACCAGGCAACATTGAACATAATGAGCTTTCGTTCAAGAGAAAGACAAAAAAGGACGCAAAATGGCGAAAGGTCCCTTTGTTCCTCAACTCCAAGTTGAATTCTGACTGTCTCATGCATGGATACTTTGCCAACGCAAAGCCCCAGGATTGAATTGTCGTCACCATTTTCTGACCACAATGGAATTTTTAAATCTCCTCAGTACAGATTAGTACTTAAAAAAATAAGAAAATTAATATGCATGAAGAGAAACCAACAAGTAACAAGAGACGGTCATCTGCATGATGAATGTACCACTGCCCATCTTTTTGTTTACGCTTAACTTACAATACACTATGCTGCACCAACAGCTCTACCATAGAGCTACCTAGGAAAATGATAGATCCAATCATCTCATAGGAATCCTCCGCTAACGCCATTCACTCCGAGTCTGATCAACAAGAATATAAACCACATACTTGAAACAGTGGACATTGCAAAAGTGCAAGAATATGTAGTTATCTTGTCCTCGTGAAAACATTAGTACTTTCAGAACCCTGATGAGGAGGAATGGACAGAATACGTATCTAATCTTCCCGAAAAATGAATGTAAACATAGATTAACTAACAAACAATGTATTAAATGAAAATGATTAAAAAATTTTGCAAGTCTATATATAAGTTCATCTACAACTTTATGTACCTTGAAGCTCAATTCTTGGAAGCCAGTTATCTCGATCAATATCAACAACTACTGCTTCATTCATCTCCTCACCAAGTGACCAACTGAACAGGTTAATGTGCTGGTCCACATTTTTTCGGTTAGCTGCAATTGCAAGCTTGCTGAAATGAGAAGAAGAAAAGAGGTTAGCCTTTATCTGCTATGCAATATCGTTTCCGTGGATACTGCAGCAGGAAAAAATGCAGTAGCTAATCTCTGACGGTATTTTCAAAAGTCAAATATCTATATAAGTAGGAAAAAAGAGGAAATCTGTCTGTTTAACTTTCTCATGAGATCAATGTGCTATTAGAACCAAAGCAAGAAGTTCAAATTTGTGAACAGGCAAGTAACTCGTGTTAATTTGCCAATTGGGTTATTTCCATGACGGAAGACCAAATTTTAACAAGTATCAACATAAGATAATTAGACCAAAATCAGGGCTTTGCACCTGACGCAAGTAATAAAAAATCACGTATTAAATGGCCATGAGTCAAAAGAAAAACAAATTGAAATATTCTAAAATTATGACTCTCTCAAACGAGATATGATAAGAGGTGCAAGCAATCAGAGTCTCAATGACAAATAAAAGAAATAAAATATGGAGAGAAAGTAAAAATTAGGACATTACCATTGTTCCAAATAGTTAAAGAACAGATGCGGCCCACATCCTGCGGGAATAATATCATCCACAATTCCAGGGAAAACATCACAAAAGGACTGCAGTATCGCCTCAGAAGAGGCCTACAGAAATGAATATTACAAAAATGACTAATTAAATCATCATATTGTAAATTTAAATTCTTGAACATAGTCCTAAGGATGTCATTCAACGGGAACAGCATCCCCACATTCAAATATGTTGCTATACATATAACAAATGGCAAGCCACCATTTGCATGTCATCATATGAAAATGGAAAACTATCGAGACATAGGAATATGCCCTCTCCTTCACATCCTGGTTGCAACATCTAGCAGCCATGGACTCGTTTAGATATTTGTAGAAACTTTGTATAGCCACGACAGCAAGTGCACCAAAAAGTTCTCTTTTGTCACCAATGACATTTTCAGACAGTACAATTTTGATTAGAACATAAATTTTAAGATTGGCACAAGAGAAAAAATAACTATGTCACAGGATTCCACACGAAACAATTTAATTACAAGAGGAATTTGGAAACCATCACAGCAAGAATTTACAATACAAGACAATGTGGTAATTAAGGGACCATGGCAGATCAGTGCGACCAGATCTAGTAAGTAGAGACTAAAACTACTTCAATTCCAAGCCAATTACCATAAAATCATACTGAAATCAAGTTCAGAAAAGTCACTTGTTAATTGTTCTTTGAGTACAGTATACAAGTTAACTTTTCTAGTTACTAAAGGAGATTGCTCATGAACCTCTCTAGCTGCTTAATGATGATGATGATGATGATAACAATGATAGTGATAATATTTGCCAAATATTTTTGAAGATTAAACAATTGATAGTGAAAATTGTGTCAAGGATTGTTTCACCCACATTAAAAAAGTTGCCGTCTCTGGTCCTGATTACTTGCAAAAGATAACCTTCCTCCATGCCGTTTGAGGTAAGTTGAAAGCACCCTAGAACGATGCAATCGGGACGAACCCACTTGAGAGAATCCACTGTTCACAAATTCACCCGCATTAAAAACCTTAAAGACCAAAGTTATTCCTTAGAAAGAATTCAAGTCTGAGCAGAATCCATATATGAAAATAAACAACCCTTGCACGTGCAAATAGGGAGCAAACTTTTTCTGCAGGACCATATTATTTATCCAAAATTTAATCTCAGTGAAAGATACAGCATAAATGATCATCTTCCAACTAACCTCTACTCAGGGTTATAGGAAGGTATGCCTTCAGATAACAAATTATAAGCAAATTGCCAGACAAAACATCTAAATTTGAACATCAGAGTCGATTTACCTTTCACACTAAATTCGTCAGACTCTCCTGTCCATGGTTGGAGTGACAATGCCATGTGGAACTTCTCATTTAATTTGGATGAAAGAATACTTAGGCTGTCATTCCTTGCCACAGCAATATAATCTTCTTTTGCACTGCAGTCAACTGAAAGGAGAAAGGCGTAAACAGAGAATGAAGAATAACGAGAACGACTATGCTAATTTTTTATGTTCATTTTAAGGCATTACCGTCCAAACAAATAATTAATACACCATAAAGCAGCATCAAAGAAGTAAACAGAAATAACTTTACCAAACTAGACAAAACATGATGTTTAAGGTACTCTATAAACATACTTTGTGAAAGCCAGAGCAGAGTTCGTTCCAGAGCTCATTGTAATACGAATGGGTAATAGAATGATGAAAGTTTGTATGTTTGATCCGATTATGCAGCAAGAGAATTTCTTGGAACAGATGACCATCAAGATTTGAATGATCTACCAGAACCCCGCAATGTAATGAAGACAGCATGCTAAGAGAAAGCTAAGCGCAAGCTTCACGTCAATTCGTAGTGTGTATAGTTTAGTTCATCCTCTGAAATCCTAATAATCAGCACTAGATAAGTTGGTCTCTCAAATTCAAAGAGAGAAAATGAAACATTGAAATAGAGTCCATGTTCTTGAGCATGAATTGAAACTAAAATAAAACGAGAACCACAAATCAAGCAGCATTATCGCGCAACAAATAAGTAATACGGCATAAAGTAGCATTGCAGAAAGTAATTAGAAAGAACACTACCAAACTAGACAATAATTAATGGTTAAGGTACTTTACAGGGATACTTTGTGAGACACAGAGCGAGATTCAAGAGCTCATCACAGTGTATGCAAATACACTGATCAACAACACACTATGTTTGATCCAATTATGGAACTTTTAGCGGCAGAATTTGTTGGATCAGGTAGCCATCACAGGTGAATGCTCTCCATAAACAAAGAATATAAATGAAGACAGCATGCTAATTTAAAAGAAAGACTGAATGCGAGCTTCACGTCAACTCTATAAGTAAGAAAAGCTATTCAATGGTACTTTCAAGTCAAGGCTCAACAGATGCAACAGCATTGGTACTAAGTACAATTAATTTATCCTTCAAAATCATATGATCAGCAATAGCTAAGTTGGTCTCTCAAACCCAATGGGAGAAAGGACACAGTGAAATAGAGTCCACTTTCTTGAGCATGAATTGATATTAAACAAAAACCCTAGAAATCAAACCAAATCACAATGCAAACAAACAACAATAAGTAATACAACAGAAAGCAGCATCGCAGACACTAAACAGAAAGAGCTTCACCAAACTAGACAAAAAATGATGGTTAAGGTACTCTGCAAGAATATTTTGTGAAAGCCACAGCAAGATTCACTCCAGAGGTCATTGTAGTGTTTACTGTAACCTTGGTTATTTTAGTTTTCTTTTTCTTTCTTTCCTTGGACATTTCTGATGTACTTGAATCTTCGGCTACTTCTGTGTTGTGCTCCTCTATTCGGCTTTGGACATGTTTCTAAAACTCTATAGTCTTTTGATGTGTTTTTTTTGTTCTTCCTTCTTTCTTTCCATGTACGTTTCTAATGTACTTGAAGACATTATATAGGAAAAACGATCCACTGCATTTGATCCACTCATGGAACTTTCAGCACCCAACTTTCTTGGATCAGATAGCCATCCCGATTAAACAATCTCCCATAAGCACACAATACAAATGAAGACAGCATGCTAATTTAATAGAGCAAGACAAGTGTAATCTTCACGTAAACTCTATCAGCCACATAAGAAAAGCTATATTCAGTGGAACTTTCGAACTTTCATCAATGCTCTATGGATGCACCAGCTTTTATATTATGTATAGTTCAGTCTATCCTCCTAAATACAAATAATCAGCAGTATATTTGTGAGTCTCTCAAACTCAAGGGGAGAAAAGAACATATTGAAACAGAGTCCATGTTCTCGAGCATGAATTGATACCGCAACAAAGAAGCAGTGTGGAAATCAAGGGTGACTAGCAACGAAAGTCTCCACAGAACAAACTTGTTTTAAACTACCACTCATAATAAGCAGAGGCTAAGTGAAGAAGTTCTTCATTTTTAAAGCATACCGGCATCAACATTATCCATTAAATGCTCTAAATGTTCACGAATGCTCCCAAGATACAGGTTCCCGCGACTTGTCAGAAGAATGTATGAATTTTCTCTCTTCTTTAGCCACTTCATGTCCTTTACAGAACTTCCTTCATCTAACGAGCAGGAAAAAAAAGGTTCTTGCTGCTGCACGATTGAAGAGCTCAATTAGAAGCAAACCCTCGTCAAAAAGCGTATATGTATTACTCCTTTATGAAAGAAGAACAAGAGTCAAAGACAACATAATTTCATCAAATATAATTTGAAATGCAGAATTTTAAGGACTGCACATGATGTTAACGGATAAAAGGAAGCTTTCTCTTTCCAACCCCATGTCAAAGTGTTTCAATTTCTCGGTTTTAAGCCGACCTAGCAAATAATTTGCATGCAAAACCTATGGAGAATAAAGATAAATAAGGGGATAAAAATGCAAATTGCAAGCAATCACCGCCTATTTCAAAATATGGTTTGGATTTTTGTACATGTGCAGTGCATCAGATGCACAAAGCTGACAATTGTCAATGTAAGTACAACCTAATAAATCAGATTTATTAACGAAACATTAGTCTATGTCCCACAAAACGAGGCTCCAGCTAGACCAGGATAATAAAACTTAACTAAGCATCCACGTCTATAGGACTGTAGCTCATTACTAAGGGAGGATACCGTCCACCAACTTCATTTTGGCTCATGATTCTGTCTTTATTATGGATAAGTGGAACCCTATAATCATTTGCAGATATAAAACGAAAGCGAACGTAACTAGAGATATCTCAATTCCCAAAAGCCAAAAGAGCATATACAGGAAAATGTCCAAAACGCAGGGCCAGCTATACCTATTCCTAATCCGAACCGAATGTAACAACACAGGCGTCGGTCAGCGTCTAACAAGAATTCTCAATGAACATGCTCAGAAAAGAATCACAACATGACGAGAAAAAGTTGACTTTTTTTCAAGGATCTCCACATGTAAGGAGTGTAATTGGAAAAGGAATTCCGGCCCCAAAGTTTCAGCCATTTTCTCATATAAACATATAGCGTGATCTAACAAAAGGGACTCTGAGTCTGAACTAACCTTATTGACAAGGGAAAGAACCAAGAAGAAGTAAACAGTCCCCCCACTAGAAGCCGCAAGCGTCAAAGAATCTGGAGAAAGCGAGAGCAAGCCAACCGCTCCCACGGCCACGTCCACGACGCACACTTCCAGCACGGAAGAATCACTCCTCTTCGCCGACTTCATCACATCCCTGGTCCTCGCAACGCAAAACCCTACAAACCGGAGCACGATTAGCACCAAATCGCACCGCCACAGGCTACCAATCGGACGAACGTATCGAGGTCTACAAACTCACCAGAGGAGTGGGCCACGAAGACAAGCTGGAACTGGTCGGAGACGGCGAGCGGCTGGGACGGGAGGCGGCCGGGGCCGTACGGCCTGGCATCTCCGCCGCTGCCCCCCGGGAACTCGACCGGCACCGGGTCGCCGATCCGGGTGAAGAAGAAATCGGAGGTCTCCACGTGCTCCCCTTCGGCCTCGTCCTTCAGCTCGATCGTCGCGGCCATGGCAGGAGCTGGAGTTTCCGGTCGCAAGAGAGAGGGGGAGGGGATGGAACGGCCGAGCTCCGATCGACGGTAAGCGGCGGTGATGACGAAGACGGTGCCGGTGGAAGTGCGTAAGGTTTCTTGGGCGGGAAGAGAGACAGAGAGAGAATGGAGGGAGACGGTTCGTGCCCTAGAGAAGGCTACCGAGTCGCAAATTAGCAAAGTATGAAACGACCATATTATATAAACATTAGATTCAAAAGCATAGTATAAACAAATTACATAGCCGCAAATATCGTACTATCTTCGAAATGCATGTAAACTATTGGAGCATTTGTCTACTTGACTGACGTGGGAAAAAACTTTGAATTGTGTTATTGCGTTGGAATAAAATGAAATTATTTCCTTAAATACATATGGATTATGATAAAGTAGTCGATAATGAAGAGAGAGAAGAGAAGGACGAGAGGGGCAAAGAATCATTGCATAATGCATGTGTTTCGCTACGTTTTTTTACGAGGGAAGCACCAAAGTCTTCTCTTGTAACGAGAGGAGGAGCCCAAACCGACTCGGCCCGGGCCGGCCCGGCTTTAAGAGTTGCAAACCGTTAACATCTGTGTGTTCATCGAACGACACATGATTAAAAAACACGAATTTAAAGTTTATTTACAGGTAAATGGCACAAATAGTCTTTGAAATTCGATTTAATGTGTAATCTATTCGATATGGTTCATGAACTTTAACTCAATATGTAATGTGGTATGGTATCTGAACTTTTAATTTGCTCAATATGATCTTTGATCTTTTGGTATATGTTTAATTAAGTCTCTGAACTATATTAGAATGTTTAATGTAGTCATTCTATTAATTCAAGTTCATGGACTATATTAAATATTTTCATATAGTTCAGGAACTACATTGAACATATACCAAATGTTGAGGGATCGCATTGAACAAATAAAAAATTTAAAGACCACAGTGCATATTGGATTAAAGTTCATGAATTCTTTGTCATTATCCTTTTATTATAAAAGAGCATGTCAGTAAATAAAATGCATTAATGCTATCAACAGTGGCTACACATAATCTCACGTATACAAACATACACAGTTGGGTTGAATCCTAACATCGAGCCACGGTTGGCACACATACTGGCACATCGGCATCCATAATAATTGTACCAATTGGAATAATCTTCTCGATGTAATTATTGCTATTTTGCCAAGATCATTCTTAATTCATGTCAAGTCCAACCAAATCAGCAGCCGAAAAAGGAAATTCATCCTTTATTTAACTAGAAAAATTTAAATTTGTCGCAAAAATGACAGCCTCTTATTTCCCTCGTTGAAAATAAATCTATCCTTGGCTTCAAAACTCACATTTAAATCAATTCAAATCAATTAAAAAAAATCCCCTTTCCTTTTGTTTATCTTGATTTCTGGAAAAATAAATCCGATAATGTCAACACTCGCTTCATCTGACTAACTAGAAAACATCCACGCTCTGACATTCATAAATATTTAGCAATTAGAATAGTCTTTCTAATGTAATTATGGTATTTCTTTTTTGCCAAATCAGCAATCCAAAAGGGTAACATTCATCCTTTCTTTGATAAGAAAAATCTATATTTGGTCGCTAAATGACAGCCTTTTTATTTCCCCTGTTGAAAAATCAAGCATTGGCTTCAAAATCGGCATATAAATCGATTTAACAAAGGGTTGGTACCACAAAAAAACTCTCAAATTGATATATTTGTGATAAATTTACCTTAAACTAATTTTTTGACCACTAAAAATCCTCAACTGGTACATTTGTGACATATTTACTCTCCAATAGTTTTTGTTTAATTGGATTAATACCATAAAAAAATCACAAACTGGTATACCTTTGATAACCAGAGGGGTAAAACCCCAAACTGGTACACCAATCAACTATCAAGTGTCATCCAATTCAGTAATTTGACGGTAAAATTTAACGTAAATTAACGGAGGGTTTGTCACAAGTGTACCAATTTAGAATTTTTCATAATGTTAACCCTTTTAAAAAAGAAAAATACTATTTTTCGCCGGTTCAGCTTGATCTCTATAAATGATAACTCTTTGCTTAATAGGACACTCATGAAGAAAATCCGATAATGTCAAACCCCAAATTAGTATACTTGTCAACTGTTATGTGTTGTTCAACTTAGCAATTTGATGATAAAATTTAACGTAAATTAATAGAGGGTTTGTCACAAATGTACCAATCTAAGGTTTTTCATAATATTAAACCCTTTTAAAAAGGAAAAATACCCATTCCAGCTTGACCTTTGGAAAACGATAACCCTTTGCTCAATAGGACACTCACCAAGAAAATCCGATAATGTTCAAACTCTCTCAACCCGACTAACTTAATAATATCAAACAGCAACTCTTCTATCTAAGTATATTTTAGGAAATATTTCAGATGGACTCCTATTCACCTTAGGAAAGTGCAAATTCTATCTGGCCTGGCTAGTAACATGTTATATATAATGCTTCAGAAGCTGTGAACAGAGAAACAGTAGACATGGAGAGCAGTCGAAGCCAAAGTGATGAAGCCAAAGAAGTCCTTCAAGCATCGTTGTTTCTTTCCGTATTGAAGCACACCGGCGATCGTATCTCCGAGGGCGACGAACCCGCGAGATCCGAGGATGTTCCAGAGAGCAGTTCGGGCGCGCCGCTTCGCCAGCTGCGCAGATCCAACCCTCCCATTGTCCGGCGTGTAAACGCGCTGATCGACTCTATCGGGCGATGCCGGGGTCCGTTCGAGAAGCGGTTGAAGTCGAGCGACCTCAGAGAACAACAGAACCGGCTCCTCCTGTGGAAGGACCACGTCCGGGAGTTCATACTCCCGTTGCTCGAGGAGGACGACGATCCCGCGCAAGGCGTGGAGGTGATGGCGTTTAATACGGAGGGAAAGACGTTTCCTCTGCGGTTCAAAATTTGGTGCAACAAGGTGTACGTCCTCATGGGCAATTGGAAGGCGTTCGTCGAAGAAAATCAATTGGAAGACGCGGATGTACTCAAGATATGGGCATTTCGCGACGTTCGGACCGAACGTTTGTGCTTCCTGATCTCTAGGACGCCGAACGCACCCGGACAGAACCGGACGGAGAAGGGGGCTCGAAGAGAGGGACGGAAGCGCATCAAGTCGAAGCCCCAAAAGGCGCTTTTATCCGGCTAGGTAGGACGATTGGTTCTCGCTGGCTTCGTCCCATTCGTCTTCAGCAGCTTCCGTTCTGGCTTCATCGAGTTTTGGCGCCTATTTTGGTGATTACAGTATTTTTTGTGGATATCTAACTGTAAATTCATTATCTCCGTTGTGAATATTTCTTAGGACCATTATCAATTGTTCTTATACTTTTATCTGTTAAACAAAAGATTTAAATTTAGGAACTCGTGATACTGCTATCAACTGATTTTTACTTCGGGATAATTGCTGAATATTCGATTTGTGTTAACATGTTCCTCACCTCACGATCAGTCCATCACAGTCATAGTTGATCCAAGATTGGGTTTGACAGAGCCGGCAATACTCGACATGATCCGCTTGCATGACTTGAACGAGAGATGTCAAACACGAACTACGGAGAGAAAATCCGAACATGATATGTCGCATCTTACTTCATACGTTGTCACGAACCGACACGAATTAATGTGTCTTCATCGTAATTCAGTTATTTCACACAGAATAAAAATTAAGAAAGGCAAAATTATGAATCCATTGATGACATTATAGATGAGTTTCCATGGATATGAGGACAGGCCAGTGGACATCGTTGTCCATACAATCCACACTTTGTCCAGGTTATATCTGCATGAGGAAGGGTGACTAGCGAACATGTATCGAATTTTAATTCGTGAAGAAACCCCAATCCAAGTGGATTCCCTAATTTGAGTAAGTTTCCTCTTTTGAATGATTTTCTAGTTCGAGTAGCTTTTCTACAACAGTTGTATGGTTTTGTTTCGCGCATAATTTAGGCTGGGAAATACTTGAGTGATTTAGCAATTGTGACTCCAAGCTCTCCAAATTCATAGTGGATTTCTCAGCGGAAATCTCTTCTTTTGGTGATTTTTTTTCTTGTGTTAGACTTGAATTGTAAGATGGTCACACGTAATTTGGACTTTGGTTATTTTGGCTAGGCAAAGGTTTGAGCTCTAGATCCATATAATGAAAGATTTTGCATGACAATTGTCAATTATTCAAAAGGCTAAAATTATTAAAAGGATGCGTGATTTTATATTTAAATATTCTATCCGGTCTCTAACATTATTCGGCGTACCATGTCAATTGACAAAAACATGTATTATTTTTGTGATTTTTTTTAGTCTAATTAGTTGATGCTTGATGGGCCACTCCTCATCGATCAATCAGAACAGAACAATCTTTTCAATATATTATTGTTTTTTTTATATTGCCAAATCGGTAGTCCAAAGGTAACATTCATCCTCTCTTTGATTAGATAAATCTAAATTGTGTCACTAAATTACGGCCATTGATTTCCCTTGTCGAAAAATCGAGCATTCGCTTCAAAATCGACATATAAATCGAATCGAGTAATTTAAAAAGAAAAAAGAAAAATCCCCTTTCCGGCCGGTTCAGCTTGATTTATGGAAACCGATAACCCTTTGCTTAATAGGACACTCGCGAAGAAAATCCGATAATGTCCAGACTCACTCGATCTGACTAATTGGAGTATATCTTAATTACGCAAAGGATAACATCAAGCAGCATGAAGTAAAAATATTCCAATCCGAATATTATTTTAGGAAATATTTCGACAGACTCCTATTCAATTTAGAAAAAGGGCAAGATCAATTGGGCAAAATCTAAGTATAAATATGTTACATAGATCGCTTCGGAAGCTGCGAATAGAGAAATGGTTGACTTGACATGGAGAGAAGTCAAAACCAAAGCAAAGAAGTGCTTCAAGCATCACTGTTTCTTTCCATATTGAAGCACACCGGCGATCATGTACCTAGGGGCGACGAAGATGCGCGGTCGGAGGATGTTCGGGCAAGCAGCTCACGTGCGCCGTCCCCGGCCCGCGAGCCTTGCGATCCGGACCCTCAGCTTGTCCCCCGCGTGAACGCGCTGATTGACTCTATTGGGCAATGCCGGGGGTCGTTCGAGAAGCGGGTGACGGCGAGCGACATCGCGGGCCAGCAGAACCGGCTCATGCTGGTGAAGGAGCACGTCCGGGAGCTTGTGCTCCCGTTGCTCAGGACCGGCGATGATCTCGGCACAGGCATAGAGGTGAAGACGTTCAATACGAAGGGGAAGACGTATCCTATGCTGTTCAAGCATTGGTGCAGCAAGGTATATGTTCTCATGAGCGATTGGAAGGTGTTCGTTAGAGAAAATCAACTGGGGGTCTCGGATGTCCTGACGATATGGGCGTTCAGCGACGTCCGAACCCGAGAATTGTGCTTCGTGATCGCTCGGAGGACGGCAAAAGATCTCGAGCAGGGCCAGACAGAGAAGGGACTCAAGGCGAAGGATGGAAGCGCAGCGAGTTGAAGCCCCAGGAGTCGGCTTTTTATTCAGCTGGGTAGGATGATCAATTTTTGCCGGCTTCGTCGCATTACATCTTCAGTAGCTTCCGTTCCGATTTGGTCAGGTTTCGGCAGCTATCTAGTGCGTACATTATGCTCAACTGTTATCTAACAAAAATTTTATAACAACACTGTCAATTATTTTGTAAAATTTAAGTTATTAGACGAATACGCGATTTTAATATTTAGATGTTCTAACGCTTTCTCTCGATGCATAAACTGGACTTTTGCCTTAAGACTAAGCATGGAAATAATAATAAATGAAGCATGTCCAGTACCATGTAAAATTTCGTATGACCATTACCAACTATTTTAAAACTTAAACTTTTAGATAATGGCGTAATTTAAAATTTGAGATATTCTAACATTCGTGTCGTGACATTGATTACCTGATTTATATCATAAAGCAAAGAAGATCCATTCCCAGATCATTGTTGAATGTTGGATGCGTGTTCACAATATACTTAATTTACGCACTGAATTCTAAAAAGGGCATGCCTTTTTCGTTAAGCACTTAATTTTATAGTGGAAAATAAGAATGTTCCGATTCAGTTACGAGTCAATTTGATTCATTGCTTAGCAAATAAACTGATTTGTCAAAAAGTTCGATTGAGGGTAAAATGGATTCATCAGCAATCTACTATATCCCAAAGCCTTGAAACCTAATTTGGGTTTCAAACCTAATTTGGATCCAAACCCAAGTAGGATTTGATCAGTTACTAGGTTGAACAACCAGATCATAGCACGACACATGTTGGATGCTTGAAATCTTCTAACATAGTATCAACAGTTTGCTGGTCGTCCTTGTATGAAATCAGTCATGAACTCCCTCCTGTAATTAGCCATCCATATAAATTTTCGGGTTAATACCACGAAAAATCCTAAACTGGTACACTTGTGACACATTTACCCCAAACTATTTTTTTGACCATAAAAAACCATAAACTGGTACACCTGTAACAATTTTACCCCGAACATACCACAAAAAACCCCAAACTGGTACACATGTGACAATTTTACCTCGAATTAATTTTTAATATTATTTTTTTATTTTTTTTCTTTTTTCTTTTTTCTTTTTTCTTTTTTTTTCTTTCACCTGCAACCTCCGGCGGGCCGCCGGTCCGGCGACCGGCCAGAGGTGGAAGCCGGCGAGGGCCGCCCTTGCCGACGTCGGGCGAGGGCCATCCTCGCCAGATTCGGCGAGGGCAACCCTCGCCGTACGGCGAGGGTCGCCCTCGCCGGCGTCGGCGGACCCTCGCTCGGGTCGGGCGAGGCCGCCCTCGCCGCCGGGGCAAGGGTGACCCCTCGCCCGAGGCTCAGGCGAGGGCGGCCCTCGCTCGACGCAGCGAGGGTCGCCCGGGCCGGCGAGGCCGCCTCGTCGGCTCCTCCTCTGGCCGGTCGCCGGACGGCTGACCCGCCGAGTTTGAAAATGAAAAAAAAGAAAAGAAAAGAATAAAAAATAAATAAAAATTCGAAAAAAATAAAAAAAATAATATTAAAATTTTAATTCTGGGTAAAATTGTCACATATGTACCAGTTTGAGGTTTTTTGTGGTAAGTTCAAGATAAAATTGTCACAGGTGTACCAGTTTGGGGTTTTTGGTGGTCAAAAAAATAGTTTAGAGTGAAATTGTCACAGGTACCAGTTTGGGGTTTTTTATAGTCAAAAAAATAGTTTGGGGTAAATGTGTCACAAGTGTACCAGTTTAGGATTTCTTATGGTATTAACCCTAAATTTTCCTGTTCTTGCAGCAATATACAATCTCGTCTACTACAGAGCAACTATTAGCAGGTCGTTACTCAATCTCCTTGATTATTCAATGAAATTCTCATCGCAATTTTTGAAAAAGAAAAAGGAAAAACAGGGCATCATATATATAGTTGAGAACCCATGACATGGAGGGTTGTAAAAGAAGAGAAACTTCGTTGCCTTGGGTAACATTAAGTTTGCAGTCTTTAACCGATAAATATACCTGCCAGAACAATCCCTATAAAACTATGTTTCCGCTATACAGGAAAAATCGCAAGTGAAAGCGCACTCACAACAAGTGCAAGCCACAGCCAAAAGATATGCAGACCATCATGCTGTCATATTATGGTACATGAGAACTAGTCCGGTGGCGCCAGGATTAAAAGAGAAGGTACTGCCACTAGATAATTAGTTGACTTTGCTAACCTATGTAATTATGTCATTCTGAAGTTCCCGTGAGCTCTGCTGAAACTATTTTCTCATCTGTGTGAAAAGCTCAGGTGGTTTTGCATTTCCACCACCACCAAAAGCAGAGAAGGCACCTGCACCTTGTTGGCTGCCGAACGCCCCAAAACCAGCTCCTGCACAATACAACGTAGTATGTTGAGGAGACAGTATACCCAACCCAATGCAAGGAGAGAGAGAGAAAGAGAGAGAGAGAGAGTCCCTCACCAGTCGAAAATCCTCCCCCAGGAGCAGCTACTGCAAATCCGGTACCGGATGAAGCAGCCACAGCAAATCCTCCAAATCCACCACCAGCTGAGGCTGCACCACCTAATCCACCACCGCCTGAACCCATACCACCAAAAACACCGCCAGAAGATGCTAAAGCAGCAAACCCACCTCCAGTAGAACCAACCCCTGCAAATCCACCTGCAGTGGCGGAGGAAGAAAAACCACCAGTTGAACTAGCAGCGGCAAAACCCCCACCAACACTGCCAGAAGATGCAAAGCCAGCACCTCCAAAACCAGAGCCAATCTGTCTCGACTGTCCAAAAGTCCCAAGAACTGATCCAAGAGCGGGTTGACCAGGTCCAATCTGTGATGGCTGACCAAATCCACTCTGAGTGGGAACTTGAGCATTTGTTGGAGTACCAAAGGCTCCAGAGAATGCACTTGCAATTGGTGGTTGTGATGGCTGTGAAGATTGTGGAGACTGGAAATTGAAAGAAGCAGGGCGAAACAGCTCTCCACTAGGTGCTGCCATAGCAAATGGATAGCTTGTTGGGGTTGTTGCTGCACTACCAAAAGAAACACCAAATGGGCTTCCTTAGGTGCGGTCGAATTGGGAGTAGATCCAAGGCCAAATGCATTGAGACTTCCCAGACAAAGATCAGGTTTTTCATTAATCTCAGGAGCCACTTCCTCCATCTCATCCTCCTGTGTAGCTGTGACATCCAGACTTTCAGTCTTTTGAATTGTGTTGCTCCTGCCATGGCCGCGACGATCGAGCTGAAGGACGAGGCCGAAGGGGAGCGCGTGGAGACCTCCGATTTCTTCTTCGACCGGATCGGCGACCCGGTGCCGGTCGAGTTCGCAAGGGGCGGCGGTGCCAGGCCGTACGGCCCCGGCCGCCTCCCGTCCCGGCCGCTCGCCGTCTCCGAGGAGTTACAGATCGTCTTCGTGGCCCACTCCTCTGGTGAGTTTGTAGACCTCGATACGTTCGTCCGATTGGTAGCCTGTGGCGGTGCGATTTGGTGCTAATCGTGCTCTGGTCTGTAGGGTTTTGCGTCGCGAGGATCAGCGATTTGATGAAGTCGGCAAAGAAAATGCAGGAGGAGTGGAGAGGTCCTTCCGTGCGGCTTACGAGCTTCGTGAACGTACGCATGGTGGAGGACCTGGAGGTTGACTTGCTCTCGCCTTCTCCTGATTCTTCGACGCTTGCTGCTACTAGTGGGGGGACTGTTGACTTCTTCTGGGTTCCTTGGCTTCTCAATAAGGTTAGTTCAGACTCAGAGTCCCTTTCGTTAGATCACGCTCTATGTTTATATGAGAAAATGGCTGAAACTTTGGGGCCGGAATTCCTTTTCCAATTACACTCCCTACATGCGGAGATCCTTGAAAAAAAGTCAACTTTTTCTCGTCATGTTGTGATTCTTTTCTGAGCATGTTCATTGAGAATTCTTGTTAGACGCTGACCGACGCCTATGTTGTTACATTCGGTTCGGATTAGGATTAAGTACAGCTGGCCCTGCGTTTTGGACATTTTCCTGTATATGCTCTTTCGGCTTTTGGGAATTGAGATATCTCTAGTTACGTTCGCTTTCGTTTTATATCTGCAAATGATTATAGGGTTCCAGTTATCCACAATAAAGGCAGAATCATGAGCCAAACTGAAGTTGGTGGACGGTATCGTCCCTTAGTAATGAGCTACAGTCCTATAGACGTGGATGCTTAGTTGAGTTTTATTATCCTGGTCTAGCTGGAGCCTCGTTTTGTGGGACATAGACTAATGTTTCGTTAATAAATCTGATTTATTAGGTTGTACTTACATTGACAATTGTCAGCTTTGTGCATCTGATGCACTGCACATGTACAAAAATCCAAACCATATTTTGAAATAGGCGGTGATTGCTTGCAATTTGCATTTTTATCCCCTTATTTATCTTTATTCTCCATAGGTTTTGCATGCAAATTATTTGCTAGGTCGACTTAAAACCGAGAAATTGAAACACTTTGACATGGGGTTGGAAAGAGAAAGCTTCCTTTTATCCGTTAACATCATGTGCAGTTCTTAAAATTCTGCATTTCAAATTATATTTGATGAAATTATGTTGTCTTTATCTCTTGTTCTTCTTTCATAAAGGAGTAATACATATACGCTTTTTGACGAGGGTTTGCTTCTAATTGAGCCCGTCAATCGTGCAGAGGACACAACCTTTTTCTTCCTGCTCATTAGATGAAGGAAGTTCTGTAAAGGACATGAAGTGGCTAAAGAAGAGACAAAAGTCATACATTCTTCTGACAAGTCACAGGAACCTGTATCTTGGGAGCATTGAGGAACGTTTAGAGCGTTTAATGGATAATGTTGATGCTGGTATGCTTTAAAAATCAAGAACTTCTTCACTTAGGCTCGCTTATTATGAGTGGTAGTTTAAAGCAAGTTTGTTCGTCAGAGACTTTCGTTGCTTGTCACCCTTGATTTCCACGCTGCTTCTTTGTTGCGGTATCAATTCATGCTCGAGAACATGGACTCTGTTTCAATATGTTCTTTTCTCCCCTTGAGTTTGAGAGACTAACATATATATTGCTGATTATTTGTATTTAGGAGGATAGACTGAACTATACATAATATAAAAGCCGGTGCATCCATAGATCATTGATGAAAGTTTGAAAGTTCCACCGAATATAGCTTTTCTTATGTGGCTGATAGAGTTGACGTGAAGATTACACTTGTCTTGCTCTATTAAATTAGCATGCTGTCTTCATTTGTATTGTGTGCTTATGGGAGATTGTTTAATCGGGATGGCTATCTGATCCAAGAAAGTTGGGTGCTGAAAGTTCCATGAGTGGATCAAATGCAGTGGATCGTTTTTCCTATATAATGTCTTCAAGTACATTAGAAACGTACATGGAAAGAAAGAAGGAAGAACAAAAAAAAACATCAAAAGACTATAGAGTTTTAGAAACATGTCCAAAGCCGAATAGAGGAGCACAACACAGAAGTAGCCGAAGATTCAAGTACATCAGAAATGTCCAAGGAAAGAAAGAAAAAAAAAACGAAAATAACCAAGGTTGCAATAAACACTACAATGACCTCTGGAGTGAATCTTGCTGTGGCTTTCACAAAATATTCTTATAGAGTACCTTAACCATCATTTTTTGTCTAGTTTGGTGAAGCTCTTTCTGTTTAGTGTCTGCGATGCTGCTTTCTGTTGTATTGCTTGTTGTTGTTTGTTTGCATTGTGATTTGGTTTGATTTCTAGGGTTTTTGTTTAATATCAATTCATGCTCAAGAAAGCGGACTCTATTTCACTGTGTCCTTTCTCCCATTGGGTTTGAGAGACCAACTTAGCTATTGCTGATCATATGATTTTGAAGGATAAATTAATTGTACTTAGTACCAATGCTGTTGCATCTGTTGAGCCTTGACTTGAATGTACCATTGAATAGCTTTTCTTACTTATAGAGTTGACGTGAAGCTCGCATTCAGTCTTTCTTTTAAATTAGCATGCTGTCTTCATTTATATTCTTTGTTTATGGAGAGCATTCACCTGTGATGGCTACCCGATCCAACAAATTCTGCCGCTAAAAGTTCCATAATTGGATCAAACATAGTGTGTTGTTGATCGGTGTATTTGCATACACCGTGATGAGCTCTTGAATCTCGCTCTGTGTCTCACAAAGTATCCCTGTAAAGTACCTTAACCATTAATTATTATCTAGTTTGGTAGTGTTCTTTCTAATAACTTTCTGCAATGCTACTTTATGCCGTATTACTTATTTGTTCCGCGATAATGCTGCTTGATTTGTGGTTCTCGTTTTATTTTAGTTTCAATTCATGCTCAAGAACATGGACTCTATTTCAATGTTTCATTTTCTCTCTTTGAATTTGAGAGACCAACTTATCTAGTGCTGATTATTAGGATTTCAGAGGATGAACTAAACTATACATACTACGAATTGACGTGAAGCTTGCGCTTAGCTTTCTCTTAGCATGCTGTCTTCATTACATTGCGAGGTTCTGGTAGATCATTCAAATCTCGATGGTCATCTGATCCAAGAAATTCTCTTGCTGAAAGTTCCATAATCGGATCAAACATACAAACTTTCAACATTCTATTACCCATTCGTATTACAATGATCTCTGGAACGAGCTCTGCTCTGGCTTTCACAAAGTATGCTCATAGAGTACCTTAAATATCATGTTTTGTCTAGTTTGGTAAAGTTATTTCTGTTTACTTCTTTAATGCTGCTTTATGGTGTATTAATTATTTGTTTGGACGGTAATGCCTTAAAATGAACATAAAAAATTAGCATAGTCGTTCTCGTTATTCTTCATTCTCTGTTTACGCCTTTCTCCTTTCAGTTGACTGCAGTGCAAAAGAAGATTATATTGCTGTGGCAAGGAATGACAGCCTAAGTGAAATAGAGTCCACTTTCTTGAGCATGAATTGATATTAAACAAAAACCCTAGAAATCAAACCAAATCACAATGCAAACAAACAACAACAAGCAATACAACAGAATGCAGCATCGCAGACACTAAACAGAAAGAGCTTCACCAAACTAGACAAAAAATGATGGTTAAGGTACTCTACAAGAATATTTTGTGAAAGCCACAGCAAGATTCACTCCAGAGGTCATTGTAGTGTTTACTGCAACCTTGGTTATTTTCGTTTTTTTTTTCTTTCTTTCCTTGGACATTTCTGATGTACTTGAATCTTCGGCTACTTCTGTGTTGTGCTCCTCTATTCGGCTTTGGACATGTTTCTAAAACTCTATAGTCTTTTGATGTTTTTTTTTTGTTCTTCCTTCTTTCTTTCCATGTACGTTTCTAATGTACTTGAAGACATTATCTAGGAAAAACGATCCACTGCATTTGATCCACTCATGGAACTTTCAGCATCCAACTTTCTTGGATCAGATAGCCATCCCGATTAAACAATCTCCCATAAGCACACAATACAAATGAAGACAGGATGCTAATTTAATAGAGCAAGACAAGTGTAATCTTCACGTCAACTCTATCAGCCACATAAGAAAAGCTATATTCGGTGGAACTTTCAAACTTTCATCAATGCTCTATGGATGCACCGGCTTTTATATTATGTATAGTTCAGTCTATCCTCCTAAATACAAATAATCAGCAGTATATATGTTAGTCTCTCAAACTCAAGGGGAGAAAAGAACATATTGAAACAGAGTCCATGTTCTCGAGCATGAATTGATACCGCAACAAAGAAGCAGCGTGGAAATCAAGGGTGACAAGCAACGAAAGTCTCTACAGAACAAACTTGCTTTAAACTACCACTCATAATAAGCAGAGCCTAAGTGAAGAAGTTCTTGATTTTTAAAGCATACCAGCATCAACATTATCCATTAAACGCTCTAAACGTTCCTCAATGCTCCCAAGATACAGGTTCCTGTGACTTGTCAGAAGAATGTATGACTTTTGTCTCTTCTTTAGCCACTTCATGTCCTTTACAGAACTTCCTTCATCTAATGAGCAGGAAGAAAAAGGTTGTGTCCTCTGCACGATTGACGGGCTCAATTAGAAGCAAACCCTCGTCAAAAAGCGTATATGTATTACTCCTTTATGAAAGAAGAACAAGAGATAAAGACAACATAATTTCATCAAATATAATTTGAAATGCAGAATTTTAAGAACTGCACATGATGTTAACGGATAAAAGGAAGCTTTCTCTTTCCAACCCCATGTCAAAGTGTTTCAATTTCTCGGTTTTAAGTCGACCTAGCAAATAATTTGCATGCAAAACCTATGGAGAATAAAGATAAATAAGGGGATAAAAATGCAAATTGCAAGCAATCACCGCCTATTTCAAAATATGGTTTGGATTTTTGTACATGTGCAGTGCATCAGATGCACAAAGCTGACAATTGTCAATGTAAGTACAACCTAATAAATCAGATTTATTAACGAAACATTAGTCTATGTCCCACAAAACGAGGCTCCAGCTAGACCAGGATAATAAAACTCAACTAAGCATCCACGTCTATAGGACTGTAGCTCATTACTAAGGGACGATACCGTCCACCAACTTCAGTTTGGCTCAGGATTCTGCCTTTATTATGGATAACTGGAACCCTATAATCATTTGCAGATATAAAACGAAAGCGAACGTAACTAGAGATATCTCAATTCCCAAAAGCCGAAAGAGCATATACAGGAAAATGTCCAAAACGCAGGGCCAGCTATACTTAATCCTAATCCGAACCGAATGTAACAACATAGGCGTCGGTCAGCGTCTAACAAGAATTCTCAATGAACATGCTCAGAAAAGAATCACAACATGACGAGAAAAAGTCGACTTTTTTTCAAGGATCTCCGCATGTAGGGAGTGTAATTGGAAAAGGAATTCCGGCCCCAAAGGCGAAAGGGACTCTGAGTCTGAACTAACCTTATTGAGAAGCCAAGGAACCCAGAAGAAGTCAACAGTCCCCCCACTAGTAGCAGCAAGCGTCGAAGAATCAGGAGAAGGCGAGAGCAAGTCAACCTCCAGGTCCTCCACCATGCGTACGTTCACGAAGCTCGTAAGCCGCACGGAAGGACCTCTCCACTCCTCCTGCATTTTCTTTGCCGACTTCATCAAATCGCTGATCCTCGCGACGCAAAACCCTACAGACCAGAGCACGATTAGCACCAAATCGCACCGCCACAGGCTACCAATCGGACGAACGTATCGAGGTCTACAAACTCACCAGAGGAGTGGGCCACGAAGACGATCTGTAACTCCTCGGAGACGGCGAGCGGCCGGGACGGGAGGTGGCCGGGGCCGTACGGCCTGGCACCGCCGCCCCCCGCGAACTCGACCGGCACCAGGTCGCCGATCCGGTCGAAGAAGAAATCGGAGGTCTCCACGCGCTGCCCTTCGGCCTCGTCCTTCAGCTCGATCGTCGCGGCCATGGCAGGAGCTGGAGTTTCTGGCCGCGAGAGAGAGGGGGAGGGGAAGGAACGGCCGAGCTCCGATAGACGGTAATCGGCGGTGATGACGAAGACGGTGCCGGTGGAAGTGCGCGAGGTTCATTGTGTTACTGCGTTGGAATAAAAGGAAATTATTTCCTTAGATACATACGAGTTACCATGAAGTAGTCGATAATGAAAAGAGAGAGAGAGGAGAAGGACGAGAGGGGCAAAGAATCATTGCATAATGCGTACGTGTTTCGCTACTTGTTTTTTTTACGAGGAAAGCACCAAAGTCTGAGGAACCCGTGAAGTTGCGGTGGTTGCTCAAAGTCGGCGATGTCCGAGAAAGAGACGAAGAAGAAGAAGAAGAAGATGATTATGAGGATGATGGTGGTGGTGGGAAATGGAAGAAACGGTCGTATTTTATAGCGGCCCAAGAGAGAGTTCGAGGAAGCTGGGATGTTCTCGGGAAACGTCAATTTCCGTAAATTTAAAACCAGAGGAATTTAATATTTGCAGGATTTCCATTACTAAAATGGATGCAAGAAAACGGGGCAGATATTAAATTCCGTTGGATAAAAATTTTACTGTGGTGACGACGGTCGGGAGCAATAGGGGATTGATCGTCGGCGATGAGTCGATTGATGATGGCAGTAGAGGCCGAGCAGTTGCCGGAATTTCGATGAGCAAACTTCGGTTTTTTTTCAAGAATCAAGCAATTTTTTTTCGAAACTTGGATGTACATAACCGGTGAAACTATGGAAAAGAAGCGTTACGATTATTGTATATTTATTTTCTTGCGAAATGAGTGTGACTCATTCCCCTTTTTAAGGAAATGTCGTGTTGGTGGCAAGCCACTCGTAGAACTCGTACTAGGAATGTTTCTTTAGCAACCGTGGAAATGTCGAGATCTTTCTTTTGCATGCATAGAGATCAATCTTGATAATTTTATCACATTTCTAATGTTGTATGTATTTCGACCAAAAAAAAAATGGTGTGTGTACATATATTTAAATATATATAAGGAAATGTCATTTCCTCTTTAAATTATGAATGAAAGTCTAAAAGCGGATGGATTATGCAATCAAATTGGATTTGATTCTCCATTGAACCAGCTGAACTTGTGGTCCAGCGCTCAACGTCCTTTTTTTCTTTCGCTCGAAACCGGTCCATCTTGAAGGCAATATAGTTTCCACCACAAGTTTTATACTTCAAAACTAAATAAAGTTTTTAAAAAGATCGAAAAATCAGCATGACACTTAATAAATTATGTGCCTCATATTTTTCAAGATAATAAAAAAAAAACCTTGATAATCCATATAGAAAGAGTGTACTATGAGTCTATGACCACATAATGTGTGTATTATGAAGTTTGAATAAAATAATTGGCTTTTTGACTTTTTTTTATTTACTTGATAATCATGCGTTTGGTCCCTCCCGAGAACCTCCTTGTACTTTCGACTTTTTCATTAGATCAAGAAAATTCCTTTTCCGCTATCAAGGTTTGACGGGTGAATTCCCCAAAAAATCCCGAATTTTTTTTTGTCTAAGAAAAAATCCAAAACTTTAAGTTCAGTCTCAAATCTACCCCGAATTTTATTTTATGTAAAAAGAATCATCAAATTTCAATTTATTTTAAAAAATATACTCTCGTTATCCAGTCCTAACTTGATGTGGCACTTCTACGTCGATAACAAATCCTCATCAGCAAAGTAATGGGACGATAGATACAGACCGACGTTGCATTTTTACTTCGATGACAAATCAAACCAAATAAAAATTGTTGAAATTCTCCAAAATAAAATCATTTTAGGATATAAAAGTTAGGGACAATAACAAATCCACCCAAAAAAAAATTTAATTTAAAAAATAAACCTAACTTTTAGGTTTAGTCCAAATTTTCTCTAAACTTTTTTATCTAAAAAAAGCCGCGTTACTTTGTTGATGTGGATTTGTTATCGACGTGGAAGTGCCACGTCAAATTGGGACTGGATCATGGGGGTATATTTTTGAAAATAAATTGAATTTTTGTGATTTTTTTTACACAACAAAATTCGGAGCAAATTTGGGACTGGAGTTAAAATTTAGGGTTTTTTCTGAGACAAAAAAAATCGTGGTAGATTTGGGACTGGATCTAAAATTTGAGATTTTTTTAAGATAAAAAAAAGTTCGGAGCAGATTTGAAATTTGACTTCAAGTTGGAGGTTTTTTAGGAAATTAGATTAGGTATAATTCCAGGGAAGTTTTATATTAAACTGAAGACCAGACGTACCATTAATTCCAGGTCAAATTAGCTGTGCAATTGGCAGATGTTGAAATCAGCGAATTCGTTTTCCGTACAAGTACCAGTGGTTTTTCGAGATATGAAATATTATCCTTTTAGAGTTATTTCAAAACTATCCTCGAGCATTTCCTTCCTCTAATTTTGAAGCACACAACGAGCACCTGTATCTTGAATCCCAAAAATTTTTTGGCATGTCATGTTCGCAAAACCTGCCTTTTACGTCCTTTAGGTAGAGTGGAAGATGAGAAGACAATAGGTACATCGTCGTAATTTTAGATGTAAACCATAGGTTTTTGAAATTTCGAGTCACAAAATGAAGAGTTTTCAAAGTAGTTGTTTAAAGTGTATACGTGAAACTTACCCTGTCAATCAATCCCGGGATCGATTTCGAGTCTACCCGAAAACCAGCAAATTTCTTTCTTTTTATTTTTGTTTCTTTTTTTCTTCCTTTTTTTGTTTCCTTTTTAGTTAGACAAAATATTTGACCAAAAGAAAAGGTTAGGCAAAATAAAAATGAACGCAATAACAGAAATTATCGTATGTCAATAACAATAAACCATAAAAGATGAACACGTAAAATAAAATAAATAATAAAAAGTTCAAAACACGTAACCACAGTTCATCGGTTCCAGGTTTAGTAGAACCTAGAAATTGGGAATCGAGCCACACAGTATCGATTCTAATTCTTTTGGAATCGGTGACCCGAACCCATTTTTATGATAGGTTCGGTTTAGTTCACGATTCTACCTCGGGTCCATGCTCACTTTTAATCTCAATTAAACTCCATTCCATTTTTTTAAAAAAAATTAAGAGATAGAAAAGAGAAAAAGCAGCGGAGGTAAAGTCAAAGGCGGCGCGTCGTCCATCAACCGCGAGGGATCCGAACCCGACTCATCGGACCCACAACCCAGTCAAACGACGTGGGACTATGCAACAACGACTGCGACTGGTCTCGCCGTGACGCTATCGCTGACGTGCCGCTCCTCCATTGGTTGGGTAGCGTCCCCCTCGAGGGCGTGGGAACCGGGAAAAGAGACGCGTTTTGACGGTCCACCGTGAATTCTTTGAATTTTTAATTTATTCGATGTGGTCCTTGAACTTTAACCCAATATGTAATGTGGTCTCTGAACTTTTAATTTGTTCGTTGTCATCCTTGAACTTTTGGTATATATTCAATTTAGTCTCCGAACTATATGAGAATGTTCAATGTAGTCATTGCATTAATTCAAGTTCATGGACTACATTAAACATTTTCATATAGTTCGGACCAAATGTTGAGAGATCACCTTAAATAAATAAAAAGTTCAAGGATCAAATTTCATATTAAACTAAAGTTCATGAATTATTTGTGTCATTATCCCTTTATTATAATAGAGCATGTCAGTAAATAAAATGCATTAATGCTATCAACAGTGGCTACACATAATCTCACGTATACAAACATACACAATTGGGTTGAATCCTAACATCGAGCCACGGTTGGCACACATACTGGCACATCTGCATCCGTAACAATTGTACCAATTAGAATAATCTTCTCGATGTAATTATTGCTATTTTGCCAAAATTATTCTTAATTCATGTCAAGTCCAACCAAATCAGCAGCCAAAAAAGGGACATTCATCCTTTATTTAACTAGAAAAATTTAAATTTGTCACAAAAATGACAGCCTTTTTATTTCCCTCGTTGAAAATAAATCAAGCACTGGCTTCAAAATTCACATTTAAATCAATTCAAATCAATTAAAAAAATCCCCTTTCCTTAATTATGTTTATCTTGATTTCTGGAAAAATAAATCCGATAATGTCAAGACTCGCTTCATCTGACTAGCTAGAAAACATCCACCTTCTGACATTCATAAATATTTAGCAATTAGAATAATCTTTCTAATGTAATTATGGTATTTCTTTTTTGCCAAATCAGCAATCCGATAGGGTAACATTCATCCTTTCTTTGATAAGAAAAATCTATATTTTGTCACTAAATGACAGCCTTTTTATTTCCCTTGTTGAAAAATCGAGCATTTGCTTCAAAATTGGCATATAAATCAATTTAAAAAGGGGTTAGTACCACAAAAAAACTCTCAAATTGGTATATCTGTGACAAATTTACCTTAAACTAATTTTTTGACCACAAAAAATCCCCAACTGGTACATTTCTGACATATTTACCCTCTACTAATTTTCGTTTAATTAGATTAATACAACAAAAAAATCACAAACTGGTATACCTGTAACAACCAGAGGGGTAAAACTCTAAATTGGTACGCCCGTCAACTGTCACGTGTCATCCAACTCAGCAATGTGATGATAAAATTTAACGTAAATTAACGGAGGGTTTGTCACAAGTGTACCAATTTAAGATTTTTCATAGTGTTAATGCTTTTAAAAAAGAAAAATACCATTTTTCGCCGGTTCAGCTTGATCTCTATAAATGATAACCCATTGCTTAATAGGACGCTCATGAAGAAAATCCGATAGTGTCAAATCTCAAATTAGTACATTCGTCAACTGTTACGTATCATCAAACTTAGCAATTTGACGATAAAATTTAACGTAAATTAATAGAGGGTTTGTCACAAATGTACTAATTTAGGGTTTTAAAAGAAAAATACCCGTTTCGCCGGTTTAGCTTGATCTTTGGAAAACGATAACCCTCTGCTTAATAGGACACTCATGAAGAAAATCCGATAATGTTCAAACTCTCTCAACCCGACTAACTTAATAATATCAAACAACAACTCTTCTATCTAAGTATATTTTACGAAATATTTCAGATGGACTCCTATTCACCTTAGGAAAGTGCAAATTCTACCTGGCCTGGCTAGTAACATGTTATATATAATGCTTCAGAAGCTGTGAACAGAGAAACAGTCGGACATGGAGAGTAGTCGAAGCCAAAGTGATGAAGCCAAAGAAGTCCTTCAAGCATCGCTGTTTCTTTCCGTATTGAAGCACACCGGAGATCGTGTCTCCGAGGGCGACGAACCCACGCGATCCGAGGACGTTCCAGAGAGTAGTTTGGGCGCGCCGCTTCGCCAACTACGCAGAGCCAACCCTCCCATTGTCCGGCGCGTGAACGCGCTGATCGACTCCATCGGGCGATGCCGGGGTCCCTTCGAGAAGCGGTTGAAGTCGAGCGACCTCGGAGAACAACAGAACCGGCACCTCCTGTGGAAGGACCACGTCCGGGAGTTCATACTCCCGTTGCTCGAGGAGGACGACGATCCCGCGCGAGGCATGGAGGTGACGGCGTTTAATACGGAGGGAAAGACGTTTCCTCTGCGGTTCAAAATTTGGTGCGACAAGGTGTACAGGGAAAATTACCAAAAAAGTCCTAAAACTTTTGCAGTTGTGCCAATTCAGTCCTAAACGTTTTTTTTTTTACCAATTCAGTCCTAAATCTTTTGCAAACCAGCCAATTCAGTCCTTTTGACCGGCCGGCGCTGAAGTGGCCGCCGGCCGGCGTCCACGCGGCAATATTTTAATATTTTTTTTTATTTTCGAATTTTTTTTCCTTTTTTCTTCTTTTTTTCTTTTCCTTCTTCCCCCTGGCCTGCCCGGCCAGGGGGAGGCTCGCCGGCGAGGGCCTAGCTCTGGCGAGGCGAGCTGGGCCCTCGCCGCCACTGGGCGAGCTCGCCCAGCTCCGGCGAGGCGGAGCTCGCCATGGCTGGGCGAGGGCGGAGTTCGCCCAGCCATGGCGAGCTCGCCCAGCTCCGGCGAGGCGGAGCTCGTCTTGGCTGGGCGAGCTCCGCCCTCGCCCAGATCTGGCGAGCTCACCCGGCGACGGTGAGGGCCCAGCTCGCCTCGCCAGAGCTGGGCCCTCGCCGGCGAGCCTCCCCCCTGGCCGGACAGGCCAGAGGGGAGAAGGAAAAGAAAAAAAAAAGAAAAAAGGAAAAAAAATTCGAAAATAATAAAAAAAATTAAAATATTGCCACGTGGATACCGGCCGGTGGCCACGTCAGCGCCGGCCGGCCAAAAGGACTGAATTGGCTGGTTTGCAAAAGGTTTATGACTGAATTGGCAAAAAAAAAAGGTTTAGGACTGAATTGGCACAACTGCAAAAGGTTTAGGATTTTTTTGGTAATTTTCCCAGGTGTACGTCCTCATGGGCAATTGGAAGGCGTTCGTCGAAGAAAATCAATTGGAAGACGCGGATGTACTCAAGATATGGGCGTTTCGCGATGTTCGGACCGAACGTTTGTGCTTCCTGATCTCTAGGACGCCGAACGCGCCCGGACAGAATCGGACGGAGAAGGGGGCTCGAAGAGTGGGACGGAAGCGCATCGAGTCGAAGCCCCGAAAGGCGTTTTTATCCGGCTAGGCAGGACGATTGGCTCTCACCAGCTTCGTCGCATTCGTCTTCAGCAGCTTCCGTTCCGGCTTCGTCGAGTTTTGGCGCCTATTTTGGTGATTACAGTATTTTTTGCGGATATATAACTGTAAATTCATTGTCTCCATTGTCAATATTTCTTAGGACCATTATCAACAGTTCTTACACTTTTATCTATTAAACAAAAAATTTAAATTTAGGATCTTGTGATACCGCTATTAACTGATTTTTACTCCAGGATAATTGCTGAATATTCGATTTGTGTTAACATGTTCCTCAACTCACGAACAGTCTATCACAGACATAGTTGATCCAAGATTGGGACAGAGCTGGCAATGCTCGACATGATCCGCTTGCATAACTTGAACGAGAGATGTAAAACACGAACTACGGAGAGAAAATACGAACACAACACGTCACATCTTACTTCATACGTTGTCACGAACCGACACGAATTAACGCGTCTTCGTCGTAATTCAATTATTTCACACATAATGAAAATTAAGAAAGGCAAAATTATGAATCCATTGATGACATTATAGATGAGTTTCCATGGATACGAGGACAGGCCAGTGGACATCATTGTCCGCACAGTCCACACTTTGTCCAGGTTATATCTTCATGAGGAAGGGTGACTAGCGGATATGTCTCGAATTTAAATTCGTGAAGAAAACCTGATCCAAGTGGATTCCCTAATTTGAATAAGTTTCCTCTTTTGAATGATTTTCTAGTTCGAGTAGCTTTTCTACAACAGTTGTATGGTTTTGTTTCACGCATAATTTAGGCTGGGAAATACTTGAGTGATTTAGCGATTGCGACTCCAAGCTCTCCAAATTCATAGTGAATTTCTCAGCGGAAATCTCTTCTTTTGGTGATTTCTTTTCTTGCGTTAGACTTGAATTGCAAGATGGTCACGCGTAATTTGGACTTTGGTTATTTTGGCTAGGCAAAGGTTTGAGCTCTAGACCCATATAATGAAAGATTTTGCTTGACCACTGTCAATTGTTCAAAAGGCTAAAATTATTCAAAAGACGCGTGATTTTATATTTAAATATTCTCTCCGGTCTCTACCGTTATTCGGCGCACCATGTCAATTGACAAAAACATGTATTATGTTTGTGATTTTTTTTAGTCTAATTAGTTGATGCTTGATGGGGCCACTCCTCATCGATCAATCAGAACAATCTTTTTAATGTATTATTGTTTTTTTTGTTTTGCCAAATCGGCAGTCCAAAGGTAACATTCATCCTCTCTTTGATTAGATAAGTCTAAATTGTGTCACTAAATTACGGCCATTGATTTCCCTTGTCGAAAAATCGAGCATTGGCTTCAAAATCGACATATAAATCGATTCGAGTAATTTAAAAAGAAAAAGGAAAAATCCCCTTTCCGGCCGGTTTGCTTGATTTCTGGAAACCGATAACCCTTTGCTTAATAGGACACTAGCGAAGAAAATCCGATAATGTCAAGACCCACTCAATGTAACTAACCGAAGTATATCATTGTTACGCAAAGATAACATGAAGCAGCATGAAGTAAAAATATTCCAATCCGAATATTATTTTAGGAAATATTTCGACAGACTCCTATTCAATTTAGAAAAAGGGCAAGATCAATTGGGCAAAATCTAAGTATAAATATGTTACATAGATCGCTTCAGAAGCTGCGAATAGAGAAATAGTTGACTTGACATGGAGAGAAGTCAAAACCAAAGCAAAGAAGTGCTTCAAGCATCACTGTTCCTTTCTATATTGAAGCACACCGGCGATCATGTACCTAAGGGCGACGAAGATGTGCGGTCGGAGGACGTTCGGGCGAGCAGCTCGCACGCGTCGCCCCCGGCCTGCGAGCCGTGTGATCCAGACCCTCAGCTTGTCCCCCGCGTGAACGCGCTTATTGACTCTGTTGGGCAATGCCGGGGGTCGTTCGAGAAGCGGGTGACGGCAAGCGACATCGCGGGCCAGCAGAACCGGCTCATGCTGGTGAAGGAGCACGTCCGGGAGCTTGTGCTCCCGTTGCTCAGGACCGGCGACGATCCCGGCACAGGCATAGAGGTGAAGACGTTCAATACGAAGGGGAAGACATATCCTATGCTGTTCAAGCTTTGGTGCAGCAAGGTATATGTTCTCACGAGCGATTGGAAGGTGTTCGTTAGAGAAAATCAACTGGGGGTCTCGGATGTCTTGACGATATGGGCGTTCAGCGACGTCCGAACCCGAGAATTGTGCTTCGTGATCGCTCGGAGGACGGCAAAAGATCTCGAGCAGGGCCGGACGGAGAAGGGACTCAAGGCGAAGGACGAAACCGCGGCGAGTTGAAGTCTCAGGAGTCGGCTTTTTATTCGGCTGGGTAGGATGATTGGTTTTTGCCGGCTTCGTCGCATTACATCTTCGATGGCTTCCGTTCCGATTTGGTTAGGTTTCGGCGGCTATCTAGTGTGTACATTATGCTCAACTGTTATCTAACAAAAATTTTATAACAACACTATCATTTATTTTGTAAATTTAAGTTGTTAAATGAATACGTGATTTTAGTATTTAGATGTCCTAATGCTTTCTCTCAATGCATAAATTGGACTTTTGCCTTAAGACTAAGCATGGAAATAATAATAAATGAAGCATGTCCAATACCATGTAAAATTTCGTATAACCATTACCAACTATTTTAAAACTTAAACTTTTAGATAATGGCGTAATTTAAAACTTGAGATATTCTAACATTCGTGTCGTGACATTGATCACCTGATTTATATCATAAAGCAAAGAAGATCTATTCCCATATCATTGTTGAATGTTGGATGCGTGTTCACAATATACTTAATTTATGCGCTGAATTCTAAAAAGGGCATGCCTTTTTCGTTAAGTACTTAATTTTATCGTGGAAAATAAGAATGGTCCGATTCAGTTACGAGTCAATTCGATTCATTGCTTCGCAAATAAGCTGATTTGTCAAAAAGTTCGATTGAGGGTAAAATGGATTCATCAGCAATCTACCATATCCCAAAGCCTTGAAACCTAATTTGGATCCAAACCCAAGTAGGATTTGATCAGTTACTAGGTTGAACAACCAGATCATAGCACGACACATGTTGGATGCTTGAAATCTTCTAACATAGTATCAACAGTTTGCTGGTCGTCCTTGTATGAAATCAGTCATGAACTCCCTCCTGTAATTAGCCATCCATATAAATTTGCCTGTTCTTGCAGCAATATACAATCTCGTCTACTGTAGAGCAACTATTAGCAAGTCGTTACTCAATCTCCTTGATTATTCGATGAAATTCTCGTCGCAATTTTTGAAAAAGAAAAAGGAAAAACAGGGCATCATATATATAGTTGAGAACCCATGACATGGAGGGTTGTAAAAGAAGAGAAACTTCGTTGCCTTGGGTAACATTAAGTTTGCAGTCTTTAACCGATAAATATACCTGCCAGAACAATCCCTATAAAACTATGTAAAATCGCAAGTGAAAGCGCACTCACAACAAGTGCAAGTGAAAGCGCACTCACAACAAGTGCAAGCCACAGCCAAAAGATATGCAGACCATCATGCTGTCATATTATGGTACATGAGAACTAGTCCGGTGGCGCCAGGATTAAAAGAGAAGGTACTGCCACCAGATAATTAGTTGACTTTGCTAACCTATGTAATTATACCATTCTGAAGTTCAAGTGAGCTCCGCTGAAACTATTTTCTCATCTGTGTGAAAAGCTCAGGTGGTTTTGCATTTCCACCACCACCAAAAGCAGAGAAGGCACCTGCACCTTGTTGGCTGCCGAACGCCCCAAAACCAGCTCCTGCACAATACAACGTATTATGTTAAGAAGACAGTATACCCAACCCAATGCAAGGAGAGAGAGAGAGAGAGAGGAGAGAGTCCCTCACCAGTCGAAGAAGAAATCGAAGGTCTCCACGTGCTCCCCTTCGGCCTCGTCCTTCAGCTCAATCGTCGCGGCCATGGCCGGAGCGGGGGTTTCCGGCAGGGAGAGAGAGTGGGAGGGGAAGCAACAGCCGAGCTCCGATCGGCGGTAATCGACGGTGATGACGAAGACGGTGCCGGTGGAAGTGCGTGAGGCTTTTTGGGCGGGAAGAGAGAGAGAGAGATGAATGAGTTAGATGGTTTGTGCCCTAGAGAAGGCTACCGAGTCGCGACTTACCAAAGGATGAAACGACCATAGAATATAAATATTAAATTCAAAAGCATAGTATAAAAAAACTTATATAGCCACAAATGTCGTACTCTCTTCGACATGCATTTAAACAATTGGAGCATTTGTCTACTGACTGATATGGATAAAAACTTTGAATCGTGTTATTGCGTCGGAATAATAGGAAATTCTTTTCTTATATACAAACGGATTACGATGAAGTAGTCAGTAACGAAGAGAGAGGAGAAGGATGAGAGGGTCGAAGAATCATTGCATATTTGTTTCACTACTTTTTCTTACGACGAAAGCACCAAAGTCTTTTCTTGCAACTAGAGGAGGAGCCCAAACCGACTTGGCCCGACCCGACCCGACTCTAAGAGTTGCAAACTGTTAACATCCGTGTGTTCGTCGAACGACACATGATTAAAAACACACGAATTTAAAGTTTATTAACGGGTAAATGACACAAATAGTCATCGAACTTTCGTTCAATGTGCAATGTGGTCCTTTGAACTTTTCATTTATTCGATGTGATCCATGAACTTTAACCCAATATGTAATGTGGTTTCTGAACTTTTAATTTGTTCAATGTCATCCTTGAACTTTTGGTATATGTTCAATTTAGTCCATGAACTATATGAGAATGTTTAATGTAATCATTCCATTAATTCAAGTTTATGGACTATATTCAAAGTTTTCATATAGTTCATGAACTACATTGAATATATATCAAATGTTAAGAGATCACATTGAACAAGTTCAATAAACAGCGGAACTTACTTCTTCTTGGGCTTCAACTCCAGAAATATTCTCTTCCCTGTCAGCCGGCCAGCGAGCGTCAGGAAAATAAGTTTGTTTTGCAACACTACAAAGAAATAACACATCGTGCATCGTAGAGCGAAGTGAGCCGAAGAGGCCTACCATGCCGACAACAGATTTAATAAGGTAAAACACAATCAACAAAGCAACTAGGAGAGGGCAAAGGAGAATACCAGGCAACATTGAACATAATGAGCTTTCCTTCAAGAGAAAGACAAAAAAGGGTGCAAAATGGCGAAAGGTCCCTTTGTTCCTCAACTCCAAGTTGAATTCTGACTCTCACGCATGTGTTACGGCCCAAAGAATTGGATCGTTCCTGAGGTTTTCTGGACGATGGACCGTGACCGACCCTTGGACGAGAAGGCGGGCCCCGAGTGTTCTAGTACTAGGGTTTTCTTGATGTCTTCTAGAATACTCCTGGGGTGGGCGATACGGTAATTGTACCCTTCCGTAATAAATGCGGTAGGTGGGGTAGTTGGGGGAGAACGATCTCGACCGTTGAGATCGGGGAGAGATCTACAGATACGGTCAGCCCGATACTTGTATATAATGGGGTCTCCTCCCCCTCATTTTATCATCTCTCATTTTTAAGAAGCAATACAAAGTTGAGAGCTTCTCTCTCTAGAGTTTCTCTTTCTAAAGTTCTTGTGAGTGTGAGTGTGGGAAGGCTTACTTGGGGAGAAATTCCTAAGGCCGCACGAGTGTGGGAACGCTAGATCAATCGACCCATGACAAGTGGTATCAGAGCAACGATGGGCAAAGGCGCGACCGAACCACGATCCGATGTATCGTCCCAAACCGAGAAGGACGGAGGCGATGATCGTGGGAGGGCTCCCGAAAAGCAAGGCGCCAAGGCAAAGAAGGACCGTGCTAGCTCAAGTTCAAGGGATATGGTTGGTGACTTGGAGACCCGCATAGCGAAGGTGGAAATCGCCATGGCAGACGTCCAAGGAATGGTCGAGGATATGTCCGCACGCATCGAAGGAGGCGTGACCGGAACGGGGGAGCTTGAGGCCAAGGTGCTAGAGCTCAAATCCGGGTTTGGAGAACTCCGAGGGGAGATGCTGGGCAACCTGACCGACACGACCGATGAACTTCAACAACGGGACGATGCCTTGGAGCCTTGATGGAGGCTATGTGCGCGGAGATGGCCGAACTTAAGGCGAAAGTCGCCGAAATGGAAGGAGCACGCGTGAACGAGGTGATCACCGTGCAAGCCAGTCCACGAGTGGACGCCCCAAAGCCAAAGGAGTTCAAAGGCTCACGGGTGGCCAAGGACGTGGACAACTTCCTATGGTACATGGAGCAGTACTTCCTAGCGATGGGGATCACCGACGGGGCAATTCGGGTAAGTACCGCGGCTATGTACTTGTATGATAATGCACTCTTATGGTGGCGTCGTAGGAGTGACGATCGGAGTGGTGAACCGATCGCTACATGGGAATTGTTCGTCGAGGAATTCCGACGACAATACTATCCCGCTTATGCGGAGGAAGAAGCTCGAGATGAACTCCGTCGCCTTGAGCAAAAAGGAGGAGTCCGTGATTATGTCCGGAAGTTCTCGGAGTTGCTACTCCAAATTCCGTCCATGAATGATACGGAGGCCTACCACCAATTCATGGGTGGCTTGAAACCATGGGTTAAGCAAGAGCTAAAGCGATGCAACGCGAAAGACCTTTCAACGGCCATGTCCGTTGCCAAGGCCTTGGTGGAGTACAAATCGACTCCCGTAAGCAAGCCGGACACCCGACCGAGGGACAAGGGTGTTGGTGGGGGAGATCGTAACAAATTCCACCGCCCAGGTGGAAGCAAACTACCAATGGTCCCTCCAAGGGCGAGGACGGAGTCGAGCGGAGGAGAACACAAGAAGGGACGTATCTTCAAGTGTTTCTTGTGCGACAGTGCGCACATGGCTCGTGATTGCCCAACTCGAGGCAAGCTAGCGGCGCTTGTCTAGGCACACGATGAGGAACGAAAGGGGACGCGACTCGGTTCGTTGCGAATCCTAAGTTCCATAAAGTCCAAGAAGGCAAATAAGCCTAAGGGCTTGATGTTCGCGGACGTGACGATCGGAAGAACCACGATGAGTGCACTCGTCGATACGGGGGCATCCGATCTATTTATCTCGGAAGAAGCCGCGAAGAAACTCAATCTTCGGGTTGAGAAGGGGGCCGGTTGGCTCAAGACGGTAAACTCCAAGGAAGTCCCTACAATGGGTTGGCTAAGGATGTGGAGTTCCAACTCGGACAATGGAAAAGCAAAGAGACGATTGAGGTAATTCCACTTGACGATTATGACTTTGTCATTGGCTTGGGATTCCTTGATAGAATAGATGCTCTTATTGTCCCATTTGCCGATTGTATTTGTATCTTGGACGCACGTTGTCAATGTGTGATCCCGGTCAACCGAGAGTCGGGTCGTGACCAAAAGATAATATCGGCAATGCAAGTTACTAAGGGAGCAAGAAAAGGGGAAGCTACTTTCTTGGCAACTTTGAAGGTTGAGGATCCAAAGGGTGAAGGGAGTGATGTCCCGACGGAAGTAACCCGAGTCCTCGACTCTTTCAAGGACGTGATGCCCCCCGAGCTCCGGAAGAAGCTTCCACCTCAAAGGGAGGTAGATCATAAAATCGAGCTCGTGCCCGACGCTCGACCACCCGCCATGACACCCTATCGCATGGCGCCTCCCGAGTTGGAGGAACTAAGAAGACAACTCAAGGAGTTGCTCGATGCGGGGTATATCCGACCATCGAAGGCTCCGTTTGGTGCCCCGGTTCTATTCCAAAAGAAGCACGATGGATCACTCCGGATGTGCATCGACTATCGGGCCTTAAATAAGCTGACGATCAAGAACAAGTACCCGATCCCTCTCATTGCCGACTTGTTCGATCAACTTGGAGGAGCACGATGGTTCACCAAGCTTGATCCTCGATCGGGATACTATCAAGTGCGGATTGCAAAAGGGGACGAGCCAAAGACCGCTTGTGTAAAGCGGTATGGGTCATACGAGTTCCTCGTCATGCCATTCGGCTTGACAAATGCTCCGGCCACATTTTGCACACTCATGAACAAGGTACTCCACCCATTCCTCGATCAATTTGTAGTGGTTTATCTTGATGATATCGTGGTGTATAGCCGGACGCTTGAGGAACACATCGAGCATCTCAAACGAGTCTTCCGAGTTCTACGGGAGAAATGTGCCTTTGCACAACGAGAAGTTCCATTCCTGGGACACATCGTCGGGGGTGGACGTGTGCGGATGGACGTGGCCAAGATTAAGGCCATTGTAGATTGGGAGCCGTCGACCAAGGTGACGGATCTAAGGTCATTCCTTGGCCTTACCAACTATTATCGACGGTTCATCCGAGGATATTCGAGCATCACCGTGCCACTCATGGATATGTTGAAGAAGGAGAAACCGTGGGAGTGAACGGCCCGATGCCAAAGGGCGTTTGATCGGTTGAAGCAAACCATGACCGAGGAACCGATGCTCGTGCTACCCGATCACGCCAAACCTTATGAGGTAGAGACCGATGCTTCCGATTTTGCTATTGGTGGTGTTCTTATGCAGGATGGACACCCGGTAGCATTCGAGTCGAGAAAGTTGAACGATACCGAACGACGATACACGGTCCAAGAGAAGGAGATGACCGCGGTGGTGCATTGCCTTCGTACATGGAGGCATTATCTCTTGGTATCCCGGTTCGTCGTAAGGACGGACAACGTGGCCACAAGCTACTTCCAAACCCAAAAGAAGTTAAGCCCGAAGCAAGCTCGTTGGCAAGATTTCCTGGCGGAGTTCGATTATGTGCTCGAGTACAAGCCTGGGAAGGCGAACTCCATGGCCGACGCTCTTAGTCGAAAGGCGGGGTTGGCGTCGACCTTAACTCGTCCCAAGAATCCATGGAACGAGCGGATCAAAGAAGGGCTCAAACATGATCCAACCGCCAAGGCAATCCTCGACCATGCTCGGGAAGGCAAGACCCGGCAATTTTGGTGTGAAAGCGACTTGCTTTACACCAAGGGACGACGGTTGTACGTGCCTCTCCATGGGAAGCTAAGGAAGGAAATCCTACGAGAGTGCCATGATTCCAAGTGGGCGGGTCATCCAGGGATCCACCGCATTATGGCGCTTGTGGAGGATCGATACTTTTGGCCTCACTTGCGCGATGACGTTGAGGCATATGTACGGACATGTCTTGTATGCCAACAAGACAAGCTTGAACAACGATCGTCGGCGGGGCTTTTGGAGCCACTTCCCATCCCGGAACGTCTATGGGAGAGTGTCTCCATGGACTTCATTGTCAACTTCCCAAAGTCCGAAGGGTGTCGGACTCTTATGGTCGTGGTGGATCGATTTTCCAAGTACGCGACGTTCGTGCCCACATCGAAAGAATGTCCGGCCGAGGAGGCGGCCAAGCTATTCTTGAAGCACGTCGTCAAATATTGGGGAGTGCCACAAACGATCGTGAGCGATCGCGACCCTCGATTCACGGGTAGGTTCTGGACTAAACTCTTTAAATTATTAGGGTCGGATCTCAACTTCTCCACGAGTTTGCATCCTCAAGCCGACGGACAAACGGAGCGAGTCAATGCACTCTTGGAGTTGTACCTCCGACACTATGTAAGTACGACCCAAGTGAATTGGGCAAAGTTGATCGATGTAGCCCAATTCTCCTACAATCTTCAAAAGAGCGAGTCCACGAACCAAAGTCCATTCGAGATCGCGACGGGACAACAACCACTCACTCCGAGTACGGTTGCAACGGGCTATAAGGGGAGTAGCCCGTCCGCTTTCAAATTCGCCAAGGAGTGGCATGAGCAGGCGGACTTGGCACGAACGTGTCTACACAAGGCCTCGAAGCGCATGAAGAAGTGAGCCGACAAGAAGCGACGGCACGTGGAATTCCAAGTCGGGGACTTGGTGTTGGCCAAGCTACACCTCGTGCTCCGATACAAGGACGTGCATAAAGGGCTTATACGTCGCTACGAGGGGCCATTTCGAGTGTTGCATCGAGTCGGGAAGGTCGCATACTGTCACGACCTAATCTTCGAGGGCCGCCTCAAGGAAGTAGGTTAAGAGGTATTTTATTGGACTCTCCCTAAGTCCATACCTTGCGTGACATTGGTCGTTTAAATCTATTTGTTCAATAGGAGCCGCCACTAGCCATGATTAAGGGTTAGCTAGAAACCCTGATCGAGATGCGGGAGTGTCATCTCGAAAACATACGCAACCAGAGATTCTTAGGGATCGGGGACTTGATTACATTAGTTTTTCAACTAATGCCCTTTCGGTACCTAAACTCGACTATTTGCTAACCAAAATATCACGGCAGTCTTGTACTAATCGAGAATTTTGAATTTTCATCCTAACCATTCTAAAAGGGGAAAACAACAATCAATGAATTTAAAGTACGCAATCAAATGAAATCAAAATGAAAGTGCACAAACAGCGACCTAGCATCGTCTCTAAAAAAAACAATAAAGAATCCCTAGGGTAAAGCCCTAAAGGCTTATTCAATTTTGGGTTCAATTTTTGTTCAGGCCAAAAGTGCTTATTAAAAGTCCAAAACTAAGAGAATTCTACATTTTTTTTTAGCTTTTCTCACATTTTTTTATTTTTTATTTGTTTTTTGAATTTTCTGAATTTTTTATTTTTATATTATTTTTTTATTATAGAAAAATGGACTTCGGACCCGGTCCGCTTAGCCGGTCTGACCCGGACCCTAACAGTCCGGTCAAACTCGCAATTCGAACTGGTTCTTGTGGCCCAGTACTAATTCGGGTCTCTTCTGATGGGCCGTCAACAATTCAAGCCCAAGTTTTCTAACTTTTTTTTTTATTCATTTAGCCCAACTCCAAATTCAGCCCATTCACACTAAAATTCAGCCCATTTATTTGTCCTAGTCTCCAGCCAGATTAGAATGCGATCTCATCTCCACCATATTCAACTCTTATTATTATTTTTTATTTCTAGTTTTTCTTTTCTTTCATTTTCTTTATTCCCTTTTCTCTGGTCTTCTTCCCCGATGGCTTTCTTTCTACGCCCTCATCTTCGCCGAGAATAGTTATTTCACGTTTTCACAGAGAACACTTTTTATCCGACGAACTCCATAGCACCATCAACTTCAACCTTCAATCGTCGACTTCAATTAACCGCAGCCGGCTAATGACCATCGGCCACTAGTTGGCCGACAGTTTCTACATCGCCGGACTAACTCCGGCGAGAAATTCTCAAACTCAAAAAATCACGTTAACTGAAACATATATGCAAATCAAATCGTGAGATAGACTAACTGAAGCGGCCTCTAACCGCAGGCATCATTCCGGCAAAAATGGAATGGATCTCCGTCGAAGGTTCCATCAATGGCCGACTCGGAAAAATGATGAATATGCCACAAAATCAAGGAAAAACACAGATTCAGTATTGATTCATCAACCTAAGAACACATCAAGCATAAAAGAACGAGTTCTACGCACTGATTTCACAAAAATCAATTCGGTTCTTCTTTCAAGTATTTTGTCGAACATATGATATGCGATCTGAAAAACGAGATTCCGATTTGATTTCGATATGATTCTCAATCAACAAGTGATGTACAGATGCCTAAATCATATTATTCTACAACAAATAGCCTTATTTCATGAGATTTTCACACAAACTCGAAAATCGAATCAACTTCTCTCGGCCAAAACAGTACATATAAGAGAAAGAAGTCTTACCTGGTTTGGAAGCAACGCGAAGTCCTCACGATCGTCTGGTTTGGAAGCAACGCGAAGTCCTCACGATCGTCTACGAACAGGACCGCAACGGAACTAGGCGTCTTTCGGCACGGCGAAGAACCGACGAACAACAATAACTCGAGCTTCCGAAGCGACGAACAATGATGTCTCGTATATCCGAAATGGTTATTCACGGGGATTGTTCACCGGCGACGGTGAACGGACGATGGAAGAAGGGGCAGAGATTTGCCGGAATTCCTCTACGCAAGTAGAGAAACCGAACGCTCTCTTCTTCAAAGACCCTTCTCCGGCGAAACTTCCTCTGTTCTCCTCTTTCCTTCTTCAGTCCTCTTTAATATGTCTCTTCCACCGCCTTTTTATCCTACGCCCCTTCTTCAAACCGTTCTCTTTTGGTTTGTTATTTCCAACAGACATGCCAGCTCATCTCTTCTTCTAGAACCTCCATCGGATTTGCTTCGGTCACCTCTGATTCGCTCACAGACAAAGGGCGTCCGTCACTGTTTCTCTTCGTCACCTTCTTGTTCCTTTGCTCACACAAGTGAGCGCAAGGAGGAGATGGGAAAAGAGCCAATGGGTTGGGCTTCCGTAAGATAAATGGGCTGAAAGGAAATAAAGTGAAGGAAAGGTTGGGCTGTAAAATAAAATTGAAATTGGGCCAACGAATGAATTAGGCCCAAACGATTTTTTTTTTGTTGAAAATTTCTATCTTTATAATCTTGCCAAAGAAATGGATGCTTGGATGGTCGACGAAAATTCAGGTGTCAACACATACAAACTGGAACTTCCACCAAATCTTAAGGTACATCCGGTATTCCATGTGAGTATGCCTAAACCTTTCCGTGTAGACGAAGAGGACCCGGATCGAGGGGAGTCGCAACGGGCACCGCTTGGAGCAAAGACCTCCTATGATCGAGACGTCGACTTCATAATGGCGGATCGAGTCATACGGAAGAGATATCGTGCGTCGAAGCGAGAATACTTGATCCGATGGAAGGGTCTTCCGGAGAGTGAAGCAAGTTGGAAGCCCGAGGAAGCTCTTTGGCAATTCAAGAAACACATCGATGCTTTCCATGCCGAAGACGCGACGAGGGCGTCGCCCGAATAGGTGGGGGAGAATGTCACGGCCCAAACAATTGGATCGTTTCTGAGGTTTTTTGGACGATGGATCGTGACCGACCCTTGGACGAGAAGGCGGGCCCCGAGTGTTCTAGTACTAGGATTTTCTTGATGTCTTCTAGAATACTCCTGGGGTGGGCGATACGGTAATTATACCCTTCCGTAATAAATGTGGTAGGTGGGGTAATTGGGGGAGAACGATCTCGACCGTTGAGATCGGGGAGAGATCTACGGATACGGTCAGCCCGATACTTGTATATAATGGGTCTCCTCCCCTCATTTTATCATCTCTCATTTTCAAGAAGCAATACAAAGTTGAGAGCTTCTCTCTCTAGAGTTTCTCTCTCTAAAGTTCTTGTGAGTGTGAGTGTGGGAAGGCTTACTTGGGGAGAAATTCCTAAGGGCCGCACGGGTGTGGGAACGCTAGATCGCCCATGACACATGCATACTTTGCCAACGCAAAGCCCCAGGATTGAATTGTCGTCACCATTTTCAAACCACAATGGAATTTTTAAATCTCCTCAGTACAGATTGGTACTTACGGCAAATAAGAAAATTAATATGAATGAAGAGAAACCAACAAGTAACAGGAGACGGTCATCTGCATGATGAATGTACCACTGCCCATCTTTTTGTTTACGCTTAACTTACAATACGCTATGCTGCACCAACAGCTCTACCATAGAGCTACCTAGGAAAACGATAGATACAATCATCTCATAGGAATCCTCCGCTAACGCCATTCACTCCGAGTCTGATCAACAAGAATATAAACCACATACTTGAAACAGTGGACATAGCAAAAGTGCAAGAATATGTAGTTATCTTGTCCTCGTGAAAACATTAGTACTTTCAGAACCCTGATGAGGAGGAATGGACAGAATACGTATCTAATCTTCCCGAAAAATGAATGTAAGCATAGATTAACTAACAAACAATGTATTAAATGAAAATGATTAAAAAATATTGCAACTCTACATATAAGTTCATCTACAACCTCATGTACCTTGAAGCTCAATTCTTGGAAGCCAGTGATCTCGATCAATATCAACAACTACTGCTTCATTCATCTCCTCACCAAGTGACCAACTGAACAGGATAATGTGCTGGTCCACATTTTTTTGGTTAGCTGCAATTGCAAGCTTGCTGAAATGAGAAGAAGAAAAGAGGTTAGCCTTTATTTGCTCTGCAATATCGTTTCCGTGGATACTGCAGCAGGAAAAAATACAGTAGCTAATCTCTGACGGTATTTTCAAAAGTCAAATATCTATATAAGTAGGAAAAAAGAGGAAATCTGTCAGTTTAACTTTCTCATGAGATCAATGTGCTATTAGAACCAAAGCAAGAAGTTCAAATTTGTGAACAGGCATGCAACTCGTGTTAATTTGCCAATTGGGTTATTTCCATGATGGAAGACCAAAATTTAACACGTATCAACATAAGATAATTAGGCCAAAATCAGGGCTTTGCACCTGACGCAAGTGATAAAAAATCACGTATTAAATGGCCACGAGTCAAAAGAAAAACAAATTGAAATATTCTAAAATTATGAATCTCTCAAACGAGATATGATAAGAGGTGCAAGCAATCAGAGTCTCAATGACAAATAAAAGAAATAAAATATGGAGAGAAAGTAAAAATTAGGACATTACTGTTCTTCCAAATAGTTAAAGAACAGATGCGGCCCAAATCCTGCGGGAATAATATCATCCACAATTCCACGGAAAACATCACAAAAGGATTGCAGTATCGCCTCAGAAGAAGCCTACAGAAATCAATATTACCAAAATGACTAATTAAATCATCAGATTGTAAATTTAAATTTTTGAACATAGTCCTAAGGACGTCACTCAACGAGAACAGCATCCCCACATTCAAATATGTTGCTATACATATAACTAATGGCAAGCCACCATTTGCATGTCATCCTATGAAAATGGAAAACTATCGAGACATAGGAATATGCCCTCTCCTTCACATCCTAGTTGCAACATCTAGCAGCCATGGACTCGTTTAGATATTTGTAGAAACTTTGTATAGCCACGACAGCAAGTGCACCAAAAAGTTCTCTTTCGTCATCAATGACATTTTCAGACAGTACAATTTTGATTAGAACAAAAATGTTAAGACTGGCACGAGAGAAAAAATAACTATGTCACGGGATTCCACGCGAAACAATTTAATTACAAGAGGAATTTGGAAACCATCACAGCAAGAATTTACAATACAAGACAATGTGGTAATTAAGGGACCATGGCAGATCAGTGCGACCAGATCTAGTAAGTAGAGACTAAAACTACTTCAATTCCAAGCCAATTACCATAAAATCATACTGAAATCAAGTTCAGAAAAGTCACTTGTTAATTGTTCTTTGAGTACACAAGAGTATAAAAATTAACTTTTCTAGTTACTAAAGGAGATTGCTCATGAACCTCTCTAGCTGCTTAATGATGATGATGATGATGATCACAATGATAGTGATAATATTTGCCAAATATTTTTGAAGATTAAACGATTGATAGTGAAAATTGTGTCAAGGATTGTTTCACCCACATTAAAAAAGTTGCCGTCTCTGGTCCTGATTACTTGCAAAAGATAACCTTCCTCCATGCCGTTTGAGGTAAGTTGAAAACACCCTAGAACGATGCAATCGGGACGAACCCACTTGAGAGAATCCACTGTTCACAAATTCACCCACATTAAAAACCTTAAAGACCAAAGTTATTCCTTAGAAAGAATTCAAGTCTGAGCAGAATCCATATATGAAAATAAACAACCCTTGCACGTGCAAATATGGAGCAAACTTTTTCTGAAGGACCATATTATTTATCCAAAATTTAATCTCAGTGAAAGTTACAGCATAAATGATCATCTTCCAACTAACCTCTACTCAGGGATATAGGAAGGTATGCCTTCAGATAACAAATTATAAGCAAATTGCCAAACAAAACATCTAAATTTGAACATCAGAGTCGATTTACCTTTCACACTAAATTCGTCAGACTCTCCTGTCCATGGTTGGAGTGACAATGCCATGTGGAACTTCTCATTTAATTTGGATGAAAGAATACTTAGGTGTCATTCCTTGCCACAAAGAATATAATCTTCTTTTGCACCTTGCGATCAACCGAAAGGAGAAAGGCTAAACAGAGTATGAAGAATAACGAGAACGACTATGCTAATTCTTTACGTTCATTTTAAGGAATTACCGTCCAAACAAATAATTAATACACCATAAAGCAGCATTAAAGAAGTAAACAGAAATAACTTTACCAAACTAGACAAAACATGATGTTTAAGGTACTCTATAAGCATACTTTGTGAAAGCCAGAGCAGAGTTCGTTCCAGAGCTCACTGTAATACGAATGGGTAATAGAATGATGAAAGTTTGTATGTTTGATCCGATTATGGAACTTTCAGCAAGAGAATTTCTTGGATCAGATGACCATCGAGATTTGAATGATCTACCAAAACCCCGCAATGTAATGAAGACAGCATGCTAAGAGAAAGCTAAGCGCAAGCTTCACGTCAATTCGTAGTATGTATAGTTTAGTTCATCCACTGAAATCTTAATAATCAGCACTAGATAAGTTGGTCTCTCAAATTCAAAGAGAGAAAATGAAACATTGAATAAAGTCCATGTTCTTGAGCATGAATTGAAACTAAAATAAAACGAGAACCACAAATCAAGCAGCATTATCGCACAACAAATAAGTAATACTTCATAAAGTAGCATTGCAGAAAGTAATTAGAAAGAACACTACCAAACTAGACAATAATTAATGGTTAAGGTACTTTACACGGATACTTTGTGAAACACAGAGCGAGATTCAAGAGCTCATCACAGTGTATGCAAATATGCTGATCAACAACACACTATGTTTGATCCAATTATGGAACTTTTAGCGGCAGAATTTGTTGAATCGGGTAGCCATCACAGGTGAATGCTCTCCATAAACAAAGAATATAAATGAAGACAGCATGCTAATTTAAAAGAAAGACTGAACGCGAGCTTCACGTCAACTCTATAAGTAAGAAAAGCAATTCAATGGTACTTTCAAGTCAAGGCTCAACAGATGCAACAGCATTGGTAGTAAGTACAATTAATTTATCCTTCAAAATCATATAATCAGCAATAGCTAAGTTGGTTTCTCAAACCCAATGGGAGAAAGGACACAGTGAAATAGAGTCCACTTTCTTGAGCATGAATTGATAGTAAACAAAAACCCTAGAAATCAAACCAAATCACAATGCAAACAAACAACAATAAGTAAAACAACATAAAGCAGCATCGCAGACACTAAACAGAAAGAGCTTCACCAAACTAGACGAAAAATGATGGTTAAGGTACTCTACAAGAATATTTTGTGAAAGCCACAGCAAGATTCACTCCAGAGGTCATTGTAGTGTTTACTGCAACCTTGGTTTTTTTCGTTTTTTTTTTCTTTCTTTCCTTGGACATTTCTGATGTACTTGAATCTTTGGCTACTTCTGTTGGGCTCCTCTATTCGGCTTTGGACATGTTTCTAAAACTCTAGTCTTTTGATGTGTTTTTTTTGTTCTTCCTTCTTTCTTTCCATGTACATTTCTAATGTACTTGAAGACATTATATATGAAAAACGATCCACTGCATTTGATCCACTCATGGAACTTTCAGCACCCAACTTTCTTGGATCAGATAGCCATCCCGATTAAACAATCTCCCATAAGCACACAATACAAATGAAGACAGCATGCTAATTTAATAGAGCAAGACAAGTGTAATCTTCACGTCAACTCTATCAGCCACATAAGAAAAGCTATATTCGGTGGAACTTTCAAACTTTCATCAATGCTCTATGGATGCACCAGCTTTTATATTATGTATAGTTCAGTCTATCCTCCTAAATACAAATAATCAGCAGTATATATGTGAGTCTCTCAAACTCAAGGGGAGAAAAGAACATATTGAAACAGAGTCCATGTTCTCGAGCATGAATTGATACCGCAACAAAGAAGCAGCGTGGAAATCAAGGGTGACAAGCAACAAAAGTCTCTACAGAACAAACTTGTTTTAAACTGCCACTCATAATAAGCAGAGCCTAAGTGAAGAAGTTCTTGATTTTTAAAGCATACCGGCATCAACATTATCCATTAAATGCTCTAAATGTTCACGAATGCTCCCAAGATACAGGTTCCCGCAACTTGTCAGAAGAATGTATGAATTATGTCTCTTCTTTAGCCACTTCATGTCCTTTACAGAACTTCCTTCATCTAATGAGCAGGAAAAAATACGTTCTTCCTTCTGCATGATTGAAGGGCTCAATCAGAAGCAAACCCTCGTCAAAAAGCGTATATGTATTACTCCTTTATGAAAGAAGAACAAGAGTCAAAGACAGCATAATTTCATCAAATATAATTTGAAATGCAGAATTTTAAGGACTGCACATGATGTTAACGGATAAAAGGAAGCTTTCTCTTTCCAACCCCATGTCAAAGTGTTTCAATTTCTCGGTTTTAAGTCGACCTAGCAAATAATTTGCATGCAAAACCTATGGAGAATAAAGATAAATAAGGGGATAAAAATGCAAATTGCAAGCAATCACCGCCTATTTCAAAATATGTTTTGGATTTTTGTACATGTGCAGTGCATCAGATGCACAAAGCTGACAATTGTCAATGTAAGTACAACCTAATAAATCAGATTTATTAACGAAACATTAGTCTATGTCCCACAAAACGAGGCTCCAGCTAGACCAGGATAATAAAACTCAACTAAGCATCCACGTCTATAGGGCTGTAGCTCATTACTAAGGGAGGATACCGTCCACCAACTTCATTATGGCTCATGATTCTGTCTTTATTATGGATAACTCGAACCCTATAATCATTTGCAGATATAAAACGAAAGCAAACGTAACTAGAGATATCTCAGTTCCCAAAAGCCAAAAGAGCATATACAGGAAAATGTCCAAAACGCAGGGCCAGCTATAACTATTCCTAATCCGAACCGAATGTAACAACATAGGCGTCGGTCAGCGTCTAACAAGAATTCTCAATGAACATGCTCAGAAAAGAATCACAACATGATGAGAAAAAAGTCGACTTTTTTTCAAGGATCTCCACATGTAGGGAGTGTAATTGGAAAAGGAATTCCGGCCCCAAAGTTTCAGCCATTTTCTCATATAAACATATAGCGTGATCTAACAAAAGGGACTCTGAGTCTGAACTAACCTTATAGTGAAACGATTCAACCGAGAAGAAGTAAACAGTCCCCCCACGAGAAGCCGCAAGCGTCGAAGAATCAGGAGAAAGCGAGAGCAAGCCAACCGCCCCCATGGGTACGTCCACGTCGCTCAGTGCCTGCACGTAATGACCTCTCCACCACTTCCTAATCCCCTTCGCCATCTCCATCACACGGCTGGTCGTCGCGACGCAAAACCCTACAGACCAGAGCACGATTAGCACCAAATTGCACCGCCACAGGCTACCAATCGGACGAACGTATCGAGGTCTACAAACTCACCAGAGGAGTGGGCCACGAAGATGAGCTGGAACCGCTCGGAGACGGTGAGCGGCCGGGGCCGTCCGGCCTGGCACCGCCGCCGCCCCCCGCGGACTCGACCGGCATCTGCTTGCCGATCCGGACGAAGATGAAATCGGAGGTCGGCACGCCCTTCCCTTCGGCCTCGTCCTTCAGCTCGATTGTCGCGGCCATGGCAGGAGCTGGAGTTTCCGACCGCGAGAGAGAGGGGGAGGGGAAGGAACGGCCGAGCTCCGATCGACGGTAATCGGCGGTGATGACGAAGACGGTGCCCGTGGAAGTGCGTGAGGTTTATTGCGTTATTGCGTTGGAAGAAAACGAAATTATTTCCTTAGATACATACGAGTTACGATGAAGTAGTCGATAATGAAAAGAGAGAGAGAGGAGGAGAAGGACGAGAGGGGCAAAGAATCATTGCATAATGGGCTTAATACCCACAAAAATCATTCGTCTCGTGACTCTTTTCCTCGCAATACTATATTACAGCACCAGCAAAGCTTTGGCTGCTCTATCGGGACCACAAGTTCTTTGTACATTTCCGTTGATTGGCTGGTCTCATCTCTCTCTCTCTCACTCTCTCTCTACTGCTTCACAACATTTTGTATCCGATCCTCTTCTCTCTCGCCTTTTGTTCTCTAGCGGAACCAACCTTCATGGCAATACATTCTCAGCCAAAAGCACATCACTCTACAGTTTGTGGATTTACGGGTACACCCAAAAGCAAGAGAGGACATTTCACAGAACAGCAAAGGAATGATCAAGAGTAAGAAGAGGCTGAGAGCATTCAGAAGAGACTCAGAAAGTTCAACATCTTCTTGCTCATATCATCTATAGGCCCTCCAATGATCGAGGAGGAATCCACCAGAAGACAAAAAGAAAAATAATTCATCACATTCGAGTAGTGAAATCAAGAAAAAGATAAGAACCCACAATTTTAGATTTAATCCCTGTGAGAACAGTAATTAGGTAATAGTTTTCCAATAAAAATTTGTTGATTCCTAAGTGTTAGTATGTGCAAAAACAAAGTTGTTCAACAAACCTTAAAGCGCAGATAAGTAATCCGAATGTTGACGAATGATCCGAGCCCGACGAATTCACATTGTGTCCTTAAGACAATTTGTCCTCTCTACCGGTACCCAAGGTTCTTGAACAATTGCCTCCTAGGATAGAACGTATCGCATTTCCTATGAAGTGGTACTTCTTCAAAGAAAACCTTTGAACGCAACTTTGCAGATTAATCACACAAAAATGACAATGATGAAGAATAAGAGAGCAGTAGAAAAATGTTGCGCGAAAACACAATGTTTTTTGTTTTATTTAAAAACAATGAAGAGTCACGAAGAACCGAAAAGTTAATTTGTTCATTATCATCCTTGAACTTTTGGTATATGTTCAATTTAGTCTCCGAACTATATGAGAATGTTCAATGTAGTCATTGCATTAATTCAAGTTCATGGACTATATTAAACATTTTCATATACTTCAGACCAAATGTTGAGAGATCACCTTAAACAAATAAAAAGTTCAAGGATCACATTTCATATTGAACTAAAGTTCATGAATTGTTTGTGTCATTATCCCTTTATTATAATAGAGCATGTCAGTAAATAAAATGCATTAATGCTATCAACAGTGGCTACACATAATCTCACGTATACAAACATACACAATTGGGTTGAATCCTAACATCGAGCCACGGTTGGCACACATACCGGCACATCGGCATCCGTAACAATTGTACCAATTAGAATAATCTTCTCGATGTAATTATTGCTATTTTGCCAAAATCATTCTTAATTCATGTCAAGTCCAACCAAATCAGCAGCCGAAAAAGGGAAATTCATCCTTTATTTAACTAGAAAAATTTAAATTTGTCACAAAAATGACAGCCTCTTATTTCCCTCGTTGAAAATAAATCTATCCTTAGCTTCAAAACTCACATTTAAATCAATTAAAATCAATTAAAAAAAATCCCCTTTCCTTAATTATGTTTATCTTGATTTCTGGAAAAATAAATCCGATAATGTCAAGACTCGCTTCATCTGACTAACTAGAAAACATCCACGTTCTGACATTCATAAATATTTAGCAATTAGAATAATCTTTCTAATGTAATTATGGTATTTCTTTTTTGCCAAATCAGCAATCCAAAAGGGTAACATTCATCCTTTCTTTGATAAGAAAAATCTATATTTTGTCACTAAATGACAATCGAGCATTGGCTTCAAAATCGGCATATAAATCGATTTAAAAAAGGGTTAGTACCACAAAAAAACTCTCAAATTAGTATATCTGTGATAAATTTACCTTAAACTAATTTTTTGATAACCAAAAATCCCAAACTGGTACATATATAACATATTTACCCTCCACTAATTTTCGTTCAATTGAATTAATACCACAAAAAAAAAATCACAAATTGGTATACCTGTGACAACCAGAGGGGTCAAACCCTAAACCGATACATCCGTGAACTATCACGTGTCATCCAACTCAGCAATTTGATGGTAAAATTTAACGTAAATTAACGGAGGGTTTGTCACAAGTGTACCAATTTAGAGTTTTTCATGTTGTTAGCACTTTTAAAAAAGAAAATTACCATTTTCGCCGGTTCAGCTTGATCTCTATAAATGATAACCCTTTGCTTAATAGGACACTCATGAAGAAAATCAGATAATGTCAAACCCCAAATTAGTACACTCGTCAACTATTACGTGTCATCCAATTTAGCAATTTGACAATAAAATTTAACATAAATTAATAGAGGGTTTGTCACAAGTGTACCAATTTAGGATTTTTCATTGTATCAAACCCTTTTAAAAAGGAAAAATACCCGTTTCGCCAGTTCAGCTTGATCTTTGGAAAACGATAACCCCTTGCTTAATAGGACACTCACGAAGAAAATCCGATAATGTTGAAACTCACTCAACCCGACTAACTTAATAATATCAAACAGCAACTCTTCTATCTAAGTATATTTTAGGAAATATTTCAGATGGACTCCTATTCACCTTAGGAAAGTGCAAATTCTACCTGGCCTGGCTAGTAACATGTTATATATAATGCTTCAGAAGCTGTGAATAGAGAAACAGTCGACATGGAGAGCAGTCGAAGCCAAAGTGATGAAGCCAAAGAAGTCCTTCAAGCATCGCTGTTTCTTTCCGTATTGAAGCACGCCGGCGATCGTGTCTCCGAGGGCGATGAAACCGCGAGATCCGAGGACGTTCCAGAGAGCAGTTCGGGCGCACCGCTTCGCCAGCTGCGCAGATCCAACCCTCCCATTGTCCAGCGCATGAACGCGCTGATCGACTCTATCGGGCAATGCCGGGGTCCATTCGAGAAGCGGTTGAAGTCGAGCGACCTCAGAGAACAACAGAACCGGCTCCTCCTGTGGAAGGACCACGTCCGGGAGTTCATACTCCCGTTGCTCGAGGAGGACGACGATCCTGCGCGAGGCGTGGAGGTGACGGCGTTTAATACGGAAGGAAAGACGTTTCTGTTAGATGTATGCCCTAAAGTTACCATGTAATAGTTACATGTTAGGGATTTAAGTTGTACTTTCAATTACATTATTTATTTAATGGCAAAGACGCATTCATTCATTTGTCCAATTATTTAAATATATGAATGATTCCATAAGATCAGTTGTGACTGGACCTATTCTTGAGACGTTAAGAATATGTGTGACAGGTTCACAGTTAGACTGAATCTTTAAATTGTTCTCGGTCGATGGATCATTGAGTGGATATTAATGATCCTGTTGAGACCGGTGTGTTTGTAACTTCACCAATAAGTATTGGATACTTAAGGGAATGACGAGTCACGAGTCATTAGATATTGCGATACCCGAGTTAGAACACAGGTGCTTGTATCAGACAAGTTCACTGAACGTGACATGCATAGAATGATTAGCAACATGGAAACTTTTAGCGTGGTCAATGTCTAATCGTTCGTGCTCTGGTTTTGTGTAAATAATCCTTAGACCTGAGGTACAGTGTTGACTTGTATGTTGGATGGCTATGGTTCACAGGTGCGCATATTGCCGCTTCGTTGATTCGTCTCTGTACTTGATGGCCATAGTTCGTTCACATACGAAGTTACACGTGTGCGCAAAATGGAATCTGTCTCCTTGTTATATGCAAGGTACAATAATGATGTCCTATGCAATCTAATCTTGACACTGCATTGAAATCCTCGGCCGGGGTTGTAACCGAGAATGAACTGTTCATGTCTCATATAAAATGTATGTCAATTAGATTTGTGCATATGATTGAATTGGTGACTTGACAAATACTCCATGGTCTTTGTTCGATCGGGACATAGTAAGGCAGAGGGATTGAATTACACTGTAACCAAAGCTGACAGGTTCATTATGTTCTTTAAACATTCACACTATCTAGGTAGCCATGAGATATTGCTAGATGTCAATCGTGGCTTGTAGGACCTAGAGGTTGATCGGGACAATCAATTCTCTTGGGAGTACTAACGTGTTAGTGCAAGTCCTACTACTAGATCAGTGATGAACCTAGGGATGTCACACACCATAACCAATTTAGAATGACGTTATACGGAGGATGCAATATTGCAAATATGTTTGCAATTATAGCAATCGATTAGTCAGATTGAGATTAAATTAAATATGATTTAACTTAATTTTATTTCAGTCATGATCGTGCGTGCATATGATGCACACGCAAACCTAAAGTGGCACATGTTAATGTGCCATATGATCTTACACTCTTAATTTTATTAATTAAAAGTGTACACGGTCAACAACGGTCAGCTCCTTGCTGATCGTGTGTGTTTTAATTTAAAATTTAAAAAAAAAATGAAAATGATGATGATAGCGCATGCACACGGTCGCAGTTGACCGTGTGCATCACCCACGATCGCAAGAATCGTTGTCGACCGTGGGCATCATCCACGACCAGCAACCGTTGCTGGTCGTGTGTTCTATGCACACACGATCAGCAATGATTGCTGATCGTGTGAAGGGTGGCGATCAGCAACCGTTGCTGACCCCACTAATAAAGTGCTATCAGCAACGGTTGCTGAAATAGTGACGAAGAAAGGGTGCAATTAAGGGCATTATCATGCGTTCGTCGGAGTTAAGAAAATACGTTTCTCTCTTCCAACGACGTGACTGAAATATCGAGAGTGCGGAGAGTTGTCGTCACAGGATTGCTAGCACAATTATATTGGTGATTACCCGCAAGTTCTTCCTTCCGTTCGTCGTGCGATTGGTGGTGTGTCTGAACTAGAGGTCCGACGCTTGTGGGGCTTGAACTGAAGAACATCCGAACCGAAATCATTTTGGGCACACTACGAAAGGTAATTCGTTTAACCCCTATGGTCTTTCCGATTTTTGATTGAAATGCACGAACAACGCCTTTGGAGATACATGTATGGTTATAATTTTCCGCTGCGTTTATATTTAATTTTAACTATGCATGTTCCGTAGAAATCCAACAATGGTATCAGAGCCAATCCTTAGGCGTTCTCGTGCGTTTAATTGATTTTGGTTCATATATATATTTTTGCGATCCAATGGGCAATTTACTTTGTTGAGAGAATTGCTTGTTCTTAAGTGGCCTATAGAAGTTGATTAATTTATATGATAAATTTGATCAACTGAGCAAAAATCGGAACTAAATCAATTTTGAATCAAAAATCTGTACCTTATTTTCTATTTGCCTTTTTCTTCTGCAAAATGATTCACGACTATGAATCGAGAGGCGACAATGCTACCGTCAGTTGGAATCACGCACGTGAAATTTGTTTCACCGGTTTTGATTTCTTGACGTGGCTTACGTTGCTCGGCCATGAATTTGATTCAGTGCAGAATTTTATTTGTGCCTTCCAAAGCTTTAAATTTAGAATTTATGGCTCGTGAGGAAGGGTGGTGATCATGGAAAAACCCCTAATCAATATGATTGATGTATGGATGAATGTATGATGATTACAGGTATTTTTGGGGTTGTAATTATTAAATGGAGGCTGCGTCCTTTTTTTTTTTTTATTTCCATGTAATTTTTTTTTAGTATAGTTTAGTATTATCAATTGTTGATGTAAACATTACATGAGGAGGAGCCATTAAAGCCGGAGAGCTCTATGGGCCCGGTACGTGAAGAGTTCAAGGATCCAAGAAGAAGTGAAGAGCGGATCTCTATTATTAAAACATTAAAATGGCTAAATGGGACTCATTGGCTCGAGACCCATTGAGCCATAATTCCATGATCACCACGTAGGATAGATTTTTATGCATTTGATATCTATTTATTTATTCAGTTGTTATGCATGTTAAACCGGTTAATGTGCAAAGTGAGACCATTAATAACGACCCAAACCTCCTTATTAATTATATTAAGTCGAAACGGGTTTCGGACTCGTGGCCTTCCATCGTCATGGTTTGGTCCAATATTATAGTGGTTGATTGACCGGCTATGGATACATAGGGGTCAATTGCCATTTATAATATTGGATCACTCCATTATGCATGTGATGTTGTGGGGTTGGAGCCAAACGATTTCCAATAACTGTTAGGTGAGGGGATCGTTTGTGTTTTCAATACTTGCATGAGATGATGTGCTAGACTTAATTATGATCATGATGTCAATAACTGTCAGGTGAGACATTCATGGTCTAAAGGCCAAAGTTATGATTGGGACTCGCATGTGATGTGTTGAACAAGTTAGTTCACTCACTAAGTTAATAGAACACCAATAACTGTTAGGTGAGGTGGGCTATGGCCTGGTGGGACTCCAATCCCCACTAGTAATCTTTACCCAACAAAGATTACCGTTTTCCCATTTTAAGGAGTATGGGATTCGAAAAATTTAGTGGGAGGCACTATTTCATTTAAAGGCCAAAATGAAATGGTTATTTTGAAAGACAACGGCTAATAATTTATTTTCTGCACAGATATATTATTACTCTGAAAATGGTGACCACAAACCCACTCGCTTCTATACTTGACAAGAATTGTTTGACTGGACCCAATTTCACTGACTGGGTGAGAAATTTGAGAATTGTTCTCAATTCGGAGAAAATTGGGTATGTACTTGATCAAAAGATGCCAGACTCATTTCCTGAGGGTGGGACCCAAGAGGAGCGAGTCACGTATGATAAATGGCGTGATGATGACTTAAAAGTTAGGTCATACATGCTTGCTTCAATGAATAATGAATTGCAGAAGAAGTATGAAACTATGGAAGATGCTAGGTCGATCATCTTGCACTTAAAAGAATATTTTGATGAGAATGGTCGAACCTCTAGATATGAGATATCTAAGGCATTGTACCGTATGAGGATGGCTGAGGGATCATCGGTTAATGATCATGCTTTGAAAATGATCTGGCACATAGAAGAGTTGGCTAGGCTTAATCTTGTTATGGATAATGAGTTAGCTGTGGATTTGATCCTCCAATCTTTGCCCGATTCCTTCTCTGGTTTTGTCCAAAACTTCCACATGCACAAAATGGAGAAAACTCTTGCTGAGTTACATAGTATGTTGGTAGTTTATGAGAAGGAAATGCACAACACGAGGCCCAATGTGGTGGCTATAGCTAAGGCTTCTTCTTCAAAGAGTAAAACTGTTTTGAAGAAAAAGAAATGGAAGAAGCCTATGAAACATGCGTGCAATCAAAGCCCAAGGTTGAAAAAGGGAATTGTCACTACCGTGGTGTCAAAGGGCACCTTGGAGGAGGAACCGCAGAAGTACCTCGCGAGCTTGAAGGTCAAGCCAAAGGACCAACCTTGCGAAGGTATGGTGTCTATGCTTATTGAAACTAATCTTATGGTTAGTGCTTGAATCCAACTTATGGGTTCTAGATTCCGCGCAACCTCACATATTTGTATGTCTTTGCGTAACCGGAAATAAGCAGGATGCTAGGGCGAAATGAAATTGTCCTAACATTTGCAAATGGAGCAAGAGTCTGCGTTAGCTATAGGGACTTTTCGTTTATGTTTGCCTTCTGGACATGTATTGGTATTGAAAAATTGCTTGCATTATAAGAATGCTGTTAGGAACATCATCTCTATACCTCGTTTGAGTAAAGAGAATTATGAATTTTCTTTTGCTGATGATGTATGTTCTATTTATCATAATAGGAGATGTGTTGGTTCTGGCTTATTAACCAATAATCTTTATACCATTACAATGTTCGGTAATGCGATTACCAATGCCAATAAGCAACAAAATAATGATATAAATGCCATAACTAATAAACGCCCTAGAGATAGTCCAAACCCAAAGTATGTTTGGCATCTTCGATTAGGTCATATTGGAGAAGATAGAATTAACAAGTTGAGTAATGATGGATATATTAATCCATCAATGTTTGAGCCATACTCGGCTTGTGAGGCATGTCTTCTAGGAAAAATGACCAAAGCGCCTTTTGTGGGACATAGTGCGCGAGCTCCTGACATATCTTGGGATTGATACATACAGATGTATGTGGACCAATAAATGAAAATGCTAGAGGTGGTTATTCTTACTTCATTACATTCACCGATGATCAGTCACGGTATGGTTATTTGTACTTAATGAAGTATAAATCCGAATCTTTTGAAAAGTTCAAGGAATTCAGGGCTGAAGTTGAGAAACAAACAGGAAAATGTATTAAGGCTCTTCGATCTGATCGAGGAGGTGAATACCTTAGTACTGAATTCCTAGACTATCTTAAGGATAATGGCATTGTATCACAGTGGACACCTCCTGGAACTCCATAACACAATGGTGTATCTGAAAGAAGAAATCGCACTTTATTAGATATGGTGCGATCTATGATGAGTTACACGATTTGCCTATATCCCTTTGGGGATATGCCCTCGAGACAGCCGCATATGTACCGAAGCAGTGCCATCCAAATCTGTTCCAACTACGCCTTATGAGATATGGCATAGTAGGAAACCAAGTCTTAATCATATCAAGATTTGGGGTTGTCCAGCTTTCGTCAAAAAGCTAAAAATGGAAAAGTTGGAGGCTAGGTCTGAACAAGGTCGCTTCATTGGATATCCAAAGGAGTCTCTTGGATACTATTTCTATTTTCACTCTGACCTAAGAATTTCGGTCAGCAGGCATGCTTCTTTTCTGGAGAATCAGTTTGTCCAGGAAGGTGGTGCTGGACGGAAAATAGTCTTACAAGAAGAGAAAAATGAAGTACCAAATAACCAAGTTCAAACACCGATCTCTGATTCAGTGGGAGCTTCTGATACACAACCTCTTAGGAGGAGTGCGAGAACGTCTCGTCCACCTGCTCGTTATAGACACTTGGTTGAACATATTGAACCATTATTCATTGTGAATGATGGTGATCAACCTAGTGATCCAAACACCTATGAGGAGGCGATGTCGGACATCGATTCTGGTAAATGGCTAGAAGCCATGAAATCCGAAATGGATTCAATGTATTCCAACGAAGTTTGGACCTTAGTTGACCTGCCTGATGGTATTGTACCAATTGGCTGTAAATGGATTTTCAAGAGGAAGATGAATGTTGAGGGTCAAGTTGGAACTTACAAAGCACGGTTGGTGGCGAAAGGATATCGTCAAAAAGAAGGAATCGATTATGACGAAACTTTCTCACCTGTAGCCATGCTAAAATCCATTCGGATTATGTTGGCTATAGCTGCACACCTAGATTATGAGATATTCCAAATGGATGTCAAAACGGCTTTTCTAAATGGCTTTCTTGAGGAGGACATCTATATGGAACAACCACGGGGTTTTGAATCCAATGGTGAACGTCGGAAGGTGTGTAAGCTTAAGAGATCCATTTATGGACTCAAACGAGCCTCCAGAAGTTGGAACATCCGTTTTGATGAAGTAGTCAAATCGTTTGGTTTCATCAAAAACCCGGATGAACCTTGTGTATACAAGAAGGTCAGTGGGAGTGCAATTGCATTTCTAGTTTTATACGTCGATGATATACTTTTGATCGGGAACGATGTACCGATGATATCATCGATCAAACTATTCTTGTCACAGAAATTCTCCATGAAAGATTTAGGAGAGGCAACCTGTATTTTAGGTATCAAGATCTATAGAGATAGATCGAGACGATTGATTGGCCTCTCACAATCTATGTACATAGACAAAGTGTTAACACGTTTTAACATGCAATGTTCCAAAAGAGGATTATTGCCTTTTAGGCATGGAATCCATCTTTCCAAGGAGATGTGTCCCAACACTCCTGAAGAAAGAGAGCGGATGGCAAAGATACCTTACGCATCTGCTATTGGAAGCATAATGTATGCTATGTTATGTACGAGACCTGATATTGCACATGCTGTAAGCATTACTAGCAGATATCAGTCTGATCCAGGGGAAGAGCACTGGATAGCAGTCAAGAATATCCTTAAGTACTTGCGAAGGACTAAGGATTTATTCTTGATATATGGAGAAGGAGAGTTTAAAGTTGAAGCTTATACTGATTCCGATTTTCAATCGGATCCTAATGATTATAAGTCTACATCTGGGTTTGTCTTTACACTTAATGGTGGCGCAGTTAGTTGGAAGAGTTCCAAACAGAGCATAACTGCTGATTCCACCACTGAGGCAGAGTATGTAGCTGCTTCAGAAGCAGCAAAGGAAGCCGCTTGGACGAAGAAGTTCATTTCTGAACTTGGAGTCGTTCCTTCCATTGCACAACCAATAACATTGTTTTGTGATAACAATGGGGCAATAGCTCAAGCGAAGGAACCAAGGTCTCACCACAAGTCCAAGCACATTGAGAGACGCTTCCATCTCATTAGAGAAATTGTTGGGAGAGGTGATATCGCCTTGCAGAAAATTGCCTCAGCGGAAAACGTGGCAGATCCCTTCACTAAGGCCTTACCTCAGTCTTCTTTTGAAAGACACATTGACAAAATGGGTTTGAGGTACCAAACAAATTGGCTTTAGTGCAAGTGGGAGATTGTTAGATGTATGCCCTAAAGTTACTATGTAATAGTTACATGTTAGGGATTTAAGTTGTACTTTCAATTACATTATTTATTTAATGGCAAGGACGCATTCATTCATTTGTCCAATTATTTAAATATATGAATGATTCCATAAGATCAGTTGTGACTGGACCTATTCTTGAGACGTTAAGAATATGTGTGACAGGTTCACAGTTAGACTGAATCTTTAAATTGTTCTCGGTCGATGGATCATTGAGTGGATATTAATGATCCTGTTGAGACCGGTGTGTTCGTAACTTCACCAATAAGTATTGGATACTTAAGGGAATGACGAGTCACGAGTCATTAGATATTGCGATACCCGAGTTAGAACACAGGTGCTTGTATCAGACAAGTTCACTGAACGTGACATGCATAGAATGATTAGCAACATGGAAACTTTTAGCGTGGTCAATGTCTAATCGTTCGTGCTCTGGTTTTGTGTAAATAATCCTTAGACCTGAGGTACAGTGTTGACTTGTATGTTGGATGGCTATGGTTCACAGGTGCGCATATTGCCGCTTCGTTGATTCGTCTCTGTACTTGATGGCCATAGTTCGTTCACATACGAAGTTACACGTGTGCGCAAAATGGAATCTGTCTCCTTGTTATATGCAAGGTACAATAATGATGTCCTATGCAATCTAATCTTGACACTGCATTGAAATCCTCGGCCGGGGTTGTAACCGAGAATGAACTGTTCATGTCTCATATAAAATGTATGTCAATTAGATTTGTGCATATGATCGAATTGGTGACTTGACAAATACTCCATGGTCTTTGTTCGATCGGGACATAGTAAGGCAGAGGGATTGAATTACACTGTAACCAAAGCTGACAGGTTCATTATGTTCTTTAAACATTCACACTATCTAGGTAGCCATGAGATATTGCTAGATGTCAATCGTGGTTTGTAGGACCTAGAGGTTGATCGGGACAATCAATTCTCTTGGGAGTACTAACGTGTTAGTGCAAGTCCTACTACTAGATCAGTGATGAACCTAGGGATGTCACACACCATAACCAATTTAGAATGACGTTATACGGAGGATGCAATATTGCAAATATGTTTGCAATTATAGCAATCGATTAGTCAGATTGAGATTAAATTAAATATGATTTAACTTAATTTTATTTCAGTCATGATCGTGCGTGCATATGATGCACACGCAAACCTAAAGTGGCACATGTTAATGTGCCATATGATCTTACACTCTTAATTTTATTAATTAAAAGTGTACACGGTCAACAACGGTCAGCTCCTTGCTGATCGTGTGTGTTTTAATTTAAAATTTAAAAAAAAAAATGAAAATGATGATGATAGCGCATGCACACGGTCAGCAGTTGACCGTGTGCATCACCCACGGTCAGCAACTGTTGCTGACCGTGGGCATCATCCACGACCAGCAACCGTTGCTGGTCGTGTGCTCTATGCACACACGATCAGCAATGATTGCTGATCGTGTGAAGGGTGGCGATCAGCAACCGTTGCTGACCCCACTAATAAAGTGCTATCAGCAACGGTTGCTGAAATAGTGACGAAGAAAGGGTGCAATTAAGGGCATTATCATGCGTTCGTCGGAGTTAAGAAAATACGTTTCTCTCTTCCGACGACGTGACTGAAATATCGATAGTGCGGAGAATTGTCGTCACAGGATTGCTAGCACAATTATATTGGTGATTACCCGCAAGTTCTTCCTTCCGTTCGTCGTGCGATTGGTGGTGTGTCTGAACTAGAGGTCCGACGCTTGTGGGGCTTGAACTGAAGAACATCCGAACCGAAATCATTTTGGGCACGCTACGAAAGGTAATTCGTTTAACCCCTATGGTCTTTCCGATTTTTGATTGAAATGCACGAACAACGCCTTTGGAGATACATGTATGGTTATAATTTTCCGCTGCGTTTATATTTAATTTTAACTATGCATGTTCCGTAGAAATCCAACAGTTTCCTCTACGGTTCAAAATTTGGTGCGACAAGGTATACGTCCTCATGGGCAATTGGAAGGCGTTCGTCAAAGAAAATCAATTGGAAGACGCGGATGTACTCAAGATATGGGCCTTTCGCGACGTTCGGACCGAACGTTTGTGCTTCCTGATCTCTAGGACGCCGAACGCGCCTGGACAGAACCGGACGGACAAGGAGGCTTGAAGAGAGGGACGGAAGTGCATCAAGTCAAAGCCCCGAAAGGCGCTTTTATCCGGCTAGGTAGGACGATTGGTTCTCACCGGCTTCGTCGCATTCGTCTTCAGCAGCTTCCGTTCCGGCTTCGTCGAGTTTTGGCGCCTATTTTGGCGATTACAGTATTTTTTGTGGATATCTAACTGTAAATTTATTGTCTTCATTGTGAATATTTCTTAGGACCATTATCAACTGTTCTTACACTTTTATCTGTTAAACAAAAAATTTAAATTTAGGATCTTGTGATACCGCTATCAACTGATTTTTACTCCAGCATAATTGCTGAATATTCGATTTGTGTTAACATGTTCCTCACCTCAGGATCAGTCTATCACAGACATAGTTGATCCAAGATTGGGTTTGATACTGCTGGCAATGCTCGACACGATCCGCTTGCATGACTTGAACGAGAGATGTAAAACACGAACTATGGAGAGAAAATCCGAACACAACATGTCACATTTTACTTCATACGTTGTCACGAACCGACACGAATTAACGCGTCTTCGTCGTAATTCAGTTATTTCACACAGAATGAAAATTAAGAAAGGCAAAATTATGAATCCATTGATGACATTATAGATGAGTTTCCATGGATATGAGGACAGGCCAGTGGACATCGTTGTCCATACAATCCACACTTTGTCCAGGTTATATCTGCATGAGGAAGGGTGACCAGCGGATATGTCTCGAACTTAAATTTGTGAAGAAACCACGATCCAAGTGAATTCCCTAATTTGAGTAAGTTTCCTCTTTTGAATGATTTTCTAGTTCGAGTAGCTTTTCTACAACACTTGTATGGTTTTGTTTCGCGCATAATTTAGGCTGGGAAATACTTGAGCGATTTAGCGATTGCGACTCCGAGCTCTCCAAATTCATAATGGATTTCTTAGCGGAAATCTCTTCTTTTGGTGATTTCTTTTCTTGCGTTAGACTTGAATTGCAAAATGGTCACGCGTAATATGGACTTTGGTTATTTTGGCTAGGCAAAGGTTTGAGCTCTAGACCCGTATAATGAAAGATTTTGCATGACCACTGTCAATTGTTCAAAATGCTAAAATTATTAAAAGAACGCGTGATTTTAAATTTAAATATTCTATCCTGTCTCTACTATTATTCAGCGTACCCCGTCAATTGACAAAAACATGTATTATGTTTGTGATTTTTTTAGTCTAATTAGTTTATGCTTGATAGGGCCACTCCTCATTTATCAATCAGAACAATCTTTTTAATGTATTATTGTTTTTTTATATTGCCAAATCGGCAGTCCAAAGGTAACATTCATCCTTTCTTTGATTAGATAAATCTAAATTGTGTCCCTAAATTACAGCCATTGATTTCCTTGTCGAAAAATCGAGCATTCGCTTCAAAATCGACATATAAATCAATTCAAGTAATTTAAAAAGAAAAAGGAAAAATCCCCTTTCCGGCCGGTTGAGCTTGATTTCTAGAAACCGATAACCCTTTGCTTAATAGGACACTTGCGAAGAAAATCTGATAATGTCCAGACTCACTCGATCTGACGAACTGGAGTACATCTTGATTACGCAAAGGATAACATCAAACAGCATGAAGTAAAAATACTCCAATCCGAATATTAATTTAGGAAATATTTCAACAGAGTCCAATTCAATTTAGAAAAAGGGCAAGATCAATTGGGCAAAATCTAAGTATAAATATGTTACATACATCGCTTCGGAAGCTGCGAATAGAGAAATAGTTGACTTGACATGGAGAGAAGTCAAAACCAAAGCAAAGAAGTCACTACAAAAAAACAAGGATTTAGCCACGGAAATTAGCGACGAATAATTTTTCGTCGCTAATTTGCGACGGAATTTGCGATGAATTTTGCGACGGAAAAAAATCCATGGCTAATTTGCCACGAAAAAAAATTCGTCCCTAATTTGCGACGGAATTAGCGACGAATTTTTTTTTCTGTTGCTAATTTGCGACAGAAAAAAATGTCGTTGCTAATTTGCGAAGGAATTTGCCACGAAAAAAAATTCGTTGCTAATTTGCGACGGAATTTGCCACGAAAAAAATCCGTTGCTAATTTGCAACGGAGTTTGCGACGAAAAAGTATTCGTTGCTAATTTGCGACGGAGTTAGCGACTCATTTTTTTTCGTCGCTAATTTTGCGACGTAATTTGCAACGAAAAATAAATTCGTCGTTAATTTGCAACGGAAAATAAATTCGTCACTAATTGTCCCCCTTGCTACTTGTAATATACCCCTACCCCCAATTTCTCTCTCTCCCTGCTAATTCCTTATATCCCTCTTCGTTGTTCTCCCTCCCTCTCCCCTTTCATTTCTCTCGATAAACCTCTCTGCGCGCGCGCAAATCAGTCTCGGTAAAGCTTTTTTGCCGGTAAGTGGCGTGGCTAATTTCGTGGCTAATTTGCGACGAAGCTAGTTCGTTGCAAAAATATTCATTGCTAGATTCGAATTTTTTTTTATTTTATTGACTTTTTTTTCTCTTTTTTTTCCTAACTTCGTCGCCGGTCGCTGGTCCGGCGACTGGCGAGACCTCGCCGGCCATGGGCGAGGCCACCGCCGCTGGACCTCGCCGTCACGGCAAGGTCCAACGGCGCCTAGATCTGGGCGGCGAGGTCGAGCGGCGGCCTCGCCATGGGCGCCGTTGGACCTCGCGGCGAGGTCCAACGGTGCCCAGATCTGGGCGGCGAGGTCCAACGGCGGCCATGGCGAGGCTGCTGGACCTCGCCCATGGCCGGCGAGTACTCAGCTAGTCGCCGGTCGCTGGACCGGCGAAAAATATCTAGAAAAAAAAATTTCGAAAAAAAAATTTATTTAAAAAAAAAATCTGAAGTCATTTTTTTTTTAGGTACGTGTCCATTTGAAAGTCTCGTAGATGAAGTAAATGTTAATTCTCATCAAATTGAGCACTTTCTACTACAAAGATTTCAGTCAAATACTTGGGTAAGTCTTCTTGACATGGTAATTGTTTTATTTTTTTCAATTCCAATGTAATTGTTTCGTCAAAAACAAAATTTTAATTTTTAGAATTTTATGGTTTTAATTAAGAAAATTTTATGGTTTTAATATTTTACGAGATTTTGTTATTTTTATATAGACACAATGCAAAGAGACATGGCTTGGATGTATAATAAGAACTTACCTGGACGTCGAGGATTAACCGATGAGTTTCGTACTAGGTTGGAACTATTTATGGACTTTGCTAGTAGTAAATATGAGTTGATGGATGAAAATAAGTTACGGTGTCCGTGTAACAAGTGCAGTAATGATAAATTTCATGTGTCTGATAAAGTTAGAGAACATCTTTGTAGATTTGGGTTTACTCTGAACTACTATAATTGGACTTGTCATGGTGAATCATTTATATCTGATGAAGGATATCGAATAAGTGACCAATTTTCAGTTAGAGAAGAATGTAGCTATTATGACCAATTGAACTCATACCAGAGGATGGTGATTGATGCAGCTGGTTAGAACATATGTAAGTTGCCTATGGACCAAAACCAAGTTATTAATATTTTATACATCATTTAAATATATATTATTGAATTTGCATGTGTGACCTTAGGTTCACAGTAATCATGATCAAGTTGAAGAGCAAGGATTGCTATATTATCTGTCATGGGGTCCAAAGTCAAGAGTACGAACTTGGCCATCATATTTCATAAACGGGTATAATTTTCACACTCAAGAATATGGAATGGGAAAAGCCACAATGAATAGTGGTGTGTGTGTTCGGTCATCCAATGGTGGCAGTTCAAAAGATGATTTTTATGGCTTGTTGGATGAAATCATGGAGATAGAGTACCCCCGACCATTAATGCGGGTTATGTTACTTAAGTGCATGTGGTTCGACCCCGTCAAAGGAATGAAGGTGCATACGAAGTTTAATTTGGTTGAAATAAATCACAAGAAAAGGTATATGAAATATGAATCATTTATGTTACAAGCAATTCAAGTATATTATGCATCATATCCTAGTTTGAAATGTGACAAAGCTGATTGGTGGGCTGTATGTAAAATCAAAGCACGAAGAAAAATCGAGGAACACTGAAAGGATACAGCATATTAATAAGAGGAAGTTTGTAACACGGTTTAAATTGAGGAATATAACATTCCAACTCTACGAGATCCATGTGGAGCAATGATAGATGTAGATCTAACTGAAATTCGCAAATCAAATTTAGAAGGTGTTGCAGAATCTGATTTTGAGACAGAGGATGATGATGATGCTCAAGAAGAAGATAAAGATCAAGATGAAGACGAAGGTGAAGATGAAGATTTAGATTTTTGAGACTTTTTACTAATTATGTCGTAATTATTATTATTATTATTATGACAAGAGTTTATTGTTATTGTCATATTTATTATTATTGTTGTTGTCGTAATTATTAATATTGTTGTTGTTATTGTTGTTATTATTATTATTATTGTTGTTGTTGTTGTTGTTGTTGATTATTATTATTGCTATTATTGTTATTGAAACGTTATTGTTGGGAAAAAAAAATGAATTAGGCGTGTGTGGGCTAGTAGAAATGAAATTCGTAGCTAAACCCGTGGCAAATTTGCCACGGATTTTGCCACGAATTTCATTTGAAATGAAATTCGTGGCAAAATCCGTGGCAAATTTGCCACGGATTTGAAAAAAATGCCCACACAGGCCTAATTCATTTTTTTTTAAATTCGTGGCTAAATCGGTGGCAAAAAATGCCCGCAATTCATTTTTTATGAAATTCGTGGCAAAATCCGTAGCAAATTTGCCACGGATTTAGCCACGAATTTAATTTCTATTTGCCTATTTATGAAATTCGTGGCTAAATCCGTGGCATCATAAAAAATGAATTAGACGTGTGTGGGCATTTTTTATGAAATTTGTGGCTTTGCCACGGATTTAATAAAGTCTCGCGTTATTATCCCGATTATATTTATTTCCGTGGCTAAATTCATGACTAATTAGCCACGAATTTAACCACGAAAATAAACTCTTGCTTCACTTTCCCGATTTTTTTTTAATTTCGTTGGTAAGTCCGTGGCTTTGTTTAGCGACGAACTCATATGTCCGTGGCAAAATTCCCTAATTTTGCCCCCCGCCCTCACCCCAATTTTTCTCCCTCTCTCTCTGTTATTCCTCAGATCCCCCCCTTCCGCCAAACACCTCTCCGTCGCTCCCTCCTCCCCTCCACCAGCCATGATGGCCACCCTCACCGCCACCGCCGCCGTCGCCTCCTCCTCCGTCGCCATCCGCCCGTTCCGCTCCCACAAGCCCTCCCGCGCGCCCGCCGGGATCCGGTGCTCCGTCGCCGAGGGCCCCGCGATCTCCCAGCCGAGGGCCGCCGGCGGGGGACTGGTTGATTGCGTGGTGGTCGGGAGCGGGATCAGCGGGCTCTGCATCGCCCAGGCGCTCGCCACGAAGCACCGCGACAGGGCCCCCGACGTGGTCGTCACCGAGGCCAGGGACCGCGTCGGCGGCAACATCACCACCGTCGAGAGGGACGGCTACCTGTGGGAGGAGGGCCTCAATAGTTTCCAGCCATTCCGAGATTTGTACGTTCCCATTCCGAGATTTATACGTTCCGTCGGTCCCATTCCGAGATTTGTACGTTCCGTCTACTCTGATTTTGTGACCTTCTTATTGAAGTTCTCGAGTATGTTCGTGTGTCAACTGATAGATACATCGTCGGATTATTGTAATGGTTGTCGTTGCTCTTGTTTCGTTAGAATTGGGTATAGTCTTGATCGAGAAATGGAGATGATGTTTGTGAGTTTATAGGGTAAATGGGTCAGGATAGGGTGCTTTGCAAGTGTTTGATGATTGACCCAGTTCTCCAATTTGAGAATAGACGTGCAATTTTGGACCTTTTTTTATGCTGTTGCGAATAGCGGGGCGAGGCTCGAATCGGCGTGAGTTCTTTCTTGGGTGTTCCTTTTTTTTTTCTGGGGAAAAGGAAGAAAATGGAGAGGACAAAGCAATCGTTGGATAGATGCTCAAGAACACTCAGACTTCACTTGCAGAAGGTAGTGCTTCATGTGTTAATTTTTGTGAAGCTTTCGTTGGATAGATGCTCATTCTCTTGCTTGTCACTTCAGAACAAGAACGCAATCGCCAGTTGACAAAGCCTGTAACTGCTGAAAAGGTAGGATATAGTTCTATGTATTGTTGATATTCAATAGTTGTGTACTTTTTCTCTCACTGACGATGCAAATTTCTCTTTTATAAGTAATGTCCCTGTTCCAATCATTTAAGTATCACTCAGTGTTTTTATGCATGTTCTTGATCTGAATCCTGTGGTATGTTCCTATTGTCGGGAGAAGAGTGAAAGCATCCAGAACAAGCTTGAGTCATTTTCGAAGAAGCAGAAGTTGCCCATAACAAGCGCTTTGGCCATGTCAGATGCTTCAGACCCTTCTACAGGTAATGGCTCTCTTCTCTGTTATCTTGCATTCTTAGAATATAACAATGCACAAACTGCTGCTATTGATTATGGTTTTTCTGTGATCTTGTAATTGTCTCTATTAACTTGTGGTTTCAAGTGAAGGATGAGCTTTTGATATTATTCTCGTAAAAAGCAGTGATTGCACCACTAGAAGCTATTTCATTTGGGCAGTGACATTGGAAAAATGAGTTTATCAGGAAGTAAGGGAGGATATTATGACTCATTTACGAGATGATGTATAAGGACACATGTAACTGATTCACGTTGACTGAGTTTGGGTGGACTAGAGTTTGGGCATTTTTAACGACAAATACAGCTTCGTTTTACATTTTCAGTGCCTTTTCATGATCTATTGTTCAGTCTAACCACCTTACATTTTTTTTACTCATCAAACTTCAGAGAAAGTAGTAGCACAAGATGCAAACTCAAAAGGAGTGACTAATTGCGTTGTCCCTGCTCATAGGAGGTAATACTCAGCTGTTTATTCTTATTGATTTTACTGATTGAGCTACTTCAGTATGGCTAGTAACGTCAATTTTCTATCAGGTCAAAAGTAAGGGGTGTGCTCCTGCAAAATCCTGAAGATGTATAGCTAGACGTGGGAAGTTATCCTTCAAGATGGTTTACTTTGTTCTGTAAGTACAACATTAGGTGTCGGAATCAGGAGCAAGATGTTACACCCAACCCTTAGGATAAACGCTTAGTTTTTTATTTTTATTTTTGAAGTTATAATTTCAAGCCTGTCCATGTTTGTGAAATCTAATTGAGCTGGTACATATTCTTGCCTAGAAGGTCTTGCAATTTATGGTGTATGAGTTTCTGCTAACTGGAAGAGGGAAGTCATCATTTACTTAAGTTTTTTATTTGCAATATGTAACGTATTGATGAATTACATTGGGAGAGTCTCTGCATCTTATTTAGTAAATGCTTGCTAAATTTCCATGTTGTTGGTCATGCTTGCTGATCACACATGATAATGCAATAGTACCCAGCACTTGTGAATGGTGGCAAGCAAATAGATATTACGTGATAAACTATTCAAGCGATTATGACCACGCTATTTGGATGCTTGGATTATCCTGTCTAATATGTCTGACATGGAAAAATCACGCTATTTGGATGCTTCAAGTAGTTTCTGTTAATGCATGATGTTGTCCATACTAATAAATTGATCCACTAGGTCGCTTTTCTGTAGTTCTGGATTTTGTAGAGAAGGAGACTGATCAATGCTTATATATGAAATTTTTTTTTAGTTCACTATAAATAATATGCAAGTTCTGTTTGTCTTTGTTATGGTTCAATCATAATATAGCTCATACGCTTATGAGTGGCAGGTTGCAGGATGTAGTGCACAGTGAGAGGCGTCTATATCTAGTTTTTGAGTACTTGGACTTGGAATTGAAAAAGCACATGGATTCATGTCCAGAATTTTCTAAGGACATCCGCACGATAAAAGTGAGTGAGCTCTCTTACCCTGGTGGAGGTTTATGCTTTGTGTAATTTTCACAATGGTGTCATAAGCTTATTTGAGCTTTAATTTACAGAACAATATTGCAGTAACTTATCTTGGTTCTTTTTGTTTGGGTGTGCTATCTTCTGGATGGCAGAATAAATCTTAATTCTGCAATGACCAAAACGTCGAGTCCTGTTTGTGCACTTTTCCCCATTAAATGGCTAATGCATTAGACTTATTCACAGTGGACTACAACCTGCGTTTGCAAAGATGGGTTAAAAATATCTTCATGGATGTCTGATTGCATTCATTGATAGGCGAGTGATCTTTACACTGTTGACCTTATTGTATGTTTTGCTATCAGTGAACCTATAAAAACTGGTAATGGACCATCCTCTACTATAAATTGTAGATGAGGGTCGAGATCATGTCTCCTTTGGTGCCCTGAACCAATGTAATGAAATGTATGAAGTGATATTAAATTGCCAATCCAGCATTCTTATCACTGATGCAATTGCTGGATTCCAGAAAATGCTCTGCATGGATCCTAGAAGAAGCAAGATGCTCTGCAAGAACTTCACGATCTTATTACCTCGAAGAGATCCCGAGCATGGCAAAATACCTTTGAGAGGATTATGTTCAAGTACATTGAGCTATGTGTTGATATGCGGAGGGGGAGATTTGCCAAGGATGTTCAAGTACATTGAGCTATATGTTCAAGTACATGGAAAATGTAGATGAATGTATTTCATTTTCATATTATTATAATAGTTTGATGTTATTAAGTGCTTAATCAATGTTAATACAAATTCTAGAAATTAATTTTGCTTTAAATTACATTTAAAATCGAATAAGAAAATGAAATACATTCATTTTGGTGGGTAATTTAAATTACCCTCGAATTTTGCCACGAATAAGTTCGTCGCAAAAAACAGACAAAAAAAAATTTGGTGGCAAATTAGCCAAGAATTTTGCCACGAAATGTGTTCGTCGCAAATTAGCGATAAATTTTGCCACGAATAATTAGCAATGATTTTTGCCACGAAAATATTTTGTCGCAATTTCGCGACCAACAAAAAAAAATTTTGAAAAAAATAGCGACGAATTTTGCCACGAATATAGTTCATGGCAAATTAGCGACGAATTTTGCCATGAATATTTAGCGACGAATTTTGCCACGAATAAAGATCGTGGCAAATTAGCGACGAATTTTGCCACGAACTGTTCGTGACAAATTAGTCACGAATTTTGCCACGAATAATTAGCGACGAATTTTGTTTCGTGGCAAATTAGCCACGAATTTTGTCACGAATAATTAGCGACGAATTTTTTTTCGCTGCAAATTAGCGACGAAAATTGAAATTTTCCATCGCAAAATTTTGCGACGGCCTATTAGCGACGAATTTTTTTCCGTCGCTAATTTTGTCTCAAATTCGTTTAGCAACGAATTTTGCCAAATTTTTCGTGGCAAAATTCGTCGCTAAAACCAACTTTTTTTGTAGTAAGTGCTTTAGGCATCACTGTTCCTTTCCATATTGAAGCACACCGGCGATCATGTACCTAAGGGCAACGAAGATGCGCGGTCGGAGGACGTTCGGGCGAGCAGTTCACGCGCGCCGCCCCCGGCCCACGAGCCGTGCGATCCGGACCCTCAGCTTGTCCCCCGTGTGAACGCACTGATTAACTCTATTGGGCAATGCCGGGGGTCATTCGAGAAGCGGGTGACGGTGAGCGACATCGCGGGCCAGCAGAACCGGCTCATGCTGGCGAAGGAGCACGTCCGGGAGCTTGTGCTCCCTTTGCTCAGGACCGGCGATGATCCTGGCACAGGCATAGAGGTGAAGACGTTCAATACGAAGGGGAAGACATATCCTATGCTGTTCAAGCTTTGGTGCAGCAAGGTGTATGTTCTCACGAGCGATTCGAAGGTTTTCGTTAGAGAAAATCAACTGGGGGTCTCCGATGTCCTGACGATATGGGCGTTCAGCGACGTCCGAACCTGAGAATTGTGCTTCGTGATCGCTCAGAGGACGGCAAAAGATCTCGAGCAGGGCCGGACGGAGAAGGGACTCAAGGTGAAAGGACGGAAGCGCGGCGAGTTGAAGCCCCAGGAGTCGGCTTTCTATTCAGCTGGGTAGGATGATTGGTTTTTGCCGGCTTCGTCGCATTACATCTTCAGTAGCTTCCGTTCCGATTTGGTCAGGTTTCGGCAGCTATCTAGTGCGTACATTATGCTCAACTGTTATCTAACAAAAATTTTATAAAAACACCGCCAATTATTTTGTAAATTTAAGTTGTTAGAGGAATGCGTCATTTTAGTATTTAGATGTTCTAACGCTTTCTCTCGATGCATAAATTGGACTTTTGGCTTAAGACTAAGCATGGAAATAATAATAAATGAAGCATGTCCAATACCATGTAAAATTTCGTATAACCATTACCAACTATTTTAAAACTTAAACTTTTACATAATGGCGTAATTTAAAACTTGAGATATTCTAACATTCGTGTCGTGACATTGATTACCTGATTTATATCATAAAGCAAAGAAGATCTATTCCCAGATCATTGTTGAATGTTGGATGAGTGTTCACAATATACTTAATTTATGCACTGAATTCTAAAAAGGGCATGCCTTTTTCGTTAAATACTTAATTTTATCGTGGAAAATAAGAAAGGTCCGATTCAGTTACGAGTCAATTCAATTCATTGCTTAGCAAATAAGCTGATTTGTCAAAAAGTTCGACTAAGGGTAATATGGATTCATCAGCAATCTACCATATCCCAAAGCCTTGAAACCTAATTTGGGTTTCAAACCTAATTTGGATCCAAACCCAAGTAGGATTTGATCAGTTACTAGGTTGAACAACCAGATCATAGCACGACACATGTTGGATGCTTGAAATCTTCTAACATAGTATCAACAGTTTGTTGGTCGTCCTTGTATGAAATCAGTCATGAACTCCCTGTAATTAGCCATCCATATAAATTTTCCTGTTCTTGCAGCAATATACAATCTCGTCTTATGTAGAGCAACTATTAGCAAGTCGTTACTCGATCTCCTTGATTATTCGATGAAATTCTCATAGCAATTTTTGAAAAAGAAAAAGGAAAAACAGGGCATCATATATATAGTTGAGAACCCATGACATGGAGGGTTGTAAAAGAAGAGAAACTTCGTTGCCTTGGGTAACATTAAGTTTGCAGTCTTTAACCGATAAATATACCTGCCAGAACAATCCCTATAAAACTATGTTTCCGCTATACAGGAAAAATCGCAAGTGAAAATGCACTCACAACAAGTGCAAGCGAAAGCGCACTCACAACAAGTGCAAGCCACAGCCAAAAGATATGCAGACCATCATGCTGTCATATTATGGTACATGAGAACTAGTCCGGTGGCGCCAGGATTAAAAGAGAAGGTACTGCCACTAGATAATTAGTTGACTTTGCTAACCTATGTAAGTGTATCATTCTGAAGTTCCCGTGAGCTCTGCTGAAACTATTTTCTCATCTGTGCGAAAAGCTCAGGTGGTTTTGCATTTCCACCACCACCAAAAGCAGAGAAGGCACCTGCACCTTGTTGGCTGCCGAACGCCCCAAAACCAGCTCCTGCACAATACAACGTATTATGTTAAGGAGACAGTATACCCAACCCAATGCAAGGAGAAAGAGAGAGAGAGAGCGAGAGAGAGAGAGAGTCCCTCACCAGTCGAAGAAGAAATCGGAGGTCTCCACGTGCTCCCCTTCGGCCTCGTCCTTCAGCTCGATCATCACGGCCATGCCGGGAGCTGGGGTTTCTGGCAGCGAGAGAGAGTGGCAGGGGAAGCAACGGCCGAGCTCCGATTGGCGGTAATCAGTGGTGATGACGAAGACGGTGCCGGTGGAAGTGCGTGAGGCTTTTTGGGCGGGAAGAGAGAGAGAGATGAACGAGTTAGATGGTTCGTGCCCTAGAGAAGGCTACCGAGTCGCGACTTACCAAAGCATTAAACGACCATAGAATATAAATATAAAATTCAAAAGCATAGTATAAAAAAACTTATATAGCCGCAAATGTCGTACTATTTTCGACATGCATATAAACAATTGGAGCATTTGTCTACTGATTGATGTGGGTAAAAACTTTGAATTGTGTTATTGCGTCGGAATAAAAGGAAATTATTTTCTTAAATACAGATGGATTACGATGAAGTAGTCGATAACGAAGAGAGAGGAGAAGGATGAGAGGGGCGAAGAATCATTGCATATTTGTTTCGCTACTTTTTCTTACGAGGAAAGCACCAAAGTCCTTTCTTGCAACGAGAGGAGGAGCCCAAATCGACTCGGCCCGACCCGACCCGACTCTAAGAGTTGCAAACCGTTAACATCCGTGTGTTCGTCGAACGACACATGATTAAAAACACACGACTTTAAAGTTTATTAACGGGTAAATGACACAACTAGTCATCGAACTTTGGTTCAATGTGCAATGTGGTCCTTTGAACTTTTAATATATTCGATGTGGTCCATGAATTTTAACCCAATATGTAATGTGGTTTCTGAACTTTTAATTTGTTCAATGTCATCCTTGAACTTTTGGTATATGTTCAATTCAGTCCATGAATTGTATGAGAATATTCAATGTAATCATTTCATTAATTCAAGTTTATGGACTATATTCAAAGTTTTCATATAGTTCAGGAACTACATTGAACATATACCAAATGTTAAGAGATCACATTGAACAAGTTCAATAAACAGTGGAACTTACTTCTTCTTGGGCTTCAACTCCAGAAATACTCTCTTCCCCGTCAGCCGGCCAGCCAGCGTCAGGAAAATCAGTTTGTTCTGCAACACTACAAAGAAATAACGCCTCAGGCACTGTAGCAGAAGTGAGCTGAAGAGGCCTACCATGCTGACAACAGATTTAATAAGGTAAAACACAATCAACAAAGCAACTAGGAGAGGGCAAAGGAGAATACCAGGCAACATTGAACATAATGAGGTTTCCTTCAAGAGAAAGACAAAAAAGGACGCAAAATGGCGAAAGGTCCCTTTGGTCATCAACTCCAAGTTGAATTCTGACCGTCTCATCCATGGACACTTTGTCAATGCAAAGCCCCAGGATTGAATTGTCGTCACCATTTTCTGACCATAATGGAGTTTTTAAATCTCCTCAGTACAGATTGGTACTTACAGCAAATAAGAAAATTAATATGCATGAAGAGAAACCAAAAAGCAACAGGAGACTGTCATCTGCATGATGAATGTACCACTGCCCATCTTTTTGTTTACGCTAGACTTACAATACACTATGCTGCACCAACAGCTCTACCATAGAGATACCTAGGAAAACGATAGATCCAATCATCTCCTAGGAATCCTCCGCTAACGCCATTCACTCCGAGTCTGATCAACAAGAATATAAACCACATACTTGAAACAGTGGACATTGCAAAAGTGCAAGAATATGTAGTTATCTTGTCCTTGTGAAAACATTAGTACTTTCAGAACCCTGATGAGGAGGAATGGACAGAATACGTATCTAATCTTCCCGAAATATGAATGTAAACATAGATTAACTAACAAACAATGTATTACATGAAAATGATTAAAAAATTTTGCAAGTCTATATATAAGTTCAGCTACAACCTCATGTACCTTGAAGCTCAATTCTTGGACGCCAGTTATCTCGATCAATATCAACAACTACTGCTTCATTCATATTCTCACCAAGTGACCAACTGAACAGGATAATGTGCTGGTCCACATTTTTTCGGTTAGCTGCAATTGCAAGCTTGCTGAAATGAGACGAAGAAAAGAGGTTAGCCTTTATCTGCTATGCAATATCGTTTCCGTGGATACTGCAGCAGGAAAAAATGCAGTAGCTAATCTCTGACGGTATTTTCAAAAGTCAAATATCTATATAAGTTGGAAAAAAGAGGAAATTTGTCGGTTTAACTTTCTCATGAGATCAATGTGCTATTAGAACCAAAGCAAGAAGTTCAAATTTGCGAACAGGCAAGCAACTCTTGTTAATTTGCCAATTGGGTTATTTCCATGATGGAAGACCAAATTTTCACAAGTATCAACATAAGATAATTAGACCAAAATCAGGCCTTTGCACCTGACGCAAGTGATAAAAAATCATGTATTAAATGGCCACGAGTCAAAAGAAAAACAAATTGAAATATTCTAAAAATATGACTCTCAAACGAGATATGATAAGGGGTGCAAGCAATAGTCTCAATGACAAATAAGAGAAATAAAATATGGAGAGAAAGTAAAAATTAGGACATTACCGTTGTTCCAAATAGTTAAAGAACAGATGCGGCCCACGTCCTGCGGGAATAATGTCATCCACAATTCCAGGGAAAACATCACAAAAGGACTGCAGTATCGCCTCAGAAGAAGCCTACAGAAATGATATTACCAAAATGACTAATTAAATCATCATATTGTAAATTTAAATTCTTGAACATAGTCCTAAGGATGTCATTCAACGGGAACAGCATCCCGAAATTCAAATATGTTGCTATACATATAACAAATGGCAAGCCACCATTTGCATGTCATCATATGAAAATGGAAAACTATCGAGACATAGGAATATGCCCTCTCCTTCACATCCTAGTTGCAACATCTAGCAGCCATGGACTCGTTTAGATATTTGTAGAAACTTTGTATAGCCACGACAGCAGGTGCACCAGAAAGTTCTCTTTCGTCACCAATGACATTTTCAGACAGTACAATTTTGATTAGAACATAAATGTTAAGACGGGCACAAGAGAAAAACTAACTATGTCATAGGATTCCACACGAAACAATTTAATTAGAAGAGGAATTTGGAAACCATCACAGCAAGAATTTACAATACAAGACTGTGGTAATTAAGGGACCATGGCAGATCAGTGCGACCAGATCTAGTAAGTAGAGACTAAAACTACTTCAATTCCAAGCCAATTACCATAAAATCATACTGAAATCAAGTTCAGAAAAGTCACTTGTTAATTGTTCTTTGAGTACACAAGAGTATACTAATTAACTTTTCTAGTTACTAAAGGAGATTGCTCATGAACCTCTCTAGCTGCTTAATGATGATGATGATGATGATAACAATGATAGTGACAATATTTGCCCAATATTTTTGAAGATTAAACAATTGATAGTGAAAATTGTGTCAAGGATTGTTTCACCCACATTAAAAAAGTTGCCGTCTCTAGTCCTGATTACTTGCAAAAGATAACCTTCCTCCATGCCGTTTGAGGTAAGTTGAAAGCACCCTAGAACGATGCAATCGGGACGAACCCACTTGAGAGAATCCACTGTTCACAAATTCACCCGCATTAAAAACCTTAAAGACCAAAGTTATTCCTTAGAAAGAATTCAAATCTGAGCAGAATCCATATATGAAAATAAACAACCCTTGCACGTGCAAATATTGAGCAAACTTTTTCTGAAGGACCATATTATTTATCCAAAATTTAATCTCAGTGAAAGATCCAGCATAAATGATCATCTTCCAACTAACCTCTACTCAGGGTTATAGGAAGGTATGCCTTCAGATAACAAATTATAAGCAAATTGCCGGACAAAACATCTAAATTTGAACATCAGAGTCGATTTACCTTTCACACTAATTTCGTCAGACTCTCCTGTCCATGGTTGGAGTGACAATGCCATGTGGAACTTCTCATTTAATTTGGATGAAAGAATACTTAGGCTGTCATTCCTTGCCACAGCAATATAATCTTCTTTTGCACTGCAGTCAACTGAAAGGACAAAGGCGTAAACAGAGAATGAAGAATAACGAGAACGACAATGCTAATTTTTTATGTTCATTTTAAGGCATTACCGTCCAAACAAATAATTAATACACCATAAAGCAGCATTAAAGAAGTAAACAGAAATAACTTTACCAAACTAGACAAAACATGATGTTTAAGGTACTCTATAAGCATACTTTGTGAAAGCCAGAACAGAGTTCGTTCCAGAGCTCATTGTAATACGAATGGGTAATAGAATGATGAAAGTTTGTATGTTTGATCCGATTATGGAACTTTCAGCAAGAGAATTTCTTGGATCAGATGACCATCGAGATTTGAATGATCTACCAGAACCCCGCAATGTAATGAAGACAGCATGCTAAGAGAAAGCTAAGCGCAAGCTTCACGTCAATTCATAGTATGTATAGTTTAGTTCATCCTCTGAAATCCTAATAATCAGCACTAGATAAGTTGGTCTCTCAAATTCAAAGAGAGAAAATGAAACATTGAAATAGAGTCCATGTTCTTGAGCATGAATTGAAACTAAAATAAAACGAGAACCACAAATCAAGCAGCATTATCGCGCAACAAATAAGTAATACGGCATAAAGTAGCATTGCAGAAAGTAATTAGAAAGAACACTACCAAACTAGACAATAATTAATGGTTAAGGTACTTTACAGGGATACTTTGTGAGACACAGAGCGAGATTCAAGAGCTCCTCACAGTGTATGCAAATACACTGATCAACAACACACTATGTTTGATCCAATTATGGAACTTTTAGCGGCAGAATTTGTTGGATCAGGTAGCCATCGCAGGTGAATGCTCTCCATAAACAGAGAATATAAATGAAGACAGCATGCTAATTTAAAAGAAAGACTGAACGCGAGCTTCACGTCAACTCTATAAGTAAGAAAAGCAATTCAATGGTACTTTCAAGTCAAGGCTCAACAGATGCAACAGCATTGGTAGCAAGTACAATTAATTTATCCTTCAAAATCGTATAATCAGCAATAGCTAAGTTGGTCTCTCAAACCCAATGGGAGAAAGGACACAGTGAAATAGAGTCCACTTTCTTGAGCATGAATTGATATTAAACAAAAACCCTAGAAATCAAACCAAATCACAATGAAAACAAACAACAATAAGTAATACAACAGAAAGCAGCATCGCAGACACTAAACGGAAAGAGCTTCACCAAACTAGACAAAAAATGATGGTTAAGGTACTCTACAAGAATATTTTGTGAAAGCCACAGCAAGATTCCCCCAGAGGTCATTGTAGTGTTTACTGCAACCTTGATTATTTTCGTTTTTTTTTTCTTTTCCATGGACATTTCTGATGTACTTGAATCTTCGGCTACTTCTGTGTGGTGCTCCTCTATTCGGCTTTGGACATGTTTCTAAAACTCTATAGTCTTTTGATGTGTTTTTTTTGTTCTTCCTTCTTTCTTTCCATGTACATTTCGTATGTACTTGAAGACATTATATATGAAAAACGATCCACTGCGTTTGATCCACTCATGGAACTTTCAGCACCCAACTTTCTTGGATCAGATAGCCATCCCGATTAAACAATCTCCCATAAGCACACAATACAAATGAAGACAGCATGCTAATTTAATAGAGCAAGACAAGTGTAATCTTCACGTCAACTCTATCAGCCACATAAGAAAAGCTATATTCGTTGGAACTTTCAAACTTTCATCAATGCTCTATGGATGCACCAGCTTTTATATTATGTATAGTTCAGTCTATCCTCCTAAATACAAATAATCAGCAGTATATATGTTAGTCTCTCAAACTCAAGGGGAGAAAAGAACATAATGAAACAGAGTCCATGTTCTCGAGCATGAATTGATACCGCAACAAAGAAGCAGCGTGGAAATCAAGGGTGACAAGCAACGAAATTCTCTAGAGAACAAACTTGCTTTAAACTACCACTCATAATAAGCAGAGCCTAAGTGAAGAAGTTCTTGATTTTTAAAGCATACCGGCATCAACATTATCCATTAAACACTCTAAACGTCCATCAATGCTCCCAAGATACAGGTTCCCGCGACTTGTCATAAGAATGTATGAATTTTGTCTCTTCTTTAGCCACTTCATGTCCTTTACAGAACTTCCTTCATCTAATGAGCAGGAAAAAAAAGGTTCTTGCTGCTGCACGATTGAAGAGCTCAATTAGAAGCAAACCCTCGTCAAAAAGCGTATATGTATTACTCCTTTATGAAAGAAGAACAAGGGTCAAAGACAACATATTTTCATCAAACATAATTTGAAATGCAGAATTTTAAGGACTGCACATGATGTTAACGGATAAAAGTAAGCTTTCTCATTCCAACCCCATGTCAAAGTGTTTCAATTTCTCGGTTTTAAGTCGACCTAGCAAATAATTTGCACGCAAAACCTATGGAGAATAAAGATAAATAAGGGGATAAAAATGCAAATTGCAAGCAATCACCGCCTATTTCAAAATATGGTTTGGATTTTTGTACATGTGCAGTGCATCAGATGCACAAAGCTGACAATTGTCAATGAAAGTACAACCTAATAAATCAGATTTATTAACGAAACATTAGTCTTTGTCCCACAAAACGGGGCTCCAGCTAGACCAGGATAATACAACTCAACTAAGCATCCACGTCTATAGGACTGTAGCTCATTACGAAGGGAGGATACCGTCCACCAACTTCATTATGGCTCATGATTCTGTCTTTATTATGGATAACTCGAACCCTATAATCATTTGCAGATCTAAAACGAAAGCGAACGTAACTAGAGATATCTCAATTCCCAAAAGCCAAAAGAGCATATACAGGAAAATGTCCAAAACGCAGGGCCAGCTATACCTATTCCTAATCCGAACAGAATGTAACAACATAGGCATCGGTCAGCATCTAACAAGAATTCTCAATGAGCATGCTCAGAAAAGAATCACGACATGATGAGAAAAAGTCGACTTTTTTTCAAGGATCTCCACATGTAGGGAGTGTAATTGGAAAAGGAATTCCGGCCCCAAAGTTTCAGCCATTTTCTCATATAAACATATAGCGTGATCTAACAAAAGGGACTCTGAGTCTGAACAAACCTTATTGACAAGTGAAAGAAGCAAGAAGAAGTAAACAGTCCCCCCACTAGAAGCCGCAAGCGTCAAAGAATCAGGAGAAAGCGAGAGCAAGCCAAGTGCCCCCACGGCCACGTACATGACGCACACTTCCAGCACGGAAGAATCACTGCTCATCGCCGACTCCATCACATCCCTGGTCCTCGCAACGCAAAACCCTACAAACCGGAGCACGATTAGCACCAAATCGCACCGCCACAGTCTACCAATCGGACGAACGTATCGAAGTCTACAAACTCACCAGAGGAGTGGGCCACGAAGACGAGCTGGAACTGCTCGGAGACGGCGAGCGGCTGGGACGGGAGGCGGCCAGGGCCGTACGGCCTAGCATCTCTGCCGCTGCCCCCCGGGATCTCGAACGGCAGCGGCTCGCCGATCCGGGCGAAGAAGAAATCGGAGGTCTCCACGTGCTCCCCTTCGGCCTCGTCCTTGAGCTCGATCGTCGTGGCCATGGCCGGAGCTGGAGTTTCCGGCCGCGAGAGAGGGGGAGGGGAAGGAACAGTCGAGCTCCGATCGACGGTAATCGGCGGTGATAACAAAGACGGTGCCTGTGGAAGTGTGTGAGGCTGTTTGGGCGGGAAGAGAGAGAGAGAGATGAATGAGTTAGATGGTTCGTGCCCTAGAGAAGGCTACCGAGTCGCGACTTACCAAAGGATGAAACGACCATAGAATATAAATATTAAATTCAAAAGCATAGTATAAAAAAACTTATATAGCCGCAAATGTCGTACTATCTTCGACATGCATATAAACAATTGGAGCATTTGTCTACTGACTCATGTGGGTAAAAACTTTGAATTGTGTTATTGCGTCGGAATAAAAGGAAATTATTTTCTTAAAAACAGACGGATTACAATGAAGTAGTCGATAACGAAGAGAAAGGAGAAGGATGAGAGGGGCGAAGAATCATTGCATATTTGTTTCGCTACTTTTTCTTACGAGGATAGCACCAAAGTCTTTTCTTGCAACGAGAGGAGGAGCTCAAATCGACTCGGCCCAACCCGACCCGTCCCGACTCTAAGACTTGCAAACTGTTAACATCCGTGTGTTCATCGAACGACACATGATTAAAAACACACGAATTTAAAGTTTATTAACGGGTAAATGACATAAATAGTCATCGAACTTTGATTCAATGTGCAATGTGGTCCTTTGAACTTTTAATTTATTCGATGTGGTCCATGAATTTTAACCCAATATATAATGTGGTTTCTGAACTTTTAATTTGTTCAATGTCATCCTTGAACTTTTGGTATATGTTCAATTTAGTCCACGAACTATATGAGAATGTTCAATGTAATCATTCCATCAATTCAAGTTTATGGACTATATTCAAAGTTTTCATATAGTTGAGGAACTACATTGAACATATACCAAATGTTAAGAGATCACGTTGAACAAGTTCAATAAACAGTAGAACTTACTTCTTCTTGGGCTTCAACTCCAGAAATATTCTCTTCCCCGTCAGCCGGCCAGCCAGCGTCAGGAAAATCAGTTTGTTCTGCAACACTACAAAGATATAACACATCAGGCACTGTAGCAGAAGTGAGCTGAAGAGGCCTACCATGCTGACAACAGATTTAATAAGGTAAAACACAATCAACAAAGCAACTAGGAGAGGGCAAAGGAGAATACCAGGCAACATTGAACATAATGAGGTTTCCTTCAAGAGAAAGACAAAAAAGGATGCAAAATGGCGAAAAGTCCCTTTGCTCCTCAACTCCAAGTTGAATTCTGACTTTCTCCTTCATGGATACTTTGTAAATGCAAAGCCCCAGGATTGAATTGTCGTCACCATTTTCTGACCATAAGGGAATTTTTAAATCTCCTCAGTACAGATTGGTACTTACAGCAAATAAGAAAATTAATATGCATGAAGAGAAACCAAAAAGCAACAGGAGACTGTCATCTGCATGATGAATGTACCACTGCCCATCTTTTTGTTTACGCTAGACTTACAATACACTATGCTGCACCAACAGCTCTACCACAGAGCAACCTAGGAAAACGATAGATCCAATCATCTCATAGGAATCCTCCGCTAACGCCATTCACTCCGAGTCTGATCAACAAGAATATAAACCACATACTTGAAATAGTGGACATTGCAAAAGTGCAAGAATATGTAGTTATCTTGTCCTCGTGAAAGCATTAGTACTTTCAGAACCCTGATGAGGAGGAATGGACAGAATACGTATCTAATCTTCCCGAAATATGAATGTAAACATAGATTAACTAACAAACAATGTATTAAATGAAAATGATTAAAAAATTTTGCAAGTCTATATATAAGTTCATCTACAACCTCATGTACCTTGAAGCTCAATTCTTGGACGCCAGTTATCTCGATCAATGTCAACAACTACTGCTTCATTCTGGTCCACATTTTTTCGGTTAGCTGCAATTGCAAGCTTGCTGAAATGAGAAGAAGAAAAGAGGTTAGCCTTTATCTGCTATGCAATATCGTTTCCGTGGATACTGCAGCAGGAAAAAATGCAGTAGCTAATCTCTGACGGTATTTTCAAAAGTCAAATATCTATATAAGTAGGAAAAAAGAGGAAATCTGTCAGTTTAACTTTCTCATGAGATCAATGTGCTATTAGAACCAAAGCAAGAAGTTCAAATTTGTGAACAGGCATGCAACTCGTGTTAATTTGCCAATTGGGTTATTTCCATGATGGAAGACCAAATTTTAACAAGTATCAATATAAAGATAATTAGACCAAAATCAGGGCTTTGCACCTGATGCAAGTGATAAAAAATCACGTATTAAATGGCCACGAGTCAAAAGAAAAACAAATTGAAATATTCTAAAAATATGAATCTCTCAAACGAGATATGATAAGAGGTGCAAGCAATCAGAGTCTCAATGACAAATAAAAGAAATAAAATATGGAGGGAAAGTAAAAATTAGGACATTACCATTGTTCCAAATAGTTAAAGAACAGATGCGGCCCACGTCCTGCGGGAATAATATCATCCACAATTCCAGGGAAAACATCACAAAAGGACTGCAGTATCGCCTCAGAAGAAGCCTACAGAAATAAATATTACCAAAATGACTAATTAAATCATCAGATTGTAAATTTAAATTTTTGAACATAGTCCTAAGGCCGTCATTCAACGGGAACAGCATCCCCACATTCAAATATGTTGCTATACATATAACAAATGGCAAGCCACCATTTGCATGTCATCCTATGAAAATGGAAAACTATCGAGACATAGGAATATGCCCTCTCCTTCACATCCTAGTTGCAACATCTAGCAGCCATGGACTCGTTTAGATATTTGTAGAAACTTAGGATAGCCATGACAGCAAGTGCACCAAAAAGTTCTCTTTTGTCACCAATGACATTTTCAGACAGTACAATTTTGGTTAGAACATAAATGTTAAGACTGGCACAAGAGAAAAAATAACTATGTCACAGGATTCCACACGAAACAATTTAATTACAAGAGGAATTTGGAAACCATCACAGCAAGAATTTACAATACAAGACAATGTGGTAATTAAGGGACCATGGCAGATCAGTGCGACCAGATCTAGTAAGTAGAGACTAAAACTACTTCAATTCCAAGCCAATTACCAAAAAATCATACTGAAATCAAGTTCAGAAAAGTCACTTGTAAATTGTTCTTTGAGTACACAAGAGTATACAAATTAACTTTTGTAGTTACTAAAGGAGATTGCTCATGAACCTCTCTAGCTGCTTGATGATGATGATGATGATGATAACAATGATAGTGACAATATTTGCCCAATATTTTTGAAGATTAAACAATTGATAGTGAAAATTGTGTCAAGGATTGTTTCACCCACATTAAAAAAGTTGCCGTCTCTAGTCCTGATTACTTGCAAAAGATAACCTTCCTCCATGCCGTTTGAGGTAAGTTGAAAGCACCCTAGAACGATGCAATCGGGACGAACCCACTTGAGAGAATCCACTGTTCACAAATCCACCCGCATTAAAAACCTTAAAGACCAAAGTTATTCCTTAGAAAGAATTCAAGTCTGAGCAGAATCCATATATGAAAATAAACAACCCTTGCACGTGCAAATATGGAGCAAACTTTTTCTGAAGGACCATATTATTTATCCAAAATTTAATCTCAGTGAAAGATCCAGCATAAATGATCATCTTCCAACTAACCTCTACTCAGGGTTATAGGAAGGTATGCCTTCAGATAACAAATTATAAGCAAATTGCCGGACAAAACATCTAAATTTGAACATCAGAGTCGATTTACCTTTCACACTAAATTCGTCAGACTCTCCTGTCCATGGTTGGAGTGACAATGCCATGTGGAACTTCTCATTTAATTTGGATGAAAGAATACTTAGGCTGTCATTCCTTGCCACAGCAATATAATCTTCTTTTGCACTGCAGTCAACTGAAAGGAGAAAGGCGTAAACAGAGAATGAAGAATAACGAGAACGACTATGCTAATTTTTTATGTTCATTTTAAGGCATTACCGTCCAAACAAATAATTAATACACCATAAAGCAGCATTAAAGAATTAAACAGAAATAACTTTACCAAACTAGACAAAACATGATGTTTAAGGTACTCTATAAGCATACTTTGTGAAAGCCAGAACAGAGTTCGTTCCAGAGCTCATTGTAATACGAATGGGTAATAGAATGATGAAAGTTTGTATGTTTGATCCGATTATGGAACTTTCAGCAAGAGAATTTCTTGGATCAGATGACCATCGAGATTTGAATGATCTACCAGAACCCCGCAATGTAATGAAGACAGCATGCTAAGAGAAAGCTAAGCGCAAGCATCACGTCAATTCATAGTATGTATAGTTTAGTTCATCCTCTGAAATCCTAATAATCAGCACTAGATAAGTTGGTCTCTCAAATTCAAAGAGAGAAAATGAAACATTGAAATAGAGTCCATGTTCTTGAGCATGAATTGAAACTAAAATAAAACGAGAACCACAAATCAAGCAGCATTATCGCGCAACAAATAAGTAATACGGCATAAAGTAGCATTGCAGAAAGTAATTAGAAAGAACACTACCAAACTAGACAATAATTAATGGTTAAGGTACTTTACAGGGATACTTTGTGAGACACAGAGCGAGATTCAAGAGCTCCTCACAGTGTATGCAAATACACTGATCAACAACACACTATGTTTGATCCAATTATGGAACTTTTAGCGGCAGAATTTGTTGGATCAGGTAGCCATCGCAGGTGAATGCTCTCCATAAACAGAGAATATAAATGAAGACAGCATGCTAATTTAAAAGAAAGACTGAACGCGAGCTTCACGTCAACTCTATAAGTAAGAAAAGCAATTCAATGGTACTTTCAAGTCAAGGCTCAACAGATGCAACAGCATTGGTAGCAAGTACAATTAATTTATCCTTCAAAATCGTATAATCAGCAATAGCTAAGTTGGTCTCTCAAACCCAATGGGAGAAAGGACACAGTGAAATAGAGTCCACTTTCTTGAGCATGAATTGATATTAAACAAAAACCCTAGAAATCAAACCAAATCACAATGCAAACAAACAACAATAAGTAATACAACAGAAAGCAGCATCGCAGACACTAAACGGGAAGAGCTTCACCAAACTAGACAAAAAATGATGGTTAAGGTACTCTACAAGAATATTTTGTGAAAGCCACAGCAAGATTCCCCCAGAGGTCATTGTAGTGTTTACTGCAACCTTGATTATTTTCGTTTTTTTTTTCTTTTCCATGGACATTTCTGATGTACTTGAATCTTCGGCTACTTCTGTGTGGTGCTCCTCTATTCGGCTTTGGACATGTTTCTAAAACTCTATAGTCTTTTGATGTGTTTTTTTTGTTCTTCCTTCTTTCTTTCCATGTACATTTCGTATGTACTTGAAGACATTATATATGAAAAACGATCCACTGCGTTTGATCCACTCATGGAACTTTCAGCACCCAACTTTCTTGGATCAGATAGCCATCCCGATTAAACAATCTCCCATAAGCACACCATACAAATGAAGACAGCATGCTAATTTAATAGAGCAAGACAAGTGTAATCTTCAAGTCAACTCTATCAGCCACATAAGAAAAGCTATATTCGGTGGAACTTTCAAACTTTCATCAATGCTCTATGGATGCACCAGCTTTTATATTATGTATAGTTCAGTCTATCCTCCTAAATACAAATAATCAGCAGTATATATGTGAGTCTCTCAAACTCAAGGGGAGAAAAGAACATATCGAAACAGAGTCCATGTTCTCGAGCATGAATTGATACCGCAACAAAGAAGCAGCGTGGAAATCAAGGGTGACAAGCAACGAAAGTCTCTACAGAACAAACTTGTTTTAAACTACCACTCATAATAAGCAGAGCCTAAGTGAAGAAGTTCTTGATTTTTAAAGCATACCGGCATCAACATTATCCATTAAACGCTCTAAACGTCCATGAATGCTCCCAAGATACAGGTTCCCGCAACTTGTCAGAAGAATGTATGAATTATGTCTCTTCTTTAGCCACTTCATGTCCTTTACAGAACTTCCTTCATCTAATGAGCAGGAAAAAAAAGTCTTGCTGCTGCACGATTGAAGAGCTCAATTAGAAGCAAACCCTCGTCAAAAAGCGTATCTGTATTACTCCTTTATGAAAGAAGAACAAGGGTCAAAGACAACATAATTTCATCAAATATAATTTTAAATGCAGAATTTTAAGGACTGCACATGATGTTAACGGATAAAAGGAAGCTTTCTCTTTCCAACCCCATGTCAAAGTGTTTCAATTTCTGGGTTTTAAGTCGACCTAGCAAATAATTTGCATGCAAAACCTATGGAGAATAAAGATAAATAAGGGGATAAAAATGCAAATTGCAAGCAATCACCGCCTATTTCAAAATATGGTTTGGATTTTTGTACATGTGCAGTGCATCAGATGCACAAAGCTGACAATTGTCAATGTAAGTACAACCTAATAAATCAGATTTATTAACGAAACATTAGTCTATGTCCCACAAAACGAGGCTCCAGCTAGACCAGGATAATAAAACTCAACTAAGCATCCACGTCTATAGGACTATAGCTCATTACTAAGGGAGGATACCGTCCACCAACTTCATTATGGCTCATGATTCTGCCTTTATTATGGATAACTGGAACCCTATAATCATTTGCAGATATAAAACGAAAGCGAACGTAACTAGAGATATCTCAATTCCCAAAAGCCAAAAGAGCATATACAGGAAAATGTCCAAAACGCAGGGCCAGCTATAACTATTCCTAATCCGAACCGAATGTAACAACATAGGCGTCGGTCAGCGTCTAACAAGAATTCTCAATGAACATGCTCAGAAAAGAATCACAACATGATGAGAAAAAAGTCGACTTTTTTTCAAGGATCTCCACATGTAGGGAGTGTAATTGGAAAAGGAATTCCGGCCACAAAGTTTCAGCCATTTTCTCATATAAACATATAGCGTGATCTAACAAAAGGGACCTCTGAGTCTGAACTAACCTTATTGAGAAGCGAAGGAACCCAGAAGAAGTAAACAGTCCCCCCACCAGAAGCCGCAAGCGTCAAAGAATCAGGAGAAAGCGAGAGCAAGCCAACCGCCCTCATGGGTACGTCCGCGTCGCTCAGTCGCCGCACGGAACGACTTCTCCACCCCCGGTTAATCCCCTTCGCCGACTCCATCACATCTCCGGTCCTCACGACGCAAAACCCTACAGACCAGAGCACGATTAGCACCAAATCGCACCGCCACAGGCTGCCAATCGGACGAACGTATCGAGGTCTACAAACTCACCACGGGAGTGGGCCACGAAGACGCGCTTGAACCGCTCGGAGACGGCGAGCGGCCGGGACGGGAGTCGGCCAGGGCCGTACGGCCTGGCGCCGCCGTCCCTTGCGAAGTCGACCGGTATCGGGTCGCCGATCCGGGCGAAGTAGAAATCGGAGGTCGCCACGCCCTTCCCTTCGGCCTCGTCCTTCAGCTCGATCGTCGCGGCCATGGCAGGAGCTGTAGTTTCCGGCCGCGAGAGAGAGGGGGAGGGGAAGGAACGGCCGAGCTCCGATCGACGGTAAGCGGCGGTGATGACGAAGACGGTGCCGGTGGAAGTGCGTGAGGTTTATTGTGCTATTGCGTTGGAATAAAAGGAAATTATTTCCTTAAATACATACGAGTTACGATGAAGTAGTCGATAATGAAAAGAGAGAGAGAGGAGAAGGACGAGAGGGGCAAAGAATCATCGCACAATGCGTATGTGTTTCGCTACTTGTTTTTTTTTACGAGGAAAGCACCAAAGTCTTTTCTTGCAACGAGAGGAGGAGCCCAAATCGACTCGGCCCGGCCCGGCCCGGCCCGGCTCTAAGAGTTGCAAACTGTTAATACCCGCGTGTTCGTTGAACGACATGTGATTAAAAACACACGAATTTAAAGTTTATTAACAGGTAAATGACACAAATAGTCATTGAACTTTGCTTCAATACGCAATGTTGTCCTTTGAACTTTTAATTTATTCGATGTGGTCCTTGAACTTTAACCCAATATATAATATGATCTTTGAACTTTTAATTTATTCATTGTCATCCTTGAACTTTTGGTATATGTTCAATTTAGTCTCCGAACTATATGACAATGTTCAATGTAGTCATTGCATTAATTCAAGTTCATGGACTATATTAAACATTGTCATATAGTTCGGACCAAATGTTAAGAGATCGCCTTCAACAAATAAAAAGTTCAAGGATCACATTTCATATTGAACTAAAGTTCATGAATTATTTGTGTCATTATCCCTTTATTATAATAGACCATATCAGTAAATAAAATGCATTAATGCTATCAACAGTGGCTACACATAATCTCACGTATACAAACATACACAATTGGGTTGAATCCTAAACATCGAGCCACGGTTGGCACACATATTGGCACATCGGCATCCGTAACAATTGTACCAATTAGAATAATCTTCTCGACGTAATTATTGCTATTTTGCCAAAATCATTCTTAATTCATGTCAAGTCCAACCAAATCAGCAGCCAAAAAAGGAACATTCATCCTTTATTTAACTCGAAAAATTTAAATTTGTCACAAAAATGACAGCCTTTTTATTTCCCTCGTTGAAAATAAATCAAGCACTGGCTTCAAAATTCACATTTAAATCAATTCAAATCAATTAAAAAAATCCCCTTTCCTTTTGTTTATCTTGATTTCTGGAAAAATAAATCCGATAATGTCAAGACTCGCTTCATCTGACTAACTAGAAAACATCCACCTTCTGACATTCATAAAAATTTAGCAATTAGAATAATCTTTCTAATGTAATTATGGTATTTCTTTTTTGCCAAATCAGCAATCCAAAAGGGTAACATTCATCCTTTCTTTGATAAGAAAAATCTATATTTTGTCACTAAATGATAGCCTTTTTATTTCCCCTGTCGAAAAATCGAGCATTGGCTTCAAAATCGGCATATAAATCAATTTAAAAAGGGGTTAGTACCACAAAAAAAACTCTCAAATTGGTATATCTATGACAAATTTACCTTAACCTAATTTTTTGACCATCAAAAATCCCCAACTTGTACATTTGTGACATATTTACCTTCCACTAATTTTCGTTCAATTAGATTAATACTACAAAAAAATCACAAACTGGTATACCTGTGACAACCAGAGGGGTAAAACCCCAAACTGGTACGCTCGTCAACTGTCACGTGTCATCCAACTCAGCAATTTGATAGTAAAATTTAACGTAAATTAACGGAGGGTTTGTCACAAGTTTACCAATTTAAGATTTTTCATAGTGTTAACCATTTTAAAAAAGAAAAATACCATTTTCGCCGGTTCAGTTTGATCTCTATAAATGATAACCCATTGCTTAATAGGACGCTCATGAAGAAAATCCGATAATGTCAAATCCCAAATTAGTACATTCGTCAACTGTTACGTGTCATCAAACTTAGCAATTTGACGATAAAATTTAACGTAAATTAATAGAGGGTTTGTCACAAATGTACTAATTTAGGGTTTTAAAAGAAAAATACGCGTTTCGCCGGTTCAGCTTGACCTTTGGAAAACGATAACCCTTTGCTTAATAGGACACTCACGAAGAAAATCCGATAATGTTCAAACTCACTCAACCCGACTAACTTAATAATATCAAACAGCAACTCTTCTAGCTAAGTATATTTTAGGAAATATTTCAAATGGACTCCTATTCACCTTAGGAAAGTGCAAATTCTATCTGGCCTGGCTAGTAACATGTTATATATAATGCTTCAAAATCTGTGAACAGAGAAACAGTCGACATGGAGAGCAGTCGAAGCCAAAGTGACGAAGCCAAAGAAGTACTTCAAGCATCGCTGCTTCTTTCCGTATTGAAGCACACCGGCGATCGTGTCTCCGAGGGTGACGAACCCGCGAGATCCAAGGACGTTCCAGAGAGCAGTTCGGGCGCGCCGCTTCGCCAGCTGCGCAGATCCAACCCTCCCATTGTCCGGAGCGTGAACGCGCTGATCGACTCCATCGGGCGATGCCGGGGTCCGTTCGAGAAGCGGTTGAAGTCAAGCGACCTCAGAGAACAACAGAACCGGCTCCTCCTGTGGAAGGACCACGTCCGGGAGTTCATACTCCCGTTGCTCGAGGAGGACGACGATCCCGCGCAAGGTGTGGAGGTGACGGCGTTTAATACGGAGGGAAAGACGTTTCCTCTGCGGTTCAAAATTTGGTGCGACAAGGTATACGTCCTCATGGGCAATTGGAAGGCGTTCGTCGAAGAAAATCAATTGGAAGACGCGGATGTACTCAAGATATGGGCCTTTCGCGACGTTCGGACCGAACGTTTGTGCTTCCTGATCTCTAGGACGCCGAACGCGCCCGGACAGAACCGGACGGACAAGGAGGCTCGAAGAGAGGGACGGAAGTGCATCGAGTCAAAGCCCCGAAAGGTGCTTTTATCCGGCTAGGTAGGATGATTGGTTCTCGCCGGCTTCGTCGCATTCGTCTTCAGCAGCTTCCATTCCGGCTTCGTCGAGTTTTGGCGCCTATTTTGGCAATTACAGTATTTTTTGTGGATATCTAACTGTAAATTTATTGTCTTCATTGTGAATATTTCTTAGGACCATTATCAACCGTTCTTACACTTTCATCTGTTAAACAAAAGATTTAAATTTAAGATCTTGTGATACCGCTATCAATTGATTTTTACTCCGGGATAATTGCTGAATATTTGATTTGTGTTAACATGTTCCTCACCTCAGGATCAGTCTATCACAGACATAGTTGATCCAAGATTGGGTTTGACAGAGCTGGCAATGCTCGACACGATCCGCTTGCATGACTTGAACGAGAGATGTAAAACACAAACTACGGAGAGAAAATCCGAACACAACACGTCACATCTTACTTCATACGTTGTCACGAACCGACACGAATTAACGCGTCTTCGTCGTAATTCAGTTATTTCACACATAATGAAAATGAAGAAAGGCAAAATTATGAATCCATTGATGACATTATAGATGAGTTTCCATGTATACGAGGACAGGCCAGTGGACATCGTTGTCCATACAATCCACACTTTGTCCAGGTTATATCTGCATGAGGAAGGGTGACTAGCGGATACGTCTCGAACTTAAATTCGTGAAGAAACCCCGATCCAAATGGATTCCCTAATTTGAGTAAGTTTCCTCTTTTGAATGATTTTCTAGTTCGAGTAGCTTTTCTACAACACTTGTATGGTTTTGTTTCGCGCATAATTTAGGCTGGGGAATACTTGAGCGATTTAGTGATTGCAACTCCAAGCTCTCCAAATTCATAGTGGATTTCTCAGCGGAAATCTCTTCTTTTGGTGTTTTCTTTTGTGGCGTTAGACTTGAATTGTAAGATGGTCACGCGTAATTTGGACTTTGGTTATTTTGGCTAGGCAAAAGTTTGAGCTCTAGATCCATATAATGAAAGATTTTGCATGACAACTGTCAATTATTCAAAAGGCTAAAATTATTAAAAGAACGCGTGATTTTATATTTAAATATTCTATCCAGTCTCTAACATTATTCAGCGTACCATGTCAATTGACAAAAACATGTATTATGTTTGTGATTTTTTTTAGTCTAATTAGTTGATGCTTGATGGGGCCACTCCTCATCGATCAATCAGAACAATCTTTTCAATGTATTATTGTTTTTTTTTTATATTGCCAAATCGGTAGTCCAAAGGTAACATTCATCCTCTCTTTGATTAGATAAATCTAAATTGTGTCACTAAATTACGGCCATTGATTTCCCTTGTCGAAAAATCGAGCATTCGCTTCAAAATCGACATATAAATCGAATCAAGTAATTTAAAAAGAAAAAAGAAAAATCTCCTTTCCGGCCGGTTCAGCTTGATTTCTGGAAACCGATAACCCTTTGCTTAATAGGACACCAGCGAAGAAAATCCGATAATGTCAAGACCCACTCAATGTAACTAACCGAAGTATATCATTGTTACGCAAAGGATAACATGAAGCAGCATGAAGTAAAAATATTCCAATCCGAATATTATTTTAGGAAATATTTCGACAGACTCCTATTCAATTTAGAAAAAGGCAAGATCAATTGGGCAAAATCTAAGTATAAATATGTTACATAGATCGCTTCGGAAGCTGCGAATAGAGAAATAGTTGACTTGACATGGAGAGAAGTCAAAACCAAAGCAAAGAAGTGCTTCAAGCATCACTGTTTCTTTCCATATTGAAGCACACCGGCGATCATGTACCTCGGGGCGATGAAGATGCGTGGTCGGAGGACGTTCGAGCAAGCAGCTCACGCGCGCCGCCCCCAGCCCACGAGCCGTGCGATCTGGACCCTCAGCTTGTCCCCCGCGTGAACACACTGATTGACTATTGGGCAATGCCGGGGGTCGTTCGAGAAGCGGGTGACGGCGAGCGACATCACGGGCCAGCAGAATTGGCTCATGCTGGTGAAGGAGCACGTCCGGGAGCTTGTGCTCCCGTTGCTCAGGACCGGCGACGATCCCGGCAGAGGCATAGAGGTGAAGACGTTCAATACGAAGGGGAAGACGTATCCTATGCTGTTCAAGCATTGGTGCAGCAAGGTATATGTTCTCACGAGCGATTGGAAAGTGTTCGTTACAGAAAATCAACTGGGGGTCTCGGATGTCCTGACGATATGGGCGTTCAGCGACGTCCGAACCCGAGAATTGTGCTTCGTGATCGCTCGGAGGACGGCAAAAGATCTCGAGCAGGGCCGGACGGAGAAGGGACTCAAGGCGAAGGACGGAAGCGCGGCAAGTTGAAGCCCCAGGAGTCGGCTTTTTATTCGGCCGGGTAGGATGATTGGTTTTTGACGGCTTCGTCGCATTACATCTTCGGTAGCTTCCGTTCCGATTTGGTCAGGTTTTGGCGGCTATCTAGTGCGTACATTATGCTCAACTGTTATCTAGCAAAAATTTTATAAGAACACTGCCAATTATTTTGTAAATTTAAGTTGTTTGATGAATGCGTGATTTTAGTATTTAGATGTTCTAACGCTTTCTCTCGATGCATAAACTGGACTTTTGCCTTAAGACTAAGCGTGAAAATAATAATAAATGAAGCATGTCCAATACCATGTAAAATTTCGTATAACCATTACCAACTATTTTAAAACTTCAACTTTTAGATAATGACGTAATTTAAAATTTGAGATATTCTAACATTCGTGTCGTGACATTGAGTACCTGATTTATATCATAAAGCAAAGAAGATCTATTCCTAGATCATTGTTGAATGTTGGATGCGTGTTCACAAAATACTTAATTTATGCACTGAATTCTAAAAGGGCATGCCTTTTTCGTTAAGTACTTAATTTTATCGTAGAAAATAAGTAGCATATCAGGCAGTTACTTGTGCGATCTATCGATCGGAGATGTAGTTGATCTTTTCGTAGAGTTGGCAATGCTAGATTGACAGAAAAATAAGAGGATATGTGGGGGAAATTTGTAATTGTATTTCTCAGTGAGTAATTGTACATGTACAAAGATGTATTTATAATACAAGAAGGTAAAGAAAAAAAAGGAAAGAATATACATGAGGATGTTTTTCCTATTCTATTGTCCGAACATTCCAATCTTGAGGATTGACTGAATCTGTGATTAGAATCATATCAAAGATCAAATCGGATAGAATCAAATCCTTTCTCCAACATAGATAGCGATCCATTTGCACGGCTTACATGAGGGAGGTAAAACGCGAATTACAAAGAAAAAATCCGAATATGACGCGACACGACGTGCCACGCCTAACTTTGTGTTTCGACATGAATCTGACACAAAAATAACACGTTTTCATCGTAATTCAATTATTCCTCGTGTAGAATCGAAATAAGATGTTTTGGGCCGATATGAATTGATACGCTAGCATGGATCGCGGGGCCTAGGTTTTGGCTACACGACACTTAAACCGCTGGATTTCTTTGGCAAAGCAAAATTTTGATGTGTGACTTAGCTTGTTGGCTCTTGGGTAAGAGTTTTTTCTTCGTTCTAAAAGTTATGCTTATGTGAAGATAGTGCTTTGAAGGATATGATTGAATGCTTATTCTTCATGGACTAATTCAATCGAGCATTCAAGCTCATAAAATGATATGATCTAATTAAGAGTTCCTGTTTTTACTTACAAGTGGAGCGAGCACGAGGAAGGGTGACAGGAGAAATTGTTAAGAATTTGTCTCGAGTTTATGGACTAATTCAATCGAGTATTCAAGCTTAAAGAATGATCGAGAGTTCCTTCTTTATTTACGAGTGAGGGGTGAGCACGAGGAAGGGCGACCAGCAAAAATTGGTATAAAATATGTCTCCAGTTTGATTCCGTAAAGAAAACCTGATCCAAATAGCTTTTTGAGTAGGTTGCCTAAAGGGCGAGAGAACCGGTCCGGTCCAACCAGGGAATCGGACCCAACCAGTTCTGGGCGGTTCTCTGTTCCGAATTTTCGGAACCGGCAATGACCGGTCCTCTTCCCAGTTCCTTGCGCGGAAACGGACCAACCGGACCGTAAAGCAAAAGCTGCATTTCAATCAAAGATGTCACGTGCATCTGCAATCGGAGCGTCTCGGCCCCGAAGATACACCGAGTATATTAATAGATCTTCACCGCGTTGATCAAGACGATCACGTGGATTTCTCGTTCGAACTGCCGGACTCAAAAACAGCAGCAAAGATTTCGGAACTTTTAACATTAAACTGCAAGCACCCAAGAACGAAATTACATAGGATACGTAGTTTACAAAGTGTTTCAGGTACACCATCAGCTTGATTAGCCGTGTACAAAAAGGTCTGTCACTGCTCAAACTCAGTGCTTCCCTGAGCTTCCAAAACAACAGCAAAAGAAAAAGAAAAGCCAGCTGCTAAAAGAGTCTTCCACAACCTCGTTCTTACTGAGAAGGGAAGCCTCGAATTACATTGGACAGTGCATTTTCCAGGGCGGGTGACCATTCCTCATTCACCTCAGCCAAAATGATTTTTTTCTGTATAATAAGTAAAGTTATAAAAAGAGGCCTCCTACGATGTGTAGATCGCCTCCGTTGCACACGACACGACAGGACACCACAGCTACGCTCATTTGAATAGAGAGCGTGAGCGAGGGGAACCGACTTTGGGGCCACTCCTAAAGAGGCCCACCCGCAGGGGCCAGGAACACCACATGACCAACCACATACATAATGTCACATGTTATGTTTAGTAGCCTATGTTTGACTGAAGGAAATTAAAATTAGGCCCTTCATTGGGTTAAAAGGGTTTAGTTTTTGTTAGCGTTTTGGTTTTTCGGGGGGGGGGGCGGTCGGGTTTAGACTTGGGACCCGCTGAATGTCTGGCCGAAGGACCAATTGGGTGGGGCCGCCTCGTTGGAGATCGAGGTGCGGCCGTCGCTGGTGGTGACCTTGAAGGAGAGGGCCTGGCCGTTGAGGTACGAGTTGCTCTGCCAGTTCTGGCCCCAATTCCTAGACATGGTTTGCCAGTCGGTGTTGGAGCCTTTGATTGACACCGCCACCACGTCCCCGGCGCCGCCGACGTTGGTTATCAGGACAAGGTTGAAGTAAGAGTGGCCGTTGATGGTGAATCTGATGCCACCCGTCCTCACACAAGACACCCTGGATGAACACATAACATCGTTAGTTTGCTTGTTGACGTCAATTAGTATTTTCTAACATAACAGAAAGTGCCATGATCTAACAAAAACAAACACTAAGCTCATTCAACTGTGTGCTCACCTTCTGTACTGAACAGGAACTATTCCGGCTTTGTACTGAGCAATCTGTTGGAAGACCGGCTGGGCGAGGTCGAAGTGCTCCAGAGGGGGATTGCACCATCCTCCATTGTCATTAGGAAGGGCAAGGTTAGGAGGGCAGAAATTGGTGGCAGTGATGATGATGGAACCAGGCAAGCACCACTGGTTGTCATTCACACACTGGATCTCATAGCATGCTCCACAGCTCTGCCCATTGTTGAACAGGGCGGTGCTCAGGGCAGCTGTGTTTGTGCCATATCCTTGGCTAATTAGATTCCCATACCCACAAGCCCCACCTGAAACAGATCCAAAGAACTTGTTAACTCAGAAACCAGAAAAAAAAATGTTGTAGAACATGTAATTTGTCTGTCTATCGCACTCTGAGAAAACATGTAAGCGTGGATATTACTGTTTCTAGATTTGAGATTCGCGGGGTCTGAGGGGGACGAGACTAGGCGATGATTTCTCACGAACCCGCCAGGGGATAAATATGTGAGTGACAGGAAAGTAAGTGCAGAATTTATGGGAATGCAAGAGAGGGGATTGCTGTTTTATGTCACTACTAACTCACCCATTGTTCCAGAAGCATCACCGCCTCCATAGAAAGTGGCATGGGCACTGGTCCATGCACTCCCATCACTTTGGACTGTCTTCAGCAATGCGAGGAAGGCCACAATGGTGAATCCAAGAGAACCCATTTTTGGCTTGCAGCGAGAAGTTTCAGCCCAAGATGAGAGAGAGAGAGAGAGAGAGAGAGAGAGCAGCTTGGAACTTTAGGTGAAAGGCCAGGGAGAGAAGTGAGGAGGAAGAGGGACAAGTCGATTGTTTATATAGAACTGGAAGGGGATAGGAAGTGGTGGGGAATAAAATAAAGGGATGGAAATATGGAGGAACAGTGTCTAAACTACTAACAGAAACAGAAAAAACTGCAAAAAAATTAACACAAGTGTTTGTGGACACGGAATGGGGAGGACTCCAATTTTTCTACTTTCTTTTTTGGAATTCCCCATATTCTGCCTAGATTTGTGATCCCTCTGAGTGGACTTTTTGGCCTTTTGAGTTTGTGAGGACCAAGGCACATTGGGAAGAGCCCATTGGTTCAGTTGAAGACCGGTCAGAGAGGTGGCAATTTGGGTGAGAAGGAATTGAATTTGATTCCAGGGGTGGTGTTAAAGATACCCCCAAGTGCATTTAATTGGAGCTTGTACTTGCTCAACTTGCCCAAAATCACCTTAATTGCATGAGCATAATCTCTGTTTCCACTAAGCTTGATGGCTTCAGTAGTTGCACTGGGGCATTGCAATGCATTGAAAACAAGGGGAGGATTAAAAGGTACGTGATTGACTTAGATGGACTTACGCTTTTTATTGTTGGTGTTTTATGCCTTAATACCTTTCAATGTATGGGACAGCCAAGAGCAATCTTAGGCTAATGAAAAGGAAATGAGAAAAGAAAGATATGGACCGGTAAGCGAGCTAATATACTATACGTTTTGCAGGATTGTCAACGAACATAAATGGATAGGCTTTATGGGGTGCATGGAAACTCTTTTAGCAGTTACATTATGTGAAATCTATAGCCACAACATTTATGAGAACACAAATACACTTAGATCATATCTAATTTAGTCGATCTAAGATAGCTTCCCTCGGATATCGCTACGACATGTGCTACAATAGAAAAGTTATAAAATAGCCCTAGTGGGGGAATAGGTTGCAGATGAATGTGGGCATACATTCAAGTAGCTAAAAGGCTTCTTCATGGAGAAAATGGCATTCAATTGCGAGCAAGTAAACAGTTGGTGGGGGCAGTTAGCTAACCCTTGAGCTGAAACCCAAATAGCCTCAACTTATTGCAGTCCCAAACCAAATTTAAAAAGTTTCTCAAGGTCTGGCCTTTTCCAGAGCGTGCTTCGTTAGGTTCCATAGGGCGGCCGTCAATAATTAATACGATCATAATGAATTCATGTAGCCAACAAGCCGATACTATTCAATGTCAGTGAATAATTGAGAGGTTGGGAAGGCATTGGGCTATTCAAGTTCAACCGAAAGGGGGATAAAGATAAAAGAAAAGCAAGGATTTTGTCAGCCATTGAATTGCCAGATTCTTCCTCCTCCTCCTTTTCGCATGGAACGGTGACAGTTGATAGTTAAAGGCACTCCAACTGAAATCCATGTCAACAGATGCTGGAAAACGTATTGAAAGAAACATCAGCATAGCAAAGTATGAGGAATCCACTAAAGTTTCAGTGGATGAGGGACTCTTTTTGGTCGCTTATATTCTTAGATAGATGCCCTGACTCAACAAAATGAGAGGCAGCATTTGCAACATTGCAGAGTCCAAGCTTTATATTCACTTTAAAGCAAAACCAGTGTCATATGCTACCTTTTGTCTTCCTCTAGCCAAAAGGAAACGAAAAGCAAGAAGAAGGGAAAAAACCAAGAAATGAAAAGTAATAGTTTGAGACGTAAGCTGCAATCAGCTGCACAACTTGGACCTCATTAATTGGCAGTATGAACAAAAGGGTCATCTAATCTTCTGATAATTTTTCCTGGGTTGGATATTATTTTATGTGATTTGGAGTTCTTGAGATTCTTCGGTTTATGAGTAAAGAAAAAAGTAGTATCACATGGCCCCATCTGGGCACATGGGGTTGCTGTTGGGTGATGAAGAAGGCTCACCCTTTTTTTAATCTGACTTTTCATCATCATCAGTTTTCTGGGAATTTGTAAAGAAAGGTTGTAATGAATTCTTGCCATTTTCCCATTGGAAATGCAACTTCTGTTCAGCGTAGTGAACCTCTGACTTTTTTTCCTTTGGGCACCAAAGTTAAAGAAATGAGCAAGAAACTTACTGCCTCAAATTCAGGATCTTTTCTGACCAAACAACAAAATTTTTTCAGGATCTTTTGAAATTAGGTTAAATAAAGGTGGCCTGCATGTGGCAAACCAACCCAGCTTAAGATAAGCTGAACTGCTCTCTCTCTCTCTCTCTCTCTCTCTCACTTGCTTTGCTTCTGGTTCATTTGTCTAAGAGGAGTTAAACCTTTCCAGTCATCTCTTTTTGACCGCCTTAGCTGTTTCTGCATGATGGGTGCGAGTTGCTGTCCTTGCTTCTCCCTGGATAATATTCCTATACTCACTCAAGCTTTACAGCAAATTCAAGGCTCCGGCGTGCGAGGATACAACCATGCATATGTTAAAATGTCGCAGATTGTGAGCGTGCACGCGCGCGAGACGAGCGCTTTTCTTATTAAGCTCTTCAATCTAATGGTTATTACTCAAAAGATTGTACATGACACGTCCATGGACCATGCCTTGTCTGAAGAATTGGCATCCTGAGGGCCCTTTGTACTGTCATCAAGTTGTCAGCTTCCTGTTTCTTTTTATTAGTTTATCATCATAGACTCATAAATAGTTAAAGAGAGGCGGTGGTGCGACTCACCCAATATGAAAGTACCATAGTAATGGAATTGATCGGAAACATCACATATGCAAAATAGGGATAAATATACTGAAAGTCCTAAAACTTATCATGAAAATACAATTAAGTCCTAAAACTTGTCATGAAAATGCAATCGAATCCTAAAACTTTCGAAAAGTACAATCCGCGGAAGGACTTGATTGGACCAAGTTGACAAGTTTTAAGATTTGAGTGCACTTTTTGAAAGTTTTAGGACTAAATTGCATTTTCGTGACAAGTTTTAGGACTTCCGATATACTTATCCCTATAAAATAAAATGGTGGCCGTATCTAACCCGGATGCCAGCAAAGCGGTGAAGGAAAAATCATGGCGTGGTTTGAGCAAAAAGTTGTATGCTCGTAGGAGTAATTTACGTGTTCAGAAATTGAAATGGCATCAATTTCTATAGCTTTGCCGGGCAACTTCAACTCTAATTGTTCCCAGAATGCGTGAGGACCTTTAAGGGGGTGAGCCCAGAACCGACCCTGAACAGTCGAGAACTCGTGGCATCTCTCCAAATCGAATTCATCAGTCAATCCGAACAACTCAAGATAATCCCGACCAAGGTTCCTTGGTGGAGTCCCACGCCTTAGGCACCCGTTCGCCACTCTATTCCTGACTCTTCCCACCTCTCGGGCGAGACAAGCGTTTGTTTTTTCTTTTCCAAAAAGGAGCACGGTAGAACAAGCAGTATTAGTGACACCTGGTTTTCCAATTGATGTAAAGCCCCGACCGTGGGAATAGTGAATTGGGTAACAACATTCGAGATTAGCTAAAAGGCAAAAGGCCTCGCCTATATCTACGGGAGCTACTACGCTTGCATCCTCACTCATCCTCCTTGCGTAAGGATCCAAACGAGACCTTAGAGTCTTTGACATGACCAAATCGAATGGGTATTCTATGAATTAGAAATGAATTCGTAAATAGCTATAACTAAATACAATTGAAGGATGAGTCTTATCTATTTATTCATTGCTGCTCTTATTCGACGAAAGGTTGCGTCTCTTCAAAAGGACGTGCCTCTTTGGCCATTTAGACAGGAGTGTGGGTATTCTAAAGACATGGTTGTTGATTTGCCTTCATTGCATTTCGTTCTCTTTGTGTAAGTTTGAATCCTTCTTCTCTTAGGACGCAAGCTAGGAAAGGAATATTAGGGTTGGAGTATTGGATTTTGAGGACAAAATTCTAAATTAGACAATTGCATTTTGGATTACGACGAGCGATGACCGGACGTCACGTTAGCAATTTCCGGTAGACATTGGCCGGAAGGGCTACATTAAAGTTTCGTACGAAGATTTAGAACTACGTTGGCAAAATTGAAAATTTTAAGACCGAACGGCATCCATACGATAGGTTTAGGACCGATTGGGTGCTTATTCTCTTTAAAGTTAAATAGTTGTTGACACCTGAAATTAATTCGGGGTTGTCGACGCTTAGGATAGATGAATAAAACGACAAGAAATGACATCGCGCCGTACTAAGATGATTCGTGTAAGACAGCTGGTAAGTACTGGTAGTCATAAGCGGGAAATTTGAAATTCAGATGAATGGGGACCAAAAGTGCCGAAGGTATTTTTATCGAGGACGTCGACAAGGAGAAGAATGAATGCCAAGCTAGGAAGGATTCGACGAAGGCCTTTGCTTCAGAAGAGCAGGTGTCAAACCAGGAAAAAACTGGACTAAAAGTGCCAAAAGTATCTTTCATCGAGGAAATCGATAAAAAGGATGATGGGTGTCAAGTCAGAAAAGCTCGACGAAGGTCCCTATTTCCGGAGGACAGGTGTCAGATGTAGAAAAGCTCGATGATGGTTACCATCCCAGAGAATAGGTGTCAAGTCAGAAAAGCTCGACGAAGGTCCCTATTTCCGGAGGACAGGTGTCAGTTGTAGAAAAGCCCAATGATGGTTACCATCCTAGAGGACAGGTGTCAAACGGAGAAAAGCTCGATGACGGTTACCATATCGAAAGACAGGTGTCAGACGGAGAAAAACTCGATGATGGTTACCATCCTAGAGGACAGGTGTCAAATGGAGGAAAGCTCGATGACGGTTATCATCCCGAAAGACAGGTGTCAAACGGAGAAAAGCTCGATGACGGTTACCGTCCCGAAGAACAGGTGTCAAACGGAGAAAAGCTCGATAACGGTTACCATCCCAAAGGACATGTGACAAATAAAGAAAAGTTCGATGACGGTTGTCGCCTTAGAGAACAAATGGTCTCGATAACGGTTGTCGTTCTAAGAGAACAAATAGGCTCGATGATGGTTATCATTTCAGAAGATAAAAGGGGTTTGGTGACAGTTGTCATACTAAGGACAGATATTGGCACAGAGAAAGCTCAAGAACGGTTATCACTTCGTACAAAAGATAAGATCGATAGCAGTTGATAAACAGGTGTCATTAAATGAACGGTGAAGATGAAATCAACAATGGGTATCGGATACAACGCCAAGAACGGTTACCAAGTCTGCATTATAAATAGCATCTGATTATCAACAGAAGTTCCCCCCCCCCCCCCCCCCGCACATAACAAAAACAAATGTTGTCTTTTATCCTTACTTTCCAGTTTCGCACTTTCAGTTTCCATAGCTGTAGTTGTTTAGGTCCTTAGTTAGTAGCTTTATTAAATCATGTCAATGAACTTTGGACGCCGCTAGTAATTGGATGGTCTCGTCTAAATATTCTGTAAAAATCAAGTTCTTTATTTACGCCTGGATTGCTTCTATCCGGAATTGGATCTAGAACCTAGCCTCCTTTCATTAAGAGCCGAAGAACGACGTTCGGTAAATTATATTTCGTCGCGAGAACATTTCCGACGAAATAATAGTTATATGCTCAATTTTCACAGAGTCGTGGCTCATGGCTCCTAAGCGGGTCGAATTTTACAGTTTGTACGGTGCCCGTTTCTCCTAATAAAAAGCATTTATTCGCTACTATGAATATCCAAACTATTGATAACTTAAATGATCAAACATCATTAGCGGTGCCCCAATCGCGTGTTGACTAAGATGTCACATGGAGCTCATTAGGAACTTGTCATGTGTTTCCAAAGAGAATCTTCATTAACACTAATCACAAGATCTCCCCTTGATTATTCTTCTTTTCTTTCTTTAACAGACTATAGTCATCACACAGGAGATGTGAGGAAATCACGAACACATCGCAAAATTTAAACCAAAATTACTACAATTTTTTACGAAATCGAAAGCTTGATGGAGCATCAAGGTCAACACGAAACTTCAAGAATGTCACAGCCATCTTCCTTAAATCTAATGCGATGCAACCACTTAAATGAGATTGGAACATTAGAAAAGGAACATGTTAGATCATCGAAGAACGAGCAGATGTGGTTTATCTGTACGCAATGGTACGACATCGACTCTGCTCAAACCTTCCTCAGATCAGATGAAAAGTTTCTCTGACGTTTGCTCATGGAGAATAGCGATCGATTCACATGATCCTCGATCACTTTCATTTATTGCAACAAGCCTCCACTTGCTTGGATTCTTTTCTATATTTCTCTTTGTTTCTATTCCAATAGGATAGTGTGTGAATCGTAGCTGGTGGACAACGTTCCTTGACCAAAACCCTAATCATGGAGATGTATAAGTCAACTAGCACATTAGCCATCATGTTGGTGCATCTAATTTTATAAGGAGAAAAAGGTGGGAAGGTGCTATGGAAAACAAGCAAAAGAAGGGTATTGATATTTTTTGATAAGTTAACTAGGAAGGCATTCGTATTTTCTCGTCGGAAATGCTGCTTCTCCGATAGAATAATGACCCTCTCTCGCTGAGAAGAAACCTTATTCAGCCGGATCACGGGGTTCAACAAGTGATCGAAATTACGATGAACTCTACACGCAAAGCTGGCCGAAGAAAGCCTCCGCAATGAGAAAAAGAGAGCGCCTGCGTGCTTACACGATCCTATATTTCATGTGGACCACATGGATAAAAATTTATTTGGATCAAGGTCCACATGGGTCGAATCCGCCATGTCTGGTGATTGCGTAGGCCCACATTGAGGATAGACATGATTAATGGCCAATGATCATTTTAGATTCATGAATCTGGATTCAAGAGAGACAATCTCGTCCATATGAGTTCGGTGCGGTGGCAACAAGTGAGACAAAAGGGTCCGTTGACCATACAGAGCAAGTTTGTTGTGAGTGAAAAAAAAATTCTCTTATAAACTCGAACACCCTTTTGAACTTCTTGTTTGGTCAAAATTTTCCATATACTAGCTGAGATATAAATTTGGGCAATAACCTTCTGTTAAGTTAACCAATGAAAACCCTAATGGTTAAATAAGTTTTTCTTTTTTTTTTGGTCGAAATGGTTAATTAGTTCGCATAGACATTTTGTGCCCAAAATAAAACAAAGCTTTAGGAGTATAATTCATAAATCACACATAGACATTTTTCCTAGTAACCAAGGATATGAATCATCCTTGAGGCCTAAAGTGAGAATGTGAAATTACCCCTTTGTTCATCTCATGCATGAGATGAACAATGAAAGCTGTGAATTCTAGCATTCACAACTTCTTTTCAAGCAAAAACATCCAAAAAACTTTCTTCATATACAAAATGATAGAAGCACGCCGCGTTGCGTTGCCTAACTGCGATCTATCTCGTATGAAGAGACTTCTGGACTGCTAGCATCTTGGTAAGGCTGTGGCGATGGGATCACCTTGCATCGTAGGTAATGCAAAGTAGTAATGGCGACGCTCAGAGAGAACCAGCATTGATCATCCCATCCCCACCATTTTACCAAGAACAAAATACAATGCGACCAGAAGATGTCACGTCCTTTTCTTTGTAAGGTAAGCTGCTTCACGAAGCCGGCACATGGTCGTTACATAAACTAGACTAGTGTCCATATACAATGTCGAAGTTGGAGGATTTTTGTCTATGGCGATTAGACCTTGTCGTCTTTGAGGCGTGGAGAGTATCTCTTAATCATTGTCAGTCGTTCTAATGAGTAATGAAAGAAGGAAGAGCCGGTCTTTTGTCGTGATATTAGGTATTTATTATGAAGAGAGAGAGAGCGAGTCATGGGCTTCCCAATAATTGTCGTAGGTTCGCACATTGGTGTACTCATTCTCTCCAAGTGATTCTCCTTCTATTTGGTCCTTCCAAGCTCCACAACGTTCTCATGTCCCCCTCGCCTGTTCGAATCTTATTCTCCAATTGCAAATCAAGGAAGCCTTGCACTAACACGGACGTCTTATCACTAACATCATCTGCATACGAACTTATAAATGTAGGGGATATTAAGTCCCCACAATGAAATACACGTATTGGTTCACACAGGACATTCTGTCCTCTTTAAAATACATGGGAGTATTTCCGAAATTTCAAGGTCGCACGACCTCGGATTGGAGGTCACGCGAGCTCGAAAGCGGGGTTGTGCCTCTATCTCGGACCAGAGACGGACCTTGGCGGGTGGTGGCGCGACCTCGAAATTGTGATGGTGGTTGTCGCTTTGGTTGTAGGTGGTTGAGGTGCGGCTCACTTTGGGCCCTATGTATTTGCTTATCTTTTCATTCCATCTGTCATTTCCTTATTGACTATGGATTTTTAATGTTAGTTAATGCCCCGTTTGTTTCGCAAAAAATGAGTGATTTAGAAAATATTTTCCTAAAAAATGATCATTTGTATCGTTAAAAAAAATAAATGAACGAATAATATTTTCATCTTTCACAAAAATATTTAAACATAAATTATTATCAATAACGAAAACATTTTCCATTGACTAATTATTTCAAACGATACGAACGACCATTTTTAGGAAAATATTTTTCAAATCATGCATTTTTCGCCAAAACAAACGGACATTAAGATAAGAAAAAAGGGTTTTATGAGTATTAATACTTAATTTTTGAAAACCAATAGCTTTAACTGCTAATAACTTGTGAGAGAGTTTTCTCTAAAATTTACCTCTGAGCTATTCTTGTGCCTGCGGATCATGTTTACGGATGGCCTAATTTCGGGTAGTCTTGTTTCCATGACGCGCTTAACTCGGACATGATAGAATATTTAAATATTAAATTACGTATTTATCTAATAGTTTAAGTTTTTAAAATAGTTGGCAGTAATCTCATAAAATTTTATATGGTAGAGAGCAGAGCACCTGAGTTTGAAGCTTTCTAGGCTCCTATTTGGCTCCCCAATGAAGTATTTCCACGTCTAGTATTAGGCAAAAAAAGGACCAAACTAAATGTGAGTAGGAGTGATAGAATATTGAAATAGTAAACCACAAATTCCTCTAGCAGTTTAGGCTTTTAGAACAGTTAGCAGTGACTCCATAAAATCTCACGTGGTATCAGATTTGGAGGTCCCAAGTTCAACTCTTTTTCTCCCTTTAACACCAACGGTAGATAGGAACCGAACTGTCTCACGATGTTTTAAACCCAACTTACGTACCACTTTGATTGGCGAACAACCAAAGCCTTGGGAACCTTTTCATCCCCAAAATGTGATGAGTCGACATTGAGGTGCAAATGACATCGATATGCCAAACGACTCCGTCGATAAGAGCTCTTGAATGTCATCAGCCTATTATCCCCAGCGTACCTTTGATTGGTTGAGCGATAGCCTTTCAACGGGAAAAGTGTCAAAAAAGTCCTAAATCTTTTGCATTGATGTCAATTTAGTCCTAAATCTTTTTTTGATTTCAATTCAGTCCTAAATCTTTTGGATTGGTGCCAATTCAGTCATAAACCTTTTTTTGGGTGCCAATTCAGTCCTAAACCTTTTGCATTTGTGTCAATTCAGTCCTTCGACACGTGAATATCTATTAATCGGAAGGACTGAATTGGCACTAATGCAAAAGGTTTAGGACTGAATTGGCACCAATGCAAAAGGTTTATGACTGAATTGGCACCAATGCAAAAGGTTTATGATTGAATTAGCACAAAAAAAAAGTTTAGGACTAAATTGGCACCAATGCAAAAGGTTTAGGACTTTTTTGACACTTTCCTTGCCTTCGACACAGGACTTCTGGATTACTATGGCCGACTTTCATCTCTATTCAACCAATCGATCTTGCATTTAGGCAGGCTTATACCAAGGATATGAATCATCCTTGAGGCCTAAAGTGGGAATGTGAATTCAAGCATGCCATGCCACAACTTCTTTTCAAGCAAAAACGTCCAAAAGCATTCTTCATATACAAAACGATACAAGTATGTCGCGTTGCCTAACTGTGACCTATCTCGTGTGAAGAGACTTTCTGACTGCTAGCATCTTGATAGGACCGTGGCAATGGGATTGCCAACCTCGAATCTTCGAATCACAAGTGGTGTAGAGTAGTTATGTCTCAATGCTAACGTCCTGTGATGGGAGTGAAAAATTTATGACGACACTAAGAGGGAATCGTAATCATTGATCGTCCATCCCCACCATTTTACCAATGAAAAAAAAAAGTACAATGCGACCAGAAGATGTCACGTCCTTTTCTTTGTAAGGTAAGATGCCTCCCAAAGCCGGCACATGCTCGTTACATAAACAAGACTAGTGTCTAAATACAATGTTGAAGTTGGAGGATTTTTGTTAGTGGCGATTAGACCTGGTCGACTCTGAGGCGTCGAGAATATCTCTTAATCATTGTTAGTTGTTCTTATGAGCAATGAAAGGAGGAACCTACCACTTCAAGAGCCGGTCTTTTGTCGTGATATTAGCTATATATTATGAAAAGAGGGAGAGAGAGTCATGGGCTTCACAATAATTGTGGTAGGTTCGCACATTGATGTACTCAGGGGCTATTTAGTAACCGATCAAATAATATCCGATTCTATTCTTTTATTCTCGAAATAAAAAAAGAACATAAATTTATTTGATAAATATTTTGTTTCCAGGCACAAATTTTTTTCTGAACAGAATCAAGAATCAAAGGGAACAAGAATCAGAAATGGAAAATAAATTTCTTCTTCTTCTTCTTCTTCTTGGTTGGTCTTCTTCATTTTTTCTGGCTTGTGGTCGGTCGCCGGTCGCTAGCCACAGGCGACTGGCCACAAGCTAGGGCCAGTGAGGGCATCGCGGCCCTCGCCAGATCTGGTTAGGGGGGCGGCGAGGGCAGCCCTCGCCCAAGCCGCGAGCCGCCCTTGCCGACCCTGGCCTATGGCCGGTCGCCGGCGCCGGCGACCTGGCCATGGGCCAAGGAAGTGGAAGAAAAAAAAAAGAAAGGAATATTACAAAATTCAAAATATTATTAATAAAAAGAAATTTTGTGCTGTTATCAAATGCATTTCTGCTCTTTTTATATTCTAGAAATAGAAATTTTGGGCAGTTACCAAACGCCTTCAAATGATTAGAAATTGTTTCCGAGAATGGAATAAAAAAATCATTTCTGAGCGGAAATTATTTTCAAAAACAAAATGGTTACCAAACGTACTCCCGTTCTTTCCAAGTAGTTCTCCTTCTATTTGGTCCTTCCTCGCGTCCCCCCTCGCTTGTTCGATCCCTTATTCTCCAAGTGCAAATTAGGGAAGCCCGGCACTAACACGGGCGTCCTATTGTTAACATCATCTGCATATGAACTTGTTTATGTCGAGGATATTTAGTGTCCACGCTGAAATACACATATTAGCTCACACAAGAATATTTTGTCCTCTTCAAAATAATTCCACGCCTAGTAATAGGCAAAAAAAAGACCAAACTAAGCGGAAGGGGAAGTGATGGAATTTTTAAATTTTAAACAACGCATTTATTTAATAGTTTAAGTTTTTAAAATAGTTGATTGTGGTCCTACAAAATTTCACGGAACAATGCACGAGTCCGCTAGTAATGGTTATGGATTTCGGGCCCTTGTGTCCGCTAGCAATGGTAAAGGATTTTGGGCCCATGTGCTTTGGCAACAGCGGTTGCTTACCACCACCAGCAACTAGGATACGAGAAACGACATAGGATCACGAACAGGTCCATATTGTTTGTGCCGGTTCAGTTGTTATCGGGTGGGACTGGTTTGGCCAAATTGCGACCGGTTTAAGCTAAAACGGCATAGGATCACGAACCGGACCAGAAGTCAGGCCGGCACTTGATCGAACTAGTCCATATCGTCTGTGCCGATTCAGTTGAAATCGGGTGGACTGGTTTGGCCAAATTGTGGCCGGTTTCAGCTACAAACGGCATAGGATCACGAAACCGGACCGGGAGTCGAGCCGGTACTTGATCGAACCGGTTGGATTGCTGGGCTTTGGTAGGCCTATGGGTGTAAAGCCTATCAGATATGGTATAATGATAAATTCACTAGAGAGAAATGATACATAATGCAAATATTGTATGTAAATTGCTAATAGAAAGGGCGGGCAAACTGTCTAATTTCTTTGCTTGCTTACAAATCCTTTGTCACATTACACAGAACTAAATTACATGGAAACTCCTCGTGCAAAACTTGCAGCTAAAGTTAACACACGATTGAACAGTTCCATCAGGTATCGCACCAATTCATTCTAATAGATCAAATCAATCCTATTTCAGAAAAACTATAACATTCATATCGGACCTCGCAAAAACAATCCCTTGCATACTTTTCGCATCGCGATTCGCTACGAGTCTATCTGACATGCAGACTTTCTTAACTATAACGTCTCATCGGCCAATCCGCGGCGGAAGCGCCGCCGCGAACATCCAGTGGCTCCACAGCGTTCGGCTTCATCACGCAATACCCGGACGCCTTAGAGCATGAGCCACCTCTCATCCTCCTGCAAATTTCATCACAATCATGCTTCAGGTCCGTATCTACTCTCCTTCTCACTTGCTCCCTCCTCATGAAGCTCAACTTCTCTTTACTCGCTTTCCTTCTCACTGGCACTGGCATGGCCTCTAGGCCCATCAGCTTGGCCACCACCCCTGGCTTGCACCAGATCACCCTCTCTCCTGCCAGGATTGGCGGCAAGAGGCTCGGTCTATCGTACTTGGCTTCGTTCCGGGACCAGTCACGCGGCCCGCCTCTGAGGTCCCGGTCGCAGCACACCGATCTCCTGGCCGTCGATTTCCTCTCGGGGCACTCCGAGTTCCGGAACGAGGACCGGTACATGGCGTCCTTCCCATCGAGGGAGAATCGCGGGTATTGGTTCAGCGCATTCCTGGCACACCGCAAGATGTCGGAGTTGTTCACGCAGGACATCCTCCTCTGCGGCGCACCAAAACCGCCCTCGTAGTAAGCGTCCAGCTTTGCCCTCCGGGCGATCTCTTCCTCCACCTCCAGCTGCAGTATCATCTCCTCCAGCGTGTGCCCGTTCGGAGACGACCGTCCACCGATCAGGCTCGGGGAACCGATGATCAAGGGCTCCTCCTTGATGGCGGCAGCAGTGTGGTCGGTCCTGCCTTGGCTGAGGATCGAGGTGGAGGTGTCGCCGTGGCAGAAGGTCCCCACGCCTTTCTTCATCTTGGCACCGAAGTAGTTCTTGAGGAGGAAGAAGGAGAGGTCCTTCATTGACCAAGAGGCATTGGAAGGGTTTTGAGTTCTTGGAGACGGGAGGAACGTTGGGTTTGAAGTAGACAGGAACTCGGAGGGTGTCTGGCTTGATGATGGTGATGTTCACGGAGCTCAGGAATTGTGTGAATTAGAGCGGTGTTGGAGGTTAATGTCATTCACATGACACGATGAGAAGGAGAGGAGTCACAAGTTGTTTCACTTTACATTTAGGGAAAGAAGAGGGGCTCTTATCTCATTAGGTCTGTGTGGGTTGAGGTGGCTTTAAAGACCGCGTGAGCTGAATTTGGTGGAGTGCTCTGAAACATTTACTCTGAATTTAAAGTTCTATGCCCTTTTTACGGTGGACCTGCATCAAACAGTGATGGCATTGCACGCCTTCTTGGATCATGGTTCACTGAATGGTCGTGGGTAAGTGTTTGCTATACACATTGAGTGCGATTTAGCTCGGTAAAGAGGCTTCGTTCGCGAAAAAAGAGAAATGTCCAGATGAGCCGAACGATGCTGGGAAATTAGAACGGACGGAAAAACCGGAACTTTCTGCTCCATGATGCAGATGAAGCACAGATTGGGTTCTTACAATTGAAACCTAGGGAATATGGGTTTTGATGCAGAGGAGGAAACATGACTAGGTCGCTGGACTATGATCATGCGAAAAGGTCAATACTGTTCTTGGACAAGATAACATGTCCGCATCTGACTTCCTAAGTTCCTAGTGCATGCAAAGTAACTAGTTGGCAAACGTGTTTTCCAAAAAGTACATATGAACATCTATATTTGGTTGCCTTTGAAAGTTTTAGCATACAGCACTATGCCGATACACAAAAGTGTCACGGTCCAGACTTGTGCCACTCTCGAAACCAGGGGGCGCGCATTGTCATCACACGCGAGTTAGGGGCGAACATGGGTCGAGCGGGCCGGGCCTCGAGATTAAATGTCTGAGATTTTCAGGCCCAGCCATATCCATAATAACCCTGGATCGAAATCCAGAATTTTATCTTTTAGGATAAAAAAAGTCGGGTTAGTTATTATTTTTCTGACCTTACTACAACCTATAAATTTATAAATTGCATACGGATAAATCAATCCGAGCACCTCAATTTCAATGGGGCAAAAATTTTGATCCGAATGGAGTTACGGAAGTCGCGAGTAGAATATTCAAAACTCATTCGTAGCCGGATGCCCTATGGCTACAGGTCAAGGCCATATTCGGCCTCAAAAACCATTTTTTTTTTTACATGTTTTTTCGGTTGCTTTTTCGCAATATGTACCTTACCGCGACGACTTTTTCTCGTTCGTTTGATTTTCAATTATATATGTAAATTGTTCATGACTTTATTAGCGATTCTCAAGAATAATTATTTCACATCTATTTTTTTTTTCTTTTATGTTTCGTACTTTTCAATAAATTATACTTGTTTTTTAATTATTTCGGGCTGGTCCGAACCATTGCTGGCCCAAAGATCTCGGGGCCTGAGGCCCAAACCCGCCAAAACACGAAGGAATTAACGAGGTCCAAAATTCCGGGTGGGCCTATTTGGGCCCAGAAAAATTTAATCTAAGCCGGCCGGTCGGGCCGGGTTTTCAGGCTCCCGGTCCGTTTTTGCTCACCCCTTTAATTGTTTCGAGTAAGATGGCAAAAAAAAAAAAGAGCTTGTTAGAGGTTTTTTTTAGCATAAAGCATAACCAAAAAAATTCAATTTTATTCATTCTACCTAGATGGTAACAAAAAAAAAAGAGTTAATACCATGAGAAGCCCTAAATCGATACATCTATGATAATTTTATCCCAAATTAATTTTTTAATCACCAAAAACACAAAACTTGTACATCTGTAATAATTTTACCCTCTGTTAGTTTCCATTAAATTTTACCGTTAAAGTTCTGAGTTGGATGACACGTGGCAATTGACGGATGTACCAGTTTAGGGTTTTACATGTATACCAGTTTGTGGTTTTCTGTAGTATTAATCCAATTTAACGAATAGTAAGTTTGAGATTTTTTATGGTCAAAAAATTAGTTCGAGATAAAATTGTTACGTCTATATCAATTTGAGGTTTTTTGTGGTCAAAAAAATTAACTTGGGGTAAATTTGTCACAGATATACCCCGTTTAGGGTTTTTTGTAATATTAACCCAAAAAAGAGAGATTTTATCCGGTTCTTGTACAATTGATATGCGATTACAAATTAATAAACTTCAATCGAAATACGATTACACATAAAAAAGCATTCAAAAATTTCTACCAATTAAGAAAAAGAACATAATATTCTCATAGAGTTAAGGCGTTGTCCATGCAGATTCTCGGGATTTCTGCCGATCGAGAGGAAAAAATCGATACGGAACTTTTGACGAATAAATATGTTGTTCACAAAAAGAAACTTCGAATGTGGCGGTCGGGGGGGCATTGGATCGGTTGGATTTTTCAGGAGAGGAAAATGAATTAGGAGCATATGCATTGAGACGGTATCGGTTTGGGATTTTCTTTTTGTAAACACATATATGGTACTAAGTTTGGTTAAATATGTAACGGGGTATTAGTTTGGGATTTTTAGTAGTATTAATTTAAAAAAATATTTTGTTAGAAGGCGACCCCGAGGAATTATACCGAATATTTTTTTTTTCTTTTACCGCGGTTTTTGCATAATTCCATTTTTTTTTCCTTGTCCCAAATAAAAGAGAAGCAACCTCGCCAAAAGGATCGCGGAATAAAAAGCGCAATAAACCAAAAAAAAAGAAAAAGAGAAAATTGCATCTGCAGGCTTCAAGCGCCAGCTCCTCCAATCCATCGGAGGGATTCGTGTGCAGATTGCGCTGCGCTCGTTCGCTTCTTCAGTGGTGACCGATTCCCCGATCCCCCGATCGCCGGCGATTCCGCATCGTTTCTCGCTTCTGCCGCCGGTAATCTCTCCTCCGCAAACTCCGATCTCCGCGCCGTGCATCTTCCGATTCCACAGTTCCTTCGATTCGATTCGACGCGGACACGATTCGGAAGTGGTCGCGTCGAATCGCCTTCGTCCGGCGGCGCCGCTCGCGTCCTTGTGGACTCGCGCGTCGTTCGCGGATTGAACATCCGATGGCTCGATGATTTCGCTTTTCGTCCGCGTCGAGTTCATCCGTTTGCTAGAAGGATTTTTTTTGTTGATTCGCGCGTTTTTGCTTGTTGCTTTCGATTAGAACCGGACCTCGATCGATCGGCACGTCAATTGAAGTTTCTCGTAGGTTTTCTCTGAGGCGTGAGGAGGATGAAGGAAGCTTTGGCGGTGGCGCTGATGCTGTTGGCGTCGCTGATTCCTTCGGCATCACCCTCGTCGCCTGCCACCGGCCCTGCTTTTCTCTGGTCCAGTCACTATGAACAGTGAGTTTTTCGTGTCTTCTCATGCCTTGGCACGCCAATAGAATTCAGACAGTGATTTTTGCTTATGTATGGGAAACGGCTTCTGTGACCTTGTGCCTGCAAGATCGGTTCTAACCTATCAGGTTTCGTACTTACGCTTCTATTTTGTCGGTGTGGTTATAGGATTTTAGGAATGAAAGCTTCGGAGGAAATAGTTCTGAAGACTTAGTTTGAGTAGTTTATGCTTATCCTTCATATGCATGTTTTCATCAGTTAACAGCAGGATATTCGTTTCCAGGTGAATTTTCTTACTATATCCGTGCAAATCATGCCATCACTAGTGAGAAACCGGCTGTTAACGATATTGTTGGGGACCGTGTTCTCTTAATATGAATCTGAAATCAGAAGATGAATCAATGGTTTGGACTGCTCTTACATTGTGCACCTACACTGTAGATAGATTGATGCTCACTTGATAATGCTTTGTCAATCCTTCTTCAAGCAGTGTTTCTTTTTTGTGGCAAATATACATTTGAATACTATATTGTTAATGGACGTTTCCCGAGAGAATGAACTTTAACCTTGTCCACAGTTGGCATAAAAGCAAGATACCGTATGTGGATGCCAATTTATTCTGCAATTTAGAAAGAATTGCTTCTTTCAGATCTTGTCTTTTTTTATAAAATCTCTAGCTTGACAATTACAAATATCCCTTTGTGCTTTGTTTATGTCAAAGTGCTTGCTATTATTGTCTTCTAAGTTGCTAGTTTGTGCTTCACTGGTAGATTTCTTTGTTTCCTCCTTTGATAGTGTTAGTGTGTGTGTGTGTGTGTACTTGACATTCTGTTGAGATTTTTATCCTTGGACAAAACTTTAGTTGCAAGGCCTTTTCATTCTCTGAGATACTCTTTAGTTCCTCGATAAACAAAACATGCCATGGTATTAACCATCTGGGTAGAATCTATTTCCATTGCCTATGAGCATCCAGATATTGTGCGATAAATTTTTATTGAAAAAGGATTATTTTCACCTCCTCTCCACTTCCACCATCTTAGTTTAAGACATTTAAAGCATTTATTATAGGGAACACATAGACAATGATAATGACGTATCTTTAGTGAACAACTGCCCAGCGCATGTAATATTTGTTGCATAATCTTGCGGCCCAAATAACATGCGCATTTAGGTTTTTCTCGTGAAGATGATACACAATTAGAAATTAATAAGTTCTCTTGTCCCTCTTCTCCTGAGAGTGCTTTCCCTTGACATCTGTTCTTTAGGTAGTTGTGGTTGTGGATATATGAGGAAGACAGATGTATTGATGTAATGCACACACTCTTCGAGCATTTTTTATTTTGTTTAGTGATGATGATTGGATGCTCCTCAAGTGATTGACACATCGCAAACTTTTTTCCAATATTTTCACCTGGAGAGATTTGACATATTTCTCATTAGTTTAATACTTCTCATGCCTTGTTGTCTTGCTTCCTTTCTATGAATGTCACAGGCTTTCCATTGATGGAATCAAGGAACTTGTAAATTATCAGACCATATCTCCTAAGGATCTGGCCAAGTCAATTCTTTCAAAGGGCGGGTGGTCGGACTTCTTGGTACTTGATTCCTGTGCTGTGATTCTTAGACTGATGATGCAATAATAGTAGCTTATATTTTATTTCTTCTCAGAATTAAAGAAAGAAGTCTATTGTTAGATGCTGGTTTACTTATTGCTTTGTACTTTTCCGTTCCAATGTAGTGCTTGGGAAAGAAAAGTCAGCAGCCTGTGGATGTCGCTCTGGTTTTTCTTGGTAGAGAGGTTAGAGTTCTCAAACTTATTATAGTTTGACTTATCATTTAGAATAGTGGAATTCCTTTTCCTTAGCATGCATTAAACTTTGGTTTTTTGCATATGATGCATATAGTTTTCCCTCCATTAGGCATTTGGTATATAGAAGCAAATGCTTAATAATGTAGTTTGACATGTCATTGATTTTACGATGCCCTGCAAACCTCTTAATATTGACTTTGTGTTGCTCATTTTTGTTATGTTACATTTATTTTCCAATAGGTGCAATCTTTGGATATCTCTGCTAACAGCCATGCGGATCCAGCTCTAGTAGACTTGCTTAAGGTAAAGAAGGCCTACTTTGTAAAATGGATATTGTGGCTGGAAATCAATCAGACTTTGAATGATTCAATTGTCCAATTAATCCATAATTCAAACCTTAACAGGTCTCTTTCACAAGGTCTAATTTTTCAATGGCGTTTCCCTATGTTACTGCCATTGAGGAGGAGACAGTGGAAACTTCATTGATATCTGGTTTCACCGAAACTTGTGGACAAGATTTAGAGACCAGTAGCATTGCTCTTCTGGGATCATGCTCCTTAAAGGGGGACAATTACCATAAACTTTCTGACCTGGAATCACTCAATGTAAGCTGAACAATCATTCAAGCTTGTAGTTGTAGATTCCATGACTCCTACGAATTACTTATGTCTCTGTTCATAATGATGAATAGGATTATCTAGCCTCCAGAAAGGAAAAGAGACCTGAGGGGAAGGCAGATCTTGTTATGTTTTGCCATGAAGCACCTGGTCTTTCGCCTGAATCTGATGTACTGCCTTCAGAAAGTATGGGTTTTAAGTTTTCAAAAGTAAAACTTTCTAATAAAGATCATTGTAATAATATTAGTTCTTCAATCGACTTCTCCATACTGTACTTATTTCCCTGAAGAATGCTTAGAAGTAATTTTTATGAGCTTTGCAGGTGAAATTTTCTCTGAACTTCTTCTATCCATGGAGCAGTCCGGGCAGAAATTCGCTTCTCTCTATGTTTCACGTCCTTATAGTAATCCTTCTCTTCGGGAACTAGAAAGGTTTCTTGCTGAGGGCAGTGCTGGAAATGCGTCCAATTCAACATGCGATGGAGTTTGCCAGATCAAATCATCACTCCTAGAAGGAGTTTTAGTTGTAAGTTCTTGCAGGTTTTCCTTGATGTGCTTACACCTTTGTCTTTGAACGTCGCATTATTCCTTTTGAAGTTTCATGCACTGTTGCATCTTTATAGCGCCCGTCACATGAGAGATGTATTGTTTTAGGCTCCATTGCTGCTGTACCTATCATATATGGCAACGATTAGCATGATGTGATAACCCCCTGCCTATTTCTGTTGAATTCTATTTTGGCTTTTCATTTTTTGCTAGAATTGGAGTCTGTCCATCCTGCATGACGAGCAACTCCAATGCTATCATATGCATGCGTGTCCCCTTAATTGAAGTCCAAATGCATTGTCGAAGTTGAAACAGTGCAGCTAAAAGTAGGACACTTATGATGTGTCTGGCACCTAAACGGCAGCATCTAAAAAGTCACACAACACATTCATATATCAACAATCGCATCAATGCATGTAAACTTAATTTTTTGTTTATGTTTAGTAGAGATTGCTCTTTTTCTCCCCCAACCTCAGCCTCATAACTCTTCATCTCTTTCAAAGTATCACGTCCTTATACCGGTGCTTCTCTGATGGTTCAGGGGCTTGTGTTGCTTGTAATCTTAATATCCGGCCTCAGTTGCATGATGGGCATTCAAACTCCAACAAGATTCGAGGCGCCTCAAGAGTCATGAGTTCTCGGTTTCAGTAATTTGTCTTGGCACTGTGACCGCTGGATGTTTAATGAAAAGGTGCTCGCTAGTTAATATATTTGTAATAGCCTGTCCATCTGCTTATATTCGTTACATGGTCCGTTCTTGTATCTGGCATTTTAATGTAGTTTGGTCGCTTTTTACCCTTCGGATCACTTAATTTCTATCCCAGGAATGATAAATGAGTATTTGAGGGCCTGTAGATGAAAGAACTATTTCAACTTGTCTGGATTGATTTTTACTTTTTGCATTGATCTAAATCTCACAACCCACACACTTTGTATTTTCTATATCCAAAGCTCCCGAAACTTTTACAATTCTCACGTATCAACACTTTTTCGCATAACGATATTTTCATAACTTTGTGAAATACAAACAATGTTATAAATTCGACTGGAAGTACAACAATACTTTCTGTTTTTGCTTTAAGTGTAAAAATACTTTAAGCTATCTTGGATAAGCTGGGTACCTTCAACTTTTTTCTTGCTGAAAAAATAAATCCGGTGTAAAGAAATATGGTAAGTAACTTATGTTTGTGAGCCATTTGGGGACTATTTCTATTCGTGTGTACTACGCACCATTTTATTGTCTCAAAAGCCCGTTCGCAGCACAGGCTTCTTAGCCAGTTCATATGTATGAGTCCTGCAAAAGTGAATGCTGAAGAGTGAAGATATAATGGGAGACTAGCTTCACCATGCGATGGCCAACAAACCGAACGATCTTAGGTTTTGACTGGACTCTGCTGTTTTGGACATGGAAGAGTGCCCTAAAGCCAAGCCAGATTGAAGTTAGTTTGCTCCACCAGCTCCTCAAGTGCTGTTCCTTACACCCCCTTACCGGTTTGGCCGATATGAATCGCCGTCGAGATGTCCCTCTTTCCGAATGTTACCCGATATGCCTGAAACGATAATCAATTGAAAAGGTGAGCCGGGATAGAGATTTACTGGGAACAGATAACCATGATACAAATTAGACACCACCAACAGCTGAACATTATGAATTTCCACAAATTACTACCCCGTGGAGTGGATGCAGCGAGAATAGTAGAACTCCAACGGCAGCCTCCACTTATCGAGCTTGAGCATAGTTATCAGAAGTGAATACGGATTTCCAGGCTTAGGACTGTCAATTTATCGGCATCTTTACGAGTTTGAGGCAGCAAATCATGTAAACTCATCTGGACCTCCATCCGCCCTCATTTGTCCGTTTATTGCGTGCAGTACTTCGTTAATCACATCCACCGGGTGGTTTGACCAGTCTTCCGCTGCAAATTCATGAACTTGGTTGTTCAGTTCTATAGAACTCTTGCCGGGCATCTTCTCAGTGCCGATGGTCCTCATCGCCTTCCTTATCGACCCAGATTCGTTCCACCTTCCCAGACCGGCATATATGTTAGACAGAAGCGAAAAATTACCGCTGTTCTCAGGCTCCAAGCGCATCAACTGCTGCAGAGCCCGTTCTCCAAGATCAGGATCGCCATAAATATTAGAAGCAGCAAGAAGCGATCCCCATATAGCGGCATTCGCTTCAAAAGGCATGCTCTTGACTAGCCGCTCTGCCTCGTGTAAATAACCACCCCGTCCAAGTAAATCGACCACGCAGCCATACTGCTCGATCTTCGGGACGATTCCGTACCTCGAGGGCATCGCGGTAAATAACCCTCGACCCAGCTTGGTCATTCCACTGTGGCTACAGCCAGAGAGGACCGCCGTGAAAGTGATCTCATTGGGCTTGATTTTAGCCCTTTCCATCCTCGAGAACATTTCGAGGGCTTCTCTTCCCATGCCGTGGATGGCCATTCCCGCGATCATGGTCGTCCAACTCACTACACTCCTCTCCGTCATGCCTTCAAAGACTTGGAGAGCCTTCCCAATGTCACCTGATTTCGCGAACATGTCTATAAGTGCATTGTTAAGCTGCGCGTTTCGATTTAACCCGTGCCTGTCAATGTAGCTATCAATCCATTCCCCCAGTGCGAGCGCGCCCAGCTGCGCGCAAGCGGACAGCGCCGCAAGCATCGAAACTTCATCCGGCTCTATGCCCTCCAGCAACATTCTCTTAAAGACTTCAACCGCCTCGCTCGGCCTATTCCACTGAGCATATCCTCCGATCACAGCAGTCCAAGAAATCAAATTCCTCTCGGGCATTCGCTCGAACAACTCCCGGGCACTCTCCAAACATCCAGCCTTGGCATAACCAGCGATCATCGCATTCCACAGCGCGACGCACCGGAAATTCAACGCATCAAACACCTTGCGCGCATCGGGAACGCACCCGCACGAGCCGTACATCCGGACAAGTGCCGTGGCCACGTGAGCATCCGACTCCAACCCAATTCCTACGCTCTGGCAATGAATCTGTCTCCCTACTTCGATCGCGGACAACCGAACCGCAGCTCTCAAAGCGAAAGCGAAAGAGTAAGAGTCGGCCCGCAGGCCCGAAGCCCGAATCCCGCCGAACAGACGGACGGCCATCTCGGCGGAACCGGCGTCGGGGAGGGCCCTGATCACACTGTTGTAGAGGCGCAGATCGGGGTCGGCTTTGCGGGCGAAGACTGCCATGGCGTAGTCGGAGAGACCCAGGGAGAAGCACCGGCCGATGAAGTGGCGGAGGAGGAAGTTTTCCCGGTCGAGGCCCCTCGGGACCATGAACGCATGGGTCCGGCGGAGGCGCCTCAGGTCACCGCACCGGCGTAGCAAGGAGAGGAGCGACGGAGGTTCCGGCGAGGCGGCGGACGGGGACGGCGGCGATCTGGGGAGGAAGGGCCGGAGCATCTCCGCTGTTCTCCGTTTGTTTTTTTTTTTTTTGTCGGAAACGAGTGTTTTTAAACATGTTTTCTTTGATCAATTGTTTAATTTGAAATAATTAGTTAATAAAAATATTTTCATTATCGAGTCTAAACATTTTTATAAATGTTGTTCATTCATTTTCGTAAACGATGCAAGCGATCATTTTTAAGGAAATATTTTTCAAGCATTCACTATCCGCGAAAGACACTGATAATGATTGTCGATTTCTTTTTCACTATATTTCTACAAAGTATCGGTCTTTTCAAGACTTTATCTGGTCGTTTAGCTCTTTGTGATTCAAATTGGTTTAGTTAAGATTTAGTTAGGTGGGGTCGATTGACTCCACTCAAGACACAAACTAACCACATGTGCCATACTAACCCATTTATGATCGGCTTTCAATTCGGACGACTCGATTCTCGAGACTAGACAAAGAGATTTGGGCAAGAGGAGTTATTGTAAATTACCTCGATCAATATTGTATTCTTACATTACTATCAAAATATGATGCTAAATAACTCAAATTATTATTACAAGGCACACTTGCCAATGATTCAGATGGATTTGGTTTACGTAATCTATTATGATATGATATTATTACCGGCAGGAAGCTCATATTTGAACGGTACCTGAATTTTTTTCAGGCGAATATAAGTTAGACATCTCACTCATCACTTGCTTACTTCTATATCTTTTTTTTTTTATCTTTATTGCAAAATACCATTCCGATATATCTTAAACAAAGCCCCGTTTTCGAAAAAAATCAAATCGCCATTTCTTAGGAATCCATCCTTCACATCTCCTTTAGGGTCCGGGTTTTCAATTGATTTCGAGTGATTTGAACGAGAGGAAGCTCATATTTGAACGGTACCTGAATTTTTTTTCAGGCGAATACAAGTTAGACATCTCACTCATCACTTGCTTACTTCTATATCTTTTTTTTTTTATCTTTATTGCAAAATACCATTCCGATATATCTTAAACAAAGCCCCGTTTTCGAAAAAAATCAAATCGCCATTTCTTAGGAATCCATCCTTCACATCTCCTTTAGGGTCTGGGTTTTCAATTGATTTCGAGTGATTTGAACGAGAGCGAGCACCTATGATCCAGAGAGAAGTACACTCTTTAAGGGGAACAAAAGAGTTGACATTTTCGCAAGTTTGGGACACGGGACGATAGACATTGTAAAGTGGTCTCCAAAGGATAAATTATGCGGTCCATATTGTCATGATTGTACATGAATTTTCTCGTAATTATGCAAATTTTTTGGAATGTCCCCATCTTTCTTTTCTAATTACGGTCCCCATCTTACCGCGGAGCCTCTGGGCGACTGCCACGTGTCGCCGCGCTGTTTTTTTTAACCGCCTTTTCGGCGGTCTCCTGTAACTCTCCTCGGACAGTAACCGAAGGCGACGAAGGCGACGAAGGCGGCGACGGCGATGGCGTTTCCGCCCGCGTCGGGTCGTTAAGTTGATCGCCGGATTTCAGGTTCCCTTCCCGCTCCGGCCGCCGGAATCGCGGCGTCGGGATCGCCTTCCGATCCCGTCCGAGCGCGTTCATGGGTCCCCCATTAACGGAGGCGGGCAGATCGGTCAAAATTTGTCGAGCAATGCATGCGGCTCAGACCATGGCGATGGTGGGTGGGATGATGGGGGAGGAGGTGAAAGTCCGAAGCCGGACCGGAACCCACCAGCTCAGCAAGTGAGCCGGAGCGGCGGCGGCGGCGGCGGCGGCGGCGGCGACTTTTGTCGCGTTTCGGTGGGAATTGGATAATAACTCTCATTCGGATAGAGGAGAGAGAGAGAGAGATGGGGGGAGAGAGGAGAGAGGAGAGAGAGTGTGCGTGTGTCAAATAAAAGCTCTGATTTTTAAGTTAAAATATAAGACGCAAGAGGCGTTCACACCCGGCCGTGGCACTTGGTCGCCTATCTTCTTCTTCGCCATCATGTTCCCCAATTCCCGTCCGAAGCCCTAATTAGCAACAGGGGCTGCGGCGTTTCGGTGGCAGCTGCGTCCTCCGCCTCGGCCCTGCGGCTCTGCTAGGCTCGGCGATTTCGTTACGAGCCGCCGCGACGAGACGGGTCGGCGGAAAATTCGGAATCTTGCTTGATTTCGCTTGTGGGTTTGTTCCCGAAGGTGGGAAATTCTTGGGGGCGGGGTGCGTTTGTAGGAGGTGGGTGTTTTTTGTGGGGGTGGGGAGGGAGGGAGATGGAGGGGAATTCAGGTGGTGGTGGAGGAGGAGGTGTTGGTGGTGGTGTTGGTGTTGGTGTTGGTGTTGGTGTTGGTGTTGGTGTTGGAGGAGGAGGAGGGAACGACGTGGAATTGATGTGCAAGACGCTGCAGGTGGAGCACAAGCTCTTCTACTTCGATCTGAAGGAGAACCCTCGCGGCCGCTACCTCAAGATCTCCGAGAAGACGTCGGCCACCCGGTCCACCATCATCGTGCCCTTCTCCGGCATCTCCTGGTTCCTGGATCTCTTCAATTACTACGTCAATACCGACGACCAGGAGGCCTCCAGCAAGGAATTGCAGCTTGACACCAAGGCATTGCTTTTTATATGGGGCCATTCTGTTTCTTGTGTTCTGTCGTTGTTGGTGTTTGCATTGCTTGAATTGCTTGTTGTTGGTTGCAGGTGTTCTACTTTGATGTTGGCGAGAATCGGCGGGGGCGGTTTTTGAAGGTAATTCTGCGCTTAGGTCTTCATTCGTTTGGGTTTTTGCTGATGATTGGACTTGTGGTTTTTTAATTTTCCTGTCATTTTGATCTGTGGCTTTATCTCCTCTGCTTATTGGTTCTAATATGACTTCGTGTATAGCCTATAGTTCTGGGATTGCCTTGACCTGGCAATTCATTTTCTTTTGATATAATTAGGTGAAGTATGAACTTTTAAAAGGTCATCCACAGTCCGAGTTCCTTGCCACTGTCGTTAAGCACTTTCGATCTTACGGTAAATTGTGCCTTGTGCATACTGCATTCTTAAATTTTGACGAGCGAGGGTTGCGTTCAGTGATGGGGCATGTTGCTCCAGAGTGAACCTTAATCTGCACCGAATGTTTTGTACCTTTTAAATGCTTTTGATTGGTGGTGTTTTCAAAACATTATGGTTTTTTTAAAGTAATAATACAACAATGCTAAATAGATTTTCTAAATGCAGGATCTTTTTTAGTTTATTCCTCTAGGAAGAGTAAGTTTCTTTTCCTTTTGATAGTTAACATCTTGCAGGCTTAGTAGTTGGCGCAACTTTAAAGTTTTTGTCTGGTTCCCGTTATTGTTGGATTATACTTATGAACAGTCTAACTACATGGAATGGCAGGGGACCTCTTACAAATATGGAAGTTTGTTATCTAGGTCTAGAGAAGAGTAGAACTATATAATTTGATAAAATGAAAGAGTTCCTGATTGAACGACTCAATGGATAATAGACATGGACCTACAATATAGTGTTCCTCTCTATATTCACACACTAAATTAGTGCCAAAACTCTTAATATGGTGCATGAAATCCTGACAGTTTTTCGTGCTCTGACTAGTATTGTTTGACCTGCATTGTCACATACATGTATTTAGCCCTCCTGGATTCATATTTGCAAATCTACATAAATGCTGCTTGACTGAAAAATTCTGCAATCTCAGCCGTTGCAAGTCTTGTCCTGATATGTCCAGCTTGCAGCTAAGAATGTAATCCTGAACCATTATCTAATTAGAATGCATCTGAAATGTCTTAATGAAAAGACCAGTAGGATGATTAGAAAGGTAGACTAAAAGGTTTTTTTCCAGAAACTGAAAAACTTTGTTGGGAAGAAGGATGATTCCAACAAGATTTAATGCTATTTTTAATCAATTTTTTATAACAAATCAAAAAGACGTGAGACTACATATAAAGTGAACATTTACCAGTCAAATGATATTGTTTGCTTTTTCAATAGGTAAAAAGAAATCGTAAATAAGATTTCTTGCTATGAACTTGTTCTTTTCCCCTGACCTAACTAAGTGAGATTTGCACATTAAAAGTTTAGTCTCTTTTATAAGTTTGGCTGCAAAGACATGGATCATAATCAGTTTTAATCATCATCTGGAATTTGCAAGCTTCTGCTACATAGCACAACCTTATCACCTAGATGTTTAGGATTAAGGAAACAATTTTAATGCAGCTATACTTCCTATTATGTGAGATGCTTTTGCAAGTTTATTTTGGAGGTTATTTTCTCATCCAGGAGTAGTTGGTCCATGAGCTGTGTGGTAGGGTAGTGTCTTCATGTATCAGGCAGCTAGGAATGCAATTTTGCTTTTATGATCATTCCCACTGGCACAACTGTTATTCTTGCTGAAAGGATGAACTATGGTTTCCAGAGGCATGGTCACAGCAGTATGGAATGGAAAGTAGGATAAGGAATATTGGTCATCTAAAATGCAGTAAGATAGGGGCAGCCTTCCATGGATGAATTAGTTGGAATAAGAGACATCGCTAGATTTTTTTTGACAACCAGATATGCCCTATATGCCGGAATCTTTGGTGAAAGGGTCATATTCTATGGGAATTGAGAAGCTCCTCTTTGAGGATATTTGGAGACCTAGCGTTGAAGTATCAGCAACATATCATTATGAAAGTCAGGCAATTGCTTTTCTTTGAAAATAGCATGATCGTCGATATTAGTTGTTTGGATATCTTATAGTATATAAAATTGAACGAGTATTTCAGATCTTAAATGGTTGGGGAATTAGTAGACACTGTATCTGTTGTCTGCATGCGAGATAGAGAAAGCATTAGGAAGAGGACTTAACTAGTTGGTAACGATTGGATGCCACATGTTTGCAATGGATGGAACTTTTTAACTAGTCTTCTTGGTTGATTGGGAAGGATTATGAGTCATCCTGCTAAAGGTTGTGGTGAAATGCAGATGAAATGAGAAGATTGGTTGCTTCAAGTATTCAGGCATGTTAAGATTCATTATGATTTTCTTTCAGGTGTTAGTACTAGCAATCCTGTGCCAGCAGCCAATGCTTGAAGTATTGATTTGACTGATTTAGTGATAAATGATTTTGGTTTTATCTGTCTAGTTATTCGTCCTTTTTGGACTTCCATGTTACAGATCAAAGATGTTCTTTGGTTTATCAAGATCTCTCTCTATTCTGTTTCTTTTGCCACAAATTTTATTACTCTTCAGGATGATGTTCAAGTTTTCCTTTTGCGCCATAAGGCATGGCTGGCGCTTGTATGAATTCTGTAAAGTTTTGTAGAAATATTGCCAATTGTTCTAAACGTTTAAGCTGTTAAGATAAAGATGCGGTTTAATATTTAGATATTCTAATACTCCCGCTCAAGCGTAGGTTGGATTTTGGCCTAAGATTAAAACGTGGAAATACATACTATGAGAGGTGATTAGGAACTTGAAAAGATTTGAACTCTTGACTCCTGCTCTGATACCATCTAAAATTTTATGGGATCACTGCCGACTGTTCTAAAAGGTTAAGCTGTCAGATAAAGGTGTAATTTAATATTTGAATACTCTTAACAAATTCATTTTTCTTTTGTCGGAGCTTGCATCAAGAAGGAAATAACTTATATATAATTTTATGCAGGTGTCTGAAGCTTCAGTCAGTAGAAACCGGAGCACTATCATTGTACCAGCAGGTAGCACCCGCGATGAAGGTTGGGCAGCTTTCAGAAATATCTTGGCCGAGATTAATGAAGCATCAACACTTTTCATACTTCCCAACCAGGTATAGTATGACTCGTCATAGCTATGAATTCTTAATGACCGGCCCGTGCTCTGTTTTAAGAAAAAAATCTTGAATTTCTCTTATGCTTGTAGATATTCCATGTTCTTTTTCCCTATTCAATTGCATTATGCTTTTCTTTACTTGTCTCGAGGGATCTCACTTTTTCTTTTTGGGGATGCTCCCTTGGCCTTCCTGATCATGTGCTCTGAAGCAGCAAAGTTCTGAGCCTACGGGAAGTCTTGTCGGGTTTTCAGATGATGTGGGTGCAGGCTTCATAACTGGTCATAGTGGCCAATCTGCCCCGGCTTCTTCTGATTTGAATGTGGACAGATCGGCGGAATTGCCAGCACCGGATGAAATTGGTAACATGGGAGTATCTAAGGTAATTAGAGTTGACCAGAAGAAGTTTTTCTTTGATCTGGGGAGCAACAACAGAGGTCATTTCCTGAGGATATCTGAGGTATGCTAAAACTATTTGCGATGGTTGTCATCGAGAACTTAGTGATGTTAAACTTACAAAGTGAGTGTTGGGATGGTATGTGAATGCAGGTTGCAGGTTCCGACAGGTCTTCCATCATTCTCCCACTTGCAGGTTTGAAGCAGTTCCACGAAATATTAGGTCACTTTGTGGAAATTACAAAGGACCAACTTGAAGGGATGACGGGTGCAATTGTGCGAACAGTGGACCCCCTGCAAAGATGAATGTTAAATATGCAGGGTTGGGCGAAGAGTGAAATCATTCTGCCAGGGGATGTCCTCAAGCTGCAAATAAGTGCTTTTCTAGGGTGTGCTGATGATTCTCTTTTTTTTTTGTTTTTTTTTTTAATTTTCTCGATTCTGTCATGAAGAATGAGAATAATCTGATTTATGTGTTTGATCAACAATAAATTGGGGGGTGGATAGCAGAAATAACAAGATGGAAGTGTGATTGTGTGGGACGGAGAATTCATTAATAATATTCGTTGCATGTGTTTTACTCTTCTTCTGTAATCATCTCCATTATCAATCTTTCAAGATCCGGCATGAGGGCATTGAAAAGTGGGATTTGTAGTTCATTTATTGGGCCGATGCATTCATGCCCAGAATATGTCCTTTGCATTCACGTTAGGGTACTTGATTGCAATACCTCCTTCCATGAATGGCAGGAGTGTACTTGTCACGGTATTCCATATGTTGCCCTTTACAGGCACCGAGGGAAATGTCTATCCTATTTATCCTATTGATATCACCGACCGCAGAAGTGGATAGACAAATCTTATTGCTCGTGGTTGTGCTCTCTTTCGATCTCCTGTTCTTTTGGGTGGCCATAGTATGACTCCTACTGCTGCAACTAATGCTTCTCCTCTAATCATTACGAGACAGGTTTTATTTCAGATGAGAAGCTTCAATGTTCCGATCCAAAGCTCCCCAGGAGTGAGGTAGCCAAGTAGCAGTTGGTGTGAAAAAGTAATATCTGGTCACTCCAGGTGTTTCTTATGTTAATATATAGCATGAGTCTCGCTCATCCCTCGGAGGCTGGATGCGAAAATTGCAGGGGAGTCTCTGGTGGCAGCAGGACTCGGTCTAGAAGGCAGCCTCTAACCAAGGCAAGGTTTATCTTGGTTATTATCCCTTTCCATTGCTGCGTCCTCGTTTAATTCCACAATTCATATGGCCAACTTGAGTGCACAGAAGGTTGTTGCTGTTGCCCTCCAAAGACCATGAAAATGAACCAACGATCTAGGATAAAAGACGAGGTATCCAATGAATTCGACCCAAAGAGCTAATACATGCCATCAATGCGGTCGCTGGTGTTTATGGGCCACTGAGTAGTGCAGGGAACTTGGTCACTGGGAGCTAATAATACATGCATCTGGATGATAATGGATTGACTCTTAGAATGTCGTGGTCTTTGACCAACTTTGGTAGCCAGAGATTTGTCACACTCAAAATGTCTTCCACCGTCGACCATGACATGGCTGCTTGCAGATAGGGACGATTCCTCTGTTCTGCATCCATCCTTGTTGCAGGACATCTTTTAGCTCATATAGCATTCAAACCTATAAAGCATCGTTTTGTGTTAGCCAGGAGTCGTGCATTTTTCGAACACGAACTGCCGCACGAACATGCACTGTTACAGTTATCTTAATCTTGATGGAAACTCAATTTAATTACGGTTTCTGAATTAAAGAGTTTAGAATGCTAAGTTTTGGGCTTCCATGGCACTTTGATTGCATCCATCATAGCAGCCAAGGCAGTAACCAGGTTACAGTTCAGATGAGAGGCATATTGCACGTCGTTTTGATCAATTAGGACTAGAAACAGAACGTGACATAAGAGGATTACTTACGTGACCTCCCATAAGATAAAAGGTCGATCGCCATTCTCACAAACGCAAAAAAGAGTTGGGACAAGGTTGGGACCTACCTTACTTGCTATTGCCATGTTTGGTTTAAGGCACCAAGGAATAATTATTTGTCTACTGGCTAGCCCGTCATTGCAGCCCCACCACGTGGGAGTGGTAGAGCCCAAGACCGGCGATACACTTATGCTCAAGCCCATCCTTTGCAAACAATCAAGTTTTATAAGGTCGAGCATAGACTAGGGAATCGAACTTGTGACCATCGACTTCCAAATCAAGTCTTGGACGTTGGACCACCCCACCAACTTGTAATAGTACTGAAAATGATCTCGCAGCTGAATGTAACAGGTCTCAAAAAGAATGAAGAGGTGGCCACAAACTTTTGTCTCAAAAGCGAAGAGGGATATGTTAACGTCAAGTTTCATGTGCATTCATAGCATCCGAAAATAAAAGCTGAAAGAAAATAGCCAGCATCACGATCTCTCTCTCTCTCTCTCTCTCTCTCTCATGTGGGGGCCGCAAGACTAGATGCGAAAGACCCATCACAGGAACAAGGAAAAAGATGTGAAGAAAGCAGTGGGATTACATTCAAAAGGAGTCACAGTTCCCAGCAAATGCTGATAGAAACTGCTCATAAGGTTTTGACAATGCCAGCGGAATGATAGAGAGGTACATGGAGCCCGTTGAAAAAATACCATATCCTGTAACTGTGGAGTTTACCAGGCAGGATGTTGAGAGAGCGAGAGAGAGAGAGGGCGCCGTGTGCGTGTGCGCCAATTAGTTCCCATGAGTCTTACGAATGTAACACTGCCACACCAACTAATAGGTGGGGTCAACTCTCTCCTGTAAAGATCCTTTTTACCGGGAAATTGGCCCTAGTACTTTTTTGTTGAATAGTTTCAACTTTTTTGGTGTCTCGTTTTATCTTGCTGGAAATGATTGGTGCTAGCATGTTTCCTCTCTCTGCTCTAATATGCAGAGCAAGTGGACTGTGTGTACAATATGCATGTCCCAGCACTTTCTACTGGGCTTAATGATCTGGAAAGACTGTAGAATGTGTCCCCAGCTGATCACCGGACCATTTGATTCTCGCCCGAATTCGTTGATGTTTTGCTCTCCACTCACTGCTATGGAATGTGACAACTCTTACTTCTTAAGAAGGGACTCAGGACCACCTCTCTCTCTCTCTCTCTCTCTCTCTCTCTCTCTCTCTCTCTCTCTCTCTCTCTCTCTCTCTCTCTCTCTCAGTTAAAAACCCCTTTCAAGCACAAAAGTTTTCTCTTGCCCAGCTTTTCATTGAAAATCTTCACGAAACTTCAAGTGCAACAGTCCTTTGCTACTTTAGGCAATGTAGCATTGAAAGCTTCGGAAATCATGATATCAGGCATGTCATGAAGAAATAATGAAATCAATTTGATGCATAGTCTTCAGTTTTCACATTATATGTTTGTTCCTAAAGGTGCAATGTCCCTGTAGTATAGTCAAGAATTAACAGCTAGGACATACTGCTGTAAACATTTTCATAATAACTTTTGAGTCCTTCATTCATTCATTGCAAATGAATATCCATTTTAAGGTGGGTACTTCCTGAAATGATGGTGACAGTTAGTCGAAGGTAATTGAATTTTCATTGTTGTGGAATCCAAGGCCTTCTTTACGGCATCGTATGAGTTTTCATAATCGGAAGTAACACGTGTTTAGCACATCATTCCATGCCATTGTTTAGAGTCGAACCCTTTTAAGAAGTACCTAAGATGAAATTTTGGTTTATAGTATATACTCAAGACAAATCTTGAATATGATTCCTAAACTCCTTTCTTTCTGAGTTTTAGTTTTTCCCTTTTACTATGATAATTGAGTGCTGTCAGCATGGCCTAAATGATAAAAGATCAAATAGGCACTCACACACAAGCAATATACATGGGGCTTTATCTGTATGAAGAGCAATCCTGGCTAATCGAAAGGGATCAACATCCAAATTTTTACTGTGACCTACGAGTTACGAATGACAAGCTACTTGCACAAACACTTTGCACTGCCATGGCATTCAACACCAAGTTGATTGAGAGGAAAGCATAAATATCTACAACCTATCTTCATTTTTCTTTTAATTTACGCGTACCAGCAAGATCTGGTCAGTTCCATAGAAGGAAACTGTTCTTCCCTAGTGTTTTACCACTTAGCTGGACTTCTCTGTTGGCACAGAAAATTCCTAAAACTACTGATACTCAGAGAAATGTGCTGGTATGAGTTGTATCTGCCCCAGATATAAATGGGCATATTGCTGTCTTGGCATCTTTTTTTCCCGACTGTTTCCAAATTGTTCCAACAAGAAGAAAGTAAATGTGCCAGGACACAGAGCTAATTAACAGCTCACCATTTGTGAAAGTTCTTGGTGCACATGAATCTTGAAGATAAAAGAAGGCCGGTGTGGACGGACGACCCTAGTAGTCGGGTGATCTCATTATTGAGCAAAACACAGAAATGCCTTCGACCCGTTTTACTGATTCTTGAGTAAGCAGAATCTTTGATGCTTGAATGGGGAGACTCTGAATTCTCATAGGTCCGCCGATTAAGTAATTCGAAAAATCAAGAGAGTGATACCATATCCAAAGGTTTTAGGCCAAAACATACCTGTTCATCGGATACATAACTTGTTCTACACACAAAAAATGATCATCGGCGAGAAATCTTTATCTTATGTTGACATTACCGATACCCTCTCCCAGTCTCTCAAAGTCGTTTACTTGAAGCAATTACATCGAATCACCATGGTGAAGTTCAGGAGTGAACATGATTATATACTGTTAGATAAGAGTAACATGAGAAGAATGGATCACGAGATTCTGATTGGCTCTCACGATTCCTATGCAATCTTCTTGTGAATGTTTGGCAATACAAACGAGGGAACCAAAAAGCCAATCTTTAAATTGTACGAAATTAGTACCTGAACAGAATCCGACCAATCATTTTACGTGACATATAGTATTTGCAGCTTTCTACGTACTTTCCCCCTTCCGGTGGTTCTTTACGCCAGTAGAAAATTAGATGATCTTGACATCACGTGTGGTTCTTGATCCGATCTTTTCATGTTTTGCCATTGAATAGAGTTCTGTGGAATCTCTTGAGCTGACTAATTGTATTTTGATAATCCTTTGTCTGGGACATCGTAGTAGATAGACAAATCAAAAACTGGTTGTCGAGCCGCCCAATTTATTCTTTCAATCTATTCTCTGCTATGTCAAATCGATTATAGATCAAGAAAGGAGGGGGGCTTAGATACGTTTCCACGAGAATTGATATGATTATTCATGTAAAATATCGTGATTTGTCATGTCAAACATGCGAAATATAAGATAATTTTAAGTGCTCTAGAAGCACAACGCACCCATCTACCCCGCCCGACCCCGAGTCAGTCACTATCAGGTGATCAAGCGGTTATAAATTTCTTATTTCTCTCGAAATAATAATAATAACTGACCATACATGAATGTAGAGACACCATGGTATAATGGGAGGCTTACAAATACCCCCTTCTTGTATAGAATGACTCTAAAGCAATAGTTTCAGCCACGAGAGTGGGTGACAGAGAAAGAGAGAGAGTCTTGTATTGCCTTCCTGAGAGAGTCTTCAGGTGTCTTTCATCTTGCTGAGGTAGAAACAATGGAATCACCACCGATCAGTCCGGCGATGGTATCATCAGCATCAGCCAAGGATGTCACGTCAGAGCCCAACGGTAATGCAAAAGAGTGGCACAGCCGGCGCTGGATGTGGGGAGGGCCGATAAGCCTCCACAGAATCCTGTGCATGCAAGGCGGCGACGACGATGGGAGCTATGCCAAGAACTCAGACGCGCCCGCGTCTGCAATCACCCTGTCGAAGCCCTTGCTCTTGAATGCTATTCAGTCCATGAAGCTCTTCCTCACATCCAAGCACGACGATTCGTTGAGGATAGCCGATCTAGGCTGCGCCACGGGGTACAACACGTTGGCCACGGTCAACATGGTCGTGGAGGGCCTGAGGAAGAGGTACGCGGAGGAGCTGGGTTTCGAGCCCGAGTTCGAGGCCTTCTTCTCCGACCTCCCCTCAAACGATTTCAACTACCTGTTCAGGACGTTGAGTGGGGTGGTGTCCGCCGATTGTACTAGAGAGAGAAGCAGGCACCGCTACTTTGCAGCCGGCGTGCCCGGGTCGTTCTATCACCGCCTCTTCCCGAGGGCAAAGCTTCATGTGGCCGTGAGCTTGAGCGCCTTGCACTGGCTCTCTCAGGTGATGATATTTCTACACTCTTACCTACTTTGCGCACGCGCTCTCTCTCTTTGACGGGTAATGTTCCATTCATTGGCATGGTATAGGGCGTTTAAATCATCAATCTGATTTTACCATCTGAAGTCGTCATAGCTTCCCTTATTGTCACTGTACTTCATAATCCTCCAAGCGTTTGCATCCTTCCAGTGGCCTGGAAAATCCGTTCAGTGCGTATCGTTAAGTTGCCTCAGCTCATCCATTACAGTTAGGGCTATCGCTACGGACGTAGAAATTTAGATTGAGGAGCAAAATCAAAAGAAAGTAGCCGCAATACCCTAGCCTCGGACGAAACATGATTAACTTCACATGAAATTTCATAGATTAAAGTACATATACAAAAAGCATTTGTCGGTTAAACATTGAAGCGAATATCGAGTGGCCAAGGAGATCGACAGCCCTCGCCAGCCTCCAAGCTTTGGTCGGGAAAATCACGTGTAACTCTGAGCAAAAATAACAAGAACAATTTTCACGTTTCTTCTCCTCCTTGCTTTCTTTTTAAAGGGGCATTCTGTGATCCTTCCGGCACTGATCCCCTTGTCGTACCAACGTATATTTTATCTTAACCCTGTATGAAATACCGTAACACACAGACATTTAGAGAAGGTTCATGGTTAAGAATGGGTGGGATTAATGGAAACCTAACGGCATCACTTCTGGTGAGTATCTGACCAATTATAAGAAATCCACCATATTTTTTCAAGTTTGCAGGAACATATCTCATGAACTCGTCTCTCTTTAGGCAGATACCGGAAGAAGTCACGAACAAGAGCTCACCGGCGTGGAACAAGGGAAGAGCATGGATCGATGGGGCCAAGGACGCGGTGTTGGAGGCCTACGCGAGGCGGTCTGAGGAGGACCTGGACGACTTCTTGCGATGCCGGAAGGAGGAGATCGCGGAAGGCGGGATACTGTTCGTGCTGATGGGAGGGCGGCCGAGCTCTCAGCAGCCCCGCAACCAGCTGGGCGATCCGGACTCGAGGGACAAGCACCCCTTCACCACCTCCATGGACCAAGCTTGGCAGGACCTCCTGGATGAGGTATGTTCCACACGTACGGACAATTTACTAGTTGTGACATATACGTCGTCGTCATCGTGATGCTGCGCGCACGATCCATACGCGGCCTTATCTCTTGCCGTTTCACGTCGAGCTTAAAGACATTCGTACGCGCATCATCACCGTGTCTTCTACCGCAACTGCAATGCGATATCCCTCCTCGCTTTCTCCAACTTCGTAACCGGCATGACATAAGAACAATTACACTTTCCTTAGCTATTTTTAGGAGTCCCTCTGCTCTCTGTATGCTATGCATTGTCAATCGCACAATGTTTTCTTTTGTTATTCTAGGTTTTTCTTTCGTGGGGTGCATGGATATATGACTAGATATATGCTGCGAAATGGCTTCAACTTTTTTTCTTTTTCAAAAATTGGAGTATTATTTAATGTGAAGTATCCGAAATCTTTCAAAATGTAAAGATAATTGCGATAGCATTGATATAGGATTCTTCATGATTTTTAATTACTACATCAAAAAATCAATACATTTTTTTTTATTTTGAAAAATCAAAAGAAACGGGCTTTCGGAAGGCAAAAGGAAGGAATTGTACAAGAATTTCGAAAACTATAGTATATAGAAACTAAAAATTACACTGAGCATCCAGTAGCCAGGGCGAGGCGGCGCTTGCCAACCTCGCCTATTGGCTCCATCATCGGTGGCTACCCAAGCATAATGGATTGATATTCGAGTCTCACCTGTAAGGTAACAAACATGGTGATGTACTCACCATCTTATACCCGGCCATCATTGAGATAATTATCCAAAAATAACTAATCCTATTGTGCGGTCGTCAATTCTGTCATAATTTTTCAATTTGGTCAATTGAGTTCTAAACCTTTTGATAATTTTCCAATATAGTCATTCCATTCAATTGTCTGAAAATCGCTAACGTGGCGTTCTAGTTAGCACCGGCCAAGGCGTCGCGGCCCTTTATCTCTGGCAGGCAACCGGTGGAAGGAAATTAACAAAAAAAGGTAACAAAGAAAGGAAAGAAAAGAAACCTGAAAAAAAAACTAAATTCAGAATTTAAAAAAAATTACAAAAAATTGCCACATTAGCCATGGCCGGTGCTGACTGGATCGTTATGTTAGTGATTTCCAGTCAAAATTGTCCGGAAAGACTTTAATGAAAAATTATCAAAAGGTTTAGGATTACATTGGTTAAATTAAAAAGTCTAGGATTGAATTAGTGGCCGTCCAATAGGTTTAAGACTTTTTGGATAATTTTCCCGTCATCATATATAGATAACCTATATGTGTTTTCATACGTTCTCGAATTGTTTCAATTAAAATTTGGCAATTTCGTTTGAAAAAAGGGCTTGATAGATGAAGAGACAAGAGATGGGTTCAACATCCCGGCGTACATGAGGAGCACGGAGGAAGTGGAGAGGGCAATGGCCAAGTGCGGCGGGTTCGAGATCCAGAGGATGGAGTACCGGAGGATCCGAGAGCACTCCGAGGAGAAGCAAGAGGAGTGTGCCCAAGACCCGGCCTCGTACGGCCGGTCCAAGGCCAACCTGGTCAGGGCCACCCTCGGGCCCATTGTCGAGGCCCACCTTGGCCGGCCCCTCGCCTGCGAGCTCTTCGACCGTTTCCAAAGGCGGGTCGCCGCCGATCTCGGCCTCCTCACGAAGACCTGCTTCTACGGCGTCATTGTGTTGTGTGCTATCCGAAAATGAGAAGACGGTCGAGCTTGGGTTTACACGGGTCACGAACCGTGTAATATTCATTTTTCAAGAGAGAGACTATAATGTCGGAATTCGAGAAAAAGAAATGGCAAATTAATCTTCTCTTCTCTTTTTTCTTTTTTTAAAATTTGTGGAGGGATGCAAATGTCATCTGTTTGCTCTTTTTAGCTTCTATTCTATGCAACATTATATCCTTGGATGAATCGACTGTCTTCTTTCGTTAGAAATAAAATATTCATTTCAAAACAGAACATTACAAATTAGATACAATATTTACATTAGAACGATAAGTAAAAGAAGATTCTACCAATACAATATTTTCAACTCTAGACAGGGAAATTATAAGTCTTGGAGATGGAAAACACTTTTAAAAAGTCGAGGGTGGATTTCGGTATTATCGTACATGGAAATTGAAATAGCTAGGAAATAAATTGGATTTTTAGTAATCATGAAAAACCATGAATTATGCTTATTTTATCAAAATAAGGCAAACTCTTGAATCTATCATTGCAAGGTAAGAGCTACTTGTTTTGTATCGAAAATAGCACAGCTATTAATGCTAAGAAACCAGTTTTCTTGCCTTTGAGGTTTTTTTTTTTAGGGATATGTTCACTAGAAGTCCTAAAACTTGTCAGGAAAGTGCAATTGAGTCCTAAAACTTGCAAAAAGTGCAATCTAATATTAAAACTTGTCAAATTGGTTCAATCGAGTCCTAAATTTAACACCGTCTAATTTGACTAACGAAAAAGGCTAATGTGGCAATGACGTGGCTTATTATTATTATTTCAATATTAATTTTATTTAAATTATATTTAAAAAATAAGCCAAATTTAAAATAAATAAAAAAGTGAAGGAGGAGGCGGACAGGCGGGGATGGCTCCTCCCTTTTTTTGTAATTTTTTTTTTTAAATTTTTAATTTTTCTTATTTTTATATTTAATTTAAATAAAATTAGTATTAAAAATCAAATTTGAGCCAAAACGACGTCTTTTTAGCCACATAGGAGAGAGAAAGTATTAAAATAAGCCATGTCAGTGCCATGCCAACATTTTCCGTTAGTAAATTTGACGGTGTTAATTTTAGGACTCATTTGAATCAATTTGACAAGTTTTAGGACTTGATTGTATTTTTTGCAAGTTTTAGGACTCAATTACCATTCGTGACAAGTTTTAGAACTTCTAGTAAACATATCTCTTTTTTTTATATTACAAGAAGGGGAAAAAATTACACAAACGGTGCTAAACCTATTGTGTATATGCTAATTCGATCATAAACTCTTCAATTATGCCCATTTAGTCCTAAACCTTGACGCGAATTATCAACATTGTCCTTCCGATCAATTGTTATCGGAAATCGCAAGCATAGTAGTCTAGTCATCGTCGGACGTCTTACGTGACATACCACCTCATCAGTAATTTATAGGAAAAATCGAGCGGAAGGACTAAATTAAAATTTTGTGCAAAGGTTTAGGACTAAATTGGCAAAATTGAAAAGTTTAGGACTGAATTAGTATCTATGCAGCACGTTGTATAGGATAAAAATACCCCTATAAGTTTGAAGAAAGTAACAACATTTTGATTTCTTAAAAAACAGGAAGATATATAACAACCCATCGACTTTCATGGTCATATTCATGAGTTAAAAACATTTGATTCCCCCCTCATGCATCTTGTCACTTCCCAATTATGATCAAATTAATATAGAAATTCCAAAAAATGATTAAAAAGACCTGCTCATTAATATTTTTAAATCACCAAGAAAAGAATCATTCCTAATAGATTGTGGTATCAATTGAGAAAAATGATCTTTAGCGCTTTTTCTTGGAAAAAGTACTGGAAAAGTCCTAAATATATTACATTAATACCAAATTTAGTTTTAAACCTTTTCACATTGGTCCGGCCAATTTGGAAAGAAAATCACTGATATGGTGTTGGCCATTCGATGTGGACATTTTAAATAATATTTTAATATTTTTTGATTTTTTTCTTTTTCCTTTCATTTTTTCTGTTCATTTTGGCCAGTGAGGGTCGCCGGCGACCCTTGCCCAAGGCCTTTGAGGCCCCGCTAGTCTAGGCGAACAGCCCTTGCCCAAATCTAGCGAGGGCCAGCAATGAGAACTTGCTAGCCCTCGCCGGCCAAAATGAAGGAAAAAAAGAAAGAAAAAAGAAAAAGTAATATAAAATAAAATAAAAGAACAAAAAAAATAAAAAAATTATTTAAATATCATTTGAAAATATCTGCATCAGCGCCGGCCGTGCCACGTAGGACGGTCGGCGTCCACGTCAGCAATATCTGGCCTCAATTGGCCAGATGGACTGAATCAATACCGATGTGAAAAGATCTAAAAGACTAAATTAGTTCAATTGGAATGTTTATGACCGAATTAATATCGGTGCAATAAGCTGAGGACTTTTTTTGGTACTTTTCCCCATTTCTCTTCTATTTTGTCGGAGAATCTCCAGCCTCCGATATTAGTTCGAACATCTAGAATTTAACAAGTTCAAGATTAGATTTGCTTCCGAGAAAATAATTCTCAAATTTTTCTCAATCTTAGGATCAGTTCTTCCAATCCTTTGGAGTAACTTTCCATCTCTATGGTTCCCTACTCGTTCCATGGTCTAAATGCAGACAGTTTGGATTAGGACAATCAGTCATCAAAAGCCTGTATTATGAGCGCTCTCAATTCTTCGACCTAATGTCAAGGTCCTGTAATACTAGATTACAACTATCTCTTCTTCAAGAAGACATAAGATAGTGCAATTTACAGACATATACCTTCATAATCTCGGCTTTCCTCTTCAGACAAGCCTTTCCGTCGCCAGTAATAGGAAATTCTTTTGTGCTTTTGGATTGCCTCTACCTTACTCCTCTCGAGGTTACAAATTAGGACTCCTCACTTGCAAACTGTTGTGAACACGCACATTCAAGGTATACAGGACAGTAAAATTACGTTTTCCTACGTTCATTTCACTTGTCAACTAACCTTTGCCATCTCGAGAAAAGAGATACTTCATGTCATATACTAACGTCGTGAGTGTCATATCAGTCAATCCATCAGAAGATTGGCCAGGGGCTTGCTTTACATGTCGGGTTGGACTTTCTTGGGCCTTCCTTGCCGCAAGATGGCTGATCTTGGACTGCAGCAATCTTCTTCCAGGCTCTAAAGATATCAGTCCTGGAATCCAAGCTCTGATCTCTGTCCTAAAACTTGGTGAGTAGATCCACAACTCTCTCCCATCCCCTCTTATGCGTTTTGGTCTTCGAAACTTGAATAACCACTGAGCACGATGACGAAAGTTCCTCAATCACCGAGTGAGCAAATAATTGCTTTGGTTATACCTATTACATGCTCCAGGACAGCATTAAAGAACTCAACTTCAGTCACCTTGTGCTGCATTTCATGTTTTTTTTTTTGTTTGATTTGGTCCTACAGATGCCGTCCCATTGGCATCATCGTTGGCGGCTAGCCAAGCGTAACGAATCCATATTCTGGTCTTTCAACAGTAACAAACACGGTGGTTAATCACCATCTCGTACTCGACAATCATCTTATAGTTAACACATGCATTTTTCATCTTTTCTCAAATTGTTTCAGCAAATAGTTTGCAGTTTTAGTGAAAAAGGGCTTGCTACACGAAGAGAGAAGAGATGACTTCAACATCCTGGCGTAGGAACATGGAGGAAGTGAAGAATCGGAGGATCAAAGAGCACTTTGAGGAGAAGCAAGAGGAGTGACTTGAGACCCGCCTTCCCACAGCGGTTCAAGGCCAACCTCACCAGGGAACACACTCGGGCTCGTCGTCAAGGCGCACCTCTGACCGTCCCCCTCCCACGAGCTCTTCGGCTGTTTCGAGAGACGGGTCTCCTCCGATCTGAGCCTCCTCACGATAACTTCCTTCGATGGGTTCATTGTGGTTTGTGCCATCCGGATATGAAAATGATCGGGCTTGATCTACATGATTTCTAGACCAGCTTAATATTCATTTTTCGAGAGAGACTATAAGGCCAACATATCCATAAAAATCTAATATTCAATCAAAATGTGATAATATAATAGGACCACGGATGTGTGGAAAATGAAAAATACAAATCTCATTGTTTTTTTCTGTATTCATGAGGAAGAGAATCAATTTTAAATGCTTAATTAATTTGATATAAGAAAGCATAATTTCCAAAAAGGTAGTTGAAGAGCGGCATAGTAGTTAAGCACGAGACAATTCAGACAAATTTCCATGTTCCTAGAATATTCAAAATGATAGGTACGTAGGGCTATTGCTCTAATTTGGAGTCGGAATCTATCGATTCACTGTCATGTCATAGATTCTATGTTCAGACATATCATGCCCAATTTTGTGACCATACATTAAATTAGATTTGATTTGATTAGATTAGATTACAGACCGATTAAAGAATGAGATTGACACCCGGCAGAACAGAAGAGAACGAAGCCAAAATGAAACAGAGATCAGAAAATTGTATTAGAGTTCACAAATGCTCAGTAAATCTCGAAAAGTGGCTCGACACATTCACTCTCTCTACTGCCACCACTTTTGTTTCTAGTTACGAGATTCTCGTGACAAAGCAAACACTTTAGATGGTGTAAGGAGCGGGCAACGGCAAGCCGGTGATGGAACCGCAGAGCGGGGCGTTGTCGGGGAGGTTGTACTCGTCCCTGAGGGATCGCTCCGGTGAGAGGACGCTGATGTACATCTCCTGGCCCAGGTACCGCCTCTCCAGCAGCTCTGACCTCAAGTTCCACATGCCCGCATTGTCGAACGTCAACATGATTGCCGCCCACGACTTGGGGAACACCTGGATCGTGTGCCTGCTCACGGCATCGAGAAGGTTGTAGTTCTTCCTCTTCTCGGGGGTCCACCTACCCGGCTCAATGCTGAAGTTACACGAGAAAGGAAATGAACGTGAGTTAGAGTTGTTCAATCAATATTTGAGTCGTCCTATACTTTTAGTGTGAGGCGCGGTTGTCATTGCACGACAATAGGCATAAGCGAAAGAGTACTCACGCGACGGCGAAGAATGAGTAGCCATCGAGGTGCCACGACTGGACACTCTTCTCGTGGTTCTCCAAGATGATCTCAACGAAGGTCCGGAAAGTGATGTTCGCCACATTTGGCTCCAAGGTCACCAACTTAGGTCCTTGCTCCGGTGGGCTGTCGGGGATCACGTTGTACTTGAAGACCTTGCTGGCGGCTCCAAAGTACTCGGCGAGCTTGAGTGGGGTCGCGGGATTGATGTGCGAAACGCCATTGATGGCATAGCGGAGCTTGCCACCAACTCTGGAGGCCGAGTTCACAAGCTTGATGGTGCGGGTGATGTTGATCTGGCCGTAGTGGTAGGATCCTTGAGGGTTAGGCCTGGCGGCGCTGGCAGTCAAATTCCATCGGAAGGATCGGAACTGATTGAGCGACCACGCCCAGCCCTCGGGAGCCTTGGGGAGGACAGGGGAGGCAGGTCCCTTGCCATTGGTGTAGCGGATGATGCGGGTAGCAGTGCTCACTTGCTTGCTGAACCGGGTAGAGGCGACCGCGTAGTAGTCGCGGGGCTCCTGGTCGGCGGTCACGAGCACGGCGAAGCACTGCCCGACGTGGACGTCAAGGGAATCGTATGTGTTCTGGACGGTGTGTGATCCCTCCATCTCGACCAGCTTCATCGGGTGCCCTTGGATCCTGAAGTTGAGGGAGTCCTTCATACCGACGTTGCAGATCCGGTACTTGTAGGTCTTCCCTGGCTTCATGGTGAAGAGGGGCTCATTGCCGCCAGGGCCTTTCCCGGACTTGCCATTGATGACGACGCCGTCGGGCCTCGCGAGGGTCCGGCCGCTGTCCAGCAAGGCCTTGAGCTGGGTGTGGGAATTGGAGTACCAGTCGCCAATGAGGACAGTGTAGTCGTCCTCAGGGTCGGCATACGGGACAGGGATGAGCAGGCGGCTGTTCACGCGGAGGCCTCCGAACCCGCCAGCCGCCCGGTGCGTAGAGGTGGTGGGGTAGTAGAAGTAGCTCCCAATCTGATCCTTCACCTGGAAGTGGTAGGTGTAGTTCTTTCCTGGAAGGATAGGGCAATTGGTCCCCAGCACTCCATCTTGCCAGGAGTTCTTCCTGTGCTGGACACCGTTCCTGCGTCAATAAAATAATACCCCCGTTAAGTCCCGTCGAAAGGTTCGGATACTCAGAACAATAAAAGCAACGAAAAAAAAAAAGAGAGAAGGCGAGCAGCGACCATGTCAACAGGAATGGCTCGTCGAGGTGGTTGAAGACATTGACGACGATGTTGTTGTTGGAGGTGGAGTTGATGTTGGGGCCCGGGAACTGGCCGTTGATGAGGATGCCCCGCTGGGGGACGCCGAGGGGCGAGATGGTGCCGTACGTGACATTCCACGTGAAGAAGAAATAGGGATCCTCGGCCCTCGCCAAGGTGGCTCCGGCCAGGAGGCACAATAGCGACACTAGCGTCACCCTATTCATCCTCTCACCCCCGCTCTAATTTGTCACCCAACCTTACACGAAAGAGTAATATGGATATATATATTTTTTTGCTCTCGTCTTTGGAAGAAGAACGATTTCCTCTTCTTCTGCCTCCTCGTGCTCCTAACCCATCCCCTTTTATAACGCCGATGCCTAATCGCGTCTAGGCTTCTTCACCGTTCGTCCCTCGACAATCTCTCCACGCCTCCCGTTGTGTTTCTCTCTCTCTCTGTCCTCTTGAATTGTGCTTGGCTGGTTTGGTTGTTCTAGTTCCACTCTCTAAAATTAGCACCATTGGGTCATATTGCAGATCTCTGGAGAAGACACAACCATGATTAGGCCAGCTTCACTGTCATTGCTTGTAAAAGATACAACCATGATTAGGCCAGCTTCATTGTCATTGCTTGTAAAACATGTACCGGAGTAAACCGAGTTTTGCGACGGACGAGACGAGCTTGATCGATATTACATACCCTCGATCATGTCGGATCGTGGAATTGGCCGCGAATTGTGGGGTTTGAATTTGATGATACCCGAATGAAGATGAAAATATAGCTAGTTTTGATTTCACATGTTGAGAAGATCAGGTTGAACTTTATGGATGGAATGAAATAGTGAAAGAAATTACGGGTGAGAGTCCAATTGGTAAGCTAGCTTGATTATGTTAAGCTGGCTTTTTGTAAATTTGTCGCCATCTCCAACCAAAATAGATTCAATTTGTTGCTATTGTAATATACATATATTATTTCAAATTTTCTTCTTAGAATGTGACGATATACACGCCTGCTTTTCATTTTTCAAGTGATTGGGTCAAAAGACATACGGGTGAAACGAAAAACAAATAGACTTTGAGCTTTGATCCGATGTCCAATGTCATTCTCAAACTTTCAATTTGTGCAATGTGGTCCCTGAATTTTGGTCCAATGTGCAATGTCATTCCTAGACTTTTAACTATTGATAAATGTTCGATGTAATCCCAAAATTATATGAAAATGTTAAAAAGTTTATGAATAACATTGAACATTGGACCAAAATTTAGAAACCATGTTAAAAATAGTAAAAGTTCGGGGACGACATTTCACAGTGAATCAAAGTTCACTGACCATCCGTGTCACTTTCTCATCGCACAATAATGACCCCATTGTAGTATATTTAGTCTCGCTTATCAAGAAGTGGTATTCTTATTCTAGGACTGAATTCTTCCAACATCGGCCACCAATTCTATAATTGACATTCTGTTTTGATTAGGAGAAAATAAATGATGAATAATTAGAAGTTCATCATAAGGCGCAATCAATTTCTTTTCTTTTCTTTTCTTTTTTTACTTTAGGCACCATATTTTAAGGAATTCAAAAAAAAAAAAAAACAAGGAACCTCATGGGAGAGAAAGAGAGAGAGGGGCCCTAGGTATTAGGAAATCACAAGGAAAACAGATGGTGGAAATTAGAGCACAAGACAGAGAGGGAAAGGCTAGAGAATTTGACGGACCTTCGACGGTTGACATTGTCAACGCCTTGCTGTTGATCTCATATATAAGCGAGGTTTGAATGGCTGGAGGCACAAAACTTTGGATGGTAAAACAAGAGAAGTGTCATCTTCTTCCTGATAACCAAGATAGAACAGATTTAGATAGATAGTTCCATGGAAACTCGAAGACCGGAAGAGAAAACCAAGCCCCCGAAAGGAAAACCGAGAGACGATCGCGACATGGGCCTGCGGATCCCGATACTGTTCTTGTGCCTCTCTGCCTGGGCCACGGTGGCTCGAGGCGAGGATCCTTACTTGTTCTTCACGTGGAACGTCACCTACGGCACGGTCTCGCCCCTGGGGGTCCCCCAACAGGCCATTCTCATCAATGGCCAGTTTCCAGGGCCGAACATCAACTCCACCACCAACAACAACATCGTCGTCAACGTCTTCAATAACCTCGACGAGCCGTTCCTGATCACCTGGTAATTGAACTAACTTATATCGACCATCAATGCGCTTGTTTGCCCCAATCCCTTTCACTGTTTCTTTTCTTGATGAACAATGCATTTGTTCCAAGTTTTATATGTGTACCATCATGTCCCATTAAGATTTTCTTTAAAGTGCAAAAATTAATAACGCTTGTTATTACCCCTTTTTGGCCCTAGGAATGGAGTGCAACAAAGAAAGAACTCCTGGCAAGATGGTGTGCTTGGGACCAACTGTCCAATTCCTCCGGGAAAGAACTACACCTACCATTTCCAAGTGAAGGATCAAATTGGAAGCTACTTCTACTACCCGAGCACCGCCGTGCACCATGCTGCCGGCGGCTTCGGTGGCCTTCGCATAAACAGCCGGTTGCTCATCCCTGTCCCGTACGCCGATCCCGAGGACGATTACACGGTCCTGATCGGCGACTGGTACACCGAGTCGCACACCCAACTCAAGAGCTTCTTGGACAGCGGCCGAGCGCTCGGCCGACCCAATGGGGTCCTCATCAACGGGAAATCAAACAAGGGCCGAGGAAAAGATGAGCCCCTCTTCACAATGAAACCCGGCAAGACCTACAAGTACCGGATATGCAACGTTGGCCTCAAGAACTCGCTCAACTTCAGGATTCAAGACCACCCGATGAAGCTCGTCGAGATGGAAGGATCTCACACGGTCCAGAACACCTACGAGTCGCTTGACGTCCATGTCGGGCAGTGCTTCGGGGTCTTGGTTACGGCTGATAAAGAGCCCAAGGACTACTTGATGGTCACTTCAACCCGCTTCACCAAGACCGTGCTCACCACTACCGCCATCATCGGCTATACGAATGGCAAGCGACCGGCTTCACCCGAGATCCCGGAAGCTCCAGTCGGATGGGCATGGTCGCTCAATCAGTTCAGATCCTTCCGATGGAACCTGACCGCCAGCGCCGCCAGGCCCAACCCTCAGGGATCCTACCACTACGGCCAGATCAACATCACCCGCACCATCAAGCTTGTCAACTCGGCCTCTAAGGTCAATGACAAGCTCCGCTATGCCATCAATGGCGTCTCCCACACCGAGCCTGAGACCCCGCTCAAGCTCGCGGAGTACTACAACGTGGCCGACAAGGTCTTCAAGTACGATGTGATCCAGGACGATCTGCCCGCCACCGTCGGTGACAAGGTCACGGTGGAGCCGAACGTGGGGAACGTCACATATCGCACATTCGTGGAGATCATCCTGGAGAATCGCGAGAACTCCATCCAGTCGTGGCACCTCGATGGCTATTCCTTCTTCGCTGTCGCGTAAGTCAACCACAAATCTCCCTATTTTCCCTAGAAACACAGTGATCTAATACGTTATTGTCTCAATCCAACGTTGTTTTCTCGCGAAATCTAACTGTGCGAAATCCAATGCGGCTGCTTCAGGGTCGAGCCGGGGAGGTGGACGCCGGACAAGAGGAAGAACTACAACCTCCTCGACGCGGTGAGCAGGCACACGGTCCAGGTGTTCCCGAAGTCGTGGGCCGCGATCATGCTGACGTTCGACAACCCCGGGATGTGGAACTTGAGGTCGGAGTTGCTCGAGAGGCGGTACCTGGGACAGCACATGTACATCAGCGTCCTGTCCCCGCAACGTTCCCTGAGGGACGAGTACAACATTCCCGACAATGCATTGCTCTGCGGGATCGTCAAGGGCATGCCCAAGCCTCCACCTTACTCCATATAGAGAAGCTCTGAGGATTTTTTGTTTTTTTGGTTTTTTTTTCTTCTTTTCTAATTGTTATGGCAATGCAAGATGGGACTGAGAAAGATATGAGAATTGTTTGAAAAGGAGAGAAATCTTCTTCTGAAAGAGATGGTGAGAGAAATCATTTTTGTTCTATACAATATATGCTAAGCAAATGATTATAGATTCGGGGCATGAGGTCTTTCGGACGGGTACGTTTGATTTGTCTGGTGATTTCGTTTCGAAAATTGTTTGGTCATCGTTTGCTATCGATTTCGTGAAAAATAATTACTGCTCTATCAATGTTTTTTCCCCCTAACGTTCTGCGAATAATTAGTTATTGGTGACCTCTATTGAAATTAAGTCCGTGAGAGAAAATATTAGGTATGCAAGGGATGCCCTGTCAGATTTGCAATAATCCATTGAATGGATGACGCGTGTCATCCTTGAGGCCCACCATTAGAAATTTTGAAATTTTGAAAGTTTGCAAGTCTCTCTCCCTTCTCTCACATGATAAAACCTTGCCCTAGCTGTGAGGGTCGAGCCCTCACTGAATTCGGCGAAAGCGACCCTCGCCTGTGGCCGGTCGCCAGCCATGATCGACTACCGGCCATAGGCCAAAGGGAAAGAAAGAAAATGAAAAGTAAAGGAAAAAAAAGAGAGGAAGAAACGGGGAAGAAGAAGAGAAACGAGAGGTGCAGAAGAGAGGAGAGAGACAAAGGGGGAGAGACACTTTCAAAATTTCTGACGATGGGTCCCAAGAATGGCACGTGTCATCCATTCAATGGACCATTGCAAATCTTACGGGTACCTCCATTAGTTTCTTAATTTTAGTGTTCAATGTTGTCTATGCATTTTTAATATAAAGAAAATATAAAAAAATCCGTCCTCAAATTTTTAATCCATAATCACTTTGCATCATCTGCTTGCAAAAATACATATCTGCACCTTGAATTTTAACTCTAGATACCACTTTTCACTTAACATTTTTTAATTATCGTGTCTATACTTATAAATTTGTCATTTTCTTTTGAAATAAATGCATTGGAAGTTCTAAAACTTGTCACGAAAGTGTGATTGAGTTCTAAAACTTTCAAAAAGTGCAATTAAATTATAAAACTTGTCGCAAAAGTACAATTGAGTACTAAAACTTTCGAAGAGTGCAATCAAGTCCTAAAACTTATCAAATTGGTCTAATTAAGCCCTTCCATTGATTGTATTTTTTGAAAATTTTAGGACTCGATTGCACTTTCATGACAAGTTTTATAACTTGATTGCATTTTTTGAAAGTTTTAGGACTCGATTGTACTTTCGTAACAAGTTTTAGGACTTGATTCCACTTTTCAAAAATTTTGGATTCAATTGCATTTTCGTGATAAGTTTTAGGACTTCCACTACACTTATCCATTTTCTTTTAAAAATGACCCCATTTGAGCCCTGGCTTCCTCCACCCATAAAAAAATCCCCAAATTACTCTGGCCCAAACCCTGGCTTAGCCACCACACTCCTCTACCGTCATCATGCCGGTCTCTAATCTCTCGTGCCATTAGGCCGCTGTCTCCGAGCCATACTTTAGGCATGTAAATGATCTTGACATGTTAACATCGTTAATTCACCAATAATAGGGCTATTTAAAGTAGATTTTAGAGAAATATCGTACCGGATAGGTGAATTTTATAATCAATTCGTGTTATTTGGTGAGAGATCACAAAAAAGTATTAGACTTATTTCTATAAATACGAAACAAAGTAATCATGGTGTGTGGGCATATAAATGATTGGGATAATGATACAAATGATCCCCAAATTTTGATTTAATGTGCAATATGGTCTATAGAATTTTAATTTGTTTAATGTGATCCCTGAATTTTAGTCCAATGAGCAATGCAGTCCCTAAACTTTTAATTTATTAAATGTGGTCCATAGACTATTGATACATGTTCAACATAATCGAATAACAATATATTAAAAGTTCATGGATCAGTTTACACATTTGATCAAAATTTGAAGATCATTTGCATCATTATCCCTAATTTATTCTTGACATGTTACATCGTTAATTCCCCAAAGAAAAAGACATAAACTAGTTCAAAGTTGAAGTACTTTTACCCGAGTATAACACAACAAGGGCTTTACATGTATATAATTCGGTCCATTCCAAAAGAACGAGTATTTTTTTCGTAAGTTCAGCAATTGTGCGAAAGACGAAAGTTTATTTGAAATCACATGCATACGTGTATTCTATATAAAAATACAAGTATTTTACTAACAGAGTTAAATACAACGATTAATTTACCAGCAACTTATTCTATAATGATTAAATAATTTGATGAATAGACCTTCGCTTTGAATGCTACCACTTTGTAACCAAATTTTTCCACATTCGTTCTTCATTTTTTTTTTATGAAACATAGGCTTGAATCAAGCTAGGCAAATCGAATGCTAAGAATTCAGCCGTCATGTTTGATCAGTTTTGAACTTTAACTATTGAATCCGAGCACACATATCGCAAGCGAAAGGTCACAACCCTACCGAGGTGAATGGCGTGGTTGCTCAGCTGCAAGCGAGGCGGCCTTGTTTACGCCGCCTCTCCCGTGGCCGGGACGAATGCGAGCTGTAGTGAGGTCGTGTCCTCGCCCCTCCGTCGCAAAACTCCCCCTTCTAGCAAAAAAAATAAATATAAATTCATTTATTACTATGAGTAGCAATATCATTGATTACTGATCGGGTGCAACCCATGTAGTAACTTCTCTCCCTATTTTTCAATTTGTGATATATTGTCGCATCATTGCGAGGCATCAACTTTCGGTGCATAATAATTTAACTTAAGATTCGTTTATCTAGAGAAAAATAAATAATTTAAAAAATATTTTCTTAAAAATAATCATTTATATCGTTTAAAATAATTAGCTAATAAAAATATTTTAATTATCGATAACAATTTATATCTAAATATTTTTGTGGACGATGAAAATATTTTCGTTAATTTATTTATTTTAAAATCGTTTTTAAGAAAATGTTATTCAAGAATTGATTGCACTGCTTAAATAAATGAAGATTTAATTGCAAAAAGAAAATAAAGGATAAGAACAAATAGCAAGGAGCAAAAGTATGCTTAGGCTGCGTATGGCAACCATTCTGTGCTCAAGAACAGATTCTACTCATAAATGATTCTTTTTTATTATGTGCCCGGAAACAATTTCTAAGCATTTGAAGGCGTTTGGTAACTGCCCAAAATTTCTATTCTTAGAATAGAAAAATAACAGAAATGTGTTTCGTAACTACACAAAATTTTCATTTTATTAATAATATTTTGAATATTTTAATATTTCTTTCTTTTTTTCTTTTTTTTTCTTTATTTCCCTTCTCTTCCTTAGCCAAGGCCGGCGAGGGCGTCGCGGCCCTCGCCGCCGGCCTCGCCTTGGCTGGGCGAGGCTCGACCTTGCCCAGATCTGGCGAGGCCGACCTCACCATTGCCAACCCAGGCGACGGCGAGGCTACACAAAATTTCATTTTATTAATAATATTTTAATAATATTTTGAATTTTTTAATATTTCTTTCTTTTTTTTCTTTTCTTTCCCTTCTCTCCCTTGGCCAAGGCCAGTTGCCGGCTTCCCTTCTCTTCCTTGGCCAAGGCCAGTCGCCGGCAACGGCGACCGGCCACAGGCTAGGGCCGGCGAGGGCGTCGGGGCCCTCGCCGTCGGCCTCGCCGGTCGCAACGGCGAGGTCGGCCTTGCCAGATCTGGGCGAGGTCGAGCCTTGCTGTTGCGACCGCAAGCCGCCCTTGCCCAGGCAGCAAGACCTGCAACGCCCTCATCAGCCCTGGCCCGCGGCCGGTTGCCGACGGCCTGTGGTCGGCGAGTGGCCGGCGGCAGGCCGAAGAACAACAACAAACCAAAAAAAAGAAGAAAATGAAGAAGAATCAGAAATGGAAAAATTGTTCCAGAATCAAGAAGCTACTTTTTTTTGCTTCTTGATTCTATTTCAAAACTGATTCTAGGATCAATTTTTTGAAAAATTGTGCCCGAGCACAAAAAATCTAACAAACGGATTTCTGCTCCCAAACTGATTTTGGGAACAAAAGAACAGAAATTTTTATTATTTGGCAAGTTGCCAAACAGGCCCTTAACCAGTTGATCAACCCTCTACAAAAAGAAAGGTAATAACAACACAAATAATCTCTCAACTTTGGCCCAATGTGCAATATAGTTCTTGAACTCTAGCCCAATATATAATGTGATCCCTGAAATTTTAATTTATTTGATGTGGTCTTTGAACTTTTAGTACATGTTCAAACTGGTCCCTGCACTATATGAAAATGTTCAATGTTTTATCTTGAACTTAAATTAATGGAAGGACAATATTGAATGTTTTCATATAATTAATGGACTAGTTTGAATATATACCAAAAGTTCAGAGATCACATTGAACAAATTAAAAGTTTAAGGATCATATTATACATTGAGCTAAAGTTTAAGGGTCACATTGAACAAATTAAAATTTCAGAAACTATATTACTCATTATGGACTGTTTGTGTCATTTTCCTCAAAATAAAGAGACAGAAACGTCGCCGTTTCCCTGTTCCGTGCCTCCAAAGAACTTATTTCCCACTCGATTAGCTCTTCCTTCTCTCTTCTTGATTTTTCTTGAAACCATTTGCTCGGTCTTGCGCTCTCCCACGGTTTCCAGCGTCCGTAAAGCGGGAAGACTGCGAAGAAATCGGACACGAACCACTCGTCCCAGGTTCCTAACCGCGATTCTGCCCGCGTTTGATTCGTGCCCGGTCGAATTACGTATGAATGTCGGATGTGGAATGGACTGCGGATGTGTTGTATGAGCTGCGAGAGAAGTTGCTGTGTGATTTGAACGCCGTGGTTGTTTCTTGAGTGCCATGTGTGATGATGATTCAAGTGGGTTTTAGTTCTCTGCATGGCTGGCCTGTGAAAAGTAGCAGCTCGTGGGCTCCTGAATTTGCCGCAGCTCTTTTTTTTTTTTTTGGTGGGACTTGGAGGTGTTTGATAGGGATGAGTCAATATGCTAGCCTATGAAAGATCAGAGAAGTTAGGAGCATGATTGCTGTTTATGGATGTTGGGTTGGTTTTGTTTGAATATGGCTGGTGTTATTGTGGATTGAAAATCTGGAGAAGCTACCGTTCTTCGTAGACTTTAATGCCATTGTCATTTGGTGCATTGGATATCGAGTTGTCTCCGTTTGTTCCTCGGGTTTTAGTTTTTCAAGTAGTTATTTTGTCCTAGACTTCCAGTTCTGATTTCTTTTCAAGTGAGAAGTCGTCCTACCCTTGTCACATTGCTGGTTTTTTAACTTCATAGATGACCATATTTGTCCAAATTCATCACTTTGTCGCTCAGATCATGCTTTTCGTAGCTAACAAATGTTTTTGTGGTGCAAATTCTTAGATATCTGGCCAAAATGCCTCTCTGGCTTTGCCTCATTCTCAAAGTCGTTCCTCTTTAAGTTGCAAAACTCTGCCCTATACCTCACCCTCAGCTTGTTTCACTCTCCTGCAGCTGCAGAGTGAAGAATTGTATGATAAGCATGCCCTCAAACCCAAAATGGTGGGCTTTGATGAATGCGTATATGAAATTGAAATTGAGTCCCATGAGGAGGGCTCCATTGCCTAAAAAAAACTCTTGGAGTGTTTAAACGTCAAACCAATGAGTATTAGTTTCCGAGGGTATAAATGAAACTCATGGGGGCAATGGGCATTCACACTTCTCCGGGAATTTTTTTGGTTCAATTTCAGAGAGGGTCTTATGTTTCAAGATTATGATTTAGGGCAGAATTTCCTCCTTGGAAATTGAAACAAGTTGTCCATCCTCACAAAGATACTCATTTTGGCCATGTCAGAAACTTTCATATCTTCCATCTGTAGATTTAATCTTTTGAAGCCTAAACTGTGTGAGAAGTTGGCACTATTTCAAGTAATTTCTGGGGGCAAAAAGAATTTTATGATTATCATCCTTACATAGAAGCTTTCTTTTTCTCAAACTTTATTTGCTCTCTGCTGATGTTTCCCATATCAATTCCTTTGAAGGGTGAGAATGAAATCAAAGAGGAATCTTGACAATTTTGTAGTTGGCACCGTGCCAACGGTGATGTATGTTCCAGACTTCATCACTGATAGCGAAGAAACGCAGCTGCTAGATAAAGTATGATTCAGTGTCTTACATGGTTGTTCTATCCTATTCCTCTCATGTCTAATGATTTCATCTGTAATGCTGAATATTGAGTACCTGTGTAGGTACACAACTCTCCAGTATCAAAGTGGAAATCTTTGAAGAACAGGAGGCTGCAGAATTGGGGTTAGTATATCCACCATATCTGTGTGTGCGCACGTTAGTGCGTGTGGTTTTTTCATTCTAATAAAGATGTTCTGTAAGTCCTTACATCGATCATAACTTCATTTATGATGGTTCCTGACAGGCGGCATCGTCCATGAAAAGGGTCTACTTCCCCAAGAATGTAAGTCGAGAACAATCGAATGATCTTTTTAATACCCAGCCCATTCAGAATTCAACTATCGTAATGCATGGTTTTGATTTTTTCTTTTTCTTTTTTTTGGGTGACAAGCATAGATCTTGGGTTTGTTTGCTCATAGCTTACCTTAAGTACTGCCTCCATTTTCAAGAGAACAAGAATATGATGACACTTATTTTTGTGGCCACATCATGCTTTCACATCATAAGTGTTATGATGATGGAATTTTTGTTCTTGCTGCATTTTAGTGTGTTTTGAGCTTGAGAGAGTAGATCCATACTTGCTAAAACTGTTTGCAAATTGTCCGCAAGTTTGGATTTAAATTTTGTAAGGAAATTGCATAGGTAATGGGAGTAGTTTGGTCCTTCTCATAGCTGGCATAAAAAAAAAAACAAGCACCAAATAGTACTTGAGGTAAAATAAATAGATATAGTTGATTTTGAAATTTCTAAAGTGTTTTGGTAAGAGCAGCAGCTTCAGCATTGTTGTTGGTGGACTGGTGGTCATCATGCAATTATTTTGAGACATCGATAGGAAAAGAGAAAAAAAACTAAATAGTTGAAAATCTCAAATCAAATGCAGGGAAACTGCTGGTAAAGTAGGGTTGATGCTTTGCTCGGCCCTAGTTGATTGTTGGTTGCTGCTTTTACATAGGCTGTATCATTGCTTTGTTCACCATTGTGACTGAGCACTCTCTCTCTCTCTCTCTCGCAGTGCCTCCATGGTTGAAGAAGGTTACTGAAAACGTATCTGAAGAATCAGGGTTGTTTCCTTCAGCAATTAATCACGTCCTCATCAATGAATACCTTCCCGACCAAGGCATAATGGTTTGTCCTGAATTCCATGTTCTTTTCTGTCAATGACGTAGAATCACTGTGTCGCTTAGAAGATACTGAAATTTTCTATTGGTAGAGCTTCAACAATTTTTACTTTCCCTACTGGGATCCATGACACTGCATAATGTTAGAATGAGCTATATGTCTGTTTTATTTATTAGCGACTTTCAGCTGCAAATTGGATTTAGTTATTATCCCCATTCATTTGTATCACGCAGCCACACCAAGATGGGCCTGCTTATTATCCAGTTGTAGCAATTCTGTCTCTTGGATCAGCTGCGATAATGGACTTTGTTCCTCATCCCAGTTTGAGGTCATCCCCTAATACATCTGGCGGTGATTGTGAGGATGATGAGCTTAATGGGGCTTCTGACTCCGGGACCAACAAATGGTTGAATAACCATCATCCCTTTTCTATTGTGTTGATGCCTCGCAGTTTATTGATATTTAAGGATGACGCATACTCCAGTGAGTGCCTAATTGATACAGTTCTTCTTGTGTGTTTAATTTGCTCATCTAGCTTCCTTACTGAAAAATCTGAACGTCTAATTGCATTGCAGGTTATCTACATGGCATAAGAGATAGTTCAATACATTGGTATGATGGGGTAAGATTATTAGCTCGGGCATATTACTTAACCACAGATATGGGATTTAGCAACGGATTTTACCTTTTAAATGTCTGATAAGAAAACGTCGAAAGTACCATCTTATATCTGTCCTCGTTCGGCAGCAAAATGATACATGCCGGTTAGTCTTAGATTTCCTTTTTCCATGTCCAGGCCGTGAATGACGCCGAAACCGTGGGGCCTCAGCTGCCGTCGGTTTCGGAAGAAGGAGATGAAGCTGTGAGAAGCGGAGATGGCAAATGTATTCATAGGACTGGCACTAGAATATCATTGACATGTCGACTAGTGTTGAAAGTTCACCATAAGCTATTCAAGTTTTAGACACCCTCGCTCCACATGTACTCTCTCTCTCTCTCTCTCTCTCTCTCTCTCTCTCTCTCTCTCTGTCCAAACTTTAAAATATGGTTTTCATAGTTCAGAAGCCTCTGTTTAAACATAAATTTTGACATTGCAGTGAAGGTTGTCGATGAATTAAGAGAGAAAAACGTCTTGAATCACAGATGTGTTTCTGGTGTGTCTACCTTTACCTGGACGTCCCATGAAAAGGAGGCAGTGGCCTTCTTGTTGGATGAGCATCTACATCTATGGAAGGAATTCTAACCATGAATAGGTTGGGCCTTTCAAAATCAAAGTGCTGGACACTTTTAACAGTAGAAAAACCATGTCACCCATGTCTATTTCTGGTTTCCAGTTCATCTTTTTTGACTGCCCAAGAGTCATTACTGTAAAACGGCTCCCACCTCGTCCCTGATTGACATACTTAAAATTTGTAAATTGTTCATTGAAGCATTTTTAAAATTGAAATAAGTATTACGTTATAAGATAATATCGAGCGAAAAATGACAGTTATTTAAATTTATGTACAAAAAATTCATTTCTATTCTGCAGATGATATGCATACCATTTTCTATTATGCATAAGGTAAGCAGTTGTTAATAACAACTTGTTATATCTTATCATCTTCAATTCTTCATTTTTCGAATTTATTTATTATTAACTGTAAATTTTTGTTTAATAATTATTAGTAGAAGAATTTTGTAGTTCAAGAAAGTATGAATGTATTCACCCCAAATGTTCTTTTTTTTATTATTTTCCTTTAGTTACGAGGACTTAGATTAATTTGAATGTGCCTCGTTCCATTCTATTTCATTTTCATTCAAATTTGGAGTTTCTGTAGTTATCTTTATAAGACTATAAATAAAAAGCAAATTAAGTATACAGCAAGTACGAAAAACAAGATTCAATTACAAACGGAGGATAAAAGGCTTAGTAAATAAGAAAATGAAAGTGTAAAGTGAAAACAAGAAAATAAAGATAAGAATACGAGGAACTTAATATAATGAATATTTGTTAAGTTCTCATTTCTCTCAACATGTAATACACTCTTTTTCCTCGTTAATTAAACGTTGTTCTGATTTATTTGCATGCGAGCTATTGATTCGCCATAGATCTTCACTTAAAAATAATATTTTTTAGGATAGGAATTGAATTTAGGATCCATTGGTTCTTGAGTTGAAAATATAGAGGTATTCTTAGAGCCGGACGAATCGAATGTCGAATATCTAATTCGATCCTATCAACGATGCAAGAAAAGTAATGGAAATTCGCACAACACAAGAATTTACGTGGTTCAGCAGGGGAGATGTTCCGCCTACCTACGCCACGGGAGATGAGATCTGTTTCACTAATAACGTAGAAAAGTGTACAGTACCCGCTCTTTTCACTCCCTCATTTTCTCTCTAGAGACCTGTTTCGCCCTAAATATATAGCGAAACCCTACATGGCACAAATTACAAAATTGCTCACATAGCTTAAACAATTTAACTTTCCCATAGAGATCCTTCTATGACTGAACATAAAACGCCTCTGGTGGCCCGAGGGCGCTGCCCCCGCGACCCCCGCCGGGGCGGCCCCCTCGGACCCCCGCCCGCTCACCGGGGAGCGGGACCCCCGTGCTGTCCAGTCGTTAGGGGCCCTTTCGGAACCGCCTCATAATCTCTTGGATAACAGAATACAAGACATCAACCTCAACATCGAACGGTGAGAAAATAACGATAATTAATCTCCCAAAAAATCCTATACATTTTTCTCGATAGGCATTAATTACTCAAATTTTTTTCGTCTCATCAATACTTTCAAACTTGTGCTATATTGACCAATAATTCCTTTAGCTAGATTCCGTCATACTGGCTATTAAAGAATCCGGCATGACTTAGACAGCGTCACGGCAAACGTTCTAATGCCCGAAGTGGCAATGAATGCATGTAGTCACGGCGTCACGCCGACCGCGCAAGCTGCCACATCGGATTTTGAAACAGTTGTATGGATAGAAGGCATTTTTCGATCATAGATTGCAAGTTTGAAATATGGGTGAGATTTAGAATAATGGTGTTCATGAAAAAGGTTTGAGATTTCTTTGCGGGATTTTTCTCGGAAAAGCGATGGGAGCTAAAAAAGATTTGCTGGACTTCCTTCGGGAGCCGTGGAGGTCGCCCTCGTTAAAGGTCGGAACTTTAGAAAGAGCAAGAAGAACCTGCGACAACCCATCCAACGTTATCCGAAGCGGTCTTTCTTCAGTGGTCGAGCGAGCCGGAGCCGGAGCCGGAGCCGGCGGCGCCACTCCTCGAGCACGTACAATGCGAGGCCCGTGGGCGACGAACTGGCGGTCGCTGGGAAGAAAGACCCTCCGCTCATCGTCTTCTTCATCGTCTTCTTCCTCTTCGCCTTCGCTGTCTTCGAATTTGAAGCTGCTTGGCCCGAACCTCCCCGACGTTTGGATGATGCCCGGCCCCCCCAGCTCCACCAGCGCCTTCCGTTCCCAGTCTTCAGGTATCGTCCTACGGCGACCGTTCCGCCGCCACCCTTTTTCCCACCTGGTGTGATGGGCCTGAAATTGCTCGCGGGGGTGTGGAATGCGTGTTGCTCGAGTCCATTGGGGTCGCTTCGAGGGTCGGCGTGAATGGCCTCTGCCCGTTGCGTCTGCCTTTTCCGTTGTTCCAGACTTGTTCTGCATGTCTCGCTCGGCAGTATGCTGATTGACTTGAAGCGGTTTTTGGGTTCGGGTGTTAATGGCTTTTGACGTCCTAGTTTTTTATCGCGTGGTGTCGCTGTCGTCGTCGTCGTGATTCAATTCATTAGCCATCCTATGAAGTATAATGGTGAATCCAGTGCCAACTATAAGTTTTGAATAATGTTCCTGCGAAATGTCGGGATTTTCTTTTTGGTATTAGAAAAATGTTGGGTTCTTCTTGAGTGAAGCTGCGACACAACTTTCCTCGGTAACTTTTGTAACTTCTGCATTTACAACTTGTTGAGGATGAAACTGATCTGTACAAATGTAGGAATAACAGGAGCAAAAGCAGGCGTAGGACTACTTTCGAAAATCATCTTTTTACTATGCTTTCGTGTGCATCGACTTATGAAGGACCGCAAAATGCTTCATTGGATCTGATGGACTTTTTCGTAACAGTAGTCGCTCCTCAAAAGCACTAAAGATTTCACTGAGATGATTGGGAATGGTTTCTATAGAACCCTTTTGAGAATTAGGAATTCCGTACGATCCGAATTGTAAGGTTGATTATTCTACCTGTAGAGTTTTGGTAGCTCGTCTTGTAGCTCAATATAAGGTGCTTGAGCGGGACTACTTCTCTTGTTTCTTTTCTTGCTTCATGTACCTTGTGTATAGCACACTAACCTGTTTTAAATTTTTCTTTAAAGCAGCTAATGGGCAAACTGCTAATGTAATAAATGGGAAGTCCATTGCAAGAGCTATTAGATCAGGAATAGCCAATGAAATTTGCAGAATGAAGGAAACCATTGTAAAATCCCCGGGATTGGCTATTGTGTTGGTTGGTGGAAGAAGGGATTCACGAACTTTTATTCGTGTCAAGTTGAAGGCTTGTGAAGAAGTTGGGATAACGACCTATGTAGAGGAGTTACCTGAAGAATGTACAGAAGATGAAGTTCTGCGCGTTGTTTCCAGATTAAATAACAACCCATCAGTTAATGGTATTATTGTGCAACTCCCTTTGCCACAAGTAATTTCTACAGCTAGACTTATGCTTCGTTCCCCTTTCTCTTTTGAATCTCTTGGGCAATCTGTATCAAATCAGTCTGCTAAGTTCATAGTTGTCAATGGAACATTCGCATGTTCCGACACATTCCGTAGAGTAATTGAGTGGTCTAACCTGTACATAATTGTTTTCCAATACTATACCTTTTAATCTTCCGGTGTGGAGGATGATGCAATGACTAAAGCTCCTTATTGACTTGAAAAATTTCAATAACATAAATTTTATTCATTTAATACATCTTGTAAGGAAATATTAATCATTATGCCACCTCAATGTGATGTTTGCCCAGCATGTGGATGAGGAGAGAATCATCAATTTCGTGAGCCCAGAGAAAGACGTGGATGGCTTCCATCCCCTCAATATGGGGAATCTTGCCATGAAAGGAAGGGAGCCACTTTTTATTCCTTGTGCTCCTAAGAGTTGTATTGAGTTGTTGTTGAGGTCTGGTGTGGAAATCATGGGAAAGAGAGCTGTGGTAGTCGGGAGAAGCAAGATTGTTGGGTTACCCATTTCTTTGCTATTGCAGGTAAGCATGCCTTTTTCCGCATTTTTCTGGTTGTTTAAGATGCTCTCAATATCACCCTCTTCTAATATATTCCTCTGGTAGAGGCACCATGCAACAGTCAGCACAGTAAATTCTTTCACCAAAAATCCAGAAGAGATTACAAGTGAAGCCGACATTGTGATTGCTGATGTGGGAAAACCCAATTTAATCCGTGGCAGTTGGCTAAAACCGGGAGCTGTTGTAGTGGATATGGGGACCAGTCAAGTTCAGGTAGAAATACTGAAAGCTCAGTACTGATGGCATTCTCAAACTGTGTGGCCTCACTCGAATGCAAATTTGCATTGTGATGTGCATTGACCTTTATAAGTAAGCTATAGGTTATAGGATGCTGTGGTTTCTATCTTTTCTGTTGAAAAAATTGGAAAATGGGGGGCAGGTCTCTCTTTATGAGGGAAAATTAAAAAATTACACTAAGCTTTCTCTTGGTTGGCACTCACGACCTTTACCCTACACTTTGTGTCATAAGGTGTCATGAGCTTAGACTTTCTACCTTGAAGTTTAACACCGTTCGAAAAAGTATGGAAACCGGTGCAAAGATGAGCTCTTTTTGAAACCTTGAGATATATCGTGTGGGGTCTTGAAATTAGAGGGTGCAAAGTGTAGGATTTGAAGTTAGGGGCTACCGAGGTGTTAACTAGGGAAAATTTGACGGTGGTTTTTGTCTTTTTACTTTTTATTGTTTCAGGCAGTCTTGTCCCTGTGATCTACTCAATGCATATATGCAGATATACTGCACTTTGCTCAGGGAAGGGATGTTTGAGGGGGAAGGCTTCAAAAAAAGTGGTTCTTTCAGAAAAGAAATGACAAGTGAACAATCAGGGATTGAGAAAGGGCAAAGCCTTAGAAGATGAAAAGTCTACTTGCAGGATTTTCTTATGAAAGCTTTGATTCATGGTCACTAAAATTAGCAAATAGATCTAGAACTGTAAGGTCCTGACTCTGACAGAGGTGAGCTTCAACTCACGGTTAGGATTGATGTATAAATGCTCATTGATGCCAATAATCTCATGTAAGTAGCTGCTGTGGTATAAGTGGTCAGTTAATAGGTGGTTTTCTAAGAACTAATGATAGTTCCTCAGTCCCACTTGAAAGAACTAGCCCCTCTGCTCCGTTTCCACTTTGAGCAATCTACTGTAATAGAAGCTTTACATGTTACTTTTTGGTTTAACTTTGAATTAAGAGTTCGTAATGTCCAGGATCCTGGCGTCAATCAAGGTTTCCGCATCACAGGAGACGTATGCTATGAAGAAGCAATCAAAGTTGTGTCAGCCATTACTCCTGTGCCCGGAGGCGTGGGACCAGTGACAATCTCTATGCTTCTGTCCAATACTCTTGACTCTGCTAAGCGTGCATTCGGATTCATATGAGAGCTGAGGTTGGTCCCCCAGTATAGTTTTTGTAAAGGCAAAGTCGTTTCATTTTTCCTCGCCAATCTCTACTTGTCAATGACAATCTTTGCAAAATCTGTAGTTTTCTTCTCTCTATAGTTCAATATCTCGCCAATTAGAGTCTAGCATCTCGAATCACTTAATCCCGCACTTTCGTATCATGGCAATATAAAGAAAAGAGATGAGTATGCCGTATGTCGCAATTTTAAGATGTAAAATGAGTTTGCTTCATCTGTCAGTAGACTCTCTGAATTGCTCAAAACGAGTAATGCTACTTGTACTAAAATCGGTTCACAAATTGGTGTACCGAGTGATGTGACAGACTATTAGTGGATCTCGAACGTGGCGCACTTGTTTAGACACCCATCTTTTATATCGTTCTTTTCAGGCCAGAACTCGCAATCTGTTCTGTCGATTTGTATGACAATTTTTGGGCCAGACTTTGTAAATGACGATACCAAACGCGGCCTACGGTTTTCGTGGTTCTTCGCCATTGAATCCCTCTTCTTGATTTCTCGTGGGGATGAATCATCTATATCCGCTTCTCCACATCATAGCAATGGCTAAGATTCTGAAGACGCAGGTCAGGCTGAAAGCCTCTTCGTTGAGAACTCTCGAACGAGAGCCAATTTGAATTATACGTTGGACATTTGAATTCCTACTTCCGAACCTACCTGATCACCGACCAAAAAAAAAAAAACCTACCTGATCATTGGCCTTGGCAATGTTCCTGACCCTTCATCAACTTGAGCCAAGCTAAGGTCATCCATTCGACTGCATCGACTTGCCTGATGCCGCATAGAAGGAGTTGGCGCCCGACTTTCGCGGAAATAATCTCATGACAGAAACATACAAGATACTGAGTAACATGTTTCCCTATTCCAACCGACGGCATTTTCTCCCCCCTTCTCGATCTACCATCTCCGGCGATGGTAGCGCCCGGTGGTAAATCCGGTCGAATCCTGACTTTCAATTAGTGAAAGTACTCGGTTTCCCAAGGGGTATATTCAGTATCATTAGGTCTTAGGGGGTAGATGAGATTTCAGACTTTGTAGCCATGGCAGAAACTTGAAAGGAAGAGAGACCTGCAATGCCCTTGTGAGCTCTAATGCCCAAGGGGGACAATTTTCTTTACTGAGCAGAAATTAAGTAGGTGGAGAATATCGACTTTACGTTTACTTTCTCTCATTAAATTCATAATTCAAGTTGTCATTGAAAATTAATTGGTCTTAAAAAAGTTCACTACCTCTGTGTAGTACATACAAATTGCATGATATCGTAAAACTTTCGAGGAGTTACTTAATTCAATTTAACACCGTTATTGCAAACATAGAATTTGTTGCATTCTCCACCAAAAAATTAAAAAAAAAAAATCCTCCGCCTGAGCGCCACCTAAGCATATATTTACTAACTCATTACAAGGCATCTGTTATATGATCTCTTCACCTTAATTACTCACATTTTATCATTAGTGATAAGTGTTTTGAAAATGCAAAAACTTGCTAAAGTGCACATTTACCCTAAAATATTGTTCGAGTTACAAAAAAGATTTTAAGCCGGTACACTCATAACAAATCTACCAAAATCTTAAAGCAAAATTATGAATTTTAACACATTTTCGAAGGAGCACTTACGGCAAAACAGCAGGTTTTCGTGGCTTTGCCAATCTCAGTTCATTCTTCGGATCTGGCTTTTTCCATAACGACGTCATTTAGGAGACTCGTTTATGTTGAACTTTCGCGTCGAATCCACGTTACGATACGAGTTGTTTCTCGCATGTGTTTCCACGTCAATAATATAATAGAATATTAAACAGAAGATAAGGGAGGAAGGTAAATTTATCGCGAGTGTACTAATTTCACGATTTTTTACCACTCGAATATCATTTTGATTTGAGATTTTTTTGTGACATTAATCCAATACGAGAACAATAATATTATATATATTAAATTGATGAAAATGTAGGAAATTTTGGTTATATTATCCAATTAAAATTGTTTCACAAACTCCGATTGCAAATTTTTTTTTTCATAATGTTGTAAAATACTATGCCTAGAACGTTCCCGGACATCTCCTCGACCGGACCGAACCGACTCGTTCACGCCTTTTCCTTCTTGTTCTTTCCCTTCTTCTTCTTCTCCTTCTTCTTCGTCCAGAATCTGCAGGCCCTTCGAATCGACCCGATCCTTCTTTGCGACCGACCGACCGACCGACCGCCCGCGGAGGAAGAAGCGGCAATGGCTCTGAACCCTCAGCTGTTCCCGAACGGCATGCCCGTTCCGTTCGTCAACGAGATGTTCGTCCTGGCCAGAGACGGCGTCGAGTTCGAGGTCGACAAGATTCCCGGGTAATTATTAATTTGTCCGATTTCTTCGGCCTCTGTTGTTGCGAGATCGAAGCAAGCTTTCGCCTGAGAACTGCTTTTGTTGGTTCGAAACCCTTTCGACCCATGAGGCTAAAAGGAATGGCTTTGAGGGGTTTTGTGCTTTGTCTTGCGTGTTTTAAGCTTGGTGGATCGGTTGGGCGTGGATTGGGCAGCGTCTTGATGATGCTATAGCCGGAAAAGAGATGCCTTTTGTTTCTGGGTGTAGTGGAATTCGCCTTGCTGGAGAAAATTTTCGCGGGTTTAATTAATGTTGGGTAACGTGGTGGGATTGGGAGGTGGTTATGATGAATTGTGTCTTTAGGTCTTGCGAATTGTGTTGGAGGCTAGGATTTCGGTCGAGACTTCTGCTCTGGTTGTCGCGAATGATTCCTAATCTTTTGAGAGCAGGTTGGTTAATCTAAGTAAGAACATATTTTTTTGGATGTGGAAGTTTGTAATGATAGAATTAGGATTAAGGACTGGACGCATTTGAAGAAGCACAAATCGACGAGGAGGGATTCTCAGTGCATCTGCAAGTTGCAAGATTGGCATGATCTGTGCATGGTCTGCATGGTTTATTGTTTTTTTTAGAACATTGCAGGGTTTATTGTTGACTTTGGCATATATGAAGGTTTTCATGGGAAATCAACAGGTAGATTGTATCGGGGGTTGCTTTATTTTTATCAATCTAAGTTGGGTTGATGATATTGCCTGCGCGATTGTCAATTGTCATCAACCGAAAACTGTTGTCATTTGCGTGTTTAAGATTGTGTCATTGTTAAAAGAAACAAAAAGTTTGCTCTTAGCTATTGAAGGTTCTTTTAGACATTGTGTAAGACAGATGAATGAATGTTCTTTTGGATCCATTGTCATTAGATCCCAAGGGGGTCGTGTGAAAGTAAGAGGAACTATCTACTTGTCAAACATACGGATGGTATTTGTTACAAGCAAGCCTGGTGGGAGTTTCACCGCCTTTGACATACCCCTGGTCTGTAATCTAACTGTTATTTGCTTTTATATGTATTAGCATGGATATTTGCTCGTGCCATTTTGTATATTGATTTATTGGTGGAATATTTTGAGCTAGCATGAACATCTGGTTTTGTATCTGCTTTGTGTAATTTCCACATGGGTACTGTCCATGTGAAGATAGGGCTTTTGGTCTAATTTTCTTAAGCAGAAAAAGTTGGGCGTTTTGGCACAGAATTTGTTTTGTAACTATTGTGTCTTGAAGCTAAGCTTGTTTTTTACCTCCAAGATGGTCTATTCAATTGTTTCCACCTAGCGGTATTTAAAAATGCAAGTAAACATGTGGAAGGTCACTATTGTTTTACTGTTTTGGGGGTTTAGTTACTATACTTTTGCATTTTTTAATTTCTTACTGAGAAAATGTCAAGATATTGAAAGCTCTCCCTTAGCCAGTACTCTGGCCATGAATTAGTTTGGTAGTTATTCTGTTGATGATTATGCTGACATTCTCGAGATAAACATTGGAGAAATTGGTTTGAACTATCTTGTGTACTTTGTTATGAGAGTTCAAGTTACTTGGTTGATGGGAATCACGAATTCACTTATGGTGGAAAAATGTTGGCTGTATTCTGTATTTGCTTGAAACTGTTTTCTGTGGTTTGGTGTAGGCGTAGACTTGACACAGAAAACATTGGCTAACTAGAATCCTGATTCAATTGAATTTTTTTTTTCTTAAGAAGAGTTCTGATGACCAAAACAAAACGATTAAGTACGTACTCATACGAGGCATTCGTGTTTCATGTACGAAATGATCTTTTTCAGTGAAAAATAGATTTTCGTTTGATGGCCTAGTAAAAACATACAAATGATAAATATGATTATAGTTGCAAATAAAGAGTGAACAGCTCCTACAGTGGATGGGAATGGGCTCAGAGCCTGGACTTTGTGAAGTTTTTTATTGTTGTTTGTTGAAATTTTGCTATCTACAACCCAAAAGTAAAACGAGGAAAATGAATCTCTGGATGATTAATTGGTAGAGGGTGAAACAATGGCCTATGTATTTGTTGACATCCTCAATTAACAACAAATAGTTTCGTATCTGTGTATCGAAATTTCGTGCTAAAAAAGGGCTAGACTAAGTTCTTTCTCTTTCATTTTCCTGGTTGAGGACCGCTTTGTCATTGTTACCTTTAATTTAATGATCGTTAGATGTTCCTGTGATTTTCAAGTTAAAGTGGGGTTTCTGGTGGACATTATGACTTTTCTGCATTATCTGCGTAACTTAGTATTATTCATCTTACCACTGTTATTGCTTCACTCTGCAGCTATATGTACATGGTGAGAAGTTCAATCAACCAATATTTTTCTGCAACAACATATCTGGCTTTGTGGAGCCTGTAAGTATACAATTTGTGATGCATCATTATTCACTACGAATTTGGACACTCATCTTTTTCGTAATGACCACAGGTGGTACCAGATGACCAGCACAGGGCACTTTACTCCACTCATACTTTTAAGATATTGTTCAAGGAGGGTGGATGTGGGACCTTTGTGCCGTTGTTTTTCAACTTGATATCCTCTGTGAGGCAATACAATCAGCATGTTAACTCTGAAAGTGCGCCACGTGTGGATCCTTTACAAGCAGCAGAAACTCCAGTTGATGAGATGATGAGACATGCGTAAGTGCTAGTACTCTCCTCTATAGAAAAAAAACTTAGGAGCAAGAGAGAGAGAACCCTAGCAGGCTCATTATATTGAATGACTAAGGGATACATAGTGCCAATTGCAATTGCAAAAAAGATGTTGGTCCATGTCTTCTAACGTGGTCTGCTACGCTTGTGAATGGCTCAGTATGTTAGCATATGACGGAATTCTTTATATTTTGAATGAAGCTGAACTGAGGGATGAAGTACTAACCATCCGCTGTTGATTTTGCAGATATGTTGATCCCAATGACCCTACCAAGATCTTCTTACAGCAGCCTACTCCAGAGTCACAGCTGAGGCGCCGTGCATACCATCCTCGGCCTGCTGAAAACTCTATATGATTGCAGTCTGATGTTTACGGTGCAAAATATCACTTGTGCTCTGCTTTCGGTTTCTACTCAATTACTGAAAACTGTATCATACTTTGTCGGCGGTGATACTTATAATAAGAAGCATGTGTATGGACTAGCTTCTCTTTTAGGTGTACATCCCTTTTTTACGTGCCGAAACCAAAATCCTTTTTTCGAATTGTTCCACTACCTCGCCTTTGGAATGTTCGAGTCAATTTCGCTGTGTTCTTATGGAGTTCTTCCGGTGTGGAAGTTGGAAATAATTACAAAGACCGGCTTGCCAGCCTCTAGCTAATGAGAAGTGGAACTATGGAGGTTGTAGACAAAAGATTCATCTACTACTACTACTTGAGATGTTGGTTAACCATATAGACAAAATGAAACTATCAATTTCATCAGCTTATCCATTGGGTCGTGGGCAGATTTGAAAAAAAGGGACAGAAACAAATCCTTCTGCTATTGCCAAAACGAGTGATGATGGGCGTTCTGTCATGTTATTGCTCGGAAGCAAGGACAAGCTATGATTGACATGCGCCTTGGGGGCAGAGCACACGATTCCACGTTTTTTCCTGGCATAATCGCCTAAAAGAATCCCTTGGTCTTGAGAAGATTTTTCGAACTCGGAGAAATTGTGACTGCCAATATTAAATTCACTTGCATAATTCATATAAACTTGGTTTTCAGACTAAAAGAGAATGTTTTAGAAAGAACCGAAATACATAATTGGGGAAAATTGTCTAAAAAGTCCTAAACCTATTAAGTTTTTGCCGATTCAGTCATAACCAATTAAGTCCTAAACTTTTTCACTTCTTGTCAATTGATTTTAGGGGCTGGCGAGGCTTGCCCTCGCTAGTGGCTGGCGGGGGAGAGGCTTTGCCCGACAAAGTTGTTTCGTCGGCCCTCGCCTCTAGCCGGTTGCTGTGGCCTGGCGACCACCTGGTGGAGGAAGGAGGGGAGGCAAAAATTAGCCGAATGGACTCAATTGGCACGAATAATTTTCAGTTAAAATTAGCCGGATTGACTCAATTGGCACGAAGTGAAAAGGATCAGGACCTGTTTCGTGAAAAACCGGGGGACGTGAAATATATCGAACTGGAAAATTGCTTTAATTGTGTAAAATTTGGGAAAGAAAAAATCAGCACGTAAAAGATACAGGTTTGAGCTCGGGCCCGACCAGGATAACGTGGGGGAGGGGGGGGGGGGACAGCATTTGTTGACCAACGGTCTCGCGTTTGACCAATCCGACGGTGGTTCGTGATCGGATCACGAGGAGCGGGAGCGAGATAGAGAGTCCAAAAGAGTAGTAGTCAAAGAAACCAAAAGTCATCATGCTTCGCCGTAAAAAACTACAACGCAGGCAACAGGACAGATCGTCGCCGGAAGTGACCGGCGATATGAACCCCAATTTTTATTGTTTAAGTCGGCAACCGGCGGCGCAGAGCCCGCCATTCGCGAAAAAGGAGCACGATCAGCACCAGAAACACGAAGAAGAAGAGAGCACCCCACCCCCCCCCCCCCTTTGGAAAGAAACCTAAAGTTTGGAGCGGCAACAGGAGCCGCGGCTGCTGGCGGCTACATCGCCGTCACGGCGCCGTGTCTTGGGAGGAGCAGCAGCAGAGGAGGCGGCGCAGGCTCTAGCGACCGAGTCGATACCATTGCGGCGTCGAGGCTTGGGAGCGGCAGCGGAGAAAGCGAAGGGCTTGGCATCGGCGTCCCCCGCCCCATCGTCGAAATCATCCCCGACGTCGTCGCCGGGCTCGCCCCTGTCGAAGCCATGGAAATCGGCGTCGAACCCGTCGACGGCGGCGGCGACGCCGACAGCTCCCGGTTGCTTCAGATCGGGCCACAGGTAATCCGCAGTCAATCTGCGGGACCCGTGGGCGGGGAGGAAATCGGCGATGATAGCGCCACCGCACATGGCTGAAACGGAAGGAGAAAGAACAGGAGAAACAGAGGAGCCGGCGACGATCAGACCAAAATGCTAGTCAAGTCATTGGAAGGATTGCAGAGTTTCATCCTTATATAACGACGTCGGCAAAAGTAAAAATAAAAAATAAAACAATACCGTGGATCGCCCACCGGCACGGAGACCCTGGTTTTCTATGAAATTATAAGTTTAAGTTACGTGATAATCGGCTTATAACGCCGACACAAAAATAAAAAAAACAAATGGTCACTCAATTTTGACTCAACGTGCAGTCTCATCCTGAATTTTTAATTTGTTCGATGTGATCCGTGAATTATTAATAAATATTCAATGTATTTCTTCCGGTTGCTCAAATGACAAATTAGAGCTTTGTTTGATTACGTTTATTGTATGTGAGAGTTTTTTTTTTTTTCGGGAAAAAATGATGACTCGACACATCCATCTTTTTATCCATCTACTCTAAAAATATTGGCCGTTGACGTGTCCATTGTTATTTGATGGCGCGTCCATCCTCATTTAAAATAAATATGTTACTTGGATGACCCATGTGTTAACATTTTGTTGTTGTTGTCCACCATTCACACTTAACGAATTGAGAGCCACATCAAAAATTTTGTTAAGTCAATGACAACATTTAACATTTTCATATAATTTAAGGACTAAATTCAACATATAAACAATAGTTCATGGACTACGTTAAATAAATAAAAAGTGTATGAACGACATTGCACACATTACACCATAAATTGGGAATTATTTGTATCGTTTTCCTGCCAACTAAAGGTTAGATTACTCCTCTCCACCTTTCTCTAAAAAAAATTACAAACTAGGCTAATCATTGTATTGGCAAATTGTCAAACGGTCTATGACTCACTTTGTACAACGGAAACATTTAGTACTGGATTAACACAAATTCAATAGATTTTCAATTTTTTTTATACTTTTCCCCAAAAATAGGTGGTATCCACTAACGTACGTGCACAGTTGAGAAGATCGCTTTTTTTTTTTCATATTTTCACTGACGTGATCAGCTTTTAGATAAAATCTTAAGCAAATGCATGGACTTGAAAAGGAGCGGGCGAGGTAAGTGAAAATTGGTCAGAACAATACCTTCCCAATCCTTCCTCGAAGTTTTTTTAGCAGTTCTATATAGGTCAACTAAAACTGACTATGCCCATCCTTGTGAAATGAACAATATAATCAACAAATCAATCTTCAACTCGGTGTATCGCAATCCAAAGCTACGTTCATATGCCTACAAGGAGCGACATCGCTCGTTTATTTGCATTGGCACCACCCTTCTTCTCAGTCAAGTAAACAGGGTAGATCCACGCGTGATCTCTGACGTCTATACTTCGTGATATAAATACAAACCAAGACCAAATCGAGCACATGCTTTGCAGAAAGCCATTTCCTCTGCTGCAGCAACTGGATCTGCATCGTGACCATCAGCAGGTGATACCGTCCCAGTCGCCTCCCGATGAGCCTGTTAAAGTAAGGTCAGTTACAGTTGTGGATGGATGACAGAAATATTCTACCAATTCAGTTTACAACAGAACTAGTAATTTGAAATTTTGCCATGGCATATATGATGATTCTCTCGTCCACCCGATGCTTTGCTGTATGCATGTGGTGGCTTTCCCAACATCCAGCACCTTATGAAATCATGCCATTTGAAATCACTGGTGCCTCACAAATATAGATGACATAACACACAAGAAAAGGTGAAAAAGCTCAAGCTGATTCAGTTTTCCGATTTGGGCACCTAGATAACGAGAACGAGTATTAAAACCCAGGAACACCGCCAAAGCTCCCTTTAGGCTGATTCACAAGAAACTACGGCACCTTTAGATACTACTCATCCTTTTTGACCAAACAAATGCATCTTTAGACTTCATGTTCTCTCAAGACGTCTGGAGACTTCATTGTGGTGACAGCATCGCTAGGCTTAATTTGGTTCAAGCATATTGGACTACAGACTGAAAGAATCAAGAACATTGTAGAATTGCAACTTTTGCTCGGATGTGCATAATATTTTTTTATTCTTTCTTTTTGTTGCTAAAATTAACACCCGTCAGTCATAAACCTTTAGTTGTCCTTCCTGTAATAAAAGGCGCAGCACTTCTTGGAGTCTTTGACCTAGAAGACTTCTATTTCCATTGTTTGATTATGAATGAACAGCAACTAAGTTCTTCTCTCCCATCTTTGATGTTCACTGCCATAATCACAGTAACCACAAAAAAGCTGCTAAATTTCCTCTTTCCGTTCCACTCCCTTCCACAGTTTGCATTATACCTACTGTTCATAACAATTCGTCCAAAATTTTTCTCCTTAGTCTCTACCTTATGCCAATTATGAACCACTGATAAGCACGATGTAATGATCAGATTTTCTGATATACCGAATGCCTCCATATGTGGTATTTATCACATATACCTCCAGTAAAACATATACAAATCAGTCATGAAAGGGCTAATATAACCAGAGAACCACAATATATTTGTCAAGCACTTCTTCTCTCTATTAGACACATTGATTTCTACTATTTATGAGACACGGTAGTTGAAGTTGCTCAAGCATTCACTACATCCACATTTCATTATAAACCAATCCTAAAACTCAGTAGGCAGTGATATCAGGTCAAAGGTTAAGTAATCCAAACACAAGAAGGTCTTGCTAAATCCAATTATACTGCAATTTGATTTTTCTTAGATTACGCTAGTAATATTCATGACTGGAAATGAACAAGAGTATGGAAACCCATATTAATTGAGGGAACAGCATATTTATGCTGCAAACTTGCACAACAGACAAATGGCAGGATATGCAAGTCACATGTGTGCATATTGTAAAGAAAGAGCCCCACCTCTCCATCCGATCCTCGCACTGTGACCCGATACACCACCGTTACACTTCCATTGTCCGAGAATATAACATCACGTATTTCTCCACACCATCCTGTGGAAACAAGTAGTGAGTATCGGAAGAGACGCACAGAAACTCATGTTTCCGTTACATGCAGGCATCAAATCAAGAGAATAGCTAGTGGCCAAAAGAAAATCAAGAGAATAGTCAACAAGGAGTGAGATGCAGTGCTGTAGAACCATGCAATGAGAGATTAATTCAGACGTAGACCTCGTGCACATCCAAATAAAGTCTACTGATGGTTCCTAGCTGATTAGTGAACATGCTTGCTGAATAACTGTTCAAATGGTACCGAATACTTCCATCGATGAGATCAAATGTTTCTTAGATGATTTGAAAGTGCTAAACTGTACTGACCATAAAATTACTGGCAAGGCCCCTTTGAAGTCTTAACAGCGAAGAAACTAATAATATAGTTCATGGACTAACAACTAAAGGATTTCGCAAGTAAAGTTTAGGATGCGATGTGGCTGATTCGCATTGATCAAAATGCAAGAGCTTCAACGCAGAGGATGGGATCATGGGCACAGCTTATGATCATAAATCAGGAAGCAAGAAGCAATTTTTCAACGACCCAAGGGTTTGTAATGAAGCATCAACGTTTCTGTTGGATTGAACATGAGAGACCACAAGCAGAAACCAGAGAGCCCAAATTAACAAGCAAAGAGGTGATCAATCGCACAATGCAGGCTCATGCAACACCCATACAGTACAGAAAAGCAGAAATTCTCGTCAATTTTCACAGAGAGTGAGGGAAAGCGCGCTGAGGAACTGTAGATACCAGGGGCATAGAAGCTCAACATCCGGTTCGCATGGTACCTGAGAGACAGAATCCAGAAACATCCGAAGGAAACGAAATCAGACCAGATCAAACGTTGCATCATCAGATGTATAAGCACATCATCGACATGGCGAACCAACTCGATGCTAGACGAAGGACAAAACTTACCAGGGGATGAAGTTGGAGGCCTGGTCGGGGTCGTGATCGGGATCGCTGTCGGGAGCATTTGGGAGCGACTTGATGATGTTGTCGGGGATCTTCTTGTTGAGGTCCCGGAGGATCTCGGCGAGAGGGCGGGTTATGCACGACGAGTAGGACGCCGACACCGACTTGTCCAGCGGCACCACGTAGTTGGAGCTCGGCACCGATCCTTTCTTCTTGCCGCCGCCGCCGCCGCCGCAGCCGCCGCCGCCGCCGTTGCAGTCCGTGGAGTTGGTGTTGCCGCCCGCGCGGACGGAGCCGCGGAGGCGGAGGCGGCCGGGGCCGGCCGGTCCACGCGGCCTCAGCTCGAGGACGGAGGCCGGCCTCGCGGAGTCGCCGTCGGCTCCGGGAGGCGGGGATGGCGAGCTCCTCGGGAGGAGAGCGGAAGAGGAGATCCGCAGTGCCATTGGAGCGGCGGCGGCGGCGGCGGCGGCGATCGGTTCCGGCGAGACGCGACGGAGATGAGGGTGGTTGTGAGGGGGGTGGTAGACCGAGCTGGGGGTAAGTGGAGTCATGGTGACAGTTGGCACCGTTGCTTGCTTGCACCGGCTTCCTACCTACTCCCTCTTGCGAGGAAATTTTCAATTGAGTCCCCCGAGTTGGAATTCTTTTCGCAAATGACCCGTGGTTTTTGGTTTTTGTCTCAATTGAACCCCTGCGCACGTCCGGCATACGTCAATTTGCCCCCCACGCTCGCCGCCGGCCGGAAAAAGTGGCCGGCTGAGGTGAGATAGAGAGAGAAAGTGGAGGGAGGGGAGGACGGAAGGTGGTGGTGCTCGAGCACCGATGAAGATCCGACGTCCCTTAGTTGAACGGATCCGCCCGGCCGCTGCTACATTAGGTAACACAAATGCTCTATCTGCTCTTTTTTCTCAGAATTCTGTAAATCCCGGTTCTTGAATTATGAGGTCGCGTTGTGATTGTAGCGGTTTTTTCACTTGCGGGAAAGGGATGAGTTGTTTCTCTTGCATTAGCTCTAGTTATAAAGATTTGAGCACGACCATATCCATTTATGACATTCGATCTAGCACTCAGAATAAGTTTATGAGCGCATGTTATTTGAGGTGTCGGAGGTTGCGGCCAGGGCGAGTTTGTTTGAACTCAATGAGGAATGTCGGAGCTTCGGCCGATGCCGGCACTGCTGCCTAGCCTCCCCCTCTACCTCTCTCTCTTTCCCTTCTCTTTCTCTCTCTATATTTAGGTTAATGATTTTGGACAAAATTGCCCCCGAATTCGTCCATGGGAGCTGCGCGTGCACCTTGGCCGCCTTCTTTTTCTGCTGGCATCAGGCGTTAGAGGCTAATTGATATACATTGTCGAGTTAGGGTTTCATTTGAAACAAAGTTAAGTGCAGGGGGTCTTTTTTTGGGAGGAGGCCACTTTGGGGGGCTAATTGGAATTTTCCCCCTTTTGTTTTCATTTCATTTAGGGTTAATACCACAAAAAATCCCAAACTGATGTACAAATTTACCCCAAACTAATTTTTTGACCACAAAAATCCCCAATCTGGTACACCCATTGCAAATTTACCCAAAGCTAATTTTTTTTATCGGCAAAAACTCCAAATTGGTACACTTGTGACAAATTTACCCTCCGTTAAATTGGATTAATTGCACGAAAAATCACAAATTGGTAAACCTGTGATAAACGGAGGGGTAAAACCCCAAATTGGTATACCCGTTAACTGTCACATGTCATCAAATTCAGTTTTTTGACAGTAAGATTTAATAAAAACTAATGAAGGGTAAATTTGTCACAAGTGTATCGGTTTGAAATTTTTTATGGTTAAAAAATCAGTTTGGGGTAAATTTGTCATAGATGTACAAGTTTGGTGTTTTTCGTGGTCAAAAAATTAGTTTGTGATAAATTTGTCACATATATATACCAGTTTGAAATTTTTTGGTGGTATTAACCCTTTCATTTATTAGGTATGTTGTTAGTGTAAAAAATAACTTACACACTCAACTTACGATGATTGGCATATGGAAGAATTCTGTTACAATACTAATTATAAATATTTATGGCACCCGTCTTACAAAAAAATTTGGTGTATTTTTTTTACACTGGCGATGGACATAATACTAATCTTTCTTTGACATGTTAGTTCCACTTTTTCACTATGATGAGCCATCCATATGAAGGGAAATTGCAATATCATCTTCGACTTGCTTCTCATATCAAAATAACCATATCCACATTTCAAACCCTACAATTATCAACTTTGATTACGTGATAATCAATTTCAGAGAAAATAGGTATATTTAAAATGCGTTTACCAATATACGTTTGCGTGCCAAGCCCATGTTGATTGTTGAGTAACTAGTTTAATTTTCTTTGGTGATTTTATAAGAGGGGACTGTGCTCAACCCATATTGAAAACATGACGACCACGACCCAATTAAACTCAAGAGAAATGTAAATTACATATAACGAATACAAAACGTACCGACAACTTTCGTATGTTTAGAATCCCTTTTCTATTACAATTCTAAAGTCGGTACTTTTAGCGAAACTAACGCTAAACAAATAGTAATAAAAAAGCTGAACATTAGTTAATATTAAAAATCGGACATATATCAGTTTATATTTTGCGCTCTACTCGCCCTTCGGATTGAAAATTCGAATATTCCAAAAATATACAAAATTCTAGTTAACAAAAGTTCTAATTTCGAATCATCATTCGAAATGGAAAATCGATTTATTTAGATTATATTGTAACGATGCTATGCTATTGTTGTTAATATATTCTCAATGATTTCAAATACAATAATATAACTAAACTAAAACTATCATATAATTTGGGGCTAAAGGTTTTCCTCGGGGTCGAAAGTTCAGCTTAAAAATGCCAAAAGCCCGGACCCGACCCGACCCGACCCGGAGAAAGCCCGATCCGCCCGCCCACGAAGACCCCATGGGCCGCAAATTATAGGTTAAAAACCCAAAGCGACAAGAAGCAAATCGGTGCCGGTCGTTCTCGTTCCCTCCCTCCGTTGCTGCTGCTGCTGCTGCTGCTTCGAGCTTCAGCTTCTTCGAGCGCCTTCACTTCCTCCTTTCTTCTTCGCGGCAGTAGGAATTCGTGGGGGGAGGAGGAGGAGGAGGAGGAGAAGTAGCTGCTGCTGCTGCAAGTCGAGCTCGAGGAAGCCACGCCGGGCAGAGCGAAGGATGGTGAGGCTGACCGCGGACCTGATCTGGAAGAGCCCCCACTTCTTCAACGCCATCAAGGAGCGGGAGCTCGACCTTCGAGGTATACTCCCGCACGCTTGTTTTTTCCACCCCCCAAAATGCCCTCCTCCTTCCCCGGTGGCCTTCGTGAGTTTGGGAAGTGTTTGATGGTTCCAGTGACCGTGGTTTCGTTCGTGGTTTTTGTGTGATTAGGTAACAAGATTGCGGTGATCGAGAACTTGGGGGCCACTGAGGTTCGTTCGTGCTTTTCTTGTAATTAGGGTTTTTTCTTTTGGGTGCTGAGAAGTTGCGTGAATTGCCCCTGGTTGGTAGCCCGGTTTTTTTGTGAGTCTCGTTAGAAATGGTTGAACGCAGTGAAGAGGCTGGCATCATTTTGTGCTGCAAAAAGGAGTTTTTTTTATGCGTATCTGGTTGGGGGTAGTTGGGGTTTCGATGTTTTTTGCTGATGTGAGTTGCAAGCCCGAGATATTGGGGGAATTTTTAGTGTTTCTTGAGTGGAGTTCTTGGTGAAGTATTCACGTAATGCTCAGGAAAAGGATCTGGTAGAGCTCTTTTCTTGGGTACTCCCGGCTTATGTTAGCCCATTTTGCTTGATGTGTGAATGGGCTAAGATAGGGCCGGGAGCACGTGGGATCCGCATGATATAACGGCTCATGTGAAATGGGCTAACGTAGGCTGGGAGTGCCTAGTAGTTTCTCCTTCTGGTGTCTTATTTAAACTCAGCAATTGCAAGATGCACACCTTGATTACAATCTGGTGCATAGGTAGTGATACTCTTTTGACACTCGGAGCATCTCATTGACTGTTGTTTGATGGATCTTATGTGTTGTTTGTTTCGTCTAGTGGAGAGACACCTTTGATGGTATACTGCTTATTATCTGGTCAATCGTTGTTCAGAACCTGCCTACTCATGTAGTTTCCAGCTATGATTTTCTTTTGTAACATTTTTGGTTCCTAGAGCATTTCTCTCTCCATCAAACGGATGTGAATTTTCTCTAGTCCATACAACAGAATTCTTGTCATCTCTCTCTCTCTCTCTCTCTCTGGGTGTGGTACAGTAAAACAAAGCCATTAGTTTTCACTGTTTGCTATTTGTCATTACATGGTTTCTCTCTTAGTTTTATATTACTAAGATGTTGATGCACATAATCGAATAATGTATGTGGCATATCTTGCTCGTCCTATGCAATGCAGTTTCATGCTTTTATTTGGTGCAGGACCAATTTGACACTATTGATTTGTCCGACAATGAGATCGTTAAGCTGGAAAACTTTCCATACCTTAACCGGCTGGGTACTTTGCTTATAAATAACAATAGAATTACTCGCATCAACCCTAATATTGGAGGTAATAATGGCAATCAGACGACTGTCTTACATCTCTCTTGTTTAGCCAAAAGTTAACACTACCTGTTCTTTTCCTTGGCAGAGTTCTTACCGAAGTTGCACACGCTGGTTCTTACAAACAACAGATTGGTCAACTTGGTTGAGATTGATCCTCTTACATCTCTTCCAAGGCTCCAATATCTTAGTTTGTTGGATAATAATGTCACAAAGAAACCCAATTATAGGTTGTATGTGATTCACAAACTAAAATCGCTTCGGGTGCTGGATTTCAGGAAAGTAAAAAGCAAGGTTTGTTGACCATTTGCAATTTGTGTTCTTTCCAGGCATGCCCTTTCTCTTCATGTTTGGAAGTGCATAGTAGTTATAGACTGATTGCTTTACCTGCTAGAGCAAAGAAGCATTATCTGACGATGCTTCTATCCTCAGTCATTCTTGTCTTACATAGATTTAGCAAGCTGTTTGGATGGACTTTGGGGTGACTTTAAATTATCCAATAGGCTTCATTTCATGTTTCCTGGAAAAATAATTTCTTTTAGAAAAAGATCATATTCCAAGGTAAACCTTATTATTTGTATGTTTTCTTGGTAGTTAATGGGGTACAGGTACTATGGAATCCTTCAAATAGAGTTCACTAAGTGGTCTGTTCATCTGTGATTAAGGTTAAATCTACATGTTGAAATCTTATATGCAGGCAGTCATTCTAGTTGGACAAGTACTGCAAAAAAACAAAAGGGAAAGAACTCCTCTGATAGAGAATAAAAAAAAGCAGGGTCCAGATCAAACATCTTTAATGCTCAAATTCACTGGAAGGATGCAAAAGAAGCCCTAAAAGAGGCCAAAGCTCCCATGTTCATGGCATAATCATTAATTAAACTGATTTGGCATCCTCTTTCACACATAGCATCAATACAAAACAATCCTTCTACACTCCTAATTGTTTAGGACCCAAGTGCTAGAGTTCCTTGTTTAGGTTGTTGTAGGGAACCATTGTGGTGAATATATATTTACTTCAATATCATTTTCTGTCTATACAGAGCAGGGAGAAATTTTATCCGTGTTTCGGTGGGTTTTTGTTATTCATTCTGTCAACAGCACATCCATTAAATAAATTTTTTTTCCTCTCCATGTTTACCTGTCCTTTTCCGGTTTGAATGCCTCTGTGCTCAATTTTTTTGACCAAAACATTCTGCTCAATTAATTGTGCTTTGATAGCCCAAAGTAATGGTTCTATTAAGTAGAGTCTTGAGTCTTACTTACTGTATTTCTAGTTTTAGAAAGAATCTAAAACACAATTTGTTAATAATGTTCTGCATTATAGTTTAAGATCAGAAAAAAATAATCTATTTTTATCTAATTGCTGATTAACTTATCTTGTGTCCTCTTTCACTCAAGACGTCAGTGCAAAATGGTCCTCCTGCCTTTCTTGCCCAATTGCCAGTGCCTTGTTTAGGTCGTTCACTGGAAATTATTGTGCTGAACTTTTGTTTACTTTAAAAGCATTTTGAGTCTATACATAGCAGAGAGAAACTTTTAGCTTTTCTTTGGTTGGTATTGTTCATTGGTCCAATACAACATCCATAAAATACATTATCCTTGTCTTCTTCTGGGTTTATCTATCGTTTTCTTGAGTTCGACTAACTCTCTGCTCCAAAAGCAATGGTTTCATAGTCTACTTTTAGATTTTAAATATTTTAGTTTTTTGAATTACCTCAGAAGCCTTAGAGCCTGTTTGGTTTGATTTTTACCAGTTGTTTTTTGCTTAATCTAAATCTTGCACCAAAGGCACTTTTTCTAAATCCAAAACTTCTGAAATTTTCAGGACACCCAAATGTTGACACGAAGACTCACATATAACTTTACCATAATTTTCTGGAGTTTGCAGAATATTTTAGATTCATGAAAGCAGAAGAGTACATTTCACTTTTGCTTCAGTGTAAACAAACAGACCCTTCATTATTGCATTTCTATTCAACTGCATTGATCTGTCCTTTTCCAGGGTTTGAATAGCTCTTTGCTCCAAATAATTGGTTTCATATTTTACTTCTACTCATTTTGGTGGTCAAGTCTTGTTGTATTTCTAGTTTCAAAAAGAAAAAAATTAGATTTATTATTAATTTTCCTGGATGATAGGAGAGATTAGAAGCAGAACAGCTATTTTCATCTAAAGAAGTTGAAGAGGAAGCTAAAAAGGAATCGACAAAGACGTTTTCACCAGGAGAGGTTCAAAAGGTTTTGGAACCCATTGAAGAACCGCAGGCTCCCAAAGTTGTTGCCCCTACACCGGAGCAAATTATTGCTATAAAGGTATTGCCTTTGCTTCGCAATGAACTTGCAGGGTTTGTGCAATCTTTTCTTTTCCTTTTAAGATGAGTGATAGATGTCTCAATTGTGTTGAGTGCTTTAATTGGTTTTGTGCTTTGAAATTGTTTATTGAGTACCTCTTTGAAAAAACTGGATCTAGGGTTAGATCTGCTTTGATTTGTTATCTTTCAGTTAGATTTGTTTTCTTCTTCTTTTGCATTGGTGATTAGCACTTTCCTGACTAGTAAATCAGAAACTTGGAAGGACGAGTTTTAGTACTAGCGCTGGTCCTTGAGCTATAAATTGTTCCCTGAGCTTGCCTACTGTTTTCTGATTCATCTTTCTAGTGCATATTTCAATCTCTCTTTGGGGACGAAGTAAATTTCTTTATTGACAAATTGATGCGTCCTGATTAACGTAACTGACAACTACAACTTACAAACTTTAAGTATTTCGATTAGAATTTTTTTCCACGTTTAACCATTATGAATTCTATTAATTGATTATCCATTCTTCAAAAAGTGAAAGTGAGGCCCATGAACTTCCTCTGACTTCCACTACCCAAAAAGAAAAGGGAGGAAATTGCACTGGAGAGGCCTATTAAGAGTTGATAGCTTCAGGACCCAATTAGGAAAAGGGAAATCTATACAAAAGATATACTACCTGCTTCCTTCTGAGCAATCTTAGTTGCGTTGTTACGGAGAGTTCAAACTTAAAGGAAAGAGTTAGAACTCTTTCTAGAGAACCCCCTGCTGTTTTAAGTAATAGAGCTGCTTCTCTTGATCATATGTTCAGAAGAGCCCATGATTGTCCATTTGCTACTATGTTGAATGCTAAATACAACTATACTGTGCTAATGCATTCATGTTAGATAATTAATTTGTTCAACCAAAATGGCTTCTGCAAAAGAGAACCATCTTCTTCTTTTATTAAGCTGGGGATCGTCCATAGTTTGATTTATGTTTGTACTTGCAGGCGGCCATAGTGAATTCACAGACTCTTGAAGAGGTTGCCAGACTTGAAAAGGTACTTAGATTTTCCTTTATTAAATATGTGCACTTTTCCATTATGTGTCCCTTTGTTTTGTGTCTAATATAATGCGGCGCGTATTATTGGAATAAGCAGGCTCTGAAGTCGGGTCAGCTTCCAGTGGATCTGAAAATACCAGAGGTCGTTACTGGGGCTGGTAGTGTCAAAGAAAGAGATGAAGAAATGAGTTCTACTAATCAAGATGAAGCAGATGTTGAACAGAAGAATGTAGAGGAGCAAACAAACGATGAACCTGCGCCCATGGAACAGGTACTATTCAAATGTATTTATACGTGAATAGATGCCTGTATATGAAATTCCTGTTGCTCTCTTCTGCTCTTTCCCGTGCTACAGCTCTTGGCAAAATTAAAAATTTTCAGCATTTATTATGACTTTCTCAAGTTTAGTCATTTTCTTCCCATCAAATTTTGAATTTCTAATACTAGTACTGAAATCATATATATTGAAATGAACTAGTTATTGAGGCCCATTTGCTAAACTGGAGCATCTAATGACTGGGTGCATAATAGTAGGCATAACAATAGTTCATCAAGCTAAGTCAAGTCCATGATTTTGTATTTAAACTTACTTTCATGGAATAAGAAGTCGATTCCCAACTAAATTTTGAGTCAATGATGAAAAGCTACACAAGTTTTGTGCTTGAGTTGATCTCAAAGTCGAACTCGAGGATCTAAAATACTGAAGATGTTCACTTTGTCATTCAAATAAGTATTTGGTCCCTCTCAGAGTTTCTAAAACACGAGGAATGTAAAAGCTAAAACCTGTTAAGTATATAGTTACGTAAAAGTATCTAAAATACAGAATACCAGCGAGACAATTAGGCTTGAACCACCTGTAGTCTGAAACAATTAATTAAACCTGACAATCATTAGTTCAAATATTTGCTCAAAATAGGGAGTTCAACAAATGTACTTGACAATAAAAAGAAAAATCTTTCCACAAATTATATTTGGATGAATGACACGAGTTTTTGGAGTTAATTTTGATCGAATTCTTCGACATTTCAACAATCCAACGTTGAATGTATAACTCATTGGTGGCGATGCTTCAGAGGGTCGATTGCCCCCAGTAAAGCATAAGCAGCATTAGCACTGCCCTTGTTGAGACATTTTGTTCATTCACTATTTAGGTGATGGGTTCGAATCCTCTTTGTTGCAATTCTCTCTGCTTGTTCTTGCAAGTATTTTGGTTCGATCTCAGAGTCATACTCTTTTGTTTGGGGTGTCTTGGAGCAGCGCAATCACTAAGTACGTCTTTATTTCATTCTCTTTCAGGAATAAGAGGTTCCAAGCAGTTGGTTTGTCGGACAGTTCTTGGTCATCAGCCTTGGGATGGAAAGAGCCAGTATTAAGGGAGAGTACTGGATGTTGTGCATGTATAATTATGCCAGGGGTGAACATGTTTTCCCTTTTCATCTGTTGGTTAGACCTGAATCTAATTTGTACTTTTATATCTCTCATAGTTTGCCAGTAGGATGAATCCTCCCTGTCCTCTACTAGATATTCACCTCTATAGAGCCATTTTCTGGTAGATTAAGGAATTTTAGATGAATATTTATTCGTGCATGATAATTGTTCGCGGAGAAGTATCATTCTCATGGAAAGGAAGAGAGCGTCTTTTGTTTGATCAGTAGTTGATCTCGCACTCTCTCAAATTTTATGTCTTACTGATTGGACCTAATACTCTCGATCGCATTTCTCTCTTTGTTGTACAAAGTTAGTCCCGACACCGACGCCTCCTTAGTTCTATTCGTTTGTTCTAATTTAGGAAAATGAGGAGACAACAATGGCAATGCGATCTTCGGGTTGTGAAGATAAATAGGTGCCAGCAGAATTGCCAATTTGCTTAATTGGCTTCGCGTGGATCCTGACCGATAAATGTCACTGACCAGATCAGTTGCTTGTAAGAGTTGGCAAATAGCTATAGCTTTACTACTTATGAGTGGAACGGAGTGAAATCTATTATTGTAGAGTGAATGGCAGTTGGGCGAGAGATAACAATTTAAGATCTTTTATACTATGTCAACTTAATCACATATTGATAAAACCGTGCGGCTTGCTTCTGCTTTTTGTCATTACCAAGGGTAACCTTTCTAGGCAGCTCGGAATGTTCGTGGAGTTCGAATCCTGGAAATCGAGGAACGTTGTATGATTAACGTGGAGCGATAAAACTGATCGAGAAACCCACATCGTGTTTCCCCTCATCGTGTTTCCCGTCCAAGATGGAACAACTACGGTCGGAAACCCACATCGTGTTTCCCGTCCAAGATGGAACAACTACGGTCGGACGTTGTCCCTCAAAATTGCCGCGAATCAAACAAGGGAATCGTTGTTTACAATGTCATCTACAAGGTCTTCTCAATAAACAAAGGCACAAGTGGGAACCTGTCGCCTTGGAAAATGTCGGATATCGAAAATAAAGAAAGAAGAGTGGGGACGAGGACATTCCTTTCTTCCTTCCCGAGACATCAACAAGGAGCGTTTTGCTTTGACACAGGAAAATGTAAACCCAAGTGACAGATAATATTACAGTAGGCTAGAAAAGTTTGGAGAAGATGGCGAATGATTTGTTTGGCAAGATCGCTCTGGAAGATGTTCCTGCTTTATCTTCTGTGTTTTCGGGACGAAATCTAGCAGTGGCGTTCGTGTTTGTTCTCGTCGGATTGATTTGCTTTAGAAATTATAACCTTTGCTCTTATCTTTGGATGTGGAGGCCGCGGAGAATTCGCTTCCCGCACGTCTTCGGCGGGAGGCTTCTGTGGGTCGGGATTGCCTTCACTCCTCGTCAGCTATGTTTGGTCCTGAACAGAATTTTCTGCCACTCTACTGACAACAGCCGCACGTCGTCCGCCCCCGACAGTGTTGAAAACCATCCAGAGATGCTCGATAATGCCACATCCGACCGTGTGCCAAGTAGGTATTCCACTCAATTTGATAGAAGGAACTGCGAGAATTTTCGCAGTCATTGGAAATAGGGAGCACAGTTTTTCTCATCCCTCATTGTAATGTCCCTGCGATATTTGTCGGTCCTGGTCACAGCTTTTCCCTTCTACTGTGACTGTATAGCTCTATCCTGACGGTATCTGATTCAAGGAAGTAATGGTGCAGATGCAGCCTTAGGCGAAACTGAGCTAAAGGAACTGATGTCTCACATAATGGAGTCTGATGGCGGTCCGCCATGGCAGCTGATGATGGAGAGACCAACTCCAACCCTGACATACAAAGCTTGGTGCAGAGACCCACAGGTAAGGTTCATCATTTTCTTGTCTAATAATCTGATCAGCTTACATTGATGCTCATCCTTTCAATGTACCGTGTCAAACGACCATCTTCGAACCGACTGCCCTACCTTGCCTTAAATTCTTGGGAAAAATTACATGTTCATGTAGATTTCTTCGACCTTCGATGTATTTCAGTACTGGGAAACTGTCAATAGCAATTGCATTTGCAACCTCGGATGCATAGTCTCTGGGAAAATTGTCTGTAGCACCTAGATCTCTCTTTCATGCAGATCGAAAACTGAGAAATTAGGAAGGTTTTCGTGAAGCCGTTCCACTTCTACCCCCATTTTTTTTTTAACGAGGGGTTCTGGTTGATAGTCTCGCACTGCCACTCCTGATGGTCTCCTTCATTGTCCAAATTGTTATTGCTCATGTTTCAGGTTGGCCCAACACAGTATCGCACGAGAACGGTTTTCATGGACATCTCGCCCGAGTTACTGAGGGACTTCTTTTGGGATGACGAATTCCGTCTCAAGTGGGATAAGATGCTAGTCTACTGCAGGACTTTACATGTCTGCCCGCGAACTGGAACCATGGTTGTTCACTGGATAAGAAAGGTACTGAATCATTGTACCAGTAAATGGAACTATTTCCCTGTAGGAGCTAACGTTCAGATTTGTGTGTGTAGTTACCACTGATCCGAACCGAGCGAGAGTACGTCATCATTCGTCGCATTTGGCAGTCTGAATCCAGCTACTACTGCGTGACAAAGGTAAAAGGCTCGCTTGATATCTCCACTGATTCAGTGTAGCTTCACTTCAGCATTTTCTTATTTGTCTCTCATGTCAAGGGAGTGTCACTGGACAAGTTCTAGAATGATTTCCCGAGAGCTACCTTTGGTAGCGAGAATTATCGAGCTGTCCAGATGCAATGTAGTCGTAACTTTCGCCTATAAAATATAGGCAAGAAGGTCATTCTAGGTACTTTCGGATGGCGAACCAAGTATTGTGCATAACATCTGGCGAATCTTTACCATCGATGAAGTTCGTCTGGAGATTAAAAGCGAGCTTTTATCAATACAGGGAATAACATATCCATCTCTACCGAATCGCAGAAATACCCGAAGAGTAGAGCTCTATTATTCTAGTTGGTGCATAAATCCAGGTACTTCTTTCCTCATTCGCTAACCACTGATATTCTCTCATAGATCACACATGGGGAGGTTTTGATGTTGAGAATGTCTATACTTCTTCCAGTAGAATCAGGGAACCGGCAGCAGCACCCCGCATCAGAGGTAATCTTCTTCCACTACGAGGACATTGGTGTACCAAAGGAGATAGTCAAGATGTGTGCCAGGGCGGGAATGTGGGGCCTCGTGAAGAAAATGGCTGCCGCAGCTCAGGCTTACAATCTCGCTCGAGCCAGCAGCGCACCTCGATCATCTTACGCAGTCCTCGCGTGCATAACCACCGAATGCGGGCCGTTGACGTTTCCAGCTCCTAATGTGGAAGTTCACAAGGACGAGAAATTGAAGGATACACGGAGAAAAGACGTGAATCCCTGGAAATGGTTGGTGGTGGGAGGAGTGTTGATAGCTTCCGGGCTGACTTTACAGGTCACTGGCAAGGTGGTGCTATTCCAGTTAGGAAGATGGATGACGCGGTTCGCAAGGGCGAAGGGGAATCAGCGAAAGCATTGAAGCAAGCACTCAAACAAGGATTCAACTTCGTCTTGTTTCGCGCCTGGCGATGTGAAGGATGAGCTCCGGTGGTTGCACCAGAACCAGATATCAGAAGCAACTGCAGGGACTAACGCATCTTTCAGATTTGAAGGGATAGCAGAGCGATATTGCTCTTCCCGGTGAGCACCAAAGTAACACAGAATAACGCAGGTTACTGTTGATTCTTAGGTTTTCAAAAAGGCATAGAACAATCAGTAAAGAGATGAACTAGAGACATTGTAATACATCGTTGCCAATCAGGAAATGGTGAGACAGATTTTCTTTTTCGACTGAACAAAAATCTGTCTCACCATTTCATGCCGCCAGAGCTTGGGTGTAATCTGTTGCTAGGTTTTAGATCAAGAAAAATGTACTCAGTATACCTATTGCTTCGGCTTCTCCTAATCACACCAATATCATGACATTCAGCGACATTAAATGTCACTTGTCGAGGACTACAATATAGTCTTATCTAGGATCATCAGAACCGCAAAAAGTTTGACCGCACGTTTGATTGATAAGTATTTCTAGCGAGATTATATGGTTAATCAGACACATCCATTGAAGGCTTCAACAATTAGACGTATTAGTATCTAAAGAACCTACTCATGACTCGATGTGCTTCGTGCCACAGGCCCACAAGTCACTGAATTGTATGTAGACCACTAAAATGAGAATCTAGAGCACCACATATGGATCGCCAGATATCAAGTCTGTCCAATGTTCCTGTCGTGCCCTTGTACTCCGGACAATAAGCTTGCTATCCCAAAAATGTGAGATTTGCAAGTCAAGGTCATAGTACCACCTATGACTCCTCACCTTAGGAAGAACATTGATAGATGTGCATTCAAAACCTCAATAAAGCAAAATGCCATCGCCTATAGCTGATGCTATTTGCCCATCAATCATACTTACGGAACCGATCGTTCATGTCTAGATGGTATCTATCTACAACAAAAACAATCAATGCAAAGCGCACAATTAGATTATCAAGCATATATACCAATACAATATATTCAACCCAAACGCAAACAAACTCGTAATAGTAGCAACGTGACATGAAAATCCACCACTCTAATGATAGTGGCTGCATAACATGAAAATCCATCACATATGGTCACGTAAGACCAGAACACCACCACAGTAGCAACAACTAGATATTTTAATGAGTGGGACCACTCTTTAAGTTCATACTGGGTTGATAGAAAAGCTAATAGGTCATAGAGAAACAGAAGTAGAGAAATAAACAGACCATATAAGGTCCACCCAGGCAGCAGCATCCGAATCGGCAAAGGTACTCCCTTACAGTCCAGACTTAAGCTTAATCCAATAGAGTGTATGCTTCTCCTTCCGATAGAAGGCAGCAGATTTGATATATTGCAATTTCCACGCACTCTCCGAGCAATATGCCCCCACCTAGAACAAAAACATATCGTTAGCAGCCATTACACAGGAACTACCTAGAATAAAAAACACCTGAAAAGAAAGTAAAGGCAAAGGATCCACAAACAGAGCAAAAGGGAGGTCCAATAAAAAATCTAGGGAAGGGACAGGGAACCTTGGCTAGGGTTCGCATAAATCTTCTTTCGTGCAGCGCCCAAGCAGTAGCATATAGCGCGAGAGCTCGCGCACTGGTGCAGGCATTTCGGCCCATCCTCCTGCACCAGCCGTGGGGGAGAGTTTATTGATTGCTATTCAGAGTCATCATAAAATTCACCATCATCAGAGAGCTCATCAAACGATCGGATATCAAGCTGGTAACGGAGGATCCCCCCAATCCCACCAAAACCTCTACAGAACTGGGATCCCTCTTGCGACTTGTTCGTGACAAATTCAAGCGTGCAACCAAATCGCTTATATTCGTTAGCAAACCACTCCAAGAGCGACATTTTCTCCTGAACCTCGAGCTCAGCTGCGTTGGCAGTATCCCTGAAGTTGTTCTGGTCAAGCTCCTGCTCTTTGTTCAAGTGCTTGATGATAATCTCACCAGTAGTGCTGTTTTTCAGTGTGAACCTATTGACATCGAGGTTCTCCCACACAATGAGAATTTCAACAGCACCCATCTCCAGAACTTTCAGCGTGTCATCCACACCGAAAACATATTTTCCAGTATCCTGGCTTATCTCCTCAAAGTATTTACCAATCAAGCGCTTTTCTTGAATGAACTTCACGTTGGCCAATATCTCTGAAGACAACTCGATGGCCTGGTTGAAACCATTCTCACCACCGTAAGAAACATCGACCACATTCAGTATCTTGGCCTGAAGACGAGGATCGAACATGTCAGATTGACTCAACTCAGTTTTGAAGTCTGCTGATCCAGCCAGTATAAGTCCTGAAACATTGGGCTGGCTACTTGATGGATTAATGAAAAACTGCGTTGCTAGCTCAGCCGTCTTCCTCACATAGTTGTGGCGCTTCTCCATTCGAAGACGAGCAAAACGAAGAGCTGACTGCCCACCTCTTCCATGCTTCTTCGGCAGGTCCACACTGAATTTGTGAAGCACCTCCCTCGTATTACCACTCAGAGTCCCAAAGAGAGTCCCATTACCATCCATAACAATGAAACCAAACTTATCATCGGATTCTAAGAGTTCATTCAGAGCTTCAGTATGGAACTTGTTGTCACACAGGTACAGAGATGCATTGATGGCCCTGAAAGGCTCAAAATCAATGGTCACCTTCTTCTCCTTTCCATCGTCAGTGACAATTGTGCCAGTGTACAGCACAAGCCCATTAGAAGGAACTTTGTTGTAAAGCTTGAGCCTCTGCTGAGCTGACGTGATCGCGCCGAGCACAGATTGTCGATTCACCCTGCTCTTGATGTTTGACGCAGTACCAAACTCATCGCCGAGCATTTTGGTAACTCGAGAGATTTGATCACGAGGAGGCATGATCAGAGAAATCATGCTTGTGCCATTGCCTCTTGCAGCTTCCAAAGCCTTAATCAATTTCTTGATCTTCCATATCTCGATGTTCTTGTCAGTCTCATGACCATCAGCCATCTCTACGTTTAAAAGCTCACAGCAAAAGCAGCCAAGCGACCTGAAAATAACAATCCATCGACTCCATAAAACCAAGCACCACATCACTACAACCAGCACAATCATTCAGTAAAAACCAACAACTTTTAATCGATCGACGCATTCAGTGAAGACTCTGAACCTACAACAGACATCTCCCAATCCATCAACCCCTCCAATCGAGACGACCGAATGATCATAACCATCTTCCGATCAATCAATTAACACCCATAAACACGCCGTGAAGAAAAAAGGCACCCAAAGGCTCAACAAGCACACTATTCCATGACAATTCAGTTGAAAGAACAACATATTCTAAACAACCGACCACTCGAATACCGACGACAAAACGAAAGAAGCATCATAACCACAACACAACAGACTCAAAACACACGAGTATTTCCCCATCTTTCTCGGCAGGTCGTGCCAAATCCACAGATCTCCGCCACGGGAAAAAGAGTCGATCAGGCAAAAGACCAGCTTTTTTCATCATGGGAAAAAAACTGTCGTCATCATCAGGCATAAAAATATCTACCATCCACACAGAACACCAATGACCCCCAATTGACCATGAACCAAAAACCAAACAAAAACCCAGACAGACAACAAGATATGCAATCCCGAAAATCGTCGAACCAACAAAAACCGGGCTCACCGCCACCCTAATCAACATAAAAAAACAAAACAAGAACACGAACTCCAGGAATCGCACGACCAAGAACTGGGAAACAACAAGATCAATCCCAAGAATGCAGAGAATCAACAGCACGGGAAAGAAAAACGACGGCGATGGTATGGAAGAGGAGATGATAACCTGGGAGATGCGTGAGGACGAGAGGTCGCGGGGCGATGATGGCACGAGGAGGAGGAATGACGATGGGGGAATGTTTGCTCGAGCGTTCTGATTATAATAATGGGACGAAGAAACGAAGCTGGCGTGTTTTTTCTTTATAGCGGAAACCCTAACCCTGGTTCAACTAACCACGGTTAAGGCGCGCGCGCGCGAGCTGGACCGGCTTGTGAAGCAGGGTGGGTTGGTACGAGGATGTAACGACGCGAGAGAAGACTCCATAGAATCCAAGTTTGACACGAGTCCCAAGCCCAAACCCTCCCCTCCCTCCAAAAGAAAAGAAAAAAAAAAAAAACGAGAGGTCGGTCGAGTTCGATTCAGGTCGTGAGTGGATAGGCTCCGTGGAGCTTCGGTACGGCGATTAACTCACCGAATCTTGCCCGCCCGCCCGCCTTTGACAAGGGTGAGGTGCGCGTGTTTCGTTCCTGGCCTCCCTGTCTCGAGTAATCTCGATCCGCGCTTCTCCATTCGTTTTCGATATCAATCACCCAAGGCCATGAGCACCGGGACGTCCTGACCAACTTAGTAAGTTACTGATTGAACATAACAAGAGCGCAATTTGTACACTGCGAATTGTAAATGTTTCCGCAATGTGTTATTTAACTAGTGCCTCGTTAACGAAATCTTTCAAACGTTCAGTATTTCATATTAAGAGATGTCAGAGCATTTCATAGAGAAGGGGGACTTTATTTTATAAACTTTAGAGTTAATAACACGAAAAATCCCAAATCAATACATCTACAATAGATTTATCCCAAATTAATTTTTTGATCACCAAAAACTCCAAACTGGTATACCTGTGACAATTTTATCCTAAACTAATTTTTTGATCACCAAAAATCCTAAACTGGTACACTTGCGACAAATTTACCCTCCATAAAATTAGATTAATACCACGAAAAATTACAAATTGATAAATCTGTGACAAATGGAGGGGTAAAATTCCAAACTGATACACCCGTCAACTATTACGTGTCATCTAACTTAGCAATTTAACAGTAAAATTTAACGGAAACTTACAATAGATCGATGAAATCCATTCAATAATCTCTCTTTTGAGGCAAAATTTCAAATAAGGGCATGAAAGTGCCCTCATTTTCTCAAATAAGAGCCTGAAGTGGCCATATTAGTCTCAAATAAAGACCTGACTTCACTGGCCAAATGGTATTTTCGTCTTTTAATTTTTTTTAAATTTTTTTCTTTCTTTTTTCCCTTTTCTATTTTTTTCTTTTCCTTTTCCTTTTCCTTTTTCTTTTTTTTTTTCCTCTCTTCCCTCCGCTAGCTATCGCCAGGGCCGGTGGAGGCCGCCCTCGCCGGTGTCAGGCGAAGGCGAGGCCAGCCCGGGCAAAGGCGAGGCTAGCCCAGGCGAGGCGACCCTCGCTAGATCTGGGGAGGGTCGCCCTCGACCGCCCAACCTAGGCAAGACAACTCTCATTAAACGCCGTCGAGGGCGACTCTTGCCCGACGCCGGCAAGGGCGACCCTTGCCTGAGGCCGACGACCTCGCAGTGATGGTTGGGAGGGAAGAATAAAAAAGGAAAAAGAAAAGAGAAAAAGAAAAAGAAAGTTAAAAAAAACACAAAAAAATATATACTCATAATTTTTTTTTGACTAAAATACCACTTATCCGACGACGGAATAGTCACTGGCTACCCAAATGTCCTTATTTGAGATAATTTAGCTACTTCATGCCCTTTTTTAAGACAATGTCAACTTCAAGCTTTTATTTGAGAAAATGACCCCACTTCGGACCAAATTTTGGAATTTTCCCCTCTTTTGATGATAACCAATTTGTTTCAAATCGAAATGAATCTAAAATAATTTCTTTTTGGCCCCTCAGGTTAATTTAAATCATAATAGCGAGGCCCGCGAGGGGTCACTTTTGTGATTTCCCATTTTTCCTGAACTGGCGAAGGCAAAAAAGACACGCATTTTGGCGGGCACTTGGCCCATCAGAAACCCTAAACTTGCTCGAAGCTCTGTCAATGGCGGACGAAGCGGCTCCGCTCCTGAGCCTCGCCGAGATCGGCGGCCGGGGGCGGGCGCTGGTGGCGGCCCGGCCGCTGCGCGGCGGCGAAATCGTCCTCCGGGACTCTCCGATCCTCCTCTACTCCGCCCTTCCCTTCACCAAACAACCGCCTCCTCCTCCTCCTTCTTCTTCTTCGACTCCTCGCTACTGCGACGGTTGCTTCAAAATCTTGCCTCAGCCCTCCACGTCGCGCGCCGTCCCGTGCCCCTCGTGCGGTCGCCACGCGTTCTGCGGCCCCGGCTGCCTCTCCGCCGCCGCCGCGACGTCGCACACCCCCTGGGCCTGTCTCGCGCTGTCCCGCCTGGTCGCTTGCCCCCTGCTCGACGGCCAGCCCCTCGAGCGCCACGTCCAGGCTCGGTTCCTGATCGCCGCTTTCAATCTCGCCGCCGTCTCCCCTTCCGATTTCCAGCTGTTGCTCTCTCTCCGGGGCCGAGAGGCCCTCGCCGGCGGCAGCGGCGGCGGCGGCGACACCGTCTCGGCCGCGCTGTTCCTGCATCCGCTGCTCGCCTCGGTTTGCCCTCCCCCTCCGCCGGCTTCGCCTTTTCCTCGGGGGTTTTCTGTTGAGATGATCGTCGCGTTGCTGTCGAGGGACAAGCTCAATGCTTTCGGTTTGATGGAGCCGGTTTCGTCGCAGGACGGCGGCGGCGGCGAAGTGGATGGGGAGAGATCGGTGAGAGCTTACGGTATTTATCCTAGAGCTTCGTTCTTCAACCACGACTGCCTGCCAAATGCTTGTAGATTTGACTACGTGGACTCTGCTTCCGATGGCAATGCTGATATAATCGTGCGGATGATCCATGATGTTCCTCAAGGGAGAGAGATCTGCTTGAGTTATTTTCCGGTCAACTTGAATTATGCGAATAGGCAGAGAAGGTTGATGGAAGACTATGGGTTCGCCTGCGACTGCGATCGCTGCAAGGTCGAGGCCAATTGGTCCGATGAGGAGAATGAGCACAATGAGAGTGGCGAAGACGACGATGGCGATGGTGAAGGGATGGATGAGGACGCCGATGAACAGATGAGCGGGTCGGAGGCGGGTATTGCGGAGGAGAAAGAGACCGATTTCCCCCATGCGTATTTCTTCATCAGGTATATGTGCAACAGGAAGAACTGCGGCGGGACGATGGCTCCTTTGCCTCCGTCGAACAGCGCACCTTCTGATGTAATGGAGTGTAATGTGTGCGGTCAGCTCAGGAATGCGGATGAAGAGACGGAAGCCGATGGAGAAGAGGATATGGACGAGTGAGCTCCCCCATTTTTGATCTTGTATGAAGCTCTTCTACTCATAGACTCACTTCCATGTTTTTCTCTCTAATGCATCCCTTAGCCTAGCTCTCCAGCCAAGTCAGCTGTGAGTCGATGCATAACAGTAGAGGGACCTGGTTGGCTAACTTGTAGAACTTTGCTTCAAAATCCAATGTTCTTGTGGCGAAAGTTGTGGATTGCGAGTACTCTTGAGTTTCTATTGTCACCCATTTTGAGGGAAAAAATTGAGTTTGTAATGCCGAATGCCATGTGCAATGTGACTATGGTGGAGCTATTATTCTCCGGAGGTGAATTTTCTTTCTTTATTTACATTGAGGATAGTGTGTAACATCTGATAAATGAAGTAAGGGGAAGTTTTACCATGAGTTCCTTCATGAAATCAAGTATGCGTACTGATAGACTTGAATGTTCTGTGAATCCTATAAGTTGACTAAGTTGCTCACAGTTGTCAGATCTTCAGATTTTGCAGCTCTTTGGCATTAGAAAAGGTGGTTGAATCTGATGAAAAGTAATTTGATCTGATATTGCGGCACATGATTTCCCAACCAAATGATGTTTGGGAGGTGAAAAAAATTGCCATATGTGTTTTGATTCGACTGTGCAGCATTCGCGATTTCTAACTGTCTTTATAAAGGCTGTTTGTGGATCTTAAGGGACAGGTTTTTTCAGCGAGTCATCCTCGTCCTTGGGGCTATATGGCCTGGTTGTGTTTTGACTTGTGAGCTGGTGAATTTTCCATTTCTTCTTCGATCACTCGTTTGACGGCCAAAGACATGTCTGGCATATGGTGCTAGTTTCTCTAATCGAAGCTCGATGGTCTTTGCCCCTTGTCCCTAATCTCACCCATGTAAGGAACTTCGCCTTTTCCTTGAGTTTGAGTCGACAACTCAAGGAAAAGGCTCCTCAAGGAAAAGGTGAAGCAACAGATTCGTCACGTGCTGGTGGTATGTCTGGCAAAGTGACATACTTCTCGATCTTCTCTTCCTCCTAGTTCCAAGCGACAGTCTCGTCTAACTCCACATTTTGATTGATCATCAGCTTCTTTGTTGTTAGATTATAGACGTAATAGCCTTTTGACTGGTCTCTGTAGCTGATGAATATTCCTCTTTGTCTTCTTCTGCCCGATCCATGTTTCGACTGGAGTTTTGTTCTAGACTGCTTCTGCCTAGAATGAGTTAGGAAGTCTTTTCTCCCTTAGCATGGACCTTGCCATCTTCATGACGGTTCTATTCCTTTTTTTTTTTGCAACTCCATTTTGCTATGAGGCACAGCCAACTATTAGTTGATCATGAACGTCTTAGTCCTCACAGAATTTGTCGAGCTCGTTGGAGTTGTATTTGATGCCTTAGGTGCTTCATTGGATCTTGATTCCCACCCACTTTGCTTCTCGACGTGATTTTTGAATTTCTTGAAAATCGAGAAAACTTCTGATCTTTCTCAAAGAAAGTAGACCCGATGACGAAGAGAATAAAATACTTATATCGGCTGGGTGCGGGGGTCCTCATTGGACCATATACATCCAGAATGAACTAAGTTTCAATGGTTTTTTATAGCACTCCATGCACTTCCAGATGCGAATGACTGCCTTTGTTATTTTCCAATGAGACAGCCTTCACAAACATCTAAGATGAAAGTCTCTCATCATATTTTTTCTGATGGAAAATCTTTAGCTTAGTAAAAGTTGAAGTGGCCAAGTCTCCGGTGCCATAACCATGAATCATCAACTCGAGTTCTTTTGGTCAAAATCAACTTGAGTTTTCATAGCTATATTTTCGTCATATTTTCATCGAATTGGAAAGTTCTTATTCTCCAATTTAACAAAGGCAATAATTTGATTTTTGTACTTATCGTAGATGGTGTATGTATCTCCATTAAAATATAAAGAATAACCATTTTGTGTCATATGGCCCACACTGAGTAAAAGTTTTGTGCTAGACTAGGGACTAGATCTGCGTTATGAATAATATCTTCGGCCTTTAATTGTTTCAATTTTCCTTTCACATTGACTAATGCGCTGCTGCCCAATCTCATTTGGGTTTTCGCAGATGTATCAATATTGTTGAACATAGTTCATCACAGTCATGTGATTACTACACCACTATCAACATGTATAATTTTTTTCGACGTTTGCCAGTTCGCTTGCGCTGAACATATTATCCGTATTTTCCTTTTCTTCAACATAATTAGCTCGATAATTTGTTTTCAACCAAAATTTTTTTTATACGTGGCTATATCTTTTACGTGAGGGCTATTGTGGTTGGTTTATCTAGAAACCAACAATCTTTTTCTAACTGATTTATTTTCTTGCAAATACTGCAGGGTAGATTTTTTTTTTTTTTTTCCTTCGAAGAGGTTTCTCCTTCTCTTTTATTTTTCCACGAGCTCCTTATACCCTCTTTAGATTTATGAGACCGCATGTTTATTTTAGGCTGAAAATCACTTTCAACGGAATCTTCATCTTGTAGCATTAGTCTTTTTCCATACGCCTCTAGAGATCCAATTAATTCACTCACTAACATGGTTTTTAAACCCTTAGATTATTCTATAGAGGTGACAATAGGATTGTATATGTCTAATAAGTGTTGCAAATACTTTTTCTACTACCCCGATATCATCTCCATAAGCCCTCATTTGATTTACTTGTCCTTCTAATCTTCCACATTATTGTTTGAGAGTCTCATAATTGTTTATTTTAGCATTTTGAAGAGATTGAAATCTAATGGCACAGGCCTTTGTTGTGTCTTGGAACTCTTCTTTAGTATGTCGTTATATCTTGTTACGAGTTTGAGCTGTATACAAAATCCAATCCGATTGGAGGATGAAATTGGTTTGTTAAACTGATCTTGTTGGATTAAAGCCCAGCACACTTATCCTATTTGGATTAGAACTGATAGAGGGGGCTGTTGTAATCTTATCCAAGCCGCACATTAACTGGACTCCTTATAGCCGAACAAAAAATAGGAGTTTGTATGGATTAGGGACTTGCAAAACGGACCGCTCAAACCAGGAACCGCCCGGACCAGACTGATCCGGCCGGTTTAGTCCGGTCCCCGGGAGTGTCGGTCCGGTTTCTAATTTCTAAAAGTGGAACCGGTGTCCAGACGGTCCTGTGCCAAAGGAACCAAACTGAACCGGACTGACCGGACCAGACTGACTACATATATATATTTTTTATCATTAATAAAATGAATTCGAAATTTCGAACTCTTGATCCCATGTTTATAAATAACTCTTCATTTCAATGTCCTAAAGGAAATTAATCCTAAAGGAAATTAATCAGCAAGGTTAAAAAGTTTTAGTATAGTGCATTGACTGTTTGACGTAATAGTAAGTGTAAGAAATTGAAGAAATAAATACAATCAGTTGGTTGGTCTGGTTCCATTGGACTAGATTGGACCGGTGGAATTGAAAAGCAAATTGGATGGGGAACTGATCACCCCTAATATGGATATGTTGGTGCTCGTCAGAAGTGAAAAGAGAAACGTGGATTTGCGTGGGGCTGTGTGTGCCGTTGACTTCTTCAAGCCTTAAAGTGGAGTTCTCTTTTCGTTGGTGGCACAGAGGAGATCCGAACATTGGGTGAAGTTTGTGCAGACATCAAATTTAGGCGTTTTCTTCGTGAAGACGCGAGTGTTTGGAGTTCTCCGTGTTTTGTTTATTGAGCAATTATGTGAAGCCAAACACTACGGATTTGAGTGTAATCTTGGGCAGGGAAACACTTGAATGTTGTGAACTCTGTAATTCTCAAATTGATTGGTGGATTATTTGCAGTTGGCTCTCCCCGTCAAGTGGCCGCTGATGGTCGGGTTGAATCGCGTAAATCTTTCCTTATTATTCCTCGTTTAGTTTCTCTAGTGATTTTGTTCTCTTGCGTTATTTTAGAATACGTCTTTGTGGTCTTTGCTCCAATGGTTCGTGGAAATATTGTTTCCAAGAGTGCTTGTTGGATGACATGCAGAGCCCTTGCAACTTTTTTGTAGTTGCTCCGTCGGAAGCTTGTACCTTCCTACGGAGCCACATATCCTTTCTCCATGATGTCCAAGAAATCTTGTGCCATGAAGAAAGTAGTCATTTTAATGCTCCAATAAATATAGTTATTTTCGTCGAAAGTAGGAATGGTAGTGAGGTAGAGTTGGCCATTGTTTAGGAGTCGGATATTTAGGTGGGTGATTTTAGTAGTAGGTGGATAGGACTCAAGCCCAACACCAACCGAATGAGGCTCTGATACCACCGTTAGCTTTTGGTGTATGTCTGTGGAATTTACTCAGCAAAGGAACAAGGAAGGAGCTTTTGGAGCTGCTTCTATTATCAAAATGATTGGTACAAGGGATTTATGGAGCTGTAGTTGATCTGAACATGAATGAACGAGCATGTAGCCTTTTTATAGTCCTTCCAAATCGACTCTTCTGCTAAGAATCTCCGTCGGAAACAGAGAAATTTGCTTCATTTTACATGTCGGGCAGATTTTTAGCCATTACTTCTAAACACCCACCAACTTAGCTAGAACCACAAACTATAACTACTCACTACAGATCTAAAAACTTGTAGAGTCTTGGCTTTCCTGGATAAATTGGCCACAACTTCAACAAAATTTAATCAAAAAGAAAATGTTGCAGTGGAAGATTTCATTTGCCCAAAACTTTGTCATCCTTCAGACTACCTATCCAAATTGGAGAATAATGAAGACGACTGAAACAAGAGAATCATCTGATAATGATATACATAAACATCCAAAATGTCCATCGTTCAAAACATTTAGAGAAGGAAATAAGCACGACTAAAAACAGGAGGACAATTATTCATGACAACAATCAACAACCAATCACCAGATAATTATCGAGCATCAGCCATTAGAAGAAAAACCTAAAAATGGAAAAAAGAAATTATTATACGAAGGCAACGGGAGGGTTCAAATTTAGCCGAGCACGGCATATACAGTCTGAATTATGGTGAGGATGAAGAGGAAGATGGCGGCAATGAGAGACAATATAGCCCAAGGACTCCCGAAGTAGTCTCGGTTGAGATGAGCCTTCCACTTGTTCCAGCGCGTCTCGCAGTGCATACCGATGTTCTCTTGCACGGCGTCAAGGCTGCTGTTGGATGCGAGCGGCACTCCCTCGCACAGAGAGTTGAATAGCTTGGCGACAGCCTTGTCGCTCCCGAGGGCATTCTGGATGATGCCTTCGGCGTGGAGCAGTGCGACATCCTGCTCACTGTTGATGATGTTGTCCATGAAGGTGACGTAGGCTGTGATCGCGTTCCCAGCCCCGATGTGCAAGCGCTCGAAAGTCATAAGGTTGAGGAACATGGACTCGGTGTGGTCCCCCACCTTGATAACGGGGAGCCTCAGGACCCCTCCGGTGAAGGAGATGTCCTCGAGACTGCCGGTCGGGCTCGTCTTGAACTGGATCCCGGCCTTGTGGAGCTCATTGGCCGACCGGATTATCGGCACGGTCTCCTTGGGGGCCGACCCGATTATCTCCTCAGTTTCCTGGATGGCCGACCCGATTATCTTCCCCCTGGCCAACGGGATTGTCTCCTCGTTCTCCTCGGTGGCCTGAAGCCCCACATTTTCCAGGTCGTGCTGGACCTTCTTGGTAGTCATCATCAGCTGACCCTTCCTGAAGACGTCCAGGACATGCAGGCATTTGCCGATGGGCCTGCCAGAGCAGTACTTTTTTTCTGTCGCAGAGCAGTACTTTTTTTCTGTTGCAGAGCAGTACTTGAGGATGAGCCTGTTGACGTCTTCCTGGTCCTGTGATGTTGGAGTCAAGTCAGTGCATTGAATACAAGATCGTTGTTGCGTCGATGCTACTTTCTCAAAAGAAATGGTTAATATCGTGAAAAATTCAAAATTAATAATTAATCACAAAAAATTTAAAATTAGTATATATGATAAATTTACTCTTCATTAAATTAAATTAATACCACGAAAAATCATAAACTAGTACACCTATGATAAACAGAGAGTAAAACCTCAAATTGGTACACCTGTCAACTACCATGTGTCATTCAACTCAGAAATTTGATCATAAAATTTAACGAAAAACTAATGAAGGGTAAAATTGTCATAAGCGTATCGGTTTGGGGTTTTTATGGTACAAAAATTAGTTTTGGGTAAATTTATCACATATGTACCAATTTGAGATTTTTTGTGGTATTAACCCAAAAGGAAAAAAGAAAGTCTCCTGTAGAGGTGACTATTAGAAAAGAGTTGCTAAAGATTTACTTTCCTTACAGTGTATATGTTATCATAAGTAAGGATTTATTAGTCAGCATAATATTTGGCATATCTCATATAATTAGTTAAGAAATATATAGTAGATTTTCCCTTTTCCTTTTCTGTTAATCAATGCCTTGTATAAAGTTTGTACTGTTGATAATTATAGTTGGGCAATTTGGGTTTATTTGATGAAGGAAAAATTAGAGACATACGTCTTCGTTAATTTTTATCATATCACTTGACTTTCCTAGTTCATGTAGGAAGCGAAGGAGTAGCAGTGGGAAGCCGCTATACGAGTTCTTCTATATCTCAAGAAAAACCCAGGATAAGAGATTTTGTTATTAGTCCCAACTTTATTTCACTTGACCGCCTTTTGTGATTCCGAGTGGGCGAGTTGCCCGATCACTCAACATTTAATCACGTGTTACTTTGTCATGCTTGGTGATTGTCCCATGTCTTGGAGAACCAAGAAGCAAATCACAGTTTCTCAATACTCTACTGAAGTTGAATATCGCGCTATGCCAATTGCCACTAGTGAATTGATTTGGTTGCACACTTACTTGCGTTCCTCGTGGTATTACACGACAAACCAATGGATCTTTATTGCGATAACCAAGCCGCTTTACACATTGCAACAAAACCCGGTATTTCACGTACGAACAAAGCATATTGCGAATGACGGCCACTTTGTTCAAGAATATGTATAGTCGGGGGCCATTAGAACCAAGCACGTACCCACTAGACTTTAACTGACAAACATTTTTACCAAGGCGCTGGGTCAAGATCGGTTCACATTTCTCATAAGCAAGTTGGGCATTCCTTTTTGTTTAAAATTTGATATATTAGTTATCATTAGCTAGGATTTATTAGCTAGCACAATATTTGATATATCTCTTATAATTAGTTAAGAGATATTTGGTAAATTTTCCCTTTTCCTTCAATGTCTTATAAATATATTTGTACTAACGATGAGCAATACAAGCAAAATTACGATTTCTCTCAGTGATAGATTTAAGAATGAAATTGTCGAATGATCTCGAACCGTGCATCCAACATTTTTAGAGCATTAGATTTGATGGATTCCATGTGAGGTTCATGTGAGATCAGAAAGATGTACTGTTAGGTGAACATAGTATGGCGGTTTATGTGCATGCAATAACCTCTCTAACGATGGAACGAAATCTAAGAAACTAACCTTCTTGTTATCGCTCTCGATGGCGACCAGCTCATACAGCACTAGCATCGGCAGCTGATTCTCCAGAATCAACATGTCCCGCGTTATGAACGACCGTCTGTATTTTAGCCTGTCGATGCTGAAGACGGGGTCGTTGGGCGCATAGCCATGCTTCTCCCCTATCGTGTGCTTCTCCTCTATCGTGGTCCTCATGATCTCGAGCATGAAGCAGCCATCCATGATCATCAACTCCAGGAACTGGTCTCCCGTGCACTCCTTCCACTTCCGATCCAGCTCGTCGTAACTGTCCTTGAGCTCATGCTCCACCTTCCTCAGGGACTCGAAGAAGGGCTTGTCGGACTTCTTGGATCGATCGAGGAACTGTTGGAGTGCGCGGCGCTTGTGTTTGTCCATTGGACGGAGCTGGTCCTTGTCGTGGTGGTAGGGGCCGAAAGAGACAACCTGCGGCTGGTAGGCCTCAGGTCTGAGGATGGTGATGTGGGCGGGGACCTTGTAGATGGACGGATCCTTCCAGTTCTGTTGCTCGATGGAGGGCATGCTGTTGTTGGCTGGGACGATCTGGTTGGTCTCGTTCGGGTCCGGGGAAGGCGGCGAGGGTGTCTCATAGGTTCCACAAGTTTCTGTTCTGATTGAGAGAAGAGGAGCACGATCCATGATGGAGAGAGACGGAATTGGAGGAGTGTATGAAGTTTGGGGTTGCTTGAGCCCAATGCCGGCCACCTATTTATAAACAAAGGTGTCAAAATGATCGTTGACCCCGTTTTAACTCATATGAAATGAGTTGAGTAATGTTAGTTCAAAATTTAATAATGGACTTTACTAGCATAATAATTTTTGAATCACCGTGTCACAAACGTACTGTTATTTTCACAGGTGATCAAGAACTGTTACTTCATAATCTATTTCCAGTAAATGGTTGAAAAACCCAATTAACTATAGATTAAGATTTTCCCCGTATCCAACTAACATTGGCCTCAAGTAAGGTTTCATTTCGGTCCTCCTCTCGACTTTGAGATGGATGTAAAACTCCTAAAGATAATTTTCTTTTATTAGGAAAGACGAAGAGTCCGGAAGGTGCATTCGTGAAGCTCCTTGTCCTTGTATCTCTGTATATTAAATGGCCAAGCCGCAGAGGCCACATGCGAGCTTTGATTTTTCTTCTGTGGTGAAGTTAATTCTTGACCAACCACCAAAGATCCGTGCCGGTGCAGAAACTACGGTCCACCACAGAATGGGGCCCAATCTGACCCTCTCGCTCGCTCTCCGGCTCCCCCAGCAATAAAGGAAAGGGGCAGTCGATTTGAGAACGTTGCAAAGTCTCGGTGGGCCCTCCTCCCACGTGTGCAAAGTCTACGAGTCTCCGGGACAAAATTGTTGTTTATTCTCATTTCCTATTAGGAACAACCCCAATGTAGATGATAGATAGCTCTTTCGCGAATTATCCGTACAAAAGTTTCGAGCCAAAAGTTGTAACCGTGAACATATTGTAGGAATTTTCGCTGCCAATGCTCTGTGAATTTGATGTACGCCTAATCGACATGCATGTATACTCCTTAAAAAGTAAGCCAATCAAGGGTCTCGAAATACCGTAGAATCTAATTAATTTGATGTTTATCAATCAATGCCGGACGATTGGGCACCAAATTGATCGGATCCTCTGTTCTTGTTCATATTTTTCACGCAATGTTACTATCGTATTCTATGAGCACGATTGATTTTGAAATCGATAATTTATGCATCGGGTTGAATATAGGTTCATAGAGCCGGTGCATTATTCAAATACAACAATTTATGGCGAAAAAAATTGCTAACTTGGGTTTCAGGTTGGGGCGAGTATAAGTCGAGTACATGTTGGGTTAGGTATAAGTTATTCAATTTGTAATGTATAAAAATTGATCATAACAAGTTAAATAAATCAATTTGAATCGAATCTGGCTCAACCGTTTGACGGGCTTATGTATAAGTCACTTTTTGTGCATGAGGTAAAGAGAAAAAGTGTTTAAGCATGTTTCATGGAAGCCGTAGGAAATGATTTACATGCACACGAAGCACGACATCTTGTGACCGCGTACGAGCGTTTAGATTCAATAAACCACAAGTGTCTGCTTAAATCTAAAGGGTCGTTTCAATTGAGTACATGCAATCCTGATTGAGGTATGAACTTTGCATATTTGATATTTGATGTGACACTAGATTTATAGTAGTATTTTTCTTCATATTTATTTGGTAAAATTTTTTATCTCGTCTATATGGGATATGTTAGATTTTTATTTGAGGTGTCACTTTTAGTACTCGACACCCTTTTCCTGTTTATACAACGCCTGTATGGAAAAAAAAAATTCACAATGAAAAATATATCTATGCTCAATTAGCTCAGGACAATCATATAACTTCTCATAAATTAACTTATGATGGAACACAACATGGGTTGCAATCATTGAATGTGAAATTCAAAAATCTCCACCCGGTTTGGTACGGAGAAAAATTAGTTTAAGCAAAAAGATATATATTTTAACTCAAATTAAAAATAAAAAAAACCATGAAGGCAAAGTCAGGTTTCTAAGTTAAACTAAATATTAATGTGGGTTTTATTTTTTTAAGTTTCAGATCACCTAAGCGTGATTGACTGCGAGCATTTATGAGCTCCAATCAGAGCTCTCTTAAAAGATGTGTCCACGTATGAGACTCGACCCGAATTGAAAGAAGCGGATTAGAATTCTTCACTGAATACCTATCGGAGCCGTGCCAGAGGAGTTCAACCAAGAAAAGGGTTGTTATTTTACTTTATCTAATCTCTTTGGAGCGGTGGCAATTACTTAAAGATCCAACATTGATCAATTAAGAGATTGACTCCTCCAAATGCCGTACGAGCGACACTACTGTTGATTGGCCATATAAAGAAAAGGGTTCAATTTTTTCTTGATTTTAATCTGCATAAAAGAAATGGAAAAGACTTTACTAGCATAATAATCTTTGGGCTACCGTGAGAATAATAACATATTATGAGTCACAAATTTTAACATGCATAAAAGAAATAGGAAAGATCCGGTTAGTTTTTGCATTAATTTTACAACAAGCCCTAATGGATAAGTACCCGGATATGCTATGACTGCTATAATTAATCAACAGTAAACACAAAAATCTCGTAAAAGATGTCGACTTCATTCGAAAGCGACTAATTCCAACCAATCAAATTAATATGGGAATAATGTTATGGGGTCACTTTTTGTGCACCAGGTAAAGACAAAAAATGTTTAGGTACGTCCCATGAAAAACGTGGGAATCGAATTGCGCGCGCGCCATCCACCTATTGAATCGAGGGCATTTAATGTGATTTTGGTACGGACTCCACAAATGTTTTTGCCCTTGGGATAATCTAAATTTCATACTTGAGATCCTTTTTAGAACTCAACGCCCTTTTTTCTGTATATATGTCTCACGTAGCGAAAAAAAAAAATTCACAAAGAGTGACTTTCCGATAATGTATATGCTTAGTTAGCTCAGACAATTAGGTAACTTCTTATAAAATAACTTCAGGTGGCACACAAGATAAGTTATGATCATCTTCCACTGGCTTCATATGGAGAAAAATTATTTCTAGCAAAAAGATGTATTAAAACTCAAATCAAAATCAAACTAGTATGGCAAAGTCAATTTTATAAGTTGAACTAAATATTCGGGGAGGGAATCACCATCCGATGAAGAAATCAAAATGCACATCAAGACCTCCCTTTTAATTCCACAATCATCTAAAACGCCTAATAAAAGCCGGATTTTTCTCACCAATTCAGAATCAGAACAAGCAAAACCCCAATAGGAAGAAACTCAAGATAACCCCTCCCTTAACTCCACAAGGCAAGAAAGAAAGCAAATCCACTTCACAGTTGGGCAAGGCCAGCATGAGGTTGCGGTGGCTGGTGGTGGGGCCTTCGTGGGGCATGGCTATTGAAAATGGCAATGGCTGAAAGGAAGAAAGGAAGAAGAAGAAGAAGAAGAAGAGGAGAAATGTCAGGCGCAGAAGAGAGAGACGAAGAGACTGAAGGTGAGCAGGCACACGGCGGTCATTGAATGGAGTGGAGCATGACTCACGTGAATATCGAGCTGCATCCAATATATTCTAGTACTATATTAAATATACATGTCATTTCGAAAGGACTATATTAAATATACATGTCAGTTCGAAAGGACTCGATAAGCCTGTCTATATTTGCTCTTCATTACCTCAACCACCCTAGCCGGCTTTTATTGAATCTTAAATTGGGTTGGGTCACCTTTTGCTCCGTTACTAGATTTGTCCTTTCTACCTATCATCTCCTTTCTATCTACTTTTGAACGAGAGTGATGAGGTTCTAGTCCAAATTCCGAAATTAATAGGAAATATTTGGAGATAACGAAGTATGACAGTTTTTCAATTTTTTTGAAAGCAACATTTCCTCCATTCTCTTATCTTCTTTTAATTTTCCTTTTTCTTTCAACAAAAATCTCTCTCCCTCTCTCTTCCTTTCTTCCTTTCCTCCACTATACTTCTTTATGTTCTTTCCCCTAACTTTTTATTCCCATATATAAAAGGTCAAAGGAAATGCGGACGCCAAAGATAACATCATGCACAATCCGAAGTGTAATAGAATATCCGACTTAGAATGATAGGCCACTCATTCATATTTTACATTACAATGGCCTCTATTTATTATATCGATGAAGTAGAGCTTATGAAACACTTTCATTGAAATGAGAAAAACCGGCTTTTAAAGTTTCCCTATTTAATGGAACAGAATTTTCACATATCAAACATTATAAATTCATTTTATTTCATTTAGAACGATATTATTTCGTAGGCGACAATTAGATTGGATTAGCGAAAACGTCAGAATCGCTCCTCTAGGAAGGCTCTGGCATGTTTCACCATTCTAAGGAGTAGTTCAATCGCAATAACACGGGAGATGTCATGCCCTTCCGTGGCTGGCAAATTACGAAGTCCTTAATTCCAACCATTGAAAATTGACATGTGGGTCATTTCAATACCGGTCCCCCTAGGTGCACCTAGGGGGACCAGTGGACCTGTTATACGATTAGACAAATTGGCGGGTTTGAAGTCAACGATGTAGGCTGAAGCGAAATGGCGTGCTGATCAATACTCGTAGCCTTAGGCTACGACTAACGATGGATTTTCACGATTCGGGGTTGTTTAGATGGTTTTTTTAATTATTTTAGTAATTTTCAAATTAAGGATATTTTTGTATTTTTTTTTGCGTTTTTTTGTCATTAGGGTTAACACCCTTTATAAAACTCGTTTTTAGGGTTTTGAGAGGCGGTAGTTTTTTTGGATGTTTTGAAAACTTATTGATTGTTAATCGATTGAGAGAACAGTTTGTTCCTCGTTATCGTTTCGATTCTTCTATTTAGCCTAATTTCTATCGCACTTCGGCATCAATTGGTATCAGAGCACAGATTGCTTGAATCAATGGCTGAACAGAATCGCGGTCGTGGACGGTAGGCTCGTGGTGGTCGGGGGCGTGGAGGCGCTCCTAAAGCAGACGACCAACCGCGTCTAAGAGATCTGCGAGACGTAGAAATTGAAGAACAAAGAAGACGAATCCAGGATTTGGAGTGACAACTTGCGAAGGCGAGGTTGGGCGTTCAATCCGAAGAAGAAGCAGAATCTGAGGATCCATCCGATGATGAAGAGGAGGACGTAAACCATTTCGAGGTTCTGAACCAGGGGCGGAATCGAGGAGTACGACCTGAAAATCAGTGCTTTTCTCAAAATTTCGGAATGAAGATCGAGATTCCCGAGTTTAATGGTAAGGCTCATCCTGATGAGTTTATTGATTGATTGCATACGGTAGAACGGATTTTTGATCTTAAAGACATAATTGAGAGGCAAAAAGTGAAGTTAGTGGCTATTAGGTTGCGAAACATGTTTCGATTTGGTGGGAACACGTGAAAAAGCAATGCGCTAGAGAGGGGAAGTCGAAGGTGGATCGCTGGGAGAAGATGAAAAAGTTATTGCATAAATTTTTTTTGCCTACCTATTATAAGCAAGAGACGTTTATCGAGTATCATAATGTCAAGCAAGGTAATAAAACAGTTGAGGAATTTACAGAAGAATTTGATCGCTTGCGGATGCGTTGTGATGTGGTGGAGGAAGACGAGCAAACGATTGCATGATATCTGGCAGGGTTGCGATATGAGATATCTGATGTTGTTCAATTAGAGCAGTATTGGACATATGAGGATGTATGCAGACTAGCCCTAAAGGTGGAAGGGCAGTTTAAAAGAAAGAGCAGTAAGTCTAAGTGGTCTAGCAGCGATTCTAAGTGGTTAGGCAGCAGTTCCAAGTGGTCAGATAAAGAGTCCCAAGGGAAAGCAAGGAGTTCTTCAGCCCTGGCAGCAGTTAAGGGCGCTGGTTCAAAATCTGCAACAAAAGGAGAGCAGGGTAGTGCTGGATCTAGCAGGGGAGGAGCTGCAGGTAAGCGATGTTTTAAGTGTCAAGGACTCGAGCATTTTGCTGCTGATTGTCCAAACCGACAGTTTGTAACACTTGTAGATAATTCAACTTTTGATGAAGACCCAACTTATGATGAATCTGATGGAGAGCAAGCAGATGCAGATCTAGATCTGGAGGACATTGCCTATGCCGATTCTGGTGAGTCTTTAGTTGTGCGTCGGGTTTTAAATATTGCTGAGGTAGATGATGAATCGTGGCTCAGGCATAATATCTTTCGTACTAAGTGCACTAGTGGGGGAAAAGTATGTAGTATGATAATCGACGGGGAAAGTTGCGAGAATGTAATATCTACCACTATGGTAGAAAAGTTGGGGTTGAAAACTGTCGAACATCCTCAACCATATAAGCTGTCATGGCTTAGGAAGGGGAATTAGGTAAAAGTGAGCAAGAGGTGTTTAGTGCAGTTCTCAATTGGGAAGAAATATACTGATGAAGTGTGGGGTGACGTAGTTCCAATGGATGCTTGTCATATTCTGTTAGGAAGACCTTGGCAGTTTGACAGGAAAACACAGCATGACGGATTCAAAAATACATACACCTTCAAGAAGGATGGCCGGACCATTACTCTGGGTCCTTCAGATTTGAGAAAAGAAGGGAAAAGTAATCTGCTTTCCAAATCAGAGTTCCAAGAGAAGGCGATGAATGCCCTAAAGCTTTTTCTGTTGTAGTCATGGAGCAGAATCTTGATAGTCCAGAAATTTCAACTCAAGTTCTGCTTATACTTGAGGAGTTTGCTGATGTCGTACCAGAGGAATTGCCACCTGGATTGCCACCCATGAGGGACATTCAGCATTGTATAGATCTCGTTCCAGGAGCTGCTATTCCTAATAAGGCAGCTTACAGAATGAATCCTAAGGAGTATGAGGAGATGTAGAGGCAAGTGCAAGAACTATTAGAAAATGGTACAATTCGAGAGAGCATGAGCCCTTGTGCAGTGCCAGCTTTGTTGGTTCCTAAGAAAGACGGGTCGTGGAGAATGTGCGTGGATATCAGAGTTGTTAACAAGATCACGATCAGGTATCGCTTTCCTATCCCGAGATTTGATGATTTAATTGATCAACTGTATGGAGCGACTATCTTTTCGAAGATAGACTTGAGGAGTGGATATCATCAGATTAGGGTGCGTCCTGGAGATGAGTGGAAGACCGCTTTTAAAACTCGAGATGGTCTGTATGAGTGGATGGTGATGCCTTTCGGGTTATCTAACGTACCGAGCACCTTTATGAGACTGATGAATTAGGTGTTTCGTCCTTTTATTGGCCAGTTTTTCGTCGTATATTTCGATGATATTTTGGTTTATAGTGCATCAACTGATCAACACTTGCAGCATTTGAGAAGGGTGTTCGAGACATTGAGGGAGCAGAAATTATATGCTAATACCAAGAAGTGTCACTTCTTGACTGATCATGTGACCTTTTTGGGATATATAGTAACTAAGGAGAGCATTCATATGGACCCAGCTAAGGTTGAGGCTATTACAAATTGGGAGATTCCGAAAAATATTCATGAGATACGTAGCTTTCATGGGCTTGCGTCTTTTTATCGGAGATTTGTTCGGGATTTTAGTACTATTATTGCACCTCTGATGGATTGTCTGAAAGAAAGTAAATTTGTGTGGACTAAGAAGGTAGAAGCTGCCTTTCAATTATTAAAGAAGAAGGTGACTGAAGCACCTGTTCTCGTGCTTCCTGACTTTAATGAGATTTTTGAGGTGCATTGTGATGCTTCAGGTGTTGGTATTGGGGGTGTCCTAAGTAAAAAATGTAAACCTGTAGCATTCTTTAGTGAGACGTTGAATGAGGCGAAAAGGAAATATTTAACTTATGATAAAGAATTTTATGCTATTGTGAGGAGTTTGGAGCATTGGAGCATTGGAGGCACTATCTTATTTCGAAAGAGTTTATCTTATTTTCTGATCATGAAGCCTTGAAATACATCAATGGGCAGCACAAATTGAACGCAAGGCATGCAAAGTGGGTGGAGTTCCTTCAAGTTTTCAATTTTTCCATCAAGCATAAAGCAGGAGTGCTAAATAGTGTGGCAAATGCATTGAGCAGAAAACACTCTTTGCTGTCTACGATGCAGGTAAAAGTTCTAGGCTTTGATACTTTTAAAGATTTATATGTTGATGATCCTTATTTTGGGAATATTTGGAAGAAGAGCAAAACGGAGCATTTTCAGCAATTTCAGATCGTGAAGGGTTACCTATTTAAGGGTAACAGATTGTGTATTCCTTAATGTTCTTTGAGGGAATCTATTATTATTGAGGGACATGCAGGCGGTTTAACTGGGCACTTTGGCGTGGATAAGACGAAGGTCTTGTTGAGTGAACATTTTTATTGGCCTCGGATGGAGCATGACGTGACACATTTTATAGAGAGGTGCAGGGCATGTCATGTGGCAAAGACCAAGAGTACTAATGCAGGATCGTATATGCCTCTACCTGTTCCAGTTGTACCGTGGGAGGATGTCAGCCTTGACTTTGTCTTGGGTTTGCCAAGAACGCAGCGGAGTAAGGATTCAATAATGGTGGTTATCGATAGGTTCTTGAAGATGGCCCGCTTTGTCCTGTGTAGCAAGTCCTATGATGCTTCACAGGTTGCTCGATTGTTTTTGCAGGAGATTGTTAAGCTGCATGGAATTCCTAAGTCCATAACCTCAGATCGTGATGTGAAATTTGTGAGTCACTTCTGGCGCGCTCTTTGGAGGTACATGGGTACAAGTTTGAAGTTTACTTCATCTCATCATCCTCAGATTGATGGTCAAACAGAAGTTGTCAATTGAAGCTTAGGGAATTTGCTGCGGAGTTTGATTGGAGATAATCCGCGACAATGGGACTTGACATTGCCTCAGGCAGAATTTGCATATAACATATCAGAGAACCGAACTATAGGCAAGACTCCATTTGAGGTGATTTATGGGCATAATCCAATTACTCTATTGGATCTCACACTGATACCAATTCTCAAGCAATTTAGTTCGGAAGCTGAAGAACATGCAAAGCATATCAAAGAGCTGCATTTCCAGGTCCATAATCAGATCAATAGGCAGAACATGAAGTATAAACAGCGCGTGGATATATGCAAGAAAAGAGTCGTCTTCAAGGAAAATGATCTAGTTTGGATTCACCTTAGGAAAGAATGATTTCCAGCGGGTAGGTTTAGCAAGCTTCAACCTAGAGCTGATGGACCCTTCAGAGTTTTGGAGCGAATTAGTGACAATGCTTACAAGATCAATTTGCCGGGTAAGTATAATGTATCCGGAACTTTTAATGTAGCAGATTTATCACCTTACTACACTGAAGAGGAAGAAGATCCTGAAGAGATTGACGACAATGAAGGCGAAGCAAATTCGAGGACGAATCTTTCTCTAGCAGGGGAGGATGATGCACCTAGGGGGACCGGTTGACCTGTTATGCGATTAGACGAATCGGTGGGTTTGAAGTCAACAATGTTGGATTGAGCTCAAATTTGGTCGGCTGAAGCGAAACGGCGTGCTTATCAATACATGTAGCCTTTGGCTACGATTAACGATGGATTTTCGCGATTCGGGGTTGTTTAGATGATTTTTTTCAATTATTTTAGTAATTTTCGAATTAAGGGTATTTTTGTATTTTTTTGCGTTTTTTTGGTCATTAGGGTTAACACCATTTATAAACTTGTTTTTAGGGTTTTGAGAGGCGGTAGTTTTTTGGATGTTTTAAAATCGATTGTTAATCGATTGAGAGAACAATTTGTTCCTCGTTATCGTTTCGATTATTCTGTTTAACCTAATTTCTATCGCACTTCGGTAGCAATAATGTAACAACCCGGTCCGATGAGGACGGAGAGTGGTTGTTGGGGTTCAAGAACCTGGATAAGGAGCGGCTCCTGGCAGGCTTTTAGGATGGTAAGAGGGGCATGTCTCTATCCCACATCGCTTAGGGGGGAGTCCTGGGGTTGCTTATAAGGCCTGGGTGGCCTATCCTGTGTAACGCGTTTTAAAGCTGTGAGAGTCAGTGGGCTCAAAGCGGATAATATTACACAGTGTAGAACCGAGGTGTTACAGGTGGTATCAGAGCCGACTCCCGACCGTGTGTGGATCCACAGCGTGGACGCTGTGCCCGAAGGGGGAAAGAATGTAACAACCCGATCCGATGAGGGTCGGGAGTGGTCGCCGGGTTCAAGAGTTTGGACAAGGAGCGGCTCCTAGCAGGCTTCTAGGATGGCAAGGGGGGCATGTCTCTGTCCCACATCGCTTAGGGGGGAGTCCTGGGGTTGCTTATAAGGCCTAGGTGGCCTATCCTGTGTAACGTGTTTTAAAGCCGTGAGGGTCAGTGGGCCCAAAGCGGATAATATTACACAGTGTAGAGCCGAGGTGTTACAGGAGTATGAAAGATATTATGCATGAGCCACGATTCATCATCTACCTCAGCAATATTTAAAACCCGATGCACAATTAAAGACTCACCAGAATCGGCATAGACAATGTCCTCTAGATCTGGATCTGCATCTGCTTGCTCTCCATCAGATTCATCATAAGTTGGGTCTTTATCAAAAGTTGGATTATCTACAAGTGTTACAAACTGTCGGTTCGGACAATCAGCAACAAAATGCCCGAGTCCTTGACACTTAAAACATCGCTTGCTTGCATCATCGGATGGATCCTCCTCTTCATCATCGGATGGATCCTCATATTCTACTTCTTCTTCGGATTAAACGCCCAACCTCGCCTCCGCAAGTTGTCACTCCAAATCCTGGATTCGTCTTCTCTATTCTTTAATTTCTACGTCTCGCAGATCTCTTAGACGCGGTTGGTCGTCTGCTTCAAGAACGCCTCCACGCCCTCGGCCTCCACGAGCCCGCCCTCTACGACCGTGATTCTGTTCAGCCATTGATTCAAGCAACCTGTGCTCTGATACCAATTGATGCCGAAGCGCAATAGAAATTAGGCTAAACAGAAGAATCGAAAAGATAACGAGGAAGAAACTGTTCTCTCAATCGATTAACAATCGATTTCAAAACATCCAAAAAACTACCGCCTCTCAAAACCCTAAAAACGAGTTTATAAAGGGTGTTAACCCTAATGACAAAAAAAACGCAAAAAAAATACAAAAATACCCTTAATTCGAAAATTGCTAAAATAATTAAAAAAACCATCTAAACGACCCTAAATTACGAAAATCCATTGTTAAGGCTACGAGTATTGATCAGCACGCCGTTTCATTTCAGCCGATCAAATTTGAGCTCAATCTGACATCGTTGACTTCAAGCCCGCCGATTCATCAAATCGCATAACAGGTCCACCAGTCTCCCTAGGTGCATCATGTTCGCGGATGTATCAATATTGATGAACTATTCGCGGATGAATCAATATTGTTGAACATAGTTCATCGCCTAGCGTGTGATTACTACACTACTATCAATGTAGCTTGTATCATTTTTCTTGACGTTTGCGACTTGGCTTTCGTTGAACATATTGGCTGTATCTAGAAATCAACAATCTTTTTTTAAGTGATTCTTTTCTTGCAAATACCGCAGGGTAGATTTTTTTTGCTTTGAAGAGATTTCTCCTACTCTTTTATTTTTCCACGAGCTTCTTCTACCATCTCTAGATTTATGAGACCGCGTGTTTATTTTAGACTGACAGTCACTTTCAATGGAAGCTTCATCTTGTAGCACTAGTCGTTTTTTCATACGCCTCTAGAGAGCCAATTAATTCACTCACTAACATGGCTTTTAAACCCTTAGATTCTTCTATAGAGGTGACAATAGGATTGTATTCTCTAATAAGTGTCGCAAATATTTTTTCTACTACCCTGATATAATCTCCATAAGCCCTCATTTGATTTACTCGTCCTTCTAATCTTCCACATTATTGTTTGAGGGTCTCATAATTGTTCATTTTAGCATTTCCAAGAGATTGAAATCTAATGGTGCGTGCCTTTGTTGTGTCTTGGAACTCTTCTTTAGTATGTTGTTATATTATCTTACGAGTTTGAGCTGTATACAAAATCCGATCCGATTGGAGGATGAAATCTTAACCACACTTATCCCATTTATGTGTGCGCTGTTGACTTCTCTGAGCCTTAAAGTGGAGTTCTCTATTCGCTGGAGGCGCAAAGGAGATCTGAACATTGGGCATTGGGTGAAGTTTGTGCAGACATCCAATTGAGGTATTTTCTTCGTGAAGACATGAGTGTTTCGAGTTCTCAGTGATTTATCTATTGAGCAAGTATGCGAAACCAAACACTAAGGATTTGAGTGTAATCTTGGATAGTGAAACACTTGAACGTTGTGCACTCTGTAATTCTCATATTGATTATTTGCGGTTAGCTCTTCCCGTGGAGTGGCTGCTGATGGTCGAGCCGACTCCCGTGAATCTTTCCTTATTATTCCTAGTTTAATTTCTTTGGTGATTTCGTTCTCTCGCATCATTTAGTTGCATACATTCTTTGGCTTCCGCCTTATTTTAGAACACATCTTTGCGGTCTTTGCTCCAATGGTTTGCGAAAATATCGTTTCCAAGGGTGCTTGTTATATGACATACAGAGCCCTTGCAGCTTTTTTGTAGTTGCTCTGCCCGAAGCTTGTACCTTCCCACGGAGCAGCATATCCTTTCTCCATGATGTTGCATACATCTCGTGCCATCAAGAAAGTAGTCATTTTAATGCTCCGGTAGATGTAGTTATTTTCATCGAAAGTAGGAATGATAGTGACATAGAGTTGGCCATTGTTTAGGAGTCGGATATTTAGGTGGGTGATTTTAGTAGTATGTGGATAGGACTCACGCCCAACACCAACCGAATGAGGCTCTGATACCACCGTTAGCTTTTGGTGTTAATGTGCAAGTGCGCATGCCTGTGGAATTTGCTCGGCAAAGGAACAAGGAAGGAGCTTTGGGAGCTGCTTGTTCTTCTATCAAAAGGGAAATGAGAGCAGGACGGTACTGTTACTCATGTGAGAGTAACGGTCGTGGGTACGCCACATATTTTCCCAAGGAAACCGGGTGACTTGTTTACCCGGTTCCTTGGGAAAATCACAAATCCCACCAAGGGGGATTTCTCCTATTAGAAAAAAAAAAAAATCAGCCAAAATAGCAATAAGGGAATAGAAAAGGAACTTATTATATCATCAGTGTTAGATATCTTTGCATTAAGTGCAAAAAAAAATTATCTAAACATCTTTATCTCAAGAGAAAATAAATGTAGGATTACTATTAATAGCAGCACCGTTCCAAAACATTTTAAATTTGTAGTTATATAATCAACAACTTGTCTATTTCACTGAGAAAATAGGAAAAAAAAATTTAGTAACCCCAAAATTGAAAGAGGCAGTTAGTGAAGCTAGGTTTTTTTTACCAAAAGGTTAGCGTTCCAAATCGATGATTTGAGTAAATTCATAAAAATCAAAAACTTAACGGTGGGTTATTTCACCACTTAAGTAAAAAGTTCATGCATTTTTATTCATTTGAAAAGTGAGGATAGTTTTGTCCAGTATGTAATCCAGGCAATTTTTTTTTTGGTTATTTGGCTGAGAGTATTCTAAGGGAAAACATTTTTAATGCCATTAAAAGGAACTACAGAAAAAAAATTCTAAGCTCAATATTTCAGGATCTTGTCATTTCATAATAAAATATTAATACCACATGAATTTGCTTTTCAATATCTCTAAAAATCTCTTTGATTTTCCCAAGTTCCAGTTGCCAAATCCTCATAAATGGGATTCTGTGGTCATTGTAGCACCGTTATTTGTAGCAAATAACGGTACCATCGTATAAGCAGAACCCTTATCAGAATGTTTGGTTCAAGGGATTTATAGAGCTGTAGTTGATCTGAACATGAATGAACGAGCATGGAGCCTTTTTATAGTCCTTCCTAATCGGCTCTTCTGCTAAGAATCTCTGTCAGAAATACAGAAATTTGCTTTATTTTACATGTCGGGCAGATTTTCAGCCATTACTTCTAACTCCCACCGACTTAGCTAGAACCACAAACTATAACTACTCACCACAGATCTAAAAACTTGTATAAGTCTTGGCTTTCCTGGATAAATTGGCCACAACTTCAACAAAATTTAATCAAAAAGAAAATGTTGCAGTGGAAGATTTCATTTGCCCAAAACTTTGTCATCCTTCAGACTACCTATCCAAATTGGAGAATAATGAAGTAGACTGAAACAAAAGAATCATCTGATAATGATATACAAAAGCAGCCAAATGTCCATCGTTCAAAACATTTAGAGAAGGAAATAAGCACGACTAAAAACAGGAGGACAATTATTCATGACAACAATCAACAACCAATCAATAGATAATTATCGAGCATCAGCCACTAGAAGAAAAACCTAAAAATGGAAAAAAGAAATTATTATACGAAGGAAACGGGAGGGTTCAAATGTAGCTGAGCACGGCATATACAGTCTGAATTATGGTGAGGACGAAGAGGAGGATAGCGGCAATGAGAGACAATATAGCCCAAGGACTCCCGAAGTAGTCTCGGTTGAGATTAGCCTTCCACTTGTTCCAGCGCTTCTTGCAGTGCTTACTGATGTTCTTTTGCACGGCGTCAAGGCTGCTGTTGGATGCGAGCGGCACTCCCTCGCACAGAGAGTTGAATAGCTTGGCGACAGCCTTGTCGCTCCCGAGGGCATTCTGGATGATGCCTTGGGCGTGGAGCAGTGCGACATCCAGCTCACTGTTGATGATGTTGTCCATGAAGGTGACGTAGGCTGTGATCTCGTTCCCAGCCCCGATGTGCAAGCGCTCGAAAGTCATAAGGTTGAGGAACATGGACTCGGTGTCGTCCCCCACCTTGATAACGGGGAGCCTCAGGACCCCTCTGGTGAAGGAGATGTCCTCGAGACTGCGGGTCTGGCTCGTCTTGAACTGGATCCCGGTCTTGTTGAGCTCGTTGGCCGACCGGATTATCTCCACGGTCTCCTTGGGGGCCAACCCGATTATCTCCTCAGTTTCCTGGATGGCCGACCCGATTATCTCCCTCCTGGCCAACGGGATTGTCTCCGCGTTCTCCTCGGTGGCCCCAAGCCCCACATTTTCCAGGTCGTGCTGGACCTTCTTGGTATTCATCATCAGCTGGCCCTTCCTGAAGACGTCCAGGACATGCAGGCATTTGCCCATCCTTGGGATGGGCCTGCCAGAGCAGTACTTGAGGATGAGCATGTTGACGTATTCCTCGTCCTGTGATGTTGGAGTCAAGTCAGCGCATTGAATACAAGATTGTTGTCGTGTCGATGGTACTTGCTCAAAAGAAGTAATTAATACCACGAAAAATTTAAAATTAATTTTTAATCACAGAAAATTCAAAACTGATATACGTAAAAAATTTATCATAAATTAAATTTTTTGACCATTAAAATTTAAAAACTAATATACGTGATAAATTTACCATAAATTAATTTTTTACCATCAGTTAAATTGGATTAATATTACGAAAAATTATAAACTGGTACACTTGTGACAAACGGAGAGTAAAACTCCAAACTGGTACATCCGTCAACTGTCACGTGTCATTCAACTCATAAATTTGACCATAAAATTTAACGGAAACTAATTGAGGGTAAAATTGTCACAGGTGTACCGGTTTGGGGTTATTTATGGTTAAAAATTTAATTTGGGATGAATTTATCATAGATGTACCAGTTTGAGGTTTTTCGTGGTATTAACCCAAAAGGAAAAAAGAAAGTCTCCCATAGAGGTGACTATTAGAAAAGAGTTGCTAAAGATTTCCTTTCCTTACAGTGTATATGTTATCATAAGTAAGGATTTATTAGTCAGCATAATATTTGGTATATCTCATATAATTAGTTAAGAAATATATGGTGGATTTTCCCTTTTCCTTTTCTGTTAATCAATGCCTTGTATAAAGTTTGTACTGTTGATAATTATAGTTGGGCAATTTGGGTTTATTTGATGAAGGAAAAATTAGAGACATACGTCTTTGTTAATTTTTATCATATCACTCGACTTTCCTAGTTCATGTAGGAAGCGAAGGAGTAGCAGTGGGAAGCCGCTATACGAGTTCTTCTATATCTCAAGAAAAACCCAGGATAAGAGATTTTGTTATTAGTCCCAACTTTATTTCACTTGATCGCCTTTTGTGATTCCGAGTGGGCGAGTTGCCCGATCATTCGACATCCAATCACGTGTTACTTTGTCATGCTCGGTGATTGTCCTGTGTCTTGGAGAACCAAGAAGCAAACCACAGTTTCTCAGTACTCTACTGAAGTTAAATATTGCGCTATGCCAATTGCCACTAGTGAATTGATTTGGTTGCGCACTTACTTGCGTTCCTTGTGGTATTGCACGACAAACCAATGGATCTTTATTGCGATTACCAAGCCGCTTTACACATAGCAACAAAACCTGGTATTTCACGTACGAACAAAGCATATTGCGAATGACTGCCACTTTGTTCAAGAACATGTATAGTCGGGGGCCATTAGAACCAAGCGCGTACCCACTAGACTTTAACTGACAAACATTTTTACCAAGGCGCTGGGTCAAGATCGGTTCACATTTCTCATAAGCAAGTTGGGCATTCCTTTTTGTTTAAAATTTGATATATCAGTTATCATTAGTTAGGATTTATTAGCTAGAACAATATTTGATATATCTCTTATAATTAGTTAAGAGATATTTGGTAAATTTTCCCTTTTCCTTCAATGTCTTATAAATATATTAGTACTAACGATGATCAATACAAGCAAAATTACAATTTCTCTCAGTGATAGATTTAATAATGAAATTGTCGATTGATCTCGAACCGTGCATCCAACATTTTTAGAGCATTAGATTTGATGGATTCCATGTGAGGTTCATGTGAGATTAGCAAGATGTACTGTTAGGTGAACATAGTTTGGCGGTTTATGTGCATGCAATAACCTCTCTAACGACGGAACGAAATCTAAGAAACTAACCTTCTTGTAATCGCTCTCGATGGCGACCAGCTCATACAGCACTAGCATCGGCAGCTGATTCTCCAGAATCAGCATGTCCCGCGTTATGAACGGCCGTATGTATTTTAGCCTGTCGATGCTGAAGAGGGGGTCGTTGGGCGCATAGCCATGCTTCTCCTCTATCGTGGTCCTCATGATCTCGAGCATGAAGCAGCCGTCCATGAGCATCAGCTCCAGGAACTGGCCCCCTCCGCCCTCCTTCCATTTCAGGTCTAGCGTTTCGTAGCTCTCCTCGAGGTCCCGCGCCACCTTTCTCAGGGAGGAAAGGAAGCGCTTGAGGGTCTTCCCGGACCGCTCGAGGAAGTGGAGGAGCACGCGGTGCTTGTGTTCCTCCATTTGGCGGAGGTGGACCTCGCCATAGTGGTAGGGGCCGAAAGAGACAACCTGCGGCTGGTAGGCCTTGTAGTTGAGGTCGGTGATGAAGGCGGGGACCTTGTAGATGGACGGATTCTTCCAGGGCAGTTGCCCGTCGGAGGGCATGCGCTTGAGGATCTTGTCGACTTGCACGATCCACTTGGTCTCGTCCGGCTGCAGTGGGGGTGGCGAGGGTAACATGGTTCGGCAAGTTTCAGAGGTTCCACAAGGTGAGAGGAGTGGAGAATTCATGGAGAGAGAGAGAGAGAGAGAGAGAGAGAGAGAGAGAGAGAGAGAGAGAGAGAGAGAGAGAGAGAGAGAGAGAGAGCGAGAGTGGGAAGAGTGTATGAAGTTTGCGGTTTTCCAAGCCCAATGCTTCAAGTTGAAGAGGTATCACCGGACAGACCATGTATATATAACTCACTTTTTGTGCACGAGGTAAAGACAAAACCAGTTTGAGCATGTCCCGTGGAAGCCGTAGGATATGAATTGCGTGCACGCATAGCACGAGGTCTCGCGACCGAGCACGAGCCTTTGAATACGATGAATCTCACGGGTGTCTGCCCTAAATTAAAAGGCTCGTTTGAATTGAGCACATGCATAGCAATTGAGGCATGAACTTCGCATATTTGATATTTGATGCGACACTTGGTAATAATTTGTACCTCGTACGTTTGGGATATGCCAAATTTCTTATTTGAGGTCTCAATTTTAGTACTCGATGCCCTTCTTTTATACATATACATGTATATATACATATACATATATATATGTATATACATCTCCTATAGGGAAAAAAAAAGAATTTCACAATGAGTAACGTTCCTATGATATCTATGGGGGAAAATTTTCTAAAAAGTTATAAACCTATCGTATGATTGTCAATTCAGTCCTAAATCTTTTAATTATGCTAATTTAGTTTTAAACTTTTTGACGATTTGCCAATGTAGTTATTCTGACCAATTATCCAAATAATATATTTAGGACTAAATTGACAATTTTTTAAAAAGTTTGGGACTAAATTGATAAATTGAAAGGTTTAGGACTAGATTTGGCAAATCATCAAAATTTTTAGGATTAAATTGACACAATTGAAAGATTTAGGACGAATTGGCTACCATGCAATAGGTTTATGACTTTTTGGATAATTATCCCTGCGGTTAGCTCATGACAATCATATTACTTTTCATCAATTAACTTCAGATGGCACACAAGACAGGTCGTAAACATCTTGTGTGAAATTTAAAAATCAAATTAATTTAAACAAAAAGATATATTAGAACTCAAATCAAAGTCAAACTATAGAGGCAAAGTCCAGTTTCTAAGTTACACTAAATATTAGTGTGGGTTTTATTTTTTATTTCTTTAGTTTCATATCACCTAAGCTTAATTGACTGCGAGCGTTAATGAGCCTCAATTGAGAAGAATTTGGATACATTATAATAGCTTATGAGCTATTTTAAAAAACGTTTCGAGTTTGAGCTCGTGTATGAGATCCGATCCAAATCAGATGAGGTGGACTAGAATTCTTGACTGAATACCTATTGGAGTCATGATATGGGAGTTCAACCAAGATAAGGGTCGTGACTTTATTTATTGGGTTTTGCTAGCATAACGGTTTTTAGGCAACTGTTAGATAACAGCATGTTGCGAGCCATAAATTCTTGAAGGAGTGGATCTCATAATAATTTTTGATTATTTTTTTTGTGGCCCAAAATATATTGTTATTCTCACAATAGATTAATGACAATTATATAAACATTTTTCTTATTTTATCTAATTTTTTTTGGAGCGGTGACAATTATGTAAAATATCCAAGAATATCAACGAAGAGATTGACTCCTTTGAAGGCCGTCCAAGTGACGCCGCTGTTGATTGGCCGTATAAAGACTAAAGAGAAGGGTTTAATTTTAACTTGATTTTAAGCCCCATAAAAGAAATAGAAAAGGTCTTCCTATTATGCCGCAATAAAGCCACACAGTGGACTCCCAAAACGGACGGTGAAGAAAGAAAGGGGGACGAACAAGGAGTTTTACGTCTAATTGAGTTGTTTTATTGGTAAACACTACCGATACTCGGATCTAATCACGTAAACATCTGGTATTATTGTTCCTCGTTTATTTCTATGGTGATTTCGTGCTGATTTTGATCGCAAGATCCGGTTAGTTTCTGCATTAATTTTACAACAAACCCTAATGGATAAGTACTTGGATATGTTATGATTGCTATAATTTTTTTTTTTTGGTAATCGAGGATCCGTCACCATTCCCCAGGGACGAGCCCGCACAGGTAATCGGGGCGCCTATATCTTGAGGGAGACTAACTCAGCAACCCACCCCAGGGCCCCCCACTTAAATTACGGAACCGAGCGGGGATTCGAACCCAGAACCTCTGAGGAGGGAAGAAAAGCGCCCACCAACTCGGTCATACGCAGATGGGTGTTATGACTGCTATAATTAATCAACAGTAAACACAAAAATCTCATAAAAGATGTTGACTTCATACGAAAGCGATTAATTCCAACCAATCAAATTAATATGGGAAAAATGTTTGGGGGTGTCACTTTTTGGTATTAATATGGGAAAAATGTTTGAGGGCGTCACTTTTTGTGATCCAGGTAAAGACAAAAAATGTTTAGGTACGTCCCATGAAAAACGTGGGAATCGAATTGCATGCACGCCATCCGCATATTGAATCGAGGGCATTTAATGTGATTTTGGTACGGACTTCACAATTTTTTTTACCGTTGAGATAATCTAAATTTCATACTTGAGATCCTTTTTAGAACTCAACGCCCTTCTTCCGTATTCATGTCTCACGTAGCGGAATTTTTTTTTTCACAATTAGTGACTTTCCGATAATATATATGCGTAGTTAGCTCATACAATTAGGTAACTTCTTATAAAATAACTTCAGGTGGCACACAAGACAAGTTATGATTATCTTCCAATGGCTTCATATGGAGAAAAATTGTTTCTAGCAAAAAGATGTATTAAAACTCAAATCAAAGTCAAACTAGTATGGCAAAGTCAATTTTATAAGTTGAACTAAATATTCGGAGAGGGAATCACCATCCAATGAAGAAATCAAAATGCGCATCAAAACCTCCCTTTTAATTCCACAATCATCTAAAACGCCTGATGAAAGTCGGATTTTTCTCACCAATTCAGAATCAGAACAAGCAAAATCCCAATAGGAAGAAACTCAATATAACCCCTCCCTTAACTCCACAAGGCAAGAAAGAAAACAAATCCAATTCACAGTTGGGCAAGGCCAGCATGAGGTTGCGGTGGCTGGTGGTGGGGCCTTCGTGGGGCATGGCTATTGAAAATGGCAATGGCTGAAAGGAAGAAAGGAAGAAGAAGAAGAGGAGGAGAAATGTAAGGCGCAAAAGAGAGAGACGAAGAGACTGAAGGTGAGCAGGCACATGGCGGTCAATGAATGGAGTGGAGCATGACTCACGTGAATATCCAGCTACATCCAATATAGTCTATTACTATATTAAAGATACATGTCATTTCAAAAGGACTCGATAAGCCTGTTTATATTTGCTCTTCATTACCTCAACCACCCTAGCCAGCTTTTATTGAATCTTAAATTGGGTTGGGTCAACTTTTGCTCCGTTACTAGATTTTTCCTTTCGACCTATCATCTCCTTTCTATCTACTTTTGAACGAGAGTGATGAGGTTCTAGTCCAAATTCCGAAATTAATAGGAAATATTTGGAGATAACGAAGTAAAAAATAAAAAATAAAAAAGACAGTTTTTAAATTTTTTCGAAAGCAACATTTCCTCCATTCTCTTATCTTCTTTTAATTTTCCTTTTTTTTTCAACAAAAATCTCTCTCTCTCTCTCTCTCTTCCTTTCTTCCTTTCCTCCACTATACTTCTTTATGTTCTTTCCCCTAACTTTTTATTCCCATATATAAAAGGTCAAAGGAAATGCGGATGCCAAAGATAGCATCATGCACAATCCGAAGTGTAATAGAATATCCGACTTAGTATGATAGGTCTCTCATTCATATTTTACATTACAATGGCCTCTATTTATTATATCGATGAAATAGAGCTTATGAAACACTTTCATTGAAATGAGAAAAATCGGCTTTTGAAGTTTCCCTATTTAATCGAACAGAATTTTCACATATCAAACATTATAAATTCATTTAATTTCATTCAGAACGATATTATTTCGCAGGCGACAATTAGATTGGATCAATGGAAACGTCAGAATCGCTCCTCTAGGAAGGCTCTGGCGTGTTTCACCATTCTAAGGAGTAGTTCAATCGCAATCACACGGGAGATGTCATGCCCTTCTGTGGCTGGCAGATTACGAAGTCCTTAATTCCAACCATTGAAAATTGACATGTGGATCATTTCAATACCGAGCGCTTTAGGAGCCCTTGTCTATTAATTCTTATCATATATCATGCTTCCATTTTCTTGGGGAGCATGATAGCTAGATGATGTTCCTAATAATGAAATTCAAGGTCAGTTTTGGATTTAGAGGAGATGATAATCCCATAATATTTTAAGACGTTCACCGCAAGTCTTGGAAATCCAATGTGGCTTGATGGAAGTTTTTTTAAAAGTTTATGACACTCAAATAATTGATTGAAAGTTATAACACGCAAGTGAACATTATTTAGAAGTCATGACACTCAAGTGATTGAAAAAAATAAGTTATGATACTCAAGTGAGTACTGTATGAAAGTTATGATGCTTTTGGTGTCCTTATCTCATAAATGAGAAATCAAGTTGTGGTAAGACTTGGGAGAGCCCATTACGAAGCGTAAGTGCCACCATGCAATAGAGTTATACTTGCCCGCCAGTTTAATCCCTCGGGATTCACCTCGGGAGATTTGCAATAGAGAGTTTCCACTATTTTAGATTGGCCAAAGAATTTCAAAACAAGTAAAATCTTTTATTCCTAAAGTGTTTCTCGTGGCATTTCAACATTGATATATGCCTCGTTTGTATAGATCAACGTTTAGATTTATTAAGACATTGAAGGTAGCATCGTATGTGATAGAGCATTCATGTCATTTCGATAGGATTGGACGAGCCTGCCCAAACACGCCTTTTGGTTACCTCCGCAACCCAAGCCAGCTTTGATTGATCCTTAGGGTTGGGCTGCTCTACTAGAATTACAAGTTAAACCCATCAAAAACTTTTAGGCCCATCAGATGGTCCATTTTGATATTTTTCCTTTTTTTCTTCTTTATCTACATAACACCAATTACGCTAATTTAATCTTATTACTAACACAGTTTTTCAATTCCGCTCCTCAAAATTTTTTTATGCTCGATTTATACAATCAAACCTTTCAATCATCATCATATAATGAGCTTTAAAGAAAAAACGGAATCTTTTCATTGAAATATGCTTGTCCATATAGATTTATTATCAAAATATCTGTATGTCATCATAAAAACGTTTTAGATCCGATGACATATAAAAAAATTTATGAGAGAGAGAGAGAGAGCCTGTGACATCTGGAAATTCCCACATCAATTAATAATACGTAGAAAAAAAAGACAAATGTCATATGTGGAAAACTCTAGGTGGATTAAAAAAGTTGTAGTGTGCGGAACATTTAAATTATATTTTCCGTGACCATGATTTTCGGAAAGTGATTCCATTAAGATTAAATTACTAAAAATTTGTGCATAGGTTAATTATATAGAGTGAAGATAAAATACATATCGCGTGGTAAGTAGCTTTTGGAGTTTGTTGTATTATCAAAATGTTTGGTACAAGGGATTTAAGGAGCTGTAGTTGATCCGAACATGAATGTACGAGCATGAAGCTTTTTTATAGTCCTTCCTATTCGACTCTTCTGCTAAGAATCTGTCACAAGCAGAGAAATTTGCTTCGTTTTACATGTTGGGCAGATTTTTAGCCATTACTTCTAACTCCCACCAACTTAGCTAGAACCACAAACTTTAACTCCTCACTATAGATCTAGAAACTTGTAGAGTCTTGGGTTTTCTGGATAAATTGGCCACAACTTCAACAAAATTTAACCAAAAAGAAAAATGTTGCAATGGAAGATTTCATTTGCCTAAAACTCGACCATCCTTCAGACTACCTATTCAAATTGGACAAAATTTAAGAAGACCGAAACAAGACAATCATCATCTGATAATGATATATATATGTAGCCAAATGTCCATCGTTCGAAACATATAAAGAGGGAAATAAGCACTACTGAAAACAGGAAAACAGGAGGAAAATCATTCATGACAACAGTCGACAGCCAATCAACAGATAATTATCAAGGATCAGCCATTAGGAGAAAAACCCAAAAATGGAAAGGGTTCAGTAGTAGCTGGGCAGGGCATATACAGTCTGAATTATGGTGAGCGCGAAGAGGAGGATGGCGGCGATGAAAGAGAATACAGTCCAAGGATTCCTGAAGTAGGTGTGGCGGAAATTAGCCCACCAACTGTTCGAGGGGTCGTCGTAGAACTTACTGATGTTCACTTGCACGGCTTCTAGGTTGCTGTTGGATTCGACTGTCACTTCCTTGCACAGCGAGTCGAATAGCTCGGCGACCGCCTTGTCGCTCCCGATGGCATTCTGGATGATGCCTTGGGCGTGGAGCAGCGCGACATCCTGCTCATTGTTGATGATGTTGTCCATGAAGGTGGTGTAGGATGTGATCTCGTTCCCAGTATCGATGTGCAAACGCTCGAAAGTCATGAGGTTGAGGAACTTGGACTCGGTGGTGCCATCCACCGTGATGACGGGGAGCTTCAGGACCCCTCCGGCAAAGGAGATGTCCTTGAGACTGTGGGTCGGGCTCTTCTTGAACTGGATTCTGGTCTTGTTGAGCTCGTTGGCCGACCGGATTATCTTCTCGGTCTCCTCGGGCTGGACCTTCTTGGTCTCCATCCGCAGGCACTTCCTGAAGACGTCCATGATATGCAGGAGGCATCTGTTTATCCCCTTGATGCACATGTCGAGGGAGCAGCACTTGAGGTTGTCGTCACCCCGCATTGTTGGAGTAAAGTCAGTGCATTGAGTACAAGATTGTTGTCGTGTCGAGACTACTTGCATAAAAGGGGAAAAAAAAAGTCTCCCATAGAGGTGATTATCAGAAAAGATCATCTCCTCGCCACTGGACCTGCTGGGGCTCCATCAGCAGGCCTTTCCTGAAGACATCGATGACATGCAGGCATCTGCCCATTTCCATAATGCACTTGTCGAGGGAGTAGAAGCTGAGGATGAGCTTGTTGATCTCGTTGATGCATTCGTTAGGCTGTGTTGTTGGAAGAAAGTCAGTGCATTGAATACGAGACGGTTGTCGTGTCGACACTACTCGCGTAAAAGGGAAAATCAAAGAAGTCTTCGATTGAGGTGACAGATTTAATAAAGAAATTGTTAATTGATCTCAAACCGTGATGCGAGGTCCATCTGAGATCACCAAGATGTACTGTTAGGTGAACATAGCACGGGGACGGAGTAAAATATAAGAAACTAACCTCCTTGTTATTCTCGACGGCAACCAGGTGATACAGTACCAGCATTGGCAGCTGATTCTCCAGCAGTAGCATGTCCCGTCTTATGTATGGCTTTATGTATGTCATTGTGCGCATAGTCAGAATCGCCCCCTATCGGGGCCCTCATGATCTCGAGCATGAAGCACCCGTCCTTGATCATCAGCTCCAGGAACTGGTCTCCCGTGCACTCCTTCCACTTCTGATCCAGCTCGTCGTAACTATCCTTGAGCTCATGCTCCACCTTCCGCAGGGACTCGAAGAAGGGCTCGTGGGACTTCTTGGACCGCTTGAGGAACTGTAGGAGTGCGCGGTGCTTGTGTTCGTCCATTGGACGGAGGTCGACCTTGTCGTGGTGGTAGGGGCCGAAAGAGACAACCTGTGGCTGGTAGGCCTCAGGTCTGAGGATGGTGATGTGGGCGGGGACCTTGTAGATGGACGGATCCTTCCAGTTCTGTTACTCGTTGGAGGGCAAGCTGTTGTTGGCTGGGACGATCTTGTTGGTCTCGTTCGGGTCCGGTGAAGGCGGTGAGGGTGTCTCATAGGTTCCACAAGTTTCTGTTCTGATTGAGAGAAGAGGAGAACGATCCATGATGGAAAGAGAGAGAATTCGAGGAGTGTATGAAGTTTGGGGTTGCTTGAGCCCAATGCTGGCCACCTATTTATAAACAAAGGTGTCAAAATGATCGTTGGCCCCCTTTTAACTCATATGAAATGAGTTGAGTAATGTTTGTTAAAAATTTAATAATGGCTTTTGCTAGCGTAACAGTTTTTGGACCACTATGAAAGCAATAGTATGCCGTAAGTCACAAACAGACTGTTATTCTCACGATAAATCAAGAACTGTTACTTAATGATTTTTTTCTAATAAATGGCTGAAAAACCCAATTAACTATGAATTAAGATCTCGATTTTCATCCGGACTTCGAGATGGATGTAAAACTCCTAAAAGATATTTCTTCTTTTCGGGGAAGACAAAGATTCGAAGGGAATTGGGGACGTATGATGTCTAAATATCAAAATAAAGAATGCATTAGTGGAGCTCTCTATCACTATATATCAGACGGATAAATCGCGGAGGCTCCCATGGGAGCTTCGATTTCTCTTGTGCAGCGAAGTTAATTCTTGACCAAAAGCTAGAGATCCGTAGCACGAAACTGCAGTCCCACCGCAAAATGGGGCCCGATCTGACCCTCTCCGCTCGCTCTCCGACTCCCCCAGCAATAAAGGAAAGGGGCAGTCGATTTGGGAACGTTACAAAGTCTCGGTGGGCCCTCTTCCCACGTGTGCAAAGTCTACGAATCTCCGGGACAAAATTGTTGTTTATTCTCATTTCCTATTAGGAACAACCCCAATGTAGCTGATAGGTAGCTCTTTCGCGAATTATCCGTACAAAAGTTTCGAGCCAAAAGTTGTAACCGTGAACATATTATAGGAATTTTCGCTGCCAATACTCTGTGAATTTGTTGTACGCCTAATCGACATGCATGTATACTCCTTAAAAAGTAAGGCAATCGGGGGTCTCGAAATGCCATAGAATCTAATCAATTTGATGTTTATCAATCAATGCAGGACAATCGGACACCAAATCGATCATATCCTTTGTTCTTATTCATATTTTTCACACAACGTTAATATTGTGTTTTTATGAGTACGATTGCATTTAAAATCGATAATTTATGCATTAGGTTGGGTATATGTTCATAGAGTCGGTGCATTCTTCAAATACAACAATTTAGGGCGAAAAAAATTGCTAACATGGATTTCGGGTCGGGTCGGGTCGAGTATGAGTCGAGTACATATTGGATCGGATATAAGTCATTAAATTTGTAATGTATAAAAATTGATCTTAACTAGTTAAATGAGTCAATTTAGATCGGATCCGACCTAATCGTTTGACGGGCTTACGTATAAGTCACTTTTTGTGCATGAGGTAAAGAGAAAAAGTGTTTAAGCATGTTTCATGGAAGCCGTAGGAAATGAATTACATGCACACGGAGCACAACATCTTGTGATCGCGTACGAGCGTTTGGATTCAATAAACCTCACAAGTGTCTGCTTAAATCTAAAGGGTCGTTTTAATTGAGTACATGCAATGCTGATTGAGGTATGAACTTTGCATATTTGATATTTGATGTGACACTAGATTTATAGTAGTATTTTTCTTCATTTTATTTGGCAAAATTTTTTATCTTGTCTATCTGGGATATGTCAGATTTTTATTTGAGGTGTCACTTTTAGTACTCGACACCCTTTTCCTGTTTATACAACGCCTGTATGGAAAAAAAAAATCACAATGAAAAATATATCTATGCTCAATTAGCTCAGGACAATCATATAACTTCTCATGAATTAATTTATGATGGAACACAACATGGGTTGCAATCATTGAATGTGAAATTCAAAAATCTCCACCCGGTTTGGTACGGAGAAAAATTAGTTTAAGCAAAAAGATATATATTTTAACTCAAATTAAAAATAAAAAAACCATGAAGGCAAAGTCAGGTTTCTAAGTTAAACTAAATATTAATGTGGGTTTATTTTTAGACTCGACCCGAATTGAAAGAAGCGGATTAGAATTCTTCCCTGTATGCCTATCGGAGCCGTGCCGGAGGAGTTCAACCAAGAAAAGGGTTGTTATTTTACTTTATCTAATTTCTTTGGAGCGGTGGCAATTACTTAAAGATCCAACATTGATCAATTAAGAGATTGACTCCTCTAAATGCCGTACAAGCGACACTACTGTTGATTGGCCATATAAAGAAAAGGGTTCAATTTTTTCTTGATTTTAAGCTGCATAAAAGAAATAGAAAAGACTTTACTAGCATAATAATCTTTGGGCTACTGTGAGAGTAACAACATGTTATGAGTCACAAATTTTTGAAGGAGTTGACCCCACAATTATTTATAATTGTTTGTTAATTTTTTTGTGGACCAAATTAGGTTATTAATCTCACAGTAAATTAAAGACAGCAATTTAATTATTTTTCAAATAGAAATGGACGAAAAGAGTAGAGGTCTTCCTTTTAAGCCGCAACAAAGGAATCTGAAAAATAAAGCCGCACAATGGACTCCGAAAAAGAAAAGGACACGAAGAAAGAAAGGGGAATACACAAAAAATTTTACATCCAATTGAGTTGTTTTATTTATGAACACTATGAGCTCGAGCGTGATCTGGATATGGAAAACACTCGAACTTGTGAGTAATTGCTATTCTGTAATTTTCAAATTGATCAGTGAATTATTCTATTAGCTTTTTTCGTAGAGCAGGTACCGATGCTCAAATTAATCAAATTAATATGGGAAGAGTGTTTGGGGGTACCCAAGCCCAATGCTTCAAATTGAAGAGGGCATGGAGGTGTTAGAGTCGAATTGCGCAGAATTGGTAGATGGAGTTTTGAAGAAGACGCATGTGTGCTAGGAGCTGGAAACTCCGGTGGACGAGGTTCGGTTCAGACTGGCCCAGTTTAAAAATGCTACTTTGGCCCATTGTGCCCATTTTACAAACCAAGTAGCCGATTGGGTAGCTAAGACTCAACGCTAGAATTCCCTCCCCTCTTTTAGGGTTGTCCGTTCTCACCAATTTCTTTGTGATTTTTTATGTTTAGATGCCCATTCGTTGAGCTTTTTATTTAGGGTTAATACTACGAAAAACCCAAAATTGGTGCAACTGTGACAAATTTATCAAAAATTAATTTTTTGACCACTAAAAATCCCAAACTGATATATCTGTGACAAATTTATCACAAACTAGTACACGTGTGATAAATGGAGGGTAAAATCCAAAATTGGTATATTCGTCAACTACCGCGTGTTATTTAACAAAGCAATTTAATAGTAAAATTTAACTAAAATTAATGCAGTGTAAAATTATCATAGATGTATCAGTTTGTGATTTTTTATGATATTAACTATTTTATTTAAGAATTCTTGAATTTAAATAATATCGACTAATCGACAAAAACAAAAAAAGTTGAAGAGGTACAACGGTACAACGGGATAGTCCCTGCATGTGCGTCTCTTTTTGTGCACTAGCTAAAGACAAAAAGAGTTTAGGTATGTCCCTTGAAAAACGTGAAAGTTTCGAGCCTTGAGATTTAGGCTGCGCATGACAACTTGCCAAACAGTGTTTGATTCTGTTCTTTTGTTCCCAGAATCAGTTTGGGAACAGAAATGCGTTTGTTTAATTTTTTGATTCTAGGCACAATTTTGTCAAAAATTGTTCTAATCGTTTTCAAGAATAAAAAAGTAGCTTCTTGATTCGGGAACAATTTTGAGAATCAATTTTTTTTTCTTCTTCCTTTTCTTGGTTTTTAATGTAGCTTTTAATGTCCGGCCCGAGGACTGCCCTCGCCGGATCTGACGAGAATAAAATATTTTAATAAAAAATATTATTAAAATAAAAAATATTTTATCGGCCATGGCCGGCGACCAGGCCATGGCAAAAAAAAAGAAAAAAAATATTATTAATAAAAAAAATATTTCACCCGCCATGGCCGGTGACCAGGCCATGGCAAAAAAAGAAAAAATATATATTTTTAATAAAAAAATTATTAATAAAAAAAAATATTTTACCGGCCATGGCCAAAAAAATGTATATTTTTAATAAAAAAAATTATTAATAAAAAAAATATTTTACCGGCCATGGCCAGCGACCAGGCCATGGCCAAAAAAATGTATATTTTTAATAAAAATATTTTAATAAAAAAATATTTTACAGGCCATGGCCGGCGATCAGGCCATGGCAAAAAAAAAGAAAAAAATATATTTTTAATAAAAAATATTTTACCAGCCATGACCGGCGACCAGGCCATGGCCAAAAAAATAATAATATATTTTTAATAAAAATATTTTAATAAAAAAAATATTTTACCGGTCATGGCCCAAAAAATATATATATATTTTTAATAAAAAATATTATTAATAATAAAAAATATTTTACCGGCCATGGCCGGCGACCAGGCCATGGCCAAAAAAAAGAAAAAACACTTTTAATAAAAATATTATTAATAAAAAAATATTTTACCGGTCATGGCTGGCGAGCAGGCCATGGCTAAGAAGGAGGAAAAGAAAAAAAGAAAAGAAAAAACGAAAGAAATATTAAAATATTTAAAAATATTATTAATAAAAAGAAATTTTGTGGCGTTACCAAACGCATTTATGTTCTTTTTCTATTCCAGGGATGGAATTTTGGGCCGTTAACAAACACCTTAAAATGCTCAGAATCAATTCTGGGCACAGAATAAAAAAGAATCATTTCTGAGCAGAATCTATTCCCGGGCACAGAATCGTCGTCATGCACAGCCTTAATGTACCTTCCAAGGGTCAGCCTAAATTAAAAAGCTTGTATCGAATTGAGTGCACGTAATGTGATTTGGCCACGGACTTCACATGTTTGACGTGGCGTTAGACTTATAATTTTTACCTTCGGGATAATTTAAATTTCTTACTTGAGGTCTCGTTATTAGTACTTAACGCCCTTCTTCCGTGTATACATTTCCCGTAGCAAGAAAAAAAAACAATATTTCACAAAGAGTAGCTTTCCAATAATATATAAGCTCAATTAGCTCATGACAATTATATAACTTCTCATAAATTAACTTCAAGTGGCACACAAGAGAAGTTATAATCATTTTGTGTCAAATTCAAAAATTTCCACTGGCTTCATATGGAGAAAAGTCAGTTCTAGCAAAAAGATATATCAAACGCCCTTCTTAGTGTGAATTTTTTTTTTCGGTTTCGAATCACTTTAGCGTAATTAACCGCAAGCATTTATTACCTTAATCAACAAGAACTTAGATACATTATAACATCATATAAACTCCAATCACGAAGTACTTGAATCTATCATAATTGCTATAATTAGTAAATAGTAACATAAACATCTCATGAACTATGTTGATTTAATTCGAAAGCGACTAATTCCATAAACCAATCAAATTAATACATCATCTTGTGGATAAATTTTCCATATCAGTTTTAGTATCCCTAACATGACTTTGACTCCACATTCTTGGTGGTTTTGACGACCTCAGCGTTATCTCCAAAAATCAGGAAGTCATCGACATATAGACAAATAAGTACACATCCAACGGTTGTGGATTTAGTGTATACATATTTGTTACCCTCATTGATTTTTATATCCATTTTGGATCATCACATGGTCAAGCCTCTCATGCCATTGTTTAGGAGCTTGTTTAAGTCTATACGATGATTTGACAAGTTTACACACTTTGTGTTCTTGTCCTTTGACCTTAAATCCTTCAGGTTGTTTCATATAAATCTTTTCGTCGAGATCACCATTCAAGAATACAGTTTTCACATCCATCTGATGTACCTGCAAATTGTATAGCGAAGCTATAGCAATCAATATCCTAACTGATGTAATTCTTGTTACAAGTGAATAAGTATCAAAGTAGTCTAGACCTTTCTTTGTCTAAACCCTTTGGCAACTAGCCGTGCTTTATACTTATCTATGAAACCATCATCTTTACGCTTCCTTTTGAATATCCATTTACATCCAATTGGTTTATTTCTGGATGGAAGGTCAACCAATTCTCAAGTGTGATTACTTCGTATAGAATAAATCTCATTATCAACAACTTCTTTCTAGAAATGAGCATCTTGAGTTGACATTGTCTCTTCAAACGTTTGAGGTTCACCGTTTAACATAAATGTCATAAAATCAGGTTCAAAAGATTTTCTAATCCGTGACCTCTTGCTCCTTTGAAGTTCGGCTTCTTGAGTCTCAACTTCATCATTCTCAGATTTTGATTTTCTAAATCTCTTCTGAGAAGGTTCACCCTGATTTCTTTTTGCAGGATATATATCGTTAAAGAATTCAGTATCCCTTGATTCTAGGATAGTATTGGCATGGATTTTCACGTTTTCGTATTTGTGAACCAAAACTCTGTATGCGCTGCTATTTTGAGCATAACCGATGAATATGCAATTCACTGTTTTAGGTTCCAATCGAATTTGTTTAGGAGGAGGAATTGCCCCCTTGGCTAGGCACCCCCACACTTTCAAATAATTGTAGGATGGTAGCCTTGCATTCTATAACTCATATGGAGTTTTACTTGTCTTCATGTGGGTACTTTATTTAAAATACAGTTTGCAGTTAAAATTGCCTGCCCCCACAAGTTCTGAGGTAAACCTAAACTTAATGGCGTTAGCAATCTCCTTTAAAGTTCTATTCTTTCATTAAGCAATTCCATTTTGTTGCTGAGTATAAGGCGCAATTGTTTGGAGAATTATCCCCAAACTAGCACATAACTCCTTTAAATTGGAAGAACTCTATTCTCCTTCTCTATCAGAGCTAAGCACTTTGATTTGTCTATCAAATTGGTTCTCGACCTCATTTTTATACTTAATAAACATGCTCATAGCCTCATCTTTGCTAGTTAATAGATAAACAATTCAGTATAATTATCCACAAAAGTGATGAAGCACTTCTTTCGACCTCTACTTTCTACAAATTTTAAATCACTTAGATTACTATGAGTTAGTTGTAGAGGTTCACTAGTTTTTTCAACTGATTTGAAAGATTTCTTAACAAACTTAGCATCAACACAAGTCTCACACTTGTAACGGGCATCTAACTCAAACCTTAGAATAAGCCCGAAGTTTGCTATTCTTGTTATTGTACCATAGTTTACATGTCCTAATCTACTATGTCATAGATAAGGAGACATTGCAGTATAAACTGAAGATTTTTCTTTATTAATAGTCTTTGGGTATAAGAATTTCAAGTTTACGTCAATGACAGTTATATTGGCTTTGAACAGGTAATTACACAAGTACGTTTTCCCCACATACATCCCCCTTTTGGAAAGTACAAACTTGTTAGATTCAAATACTATTTGAAACCCTTCTTGACAAGTATGAGGCTAGATATGAGATTCTTCTGGATCTCAAGTACATGCAGCACATTTAGCAGAGTGATTTCCTTGCTAGAGGTGAACTTCGAGATCACCTTTCCTCTCCCCGCAATTTTAGCTGATGTAGAGTTAGCCATATAAAGCATCTCCTCTTCCTCAACTTTCTCGTAAGACAAGAATATGTGTTTATCCACACAAATGTGATTTGTGGCACCTATGTCCAACCACCAATTGGTATTGTTCAACATCAAATATACCTCAAACACTACCACAGTAGTCAGTCTTTCATCATCTGCCTGCTCAGTTAGATTTAGCTGCCTGGTTGCACCACCGCCCTTGCCTTTGTTCAGGCGCTTCTTGCAATCCTTAACCCGATGGCCAGGCTCATTACAAACAAAACATGTCCCTTGGAATTTCTGGGACTGTTTCTTCTACTTGCCTTTCCCTTGAAGAGACTACTTCCTTTTCCTTACTTGTTTGAAATTGGAAGACTTAACAAAGTTGGCCTTTGGTTTCGTAAGAGGGTTTGCATTCCTCCTGTTGTCCTCCTTAATTCTGAGACGCAGAATGAGATCTTCAAAGCTCATCTCTTTTCGTTTGTGCTTCAAATAATTTTTGAAGTCTGACCAGCTCGGAGACAACTTCTTAATAATAGCTGCCACTTGGAAGAATTCACTAAGCAACATTCCCTCAGCAAAGATTCCGTTCAGAATTATTTGTAAATCGTGAACCTGACTCATGACAAATTCAGAATCCATCATCTTAAAATCCAGGAATTTGGCAACCACGAATTTCCTAGTGCCCACTTCCTCAGTCTTGTATTTCTTTTCCAAGGACTCCCATAACTGTTTAGCAATTTCAATATTACAATAGACATTATATAAGGAATTTACTAAACAGTTAAGGAAGTCCCCGTGCTTCCAAGCCTCCAACGCCTTGAGCGTTGTGACATCTTGCTCATCTGGACTAATTATTGGGCGCACCTCTGATAAGTACTTAACCAGATTCAGTGTGGCCAAATAGAAGAACATCTTCTGTTGCCACTGCTTAAAGCTCACACCAGTGAATTTTTCCGGTTTCTCTTTTAGTGTTACTGGAATTGGTATCATCAAATTAGGTAAAGACTGTTGAATCATCCCTGTAGAATTTGAACCATACACAATTTGGCCTGTACTGTTTTGTCCGGGTATATCAGTCAAGCGATTTGTACCCATACCACCATAGATGGTTTTAGCCCGAAGGCTCACAACATTTTCTGCCATGACACCAGGCCATGAGGTCTGAACCTCACCGGTCAAAACGATTATATGAACATATCCAGAAACATTCTGGATGTCATTTAGTACTTGATCATTATCAACCATCTTGTTCTTCTTTTGAAAAACCCAACAAATAGCTAATCGCCTTAAGATTGTTGGAAATTATTATGTATTTGACGAAAACTGTTGTTGTAATAAGAAAAACATAAACAGTGATAATAAATTTTATAACGACCAAGCCAAGCTAATCTTTATGAATAAAGATGCTTAATTGCAATTCAAATACAAACTTACTTGATTGTAATAAAATTTCCAATTGCTAAGTAATCGATCAGAGTCTTGAAGTCGACAATATTTTTGTATATCAATATCTCGGTGATCGATCGATAACTATGAATCAACAACTTGCCTTTTGAATCGATGACAATCGACAACTTGTATTTGAATCGATGACAATCGATAACCTGCCTTTTGAATCGATGACCTTAGAAAATCAGCAACTTCAATACAGGAGGTGAGGTACGGCTAACCGGATCTCATTAAGGCAATTAGTTCCTACCAACGGTGCCAAATAGTTTCACGTACTATGCCTCCCAAAATACAACACTTCGAATCTGTTTATATCAGCACTGTACGAACATAGGTCTGTCAAATACTTCTCGAGACCTACACACTTAGGGGACTATTCTAGAAGAGAATACTCAAGAGACGCTTTAGATATACTTCGAGAAGTTTTCTATCTCTCTATGTTTGAACTAAGAAGATACATCTATTTATAAACGAGGGAAAACGGCTGCGAAAACTGAAGGGACATGAACTCAAAAGTCATGTTGGTTATGCTCACATTAGTAGAGACAATAACCCTCAATTAACAGCTATATTAAATTCAGAAACTGCGGCAAAACGAAGAGTCACGATAATTGAAGAGACATATCACTAATGTTGAGTCATTAGAACCTATAATTACAACAATAACTACAACAAGACGCAGCGCTGGAGCAAGCTTGCTAGACTGAAGGAGCGTCGCTGTCGCTGGAACTTTGGTTTTATTGGGATAGACCAGAGCTGTTGACTGTGGCTAGGGATGGTAACCGCCATGGAAGCATGGGGCTCGAACGAGAGAGGAAAGCCCTAACGAGGAGAGAGACGAGGATGGGCTGCTCTTCTCCTCCCCGTCACCATCTTTTTCTTTTCTCTTCTTGCGCTCGCTATTCTGCGGGAGCTCAAGTTACCGCACGTTCTTACGTGTCTCTCTTTTGGATACGCACGCGCCCTTGACTCGTCGTCAATCCCAGGTGAGATTTCGGATTTCGACTCGCTGAGTTAACTCGGTTTTTTTTTTAATGAAAAAAACACTTTAACGCAAAAAATGAAGAATGAAAAGAGAGAGAGAGAGAAATAGGAGGAAGAGGACCAACGCGCGCTTTTAGAAATTCAAAAGATGAACTCAGGTCAATTTTTTTTTTTTCGGATTAACGGTTGGAGAGATGTTGGATTATTTAGCGTGAAGAGAGAGGAAGGAATAAATTGATATTCATTTGCTGGTTCCCAAAAAAGGGGAATTAAGCGGTTGTTTGGCATTGCATTTACTTCTAGTTTTTATTGGTACCAGAAATTTATTTAGTGTTGAATGCCTTGATTTTCTCGAAATGTAAAGGTATCAAAGGTTATATTTATTTTGCGAAAAATGAATAATTTAAAAAATAAAAACGATAGCCCATGTTGATTGAAAGAATTAGTAACACAAGAAACACTTAGTGGAAGGGCCAATGGATGGGATTGTGATTGAATATGTATTTATTTGAATTATTCGAAATATTTCAACAATTTTAATGAAAGTCAATTTGCAAAAAGTCAAAGAGTTGAAAATTAGAATTTCCTCTACGGATCCTGGTCCATTGCCAATTAGATCCAACATAATTAATAGGGGTGAGCAAAAGAATCAGACTAATGGGATGTAACGGTACCTCCTGATTTATGAATATAGTCTCTTGGAATGTGAGGGGCCTTAATCATAGCCCTAAAAGAAGGGAACTTGTAGACTTTGCTTTGTCTCTAGACCCTCATATTCTCATTTTGATCGAGCATAAGATTAAGGAAGATAATGCTGATTTTGTTGTTGACAGTAGCTTTAGAGAATGGTCTTATGCTCATAACTATATGTACAGCACCTTAGGTCGACTTTGGATTCTTTGGAAGCCATCTATCCTTAGGTTAACGGTGTTGGAGGCTTCTGCTCAAGTCATCCATTGTCAAATTGATAAACCTGGGATGGACCCATTTTTGCTTTCTGCCATCTATGGTTGCAATACGGAAGTGGAGCGAGGGAATATGTGGCGCAACATTTTGAATTTTTCGAACAGAAATCCCGAAAACGTGCCATGGTTGCTCATTGGGGACTTTAATGAAACAAGGGATATCAGCGAAAGGATTGGCTCCACGGTTCGCTGGACTGCGGGTATGGAGGAACTAAACAACATGATTGAGGAGTTTGCATTAATCGAGCCTCCATCACTAGGCCCGGTCTTCACATGGACTAACAAAAGCTCTGGGACTAATCTTAGAGCAAGTAGAATTGATAGAGTACTGGTTAACGCAGAATGGCGGAACAAGTATGAGCACTACTCAGTTGAATTCCTACTCCCAGGGGTATCAGACCACTCACCCTGTTTAGTGAAATTAGACACCACTAGCAGGAGAAGGAGATATTCCTTCAGATTCTTCAATTTCTGGACCTCAAGTCCGGACTATCTACCTATGATTTCCTCCTGCTGGCAAAAAGAAGAAGTTAGAGGATCATGCATGTTTGCAGTAGTGACAAAGCTCAAAAAGCTGAAACAACAACTCAAGAGCCTGAATAGATCTCAGTTTGGTGACTTACAAGCTAAGGTAAACCAGGCTAAGGAAAGCTTGTATCAGATTCAACAAAAGCTGGTGATTGACCCATTCGATGCCATCTCTCGGGCAGAAGAAAAGGCACATTTGGAGGAATTTCTGGTTTTAAGTAAACATGAAGAAATTTTGCTCAAATAGAAATCCAGAAATCTTTGGCTAAAGGAGGGCAACAATAATAGCAAGGTTTTCTTTGCTTCCATGATGCGAAGAAGTGCTCAGAACAGGATAAATCATCTCATACTTGAGGATGGATCCGTTATCTCTGAAGAGGGGGCTCTTAAGAACACAATCTTATCATACTATCAAGCCCTTCTTGGTAGTTCCAGGGGACCTTGTATCCCTTATGAGAGGTTTGTCCCTTTTTTTCATGAAGATATCAATGCTTTAGTTACTTTCACTCCACCCCAGAGAAAGGATATTCTTCGAGTCCTAAAGGGTTTCAATGATTTCAAAGCACCAGGCCCAGATGGTTTTAACAGTCGTTTCTTCAAAAGTGCTTGGCCTATCATTGGACACGACATCGAGGAAGCTATACTGGATTTTTTCTCGTCCAAAAGATTATTGAAATCTATAAATTCCACTTTGATCTCTCTTGTCCCGAAGGTTCCAAATCCCTCATCCCTCAAGGAGTTCAGACCCATATCATGCTGTAATACCTTGTATAAGATCTTATCCAAACTCCTTGCAGAACAAATAAGCGGAATGCTCCCCTTGATTGTTGATTTAAACCAAACGGCTTTCATCACCGGACGACAAATCTCAGAAAATATCCTGTTATGCCAAGATTTACTTCACAACTATCATAAGGGAGATAAAAGGTAAACGTGTCGCCATAAAAATAGATCTCATGAAGGCTTATGATATGGTCAGATGGGATGCAGTCATCGGGGTCCTAAAAGCTCTAAATACACCCCAACATCTGGTTGAATTGATAAGTGAGTGCATTACTACCCCGAGGTTTTCAGTAAATTTTAATGGCGAACAGGTAGGGTAATTCAGTAGCACTAATGGGCTGAGACAAGGTAATCCTCTTTCTCCATATTTATTTGCTCTAGTTATGCAAATTTTCAATAGAATTGTAAGAGCAAAAGTTGCTAGTTCTTCCTTCAAATACCATTGGCGCTGCAAAACGCAAAGGATTACACACCTTTGCTTCGCTGATGACTTGTTCTTATTTGCCCATGGAGATGTAGACTCTGTTCTATGCCTGGTAGAAGCTCTTGAAGAATTCGACACTCTCACTGGACTGCGGTTTAACCCTGACAAATGCCAAATATTTTTCTTTGGGTTAAATGAGGAGGAAAAGCTTCTTATATTGGACCATACGCCTTTTCCCGCAGGTACTCTCCCTATCAAGTACTTGGGTGTTCCTCTTATTACTAAAAGACTCACCCACTCAGATTGCAAAAGCCTTACTGATAAGATATTCAAGAAAATTGAGAGTTGGGGAATGAAGCATATGAGTTATGCGGGTCGGTTACAACTAACCAAATCGGTCCTTATATCTATCTGCACGTACTGGATGCAAATGTTTCTTCTTCCGAAGCAAACTATCTATGAGATTGAGAAGAAGATTTGCCACTTCCTATGGGTTGGGTCTTCAACAAACCGTGGATCGCACAAAGTTACATGGCGTGTAGTATGCTCACCCAAAAAGGAAGGAGGGTTAGGATTGCCTGATTTGAACCTATGGAACAAAGTGTTATTAGGGCGCACATTGTGGAATCTTATCAATCATCCATCTTCTTCACTTTGGAGCTCCTGGGTCCACAATACAAAATGCAGAGGAACCCCATTTTTGGAGATGGACATGAAGGGTAGTATGGCCTGGAGTTGGCGATGTATCCTCAAACTACGTCATGTCCTAACCCCAGTCATGTCTAATCCAAGATATTGCTGCCATGATGTCTTGGATGAACTTAGACACGAGAGTCTGGCTGTGAAGTGGTATAACTTAATATGGAGTAGCGGCGTTAGCAAACACAATTTTATTGGTTGGCTAGTATGTAGGGATAGGCTTCCGACAGCAGAGATCATATCACGGTGGATGACCTCAGTCGATGTTCAATGTACCTTCTGTAGGGCAAGTATAAAGAACACGATTCACCTTTTCTTCCAATGCGAATGGACAGGTAGCATCTGGCGCAATATTCTTGCGCAACATGGGATCAGGCGTAATGTATGGGGATGGAATGAGGAGATTCAATGGATGGTTAGAGCAACGAGAGGCAAAGATTTGGCAGCGAAACTCCTCAAAGTATCTTTCCTAGCGACTGTATATTGCACTTGGATGGAGAGCAACCATAGGCGGTTTCAAAACAATCCAACTGACATTCAGATTATTTTGGCGAAGGTGCGGAAAAATGTAAGAGGTAGAGCTTCGCTATACCAAAAAATCAAACCTTCACAACCTAACTTTGTTTTAGCTACTTTATGGAGACTTCCTACTTCCATATTCTCGAATTATTAGTACTAGTTGTAATGCCGGGGAATGCCCCTAAGCTGCTGTACATCATCTGTTATATACTACTTACATTTTACACCAAAAAAAAAGAATCAGACTAAATCGGCCGGTTCTTGACTCCTAAAATTTAGAACCGGTGAATATCGGTCATATTCCTGATTTTAAGTGTGGACCTACCCTCCTGGATTGCACCGACTTTTTAATTTTTATTATTTCATTTTTCAAAAACATTAATGCCCATTCTTTTTTCGCTCAGACTCACTCATGCACACTTGTTGCTCACGCCTCTCACTCTCATTTCTCTTGGTCTTAGTCTTGCAATACTTGCACCTCCCTCGCGGCTCAACACCTCTCGTACTTGGGTCTTCATGATCGTTATAGCTTTATTTGTGGAGACAATCATCATGTTGATCACGAATTTTATTCGTGGAGATGACCAACGTGTTGTGGTTATGCAACGACACTTACAATCTTGTAGGGAATAGAAAAAAACAAAGGAAATATGGCCAATTCCTGAACCCACTCGGGAATCGAAACAGATTGGTCGGTCCGATTCCTGTTTGGGTCCACGATCAAGTGGGTCGTTCTCGATTCTAGGATGGTAATCGGCATACCGTGAAACCAATCACCCCGAGTAATTAACGTGTCCCGTGAACTAATATTTCGCCTTTGCATACCCAAATTTCGATACGAACGTGCAATTATTCAGCCAGGCTTCACTCATTGGATTAACTCGGTATCATCAATTTACATTACTTAAACATGTAATATTACGGTCGCTAGAAACATATTTTTCTTTCTATTTTTTTTTTTTGGGTTTTCAAACGAGCAAGGCCTTAAATCAATAATACAAGAATTAGTGGCTAATGTACTAAGGACTCCCGAAAGAAAAAAAGAAAGAACAGATGACGATGGTCGGAATTCACGGAACCGAACGAGTCAACTCAGTGTGCCTTCGCCGCTCATGTAAATTCTTTTTCTTCCCACTCGAATCAGTTGAGTGCGCGCGGGCTTTCTTCGTTTTTTTTTTCTTATTGTGCCCTTAAAATGAAACAGCGAAATCACAAAATTGGCGGGAACGCGTCCGGCTTCGATATCGTTACCCGCCAAATTTCCTGAACGTTTCTTTTTTTATTTTTTATTTTTGCAAACCCCACGGGAGCCCCTTTCGTCTTTGGAACAATGCAAAATGGCTTGATGGAAGTTTTTTTTAAAAGTTTATGACACTCAAATAATTGATTGAAAGTTATAACACATGAGTGAACATTCTTTAGAAGTCATGACACTCAAGTGATTGAAAGAATAAGTTATGATATTCAAGTGAGTGCTGTACGAAAGTTATGACGCTTGTGGTATCCTTATCCCATAAATGAGAAGTCAAGTTGTGGTAAGACTTGGGAGAGCCCGTTACGAAGTGTAAGTGCCACCATGCAATAGAGTTATACTCGCCCGCCGGTTCAATCCCTCGGGATTCACCTCGGGAGATTTGCAATAGAGAGTTTCCACAATTTTAGATGGGCCAAAGAATTTCAAAACAAGTAAAATCTTTTATTCCTAAAGTGTTTCTCGTGGCATTTCAACATTGATATATGCCTCGTTTGTATAGATCAACGTTTAGATTTATTAAGACAATGAAGGTAGCATCGTACGTGATAGAGCATTCATGTCGTTTCGATAGGATTGTACGAGCCTGCCCGAACACGCCTCTTGGTTACCTCCGCAACCCAAGCCAGCTTTTATTGATCCTTAGGATTGGGCTGCTCTACTAGAATTACAAGTTAAACCCGTCAAGAACTTTTAGGCCCATCAGGTGGTCCATTTTGATATTTTTCCTTTTTTTCTTCTTTATCTACATAACACCAATTACGCTAATTTAGTCTTATTACTAACACAGTTTTTCAATTCCGCTCCTCAAAATTTTTTTATTGTTGATTTATCCAATCAAACCTTTCAATCATCAGCATATAATGAGCTTTAAAGAAAAAATGGAATCTTTTCATTGAAATATACTTGTCCATGTAGATTTATTATCAAAATATCCGTATGTCATCATAAAAAAGTTTAAGATCCAATGACATATAAAAAAATTTATGAGAGAGAGAGAGCCTGTGACATCTGGAAATTCCCACATCAATTAATAATACGAAGGAAAAAAAGACATAAATGTCACATGTGGAAAACTCTAGGTGGATTAAAAAAGTTGTAGTGTGCGAACCGTTTAAATTATATTTTCCGTGACCGTGATTTTCGGAAAGGGATTCTATTAAGATTAAATTACTACAAATTTGTGCATAGGTTAATTATATCGAGTGACGATAAAATACATATCGCGTGGTAAGTAGCTTTTGGAGCTTGTTGTATTATCAAAATGTTTGGTACAAGGGATTTATGGAGCTGTAGTTGATCTGAACATGAATGAACGAGCATGAAGCCTTTTTATAGTCCTTCCTAATCGACTCTTCTGCTAAGAATCTGTCACAAACAGAGAAATTTGCTTCATTTTACATGTCGGGCAGATTTTTAGCCATTACTTCTAACTCCCACCAACTTAGCTAGAACCACAAACTTTTAACTCCTCACTATAGATCTAGAAACTTGTAGAGTCTTGGCTTTTCTGGATAAATTGGCCACAACTTCAACAAAATTTAATCAAGAAGAAAATGTTACAATGGAAGATTTCATTTGCCTCAAACTCGATCATTCTCCAAACTACCTATCCAAATAGGACAAAAATGAAGAAGTCTGAAACAAGACAATCATCATCTGATAATGATATATAAATAGCCAAATGTCCATCGTTCAAAACAATTAGAGAGGGAAATAAGCAAGACTGAAAACAGGAGGAAAATCATTCATGACAACAATCAACAGATAATTATCGAACAACAGCCATTAGGAGAAAAACCCAAAAATGGAAAAACGAAATTATCATGCAGAGGCAACGGGAGGGTTCAATTGTAGCTGAGCACAATATATATGGTCTGAATTATGGTGAGGGCGAAGAGGAAGATGGCGGCGATGAGAGACAATATCGACCAAGGATTCCTGAAGTAGGTGTGTTTGAGATTAGCCCTCCAAATGTTCCATGGCTTCTTGCAGTACTTACTCATGTTCTCTTGCACGGCGTCAAGGCTGCTGTTGGATGCGAGTGGCACTTCCTTGCACAGAGAGTTGAATAGCTTGGCCACCGCCTTGTCGCTTCCGATGGCATTCTGGATGATGCCTTGGGTGTGGAGCAGCGCGACATCCCCCTCATTGTTGATGATGTTGTCCATGAAGGTGATGTAGGCTGTGATCTCGTTCCCAGCCCCGATGTGCAAGCGCTCGAAAGTCATGAGGTTGAGGAAGATGGACTCGGTGGTGTCATCCACCTTGATCACGGGGAGCCTCAGGACCCCTCCGGCAAAGAAGATTCCCTTGAGACTGCGGGTCTGGCTCTTCTTGAACTGGATCCCGGTCTCGTGGAGCTCGGTGACCGGCCGGACTATCTGCACGGTCTCCTCGTGCTGGACCTCCTCGGTCTCCCTTACCAGGCACTTCCTGAAGACGTCCAAGACATGCAGGAGGCATCTGACCATCCCCGTGATGCACGCGTCGAGGGAGCAGAGCTTGAGGTTGTTGTTGTCACCCTGCGTTGTTGGAGTCAAGTCAGTGCATTGAATACAAGATTGCTGTCGTGTTGACACTACTTGCTTAAAAGGAAAAAAAAATGTCTCCCATAGAGGTGATTATTGCAAAAGACTATCTCCTCGCCAGCCTCAGCCCCCACATTTTCCATCTCGTGCTGGACATTCTCGGGCTCCATCAGCAGGCCTTCCCTGAAGACGTCCACGACATGCAAGCGTCTGCCCATCCCCTTGATGGCCGTGTGGAGTGAGTAGAACCTGAGGATGAGCTTGTTGATGTATTCGTCACGCTGCGTTGTTGGAGTAAAGTCAGTGCATTGAATACGAGATTGTTGTCGTGTCGATACTACTCGCATAAAAGGAAAAAGAAAAAAGAAGTCTCCGATCGAGGTGATAGATTTAATAATGAAATTGTTAGTTGTTCTCGAACAGTGCATCCTCAACGTTTGGAGCATTAGATATAATGGATTTCACATGAGATCCATATGAGATTACCAAGATGTACTGCTAGGTGAACATAGTACGGCGGTTTGCATGCGTGCAATGACCACTCTAAAGACGGAGTGAAATCTGAGAAACGAACCTCCTCGCCATTGTTCTCGACAGCAACCAGCCGATACAGCACTAGCATCGGCAGCTGATTCTCCAGCATCAGCATGTCCCGCCTTATGTACGGCGATATGTATGTCAGCCTGTGGATGCTGAAGATGGGGTCACTGGGCTCATAGTCACACTTCTCCCCTATGCTGGTCCTCATGATCTCGATCATGAAGCAGCCGTCCCTGATCATCAGCTCCAGGAACTGGTCCCCCGTGCCCTCGTTCCACTTCTTGTCCAGTACGTCGTATCTCTCCTCGAGGTCCCGTGCCACCTCCCTGAGGGACTTGCGGAAGGGCTCGAGGGACTTCCCAGACCGATTGAGGAAGTGGAGGAGCGCGCGGCTCTTGTGTTCCTCCATTGGACGGAGGAGGTCCTTGTCGTGGTGGAAGGGGCCGAAAGAGACAACCTGCGGCTGGTAGGCCTTAAGGTTGAGGTTGGTGATGGAGGCGGGGACCGTGTAGATGGACGGATTCTTCCAGTACCGTTGCTCGTCGGAGGGCATGCGCTCGAGGCTCTCGTTGATTGGGACGATGCAGTTCTCGTTAGTTTCACAAGTTTCTGCTCTGGGTGAGAGAAGTGGAGAATCCATATCCATGGAGAGAGAGAGAGGGGGAGGGGGGAAGAGTGTATGAAGTTTGGGGTAGTCCAAGCCCGATGCTGGCCATGCATGTATAAATAGAGGTGTCGAAATGGGTTTTTGACCCACTTTTAATTTCATATAAAATGAGTTGGATGTATATGGATTAGTCCGGACATAAACAATTCCTTAAAATGCTCCATCTTCTAAGGTAAAACTCTTAAGGGGATATTTCCTTCCTTCCTCCTATAAACATATCTAGGACAACTTAGGAGGACTAAGAGTGCGAGTTTGGTACGTTAAAATAAGGGACGCAGTCCTGATAACTTATTAAATGTATACATTTAGACAGGCGGGGTAATCTCAGTCAGAGCTTCGACTCCTCACTTACGGTGAGGAAACCTCAACCACAAACCAAGAATCCACAAGACACCCTTTTTAACTCATGTGAAATGAGGTGGGTCGCATATAGGTCAGTCAACTTTTAGTAAATGTATTGTTATGAATTCGAGCTGTAAAACCCAATTAAGTCCACCACAAAATGGGGCCCAATCTTACCCACTCACTCGCTCTCTCACTCACAGCAATTTAGGGAAGGGGCAGTCGATTTGAGAACGGGACAAGTCTCGATGGGCCCTCCTCCCAAGTGTGAAAAGTCTACGAATCTCCGGGACAAAATTGTTGTTAATTCTCATTTCCTATTAGCTACAACCCCAATATAGATAGTTCTTTCGTGAATTATCCGTACAAAAGTTTCGAGCCAAGAGTCGTAACCGTGAACAGACTATAGGAATTTTCGTTGCCAATGGTATGTGAATTTGATGTACACCTTATCGACATGCATGTACACTCCTTGAAAAGTAAGCCAATCAAGGGTCTCGAAATGCCATAATTTGGAACTTAGAATCAAATTAATTTGATGTTGTGAATCAATGCGGGATGATTGGGCACCAAATTGATTGGACACTCTATTCTTATTCGTAATTTTCATGCAAATTTACCATTGTAGTTTATGAGTATGATCGATTTTGTAATCGGTAATTCATGCATCAGGTTGGGTATGGGTGCAAAGAGCCGATCCATTCTTCAAAGACCAATCCAAAGAGAAAAAATTACTAGAATGGATCCGGCTCGGATCACATATGAGTTGGGTATGAGTCGTTAAATTTGTATTGCATATAAATTGGTCAAAACGGATTAAATGGATCAATTTGGATCGGATCATTTTTTATTCGACTTACCCGTTTTACGGGCCTATGTATAAGTCACTTTTTGTGCACGAGGTTTATAGAAAACGTGTTTAGCATGCCCCATGGAAGCCATAGGAAATGAATTGCATGCATGCAAAGCACGACATCGCGTGACCATGTATAAGCCTTTGGATTTGATAAATCTCACAAGTGCCTGCCTAAATTAAAACTTAAAAGGGTCGATTGAATTGAGTACATGTATGCCGGTTGAGGTTTGAACTTCGCATATTTGATATTTGATGTGCACTATATTTAAAATAGTATTTTTTGTCGTTTTATATGGCAATGATTTTTAGCTCTTATGTTTGGGATATGCCAGATTTCTTATTTGAGGTCTAATGTTTAGTTCTCGACACCCTTCTCCCGTTTATACATGCCCGTAGGGAGAAAAAAATTTCACAATGAGTAATGTTTCGATAATATCTAATGCATGGTTAGCTCATGACAATTACATAACTTCACATATATTAATTTCAGATGAAACACAAGACAGGTTGTAATCATCTTGTGTGAAATTCAAAATCTCTACCGGCTTTATATGAAGAAAAATCAGTTTAACCAAAAAGATATATTTGAACTCAAATCAAAGTCAAACCATAGAGGCGAAGTCAAGTTTCTAAGATAGACTAAATATCAATGTGGGTTTTATGTTTTATTTTTTTAGCTTCAGATCACCTAAGCGCGATTGATTGCAGGCAGGTATGACCTCCAATCAAGAGCTCTCTTAAAAGAAGTCTCGAGTTTGAGTCCATGTACAAGACCCAACTCGAATTGGATGAGGTGGATCAAAATTCTTGACTGAATACCTATTGATGCCGTGCTGTAGGATTTCAACCAAGATAAGAGTTGTTACTTTACTTTCGTCTTTTATCTAATTTCTTTAGAGCGGTGCCAATTATGTAAAGATGCAAGATTGATCAATCAAGAGATCGACTCCTCTAAATGACCGTACAAGCGACGCTACTGTTGATTGGCCGTATAAAGAGGAGGGTTAAAATTCTTTTCTTATTGATTTTAAGCCGCATAAAAGAAATAGAAATGGACGAAAACGATAGGGGTGCGTATGGCAATGATTCTGTACCCGGGAACTGATTTTACTCAGAAATGATTCTTTTTTATTCCATGCCAGGGAACAATTTTTAAGCATTTGAAGGCATTTAGTAACTGCCCTAAATTTTTATTCTTAGAATAGAAAAGGAACAGAAATACGTTTGGTAACTACACAATATTTCTTTTTATTAATAATATTTTGATTTTTTTAATATTTCTTTCTTTCTTTTTTCTTTCTTTCCCTTACCTTCCTTGGTCATGGCCAGTTGTCGGTGTCGGTGACCGGCCACAGGCCAAGGCCGGCGAGGGGTGACTGGCCACAGGTTAGGGCCGGCTAGGGCGTTGCGGCCCTTGCCGCCGATCTCATCATCGCGACCCATCTCCCTCGCCTGGGTCGCAACGGCAAGGTCAGCCTTGCCATGGCAGGGCGAGGCCTCGCCATCGTGGCAGCGAGCCACCCTCGCCTAGGCGGTGAGGGGGACCCTCGCCGGCCGGCGGCAGGTGAAGAACAACAAACCAAGAGGAAGAAGAAAATCAAGAAGAATCAGAAATGAAAAAATTGTTCCCAGAATCAAAAAGCTACTTTTTTTTACTTCTTGATTCTGTTCCAAAATTGATTCCGGAAACAATTGTTTGCAAATTTGTGCCCGGATACAAAAATTTTAACAAACGGATTTCTGTTTTCAAACTGATTCTGGGAATAAAAGAATAGAAATTTTCACTATTTGGCAACTTGTCAAACAAACCCTAGACGTCTTCCTTTTATGCCTCAACGGAGGAATCTTAAAAGTGCTTGACCCTGGAACTCAAGAAAGCCACACAGTGGACTCAAAAATAAAAACATAAAAAAAGGACTCGGAGAAAGAAGCGAAATTGACATAGAATTTTACATCCAATTGAGTGGTTTTATTTATTAACACTGTGATGCAAAACACTTGAGTTTTTGAGTGATTGTTACTCTATAATTCTCGAATTGATCAGTGGACTATTCGCTATTGACTTTTTCGTAGAGTAGGTACTAATACTCAAACCAATCAAATTAATAAGGGAAGAGTGTTTAGAGGTGCCCAAGCCCAATGCTTCAAATTGAAGAGGGTGTGGTGGTGTTTGAGTAGGACTGTGCAAAATCGGTAGATGGAGTTCTGAAGAAGATGCACGTGTGCTGGGAGTCGGAAACTCTAATGGAAGAGATGCGGTTCAGGCTGGCCTAATTTAAAAATGCTTCTTTGGCCCATTGTGCCCGCTTCTGCAAACCAAATAGCTGATTGGGTAGCTATGGGTCAACGCTCGAATTCCCTCCCACTTTCAGGGTTGCCCGTTCTCCCCAATTTTTTTTGTGATTTTTTATGTTTGGATGCCCATTCGTCGAACTTTTTGTTTAAATTTTTTTTAGCGTAAATAATATTGACTAATCGAAAAAAGTGAAGTTGAAGAGGTACATCGGGACATGCCATGCATGTGCGTGTCACTTTTTGTGTACCCAGCTAAAGACGAAAAGAGTTTAGGTATGTCCCTTGAAAAACGTGAAAGTTTCGAGCCTTGAGATTTAACGCACCTCCCGAGGGTCTGCCTAAATTAAAAAGCTTGTATCAAATCGAGTAAAAGTAATGTGATTTGGGTACAGACTCCACATGTTTGACGTGGCATTAGACTTATAATTTCTACCTTCAGGATAATCTAAATTTCTTACTTGAGGTCTCGTTATTAGTACTCGATGCTCTTCTTCTGTGTGTACATCTCACGTAGCAAGAAATTTTTTTTTTCACAAAGAGTGACTTTCCGATGATATATATGCTCAATTAGCTCATGACAATCATATAACTTCTCATAAATTAATTTCAGGTTGCACACGAGAAGTTATAATCATTTTGTGTCAAATTCAAAAATTTCCACGGGCTTCATATGGAGAAAAATTGATTCAAGCAAAAAGATATATCAAACGCCCTTCTTAGCGTGGATTTTTTTTTTCGGTTTCGAATCACCTTAGCATGATCAACTGTGAGCATTTATGCCTTAATCAACAAGAACTTAGATACATTATGACAGCTTATAAGCTCCAATCAAGAAGTACTTGAATCTATCATAATTGCTATAATTAGTGAATAGTAAACACAAATATCTCATGAAATATGTTGATTTAATCCGAAAGTGACTAATTTCATAAACCAATCAAATTTATATATCATCTCGTGGATAAATTTTCCATGCCAGCTTTAGTATTTCTAACATGACTTTGACTCCGTACTCTTATTTAAAATGTCCGAATTCTTATGTTCCAATCAAGCGATTCTTATGATTCACTCTTTTGATATGAATAACATGACATGCATCTTAATCCTCAAGTTGTAATTACGAATATTGATGACCCATTTCGGGTCCTATTGCCGTGCAACACATTCAATCTTGATTCCAAATAAACCAACCGCAGGACATTATTGCATGTATTGTGTCCAAGCCCCTTCTTGTGAACCCCAAAATTTAGCGTTTTCTTTCAAGATATCACTTTACTTACCTTCCTAAATTGGACCAAGAGAATGTATCTTCACTTCTTATTTTCATGAAATTAAAATTTTCAAGGATAATATTCTTATTTCCCCCAAATTTGATTAAATGAAATCTTTCCAAGTTTATAAAATCCATGTACATAGCTCATGCAATTTTTGGCCATCATGAGGGAATTAGGGCTTGGCTGAATTTCCCGAGGCCTGCAAGCTTAGTTCTAATAATTCAGTTTAGCTCATAACCTCACCAGCATCGTTGGGAAATATCTACACAAAAACATAGAGAAGGTAGTGATGGTGTCCGGACCACGAAGATGTAACAAGAGAAATGAGGCCCAAAATGCCTGAAGTGCGTCGTCTACTTCAGCTGCATGAGCACATGAATTGCTTTGGTTGTGAGAGATGAGCTTGATTGTGAATTCTACTACCCAGTCAGCTATCGCTTAGGCAAACCACAAGAGGAAAACATTGCGGTGGTTCATTGTTTTTTTTATAAGGGGTGCATATAGAATGACAAAGATTTGAAGCGAGATACTCAATATGACAAAGCCTCAAAGGTTTAATTTGTTCCACGAATTTGGAATGGAGCTAAATGCCATATTTTTGCTCAGTTTGAATTTTATCACTCTCTCTATCATAATCTCGGTTGCAACTCAACTGTCCGATCAATTATCCATCCAGAGAGTTTATATGCATCAAGAAGACAGTGCTTTGAAGAGACATTATGAGGAAGCCTTAAAGAGGAAATTTACAAGTAAGGGCGTGTAAAACCGAAAAAGGTTACATTTCTAAGCATCTCCTCCCTCTCGCTCTCAATGTAAATTATGAATGGCTTTTTGCTTAAATAAAAGACAAATGGAGCGATCACTTCTTCCTTGTTTGACCTGGATCTCTTGGCTTAGGGAGCGCTCCGATTTCATCTCCCCAATGTGCATTATTAATGTCAAGCGCGTGACGGCCATATGTAAACCCTAACATATAAACATACTTATTGACCAAAGTCATTTTTTATTCCTTCAAAAGAAAAGATGAAAAAAAAAAAACGTTTCCTTTCCTTACACAGGCCAGTGCATGCACGTTTCCTTTCCTTACTCAATGTTATTTCAATATAAAACTTAGTTTTATGAAATCGAGTTGTAAATCATGGGATAGATCTTTATTAAGTATTTAAACATGACTCACAAGCTCAAGTAGTCAATCAAAGTTTGTTGCATCATTTCTTCTATAAAATCAGCGTATTTGTTGTTCAATTTTGTAAAGCGGTGCTTATATTGATATCATATTGGATCCTTCTCTTATGGGGAAAATACCAAAAACATATCTTACTATTAACCCAATAACTCCTTAAAATCTTTATATATGCAAATACTATTCACATACCTCTAAGCAAAACCCTATATAGAAAAGACCAAGTTGCTCATCCTTGCATACTCATTTAGGGCTTGTTTAATAATGTTTCTGTTTCTTTATTTTTCTGTTCTTTTATTCCCTAGAACATAAAAAGAACATAAATCCGTTTAGTAACGTCAGTTAGCTTTTTTGTTTCCCGGAACATAAAAGTGGTTAGGAATAGATTTGAAACATAAATAAGAAGTAAAAAAGATCTAATTTTCTATTTTTAGAACAAAAAGAGAAACAATAGAGAAACAAGATCAGCTCTCTCTCTTTCACAAGATATTTTCATACTAAACCCTAAACCACAAATCCTAAACCCTAAAACCCTAAACCCTAACCCTCAAACTCTAAACCCCAAAACCCAAAACCTTAATCCTCAAATCCTAATCCCCAAAACCTTAAACCTCAATACCCAAACCCTAAAACCCATAACACAAAAATCAAAAACCCAAATCCTAAACCTTCTAAACCCCAAATCCTAAACCTGAAAACCCAAACCATAAAATCCCAAACCCAAAACTTGAAACACTAAACCCTAAACCCCAAAACTCCAAACCCGAAACCCTAAATCATAATTCCAAACCCTAAATCCTAAAACGCTAAATCGCAAAACCCCAAACCCTAAATCCTAAACCCCAAACTGTAAACCCTAAACCCTAAATCCCAAACTGTAAACCCTAAATCCCAAACCCTAATACCCAAAACCCGAATCTCTAAAACCCTAAACCCTTAAACCCGAAACTCAAAACACTAAACCCAAAATTCGAAACTCTAAAACCTAAACTCCAAACCCCAAACCCTAAACCTCAAAACTGAAATCTTAAAACCCTAACCCCAAATCCTAAAATCCTAAAATCCTACACCAACTGTAATTTCCTCGACCACCACCCGATATTTGCTTTCTCTATAATGAGTAATTTTCTTTATGATTATATTAAGATCATCCAATTCTATATTATAATATATTATTATTCTATTTCTAGTCTAATTTTATCCAAACATGAATTGTTAAGTTTCCTAAACTGCAATTTCCTCGACCACCACCCGATATTTGCTTTGTGAGTTATTTTCTTTATGATTATATTAAAGTCATCCAATTCTATATCATAATGTACTCTTATTCTATTTTTAGTCCAATTTTATCCAAACATGAATTGTTAAGTCTCATAAACTGTAATTTCCTCGACCACCACCCGATATTTGCTTTGTGAGCAATTTTCTTTATGATTATATTAAAGTCATCCAATTCTATATCATAATGCACTCTTATTCTATTTTTAGTCCATCCAAACATGAATTGTTAAGTCTCCTAAACTGTAATTTCCTCGACTACCACTCGATATTTGCTTTGTGAGTAATTTTCTTTATGATTATATTAACGTCATCCAATTCTATATCATAATGTATTCTTATTTTATTTTTAGTCCAATTTTATCCAAACATGAATTGTTAAGTCTCTATCGACAATTTTATAATTAAATGAGAAAATTGGGAGTAGAAATTTATAGTGCCCTACCAAATCTATTTCTGTTCTTTTTCTACTTTGGGAATTGAAATTTTGTGCAGTTACTAAATGCGTTTTTTTGTTCAGAAACTCGTCTAGGGAATAGAAATAGAAAAAACTATTTCTGAATAGAAATTGTTTCTGGGAACGGAAACGTTACTAAACAGACCTTTAGCATCTTTTTTAAGGTTTGGGTGGTTTGAATTTTAGTTGGTTTCAAGTATTTTGGGTGGTTAACTTTGAATTTGTGTATTGTACTGGATAACTAATAAGAAGTTCTAAATCTATATTGATATGTTTCCATCAGTCACTAGTATGTTCGGAACGACTTTTTTTTTTGTTTGTCCTACTCTAACTCTTAATTTACTCTCAGATTTTTGCCCTACCTCTTGTAGGGCGTGGGAGTTGAAACCTACATCTGAAACTATACGTACCCACCCTTAACCTCCCTGAGAAAGTGGGGATTTGAACTGCCCATCTCCCCCGCCCCAAGTAGGAAGGGTAGCCACTGGGGAAAACCCCAGTAATTGTCCGGAACGACTTTTAGTTTTTACTTTTTTGCTTAATTTAAATCTTACAATTTAAGCATTTAACTTCTTTTTAAAATCCTGAACTCTTGAAACTTTCATAGTACTCGAATGCTAACACGTATACTCACATGTATTTTTTTTCATATTTTTTTGAAATTTAAAAAATATTCTAAATTTTGGCGGAAAAGTAAAGAGAACTTTTTACTTTCATTTAAATCCAAACAAACACGCACGGCTTTGAAACTGAATTGATAAATGTTCAAACAAAGTATGTTATAGTTCACCTTTTTGTGACATGCTCATAAGTTCACATTAAGGCAGTAAGTCACACGTTTGTATGTAGGACAGTTAGTCGTTGATTTCGATTTATACTGATAAATTATTCATCAACATTGTACATTAGTTCTTCAAGATTATGGGTGCGTTTGGTTCAGCATTACCAAGGGGTTTTCGAGGCCGAAAGTCCCTTGGGGAAATGCTGAGGCGTTTGGCGAGCATTTCCACTGGGCTTTCGGTCGAAAGCCACCATTGGGAATGCTGAAAGCCCAAACTTGGTCCAACTTTAAGCATTTGCCTAATGTTGAAACTAATTTTTTTTCTTCCCAAACTACCATCACTAATTCTTTAATATTCCAATTTTGCCCCTCGTGATTGTTCATCTTCTTTGGACTAAGGGCGGCCAGCCAGAGCCACCCGAGGCCAGATCGGGACGGTGAAGCTCCAGCGAGAGGCCGACGAGGCCGCTCGACCCCAGCGACAGTCGCTTGATGTCCGTCGATTAGATAGTTGTAAGATCTCAATCAATACTGACTAAAATACGTCATGGTAACTCATGCCTTTCAAATTTTAAGGTTGTGTTTTTTAGCATTACAGTTGATTTTATGGAGTGTAATTCATTAAAATCTAATTGAGATTATGCACAAAGGGAGGAAGATTTCTCATCTGAATCTGGGACAACGCTTTGGATTATGTGGGCACAACACAAATCCAATCCCTTCAGATCTCTTCTCAAAGGACAAAGACCATATTATCAAGTCAGCTACCGGTCTTATTTTATCACGGTAATTTTGTGCCGGAGTCTTAAGCTCATTGGGTATGGTCCATCCAATTCGTAATTAATTGCAGATCAGTAAGCATATCATAATGCAAGCCAGTTTACACTACAAAAAAAGTTGGTTTTAGCGACGAATTTTGCCATGAAAAATTTGGCAAAATTCGTCGCTAAACGAATTTACGAGGAAATTAGCGACGGAAAAAAATTCGTCGCTAATAGGGCGTCGCAAATTTTGCGACGGAAAATTTCAATTTTCGTCTCTAAATTGAGACGAAAAAAAATTCGTCGCTAATTTTTCGTCGCAAAATTTGTCCCTAATTATTCGTCGCAAAATTCGTCCCTAATTTTTTGTCACAAAATTCGTCGCTAATTTTTCGTCACAAAATTTGTCATCACAAAACTTGTCGCTAATTATTCGTCGCAAAATTCATCGCTAATTATTCGTCACAAAATTTGTCGCTAATTTTTCATCGCAAAATTCGTCGCTAATTTGCCAAGAAAATTTTTTACTTTTGCCACAAACATTGTTCCGGAACGAATTTAGCGACGAATTTTTATTAATTCATCGCAAATTAGCAACAAACTATAAAAATAGTTGCGAATGTGCTGCAAAAATTTATTACAGCTTGGCCTCCTACTAGTCAAGATAACCATGTGCGTCGTAATCACAACTGGCACAGTGCAAACTGTATGTAATCCATGGCTGAAACCTGGTATATCTACCACAAACTCAGCCTTGCGAAGTTCCTTCTAACCTCTGATATCAAGTACATGAATGTTAGCAGCAACAGTTCATGCTCTAATATAAATTCTCAGTAAATTACAGTCTTTCCATGAAACTCCTGATACAAAGACCGTTTGCACAGAAATTACATAGGTTGATAACTTTATTTTAGAATGATGAAGTTATGCAGCTGAAGCTAAGCTTCAGAGTATTTTCTAGTATGGTGACCAGGGGGCCACACAATGCCTAAAGGAATTCTACAAGGCATCAGCAACCGGCAATAATGTTGGGAACCCGCAAGAAGTCAGTCTAGAGGGCCTTGCCTCAGCAGTAATATGACATCAAACAAGTGAAGCTATCACCATGTCAATTGTCAAAACTATCCACATGTATAATCATTCTGCAAGCACATTACACGGCGGCCTCGTTCTCTGCTTCTTATCAACATCAAATTGCTGCTTGGAAAAAAGAGAAGAGTAAAGATGGTCAACATGTGAGGCGATGTTATGATATGATTCCCTATTCTATTTCATAACCAGTAATAGAATGCAAATACAATGTTTCAAGATACTCTCGTGACATTAATGCTGTTGTCCATCTATTTGCTTGTTATCTAATCAATAATCAGACTTGCTGTTGTCAATTCATTTTCCATTTGCTCACATGAAAGAGAAAAGGAGCTGTATCTAAGAAACGGCATTGACATTTACGTTACAACCACTAGAAGATATGTAGGTGAGGGACTTCACCTGTTGGCACAGAAAATGGGGAACCCGAACTCTCTTGGAACCATCAACCAGACGTTTAAAGGGCAAATGGTTTTCCACGGGAAAAGAATCATTGTTGACCTACAAGTAGATGCAATACAAATGTTAATGCTTTCCTCAAACCATTGAATCTTTGAGATCAAACAATTTATTTAATATATAAATAAACCTTAAGTTACTGTAAGGACAAAGAAAAGTGGGGGATAGAGCAAGGTATAACTTCTCACATACAGGATTCTCAAGACAAGGGTCTCAACAAGAAAGTGCGACATACAGACTTTCGCGTCAGTAGAATATCACATCAAGTTTCCAGCAAGGTTAACATTGTCTATGAGGAGGTTTGTTCCGCAAATTCAAGTTTTAAAGTGCTTGATGATGTAATCAACAAGCTCGTATAGGTTGGAGAAGCATATTGACAAGCAGCACAAATTGATGTTAATGCTATATTCTGATTAAATTCAGATCGTACGTGATTTTGAATAACCTCTATTAACAATTCTTGACAACCTGACGCATATACATTCTCTAAACTGGGGCACTAAATTAGCAATCGATCTGAGAATGCAAAGAAAATTAAAGTTAGATTAGGATGCAAATTAGGAAAGCATGTGAGATGCATCAATATCCCATTAATTAAAGTAAGCACTCAATCAAGACCAATACATTTTTTAAAACGTACCAGTCAGCAAATTTTTATAGGCATTGAGATTCAGGTCATTCAACTCTGGGCAGTTCAAATACAAGGCCTGCATTTCAATCAACAAAATAAGAACCACAAGGAACCCATGGTAATAGAATGCAATATACAAATTATAGGATCTGGAAGTCTCACATCTAAGCCACTACAACCCCACAAGCTGAGTTTTTTTAATTTAGTGTGCTTTATAATAAGCTTCTGGTGTATGAGGTGAAGATTGCTGTTGGGCCTTTTCTCCATCCCATGGTTGATGGCTTCATCAGAGATGAGGCTTTCGTCATTACTATCACATACACTCATACCACAGTCCATGAGTTCAAGAAGAGGCAGCTGAGCTGTGGCAAACTGAATTCCACCTGAAATATATAAACAGTTAGTGAACCAAAATAAAATGCAAGAAATGATTTGAATAGATTCACGTTCAGCATGACAAACAATGAACCTATAGTGCTAACTGAAAGGAAATGCCATTTATTTACAGAGTAGTCCAGGAAGTTACTTGAAGAGATGTTAGGACAAAGGGCAAGTAGGAGTCTTAATAATGTTTCAGGAAACACATTGCATATCATCCCGATGCCACTGTCACTAATGCTTGACCTGCATGTAACAATAAATTCATGATTAAAAAAGAAGTGCAATTGTTGAGGCTGATGATTAAATTATATTCCTTCATGCTCTAAGCTTCTATGGTCATTACCAATGCGCCCTATTTGTCACACTATTTGAAACCAAATGTGTTTACATCATGTATGGGAACTTTTGCAAAAGAAAAAAAAAACCATGATGACCTCTTTCCACGTTAAGTTCTAATTACCCGTATTGATGACCTCTTTCCGGGTCAGGTTCACATGGGCATTATTGAAACAACAAATTTTTGCCACCTAAATTTTGGCGATCCAGTCAGTCGTTCGTTGCATAAAAATTAGGGATCGATCCCGATCCCTGGACAAAAAATTAGTTAAATTGCATATAGATTAGGAGCATTTGAATTAGTATCTAAGCTCATATATGTTGCATTTGCATTGGACCGGCGGCAGATGGACTTGAGTGAATGATTCTGAGCTTAACTGGACTAAGCCTGAGGTGGCCGGAATCATGTGTATCAAGTTAGGAAAATTTGATGAAAATTTGAAGCAATAAAGTTTGATATTATCAAGATTTTGGTCACATAGCAAATAAGAACGAAACAATCGGCATAATTTGAGTGATATTTGTGAGATCAACTATTTGAGGGAATAAATAGCTGAGAGCAAGATTTAGTCAACAAAGGAGATATTTGATTGAAAAGAAAGAGGAAAGAAAATATTCATGCGTACAAGGATTTGTCGGTGAAAAAAATATACATATAAAAGGAGGAGGGGGGCTTCACTTCACGGGGGGCCAAAAATCGTGAGTGAGAGCATAGAGAGAGGAAGGCCACACAATTTCATACACGGCCACCAACGAGAGAAAAAGTAGAGCACATTTGTGAGGAAGCTCTCTTTCCGTAATATTCATCACCCACTAGGGCTTCACACAATTGAGATACGACAGCCACAATTGAGAAGAGAGGGGAGCGTCCACCCAAAAGGTTCTCGGAGGGACTTCTGCACGTGAAAGGAAGAAAAAACGTGAAGGAGGAGACTTACACTTGGAGTCTTCAAAGCCAAATTCTCTCTGCTCCCTGCAATGTGCCCGACATCCCACGAGTGTTTCTGAAGCTCCTTGTTGACCTGGCTGCCCTCTGCTTTGCACCACATCAATCCCGTGCGATTCCTATCGTCGCTTTGCTCCACTTGGCTGGTCATAGCCTTCTCGAGTTGCAGCGAACGAAAGAGTTGCAAATTCTCATCACTATCACACTTTCGTTTTTATCTTTCGCGGGTTCTTTAGTGATCGTCTCGGCATGCCAAGTGGTCTTACTCAAACGGCAAATTGAGTCGCTCTCTAGATTTCCCTACAACAAAACTACCGTTCGCTGGTTCTTCATCAATTCGGCCCCACCGTGAAGCAGCTCCCATTAGTCGGGTTGAGAACTCCACACTGCAAGTCTACACCGAGAAGCCACTACCGTGAGTACCTGCAACGCAGTAGCCTCATCACTGCGAGCCAATCCTTGGTCGAGAGCCTCCATCGTCAATTACACGACCGTCGTGGCTGAGCCGTGTCCCCCGTTGGTCGAGCACCGCCTGTGCCGTTCACCGTCGTGAGAACCATCGCTGTCGTCGCCGCCGGTCCACCACAGTCGGCCACAGCAATCCGAGCCGTCCCGTCAAGTTGGAATTTAGAAACGCTATTCGAGCAATATCGCGGATTAGGTAAGAATTTTCATTATTCGATTTCATATATTTTATTGCCTAATCTGTGAAATTGTAATCTTGTTTAAATCTTTGAGTGATATTACCATAACCATGAAAACTCCCAAGTACCCTTAAATTAGGAATTATTTCCTAATTTCATGAAGTGTATGGTTGCCAATCGAATCTCCCGCCTGAGATATGATTCGCGATCGAACGGAAAATCGTCAATCCGATCTCCCGCCCAAGATACGATTTGCGATTGTGTGAAAAAATTAGCCAATCCGATCTCATGCCATGGATATGATTCGTCAATCTATCGTTTCTAAATTTAAATGGATATTGGTAATATTTTGTGATATGGTGTCGTTTGATTGCTATTTCTTTCTATCTTTGTTTGATTTGAATTGATCTTGTTTTTTCTAAAAAAATCCAAAAAGATTAGATACTATGGAAGTAGATGATTTTAAAGATAGATTGCATGTTTAAATTAGAGAATTTAATTAATTTCGAATTTCATAGAAAATTACACAAAAATACCACATACATGTCCTATTAGAGTAGTTGCATATTAATTAATTCTCATCATTAGAAATCTCACGTCTAGGTTCATTTGCGTGCCACATTAGAGATAGTGCATTTAATTGTTGTTAGAATTAGGACATTTAAATAAATCGTATGTCGTATGTCATACTAGACGTAAAGCATTGCATAAAATTTAGTTTTCATTAAATCAGAGAAAACCCTAAAAAAGATTTGAGTGAAATTGCGTGTTAATTAGAAATCATATTAGGATTGTCAATGTAATTTTCTAACTAACATTGCAGATGCTTTCACTACTTTGAGGTAAGTCCCTATCTTGTAATTTATTTATTGCTTTCCATTATCGAGTATTTTATTATTGGTTGTGCACCCGCATGATCACCTCGCATGTTAGTGGATAGGTTTAAAATCAATCAAAGTTGCCTGCAAATATTTTTTGAAATAAAAGAGAAAAGGTACCGAAAAGGCATTAGAATAATCTAGTGTAACCAAGTTCCGGAATCTATAATCTCTGGTTCGTAGGAGTAAAGTAATTCTCCCGATACTTTACTTGAGTTTCTAATCGACCCACTAAAAAATAGATTAGTGGCGACTCCTGATTGAAATGATTTGCATGTTAAGAACTTAAACTCTAAGTCGCGAATTGGTAGGATTTGGGAGGGCCCAAGTTAGGCTTAGACTTAACAATCCATTAGCCGAACCCCAAAGTGGTGCATCGCGGGAGGTGAGGTCGCGACACAAATCAAAAGGCAAAAAATCAAAATAGTTGCAGTGCAGAATCTTCTACGAATCTGCATTAAAGTAACACATCAAGCAGAGTATCCACGGGTTGATTCTTTGGAGATCTTTTCTGATTTGTATTTTATTCAATTTCCATGGAGATCAAATTGTTATCTTTTATCTATAATTTCCACCATAATGATAGGTGGCGATATTTCTATTTATATTGTACAACATATCAATGAAAAGCAATGCTTCATTGATTCAATTCTTTGTTTTCTTGATGGTATTGGATCCACGTAAGGGCATACTCATATTTTATTGTTAAAAAAGTCGATACAATCATGTTGCCTCCTTCTTCAATTACGAGATTTCCATTTCCTTCAAACATCAATGTGGCAAATTTTGTTACATTGAAGCTCAACAAAAATAACTTTTTACTTTGGGAGACATAGGTGTTTGTCTTTGATTGAAAGTTAGGACATAATTGGTTTCCTTACCGGAGTGATGGTTGCACCACCGCTGACTCGGACATCGGAAAATGCAACCGAAGACATAGCTCTCACCGATCATTTCAAGCAAAGTTCAGTGACTTGTGAACTTGACCTCCTTAAACAACTTCAACATTAAGAAAGAGATTAAGCCTTTATCTATTTATCTTCGTGAGTTTAAATCTATTTACGATCAATTGCATTCTATTAGTAAAGTTGTGTCGGATGTTAATAAAGTCTTCAGATTACTTGAAGGACTTGATGATAGCTATGAGTTGTTCAAAACGACTATGTTCAAGCCTCCTCTCATATCTTATGCTAAAATGGTTGCACAACTTCAAAGTTATGAGTTATGAAACAAGCACACTTCAACCATGCTCCCAAACAGTTCAATGGCGCTTATCTCACAACAAGGCAATGTTGGCTACAAACAACCCCAGAGGAAGGGGTAGATGACCCACATTTAATTCTAGGAGTCATGGCTTTTCTCGGACAAACCAAAATGGTTGGCACTTTTCAGGAAACTACTATACTACTCAACAAACCAAAACCTTTGGTGCATCGCCAAATTCAAACTTAGGAGTGACATATCTTGTTTGTCGGATCTCTAAGAAGAAAGGGGCATGATGCATTGAGTTGTTGGTATCGTTTCGACAACCGTTATTAGAATATTAATATTCCACGGCCTAGCTTCTCTTCATATCTCAAACTCACAAGATGGAGAATGACATCCAAACAATACTCCACGGCCTCTAAGAAGAAAGGGGCATGATGCATTGAGTTGTTGGTATCGTTTCGACAACTGTTATTAGAATATTAATACTCCACGGCCTAGCTTCTCTTCATATCTCAAACTCACAAGATGAAGAATGACATCCAAACAAGGGTGCTAATCATATGACTGATAATCCAAGTAATCTTGTGAGCGTAGTTCCTTACCATGGCCATGATAATGTGATAGTTGGGAATAGTTCATCGTTGCTGATTACTCATGTAGGGACAGGTTAATTTGACAATGAAACTGGTCAGTTCTCAGTTAATAATGTTCTGGTCATTCCACATATTAAGAAAATTTTATTATTTGTCTCTTAATTGACGAGAGATTATCCTTTTTAGTTTGAGATTGATGTCTCTGGTTTTTCTATCAAGGACTCCAAGACACACCGGGTATTTCTAATGGAAACTAATTTTCAAGGATTATATACCAATAAGGACCTGAATTCCATGGCATTCTTTTCCCAGACAAGCAAGGTTGCGGATGAACTAATATGGCATCGCTAATTAGGCCATCTAAATAGTCGTATTTTATAGTTTTTGCGGTCTGATGATTTGATTTTAGTAATTAATCGATTGGCACTTTATGTACAAGTTGTAAGATTAGTAAAAGTTCAAGATTGCCATTTTTCTTATATGATTCTCGATATTCCCATCCGTTGGAGAAAATACATACATTAGGATTGCTGGATACCGAGCCTAATTCCGTCTATGTAAAAATATCGATATTATGTGGTATTTATTGATGATTTCTCATGATACATTTGGTTGTATCCATTGAAGCGAAAGTTAAATTTCTTTGAGATTTTTCTATCTTTTCATAAATTAGTTGAAAATCGGCTTGAGAGGAAAATTAAAGTTTTTTTAATATGATGGAGGAGGTAAATTCACGAGCAATAAGTTTTTCACACATCTTCGTGAATGTGGCATACGACAACAACTCTCTAGTCCAGGTGTACCAGAGCAAAATGATGTCTGCTGAGAGGAAACATCAACACATTGCTAAACTTGGGTTTGCTACATTATTTGAGGCATCTATGCCACTCGACTGATAAATTGGCTTCCTTCAAGTGTTCTAGGCAACCGAAATCCATACTCGGTTTTATTTAAGAAAGACCCCAATTACTCATTACTTTGAGTGTCTAGCTCTCATTGTTGTCCATATTTACGCAACTCTATCTTCACCCTATCCACATCCACTACTTAAGCACTCGGTTACTCCACTGAAAATATAAGGGAAAAAGTCACAAAAAATCTCAAATTATGCCCATTGTGACACATTAACCATGAACTTTTTTTCATGACATAAAAAATCTCAAACTTATACCTATGTGACACATTTACCTTCCGTCAAGGTTCCGTTAGATGATTTTTCAGCCAAAACAACGTCGGTTTTATTCATTTAAGCCACGTGAGCGCTATGTCAATACCGTTTACTTTCTGGCATCCATGTAGGAAAATTTTTAACGGTTCTCGTTGACAAAACTTTGACGGAGAGTAAATATGTCACACAAGTAAAAATTTAAGATTTTTTGTATAACAAAAAAAAGTTTAGAATAAATGTGTCACAGTAGGCATAGTTTAGGGTTTTTGGTAGCTTTTACCCAAAATATAATTATCTCATTCTTCACCCATTTCCTCATCTAGAATATACCAACTATTTTTCCTTTTTGAGATAACTCTCAATCTCTTTTTTTTTTTTCTTCTTACAAACCTATTCAACCTCACACGCGCGCATAGTGCATGTTCGAACCTAGTTACATGTCTATAACAACATGTGTGCAATCGAGTTGCACCGCCATGTCCTTCCCTCCTTTATCCCTCTTGTTGTACTGTGATCGATAATGTTAAACAAAGTAAAACATTGTAGCTTAACATTGACATAAATTGAAATATCCTCAAACCCTCAATTTCCTTACCTTTTATACGAAAGACCTAAAATTTTTTAAAAAAAATTTGAGGACTCATCCATATCTTGTCTATCCATACTATATATAACATAACTTTCAAATTTGGGGTCCGCCCCTAATGACTATAATAATCCTATAATAGATCAAAGAGTTGACACACCATTATTATGGTCAAGGGCATTATGGTGAAAAAAAACAATGTAGGATGTAACCATTCCCTCCACAAGTTAATTGCATGTTTTCCCCCCTTTAATTTCCTATACAATCAACAAATGAAAAAAGAAGAAGAAATGGGCATCTCTTTCAATTTGCTTTTATGGCCCTATGAATCTCCAAAACTCCAACTTTGTAATCTATCCTCTGTAAGAAATCTTGAAGAATACTCAACCTGCAATCATATGTAACTGAGCACGGTGTAGCTGATCGGCTTCAATTTCTCTCGCCTTCTCAACCAAAAAATGGAAAAAAAAGGATTACTTTAGAGAGGCAAACTGAGGGCTCGGGTTGTAGCTGAGCACGGTGTACGCGGTCTGAATTATGGTGGGCGCCAAGACGAGGATGGCGGCGATGAGAGACAATGTAGCCCAAGGATTACTGAAGCAGGTGCGGACGAGATTAGCCCTCCACATGATCCAGGGCTTCTCGCAGTACCTTTTGAGCCTCGTGCGCACCGCGTCGAGGCTGCTCTTGGGGTCAAGCGCCACGTCCTTGGACAGCGAGTGGAACAGCTCAGCGACCGCCTTGTCGCTTCCGATGGCATTGTGGATGATACCCTGGGTTTGGAGTAGCTCGACGTCCCGCTCGTTGGCGACGATGTCGTCCATGAAGGAGACGTAGGACGTGACCTCGTACCCGGCCCCATTGTGTAGCGCTCGAACGCGATGAGGTTGAGGAACACGGACTCGGTGGTGTCGTCCACCTCGACCATGGGGAGCCTCAGAACCCCCCTGGCAAAGGAGATGTCCCTGAGGCTGTTGGTCTCGCTCTTCTTGAACCGGATCCCGGCATAGTCGAGCTCGGCGGCCGACCGGATTATCTTCTCGCTTCCCTCGTCCAGCTCATGCGGGAAATTCTTGGGCTTCTCCGCATGGTTCAGCAGGTTCTTCTTGAAGACGTCCAGGACGTGCAGGCATTTGCCCATCCTCGCGATGCGCGTGCCGGGGAAGCAGAACTTGAGGATGAGCCTGTTCACGAATTCATCATCCTGCGTTTTTGGAGTAAAGTCAGTGCATTGAATACGAGATTGCTGTCGTATCGATAGTACTTGCCTCAAACCAAAAAAACAAAAACAGAAGAATGTTTCGATAGCGGTGATAGATTTAATAATGCAATTGCTGGTTGATCTTTAACTGTGCATCCAACAAGTTGGGAGCATCAGAGTTGATTGATCCCACGCAGTATTCACACGAGATCACGAAGATGTTGTTGCGCTAATTCACCTCACGTAATCGGTACGTACGTTGCACGAAGTGATAAGCAAAACAAGTGCAGCAAAATAAAGAGGAGATCACAAATTTACGTGGTTCGACAGATAAGTCTGTCTACATCCACGGGGCAAGCACACGGAACTCACTTGTATAACAGGAGAAATTACAACGCACACCCCTCAACCCGACAAACACCAAACAGTGGGTCGCACTCTCAACCGTGAATCTTTTCTCAGTACAACTCTCACAATCACAGAGATACTGCACACCCAAGATTCCCTTACAAGAGATAACCCAGACCCCCAAGTTCTATTTCACCCAGAACGTAGAGAAAAAACAGAGGAATAACCAAGAGCACGTTAACTCTTAACTGTTCCCTCTCTGTCTCTCTCTCCTTCACACGTTCCCAAAGAAGTAGAGGGGTGGTTGTACGCACTAAAGTAGTGGAGGAGTGGCATCGACAGTTACTCCCTATTTTTTAGGTGTCACATTCTCCCACTTGAAGACTATTCTCGAATAGGCTTCACAGCTCCGATTTGCCCAACCATCACCAATCAAGTGATAACTACAAGCCCAAGAGAAGTTACGCACCATAAAAACTTCTCTCTCTCGCAATAGGCTTCGTCAAGCACATCCGATACGTTGTCGTTGGTGTGAATTTTCTGCAAAGAGATAACTCCATCTTCCACTACATCACGAATAAAATGGTACCGACATCAATGTGTTTCGATACGAGAGTGAAACATTGGATTAACGGCCAAATGTAATGCACTCGACTATCACAATGAATAGTGATGACTTTCTCGTTTGATTCTTAGCTCATCAAGCAATCTCTTCAACCAAATGCCTTCTTTACAAGCATCGTTCTGCGATGTATTCGGCCCGTAGTAGATAATGCCACCACAGATTGTAACTTAGACATCCAACTAATTGCTCCACTTGCTAAAGAGAAACAGTACCCAGTGGTAGATCTTCGTCTATCACGATCTCCCGCAAAATCTGCATCCACAAATCCAACCAACTGTAAATTTTGGCTACTATAATGAATAGCCATATCAGAGGTACCCTTCAAGTACCGAAGGATCCATTTCACCACAGTCCAATGATCTCGACCCGGGTTTGCCATGTACTTGCTGACTGCTCCCACTGCTTGCGCAATGTCTGGTCTGGTGCAGACCATGGCAAACATAAGATTCCCTACTGCCGACGCATACGGTACTCGAGCCATCTCTGTCTTCTCTGCTTCTGTGCTAGGACTCTGTTCAGAAGACAGTTTACAACCAATAAGAAGTGGGGTATTAACTGGTTTGGCGTTCTGCATATTGAAGCGTCGCAGAACCTTTTCCACATAGCTCTTTTGAGTTATCCAGATCTTCCTATTTTCACGATCTCTGAGTACGGTCATCCCAAGAATTCGGTTTACGGCTCCCAGATCTTTCATATCGAATTCCCTAGCCAAACGAGCTTTGAGGTATGCAATACCTTCTTTCGAAGTACCCGCAACTATCATGTCGTCAACATACAACAACAAGATTATAAAGCCACCATTACCATGATTGCGAACATAGGCACAATGGTCTGCTTCACATCTTTTGAACCCCAAACTCATAATGAAAGAATCAAATCGCTTGTACCAGCATCTTGGCGCCTGCTTCAAGCCATAAAGCGATTTGTTCAGTCGACAAACCAAACTCTTCTTGTTCTCTTCAATAAAGCCTTCAGGTTGAGTCATAAAAATTTCTTCATCAAGATTTCCATGCAAAAAGGCTGTTTTTACATCCAACTGCTCAAGCTCTAAGTCAAGCATAGCTGCCACACTCAACACAGTACGAATAGTAGTTAGACGAACAACTGGAGAAAAAATTTCATTAAAATCGATACCTGATTTCTGAGCATAACCTTTCACCACTAAACGAGATTTATATCGTTCAATATTTCCGTTATTGTCTCTTTTCAACTTGTAGACCCACTTGGAACCGATAGCCTTTCGTCCTTCAGGTAACTTGACAAGATCCCAGGTTTTGTTTTTATGTAAAGCCTCCATTTCCTCCTCCATAGATGCCCTCCATTGAGGAGCATTACTGGACTCACAAGCTTCTTGATATGTACAAGGCTCTCCCTCTTCAGTTATGCAAGCGAAAGTTGTCACATAATCATTTAGCCAAACTGGAGGTCTAGTAGTCCTCCTATGAGGTCCTTGGTCGCCCGAGTTTCACTACCAGTTCTCGTATGCTCTCTATCGCCTTCATCTCCACTAGCTTCATCAAGTATCAGTCAAATGTTCTTCAAATTGATTTTGAACTTCTTTTGATGATTCAAGTTCAAATATTTGTGACAAGTCAGCATTTGGCGTTTCTTTGTCTTTTTGCAACGAATCTTCATTGAAGACGACATCTCGGCTAATAACGACTTTGTGGGTAGTAGGATCCCACAATCTGTACCCCTTTACACCTTCTGCATAGCCAAGAAAAATACACTTTCTGGACCTCGCTTCAAGCTTTGTCCTTTGCTCTTTAGGAACCCACATATAAGTATCACAACCAAAAGTACGGAGGAAAGAATAGTCAACAGTTTTTCCAGACCATATCTCTTCTGGAATCTGTCCATTAAGAGCAGTTGTTGGGGAACGATTCACTATGTAACATGCCGTACATACAACTTCAGCCCAAAAACTCTGCTTCATACCAGCACAGCTCAACATACTTCGAGTACGATCCATTAGCGTACGATTCATACGCTCGGCCACTCCATTTTGTTATGGAGTTCTGGGGACCGTGAAATGTCTTTGAATGCCATGCTCGCTGCAAAAATCTAAGAACTCTTGCAGCATATATTCTCCTCCATTATCGGTTCTGAAACACCTTATTTTTGTTCCTTTCTGATTTTCTACCAACGCTTTAAATTTCTTGAAAGAAGCAAAAGCATCACTTTTCCTTTTAAGGATGTAAACCCAAACTTTTTTGGAAAAATCATCGATAAATGAAATAAAGTACTTGGCACCACCCAAAGACTCATCAGGAGACTCCCAAATGTTAGAATGTATCAAGTCTAAAATATTCTGACTTCTTGCTGTGGAACGACGAAAGGGAGTTCTATGAAACTTTCCAAACTGGCAATCTTCACAAAATTCTAAATTAATAGTCTTTAAACCAGGAAGAAGACCGCGATCAAGAAGTACCTTCAGTCCTTGCATGCTCATGTGTCCCAAACGCCTGTGCCAGATAGTTGCCGACTCTGTCACAGCATTTGCAACTATGGCTTCACTGACTATGGTCTCTCCAATTAGCCTGTATAAACCGCCTATTAATTCTCCTTTCGCCACGATAAGTGCTCCTTTGACGATCTTAGCTCGTCCCTTTTCCAGAATAATTTTATAGCCATTTTCATCAAACTTTCCCAGCGACAGTAGACTTTTCCGCATATCTGGTACATGCCGTACACCAGATATTGTACGCGTGATGCCATCAAGCATGGTAACACGAACATCTCCAATCCCCACGATTTGACATGAGTTATCATTGCCCATGTATACCGTACCTCCATCACATAACTGATACGTATGGAACCAGTCTCTATGTGGTGTCATATGGAAAGAAGCGCCCGAATCCAAAATCCATTGATGTTGCATGCTCTTTATTGGAACTGCAGTCATCACCTCGCCATCTTCAGGTAAGTCTGCATTTTCAACGATGTTTCCTTGGGAATTTGTTGATGTTGATGCATTTTGGGAATCAGATTTGCGATTTTGTTGATTCTCCTTGGATTTACAATCTTTACGCATGTGACCCTTTTGTCCACATTTCCAACAAGGACCCAAAGTTCGCCTCTTTGACATGGACCTTGACTTCTTTCTCCCACTGAAACCTTTGTCCATGGATCTTCCTCTGGCCATCATAGCATTACCAGAAGTGCTCTCGAGAGTTTTTCTACGAGACTCTTCCGTCAGCAACGTAGCTATAGTTGAATCCATGTCAAGATCTGCTCCAGTACTGAGACTCATGATCAAGGAATCCCATGTATCAGGCATCGAACATAGAAGAAGTGTTACCTTCTCGTCGTCCTCGATTTTGACGCCGATGGAAATCAATTTGCTCAATAGGGTGTTGAACCTGTTCAGGTGCTCTTGGAAAGAGGACCCTTCCTTCATCTTTAAACTGTATAATTGCCGACGAAGAAAAATTTTGTTTGACATTGTTTTCCCTTCGTAGAGATTCTTCAATTTCTCCCATAAGCCTTTGGCGGTGGTTTCTTCAGAGACATTGAAGAGGACAGAATCATCTAACGCCAGAAGTAGATCCGCCATTGCCATTTGATCTTTCTGTGCAAAATCCTCATCTTTCATCTCTGTCGGCTTTTTGTCTTAACCGGCAAGAGCAATTGCACAACCATCTTTCACTAGCACCGCTTGCATTTTCAGCTTCCACAATGGATAGTTGGATCCGTTGAATTTTGGCACCTCGAACTTTGTAGAAGTTGATGCAGCCATCGCACAAAGCTGAAACACGTACGTTGACGTCGATCACGTGCAGCACAGGCTTCTCGAACCGTCGGCTCTGATACCAATTGTTGCGCTAATTCACCTCACGTAATCGGTACGTACGTTGCACGAAGTGATAAGCAAAACAAGTGCAGCAAAATAAAGAGGAGATCACAAATTTACGTGGTTCGACAGATAAGTCTGTCTACATCCACGGGGCAAGCACACGGAACTCACTTGTATAACAGGAGAAATTACAACGCACACCCCTCAACCCGACAAACACCAAACAGTGGGTCGCACTCTCAACCGTGAATCTTTTCTCGTACAACTCTCACAATCACGGAGATACTCGCACACCCAAGATTCCCTTACAAGAGATAACCCGGACCCCCAAGTTCTATTTCACCCGAACGTAGAGAAAAACAGAGGAATAACCAAGAGCACGTTAACTCTTAACTGTTCCCTCTCTGTCTCTCTCTCCTTCACACGTTCCCAAAGAAGTAGAGGGGTGGTTGTACGCACTAAAGTAGTGGAGGAGTGGCATCGACAGTTACTCCCTATTTTTTAGGTGTCACAGATGTACTGTTAGGTGCACATAGTACGCGGTTTACATGCGTACAATAACCTCTCTTATGACGGAGCGAAATCCAAGAATGTAACCTGGCGGCCATAGCGACCAGCTGATCCAGCACTTGCATCGGAAGCTGATTCTCCAGCACGAGCATGTCCCTCCTAATGTGCTGCATTATGTAGACCATCCCGTAGTTGCTGAAGATGGGGTCGTTGGGCCCGTAGTCGCTGACCCTGTAGGTTGCGAACCTCAGGATCTCGAGCATGAAGCAGCCGTCAGTGATCATCAGTTGCAGGAACCTGCGCACCGCGCCCTCGCCGCCATCCACCTTCCACTGCGGGTCCAGTGCGACGTAGCTCGCCTTGAGGTCCCCCGCCACCTCCCTTAGGGACTCGAGGAAGCGGTCGTGGGGCTTCCCGGACCGCGCGAGGAAGCGGAGGAGCACGCAGTTCTTGTGTTCCTCCATGGGGAGGAGGTGGTCCTCGCCGTAGTGGTAGGGGCCGAAGGAGACGGCCAGCGGCTGGTAGGCCACGCGGTTGTGGTCGGTGACGTGGGCGGGGACCCTGTAGATGGACCTCTTCTCCCAGGACTGTTGCTCGCGGGAGGGCATGGGCTTGCGGTTCTCGTTGATTTGGACGATCCAGTCGGTCTTGTTCGAGTCCAGAGGCATGGTGTCGCAAGTTTCTGAGAGATAGGGAGAGAGAGGGAGAGATGGGAAGAGCGTTTGGGGGTGCCCAAGCCCCATGCTCCGAGTTGAAGAAGTACTGCGGGACAATCCTGTGTATGCGTGAGTCACTTCCTGTGTGCAAGGATTCGAATTGCATGCACGCAATGCCCGTAATCTCCCGACCCCGTGTATTAGCCCTTGAATTCGATGAATTTCACGAGTGTTACTCTGAATTGAAGGGCTCATATGGATTGAATACACGTAAGAGAAATGCTTATGTGGCTCTTCTTAATTTACCGTGAGAATAACAGTCTAATTTTGATCAAAAAATATAAATAACAAATAATTAGAAATAAGAAATGATTGGGTGCCAATATATAATCTATTGTGAGAATAACAACCAGTTCTGGACCACGAGGAATGATTAAGTGACAGTTCTTAATTTACTGTGAGAATAACAATCTGTTTTGGCAAAAAAATAAATAAATAACAAATAATTATAAATTATTGTAGAGTCCACAATTTCAAAAATTTGTGGTTCACAGTTATTCTCACGGTGGCCCAAAGATTGTTATGATAGCAAAGCCCAAAATTAAATAATAAATAATTATAAATTATTGTGAGGTCCACGCCTTCAAAAATTTGTGGCTCACAACATATGGTTACTTTCACAGTGGCCCAAAGTTTATTATGCTAGCAAAGTCCATTAGAAATTATTGTGAGGTCCACTCCTTCAAGAAAATGTGACTTACAACATGATATTATTCTCACAGTAACCCAAAAACTGTTATACTAACAAAACCCATGCATGTAATGCCAATTTGGGTGCCGACTTTGCATATTTGACGTGACACTAGATTTAAAATACTATTTTCTTTTGTTATATTTGGTAAAAAAATTTACGCTGTATATTTGAGATATTCCATATCTCTTACTTCAGTCTCGTATTTAGTACTCGACACACTTCTTTCATGCATGCATTGCAAGTAGGAGAAAGAAAAATTTACCACAAATAGAGATACTATGATATTATGTGTGTACGGTTAGCTTGTGGCAATCATAAAACTTCTCGTAAATTAACTTCAAATGGCACACAGGACAAGTGTAACAATATTGTGTGAAATTCAAATACTTCCACTTATTCCGTACAATTGGCTGCGAGCATTTATGTGCTCCAATCAAGAAGAACTCGATTCCGATATAACTGCTTATGAGCTCCAATCGAGAACCACTTGGATCCATTATATAATTAGTAAACTCTAAACAAAAAAATCTTACCAAAAGTCGATTTAGTCCAAAAGTGACTAATTCCATCGACCGATTAATACATCATTTTGATTAATCGGTTTTTTACGTTAATTTTTAATTACGCCTATTGACGACCTCATTACGGGTCCCTTTCGCCCGGGCAACACATTCAGTTTTAGTCCCAAATAAGCCAACTGAAGGACATTCCTCTCCTGCTCATAGAATGATTAAAAAAAAGAACTGATTAAAGGCAGCTACTTTTAAAGAATCCTTGTGAAGCTGGGAAAGTATAAGATATAAAGTAAATTAATTAGCATTAGGGCACATATCTGTCAAGTGTAGATATGTCAAAATAGGTTGAAAATCCAATTATTAATTCATATATGATGAGTTGGGTCATATATGAGTTTGTCGGGGGTCGCTTGGAAACTTACAAAGTGAAACTTGCGTAGCCAAAGTGTTGATTTTGTCGGGGGTTGCTTGGTTCTTCATTTGTCTTCGAGTTCCAGTTGGAGTTTTTTGGGTGTGGCAACTTATTTCCTCGATAAACTGCAATGTTTTGTGGATCATTGAAGTTAGCTGTCGCGACCTAAAATTTCTCTCAGGCTAATGAATTGTTGAGACTAAGCCTAACTCGAGCCCTCCCAAGCCCTACCAATTCGCAACTTAGGGTTTAAATTTTTAACATGCAAAAGTTTTCATGCTTGGAGTCGCCACTAATCTATTTGTGGTAAATCGATTAGAAACCTAAATAAAACATGGGGAGATATGCTTTATTTTTACGAACCAGAGATTCTAAACTCGAGGACTTGATTACGCTAGATCTAGTCTAACGCCCTTTCGGTACCTTTTCTTTTCAAAAATATTTATGCATGCAGTCTGGATCCATTTTAACTTAGTCACTAGCATGTGAGGTGATCATGCGGGTGCGCAAACCACCAAAGTAACACCCAATAATCAAAACATTAAATAAATTGCAAGATTGGGAGAATTACTTACCTCGAAGCAACGTAAGCATCTGCATTGTTAGCTAGAAAATCACATCATCAATCCTAATATGATTTCTAATTAACAAACAGTTCACTCAATATTTTTTGGATTTTCACTTATTTAAATGAAAGCTAACCTATATGTAATGACGTGCAAAAATTAACATGCGATTAATGCAGCCTAACATGCAAACTATATGTCATGCAACGACGTGACCTAATTAATGACGAACAAATGATTTATTTTTGGTATTTTTTCAATAAAATTCGGAATTAAAAAAAATACCTAAATTAACATGCAATCTATTCTAGAAAAAAAGATAATTTAATCTATCCTAAAGTGGCTTCTTTTGGTATTTTTATGAAAATTCGAAATCAAGAATTACCCTAAAATGAACCGTCGAGATCAGGATAATATGTAAATTAAACTAGGAAATAAATTACTCTAATTCCTAATTTAAATTAAAAAGTTATCCTATCGACTTATTCAAAGAAAGTTATTCTAAACCTATCCTAAACATGCATCATTATCTTCTAATAAAATCAATTCAAATCCTAACTAGTCTTTTTTTGGAATTTTCTTTTTAAAAGAAATAAATCAAATAGATAGATAATCACCACGATCCAAACCAGTCCACGCAATCCACAAGATTTGTTTTACTATCTTTGAATTAAGGAAACGATATGAACCGACGATCATATCCATGTGGTTATGGATATTGATGGAAGGCAATTCGTTTGAATTTGGGAACAAAATAAAATCTATTATCGTATTCACATAGTTATGGATAGGATAAAGATTTTCCGTGCCACCGAGTATCGTATCTTATGGTTGAGATAGGATAGTCGTCCCGACACGTTATCAAGTTAGGAAAGTTTCCTAACTTTTGGTGATTTTTAAATATTTGCAGATATCACATGCACACCCAAAGATTAACAAAAATTCATAATAGATAACAATATCACCCATATCATGTAATGAAATATTCAAAACGATATCAGATGAGATCGTTACCTAATTTGCGGATAGTTTCCAAATTCGAACTCGCGGATCGGGATTGCGGATCGCGATGAGCGGCGAACGGTGGCCGACGGATCGACGGCGGGCAGCGACTCCCCGCGGGACAGCAACGGCGGTACTGACCGAGCTTGCGCGGGTCGACGATAGCAGCGACGAGCGGTCTTCGGAAGTCGCGGAACAGCAGCAGCTCACCACGGGAGGGCAGCGAACGTCGGGGATGGCAGTAACTTCGGAGGATGTCGGCGTTGTGGTGGGGCAGGCCTCGCACAGAACGCAACCAGAGGAACAGCCGGCGTCGGGGTTGGCCTGGCACGGAACGGCGACCAGAGGAGCGGCTGGCGTCGGGGCACTCCGTGGGACTCATGTGGTGAAGAGTTGAATAGTAAAGAGGATCGTTGCTCGCTGGACTTTCAGTGAAACTCGCAAAAGGAAGAGTCCTTTTGGTTGCGTTTGGTTGAATTCCTCTACTCAAGATCACGTGGCTGTGACTTTCTTTGACTAAACATTCTTGACCTAAGTTGGCAGGATGTAATCAAAAGGCGACAAAGTCAACCTCTTGGACTCACGGGTTTCAACCTTCAACTTGGACAAGTCTTCAACTGGGCGGGGGAAGCGACTGGTCTGATGCTGCGTGAAGGTGCTTCGCTGCAATTGCAGGTTCAGCGATGAAGGCTCGCTGGTGTTGCTCACGGTGGCCGGTTGGAGCAAGAAGTTGTCCTACGGCGTTCAAGGTGACAACGAGGAAGAGCAGCACCGCCGGGGATAAACTGCAGAGTCCTTTGGGCACTGCGGAACAGCAGTGGCAGTGACTCGGGCACGGCGGAGGGGCAGCGCGGACGCGGCAGATGCACCCGTGCGCAACCGACTCTCTCTCTCTCTTGCTCTTTATTTTCGCTCACGTGTGTCTCTCGTGCTCTCAAGAATTGTGTTTTTTGGGAATTATGAGAGCCCTCCTCTCTAGTGGGGGTATAATCACATATTTATATCGCAACCCTAGGTTAATTGGCCGGACTTCCTAGTCCTAATGGGCTTTGGTTTAGGCTTTATCCTTTAATTTTTATTTAATTCCAAATTGACTGAATTAATTTGGGCTTTTCTTTAATTAAGCTTAATGTGTCACGCCCCGTACCCTACGAAGCGCTAATATCCCTACCTTGGACGATTGCAGTGCGACGTCCCAGGAAACGTCGCCGACCCAACGCCCAACAGAGAACAAGTACAAGCGGAAACAATTAAATAAACATCCCTGACAATTATAAAATACGAGCCAAGGATAGCCAAGCAATAAACACGATCACAGCAGAAAATAGGTACATACTTACATTACTATAGAAAACCTTTTTACAATACCCATCAAACAACAAAAGCGAGCAGTACAAACAGTCAGCAGCCACTGGGTCAAAAGAGTAAGTGGCTAGGGTGCTCTTAGGGATCCCAGTCAGGATCTGAGGATTCCGAGGATTCATCCAACTGCTCCTCTGACTCCATATCTGCTGCTCCGTCTCCACAGGGGTGCATGCTCAACGACCGCTGAATGCGATGCGGTATCCTAGAAAGAGGTGGTGACCTCGGCATTCTACGGTTGGGGGTCTGAAATGTTTCGGTTTACACAACCGTGAGACGAATCTCAGTGAGTTCAACCCCTAAACCTAGGCTAGGCTAGCATGCAATCTCCTGACCGGAAATAAACACTCAAAGTATAACACAACAATGATCACACAAGTCTCTGACCCTGCAGGTTAGATAGTTCAACATTTAATAATCACGGCACATACGTGGCACACATAGTCACACGTATGCCAAACACATGCTCTTACACCGAGTCTCACACACTCGCACGCTAATCCATGCATTCTTATGCATGCAAATGTCGTCAGCATGTCATATGCATTTTCCGGCCCACTGGCCCACACTGGCACACTGGTAATCGCCTGATTTATTATTTATTACGACTCGAGTCGACAATATTCACGGCCCGGTGCGTCTAGCCTGCTTCAAAGTGCATGAGGCGCAGCACCTAATCTGGCTCAGTGTCTCTAGCCTGCTTCAAAGTGCATGAGGCGCAACACTGATCTCCTTATGAACCAGAGCCTGCTTCAAAGTGCATGAGGATGGTCGTCTTCCGGACGTACCGGGCATCGTCCTGCTTCAAAGTGCATGAGGACGGCATCGACCCCGAAGGTCACGACCCGAAGGTCACGACCCGAAGGTCACGACCCAAAGGCCCTTAGGTGATCACACAACCCATTATTATCTGAACCCCGCGTAACACGCATCAGGGTATTTTAGGTGATCACATGCTCATGACAGGCACGCAGTCTCACACAATTTCATCACAAGCCTCATTCTCGGCATTCATAATGCGTGCCATGAAATGCAACATGAGCATCCACATAACATAGGCACAGGCACACAGTTCAATCAAAGTCATTCCACAGTGCCTAATTCACAAGCCACGTGCTTACTTGGCCTATTAATACCGTGCGGCCAAATTTCAAATACACAATTCAAGCCATCAATTGGCCAATCACACTCCGCACGATTCAGCCACACAAGCACGCAATATAGCATTTCGCAATTAAACACAATTGATCATCAATCAATCAATAGCCAATCATTCTGGGTAATCCCGGCCATTCAGCTAATAATTCTTGCTGTCCATTATAATCCGGTACATTACTCAAAAATATGGACAGCCGCTATTTCCTCGATCCGGGCCCAATAATTGTCCATAATAATCCCACTAAATTCCTCGGATTTTATTTCCACTAATCAGTCCTCAATCCAGTCCGAATTATACACCGATAATACCTAAACCAGTCCAGAAAAACGCACTATTAGTCCTAATCCGGGTTTAAGAATTTTACTCACTTAATTCGAGGTCACGACGACGGGGAACGGCGGCCGATCACTGGTGAACAGTGAAACCGGCGGCGGAATTCTCGGCGACGGCGTGAACAGTGACCCCGTACGGACGGGATGAAACAGTAACTTCCGTACGGACTGCTACAGTACTTCAGTATGGACACTGTACTGACAGGTACGCCGGCGTCGTACGGCGAGGCTGGACAGCTAGGTGGTGACGGAACAGCGATCCGAGCTCCGGCGAAGCTCCGGCGGCCCTTTTTGCCGGACGGGAAAGAGAAAAAGAGGGAGAAAGAGAGAGAAAGGGAGAGAGAAAGGGTCGGCCAAGGCAAGGCTGAGGCTGAGGGGGCTGAGGTGGTCCACGGCGGGGCACGGTGGTCGGCGGCGGCGCTCCGGCGGCCGGCGGCGAGCTCCGGCGAGGCAAACCAAGAGAGGAAAAGAGAGAAAAATTGGGGAGAAAACTGAAGGGGCTGCTATTCTAGGGGAGTTCTGGCGTGAGTGAGGGTGAGAGGAGAGAGAGAGAGAGTCTTATCTGGTCAAACATGGCAGCCTAGGGGCGACACGTGTCGCAAATCCGACGGTTTTGATCAAAATACCCCTAATCCAACGGCCGACGTTCGTTCTAGCTAAATAATTGATGGGCAATATGGTCTTTAGGTCCAATAATGCAGCTGATAATCCATATTTAATTACCCCAAATTTTTTCCACAAATTCGGACCCGAAAATAGCCCAGGGGCAAAACCGTCATTTTTCCGATCTCGGGGCGAAATTCCAATTTTCGCACGTACCAACCCTCCATGAGCGTGGCCAACATAATGTGGTGTCGGAATCGCGAAATTCATCGCGCAAGCCCTCGAAAATCCACGTCGAAGTTTCGGGAATAAAATGATATTATTTTTTCAATTTTTGTCGAAATTCTAATTTTTGGCCATAACGACTCCTGGTATGCATGGCCACCCAAAAATGGCATCGGCCTCGAAAAATAACCTCATTTGGCCTCGAAAAACAACGCTGGCGTCCCGAGGGGCAAAATCGTAATTTTTCACCCCCGGACCGAAATTCCAATTTTTACTCGTACTAACTCCAAACATGTGTGGCCAGCGTGATATGACGTCAGATTCGCAAAAATAGTCTCTTAAACCTTCGAAAATCGGTATCAAAGTCCGGGTCCAATTTCGTGACTAAAACTCGCTCGATTTCCAATTTCAGGGTCTCTCACTAACGGGCGGCTGTCTAGAGGTTACGCGTATCGACCTAGGGTTATCCGAGTCATGACGGTCCTAATCATTGAGAGAATGAGAAATTATCACAAATCCCAAAGGTCATGATCGTCCGGTTTAAGTTCAGGATTGGTTGGCCACGTGCACTCTCGGTCATGCAGAATCACCTACGATCCGATTGTACATCGTTGGCCTTGACCAAACCAAATCCGTTACTTTTCCTAAGATCGATCCACATTGGTTTATAATATTCTCTCATCATTTCTCGTGATCAGTGTCCGCTTCGCGATCGGATCCTTGGTCCACGTACCGCTTTCTAATTAGCCATACCCTATTGGTTAGTATCCCGAGAGTGATCAGCTCTGGGCGAGACTTACTAAAATGAAATGCGAAATATTGTCAATTTTATTGATCCTGGAACTACATCGAAATTCGGGCTGTTACATAATGGGCTGATTTAAGCTCAAATTAAGACAATCAAGGCCTTTTAGACTTGTGATTTTCGGCCCCCGTCTTCCGAGTGAGCCGAGTTTCGTTCAGTGCTCGAGCTTGGTTTGTGCGATGGATTTTCAGTTCACTTGCCACCGCCGGTTCGATGTGGAATGCAGTTAATCTATATGAACCTAAACTATATGCTATGCGATTTTGATATTTTTGTTTAGGGGTTAAAATTTAATCCCTAATTTTCTAAGTAATTAATCACTAAATGGTTAGTCAAAATTTAGGTGTCAACATTAACCAAGTTGCTCATATTTTTCAATCTTCGGATTAGGGGTGTCAAACGAGTGGATCGGGTCGCGTCGGGTCAGGTCAGGTCAAAGACCCATTTAACCCGTTTTGACCCATATTCATGTAGTGTAAATTTAACGACCCATATCCGACTCGACCCGTATCCTAAAAGACTTTAATATAAAATCCAATTTAGAAAAAAAAAAACTTGTTTCTTAAAATATATCATATTGCTAAAATGTTTCAATGCAATATAAAATAAGTGAACAATTTTTTATAATTTTAAAAAAATTATATTTTTCTATATATTTTTATTTTTATTTTCTTTTTTATTTTTTAAAAATGAAAATTTTAATTATATTTCTTTTTCTTTTACTTTTCTTTATCCTTCTTCGTCGGTTGGCTGCCGGCGATCGGCCGCAGGCAAGCTCGGCCAGCTTCGAGCTCGCGCCTCGCCGACCTCTGGTGAGCTCGAAGCTCGCTGATCTGGCCGAGCTCGAGCTCACGATCTAGATGAGCCTCGAGCTCGCCGGACAAGCTTGAGCTCGCGATATGGACAAGCCTTGAGCTCGCTGGACGAGCTCGAGCTCGTGATCTGGACGAGCTTGAAGCTCGCCCACGGAGCTCGAAGCTCGCCTATGGTCGGTCGCTGTGGCCAGCGATCGGCCGAAGAAGAAGAAAACGGAAAAAAAAGGAAAAAAATGAAAATGAAAAAAATTAAAAGAAAAGAAAAATTAAAAATAATTAAAAATTCGATTTTTTAAAAAATAAAAAATAATTAAAAATTCGATTTAAAAAAAATTCGATTTTAAAAAAAATATATACAAAATATTTTTTTTTAAATGACACTTAAGCTATTTAGCCTACAAGGCTACAAGTTAATAACATAAATGGGTCAAATATGAATTGAATATGGATTTGTTGCAAACCCATATTCAACTCATATTTGAGTCATATAAACTTGAGCTTTAATAATGCAAACACATTTTGACATGTTATCAAAATTTCAAGTGACCCTTATTCAACCTAGACCTACTAAAAATGAGTTAATAAATGGATTTCTGACCATATTGCCACCTCTACTTCAGATTTTGCAGCTCTTTGGCATTAGAAAAGGTGATTGAATCTTGTTTGATCTAGATTTTGCAGCTCTTTGGCATTAGAAAAGGTCATTGAATCTTTTGATCTGATATTGTGGCATATGATTTCCGAATTAAATGATGCTGGGAGGTGAAAAACGTGCCATATGCGCTCGATTCAATTGTGCGGCGTGTGCGGTTTCTAAATGTCTTTAGGAAGTGTTGCTAAGATACCGTTATTACAGTAGGTGGGGATTGGGCATTCTACACTTAATGTAATAGCCACCACATTAGTCTTATTCCATTACTGCAACCAAACGGACCGTTAGTGATTCAAATCTGCAATATTCAAATGCCTTATTAGTAAGCATTTTGCAATCATCAACTTTAAAACTTGCCTGAAAATAATGGCATGCCTAAGTACCTCCCAAGCAAATGTACCTTGCTTAAAGGAGGAAGAATGCAACATTTCTTTCCAAAGAGAGTCTGGCTCCAAAAAAAATTCAGTTTCTGCAGGATTTCATCTGTCCTTAGACATAGCATATAAAGATTTGTCACAAAAGAGAGAATTCCCCTTCTCAGCAGCAACTCAGCCCCGGAACGTATATGCATAACACTTGACTCTCATTCTCTTCCGATAGCCGCTTGGTTGAGGAGTGCAGTTGAAGTTTCAATCAGAAGTACAGAAAGATAAAACAGACCGGTTGAGATTCAAACCAAAAAGCACATGTCTCGAGGGCCCCGTTTTGATCTTTCTTTCCCATCATCACTTAAAAGATCATCCAGAGATGGCTAATGAAGCCTAAGTCCGGGGCCCGGTTTCGATCTTTTTTCTTACAAACCTATTCAATTTTGCACACGTGCATTGTGCATGCTCCGACCCAATTACAAGTCTATTACAACATATGTGCAATCGAGTTGCACGGCCATATCCTTTCCTCCTTTATTCCTCACCTCTGCTGTGATTGATAATGTTAAACAAAGTAAAAAAGTTCTAGCTTAACATTGACATAAATTGAAATATCCTCAAACCCTCAAATTTCCTTACCTTTTATAGGAAAGACCTAAAATCTTAAGAAATTATGAGGACACTCCCAAATTTTGCCTATCCGTACTATATATAAGACAACTTTCAAATTTTGGTGTCCGCCCCTAATGACTATAATATTCCTTCAACAGATCAAAGAGTTGACATATACTATTATTATCCTCCAGGGCATAATGGTACAAAAAACAATGTAGGATGTGACCATTCCCTCCATAAGCTAATTGCAAATTTTCCCTCTTTTATTTTACCGTACAACCAACAAATGAGAAAAAAATATATGGGCAATCTCTTTGCAATTTGCTTTTTTGGCCCTATATGAATCTCCAAAACTCCGACCTTGTGATCGATCGTCAGTACGAAATCTTGAAGAATACTCAACACACAATAATATGTAACTCTACGGGTGCGTTTGTTTCACGAAAAACGTAACGTTTTTTGAAAATATTTTCCAGGAAATCATTTTCCAGGAAAACGGTTAGATTTCCTTTATTTGGTAATATATGATCGAAAATATTTTTTGGGGTTTGGATATTATTTGGAAAATGATTTTAATCTCATGACTTTATGTTGGACAAAAAAAATCGAAATTTTTTTATTTTTTATTTTAAAAAAATTCGACTTTTATATTATTTTTTATTTTTCTTTTCTTTTTTTGAATCGAATTTTTAATTATTTTTATTTTTTCTCTTTTCTTTTTCTTTTTTCTTTTCTTTCTTTTTTTTTCCTCTTCCTCTGCCACGACCAGCTGACGGAGGGAGGAAGAAGGAAAAAGAGAAAGAAAGGAAAAAAAAGAAAGGAAAAAAAAGAAAAAAGAAAAGAAAAATAAAATATTTACAATTTAAGATAATCAATTCTGGAAAGCGTTTTCGCCTGTTTTAATTAGGGAATTCACTTTCCTAAATTTATACATAAATGTTTTTCTTGACTGGAAAGTATTTTTGGTTGACCAAATCATTTTCGGACAACTAAACAGATGAAGGTTCGGAAAACACTTTCTCGAAAACAAACGCACCATACATTCAAGGGAAATACTTCCCTACCCTCCGCAATGTAATTGGACCGTATAGCTCTTATAAACCATCAACAGTAACTCCTCACTCGGCCGAACATCGCGAATATCCCGGCACTAGCTAGATCCAATCAAGCTATGTCCTTGCACCAAAAGAAGCCACCAATTCTAGCTCGTGAGGAGTTGAATCGCGAACCAGACCAAATCTCACCCTGCCCTTGCTAGTCCAGGCGCAGGTGTCCCTCACCTGAGGAACGAAGCCCGACGATGCCCGGTGGAGGGAAAAATGGAGAAAGAAAAAAAGAAAAAGGAAAAGAAAAGAAAAGAAATTCATAAGATTAAAAAATTGCAAAAATTGTTTACGTTAGTGTCAGCCGTGCCACGTAGGACGGCCACATAAGCGATTTTCCGCCAAAATTGGTCGAAAAGACTAAGGATGCATTTGTTTCACGGAAAACATTTTCCAGGAAAACAATTTCCTCATTTTCTGGCGTTTGGTTTGCTTAGGAAAATGAGTCAACGGAAAATGTTTCCTTATCAAAGCTTGAATTCAGGAAAATAATTTCCCTTTTGAAAGAATCGGAAAACGTTTTCCGAAGCATAACTAGCTATCGGCACTTGAACGCAAAACTCTATGCTTAAGCACGAAAACCCCAACATTGGTTCCTAAGTTCCGACATTCACGACCATGTCTCGGTGGCTGAGTTCAAGACCTCGATGTCTAGGACCCGGACCCCCGGCATCCACACCTGGGTCCATTGAGGCTGAGCCCGAACCCCTAGTGCCCGTAACCGATGCTCCGACACTCGAACTCCTGTCCATAGAGGCCATGCTCAGGTCCCCGATACTCGAGCTCTAGTTCCGACCCTCCAGCCTGAATCCATAAAGGCCATACGCAGGTCCTCGGCGCTTGAGCTTGGGTCCTTAATTAATAAAACAATTGTTTTTATAAACATATTTAATTAAAAAAATCAAATATTTTTATTATTTATTATTTTTAAAATTCATTTTAAAAAATCATTTTTATTATTTTAAAAAATCGAATTATTTATTCTTTTCTTTTCTTTTTTTTTTTATCTTTTCTTCTGTTTTCTTTTTCTTCTTCCTCAGGCCGGTCGCCGGCCACCGCGACGGCCGGCAAGCTTGCGGCGGCCTCTGGCGCCAAGCCTCGAGCTTCACCAACCGAGCTCGGCCAAGGTCGGCGAGCTCGCGGCTCGCCTGTGGCCATCGTTGGGCAAGCCTTGAGCTTGCCAGTGGCCGTCGCCGGCCGGTCACGGCGGAGGCAAAAGAAAAAGAAAGAAAAGAAAAAAAGAAAAGAGAAAAATAATATAAAATTTCCAATTTTTTCAAAAAAAGAAAAGAAAAATAAAAATGAGAAATACAAATGTTAAAAAATATTAAAAAATCGATTTTTTAATTGCTTGAAATAAAATCATAAGATTGAAATCATTTTCCAATGATATTCAAACATCAGAAAACGATTTTCATCGTGTATCACCAAACAAAGGAAAACTAAGTGTTTTCCTGAAAAATAATTTTTCGGAAAATATTTTCCTTTATCATTAAGTTTTCCGCGAAACAAATGCACCCTAAATTAGCAAATCGATGACTAAATTGACAATTCGTCAAACATGTTTAAAATTAAATTGACACAATCGAAAGGTTCATGACTACAAAGTTATCAAAAGATTTATGATTAAAATTTACACATTTGAAAGTTTTAGAACTGAATTAGTTGCCGCACAATACATTAAGAATTTTTTGGACAATTTTTTCTCGGAACACAGGGAAGCCAAATCATCTACCCATCTACAGTGGCAATAAGGCATTGTCCATTGCACGACAGGGGAGCTTAAAGCTGAGAGATTCAGTAGCTTCTTCCTACAAAGAGAATGGGCACAGAATAGAACTAGGGGTGAGCGGTTCTCGGTCCGGTTCGATCCAATTCAAGAACTGGGGACTGGACCAGCTAGTCTTAGGACCGTGAATCGGACCGGACCGATGGTCCGGTCCGATTCCAATAAGATCAATATTAAATATTATTTGTGAACCAGGAAGTGATTGCTCCGTTCTTTTCTTTGCAGTTCTGATTTAATCCCATAAAGACATGGAAAAAATTGGAAATATATATAATATATGAAAAATTTGAACGATCGTTCCAATGGGACCAATATTAAATATTTTTCATAAATATATTAAATATTATATATATGAAAAAATTAGAAATATATATATTTATCGGTCCGGTCCAGTTCCCACCTTAAAACCGGTAACCGGACCGCCCGAAACCGGTTCCACTTTGAGGAACTAGGAACTGGATTGATATTTTCGAGAACCGAACTAAACCGGTTGGTCCGGTTCGGTCTCAATTTTGGCGGTCCATCTTGCTCACCCCTACACAAAACAAGCACATAAAGAGATCCTTGTGCATCGAGCCCCCCCGATACACGACGACAGTCGCCCATGCTTTGAAAGCCTAAACCTTTCGTATTGAACTGTGATTTAATTCATGGCGCTCGCTACCATAACCAAAAAAGAAAGGAGAAAAGGGACACCGACTGACTGAGTGACTTGGAGAGTATGCAAAAGACATTTGTCGTGTCGTTCCAAGTGGGGAACTGACTTTTTTTTTTATGTCGTGCATCAGGTCTTGGGAATGCGTGTCTGAGAGCTTTCTCGAGAATTGAGGTTATAAAAAAAGGAGGAGGAAGAACAGTGGCCAAATTGGCTGAAGCATAAGCCAACTGGTTGGTTTTCTGCTGCGGCGGCGGTGCCAGGAGGAGGGCATCAGAACAGAATTTAAGACACAACCCCCCTCCCCGCCGGCTGGAGGTCCGAGGTGTTTATGTTGTACGCGGCAAATTTAGGATTTTTATTGACACGAAAAAAAAGTTAGAAAGTATTCATATCGCAGTTAATATAGTTTTGAGTTTTTTTTTGTAATATCACAGTTGGTATTTGAAGAACGGTATAGCATATAAGAACGACGATTTAAGCCGAAGCTATTGCTCCATACATATAGCTACGATCTAGAGCAGTTTTTGAGCGATCGTGGATATATGACTTTCGAATTCTGAGCCGAAAATTCGATGACTCCCCATCCACTCGCCCCTAACTCTAAGAGGATACCCACACACACATACGCACACTCCCTCTCTACTTTGATTAATGTTTCTGTGGTAAGCTCTTGGGCGAAAAATAGCCGTTTTCATGGCTCCAATATGAATGTCGTGTCGGATTTTTCCTAATGACAAACTCGCCCCGAAACTTAGAATAGATGGATTATTCTTGGTGCACAATGAAACCTTATCCCGGCTTGAGACCATCAATGCTTGCCCACTTTTAGGGGCCTTAGTGGTGCGCGCGTTTCGGCCTATTTTAGACGAGCCAATCATATTTGATGGGGCTTCTAAATTAGGCTAATCTCACATGCAACTCATTAATTATGTCAATGTCACGACCTACCCCAATCCTACTTATCGCCTTCCAAATTTGTAGTGGGGCGCCCACGAGGGATATGATAATCGAAAATCTTTGAAATCAATATGTATATCACATGCCGTAAAAGATGACAACAACCTCGACGAATCATCTACATAAAACAAAATTAAAAGACGATCCAACCAATTTGCTCTTGAACTTGAATATCGGTAATTTTCAAGACATTAGGAGGGAAAAAAAGAAACGCGACATCGATCGACAATAATATCGATTTCGAAAGATATTCAAAATTCACACAATGGTCTAGGTGGAATTAAAATCGAATATTACCCGGACAACAAATAAAAAAACATAAACCCAAATCAATACCGGCTCCAATAATAACAACCCTTAACCAGCTCCATAATAATTCTCTATTTAACTCTCTTTCAAAATTCGGCTTCAACTACCCATCGTAACGTCAATTTAATGGAGGAGGTACCGATGGAATAACAAAATAGAAAATCTAGCTCCCCCACCCCCCCCTCTCCCAAAAAAATAAAAAATAAAAAATAGGATTAATAGTTTAATACCGTGAAAATCCCAAACTGGAATATTTATGATAAATTTCACGAAAAACTCCAAACCGGTACACTCGTGACGAATTTTCCCTCCGTTAAATTGGATTAATACCACGAAAAATCACAAACGGGTAAATTTGTGACAAATAAAAGAGGGGTAAAGCCTTAAACTGGTAGACCTGTTAACTGCCATATGTCATCAAACTTAGCAATTTGATGATATAATTTAACGGAAACTAATGGAGGGTAAATTTGTTACAGGTATATCGGTTTAAGGTTTTTTTGTGGTATTAACTCTAAATAATAATAATAATAAGGCAAAATGACACAAACAGTCCCTGAATTTTGACTCAATGTGCAATTTGGTCCATGAAATTTTAATTTGTTCAATGTAATCCCAGAACTTTAATCCAATGTGTATTGTGGTCCTCAAACTTTTATTTTGTTCAATGTTATTCCTGAACTTTCGGTACATGTTTAATTCAGTCCCTGAACTATATGAAAATGTTCAATGCAATCCTTTCCATTAATTCAAGTTCAGGGACTATATTGAACATTTTCATATAGTTCAGGGACTGAATTGAACACGTACTAAAAGTTCAGAGAAGACATTGAACAAAAAAAAAGTTTGGGGATCACATTGAATATTAGCCTAAAGTTCAGAGATTATATTGAATAAATTAAAAGTTTAGGGATCAAATTGCATATTGAGTCAAAATTTAGAAACCGTTTATGTCATTGCCTCTAATAATAATGATAATAATAATCGTAAGAAAAAGGAAGGGGATTCCAATAGAATCGTAACGGCACCTGAATCTGCGGTCGCATCAAAGATTTCCGGAAGCGCGCCCGAGTCGGGCTCGGTCCCGCGATATTTATTTTCCCTTGGGACTCAGTGAGTGTGAGTCCATCTCCCACCGCGCCCCCGCAACTCGGTTAAAAGAAAAAACAAACGGAAAGAGAGAAAAAATAAAATCAAAATCACCGCCCGCTCACGGCGCGCCACGTCATCCGGGTGGACCCCACCTCGGCTGCTTACGGGAGCGAGCAGGGGGAAAGCCAAAGAGCTGTTAATCCGGGGCTGATTAGGCAAGATAATTAAGGGGTTAAATACCAGCCAGATAAGACAAAATAATACGTTAATTTAAGTAGCTTTCGAATAAATTAAATATGGAATATTATCTAATTAAATGGCGGGCATCGCATATATTCCTCCACTTTCCCACGCAGGATTACTCCCTACGCGACTCCTCCATTGTTTCTTCCTTCCTTCCTTCTTCTTCTTCTTCTTCCTTCGTCGTCGTCGTGCGTCGTCGTCGTCGTCGTCTTCGCCACCCAGGACGGCGGAGCGGAGAAAGGTTACGTGCGCTCGCCGACGATTCCTCCCCGCACGCGACGCGTGCGGAGGGGGGGGGGGATTCCTCCGCCATTCTCTTTCTTTCTGGTTCTGGTTCCGGTTCCGGGCCTTTAGCGCTTCTTCTGCTCCGTTTTCCTTGGTGGGTTTTTCTTTTCCTTTCCTTTCTCTTGGAGGGGAGGGGAGGTGAGGGGGGCGGGCGGGAGGGAGTTAAAAAAGAAGAAGTCTCGTCGCGGGATGGCAGCGCAGTTCCACAACGCGATGGGGGCGTACGAGCGGGTGCGGACGGAGGACGCCAATGGCGACGTCGAGAAGGCTTCTCCCGATCCCAAGGCGGGGCTCCCGCGCGCCGGCGTCGGCTTCGTCGTCGGCGTCGGCGACGTCGAGGCGGCGGGGCGGGTTCCCGGCTCGAGATCGGCCTCTCGCCGCGGCGGCAGGGAATCCGAGCGGCGGCAGCAGCGGCTTGTTTCTCTGGACGTGTTTCGCGGCCTCTCCGTCGTGGTAAATGTCGCCCTCAGCCTTTTTTTTCATCTTGTTAGGAAAGCGACGCGAGTCAACCGTTAAGATATTGGTAGAACTAGGAAACTTTTTGGGGTTGCCCCACAATGCTCATTCTCAGTGGGCATTTGCCGGAATCCCAGGATCGGCGCACCGGAAAGTTGCCGTCGGTTCAACAGATTTATTGCTGTTGGATTGATAAAGTTTGATATTGACGGGGATGTGAAACCTTTTTTAGGAGTAGCGACTATCTTTAATCCGGCATGGTAGAATCGGCACCGGAAGTGTTGAATTTGAGTGCCCGGAGGTCGTGGCCGGTCGGACGTATCTACTATTGTCCAGATAATAGTGGTAGACGCACTGTTATCCTCAGAAACATACGAAAGCTTTATCTTAATTATGGACAAGGTGTTGGTTAATTATCTTAATCATAGTCATTGATAATGCAATTGTTTTGCCTCCTTACTGTAGCTTGGGGAAATGAGCAATGGATTAGGTACTGTTTTCTTCTCATGCAATTCTCCTTAGTTTTGAGGCTTTGGCCGGCTATCAACCTCTCCATTTCTTGTGAACCTGAGAAACAGAGGAAAGAGAAATTATTGGAGAAGGTATTTTTAGTTTTATAACATTTTTATGTTAATAACCTTTGATGAAGCATCTAAGACCCACACCTGGCCCCATCGCATGGACCCTGCATGCCATGGATATTGTTGCTTCTTCTTTACTTAGAGCAAAAGTCAAGACAGAGGAATCTATTATTTATTCTTTGCGTATAAAGTTGCTTTCCATCCTACTCACATTAAGGGAAGAAAGGAGCTTTCTTCTTATTGCCACATTCTGAAGATATAATAATACGGAAAAAAGAACGAGTGTTCTTCCTAGTGCTACACTGTGAAGAAATAATTGTAACCCGGCATACGGTTTTCCTGCAATAGGGGAGGTTTTGGAATGATATGCTTTCAGGTGATGTCACTAGCTCCGGAGAGTCTAGACATGTCGAACTTCACTCCAAAACAGATAGGGCAAAAACTCCCACCCTAATGATGCATTAGTCAAAAGTTCATTTAACTTGGTAAAACTCATTCTGGGAGTGCTCGGGCATGAAATCTGTCCCCGTCAGTTTCCAAATGTATCGGAAGTGAATTACTCCTTTTTAAATATGTTGTAGGGAATTATTAGGTGCGCTAAATGAAGTCTATTTTAGCTCTGCGAGAAATGCAATAGGATGCATTGGCTCTTATCTGGCCATTAATTGCTATAGTTTTGTTGAAGGCAGGGACATTGTGGCTGAATTACGGTGGTAGTTCATATACCATGTTGTCAATATTTCTCTACGTAGAACTTTTACAATCTTGACTGATGTTATGATTCCCTGGATATGAAGTGGTAAGAAAGAAATGAGTTTCAATTCCAGTATTTATGCAACTTTCTCAAGTCAGATTGTTCATGTTTGCTCTGGAGTGGGATTTTTCCTGTTAGTTAAATGATCAATAATTAGCCCATGTACTTGGGAAGCTTTCAATCGTAAAAGGCATGAGAAACATATGATGTAATATTTCAGCCACATGCGATCTTGGAAAAGGTATATTAACGAACCATGAATCACTTAGTGACTGTATCCCTCAGCTTGCAGATTCTTTGATATATTTTTCTGGGTTCTGAAATTGACTTTTACTCTACCTGCTCTTAATTTGCTCTATTCAGCTAATGATTGTGGTGGATCATGCGGGTGGAATCTTCCCTGCCATCAACCATTCACCATGGGATGGTTTAACTCTGGCAGATTATGTAATGCCATTTTTCCTGTTTATTGTTGGTGTCTCACTGGGACTTGGGTACAAGGTACTTGTTGCTGATTTCTTTCTTTACATCTTCAAGCACTCAGTCTGATCTAATATGCTATGCTTTTTTAATCTTGAACCTCAAATCCTAAATCGTAGAGCTAGGTGCCTCCTATGTATGTTGCCTCTTTCTTCTTGACTTCTATTGAGGGAGTTACTTTAATGAACTCAATGATTTGACAGATTTCTTTTGCTTGTAGAAAATGCCGTGCAGAGCTTCTGCAACTCGGAAAGTCCTTCTTCGGGCGCTTAAGCTTTTGCTTTTAGGTCTTTTCCTCCAAGGTACTGTACGTAGTTCTTGGTTATATGTGACAGCCGTAACGTACTCTTTGCAGATTTTGTTGTTTACTTGCTGAATGAGGTTTACGTCACCTTTTCTTTCATCTACGACTGGATTTTTTTTTTTCTGGTCTGTATCATACTAGGATCTTATGCCTTCTTTCTGCCATTTCTTTCCCTTCAGGTGGTTATTTTCATGGCGTTGGTAGTCTTGATTATGGAGTGGACATGGAACAAATGAGATTTATGGGAATACTGCAAGTATGTGCTTTTATAAAGCTCTTCTTTTAGTTGTTTTTTCTTATTGAAGTTTCATATGCTGTCTAATTACTTGGTAAACACCTTTCTGCCCCTCCAGAGAATAGCTATAGCATTTATGGTTGCGGCACTATGTGAGATTTGGCTGAAGGGAGATGATGATGTTAAGTCAGCATTTTCTCTGCTGAAGAAATACCGAAGTCATTGGTATGGTAATTAGATTAAATAGAGTACCTATTCTCACTATTGAATTGTTTTGATTTCCAGAGGCTGGACAAGCCAGTCCCAATGTTTCCAAAACTGGAAATACTGTGAATATCATTGCTCTGCTAGGCCATGCTAGTTGAGTGATTTTCTTCCATATTTAGGGCAAGAAGCCGGCTAGATTTCTCAGCTTGCTCTACAGGGAATTTTAGCGATTGACAAAATAATTACTCAGATAATGACGGTAATAGTTAATGTGGTGGTAGTGTTAATTAAAGAAGGTTTAAAACCACTTCCACTTGAATGGGACTTGTGCGTCTTCATTGATGGGAAGAATTTCGCTCGAGTATTATCAAGTAACTAAAGCAACAAATTTCTGCCTCATTCCCGTGTCTGTGAAAAAACCTCTGGATATCCGACATTCTCTACAAGACATACATGTTTTTTTTTTTCCTAGGGTAATGAATGGCCTTTGACTCAATAACTCTTCAGGGTTGTCAATTTAAAAGTTTTTCGCCTTGGTTGACCACATTTGTGATGATATTCCCTGAGACTGCATTATTCTTGTACCATGTTGACTTCCTTAGCTGATGCCATGTCCATGTCTTCTTCCAGGGCCGTGGTACTTGTGCTTACCACTGTATATATTTCATTATTATATGGCCTGTATGTGCCCGACTGGGAGTATCGGATTCCAACTGAATCTCCCTCCCTTTCACAAGAAAGAATTTTGGTGAACTTTTCTATTCATTGCTCAATCTTTTCCTGGATTGATCACATTGATAGATTTATGATTAACTAGGTGCTAAAAATTGTCCATTTAAAGGTGAAATGTGGAGTGCGAGGAAATACTGGACCAGCTTGTAATGCTGTTGCAATGATTGATCGTGAGGTGTTGGGAATTAGACATTTATACAGAAAGCCAGCATATGCACGGACAAAGGTCTCTTCATCATATTTGCCTTCTATGTCTATGGTTCTCCTATCTCAGATTTGTTTACTTCTTGTTCTGATAATTCATTCTCTTTCACAGCAATGCAGTATTCATTCTCCAGAGTCTGGTCCTTTGCCTGCTAATGCTCCATCATGGTGCCAGGCCCCCTTTGATCCTGAAGGCCTTTTAAGGTGATTTTTGAGAACTACTCATCAGGGAATGGGGGAGGGACTAGGATGGAAGAGTGGAAGGTGGTAAGATAAAGAGAAGAGATGGGTTTTGAAGGGGGGGGGGGGGGGGGTGAAGTTGCAGATTTTGCTATATTAGGTGCTATATCAAAAGTGGTTCTTTCTGTAAAAAGGCCAAAGGCATGTTGTATATTCATTATCTTTCTTGTTTCTGTGTTTAGGTTAGTGATTTAATTACCCAACTTGCCATCAATGATATATGTGGTTGCCTTCTTTGTGGAGAAGGACAATTGTTGATTTTTTACTGATTTCATGTATTCCAACAATGTGTATGCTTTACGTATGCAGTTCAGTGATGGCCGTGGTTACATGCTTGGTTGGCTTGCACTTTGGACATGTGATTGTCCATTTTAAGGTGAGGGAATAGTCTGTTGCCGAGATTTTATCTTACCCAATGGAGATTACCTTTTTGACCTCTTTCTTCTTTTGGCATTTTGCTTCCAGGATCATGGGGATAGAACTTTCCACTGGATGGTCTCATCTTCTTTTCTTGTGGCTCTAGGCCTGGCATTAGATCTTTTTGGTGATTTACTTTCGATCTTGATTATTTATCACAATCAACTATCAGTTCTGAGGACAGTCTTATTAATTATTTATCATTTGCTTTGTCGTTACAGGCATGCATGTGAATAAGGCTCTCTACACATGTAGCTACATGGCTGTCACTGCTGGTGTAGCTGGCATTCTCTTCACCTTAATATACCTGATGGTAATGCATTGTCGATTTCCTCGGTCATGTATTAACTCGTTAACATTTTACACTATAGTGAGGATCTTGTCCTTCTCAAGTCTTATCTTATGTTCCACACATTCTGGTTTTTTCTAATGTGCTTTTTCTCAACAGGTTGATTTCGGTGGACTTAGGCATACTACCACAGTTTTGGAGTGGATAGGGAAGAACGCAATGACTATTTATGTCCTTGCTGCAACAAATGTCTTGCCTGTTTTCCTCCAGGGCTTCTACTGGAGGCGTCCTGAGAATAACATTGTATGTTTGCTTCTCCTTCTATTATTCTATTTCAACTACAAAACATTACTCATTTGTCTGACAATGTCTCAAAATTGATAACTCTTCTTATGGCAGCTGAGTTTAATCGGAATTGGAAGATGATAGGAAGCTTGATATCGATCTCCAACTCTGAAAGGACACTCGATCGCGGAATATTTATTGAAGCAACTAGCCACATTTATTATATTGCGGTTTGTTGCAATTCATACAGAAAATATATGCTCTGTTCAGTGAGGTTAGAGAACTGCAGTTTTCTCCACATTTATGGGCTTTCTGTACATAATTAGCAATTCGCTGTCACTTTATTCGGTATAGTATTTTATAATGGCGTTCTCTAACATTGAATCTCTTTTATAATTTTGTTGACGAAGGATATTGGAAATTTCAATATGATTGATTGCTTGGCGATTGGGATATACATGACTTTGAATTTTGAGGCCAATGGGGATTAGAGATTTTACTTTGAAAGCCATATTTGTTTGTCACTTGAATTCGCTGCAAACTTAACAAGCTTAATCATGAAGAAGATGGTGGTGCAGTGGAAGATTTCATTTGCCTAAAACTTGATCATCCTTCACACTACCTATCCAAATTGGACCAAACATGATGAAGACTGAAACAAGGGAATCTGTCTTTTGTAATTGATAGATTAAAAGCCGAATGTCCGTCATTTGAAGCATTTAAAGAGGGAAAATGAACGTGACTGAAAACAGGAGGAAAATCATTCATAACGACAGTCAACAATAGCGTCAGTCATCAGGAGAAAAATGTATAGAGGCAGGGGGAGCGCTAGCTAGGGCTATTGTTGTAGCTGAACACGGTATATACAGTCTGTATTATAGTGAGCCCGAAGACTGAGAGGAAGATGGAGGCAACGGGAGACGATAAAAGGATTCCTGAAGTGGGTCTGGATGAGATTAGCCCTCCACATGTTCCAGGGCTTCTTGCAGTACTTGTTGACCTTGCACACGGTGTTGAGGCTGCTGTCAGGTTTGAGAGTCACGTCCTTGGACAGCGAGTTGAACAGCTTGGCAACCACCTTGTTGCTCCCGAGGGAATTCTGGATGATGCCCCGGTCATGGAGCAGCGCGACATCCCATCCCTTGTTGATGATGTTGTCTGTGAAGAAGATGTAGGATGTGACCTCGTTCCCGGCCTCGCTGTGGAATCGCTCGAAGGCCATGACGTTGAGGTGCATGAACTGGGTGGTGTCGTCCACCTCGATCACAGGGAGCCTCAGGACCCCGCTGGTAAAGGAGATGTCCTTGCAGCTGGTGATCTTGCTCTTCTTGAACCGGATCCCTGACCTCGTCGAGCTCGGTGACCGACTGGATTATGTCATCGCCGCGCTCATGGCCCATGTCTTTGTCGCGACCTCCCCGAACTGGCCCAGCCGCCTAAGGGGTTTGGCTAATGGATTACTAAGTTAAACCTAGCTCGAGCTCTCCCAAGCCCATACCAATTCGCGACTTAGGTTTAAGTTGTTAACATGCAAATCAGTTTCATCTAGGAGTCGCCACTAATCGATTCTTGGTGGGTCGATTAGACACCCAAGTAAAGCACGGGAGAAATACTTTACTCCTACGAACCAGAGATTCAATGGGTACGGGGACTTGATTACACTAATTGACTAATTAGTGCCCCTTCGGTACCTAATCTTGCTCAATTCACCACCTGACATGTTCACACTAATTGGGAGTCTCAAAAATTCATTCCTAACCAAGCTAGGGGGAACGACGATCACTACATGAACCTAACATGCATAATCGACCACATGCGAGGTTGAATTAAACGCACCGTTCAAAGTGTGTGAACCAAGCAACATGCAATCAAAAATGACATTAATCATGCAAGAGGGGCAAGAAAAGCTAATTCCAAAGTCCAAATAAATTTTCTGGTTTTTCAAATTTTTTTCGAATTTTTTTTAAAAATAATAATAATAATAATAATAAAATAATAAAATAAAAAACAAAAATAAATAAAAATAAGTAAACGAAAAAAAAAAAAAAAATTTCGATTTTTTAAAATAAAATAAAATAAAAAAACACAAAACAGACCGGGTCGGGTCTCCACATCCGACCCGGAAATTCTCTTTTTAATTTTTTTTTTTTAAAAAATAATATATTTTTTTTTCGATTTTTTAAAATAAAAAAAAAAAAAAAAAGCACAAAACAGACCGGGTCGAGTCTCCACATCCGACCCGGAAATTCTCTTTTTAAATTTTTTTTTTAAAAAATAATATTAAAATAATACGAAATGGATCCGGGTCGAATCTCCACATCCGACCCGGATCGGGACTGACCCGGGCGCGCCGGCCCGGGTCCATGAACGGACCGGGTTCATTTATTGAACCCGGTCTGGTGAGTTGAAAGAAAGAAAAAGGGCTCAGCCCGAAATTTTTTCATTAAAAAAAAATAAAGGCCCAAGGCCCACTAAATATGAAAAGGCCAAAAAAAAGACAATTAAGCCCAAACCCTAATACAAACCAATTCGATTTCGACCCACGAACCCGAATCACCGAAACCCTACCCGATTCGCCCGCGCGTCCGACCCGGTTCGCGACCCGACTCGCGGCCGCCTTCGCACGCGTCACCCAGTCGCGCTAGCCCCGCGGCGCGAACGCCGGCGCCTTCGAGCCTCGGCCTTCATGGCCGAGGTCACGCTCAACCAACGCTCACCGCCGCGTCCGTTGCCACCGCCCGACGTGACTCGCCTTCGCCGGCCATTCGAGACGCCGGCTTCTCCGAGCCCCAGCCTTCGTGACTGGGGTTCCCGGTCCGGCGGCCGAGCCCGTGCTCGGCCGTCGGACGACACGCCCCGACCTCCGCGGTCGGGGCTTTTCGACCGTGCGACCGAGCCCTTGCTCGGCCGCCGCTCAGCTCGCGACTGCGTCGCCGCCCCAGCGAGGGGCCGCGGCGTCCTCCGCTCGGGTCACCGCCGTGGCGACCGGCGGCACACCGGGACCGTCCGGCACTCACGCACAAAACAACAAAAAAACACAGCAGAGCAGAGGCAAATCCAACAAGCTTAGTTCAGGCATAACATCAAACAGTTGGCGTGCGTTACAAAGACGAGGGATTTCCGGCACAATCGAGGCTCAAATGCATCCGAAATTCACACACAACAACACGCAGAGTAATAGGACCGAGCCCGAGGTGTCACTGGCCGGGACTCGCTCAAGCCGAACGGCCGCGAGCTCCGGCCAGTGACCCCCCAGAAAAACAGAGTACAAAGGAAAAAACAGGAGCGGCGGCCACAGTCCCTACCCGACTAGGCGGTGGCGAATGGAAGGCGACCGCGGTAGATCGGGCTACGCCCGCGCGCCTTGCACACCCACGAGCCGGGGTCCTCGGGAGACCGACCCCGAATCGAACCAAACCAAAACGAACCCGGCGAGTGCTCGGGACCGGACCTACCGTGAAAGGGGACTCGTCGGCCGCGGCTGAGGCGCGACGGTCACCGACCGGGGACCGTTCGCCTTCGATCTCGCACTCCGGACTCTCTCTCTTGCTAGCTCTCTCTCTCTCGGCTCTCCCCTCTCTCCGGTCCCCCTCTCTCGGCTCTCCCTCTCTCCGGTCCCTCCGTCGATTTCTCTCTCTCTCTCTCGGCTTTAAGGGCGACCGGGGCGCGGAGCCGGCAGGCGCGCATGGCCCCTGCCACCGCCAGCCCGCACTGCCGGCCTGGCCCCGACCCGCGGATCACGCCGGGTGATCGCCTGGACTCCCCCTCCCGCGCCCCTGCTCTGCCTCTGCTTCTCTGTTCCTCTGCCCTGTTCCTCCCCCGTACCCTCTGAAACGTTGACTGGGGAGGGGGAGAATGAACAGACGCGGGCCGGGCCGAAGGAAAGAGGGCCGGCCCACGTGGGAAAATGAAACAGGAGGAAAAGATAAAAAAAGGGCCGCGTAAAAAAGACGAGGAAGAATGGGCCGATTGTAATTTTTTTTTTTTATATGTCCTAATAGACCATATTAATGCAAATGCGCCTAATGTCTATATGCCATGCAATTTAATGAAAATGTTTTTTGTTTAGTGGTTTAAAAATTAAACCCTAAAATTTTTATAGGATAAAACCCTGAATAATTTAAGCAAAATTTAGGTGTCAACGGTCTTCCAACTGTGACGGACCTTCTTGGGCTTCTTCTCATGGGACAGCAGGCTCTTCCTGAAGACGTCCAGGACGTGGATGCATTTGCCCATCGTCGTGAACCCCGTGTCGGGAGAGCAGAACTTGAGGATGAGCCTGTTGATGAATTTGTCCTCCTGCGTTGTTGGAGCAAAGTCAGTGCATTGAATACCAGATTGCTGTCGTATTGATAGTACCTGCGTAAAAGGAAAAGGAAGAATTTCCGGTAGCGGTGATAGATTTGATAACGAAGTTGTCTGTTGATCTCCAATCGGGAATCCAACATTTTTGGAGCATTAGATTTCATTGATCCCAGGTAGGGTCCATTCGAGATCAATTAGCCGAACATGGTACGCAGTTTGCGTGCTTGCAATAACATCTCTTACGGCGGAACGAAATCTCGCTCTCGACGTCGACCAGCTGATCCAACACTAACATCGGCAGCTGATTCTCCAGCATCAGCTTGTCCCACCTTACGTACTGCATTATGTGGAGCTTCCCGTGTTTGCGGAAGATGTGGTCGTTGGGCACGTAGTCGTCCACCTGCGCAGAGGATCTTGAGCATGAAGCGGCCGTCAGTGATCATCAGCTCCAGGAACCGGCTTGCCATGCCATTGCCGTCGCCCTCCTTCCACTTTGGTTCCAGCGTGTCATAGCTCTCCTTGAGTTCTATCGCCACCTCTCTCAGGGACTCGATGGAGGGCTCGAGGGGCTTCCCAGACCGCCTGAGGAAGTGGATGAGTGTGGGGTGCTTGTGGTCGTCCATGGGGCGGAAGTGGTCCTCGCCGTGGTGATAGGGGCTGAAGGAGACAGCCTGTGGCCGGTCCGCTTTGCAGCTGAGGTCAGTCACGCAGGCGGGGAGCCTCTAGATGGACCGCTTCTTCCAGTACTGTTGCTCGCCGGAGGGCATGAGCTTGACGCTCTCGTCGACCTGGACGATCCAATTCGTCTTGGTCGGGTCCGACGGTGGCGGCAAAGGAGCCATGATTTTCCAAGCTCAGAACCACCTTCCGATTAATTATAACTTCTCATTAATTAATTTCGCATGGCACACAAGATCGGTTGTAATCATCTCGTGTGAAATTGATAAGCTTCCATTAGTTTCGTATGGAGAAAATTTAATCCGAGCAAAAATATATATCAGAACTCAAGTCAAAGTCAAACTATACCTGCATAGTCATGTTTCAATCAAACGAACTTGGATCCATTATAACTACTTCTGAGCTCCAACTAAGTACTTGGACTCATTATAATTGCTTTAATTAGTAAACAGTAAACACAAATTTTGCTTGAAAAATGTCGATTTAATTCGAAAGCGACTAATTCCATAAACCAATCAAATCAATACATCATTTCGTGAATTAATTTTCAATATCAGTGATAGTATCCGTGACACGACTTTTATGTCGTACTATTATTTAAGATGCCTTGATTCTTATGTTCTGCAACTTTTTACATCAGCCAACTCTTTGAATTCCCTCCTTTTTAAGATAAATTACACGACATGCATCTTAAGCCCTAAGTTCTAATTAGCTATTGACGATCCCATTTGGGGGCACTTTTGCCCCGTACGACACATGCAATTTTCAATCCCAAGAAAACCACTGTAGAAAATTCCTTTCTTGCTGAAAGAGTATGTGCCTCGGTTTCTCTTTCGAAAACTAATAAACTGATTAAAGGCTCCAATGGAAGAAAAGAGAAGAAGCTGATTAGAGGCTGTTCACTGCTTTTGCTCTTAGAAGAATCCTTGTGAAGCTGGGATGGTATAAGGTTTAAATTAAATTCATCAGCACGAGGGCGCACATATTGTAAGAAAAGCAAGAAAATAAATAAAACAAACGAGGGAACATGGTGGTTTGGATAAAGAAACCATAGCCAATTATCACGATAACCTTCAATTATCAAGTCAATTTTAATTCCGGCGATGGGGCGGCGGCCATGGCGGAGGGAAGAGAGAGAAGAAAATAAACAAAAGGAAAAAAAATAGAGAAAGGAAAAGAGACAAAAATGCCTATGGGCCAAAATATTGTGGGGTAAATATGTCACAAGTGACATAGTTTGGAGTTATCGTGTCACAAAAAAAAGTTCAGCATAAATTTGTCACAAGTGGCATAGTTTGAGGTTTTTCGTGTCACAAAAAAAATTCAAGGTAAATTTGTCACAAGTGACATAATTTGGAGTTTTTGGTGGTATTTTCCCTAATAATTTTGAAGAAACTAATAGCGCTTTTTGACGCGTGGATAAATTTGAAACTAGAGTAAAAATTGGACTTTTTTTTTTAGACAAAAGAATGTTCCGAGCAGAATTGGAATTGAACATAAAATTAGGAGTTTTTAAGAGTAATAGGCCTTCTTCAATTGTCGGTACTATATCAAGACATTGTACACTAAAAAGAAGCGGCACAGATTTTAAGTGACAGATACTGCCTTTTCACTTTTTACCATGGAAACCAAAATTAGCCTCAAATGATGAGCATAGGCGATCTAAGAAAGAAGAGCGATCGTGTGCTAATCCACAAACGGTTTCCATCTTCTGATACTAAAGATGCGGAGGGGTTCTAGGCTCATGTATCTTCGCCTGTCAAACTCTTGACAAGCAACTTCTTCCCCGCAACATTAGGCTGGATTCATCTAAACATATCCTTGTCAAGAATCGTAACCGTGGACCGAATGCAATCACAGCGGTTGATCATGTGAAATACGTATGTGGACACCGTGTGGGAGCCAATTTTCTTCCTTCATTTCTTCATTTGGATTTTGGTTCATGTCTCGGGCATCTCTTTTCTCGCCCTTTCGATTTCTTTCCCTTTTCTTGGAGGGAAGGGTGACCGGTCGGGGTGGGGATAAGCTTGCGAAAGAGAAAGAACTGTGTTGCGGATGGCCCCATGGTTCCACAGTGCGATGGCGTTGTACGAGCGGGTGAAGACGGAGGAGAGAAGGCTTCTCCGGATCCTAAGACGAGGTTTCTATGTGCTGATGATGCCCATGTTATTGGCAATGACGACATTGAGGCGGATTTCCGACTGGAGATCGGCCTAGCCGCCACAATATAGCGGCTAGAGTCGTCAAATGGATGGGTCGAGTAGAAAATGATCTGATTCAAATTGACCTATTTATATATAATACAAACTTGGTGACACATACCCAATCCGACCCATATTACTAAAACATATTTATATTTAACCAAACTTATGAAAACCTCTACATGCTAATTTATATTCCATTAAAACCCATATTTACGATGCGTATACATTCTTAGCTACGTTTTTTTTCCTTATATTTGCTTTACTCTTTCTAATGTTCTATGCAATATGATATTTGTCTTCTTGAAATTAGGAAAAAAAAAATAAAGCTTACACAGTCAAAGTAAATCTAATTTCTATTGTGGCTAGATTATGATTATTTTTCAAAATATAAATCTCAGGAATACCAGGATTATGGTCATCGCATACACACACAGTGGCAATCTCACCAATGGATTCTTTTTTGGCTATAATTTCATGAAGCAATATATCAAGAGCATAGTTCGCAAGCCCATCTTTAATCTCTCGCCCTCTTAAACCATCAAATCCTCCATTTGAGTACCGGAAGGTCGTGGCCAGTGGGGATTAGAGTGACTGTAAAGGTTAAATTCGCTGCAGCTTCTTAGCAAATTTGATCAAGAAGAAAAGGGTGCAACGGAAGATTTCAGTTGCCTATAACTCGATCATCTGTCTACCCAAATTGGACCAACGTGAATTAGACTGAAACAAGAGAATCATCATTTGATAATGATATATAAAAAAGCCAAATGTCCATCATCCAAAACATTCAAAGAGGGAGAATGAACAAGACTGAAAACAAGAGGAAAATCATTCAGAACAAACAATCGACAACCGATCAAGAGATAATGATCGAGCATCAGCGCATCCGGAGAAAAACCCAAAACTGCAAAAAATATATTGCACAGAGGCAAGGGTAGGTTCAACCCTTGTAGCTGATCACCATATATACCGTCTGAATTATGGTGAGCCCGAAGAGGAAGATGGCGGCGATGAGAGCCGATCTAGCCCAAGGATTCCTGAAGTGGGTGTGGATGAGCTTAGCCCTCCACGCGTTCCAGGGCTTCTTGCAGTACCTGCTGACCTCCTTGTGCACGGCGTCGAGGCTGCTCTCGGGATCAAGCGTCACATCCTTGGACAGCGAGTTGAACAGCTTGGCAACCGCCTTGTCGCTTCCGATGGCATTCTGGATGATGCCTCGGGCGTGGAGCAGTGCTACGTCCCGCTCGCTGTCGATGATGTTGTCCATGAAGAAGATGTAGGAAGTGACCTCGTTGCCGGCCCCAACTTGGAAGCGCTCAAACGCTATGAGGTTGAGGAACATGGACTCGGTGGCGTCGTCCACCACGATCACGGGGAGCCTAAGGACCCCGCTGGAAAAGGAGATGTCCTTGAGGCTCTCGTTCTCGCTCTTCTTGAATCGGATCCCGGCCTCGTCGAGCTCGGTGGCCGACCGGATAATCTCCTCACCGCCATCGTGCCCCATCTTGTCCAGCTCAGGCTGGGCCGTCTTGGGCTCCATCAGCATGCTCTTCCTGAAGACGTCCAGGACGTGCAGGCATTTGCCCATCTTTTCGTAGCGCGTGCAGGGGCGGCAGAACTTGAGGATTAGCTTGTTGACGAATTCGCCGTCCTGTGTTGTTGGAGTAAAGTCAGTACATTGAATCCTAGATTGTGATCGTACCGATACTATTTGCGTAAAAGGGGAAAACATGAAGTTTCCGATGGCCGTGAAAGATTTAAGAAAGATATTGTCGGTTGATCTTGAACCAGCATCCAATGCGTTTGGAGCATTAGATTCGGAGGATCCCTCGAAGGGTTCATGTGAGATCATCAAGATGTACTGTTAGGTGCACATAGCAGAGCGGTTAGTGTACATGAAATAGCCTCTTTTACAACGGACCGAAATCTAAGAAGGTAACCTTCTCGACACCGACCAGCCGATCCAGCACTAGCATCGGAAGCTGATTCTCCAGCATCAGCATATCCCGCTTAATGTACGGCATTATGTTGAGCTTCCCGTGTTTGCTGAAGATGGGGTCGTTGGACGCGTAGTCGTTCGATGTCTCTGTCGCGGACTTCAGGATCTCGAGCATGAAGCAGCCGTCAGTGATCATCAGCTGCAGGAATCGGCCCGCCGCGCCCTCGCCGCCACACTCCTTCCACTCCGGGCCCAGCGCGTCATAGCTCTCCTCGAGTTCCTGCGCCACCGCCGTCAGGGACTCGAGGAAGCACTCGAGGGGCTTCCCGGACCGCTTGAGGAAGTGGAGGAGCGCGCGCTGCTTGTGTTCCTCCATGGGGAAGAGGTGTTTTTGGCCGTAGTGGTAGGGGCCAAAGGAGACAGCCTGCGGCTGGTAGGCCTTGCGGTTGAGGTCGGTGACGCAGGCCGGGAGCCTGTAGACACACCGCGTCTTCCAGTTCTGTTGCTCGTCGATGGGCATTTGCTTGAGTTTCTCGTTGATGTAGACGGTCCAGTCGGTCGGGTTCCGGTCCAGCAGTGACGGCAGATCAGGAGCCATGGTTCCGCAAGTTCCACAGGTTCCAAAAGTGTATGCTCTGGAGTGTCTTGTGCTCTCTCTCTCTCTCTCTCTCTTTTTATTTTATGCTGTAAGGAGTGGGAGAAGAGGTGAATTTATGAAGATATGGAGACAGAGAGATGGGAAGAGTGTCGGGGGGATAAAGTTTGAGATTGTCCGAGCCCCAATGCTTCAAGCTGAAGAGGTATTACTGGACAAGCCATGAGGGTGGGACTCACGCGTGCGCACAGTGGTAAAGAGAAAATGTGCCTAGCGTTCCATGGAAGCCGTGGGAATCGTTGCATTTAGGTACCATCTTTGTATATTCGATGTGGCACTAAATTTAAAATAGTATCTCTTTTTGCTTCATTTGGTAACAATTTTTTTATATAGTAGGTTTGGGGTACTCCGGATTTCTTACTTGAGTTCTCATTTTTCGGTGGTTGACGCCCTTCTTCAATGCACACGTCGCATCTATTGCATTCCGATATTACGTGTGCATGGTCAGCTCATGACAATCATATAACTTATCGTTAAATTGACTTCAGATGGCACGCAAGACAAGTTGTAATCATCTTGTACGAAATTCAAACTCTACCATTGGTTTCGTGGGGAGAAAAATTAATTCTAAGGACAAAGATATGTTACAACTCAAATAGAAGTCGAACTATATTAGCAAAGTCAAGTTTCTAAGTTAAACTAAATATAAGTGAGGGTTTTTTTCTTCTTTTGGTTTCAAATCAATAGTGTAATTAGCCACGAGCAATAATGAGCTCCAATGGAGAAGAACTTGGATTCATTATAACTGGACAATCAGTCATAAACCCTATTATACGGATATGAATTCAGTCCCGAACTTTCCAATTTCACTAATTGAATCCTAAACATTTGTGCAACATTCAATGTAATCTTTCCGGTCAATTTTCGTCGAAAATCGCTGACGTAGCGGTCCAGTCATCGCTGGCCATCTCACATGGCACACCGTAAAGGTTTAGGATTCAACTAACAAAATCATCAAAGGGACTGAATTGGCATCCGTAGGATAGGTTTGGGATGCATTAGACGATTTCCCCCATTATAATTGTTTATGTGCTCCAATCGAGAAGTACTCGGAGCCATATCAGTTTTTGCATCCAAACATGACTTTTTACTCCATACTCACTTCTTATATCGTGCAATTCTTTTAATTCACTCTTTCGGGATAAATTACAGCACATACATCTCAGGCCTTTAGCTCTAATTAAGAATATTGATGACCCATTTTGGGTCCCATCTGTCCGTACAACATTTTCAATTTTTAGTCCCGAATGAACCAACTGTAGAACATTCCTTTCTTGCTCCCAGAGAAAAGTGCCCTCGGTTTCTCTTGCAGAAACTGATTAAAGGCTGTTCCCTGCTTTTGCTCTTAGAAGAAAGAATCCTTGTGAACACGGTGGTTTGGATAGAAGAAACCCTCGCCCATTATCATGTATTGTAGATGACTCTATCCGCCAAGTCATTCTTCAAAGAAGAGGCGGACTTTAATAATGGATACACATAGGGCATGTACCATTATACTTTCTAACTTAAAAGCCAAACTAAACCTCAAAATGATTAGTATTGGCTCGCTAAGAAAGAGGAGCGATTATGTACTAATCCACAAAAGTTTTTCATCTTCTGATACCAAGGATACTGAGGAGTTCTAGGCCTCCCGAGCTTAACCTGTCAAACTCTTGACACGGAACTTTCCAACCACGTTAGACCAGGTTAACAATTAATTTACCCACCACTCCCGGCAAAAAATATCCTTGCCTAGAACCGTATCTATTGTCACGCCCCAAACCTCACGAAGCTAAACATCCCACGCAAAGGTCGAATTTGGTGCGACGTCCCAGGATGCGTCGCCGACCCAACGTCCAAGACAAAGATCATTGCACATGCGAAAGCAACGTATATAAATATATATACACCCGTACAATAACAACATAACCAAGGATAGCACATAACGGGAATCCACCAGATAAAAACATATACATTTCATTACTACAAAAATATTTACAACATCCATTTACAAGGAGAACATACAACAGACTCGAAAACTGGTCAACGGCCACTACGGTCAAAAAGGGACAGTGGCCAGGGATTAGACAACTAACTAAGATTGGGCTCTGATAAAAAAGGTACGGCCCGATCTATCTAGGCTGGGACTAACTCAGGGGACCCAGTCCGGGTCAGAACCAGAAGACTCAGAGGATGAAGAACTATCAAGCAGTTCCTCCTCAGAATCTAATGAGTCCAACTCGAACTCAGCCTCCGCGGCCTCCTCATCCACGTCCATTGGCGCTACCGCGTCCTCTAGCTCCATGTCCTGCTCCATGGGTTCCGGTTCTTCCTCAGCTTCCATCGACTCCAGATCGTCTTCCTCCCAGACAACAGGTTCACCTCCAACACTCGTACTCCCATCAGATGAGGCTTCAGGGCTAACTACATCTCCATCAGGACATTGCGGGTCTAACTCACCCTGCCCGTCAACCGGGACATCAAAACTCCTAAGAGGTCCAAATTCTCCATGTTGATCCCTAAAACACCAGGCTACATATTCGTGGTGTTCACTGTACGCCTCTCCCACATCAACCAGTATCATAGTACTATATCTTACATACGCATTCCCATTCCATAAAGGGTGCACAACCGACGTCCGCCCTAACTGGCGCGGAATCCCAAAACGCACTGGTGCATCTGGCATCATCAAGTCCGGGGGTCTGAAAAGTTTGGGTTTATACAACAGCGAGACAAGTCTCAGCGAGTAAAAACCCCTAAACCCTAACTAGGCTAATATGCACCTCCTGACAGGCAACAAACAAACAATATATGATCATTTCAACCAATTGACCTAGGCCCTCAGCCCAGATCGAGCATACAATCGACCCTGCAGGTTAGGCATTTTATATAAATCACGGCACATACGCGACGCACTGGTCACACGTACGCCATACGCATGCTCATGCCTCAAGTGTCTGTCTCACACATGAATCACCGGCACGTATATTAGCCACATACTCTGGCACACATTTGCCATGCTTATGAATTTCCTCAAATCACGCACTCTGGCACACGGCTCATTTTAGCAATTTATAAACCGACCCGAAGGCCACGACCCGAAGGCCACAATTGATAAACCGACCCGAAGGCCACGGCCCGAAGGCTCACAACACTCCGCGGCCCGCGCCAAAGCGCATCTGGCCCAGTGTCTCTAGCCCGCGTAAAACGCCTCAGGCGCAACACCGATCTCCTTAATCTTCCGGACAAATCGGGCATCGTCCCGCGTAAACGCTTCAGGACGGCATCGACCCGAAGGCCACAACCCGAAGGCCAACAGTTATAAAATGACCCGAAGGCCCTTAGTGATCACACGTGCATGCCATGCTTGCACCCTCGCACAATGTTCGTCTCATGCCCATTCTCTGCACACGAAATGCGTAGCCATGCATATTCCCGCACTCGGGTGATCACACGATGCGTAATGAGCACCAATTTCAATCACGGGCATGTACTTCAATAATACCAACATGTTCAATTGTGCCATAACATAATCAATCAGCATTTCATCGGCATGCCTCACTTCAAGTAAACATAAATCAGCACAGCACATAATTCACAACATTAGTGCACACAAGCTTGCACAATCAAGGTCCCAATTAGCCATTGAATCATTCAATTCAGACAATCATTGCGATGATCCAATTTAAATCTCAACTTAGTCAAATTTGGTCAAATTCGGTTCTAGGGAGGGCAGCCACCAAACAGTCCACATTAGGGCCTTATTTCACTTCCTACTCAGTCTATTTACTCCCAAATATACCACATAATCAGCCACTAATCATTGGACCTTAATTAAGCCTAATTCTAACCTAATCAACCCCAAAAACCACATAATCCTATCTAGAGAAGCAAAATCAGTCCTAATTAAGGTTTAGGAATTAATACTCACTTAATCCTACGCTCCGAACTCAGCTAAACCGACAGGGAGCGAGCGGCGAAATCAGCGGCGGCGTCCCGGTGCTTCCGCGGCGGCGGCGGCGGTCGGCGCACGGACGATCAGCTCCCTTGGCCGATCCGCACGACGGCGAGAGGAGGGGATGCTGGTCGGAGAGAGAAGAGAGAGGTCAGGTCGGGTGGTGACGGTGGTGGAACGGCGAGGCGGACGGCGGCTTGGCGTCCCGGCGGTCCGGCGAGTCCTTCACGCCGGCGGTCTCGGCTTGGCTGGTTCGGCGTGTCCTTAGCCGAGAGAGAGAGAGAGAGAGAGAGAGAGAGAGAGAGAGAGAGAGAGAGAGAGAGAGAGAGAGAGAGAGTGATGGGACGGTGACGGTGAGACAGTCGGAGGTAGCTCGGGCGGTGGCACGGCGGCGAATGGCGGCCGGCGGTGCTCCTCCGGCGGCGTGCTCACGGCGAGAGAGAGAAAGAGGGAGAGGTGGCCGGCGTGAGGAGGGAGAGGAGAGAGAAGAACTTGGCTTGTTGATCAAGAAATAATGAAGAGAGAGAGACAAAGGCAATAAATATGTTTGACCAATTTTTCCAAATTCCCAAAACGCCCTTGAACACTTGGCCCACATTAATCTCTATCCAATAATTGAGGGGCACTTTGGTCATTTCCATGGCTGAATTATTGGGCTGATATAACCTTAAATTAATCCCCAAAATTATTTCAAATCTCCCAAAATTCGGAATACCCCAAATTAAGCTTAGGGGCAAAATGGTTTTTTTCCAATTTCGGGCCGAAATTTTATTTTTCGTCCGTACTAACCCCAAATTTATGTGGCCACACTAAATTGACGTCGTCCTCGCAAAATAGTCGCTCATGACCCCGAAATCCGACATCCAAGTCCGGATCTAATTCCGTGACCAAAATCGCTCAATTTAGAATTTTAGGGTCTCTCACCAACGGGCGGCTGTTTAGGGGTTACGCGTATCGACCTAGGGTTATTCGAGTCGTGACGGTCTCGATTACTGGGAGGACGTGATGAATTATCACTAGTTCTAGGGGTCTCGATCGTTCGGTTTAAGTTCGGAATTTGTTCGCCACGCGTACTCTCGATCGTGCGGAATCACTCGCGATCCGATCGTACGTCATTGGCCAAACTAAATCCGTCACTCTCCTAGGATCGGCCCACGTTGGCCCAAAATATTTCCTCTTTGTTTCTCGGAATCGGTGCCCGATTCGCGATCGGGTCCCTGGTCCACGTACCGTTTTCCTAATTAGCCATTCCCTATTGATTAGTATCTCGAGAGAGCTCAATTTCGGGCGAGACTTACTAAAATTAAATGACGAATAATATCAATATTATTGATCCCGAAAATGAATCGAAATTCGGGATGTTACATCTATGATATAAATGTAATCACAGTCGTTGATCAAATGAATTACGTAAGTGGATGCCATCTGGGACCCAACACAACAACGATTGCTATTGATCCGGTCCACGTAGACCCGGGTCCATACATGGAAAATCCCCCCAGAGCATGGCATATTTGATAATTTCTAGGTCAATTGATACATAAATGCCTATCTGTGGTCAAAAGTTTTTAGGCAAAAGAACACTATAAGTGCCATAAGTTGTGTACGGCGCTCACTTTGGTGCCATAAGTTTTTTTTGGATCACTTTAGTGCTAAAATTTTTGAAAAACGATCACTTAAGTGCTAAAATTTTTGAAAAACGATTACTTAAGTGCCAACTCCGATGCCGTACACAATTTTTCGCCGGAAATCCGATGTGGCATTTTTTTTTATTAATTTCTGAAGTTGACGTGGCTCGCCGGATATTAGCACTTAAGTGATCATTTTTCAAAAATCTTAGCACTCAAATGATCGTTTTTCAAAAAGTTTAGCACTTAAGTGATCGTTTTTCAAAAATTTTAGCACTGAAGTGATCCTAAAAAAACTTTTGGCACTTAAGTGATCGTTTTTCCTCCGATTTGGCACTTAAGTGAGCCGGCGAAAACTTTTGGCACTAAAGTAAGCGCCGTACACAACTTATGGCACTTATAGTATCCTTTTGCCAAAGTTTTTATATGGGTAATCTTAAACGATTTCAGATGGGCCAAAAATTCCAAAAGAGGCAAAGATCTTTTATTCCTACACTTACGATGCTTCTCTTGATGTCTCAACAAATTCCAATATAGGCCTCATTTGTTTAAAACGGAAGCACTATATGAGATAGATGATTCGTATCATTTTAAAAGGACTCAACGAGGCTGCCCAAACACGCTTCTTGATTTTCTCCGCAACCCGAGCTAGCTTTTACTGAATCTTGCATTGGGTTGGGCCACTCCATTATAAGTATAAGTCAAACCCTCCGAAAACTTTCAGGCCCATCAGATAGTCCATTTGATTCTATTCCTTATTGTTTTCTAAACAATACTTAAAACGGTGTTCAAGGGCTTTACTAAACTAAACTCCCACTAACATTCTAAAATTAGGTTAAGACTAATTAAGTCTTTTTGCCAGTATTGTTTTTCCAATTCCACTCTTCTAACTTTTTAACGAAATCAAATCCTCTAACATGCTTCATTTGTACAATCAAATTGCCAACCATCAGCATCAAATGAGCTTTAAAGAAAAAACATAATCTTTTCATTGTTACATACTTATTCATCTAGATTTAATATCAAAATATTAATATGTCATCATTAAAACGTTTAAGATTTGGTGACATAAAAATTACTTTATGAAATATAAAGAGAGAGCACATGCCTATCGTCTAGGTTGACATAAAAAATAAGGTCTCTCTCTACATGACGAGAGCGCCTTTGTCGGTAGTGCCGATGATGACTACCGCCTTCATCAACTTCACCTGTGGTGAAAGTGGCAACAACCATCGCCATCTTACCCCTTACATTGTAGTTAGATTTCAAAATGTCTAAATTGTATTAATATTACTGACCTTCTCACATACTCTTGAAAGGGTCAAAACTCACACTATAATGCGCATCAAATGTGTCTCTTAAGAATTATGAATGAGAAATACAAACGCGAATAGAAAAAGGAAAAGAGGCATCACTCTCTCCAAAGTACGTAAGGCACACTATGGAGGTGGTGGTGGATTTTGGCCCTTCAAGATCGGCTACCGTCGCTAATATGTCGAAGCAACTGGTGGAATACTGTTCATCCCGAACATCAATCCTCACACAACACAACTGAACAATGTGGAGTCATATGAGGCCCTCAAATTGTAACCCCCACCGCCATTTCTCTTTTGACCCAGTCCTCCCTCTCGCCCACTCTCTCCTTCTGTCGCACCCATCTCCATAACAAACAGGGTGATGCAGCTGACAGACAATTTGCCACAAGTTTTTCTACGTCAAACAGGATCTACATCACCTGGTTTTCTCTTTTAAAACACCAATTAGATCCTGTGAAAACTATGACTTTGACAAAACTTCGGTTTCATTAATTAGCAGGTTCTATAGGGCCCGTCTGTCTCTATTCTTCAATTGCATGTTGTCCTGTTTGATGGTCCAATGGCAAATTGGGAGTTAGCTCACCCATTGCCAATCAACATCTTTATCACTTTTTTCTTGTAAAGGAAATTATTTTTAGTATTGGGTTTAGGTTTCTTTAATGTCCCTATTCCCCCGTTTTTTTTTTGGGGTCTGTATTTAATGTCCCTATTCAAAGTTAGTTTTTGTCTTTTAGGATTGATGATATCTCGCTTTGTACATTCTTACACGGCCTTTTGTTACTCTTCAAAAGGCTCTGCCTAGGTGTAGCCCTCATCAATAATCAATGATAAGCTGCCATATGACTTAGTATACCATTTTCTATATCAAATTCAGTATACAAAGCATTATTCCATGAAAAAAATTCAGCAAACCAAAATTTTACAAGCGGAACAAGTGAGCCGTCTAATTATACTTTGAACCAGATGTTTTTTGAGAAAGTAGCAAATGAGATAGTCCAACACTAGAGGAGATGGAAAGATTGGATGTTGTGCATACTTCATCATTTCTGGTTGTATCTACCAGCAAAGTGATCTATAGAAGGGGTGACTTGCTGAAAGCAAAGGGTCCTTTCTTTTGCGTTGTGTTTAGATATTATTCTGGATTATTTTACGCACATTTGAATTCATTCCAAGTCCTTGGTGGGGCCAAAGTCAAGCCCTCAACGTTCGGATTACAAAATTCTCACATCTGATAAGAAATTGTTCAAAAGGTCATAGATGTCTTCGACGGCATTTTAATCAGAAACCTCCTTGAGCAACCATGCAGGCCCTTATTTAGAACAAGTTCCACTTGAATGGGACATATGTGTCTTCACCGATGGGAAGAATTTCACTCTAGAATTTCATCAAGTAAATGGAACAAAATTCCGCCTCATTGCCGTGCCGTGTCTATGGAAAACCTTTGGATATTTGACATTCTCTATAAGAAAGACCTTATTTTTTTTTCTAGAGTAATGAATAGCCTCTTACCCTGTAACTGTCCAGTAATCAATTTAAAAGTCTTTCCCATTAGTTGACCGCATTTGTGATTCTTCCAAGGCTGTGGTGTAAGAATTTCCTAACGTAGGCTTTATTAATTGAAATTAACTGAATTAGTTTGGTATAATAAAGGTCAGATATATGGGTTCTTAATAAGTCTAATATGGGGTTGGCTGGTGTGGGCCGAGTACGGCCCGGCCCGTAATGAGAGGGCCCGTGGTCGAAGACTTTATAAATAGCGCCCAAGTCCCTTTCCTAACCTGATGATGCACAATTTGACTCACATACGGATCTAGAAAGAACTTTCTTCTCGTGAGTGACAATCTCATTAGGCCAGTGTTCTAATGAAAGGTATAGGGGAGAAGCACTTGAGTTCGTGTTCGGAAACCGTCGCAAATTCCGCGTCAAGTTCGATGGATTCCAAATCAGGTATGCGAATCGATAATTTCTCCATTAACGTGTTTCGGTTTCTAATTGTGGTGATCCTGGGCGTGCCATTTTCGTGGCCAAAATGTGGTATCAGAGCCTGCCATAGATTAAAATCGAAACATGCGGATTAAGACCGTTTTCGTTATGTCCGAGTGGTTTTTACCCATTTTCGGAATTTTTTGTCGGATGAATGTAAAATTTTATTACATATTCGAAATCTACTCGTTGAGACGAAAAGATTGACGAGTGGCACGTCACCGGATGAGGCCACACGCACCCTCACGCGCCGTGGGCGCGGCGGCGCGTGACGGCCACGCGCAGCCGTGCCGAACCGGCACGCTTTTCACCGGTAACTGCAGGCTAACGTCAGCATGACGTCAGCGAGGGCGCGGATCCGGGTTGACCCGGATCCTGACCCGATCCGGTCGTTGACCCGACCCGATCGTTGACCCGACCCCCGATTGTTGACCCGACCGGTCAATTGGTCGGACTGGTATGTTGACCATTGACCGATCGGACTGGCTGTTCAGACCGGTTTGATCGGCTGAACATGCGCACACGTGCCGAGCCTTCCGACGGCGCGTAAGGGCCCGTCCGACGTCCGTTTTGGATGATCTTGGTACCGACGCGCTCGTATCAAGATTCTCTACATTGTGATGTATTTATTTTACATGTTTGAAGCTTTTACATATGTGAAAATACGTATAGAACCCTATATACGCGTATTTTAGAGTATTTTTGCGTATTTTCTTGTATTTCTCTATGGTTTCGGAAATGCATAAGGTAGCTCACATGTATATCACCACATAAGGACTGTGTAGAGTATAATTCATTGTCTATCAATGAATGAAACAATATAATTAGCATGACATGTAATTTCAGAGATATACGCCCCTGTCTCTACGTCTGGCATTATATGTATATAGTGAATGTGATACATAAAGTTCATATCCATGGTATAAGAGATTTTCAAGGATTCAGTTGGGTAGTGATCGTCAAAGCGGCACATTTGACTGGTTTTGAGAAATATCGGTCTCATATTGTGGTAGGATGTCTCCTGTTTTATTGCGTGATCATACTCCCAAAGGAGGTGATCTTGTATTGGTTCATGGAGGGGTACATGTATAGCACGTGCTTGAGAAATGACTGATCTTAGTGGTTCATACACTCAAAGGTGGTGATTTCACGAAAGATTAGAATATGTTCTCATGGCCGCTGTCATGTGGAGAGTGTACAACTGCATGTCATCTTTTCTGCCCAAAGGTGATTATGTAATGATGTATGTAACTCTCTGGATAAGTACTATCATGATGCTGATTGTATTGTTTATTTGTTTTCCAGTCACCTTTTCTGTAAACGGTAATTCTATTTCCATTGAGGTCCTCACTGGATTGAACTTTAAGAAATGGAAAGAGGATTTTCTATTTGGAATGGAGCTGGTGGATGTTCACATTGCTCTTACAAAGGATAAGCCGGCAGATATCACGGCCACCAGTACTGAAGCTGAGAAAACGGACTATGCTGCCTGGGAAAAAAGCAATCGGATTTGCTTATTGACAATGAAGAAATCCATTCGAGAACACTTGAAAAGTGATTTGCCAGCTGACTGTACTGCTAAGGAAATGATGGCAGCCTTAGAGGCTAGAAACCGTATTTCATCTAATGCTGAGGTTGGTACACTTCTTCAAAAGCTCTTCAATAAGAAGTATAATGGTACTGCTGGGGTTAGAGAGTATGTCCTTAGGATAGCTCTTCAATAAGAAGTATAATGGTACTGCTGGGGTTAGAGAGTATGTCCTTAGGATGGTAGACCTAAAGACGAAGCTTCAAACTCTTAATGTTTCCATTCCTGATGCTTGTATTGTGCATCACGCCCTGAATACCCTTTCACCTAATTTTGGGATTATAAAGACAAATTACAATTCCCAAGATGAGACTTGGTCAGTTAATGACTTGATAGCAAGGGTGGTGGCAGAGGAAGAGAAACTTAAGAAAGAAAAAGGGCATCTAGCCTTATATGTTTCTGGTTCCCACAAAAGGAAGGATATTAAGTCCAGAAATCGTACTCATAAAGGTACTCATGACACTACCGGTCAATCTGACAATATGGGTTCAAAGAAAACATCCTTCAAAAGGGATGGTGACCGCTGCTTCTTTTGTAAGAAGAAAGGTCACATAAAGAAGGACTGTGAAAAGTTCAAAACTTGATTGTCCAAACGTGAGCCTACAGGTAATGATTCTTTGGCACTTGTTTGTGAATCCAACCTATCAGAAGCACCATCCAGTTCTTAGTAGCTCGATAGCGGTGCAACTAATCATGTTACGTTTACCATATAGGGATTCATAAACCGGAGGAAGCCAAATCAGGATGAATCAAGACTCACTGTGGGAAACAACGAGAAAGTCGATGTTGTGTTTGTGGGAGATGTAATCTTGATTCCAGACTCTGGTTTTAGATTAATGTTGAAAGACACCTTTTATGTACCTTCTTTTAGACGGAACTTAGTTTCCGTATCGTGTTTGGACATGTATGGCTACTCTTTTGAAATCAAGAATAATGTTATTTCTTTGTTTCTTAATTCAAATAAGGTTGGGTGCTGTAATATGTCCAACGGATTGTACAGATTGTGTTTGTCTCCCAATGACATATACGTCAATTATACGACTGAAAAGGTTGTTTCCAAGAGACCACTACCTAAGGAACAGTCTTATGCATTGTGGCATAAACGGCTTGGTCATATCTCTAAGGATGGAGTAGAAAGGCTGATAAAGACTAACATCATGCCTGCTCTTAAAAATGACCTAGAGACATGCGTAGACTGTTGTAGAGGTAAAATGACCAAGATAAGGAATAAAACTACAGTCCGAAGTTCTGACCTGTTGGAGGTCATTCACACTGATATAAGTGGACCCTATATGGCAACCTTATGTAGAAATTTTTATTTCATCACATTTATTGATGACTATTCTCAATATGGCTATCTGTATTTGATTAAAGAAAAGTCTGAGTCTCTTGACAAGTTCAAAATTTTTCGGACTGAAGTCGAGAAACAGTTGGGAAAGGTCATAAGCGTTGTTAGATCTGACCGAGGAGGAGAGTATTATGGCAAGCATGGCGATGCCGGACAGCTTAAGGGGCCATTTGCCAAATACTTAGAGGATTCTGGGATAGTGGCTCAGTTTACTATGCTTGGGAGTTCTGAGCAAAATGGTGTAGCCGAAAGGCGCAATCGCACCTTTATGGAAATGGTGAGGAGTATGATTAGTAGGACAAATTTACCTGGTTTTCTGTGGGGTGAAACTTTGAAAACAGTTTTGTACATTCTGAATCGTGTACCTACTAAAGCTGTTCCATTGACTCCTTTTGAGTTATGGACTGGACGTAAGCCTAGCTTAAACCATCTTAAGGTTTGGAGATGTCCTACAGAAGTGAAGTTATATAATCCAACATTAAGTAAGTTGGACTCCAGAACCACTCGGTGTTACTTTGTATCTTACCCGGATCATTCGAAGGGATATCGGTTCTATAATCCCAATGGAGGCACAAGAATTGTGGAATCACAGACAGCCAAGTTTCTGGAGTTTGATGTGGCCGAAGAAAGTAGCTGCTCACAGACTATTGAGGATAATAGTACGGTGGGTAATGTTGTATCTTTATCTCTTCCCATACAGATAATTGTGGAGACTCCTACACCACAGACTGAACCTATTAAGGCTCAGGATCATGTTGTCGAAATAGCTCCTAATGAAGTTCCTCAAGGCTCTCAGGTGCAGGATCGGGCTGTTGCTGCTCCAGTAAGGAGATCCATTAGGGAGAGACAATCAGCTATACCACCGGACTATTTAGTCTTTATAGGATAGCAAGACTACGATATCGATTCTGTGGCTGATCCAGTGACTTATGCGGAAGCTGTTTCTTGTCCTCAGTCGGAACTGTGGTTGGATGCAATGAAAGATGAAATGCAGTTTATGAAGCATAATGGTGTTTGGGAACTTGTTGAATTACATGAAGGTCATAGACCCATTGGCTGTAAATGGGTGTATAAGACTAAAAGGGACTCCAAAGGAAAGATTGAGAAGTTTAAAGCCAGACTGGTAGCCAAAGGTTTCACTCAAAGAGAAGGAGTAGACTATGAAGCAACTTTTTCTCCAGTCTCTTCTAAAGATTCTTTCAGAGTGATCATGGCATTGGTAGCTCATTTCGATATGGAGTTACACCAGATGGATGTTAAAACTGCCTTTCTCAATGAAGACCTTAATGAAGAAGTCTATATGATGCAACCCGAAGGCTTTGCGGCAGATGATTCAAGTACGCTTGTATGTAGATTGAAAAAGTCTATTTATGGTCTCAAGAAAGCTCCTAGACAATGGTACTTGAAGTTTCATAGTGTTGTCGCTTCATTTGGTTTTGTTGAGAACAAAGTAGATCAATATATATACTGCAAGGTCAGTGGGAGGAAATTCATTTTCCTTATACTCTATGTGGATGATATCCTGCTTGCGAGCAGTGACCTTGGTTTACTGCATGAGACAAAGCGAATGTTGTCAAAGAACTTTGATATGAAGGATCTTGGTGAGGCGTCTTTTGTCCTTGGCATTGAGATTCATAGAAATTGTTCTCGCCGACTATTGGGTTTATCTCAGAGGGTATATGTTGATCGTATCTTAGAAAGATTCAACATACAGCAATGCAAGCCAGGAATTACTTCTATCATTAAGGGTGATAAGTTGAGTCTGTCAGAATGTCCTCATTCAGATTTTGAGAAAGCCCAAATGAAGAATGTACCTTATGCTAGTGCACTTGGGAGTATTATGTATGCTCAAGTATGTACTAGACCAGATATTGCCTTTGCAACAGGACTTCTAGGTAGATATAAGTCAAATCCAGGACACGATCATTGGGTTGCTGCCAAGAAGGTTTTAAGGTACTTAAAGAGGACAAAAGACTATATGCTGATTTACAAATATGTTCAGGACCTACAGCAGGTCGGGTATTCGGATTCAGACTTTGCTGGCTGTCAAGATGAAAAGAAGTCGACAACGGGTTACATCTTTAAATTAGCAGGAGGTGCAGTATCATGGAAAAGTGAGAAACAGAAATCAATGACATCCTCTACGATGCAAGCGGAGTTTGTAGCATGCTTTTCGGTCGCTACTCAGGTAATTTGGCTCCGGAACCTCATTAAGGAGTTGACCGTATGTGATTTTGTGGATAGGCCCATAAATTGTATTGTGACAATAACTCTGCAATGTTATTTGTTAACAACAACAGAGGTCTCAAGGGATCTAAGCATATGGAGGTCAAGTACCTAACTATAAAGGAAAAATTTCAGACTGGTGACATTGCTGTAGAGCACATTTCAACAGATAATATGATTGCAGATCCGCTAACTAAAGGCCTTCGCCCTTGTGTATTTGATCGACATGTCATGAACATGGGCTTAGGAGTATCATGGGATACTGTTAATTAGTGGGAGCTGTTTAGTTTTATGTTGCTCTTATGAAGTTTGTATTTGATTTTGTTACATTTTGTAATATTTGAATATGTATCAACTCTTTTGCATTCAATGAGGTATTTGTGAATATAGATTTATCAAGTTGAGTACACATATTTGATGAAAATCTCGAGGCATTGTGTAAACCTTGAGTACAGGCTATGAGACATTCTTGATATTAGCCTTAACGATGTGTCTTGTTACATATAAAGTACAGTTAACTATCAAGGTAAGACATATGCAGGTTCATTGGAACCATGAAGGATATTCTCTGGTGACACACTAGGTTTTGTGACACTTAAGGAGAGAGAATTTGGACTAACAAAATGGACAACACATGAAGTATCACTCATTATGAGGTATTGTCCATTTGACACACTACCATATTGAATCCATATCAGTAAAGTTGAAAACACTCGTGACCATGAAAGGCTCTGCGTGAGTACATGTAGTTACCGCCATGATTCGATGTTCGAGACTTTATGGGATCGGATTGACTATTAAGAATAATCTCTAGACCAATATAAGGGTGCGCACACAGTTCTGTTTTAATTAATATCGCCCAAGTGGGAGAATGTAAGAATTTCCTAATGTGGGCTTCATTAATTGAAATTAACTGAATTAGTTTGGTATAATAAAGGTAAGATATATGGGTTCTTAATAAGTCTAATATGGGGCTGGCTGGTGTGGCCCGAGTACGGCCCGGACCGTAATGAGAGGGCCTGTTATCGAAGACTCTATAAATAGCGCTCAAGTCCCTCCCCTAACCTGATGATGCACAATTTGACTCACATACGGATCTAGAGAGAACTTTCTTCTCGTGAGTGGCAATCTCATTAGGCCAGTGTTCTAACGAAGGGTATAGGGGAGAAGCACTTGCGTTCGTGTTCGGAAACCGTCACAAATTCCGCGTCAAGTTCGATGGATTCCAAATCAGGTATGCGAATCGATAATTTCTCCATTAATGTGTTTCGGTTTCTGATTGTGGTGATCCTGGACGTGCCATTTTCGTGGCCAAAATGTGGTACCCGTGCTTCCCACTGTACATGTTTCGTTATTATATGGTTGATACGTGCCTGACAGAGAGTATTGGACTCCAACTGAATCTCCCCCTCCCTTTCTCAAGGAAGAAATTTTCTTTAACTTTTCGAGTCATTGCTCAATCTTTTCCTGGATTGATCACATTGGCAAGCGTTGTGATTAACTAGGTGAAACGTGGAGTGCGAGAATAATACTGGATGCCGTAATGATTGATCGTGAAGTGTAAGGGGAATTCGACATTTATACAGAATCAGCCATGAGCATTTATGAGCTCCAATCTGGAAGAGCTTGAATTCATTATAATTGCTATAAACATTAAACACAAATATCTCATGAAAAATGTTGATCTAATATAAGAGCAACTAATTCCATAAACCGAACACATTAATACATCGTTTCGGGAATCAATTTTTCATTTCAGTTTTAGTATCCCTAACATGACTTTGACTTCATACTCTTTTTAAACTATCTGAATTGTTACATTCCATAACTTTTTATACTAGCCATTTTTATTCACTCTTTGAGATATGTTACACAACATCCATCTTAAGCCTCAAGTTCTAATTACGAATATTGATGACCCATTTCGAGTCCTTATCGCCCGTACAACACATTCAATTCTCTTTCATAAACGATTGAAGGCTCTAGTGGGAGGACAAAAACAAAAATACTAATTAAAGGTTGTTCGCTACTTTTGCTCATGGACTCGGGTCAGACAAAAATTTCTTCTCAGAGCAAGGCATATCCGAAAGCCTCTAGGCTCGTAGATACAAACTGCATGTGCAATCAAAAGTTTTATACAGGAAATTGTCATGATTTTAGACGGGCCAAAGAATTTCAAAAGAGGCAAATATCTTTTATTCCAACGGTGTTTCTTTTGGTGTATCGGCGAATCTCAACCGTTGATATATGCCTTATCTACATAAATCAGTTGTTGAGATTTGTTGAAGCATTGAGAGGAGTATCGTACGAGATAGATAATTCATGTCAATTCAAAAGGACTAGACAAGCTAGCTCAAACCTGCTCTTGATTACTTCCACAACCCAACCCTGCTTTTATTGAATTTTAAATTGGGTTGGACCACTTTTCACTCTTCACTTTTCACTCCGTTACCAGATTTCTCTCTTTGACCTATGATCTCCGTCATATTTATTTTTTAGGAGAGTGAGGAGATTCTAGTCCAAATTCTAAAGTTAATAAGACGTATTCATATATAAAAACAAAGTATGACAGTTTGAAACTTTTTCTCAAACTAACTGTTCCTCCATTTTCTTTTCTTCTTTTAATTTTCCTTTTCTCTTTCAACAAAAATCTCTCTTTTCTCCTATCTTCATTTTCTTCAATTTTGGACTTGAGCAAGTCCTTAGAAAGCTCAAGGCGAGACAGGGAAAATGATTCCCCAATATGTTGGGAGGATATTCCCTGTAAGTTCTCTGCGTATTCCTACTCTCTCAAGAAGAAAAACAACAGGAGGGAACTTAGGAAACATGGGAAGGGACTCTCAGTATTCCCTATTCCTCCATTTTATTTTCTTCTTTTAATTGTCCTTTTCTCTTTCAACCAAAATCTCTCTTTTCTCCTATCTTCCTTTTCTCCAATTTACATCCTTATGTTCTTTCCCCCCAACTTCTTTTTCCCAAATACAAAAGGACAAAGAAAGTGCGGACTCGGGAGATCACATTGAAATCATGCACAATTCAAAACATAATAGAATATTTGCACTAAACTCAATTTAAAACGATATGTCTCTCATTCATATTTAATATTACTTTGAAGTTTTCAGGAAGGATGTTGGAAGTTTCAAAAATATTTGTTTCTCAGGAGTAAAGTATGTTGGTGGTTTGTCGTTGATGATTGATTGTTTGGCAATTGGGAAATATATAGATTCCTTTAAATTTTGAAGCCAATGGGATTAGAGATGAGTTTTCTTTTTGGTCAAAATTAGAGATGACTTTGAAGGCCACATTTGTTTTCCATTTAATTTTGCTGCACTTCTTTACAAATTAATCAAGAAGAAAATATTGCAACGGAAGATTTCATTTGCCTAAACTTGATTATCCTTCAGACTACCTATCCAAATTGGACCAACATGAAGAAGACTGAAAAAAGAGAATCATCACTTGGTAATGATAAATAAACAGCCAAATGTCCATCATTCAAAACATTTAAAGGGGGAAATGAGCACGTCTGAAAACAGGAGGAAAATCATCAATAACAACAATCAACAACCAATCAAAAGACAATTATCGAGCATCAGCCATCAAGAGAAAAACCACAAAATGGAAAAGAAGAATTATTGAGAGGGGAGGCAATGGGAGGGTTCATTTGTAGTTGCCGAGCACGGAATATACGGTCTGAATTATGGTGAGGGCGAAAAGGAAGAGGGCGGCGATGAGGGACAATATAGACCAAGGATTCCTAAAGTAGGTGTGCATGAGATTAGCCCTCCACATGTTGCAGGACTTCTCGCAGTGTTCGGTGATCTTCTTTTGCACAGATTCGTCACCTTCGTCGAGAAAGACCGTCATGTCCTTGGTCAGCGAGTTGAAAAGGTCGGCGACCTCCTTGTTGCTCCCGAGGAAATTCTGGATGATGCCCTGCGTACGGAGTAGCGCGATGTCCTGCTCGGTGTCGATGATGTTGTCCATGAAGAAGATGTAGGCCGTGACCTTGTTCCCGGCCCCAAAATGGAAGCGCTCGAACGTCATTAGGTTGAGGAACATGGGCCCGGTGCAATCGTCCACCATGATAACAGGAAGCCTCAGGACCCCATCGGCAAAGGAGATGTCCTTGACGCAGCGAGTCTCGCTCTTCTTCAGTTGGATCCCAGCCTCCTTCAGCTCAGTGGCCGACCGGATTATCTCCTGACCCTTCTCACGCCTCACGCAGTCCAGGTCGAGCAGGTCCCTGTTGGGCATTGTCTCGAGGAGCAGAAGGTTCTTCCTGAGGACGTCCAAGACGTGTAGGCATTTGCCCATCGTCGCGATATGCGTGCTGTGGGGATAAAATTGGAGGATGAGCCTGTTGACGTAATCTTGCTCCTGCATTGTTGGAGTAAATTTAGTGTGTTGAATATTTTGAAAATGTGTCTTGAGTTTGAGCCCATAAAGTTATTGGCTTATAATTGAGGGCTGGAAAACAATATAAGTGTTTCAGTGACTTGAGTGTGGTTGTAATTTTCAATATATCATTGTATGTATAGTGGAATTACGTGTTACTCTCCCCGTGAAATTGGTCACACTGATCAAATCATGTAAATCCAATATTCGATTTATTTTCTTATTCTGCTTATGGTTGTGTACAATCCCATTGTTTTTGCAACAATTAGTATTAGGCCCAAGCTTAGCTGAGTTGAGCGAATCGATGGCAACAGAAGAAGGAAAAATGAAAATTGATAGATTTGATGGGAGGATTCGGATTATAGAATATGCAAATTGAGAATTACCTGTATCAAAGGAATTTGTACATACCCCTATTTGAGGAGAAGCCAAAGTGGATGAAGTAAGATAATTGGGTTCTAAAAGCTAGATAGGTGATGGGTATCATTCGACTATCGTTGACCTGTAAGGTCGCGTTTAACATCGTGAAAGAGAAGATGACTGCAAGATCGATGAATGCCTTATCGAACAAGTATGAGAAGCCATAGGCGAAGAAGCAAGCTGATTGGAATTTACTGGATAGATAGGTGTTGGGTGTTATCCGGCTGACGTTGGCTAGTAATTTCGCAATTAACATCGTGAAAGAGAAGACCGCTACGAGATTGATGAATGATTTGTCGAACATGTACAAGAAGCCCTCTATGATTAACAAGGTTTACTTGATGCAAGTTTATTTCATTTATAGATGGGCGCAGGTGCGTCGGATGCTAAGCATATCGATGAATTCAATTTGGTCATTAGTCAATTGAGTTCGACCGAGATTGACTTTAATGATAAGGTACGTACTTTGATTATATTATTCTCATTACTTGATGTTGAAATACTACTATTACTGCTGTTAATAATACCTTTTTCTCTAGAAGCTTGATATGTGATAAGGTTAGCGATTTGATTCTAAGTGAGGCATCCGTAGAAAAGAATTTAGTAAACCAATGACTGTTGATTTAGTAGGTGAAGGTGGAGGAAGATCTAGTACTTTGTTAGCAAGATTAGTGTGAACCCAAACAAACAAAGTTAGTCTAGGATGTGTGGTGTTATCTTTTGAAATTGTTATAAAAGGGGGCATCTCAAAACAGATTGCCTTAAGTTGATAAATGAGAAAGGTAAAAGAATTAGATTGAGTCTACTTATGATATTACTGCAATAGCTGAAAGTGTCACGAAAAGTGATTATTATATCTTTTCTACCACTAAGAGTTCACTATTTGACGGATGGTTATAGATTATGGATGTTCGTTTCACGCTATACTAAAAAAGTACCGGTTTTACTACTTATTAGTGAACAAATAGTGGTAGTGGTAAAGTGCAGTTGGGGAATAATGTAGAGTACGATAGTGTTATGGGTGTTTTTAGAATTAGAATGCACGATGGTATCGTGAGGACATTGACTTGAGTGAAGTATGTTCCAAAGTTGAAGGAGAACCCCTTTTCCTTGAGTGCCCTAGAATCATCTAAGTGTCGATATGCTTTCGAAAGGTGGAGTTTTAAAGCCGTTCCAGATGTCTTGGTGATAGTAAAAGGGATCAAGCACAGTGACTAGTATGTGCTTCAATAGGTGATGGTGATCGGTTTTGCCGTGCAGACGTCAAATAAATCTGCTTGAGAGTTTCAATTGTGGCATATATGTATGGAACAAATTAAAAAGAGAAGCCAAAAGATGTTGACGAAAGAATCTGCTATGTAGTTATGTGGCTAAGGAGCTGAATATATGCAAGTGCTGCAACTTAGACAAACGGTAGATAGTGCAGTTCAGTATGACTATTAGAAAACCACGAAGATTATAGAGTTGACTCATTAAGATATTTGCAGGGTGTCGCGATTATCTTCGAGGAAGAGTGTTAGATTTATGCTAAGAGTGATGGATGACTACTCGAGGAGCACCCGAGTCTTTGTGATGAAGCATAAGTTTGATGCTATTGTCAGAATCAAGCAATTGAGAGCTTTAATAAAATGGAGATTCATAAGAAGATCAAACATATTCGAACTAACAGTAGTATAGAGTTTTGTTCGAAGCTGTTAAATAAATTTTGCATGAAGAAAAGCATAATGAGACACAGCATTAGTGACAGTGAACCACAACAACTTACAGAGTTGATCAACAGAACATTGCTAGGACCCATAAAATACTCTCTAATGATGATATGGCTAGGAAATTTCTGGCGAATGCACTTAGTATGGGAAGTTACCTGATGAATGGATTCCTATCGACTGCGATTGGAGGTCAGACTCCCGAAAAAGTGTGGTTAGATGACATTGCTAATTATTTTGTTCTTGAAATGTGTGATTGTCCGTTCATGTTCGAGTGAGTTATGTTAAGCTTGAGAGGGTAAGAAAGTGCATGTTCCTAAGCTTTGTACAAGGTGAGCGGAGTTATTAGTTGTGGTTCTCAAAATTAAATTCACCTATTGCCAATAAAGAAGCTACATTTGATAAATCTCCAATGGTTTTGCATATGAGTGATTGTGGCAGTATTTATAGGGATCTGAACAGTGTTTCAGCTCAAGGTGAAGTTGCAACTAGAAACTCCTAAAATATATGGGTAATGGGAAGATCTCTCTAAGATAATATTTATTTATCTTTATTAATTGATAAACGCAAATATTGTCTATTAAAGGTAATGTTTATATAAAGAACGCTTTGTTGGTATATGAATAATAGTGAAAGACAACTAAAAGCTAGATGAAACTTGCTAGAGGGTGACCAAGTCTAGGAGAACCAGGCGATCGTGAAGACTTGGAGAGACAATGATAAGGTGAACAGCTGAGTGAAGTCTTGCACTAATATAGAAAGACCAATGGATAGCAGTTCGTAAGTCGATCTCTAGCGGGCAACTTAGATTAGACTCACTGGATCGTTCATAAAGATAGTTCTCTCTATATCAACTATATCTATGACATTCATTGTGTTATATGAATACAAAGACCCAAACCTCTTTCCAGTTTAATTCTAATTGGTATATAACGGTTAGTCACAAGTTCTTTAATTCACGAAAGAAGAATCGAAGACTAATCAAATCAATTCATTCCTATATTCCTCACTCAATCATAGGACCGGAAGATTGACAAAATACATATTCAATTTAAAGAAACTTTACATTTTCCAAGAAATTTAATTGTATGGTCGATCAGATTTTCAGTAATTGTATTCATCAAATTCAAATGACTAATTGATCTTCTTGAATATTCTCCAACGGCTAAATTAGAGATTGAAGGTTTATATAAGAGAATCAAAGCAAGCTAAAGGGATCGAAGGAAAAGTGAGAAAGCTACAACACTGATAGTCACGTTCTCTTTGATTACTGCAATCGTGCCTCTATTACTTGTGTTTCACTCTATCATGAGTTCTTTTTTACTATTATCTATGATTAAAAAGTGTATAAGTGTGATAACAGTGCTTGTGTTCTGATTTTGGGATCTATCAGCTGTGGGTAGAAGCAGCACGTGTTATGTTGCAACTACTCACGAGGCTACTAGTGAATTCGAGTCTTGTTGGTAGTTGTTAGTCCGGGAGAGTGAAAAATTAGCTCCACGATCGGTATCAGAGTTTTCATTGCTTGTTAAATTGAAGTGTTTTTCTTATTAGCATAAAGATTTGGATTATGGCTAACATTATTGGTGCAAGTATTGTTGAAGGACAATCCACCACAAGACCTCCATACTTTGATGGGACTATACAGTTACTGGAAATGTAGGATGAGCGGCTACATTCAATCAACGGATTATACCATGTGAAACATCATTGAGAATGGTCCATATGCTGCTCAAATTGTGACAATAGTTATTTCAACAATATCATCTCGAAGTGAAAGCCAAACAGAATAAACAACACCTCCAATGGCTACAATCACTCCAGAAGAACAGAAAACAAACTCTTAATGCCTAAGCTTTACTTGTTTTCTACTGTGCTTTATCTCCGGCTTAATTAAAGCGTGTTTTTTCATGTAGTACAGCCAAAGAAATCTTGGATAGACTTGAAGTTATCTTTGAAGGAATTGATAGAGTTAGAAAGACCAAAATGATAATTTTCTGGGAATATAGGAATGTTCAAGATGAAACCAGACGAGACAATCACACAAATGTGTATGAGGTACACTGAAATCATCAATTGTCTTGCCTGTCAAGGAAAGGTATATACTAGTGTAATGAATGCGAACAAGTTACTAAAGGTACTCCTAAAGAAATTGAGTCACGTGAAGATATCAATTCGTGAAACGTTGAGAATTCAACCACTATCACTGTTATGTTGTAACTGCTTACGAAATTATTAGTGGATTTCAGTCTTGTTGGTGGTTGTTAGTCTGGGAAAGTGGGACGTTAGCCTTAACAATTAGTATCAGAGCTCCAATGCTTGTTGAATTGAAGTGTTCTATCTATGAGCATAAAGATTTGGATTATGGCTAACATCATTGGTCCAGGTGTTGTTGATGGACAATCCACCACAAGACCTCCATACTTTGATGGGACTAATTACAGTTACTGAAAACGCAGGATAAGTATAGATTCAATCAACGGATTATTCAATGTGGAACATCATTGAGAAATGGTCCATACGTTGCTCAAGACAACAGTATTTCCAACAGTATCATCTGGAAGTAACAGCCAAAGAGAGCAAACACCTTCAATAAGTACAATCACTCCAGAAGAATTGACCAGAAGACAAACTCTTAATACTAAAACTTTAATTGTTTTTATCTCCTTTTGAATTTAAGAGCATATCTTCATGTATTACAGCCAAAGATATCGGGGATAGACTTGAAGTTAATTAATAGAGCCAGAGGGACAAAAATGAGCAATCTTTTGGGAATATAGAATACGTTCGACATGAAACCAGATGAGACAATCACACAGATGTAACTGAGGTACACTGAAATCATCAATAGTCTCGCCAGTCAAGGAAAGGTATATACTAGCGCAGAGAATCCGAACAAGTTACTAAGGGCACTCCGAAAGGAATGGAATCATGAAGGCATCAATTTGTGAAACGTTGAGAATTCAACCACTATCATTGGATGAGTTGACAGGAACTGTGATGGAATATGAAGCTGAACTTCAAAATGATGAAAACAACCAGAAAGTTAAGAAATCTTCTGTGTTTAAAGATAACACAATTAATACAGATGACTCAGCATTGTCTGAAGAGGATGATGAAGATGAGGAGATGACCTTATTAACAAGAAAGCACAAGAGCTTCATGAGAAAATTCAGAAACTTCGAAGGCTAAAAGAAAATGAAGGAAACTGAAGAAAGGAAATTTTCCAAGCACAAGGATTAACACAAAGGTAAGGAAGTTAGTTGCTTTGAGTGCAGGAAAACAGGCCATATTAAGCCGAATTGCCCTCTACTCAAGTGAAAAACAAATGAAAATTTGTGAAGAAAACGAAAGCATTGAAAGCCAAGACCCGGAGTGTGAATCAAACGACGAGGAGGATGAAGAGCTAGCAAACTCGCGTGTGAGGAGGTATTTATTTCCAATCTCACTTGCGATGAAATGCAAGGCTTTCTAAAGGAAATGTCAAAAGAGCATCAGAAGGCTTCGAAAAAAAATTTGAATTAAAGAAAGAACTTTCTAAACTAAAACCACAAGATATTTTGCAAAAGGAAGAACTTGATTGTCTAAAGAAAACACTTACCTATTATAAGGGATGAACGAGATCTTTCCCAAAAGTAAAAAGTCTCTATTAGGGAAGAAGTCCAAAAAATCTGCAAGAAATTTCTCTTGGATTGAAAATTCTTGAAAAGATTATATTTATACAAAGTCCTCATTTCCATAAATCTGGATTAGGATTTGAAAAGGAAAGTGAAACTCGGAATCTCTTTCCAAAAGTTAAAAGAAAGATTGAAGAAAAACCCTTTTGTTTATGTTTATAAAAGTCATTATGAAAGGCAATTTTTTAAACCAAGAGGAAAACGATTTTGTAGTTGCCCAAATTGCATAAATCCTAATTATTTCAAACAACATTATCCAAAAGATTGAAAAAGGAAAACATGATTAAGTGGAAATATGACGCGTCATTTAACAGGAAAGGACCCAAATGCATTTGGTTACCCAAAAAAATGATGAAATTGTTTTTCGTTGTAGGGTTCGTAGAAAAAGAACAAATGTTATCTAGACAGTGGTTGCTCAAGGCATATGATAGGGAACTCTACCAAGTTTATAAGCCTTACCTAAGTCAATCGAGGAAATGTCACATTTGGAGGAAGTGGTAAAGGTAAGATTGTTGGCAAAGCGATCACCAAGTTGGGAAATCTTGTCATTGATGACATTCTCTGGTCAAATGACTCAAATATAATTAATTAGCATAAGCCAACTATGTGATAGAGGATTTAAAACAGCTTTGAAGAAGATAAGTGTGTTGGGATAAATAAAGTTAAAACTCAAACATTACGGGAAGACATCATGGTAATATCTATCTACTAGACGTAGAACCTAATTCTATTTAATGCTTTGTATCTATGAAGGATGAAATTAACATTTGGAAAGAAAGCTTGGTAATATCAGTAGGAAACAAATTTTAAAATAGTCCATTAAAGATTTTTATTTTGGTCGGACATTAAAGATTTAGTACGTGGTTTACCTAAAATTAAGTATGAAAAAACTAATCTATGCTTTTTCTTTTTTGGTCTGTTACTAATCTATGCTTTGCATGTTCATTAGGAAAGCAAGTGAGAAGCTCATTTAAATTTGGGAAAATTCCAAAAAAGGGTCCGAAGTTGAGTCATTTTCTCAAATAAGGGCCTGAAGTGGATATTGTCTCAAATAAGAGCCTGGAGTGGCCAAATCGTCTCGAATTAGGGCCTGGAGTGGCCAAATTGTCTCAAATAAAGACTTTTAGCCGGCCGGTGACTATTCCGTCGCTGGAGAAGGGGTATTTTAGTAAAAAAAATTATAAATACATTTTTTTGATTTTTTTTCACTTTCTTTTTCTTTTCCTTTTTCTTTTTTCTTTTCCCTTTTTTCTTCTTCCCTAGCGGTCACTGCGCCTGGCCGCCGACGGCCTCAAGTGAGGGCCGCCCTTGCCGGCGTCGAGCAAGGGTCGCCCTCGTCGGCGTTGAGCGAGGGCCGCTCTTGCTTGGGCTGGCAAGGGCGAGGATTGCCCTCGCCGGATTTGGCAAGGGTCGCCCTCGCCTGGGCTGGCGAGGTCGAGGGTTGCCCTCGCTGGATCTGGCGAGGGCGACCCTCGCTAAGGTAGGCAAGGGCGGCCCTTGCCCTATGCCGACGAGGTCAACCCTCGCCTGCCCAGGTTAGGACGACCTCCGTCGGCCCCAGCGATCGCCGGTGGAGGGAAGAGAGGGAAAAAAAAAAAAGAAAAAGAAAAAAACAGAAAAAGGAAAAAAGAAAGAAAAAAATTCAAGAAAGTAAAAAGACGAAAACACCCTTTAGCCGGTGAAGTCAGGTCCTTATTTGAAACTGATATGACCACCTCAGGGCCTTATTTGAGACAAGATTCACTTGAGGCCCTTATTTGAGAAAATGAGGGCACTTCAGATCCTTATTTGAGACAATGTCTACTTTAGGCCTTTATTTGAGAAAATGACTCCACTTCGAGTCCTTTTTTTAGAATTTTCCCTTTAAATTCATAAACTCTGTATCTACAAACCCAATTCTGTAACTACAACAACTGGACTTTTTTAGACCAACTCGAAACTTGAGTCTCGATGGTAAGAGATGTTGATAGTAGATGATTATTCTAGATTAACTTGGGTTCGCTTTCTAATTCAGAAACATGAAGAATTTCACTCTCATAAAATTTGCCAAAAATGTTCAAATTGAAAATGTTTTAGCATTTCATCTGTCATGGGAGAGAATTTGAAAATCAAAATTTTTCATATTTTTGCGACGAAAATTGTTTAGAACATAATTTTTCATCTCCTCGCACACCACAACAAAATAGAGTTGTAGAGAGAGAATAGATCTCTATAGGACCATGTTGATAGAGCGTGATTTTCCTTTATATTTTTGGGCTGAAACAGTATCTATTGCTTATTACATTATATATCAAGTTTTTCTCAATCCATTTTTGGATAAAACCACCCATGAGTTATTTAAAAATAGAAAACCAAACAATTCATACTTTCATGTTTTTTGTGCAAGTATTACATTCTAAAGAATGCAAATGATAGTGTTGGTAAGTTTGATCAAAAGGTGGACAAAAGTATATTTCTTGGTTTTTTACTAATAGTAAAGCATAGAGAGTGTTAACAAGAACACGCAAGTAGTAGAGGAGTCAATTCACGTCGGGCTTCAAGAAAATCAGAGTTACGAAAGGTTACTGAAGATAAGGAACCTGTTCAGCAGGTAGAAACACTATCAACCAAGATCTGCCTAGGGAAGAACAACAATCCAATCTAATGCATCTATAAAAAGAACTAGAAGAACAAATTAAAGCATCCTAGTCCCCGGTTATAGAGGCAAAGGAGACTGTAGGGAAAACCTCTCTGTAATATTATGAAGTTGACAAAACCTTTTATTTCTCTTATTTATTGCTAAATGCATATGTTGTCTATTTTATAAGATGTTGTCTATTTCAGGTAGACAAAGAACGCTTCGTCGGTATCTAAAGTTTACAGTGAAAGACGACTAAAAGCTAGGTGGACTTGAATAGAGAGGGTCAACAAGTCTAGGAGAATGAGGTTCTTGAAGACTTGGAGAGACCGTGATTAGGTAAACAGCTGAGTAAAGTCTTGATCATTCATATACTCACGAAGATCAATCGATAGCAATTCGTAAGTCAATCTCTAGGGGAAAAGTGCCAAAAAAGTCCTAAACCTTTTGCATTAGTGCCAATTCAGTCCTAAACCTTTTTTTGGTGCCAATTCAGTCCTAAACATTTTGCATTTGTGCCAATTTAGTCCTAAACCTTTTTTTGATGCCAATTCAGTCCTAAACCTTTTAAATTGGTGCCAATTCAGTCCTAAACCTTTTGTTTTTGTGCCAATTTAGTCCTTCCAGCCAATTTTGACCGGAATTTGCCGACGTGGATGCCTGCCGGCCGGCGGCAGGTCACCGGCGCTAACGTGGCACCGACGTGGAAAACTTTAATATTTTTTTAATATTTTTTTGAATTTTTTCCTTTTTTTTCTTTTTGTTTCCATTGTTTTTTTTTTTGGTCTCTCCCTCCTCCCTCTGGCCGGTCGCCCGTCCGGCGACCGGCCAGAGGACGGGCGACCGGCCAGAGGCCAGAGGCCTGCGAGCTCGACCTCTCCGGCCACTGGCGAGGGCGGCCTCGCCCGGCGAGGGCGAGCCTCGCCGGAGGCCGCAGCGAGGCGAGCCTCGCCATGGTCGAGGCGAGGTCGACCATGGCGAGGCTCGCCCTCGCCGCGGCCTCCGGCAAGGGCTCGAGCCTCGCCTTGGTCGGGCGAGGCTCGACCTCGCCGGATCCGGCGAGGGCTCGAGCCTCGCCTTGGTCGGGCGAGGCTCGACCTCGCCAGATCCGGCGAGGTCGGGCCTCGCCCGACCAAGGCGAGGCCCGCCTTCGCCGGGTGAGGCCGCCCTCGCCAGTGGCCGGCGAGGTCGAGCTCACCGGCCTCTGGCCTCTGGCCGGTCGCCGGACCGGCGACCGGCCAGAGGGAGGAGGGAGAGACCAAAAAAAAAGTGAGAAAAAAAAGAAAAAAAAGGAAAAAAAATAAAAATTCAAAAAAATATTAAAAAAATATTAAAGTTGTCCACGTCGGCGCCACGTCAACGCCGGTGACTGGCCGGCAGGCGTCCACGTCGGCAAAATCCGGTCAAAATTGACCGGAAGGACTAAATTGGCACAAAAACAAAAGGTTTAGGATTGAATTGGCACCAATTTAAAAGGTTTAGGACTGAATTAGCACCAAAAAAAGGTTTAGGACTAAATTGGCACCAATGCAAAAGGTTTAGGACTGAATTGGCACCAAAAAAAGATTTAGGACTAAATTGGCACTAATGCAAAAGGTTTAGGACTTTTTTGGCACTTTTCCCCAATCTCTAGAGGGCAGCTTTATCAGACTCATTGGATCGTTGATAAAGGCAGCTCTCTACATCAACTATATATGTATGATACTTATCGTGTTATCTAGATACGAAGACCTAGAACTCTTTCCGATTTAATTCTAAATTGGTATCTAAAGGCTCGTCACTAGCTCTCGAATTCACGAAAGAAGAATCGGAGACTGAATAAAATCAATTCTTTCCTATTTTCCTCACTCAATCAGAGGAATGGATGATTGACAAAATTGCTGACTCTATTTATCGAAACTATACATTTGCTAAGAAAATTTCAGTGTATATGCAACCAGATATCCAGTAGTTGTGTCCATCAAATTCCAATGGCTAATTGATCCGCTTGACGATTATCCAACTGCTAAATTGAGACTGAAGGTTTTTATAAGAGAATCAAAAGCTGACGCGACCAAAGGAATATTGAGAAAGTTACAACACCGATATTGTCACGCTCTCTTTGATTACTGCAATCATGCCTTTATTAACTTATTGTTCAATCTATCAAGAATTCTTATTGATATAACTTGTGATTTGAAAACTGTACAAGCGTGACAGGAATGCTTGTGTATTGATAGTGGGATTTATCAGCTTCGAAAAGAAGCAACACGTGTTACATTATAACTACTAATGAGATTTCTAGTGCATTCCAACCTTGTTAGTGGTTATTAGTCTAGGAGAGTAGACGTAGGCTTGATATAAGCCGAACTACTTTAAATTCTGCGTGTAATATCTTCTATCTCTTTACCTATTTCAATTGTTTATCTGATAGAAGCATCTTGCATATGGTATTGTCAAACCATTCCTCCATCTATCAAACTTAACTCAAGTTATTTCACGAAAAACTGTTAAGTTTTGTAAATTAATCAATTCACCCCCCTCTAGATTACATTGTTAGCCTCGACGATAGGTGCTTATGCAGTAATCGATGCAAACGGTGCTTATGGCAAAATGAAACCTATAAAACCAACGATTGATATAGCTGCTGAGTTTAACAAGGTTCATCTTTGATCTCCTAACAAAAATGGATGCAATGACAGTTTTGCTTTATCTATGGTAAAAGTTTTGTCTTAGAATCCTTGTATAGTGGCTAGAGGTGATAGTTGAGTTGGTGTCTTGATAAAGTCCACAATTATGGCAAAGTTCAAGTGCAGCTTGGTCTTGAAAGATCTTTGTAGCATTTGAGACCATGAGGGGCTCCGAGAGATTAGCAGTGATCAGGCTCACACGAAGCAATTGTGACTTAACTCAAACATCAAATGAAGATGAAGATTGTTGAACATATATCTTGAGTTTGAGCCCGTAAAGGAAACTTGATCCAAGAAGATTTCCTAATTTGAGTAAGTTTCCTAAAAGAGATTTTCTATTTTGGATCCAAACATTATATATTTCTTAAATGGGTGTTGATTTTTTCCTATCAAAGAGCAGATGAGCTTTTGCCATTACAGTTAATAGTGCGATGTGCTCGTGGATTACATCCTAAAGAAATTGCAAGTATTTTGAAGCCAATAAACCTTGTGGTAGGATTTGTGAATTCATTTGTAAAGTTGCGACATTGTTTCACAAGAAATTGTGAGGGTTAAATATTATGTGAGTTATTAGGTGTACTTGGGATTGGGAAACATTAATAATATTTGAATGACTCGAGTGTTGTTGTAATTTCCATTATATCACTTGATCTATAGGGGAATCATATGCTATTCTCTCCGTGGAGTAAATTACATCGACAGAACCACATAAATCCAATGTTCGATTTATTTTCTTGTTTTGTTTATTGTTGTGTTCGATTGCTTGTTTTTTGCAGCATAATACAGCATTGTTGGCACATAGATAGTACTTGAATGATTTTTTTTTTTTTGGGGGGGGGGAGGGGAGAGCAATAGTGGTGATAGAATTAATAGTGAAATTGTGGTTGATCTCGAAATGTGCATGCAACACGTTTGGAGCATTAGATTCAATGGATTCCATATGGGTTCCATCTAGATCACCAAGATATTCAGTGAGGTGAACATAGCATGGTGGTCTGCGTGCGTGCAATAATTCTCTTATGACACAACGAAAGCTAAGGAACTAACCTCTTCGCCATCACTCTCGACGGCGACCAGCCGTTCCAGCACTAGCATCGGCAGCTGATTCTCCAGCATCAACATGTCCCGCTTTATGTATGGCAGTACGTAGAAATGCCCCTGTTCACTAAAGATGGGGTCGTTCAGTGGGTAGTCTTGCGGCGGGAGCATCCAGCTCCTTAGGATCTCAAGCATGAAGCAGCCGTCAGTGATCATCAACTGCAGGAACGGGCCCGCCGCACCCTCGCTGCCACTCTCCTCCCACTTCGGGTCAAGCTTGTGGTAGCTGTCCTTGAGGTCCTGCTCCACCTCTCTCAGAGACTCGAGGAAGGGCTCGACTTGCTTCCTAGACCGCCAAAGAAAGTGGACGAGCGCGCGGTGCTTGTGCTCTTCCATGGGGAGGAGGTCGTCCTTGCCGTGGTGGTAAGGACCAAAGGAGACAGCCTGCGGCCAGTAGGCCTTGCGGTTGAGGTCGGTGATGCAGGCGGGGACCCTGTAGATGGACCGCTTCTCCCAGTACCGTCCCTCGTCGGATTTGGTGGGCATGCGCCTGACGCTCTCATTGACTTGGACGATCCAATCGGTCTCGTTCAGGTCCGGTGGTGGCTGTGAAGGAATCATAGTTCTGCAAGTTTCACAGGTTCCCCAAATTTCTGTTGTGGAGCGTCTTGTGTTCTTTTTTTCAAGCTTAAAGGAGTCAGAGAAGAGGCGAATCTATATATATAGGAAGAGGGGATAAAGTATGTGAGTCACTTTTTGTGCCTAGGGTAAAGAGAAAAAGTTGTTTGAGCATGTCTCACGAAAACCGAAGGAATCGAATTGCGTGCCCACGATTCACGTGATCTCCCGACGATGGATGAGCCTTTGAGTTCAACGAATCTTTCGAGTGTCTGCCTAAAATTAAAAAAGCTCGTATGAATTGAGTACATATAATGTCCGTATGGATATGGAGTTAGCACATACGGGGTGACACTAGATTTAAAATAGTAATTTTTATTTATTTCACTTGATGGTAATTTTTACCTCGTATGTTTGGAATATTCCAAATTTCTTACTTGAGGACGTTTTTTAGTGTGGGCTTTTCCTTTCCTCTCTTTCTTTATTTTTTTATTTCAATCACATAAGCATAATCGGCCACGAGCTTTTATGAGCTCCAATCGGAAAGAACTTGGATCCATTATAATTGCTATAAATAGTAAACATTAAACACAAATATCTCATGAAAAATGACTAATTCCCTAAACCAATCACATTAATACATTATTTCGGGAATCAATTTTTCATATCAGTTTTAGTATCCCTAGCATGACTCTTTTTTTTTTGGTCCAACCCTAACATGAGTTTGACTTCATACTCATTTTTAAAATGCCCCAACTGATACATTCCTTAACTTTTTATACCAAGCATTATTATTCACTCTTTGAGATATATTACATGACATCCATCTTAAGCCTCAAGTTCTAATTACGAATATTGATGACTCATTTCGAGTCCTTGTTGCCCGTACACCACGTTCAATTTTCTTTCATAAACGATTGAAGGCTCTGCGGAAGGACAAAAACAAAAGTACTTGACTAAAGGCATCCATTGCTTCTGCTGTTGTACTCGAGTTCGGATAATAATTTCTCCTCGTAGCCTATGTTGCACTGACACCGATAACAACATGCAATACGACACGACATGACATGCCGACATATCATTTTTCAAAAAATAAAAAATTTCGACACATTAGGATACATTATATATTAAATATATATTTTATATATACATGAAAAATTATCATTTTTCAATTATTAAATATTTTCGTTTTTATTTTCTGCCCGTCCTTTTTATTATTCCTCTTTCCCCATGAATTTTTTTAAGCTTTTAGGAAGCCATCTTCGTCCATTTTATTGAGGACGGGCAGAAAGCTTTTATTATTTCTTCTTCTCCGTCAAGCACTCTCTCAAGAGAGTACTTGACGGAGAAACAGGAATAATAAAAAGGACAGGTAGAAAATAATACCGAATATGGACACATCTTTTAAGAAAAAAGATAAAAGCTATTGCCAACAGGTATTCGGTCAAGAATTCTGATCCGCTTCATTCAATTCGGGTCGAGTCTCGTACATGGACACATCTTTTAAGAGAGCTCTGATTGAAGCTCATAAATGCTCGCAGTCAACCACGCTTAGGTAAGGGTGTCAAAATCAAACACAATACTCGAATCGAAACACGAATCGATCTGATCCGAACATGAAATTTTCTTATTAGGTCGGGTTGGATCTCAACTTATTTGGGTAACAATAAAAAAAATTAGATATTATTTGGATCTATTAGGCTTGGGTACCCAAACCCAACCCAAACAAGAAAACTCAAACAAGAAACCCTTACATCTCTCTTCCACATCTCTCTCCCTCTCTCACCTCTTCTGCGATCTCTTTTGCAATCTCTCTTTCGCGTCTCTCTCCGCCGCGATGGAGCCGCCGCCGCCGCGACCCTCCGCCTCCTTGAAGCTCCGCCTCATGTGCAGCTACAGCGTAGGCGTGGCCCCACGCCCCCATTCCAAGTCCCTCTTCTACCACGGCGGCGAGACCCGCATCGTCACCGTCGACCGCGCCTCCACAGCCGCCTCCCCCGTCTCCCCCACCCTCGCCGTCGCGCCCCCCTTCGCCTTCAAGTACCAGCTCCCCGACTCCGACCTCGACGCCCTCATCTCCCGCTGCATCGACGATGACCTCGCCATCATGATGGACGAGCTTGACCGCCTCTCCTCGTCGTCGCCCTCATCTCCGCCGTGGGCCTCTCTCCGTCGCCGCCAGCACCGGCTGTCTCTGCCTCCTCGTGCTCCAATCTTCTCGTCGGTCGGTCGCTCGCTCTTCTTTGCCTCGCCTCATTCGCTCTCCGCGTCCGTCTTGTGCTGCTCGTCGGCGCTCTGCCTCCGATCTATTCTGCTCTCGCGGCTGCTCGTCCGCCCTGCTTCGTCGCCTCTCCGTCGTCGTCGCGGCCTTTGTCGTCGTGATCTGCTCCGTTGCCTCTGCTCGCTGAATCTCGTCGCAATCTGGTTCGTCCTATCCGTTCCTGTTTTTTTCTCCTTTCTTTAGGTAGGATTTGGTTGTTGATCACGGAATTGAATCGATATATGCACTAGCTCGTACACTGAGTGGCATTTGGAGGCGTGTGTTCTTAGCTTCAGTCGTTAATTTTTCTCTTTGCTTCGTAGGATTTGTGTTCATGATGCTTAAATTTTCTTCCCTCGATAAGAAAACGATCTCATAGTTCGAAGCTCCAAAATGTGGAAGGAGCAAGTCCACAACGATCCCTCATACAGATTCTCTTTGCATATGTCTCATCGATTCTGAACGAATCATCTATAAGCCCTCTATAGATGTCCCCAACAAAACAATGAAAAGATCGATGTCTCCAAACAATGAAAATTGATGTCTGATCAGCAACAATGTACATCTCCAAATCTAGGATTTTTCGGTTCCTTCTGGCCAAATCGGCAAGGGATCCTCCGATTATGACACAGCTCAGCAACCTCTGTAGATATCAACCTGCAACCATCTTGGAGTGAGGGATTCAAAGGAAATCCTCACCGGAAAAAGAACACTGGTAATGACTCTACTTTCAAGAGGATCAGATTCCTCATGTATTTGTTTCTTTCATTCCACTCCACTTCACGCCAACTTTAAGAGTGTATCCTTCATACTTTGCCTTAATGCACTGCAGAGCCTGAGGCAATTCATCCTCCCGGACTCCAATTCATACTCCCCTCTTTCCAAAACACGAACCCGACCCAACCCGAACATGACCCGAACCGACCCGATTGTGTGGCTATATCATGTTCGGGTCTTGTTTCGGGTCGGGCCAAGCACACATATTCGTTATTTCGGGTCGGGTCGGGTATCATGAAAATCCGACCCGACCCATTGACACCCCTACGCTTAGGTATCTGAAGCTAAAAAAACAAAACTCGTATTAATAATTAGTTGAACTTAGAAACCTGACTTTACTTTTTTTTTAATTTGAGTTAAAATATATCTTTTTGCTTAAACTAATTTTTCTCCATACCAAACCAGGTGGAGATTTTTGAATTTCACAATCAATGATTGCAACCCATCTTTGTGTTCCATCATAAGTTAATTTATGAGAAGTTACATAATTGTCATGAGCTAATTGTGCATAAATATTACCGGATTATTTTTCATTGTGCATTTTTTTTTGGGAAAATTTCAATTTTGTACTCAAAATAGGGTCATTTTCTTAAAAAGGGATCCAAAGTGGACAAAGTGTCAAATAAGGGCCTGAAGTGCTCAATCAATCTCAAATAGGGGCCCGAAATGCCCAATTAGTCTCAATTAAGGGCTTGGGTTCGCCGGCCGGTCAAATACTCACCAGCCAAGAGGGAAAAGAGAAAAAAAAAAGAAGAAAAGGAAAAGAGAAAAAAAATAAAAGAAGAAATTGCCCCGCCGGAACAATGACGTACTCGCCGGCCGGTGAGCATTTGACCGGCCGGCGAACCCAGGCCCTTAATTGAGACTAATTGGGCATTTCGGGGCCCTATTTGAGACTGATTGGGCACTTCAGGCCCTTATTTAACACTTTGTCCATTTTGGACCCTTTTTTGAGAAAATGACCCCTTTAAGTACCAAATTGAAATTTTCCCTTTTTTTTTTTTCCATACAAGCGTTGTATAAATAGGAAAAGGGTGTCGAGTACTAAAAGTGACACCTCAAATAAAAATCGGACATATCCCAAATAGACGAGGTAAAAATTATTACCATATAAAATGAAGAAAAATACTATTATAAATCTAGTGTCACATCAGATATCAAATATGCGAGTTCATACCTCAATCAGCATTACATGTATTCAATTGAAATGACCCTTTAGATTTAACCAGACACTTGTGAGGTTTATTGAATCCAAATGCTCGTACACGGTCACCAGATGTTGTGCTCCACGTGCATGCAATTCACTTCCTACGGCTGCCATGAAACGTTCTTAAACACTTTTTCTATTTACCTCATGCACAAAATGTGACTTATACATAAGCCCATCAAATGGCTAAGTCGGATCCGATCCAAATTGACTCATTTAATTCGTTAAGATCAATTTTTATACATTACAATTTTAACAACTTATATTCGATCCAACATGTACTCGGCCCCACCCGAAATCCGTGTTAGCAATTTTTTTCGCCATAAATTGTTGTATTTGAATAATGCGCCGGCTCTATGAACCTATACCCAGCCCGATGCATAAATTATTGATTTCAAAATCAATCGTGCTCATAGAATACGGCGGTAACATTGTGTGAAAAATCTGAACAAGAACAGAGGATCCGATTGATTGGTGCCCAATCATTCGGCATTGATTGATAAACATCAAATTGATTCAATTCTATGGCATTTCGAGACCCTCGATTGGCCTACTTTTTAAGGAGTATACATGCATGTCGATTAGGCGTACATCAAATTCCCAGAGTATTGGCAACGAAAATTCCTATAATATGTTCACGGTTACAACTTTTGGCTCGAAACTTTGTCCGGATAATTCGCGAAAGAGTTATCTATCATCTACATTGGGGTTGTTCCTAATAGGAAATGAGAATAAACAACAATTTTGTCCCGAAGATTCGTAGACTTTGCACACGTGGGAGGAGGGCCCACCGAGACTTGTAACGTTCTCAAATCAACTGCCCCTTTCTTTTATGGAAAATTTCAAATAAGAATGCTTTCAGTTTTTTGGATCTAAAATGAATTTTATGTTAAATAAAAATTTAAAATATCATTATTTTTTTAAATAAAAATTTAAAGTGAATCTTATCTCGCACAAGTAAGGTTTTTTCAACAACGAGGCGATCATCTCGCACACCACCACTTTAGAAATCTCTCGGAAACAGGGGGTCGCCTGTAGAGTTCTGGTTTTCGACGGAGCGTCACATCACACACGCACATCGCCAACGCGCATGCACGGGGCGCACGCTTCGGCTCGTCCATCCACACCGCCACCGCCACGCACGAATCGCGCAGCAGACCTGAACGCGATCAGTCCGCGGAATGCTCTCGGTGGCTCGGTCAAACCATTGTTTATACAGCACGCGAGACAGCGAGAGAGACAGAGAGATCAGCCCACGTAGCCTTTTTGCCTTAGCCGTACTAATGAGCTGCAAAAGCGAATGCATCTGCCGCACGAGCCTCGATGTTTTTCTTCTTTACTTAGTCTTCTCGCCCCCACAGCTCAGGCTCATCACGCTCGTTAATCCCCACAGCTCAGCCCCCACAGCTCAGACTCCATCGACGGGACAGCAATGGTGAGCTGTCGCTAACCATGTCGGCCAAAGGGAAAGCAACACGATCCACAGCTATACGACACGACATCGCAGGGCTTCGCGTGGGACGAGGATTGCAAGCTGTGTGGTTGGAGTTAGAAAAATCGTTAAAGTAATCGTTCGCGTGGCCGTTTGAGTTTTGAGTTCACAAAAACTTGAAACAGCTGGGGTGGGGGGGGTTGGGGTTGTTCGACGGTCTAAAAGAGCGGCTGAAAGTGACGATCATCATGATTCCGGCTTAATACATGTGAGCACGTACAGTAAGCAAACTGCCGAAATTTCCTTTTCATGTGGGGTCGGAACATGGAAACTCGTTTCGTTCGAAAGACCGTGAAACACGGGTCTGCTCGGGATTTGCGTCGTGATCCGATGAATGAGACGAAGCGAGCTCAAATGAATCGATGCATGTGGTACTTAATTTAAAAAGTTAAGACCTCATGAACATCGCCATTGGAACATAAGGTGATTTCCTTTTGAGAAAAAAGATAAAAGTCGGGTCGAGTATGCTTCTGTGCATTTGAAGGCAAACCCCTCCCCGTTTCCATTCTGTTTCCACCCATTTGAATTCCTTCCATACATGTGTGCTCACATATGCTTCTCCGAGAAAGCTGCGCCGTGACATATGCCGGTTTTCGGGGCTTTTTCGAAGGTCCTCATCGAGCTTTGCTGCTGATTCTACGGTTCGGTCGGTCGGTCGACAGAGCTCTAGCTTTGGCCACAACTGAGAGGGTATATTTCGCAAAGGTGAGTCATTTTCCTGGGAACCTTCGCAGCATAACTTTCGGCTCTGTAGAGAAACTTTTAGAACAGCGAAAGTCTACCAGGCAACGCGCTTATCCCAAATAAAAAACCATAAAAGACAACCAGAAATAGTAGTTTATTGCGTCACTTGCTATGCAAATGTCTTTGTTTTTTTTCCAGTGTACACACAAGCATCACCATAGAGAATGATATGCTGCACAAATTTACTGTAAGGTAGAGAGAGTGGTTCACTGCACGATGAGGACGACTTTTATTCGATGTTGAAGAGTTTCGGAAGAGTTTGGATAGATCCCCAATAGGTTTTCGGTCAAGAATTCTGATCCGCTTCAGGCAATTCGGGTCGAGTCTCGTACATGGACACATCTTTTAAGAGAGCTCTGATTGGAGCTCATAAATGCTCGCAGTCAATTATGCTTAGGTGATCTGAAGCTAAAAAAAATAAACTCGCATTAATATTTAGTTGAACTTAGAAACCTGACTTTGCTTCTTTTTTTTTAATTTGAGTTAAAATATATCTTTTTGCTTAAACTAATTTCTCTCCATACCAAACCAGGTGGAGATTTTTGAATTTCACAATCAATGATTGCAAACCATCTTGTGTTCCATCATAAGTTAATTTATGAGAAGTTATATAATTGTCATGAGCTAATTATGCATAGATATTACCGGATTATTTTTCATTGTGCATTTTTTTCCGTACAAGTGTTGTATAAACAGGAAAAGGGTATCGAGTACTAAAAGTGACACCTCAAATAAAAATTTGACATATCCTAAATAGACGAGGTAAAAATTATTACCAAATAAAATGAAGAAAAATACTATTATAAATCTAGTGTCACATCAAATATCAAATATGCGAGTTCATACCTTAATCAGCATTACTTGTATTCAATTGAAACGACCTTGCAGATTTAAGCAGACACTTGTGAGGTTTATCAAATCCAAACGCTCGTACACAGTCACAGGATGTCGCGCTTCGCGTGCATGCAATTCATTTCCTACGGCTACCATGAAACATGCTTAAACACTTCTTCTCTCTACCTCATGCACAAAAAGTGAATTATACATAAGCCCGTCAAACGGCTGAGTCGGATTCGATCTAAATTAACTCATTTAACTCGTTAAGATCAATTTTTATACATTACAAATTTAATGACTTATATTCGATCCAACATGTACCTGATTCATACTCGGCCCCACCCGAAATTCATGTTAGCAATTTTTTTTGCCATAAATTGTTGTATTTGAATAATGCACCGGCTCTATGAACCTATACCCAACCTGATGCATAAATTATTGATTTCAAAATCAATTGTGCTCATAGAATACGACGGTAACATTTCGTGTAAAATATGAACAAGAGCAGATGATCCAATTGATTTGGTGCTCAATCGTCCGTCATTGATTGATAAACATCAAATTGATTTGATTCTATGGCATTTCGAGATCCTCGATTGGCCTACTTTTTAAGGACTATACATGCATGTCGATTAAGCGTACATCAAATTCACAGAGTATTGGCAACGAAAATTCCTATAATATATGTTCACGGTTACAACTTTTGGCTCGAAACTTTGTCCGGATAATTCGCGAAATAGCTATCTATCATCTATATTGGGGTTGTTCCTAAAAGCGAGAAAATATTAGGTACCCCAAGCGATACCAAGTCAGTAAAAAAATAAGTCCATTCTTCGTGCGTCACGTGTGCCTCGCGGGCCCACCTGCCAGAAAAAACACTCTCTTCTGCTCTTTCTCCTCGCCTCTCTCTTCTGCACTTGCTTTTTTTCTCTCTTTTTTGCCGCCACCATGGCCATGGATCTTGAGCTTGAGCCCAACATCTCGGCCTCCATAGCCACATAGCTCAATCTCGCGGTTGCGAGCATGTTCGAGCTTCAAGCTCGCGGCCATGGCTAGTCATGGTCGCTCGAGTTTCGAATCCCGTCGATAGCCGCTAGATCTAGAGACTTATGGTCAAGGATACTTAATCCGGAGTCTCGTCGTCGCCATAGCCGCAGAGCTCGGGTTTGAGCATAGAACGCGAGCTCGAGCATAACCGTTTGACCATGGCTGCCATCTGTTGAGCTGGCGGCCATGGCGGCCCGAGTTGCAACGACTCGCGGCCATGGATGCTCATGCTGAAGCTCACAGAAGCCGTGTAGATGGAGCTTCGAGCTTGCGGCTACGGCAATTAGACCCAAAGTCTCGTGGCCGCGGACATTTGATTTGAAAACTTGCAGCAGCCATGGACGGGAGGTCGAACTTGAGCTAATGGCCATGGCCGAGAAGAAACCGCAATGGAGAGAGAGTTTTTTCTGACAGTTGGGCCCGCGAGAGACACGTGGCAGGGCTTTTTTTTGCTGATGTGGCATCACTTGGGTACCCACCCACTATTTGGTTGGTCCTCCAATGACCGACATAGTACAAGAAAGTCTTCTCATAGAGCTTAAACGTGGACTCTTCTTTTATTACAAACATTAACTACTTCCCAAGCGTTTTTCTGCCACAAAAGTCACCAACCATTGAGAGAGAGAGAGAGAGTATTGTAGACAATTCTAGAGAGAGTATTTAACAATCACAAGCCATTAGGAGAAAACCCAAAAAATGGAGAAGAAAAAAATATTGTACAGAGAGAGGCAAAGGGAGGATTCATTTTTTGTAGCTGAGCACGGCATATACGGTCTGAATTGCAGTGAGCCCGAAGAGGACGACGGCCGCGATGAGAGACAATATAACCCAAGGATTCCTGAAGTAGGTGTGCATGAGATTGGCCCACCACATGTGCCTCCTCTTCTTGAAGTACTCTTTGACCTCGTTCATCACGTCACGGAGGCTGCTGTCGGGGTCGAGCTTCACGTCCTTGGCCAGCGAGTTGAACAGCTTGGCTGCCGCCTCATCACTCTCCATGAAATTCTGGATGATGCCCTTGGAGCGGAGCAATGCGACGTCCCGCCCCTTGTCGATGATGTCGTCCATGAAGCAGATGTAGGACGTGACCTCGTTCCCAGCCCCGACGTGGGAGCGCTCGAACGCGATGAGGTCGAGGAATATGGACTCAGTGTCATCGTCCACCGGAAACTTGGGAAGCCTCAGGACTCCGCTGGCAAAGGAGACGTCATTGAGGCTGGTGTTGTCGCTTACTTCAAACTGGACCCCGTGCTCATGGAGCTCGGTGGCTGGCCGGATTAGCTTGTCGCTGTCGTCGTTCTTACCCTTGTCCTTCTTCTTGGTGTCCATCAGCATACTCTTCCTGTAGACGTCCAGGACGTGCAGGCATTTTCCCATCGTTGGATTGTTCGCGCTGGGGAAGTAGAAATTGAGGATGAGCCTGTTGATGTAATTGTCCTCCTGCATTGTTGGAGTAAAGTCAGTGCATTTTCTCTTCCTCCTGCTGTCGTAACTCGTAAGGATTGTCCTCGAGTAAAAGGTAAAAAAAGAAGTTTCCGATAGTGGTCATAGATCTAATAATGTTTTGTCGGTTGATCTCAAACCGTGCATCCAAAACGCTTGGAGCATTAGATTTGATTCCTCTGAGATCGCCAAGATGTACTGTGAACATAGTATGGCGGTTTACATGCGTGTAAGAAACCTCTCTTACGATGGAGCGAAATCTAAGGAACGAACCTTCATGTCACCACAGACGGCGACCAGCCGTTCCAGCACTAGCATCGGCAGCTGATTCTCCAGCAGCAGCATGTCCCGCTTAATGTCCGGAAGTGCGTAGTGCTGACCGTGTTTGCTGAAGATGGGGTCGTTGGACGCGTAGCCGTTCACCTCCTCGGTTGTGGTCCTAAGGATCTCGAGCATGAAGCAGCCATCAGTGATCATCAGCTGCAGGAACTTGCTCGCGATGCCCTTACCGCTGCCCTCCTTCCACTCCGGGGCCAGTGCCTCGTAGCTTGCCATGAGGTCTTCTTCCACCTCCCTCAGGGACTCGAGGAAGCGTTCAGGGGGCTTCCTGGACCGCCTGACGAAGTGGAGGAGCGCGCGGTGCTTGTGTTCCTCCATGGGATAGAGGTGTTTTTGGCCGTAGTGGTAGGGGCCGAAGGAGACAGCCAGAGGCCGGTAGGTCTTGCGGTTGAGGTTGGTGCTGCGGCCGGGGACCTTGTAGATGGACCGCTTCCCCCAGTGTTGTTGATCGTCGGAGGGCATGGGCTCGAGGCTCTCGTTGACTTGGACGATCCAGTCGGTCTCGTTCGAGTGCCGAGGCATGGTTCCGCAAGTTTCTGATCTGGAGTGTCTTATGTCCTTTTTTTTTTTTTTTTTAAGGCTGAAAGGAGTGAGAGGAGGTGAATTTATAGGGAGCAGGGGGGTAAGCCAGAAGAGCTGTTAATCCGGGCTGATTAGGCAAGATAATTAAAGGGTTAATACCAGCCAGATAAGAAAATATAATACGTAATTTAAGTAGCTTTCGAATAAATTCAATAAGGAATATTATCTAATTGAATGGCGCGGGCATCGCATATATTCCTCCTCTTTCCCACGCAGGATCACTCCCTAAGCGACTCCTCCATTGTTTCTTCCTTCCTCCTTCCTTCGTCGTCGTCGTCTTCGCCACCCAGGACGGCGGAGCGGAGAAAGGTTACATGCGCTCGTCGACGATTCCTCCGCGTACGCGACGCGTGTGGAGGAGGAGGATTCCTCCGCCATTCTCTTACTTTCTGGTTCTGGTTCTGGTTCTGGTTCGGGGCCTTTAGCGCTTCTTCTGCTCCTTTTTCCTTGGTGGGTTATTCTTTTCTTTTCCTTTCCTTTCTCTTGGAGGGGAGGGGAGGGGAGGTGAGGGGGCGGGCGGGAGGGAGGGAAAGAAGAAGAAGTCTCGTCGCGGGATGGCAGCGTAGTTCCACAATGCGATGGGGGCGTACGAGCGGGTGCGGACGGAGGACGCCAATGGCGACGTCGAGAAGGCTTCTCCCGATCCCAAGGCGGGGCTCCCGCGCGCCGGCGTCGGCTTCGTCGTCGGCGACGTCGAGGCGGCGGGGCGGAATCCGAGCAGCGGCAGCAGCGGCTTGTTTCTCTGGACGTGTTTCGCGGCCTCTCCGTTGTGGTAAATGTCGCCTCAGCCTTTTTCTTTCATCTTGTTAGGAAAGCGACGCGAGTCAATCGTTAAGATATTGGTAAAACTAGGAAACTTTTGGGGTTGCCCCACAATGCTCATTCTCAGTGGGCATTTGCCGGAATCCCAGGATCGGCGCACCGGAAAGTTGCCGCCTGTTCAACAGATTTATTGCTGTTGGATTGATAAAAATTGATATTGACGGGGACGTGAAACCTTTTTTAGGAGTAGCGACTATCTTTAATCCGGCATGGTAGAATCGGCAACGGAAGTGTTGAATTTGAGTGCCCGGAGGTCGTGGCCGGTCGGACGTATCTACTATTGTCCAGATGATAGTGGTAGACGCACTGTTATCCTTAGAAACATACGAAAGCTTTATCTTAATTATGGACAAGGTGTTGGTTAATTATCTTAATCATAGTCATTGATAATGCAATTGTTTTGCCTCCTTACTGTAGCTTGGGGAAATGAGCAATGGATTAGGTACTGTTTTCTTCTCATGCAATTCTCCTTAGTTTTGAGGCTTTGGCCGGCTATCAACCTCTCCATTTCTTGTGAACCTGAGAAACAGAGGAAAGAGAAATTATTGGAGAAGGTATTTTTAGTTTTATAACATTTTTATGTTAATAACCTTTGATGAAGCATCTAAGACCCACACCTGGCCCCATCGCATGGACCCTGCATGCCATGGATATTGTTGCTTCTTCTTTACTTAGAGCAAAAGTCAAGACAGAGGAATCTATTATTTATTCTTTGCGTATAAAGTTGCTTTCCATCCTACTCACATTAAGGGAAGAAAGGAGCTTTCTTCTTATTGCCACATTCTGAAGATATAATAATACGGAAAAAAGAACGAGTGTTCTTCCTAGTGCTACACTGTGAAGAAATAATTGTAACCCGGCATACGGTTTTCCTGCAATAGGGGAGGTTTTGGAATGATATGCTTTCAGGTGATGTCACTAGCTCCGGAGAGTCTAGACATGTCGAACTTCACTCCAAAACAGATAGGGCAAAAACTCCCACCCTAATGATGCATTAGTCAAAAGTTCATTTAACTTGGTAAAACTCATTCTGGGAGTGCTCGGGCATGAAATCTGTCCCCGTCAGTTTCCAAATGTATCGGAAGTGAATTACTCCTTTTTAAATATGTTGTAGGGAATTATTAGGTGCGCTAAATGAAGTCTATTTTAGCTCTGTGAGAAATGCAATAGGATGCATTGGCTCTTATCTGGCCATTAATTGCTATAGTTTTGTTGAAGGCAGGGACATTGTGGCTGAATTACGGTGGTAGTTCATATACCATGTTGTCAATATTTCTCTACGTAGAACTTTTACAATCTTGACTGATGTTATGATTCCCTGGATATGAAGTGGTAAGAAAGAAATGAGTTTCAATTCCAGTATTTATGCAACTTTCTCAAGTCAGATTGTTCATGTTTGCTCTGGAGTGGGATTTTTCCTGTTAGTTAAATGATCAATAATTAGCCCATGTACTTGGGAAGCTTTCAATCGTAAAAGGCATGAGAAACATATGATGTAATATTTCAGCCACATGCGATCTTGGAAAAGGTATATTAACGAACCATGAATCACTTAGTGACTGTATCCCTCAGCTTGCAGATTCTTTGATATATTTTTCTGGGTTCTGAAATTGACTTTTACTCTACCTGCTCTTAATTTGCTCTATTCAGCTAATGATTGTGGTGGATCATGCGGGTGGAATCTTCCCTGCCATCAACCATTCACCATGGGATGGTTTAACTCTGGCAGATTATGTAATGCCATTTTTCCTGTTTATTGTTGGTGTCTCACTGGGACTTGGGTACAAGGTACTTGTTGCTGATTTCTTTCTTTACATCTTCAAGCACTCAGTCTGATCTAATATGCTATGCTTTTTTAATCTTGAACCTCAAATCCTAAATCGTAGAGCTAGGTGCCTCCTATGTATGTTGCCTCTTTCTTCTTGACTTCTATTGAGGGAGTTACTTTAATGAACTCAATGATTTGACAGATTTCTTTTGCTTGTAGAAAATGCCGTGCAGAGCTTCTGCAACTCGGAAAGTCCTTCTTCGGGCGCTTAAGCTTTTGCTTTTAGGTCTTTTCCTCCAAGGTACTGTACGTAGTTCTTGGTTATATGTGACAGCCGTAACGTACTCTTTGCAGATTTTGTTGTTTACTTGCTGAATGAGGTTTACGTCACCTTTTCTTTCATCTACGACTGGATTTTTTTTTTTTCTGGTCTGTATCATACTAGGATCTTATGCCTTCTTTCTGCCATTTCTTTCCCTTCAGGTGGTTATTTTCATGGCGTTGGTAGTCTTGATTATGGAGTGGACATGGAACAAATGAGATTTATGGGAATACTGCAAGTATGTGCTTTTATAAAGCTCTTCTTTTAGTTGTTTTTTCTTATTGAAGTTTCATATGCTGTCTAATTACTTGGTAAACACCTTTCTGTCCCTCCAGAGAATAGCTATAGCATTTATGGTTGCGGCACTATGTGAGATTTGGCTGAAGGGAGATGATGATGTTAAGTCAGCATTTTCTCTGCTGAAGAAATACCGAAGTCATTGGTATGGTAATTAGATTAAATAGAGTACCTATTCTCACTATTGAATTGTTTTGATTTCCAGAGGCTGGACAAGCCAGTCCCAATGTTTCCAAAACTGGAAATACTGTGAATATCATTGCTCTGCTAGGCCATGCTAGTTGAGTGATTTTCTTCCATATTTAGGGCAAGAAGCCGGCTAGATTTCTCAGCTTGCTCTACAGGGAATTTTAGCGATTGACAAAATAATTACTCAGATAATGACGGTAATAGTTAATGTGGTGGTAGTGTTAATTAAAGAAGGTTTAAAACCACTTCCACTTGAATGGGACTTGTGCGTCTTCATTGATGGGAAGAATTTCGCTCGAGTATTATCAAGTAACTAAAGCAACAAATTTCTGCCTCATTCCCGTGTCTGTGAAAAAACCTCTGGATATCCGACATTCTCTACAAGACATACATGTTTTTTTTTTTCCTAGGGTAATGAATGGCCTTTGACTCAATAACTCTTCAGGGTTGTCAATTTAAAAGTTTTTCCCCTTGGTTGACCACATTTGTGATGATATTCCCTGAGACTGCATTATTCTTGTACCATGTTGACTTCCTTAGCTGATGCCATGTCCATGTCTTCTTCCAGGGCCGTGGTACTTGTGCTTACCACTGTATATATTTCATTATTATATGGCCTGTATGTGCCCGACTGGGAGTATCGGATTCCAACTGAATCTCCCTCCCTTTCACAAGAAAGAATTTTGGTGAACTTTTCTATTCATTGCTCAATCTTTTCCTGGATTGATCACATTGATAGATTTATGATTAACTAGGTGCTAAAAATTGTCCATTTAAAGGTGAAATGTGGAGTGCGAGGAAATACTGGACCAGCTTGTAATGCTGTTGCAATGATTGATCGTGAGGTGTTGGGAATTAGACATTTATACAGAAAGCCAGCATATGCACGGACAAAGGTCTCTTCATCATATTTGCCTTCTATGTCTATGGTTCTCCTATCTCAGATTTGTTTACTTGTTCTGATAATTCATTCTCTTTCACAGCAATGCAGTATTCATTCTCCAGAGTCTGGTCCTTTGCCTGCTAATGCTCCATCATGGTGCCAGGCCCCCTTTGATCCTGAAGGCCTTTTAAGGTGATTTTTGAGAACTACTCATCAGGGAATGGGGGAGGGACTAGGATGGAAGAGTGGAAGGTGGTAAGATAAAGAGAAGAGATGGGTTTTGAAGGGGGGGGGGGGGGGGTGAAGTTGCAGATTTTGCTATATTAGGTGCTATATCAAAAGTGGTTCTTTCTGTAAAAAGGCCAAAGGCATGTTGTATATTCATTATCTTTCTTGTTTCTGTGTTTAGGTTAGTGATTTAATTACCCAACTTGCCATCAATGATATATGTGGTTGCCTTCTTTGTGGAGAAGGACAATTGTTGATTTTTTACTGATTTCATGTATTCCAACAATGTGTATGCTTTACGTATGCAGTTCAGTGATGGCCGTGGTTACATGCTTGGTTGGCTTGCACTTTGGACATGTGATTGTCCATTTTAAGGTGAGGGAATAGTCTGTTGCCGAGATTTTATCTTACCCAATGGAGATTACCTTTTTGACCTCTTTCTTCTTTTGGCATTTTGCTTCCAGGATCATGGGGATAGAACTTTCCACTGGATGGTCTCATCTTCTTTTCTTGTGGCTCTAGGCCTGGCATTAGATCTTTTTGGTGATTTACTTTCGATCTTGATTATTTATCACAATCAACTATCAGTTCTGAGGACAGTCTTATTAATTATTTATCATTTGCTTTGTCGTTACAGGCATGCATGTGAATAAGGCTCTCTACACATGTAGCTACATGGCTGTCACTGCTGGTGTAGCTGGCATTCTCTTCACCTTAATATACCTGATGGTAATGCATTGTCGATTTCCTCGGTCATGTATTAACTCGTTAACATTTTACACTATAGTGAGGATCTTGTCCTTCTCAAGTCTTATCTTATGTTCCACACATTCTGGTTTTTTCTAATGTGCTTTTTCTCAACAGGTTGATTTCGGTGGACTTAGGCATACTACCACAGTTTTGGAGTGGATAGGGAAGAACGCAATGACTATTTATGTCCTTGCTGCAACAAATGTCTTGCCTGTTTTCCTCCAGGGCTTCTACTGGAGGCGTCCTGAGAATAACATTGTATGTTTGCTTCTCCTTCTATTATTCTATTTCAACTACAAAACATTACTCATTTGTCTGACAATGTCTCAAAATTGGTAACTCTTCTTATGGCAGCTGAGTTTAATCGGAATTGGAAGATGATAGGAAGCTTGATATCGATCTCCAACTCTGAAAGGACACTCGATCGCGGAATATTTATTGAAGCAACTAGCCACATTTATTATATTGCGGTTTGTTGCAATTCATACAGAAAATATATGCTCTGTTCAGTGAGGTTAGAGAACTGCAGTTTTCTCCACATTTATGGGCTTTCTGTACATAATTAGCAATTCGCTGTCACTTTATTCGGTATAGTATTTTATAATGGCGTTCTCTAACATTGAATCTCTTTTATAATTTTGTTGACGAAGGATATTGGAAATTTCAATATGATTGATTGCTTGGCGATTGGGATATACATGACTTTGAATTTTGAGGCCAATGGGGATTAGAGATTTTACTTTGAAAGCCATATTTGTTTGTCACTTGAATTCGCTGCAAACTTAACAAGCTTAATCATGAAGAAGATGGTGGTGCAGTGGAAGATTTCATTTGCCTAAAACTTGATCATCCTTCACACTACCTATCCAAATTGGACCAAACATGATGAAGACTGAAACAAGGGAATCTGTCTTTTGTAATTGATAGATTAAAAGCCGAATGTCCGTCATTTGAAGCATTTAAAGAGGGAAAATGAACGTGACTGAAAACAGGAGGAAAATCATTCATAACGACAGTCAACAATAGCGTCAGTCATCAGGAGAAAAATGTATAGAGGCAGGGGGAGCGCTAGCTAGGGCTATTGTTGTAGCTGAACACGGTATATACAGTCTGTATTATAGTGAGCCCGAAGACTGAGAGGAAGATGGAGGCAACGGGAGACGATAAAAGGATTCCTGAAGTGGGTCTGGATGAGATTAGCCCTCCACATGTTCCAGGGCTTCTTGCAGTACTTGTTGACCTTGCACACGGTGTTGAGGCTGCTGTCAGGTTTGAGAGTCACGTCCTTGGACAGCGAGTTGAACAGCTTGGCAACCACCTTGTTGCTCCCGAGGGAATTCTGGATGATGCCCCGGTCATGGAGCAGCGCGACATCCCATCCCTTGTTGATGATGTTGTCTGTGAAGAAGATGTAGGATGTGACCTCGTTCCCGGCCTCGCTGTGGAATCGCTCGAAGGCCATGACGTTGAGGTGCATGAACTGGGTGGTGTCGTCCACCTCGATCACAGGGAGCCTCAGGACCCCGCTGGTAAAGGAGATGTCCTTGCAGCTGGTGATCTTGCTCTTCTTGAACCGGATCCCTGACCTCGTCGAGCTCGGTGACCGACTGGATTATGTCATCGCCGCGCTCATGGCCCATGTCTTTGTCGCGACCTCCCCGAACTGGCCCAGCCGCCTAAGGGGTTTGGCTAATGGATTACTAAGTTAAACCTAGCTCGAGCTCTCCCAAGCCCATACCAATTCGCGACTTAGGTTTAAGTTGTTAACATGCAAATCAGTTTCATCTAGGAGTCGCCACTAATCGATTCTTGGTGGGTCGATTAGACACCCAAGTAAAGCACGGGAGAAATACTTTACTCCTACGAACCAGAGATTCAATGGGTACGGGGACTTGATTACACTAATTGACTAATTAGTGCCCCTTCGGTACCTAATCTTGCTCAATTCACCACCTGACATGTTCACACTAATTGGGAGTCTCAAAAATTCATTCCTAACCAAGCTAGGGGGAACGACGATCACTACATGAACCTAACATGCATAATCGACCACATGCGAGGTTGAATTAAACGCACCGTTCAAAGTGTGTGAACCAAGCAACATGCAATCAAAAATGACATTAATCATGCAAGAGGGGCAAGAAAAGCTAATTCCAAAGTCCAAATAAATTTTCTGGTTTTTCAAATTTTTTTCGAATTTTTTTTTAAAAAATAATAATAATAATAATAATAAAATAATAAAATAAAATAAAAATAAAATAAGCAAAAATAAATAAAAATAAGTAAATGAAAAAAAATAAAAAAATAAATTTTTTTCCGATTTTTTAAAATAAAAAAAAAAGCACAAAACAGACCGGGTCGGGTCTCCACATCCGACCCGGAAATTCTCTTTTTAATTTTTTTTTTAAAAAAATAATATATTTTTTTTTCGATTTTTTAAAATAAAAAAAAAAAAAAAAAGCACAAAACAGACCGGGTCGAGTCTCCACATCCGACCCGGAAATTCTCTTTTTAAATTTTTTTTTTAAAAAATAATATTAAAATAATACGAAATGGATCCGGGTCGAATCTCCACATCCGACCCGGATCGGGACTGACCCGGGCGCGCCGGCCCGGGTCCATGAACGGACCGAGTTCATTTATTGAACCCGGTCTGGCGAGTTGAAAGAAAGAAAAAGGGCTCAGTCCGAAATTTTTTCATTAAAAAAAAATAAAGGCCCACTAAATATGAAAAGGCCAAAAAAAAGACAATTAAGCCCAAACCCTAATACAAACCAATTCGATTTCGACCCACGAACCCGAATCACCGAAACCCTACCCGATTCGCCCGCGCGTCCGACCCGGTTCGCGACCCGACTCGCGGCCGCCTTCGCACGCGTCACCCAGTCGCGCCAGCCCCGCGGCGCGAACACCGGCGCCTTCGAGCCTCGGCCTTCATGGCCGAGGTCACGCCCGACCAACACCCACCGCCGCGTCTGTTGCCACCGCTCGGCGTGACTCGCCTTCGCCGGCCAGTCGAGACGCCGGCTTCTCCGAGCCCCAGCCTTCGTGACTGGGGTTCCCGGTCCGGCGGCCGCGCCCGTGCTCGGCCGTCGGACGACACGCCCGACCTCCGCGGTCGGGGCTTTGGCCGTGCGGCCGAGCCCTTGCTCGGCCGCCGCTCGGCTCGCGGCTGCGTCGCCGCCCAGCCCGAGGGCCGCGGCGTCCTCCGCTCGGGTCACCGCCGTGGCGGCGGCCGGCACTGCGGGACCGTCAGGCACTCACGCACAAAACAACAAAAAAACACAGCAGAGCAGAGGCAAATCCAACAAGCTTAGTTCAGGCATAACATCAAACAGTTGGCGTGCGTTACAAAGACGAGGGATTTCCGGCACAATCGAGGCTCAAATGCATCCGAAATTCACACACAACAACACGCAGAGTAATAGGACCGAGCCCGAGGTGTCACTGGCCGGGACTCGCGCAAGCCGAACGGCCGCGAGCTCCGGCCAGTGACCCCCCAGAAAAACAGAGTACAAAGGAAAAAACAGGAGCGGCGGCCACAGTCCCTACCCGACTAGGCGGTGGCGAATGGAAGGCGACCGCGGTAGATCGGGCTACGCCCGCGCGCCTTGCACACCCACGAGCCGGGGTCCTCGGGAGACCGACCCCGAATCGAACCAAACCAAAACGAACCCGGCGAGTGCTCGGGACCGGACCTACCGTGAAAGGGGACTCGTCGGCCGCGGCTGAGGCGCGACGGTCACCGACCGGGGACCGTTCGCCTTCGATCTCGCACTCCGAACTCTCTCTCTTGCTAGCTCTCTCTCTCTCAGCTCTCCCCTCTCTCCGGTCCCCCTCTCTCGGCTCTCCCTCTCTCCGGTCCCTCCGTCGATTTCTCTCTCTCTCTCTCGGCTTTAAGGGCGACCGGGGCGCGGAGCCGGCCGGCAGGCGCGCATGGCCCCTGCCACCGCCAGCCCGCACTGCCGGCCTGGCCCCGACCCGCGGATCACGCCGGTGATCGCCTGGACTCCCCCTCCCGCGCCCCTGCTCTGCCTCTGCTCCTCTGCCCTGTTCCTCCCCCGTACCCTCTGAAACGTTGACTGGGGAGGGGGAGAATGAACAGACGCGGGCCGGGCCGAAGGAAAGAGGGCCGGCCCACGTGGGAAAATGAAACAGGAGGAAAAGATAAAAAAAGGGCCGCGTAAAAAAGACGAGGAAGAATGGGCCGACTGTAATTTTTTTTTTTTATATGTCCTAATAGACCATATTAATGCAAATGCGCCTAATGTCTATATGCCATGCAATTTAATGAAAATGTTTTTTGTTTAGTGGTTTAAAAATTAAACCCTAAAATTTTTTATAGGATAAAACCCTGAATAATTTAAGCAAAATTTAGGTGTCAACAGTCTTCCAGCCTGTGACGGACCTTCTTGGGCTTCTTCTCATGGGACAGCAGGCTCTTCCTGAAGACGTCCAGGACGTGGATGCATTTGCCCATCGTCGTGAACCCCGTGTCGGGAGAGCAGAACTTGAGGATGAGCCTGTTGATGAATTTGTCCTCCTGCGTTGTTGGAGCAAAGTCAGTGCATTGAATACCAGATTGCTGTCGTATTGATAGTACCTGCGTAAAAGGAAAAGGAAGAATTTCCGGTAGCGGTGATAGATTTGATAACGAAGTTGTCTGTTGATCTCCAATCGGGAATCCAACATTTTTGGAGCATTAGATTTCATTGATCCCAGGTAGGGTCCATTCGAGATCAATTAGCTGAACATGGTACGCAGTTTGCGTGCTTGCAATAACATCTCTTACGGCGGAACGAAATCTCGCTCTCGACGTCGACCAGCTGATCCAACACTAACATCGGCAGCTGATTCTCCAGCATCAGCTTGTCCCACCTTACGTACTGCATTATGTGGAGCTTCCCGTGTTTGCGGAAGATGTGGTCGTTGGGCACGTAGTCGTCCACCTGCGCAGAGGATCTTGAGCATGAAGCGGCCGTCAGTGATCATCAGCTCCAGGAACCGGCTTGCCATGCCATTGCCGTCGCCCTCCTTCCACTTTGGTTCCAGCGTGTCATAGCTCTCCTTGAGTTCTATCGCCACCTCTCTCAGGGACTCGATGGAGGGCTCGAGGGGCTTCCCAGACCGCCTGAGGAAGTGGATGAGTGTGGGGTGCTTGTGGTCGTCCATGGGGCGGAAGTGGTCCTCGCCGTGGTGATAGGGGCTGAAGGAGACAGCCTGTGGCCGGTCCGCTTTGCAGCTGAGGTCAGTCACGCAGGCGGGGAGCCTCTAGATGGACCGCTTCTTCCAGTACTGTTGCTCGCCGGAGGGCATGAGCTTGACGCTCTCGTCGACCTGGACGATCCAGTTCGTCTTGGTCGGGTCCGACGGTGGCGGCAAAGGAGCCATGATTTTCCAAGCTCAGAACCACCTTCCGATTAATTATAACTTCTCATTAATTAATTTCGCATGGCACACAAGATCGGTTGTAATCATCTCGTGTGAAATTGATAAGCTTCCATTAGTTTCGTATGGAGAAAATTTAATCCGAGCAAAAATATATATCAGAACTCAAGTCAAAGTCAAACTATACCTGCATAGTCATGTTTCAATCAAAAGAACTTGGATCCATTATAACTACTTCTGAGCTCCAACTAAGTACTTGGACTCATTATAATTGCTTTAATTAGTAAACAGTAAACACAAATTTTGCTTGAAAAATGTCGATTTAATTCGAAAGCGACTAATTCCATAAACCAATCAAATCAATACATCATTTCGTGAATTAATTTTCAATATCAGTGATAGTATCCGTGACACGACTTTTATGTCGTACTATTATTTAAGATGCCTTGATTCTTATGTTCTGCAACTTTTTACATCAGCCAACTCTTTGAATTCCCTCCTTTTTAAGATAAATTACACGACATGCATCTTAAGCCCTAAGTTCTAATTAGCTATTGACGATCCCATTTGGGGGCACTTTTGCCCCGTACGACACATGCAATTTTCAATCCCAAGAAAACCACTGTAGAAAATTCCTTTCTTGCTGAAAGAGTATGTGCCTCGGTTTCTCTTTCGAAAACTAATAAACTGATTAAAGGCTCCAATGGAAGAAAAGAGAAGAAGCTGATTAGAGGCTGTTCACTGCTTTTGCTCTTAGAAGAATCCTTGTGAAGCTGGGATGGTATAAGGTTTAAATTAAATTCATCAGCACGAGGGCGCACATATTGTAAGAAAAGCAAGAAAATAAATAAAACAAACGAGGGAACATGGTGGTTTGGATAAAGAAACCATAGCCAATTATCACGATAACCTTCAATTATCAAGTCAATTTTAATTCCGGCGATGGGGCGGCGGCCATGGCGGAGGGAAGAGAGAGAAGAAAATAAAAAAAAGGAAAAAAAATAGAGAAAGGAAAAGAGACAAAAATGCCTATGGGCCAAAATATTGTGGGGTAAATATGTCACAAGTGATATAGTTTGGAGTTATCGTGTCACAAAAAAAAGTTCAGCATAAATTTGTCACAAGTGGCATAGTTTGAGGTTTTTCGTGTCACAAAAAAAATTCAAGGTAAATTTGTCACAAGTGACATAATTTGGAGTTTTTGGTGGTATTTTCCCTAATAATTTTGAAGAAACTAATAGCGCTTTTTGACGCGTGGATAAATTTGAAACTAGAGTAAAAATTGGACTTTTTTTTTTAGACAAAAGAATGTTCCGAGCAGAATTGGAATTGAACATAAAATTAGGAGTTTTTAAGAGTAATAGGCCTTCTTCAATTGTCGGTACTATATCAAGACATTGTACACTAAAAAGAAGCGGCACAGATTTTAAGTGACAGATACTGCCTTTTCACTTTTTACCATGGAAACCAAAATTAGCCTCAAATGATGAGCATAGGCGATCTAAGAAAGAGGAGCGATCGTGTGCTAATCCACAAATGGTTTCCATCTTCTGATACTAAAGATGCGGAGGGGTTCTAGGCTCATGTATCTTCGCCCGTCAAACTCTTGACAAGCAACTTCATCCCCGCAACATTAGGCTGGATTCATCTAAAAATATCCTTGTCAAGAATCGTAACCGTGGGACCGAATGCAATCACAGCGGTTGATCATGTGAAATACGTGTGTGGACGCCGTGTGGGAGCCAATTTTCTTTTTTTCTTTCTTTCTTTCTTTCTTACTTTGGATTTTGGTTCAAGTCTCGGGCATCTCTTTTCTCGCCCTTTCGATTTTCTTTCCCTTTTCTTGGAGGGAAGGGGCACCGGTCGGGGTGGGGATAAGCTTGCGAAGAGAAAGAACTGTGTTGCGGATGGCCCCATAGTTCCACAGTGCGATGGCGTTGTACGAGTGGGTGAAGACGGAGGAGAGAATTAGGCTTCTCCGGATCCTAAGACGAGGTTTCTATGTGCTGATGATGCCCATGTTTTATTGGCAATGACGACATTGAGACGGATTTCCGACTGGAGATCGGCCTAGCCGCCACAATAGTGGCTAGAGTCGTCAAATGGATGGATCGAGTAGAAAATGATATGATCCAAATTGACCTATTTATATATAATACAAATTTGGTGACACATACTCGATCCGACCCATATTACTAAAACATATTTATATTTAACCAAACTTATGAAAACCTCTACATGCTAATTTATATTCCATTAAAATCCATATTTACGATGCGTATACATTCTTAGCTACTTTTTTTTTTCCTTATATTTGCTTTACTCTTTCTAATTTTCTATGCAATATGATATTTGTCTTCTTGAAATTAGAAAAAAAAAATAAAGCTTACACGGTCAAAGTAAATCTAATTTCTATTGTAGCTAGATTATGATTATTTTTCAAAATATAAATCTCAGGAATACCAGGATTATGGTCATCGCATACACACACAGTGGCAATCTCACCAATGGATTCTTTTTTGGCTATAATTTCATGAAGCAATATATCGTGAGCATAGTCCGCAAGCCCATCTTTAATCTCTCACCCTCTTAAACCATCAAATCCTCCATTTGAGTACCGGAAGGTCGTGACCAATGGGGATTAGAGTGACCGTGAAGGTTAAATTCGCTGCAGCTTCTTAGCAAATTTGATCAAGAAGAAAAGGGTGCAACGGAAGATTTCAGTTGCCTATAACTCGATCATCTGTCTACCCAAATTGGACCAACGTGAATTAGACTGAAACAAGAGAATCATCATTTGATAATGATATATAAAAAAGCCAAATGTCCATCATCCAAAACATTCAAAGAGGGAGAATGAACAAGACTGAAAACTAGAGGTAAATCATTCAGAACAAACAATCGACAACCGATCAAGAGATAATGATCGAGCATCAGCGCATCCGGAGAAAAACCCAAAACTGCAAAAAATATATTGCACAGAGGCAAGGGTAGGTTCAACCCTTGTAGCTGATCACCATATATACCGTCTGAATTATGGTGAGCCCGAAGAGGAAGATGGCAGCGATGAGAGCCGATCTAGCCCAAGGATTCCTGAAGTGGGTGTGGATGAGCTTAGCCCTCCACGCGTTCCAGGGCTTCCTGCAGTACCTGCTGACCTCCTTGTGCACGGCGTCGAGGCTGCTCTCGGGATCAAGCGTTACATCCTTGGACAGCGAGTTGAACAGCTTGGCGACCGCCTTGTCGCTTCCGATGGCATTCTGGATGATGCCCCGGGCGTGGAGCAGTGCTACGTCCCGCTCGCTGTCGATGATGTTGTCCATGAAGAAGATGTAGGAAGTGACCTCGTTGCCGGCCCCAACTTGGAAGCGCTCGAACGCTATGAGGTTGAGGAACATGGACTCGGTGTTGTCATCCACCACGATCACGGGGAGCCTAAGGACCCCGCTGGAAAAGGAGATGTCCTTGAGGCTCTCGGTCTCGCTCTTCTTGAATCGGATCCCGGCCTCGTCGAGCTCGGTGGCCGACCGGATAATCTCCTCACCGCTATCGTGCCCCATCTTGTCCAGCTCAGGCTGGGCCGTCTTGGGCTCCATCAGCATGCTCTTCCTGAAGACGTCCAGGACGTGCAGGCATTTGCCCATCTTTTCGTAGCGCGTGCAGGGGCGGCCGAACTTGAGGATTAGCTTGTTGACGAATTCGCCGTCCTGTGTTGTTGGAGTAAAGTCAGTACATTGAATCCCAGATTGTGATCGTACCGATACTATTTGCGTAAAAGGGGAAAACATGAAGTTTCCGATGGCCGTGAAAGATTTAATAAAGATATTGTCGGTTGATCTTGAACCAGCATCCAATGCGTTTGGAGCATTAGATTCGGAGGATCCCTCGAAGGGTTCATGTGAGATCATCAAGATGTACTGTTAGGTGCACATAGCAGAGCGGTTAGTGTACATGAAATAGCCTCTTTTACAACGGACCGAAATCTAAGGAGGTAACCTTCTCGACACCGACCAGCCGATCCAGCACTAGCATCGGAAGCTGATTCTCCAGCATCAGCATATCCCGCTTAATGTACGGCATTATGTTGAGCTTCCCGTGTTTGCTGAAGATGGGGTCGTTGGACGCGTAGTCGTTCGATGTCTCTGTCGCGGACTTCAGGATCTCGAGCATGAAGCAGCCGTCAGTGATCATCAGCTGCAGGAATCGGCCCGCCGCGCCCTCGCCGCCACACTCCTTCCACTCCGGGCCCAGCGCGTCATAGCTCTCCTCGAGTTCCTGCGCCACCGCCGTCAGGGACTCGAGGAAGCACTCGAGGGGCTTCCCGGACCGCTTGAGGAAGTGGAGGAGCGCGCGCTGCTTGTGTTCCTCCATGGGGAAGAGGTGTTTTTGGCCGTAGTGGTAGGGGCCAAAGGAGACAGCCTGCGGCTGGTACGCCTTGCGGTTGAGGTCGGTGACGCAGGCCGGGAGCCTGTAGACACACCGCTTCTTCCAGTTCTGTTGCTCGTCGATGGGCATTTGCTTGAGTTTCTCGTTGATGTAGACGGTCCAGTCGGTCGGGTTCCGGTCCAGCAGTGACGGCAGATCAGGAGCCATGGTTCCGCAAGTTCCACAGGTTCCAAAAGTGTATGCTCTGGAGTGTCTTGTGCTCTCTCTCTCTCTCTCTCTCTCTCTCTCTTTTTATGCTGGAAGGAGTGGGAGAAGAGGTGAATTTATGAAGATATGGAGACAGAGAGATGGGAAGAGTGTCGGGGGGATAAAGTTTGAGATTGTCGGAGCCCCAATGCTTCAAGCTGAAGAGGTATTACTGGACAAGCCACGAGAGTGGGAGTCACGCGTGCGCACAGTGGTAAAGAGAAAAAGTGCCTAGCGTTCCATGGAAGCCGTGGGAATCTTTGCTTCCAGGTACGATCATTGTATATTCGATGCGGCACTAAATTTAAAATAGTGTCTCTTTTTGCTTCATTTGGTAACAATTTTTTTATATCGTAGGTTTGGGGTACTCCGGATTTCTTACTTGAGTTCTCGTTTTTCGGCGGTTGACGCCCTTCTTCAATGCATCCGTCCCATCCATGGCATTTCGATATTACGTGTGCATGGTCAGCTCATGACAATTATATAACTTATCGTTAAATTGACTTCAGATGGCACGCAAGACAAGTTGTAACCATCTTGTGCGAAATTCAAACTCTACTATTGGTTTCGTGGGGAGAAAAATTAATTCTAAGGAAAAAGATATGTTACAACTCAAATAGAAGTCGAACTATATTAGCAAAGTCAAGTTTCTAAGTTAAACTAAATATTAGTGAGGGTTTTTTCTTCTTTTCGTTTCAAATCACTAGTGTAATTAGCCACGAGCAATAATGAGCTCCAATGGAGAAGAACTTGGATTCATTATAACTGGACAATCAGTCATAAATCCTATTATACGGATATGAATTCAGTCTCGAACTTTCTAATTTCGCCAATTAAATCCTAAACGTTTGCGCGAAATTTAATGTGATCTTTCCAGTCAATTTTCGTTGAAAATCGCTAACGTAGCCGTTCAGTCATCACTGGCCATCCCACATGGCACACCGTAAAGGTTTAGGACTCAACTAACAAAATCAAATGGACTAAATTAGCATCCGTAGTATAGGTTTGGGATTGATTAGACGATTTTCCCCATTAGAATTGTTTATGAGCTCCAATCGAGAAGTACTTGGAGCCATAACAGTTTTTGCATCCAAACATGACTTTTCACTTCATACTCACTTCTTTTATCATGCAATTCTTTTAATTCACTCTTTCGAGATAAATTACAGCACATGCATCTCAGGCCTTTAGCTCCAATTAAGAATATTGATGACCCATTTTGGGTCCCATCTGTCCGTACAACATTTTCAATTTTTAGTCCCGAATGAACCAACTGTAGAACATTCCTTTCTTGCTGCCAGAGAAAGTGCCATCCGTTTCTCTTCCAGAAACTGATTAAAGGCTGTTCCCTGCTTTTGCTCTTAGAAGAAAGAATCCTTGTGAACACGGTGGTCTGGATAGAAGAAACCCTAGCCCATTATCATGTATTATAAATGATTCTGTCCGCCACGTCATTATTCAAAGAAGAGGCGGACTTTAATAATGGATGCACATAGGGCATGTACCATTATACTTTCTAACTTAAAAGCCAGACTTAACCTCAAAATGATTAGTATCGGCTCGCTAAGAAAGAGGAGCGATTATGTACTAATCCCCAAAAGTTTTTCATCTTCTGATACCAAGGATGGGAGTTCTGGGCTTCCCGAGCTTAGCCTGTCGAACTCTTGACACGGAACTTTCCAACCACATTAGGGAAAAAACCACCAAAAACCCCAAACTTTCCCACTTGTGACACATTTACCCCGAACTTTTTTTTGTGACACCAAAAACCCCAAACTTTGTTATTTGTGACACATTTACCCCGATATACATTGTCCATGGGCATTTTCGTCTTTTTAGCTTTTTCTTTTTCTTTTTACTTTTTTTTTTTCTTTCCGGCGAGGGCCCTCGCCGGATCCGCGAGGGGGCCCTCGCCGGCGTCAGCGAGGCCGCCCGGCCAGATCCGGCGAGGGCCGCCCTCGCCGGCGTAGGGCGAGGCTCGCCCTCGCTCGCCCGAGCGAGCGGCGAGCCCCGCCGAGCCGGCGCGAGCCTCGCCCTCGCACGGGCGAGCGAGGCGAGCCTCGCCGGCCGGGCGAGCCTCGCCCTCGCTCGCCCGAGGGCGAGGGCGAGGCTCGCCGGCGTCGGCGAGCCTCGCCCGGCTGGGTGAGGAGGCGAGGCTCGCCCGACGCCGGCGAGGCTCGCCCTCGCCCTGGGCGGCGAGGCGAGGCTCGCCGCCGGCGAGGCTCGCCCTCGCTCGCCTAGGCGAGGGCGAGCCTCGCCCTACGCCGGCGAGGCGAGGCTCGCCGGCCGCCGGCGAGGCTCGCCCTCGCTCGCCTAGGCGAGGGCGAGCCTCGCCTACGCCGGCGAGGCGGCCCTCGCCGGATCGGCCGGGCGAGCCTCGCCTGGCCTAGGCGAGCGAGGGCGAGCCTCGCCGGCGTCGGGCGAGCCTCGCCTGGCTTTGGGCGAGGAGGGCAAGGCTCGCCGACGCCGCGAGGCTTGCCCTCGCACAGGCGAGCGAGGGCGAGCCTCGCCGGCGCCGGCGAGGCTCGCCCTCGCTCGCCCGGCGAGGCGAGCCTCGCCGGCGTCGGCGGGGCTCGCCCTCGCTCGGGCGAGCGAGGGTGAGCCTCGCCCGACGCCGGCGAGGGCGGCCCTCGCCCGACGCCGGCGAGGGGCCCTCGCCGGAAAGAAAAAAAAAAGTAAAAAGAAAAAGAAAAAGCTAAAAAGACGAAAATGCCCATGGATAATGTATATCGGGGTAAATGTGTCACAAATAACAAAGTTTGGGGTTTTTGGTGTCACAAAAAAAAGTTCGGGGTAAATGTGTCACAAGTGGGAAAGTTTGGGGTTTTTGGTGGTTTTTTCCCCCACATTGGACCAGGTTAACAATTAATTTACCCACCACTCCCGCCAAAAAATATCCTTGCCTAGAACCGTATCTATGCTATAAATGTAATCACAGTCGTTGATCAAATGAAATACGTAAAGTGGATGCCATCTGGGACCCAACACAACAACGATTGCTATTGATCCAGTCCATGTGGACCCGGGTCCCAGACATGGAAAATCCCCCCAGAGCATGGCATGTTTGAAAATTTCTAGGTCAATTGATACATAAATGCCTGTCTGTGGTCAAAAGTTTTTATATGGGCAATCTTATTTCAGATGGGCCAAATATTCCAAAAGAGGCAAAGATCTTTTATTCCTACGATGCTTCTCTTGATGTCTCAACAAATCCCGATATAGGCCTCATCTGTTTAGAACGGAAGCACTGTATGAGATAGATGATTCGTATCATTTCAAAAGGACTCGAGGAGGCTGCCCAAACATGCTTCTTGATTTTCTCTGCAACCCTCCGAAAACTTTCAGGCCCATCAGATAGTCCATTTGATTCTATTCCTTATTGTTTTCTAAACAATACTTAAAACGGTGTTCAAGGGCTTTACTAAACTAAACTCCCACTAACATTCTAAAATTAGGTTAAGACCAATTAAGTCTTTTTGCCAGTATTGTTTTTCCAATTCAACTCTTCGAACTTTTTAACAAAATCAAGTCCTCTAACATGCTTCATTTGTACAATCAAATTGCCAATCATCAGCATCAAATGAGCTTTAAAGAAAAAACATAATCTTTTCATTGTTAAATACTTGTTCATCTAGATTTAATATCAAAATATGAATATGTCATCATTAAAACGTTTAAGATTTGGTGACATAAAAATTACTTTATGAAATATAAAGAGAGAGCACATGCCTATCGTCTAGGTTGACATAAAAAATAAGGTCTCTCTCTACATGACGAGAGCGCCTTTGTCGGTAGTGCCGATGATGACTACCGCCTTCATCAACTTCACCTGCGGTGAAAGTGGCAACAACCATCGCCATCTTACCTCTTACATTGTAGTTAGATTTCAAAATGTCTAAATTGTATTAATATTACTGACCTTCTCACATACTCTTGAAAGGGTCAAAACTCACACTATAATGCGCATCAAATGTCTCTTAAGAATTATGAATGAGAAATACAAACGCGAATAGAAAAAGGAAAAGAGGCATCACTCTCTCCAAAGTACGTAAGGCACACTATGGAGGTGGTGGTGGATTTTGGCCCTTCAAGATCGGCTACCGTCGCTAATATGTCGAAGCAACTGGTGGAATACTGTTCATCCCGAACATCAATCCTCACACAACACAACTGAACGATGTGGAGTCATATGAGGCCCTCAAATTGTAACCCCCCACCGCCATTTCTCTTTTGACCCGAGTCCTCCCTCTCGCCCACTCTCTCCTTACGTCGCACCCATCTCCATAACAAACAGGGTGATGCAGCTGACAGACAATTTGCCACAAGTTTTTCTACGTCAAACAGGATCTACATCACCTGGTTTTCTCTTTTAATACACCAATTAGATCCTGTGAAAACTATGACTTTGACAAAACTTCGGTTTCATTAATTAGCAGGTTCTATAGGGCCCGTCTGTCTCTACTCTTCAATTGCATGTTGTCCTGTTTGATGGTCCAATGGCAAATTGGGAGTTAGCTCACCCATTGCCAATCAACATCTTTATCACTTTTTTCTTGTAAAAGAAATTATTTTTAGTATTGGGTTTAGGTTTCTTTAATGTCCCTATTCCCCGTTTTTTTTGGTCCGTATTTAATGTCCCTATTCAAAGTTAGTTTTTGTCTTTTAGGATTGATGATATCTCGCTTTGTACATTCTTACACGGCCTTTTGTTACTCTTCAAAAGGCTCTGACTAGGTGTAGCCCTCATCAATAATCAATGATAATCTGCCATACGACTTAGTATACCATTTTCTATATCAAATTCAGTATACAAAGCATTATTCCATGAAAAAAATTCAGCAAACCAAAATTTTACAAGCGGAACAAGTGAGCCGTCTAATTATACTTTGAACCAGATGTTTTTTGAGAAAGTAGCAAATGAGATAGTCCAACACTAGAGGAGATGGAAAGATTGGATGTTGTGCATACTTCATCATTTCTGGTTGTATCTACCAGCAAAGTGATCTATAGAAGGGGTGACTTGCTGAAAGCAAAGGGTCCTTTCTTTTGCATTGTGTTCAGATATTATTCTGGATTATTTTACGCACATTTGAATTCATTCCAAGTCCTTGGTGGGGCCAAAGTCAAGCCCTCAACGTTCGGATCACAAAATTCTCACATCTGATAAGAAATTGTTCAAAAGGTCATATATGTCTTCGACGGCATTTTAATCAGAAACCTCCTTGAGCAACCATGCAAGCCCTTATTTAGAACAAGTTCCACTTGAATGGGACATATGTGTCTTCACCGATGGGAAGAATTTCACTCTAGAATTTCATCAAGTAAGTAAATGGAACAAAATTCCGCCTCATTGCCGTGCCGTGTCTATGGAAAACCTTTGGATATCCGACATTCTCTATAAGAAAGACCTTATTTTTTTCTAGAGTAATGAATAGCCTCTTACCCTGTAACTGTCCAGTAATCAATTTAAAAGTCTTTCCCACTAGTTGACCGCATTTGTGATTCTTCCAAGGCTGTGGTACCCGTGCTTACCACTGTACATGTTTCGTTATTATATGATTGATACGTGCCTGATCGCAGAGAGTATTGGACTCCAACTGACTCTCCCCCTCCCTTTTTCAAGGAAGAAATTTTCGTTAACTTTTCGAGTCATTGCTCAATCTTTTCCTGGATTGATCACATTGGCATGCGTTGTGATTAACTAGGTGAAACGTGGAGTGTGAGAATAATACTGGATGCCGCAATGATTGATCGTGAAGTGTAAGGGGAATTCGACATTTATACAGAATCGGCCATGAGCATTTATGAGCTCCAATCTGGAAGAGCTTGAATTCATTATAATTGCTATAAACATTAAAAAAATATATCTCATGAAAAATGTTGATCTAATATGAGAGCTACTAATTCCATAAACCGAACACATTAATACATCGTTTCGGGAATCAATTTTTCATTTTAGTTTTAGTATCCCTAACATGACTTTGACTTCATACTCTTTTTAAACTATCTGAATTGTTACATTTCATAACTTTTTATACTAGCCATTTTTATTCACTCTTTGAAATATATTACACGACATCCATCTTAAGCCTCAAGTTCTAATTACGAATATTGATGACCCATTTCGAGTCCCTATCGCCGGTACAACACATTCAATTCTCTTTCATAAACAATTGAAGGCTCTAGTGGGAGGACAAAAACAAAAATACTAATTAAAGGTTGTTCACTACTTCTGCTCATGGACTCGGGTCGGACAAAAATTTCTTCTCGGAGCAAGGCATATCCGAAAGCCTCTAGGCTCATAGATACAAACTGTTGTGCAATCAAAAGTTTTATACAGGAAATTGTCATGATTTTAGATGGGCCAAAGAATTTCGAAAGAGGCAAATTTCTTTTATTCCAACGGTGTTTCTTTTGGTGTATCGGCAAATCTCAACCGTTGATATATGCCTTATCTATATAAATCAGCTGTTGAGATTTATTGAAGCATTGAGAGGAGTATTGTACGAGAGAGATAATTCATGTCAATTCAAAAGGACTAGACAAGCTAGCTCAAACCTGCTCTTGATTACTTCAACAACCCAACCATGCTTTTATTGAATTTTAAATTGGGTTGGACCACTTTTCACTCTTCACTTTTCACTCCGTTACCAGATTTCTCTCTTTGACCTATGATCTCCTTCCTATTTATTTTTTAGGAGAGTGAAGAGATTCTAGTCCAAATTCTGAAGTTAATAAGATGTATTCATATATAAAAACAAAGTATGACAGTTTGAAACTTTTTTCTCAAACTAACTGTTCCCCCATTTTCTTTTCTTCTTTTAATTTTCCTTTTCTCTTTCAACAAAAATCTCTCTTTTCTCCTATCTTCCTTTTCTTCAATTTTGGACCTACGCAAGTCCTTAGAAAGCTCAAGGGGAGACAGGAAAAAGGATTCCCCAGTATGTTGGGAGGATGTTTCCTGTAAGTTCTCTGCGTATTCCTACTCTCTCGAGACGAAAAACAACGGGAGGGAACTTAGGAGACATGGGAAGGGACTCTCCGTATTCCCTATTCCTCCATTTTCTTTTCTTCTTTTAATTGTCCTTTTCTCTTTCAACCAAAATCTCTCTTTTCTCCTATCTTTCTTTTCTCCAATTTACTTTCCCCCCAACTTCTTTTTCCCAAATACAAAAGGACAAAGAAAGTGCGGACTCGGGAGATCACATCGAAATCATGCACAATTCAAAACATAATAGAATATCTGCACTAAACTCGATTTGAAATGATATGTCTCTCATTCATATTTAATATTACTTTGAAGTTTTCAGGAAGGATGTTGGAAGTTTCAAAAATATTTGTTTCTCAGGAGTAAAGTATGTTGGTGGTTTGTCGTTGATGATTGATTGTTTGGCAATTGGGAAATATATAGATTCCTTTAAATTTTGAAGCCAATGGGATTAGAGATCAGTTTTCTTTTTGGTCAAAATTAGAGATGACTTTGAAGGCCACATTTGTTTTTCATTTAATTTTGCTGCACCTCTTTACAAATTAATCAAGAAGAAAATATTGCAACGGAAGATTTCATTTGCCTAAACTTGATTATCCTTCAGACTACCTATCCAAATTGGACCAACATGAAGAAGACTGAAAAAAGAGAATCATCACTTGGTAATGATAAATAAACAGCCAAATGTCCATCATTCAAAACATTTAAAGGGGGAAATGAGCACGTCTGAAAACAGGAGGAAAATCATCAATAACAACAATCAACAACCAATCAAAAGACAATTATCGAGCATCAGCCATCAGGAGAAAAACCACAAAATGGAAAAGAAGAATTATTGAGAGGGGAGGCAATGGGAGGGTTCATTTGTAGTTGCCGAGCGCGGAATATACGGTCTGAATTATGGTGAGGGTGAAAAGGAAGAGGGCGGCGATGAGAGACAATATAGACCAAGGATTCCTAAAGTAGGTGTGCTTGAGATTAGCCCTCCACATGTTCCAGGGCTTCTCGCAGTGTTCGGTGATCTTCTTTTGCACAGATTCGTCACCGTTGTCGAGAAAGAGCGTCATGTCCTTGGTCAGCGAGTTGAAAAGGTCGGCGACCTCCTTGTTGCACCCGAGGAAATTCTGGATGATGCCCTGCGTACGGAGCAGCGCGATGTCCCGCTCGGTGTCGATCATGTTGTCCATGAAGAAGATGTAGGCCGTGACCTTGTTCCCGGCCCTAAAACGGAAGCGCTCGAACGTCATGAGGTTGAGGAACATGGGCCCGGTGCAATCGTCCACCATGATAACAGGGAGCCTCAGGACCCCATCGGCAAAGGAGATGTCCTTGACGCTGCGAGTCTCGCTCTTCTTCAATTGGATCCCAGCCTCCTTCAGCTCAGTGGCCGACCGGATTATCTCCTGGCCCTTCTCACGCCTCACGCAGTCCAGGTTGAGCAGGTCCCTATTGGACCTTTTCTCGAGGAGCAGAAGGTTCTCCCTGAGGACGTCCAAGACGTGTAGGCATTTGCCCATTGGCGCGATATACGTGCTGTGGGGGTAAAAATTGAGGATGAGCCAGTTGACGTAATCTTGCCCCTGCATTGTTGGAGTAAATTTAGTGTGTTGAATATTTTGAAAATGTATCTTGAGTTTGAGCCCATAAAGTTATTGGCTTATAATTGAGGGTTGGAAAACACTATAAGTGTTTCAGTGACTTGAGTGTAGTTGTAATTTTCAATATATCGTTGTATCTATAGTGGAATTACGTGTTGCTCTCCCCGCGAAGTTGGTCACACTGATCAAATCACGTAAATCCAATGTTCTATTTATTTTCTTATTCTGCTTATGGTTGTGTACAATCCCATGTTTTTTGCAACAATTAGTATGAGGTCCAAGCTTGGCTGAGTTGAGCAAATCGATGGCGACAGAAGAAGGAAAAATGAAAATTGATAGATTTGATGGGGAGGATTTCGGATTATAGAATATGCAAATTGAGAATTACCTATATCAAAGGAATTTGTACATACCCCTCTTTGAGGAGAAGCCAAAGTGGATGAAGTAAGCTAATTGGGTTCTAAAAGCTAGATAGGTGTTGGGTATCATTCGACTATCGTTGACCTATAAGATCGCGTTTAACATCGTGAAAGAGAAAATGACTACAAGATCGATGAATGCCTTATCGAACAAGTATGAGAAGCTAGAGGCGAAGAAGCAAGCTGATTGGAATTTACTGGATAGATAGGTGTTGGGTGTTATCTGGCTGATGTTGGCTAGTAATTTCGCAATTAACATTGTGAAAGAGAAGACCGCTACGAGATTGATGAATGATTTGTTGAACATGTACAATAAGCCCTCTATGATCAACAAGGTCTACTTGATGCAAGTTTATTTCATTTATAGATGGGCACAGGTGCGTCGGATGCTAAGCATATCAATGAATTCAATTTGGTCATCAGTCAATTGAGTTCGACCGAGATTGACTTTAATGATAAGGTACATACTTTGATTATATTATTCTCATTATTTGATGTTGAAATACTACTATTACTGCTATTAATAATACCTTTTTCTCTAGAAGCTTGATATGTGATAATGTTAGCAATTTGATTCTAAGTGAGGCATCCGTAGAAAAGAATTTAGTAAACCTATGACTGTTGATTTAGTAGGTGAAGGTGGAGGAAGATCTAATACTTTGTTAGCAGGATTAGTGTGAACCCAAACAAACAAAGTTAGTCTAGGATGTGTGGTGTTATCTTTTGAAATTGTTATAAAAGGGGGCATCTCAAAACAGATTGCCTTAAGCTGATAAATGAGAAAGGTAAAAGAATTAGATTGAATCTACTTATGATATTACTGCAATAGCTGAAAGTGTCACGAAAAGTGATTATTATATCTTCTCTACCGCTATGAGTTCGCTATTTGACGGATGGTTATAGATTCTGGATGTTCGTTTCGTGCTATACTAAACAAGCACCGGTTTTACTACTTATTAGTGAACAAATAGTGGTAGTGGTAAAGTGCAGTTGGGGAACAATGTAGAGTACGACGGTGTTATGGGTGTTTTTAGAATTAGAATGCATGATGGTATCGTGAGGACATTGACTTGAGTGAAGTATGTTCCAGAGTTGAAGGAGAACCCCTTTTTCTTGAGTGCCCTAGAATCATCTAAGTGTCGATATTTTCGAAAGGTGGAGTTTTAAAGGCCGTTCCAGATGTCTTGGTGATCGTAAAAGGGATCAAGCACAATGACCAGTATGTGCTTCAATAGGTGACGGTGACCGGTTTTGCCGTGCAGACGTCGAATACATCTACTCGACAGTTTCAATTGTGGCATATATGTGTGGGACACATTAACAAGAGAAGCCAAAAGATGTCGATGAAAGAATATGCTATGTAGTTATGTGGCTAAGGAGCTGAATATATGCAAGTGCTGCAACTTAGACAAACGGTAGATAGTGTAGTTTAGTATGACTATTAGAAAACCACAAAGATTATAGAGTTGACTCATTCAGATATTTGCAAGGCGTCGCGATTATCTTCGAGGAAGAGTGTTAGATTTATGCTGAGAGTGATGGATGACTACTCGAGGAGCACCCGAGTCTTTGTGCAAAGGCATAAGTTTGATGCTATTGTCAGAATCAGGCAATTGAGAGCTTTAATAAAACAGAGATTCGTAAGAAGATCAAACATATTCAAACTAACAGTAGTATAGAGTTTTGTTCGAAGCTATTAAATAAATTTTGCATGAAGAAAAGCATAATGAGACACAGTATTAGTGATAGTGAACCACAACAACTTACAGAGTTGATCAACAGAACATTGCTAGGACCCATAAAATACTCTCTAATGATGATATGGCTAGGAAATTTCTGGCGGATGCACTTAGTACTGAAAGTTACCTGATGAATGGATTCCTATCGACTGCAATTGGAGTTCAGACTCCCGAAAAATGTGGTTAGATGACATTGCTAATTATTTTGTTCTTGAAATATGTGATTGTCCATTCATGTTCGAGTGAGTTATGTTAAGCTCGATGAGAGGGTAAGAAAGTGCATGTTCCTAAGCTTTGTACAAGGTGAGCGGAGTTATCAATTGTGGTTCTCGAGATTAAATTCACCTATTACCAATAAAGAAGCTACATTTGATGAATCTCCAATGATTTTGCATATGAGTGATTGTGGCAGTATTTATAAGGATTTGAACAGTGTTTCAACTCAAGGTGAAGTTGCAACTAGAAACTCCTAAAATATATGGGTGATGGGAAGATCTCTCTAAGATAATATTTATTTATCTTTATTAATTGATAAATGCAAATATTGTCTATTAAAGGTAATGTTTTTATAAAGAATACTTTGTTGGTCTTTGAATAATAGTGAAAGACAACTAAAAGCTAGATGGAACTTGCTAGAGGGTGACCAAGTCTAGGAGAACCAGGCGATCGTGAAGACTTGGAGAGACAATGATAAGGTGAACAGCTTAGTGAAGTCTTGCACTAATATAGAAAGACCAATGGATAGCAGTTCGTAAGTCGATCTCTAGCGGGCAACTTAGATTAGGCTCACTGGATCGTTCATAAAGATAGCTCTCTCTATATCAACTATATCTATGACATTCATTGTGTTATATGAATACAAAGACCCAAACCTCTTTCCAGTTTAATTCTAATTGGTATATAACGGTTAGTCACAAGTTCTTTAATTCACGAAAGAAGAATCGAAGACTAAATCAAATCAATTCATTCCTATATTGCTCACTCAATCATAGGACCGGAAGATTGACAAAATACATATTCAATTTAAAGAAACTTTACATTTCCCAAGAAATTTTATTGTATGGACGATCAGGTTTTCAGTAATTGTATTCATCAAATTCAAATGACTAATTGATCTTCTTGAATATTCTCCGACGGCTAAATTAGAGATTGAAGGTTTATATAAGAGAATCAAATCAAGCTAAAGGGATCGAAGGAAAAGTGAGAAAGCTACAACACTGATAGTCACGTTCTCTTTGATTACCGCAATCGTGCCTCTATTCACTTGTGTTTCACTCTATCATGAGTTCTTTTTGACTATTATCTATGATTAAAAAGTGTATAAGTGTGATAACAGTGCTTGTGTTCTGATTTTGGGATCTATCAGCTGTGGGTAGAAGCAACTCGTGTTATGTTGCAACTACTCACCAGGCTACTAGTGAATTCGAGTCCTGTTGGTAGTTGTTAGTCCGGGAGAGTGAAAAATTAGCTCCACAATCGGTATCAGAGTTTCATTGCTTGCTAAATTGAAGTGCTTTTCTTATTAGCATAAAGATTTGGATTATGGCTAACATTATTGGTGCAAGTTTTGTTGAAGGAGAATCCACCACAAGACCTCCATACTTTGATGGGACTATACAGTTACTGGAAATGTCGGATGAGCGTCTACATTCAATCAACGGATTATACAATGTGGAACATCATTGAGAATGGTCCATATGCTGCTCAAATTGTGACAATAGTTATTTCAACAATATCATCTCGAAGTGAAAGCCAAACAGAATAAACAACACCTCCAATGGCTACAATCACTCCAGAAGAACAGAAGACAAACTCTTAATGCCTAAGCTTTACTTGTTTTCTACTGTGCTTTATCTCCGGCTTAATTAAAGCGTGTTTTTTCATGTAGTACAGCCAAAGAAATCTTGGATAGACTTGAAGTTGTCTTTGAAGGAATTGATAGAGTTAGAAAGACCAAAATGATAATTTTCTGGGAATATAGGAATGTTCAAGATGAAACCAGACGAGACAATCACACAAATGTGTATGAGGTACACTGAAATCACCAATTGTCTTGCCTGACAAGGAAAGGTATATACTAGTGTAATGAATGCGAACAAGTTACTAAAGGTACTCCTAAAGAAATTGAGTCACGTGAAGATATCAATTCGTGAAACGTTGACAATTCAACCACTATCACTGTTATGTATTAACTGCTTACGAAATTATTAGTGAATTTCAGTCTTGTTTTTTTTTTTTTTTTATGACCCAGGAACCCCCCGCACGGGCGACAGCCGGAGGGGTAAACCTGGGGTGACGCTAGCGCAGGACCCACCACCACGGCGCCACACTTAAGAATCCCTAACGACTACGCTGGGGTTTGAACTCCGATCCCTTCGTGGGGGGACAAGAGCGCAAGCCAATGCAGCTGCTGCGGGCGGTGGTGAATTTCAGTCTTGTTGGTGGTTGTTAGTCTGGGAAAGTGGGACGTTAGACTTAACAATTAGTATCAGAGCTCCGATGCTTGTTGAATTGAAGTGTTTTATCTATGAGCATAAAGATTTGGATTATGGCTAACAGCATCGGTCCAGGTGTTGTTGATGGACAATCCACCACAAGACCTCCATACTTTGATGGGACTAATTACAGTTACTGAAAACGCAGGATAAGTATAGATTCAATCAACGGATTATTCAATGTGGAACATCATTGAGAAATGGTCCATACGTTGCTCAAGACAACAGTATTTCCAACAGTATCATCTGGAAGTAACAGCCAAAGAGAGCAAACACCTTCAATAAGTACAATCACTCCAGAAGAATTGACCAGAAGACAAACTCTTAATACTAAAACTTTAATTGTTTAATACTATACTTTATCTCCTTTTGAATTTAAGAGCATATCTTCATGTATTACAGCCAAAGATATCGGGTATAGACTTGAAGTTAATTAATAGAGCCAGAGGGACAAAAATGAGCAATCTTTTGGGAATATAGAATACGTTCAACATGAAACCAGATGAGACAATCACACAGATGTAAATGAGGTACACTGAAATCATCAATAGTCTCGCCAGTCAAGGAAAGGTATATACTAGCGCAGAGAATCCGAACAAGTTGCTAGGGGCACTCCGAAAGGAATGGAATCATGAAGGCATCAATTTGTGAAACGTTGAGAATTCAACCACTATCATTGGATGAGTTGACAGGAACTGTGATGGAATATGAAGCTGAACTTCAAAATGATGAAAACAACCAGAAAGGTTAAGAAATCTTCTGTGTTTAAAGATAACACAATTAATACAGATGACTCAGCATCGTCTGAAGAGGATGATGAAGATGAGGAGATGACTTTATTAACAAGAAAGCACAAGAGCTTCATGAGAAAATTCAGAAACTTCGAAGGCTAAAAGAAAATGAAGGAAACTGAAGAAAGGAAATTTTCCAAGCACAAGGATTAACACAAAGGTAAGGAAGTTCGTTGCTTTGAGTGCAGGAAACAGGCCATATTAAGCCGAATTGCCCTCTACTCAAGTAAAAAACAAATGAAAATTTGTGAAGAAAACGAAAGCATTGAAAGCCAAGACCCGGAGTGATACGGAATGTGAATCAAACGACGAGGAGGATGAAGAGCTAGCAAACTCGCTTGTGAGGAGGTATTTATTTCCAATCTCACTTGCGATGAAATGCAAGGCTTTCTAAAGGAAATGTCTAAAGAGCATCACAAGGCTTCGAAAAAAATTTGAATTAAAGAAAGAACTTTCTAAACTAAAACCACAAGATATTTTGCAAAAGGAAGAACTTGATTGTCTAAAGAAAACACTTACCTATTATAAGGGATGAACGAGATCTTTCCCAAAAGTTAAAAGTCTCTATTAGGGAAGAAGTCCAAAAAATCTGCAAGAAATTTCTCTTGGATTGAAAATTCTTCAAAAGATTATATTTATACAAAGTCCTCATTTCCATAAATCTGGATTAGGATTTGAAAAGGAAAGTGAAACTCGGAATCTCTTTCCAAAAGTTAAAAGAAAGATTGAAGAAAAACCCTTTTGTTTATGTTTATAAAAGTCATTATGAAAGGCAATTTTTTAAACCAAGAGGAAAACGATTTTGTAGTTGCTCAAATTGCATAAATCCTAATTATTTCAAACAACATTATCCAAAAGATTGAAAAAGGAAAACATGATTAAGTGGAAATTTGACGCGTCAGTTAACAGAAAAGGACCCAAACGCATTTGGTTACCCAAAAAAATGATGAAATTGTTTTTCGTTGTAGGGTTCGTAGAAAAAGAATAAATGTTATCTAGACAGTGGTTGCTCGAGGTATATGATAGGGAACCCTACCAAGTTTATAAGCCTTACCTAAGTCAATCGAAAAAATGTCACATTTGGAGGAAGTGGTAAAGGTAAGATTGTTGGCAAAGCGATCACCAAGTTGGGAAATCTTGTCATTGATGACGTTCTCTGGTCAAAGGACTCAAATATAATTAATTAGCATAAGTCAACTATGTGATAGATGATTTAAAACAGCTTTGAAGAAGATAAGTGTGTTGGGATAAATAAAGTTAAAACTCAAACATTACGGGGAGACATCATGGTAATATCTATCTACTAGACGTAGAACCTAATTCTATTTAATGCTTTGTATCTATGAAGGATGAAATTAACATTTGGAATAGAAAGCTTGGTAATATCAGTAGGAAACAAATTTTAAAATAGTCCATTAAAGATTTTTTTTTGGTCGGACATTAAAGATTTAGTACGTGGTTTACCTAAACTTAAGTATGAAAAAACTAATCTATGCTTTTTTGTTTTGGTCTGTTACTAATCTATGCTTTGCATGTTCATTAGGAAAGCAAGTGAGAAGCTCATTTAAATTCGGGAAAATTCCAAAAAGGGGCCCGAAGTGGAGTCATTTTCTCAAATAAGGGTATGAAGTAAACATTATCTCAAATAAGAGCCTGAAATGGCCAAATTATTTCAAATAAGGGCCTGAAGTGGCCAAATTGTCTCAAATAAGGACTTTTGGCCGGCCAATGACTATTCCGTCGCTGGAGAAGGGGTATTTTAGTCAAAAAATTATAAATATATATTTTTGATTTTTTTCACTTTCTTTTTCTTTTCCTTTTTCTTTTTTCTTTTCCCTCTTTTCTTCTTCCCTAGCGGTCACTGCACTTGGCTAGCGACGGCCTCAAGTGAGGGCCGCCCATGCTAGCGTCGGGCGAGGGTCGCCCTCACCGACGTCGGGCGAGGGCCGCTCTTGCTTGGGCTGGCGAGGTCGAGGGTTGGCCTCTCCGAATCTGGCAAAGGCGACCCTCGCTAGGCCAGGTGAAGGCGGCCCTCGTCCAACGCCGGCGAGGTCAACCCTCGCCTGCCCAGGCCAGGATGACCTCCGCCGGTGGAGGGAAGAGAGGGAAAAAAAAAGGAAAAGAAAAAGAAAAAAACAAAAAAAGCAAAAAAGAAAGAAAAAAATTCAAGAAAGTAAAAAGACGAAAACACCCTTTAGCCGGTGAAGTCGGGTCCTTATTTGAAACTGATATGACCACCTCAGGCCCTTATTTGAGACAAGATTTACTTGAGGCTCTCATTTGAGACAAGATTCACTTGAGGTCCTTATTTGAGACAAGATTCACTTGAGGCCCTTATTTGAGAAAATGATGGTACTTCAGGTTCTTATTTGAGACAAGGTTCACTTTAGGCCCTTATTTGAGAAAATGACTCCATTTCGAGGCCTTTTTTGAAATTTTCCCTTTAAATTCATAAACTCTGTATCTACAAACCCAATTCTGTAACTACAACAACTGGACTTATTTAGACCAACTCGAAACTTGAGTCTCGATGGTAAGAGATGTTGATAGTAGATGATTATTCTAGATTAACTCGGATTCGCTTTCTAATTCAGAAGCATGAAGCATTTCGCTCTCTCATAAAATTTGCCAAAAAAGTTCAAATTGAAAAATGTTTTAGCATTTCATCTATCATGGGAGAGAATTTGAAAATAAAAAATTTTCATATTTTTGTGACAAAAATTGTTTAGAACATAATTTTTCATCTCCTTGCACACCACAACAAAATAGAGTTGTAGAGGGAAAGAATAGATCTGTACAGGACCATGTTGATAGAGCGTGGTGTTCCTTTATATTTTTGGGCTGAAACAGTATCTATTGCTTATTACATTATATAACAAGTTTTTCTAAATCCATTTTTGGAGAAAACCACCCATGAGTTATTTAAAAATAGAAAACCAAACAATTCATACTTTCATGTTTTTTGTGCAAGTATTACATTCTAAAGAATGCAAATGATAGTATTGGTAAGTTTGATCAAAAGGTGGACAAAAGTATATTTCTTGGTCTTTTACTAATAGTAAAGCATACAAAGTGTTTAACAAGAACACGCAAGTAGTAGAGGAGAAAATTAATGTCAGGCTTCAAGAAAATGTGAGTTACAAAAGGTTACTGAAGATAAGGAAACTGTTCAGCAGGTAGAAACACTATCAACCAAGATCTGCCTAGGGAAGAACAACAATCCAATCTAATGCATCTATAAAAAGAACTAGAAGAACAAATTAAGCCATCCTAGTCCCTGGCGATAGAGGCAAAGGAGATTGTAGGGAAAACCTCTCTGTAATATTATGCAGTTGACAAAACCTTTTATTTCTCTTATTTATTGCTAAATGCATATGTTGTCTATTTTATAAGATGTTGTCTATTTCAGGTAGACAAAGAACGCTTCGTCGGTATCTAAAGCTTACAGTGAAAGACGACTAAAAGCTAGGTGGACTTGAATAGAGAGGGTCAACAAGTCTAGGAGAATGAGATTCTTGAAGACTTGGAGAGACCATGATTAGGTAAACAGCTGAGTAAAGTCTTGATCATTCATATACTCAGGAAGATCAATGGATTGCAATTCGTAAGTCAATCTCTAGAGGGCAGCTTTATCAGACTCATTGGATCGTTGATAAAGGCAGCTCTCTACATCAACTATATATGTATGACACTTATCGTGTTATCTAGATACGAAGACCTAGAACTCTTTCCGATTTAATTCTAAATTGGTATCCAAAGGCTCGTCACTAGCTCTGGAATTCACGAAAGAAGAATCGGAGACTGAATAAAATCAATTCTTTCCTATTTTCCTCACTCAATCAGAGGAATGGATGATTGACAAAATTGCTGACTCTATTTATCGAAACTATACATTTGCTAAGAAAATTTCAGTGTATAGTGGCTAGAGGTGATGGCTGAGTTGGTGTCTTGATAAAATTCACGATTATGGCAAAGTTCAAGTGCAGCTTGGACTTGAAATATCTTTGTAGCATTTGAGCCCATAAGGGGCTATGAGAGATTAGCAGTGATCAGGCTCACGTGAAGCGATTGTGACTTAACTCAAACGTCAAGTCAAGGTGAAGATTGTTGAACATATATCTTGAGTTTGAGCCCGTAAAGGAAACTTGATCCAAGAAGATTTCCTAATTTGAGTAAGTTTCCTAAAAGAGATTTTCTATTTTGGATCCAAACATTATATAGTTCTTAAATGGGTGTTGATTTTTTCCTATCAAAGAGCAGATGAGCTTTTGGCCATAACAGTTAATAGTGCGATGTGCTCGTGGATTACATCCTAAAGAAATTGCAAGTATTTTGAAGCCAATAAACCTTGTGGTGGGATTTGTGAATTCATTTGTAAAGTTGCGACATTGTTTCACAAGGAATTGTGAGGGTTAAATATTATGTGAGTTATCAGGTATACTTGGGATTGGGAAACATTAATAATATTTGAATGACTCAAGTGTTGTTATAATTTCTATTATATCGCTTGATTTATAGTGGAATCATATGCTATTCTCTCCGTAGAGTAAATTACATCGACGGAACCACGTAAATCCAATGTTCCATTTATTTTCTTGTTTTGTTTATTGTTGTGTTCGATTGCTTGTTTTTTGCAACATAATACAGCATTGTTGGCACATAGATAGTACTTGAATGATTTTTTTTGGGGGGGGGGGGAGGGGAGCAATAGTGGTGATAGAATTAATAGTGAAATTGTGGTTGATCTCGAACTGTGCATGCAACACGTTTGGAGCATTAGATTCAATGGATTCCATATGGGTTCCATCTAGATCACCAAGATATTCAGTGAGGTGAACATAGCATGGTGGTTTGCGTGCGTGCAATAAATTCTCTTATGACACAACGAAAGCTAAGGAACTAACCTCTTCGCCATCACTCTCGACGGCGACCAGCCGTTCCAGCACTAGCATCGGCAGCTGATTCTCCAGCATCAACATGTCCCGCTTTATGTATGGCAGTACGTAGAAATGCCCCTGTTCACTAAAGATGGGGTCGTTCAGTGGGTAGTCTTGCGGCGGGAGCATCCAGCTCCTTAGGATCTCAAGCATGAAGCAGCCGTCAGTGATCATCAACTGCAGGAACGGGCCCGCCGCACCCTCGCTGCCACTCTCCTCCCACTTCGGGTCAAGCTTGTGGTAGCTGTCCTTGAGGTCCTGCTCCACCTCTCTCAGAGACTCGAGGAAGGGCTCGACTTGCTTCCTAGACCGCCAAAGAAAGTGGACGAGCGCGCGGTGCTTGTGCTCTTCCATGGGGAGGAGGTCGTCCTTGCCGTGGTGGTAAGGACCAAAGGAGACAGCCTGCGGCCAGTAGGCCTTGCGGTTGAGGTCGGTGATGCAGGCGGGGACCCTGTAGATGGACCGCTTCTCCCAGTACCGTCCCTCGTCGGATTTGGTGGGCATGCGCCTGACGCTCTCATTGACTTGGACGATCCAATCGGTCTCGTTCAGGTCCGGTGGTGGCTGTGAAGGAATCATAGTTCTGCAAGTTTCACAGGTTCCCCAAATTTCTGTTGTGGAGTGTCTTGTGTTCTTTTTTTCAAGCTTAAAGGAGTCAGAGAAGAGGCGAATCTATATCTATAGGAGAAGGGCATAAAGTATGTGTCACTTTTTGTGCCTAGGGTAAAGAGAAAAACTTGTTTGGGCATGTCTCACGAAAACCGAAGGAATCGAATTGCGTGCCCACGATTCACGTGATCTCCCGACGATGGATGAGCCTTTGAGTTCAACGAATCTTTCGAGTGTCTGCCTAAAATTAAAAAGCTCGTATGAATTGAGTACATATAATGTCCGTATGGATATGGAGTTAGCACATACGGGGTGACACTAGATTTAAAATAGTAATTTTTTTTTATTTCACTTGATGGTAATTTTTACCTCGTATGTTTGGAATATTCCAAATTTCTTACTTGAGGACGTTTTTTAGTGTGGGCTTTTCGTTTCCTCTCTTTCTTTATTTTTTTATTTCAATCACATAAGCATAATCGGCCACGAGCTTTTATGAGCTCCAATCGGAAAGATCTTGGATCCATTATAATTGCTATAAATAGTAAACTTTAAACACAAATATCTCATGAAAAATGACTAATTCCCTAAACCAATCACATTAATACATTATTTCGGGAATCAATTTTTCATGTCAGTTTTAGTATCCCTTACATGACTCTTTTTTTTTTGGTCGAACCCTAACATGACTATGACTTCATACTCATTTTTAAAATGCCCCAACTGTTACATTCCTTAACATTTTATACCAGGCATTATTATTCACTCTTTGAGATACATTACATGACATCCATCTTAAGCCTCAAGTTCTAATTACGAATATTGATGACCCATTTTGGGTCCTTGTTGCCCGTACACCACATTCAATTCTCTTTCATAAACGGTTGAAGGCTCCGCGGAAGGACAAAAACAATTGAAGGCTCTTGATTAAAGGCCGTCCATTGCTTCTGCTGTTGTACTCAGGTCCGGACAATAATTTAGGCCTGTCGAAGCAAAATGCGGATGGACGGTCAAAAGTTTTTGGATTAATAGAACGGAAAATTCAAAATTGACATATTTGTGATAATTTTATTTTAAATTAATTTTTTAATCATAAAAAATCTCGAATTGGTATATTTGTGATAAATTTATCCTCCGTTAATTTCCATTAAATTAAATTAATACCAGAAAAAATCATAAACCGGTACGTCTGTGACAAACGGAGGGTAAAATATAAAATTGATACATTCGTTAATTACCGCGTGTCATTTAACAAAACAATTTGATAGTAAAATTTAACGGAAATAAACTGAGGGTAAATTTGTCACAGGTGTACCAGTTTGAGGGTTTTTGGTGGTTAAAAAATTATTTTGGGGTAATCACAGACGTACCGGTTTGGGGTTTTTCGTAATATTAGCCCAAATTTTTTATATGGAAAATTTCACGATTTTAAGCGGCCCAAAAAAAAGGGCCTAATACTCTAAAAAATCTTCAATTTTAGCTTTTGTGCCAATTTTACTTTTTGTCTTGTAAAAAAACCTCTAACTTTATGTTATGTGCCACTTCTATCATAATTTTTTTTTCTTCCATAAAAAATCCTCAATATTATGTCATGTCCCAATTATACCCTAAACTTTTTTTGTCCTATGAAAAATCACAAACTTTAGGTCTTGTCCCAATCTTGCCGTTCAATCCCAATTTCATCAATGTTTCTTTTGGTATCTCGACAAATCTCAATCGTTAATATAGGCATCATATGTATTGATAAACCATTGAGATTTATTGAAACACTAGGAGATTCAATATCATTTGGAAAGGACAGGACATTCCTGTCCAAACCAGCTTCTCAAAGCAACTTTTCCTCGGTTTTCTTTTCTTTTTTTAATTTTACATTTGTACTTCAACAAATATCTATCTCTTTTTTTCGGGATAAAAACAGTAAGAGTGTCATAACTTTCGTACGACACTCACTTGAGCGCCATAACTTATTTTTCATTCACTTAAGTACCACAAATTTGAAAACTCGATCACTTAATCGCCATCGGCAATTTGCATCGCCAGAAAATCCGACTAGTCATCTTACGTGGCACCGCGGGCGCCGATATAGATAATTTTTGCAAGTTTTCGCTCACTTAAGTGCCACAAATTTGAAAAATCAATCGCTTAAATGCCATCGACAATTTGCCTTGCCTAAAAATCCATCGCTGGCCTCGCCCAGATCTAGCGAGGGCCTTCGTGCCCTCGCCCGCGATGGCCCTAGGTGAGGCCATCGCGGCCTTTTCGGTCATGGACAAGGGCGCGATGGCCTAGACGAGGCCATTGCGGCCTCGCTACGAAAGCCCTCACCAGCCACCGGTGATGACCTCGCCCAGGGCCTTTGAGGCCCCACTGGCCGAGGGCGAGGCCTTTACAGTCGACACACAGAAAAAAACAAAGAAAAAAAAAGGGAAATACAAAATGCAAAATAAAAAAAAATCCACATAGAATGATTTGCCTAAAATGACACTCAAATGATTGATTTTACTTCGATATAGTACTTAAGTGAGCGAAAAAAAAAAAGTTATGGTACTTAAGTTGTTCTTATCCCCTTTTCATTCCTATCTTCCTTTTCTCCACTTTGCTTCTTTAGGTTCATTTCTATCTTCCTTTTCTCCACTTTGCTTCTTTAGGTTCTTTCGCGTAATTTTTTTTGTCCAAAAAAAAAAGGGCAAAGAAAGCCCAGACTCGGAAGATCACATCGAAATTATGCACAATTCAACATATAATAGAATATCCGCACTGAACTCAACTAAAAATGATATGTCTCTTGTTCATATTTTACATTACAATGGCCTCTATTTATTATACCGACGAAATAGAGCCTTATGAAACACTTGCACCGACACGAGAAAAACAGACATTTGAAGTGTCCTTCTTTGATCGAACCAAAATTTTTACATATCAAAGATTACAAATTCCTTTAATTCTTCCGAATGATATCACTTTTTAGGCAATAAAAAAGAAAAGTTAGGGAAATTTTTTGTGTACGAAAGCTCTGTTTGTTTCGCGAAAAACATTTTTCGAGAAAATATTTTCCTCATTTTCCGGCATTTGGTTCGCTTAGGAAAATGAGTCCACAGAAAACTTACGGTTAAATTCAGAAAAATGATTTCCGCTTTCGAAAAGTTCCAAAATATTTTCCAAAATATGAATAAGTATTAGCATTTAGACCCAAAACTCCACGCTTGGGCACGAAAACCTTAACGTTGGTTCTCATGACCCGGCGTTTAGGACCAAGTCTCTGACGGCCTAGCTAAGGTCCATTGATGCCGAGCCTAGGCTTCCAACGCACAGGTGCCCGTGCTCGATTGATTGAGGTTGGGCCTAAAGCCCTGGTGCCCGTGCTCGATTCCCCGACACCAGAGCCCAGGCCCATAAAGGCCATGCTTGGGTCTACAAAGGTAGTGCACGGGTCCTTGATTAATGAAATGTCGGTTCTTATAAAAATATTTAAAATGAAATTCGTATTTTTAAATTTTTTTCTTTTTTCTCATTTTCTTTCCTTTTTTTATTTTTTTTCTTTTTAGTTTTTCTTCTCCCTCATATAGTAGTCGGAAACGGCAGCAGTTGGCCATAGGTGAGGCTCAAGCTTCGCTGATTAGGCAAGACTCGTCCTTCGCATGTGGTAAGTTGCTAGCCGTCACCGTGGCCGACCACCGGCCAAGAAAGAAGGAAAAATAAAAAGAAAGAAAAGGAAAGAAAGAAAAAAATTAAAAAAATTAAAAATTTGAATTTTTTGGTAATTTTTAGATTTTCCCTACCAAATGGTGGAAATTTTTTTTTAATTCATTTTCGAATTTCAGCTAAACACCGAAAAATATTTTCATTTTCTTGGAAAATGAGTTACTGGAAAATATTTTCCAGAAATGTCACATTTTCTATGAAATAAACAGAGCCGAAGTCTTTAATTCCTCAACATGCTTGTTCATTTTTCCAACCACTGAAAATTCACTTGTAGGACCTCGACGCCCACGCCCGGGACCATCAAGGCCATACCCGAATCCCTGGTGCCCTTTACCGATGCTATGGCACCCAAACTCGAGTCCATAAAGGTCGTGATCGATCCCTGACGCTCAAGCTATAGTCCCAACCCTTAGGCTTGGATCCACAAAGATTGTACATGGGTCCTCGGCTCAGGTTCTTGATTAATGGAATTATTCTTATAAAAGTATTTTTTTAAAAAAAATCAAAATTTTAATTGTTTTTATTATTTTTTAAATCAAAATTTTTTTCTTTATTCTTTTTTTGTTTCTTTTTCTTTTCTTTTCTTTTTTCTTTTTTTCTTGTCTCTTTTCTTTCTTTTCCTTCCTCCTTCTTCCTTTGTCGGCCATGTGCCCCGACGATGGCCAACAGCTCAACGACTAGCCCGGACGCAAGCCGGTGAGCTCAAGACTTGACCGATCCTAGTGAGCCCAAGCTCTGCTGAGGCCAGAGAGCTCGGGCTCAGTCGAGGCCGGTGAGCTCAAGCTCGCCTATGGCTGTCACTAGCCAGTCATGGCAGAGGAAGGAGGAAAAAGAAAAGGAAAGAACAAAGAAAAAGAGAATTTTGATTTTTAAAAATAAGATAATAAACAAATTAAAAAAAAAGAGAAATATAAAAAATTTAAAATTCGAATTTTTTTAAAAATAAAATAGAAAAATCATTAAAAATTCAAAAAAAAAATTCTGAGATAAAGTCACGAGATTGAAATCATTTTCTAATGAAATCCAAACATCATAAAATAATTTTGATCATGTATCACCAAACAAAGAAAAACAAAACGTATTCCTAGAAAATGCTTTCCTGGAAATCATTTTCCTTTGTCATTGAGTTTTCTGCGAAACAAACGCATTCTTTCAATTCATTTAGGAGCCTCCATTATTCTATTATGGGCTAATTAGGAGCCCGAGTAAGACGCGGAATCTCATCTTATTCTTGTGAACCAAAGATTCTAAGATTAGGGATTTGATTATACTATATTAATCTAACAGCCTTCCGATACCTTTTCTCTTTTACGAAACGTTTGCATGCAATCTTCATCAATCTTATTGTCTAAATCCTCTAACATGTGAAATGTGATAATGTGGTGATACGTAAGCAATTAAAGTAAACAATCAATCAATAATGAGCAAAAAGCTAATAAACTAAATATATAAATAACACGAAAAATAAATAACCCAAGCCGTATCTGGCAAAAATTAACGGAGCCCATCACGCCCTCTGAATTCCTGCAAACACATGCAACCGCGGCCTCCAAGGTTTCTCCATCGAAGGACCCATCAATACTTACCCATCAATATTAGTTTTTAAAAAAATATGTGCGAAGCTAGGATGCATAAATTATCTAAAATTCCTAAGTGCTAAATGACATGGGTAATTTAATAAATACTCAACTCTATATAATATAATAATTTAATCCTATGATGCAACCTACATACAATATTAATCTACTTCTTTAGAAAGGACCAAATCACTTATAGTTCTAATAATTAATTCTAGATGAAAAAGTTAATTCTAATTGCGAAAATTAATATGGTGCTGAAAAATTAATCTAATGAAATGCAAACTCATTAATTAATTGAATACCTAAAGTCAAATTAACTAATTAATTACCAAAATTAACTAATTAAAACCAAATCAGTTAGAAACCCGAAAAGCTGAAAGCTAATCCTAATTAAATTCAAATTAGAAAATTACCGATAATTAAGTAAATATCCAAAATTAAATAAATTCTTAACTAATCTCCGAAATTAACTGAAAACGGACCTAAACAATTAGTCACCTAAATTAATTAAGTATGGAATTAATTAAATACAGAAAAATTAACTGACTAATTATCTGACTTACTCGATTAAACTAAGTGAATTAATTTTTTTTGTCAAAAACTAAGTGAATTAATTAACTAATCAAAGACTGAATAACTTAAGATGCACTCTATAGCAAATTATTTCCTAATCTCTCTAAGACTTCCTTATTTTCGATCTTTCTTATATTTACCATTTTTATAAAAACCCAAATTAAATCCTAAAATCTACTAAAGCCGAAAATTATTTCATGGCCGAAATTAATGCATAGTATAATGAAGATTAAAGTGACACTAAATGAATCTATCTTGATAAACAGCAATAAGTTAAGACTCCCACATACAACTAGGTTTCCTGACGTATCTAAATTTCCTAGTACATCTAGGTTTTAATTTTTTTTATTCTCCATTTTTCCCATTTTAAAAAAATTAAAAAAAATTCCTTCTAAATCAGGCTGAAAGTTTTAATTAATTTAATGACGATAATTATTAATGCTGAAACTAATTAATTAAATTCTAAAAGTAAATTAAATACCGAAATTTATAAGTCGATTTACTAAGTCTTAATAACCGAAAGTTATGTATTAAAACCCCGAACAAATAGACTCTAGATTGTCTAGTCAATTAAAACGTGACTTAAATTTCCTTAAATCATGCATCTTTTAAAGAAAATTGATGAAGACCGAAAACTACATAAAAATCCTAAAAACTGCCGAAAATTAAAAATAATAAATCAACAGCCAGTCAAATTCCTAGTCTAGAGTGAAGATTCAACCAACATACTAAACAAATTCAAGATTACAAATTTTTCTAATTAATCTATATGCAACATGTGAACGAAATAAGGTAAAGATCACTTTTTTTTTTTTTGGTCGGTAGGTAAAGATCACTTAAAGACCCGTTCTTTATGCAAGAGTGCTTCTAATCTAGCATGAGCATGGTATAAGCATGCAGGAAAAATGGAGTCATGAAAACAAAGGGGGAATCTTGAAAGTAAAGATCAACTCTTTTTATCCAACCACGGCGATCAAAGATTGATCCTAATCCTACTCGGATTAGAGATTATACCTAGATTGAGTTACCACCAAGGACCGCCTTGGGACGACGTCGAGGATGGAAAGCCGCTGTTGGGTTTTTCCTAACTTAAACTATACATTAGTGTGAGCTTTTCGTTTCTTTTTTTTTAGTTTCAATCACACAAGCGTAATCGTCCATGAGCATTTATGAGCTCCAGTCAGAAAGAACTTGGATCCATTATAATTGCTATAAATAGTAAACATTAAACATAAATATCTCATGAAAAACGACTAATTCCATAAACCATTCACATTAATACATCATTTCGGGAATCAATTTTTCATATCAGTTTTAGTATCCCTAACATGACTCTTTTTTTTTTTTTGCCGAACCCTAACATGACTTTGACTTCATACTCATTTTTAAAATGCTCCAACTGTTACATTCCTTAACTTTTTATACCAGGCATTATTATTCACTCTTTGAGATATATTACATGACATCCATCTTAAGCCTCAAGTTCTAATTGCGAATATTGATGACCCATTTCGGGTCCTTGTTGCCCGTACACCACATTCAGTTCTCTTTCAAAAACGATTGAAGGCTCTGCGGAAGGACAAAAATAATTGAAGGCTCTGCGGAAGGACAAAAACAGAAGCACTTGATTAAAGGCCGTCCATTGCTTCTGCTGTTGTACTCGAGTCCGGACAATAATTTCTCCTCATAGCAGGGCATGCCCGAAAGCTTTTAGGCCTGTCGAAGCAAAATGCGGATGGATGGTCGAAATGGAAGTCAAAAAGCTAAAGGTGTTTGGTGACTCTATTCTAATAATTCTCCAAACCAATGGAAAGGGGAGAACTAGAGATGCCAACCAGTGCTTTATCACGAGTACCTGGAAGAACTCGTAGAAGAGTTTTGATGAGATATTTTTTGAGTACTTATCAAGACTCACAATCAGTTTGCTAATGTGCTTGCAACATTGTCATCCACACTACAAGTTATAGCTGGATTAAACATTGAGCCACTGAAGATTGAAGTTCTTGCAAAATCGGCCTACTTCATGACGGAAAGACATGATATTAAGATATCATAAATTACATCAAAAAGCAAGAATTCCTCAAGGAAGTGATTTGGCTGATCGAAAATATATCATGAAGCATAACTTCCTTAGTTGATGACATACAACATAAATTATTCAATAGAGAATGTTGGATATCTAGAGGCTTTCCATAGACACGGGAATGAGGTGAAATTTTGTTCCATTAAATACTTGCTAAAACTATAGAACGAAATTCTTCCCATCATACATCTAAGAAGACACACAAGGGGAAAATTATCAAAAAAATCTTAAACTTATTATAACTGTGTCAATTCATTCTTAAAACTTTTTTTTGACCAATTGAGTCCTAAACCTTTTGCATTTGTACCAATTCAATTCATCCAACCAATTTTGGCTAGAAATCGCTGACATTGATATCTACGTGGCGCGGCCGACGCTAACGTGAATATTTTTAAATAATATTTTATTAATTTTTGAATTTTTTATTTACAGGGCCAATTAGAGGAAGAAGGGGAAAAAAAAAGAAAGAGAAAGAAAAGAAAAAAAGGATAATAAAAAGAAAATATATTATTTAAAAATGTCTACGTCAACTAGGGGTTTGCATGATTCGAGTGGGAGGGTGGGCAATTCTCACCCTCGAACCGGGAACCGCCCGCTAAGGACCGGTTTCGAAAAATTGGAACTGGAAACAGCCCGTTGATTCCATGGACCCACCAAGGAAGCGAATGACATTTCTCGAGTGGGTCCATGAAACCGGTCCCATCAAGCTTCACACGTCAGCATTGTAATATGCAACAAAGAATTACGCAACGAAAAGAAATGATTCTAAAATAATTAAAATTACACATCATCATTATGTTCATACTACAATGGTTTTTATCGATTTGGGGTGACTGATGCAGTGCAACATCATTTCTGTGGTATTGAACAGTATCTACTTGTGGCCTTGTTTATGCAGATATTAAAGTAAACAGGAAGATTCGAAAGACCTATGGGTAAATAAATTTAAACGAGAAAAGAGAGAGATGGATGACTCCCTTACCATTCTGTCAAAGCTTTTCTCTGTGTTTTTATCCCACCTTCACCAATTACTATCAAGAAAGCATAGGCTTTTGCTTACTAGGTCTGGGCATCGACGGAGAAGAATGAAAGAGTGAGAGTATTGAGCGAGTTTCATATTTAGGGATTTAGAATTTTTCTTTCTTTTTTTAAATTAAAAATTAAATAAAATATCTAATATATAATATTATATTGCCAGTCCAGTCCGGGTGGACGGGTGGGCAGTTCCAAACTTGAAATCGGGAACCAGCCCAGTACCCATCAGTTCCAATTTATTGGAACCGAGAACCGGATTGGTTCCCTTAGGAACCATCAGTTCTGGGCCGGTTCGACCCAGTTCTGGGCCGGTTCGACCCAGTTCTGGGCGGTCTGGGCGGTTCTCGGTTCCTTTGCATACCCCTAACATTAGCGTCAACTACGTCATGTAAGACAGCCAGTATCTATGTTAGTAATTTCCGGTCAAAATTAGTCGAATGGACTGAATTGGCACAAATACAAAATGTTTAGGATTTAATTGGCCAAAAAAAATTTAAGACACAATTACAATAACTTTAAGACTTTTTAAATAATTTTTTTGACGTACATGTCCTATCCATTCAAGTGAAAGTGGTTTTTAATAAACAAGAAAAGGGTGTCGAGTACTAAAAGTGACACCTCAAATAAAAATCTGACATATCCTAAATAGACGAGGTAAAAATTATTACAAATAAAATGAAGAAAAATACTATTATAACTCTATTGTCACATCAAATATCAAATATGCGAGTTCATACCTCAATCAGCATTACTTGTATTCAATTGAAACGACCTTGTAGATTTAAGCAGACACTTGTGAGGTTTATCGAATCCAAACGCTCGTACACAGTCACAGGATGTCGTGCTTCGCGTGCATGCAATTCATTTCCTACGGCTACCATGAAACATGCTTAAACACTTCTTCTCTCTACCTCATGCACAAAAAGTGAATTATACATAAGCCCGTCAAACGGCTGAGTCGGATTCGATCCAAATTAACTCATTTAACTCGTTAAGATCAATTTTTATACATTACAAATTTAATAACTTATATTTGATCCAACATGTACCTGACTCATACTCGGCCCCACCCGAAATCCATGTTAGCAATTTTTTTTGCCATAAATTGTTGTATTTGAATAATGCACCGGCTCTATGAACCTATATCCAACCCGATGCATAAATTATTGATTTCAAAATCAATTGTGCTCATAGAATACGACGGTAACATTGCGTGAAAAATATGAACAAGAACAGAGGATCCAATTGATTTGGTGCCCAATCGTCCGTCATTGATTGATAAACATCAAATTGATTCGATTCTATGGCATTTCGAGACCCTCGATTGGCCTACTTTTTAAGGAGTATACATGCATGTCGATTAGGCGTACATCAAATTCACAGAGTATTGGCAACGAAAATTCCTATAATATGTTCACGGTTACAACTTTAGGCTCGAAACTTTGTCCGGATAATTCGCGAAATAGCTATCTATCATCTATATTGGGGTTGCTCCTAAAAGCGAGAAAATATTAGGTACCCCAAGCGATACCAAGTCAGTAAAAAAATAAGTCCATTCTTCGTGCGTCACGTGTGCCTCGCGGGCCCACCTGCCAAAAAAAAACTCTCTCTTCTACTCTTTCTCCTCGCCTCTCTCTTCTGCACTTGCCTTTTTTCTCTCTTTTTTGCCGCCACCATGGCCATGGATCTTGAGCTTGAGCCCAACATCTCGGCCTCCATTGCCACATAGCTCAATCTCGCGGTTGCGAGCATGTTCGAGCTTCAAGCTCGCGGCCATGGCTGGTCATGGTCGCTCGAGTTTCGAATCCCGTCGATAGCCGCTAGATCTAGAGACTTTTGGCCAAGGATACTTAATCCGGAGTCTCGTCGTCGCCATAGCTGCAGAGCTCGGATTCGAGCCTAGAACGCGAGCTCGAGCACAACCGTTCGACCATGGCTGCCATCTGTTGAGCTGACGGCCATGGCGGCCCGAGTTGCGACGACTCGCGGCCATGGATGCTCATGCTCAAGCGCACAGAAGCCGTGTAGATGGAGCTTCGAGCTTGCGGCTACGGCAATTAGACTCGAAGTCTCGTGGCCAGGGACACTTGATTTGAAAACTTGCAGCAGCCACAGACGAGAGGTCAAACTTGAGCTAATGGCCATGGCCAAGAAGAAACCGCAGTGAAGAGAGAGAAGAGAGGAGAGAGAGCAAGTGCAGAGAGAGAGAGAGTTTTTTCTGACAGTTGGGCCCGCGAGAGACACGTGGCAGGGCTTGTTTTTTGCTGATGTGGTATCACTTGGGTACCCACCCACTATTTTGTTGGTCCTCCAATGACCGACATAGTACAAGAACGTCTTCTCCTAGAGCTTAAACGTGGACTCTTCTTTTATTACAAACATTAACTACTTCCCAAGCGTTTTTCTGCCACAAAATTCACCAACCATTGAGAGAGAGAGCGAGAGAGAGAGTATTGTAGACAATTCTAGAGAGAGTATTTAACAATCACAACTGATCAAGAGAGCCATTAGGAGAAAACCTAAAAAATGGAGAAGAAAAAAATATTTTACAGAGTGAGGCTACGGGAGGATTCATTTTTTGTAGCTGAGCACGGCATATACGGTTTGAATTGCAGTGAGCCCGAAGAGGACGACGGCCGCGATGAGAGACAATATAACCCAAGGATTTCTGAAGTGCGTGTGCATGAGATTGGCCCTCCACATGTGCCTCCTCTTCTTGCAGTACTCTTTGACGTCGTTCATCACGCCACGGAGGCTGCTGTCGCAGTCGAGCATCAAGTCCTTGCCCAGCGAGTTGAACAGCTTGGCTGCCGCCTCATCACTCTCCATGTAATTGTGGATGATACCCACGGCGCGGAGCAATGCGACGTCCCGCCCCTTGTCGATGATGTTGTCCATGAAGCAGATGTAGGACATGACCTCGCTCCCAGCCCCGACGTGGGAGAGCTCGAACGCGATGAGGTTGAGGAATATGGACTCAGTGTCATCTTCCACCAGAAACTTGGGAAGCCTCAGGACTCCGCTGGCAAAGGAGACGTTCTTGAGGCTGTTGGTGTCGTTTACTTCGAACTGGACCCCGTGCTCATGGAGCTCGGTGGCTGGCAGGAGTAGATCCTCGCTGTCCTCGTTCTTACCCTCCTCGCTGTCCTTGTTCTTACCCTCCTCGCTGTCCTTGTTCTTACCCTTGTCCTTCTTCTTGGTCTCCATCAGCATACTCTTCCTGTAGACGTCCAGGACGTGCAGGCATTTTCCCATCGTTGGATTGTTCGCGCTGGGGCTGTCCTTGTTCTTACCCTCCTCGCTGTCCTCGTTCTTACCCTTGTCCTTCTTCTTGGTGTCCATCGGCGTCCTCTTCCTGCGGAGGTCCAGGTCGTCCAGGCATTTTCCCATCGTTGGATTGTTCGCGCTGGGGAAGTAGAAATTGAGGATGAGCCTGTTGATGTAATTGTCCTCCTGCATTGTTGGAGTAAAGTCAGTGCATTTTCTCTTCCTCCTGCTGTCGTAACTCGTAAGGATTGTCCTCGTGTAAAAGGTCAAAAAAGAAGTTTCCGATAGTGGTCATAGATCTAATAATGTTTCGTCGGTTGATCTCAAACCGTGCATCCAAAACGCTTGGAGCAGTAGATTTGATTCCTCTGAGATTGCCAAGATGTACTGTGAACATAGTATGGCGGTTTACATGCGTGTAAGAAACCTCTCTTACGATGGAGCGAAATCTAAGGAACGAACCTTCATGTCACCACAGACGGCGACCAGCCGATCCAGCACTAGCATCGGCAGCTGATTCTCCAGCAGCAGCATGTCCCGCTCAATGACCAGACTTACGTAGAACTTACCGTGGTTGCTGAAGATGGGGTCATTGGGCTCGTAGTCGTTCACCTCCTCGGTTCTGGTCCTAAGGATCTCGAGCATGAAGCAGCCATCAGTGATCATCAGCTGCAGGAAATTGCTCGCGGTGCCCTCACCGCTGCCCACCTTCCACTCCGGGTCCAGTGCCTCGTAGCTTGCCGCGAGGTCCTCTTCCACCTCCCTCAGGGACTCGAGGAAGCATTCAAAAGGCTTCCCGGACCGCTTGAGGAAGTGGAGGAGCGCGCGGTGCTTGTGTTCCTCCACGGGAAGGAGGTGGGGGTACTTCTTGTGGTGATAGGGGCCGAAGGAGACAGCCAGAGGCTGGTAGGCCTCGCGGTTGAGGTTGGTGCGGCGGCCGGGGGCCTTGTAGATGGACCGCTTCCCCCAGTGTTGTTGATCGTCGGAGGTCATGGCTTTGAGGCTCTCGTTGACTTGGACAATCCAGTCGGTCTCGTTGCTTTGAGGCATGGTTCCGCAAGTTTCTGATCTGGAGTGTCTTATGTTCTTTTTTTTTTTTTTAAGCTGAAAGGAGTGAGAGAAGAGGTGAATTTATGGAGAAAATATTAGGTGCCTCTGAATCACGAGAAGAGCGAGCCCAGCGCGGGAGGCAGCCGAGGACCCAGAGGGCCGGGGATAGATGGAACAGCAGCCCCGAGAGCGGCAACGGCGACGTGCCAGACGCAGATCTGAGCTCGGAGCGACGTGAGGCTCTCCCTCTTGGGCGCAGACCTGAGCTCGGCAGAGGCGGAGAGGCTCGGAGTCCAGCAGCTGCGACGGAGGGGCACTTGGGGGAGGCGACGTGCCAGGCGCAGATCTGAGCTCGGAGCGACGCGGGCTCTCCCTCTTGAGCGCAGATCTGAGCTCGGCGGAGGCGGAGGGGCTCGGGATCCAGCAGCCGAGACGGAGGGGCTCTTGGGGGAGGCGACGTGCCAGATGCAGATCCGAGCTCGCAGCGACGCGGGGCACTCCCTCTTGGGCGCAGATCTGAGCTCAGAGCGACTGGCGGGGCTCTCGGGAGAGGCGGAGGCGGAGGCGGAGGCGGTGGAGAAAGAGAGAGAGTGTGTTTTGGCTGTTCTTTCCCAGGAGTGCAGGTAAAAAGGGCCTTGTAAATTGAAAAGAGGAGAGAGAGAGAGAGGGGGACGTTTTAGGCGGGAACTTAATTTTTCAGCTCTGTCCCTACACAGAGAAAAGAAAGCTTTTTTTTTTTAATTTTTCAGCAAGTCCAACTCAGCGTCACGTGTCTCCCGTTGAGTGGAGCCAACTAAGCTCATGCGCGCCACGTAGGCGAATGACCCGGTGTATGCTAATCACTGAATATTTTGTCAAAAAAAGAGGGGGGGGAAACGCGAGCGGGAGAAGGACAGAGTAGGTGATGGCAATTTATGAAGAGAGAGAGAGGGGAGGCCAAACTTAAACGGAGCCTGACACGGTGGGCCCCTCGGACACGTGTCGCCATCTTAGAGTTGTGATTTCTCCACGGTGAAATCACCAGAGGCACCTAATATTTTCTCGTGAATTTATAGGGAAGGAGAGAGAAAGAGAGAGAGAGATGGGAAGAGGGTTTGGGGGTGACCAAGTGAGGAGTATGTCACCTTTTGTGCACCAGGTAGAAGACAAAAAGTGTTTAGGTAATGTCCCATGAAAAACGTGGGAATCGAATTGCATGCACGCACGCACGCCATCCCCATAATCTTACTCTTACGACCGTGTACGAGCCTTGGGATTTAATGAATCTCCCGAGTGTGTCTGCCTAAACTGAAAGGCTCGTTTTGAATTGAGTGCATGCAATGTAATTTGGGTACCGACGTCACCTATTTGACGTGACATTAGATTTATAATTTTTACCTTTTGTATAATCTAAATTTCTTACTTGAGATCTCCTTTTTACAACTCAACGCACTTCTTCCATATATACATCTCATGTAGCGAAAAAAAAAAATTTCCACAAAGAGTGACTTTCCGATAATATATATGCTTAGTTAGCTCAAATAATCACGTAACTTTATATAAATTAACTTCGGATTGCACACAAGACAAGTTATAATCATCTTGTTTCAAATTCAAAATCTTCCGCTGGCTTCATATGGAGAAAAATTGATTCTAGTAAAAAGATATATTAAAACTCAAATCGAAGTCAAACTAGTATGTCAAAGTCAGTTTTATAAGTTAAACTAAATATTCGTGTTGCTGGGGAGGGAATTACCATCTAACGAAGAAATCAAAATGCACACCAAAACCTCCCTTGTAATTCCACAATCATCTAAAACGCCTAAGAAAAGTAGGATTTTTTTCACCAATTCAAAATCAGAATAAGCAAAACCCCAATAGGAAGAAACTCAAGATGACCCTTCCCCTAACTCCACAAGGGGAAAAAGAAAACAAATCCAATTCACAGTCGGGCAAGGCTAGCATGAGGTCGCGGTGGTTGGTTGTGGAAGCTTTGTGGGCATGGCTATTGACAGTAGCAGGTTGAAAGGAAGAAAGGAAGAAGAAGAAGAGAAATGCAAGGCGCATAAGAGAGAGACAAGAGACTTAAAGTGGGCCGCCATCTAAGGCATGTGGCGATCAATGAGTGAAGTAGAACGTGACTCATGTAAACATTCAGTGCTTCGCTAGCTTTTATTGAATCTTAGATTGGGTTGGGCCATTTTTCGCTCCGTTACTAAATTTTTTTCTTCGATCTATTATCTCCTTCCTATCTCTGTTACTAAATTTTTCTCTTCGATCTATTATCTCCTTCCTATCTACTTATGAACGAAAGTGAAGAGGTTCAAGTCCAAATTCTGAAATTAATAAGACAAATTCGAAGATAACGAAGTATGGCAGTTTTTAAATTTTTCTCAATGCAACTTTTCCTCCGTTTTCTTTTCTTCTTTTAATTTTATTTCCCTTTCAACAAAAATCTCTCTCTAACTTCCTTTCTTCCTTTCCTCCACTGTACTTCTTTATGTTATTTCCCCTAACTTTTTATTCCCATATATAAAAGATCAAAGGAAGTGCGGACTGGACACATAGCATCGAATCGTGCATAATTTGAAGTATAATAGAATATCTACACTAAACTCAAGTTAGAATGATATGTCTCTTATTCATATTTTACATTACAATGGCCTCTATCTATTAAATCGACGAAATTGAGCTTATGGAACACTTTCATTAGAATGAGAAAAACCGACTTTTAAGTGTCCCTATTTAATCGAACAGAATTTTCACATATTAAACATTATAAATTCCTTTAATTTCATTCAGAACGATATTGTTTCGTAGGCTATAATTTAGATTGGATCAACGGAGACGTCAGAATCGCTCCGATAGGAAGGCACATGGCAATCAATGAGTGAAGTAGAACATGACTCGAGTGAAGTAGAACGTGACTCACACGAAGATCCAGCATTTCTCTAACTTTTATTGAATCTTAGATTGGGTTGGGCCACATTTCGCTCCATTACTAGATTTTTCTCTTCGATCTATTATCTCCTTCCTATCTACTTCTGAACGAAAGCGAAGAGGTTCTAGTCCAAATTCTGAAATTAATAAGACAAATTCGGAGATAACGAAGTATGGCAGTTTTTAAATTTTTCTCGATTTAACTTTTCCGCTGTTTTCTTTTCTTCTTTTAATTTTCCTTTCTCTTTCAACAAAAATCTCTCTTTAACTTCCTTTCTTCCTTTCTTCCACCGTACTTCTTTATGTTCTTTCCCCTAACTTTTTATTCCCATATATAAAAGATCAAAGGAAGTGCGGACTGGACACATAACATCGAATCGTGCATAATTGGAAGTATAATAGAATATCTGCACTAAACTCAAGCTAGAATGATATGTCTCTTATTCATATTTTACATTACAATGGCCTCTATCTATTAAATCGACAAAATTGAGCTTATGGAACACTTTCGTTAGAATGAGAAAAACCGACTTTTAAGTGTTCCTATTTAATCGAATAGAATTTTCACATATCAAACATTATAAATTCCTTTAATTTCATTCAGAACAGTATTGTTTCGTAGGCTATAATTTAGATTGGATCAACGGAGACGTCAGAATCGCTTCGATAGGAAGGCTCTGGCGTGTTTCACCATTCTAAGGACCAGTTCAGTCGCAATCAGCGGGAGATGTCACGTCCTTCTATAGCTAGCAGATCAAGAAGTCCTTAATTCCAACCACTGAAAATTGACATGTGGGTCATTTCAATACCGAGCGCGTGATGCTCTTGTCTACTAATTGTTATCAGATGTGCTGCTTCCACTTTATCGGGGCTTAAGATAGCTAGATGATGTTCCTAACAATGAAATTCGAGGTCAGTTTTTGGTTAAGAGGATATGACAATCTCATAATTTTTTAAAGACCTTCACCGCAAGGATTGGAAATTCAACGTGGTACGACACTTCTGATGAAAGTTTTTTAAAAATTTATGGCACATAAGTGATCGATTGAAAGTTGAAACACTGGAGTGAACGTTATCCATAAGTCATGGCACTCTAGTGATTGGAAAAATAAGTTATGATACTCAAGTGAGTGGCGTACAAAAGTTATGATGCTCGTGATGTCCTTATATCCAAAATGAGAAATCAAATTGTGGTTGATAACGCTTGGGAGAGCCCGTTACGAACCCGACTTACTTTAGTCCATTAACTCCAATGTAACATTATATGGGCTTAATTAAAATGCTCATAATACCTATAAGCAATTTAATTAATATTTTTGTTTAGGGGTCGGGGTCAATACCTAATTCTTTTATGCAATGAATGCATAATTGAGTTGTCAAAATTTAAGTATCAACAACAAGCAATTGTGTAAACCCTTCAAACTAGGAAACTAGCTCAAATCGAAGACATATTCGTAACATTCTCTGTACATAATTAGCAGTTTGATGTCGGCTTATTTCTATCTAGGATTCTATAATGGCGGCCTAGAACGGTTAATATCTCTAGCTCTTTTTATTTCAGGAAGGATGTTGGAAGTTTCAAGATATTTCCTTTTCAGTCATAAAGGTATGTCTGTTCTCTGTGTTAATGATTGATTGCTTGATGACCGGAAATTACATAGATGACTTTGAAATTTGAAGCCGAAGGGGGAAGAGAAATGACTTAAAAGGCCATATTGGTTGTTCACTTAAATTCCCTGCAACTTGTTAAAATTTTAATCAAGAAGAAAATGGTGCAATGGAAGATTATATTTGCCTAAAACTTGATCATCCTTCACACAATTGGACAAATACGAAGAAAACTGAAACAAGAGAATCATCATTTCATAATGATAAATTAACAGCCAAATGTCCATCATTCGGTACATTTAAAGAGGGAAATGAAAAATTCAAAATCTTCCACTGGCTTCATATGGAGAAAAATTGATTCCAGCAAAGAGATATTAAAACTTAAATCAAAGTAACTAGTATGGCAAAGTCAATTTTATAAGTTAAACTGACTTTCGTGCTGCTGGGAGGGAAGAAATCAAAATGTGCATCAAAACCTCTCTTTTAATTTTACAACCATCTAAAACGTCTAAGAAAAGCCAATTCAGAACTAATTAAAACAAGCAAAACCCCAATAGGAAGAAACTCAAGATGACTCTTCCCCCAACTCCACAAGGGGAAAAAGAAAACAAATCCAATTCACAGTCGGGCAAAGGCCAACATGAGGTCGCGGTGGTTGGTTGTGACTTTGTGGGGGCTTTGTGGGCATGGCTATTGACAGTGGCAGTGGCTGAAAGGAAGAAAGGAAGAAGAAGAAGAGGAGAAATGCAAGGCGCATAAGAGAGAGACAAGAGACTGAAAGTGGGCCACCATCTGGGCAGATATTGATCAATGAATGGAGCAGAGCGTGACTCACGTGAAGATCCAACACCCTCCAATATTTTCTTGTATTAGACTAAGGATTTGTGTCATCTCAAAAGAATTCGACAAGCCTATCTAAATATATTCTTGATTATCTCAACTAATCTAGTCGGCTGTTATTAAGTCTTAGATTGGGTTAGGCCACATTTCGTTCCGTAACTAGATTTTCCACTTCGACCTGTCATCTCCTTCCTATCTACTTCGGAACGAGAGTGAAGAGATTCTAGTCCAAATTTCAAAATTAATATGACATATTCGGAGATAACGAAATATGACAGTTTTTAAATTTTTCTCAAAGCATCTTATCCTCCATTTTCTTTTCTCCTTTTAATTTTCCTTTTTCTTTCAACAAAAATATCTCTCTCCCCATCTTCCTTTCCGCCACCATACTTCTTTATGTTCTTTCCCCTAAGTTTTTATTCCCATATATAAAAAGGTCAAAGGAAGCGCGGACTCCAAAGATCACATCGACATCGTGCACAATTCAAAGTATAATAGAATATCTGCACTAAACTTGACTTAGAATGACATGTCTCTCATTCATATTTTACATCACAATGGCCTCTATCTATTAAATCGACAAAATTGAGCTTATGGAACACTTTCATTAGATAGAGGAAAACCGACTTTTAAGTGTCCCTATTTAATGGAACAGAATTTTCACATATCAAACATTATAAATTCCTTTAATTTCATTCATAACGATATTGTTTCGTAGGCTATAATTGAGATTGGATCAACGGAGACGTCAGAAACTTGGTGATCTGCCAGCTATAGAAGGACGCGACATCTCCTGTATGATTGCGACTGAACTGGTCCTCAAAATGGTGAAACACGCCAGAGCCTTCCTACAGGAGCGATTCTGACGTCTCCGTTGATCCAATCTCAATTATAGCCTACGAAACAATATCGTTATGAATGAAATTAAAGGAATTTATAATGTTTGATATGTGGAAATTCTGTTCGATTAAATAGGGACACTTAAAAGTCGATTTTTCTCATTCTAATGAAAGTGTTCCATAAGCTCAATTTCGTCAATTTAATAGATAGAGGCCATTGTAATGTAAAATATGAATGAGAGACATATCATTCTAACTTGAGTTAAATGCAGATATTCTATTATACTTCAAATTATGCACGATTCGATGTTATGTGTCCAGTCCGCACTTCCTTTGATCTTTTATATATGGGAATAAAAAGTTAGGGGAAAGAACATGAAGAAGTACAGTGGAGGAAAGGAAGAAAGGAAGTTAGAGAGAGATTTTTGTTGAAAGAGAAAGGAAAATTAAAAGAAGAAAAGAAAACGGAGGAAAATTTGCATTGAGAAAAATTTAAAAACTACCATACTCCGTTATCTCCAAATATGTCTTATTAATTTCAGAATTTGGACTAGAACCTCTTCACTTTTGTTCATAAGTAGATAGGAAGGAGATAATAGGTCAAAAAGAAAAATCTAGTAACGGAACGAAAAGTGGCCCAACCCAATCTAAAATTCAATAAAAGCTAACGAATCCTTAATTTAGGATATGAAAATATTAGGTGGCGCTGGATCTTCACGTGAGTCACGTTCTACTTCACTCATTAATCGCCACGTGCCTTAGAAGGAGAAGGGTCATCTTGAGTTTCTTCCTATTGGGGTTTTGCTTGTTTTGGTTTTGAATTTGAAGCCGATGGGGGAAGAGAGATGACTTTGAAGACCATATTTGTTGTTCACTTAAATTCCCCGCAACTTGTTAAAATTTTAATCAAGAAGAAAATGATGCAATGGAAGATTTCATTTGCCTCAAACATGATCATCCTTCCCACAATTGGACAAATATGAAGAAAACTGAAACAAGAGAATCATCATTTGATAATGATAAATTAACAGCCAAATGTCCATCATTCGGTACATTTAAAGAGGGAAATGAACATGACTGAAAAGGGAAAATTATTGTACAGAGAGGCAAATGGTGGGTTTTGTTGTAGCTGAGCACGGTGTATACGGTCTTAATTATAGTGAGTGCAAAGAGGAAGATGGCGGCGATGAGAGACAATAAAGCCCAAGGACTCCTTAAGTAGGTCTAGATGAGATTAGCCCTCCACTTGTTCCAGGGCTTGTTGCAGTACTCGTTGACCTTATTGGACACGGCAATGAGACTGTTGTTGGGTTCAATTGTCGTGTACTTGGCATCAAGTGGAACAGCTCGGTGGTTTCCTTGTCGCATCCCAGGACATTCAGGACTATGCCCAAGATGTGGAGAAGCGCGACGTCGCACTCATTGTCGATGATGTAGTCCATGAAGTAGATGTAGGACGTGACCTTGTTCCCGGTCCCGACGTGGAAGCGCTCAAATGCGATGAGGTTGAGGAACATGGACTCGGTTGCTTTTTCCACCACAATCTCAGGGAGACTCAGGACCCCGCCGGCAAAGGAAATGTCCGTGAGGCTGCCGGTCTTGCTCTTCTTGAGCCGGATCCCATGCTTGTTGAGCTCAATGGCCGACAGGACTAATAGAAGGCCCTCGCACCCCACCTTGTCCAGCTTGGGCTTCTCATGGAGTAGTAGGCTCTTCCTGACGACGTTCAGGACGTGCAGGCATTTGCCTATCCTCGCGGTGTGCTTGCCAGGGGAGCAGCAATTGAGGACGAGCCTGTGAGAGAAAATATTGGGTGCCCTATGATTCCACCATGGCAAATTACGAGTCACTCACCGGGCGACATGTGTAGCCCGGGCCCCACCGTGTCAGGAGTCAGAGAAGAGAAAATTTTCAAACGAAAAGCAAGACTCTCTTTCCTCTCTTTACTTCGCGCTGTCTCTCCACTTCCAGATCTCTCTCTCCAAGTCACGCTCTGCTCTCTCTCCCTCCCGACTCACGCTCCGACGAACCACGCCGTCGCCTCCACCTCTGCCTCCGACGAGCCACGCCGTTGCCTTCGCCGTCCACCCTTCCTCGTCGAACCACGCCGTCTCTCTCTCGACTCGCTCCCTCCCGACTCACGCTCTGCGAACCACGCCGTCACCTCCGACGAGCCACGCCCTACTCTGTATCACGCCGACGCCGCCTCCGCCTCGAAAGGTACATATTTTCCTAGATCTACTCCAAAATGTGTGTAATTTTTGCATTTTGAGATATTTTGAAGGGTTTTTTCTTCTCTTTACAGTCCTCTCTCTCGACTGGCTCTGTTCTCGCCGTCCGACGAACCACGCTGCCGCCGCCCTGCTCTGTACCACGCCACCGCCTCCTACGAAGCCTCGAGAGGTACAGATTTTCTTAGATTTACCTCAAAATGTGTGTAATTTTTTTGAAGGGTTTTTGTTTCCCCTTCACAGAACGACGAATCTGCTCTCTCCTTCAAGTTAGGGTTTTGTTTGATAGGAAAGAGCGACGAATCTCCTTACCAAAAAAAAAAAAGAGCGACGAATCTACATTGTGGTATAAATTTTTAGTGCCTACATTGCTGATGTGTGATGCCTGGCTGATGTCCATCGGTCTCTTTGAACTCTAACTTCAATATCGGTTCATACAGATGAACAATCGGTAGCATCGTCTAAATCAGATCGCTTGTCATAGCTAATGACCATCAGAGGACCAAATCATTTGAATATACATGAAGAACCGATTGAAATAAATGAAAATAAGTGTTATCCTATCGAATCATACAGAGAGTGAAGCATTAAATTATTTATTTGGGGACTTAAGCATGTGCTCTTCATGTTTCCAAACAGCTACTCCACTATTGCTTGGGCAGCTTCACTCCACAAGGGTGTTCAGCTATATGACCGATACAACTGTAATCTGACTGGCTAAGTTCTTGAAAAAGATTGTTATTGCAACAGGATTGGCGTTTGCATTTTAGGACCTACGCATCAGTTAGATGGAATAAACTGGCATCTGTTTGTGTTTAGTTAACTGGCAGTGAATACAACTTGCTAGTAAACTTTCGAACTTTGTGATTGCTTCGGTCTGACTGCTGCCGTATGGAGAAAGCTGTGAAATTGAAGGAACTGCTCAAGAAGAGGAAAGTGTGGAAGAAGAGATCATGGCCTCAAAGAGATGATAACGCTCAACTGCTGTTTGCCCTCATAGACGCGAAATTATGTTCCATGGTTCTTAAGATGGAGAGGATCGTCAAAGGACAATTGTTCTGGTGCGAAGAAAAGACAAAGAAACTGGATTTGTCTGATGGGAAGTTGCATAGGGATCCCTTTCCTATCCTTTTTCCTTGTTGAATGTCATCGGAGAGATTGTTTTGGTGATTAGGCTTGGTGTAGAGACAAAAATACTCAAAAAAACTTGCTTCTATTTCAATGGGCAATACAGCATCCGTCTGAACAGTCATTGGTGGATCATAGATTGATTGTTGTAGAGCACGGTCGGTCAATGCTACTGCCCTGGCGGCTATTAATTGAAATTTTGAAGTTCAGGGTAGGCATTTGAATGGGGAAATGAGGGAGAGGCAATGTCCCAACAGGTTGACCTTTTCTGTGTAGTGATGAGGAACTTGTTCAATTAAAAGCATGTAGATTTTGCCATGCCTTCTTACTCTTTACGTTGAGCCGTTTCCTGTTTTACGGATCTTATTAATTGGCAGCATGTCAAATTAACTTTGATAACCATATTTTTTGTGGCTTCGCATTTTCTCGGTCCTCTTCTAATCCATTATTTCACTGTACTTTCAAATTTTTTTGTAAAAAGATTATTACGGACAAAAAATTATGGTTACAGAAACTAAGGTGCTTAATTAAAATCTACGGTGATTCAATCTTCCCAATATTCCACTTACGCAACGTGGGCGACATGATCAACAAACAAAAAGGGCACCCACCACCTAGCACATATTCCTTCTCCAGAGAAGTAGGAAATCAATCATAAAGCATAGCCAAAGATCTATAAATTGCAAGGAAATCATGCAAAAGAAGAATAGGAGAAGGAAACAATTCTTTCCAATAAAAATTTGCTGGAACAAATTAATCAATGGGCAAAAGAAATGACCCACGTTATATTAAAGAGTAAGAAGGCATGGGTTCCCTATCTAACTTTCAATTGAGTGAGTCTTTTAGATACTCAATGGGTTAGGAATGTTCATGTTATATTAGGAGGGACTTAGGGATGAACTCCACCATAAAGTAATGAAAAAAAAAAGAAAAAAAGAAAAGAAAAGAAAAAGGAGAAAGAATGATGATAAGTGGTGGCAGCAAGATTATCTTAAAGGAGTGAAATTGGAGATAGTGGTATTGGCTCTAATTAGATCCTAGAAATCAATGTGTTCATGGGTGATCAATGTGTTCATGGGTGATTTGAGCTTAAATTTACCGTTATCTTACTGTTAGCCCCGCCTTACATTACAAACCGAGGAAAGTCCTATTGATTTTTGATTGAATGATTTACTTACATTAGTGGAGAGAGGAATGAAAAACAAACCTATCAGATTTGATCATAATTATAAAGAGTTTTTGAGAGGTTGCATACCAATGTGAATTTATCTGGATTGCATATAATTCGAAAAGATTAGGACTCACAAACACTTGGATCACATAATTGGAATTGGTCTTGACTTATGACTAAATTTCAATGATTGGATGAAATTTGTGTTTTTCTTTGAATTATGATTTTGAGCAATTATGAAATGATGCCATGGAGGGGGTTGTCAGCTTGAGTTTGTGTTATATCTTGCTTTTGCTCGAGGACTAGCAAAATGTTATGTTTCGGGGTTTGATAACTCTATAAAAATAGAATTATTTTACTTATTTTAAGCAATAAATAATGCAATATTTGTAAGAAAATATTTGGATTTTCTTCTATTTACTCAAATTTTCCTTGTTTATGCAGAATAATGAGATATTGAGAAAAGAAGGAAAAAATGGCAAAAAGAAGGAAAGAAAGATGTCACCGGCAGAAGATTCAGAAGGTGGATGCCAAATCGAGAATTATGTGATTTATTCCCTAATTTTATGCGATAAGAAGCAATTGCCTTGTGTTAGGAGTCTTGGATGTTATCCTATAAATAGGATAACATTGAGAGCTTGAGGACGACTAGTTTTCTTTTAGACCGTTTCTTTTATTGTTCTAGGAGTTTTTTAAGTATTTTGAAGAGAAGATAGAATTCTTGTTCTTTGATTCAAGATGTTGGGTTTAATTTATATTTTCGTTTCTTCTTCTATTATGTTCTAATTTTCTTTTGTTAGGACTATGATGTAGCCTAACCATGATGATATGAATTTCATACTTCTTATCTTCTGCAAGTGATTTCATTCATGTGAGTTATATATTATTGTACTTAATGCCTTTAACTGACTAGCCACCATTTGAATGATCTGATGTGCATGTTTGAGACTGAGAAGTGATAATATGCAATTGCTCCTTATAATATATAATCATGAATTAAATGTGGATAGAGATATATCATGTTATTTGTGTGGCTTGCAGTGATAAGGTGATCCAAAAGATTCATTATAAATCGGAAATATTCACAAATTTTAATTCACTTATATTTATTTAAATTCACATAGAGATATAGTGGATTGGTAAACTGAGTAGATTTGCTATACCTAGAGATAGGATAGTAAATAGACTAAAAAATTTCGCTATCACATGTTTGATATTATTCTTGTATGGATAATGATCTAAAATTCATATCTAGTGGTTATGGTGAAATCGGATGCTTTATCATATTTTATTTTATTGATTATTTGCCTTTAGTTTCGAAATTTCGTTTATAAGATTGTCAATTTTTATTTATTTTCAATTATATTTTGATTTGTTAGATAAATTTTAGAATTAGTCCATTTTTAATATTTAATTGGTTTATTAATCATTAATATCCGTGAGACGATACTCTTCTCATCATTATATTATTTGTTCATTGCCCCATTCAGAATCTTACGAACAGGTGTGGTCCTCGCCACGATAATATGGGCCAAAGGAGACGACTTGCAGCCGGTAGGCGTTGGGGTTGAGGTTGGTGATGTGGGTAGGGACTCTGTAGTAAAAGAACAAAGGTGTTTGTTTCTTGATCTGAATGTACAATTGTTGACTACACATGAAATATCCGGCTATGTAATCGTGAGCTATTGAAGAGCTTCGACGATACTTCGATATAACATAGGAACTGAAAATAGTCTTACATCTGTACTAGAATTAGAACTAGCGGCCATAAGTGTGAAAACTGGCTTGCAACCCTCCGTTTGTGCACGTTTGAGAATTGACAAAGCATATTAGTGTTCGCACAAATAAAGTCCACCAGAGAATATCCTAACTAGGGGTGTGCAACCGGACTGGCCCACCTGAAAAACAGGTTCAGGAACCGGTTCTAACAAGAACCGGTCCAGGAACCGGTTCCATTTTTTGGAAACCGGTTAGAATCGGTCCGGTTTCCGGTTCCAAGTAAAAACCAACCCGAATCGATTTTAGAATCGGTTTTGAGATAATGTAAAAAAAAGTAAAAACCCTAGATCACGTTACTCTACTTCACCGGTTTTAGAATCGGTTTCTGGTTTAATATTGGGATCTATTTCACAACTATGAGCGAAACAACACGGCTTTAAAGTCATCTAAATATTGTATGATTCAGATGAGATATATAGACATTTCTCTAGTGAGAGCAGATGCTTTACTGCTAAGTCTTTTGATTTTCCTTTCAGGATATTTTATTAGGAAACAGAAGTGAGGAGTTCTCTCATCATGGCGCAAAAAAAAGAGCTAAACATGTTGAACAGATTCCCTGGAAAATGTGACTCTTAAAGATTTATGCAATTGGACTATGTCTTGCCACATAGTGCTTTTGGATTGTTGATTTTGATGGATTATAATTTCAATTGCTTATTTTGGGGATTGTTACTTTTGGTGGATAGTGGTTTTTGTTATTCATCTTTTACTTTGAATCGTTTTATTGCTACCTATATTATTTTGCTGGAAAAAAATGATACCGAAAAAGGAACAAAAAAAAAAAATAGGATCTCGGGTAGACCCTAAAATCGAACCGAAAAAATAGGGTCGGTTCCAAAACAAGGTCCAGGGAAAACAGGGTTGGTTTCAGATTCCAAAAATTGGGAACCGGTTATAACAGAGTTGGTTTTAGGTTCCAGGTTTGGACCCAACTTACCCTAGAACCGATCACTCCTAATCCTAACCTCCACACCTAGAAAATAGCGTAACGGCCCCATATCCTTCATCGCAATTTTGCTTCTCAATGTAGAGATGAACCCATCAAGCCATTTTGGATCATCATCTGTAATAATCATGTCATCTACATATAAAAGCAGAGCTAGAATGCCATGATCTGATTTTTGAATAAATAACAAAGGATCCGCAATGCTGCAAACGAAACCATATGCCAAAAGAAAAGAGCTAGAGCGATCAAACCATGCTCTGGGTGCTTGGTTAAGGCCATACAAAGCTCTCTCCAGTTTGCAAACATAAGAAGGATGATTTTTGTCCTCAAAACCTGGCGATTGCTCCATATACATAGGTTGCGATGGAAAACCATATAAGAAGGCATTTTTAACGTCTAATTGTTTGATAGGCCAACCTTTAATAGTAGCAATGGTGAGAACTGTTCTTATACTTCCTGGACGAACAACTGGCGAGAAAGTCCCTAGGAAATCTACTCCTACTACTTGAGTATATCCCTTGGCGACTAGTCTTGCTTTTAATATTTTTTTAAAGTACCATAGGCTTTAACTTAGACTTAAAAATCCATCTACATCCCACAACATTAGTATTTGAAGGACGTGGAACAAGAGTGCGAGTTTTATTCCGATGCAGTGTCTTGAGTTCTTCTTTCATTACCGCTGACCACCTTAGATGCTTCAAAGAAGAGTGTACATTGTTTGGCTCCTTCAGTATAGAATCCATCATATGTAAATTGGCATATTTTGGATTAGGCTTCACAATACCAACACGTGCTCGTGTAATCATTGAATGATTTTGAGTGGGTGAACGTGCTATTGAAGAATCTTGAAGGACATCCATAGATTTTTGCTGTAGTGGAAACAACCAAGTATATCGCGTATAATCATCCACAAAGCAAACATAATACTGACACCTTTGACATGAGATTGTTAGAGCCTTTCCCCATAATTCACAATGTATCTTTTCAAAAGGCTTAGTAGTACTAGATTTGGAAGGCCAAAAAGGAAGTTTAAATGCTCAATCCATTTGACAACTACTACATATGGTAGTAGGTCTATTCCAAGCACTAACAGTAATATCGCCTTTATTTTGCAAATTACAAATTGTCGTCGGTTGTGAATGTCCCAACCTTTGATTCCAAGTACTTTCATCAGCTTTCCTGAACCGATTCGAAAATAGTGCTTCTTTTGGCACATTTGAGGTATATAGATCACCTTCACGGTTTCCAACTGTTAGAACATTTCCCATTTTCCTATCCTTTATCACAAAACTAGCGGCATAGAGCTCAAAATTTAGAGGATAGTCAGTTGTAAATTGACTCACTGATAATAAATTCTTTATGCTATTTTGGCTCAAATTGATATGAGCATCACTAGTATGGAAAATTTTAAGTGAATCGCCATTTTCAACCATTACGCTATCTTTCACAATATATGGTCGTAAGTTGGAAAGGTTACCTTCATCTCCGGTCATGTGATTTGAAGCTTTGGTATCAATGAACCATTCTGAATCCTGAGTATTTCCAATAGTAAGTGCAGTAAATGCCTTTGGCACGTCTGATGGGAGGAAAGATTGATTAAATCGATTAAAGCAATCTAACAATATGTCCCTACTTGTTAAATATTTGATAGGAAACGATTTTGTCTGTTCCTTTCACGAGCTTCTTGATCTTGATTTGATTAAATTGTGGCTCGGGACCTTGTGAATGCATAAAATTAGCCCAAGAATTTTTCATTCTTGGACCATTGTGAGAAAACCCTCTTCCATGCGAAGAAAAATAATTTTTTGTTGGAATGTTGGAATTGTTTGCCCTTCTTGCTGCTCTTAAAATTAGTTCTTTGACAAAAGAAAGCCGTCTCGTGTTGAATTACGGGGGAACTTTTACTCGTGAGCTGACTCTCGAAGTTTTACAATTGCGAAATCAGGTTAGAGAATATCGGCATTGGATACTTCAACATGGAGGTTGTGAATGAATCATATTGATCACCTTAGCCATTCAAAAAAAAGACACCCTTCTTTTTGTCCTTAAGGGGACATCTGATAGAAGATAACTCATTAAAATATTTTTGAAAAGCACCAAGATACTTGTGAAGTGATGAAAAATTATTTCTATGACATTTTTGAATTTGTAGAAAAATTGAAACTTCACATTCCTCAAATACCTTAGCAAAAATATTTTGTAAAGCTAACCACACCCCGGCAGATGTCTTCAAGTCTACTACTTGAGCAAGAACGTCTTCGGAGAGCGTCGCAATTATCCATCCCGTAGAAGGTGATTTGACCTTCTCCATTATAAAAACTCTGGATTTGTCACTTCCTCCGAGACTCTAGCTTCTTTTCCGGAATCAGAGGGGGTGACTATTATTGGACTCGACATCTGGTACTCGCCATCAATGAATGCTACCGGATCTTGACTTTCAATTAGTGCAATCATCTGGGCTCTCCGACAAGAATAATTTATTTGTGTCAGTTTTAGTTTCAGTGACACAAAATTGCTAATGTTCAAAGATGAGGGGTATGATTACTTAGGATTAGTGGAAGCTATGGTTAAGGATCGATTTTTTTTGAAGATATGCTCTGATACCATAAAAGAACAAATGTGTTTGATTCTTGATCTCAACGTACAATTGTTGATATGATTTCCGTTATATATAGATATTATAAATGTTACACTTCGTAAGGAAATAATACAACAATGAAAAATAATAAATGAAGATATCATTATATTAGAAGAATTGTCAAATCACTTGATTCTAACATCTCCAAAAATCATCTTATGATTTTGATTGATATCTTGAGATTCTTCTTTCTTAATTGATAAATCAATGCCTTTACATAGATGGACCGCTTCTTCCAGTACTGTTGCTCCTCGTGGTTGGAGGGCATGAACTGGGGTCTTCTTTTTTTTTTTTTTTATAAAGCTGAAAGGAGGGAGAGAATAGGTGAGTTTATGCATTGTGTTTGGGGGTGCCCAAGCCCAATGCATCAAGTTAAAGAGGTACTACGGGACAAGCCATGTAAAGACAAAAAGTGCTTAGGTATGTCCCGCGAAAAACGTGGGAATGCACGCCATCCACATCATCTCACGACCGTGCATGAGCCTTTGAATTCAACGAAACTCGTGAGTTCTCATATTCAGTACTTGCACAGTTGCACTGTCATTTGTGGTACGGACTTGTATATTTGACGCGACATTAGATTTATAATATTTACTTTCTTTGCTTTATGATGATAATTTTTACCTATGTTTGGGACATTTTAAATTTCTTACTTGAGCTCTCATTTTCAGTACTCGACACCCCTTCTTCCGTACCTACATTGCAAGTAGCAAAAAAATAAAAGGACAAGATATTTGAAAAGGAGTAATGTTCTGATAATATATGCACTAGCTCATGACAATCATATAATTTCTCATAAATTAACTTTAGGTGGCACACATGACTAGTTATAATGATCTGGTGTGAAATTCAAAAACTTCAACATGTTTCATATGGAGAAAAATTTATTCGAGGACGAAGATATATTAGAACTCAAATCAAAGTCAAACCATTATGGCAAAGTCAATTTTCTAAGTTAGACTAAATTCTAGCGGGTTTTTTTTTCTTTTCTTTCTTTTTGGTTTCAAATCACCATTGCGCAATCAACCGTGATCATTAATGAGCACCGATGGAGAAGAACTTGGATCCATTATAACTGTTTCTAAATTCCAATCAAGAAGTACTCGAATCTATAAATAATTGCTATAATTAATAAACAGCAAACACAAGTATCTCATGAAAAAATGTCGATTTAATCCGAAATCAACTAATTCCATAAACCGATCAAATTAACTTATCATCTTCAGGATCAATTTTTCATATCAGTTTTTAGTATCCCTATTGTGACTTTGACGCAATGGACAAACATGAAGAAGACTGAAACAAGAGAATTATCATTCGATGGTGATAAATAGCAGATAAATGTCCATCATTCAAAACGTTTAAAGAGCGAAATGAACATGACTGAAAATAGGAGGAAAATCATTCATAAGTGTTAGTTTGATATAGTATGAAAAAGGGTGAGAAAATGTAAGGTTAGTGGGTGACTAATTTTGGAGCAAAGAGAGACCAATAGAAAATTATGGATTTTATATTACAAGGCTCAAAGTACAAGGGATGCTTATGCTTATCCTATTTATAGTCCTCCAATGACCGACATAGTACAAGAAAGTCTTCTACAAGAGCTTCAACGTGGACTCTTCTTTTATTACAAACATTAACTACTTCCCAAGCGTTTTTCTGCCACAAAATTCACCTACCACTAAGAGAGAGAGAGAGTATTGTAGACTATTCTAGAGAGAGTATTTAACAATAACAACAATCGACAACTAATCAAGAGAGCCATTAGTAGAAAAACCAAAAAATAGAGAAGAAAAATATTGTATAGAGAAGCAAAGGGAGGGTTCATTTGTTGTAGCCGAGCACGGTATACACGGTCTGAACCATGGTGAGCCCGAAGAGGAGGACCCCGGCGATGAGAGACAATATAACCCAAGGATTCCTGAAGTAGGTGTGGATGAAATTGGCCCTCCACTTGTGCCTTCTCTTCCTGCAGTACTCTCTGACCTTGTTGATCACGTCATGGAGGCTGCTGTCGGGGTCGAGCACCACGCCCATGGCCAGCGAGTTGAACAGCTTGGCTGCCGCCTCGTCACTCTCCATGGCATTATCAATGATGCCCCTGGTGTGGAGCAGCGCGACGTCCTGCCCCTTGTCGATGACGTCGTCCATGAAGAAGATGTAGGACGTGACCTCGCTCCCAGCCCCGACGTGGAAGCGCTCGAATGCGATGAGGTTGAGGAACATGGACTCGGTGTCTTCATCCACCACGATCCCGGGGAGCCTCAGGACCCCGCTGTCAAAGGAGATGTTTTTTAGGCTGTTGGTGTCACTTTTTTTTAAATAGATCCCGTGCTCACGGAGCTCGGTGGCTGACCGGATTATCTCCTCGCTGACCTGGCTCTCCGCCTTGTCCTTCTTCTCGGGCTCTTTCAGCATGTTCTTCCTGAAGACGTCCAGGACGTGCAGGCATTTTTCCTTGCTCACGCTGTCCACGCTGCGGGAGCAGAAATTGAGAATGAGACTGTTGATGGATTCGTCTTTCTGCATTGTTGGAGCAAAGTCAGTGCATTTTCCCTTCGTCCTGCTGTCGTATGGATTGTCCTCGCGTAAAAGTTAAAAAACAAGTTTCCTATAGTTGTCATAGATCTAATAATGAATTGTCGATTGGTCTCAAACCTTGCATCCGACACATTTGGAGCATTAGATTTGATCCATCTCATATCGCCAAGACGTACTATTAGGTGAACATAGTACAGCGGTTTACATGCATGCAAAATCCTCTCCTACGACGGAGCGAAATCTAAGGAACTAACCTGCACGCCATAGCAGATAGCAACCAGCCAATCCAACACTAGCATCGGCAGCTGATTCTCCAGCAGCAGCATGTCCCGCCTAATGACCGGATGTACGTAGAGATCCCCGTGTTTGCTGAAAATGGGGTCGTTGTCTTCGTACTCACCCTTCACCTTTCCTGTCGCATACCTCAGGATCTGGAGCATGAAGTAGCCATCAGTGATCATCAGCTCCAGGAACTGGTCTGCCGCGCCGTCAACGCTGCCCTCCTTCCACTTCGGGTCCAGCGCATCGTAGCTCGCCTCGAGGTCCCCTGCCACCTTCCTTAGGGATTCGATGTAGTGCTGGAGGAGCTTCCCGGACCGCCTGAGAAATTGGAAGAGCACGCGGCGCTTGTGGTCCTCCATGGGACGGAGATGTTCTTTGCCATGGTGATAGGGGCCAAAGGAGACAACCTGTGGCTGGTAGGCCTTGGGGTTGAGGTCAGCGACGTAGGAGGGGACCTTATAGATAGACCATTTCTTCCAGTATTGTTGCTCATCGGAGGACATGCCCTCGAGGCTTTCGTTGACTTGGATGATCCAGTCGGTCGCGTTCGGATCAGAGGTTCCGCAAGTTTCTCTTCTGGGGGATGTTATGATCCTTGTTTTTGCTTTTGTTTTTCTTCTAACACTGGAAGAAGGAGGAGAAATAGGCGACTTCATGGAGAGAGAGAGAGAGAGAGACGGGAAAAGTGTTGGGGGATAAGATGGGGGGTGCCCAAGCCCAACGTCTTGAATTTGAAGGGGTATTACGGGTCCAGCCATGTATGTCTGAGTCACTTTTTGTGCACCAGGTAAAGACAGTGGGGAAGCATGTCCCGTGAATATCGTGGGAATGGAATCGCCGGGCTCATATTAACTGTGTACAAGTAATGTCGATTGGGGTATGGACTTTGTATATTTTATGTGACACTGGATTCATGATAATTTCTTTTTTTATTTTATTTGGTAATAATTTTTAGAGAAAATGACACAAACAGTCCTTGAACTTTGGCCCAATGTGCAATGTGGCCCCTAAACTTTTAACTTAATCAATGTGGTCCCTTGACTTTTGGGACATGTTCAATGTAATCCCTGAACTTGAATTAATGGAAGAATTACATTAACATTTTCATATAGTTTAGGGACTAAATTAAACTTGTACCAAAAGTTCAGGGACCACATTGCACATTGGGTTAAAGTTCAAGGATTATATTGAACAAATTAAAAGTTTAAGGACCACATTGCACATTGGACTAAAGTTCATGAACTGTTTGTGTCATTTTCCCTAATTTTTACCTCCTATGTTTGGGATATTACAGATTTCTTACTTGAGGTACATCGCATGTTGCAAAATAAAGTAATTTTTCACAAAGAGTGACGTTCCGATAATATATATACGGTTATCGAGAAAAGTACCAAAAAAGTCCTAAACCTATTGCATAGGTATTAATTCAATCTTAAACCTTTCAATTGTGTCAATTTAGTCATAAACATTTTCACATTTTGCCAATTGAGTTCATCCGGCTAAGTTTAATTAGAAACCGTTGATATGGACGCGGTCCGTCCTACGTGGCATGGCTAGCGCTCACGTGGACATTTTTATTAATATTTTTTATTTTTTTTATTATTTTGTTGTTTTTTTCTTCTTCTTTTTTTACTTTCATTTTGGCTAGCAACGGTTGTGGCCCTTGCTAGATCTCGGCGAGGGCCGCGAAGGCCCTGGGCGAGGCCATTGCGACTAGCGAGGGTTGGCTGGCCCTCGTCCAGTGGCCGACAAGTGTCGCCGGAGGCCAAAATGAAAGGAAAAAAAAGAAAGATAAAAAATATTTAAAAAATCAATTTTTTAAGAAAAAATTATAAAAATTGTCCACGTTAGTGCTGGCTATGCCACATAGGACAGCTAGCGTCCATGTCAGCAATTTTCGGCCAAAATTAGCCAAATGGACTCAATTGGCAAAATGTGAAATTGAAAGGTTTAGATTTGAATTTGTACCAATGCAATAAATTTATGACTTTTTTGGTACTTTTCCCGACAGTTATCTCATGACAATCATATAACTCCTCATAAAATAACTTCAAATGGCACAAAAGACGGGTTATAAACATCTCGTGTGAAATTCGAAAACTTCCACTAGTTTCATATGGAAAAAAATTAATTCAAGCAAAAAGATATAGTAGAACTCAAATCAAAGTCAAACTATTATGGCAAAGTCAATTTTCTAAGTTAAACTAAATATTAGTGTGGGTTTTTTCTTTTCTTTTCTTTTTCGATTTTGAATCACCTAAACATAATCCACCGCTAGCATTTATGACCCTTAAACAACAAGAACTTGGATACATTATAACAGCTTATAAGCACCAATCAAGAAGTGCTTGAATCTGTTATAATTTATATAATTTGTAAACAGTAAACACAAATATCTCATGGAAAATGTTGATTTAATCCGGAAGCGACTAATTCCACAAACCAATCAAATTAATACATCATTTCGTGGATAACTTTTCCATATCAGTTTTAGTATCTCTAACATGACTTTGACTCCATAATCTTATTTAAAATGCCCTAATTCTTAGGCTTCGTAACTTTTTATATCAGGCATTTTTTATAACTCACTCTTTTGAGATAAATTAGTAGTATGGCAAAGTCAATTTTATAAGTTAAACTAAATATTCGTGCAATCACCATCCAACGAAGAAATCAAAATGTGCATCAAAACTTCCCTTTAAATTTCACAACCATCTAAAACGCCTAAGAAAAGTCGGGTTTTTCTCACCACTTCAGAACCAGAGTAAGCAAACCCCAATAGGAAGAAACTCAGGACGACCCCTTCCCTAACTACACAAGGGAAAAAGGAAAACAAATCCAATTCTCAGTCGGGCAAGGCTAGCATGAAGTTGTGGTGGTTGGTGGTGGGGGCTTCGTGGGCATGGCTATTGACAGCGGCAGTGGCTGAAAGGTAAAAAGGAAGAAAAAGTTGAAGAGAAATGCAAGGCGCAGAATAGAGAGACGAGAGACTGAAAGTGGGCCGTCGTCGAGGCACGTGGTGATCAATGAATGGAGTAGAGCGTGACTCACGGGAAGATCCAAGCCCCACCCAATATTTTCTCGTCCAAGATTAAAGATTCATGTCATTTCAAAAGGACTCGATAAGCCCATCTAAATCCACTCTTAATTATCTCAACCACCCTAGCCAGCTTTTATCGAATCTTAAATTGAGTTCCTTTCGCTCCGTAACCAAATTTTCCTCTTCAACCACTTATCTCATTCCTATCTACTTCTGAATGAGAGAAGAGGTTCGAGTCCAACTGGCAATAGAATTCGGAAAGAGACAAAAATCTTTTATACCAACTGTGTTTCTTTTAGTGTCTCGGTGAATCTCAACTTGTGATACAGGATTTATCTGTGTAGACGAGTTGTTCAAAATTCCGGATTTTAAAATAAAGAATTATTTTAAAAATAAACATGTTGTCAATAAGGATTTATCTCCGGTTGGCACAGATGTGAGCCCCGTGATTGATATAGAAATTTCTTTCATTTTCACAAAATATAATTCTATTTGCAGATTTTACAGATTCCTACAATCCAGCATGTTGACTTTCCATAGTTGACTTCTTGACATGGGGATTGGAGGTCACTGCTCATGTCACCTTCCCCGTGACTTGCGGAACATCTAACTTCTCCCCCCACCAAAAAAAAATGTTTCTTTTCAAAAATCAAATTCGGGTGGAGCCATTTCCAAGTTTTTATTTTATTTTTAAAACACAATTCGATCTGTTATGTATTTTGAACAACTCATCTACACAGATAAATCCTGTATCACAAGTTGAGATTCACCGAGACACTAAAAGAAACACAGTTGGTAAAAAATAATTCTTTATTATAAAATAAAGAATTATTTTAAAAGAAACACAGTTGGAAAAGGAAAAGGAAAAGGAAAGGAAATGCCCACGGTAATGTATAGTTTTAGTTTCATCCGAAATATTGACAAGAGACTGAGAACTAACCCAAATCACATCTATCTGTTATAGACTATAACAGATCCAAGTTCTTTCCGATTGGAGCTCATAAATGTTCATGGCCGACTACGCTTACGTGATTGAAACTAAAAAAATAAAAGAAGAGGAAAAGGAAAAGGAAAAGGAAAAGGAAAAGGAAATGCCCACGGTAATGTATAGTTTAAGTTAGGAAAAACCCGACAGCGGCTTTCCATCCTCGACGTCCGAAGGTGGTCCTTGGTTGTAACTCAATTATTAATCCAAGTAGGATTAGGATCAATCTTTGATCTTTACTTTCAAGAATCCTCCTTTGTTTTCAAGACTCAATTTTTCCTGCATGCTTGTACCATGTTCATGCTATATTAGAAGCACTCTTGCATAAAGACCGGGATCTTTACCTTATTTCGGTCACATGTTGCATATAGATTAATTAAAAAAAAATTGTAATCTTGAATTTGTTCAGTATGGTGGTTGAATTTTCACTCTAGATTAGGGTGGAGCCATTTCCAAGTCTTTATTTTATTTTAAAAACACAATTCGACCAAATTAACCTCACTCACAAAATTAATCATTAACTTATTTGCGCTTTCCTCTTGAACCACAATGACGGGAGAATTTTTTTTAATAATTGCTCGCGAACTCGACATGTGAATTTAGTGTTGATAAAAGAAGCGTTTCTAAGTAAATCATGCCTCGAAGTCGGATAATGAATTTTCTCTGTTCATCACGAATTTATCGATTTGCGGACTGTATATAATGCTGTCGGTTTTAGTTGTTAGAATTTTTATCAAAGCCTTTAGGTGATTTAAATGGAGGGGCAAACCTAATTACCATTCCACTTTATTTTAAATCAATTTTTCTTCATAAAAACACCAAGTACTTTCTACATGGTTTTTAAAAAAAAAATATTTTTCAGTCTTTAGGGTTTCAAGATTGGAAGGGACAGACAAAATTTATTCTGAATTGAGTCTCTAGCTAGGTGCACATTCCATGAGGCTTTTTTAAGCTTTTCTAGTGCAAGAAATACATTATTTTCTTCAAAAGAAATTTTATTTAAAGTAAACCAAGGTAAAAAAAAAAAGAGTAGATGCATGGATCACAATTGCCTAAAAATTGTGTAATTAAAGATTAATACATGATAAACCGAGTCTGAACACTAATTTGGTCAGTCGCCTTAAACTTGGCGTGTTTTAGACAAAAAAAATTGTGGAAATAGCTCTGTCCAATTTTTTATTCCACATTATATAGTGTACCTTGGACATGTGTATATTCTTAAACTATTTCGCGTGAATTTTGGGACGTTAAAATTCGGGGGTATTTCATAGGGAGAGGGAGTAAAAAACCATCTCTCTAATTTGGGGAATTGGGCGTGCGGGCATTGACATGTTAAAATAATGAATGCAGTCTTGTTAATCTGTCAAATGTATACACTTGGACAGGCGGGGCGGCCTCGGTCATATATTTACATCCTCTGCTTTGGTCAATCGACTTAAAAATTGTGTTTTAGACGAAAAAAATTGTGGAAATAGCCCTGCCAAATTTTTTATTCCACATTATATTGTATACCTTTCCCAGTTGTTAGAGAGGAGAGAAAAGCAGATAAGATTCCTTCCTACAATTAAGGTTATTTTAAGTTTGAACTAAACCTGTTTTGTACTTGACCAATTATCTCGGAAAAGAGAATTATCCACTTGTCTGAAGAATAATCATGGTTTGCATAATATATAATCTGGATTTTCTGCAATATAAAAGACCAGAAAGTTAAGAACAAATTTATTGATGGACTCATTTATGATGTGAAAAAACTATGGACAAAATTATCATACTGTAGATTCGATGCTACGTTTACGAGATATTCAAAATACTTAGTAAATTGTATATTCAGATGGCATAGAAATGCATATGGTGTAAGTACATCAGAAGTTCTAATTTCTAGTTCATAAGATCCAATGATAAGTAGATGCTTGTCGTATGGTACGACACAAACAATTATGAGAAAATTTCTCATTTCTTGATAAATACACCTTGCAACGGTGATGTCGAGTTTTAAAATTTGAGGGGTAGCGCACAAAATTTGCCAAAATCTAAATTTGAAAAGGCAAGGTATACAAATGTTGCACGAAGGTTTCGAAAAATACGATAGATATCAAAATTTATCGACAAGAACGATATCGTACATCCCGTGGCTCGTGGATTGGCAGCTGCCATTAGCTCCCGAGGACTTCCATACCCAATAAGGATAAATGGAAAACAAAAACCCGGAAATTGTCCCTAATTCCTGCACCAAAGACTACAAAAATTGAAAGAAAAAGAAGAATAATAAGAACAATAACACAAGTGAAATGAACCTTAAGTAATCCAACAAGCCAGTTGACAGAATAGGCCATGCGGTCAAAAGTCAAAGCAAGCAGCTGGATCTCTATTAGCAACACGTTTTTCATTTTACTTTATTAGCTTTGACTTTGCCTCTTCGCTTTGAGAATCCGCGTTAGAAAGGAGAAGAGGGGAAAAGGACGGAACCATGTAGAATTTGAAAAATTCTATAATTAGAGTTTGAAAAATTAGAGTTTTGTTTAGCAATTGAAACTCCATAATTTCAAATATCTATAAATAATGATGTTTATCGAGTTGCAATCATGTAGAATTTTTTCATTGTTTTTAAAATTTCAAATATCTTTTCCTTTTGAAAAAATAAATGACTTTCCTTTTTTACCAGAAGAGTTTCGAAAGAGGCGCTTAGATCCGGAGACCTCAACTTGTAATAACTTTGAAAGCATTAAGATTTGTTCAAAGTTTAGATGATATTTTGATTTTTCTAGATTAATAATGGGATATCCGAAACTTTTAGCCACTCTACAAATTTCATTGATGGCCCACGTCTTAAAGCATCAAGGTAATTTTGTTATGCAAAGTTCGTTTTCCATCCTAATACGTAATATGTGCACTCAAAATTCCTACACGATGACCGTTATAAAACCTCTAGAGCTCGTGTGATCTATTGAAGTGAAAAGAAAAATGTTAACAGCCACGTTGTATGTCTGAGTACCTAATTGACCGTAAATGGCTTTCTGTTAACCTATCATTTCTAGAAAATCAAACGCATGAAAGTCCAGAAAATTAATTCGGGAAATACTATTCCTCTCAAACAAACACGTCCTTATTTTCGGCATTTACAATAACACAAATGACGTATTTTCAGCTTTTTCACCATAGCTTGTAAAACCCTAAGTTGGGGGGGCGCATTTGTCGGGCCACCTAGCCACTCGAGTCCTGTTTTGCGTGTTACCATGTTCCCGAAATTAGTCGAGTATTTCATGTATCCACAATTAAAATTATCTAAAGCGAGCTTTCTCGTCGGCAAGAAACATATTCGAAGCCCCATAAGCAAATGATACACAAACCTTACTAGGCATACAAATGGAGGGTTACGAACATGCCACATGTCCAAACGGGTGGGTGATCAAACATAATTTGTCTAGGCGGATCAAATTACTCCTTATGCCCTTACCATTATTAAGGAAAGCTGTGAATAAATAGTAAACATTAAACACAAAATATCTCATGAAAAATGACTTATTCCATAAACCGATTACAGTAATACAACATTTCAGGAATCAATTTTTCATATCAGTTTTAGTATCCCTGCCATGACTTTGACTTCATACTATTTTTAAAATGCCCGAACTGTTACGTTCCTTAACTTTTTATACCAGGTATTTTTATTCACTCTTTGAGATATATTACATGGCATCCATCTTAAGCATCAAGTTCTAATAAACCGTTGAAGGCTCTAGCGGAAGGACAAAAACAAAAATACTGATTAAAGGCTGTTCACTACTTCTGCTATTGTACTCGGGTCTGGAGAATAATTTCTCCTCAGAGCAAGGCATGCCCGAAAGCTTTTAGGCCTGTGGAAGCAAAATGCGGATGTGCGGTCAAAAGTTTTTATATGGAAAATTTTCACGATTTTAAACAGGCTAAAAAATATTCGAAAGAGCTAAAGATTTTTAATTTCATCGATGTTTCTTTTGGTGTCTCGGAAAATTCCAACCGTTGATATAGGCCTCATCTATATTGGTCAACCATTGAGAATTATTGAAACATTAAAAGGAGCACGTACGAAATAAATTATTCGTGTCATTTCGAAAGAACTGGATATGCCTCTCCAAACTTGCTCTTCATCTACTCATCAGCCCAAGCCAGCTTTTATTGAATCTTAAATTGGGTTAGGCCACTTTCACTCCATTACTAGATACCTAATTCTGAAATTAATAAGGCATATTCGGAGATAACAAATTATGACATATCGGAAATTTTTCTCAGAGCAACTTTTCCTCCATTTTCTTTTCTTCTTTTAGTTTCCATTTGTGCTTCAACAAATATCTCTCTCTTTCTTCCTATCTTCCTTTTCTCCGCTTTCTTCTTTAGGTTCTTTGGCCTAACTTTTATTGTCCAAAAAAATAAAAGGGCAAAGAAAGCGCAGACTCGGAAGATCACATCAAAATTGTGCACAATTCAACATATAATAGAATATCTACACTAAACTCAACTAAAATGATGTCTCTCGTCATATTTTACATTACAATGTCCTCTACTTATTATATCGACGAAATAGAGTCGAGAAAAGCAGACTTTGGAGGTGTCCTGCTTTGATCGAACCTAAATTTTTACGTATCAAAGATTACAAATTCCTTTAATTCATTCAGAATGATACTACTTTTCAGGCAATAATTAGATTGGACGAATGGAGTCACCAGAATCGCTCCTCTAGGAAGGCTCTGGCATATTTCACCATCTGATGGGCAATTCAGTCGCGAGAGAAAAAAGAAAAGTTAGGGAAATTTTTTGTGTACGAAGGCTCCATTTGGAAATGATTTTCCGAGAAACTAGTTTTCTTATTTTCCGGCATTTAGTTTGCTTAGAAAAATGAGTCAACAGAAAGCCATGCTTAAATTTAGGAAATTGACTTCCTCTTTCGAAAAGTCGAAAAACATTTTCCAAAATATGATTAAATATCAGCACTTGGATCCGCAACTCTACGTTTAGGCATGAAAACCCTAAAGTTGGTTCCTGGGTCCCGGCGTTCAAGACCAAGTCTTTGGTAGTTGGGCTTGGGTCCATCGAGGCCGAGCCCAGGCCCCCAACACCCACACCCAAGTCCATCGAGGTCAATCCTGAACACCTGGTGCCCCTGCCCAATTCCCCAACGCTCGAGTTCGGGTTCATAAATGTTGTGCTCGGGTCCCCAACGCTAGAGCCCTGGTTCACAAAAGTTGTGTGTGAGTCCTCAATGCTCAGGCTCAAGTTCTTGATTAATGAATGTTCGTTCTTATAAAAATATTTGAAAAGAAATTCATAATTTTAATTATTTTTTTAAATTCGATTTTTTTTCTTTATTTCTCTTTTTCTTTTTATCTTTTTTTCTGTTCTTTCCTTTTCTTTTTCTTTCTCCCTCGACCAATGGACACACACGGTGACGACCACAAGTGAGGTGGAGGCCTCGTCATCCTCTGGCAAGACTCGAGCTCGCTGACCTCTAGCGAGCTCGTCTCTTGCCTATGGGCGATCACCAGCATACGGCCAATAAATAAGTAAAAAGATAGAGATAAAAAAAGAAAAAAAGAATTAAAAATTCTAATTTATTTGTAATTTTTAGATTTTCTCTATCAAACGTGGAAAATATTTTCTAGTTCATTTTCATGATTCAGCCACACACCAAAAAATATTTTTCATAAACGTCACTTTTTCACGAAACAAACGGAGTCAATGTCTTTAATTCCTCAACATGCTTGTTCATTTTTTCAAGGGTTAATACCACAAAAAGTCCCAAACTGGTAGACTTATAACAATTTTACTCTAAACTAATTTTTTGATCACCAAAAACCCCAAATTGGTACACAAGTGATAAATTTACCCCGAACTATTTTTTTTACCACAAAAAATCACAAAATAATACACCTGTGACAATTTTACTTCGAACTAATTTTTTGATTACCAAAAACCCCAAACTGGTATATCTGTGATAAATTTACCCAAAACTAATTTTTTGACCATCAAAAATCCTAAACGGATACACTTGTGACAAATTTATCTTCTGTTAAATTGGATTAATATCACGAAAAATCATAAATTGATAAACTTGTGACAAACAGAAGGGTAAAATCCTAAATTAGTGCACCTGTTAACTACCATGTGTCATCAAACTTAGCAATTTGACTAGTAAAATTTAACGGAAACTAACGGAGGGTAAACTTGTCACAGGTGTACCAGTTTGGAATTTTTAGTGATCAAAAAATTAGTTCGGGGTAAAATCGTTACAGATGTACCAATTTTAGGTTTTTGGTGGTTAAAAAATTAGTTCGAGATAAAATTGTCACATGGTATCAATTTGAGATTTTTGGTGGTCAAAAAAATAATTCGAGATAAATTTATCACAAATATACTAATTTTTCATGATATTAATCATTTTTCCAATCACTGAAAATTCACTTGTGGGTCATTTCAAGACCGAGCACGTGATGATCTGTTGTCTCCTGACTGTTACCGTACATTTTGCTTCCCGAGTTTTCATTTAATTTTGATAACGTTCCTTTTCCCCCCTCTTTTTCAAAACAATACTAATTTAAAAAAAAAAAAACAGTGCTCAAATCGTGACAAATCGTGTTACAAGTTTGAAGAGCGGAATCGTGAAACAATTTTGGTAAAAAGAGTAAATTAGTCTTAACCTAATTTTAGAAAGTAGTGGGAATTGAGTTTGGTAAAGGCCTTGAACACTGCTTTTAACAATATTTAGAAAACAAAAACGAAGATAATCAAATGGACCATCTAATGGGCGTGAAAGTTCTGGGAAGGTTTGACTTGTACTTCTAATGGAGCAGCCCAACCCAATATAGGATTCAATTAAAGCTAGCTCGTGTTGTGGAGGTAATCAAGAGGCGGGATTGGGCATGCTTGTTGAGTCCTTTCGAAATGACCTGAATCATCTATCTTGTACAATGCTCCTCTCGATTTTTCAAAAAATGTCAATAATTGATCTAGATAGACGAGACCTATATCGAGATTTGTTGACATATCGAGAGAAGCATCGTAGGAATAAAAGATCTTTGCCTCTTTTGAAATTTTCGGCCCATCTAAAATCATTTAAAACTCCCCATATAAAACCGTTTGACCACACATATACATTCATGTATTTATTGGCCTAGAAGCTTTCAAACCTGCCTTCTTATGTGAAGATTTTTATGTCTGGACCTGGTCCAGATGACCGGATCAATTGCAGTCCATGGATGCGTGGGTCCGAGATGGCGTCCACTATTGGTTTCACAGATACGGTTCGAGGCAAGAATATTTTTAGGCGAGCCCGCAATAAGGATGGGCAAATCTCTTGGGCTTGTTGGGTCATTGGCTCATAATCAGGTACTTGGGAGGTAGTTAAACCAATTGTCAACCAGACCTAATGTGGTGGGAAAGTTTAGAAGCCTGAGAACTCCTCCGTATCCTCAGTATCAGAAGATGGAAATTTTTTGAGGATTAGCACATAATGGCTCCTCCTTCTGAGCGAGCCAATCCTAATCATTTGAGGCTAATCTTGGCTTTTAAGGTTGAAAGTGTAATTGTACATACCCTTATGTGCATCCGTTACTTAAAATCTGCATGGTACATTGTCTTGATATGGGGCCGACAACCAAAACAATCATATAAACTAAATTTTATGGATGATGTGGCGGACAAAGTCATTCATAATACATGATAGGTACATACCCTCTATGCATATGTTACTTTAACCCAATATGCAATATGGTCCCTCAACTTTAGCTCAATGTGCAATGTATTGTAATTTGTTTAATGTAGTCTTTATACTTTTGGTACATGTATATAAAAATGTAGCTCAATGTGCAAAGACAACATTTAACATTTTCATATTGTCCAAGAATTATATTGAACATGTACCAAATGTTCAGGGCTATTGAAAGTTCAAGGACAACATTGCACATTGGGTTAAAGTTCAGGGACCGCATTAAATAAATTAAAAGTTTCAGACCATATTGCACATTGAGTCAAAATTCATGTATCATTTGTGTTGTTTTCCCTGATAATTGAAGGTTTGGGCTATGGTTTGTTTATCCAAACCATCATGTTCACAAGGATTCTTTCTTGTAAGAGCAAAAGCAGTTAACAGCCTTTAATCATAGTTTTTTTTAAATCACTTTCTGGAATAGAAACCGAGGGCACTTTCTCTGTGAGCGAGAAAGGAATGTTCTACGGTTGGTTTATTTGGTACGGGCACTTCGTCTGTGAGCAAGAAAGGAATGTTCTACAGTTGGTTTGTTTGGGATTAAAAATTCAAAGTGTTGTGGGGACATTAGGGACATAAAATGGGGTCATCAATATTCTTAATTAGAGGTTAAGGCCTAAGATGCATGTGCTGCAATTTCTCTCAAAAGAGTGAATTAAAAGAGTTGCTTGAATTATGATGTGACTATGAAGTAAAAGTCATTTTAGGATGCAAAATCTGATACGGATTCAAGTACTTCTCGATTGGAGCTCATAAGCAGTTATAATGGGAGAAATTGTCGCTAATCAATATTATATCTATCGTACGGATGTTAATTCAGTCATAAATTTTTTAATTTCGTTAATTGAGTCCTAAATCTTTGCGTGAAGTTGCAATGTAGTACTTTCAGCCACAAAGAAATTTGGCTGAAGTGGCGATGTGCCACTTTGGACGGCCATCGATGACTAAACTGCCACGTCAGTGATTTCCGGCGAAAATTGACCGGAATGACTACATTGGAAATTCGAACGGAGATTTAGGATTAAATTGACAAAATTAAAATATTTATGACTGAATTGTTATCCGTATAATAGGCTTAGGACTAATTGGATAATTTTCCCAATTAGATCCAAGTTTTTCTCCATTGGAGCTCATTAATGCTCACGGCTGATTACACTTATATGATTTGAAACCGACAAAACAAAAAAGAAACTCTCACTAATATTTAGTTTAACTTAGAAACTTGACTTTGCTGATATAGTTTGACTTTGATTTGAGTTCTCAAATATCTTTTTCTTTGAATTAATTTTTCTCCGTACGAAATCAATGTAAGTGTCTGAATCTCACATAAGATGGTTAGTACTCATCTTGTGTGCCATCTGATGGCTACAAGAAATTATATGATTATCATGAGTTAACCATATACACATAATATCGAAATGCCACTATCGCGATGCATGCATTGAAGAAGACCATCAGATACTGAAAATGAGACCTCAAGTAAGAAATCTGGAATACCCCAAACATACGAGGTTAAACTTATTACCAAACGAAACAAAAGAAAAATACTATTTTAACTTTAGACCGGCATCGAATATGCAAAGACCATACCTAAATTGAAATTACATGTACTCAATTTATACTATCCCTTTAATTTAGACAGACACTCGTGAGAGATTCATCGAATTCAAAGGCTCGTGTATGATTCGGAGATCACGTGCATGTCGTGCATGCGATTTGATTCCCACGGCTTCGATGGCACAATAAACACTTCTTCTCTTACTACTTTCTGGATAGAAAAACAGAAAGAGAACATAAGACACTCCAGAACGGATACTGCTGGAACCTGTGAAACTTACGGAACCATGTCTCTGGAACCGCAATCGCAGGACCTGGACCAGACCGACTGGGTCGTCTACGTCGTCACCGAGAGACTCAAGCGCGTGTCCTTGAACGAGGAACAGACCTGGAAAAAGCGGTGCGTCTACCGGGTCCCTGCCTTCGATGCCGACCTCAACCACAAGGCCTACCAGCCGCAGGTTGTCTCCTTCGGACCCTACCACCACGGCGAGGACCACCTCCGCCCTATGGAGGAGCACAAGCACCGCGCGCTCCTCCACTTCCTCGAGCGGTCCAAGAAGCCCCTCAGGGCCTTCCTAGAGTCCCTGAGGGAGGTGGCGCGGGACCTCGAGGAGTGCTACGACGCACTGGGCCCAAAGTGGAAGGATGGCGGCGGCGATGGTGCAGCGGGCCGGTTCCTGGAGCTGATGTTCACCGACGGCTGCTTCATGCTGGAGATCCTGAGGACCGCAACACGGGCGGTGGATGACTACGCGCCCGACGATCCCATCTTCAGCAACCACGGAAAGCTCTACATAATGCAGTACATAAGGCGGGATATGCTGATGCTGGAGAATCAGCTTCCGATGCTAGTGCTGGATCGGCTGGTCGCTGTCGAGAGCGATGGCGAGAAGGTTACTTTCTTAGATTTCGGTCCGTCGTAAGAGAGGTTATTGCACGTATGCCAATCGCCGTATTATGTGCGCCTAACAGTACATCTTGGTGATCTCGCATGGACCGTACGAGGGATCCACCGAATCTAATGTTCCAAAGGCATCGGATGCACGGCTCAAGATCAACCAAGAATGTCATTATTAAATCTATCACCGCTATCAGAAACTTCATTTTTTTTCCGCTTTTACGCAAGTGGTATCGATACTGACTTATGCCAACAACACAGGACATTGAATTCATCAACCGGCTCATCCTCAATTTCTGCTCCCCCAGCACGAGCATCACAAGGATGGGCAACTGTCTGCACGTCCTGGACGTCTTCAGGAAGAGCATGCTGATGAAGCCCAAGATGAAGGTCCAGCACGAGCTGGGCAACGCAGGGCACGATGACGGTGAGGAGATTATCCAGTCGGTCACCGAGCTCAACGAGGCTGGGATCCTGTTCAAGAAGAGCACGACCGACAGCCTCGAGGACATCTCCTTTTCCAACGGGGTCCTGAGGCTCCCCGTGATCGTGGTGGACAACACCACCGAGTCCATGTTCCTCAACCTCCTGGCCTTCGAGCGCTTCCACATCAGGGCCGGGAGGGAGGTCACGTCCTACCTCTTCTTCATGGGCACCATCATTGATGACGAGCGGGACGTCATGCTGCTCCACGCCCGGGGCATCATCCAGAATGCCATCGGGAGCGACAAGGAAGTTGCCAAGCTGTTCAAGTCACTGGCCAAGGACGGGATCCTCGAACCGGACAGCAGCCTTTACGCCGTGCACAAGAAGGTCAGCAACTACTGCAAGATGCCCTTGCACAAGTGCAGGGCTAATCTCATCCACATCTACTCCAGCAATCTTTACGTTGCATTGTCTGTCATGGCCGCCATCTTCCTTTTCGTACTCACCATAATTCAGACCGTATATTCCGTGCTTAGCTACTACCAGTGAACCCTCCCTTTGCCTCTCTGTACAGAAATTTTTTTTTTTTCGCTTTTTGGGTTTTTCTCCTGATGGCGGTGCTCGATCCATATGTTGTTGATTTTCTTGTTGCGGAGACAACCGATCAAACAATAACATAAGATGAACGGAATATGGAAATAAATCAGAGACCATATTTATGTAATTTGGTCGATATTTCGTACATCCACGGAGTGAGTAGCATAGAATTTCTCTATAGACCAAGCGACAAAATGATTATTACAACCACACTCGAGTTACTCAAACACTCTTAATGTTTCACAGTCACCAATTACACCCATAACTTAGATAATGTTTAGCCACACAATTTCTTACGAAATAATCTCTTAACCTAACGAACTAATTATACAAATCTTACACAAGATTTAATCGGCTTAAATGCTAAATTCAAGGGATGTAATTCACGAAGAATATCCACTTTCAAGCGCTCGAACGGCACTTCAAGGACTCTTCTTGGACATAATTTTACGAAGACCCACGCTGCTACTTTTCATCAACGGCGGCTTGTGTTTGTTGTGCCCTATCTTGGAACTCAAATCAGAGTCAAACTATAGCTGCAAAGTCAAGTTCTTAAGTCAAACTAAATATTACTTGTTTGCTAGAAAATGAAGACTAAGAAAATATTTTTTATCCTATATCTTCCCTCACTGGAAAATCCACATTAAAAATATAAAAACGATTTCCTATCTTCAAAAAATAAAATTCAATTTCCTCACTCTTCAACGGCACACCATGGTTCACCAGCATCTATCTTTTCTGTAAAATTAAACACGTGCTACCACCGTCGCACCGCCGCCATCATGGCGCCGCACATCATTGAACCACCATACTTACCCGCCATCATCACCATCTTCTTCATCATCCACAACCACCGTCAATCAAAAGTAAAAGAAACAGATTGCCGCCGCCATAGCATTTTCCCTTTTCACAGCCACTCCCATTGTTCGAGTGCCATCATCATCTGCTACTCTCCACCATCCATGACACCCCCGCCGCTGCCGTCACTGACCATTGCTCGGAATCACCGTTAAGGATCCATAGCCACCACCGACCCCGATACGAACGGCAATGAATCTTCACCACGACCTGAAACTAATCCTTTTACCGCCTCAGGCATCGCCGGAAACAACCACCCAAGCAATCCAATGGCCAACGTCGTTGGGTTGCGACTGGATTGGAGGTGTTAGGCCTCATCGTGCGCAACATGAAAGGAACGAAGAAGAAGGGAACAAAGATGGGGAGCAAAAGAAAGTGGAAATGAGAAACTGCGAGTTGGACCACAAAGAGTGAGAAAATCATTCAGGCCCAAACTGTATTTTGAAGCCCACCATCAACGTCAGTGTGAGAGTAATTGGGAAGGAAATACCGAATGACGAACAAGGATTTCCTACTCATTTTCAAGCAAATAGCAGAAAATATTATTATTCTGAAAAATAATTTCCCTGAAAATATTTTTCAAAGGCATCAAATTTTTCACGAAACAAATGGAGCCTTAGGATCAGTTTGTTTGATGGAAAAACCATTACCGAGGAATTGTTTATAAACTTTCCGACATTTGGATGACGGAATTCTTAACATGACCTTTTTCTTTTCATGCCTTTGACTTCGAAGTCTTATTTAAAAAGCCCGAATTCTTACCTTCGTTAACTTTTTATATCAGGCAATTCTTATAATCCACTCTTTTGAGATAAATTAGATGACATGCATCTTAAGCGTTAAGTCCTAGTTACGAAAATTCATGCCCGTACAACACATTTAATCTTTAATCCCAAATAAACCAATTGTACGACGTTCCTTCTTGCTCAAAGAGAAATTGCCCTCGCTTTCTCTTTCAAAGATTAAAGGATTATTAAAGGCTGTTCGCTACTTATGCTCTTGGACCTGGCGCCGGACAAAAAATTATCCTCGGATCAAGGCATGTCCGAAAGCTTCTAGGCCTGTCGATTTACAAATGCGCATATGTGGTTAAAAGTTTTTATACGAGGAATTTTCACAATTTCAAACAGGTCGAAAAATTTTGAAAGAGGGAAAAATCTTTTATTCTTACGGCATTCCTCTTAGTATCTTGGCTAATCTCAATCGATGTTGTAGGCCTCATCTGTAAATCAATCTTTGAGATTTATTGCGATATTAAGGGGGGGACATTAAGGGGAGCACAGTACAAAATAGGAGATTCGTGTCGTTTCGAAAGGACTGGACAAGCCTACCCAACTCCACAACTCAAGCAAGCTTTTATTGATTCTTAAATTGGGTTGGGCCACTCCACTACAGTTACAAGTCCAACCCTCCGAAAACTTCCAAGCCCAACATGTGGCCTATTTTTATAGTGTTCCTTCTTTCTTTTTCTCTTTTTTTTTCTAAACAATACCAATGGCAGTGCTCAAGGGCTTTCCCAAACTCAACTCCCAATAATTTCTACAACCATGTTAGGTTAAGATTAATTTAGTCCTTTTACTAACTTTTTTTTCGTTTCCGCTCTTCAAACATTTTAATGCAATCAAATCCTCTAATATGCTTGATTTGTCCAATCAAATCTTCCAATCACCAACATTCGATGAGCTTTAAAGAAAAAGACTGAATCTTTTTCATTGTAGTATACTTGTTTATGCAAATTTAATATCAAAATATCTATACGTCATCGAGAAAATATTTATGATTCTTATTGACATAAAAATATTCAGAGAGCCCTTACCAAAAAAAAAAAATATTCAGAGAGAGAGAGAGCATGCCTATCACCTCGAACAATTTTGGATCACCCTTTTTTCCGAGTGGGACGTCCAAGAAAGAGAAGTTCACCTAAGTTAATCTAAGGCAAAAGTGAGATTTAAGATAGGTCGAGATCATTCTGGCGGCAAGAATATTGACGGCCATAGTTGCTTGCCATAGCTCATATCTCTCTTTCTGTCTCTCCAATTGTGACTTTGCCTTCATCGACTTTGCTTGACGTGACAGTGGCAACTACCCCTATATTGCGGCAAATTTCAAAATGTCTAGACAACTTTTAAGAGGGGCAAAAGATTCCAATTCTCGATCTGTGATCTAATACCATCGACATATTTATATACTTTTGAAAGGGTCAAAGCTCGCGACATAATGCGTATCAACTGTGCATCTTAATAATTACGAATGAGAAACACAATCGCAAAAAGAAAAAAAGAGAATAGACATCACCCTCTCAAAAATATATGTATAAGCTATGCTGCGGAGGTGGCTGTGGATTTTGGCCCTTCAAGATCAGATACGGTCGCGAGTATGTTGAAGCAACTGGTGCTGTTCTGTTCGTCCCGAACATCAATCCTCAGACAAACCCAAACGAACGATGTGGAGTCGTACGAGGCCCTCCATTGCCAACCCCACCACCATCTCTATTTTGACCCAGTCCTCCCTCTCGCCCACTCTTTCTCTCTCTTTCCTTCTGTCACATCCATCTCTTTCTTCTATGTATAAACAAATAATGTGATGCAGCTAACAGACCACGCCACAGGTTTTCCTACGTCAAACAGGATCTACATCGCTTGTTTTTTTTAACTTTAATACACCAATTATTGCTCTTGTACACACCATTTTATTATGCTAAAGCTCGCTGTCAAACTACTTAGAATTTCGTCATCGTCCACGAGAGAGAGAGATCAGAGAGAAGATGGGTTTGTCTTGCATGGACCTGTCCTCTTCTGAGAAAATGAATAAAATAACCGGGGGCTTCAGCTAAACTGAGCTTTCGTTCATTAGCTGGTTCTATATGGGGCCGTCTGTCTCAACTCTGCAATTGCGTTTTGTCCCGTTTGATGGTCCAATGGCAGATTGGCGATTCGCTCACTCGCTTCCAAACAGCGGCTTTTATCGCTTCTCCTGGAGAAGAAATCCTTTTTAATATTGGGTTTAGGGTTCTTTCTTGATCCTGTCCAATGGCGATTTATGTGGTTTAAGAATTGATGATATCTCGCTTTGGACATTCTTACATGGCCTTTGTTACTCTTCAAAAGGCGCTGCGGCTTTGTTTGGGAGTACAAAGTGAAAGGAAGGGAAAGAAAAGGATGAAGGAAAAGTACAAGGAGAAAATACTCAATCTTTGCATTGTTTGTGAAAGCAAAGAGCACGAATAGAAAGTGGAGGATAAGATGAAAATTGGCTCTACTCAAGTGATCCATTTAAACTTCGGGTCTCGAGTAGAGACAATGAAAGAACTTGGTTATGTTGTCTTCAAGATATCACTTTAATGTTTAAACACTATTGTGAAGGTACAACTTTTGATGTTGTGAATACCATACTTTGATCCCAAAATTTCTTTCATTGAGATAGGATCATAATTTTTCACAGTTGAATTAATTCCAAGTCCTTGGTCTGGTCATTATCAAGACCTCAATGTCAAGATCCCAAAATTCACAAAGAATTACTCTCTCGGCAATACGGCGTGAAAGTCGATTCGGGATCTCACATCCGATAAGAAGTTGGTTGAATGGTCATTATAGGTCTTCGTTGATATTTGTTAATTTGGCAACAACATCCTTGAGCAGCCAGATAGTGACCTTACTTGAATGCGAGAAACTAAAATATTCAGGAATTGATAAAATTATATGGACTTATCATCCTTTTGAACTCTTATTCTCTAATTGATAAGATAACTTCATTGGTTTGTTGGCTTATCGAAGTGTTGCAGGTCAAGGAAGGGTTCGAGACATTTTTACTTTGTCGAAATTGCGGAGGCTGAGGCTATTAAGGAATGAATTGGGAAGATTGTGTGATTGAGACTGATTCAAAGAATGTTCATGAAGCTTTGTGAAAGAAAGGGGAGAGCAGTATATGGAAGATTGCTCCTGTTACTCATGAAATTTATGAAGTTTTGATGTTGTTTTGATAAGAAGTGCAAATGCAGCTGCAAATTGGGTGGCAATTGCAAAGACAAAAGGAATTTGCCCCCATTAGTGGGAATGACTTCGACTTTTTTTACTTTTTGCTTAATTTAATATATGCAGCTCACGCACTTTGATTTCTTTAAATTCAAAACTCTCGAAACTTTCACAATATTAAAATGCTAACAAGTAAATTCATATATAATTTGTTCATTAAATAATATTTTAGGTAATATTTTATTTTTCATATAGTCAAATAATATTTTGTCTTTTTTTTTTCAAAAATTTGCGTAAGTGTAAACAAACAAATATAAGAAAAGTAGTGACAATATTTTGGCAAAAAAGAAACAATTGCAAGCAAGTCCTAGAACTTATTTACGATAGCACACTTAAGTCCTTGCATTTTTATTTCGTAAGCTAGGTCTTTAAAATTGTAAGTTGGGTGCACTTTAGTCATTTTGTTAACTTCGTCAATTTTAAGTGGACGGAAAATGCTACATGACTTTTTCTTAATTATTTTTTCAATTTTATGTGGCCGTTAATATAAAAAATGTCACGTAGATTTTCCGTCTACTAAAGTAAACAACCGTGATAAGCTTTGTGACTAAAATTGAAAAAAAAACGAAATTTTAGGACTATAAGGTGAGAAGTTTTACGCTCCTCCACCAATCGTCCAAAAGAAAAGCTCTCATTCTATCAGTATTAACGAGGATTTTCTCGAAATTAAGAGTGTGTCGAGAAATAAAATCAGTGACCAAAAGTAATGAAATTACCAATTTTCTCATGCCTAATACAATACCATTTATTCTTTTTCTTTTTTGGAAAAGATATTACCATTTTTTCAGCTATCAGAAAAATCTATACCACCAATTTAATTTTAAGGAAGCCAAGATTTTGTTGGTTCTTTTCATTTCTTCATCATCTTTCTTTGCGCTTCATGCAAAAGCATTTAGCTTTTAACACGGAGGATCGTCGTGGCGATCTGATCAATTCTTTACATGCCAAAGAAGGTTCAGCTTGCGAAACGACACGACAGTGACCCAGACGAGAGAGAAACTTGGATGTGGACGGCGGCCGTGGCCTCGTCTTCTCCTACCGCTCGTGCGCTCTCTCTCTCTCTGTTCTGTTCTGGGGTCGATTCGCCTCGTAAATCTCTCCTCGCTCTGTTCTCATTGGTCCCTCTCCTCTGTCTCTCTCTGTCTTCATTTCCCCATCAATTCAATATTAAAATAGTTGTTGTCGTTTTCTGCAGGAAGGTCAAACTTTTATATTCATCCCCTTTGTTAAAAGCCATACCCATTTGATTTATGTATCTGTTTCCTGCTCCTTTCTCTGCCCATCTTCTTTTAGCTCCCCCCCCAACAGCCTTAGATTCTCCTTGTAGTTCCTTCCATTGCATATCTCTCATCGTGTCCCTCGGTTTAAAGAATTTCTCGCCGATCCCAGGGAAAATATCGTTCTTTCAATCATGGGTCGGGCTTGTTTCTGCTTCTGACATCTGTGATCCTACAATTCAGGTTTGAATCTCTTACTCAACTACCTTTTTTGCAGTCTTTTTAGCTCATTACCAAAAAAAAGAAAGGGGAACAAAGGAAAGAAACTGCTTCACATGGAACATTGTCCATTCGTTTATCTTACCACTCAAGTCGACTTCTATGGGAGTTCAGCCATCTATGAGTTAACTTCAGATTTTGTTCTCTTATGTTCATGATTTTCATTTTCAATTTTTTTTTTCTTTTTGAGTATTGGAATCTCCCTCTCTTGTGCTCTCTGATGTTCATGATTTCCCACCAATTCATTCGTCAATCACTTTGATCATTAACAGCTTTGGGTGTTGTTGGAATCTCAGGCGAGACTAGAGATTGGTATCAGATGGGGAAAAGTGCCAAAAAAGTCCTAAACCTTTTGCATTAGTGCCAATTTAGTCCTAAACCTTTTTTTGGTGCCAATTCAGTCCTAAACCTTTTGCATTGGTGCCAATTTAGTCCTAAACCTTTTTTGGTGCCAATTCAGTCCTAAACCTTTTAAATTGGTGCCAATTCAGTCCTAAACCTTTTATTTTTGTGCCAATTTAGTCCTTCCGGTCAATTTTGACCGGAATTTGCCGACGTGGACGCCTGCCGGCCGGCGGCCAGTCACCGGCGCCGACGTGGCGCTGACGTGGACAAATTAAATAATATTTTAATATTTTTTTGAATTTTTATTTTTTTCCTTTTTTTTCTTTTTTTTTCCACTTTTTTTTTTTGGTTTCTTCTTCATCTGGCCGGTCGCCGGTCCGGCGACCGGCCAGAGGCCAGTGGCCGGCGAGCTCGACCTCGCCGGCCACTGGGGAGGGCGGCCTCGCCCGGCGAGGCCGAGCCTCGCCATGGTCGGGCGAGGCTCGAGCCCTCGCCGGAGGCCGCGGCGAGGGCGAGCCTTGCCATGGTCGGGCGAGGCCCGACCTCGCCGGATCTGGCGAGGTCGCCTCGCCAGCCGCCGGCGAGGCTCGACCTCGCCAGATCCGGCGAGGTCGGGCCTCGCCCGACCATGGCGAGGCTCGCCCTCGCCGCGGCCTCCGGCGAGGGCTTGAGCCTCGCCATGGTCGGGCGAGGTCGGTCCTCGCCAGCGGCTGGGCGAGGCCCGACCTCGCCAGATCCGGCGAGGTCGAGCCTCGCCCGACCATGGCGAGGCTCGGCCTCGCCGGGCGAGGCCGCCCTCCCCAGTGGCCGGCGAGGTCGAGCTCGCCGGCCACTGGCCTCTGGCCGGTCGCCGGACCGGCGACCGGCCAATGAAGAAGAAACCAAAAAAAAAAAGTGGAAAAAAAAAGAAAAAAAAGGAAAAAAATAAAAATTCAAAAAATATTAAAATATTATTTAATTTGTCCACGTCAGCGCCACGTCGGCGCCGGTGACCGGCCGCCGGCCGGCAGGCGTCCACGTCAGCAAATTCCGGTCAAAGTTGACCGGAAGGACTAAATTGGCACAAAAATAAAAGGTTTAGGACTGAATTGGCACCAATTTAAAAGGTTTAGGACTTAATTGGCACTAAAAAAAGGTTTAGGACTAAATTGGCACCAATGCAAAAGGTTTAGGACTAAATTGGCACCAAAAAAAGGTTTAGGACTAAATTGGCACTTATGCAAAAGGTTTAGGACTTTTTTGGCACTTTTCCCGTATCAGATGGGGATGTTAGGACTGCGAATCACACTGGCCTAGTTACTTTGAAAGAATGAAACTAGCGGTAATTTTATTTTCCTTCCTCTTTGCGGTCAGTTATTGATTAGTGAAGTGTTGTTGTGCCTCAAAACTCTCTCTGTTTTGTGTCTTCTTCTTTGCCCTTCTTCTAATCACCTTTTTATTGTTGTGCCCAGGATATCGTAGGCACTTTAATCAATTGGCAGTCCTGGGCTCATTTGCTGAGAGCAAAACCATTTTCCGAACAGGTTTGTACTTGTGCTTGGCGTTCACGTTGTACTTGGGTTATATCGACGCGAATGTTTTAGTTATTCAATTGAAAATGGCAGCTCTGAATAGGCTCATCTGTGTGGAGTCAAACTTGGTTAATTCCTTTGTTCTCCCAATAAAATTTGCTTGTGAGAACTGAGAAACAATTTCAAGTTTCACCACTTATTACCCCCTTTTCCTCTCCTTTTGCTAGTAACGCTTCACTTTATACTGTGCTGGTGTTTGGTGTAATCCTACGTGAAAGCTGTTGTGGTGAACTTTTGATTACTTCTCTGAATACCTTTTTTGGAAATACCAATAGTGGTGGATTAACTTTGTTACTTAAAGTGAGATTCACTTTTCCTAGAGTGATTTCTGAGCCAATCAATCGGGGTATTCGATTGCTTAAGTCGGAATGAAGCCATGTCGAAGTACCAGTCTGGTGATATCTGGAGCCTTGAGGGGACAGTCAAAGATACTTGTGTTGTTGTTGGTTTCCAAAAGATATGATAATAAACTGATTCAATCGAACAATTTAGCAACATAGCATATACATGCAGTGATCTCCTTAATTCAGATTTCGTAGAAGTATCTGAAACTAGTAAACTTTCAATCGTTAGCCTTCACAATTGCGATTTCCCAAACTTACATCTTCTTGTATGTTTTCTTTTACCTTCAACATAGACTTCCAAATGCCTGCAGTAGGTTTCTAATCTTGACTGTCAATAAATGATAAATTATATGGTGAAGAGGAAATGCATTAAAGATTTAGAAGAGAAACACTTGTTTCCACAATGATGCTCTTACTGAATTAAACAGATCAGAAACGTCGTCATGCTCTTGCAAAGCATGCAAAACATATGGTTTTTTCGTTTAATTGATTTTCGTGTTACCTACGTGCAATAGCGCCAAATTTTATGGGTGACTTTACATATGGTCCATCCAAGGAACAGTTAATGAGTTTATTTCCTGAGCAATATTCATTGTTTGATCCATGTTGGCTGCTGGCATGTGAATTACGTAACTTTTAGTCATTTAGATGAATTAGTAAAAGACAGATGCACTTGATGGCATTTGCCTTTGATTATCAGAAAATGCCTTCGATGTTGATGGTTACCTCTTTGTACTTTTTGCTTGCTCATGTATCAAAAGCAATTGTTGTCAAAATTGTTTGTCCTTTATTAAACTGCATTGATGCCTTTAGCATAAGTCACTTATATTAAGCCCTTGAATCTTGCTTGCTTCCTCTGAATTCTGCAGGCACAACTTCTATCAATATCCAACTGTTTGAAACTTTGCCTTTAGTCAACTTTCATGGGAAGGAATTACTTCTCTGAGATCAGACATTTCCTGCTAGAGGAATTTGACTCATCGGCAGCATCTGTCTTCTATGAGAGACATTGTGGAAGAATTAAACATTGCTGTCCTCATGCCTGCGAGGGAACTAAGTGTCAGTTTTGGCTATCAATGCAATACCACTAGCTACACTAGCTCGGTGAGCATCAATGATGAATTCGATGCTTCGGAAAGTATCATGACCTGGAGTTCTGCCATGAAGATGAGGAATGGCTCCTTTTCTTGTTTGTCTGGTGCTGCTCTGAGTGCCAATGCAACTTTAGCCAACACAAGAATCTGCAATGGCATCATAGGAGAGGAAATCTTGCCTAGCATTGACTCTCCAAAATCATTTAGAAGATTGCCATCTTCTCCTTCCCTATCTCGGTTGGACCTTGTATCATCGTCCTTCACTAATAGCATTACTCCCTTGGTTGGGAATGGATCACCAGACTCTGAGATTGTCGAGAATGAGACGAACCTTTGTCAGTCTAAGAGTGCTCTCACTAGGACAGAGTCCTCGAGCTTTCTTAATGCGATGGATGTACAAACGGCAGGAGGGGCTGCAGGTGAGGATAGAGTCCAGGCTGTGTGCTCAGAAGAAAATGGGTGGCTCTTTTGTGGAATATATGATGGATTTAATGGGCGTGACGCTGCCGATTTCTTAGCGGGGACACTTTATGACAGAATCGCTTCTTCTCTGCATAATCTGGAATGGCGGACAATGAAGCTACATAGGTCATGTGAAGGTAGTTCACTGCATCAACTTTCTGAAAGTATTTCATTAGAGCATGGCAATGTCAATAACGACATTTCCTTGACCTCTGAACCATACACTTTAAGTGTGGCAGATAGAGAAATTGACCCTTTTCAGTCTTTTGATGATGCATCCACACATGAGACTTTTCGCCATGGGGTGATAAATTGTCTCGATGATGCTGTTGCTCAAGCAGAAAGTGATTTCCTGTACATGGTCGAACGGGAAATGGAAGACCGGCCTGACCTGGTATCTGTTGGATCATGTGTGTTGGTGGCGCTTCTCCACATGAATGACATTTATCTTCTAAATTTAGGAGACAGCAGGGCTATATTGGCGACAAGTGATGGCATGCAGGCCGGTGCTTTGAAGACAATTCAGCTGACGGAAACTCATACTGTGGATAATGAGTCGGAGAAGAAGAAGCTCTTGGAGGATCACCCTGACGATCCTCGTCCTATTGTAAATGGAAGAGTGAAGGGGAAACTAAAGGTTACTCGAGCATTTGGAGTCGGTTACCTCAAAGAGGTAGCCAATTGTTTATGCATGCTTTAATTGAAGTTGAAGATATTGAACCCACTAATATATTTATCTAATTCGAATTGATTTTGTTCCAAACTATTTTAATCCTCGCAGAGCAAAATGAATGATATGTTGATGGGCATACTCCGTGTTCAGAATTTACGGAGCCCTCCTTATGTTTATTCCCATCCCTTCACAATGAGCCATAGAGTGTCGGAGAATGATCACTTTGTTGTTCTGGGAAGTGATGGGCTTTTTGACTTCTTCAGTAATGATGAGGTTGTGCGGCTTGTTCATTTCTTCATCCAGCATAATCCTGTTGGTGATCCTGCGAAGCACCTCATTGAACAGCTTGTTCAAAGAGCAGCCAATAATGCAGGTAATTGCTTGAGATAATGTCTCTTTGTTTTTAGGTACCCTTTTTGTTGGTGCTGCAATGGAAACAAGCTGCTCTCTCTCTCTCTCTCTCTCTCTCTCTCTCTCTCTCTCTCTCTCTCTCTCTCTCTCTCTCTCTCAGCCTCGCACACCCACACACACACCCATCGAATCTGTCATGTTATGGACGTACAAAGTAATGTTAGCAAGCTAGTGATTGCCAATTGCATCAGTATCCTCTAGTTTGTGCTGTTTAAGCAGTGAAAAAAGAAAGCAGAACCTGCAAAAGGATTAATTAATTCAACCCATCCATCCGACTTGGAATGGCAATTTCTATACAAGTTACAAGAAACAGATTTTTAGTGATAGCGTTCATTTTTTCTAGTGAATATTTCTGGTTCCTATTGCAGGTTTTAGTGCTGATGAGCTCTTGAATATTCCTGCGGGACGGAGAAGGAAGTATCACGATGATGTGACAGTTATAGTAATCATCCTTGGCAATAAGCAGCGGACATCTACTGCATCAACATCCCTGCAGCAACCGTCGTACTCACTTCTCATGTTATCCAAATAAAAAAGGATGAGCCAATAAGAGATTCGGCTTTAGACCATTAAGATTTCTCAACATAATATTTGTAGTCTGTATGCCATTAAAAAGGATTTCATGGGTTGAGTGTTAACCTGTCACCATTTTGATGCAACCAATTGTGCTAGAACTGAACTTTTTGATGTCTTGCAATCATATGGTTATTTGATACCAGTGAGCCTTGCTTTTCGAGCTTGTTAAGTTTCGTTGCTTGTCTGCAGTATGCTCGAAGTTTTGTTTTAGAGCACCTTTGACTCGGAACTCTATGTTACAAAAGATCTGTTGGTTTTCTGCCTCCTTCAGCTGGATGATTATGGTGATTCTTAATAATTGCATGTCCATTTTTTTTTTTTGAAATTCACCTTGTATTCAACTTTTCCAGTTACGTGCGTTTCCACTTCAGCATGCAAATCTTTTAAATTGGTGCTCATGATCATTTGTCTACTTTTTCAGCTAATTAGAGATCTCAGTTAACTGGTACGTCTTTGTGAATTGTGATGTGTATCCATTATGCTGGTGCACATGTTTTAATGTCCCATTCTGGCATGTCGCGCAGGAGTATATCAATTCTTGAGGATCATGAACGGTCCTCATTCTCCGAACAACAAAATTTAGTTTGTTTTAATGTGAAGCGCCTGTACCTTTCACCATCAAAACCAGGCCAAGAACTTCAGAAATATTCAAGATTGCTATGAATTATGTATGTCAATCCTGAGCTTCTTCTAGACGAGAAAATAAATAGAAACATAGTCCAGCTCTCTGACAAAACAGATTTAACCATTCCAAGATGGTCTCGCTCTTCCACCGTGGAGTTGACAGAGGCGAGTTGGAACTGATACATGAGCTCCCCTGAGGTGATGCTGGCGGTGCTCAAATTTTATAATCAATCAAATTGTCGTTTCTATTTATTTACCTTCAAGCAAACTTACAGACTGATTCTTCTCTGACATTGTGATGCCCTTAAAGATGTCCAATACATTTATAGATCTTATGACAAAGGAACACAGTGGAAACAAGAAAACTGTGCATTCGATCATGATGAAGTACTAAAACTCTGAATGTTATTCGTGTATAGAGTTTGAATTTTTGAAGCTTAGACGGTTAAACCCGTTAACTTGCACTGATGGAACCTGAAGTATTGATAAACTACCTATGAATTGATTTACACTAGAAACAGACCTTTTATCATCATCTTTGGCCTCTGAGTTGGAATGACATTTTATAGATGTAGGTTTATCATCGTTGCTAACATCTGGATGAGGAGTTTTCTGAAATTTCCTTCACTAACTGAAAACAAACGAGCTATTTAGCAGAGTTTAAGAATGGTTTTCTTATGGGCAAAGCGACCATAAAATCCCATTAAGGCAACAAGTTAGTGAAACTGAGATCAAGAATTAATCTTATGGGCTTCTTGTTTCAGCACCTTCGAGATGAAACTGTTTGATGCTAAAGATCTCTAGATCTCTTGCTCCCTTGTCCGGCTACATTGTTATGGTGATTCTTGAAAATTCATGTCTAGTTTTTTTAAAATTTATGATCCATTCAAATGTTCTGATACTGCAAGTTTTCACTTCAGCATGCTGGTCCCTAGAATTGGTTCCGTAGAATTGGTGCTCATGTTCCTTCGCCTACTTTTTCAGCTAAACTGAGATCTCGGTTAGCTGCTACATCTCATGTTATGTGATTTCAGATTATTGGTTCATAATTTTTTAGGCCCCAAACTTTCATGTGGCTCAAGAGTATATCAATTCTTGAAATCATTAAAAGTCCTCATTCAGACCAGGCCAAGAACTTCAGTGATATTCAAGAATCTTATTAACTGAACTTAAATTCTGATCTTCTCCTAGAATGACAAAACTAAACATACTTCAGCTTTTTCCCCAAATAAATTTCTAAACATTTTGAGATAGGTCACGCTCTACCACTATGGAGTTGACAGGCAAGATGCTTGAGAACCGATATCTACAGCAGCAATACTGGTGGTGCTCAAACGTTATGACCAATCTAGTAGCTGTTTCTTTTACTCACCTTTGAGATTAAGCAATTTTAGTGGTCCAGTACAGTACTTCCGTTGGCTGAAGCACCCTCTCTTTGCTTGATCAAACTTAAAAGACTGACACTTCTTGGAAACATTTCGCTTTTGCTGCCCTTCAAATTTCCTGTATACTTCTAACAGATAACATTTCTTATGAAAAAGCTAAAACTGCACAGTGGAAACAAGGAAACTTTATACATTCGATCATGATGAAATTATACCAAAGTTATGATATGCTTGTGTACAATCCAAGCTCCTGAAGCTTAGACGATCACCCCCGACAACTTTCACTGATGTAACCTAATAAACATAGATGAAGACATATTCTCCATGCTCCACCAAGCATTCCAGGACCAAATTTTGTAAATTGATTGGCACCAGAAACCAACGGTATTATTATCAGCTTTGGCTTCTTGGTGGAATGACATTTGACACACTTAGCTTTAGTTCCATTGCAATCATCTGAACGAAGAGTTCCCTGAAGTTTCCTGGCTTAATCTGAGAACCGATGAGCTATTTAGCAAAGCTTAGAAAATTTCTTTTCCTTCCATCAAAGCATACACTAAAATCCTAGATCGTTGTCTTCCCGACATATCTAAATTTCAAAATGGAAGCATGCAGTCTCCTAATTTAGAACAGGATTGATCACTGCGATCACAACGATTACTTGGGGCATTAAATTCTCTCAAATCGACAATTTCATTTATCAAACTTCCTCTTCAGATCATACTTCGTGTAAGCTGAAAACATTAGGCACAGGTTAGCTACTGAGTTCGTGGCAATCTCAGCGTGTCCACCTATGTCACAGTTATTATAGAGTGGTGTCCCAGTGAGGACTAACATTAGATCACAGGAACATTGACCGTGTCAGGAGCATCTGATTAGCTTACAAGCTGTTGATGGATTGGTGTGATATAGAACACGCAGTCTGGCTTTAGGCAACACTTTCTCTAATTTGAAAGTGACATATACCCATAGTTCGATCAAAGCTGTATTGCCCCTCCTAGCAATCAAAAAGGTTTCATTGTTTCTTCAATCAACTGGGGTTAAACAACTCTTAGCAACCATTCGAAAGCTCCTCAAGCTATCAGAGACAAACCCGGAACACCCAACTTCTGTTACCATACATAATTTCGCATTGTCTACTCCAGAAGAAAATAGCAATCAATTTTGTTATTTCCCAGCAGATGAATGAAGTACATCTAGAAGCTCACTAGGTATGAGTTTTACTTTTACAATGGTATACACTCTGCTTAATTTGAGGCCCCAGTCCCACACACATTTTGTATCAAAGAGACGGAAATAGATGAACGAATAGTGGTAAAACATAACTTAAGCAACAACAATTTAGCAACCAATATCTATCCTCTTAGGCTCATCTTTCATGCTTAGCTTCTTAATCTCTTGTGATCGCCAAAATTAGAGCTTTGATCATATGTCCCTGTCCCTCCTGCACTCTGGGGACATCATGGGGTACCTCTTTCGATCGCTGCAGTAGTTGTAGATGGTGTATTTCGAGCGGACCCACTGGAGCCTCCGGTACTGGAAGGCATCGAGGTCCTGGAACTGCTTCTGGTCCCACCACCTCTTGCCCTGACTAGCGCAGAACTTGGCCTCAACTGATGCTTCGCAGCCGTCAATGTGGAACCCCCTGTAGGAGGCCACAAATGGCGCCTTGGACCAGTCGGTCTTCTCGAGCCCTCCCCGTGTGGCCCAGTCATCTGCGTTCCACAGGCTCGAGTACAGCTTCATCGGCTGGTTGAAGGGGAATTTCACCCCCAGGTCGTTGCTGTTCTTGAACACCCGGATCGGCACATCATCCACGAAGAACCTGCACGAAAGCAGATTAAAATCAATACTGAATAACCACAATTTAACCATTGAATCATAGGTTCAATCATTCGTGAGAACCAATGCCAAAACTCTATTGAAGAAAACATAAATTAGTATAATTAGATGAGATCATTCTATGAATAAGAAGTTCAACTACTCATGATTTTTACATAGTCTGAAAAGTTTGAATCCTTTTCTTTGTTTTCAATGCTTAAAGTCCAAAGAGTAGGTCCATTTGCTTTTGAGCTGTGATTAGCAAGCAGCAATTACATCCCAAAAGACCAAGATGGACATTACTGTTGATTAAGTCCCCCCAATTTGCTCACATTTAAAAAACATTGAAAGAAGAAACCAAGAAAAAGGGATTGGCGGCAATCTTTTTGCCAAGTCTTGTCGGAATCTATACATTAAAAAAGGAGTGCCACAAAAAAGCGAGTCCTAGACTCCTAACAACCCCCAATGACAAAAGCAGAGCAAATAGTTGCATGAATCTCTCTTGATTCGTCTCGTATGTTTGACATAAGTGACTCTGTTTTTTGTCGGGGACTAGTCTGAGAGTGAGCTGGATCCAGGGGACTTCGCAGGTAATTCGGTGATTGTGACACTTGGACACAAGCAAATTTTAAAAAAAAAAATCCCGAAAAAGAGATTGTGTTGAGAGAGAAAGATGTCACCAAAGGGAAGAGTCCTTTTTCTTTTCTTTTTTTTTTTTTCAAGGGAAGGAGGCAGTGGGGTTAATTCATTTCTGGGAAAGTTCGTACTGGGAAGGTGCTTTTAAGTTCAATAAACTCGATTAATTGCGATGAGACAGTGCAGTTGCAATTTCTTAAAGTCGAAAACCACAGCTCAGGTGGAGATTTGATCTGAGATCTGTTTTATGCGAATCAGCAAGGTTGCCAGTAAGAGGAGCAGCTGCTCGCTCCGACGCTACCTGGCTTTGTTCTTTCTCTCTGACGGATTCTTTGGTAAAGTAAGGAATAATAATAATAACAATTCCCACTTGCCATGAGAGAGAGAGAGAGGGAGAGAGAGAGAGAACAAGAAACCATGTTGACTGGTTCTTGAAATCGAGACTTTCGATTACAAAGGCTCTTGTCGATCGATCGAGAGAGAGAGAGAGAGAGAGAACAAGAAACCATGTTGACTGGTTCTTGAAATCGAGACTTTTGATCAGAAAGGCTCTTGTCCCCGTCTCACTATCAAGTCATACTGGTGTGAAAGGCAGTGCAAAACAAAATTCAGCTTGAACAAGAACATAAATTGACGGTCAAGCGTGGATTATAGTTATAATACGTGATTACCCTGTAGATGTAGTTTCCCACTCTCTAAATTTTTCATTAATACTATCCTCAAATTCTTTCTCAGTAAAAGAAAAGAACAGGTTCATCGTGTGGTGCTCAAACTGAAAGTAGAAAAGGAAGAGAAAAGGGCAGAAAGTGGGTACTTACACAATCTGATACATGTTCCAGAGAACAGAGTAGGAGTGGAAGGAAGTGGAGGGATCAAACCACAGATAAATCCTCTGTTCTCTGTCTCCCTTTCCTCCCGTGAACACATTGGTCTGCAATATGTATGGCTGCCCAGTCCTGTTCCCCAAGAACTCAAAGTCTATTTCGTCGTGCTCTGAGTTTTGAGATGAGAGCTGCAATAAGGAATCACAATATCATACGATGGAATGATCCCATGACTAAAAGAAAGGGGAGAAAAAACAGAGTAACAAGACAAGCTCAATAGGAAGCAATTTCAAGAAGAAATCAAGATGGTTATCACTTTAGAAAACAAAAACCAACAGCGTAAACCCCATTTCTAAAACAAGATCACATATTGATGGCACAACCTGCTTTTCAATGCCACGAAACGGCAAGAATTACTCACGTAGAAAGCAGTGACTGTCCCTGCAGAATCTCCAGGAACCAACTTGATGTCCATGCTGAAATGCCCGAACAGGTAAGAGCCCTTGGATTGAAAGCCAGTACCTTTATTTACCCAAAGAATCAAACAAAAAACATTAAAACCGGCGAAGAACTGACAAGGAATCAAAGCCAAAGAGGGAGTTATTCTCTCGAAATGTTCAAGGTGGGATCTTTTTTCCAACTTCTGAACCATACTCCACTCCCTGCGTCCATATAAACTCACCTGTGTATTTGTCCAAGAAGAGCTGTATCTCAGAGCCACCATTGTAGTACTTGATGTGATCAAAAGCCCATGTGGGCATGTAGTTTCTACCGAACGGCACCGCCACAGGCCTTCTTGGAGCAGCCCCCATTGCCCCCGAAGCCATCAGAACAACACCCAGAAACAGAGCCCACGCGTGCGAAGCCATTGATCCGATCCCGCAACAAAGAACAGCAACAAACAACCCACCAACTTCAGCTGCGGAAACCAAAACGAAACGCTCTCTCATAAGCCGCCTAGCAAGAGAAACAACATGACAGAAACAATGGACCTCAAGAGCCATACCCTCTGGCGCGCGCACACACCGAGAGGCAGAGAGAAGGAGAGATGAGGCAAAACTGCCGGGTGGGGAGGTGTATATGTAGGGGTCAGAATCTTGCAATCCAGTATTATTGAAGGGTGTGCAGGGAGAGTTTAGTGTTTTCTTTTTAATCAGTTTCAAATTTTCTTAGCCCAATTGAGGTTTGAAAAATGGCTTCAATCAAATCATTTAGCGCCAATAATGATATAGAGTGGCAATACAGCTAAACTGTGCAGTGTGCAGGGCAGGTGGTGCAGCAAATTATTTTCTTTTTTTTTATTTTATTTTCCTTTCCCTGACTTTGGCTCCGTGAAGAAATCGCTTGGACTTTTGGGAGGGATTCGAGGAAAGGCGAAAACGAATCTCGTTCTTTGTTTTCTTTCATATTTTCTTTCAGACTTTGGTACTCGTGTGGCCGTGGATAATTTAGAGCGTCGGTCTCGGTCATGTACAGAGACTCTCTGCAAGAGAGAAGAGGGAGAAGGACAAAAAAAACGAAAAAATAGAAAAAAACGTTAGGAAAAATTTCAAATAAAGATTTGAAATGAGACGGTTTTCACAAAAGATAGATTAAGAATTGATCCTATTTCAACTAAAACTTCAAAGTGACCAACTTAGTTTAAATAAGGGACCAACAGACCAAATCTTCTCCAACCGGCGAGAAAGTGCAAGCTTCCAGGGCAATGACAAGAGCATTATCATCCGAAGCCTTATTTTTTGTGTTCTCTTTTTTTTTCTCCTTCTGTTTCCTTAACAAGTGCCTCCTGTACATTCGTCGATCAGTCACAGAAGAAGCTCGCGATTCTCAATTTTATCTTTTTTTTCCGGTGTCGGTACGTCGAAATGTTTCTTATCAAATATGTTCTGCTAGTAAGAATACTCGGCAATAAATTTATTATCATCGAATGTTGAATACAACTTATCTATTCAAAAAGCCTACAGTCTGTCACCTCATTTTGGACATACTAATTGCATGATTTATATATCAACTAACGTGACTCGATTTTTTGTGGACCTTATCTAACATCATAATGCAAATGCAATGCACCTACTGCCTTCATTCATTCATATTGAGCTGCTAAAGAGCGAGACCACACAGCATGGGCCACGACATGCCAATGTTAAAATGTACTGTCGTGTCTTTTTATTCTTTTTGGCGGCATTTTCGGGGTTAAAAATCAAGAATTATATATATATATAGCATGAGGAAGACAAACCACGTACCAATCACTTTGCAATTTGACATAACAAAGATACGTCGAGATTATATATTATGTATATAATCTCGACGTATCTTTGTTATGTCAAATTGCAAAGTGATTGGTACGTGGTTTGTCTTCCTCATGCTATATAGGGGACAATTTCTTCCCAATCTCCCATGTCTATGCCTAGGGTTTCGCAATGCGCTTTCGGTTTTTTGGGATAACTTTTTTTCCAACGTTGGCATTTTTCTCATTCAAACTAATTGATTTTGTGCCCATCAATACATGCTTAAAAAATGATATAAAAATTGTGGGTGTCTATCTGTTTGTTTCGACTTGGAAAAGAATGTCAAATTAATAAGCTGAAAAGAGAAATTCTTTAGTTTTGTTACTTATCAAGCCAAAGTAGATCTGATTTCGACTTTAAAAGAATCACGTGATGTGTTCATGAACTTTCAAATCTTTGTTATGGGGAGCTTCTTGTCGGGTTCTAAAGGATTTATATGTACTTTTAAAATCGGCGTTGTAAAGGTAAGCTTAAGAATAGCCCTTGTGTAAATTTGATTATGTTGATGACAAATGGGAAGAAGATAAGAGTGCCCAAAACCCTAATCACTATCGGATATATTCGCACGACTCAACCCATTTAAATCGAAGATCCATAATCGATCGAATGCTCCATGCACCTATAGGTTAGCCGATTATCGTTAGCCTTACATGAAATGCACGCCTCTTCACGTAATGTCCATTCATTGAACCACGCATCAATGCTCAGCCCTACGTCTTAAAGTTTTTGTTCGAGTTCTTATTTTGCAAGTGATGCATCGATCACGTCAATATTATCCATTCAAATGTACGATAAAATCAACGAATGACGATGTGCAAGCTTTGGGGCCATTACATGAAAATGAGGAAAAGGGGGTAGAGCCTAAGGTTCATGCACGGGGAGGAAGAAAACAAAAGAGAGATTTAATGGTGACATACGATATCCAACCAACCATGTAGCATTAGGCAGGAAGGGCAGCTCGTGGCATAGCTGGAAGAAGCTTGGGACTTGAGAGATCTTTTGTCTCACTTGATTCTAAAACTCACTTCGTTCCACAAAAAACGAATAACTTAAAAAAAATATATTTAAAAAAAATCATTTATACTGTTTAAAATAATTAATCGATAAATTTTTTTTTTATTATCGATAATAATTTATGTATAAAGTTTTATGCGAACGATGAAAATATTTTTTGTTCATTTATTTTTATAAGCGATATAAGTGATCACTTTTAAGATAATATTTTTCGAAATTATTCATTTTTTGGAAAAGGTCACCGAAAACCTCAAATTCCGCCAACTGTGACACATTTGCCTCTAACTTTTTTTGTGACACAAAAAACTCCAAACTTATACTTGTGCAATACATTAGCCCAACCTTTTTTGTGACTCAAAAAACTCCAAACTTATACTTGTGTGAAATATTTACTAAAATTACTTTGAGGCAGATACATTGCACGAATACAAATTTAGGGTTTTTGGTGTCATAAAAAAAATTTCAGATAAATATATCACATCAATACAAGTTCGGAATAGATGCGTTTTATTGGTACAAGTTTTAGATTTTTTTGTATCACATGAGAAAGTTTGGAATAGATACGTCATTCAGAATTTTAGGTAACTTTTTACTTTCTTTTTTTTTTTTTTTTGGCCAGATAAGGGCATCACATCCTAAGATAGATCAAACAAGAACACGGCCCCCCCTGAGTTTTGATCAAACGCGGCTGAGGTTGCCGACAGTCAATGCACCAAGGCCATCCACGTGTGCGTGTCTTGTGGGGCCCACCACTAGCGCACGCTCCCCGATTGCCCCTGTTTCGGTCCATTGACAGAACGACACGCCTATCCATCCATCCATGCAGCAGCGTCCCTTTCCACGCACCGGATCAAAGCCGTGACGTCATAAATGTCTCGCTAATCTCCTAAATCGACCAGCTGAGGCATGAGTCGAACCAAAATGAGTGTCGACACGAAATTATTAACGCATGGTTCGCGCCTAACTCGGGCGCAAATCGTCGCTTAATCACTCGGTCAATCTCTCATGATTTAAGACGTGTTTGTTTTAGATCAAGTAGAAGCAAAAATGTTTTTTTTTCACCTCAAAATCTAAGTATTAACGTAAGTATATATGTGTATCCTCGTGCCGATATTTATATGATTTGGAAATTTTAGATATTTCGAGCAAAGAAATTAAAAAGATGCACAAGTTAAGAGATTAATATTAACCAAAAATAAATAATCCATCCGGGCATATTCTAATAATACCCGAAGTACTATTATGTGTTGATTCCTAAGTGTTCGTATATGCAAAAACAAAGTTGTTCGACGAACCTTAAAGCGTAGATGAGTAATTCGGATGTTGATGAATGATTTGAGCCCAACAAATTCATGTTGTGTCCCTAAGACAATTTATCCCCTCTACCGGTACCCAAGGTTCTTGAACAATTGTCTCCCATGATAGAACGGATCACCTTTTTTTATGAAGCGGTACTTCTTCAAAGGAAACCTTTTAACGCAACTTTGCAAATTAATCGCACGAAAATGACAATGATAAAGAATAAGAGAGCAGTAGAAAAATGCCGCGCAAAAAACACAAATGTTTTTTGTTTTATTTAAAAACAATGAAGAGTCACGAAGAACCGAAAAGTTTCGTTCGGTTCATGAATAGACATATCTGTCCGAAAATAAATGGGCGAACAATCATGAACAGACATATCTATCAAAAAAATAAAATAAAATAAAATTCCGAACAGACATGTCTGTTCAGTGAAAAACAAAACTGTTTGAACCACACTTTTCATTCCCCTTCTATGGGATTTGAATACCAAAATCCGAACATTATGCTACTAAATCTCGCTTTCAATTAACTATACTGCGAGATGAATTTGTTTCGGGAGCTTTCTATATGCATGGTGTTTAATGCAAGTGCAAAGGGTTGCTCAAGCGCGATAAATAAGTATGCATGTCTTCCTTATATAAGGTCTGAATTCTAATTATCACACTCGCACATTTTCTTAAATCCATTCATAGCAGCGCACACCTATATATTCTCTACTAATCATCTAACGCACGTAGGACGAAGGATTGCACTATCCAATAAAGATTAGTCAAGTGCTTACAGAGATCCGCATAAAAAAAACAAAAGTAATGATGCTTTGCTTCGTGGCAACTTCATGTTTTTATGTCAAGATAAAAAAAAAAGTAATTAATTACTTTAATGGATGGAATCAATTTGTACCTGTTTTTGGTTAGTATCATGATATGGTAATGGAGGTACAATGATGGATGATCTTCGTTGCCTTTCATTGAACCCTTTTTCCTCTCTTTATGGATGGACAAATGTTGGTGTCTCCCACGTGCATCTATGCAAAAAGGAGATGAATCCACATTATAATTTATTTAAATAACTTAATTCACTTAAAGTGCCTAACCCATGTGGCTTTGACAAAAAAATAAAATAAAGAGAGAGGTATCATTGTTTGCCTTGACCCTTCATACGTTCTAATCAGTAAGTGAATTTAACCAATGCCAAACTATTTCCATCTAAAAACTTCAAAATTCTGGCAGGGAAAAATGAAATACTCTAATCTAATATACAAAATGCTATTGGAAAATGGTGGAATGCAGTTTTGTGGTTGAACCGAATCATCGAAATTCCTTATACACTACTTGATCTTCTATTGATTTTTTTTTCAAAAAAAATCTCAATTGTTGCACTAAACTAACATAGTCATAATAGTAGGATTTCGTGCATTATACTAATTTAGGTGTAACTCGATTTAACTATCAATGAAACTATAAATTGACCCACAAGAGAATTCTATTTGACCATTCATTTAGAAGTCGTACATGATGAAAATATGATGTTCCCACCAATTAATTTTCTAATTCTTTCAAGCTGTGTCCCTATTGGATGAGAAAGATTGCGTGGTTATCTGAACTTTGCAAATCTAGGGTTTGAGCTAAAAAATAGAAGGTAGGGTTTGGGTTGGGAACACTAATGCTTACCAGTCCTATAGACTTGTGGCTGCATTTAATGTTTAAGCACAACTAATCTCAGTAGCTGCATTTACTGTCTTTATCTGATTATTAATTGCTACCAATGAAAATTAAACGATTGGCATTTATCACAAGAAGACAAGAGAAAAAAGAAGGTACGACTTTTGTTCTCCTTTTAGCAAATCACCAAAGTCATGCAGCGATAGAAGGCCATGATCAAGGGGTGACATATTCAATGCAAAACGATGGCAAGTCATCTTAATCATGTCATTGTGTCGATCAATGTTCCTACACTCACTCAAGAGATAATTGACGGGTGATAAAAAAATATGTGTAGATTGGGTTAAGAAGCGATCATAGGTATATCTTAGATTACCAAATTCCAGTGAACTTGTTTCCTCATTTTATGTGTAATCATGCATTGTAAAAATCAAAACGTGTCTTTATAGAATATGTTCAACCAATGCTTCGAGACCGCTCGTTAATAAGTTCCTGATGTAAACTCTTGAGAGTTGAAATGAATGCTATGAAAACATGGTAAGAATGATATTGGGGATGTGTAAAAACCCAAATGAGATTGTCTCGAAATCAGAGAGCACGAAAGAACTGGTCCACTTTTTTAGCCTAATTTTATTATTCTTAAAAATATTTTTTAAAAGTACATCAAATAAACATGAAAAACCGACATAGCAACGGTCCAACCACAGCTATACCAAATGAGAGCACTCTTGACTTTTTTCACATCTTTGAAAAGAAAAATCTCAGTTTATGGGTTTATTCTATGGATACCTAACAAATTGATACAATTGCATGTACACCTATTTTATGGTAGGACCAACTTTTAACTCTCGTTGGTGTTGCACAACACAATCAAATCCTTTTTTTTTTGTCATTGCCGATTAATCAAAATTAAATGATTTAAATTTGTGTATAGAAAGAGAGAGATGCATTGAACGCCCCCAACAAATCATAATCCCCTTTTCTTCCCCCTGTTTTAGTTTAATCCCCACCAGAAATACCATCAGCCTAATTTCTAATCATTTGGTTAATTTAGCTAACCTAACCATCAATTTTTCATCACAAAATTGCAGCAAAAGTGCATCGATTCCCTTTTTTGACTTTGGCAAAGGCAGATCTGCTCGTCCTTGATAGTGTAAAGGCAGCCCGTTTAGAATGGTATACCTTTATTCATATTGTAGAATTTGGGCAAACGTTACTTTCCACTGATGAAACAATTTACAATTTATATACATAGGGTTTAGGGCTAAAAATAATACAATAACAGTTATGCCCTTTAATATAAACCTAATCTACCAATACTCCCCTTCAAGTTAGTGAATGTAAACATGTCAACAAGTTGTTCTTAAAAGTACAAAATAAATCATGTGTGACCGGTTTCGTGAACAGGTCCACGAGTTGGGAGTGACCGGGAATATGAAGAGTGCGCAAAGTGCCATCTTGAATTTTTTCATGAACCAAGTGACAGTCAATCTCGATGTGTTTGGTGCGTTCGTGGAAGACGGGATTAGTGGCAATGTGGATGGCCGCTTTATTATCACAAAAAAGATCAGCAGTGGTAGTGTTGATGTGGAGATCCAAGAGAAGCATGCAAAGCCATGTGATTTCGCAAGCGGCAGACGCCATAGCACGGTATTCAGCTTCTGCTGAGGAACGAGCAACAATGGTTTGTTTCTTGGAGCGCCATGAGATGGGACAAGAACCAAGAAATATGCAGTAGCCACAAACAGATCGTCGAGATGTAGAATAAGATGCCCAGTTAGAATCTGTATAACCATTAAGTTGGAGAGTAGAATTGGATGGAAAAAACAAACCAGTACCGGGATCATGCTTGAGATACCGCACAATGTGAAGTGCGGCATTCCAATGGTCTTCATTGGGAGAGTGCGTAAATTGACGAAGATGTTGCACTGCAAAGAATAAATCTGGACGAGTTACTGTAAGATATAATAATCTACCAATAAGTTGTCTATATGAACATGGATCCTTGAGAGTTGGGGAGGAATCCGAAAATTGTATATTGGGTTCCATCGGAGTATCAACAGGACGTCCTCTAAGAAGACCAACGTCAGACAAAATAGCAAGAGTGTATTTCCTTTGTGACAAGAAAATCCTGGATTTGGAATGAGAAACTTCAATGCCCAAGAAGTATTTGAGAGTACCCAAGTCCTTAATGAGAAATTGTGTGTCAAGGAATCGCTTGAGAAGTTGAATCATAACTTCATCATCACCCGTGATAACCAAATCATCAACATAAATAAGGACAATGGTCAAGAGAGAGCCACGGACCAATGTAAAAAGTGAACAGTCCGCCTTGGACTATTGAAAACCAACATCAAGCAGTGCAGAAGAGAATTTAGCAAACCATTACCTCGATGCCTGTTTAAGGCCATAGAGTGATTTCTTAAGCCGACAGACTAAATTCTCCCCCTTAGTATGAAAACCCGGTGGAATCCTCATGTAGACCTCTTCGTCAAGATCACCATGCAGAAAAGCGTTATTCACATCTAATTGGTAGAGAGGCCAATGATGAATTAAAGTAAGAGCTAATAAAGTGCGAACGGTTACCATTTTAGCAACAGGCGCAAAGGTGTCATGGTAATCAATCCCCTTTGTTTGAGTGTAACCCTTTGCAACTAGACGAGCTTTGTAGCGCTCAATGGTGCCATCAGAATTATATTGGTAGATTAGGTTTAAATTAAAGGGCATAATTGTAAGGTGACGGGGTTCAAATGTTATGTGGTTGGTGGTGCCAGTGTCAATAACCCAAGTATCAGAATTAAATGAACTCGAAGATAAGCTGAGAACATTCCCTGAGAAGTTGGCTTTTGGGATGTTACCTCTTGCAGCAAGCGCATCAGTTGCTTATATTGATCATTTGTGAACGGAGGAGGTCCCGCATTGGAAGTATGGTTGGCCTTGTTGTCTACGAGCTGGGAGGAGGTAGATGGCTGTCCACGGTGTTGCTTGTGGTTGGGAGGGAAGCCATGAAGTCGAAAACACACATCCCGTGTATATCCCGAGATGCCACAATGGGCGCATCTTTCCCGGCCGCGGGACGTGTTCGTCCGTTTAGCTAGGTTGGCGGACGAAGCGGGAGCGCTAAGAGAGCTGGGCTATCTGTGAGCTGAGGAATCCACATATGGCCGCGTAGTATGGTTGCCGTGAGTGCTAAGCAAATTGCTGGTCTGATCGGACGGTGGGCGATCCAATTGGATATGGCGGTGTGACTCATCCTAAAGAACTAGTGCATATGCACGTGCAACACTAGGTAATTGATCCATTAGTAAAATCTGACTAATAAAATTAGCGTATCTCGGATTGAGACCCATGAGAAATTGAAACAATCGCCGATTCTCTTGTTGTTTGGTGATGATAGAATGAGCTGAACAAGAGCATTGCGGTAACGGATCCAAATTATTCAATTCATCCCAGCAACTTCGCAAGTTGTTGTAGTACTTGGTCACGGCATCGTCATGTTGAGCAAGGGTGCATATCTTTTGCTCAAGATGAAAAACCCTATGACCATTCGATGGCCAAAAACTTTCGCGGAGATCGGCCCAGACATCCACAACTAACTCTGTGTAGAGAACCGTTGGCACCAAATCTGGATGGATGGAATTAAGAATCCATGATAGAACCATATTGTTAACACGAATCCATGACGCATAGGCAGGATCGATTGCGGCTGGTTTTTTAATTTCTCCAGTAACAGACACCATCTTGTTCTTGGCAAAAAGGGCAATCTCCATGGCACGAGACCAATTGTTGTAATTATCACGCATAAGGACCATGCCGACGAGATGAGATCCAGAGTTATCAGAAGGATGCATAAAATAAGGGCTATTCAGCTGCTCATGTGCAGGAGCGATGGTTGAAGAGATTTGAGAATCGTCTGTCATGGCGACTTGTGGCAACCGGTGAGGAGGAACGTCAAGACCAAGGCAGCAACGATGGCGACTCAGCGAGATGCAGCAAATCACAGATAGGTTCGCGGCAAGCGAGGTGGATGCGACGATGAACTAGCCGACAGCGGGCAAGGTGACTAGTGAGGGGCGGCGGCGGCAACGGCAGCACATAGAAGGACGGGAGCCAGAGATCAACACCGGCAAACAAGGACTCGAGAATTTCGACGATAAAGCAAAACCAGACCGCCTGACAGAAGCAGCAACGACATCGAGAAATCAAACCATGCCGACGAATCAATCTTACTGAATTAGAGGAGGACCAGATATTGCTTAAGGGACGTGAGAGATGCGCTTTGAGGATCACCACTTTGATAACACGTAGAGTTTGGGCCAACGTTACTTCCATTGATGAAACAATTTACAATATATATACATAGGGTTTAGGGCTAAAAATAATACAATGATAATTATGCCCTTTAATATAAACCTAATCTATCAATACATATAAATAGTACTATTTCTTTCTTTCTTTTTTAATTTTCAATTAGTTTGGTAAAAATGATTTGGGTTAGTTCTCAGTCTCTTGTCAATATTTTTAGGAAACCTATTTGAGCATGCTAGAAGCCTAGAACCAAAGTGGAACTGTACCCACTTGGTTTTGTCTCGAACTTGTCCTAAGGAACTTGTCTGCTGGGGTCTCTGATTACCCCCCAAAACCTAATGTGAACATAGACATCCTTGTACCCTCTCTTTGGCCAGTTGAAATGATCATGCAAAGCTCTGTTTTTTTTTTTTTTAACTCTATTCTTATCACCATTTTTCCATCGATAAATCATGGATTTGTTGTATAGTCCCTGTGTACACTAATCTTGACTGATATGTTAGAGACATTGTGATGAAAAGTGGTGCTGAGACGAAGAATATGCTTTCAGGATGAACAAATAACGCAAGGAATTTAACGCAGCGAATTCTGAAATTTCTCATAATGGCTTCTCTGAGAAAGTGGTACGAGATAAGAGTCGATAAGTAAGAGAAAAAGAGTGGTCAAACAACCACTTAACAAAATACATGATGGTTATGAAGAAGAGAATGTGAGTAGACATGTCCAGATGGTTTTCGAATCCATTGGCATAAACTAAGAAACATGACCGTCGAACTCGTGTTCTTGCTGCATGGGATTCCGAAATACACATCATATTGCTCTGTACTTTAACATTATCTCCCTAGTTGTATCGCGAGTCATCTATGCTGATTTCTATCTCTGATACAAAATCCGCATAACTTCTTAAGAGAATTACTCAAGTGATATGTTAGAGATAATTACGAGACTCTATCTCTAACACGACGATTTTTGCAAAAACTAAACATGTAAACTTATCAACGGCATCATACAATCCCTGTCCTGTGGCATGAACATGTATGACCCAGCTAAACCATGCACGTTCTACGGTCTCCAAACTTCGTTTATCGTCCGAAAAACATGCGAGCCAAAAGCTTCCTAAAAAGTGCATCCCATCCTTAAAGTTGCCAACCGGTCATAAGCTAAACAGAGTAACCGTACATTCCAGTTCGATTTTTGTAGGTAAAGTTGCCATACATGTCTCAGCGCATAGTCACCTTTATTTATTTAATGGCTCGTACTTTTATATCACGTACAAGAAACGTCAATTTCAATGAAACTTTCGTTTACAAAAGAATACTATAGCTTCCCTTTCTTCAGTACCACGATTCATCAGCACATAAGTACCCGTTGCGTTATACTGGCTTGGACAAAAGCACTTCAACGTTTAGCTCATCTCAATATAATATATATTCTTCAATCACACAATTATGTGACATGTCTTTTTTTTGGTCAGGCAATTACGTGACATGTTGATCGTTATTGAAAATCACCGAATTTGATCATATTACATCAAATCCCCTATCTAGTTCAAACACACTGCACCTCATATGCGAAAAGACTCTAATGCTTTCGGGGGTATTGCGAGACTCTCCACTTTAACCAATCACGGGTCATCGAGTATCATGAACTTCTTTGTTCTCCTCCCGACGTTTCAACAACCTCGCCGCGCTTCGGCCTCTATTATCTCTTCTTTTCTTCCCCTTCTCGAACGTAGCCAATCTCAATTTGTGTTTTTTCCCCTTTCTTTTTGGGGTTTGAGTTCATGACACAACGTGACTTTGGGGGGTTTCTTTATTCAGGCGATGCCGATGCACCTTGAAAACTCAGTAATCATGGCCCGTGGGTGTGAAGGCGACTCACCCCAAAGTGGCAGCATCAGGTATCACCTGAACCAGATGATCCCCTCCTTCCTGAAAACTCAAATTGAAAAATCACTCCACTCAATCCCCGATCTCAATCCATTTCATACATTATTTTAACAGGAGCTGACCGCCAATTCAGGTCATTTTCTGTCGTCTCTCCAACGCTTTTTCATTTGTCCCACCAAGACTTTTTCAGGATCATCTTCATCCCCGTAATGGCCTTCATGTGAAACCCCCAACATTTTCTTCTTTTTCAATCCCTTCTAATCCACAGAATCTCATCATTGATCAAATTAGCTCTTCTTGCCAACTTTGGGTGGTGGAAATTGTTATTAAACACTCGACTGCTAGAATACTCGACCGACCTTGTTGGATCGCGACACTTTTCTCGTGAAATTTGCAAAGAGTCGTGTTAATGAATGAGCATTATCAATTCGAAAAAATTCAACACCCAAAACATTATTTATGCAAGCACCAAAACAAAGCGCACAGGAAATTGCTCAATTCCTTAATTGGCTATTTAGCAACTGTCTTTTGGGCAGTTGTAGAGTAAATCAATATGATAACTAGTGACACGACTAGGCACGAAAGATTCTAGGAAAGTTTTTTTTTATCAAGATTGGACTTTTCTAAAACATAGCGCGTAAGGCCAAATGATTCGATCAATGTTAAACAAAGCCAGAAAAAGAATAGGTAACATGGCAAGATAGAGTTTGATACTAAATCTTAACTACCTTGTCGAACCCGTTCAATCAATCACTTTAACAAACGCTGAACTTCGAAGATCCCAATGCATGCTTGCTTGGGTCCATCATCCATGTCACGAAAGTGGCAGCTCAGTCCGCCCGACCAAAACCCTCAGGAAACAGTGGAGAGGGGTCCGATGATTCGGCCAGGACATGTGGGCATTTAATGTTTTCTTGACAGGTTCGTCGTGACGTGAGTTGTGGATCGAGATTTTGGGGCGGTTTACATGTCTTCGAATCGCAAATGCTTCGCATCTCATCCCCACACTCGTGGCTCTTTCTTTATTGTCCCTCCCGCCGGGTTTAGCTGTCCAGATGGGGGGCATTGCTGGTTGTTGATGCAGCAAAATCGGGGAATTGGAGATGATGCCGATACGAAAAACAGAGCACCTGCATGCACATTAGGTGTTTGATGAATTGTCCATGCAGTGGCAATGGGCTCAACTTCCGTTAGTTTGGGGTTCACATCATCCTCGAGCTGTATATTAGCGAGAAAGCAGTTGTGCCGCTCGTGCTGTTGCCGGTGGTGTTCCGAACATATCCAATCAGTATATCTGCTGCTATTCATGTGGATGAATTTATTAGTGTATCTCTCTGATCCTCTACGGATTTGGCAGTTTGATCGTTGAACTTTATTTTCAATGGCGCTAACATTTCGGTTCTTTGCGGCATGTGCACTTTAATTACGACCTGGCCAAATTTTTCGTGACAGGTGGCCGGTGCGTAAGGAATTTGATCGAAAGCCAGTTGAGTTATGGTTAAAGTGCATTCTTCGCAAAAAGAAATAAGAGTCTAGTGTTTTTTAGTGATTGAAATCAGAGTCCAATAGCTTAATTGTGAAATTCACTAATCTCTAATTTTTCCCGGATGAATAGGGTTTCGTTAATTTGAGTGTTAAAAATTGCACTCCTCCATTAGCTCCGCCTGTTTTCACTGGACAAGAAAAATTCCATGTGGTCTTTTATTCTCGATTTCCCCATCCTACGTGATTGTTTTCACCATGAAAAAACTTTCTTTAGGAGATACGTGACAAATTTTTTTGTTTTTGGTCGAAGAGATACGTGACATTGACGCGGCGTCAAGTGGACATCACATCATAAAAAGACAAGAAAAAAGTTGAAAAGAGAGAAAGACGGGGGTGGGAGAGGGGCAGTAAGGGCCTCGTCGGTGGCCGACTCGCAAGTTGTGCACTTTCTCTAGTTACGGTACTAAACAAGATGGAAAAATCGATAAAAGAAAAAGGTCTGGCTAAAGTTTTCCGTCTACTGAATTGCAAAGTTTACTCTTTGATAAGAATTTTATACTTGAGTTTCAAAGTCCAAATAAACTTCGTAAAATTCCTAGGACTCGAACGTATTGATCGCACAAATTTTAAGACTTCTTGTGAAATTATACACGCATCCCGATTTTGACGACAGCTTTGCAATACGTGCTGTATGGCTCGCCAATGACAGCTTCGTAGGACACGAACCTTTTGGCAAAGCTGTCGTGCTTTTCCTCGTAAAAATCAGCACGTTTTCGGAGCGAAATCGTTCGTCTTGCCAGATGAAATGGTGGCCAATTGAGTTTTTTGCTGGGCATATGTCTTGTCTGGGAGACAGCAGAAACGTTAAAAGGCGCAGCCCCACCTGCGACGAAGAGTTCATCGAATGGATGGATGGTCTGAGAAACCCTATCGCAAAGCAGATAAGCTCTCTTTCAAGAAGGGTGAAGACGCAACTCGAAAGTGGGAAAACGACCCCCTTCTTGTGATCCTCTTAGCTTTTGGAAAAGCAACGATCGTGCCGACCAAGTTACATTATATTGATAATAATTGCACTAATAAAGCTTACTGATATCCCAATATATAATGAACCCTTACAAGTTTCTATTTTGATCAAATATGTACTAAAGATTTCATTTTTATATGGCATTAGGGGTGAATTAAATTAGCTTTTCACGTACAAGACTGATAAAACTGAAAGATAGGTACTGGAAATTTAAATACTAAAGTGCTGACATTTAAATGTTGAAAGTAAGAATTTTTTTTTTTTTTGATAATTGCTAGAAATCTGATCGGAATGTTGGGGAGAATTAACAAAAAAAGCCTAAACCTATTCATAAGCCTTTTTCTTTGGCCAATTGTGTGTTAAACATTTTTACGTTTTGCCAATTGAATCTATTTGGCTAATTTTGACTGGAAATCGCTAACATGGACGTTGGCCATCCTACGTGGCAAGGCCAGCGTTGGCCCACAGTTATACTTGAGAAAAAAAAAAGAAGGAAAGAAAAGAAAAGAAAAAAATTCAAAAAATTCAAAAAAATAATAAAATATTATTAAATGTGTCCACACGAGTGTTGACCACGCCACAATGGACGGCCGGCAATATGTCAGTAACTTCCAGCCAAAATTGACAGGAGGGATTGAATTGGTACAAATACAAAAAGTTTAGAATTCAATTGGCCCAAAAAAAAAAGTTTATGACTGAATTAACACAATTGCAATAGGATTATGATTTTTTTGATAATTTTTTCCGGAATGTTGTTAGTTCTTAACAAACATGTGTAATGGGTCTTAGCAACAGATTCCAATTTTCATTAGATGTTTTTCCGTTGAAATGGATAAACTGACTCATTATTCACTTAATTTAACTGTATTGTTTTCCTTGATCCAGTCAAAGCAGACTATTCGAGACTAAAGTTTGAAAGCAATTAGTCTCGTGACATTATACAAGTGAGAATCGAACCTAGACAAAAAGTTAATGTGAATTCTCTATTGCGACGAATTTAACATCGCATATAAGATTTACGGTTAATATCACAAAAAACCTTAAAATGGTACACTTATGACAAATTTATCTTGAACTAATTTTTTGACCATCAAAAACCAAACTTGTACATATGTAACAAATTTATCCCAAACTAATTTTTTGACAACCGAAAATCCTAAACTTGTACATTTGTGATAAAATTTCCTCTGTTAAATTGGATAAATACTACGAAAAATAAAAAATTGTTACACCTATGACAAATGGAGGGTAAAATTCCAAATCGGTACACCCGTGAACTGCCACGTATAATCCAACTTAAAAATTTGACGGTAAAACTAAACGGAAACTAACGGAAAATAAAATTGTCACAGGCACACCAGTTTGGGATTTTTGGTGATATTGGGGTAAATTTGTCACATGTGTACCGATTTGAGATTTTTCGTGACATTAACCTTAGGATTTATAATACATGCCAAATTCTAGAGGAATTCAAAAAAGAAATTTGAAAAATTATGATAAACCAAGCTAGGCCCATCAGTTAATGTGGATTCTCTATACTTGGGCGTACTCTCGTTTCTTTTGTCTTGAAGAGAAGTACACATATTTACGTGCTCTCACTACCTTATTCTATAAATTTTGATTCGTGTCGGGCGTCTTGTCTTATATTATTTTGCATATTTTATGGTACAAATTGAAAAGAGAGCCACGGAGAATGTGTCATCCGCCCAAGAATAGACCGCTCCTCATTTGTCTTTCTCGATTATCCTTCCATTTTTTGGGGGCTCTACTTTCTTTGTTTCCCATTTTCTTCTCTTCTAAGAATATTGGATATGTTTGACCAAAAAAAAAAGAATATTGGATACGTAATTCTGTGTCTTTTACCTAATATCTGAATGATCTTACACTCGCACAACTTACATTTCCATTAAAAAGTTTGGAATGCCTAAGATGTAAACATTTGAAATACTAGTCCATGTGTTTGCACAAAGAAGAGCCATATTACTAATGTGTAATTATTTAAACGAAAAAATCAGTACCAGTTTCATTCAAAAAACACAAAAAATCCTTTCACTTGTTTTGGTAGTTTCACATGGCCATCGAACCCATAATGTTTCATGTGGCCTCAAAGTTAAAAATATAAACAAGAGGGTCATTTTTCTTGAACAAAGAATAGGGTTTTGGTAGTATTTTGATGATGTTGATTGACATTCATAGAATGTTCATGATAACTCGAGATGGAACTCATTAAGTTCGGTTTCAAGGCACGGAAACACCATACACAAAAAAATTGTCAACTCCTTTCACTATCAACGAAAGAATCCCTTTATACCACGGCAGCACGCAAGTCCCGTCCTATTGTTGATTGGGGGAAAGGCTTGTGCGAGCCTTTTGAGTTGGCTCTATTTTTCGGGTCATGTTTTCATTCAATCCTAATCAAAGGACGCTTCATGAGTTTTTTGGTTGGCGGGTTACAGATAAGGACATCACCACATTTCCATATTCGTTCAATTGGCATAGGGATGATATCTATAACTTATCGACCACCAATCATGGACGTTGCCCTCATGTAAACTTAACTAAATATGTATATATGAGGTGTACATGTCGATTACTCACTAATCAGAAGACTAGTTAGAGCCTTGGGAGGAGTCATCACCCCTTTTGCAAGAACTCGTCAAAATAGATAGAGTGGGCCGTTTTCTTTTGTCAAGACTATTGTTTGGGCTAATCGGCCCGTCAGAGGGTCCAACCCGTTTCACACTCCAACAGAAAGAAACCCTAAAATTACAAAGAGCAAGATTTCAAGAAGATGACCCGAATAAAACTACAACCCCGATTTGGACCCAAGATTCTCGACCAATTGGCGATTGAGATTGAAGAACACCGAAAATGGGAAGGCTGATCAACTACCTAAACTTCTCCTAATATTCTCGATCTCAAATGGGTTCTCCATGACCCGAATCCTCGAACAAGATGGAGTCGCAAATCGCGATGTCTTTCGACTCGTGTCGTGTTCACTGCTGGGGTTTGGTTACCAAATTGGACCATGCTTTCGTTTCTCCGACCCGAGAGTTGGTGGGGTTTCGAGGAATATGTGTGGAGTTCGACTGCGGATGGAACATGGGCAAAAGACGATGAAAGTTTCTGCAACATAGAGCTTTCGCGAAGATGTCTGAGGGAACATGAGCAGTAACAGTATCGTTCTTTTGAGTCTTCTCCTGAAGAAAATAAGAGTCAATCTTGATGTCTTTGGTGCGTTCATGGACGACAGGGTCTGAACTTAATGTGCGCCGCGGGGCCGGCGGCTTCATGATTACAAAACAGTTGTGTAGGAAGAACAAGAAGGGCACGTGAAAATCACGAAAAACAGCTTGAGGCCATCACAGTTCGCAAGTTGGCGACAGACATGACATGATACTCGGCTTCGACAGAAGAATGAGCAACCGTCGGTTGCTCCTCAAGACTTCTAGGAATTAGGATGATGACCGAGAAACGCGATCAATCTGACTGTAGAAGGACATGACATGGGATGAAAGAATTTCGGATGCACTTCTTCGAAGAGATCGCCATGGAGAGAACAGTTATTCACGTCTATCTAATGAAACTTCGAATGTCAAATGGTATGGAAAAATGGATCGCGCAATCCGCCGCAAAAGAGAGATTAACATAGAGATATAGACAAGAAATAGATAACAAACACACCGGGATTTACATACTACGGTCCGGGTTGTGACCTCAATCACGGGGAGAGTCGTAGCGACAAATTCGAACTTCTATCTAGTCTCTTAAGCTCAAGCCCCGATCAGAACTCTCACGGTGTTTTTCTCCTAAAAAAAACTCACAATCAGAAACATAAACACTCAAAAGGTTACAAAGAGCAATCCAAAAAAAGTGCCAAAAAACGACCATGTGCTCTTGATCAATATTCCATTCGGTCCTTCAACTTTGATTCTCTTCAATTCAATCCGTATATTAGTAATAATTCTTCTTATATTTGCACATTTAGATATTAAGGTAGCTTTTTCCTCCTTTAAAAATGCTCTCCACGAGCGTTCTACGTGGAAAAAGTGCACATTCGATCGATTATATAACATAATTTTCCAATGAAAATCGGAAATTGCGTCTCCACACATCTTTTTACTCCCTTAATTTTTGAAGTAAAACAAAAAAAAAGAAATTTATCGTTCTCCGGTTGGCACAGTTGTGAGCCCCACGATTGATTTAGAATTTTTTTTCATTTTCACAAAATATATTTCTATTTGCAGATTTTACAGATTCCTACGGTCCAGCATGTTGACTTTCCATAGTTGACTTCTAGACATGGGGATTACAGGTCATTGCTCATGTCACTTTTCCCGTGACTTGTGGAACATCTAACTTCTCCCCCCACAAAAAAAAATAATGTTTCTTTTCAAAAATCAAATTCGGGTGGAGCCATTTCCCTGTCTTTATTTTATTTTTAAAACACAATTCGACCAAATTAACCTCAATCACAAAATTAATCATTAACTTATTTCCGCTTTCCTCTTGAACCACAATGACGGGAGAATTTTTTTTAATAATTGTTCGCGAACTCGACATGTGGATTTAGTGTTGATAAAAGATGCATTTCTAAGTAAAATCATGCTTCAAAGTCGGATAACGAATTTTCTCTATTCGTCACGAATTTATCGATTTGTGGACTGTATATAATGCTGTCGGATTTAGCTATTAGAATTTTTATCGAAGCCTTTTGGTGATTTAAATGGAGGGGCAAACCTGATTACCATTCCACTTTTTTTTAAATTCATTTTTCTTCATAAAAACACCAATTACTTTCTACATGGTTTTTAAAAAAAAATCTTTTTCAGTCTTTAGGGTTTCAAGATTGGAAGGGACAGACACAATTTATTCCAAATTGAGTCTCTAGCTGGTGGTTAAAAAAAAGAGTCTCTAGCTAGGTGCACATTCCATGAGGCTTTTTTTTAGCTTTTCTAGTGCAAGAAATACATTATTCCATTCAAAAGGAATTTTATTTAAAGTAAACCAAGGTAAAAAAAAATAGATGCATGGATCACAATTGCCTAAAAATTGTGTAATTAAAAATTAATACATGATAAACCGAATCTGAACACTAATTTGGTCAGTCGGCTTAAACTTGACGTGTTTTAGACAAAAAAAATTGTGGAAATAGCTCTGTCCAATTTTTTATTCCACGTTATATAGTGTACCTTGGACTTGAGTATGTTCTTAAACTATTTCGCTTGAATTTTGGGACATTAAAATTCAGGGGTATTTCATAGGGAGAGGGAGTAAAAAACCATCTCTCCAATTGGGGGGACTGGGCGTGCGGACACTGACATGTTAAAATAATGAACACAATCCTGTTAGTCCACCAAATGTATACATTTGGGCAGGCAGGGCAGCCCTAGTTGGATATTTACATCCTCTGCTTTGGTCAATCGCCTTAAAAATTGTGTTTTAGACGAAAAAAATTGTGGAAATAGCCCTGCCCAATTTTTTATTCCACATTATATAGTCTACCTTTCCCAGTTGTTAGAAAGTAGAGAAAAGCAGATAAGATTCCTTCCTACAATTAAGGTTATTTTAAGTTTGAACTAAACCTGTTTTGTACTTGACCAATTATATCGGAAAAGAGAATTATCCACTTGTCCGAAGAATAATCATGGTTTGCATCATATATAATCTGGATTTTCTGCAATATAAAAAACCAGAAAGTTAAGAACAAATTTTGATGGCCCCATTTACGATGTGAAAAAACAATAGACAAAATTATCAAACCGTAGATTCGACGCTACATGTACGAGATATTCAAAATACTTAGTAAATTGTATGTTTTAGATGGCACAGAAATGCATATGGTGTAAGTACATCAAAAGTTTTAATCTCTAGTTCATAAGATCCAACGGTAAGCAGATGCTTATCGTATGGTACGACACAAACAATTTTAAGAAAACTTCACATTTCTCAATAAATACACCTTGCATCGGTGATGTCGAGTTTTTAAATTTGAGGGGGTGGCGCACAAAATTCACCGAAATCTAAATTTGAAAAGGTGAGGTGTACAAATGTTGCACGAAGGTTTCGAAAAATATGACATATATCAAAATTTATCGACAAGAACGATATTGTACATCCCGTGGCTCGTGGAATGGCAGCCGCCATTAGCTCCCGAGGACTTCCCTACCCAATAAGGATAAATGGAAAACAAAAACCCGGAAATTGTCACTAATTCCTGCACCAAAGACCACAAAAATTGAAAGAAAAAGAAGAATAATAAGAACAATAACAAAAGTGAAATGAACCTTAACTAATCCAACAAGCCAGTTGACAGAGTAGGCCATGCGGTCAAAAGTCAAAGCAAGCAGCTGGATCTCTATTAGCAACACGTTTTCCATTTTACTTTATTAGCTTTGACTTTGACTCTTCGCTTTGAGAATCCGCGTTAGAAAGGAGAAGAGGGGAAAAGAACACAAAAAGCCCTCTTTTGACTTTCTCCATTTTTGGCCCACCAAATCATATAATTAGAGTTTGAAAAATTGATTTTTGTTTAGCAATTGAAACTCCATAATTTCAAATATCTACAAATAATGATGTTTATCGAGTTGCAATCATGTAGAATTTTTTCATAGTTTTTAAAATTTCAAATGTCTTTTCCTTTTGAAAAAATAAGTGATTTCTTTTTTACCAGAAGAGTTTCGAAAGAGGTTCTTAGATCCAGAGACCTCAACTTGTTATAACTTTGAAAGCATTAAAATTAGTTCAAAGTTCAGATGATATTTTGATTTCTCGATTAATAATGGGATATCCGAAGCATTTAGCCATCTACTAATTTCATTGATGGCCCTCGTCTTAAAACATCAAGGTAATTTGGTTATGCAAAGTTTGTTTTCCATCCTAATACGTAATATGTGCACTCGAAATTCCTACACGATGACCGTTATAAAACCTCTAGAGCTCGTGTGATCTATTGAAGTAAAAAAAAAACTGTTAACAGTCACGTTGTATGTCTGAGTACCTAATTGACCGTAAATGGCTTTCTGTTGATCTATCATTTCTAGAAAATCAAACGCATGAAAGTCCAAGAAACGAATTCATGAAATACTATTTCTCTAAAAAAAAACACGTCCTTATTTTCGGCATTTACAATAACACGAATGACGTATTTCTAGCTTTTTCACCATAGCCCGTAAAACCCTAAGTTGGGGGGCGCATTTGTCGGGCCACCTAGCCACTCGAGTCCTGTTTCGCGCGTTACCATGTTCACGAAATTAGTCGAGTATTTCATGTATCCACAATTAAAATCATCTAAAGCGATGTTTCTCGTCGGCGAGAAACATATTCGAAGCCCCATAAGCAAATGATACACAAACCTTACTAGGCATACAAATGGAGGGTTACGAACATGCCACATGTCCAAACGGTTGGGTGATCAAACATAATTTGTATTGGCGGATCAAATTACTCCTTATGCCCTTACCATTATTAAGGAAAGCTGTGAATAAATCATTTTATCGAAAAAGATCGAATGAATTATTACCTTTTATTTATTAAAATTTATTTTCCCCCCATGCACTGAACGTGGGGACGCCGCATTTAATTTCTATTTGGGAGCAAGCAGTCGAGTCCACACGAGAACGTGCCGAAAAGTGCGACTCGATCGGGACGTAATTTCCTTCGACTTTCTCGAGAAATGAATTCTTTTTTTTGTTGTCTTTTCGGTCGGATTCTCGAGAAACTAAATTCGACGTGGAGAGAGAGAGAGAGAGAGAGAAAATAATTGCATGAGCCATGCTTCTTTGTCGTCAAACGGTCAACTTGTCAACTTGTAATTTGCCACCTCGGAAACAAAATAAGCAAGTAGTGATCCTCAAATGCACACCCCTTAGTTTATTTAATGGATTAATACTACGAAAAATCCTAAACTGATATATTTATAATAAATTTATCTCAAATTAATTTTTTGACCATAAAAAACTCCAAACTGATTAATTGTGATAAATGTACCATCCGTTAGTTTCCGTTAAATTGAATTAATACCACGAAAAATCATAAATTGGTACATCTGTGACAACTGATTAATACCCGTAAACTATCATGTGTCTTCCAACTTAGAAATTTAACGAAAAAATTCAACAAAAATAAACTCAGGGTAAATTTGTTACAGGTATACCGATTTGGGATTTTTTGTAGTAAAAAAATTAGTTTGGGATAAATTTATCACAGATGTATTAATTTGATGTTTTTATGGTATTAACCCTTATTTAATATGCTATTTAGTGCTTATGTAAGAGTCATGAAAAATCAAAGTCATTATGGAGGTGAGGGTTTGTAAAATGCAATTCATATCAAATTAAATTGATATCGTGCGATTAGGATGCTCGATCGGTACACATAAATATGATTTCTTACCGGTAGGGCATGATATAAACGAGGTCGAAATTCTTAATTCGAAACATAATATATTGTCTTTGACAAGCATGTGCTAGCTACTTGATAGTCACGTTATTAAGAGTTCTTTAGAAAATTATGCAAACATCAATGATCTTTTAACTGTCACCATGTGCTCTCAAAACCTACTTAATTAAATCGATCTATCGATGTTCTTGGCGTTATCTTTTACAGGGACCTTATTAGAATTATAAAGTATAAGATATGGTCTAGGACAAGTAAGTGCCAGCTCCTAGGTGGTGGTCATTATTAAGAGTTCTTTAGAAAATTATATGCGACATAGTGATCTATGACTGCCACCATGTGCTTTCAAAACTTATTTAATTAAATTGATTGATAGTTGTCTTTCAAGCGATTTTGATAAAGATCATTATTTGAAGCATTTAATTTATTTTGGAGAGCGATGAGGTTAAAGGACTGTTTTTTTATCAACTCATCACCTCATCAAACACAGACAAATTTCTTTATAAAGCTTGATCAACTCCTTACATTGCAACGATCCACACCACCATCGTCTCAATTAGCATCTTCAATTTATTTTGGAGTGCGATGAGGTTAAAGGACTTTTTTTTTTCTCAATGTCGTATTTGCAAAATTATCATAAATTTGACGGAACATTAGTGGCGACAAGGGTAATTATTGAGGAAAACTCAAAGTATCCTTATAAAAAATTTCATCAATTCCGATTTGTCTACTACATTTAAAGAATTACCACTATTCATAATGAGGCAATGGTAAAATTTCAAATTAGGGATTAAAATAAAATCATTTTTTTTTCAAAGAGAGTACAGAGTGGGCACCGTCTCAAATGAAGACCTAAAGTGAGGCCATTTTCTCAAAGAGCGCCTAGAATGGACATTGTCTTAAATTAGGATATGAAGAAATCAATTTAATCTAAGGGTATGAAATGAACTTCATCCAATTTACTCTGTTTCTATTTTTCCTTCTTTTTTTTTTCCATATAATCAACTATGCATGAAAATTCCAATGAAAGAATGGAAGGGTCTAGAACGGGAAAGATTATAGAAAGCCACAGTTCAACAGTTCCAAGAACTGCTCATTTTGTCCATACTTCAAATTAGAAAAACTTTTTTCAATGTTGATTGGTGATACTGATACCACAAATTCCCCAACAAGTGATCATATCCAAATCCATTGGGTACATGATAGATTCGCAAATTCATTGAGTTTGAAAGGCTTGAATTCAGCTTGAACATATTTAAGACAAAATTAACCACTTGAGACCTTTATTTGAGACTAAGTTGGCTACTTCAAGCCATTCTTTGAGATAAAGTACACTGTGGGCCATCTTTTGAGAAAACGACCCCATTTCAGGCTACTTCTCTTGGACTCGATAAATAACCATTCATTCTCAGATGACCATGCCCTTTTGAAATCATCAATTAGCGGTTGGTTCTACTCTTGCCAGCAACAAAATGTCTCTCGAAATCGTCAGAACGACTCTTTGATATCAGCAACGTGTCTTTGATAGTGTCAGTGTACTTTTGTCAGACCGTCTCTTGCTCAATAATGCTGAACTGCTCTTGATCAACTTTGGTGCTCATTTCCAGATTCAAAAGGCTTGAAGATAATTGTTGGACACCATATTGAGGTTGGCAAGAGAACGTTACATGTCTTCCACCCCTATGATATTGGCAGTTGCTTTTGCCAACAATCTGCTGCTCCAGTAACAACCCGTTGCACCCGATAATTCTGGTCCTTCTAAGCATATTAGCAATTGCGACTTTGCTAAGCTGTTCATCGTCATAGACCTTCTAAGCTATACTGAAAAATTCCCGTTATAAACTTGTTCACCATCACCAATGTCCATCCAACTGTATACCTTATCTTGGTCCTTCCAAGCCATCACGAACATCCCCGTTCTTCTCCACTTATTCATGCTCGATCAAGGTCCTTGCAGATGTTCACTTTATAGGAAGATTCTTCCAACTTGTAAACATCTTAACACCTGATAATTTGTTCACCCTCAATATCGTTAGCGATCCGTCGATATTGGTAGAACACTTTTGACAATGGCAGAGCACTCCTCATATCAGAATCTCACGGTGCTAATTATGATACCATCTGCATTGTGGCTTGTGTGTTTATCACATGGTACTACTCAACTAATACACACATTTGTAGCCTTTAATTGTCTTTATCTTCATCAAAACAACATATGAGATTATCCTAATAGAAAAAATTTGTTTTATGGTGCTTGATAATAAGCGAATCCACGAAAGGCAACTCTTATCGTAAAAAATGGCATGTAATGACTAACAAATTTGAATCAACATCTTCTTTGTTTATTTTGGAATTTATCAAAATAACAAAATTATGAAATCATATTTACAAAACGTTATAGATGATGCTGTCTTTTAGGAACATAGAAAATTTGAGCATTAATGAGGTATATCCAGGATGATAGACAAGATTTATAAAAAAAAAACAGATCAGATTTATTGAAAAAGAAAAAGAAAAAAATTCGTGAGAGATAGAAAATAGACATAGAGAGACTTATCCTTCTCACTTGGACACGCAACAAGAAATCAGGAAAAATGATTAAATTCTCGATTTTTCCCGATTTAAACTTGTTGTTTTCTGTCCTCCAAATGCCGGGAAGTCCAAAAACAATTTCTCATAAATGGTTTTTCACCAAACAAGCCGACCCTTAAGTTACCATGACGTCGAATTTGTTGCTCGCCAACCAAACTCGACCTAAGTTTGAGGTTTTGGATATAAAAGGCGCAAAGTAGAGTTGAAAAATGAATGCCGCGCGGATCCCGAGTTCGACTTTCCAAGAGGCTAAGATGAAAAGCAAAAACAAGTCTTACCTTCAATTTGGAGGACGCTAAGAGTCAGATCCATTCTTCGATACGAAATGGTGTTTCCGTTTGACTTTTCCTCACCAAACACTGCCGCGGTCCTCACCATGAAATATTCTAAAGTAAAGAAAAACTCTTATCCCAAATTTTGCGGACACTTACATCATTAACTGCCATCCGCAGCTGCGTAGCACAGAAACTTCCGCGCTCCCTCTTCTTCTTCTTCTTTTATGTATCTCTGCAACTTGAAAATTACTCATTTTCTGTTCCAATCATAACGTGGCCATTGACCGCCATCGCTTTCGTTTCATACTGTGCCAATGCCGACCCGCTTCCAAAATCCATATGGTATGGATATATATGGACCATCCTCCCTGCGCTTATAGCACAAACCACCCGAACTCTTTCGCTTCTACAGAAGGAAATTTATATTCCTAATTCTGAAATCTCTCTCCGTCGTCACCTTCTTCGCTTTCAGTTCATTCCCCACTAACCCTAAAAAGGAGGGGAGGAAAAGAAAGCCTCCGAATTTTCTCGGCGATTCTTGATCTCATCAATTCTTTTTCTGGGAAAAGTCTTGTCGTTCCCCGGATTCCTACTGATATAGAACCGGGTCAAATGATCCTTTCTTTCTGTTTCTTTGGTTTAGTGTATTAGTTCGAACTCTCTTTTTCTGGGTTCGATTGTATTTTGCAGTTCAATCCGTTCGTCATTCTTTCTGCTCCAGAGATTTTGTATTTTCGATTTTAAAGATGAGAAGCGAAGGAGCTTTTTACTATTCATCGGACAACAACAATAATTCGGATACGGACAGCACCGGCAGCGACGGCCGTGCAGCCTTCAGTGGGCCGCTCGGATCAACCCTTCACAGCTCCAAGCGATCCTCGAGAAAGAGCGCGAGGTTCAACATCCCTCTTGAGACAGCGGGGCTCCGAAGCGGGAGCGACGCCTCGAAAGCCGAGGACGATGACGGCGAGCCATATGTCGAGATCACCCTCGACATACGGGACGATGGCGTTGCCGTCCACAGCGTGCAGACCGCTGGCGGGGCAACCGACCTCGAGGACCCCGAGCTGGCGCTACTCGCGAGGAGGACGTTCGAGACCCGGAGGTCGTCGTCATTTGGGTCGTCAGTCCTCCGGAGTGCCTCGTCCCGTTTCCGGCAGGTCTCGCAGGAGCTGAAGCGCATCACCTCGCTCTCGCGGCGGCCAACGACACCAGCAAGGCGCTTCGACCGGACGAGGTCGGCGGCGGCAACCGCGCTCAAGGGCCTCAAGTTCATCACCGCCAAGACGGGCGGCGCCGCTGCCGGGGGCGGGGCACCCGGGTGGCTATCAGTCGAGAAGCGATTCGACCAGTTGACCGCTTCGTCGGCCGGCCTCCTGCATAATTCCCAGTTCTGTGAATGCATAGGTAAATTAAAAAACCTGAAAAAGTACTCCCATTTCTTTTGTTATTGCACTATAATTTAGTAGTTCTTTACAACTCAATAATGTCCGTTTCGTGTGTTAATAATTGCAATTAGGAATGAACAAAGAGTCAAAGGACTTTGCGAACGAGCTGTTTCGGGCGCTTGCACAGAGGCGCAACATAGATGGCGACACCATCAACAAGGATCAGCTCAGGGAGTTTTGGGAACAGATCAGCGACGAGAGCTTCGACTCGAGGCTACAAACTTTCTTCGACATGTAAGCAAGCAGTGCTTCATACTAGTGTTGATACTAATTTTTCGTTTTCGTGTAGGTATTGAACAAGTTAATATTATTGTAAAACAAAATGATTATTAAAACGAAATGACTGTTCTGTGTGATTCAACGTTAGGGTGGACAAAGATGCCGATGGGAGAATCACCGAGGAAGAAGTCAGAGAGGTATACATACAATGCCACCTAAAACTAAGATCTGGTCAGAGGAGCCTGATGAATTACTGTGATTATTAATATTAATATTGTTATTATTATTATTTTCTGTGAGTCTATTTATAAATAGAAGTTGCTCGGACGTGGAATTGTTCAATTCAATTGAAAGAAAATAAATCCTTTTTTTTTTTTGTGTAGATCATCAGCCTCAGCGCATCAGCGAATAAGCTATCAAATATCCAGAAACAAGCTCAGGAATATGCAGCTCTCATCATGGAGGAGTTGGACCCGGAGAATAAGGGATACATCATGGTACATATCATTAAACACTTCCGTTGATTTAAGACATCGTTAATTAGTGAATAATTTATTTACATCACATGTAATTTGGACAAGTGCTACGAACATTTAACGTGGTCATTATTAGCAATAAAGTAGAATCACTTATCGAAATGAACTTTTTCACTAGGATTTTTCACTAGGCACGTATGAAATAGCCATCCATATGTAACACGTTCTTGATTTGCCCTATGCAGGTTTACAACCTGGAAACACTGCTCTTGCAAGCTCCGAATCAGTCCGTGAGGGTCGGAGACAGCAAAGTCCTGAGCCAGCTTTTGAGCCAGAAGCTCAAACCGACCATCGACGATAGCCCGCTCCACCGATGGGGCGAGAGGGCCAAGTACTTCCTGATGGACAACTGGAAGAGGCTGTGGGTGATGGTGCTATGGATCGCGATCATGTCGGGCCTCTTCACCTACAAGTTCATCCAATACCGGAACAGGGCGGCCTTCGGCGTGATGGGCTACTGCGTCTGCGTCGCGAAGGGTGGCGCCGAGACGGTCAAGTTCAACATGGCACTCATCCTGTTGCCCGTCTGTCGAAACACCATCACGTGGCTCAGGAACAAGACCCGGTTGGGTGCTGCGGTCCCCTTCGACGACAACCTTAACTTTCACAAGGTAATGCGTCCATTATTTTAATTACAGAGATTATTACTAATCTAATGATGAAATGAGAGACTCCACATAAGAATACTTATACAATTAAGCATTGGAAAAAATTGTGGGAATTATCTACTATTGTATACTATGACAAAAATACGTGTCAAGATGATATACACAATCATTTTGCTTGCAATTCATACTCACATTTGGCTAATTGTAAATTATTGTATCTCGCTAACTTCATGGACTTTTGTTGCTCGAAATAATCTTGATTCAGAGATCTCGATAAACACCTCGATCTTATAACATATTCCTAACGTATGTACAATCGCAGGTGATCGCGGCAGGGATAGCTGTCGGGGTTGGCTTGCACGCAATCTCTCACTTGACGTGTGACTTCCCGAGGATCCTGCATGCGAGCCCCGAGGTGTACGCGCCCATGAAGCCCTACTTCGGCGAGGAGCAGCCCCCGAACTACTGGTGGTTTGTGAAGGGAGTGGAGGGCGTGACGGGGATCATCATGGTGCTCCTGATGGCAATCGCCTTCACGTTGGCCATGCCTTGGTTCAGGCGGAACAAGATCGACGTGCCCGGGCCCTTGAAGAAGCTCACGGGCTTCAACGCCTTCTGGTACTCGCACCACCTCTTCGTCGTGGTCTACACGCTGCTCGTCGTCCATGGGATCAAGCTCTACCTCGTCCACAAATGGTACAAGAAAACGGTAACCTTCCTTACCCTCCTTCCAATTGTTACAAGTTTAGTCACAGTTGTTACTTCCAATAATGTTATTCTCTATTTAATTACTATTTCTTCAATTATGATCGCAGACATGGATGTACTTGGCAGTGCCGGTGACCCTCTATGCATGTGAAAGGTTGATCCGGGCTTTCAGGTCCAGTATCAAGCCGGTCAAGATTCTCAAGGTATTTTAATACAAACCCTAAACCAAACGGCCATAGTTTAATCTGCAGATTTCTACTCATCATCATCTGGTGCAAATAATTAACCAGTAATCTATTCATCAACCAATTAAGATGTCATATATGTTAATATAAAAAACTTGATGGGCAATGCAGGTGGCGGTTTATCCAGGGAATGTACTGGCACTGCACATGTCGAAGCCCCATGGCTTCAAGTACAGAAGTGGGCAGTACATGTTCGTGAACTGCTCAGCTGTTTCTCCCTTTGAATGGTAGCTCTCTCTCTCTCTCTCTCTCTTTCTGTCATGACATTTGTGATGATACATGATGTTGATGCACATGTAAACCTATGGAAAGTTCGAGCATTAGTATCTAAATGAGAGAATAACTGGTGTTTGATCATGAGCAGGCACCCATTCTCGATCACTTCTTCACCGGGAGATGACTACCTCAGCGTTCACATTCGGACATTGGGAGATTGGACAAGGCAACTGAAAACCGTGTTCTCGGAGGTTGGTTTAATGATTGATTAATCACCACTCGTGGGATTATGGTTCTAAGGGTTTCTGGGAGCTAATTAATTACATTTTATGGATTGGTAGGTGTGCCAACCTCCACCCGTTGGGAAGAGCGGATTGCTGAGAGCTGATTGCGTTCCAGGAGGAAGCATCCCCTGGTAAGACTTTTAGCTAGGTTGCACTAAGTTTAAAGGAAAAAGAAACTTTTAAATCTTGAAATAATCAGTCGGTTTCCCGAGATATATGGCAATCATAGGGTGAGAAAAATGTCCAAAAGGTGTAATGATGAAGATGATTTCAATCTTTTGATTTACCTTGTGCTTTTATAGTGGATCTGTTTAGTTAACACTCGAGCGCGCCTGATTTAATAGTTCGCATTGATTATGCTTATATATAATTAAAAGAACGTTTCTTAGTTAATTGATGTCAATTTAGTGGACAGAGAAATCAAACTTTTCAGTTCTTGCCGGATACTAAAGATGGGAGTTAAGATTTATAAAAGTCGAGCCTCCAAACAATAAGAAAAGGGATCAAACGAGAGTCGGTAGTGATTGATCTAGGGAATTGCTTAAAGAAATGATGTACCAAGTCCGTGATAGATTTAAAAAACATAGTACAAGACCGGAAGAATGAGACCCTACAGTCTTGTTTGGTTTTATCTTATTTTTCTTTATGGTGTCATCAATCATTGTTGAAGGAAAAGATGGTGCATTCAATTTAAAAACTATATGATTGAATAATTTGTTGATCCATGATTGCTTTTTTTTCCTAATTTGTTCAGCTTCCCAAAGATATTGATAGACGGTCCATATGGAGCACCCGCACAAGACTACCAAAAGTATGAGGTGGTGCTACTGGTGGGGCTAGGGATTGGGGCCACGCCCATGGTGAGCATCGTGAAGGACATCATCAACAACATCAAAATCAAAGAAAATGAGCAAGACCACTTCAATTCGTTGGAAAGTGGTAGACCCATCTCGCCACTAACCCCGGATGATGACAACAGCAACAGCAACCACACCAATCACGGTCACAAGGTGGGTCACAAGGGGGGCAACCACAGCAGAGGAGGGTTCAGGACCAGGAAGGCCTACTTCTATTGGGTGACCCGGGAGCAGGGCTCGTTCGAGTGGTTCAAGGGGATCATGGACGAGGTGGCCGGGATGGACGAGCGGCGGGTCATCGAGCTCCACAACTACTGCACCAGCGTGTACGAGGAGGGCGACGCCCGGTCAGCCCTCATCGCGATGCTCCAGAACCTGAACCACGCGAAGCATGGCGTCGACGTCGTGTCTGGGACCCGAGTCAAGTCCCACTTCGCCAAGCCCAACTGGCGCCAGGTCTACAAGAAGATCGCGCTGCAACACCCGGAGACAAGAGTTGGTGGGTTCCCACTTAACCTAATCCACGCCTGCCATGTCTTTTAGTGACGCTGTTTGATTTGGACAATTTCTCACATTATTTGTACTACGATGAACAATTTTGCAGGAGTCTTCTATTGTGGGGCACCAGCGTTGACAAAGGACTTGAGGCACTTGGCTCTGGATTTCTCTCACAAGACCTCCACCAAGTTCGACTTCCATAAGGAGAACTTTTGAAGAAGCTTGAACAGCTAGAAGCAAAAAGATGTGGCATGGGATAAAAAATGTATAAATAAAGCCGAAGGTGAATATTATATCGGTTAGTTATAGTCAATTTATTCGTAACGATGAGTAGAGAACCGGTACTAATTTGGGATTAATTCCATCCCTGCTTGGGATTTGAATGATGTGCCCTCATATTAGATTTAAGCTGACCCAAACCTAATTGCAAATATAGAGTTAGATATAGGGAGTTATTTCATTGTGTAACACTGATCAGAGATGTATACCTCAAATTTATAATATCATTTGTTAATCGCATCACCCTGGAATTGATAGGTGGTGATGTTCCGCATTTCGAGGACTTTTCGTTCATTCTTCTTCTCAGTTTTCTATATAGACATCAATGAGTTACCTTGAAAATAATACCCTTGATTATCATCCGCTGATGGGACATATTTTGGAACAATATGATTTCTCGAAAAGCTCTTCTGGATCACAACTTTACCGTTAATGAAGAATTTAAAATTGTCATAAACCATCTCATCAAAAGGCAATATCTAGTCTCGGACTTGGTTCTTTGTTCAAGTTCATAGTAACACGAAAGCGATACATTGCAGAATGGTCCATACCCAGTTCATCCTTCGGAACAACGGGCGCCAAACCCCCAAAGCAATAAATTTAGGTTTGGTTTGAACTAAATTGTTCTCCTCATCAATTCCTACTTCTAGATCTTTTTCACCCACCACATCAAGTGAATCTTGTACCAAATGAAGGGGCATTATCTTTTAACGCTCTTCCGGATCGCTCAGAAGTCACTTTGTTAATTGAATATTTTTCTTTCTTCTATCGGCACGACACGAAAATATCTCAGTGGATCCATTTAGTCTTTTTTTTTTTCGATTAATCTAATGACACGAGGAAAGCAAGAAGCATCAACCCTAGATTTGGTTTTGAAAACACTAAGTCTAAACATAGGAAAGTTGATGAACATGTTCTTTCATTGGTACCAGAAAGATAGATTTTCTCTTGTAGTGGGAAATCCATTATAACACGCCACTAACACGGGATGATTACACTTAATTCAAAGGCGTAATGGATGGCTTTTTCGGACATCAAGCCTGTTAATCATTGAATTTTGGGAGCTCTTAATCCTTTTATTTTTGTTTTATTTAAATTGGTTTTAAACTTTTCACCAACTATATTTTTGACGTGCACATTGGTATTGGGGGAACTGTGCTAATTGATAAGACTGAATTATCACATGCCACCAGTTGTTCACTATCGTTAGTGCGATGCTGAGGGGGACCGGATCCCTTTTAGCTATTCAAGAATCATGAGTACGATTGGACATCTTTCCGAGCCTCAATCGAGTGAATTGGAAGAACCTGAGTCAAAGATCGATCTTTGATTTTTTTTCTTTCTCTTGGTCAAAAAAAAAAATTCGTTGATTTTCCTCGAGTCGAGACCCCCAATCCTAGTCTGATCCCGACGGTGAGAGCTATTGGAAAATTGGTAAATAAGTCATCACGATCAACAATGATCAATATCTATAGGGTCGATATCGAAGAGTTTTTAGATCCTTTCAAAATATCACGAATTGATAATTCTATATATATATATGGAGGAGATTATTGTTGCTACCTTAGTATCCCGGAGAAAGTATCTTATGCATCTATTTTACATATCGTTGACAGGTGGGTATGGGGAGTCCAACCAAGATTTCTTTATTAATTTTTCCTCAAAATTTAAACCCAAAAGTAAATTTCCTCGATGACAAGAGTTCACTTAATCTATACTACTATACAAAGAGAGTAGTCGAATTTGGTACCACACCTTAGAAATACACCACGACTTTGTGAATTATCTAACAGCATACCGCGTGCTTCTCCATCTCAACGTAGAACACATTTTCACATTGGGAAATTGCCGAAAGGAAAGAAAGAAAAGTAGAATTGACATGAGTCAAAGAGCAGATCTGGACTTTTGGAAAGTAAGGCGTACGCGACATCATCATCTCTTGGTCACGGGCGACGTCTCACACCAGCAACCTTCGAATCCTCCAATGCCTAAGTGCTCACCTAACGCGCACCACCGGCTTCGCTCCCTACTAATGCTTTGAAAATGACTCCACGACGTGTTAATGTTAGGAAGGAATGCTTCAACGTTGACAGATTCAAACGATTGTTGAAAAACATGGACCGTGTGCTCCTTCTTGCCCACAGTATCCGCTGCATGTTTTGGTAGTAGCTGGTTGTCTCGAGCACTCGTACTTTTTTCCCTTGGTTTTCTTTTCTGGCGTGAAGCTTTAATTGCATGTTAGTTTCAAGAGACCAAGTCTTTCACGATGAAATGAAATTATAGGTAGGACTATCGGAGAAGGGTGGCTCTTGGCCGGTAGGACAAACTTTTTGTCTATTGAATCCTGCAGATTTCGAGAATTAAGTTTGGATGAATCGGTGATCGAGAGTTTGGACTCTAGAGAAGGGCGAACATCGCATCGATCCATCGAATTATAAGTCATTGGTGAATCTTAAGAGTTGCCCGATGTTCAGAACGCGGTTGAACGAGAAGCTACCTTGTGCTGGACTTGTAATCAAGATACATATGTTTGACAAGTGGGAATGACCATTTCAACATTGAATTTGCCCACTTCGAGTAGTTGATACAATAGAAGTCGTAACAAGGCATTCGTAATCAAAGGTTAAAAAATGGTCGACGATCGGAGTAAAACTAAATATAGAGTCAAAGTACGCGACAATTCAGGGACGTGCATGAGGAGGAATTCGCGAAACTCACATCTCCGAGTCAACCCCGGCGGAGAGAATTGTACTCCCCGTCTTGCAGTCCAAAAAATGGCTTGCTCGCGAGCTGAGGGATTTTGAAGGAAGCAACCATAAAGTCTGGATCAAAGAATCCCAAGAAACAAAATACAAGAATTACCTCCTCTTACTACAAGATTGAGAATGCTGTAGTGCAGGACTAAGAGAGGAACGGAATGAAACTTCCATGTACCACTCTCGTCAAATTTCAATTCGAAATTCGAGCACACTAAAGTTCATCCTAACTAATGAGTAACCCATATGGTAACAAAAATCTCGTGACCAACCTCGGCCGAGCTATGCTGAGTTCATCTCGTTGCATCTGCAGCTAAAATAAAATGCTGCTGTTACTGTTGCAGAGAAGCCCAAAACAAAGGCCTATTTGGATAGGTGGATATGGCTCAGCTCATTAAGTGAATCTCTCAACATATAAAAGGCCTCATGCTCACTTCTTAGCGTGAAACCAATCTGGACCGTGCAAACTGCCACAAATTGGAACTACTAATGAGCTGCAGAAAGCAGGGACTCGGAATCAACATTAATAGAAGGCAAAGTACAAGTGTGAATCAACGCAGTCCTGATCACTTCTAAAGAGATAGTTTTGATGCTTTGTGCCATTCGATGAGCTACCATGTTATTAGGCAGTCTGAAATATACTCCCTCCCTCTCCGATAAGCTTCAGACCAAGTGACGTCACCAGTTATGTGAGAGATGCGTCTAGTATTATTTGGGCGCAAGAGAAATGACCTTCTGAGTATCTGACTATTCATTCTAACGGCCAGGTTTTAAACAGATGTAGGTCAAAACATTCTTGCAAACTTGTGTTAGGGACGGGAAACAATCAAGAGTTAATGCAGAAAGTGTGACAAGAGTAGCTCATTCACCTGTGTGCCAATGCTGGAATTACTATGAACATGCATGTAATTTTCATGAGATCGTCCGCTTTCTGAGATCTTTTCCTCCTTAATACGTTCGACACTGGATAGATGCTAGATGCTAATGGGAACTGATAAGTAATGACATGACTGGTCCTCTTTCTTTTAGCCAAATACTATGGATGATCATTGCAACGGAAAGGCGCAGCTTTTTGAGGAAATCAAGAATAAAAAAGAGAGAAAAAAGCAGAAGAAACAGTGAGTCTATGGAAGCCAAAGCCTCTGCAGACTTCAAATTCAGCATCTGAACTAAAGTCCAAAAAGAAGGAACCAGTCAAGTAGGTTACCAATAAAACTCGGGCTCTAGAGAACCAAAGTTACACAATCTACCATATAAGTAAGAGCAGAGGCCTAAAGCTTTCCCTGCATAATTTGTTAAATGCTATGACTTATGCCTGCAACAAACTTCCAAAGCTTCAACATGTCAGTCAATAATGCATGAAAGAGCCCCCTCTGGATGATAAGAACACATATCCAGAATGGCAAACATCTTCTAAACCGAGAGAATTGTGAGAAATGTAAACTGCAGAGGCTTTCTAGATTTATCACCGTCTTCTCTTGACGTCCTTACTCTCTTTTCTGCTGCTTGAAATGTGGGCTGAATCAGTTGTAATACCATGATTATCAGTACCCTTATTAACAGAAGATTCATCCACCATCATAGCAGCGGAATAACTTTTGATCCTGAAGGATATAAGAATGCTCGATAAAATCCCAAGCATGGGAAACAAGAATGACCAGACCCTAGATTTGTTAGTTCCAGAAGCTGTGGCCACGGCAGCACCAGCAAGGCTGCCGATGGATATATTCTGTAGGATCATTGGCACACAGCCAATGACTGTGGGAAGGAGGAAATCCAATACAAACCCAACATTGGTAGCCGCCAGGGCATAGTTTATTATGTATGATGGTATGGGTGAGAACCGAGCAAGAAGAACAAACTTCCAACCATCTCGTTCAACTCCCCTAGAAAGCAGATGAAAGTATCTGTTGCTTTGAGCCCATTCCATTGCTGAATTTGAACTCCTAAAAACTAGCCTGAGGAAACCAAAATGTTATAATGACTCTCGTGAATGAAGGAAACCTAAATCATATTGGAGAAATGTAGAAAGAGGCATAGCATAAAGAAAATTTCAGGGGCACATATGATAGGTCAGCTTAGATAGATTCTAAATGCAGTAATGGAGACAATTAAAAGCAGTATGACGAAAAGATAGTTGAACTAAAGCATGAATCGTAGTTACTTTGGTGAGTTGTTAAATTTAGAACAAAAAAGGTGTTGGTTGTTGAAGTGCCAACAGGGATGTATAGAAGTTACTTTCATAAGTTGTGCAACGACAGTTATTGTAACCTTGGGAGAGTTGAGTATTTCAAAAAAGTATGTTGGACTTAATGGAGTACCCTAGAAGCGTTGGAACGTAACCAAGCTTTCAATAAAATCTCAAGGATCCAAAAAATGCCAAAAAATTACTTCTGGTTCTATATACACTGTTAGATGTTGTCTAAAAATTGATATGGTTGACGGAGATATTTTTTGATTATCTAAAGCTTGCTTCTAGAGGTAGAGGAGGGCCAAAAAAACCCCCAGAAAATTCATTAGAGTACCTTGCATATGTCCAGGCTATAAAAAGCAAATACAAGTATAATGAGTGTCACTTTTCTTTTCTTTTCTTTGCTTTTCTGTTTTGGCCAATGAAGTTACCACTCTAATGAGGACATTGGGTGATATAGGAGTTTCTTATAGTAATATGCCTGCATCAAAGTTATGCTTTAACAATAAAGACAAACAACTTTACTGCCCACGATCAAGGCATCATTCTCCAGGTACGCTTTCTTCTGATGAGATTGTTTTGCATAATGAAACAAAGCAAAAGTATATCAATTGAAGTAGAGAAACTTGGAAGTTAAAGGCTTCTGCTGAGTACATAAACAGTGGAGGGAGAAGAAAGAACTATTTTAAGCTCAAGCATAGTGACAAGTCTGTAAATCCGGAGGCACTAAAGGGAAAAATCAAAGTTAGATAAGATAAGCATGACATTGACAACTGCATCAGATTTCTTGTTCAATTAGAGAATGTCACTAAAGCTCAAGGAAAACGTTCTACAGGACTTCCACAAAACTAGCTACAGTAATAGGGAAGGTATAGTAATACTATGAATAACCCAATATCGAATATCAGCAAAAGAAAGTTCTCCTGTGCTTAGCATACTACAAGGTTGATGCCTCCTTAGTTATATATCAATGGAAAGAAGGCCAACTATGGGACATTCTTTGGGGAGATCTGTATCTGAAGCAATGCACCCTAAACCCATGTCTAAACCTGGGAACCCTGAAATACATGATGCAGTGGATCTAATTGCATAGATCAAAACTCTTACTCTGTTTATTTTTAACATTTGATATCTTCATATGGTGCTGACTACTAATATAAGAATCAAACTACATTTGGATCCTCACATAACCTCTCACATATTGGCACATTGGGTGCTTGGCCAGTCAGGCCAGAATTAGGCAAGAGTACTCTGATATTGACATACAGCTGACAAGGCGTTCAGCATCCATATATAAACATATGAGTATTCCAATAAAAACAAAAAAAACATATTTGAAACATGTGTGAAATGGTTTTTCATAGGCACAACATAACTATCACCATCTTTGGGAAATTCCTCAGGCTTCTTAGATAAGAAAAGAGGTATCTCTTCTTAAGTTTATGCTATCATATCATATCTCCCACATTTTCATTAGGTTGGAATAGAAAGATAAAATTATTCATCAAAATTAAAATTGATTGCTAATAGAGTCCAAATTATCCCCATGAAAAGAAGAACGAATCTACCCTTTTACCAATGGCAACTATGGTCATGACAAGACCAAACTATGATATGGAAATTGAGATTCTACGGCCTGATGAATTGGGAGAAGACTAAATAACACATAGGAACCTAAAAAACACGCAAAAGAGTACAATAACGCGAAATGTGATGCGAATTAGTTAGGCGGGAACTCCCTGTTGCACTCATTATTCCTCGAAAAAGGTTAATTTAACGCAATAAAATCATCTCATCTCTGAAAACACGATCACAATCACAAAGTTACCATCCTCATATTATGGTTTAGCAAAAAGAAAACCTTTCATCACATTAACCCATCCAGAAAGAAAGCACAGCCACAATGGAGCTTGGGGAAACTAGCAAGATGCAAATTCATACAAAAACCCAAGTACCAAATGTTACCCACCCACACAGTAACCAGTACGAACTCCATTATAAGACGGCAATCTAAATAAGAGAACCGTACCTGCCGATCCCAAACGAGAGCGAAGCGCCGAGCAACTTGGCGGCGAACACACAGAGGACGGCAGTGGAGAACCCAAAGAGGAGAGAAGCCCCGGCCTCGAAGAAGATGGCGTAAGGGAGGCAGAGGGCGAGAGTGAGGGTGTGAACCCCGACGTACGCGGGGATCGCCCACACGCCCAGCCGGTCGGACCATTCCTCGAACACCCTGAGCGCACTCTCCTTGTCCCACCCGTATCGCTTGTTCGCTTCCCTCATCGCGCCCAGCACCCCCAAGAGCACGGCGATCTTCCACCACTTGCCGCCTCCCATGGTCCCTCCCGGAGCAGCCCCTCCTCCTCCTTCCCGATCGCCGGAAATTCCGCAAAACCCGAGACGGCGGCCGGGGGCGGCGTCACTTCCCGTTCGAATTGGGCAAGGGGGGAGGAAGTTGGAAGAGGAAGGGGAATTCGTGAGTCGCCGGCGACTGTGTCCGGCGTCGAGTCCTCGGTGCGACGAGGTTTATGCCGTGAATCGCAAAGGAGGCGGCGAATGTTCTGCGATCGGAACGCGAAGGTCCAGTTGGCTCCCCTCGAATGTTTTGTTTCGTTTGTTTATTGGACAAGGGATGATGACACCAAAGAGTTCCGAATTTTGGCTAAACGTATAACGCAGTCTTTAAAATTTTTAATTTATTTAATATAATTTCTGAACTTTAGCTTAATACTCAATAAGATCCATGAACTTTTAATTTTGTTCAATGTAATTCCTAGACTTTTGGTGCACTTTTGACGTAGTCCATAAACTATATGAAAATGTTCAATATAATCCATAAATTAATATAATGACTACGTTGAATATTTTCATATACTTTTGGACTAAATTGAACATGTACCAAAAATTCAGGGATCACATTGCACATCGGGTTAAAATTCAATGGCTAAATTGAACAAATTAAAAGTTCAAGGATCAAATTGAACATTTGACCAAAATTCATAAGCTTTTTGTGTCATTTTCCTTTGGGCAATAAGAAAAGTCTAAGCTCCCATGGGAGCTGTTTTGAGCAGTAAGATTACAACAGAAAAAATTTGGACCGTTTAAAAAAAAAAGGCATAACAGCTTAATTGCTAATTTGGGTTACTGGTAAGAACTTACCGCCATTTAAGGAAAATTACTGACTCTGGAAATCACGAAGTACAAGGACGATTATTTATGATAGTTTCTCCTATTTACAAATTTTTTTTTTTACGATTATCAAGACGATTTATTAAGAACAGGATAAATGAAACTTACAAATAAGTTTGTGTTGTTCACGACTATTCGTGATAATTAAAAGTGCAATCAAGTTTACCACATCTTAAGGTAAATTACAATTGTTGAAGGTCAATTACTAAGCACATAAACAAAAAGTTACGATTTGTTGAGGGAAATTACATGGTTAATAGATAATTACTAGGTAATAGCGTCCTATGTTATGAAGTATACAGGAAAGTTACGACTTATGAGACGTAGACTTTGCTCCATAAAACTGAAAAGTAAGTGTTAAAAAGTTGAACACTCCATTTTGAGTTTTCATATTATTAAATGTTAAAAAAAATGAAAAATTGGTTATTGATGAGTGGTTAATTTCTTACCAACCATGAAAGTCTGATCTTTATTGGTAGGTTTTAACAAGGAAAAATTTCTATATATAGCATTAAATTTAGCTCTTTCTTTACTAGATTAAGTGAAATTTTAATCCGATTGACTCTCATCAAACAATCTTATCTCATTGGGAGCTTTTTTTTTTATATAACTTTCATGCTTTAGTTACAACCCTAAGAAGGAGTCATGCGAGTTTTTACAAGAGAATCGATAAATTCGTCATGATCGTAGCAGCTTTTAAGAAGACGTCTCATCCAACTTTGAGTGCTGCAACTTTAAAACATGTATTATCAACAACGCGAGTTAAAAAAATTTTACAACACGGTTACAGTGTAATATAGTAACGTCATAGTCTTAGCTGTGTCGAATGCATTCGACACTCAATTGGATTATCAAAGTGAAGAATGAGGAGAGGGATAGGTCGCTCTTCGAACATCTCGTGTGATCCTCCATGAAGTTTGATGGGCTCTTGACCCATTCGATGTAAAAGCCCAGCAAAGGTAACCGTTTGGGCCATATTCCGAATTGGCAAGGCCTCTTTCACCAGCTGCATTTCTCGAGGACCCCGCACGACGGCCCGGCGATCTCGGAGGGAGACTCGGGATCGGATCGCGGGTCTGAAAAATCCGGGTCCTCTAATTCGAAGCCGATCTCGCCGGAGAATTCATTCCACTGCGAACCCTGCGCGCATGGCCGCCTCGGGATGATATTCGGTACCATGTAGTCATTGCAGGATAGAACAAGACATCTTCGCCTTAAGCTAGCGAACAACAGCTCCGAGTTCGTAGGTTCAATTCCCGGTCCAGTGAAAAATAGCCCCCTTCAATTTCCTCTGTGCAATTCGATCTTCAGTTAACTTTGGTATCTAGATTCTTCGACTTCGATCTCAACCCCAGCGACTCCCCGTAGAAACCTCTAAATCCGATCGTCTTATGGTTGTTTGAAGGATGGGTCAATTTGCTTCACCTAAGGGTGGTCGGTTCCCATGTTGGGCCGATCCAGTTTAGGGTTTGCAATTTCATTTTCTTTACTCTTAAAAAGAAAAGGAAAAATAAAAAAATAAAACATATTAGCCCTATCCAGTCCGGGTGGTTCGGTTCTGCATCTAGAATCGAGAACCGAACCGATAATTCTCGATTCCACATTTTGGAACTGGGAACTGCCTAGAACCAACCAGATGGGTCCGATTCCCGTGCACACCCCTAGCTTCACCTTCCCATCGTCCGAACTAGATTGCTTAGGCTCAACAGCACGGAGCGTCGAAAAAGTCGGGTCGCGCACAATCTTCGGATTAGCCGAGTCAAAAGAATCGCAAAAAAAAAAAAAACAGCACGTGAGCTTCTGTCCTAATCCGAGCAACTGTTCCAAGTTAGAAACTTCACGAGTCCCAAGGATGCTCAGGAGGTGTGGACAGATTCTCAACAAATGGGGCTTAGGATTCGGAGCAACACCTAACGTTACCAGACCATACCATACCATCGACAAGCAAAACACGTTCAAAAGATGAACAGGTTCGATCCCCTACAACAAAAGTCAGCAATTCGGGCACTAGTCAAGACCAGAATTTGTCCTCCTTGTCTTCCCCCTCAATTCCTTACCCCCACCCCCCCGCTTCCGAAGATCCGCGCACGTGCGTCCCCGAGTCAAAAGATTAGGCTATCGACCATGCAAAAAATTATTCCCAGCGTGGGGTCCTCCAGCGACAACGGGCGGTCGTTGGTTGGTCTTGGGAAAACGCAAAAAGCTGTCGGTTTCGGTGCCGTCGCCGTCGCCGTCGCGGTCGTCGTCGTCGTCGTCGTCGTCGTACTCGCTTGGATAGATCAATTTGGCCACTTGAAAGTTAGCCCCCGGGTCGTCACCAAGACGCCTATTTTGACGTGGTTCGTGCAGTTTCCATGCCAGCTCCGAGACCACACCGGCCAACGAACAATGACTTAAAGTCTTAAACTATGCTGTACTTATCAAGGCTCTAGAAGGGTGGGCACCCTTCCCTTTCCTTTGATGCTTAGGGTTTGTTATGTGGATGGATTTGATAGGCATATTCGTCGCACTTTTCTTCCTTGTTTGGTTTGGGGAATCGAAGTTTCTATTTTGGAGCCCGGAATCGGCGCGTCCGATCGCATTTGAGCGACTGCCGAGAAGCAAGGTGCGTAGGTGAGTGTGCGGAGCGGGAGACATGACGAAGAGGAGATAGGGGGCGCCGAGATTCGAACTCTTGATCCGGGACATGGTGTGCCTGCGAAGCCTCCGAATGCGCTCCCCCGCTTCTGGAGACGGTCTTTTCCTCCGTGCCTTGTTTGGACGCGATAGCTCCTGAAGGAGGTCGAGATTCGAACTCTTTAGCCGGACATGGTATGCCTGCGAGGCCTTCGATCGCGCTCCCGGTTCTAGAGACGTCTTTTCCTCGGAGCAAATTGCTCCATGATTACGATTCGAAACCCGTCCTTTGCGTCGAGCCCGAGACTTGTTCGGACACAACGGCTCCCAAAGGGCATCGTCTCGGGAACATGATGCTTTCGGGTTATTACAGAGCCAAAAGGCCAGAGAATGTGCTAGGAAATAGCCCACCCATACCCTAATTTCCCGGGCACGTTATCGAGTTCGATTTATTTCTGTCGAGCTACTCCCGAGTTAGGTATTGCGAATTCTTACTCGCCATAATCTCTGCCTAAACGACACCCTTTGACGTTAGCGAGGACCAATCCATCTAATCGATCGAGATATACAACCTACACCTTTGAATTTATATCAATTCCAGAATCGGATCCTCCTAACATAACCAAACCGATAGATTAAACTTTACAATAACCACAAAAAATTCCTCAAAATCCTTCATTTTTATTTATTTTTTATCTTTGAAAGGGTTGGAGCAACATCACCGCTCCTTCATGGTCCCCCAATTTCCATCACTGACACTATGGTCACAAAATCGCACCATAATTACCACATCGCCCTTTACTTCATAATAAATTAATGTCTCCTAATATCATGCCCCAAAAAAGTTTATTATAAAATTATAAAATCGGGTCAAACTTGCAAGCGCCGGTGCCTTTCTTGGAACTGTCAGCGACTCTACCACGAAGTATAACCTACATAGGCTTGGTCACGAAATTCATTTTATTTTATTAATACCCAAGAGATTAAAATAAACAAGCAATGTATTCCTCGAAATTACAATAAATGCAAAATATTATTTTTTTCTTAAAAAAAATTTCTCGATGGGTCTTTCATGGGTCAACCGGTCGCAGACGCAAATCCCAGTCGCACGCTATCTTTAAAACCCTTTGGAGTTTGGAGGAGGAGGAGGAGTAGCTTATAAGGAAGGCATCGTTTTCTGCGGTCTCGATGTTGAGTGGGGCGGTTGGAAAAGGGGAAGCCCCCAAAAAATAATTGGGAGTTTATCTAAATCCATTTTATTTAAATCCATCACATACATTTAAATTTCACTTATATAATAAAAATGGGAAAAAATCACCAAAAATCCCGAACTTTGCCATCTGTGAAACATTTACCCCGAATTTTTTTTTGTGACATCAAAAACCCCAAACTATTCTATTTGTGACACATTTAGCCCAGTGTATTTAGTCCATGGGCATTTTCGTCTTTTTTGCTTTTTCTTTTTTTTTCCTTTCCGGCGAGGGCTGCCCTCGCCGGATCCGGCGAGGGGGTCCCTCGCCGGCGTCGGGCTGCCCTCGCCGGCGTCGGGCTGCCCTCGCCGGCGTCGGGCGAGGTCGACCCTCGCCGGCGTCCGGCGAGGGTCGCCCTCGGGGCGAGCGAGGGCCGCCTCGCCCGACTCGGGCGGCCCTCGCTCGCCCAAGCGAGGCGACCCTCGCCCGACGCCGGCGAGGGGGCCCTCGCCGGATCCGGGAGGGCCGTCCTTGCTCGATGCCGGCGAGGGCCCCCCTCGCCGGATCCAGCGAGGGCAGCCCTCGCCCAACGCCGGCGAGGGCCCCCTCGCCGAAAAGGAAAAAAGAAAGAGAAAAAAACGAAAAAAAGATGAAAATGCCAATGGACTAAATACATTGGGGTAAATGTGTCACAAATAGGATACTTTGGGGTTTTTGGTGTCACAGAAAAAAGTTCGGGGTAAATGTGTCACAGACGGTAAAGTTTGGGGTTTTTGGTGGTTTTTTCCCAACAAAAATTTGTCTCTCATATTTACGACAAAAATTGATTCTATCCGGTACCCGTCGCATTATCCATTTAAACACGTATAAACTATAATTCATTTTCGAATGGATCTCGTTCTTAAATTCACTTGACCTATCTGGATCGATGTTTACTTCTTGCTCAACCTAAATCTTAAAAATCACAAGTTTTGACTTTTTTTTTTATTTTAGATTCAAAACTGTTGAAACTTCCACAACGCTCAAATGTTGGTACATGTCATTTTTTCTTATTTTTTTTGGAACCTAAATATTATTTTAAATTTCGATAGAAGAGCAAAAGGGATAAAAAAAATGCTTTATTCAAATTTTTGAAGTATAAACAAACAGGTCCTCGATGTGCTTCTTCAAATTTTAAATCGAGAGATTATACCATCGAATTATATATCGTAGATGGCGCATAATTCATCCACCGATACTTTTAGCTAAACCAAAATGAACTTTTTTTCCGGATTGAGAAATATTTGCGACTTATATTAAAATTCATCTTTTGCGATCGATTTCAAGTGGCGGTAGTAGAATCGATAGGATTGCCCCATGTCGCATTCAATGAAGTGTGTTAATTTAATCAAACCCTTCTTGTTCGGTCAGCTTAAGCAATGCACCGGAATCGATCGAAGAGGGCAGGACGGAATCTCCCTGCTTTTTTATCCATGTAAAATTAGAATTGATGAGGAATAAAGTTTTCGAAAGAAGAGAAACCTGGGGACCAGTGAAGAAATAATATTTTCAATTTATATATGCGGTCCGACATTGAGCTCGACCTTATTAAGAATGGTCTGAAAATACAATCTTTGGGAATTGTAGGCAGCTTGTCACCCATTTCATATAGACCAAAGGAAGAAATATTCCTTTGTCTTGATGCTATTTTCATGTGTACATGCCAATCCCCCACGAACACATTTTCATCGATTATTATTCTAACTTAATAAGTGAACATCATATGAGAAAAATGTAATATATGTATTGAGAAGTGCACTCAATTTGCATTCGATTACTCGACAATCGTGTCCGGAAGACTTGCTAAGAAATCCTTATTTTAATGATCTCCGTAGCAAAAAGGGTGAACGGCCGAGCCTTGACCTTGCGCTGTTTTTTTGACGGGGTGTTTGAATTTCTAGTTTGCTACAAAGTTTTTGAACTTGTGGAATCCTTTCGATCGATTCAAGTCTCCCGACGGTCGAAAAAAAATAACAAACTAAAGATCGACATGTCGGTCAGTGTCGAGGAGAAATTTGACGTTGAGATGATGAGTGTCGTTATGGAATGAAAAGCTATCGAAAATTTGCTCCAATGTATCACGAGGAGTTGTATTTGCAGTTTGGTCAGCATAAATTGTCCATGGCGACATTAATTTGTTAAAATCCTATAAGCTCAAGGACTTGATTGTATGATTCATAACTCGAGGAGCTATGTTGGAAAATTCGTGTGAGTATGCTAAATGTGCAATTTTTATATTTTCAAACGATATAAGTAAAAATTATGTCCCGTGTATCATTTTAGCCGGTGACTCACCTCGTTCTTTAATTGGTTAATACCGAGAGCAAATGATTGTGCATTTAGTCAGCAACTTTGAGCTCGAGTTGTAAACCATTATGCACTCAATATAGTTAGAGGCCGCTTGGTTACGGTTTTTTTTTTTTTTGGTTGAAAAAAATTGTTTTTTTAAAGTAACTAAACTTTTATGTTAGATGTTATTTTGAATCGAGAGTAGGTTTTGAATGTTGTAAAGAAATAGATGTGTTACTTTTGTTAGTTCTAGCTAATCGATATAGTGCATATAATATGTCAATTAGTTTCAGATACTAATTAGTATCCCCAACGAAGTCACCTTAAAAGATCAGCAAAAATTGCAAAAAGTAAAGAAGAAATTGACCAATATAGAAACATACTAAATAAAATAGTGTACCTACTGACCAAAAAAGCAGTGTACCTAAATTACCAACTAAAATAGCGTAAAAAAAAATGGAACCTAATACAACTCAATTATCCCCGATAAGTATTTTCAAGAACTTTTTGTAAAATTCAGACTCTCTGAGTTTGTGATCCCCGTTCTTTCTTTCCACAAAACTCGACCATTATTATCTCAATATAAAATGCATGGACAATCTCTTTCTCTAAGTAAGCAACCTAAGAGTTAGCGAGGAAATCATCATCCATCTTGTTGTGAAGTCTTGAAGTCTTGTCTTTATACTTATAATGCAATATGAGCCGAATCGATCTATTATCAGAGCGACGAAATTTCGGCATAGTGGATCTTACGGATTGATAAGACAAATCGGAAATTATCAAAAACTCCTGTAACTCAATATCGCGGCAAATATTAAGCCGACAAATTGCCCTAATTGATGGGTCAAAAATGCACTTTCTCTTGTTTAGCAAAAGGTTCCCGAGTAAAAATACATATATTTTTTCAACAAAGAAAAAAGAAATGTTGTCGGCACTAAAGGAAAGAAAAGCATTTCCGATACACTTGAGCTTTACGTTTTTGTTCCCCCTTCATTCAAGACAAGAACGTACGAATAGCGAAGCTCTACGCTTCGCTTCGCTTCCCACGTTTTTCCTCTCATCTCGAGCCAATCCACGCTCCGTCAAACAAGCTGACCGCACGGACGGATGCTTCTCAAGCTCGACTGGCGAAACGAACGTGCTGGATGATGCATGGCCCACCCACCCCCCCGCCATCATCTCCATCTGCAGCAGACGTTTTGCAGCAGCAGACGACGACGACCACCACCACCAGCACCACCAGCTTCAAGAATCTCTGCACAGAAGGGAGAGAGAGAAAGAGAAGAGGGAAAGAAGAGAGAGAGGGGGAGAGGGAGAGAGTCTCTCCGAGTTCTCGTATGTATCACATGGCGGAATTTGCAAACACACATGGACTGACAGGTAAGAGTCGTAAAGGCGGGATCAGATTCAAAACAAGAAAAGGATATGGTGGTGGTGTTGGCCTCGTTTGGCGTCCGGGTGGGGTAGGGGAAAAACAAAAACGGAAAAGAGAAAGGGGGTGGGCGAAAAAGGATGAATCCCAGTCAAACCAAGTTGTCAGACTTTCAAACCCCAACCAAACCAAGGGAAATCAATCCCATGATAATAATGATAATAATAATAACAGTGATATAATGCAAAGTAGCATGCACCAGGAAAAGCTTTACCCGGGTCTCACGCCTCTCTCTCCCTCTCTCTTCCTCGCTAAAAACAAAGCTATTGCTCTCCCCCTCTCTCTGTCTCTCTTCTTTATAGAGCCATCTTCTTCATGCAACAGTCGCACACTCACTCTTTCTGTCTCTCAGATTGAGCCTTTGTTCGTATAAAGCCATCCCCCATCTCCCATCTCCAGCTCATTTTAAACTCCTACCCAACACCCTCTCTCTCTCTCTCTCTCTCTCTCTCTCTCTCTCTCTCTCTCTCTCTCTCTCTCTTTCTCTCTCTCTGTGCAAAGTGAAACCCAGAAAAGAAACTTTTGTACTATACCATTCTTTAGTTTGCAGTCAAAGATGTTTTAGCCAAAAAAAAGTGTGCAGTCAAAGATCAAAGCCATACAACATCATCTGTTCAGCTGTATGTTTTGGACCCGTCTTCTTCTTTTTGTTCTCCGCTTATGAACTGAGAGCATCGGAAGGATACGATACAAAAAGATGGGCATCTATAAGTTCTTGAACCTCCAGATGATCCCCTGGTGCTTCCATCTGATGGGCAACCACATCTCCTGCGTCCAGCTCCAGCCTGAGCCCTCTCCGCCGCCGCCCTCCTCCGCCGACGACGGCACCGTCAAGCTCATCCACTCCGATGGCCTCGTCAAGACCTACCACCGGCCGATCCGGGCGTCCGAGCTCATGGCCCAGTTCCCCAAGCACCTCGTCTGCCGCTCCGACTCGTTCTACATCGGCCAGAAGATCCCGGCCCTGTCCGAGCACGACCTCCTCCAGCTCGGCCACAAGTACTTCCTCTTGCCCCAGCAGTTCTTTCAGTCCGTCCTCACCTTCGTCACCATCGCCTCCTTTGTGTCGTCGCAAAAGCCGCAGGACCCGAGCACGCTTCCGCGGGACGGCAATAGCTCTCGGAACGCGTTCCTGAGAAAAGCTGCCGGATGCCAGCCCTTCGACATCCAGAGGACGCCCTCCGGGTGCCTCCGGATATGCGTGTCCGACGAGTTCATATCGCAGCTGATGGAGGAGGGAGGGCGAGGCGAAAAGGAAGCAAGTAGCGAGGGCAGCAGCGGCGACGGCGAGCAGAAGCCCGTCGGGAGAGTGTGCACGACGCCCCAGCTGGAGCGGGATTACTCGCAGCTGGTGGGGTCGTCGAGGCGGTGGGAGCCGAAGCTCGAGACGATTAGGGAGAGCGACAAGAAGAGCAGGTCTTCCTCTTCCTTCGGGATGAAGAGGAGGAAGAAGCAGCCACCGCCGCCATCCAAAGTTTCAGCGCAGAATCACAAGATCCAGAAATCGTCGGAGAGTCACGTCCATGCTGCCGTGGCGGTGGCGGCGACGACGACGGCAACCTCGACGAAACCTTCTTACCGAGCTAGGATCAAAATTAGATCAAGAAAATGATGTTAGCTAGGATTAATCATCTGTTTTCCTTTTTCCCCCGTTTCATTTTTCGCCACTTTCTAGATTTTGGGTTTCGATTAGAGACTGGAAGAAAAAAAACAGACGTCCTTTGTAGATCCTTGTTCATAGACATTTTACATGAATACAAATAAGAACATGCAATCCATACGTGTTGGATTGGGTCTCCCTAGCTTTAAACCTAGTTGCAGTTCAGTTTTTCAGATGATGATAATGATTCGTTTTCTGGGTTTTCGCGAGTTTAACCTGAAGGAGGTCAAGGCTAGCTAGATCTGGTCTTGAGTTCAACGTCATCCATAGAATAATGATAGCGAGAACATTATACTATACATCTTCGAGCGGATTAATGACTCGGGACCATTTTTATGATCAAGAAACCTGGGTTTTAGTGAAGACGACTTCAATTTAATATCGACAATGAGCCTGATGCTACCAATCTGAAGATGTTTAGATCCGGTTAAAATTGCACTCTTCGATTGCGGGTTCAGACTTAAAACTCATTTAAAACATCATATGATAAGAATGATACGGTCCGAAGTGCGAGATGTACAAAACAAACATAAATTCTCGCCCGGTCACAGCATTTCCCATTCTACCTGTAATATGCTATTATACAAAGACAACAAGCTGATGATCTCTCCGGTCAAGACCCGATTGGCGGTCAACATGAATCCGCGCCAGATCATATGGCGTAGATCGGAATATAATACACTCCTCCGAATCTGTAGATCTGTAATGAATATATATCTATATTCAAAACCTCATGCCCTAATTGGAAGCCAAAAGGAGTTAAAGAAGAAGATGTATGCACAGTGCGTGCATGACCAGCTTCGCAACGACGTGGACGGGGATCGCCAAATCATGCACCGATAATCACCTCGCAAATTGGGTCACGTTGATTGGAACAGAGAACGGTGGAGTCCAAGGAGGACACAATGGATGGGATGAGGAGCCGTGCGAGGTGATGGCGAATCTTGGGTTTGCTTTGCTCTTTCTTCAATCTAAGTTTCGGGGACGATGTGCTCATTTTCTTCTTCTTATTTTCTTCGTCTTCTTCTTCCAAGTTTGGGTCACAAACGGACAAAGTAATGGTCAAAGAGAGCGTCCGCCCTTCACAGCTAGGAGTGGACTGGCGCGTGCGTGCGTGCGTGCATCTCAGCTCTTACTAAGTTGTATTTATTCATTTCTCTTTTTTTGTCCGGTGATGTCGGAATTAGATATCGCGCATTTCGATAGACGCATCTTCCCGACCACCCTCGAAGGTGTACTCCTCCACATCGGTCCGGTGCATTCAAGATTTATATTTCCAGATGGCTTCCTGCGAGACTCGAATTCGAGACCACGAATTAAAGAGCAAACCCTCTCGCCGTCCTAAGCTAATGGCGTATGACTAAAAACATATAGACCGGCTTTATCTCTACGGGATCCAAATCGCTCTCTTGTACGAACATCAGATAGTGGTCCATGTACAAATTACCATACATGTCCTTCGAGTTCCCATTGAATGGAACGCGTTATAATTCGAGGTACGAGAAGGGTCTCGTAGTCGCATTCGAATCGGTCGCATAGTTTGAAGGTTTGGATGGATACTAAAACGGTACTGGGCAAAAGGCGAAAAATCGAACATGAAGTTAAGATGGAGAAATGATTAAGTGACGGTGCTTAATCTACCGTGAGATTAACAACATGTTTCACATCATAAAAAATAAATAATAAATAATTATAAAATATTGTGCGGTCCACTTCTAACAAAAAAAAAAATTATTATTACTTTCACAGTGATAAAGACCGTTAGGCTAGCAAAGCCCCGGACGGACGAGCTGTGGGACTCACGAGCAAAAAAAAGCACACGTGTGGGAGCGAGTCGCGTGCGGAATGACACGGGATGTACAGACATCAAATCGAAAAGCACAGTTGGCGGTCAAAAGCTGAAAGTCGCTTGTCGTTGTTGGGGGTGGGCTACTACTGGCTTGTTGGTTTGGACATTTGCCAGCCTTTTTTATTTTTATTTTTTTATTTCCCCTTTTTTCTTTTTCTCTTTTTCTTTTTGCCCTCGTTGGCAATAAAGGCGAGCATCGTATAATTTTTTGGCCGAGTGACAAAGATCACACGGCACCGTTTGGCTCAAATAAATGGATCGTCATCACTCGAATTGAACGAGAGGTTTTCTCGAGCACCGGGGCGGTCCCGGAGCCGAGTGAACCGGGCAGCCGCTTCGTGCCGTGCCGGTGGCTGTGTGTGGCCAACGTATGGTGCAAGCGTTGGTGGCTTGGGATTGTCTCGAATTCATTGTCGCCGATCATGTTCAGACGGTTAGATATGTAGTAAATTTCCATATGCATTTAATCAAGAGGACAAAAACCGCGATAGGCAAGCTGAGGTTCAGGGGATAATTTTCTGGGCTTTGCTCGAATAGATCGGATCCGGCTTGTTCTAGGTTAGCTCGTAGTTCCGACCTTAATTAAAGGCGTTCTTGCCTCGAACGAAATTGAGTTGATCTTGGTCTAGGATGGTCAGGCCGAATCTCAAATTTTTCCCCGAAAATATCTTCATTAGTATACGATGTGTTGATCATTACGTATTATGAGTCAAACACGCAATTTACACGGCAAAAGTACACCACAAGTGCCATAACTTGTGTACGGCGATCACTTTGGTCTGTAAGCTTTTCGGATCGGCTTTGGTGCGAGTCGGAGGAAAAGAGATCACTTTGGTGCCAATTTGGCCGGAAATCCGACGTGGCATTTTTATTCATTTTTACGCCGACGTGGCTCGCGGGAGGCTGAGTCAGCGTGTACAGTCAGCATTTTTTATTTTAAATAATTTTTTTTAGCGTGTACGGTCAGCATTTTTAATATTTTTTTCTTTTTTTTCTTTCCTTTTTCTTTTCTTTTCTTTATTTTCTTTTCTCCCCTCGCCGGCCGGCCACCGGCGAAGCCCGGGAAGGGCCGGGCGAGGCGGCCTTGCCCATGGCCGGCGAGGGCGGCCGACCCTCGCCGGCGACAGGCGAGGCCGCCCGCCGGCGTCGGGCGAGGGTCGCCCACGCCCGACGCCGGCGAGGGTCGCCCTCGCCGGATCGCGCCGGCGAGGGTCGCCTCTCCCGGATCCGGCGAGGGCGACCCTCGCCCGGGCCGGCCTCGCCTGTCGCCGGTGAGGGTCGGCCGCCCTCGCCGGCCATGGGCAAGGCCGCCCTCGCCCAGCCCTTCCCGGGCTTCGCCGGTGGCCGGCCGGCCACCGGCAACCGGCCGGCGAGGGGAGAAAAGAAAAAAAAGAAAAGAAAAGAAAAAGGAAAGAAAAAAAAAAAGAAAAAAATATTTAAAATTAAAAATGCTGACTGTACATGCTAAAAAAATTATTTAAAATAAAAAATGCTGACTGTACACGCTGACTCAGCCTCCGGCGAGCCACGTCGGCGTAAAAAATGAATAAAAAATGCCACGTCGGATTTCCGGCCAAATTGGCACCAAAGTGATCTCTTTTCCTCCGACTTGGCACCAAAGTGATCCAAAAAAAAGTTATGGCACCAAAGTGATCGCCGTACACAAGTTATGGCACTTGTGGTGTACTTTTGCCCAATTTACACTATACCTAGTATAAGCTATTTGACAGCTAAAAAACGTGCGATTGACGGGCCTAACTCTTGATCTTGGATGGAGTTCCGAGACTGTATTACCATTTTGAAAGTCATGTTTTGGAGTGTGCTGCACCTAAATGGAAAAATCAATTTGAGGTTGTTTTCAACCTAGAAAATCCGCATGTTTATTGTTTACGGCCATTTTCCCCGAATTTCACATCACATATCTATCCGATATTTCATTAAATAGTTTAGATATTTATATGGCATTAGTAATGTGTTTGAAAAGAATTAATAATTAACTTCTAATTTCCATTATATTTGTAGTTTGTAGATTTTTTTTATCAGTCCGATGCTAATTCAAGTTTTAGAATCTCAAACTCGGTGGCTTGGACTAGCTCGAGCAAAGAGAAAATTCCAGACCCGTTAGCTTGAAACCTCGAACTAGCCCCGGCAAAAAGAATAAAAGTTCATATTTGCTAGCCCGTGTTTCCTTAATGGATATGACAAAGAGGAGATCATCAAGTCGCTAGACCAATGCAGTGTCCATACCAATAGCAAGATTGAGATTCCGGCTCAAAAATCGCTCATATACATCAGCGAAAATAATAAAACATGGATATACATGATTTGCTTCAAGAAATGGTTAGACGAATCGGGATTCAAGAGTGCCTTGAAAATCCTAGCAAGCGAAGCAGGATACGATGTCATGACGATGCTCTACAAGTGATTAGGAAAAATTCTGTAAAAGTTAAAGCATGTCCTAAAGAGAAATCAATTCGAACACGTATCTATATCTTCTTTTTGTGGAATTCGCATTAACATGTGGGGTAAAAACATTACATTGCATAATTAGGAGAGATACATATGCCATTTTTGCCAATTAGGATTTAAGCATTGAATTAGGGTTTAGGATCTTTTAATTCGTGTTTTGCAATTTTCTCTTTAAACTGATGTTATTACTATAAAAAAGAAGACGATGATATAGCCTCGTATATTGAAGAAGCTACAGAGGCGTTTCGCATGGAACAACTCCAGTTCCGATCTTAATTAAAGACGTTATTGCATCAAACAATAATTGAGTTGATCTTGGTCCAGGCCAGTCAGGTCGAATCTCGATTTTTTTCCTAAAGATATCTTCATCGATATACTATTTATTGATCACTACGTATTACGACCCAAACATGCAAGTTGCACTATATTCAGTATAAGCTGTTTAAGAGCTAAAAGAGGTGCGATGGACGGGCCTAACTCTTGATATTGGATGGAGTTCCAAGCCCATGTTGCCATTTTGGAAGTCCTCTTTGGGAGTGTGCTGCTCCTAAATGGGAAAATCAATTTGAGATTGTTTTCAACCTAGAAAATCCGCACGTTTACGCCTATTTTCCCCTAATGTCATCCCATTGCTCATATATTCATTATTTCATTAACAATTTTAGATATTTTTGTGGCTTTACTAATGTAGTTTTTGGAATTTTTTGTATCGGTCGGGTGCTAATTCAAGTTATAATATCTCAAGCTCGGTAGCTTGGACTAGCTCGAGCAAAAGAAAATTTCAGTCCTGGCAGCTTTAAACGTCCAACTTTCCCCAACAAAAGGAACAAAAGTTCACTTTTATTAATCCGTGTTGAAAAAATTGGTTGTTACTGGGACCGTTCTATCTATTTTCTATTATATATAGTAAATATAGAGTTGAGCATGACACTTCACTTTATCTCTATAGTTACCACGTGACAAGACATACGACATATTTTTTTTATATTCGACCAATAAACTTGTAGCAGAGCGATCTGTCATCTTCCGGTTTCTATTTCTTCTTCAATTTAAACTTCAAAAAAATGGATAGAGAAAAAGTTTATCAATATTTTATCTTTTATCGAGATAAATTTTAACAAAAAGATAATTTGGAGAGTGATATAACTTACTTTGAATTGGTTTCTTCTATCTATTATTGATTGATATAAATTTAGTTCAAAGGATATAACTCTTTGTTCAGGAAAATCTCTTTAACCAAGAAAAGAATAATATGAATTAAATAATAAATTTATATTTAAAAATAATAAATCTTTACAAAAGTAAGACACATTTTCACAATAAATGGACTATCATAAATTATTTTAGTAAAAAAATTCGATTAAATACATCACAAAAGTTGCAATGAATGAAAAAAATTATTTAGTTTGTGAGAGATTTTATGAGCTTTAATTTTTGTAATACAAAATTCCTTTTTATCTACATTTACAATATTTCAACAAAATAGAAAATGCTAAATAAAAGCAGAAGAAACTACAGATATGTGCTCTTAATAACTAAATAACGATGAGGAGAATAATTAATAGCACATTGAAATGGTATCTAAGGTGAAAGTTTTTAAGTTTAAACTTGAAAAAAATAGATAAAGAGATTATAACACATTGAAATGGTATTATGTTTTCCAAAAATCTACGATAGTAAAACTAAGTAAAATAGCTCAGCAAAAATAAAAAGGTAAAAAAAAAAAGTAAAACAAACTAAAGAAAAATGTTCTCAATATGTTAACTATTATATATATTAGTCTAATTTGCTTGTTTATATCATGCGGTCCTAACAATAAGATACTCATCCAATAACGCGTATACACAGATTAATTAATCTTCCAATATACAGATCAAAGTGCGTTTTTGACTCATTTAATATCACATCTAATGTCATACGCTTAATTTAACTTTTCCCGCCTTTCCTTAAGTAGTGGACTAAGTCAATAAACACCTAATTAAAGTCTAATCCTCATTCCTAAACTACCTGCCGAAACATTATGCATCACGAGTCAAGATTAAAGTCAATCAATCATCAATTTAATCATAGACAAGGTCAATTAAGCATGCATTTAGACTAATTAGCCTTATAAAGTTATACACCACGTAATCAACTTGTCACGCCCCGAACCCCATCGAGCTCGCAACATCCCTCTTCGGTCGAATATCGCGACGTCCCAGAAAATCGCCGACCCAATTCAACTTATCAGAGATTTAAATCAATCAACGAAAGCCACAAATTTCCGGACAATAATTTGCTAGGGGTACAAGGGAGAATAAACATCCATTACCTATTCAAACTTATACAATATCCATCATTTACATAACCACAACATATACATGTACACCGAACCTTTAAACTATATACCACCGATATAAAAAAGGATCAGCAGCCTGGGTATACCCTATCTCTAAAAATGAGACATATCAAAAGGTCTACCTAGCCCCTATACTAGCCCCTACGCCCTCGAGATGGCGTCCACTCTGAGTCAGACTCCTCAGAACTCGAGTCTGAATCCCTCTGAGCTGTCTGTTCCTCTGAGGACTCTGAATTAGCCTCGATCTCAATCGGGTTGTCTATATCACCCGACTCCACTGGAACTTCGACCCACTCCTCCTCATCTGGCTCCTCATCCGGCTCGTCCTCTGACTCATACTCGGGTTCATACTCTGGCTCATACTCTGGCTTGCCCTCAGGTGCGTCCTCTGGTCCCATCTCTGGATCTTCTTCAGGCTCTTCTTATGGGGCCTCTTCAGGTTCTTCCTCAGGGTCTTCTTCTTCTTCTGGTTCCTCCTCTGGTATCACCTTGAGATCCACATCCATAGGATCATACCCCGCTTGGGATTCTTCCGGCTCCGGATCATGCTCGGCCCCTGGGGGCTCAGGTGCTGCAGGCGCAGGCTGAAGTCCGGACTGTGCCAAGCTAGTTGCTAGACTAGTCATCTCGCCGTCAGGAGAGGGTATGGCTGACGGATCCCAATCCCCTACTCCGTCAAACGGCACGTCAAAGCCACGGACGGGGCCAAACTCGTCCAACCCGTCCCTAAACATCCAGGCGGTGTAGGTGTGGGCCTGCCAGAGGGGTAGTTCTATATCTACCCAGATTACCGTAGTATGTTTCACCCAGGTCATATTGTCATCTATCGGGTATTCTACAACATCATGGTCGGTGTGGATTGGAATCCCAAAACGCTACGACAGCGGTGGTGGTGGAAGGTTCATGGCTCAGGCCGGGGTTCCGAAATTGTTGATTGAAACAACCATGAGATCACATCTCAATAAGCACACACCTTAAACCCCACCTAGGCTATCACGTACCTCCAGACAAGTTAAAACACAAACACACTCAATCATCACATAACAGGCACACAATTTACACTTACCTAAGCCTGTCCTGCGTGCAACCTGCACGTTAGCCACAATAGCACAACTTCCAACCACATGCACATTCTAATTACATTTCACGCACTCGTTCCTGCCTCATCACATTCTTTTCACTCAACTCGCCAGTGACCCGCGTAATGATACCGCCTCAGGTTCACTGCGACCATCTCATGTTTTCCACTCAACTCGCCAGTGACTCGCGTAATAGTACCGCCTCAAGTTCACTGCGATCAACTCATATTCACAACACTTCTTGGCCCGCGTAATGGTACCGCCTCAGGCCATGTATCTTGCCCACGTAATGATACCGCCTCAGGCTCAACATCCACCACCTACGACACAACCCGCGTAATGGTACCGCCTCAGGTTGGCCGTCCTCCGGTAATACCGGGCATCGTCTCGCGTAGTAGTACTGCCTCAGGACGGATCAATTCCCCGCGTAATGGTACCGCCTCAGGGACTTTCGTAACCACACATACAACATCACACACCATTTCTTACTTATTCGCTCGCTCGATTTACACATCAACATGCCAATATATTAGCCGATCAAGCTTGGCCCGTGCACGCACCAAACCACATACATTCTCATGCTTAACAAACACCCAAACACGGCCAATTGACAATCAATTCAATTCAGCCCATGCGTGCACATAACGACCCATATTTAAATCAATCAACCCACGATTCAACAAACATACAAGGCCACTAACGGGCCCACAATCACAACCACATTCATGGCATAAATTCAGCATTTCCAAACTCATTTCAAGTCATCTCAAACACCACAATCTAGCCCTACTACAATACACCGAACCGACACCATTAGTCCCTAAATTGAGCCATAAGCTCGTCAATTCAATCCACAACGTCCAACACCCAACTCAGCCTCAAATCAATCCCGAAACATCACCATTTCAACCTCAATTCAGCCAATATCAGTCCCCAAATCAGTCCACTAAATTAACCCCTAAACTGCCCCTAAATAACCCCTAAACGGCCCCTAATTAACCCGATTCAGCCCCTAATCAAGACTATCGATACTCGACATCCTAAATAGGGTTTAGGGGTGACTTACTTGGAATCTAAGCTAGCTCGGCTGAGGGGACAAGGGGCGGCAGACCGGCGGCGAGTGGCGACGGCGAGCGGCTAAACGGCGGACGGCGACGGCGGCGATTGGCTGGACGGTGGCTGGATTGGCACGGCTGAACAGGACAGAGTGAGGGTGAGGGTGATTCGGTGAGGGCAGAATAGGGGAGAGAGAGACGGTGAGGTGAGCGGCGGGGTGAGGCAAGCGGCCACGGCGGCGGCGAGTCAAGCTCCCGGCTGCTTTAATCCTGGGCCGGGACTGGAGCATGGCGGACGGCATGGGTTGGCAAGAAGCCGGATGGCCAAGGTCACGACGGCAAGTGGGCCTGGTTCGGTCGGGAGGGGGAGAGAGAGAGTGAGGCCGAGAGGTGAGAGAGTGAGGAGAGAGAGAGGAAATTGGGAAATTTAAATGAAGAACACCAGTAATTGGTGTCTAACTCAAGTCCAAATGACCATCATGCCCCTCTCTCACATTTCCAATCAACGGCCAAGATTCGATCTTAGCCTAAGATCAACGGCCGAGATCGAATCTTTTCCAAAATATCCAAGGGTAATTTAGGGATTTCACAAAAAGTCCAAGGGCAAAATTGTCCAAAAATTTCTATTTCTAAAGCTAGAGTGAAATGACCAAAATGCCCTTCCCCATTTGCACTTGGCCTTAACAAACTTCTAGGGGTAAAACGGTCATTTTCCACTTCTCGTTGAAATTTGATTTTTCTAAAGGATTCGGACAATTCTAAGGTTGATCAGGCTAATGGCAACGTCGTCCAAATATTCTGTCGTGACTTTCTAAATTTTCAATGCCCAACTCGGTCTCTAATTAATGATCAAATTTAATTTACGTAACTTAAGCGTCTCTCGAACTAACGGGTGGCTTTTGGGAAAATTCGCACATTTGACCCGTGGCCGATACTGAATCAAGCCACGTTCAAGTTCACTCGAGTCGTGACGACCTCGGTTGTCACTTAATCGCGAGGATCGATCGCTAGTTCCGACGGGCACGATCGTTTGGTATAGATTTGGGGTCATTCATCAATTCATTTCGTGATCAAGCGGAATCACCCGCGATCCACTCGTAACTGATCCCTAACTATCCTTGGATCGGCCTACATTGGCTCAAAATGTCACCTCGACAATTTTCACCGTCGAAAGTCGGTTCACGATCGAGTTCTTTGGTCGCGCGAATTTAAATCCCTAATTAACCTTTCCCTAACGGTTAGTATTCCCGGAGTGATCAATTCAGGGCGAGATCTAACTACAAGCACGTCCATAAACCATTCATTTCATAAATCCCAAGTGGGTCGGATTTCAGAATGTCACACAACTAGTTGACCAAAAGGGAAACTTCTCTATTATACCCCTCATTCGAAGTTTTAATCCAATTGAATGCCTTAACGAACTCAAAATTGAGTGACTCCAATTGCCAATTAATTATAAGGATGTTTACTTCAACTTTTACGAACAGCATTTTTCCTAATTATGGCCCAATTAATACAGAAAAATCAATTAAATCCGACTGCTCTTGATTATGCTCTGTTCTGACCCAACTCTTTCAAAATTCGGGAAAAATACTAAACAGCCATCAAATGGTGCTAAATTTTATAGATCGACAACTCATTATGCTCTATAACTTTCAATTTATGAACTTTTGTAAAAAAAAACCCTCCAACTATGTGAAATTATGCAATTTACCCTAAGGATTTAATCTATATCAGTTTATAGGTCCATTCTGACTTTGAATTTATTCATTCAAATTGACATATTTATTATACGAAGATGTCATGACCTTACCCTTGGGGTGTACCACCTAGAGGTTCGGCTAATGAATTATTAAGTCTAGACTTAATTCAAGCTCTCCCAAACTCTTACCAATTCGTGACTTATGGTTCAAATTCTTAATATGCAAATGATTTTCAATTAGGAGTCGCCACTAATCAGTTTAAGATGGGTAGATTAGAAACCCAAATAAAGTATATGGAGATATACTTTATTTTTATGAATTAAAGATTATGGGTACAAGGACTTGATTACGCTAAATTACTCTAACGCCCTTTCGGTACCCTTTCTTTTCATGAAAATATTTGAGCAGACAACTTGGATTAATTTTATTACTTCCTAACATATGAGGTGATCATGTGAGTGCACAAACTACCAAAGTAACACCTAATAACATAGAGATAAATAAATTGTAAGGAAGGGAGAATGTACTTACCTCAAAGCAATGTAATCATCTGCGATGTTAGTTAGAAAATCACATTAACAATCATAATATGATTTCTAATTAACAAACAATTTCAGTCAATGTATTTTTTTTTCTCTTGATTATATGAAAATCAACCTATTTGCAATGACGTGCAAAGTATGACATGCAATTAAATAAACTTAACGTGCAAGCTATATGACATGTGATTAAATGACTTAACTATGATGACGGGCATATGATGTATTTTTTTAATTTTTTTATTTAATTCGTAATTAAAAATGCCTATTATCTAAACATGAAGTTTTAAACTAAGGAAGCAAATTAAACTATTCTAGAGCAATATTTTTTTGGTATTTTTTTATTAAAATTCGGAATAAATAAATAGCATAGATTAAACATGTAATCTATCCTAGAAAAGATGGTTTAACTTGTTCTAAAATGATTTCTTTTTGGTATTTTTTATGGAAATTCAGAATTAAAAATTACCCTAAATAAACTGTCAATATTAGGATAATAGCTAAATTAAACTAGGAAATAAATTACTCCAAATCCTAATTTAAATTGGAAATTATCTTATTTTTCTAGCAAATCTAAATTATTCTATTATATTGAAAGAAGTTATCTAGATATACCTTAAACATGCAAGATTATCACTAAAAAAATGATTCCAAATTCTACCTAATCTTTTTTAGATTTTCTTTTACCAGAAACAAGTCAAAATAGTGATAAATACCACCATCAAATCAATCCTCGCAATCAGCAAGATTTGCCTTATCTTCTTAAATTTAGAAACGAAATAAACAAGCGATCATATCCAAATAGTTATGATATTGATGGAAGGTTTTTTCGTTTAAATTTGGAAACGGGAGAAAATCAACGATCGTATCCAAATTGTTATGGATAGGATGGAAGATTTTATGTGTTGCCAAGTATTGTATCTCATAGTTAGAAATCGAATTATCGTCCAAGCACGTTGTTAAGTTAGGATGGGGTAATTTTTTAGGGATAATGACACAAACAGTCCCTAAACTTTGACCTAATGTGCAATTTGATCCCTGAACTTTTAATTTATTCAATGTAGTCCCTGAACTTTTGGCTAATATTCAATGTGGTCCCTGAACTTTTATTTTGTTCAATGTCATCCCTGAACTTTTGGTATATGTTCAATTCAGTCCCTGAATTATATGAAAATGTTCAATATAGTCCCTCAATTTGAATTAATGGAAAGGACTGCATTGAACATTTTCATATAGTTCAGGGACTGAATTGAACATGTACCAAAAGTTCAGGGATGACATTAAACAAAATAAAAGTTCAGGGACCACATTGAACATTAGCCTAAAGTTCAGGGACTATATTGAACAAATTAAAAGTTTAGGGACTGTTTGTGTCATTTTTCCAATTTTTTAAAATCTTGCGGATATCATGCATTTATCCAAAGATAGTGAAAATTTCATAAAATAAGCAGTATCAATCAAATTGGGCAATAAAATAAATGGATTGATATTGGATACCTAATTTGCGGATAATTTCCAAATTTGACCTTGACGGAATCGGGATTGCGAATCTCGGGACTTGATCGGCGATGGCTCATAACAGGGATGGTGGCTTGATGATGGGTCATAGTGGTGGCTCGGACAAGGCTGGTTGCGGCGAGGCTTAGCGATGAGTCGCGATGTGCTCGGTTGGGAAGACGTTGGCTGGGGGTTGGTTGGCATGATGCACGATTGGAAACCTACAAAAACATAGCACAATAAGGGCAACGACTTGTTGGAGGAGCAGCGTCGTGTCTATGGTAGCTTGTCGGGCACGGCGGCAGCAGCAGCTGGAGTCATTGGTTAGGGGCAGCAGGTGGTGGCATGCCTGAACATTGCAGAGCCAGGTAGCAGCAACGTCAGGATCAATGATTGGTGTCGCGGTGAAGCACGGCTGCGAGAAGCTTTAGCGGGTAGAGGCGCGGCGGCTGGCTTCTTCATTGAGTCGTGATCGTGTACGTCCTTGGAGGAATATGAAGCAGCAATGATTGTAGGGCTTGGTAGGGCACGGCGGCACGGTATAGCAGCAACAGGTGTCGTAGAAAAGAAGCGTTGGGGCTAGCTCTTCACAAACGTCGTCGGGCAACAAGGGCTTGAATAGCAGCTCAGCGCGTCGTCTGGCTTGTAATGACTGGAGGAGCAACTACTGAATTGGATTAACGAAGTTGGCATAGCAACGAGTCGTTGTAGGCGCAGCCATAGGTCTAGCTCAAGGAAGGGAAGCTCAGTTGACTCGGCCGGGCTCTCTTTCTTTTCTCTCAATACCTCACGTATTTCACTCTTTGTATTTTGGAATTATGGTTGTCCACTTCTAATCAAGAGGCATAACCATCATCTATATGTAGTGTTAACCTAGGTTTATTTCACTATTGCGGGCTTAAATTAAGCCTTTTCAATGTGATGCGCTCTAATAACCTATGGCCAAATTATAATTAAGCTTTAATGGACTGAAATATGATCATATTAGTGTCAATTAGGCCCTCTCCCTCCTTGTAGAATTCGGCCACTACTCCTTCCCCTTGCTAGGTCAAATTTCGGCCCTTGTGCGGGCTCAATCTATTAAACTTCAAGCTCAAAACCATCCACTGCCAGTCCGATGCAAAATGGAATTAAACTATATGCTATACAATTTAACTTTAATATTTTTGTTCTGGGGTTAAAAAAAAATTAATTCCTAATTTTCTATACAAAATTATTAAATGATTAGTCAAAATTTAATTTGTCAACAGCTGCCCTTTTTTTAAGGCGAGCTCGAAGAGGTTGCATTTAAAGACAATTGATACCTTAATTTTGACTATGTAAATGCAATGAATGGTATTTTTTGGTGGGAGTATTAGTCCCATTTTGAGATGCTATATATCACGATGCATGCTAAAGCGGATAAAAACAAACTTGGAACCACTTACCTTGAAGGGCGGATAGAGTAATTCGAGATATGTGATGTTGCACTTCTAGGACTTGAGCCTATCTCCGGTGGCCTAGCATAGCAACGGATTCTTGTAAAGAGCATTGCTTGTTTGGGACTTGAACCTTTCCATGGTCGCCCAGCATGGCAGCGCATTTTGATGGAGAGGACTGCTCGTCCAGTACCCAAACCTATCTCCGGTGTCCTGTTATAGTACCATGTTTTGACAGAGAGGACTGCTTGTCTAGGACCTAAACCTATCTTCAGTCGCCTGTTATAGTAGCGTGTTTTGTTGTCTATGACTCAAACCTATCTTCAGTTATCTTGACAGATGAAATTGTTTGCCTAGGACTCGAACCTATTTCTGGTTGCTTTGACATAGCAAGAAAAATCATCTATCTCGGACCCGAACCTATCTTCAGTCGCCCGTTATTAACATGAGAGTTTTGCCTATCTAAGACCCAAACCTATCTCTGGTCGCTCGGCATAGTGACAGGGGTTGGCTGGCCAGGACCCGAACCTATCTCTGGTCACCTGAATCACAACTGAGTTTGGAAAATCTTGGGGACAACTTGAACGGGTCAAGTGTCAATGTACTTGAAAGGGAACACTTGAACAATGACAAGTATTTAAAGTATGGATAGAGATATACTTACCTGGTGATATTTCCGACTTTTGACGATACGCCTCCTGCGAAACTTGGTCATATGAGAGATAATATACATTCATAGACAATCAAGAACGCATGCGCATCAACTCAAATGAGGTTCCTGCGTAATGATTTTATCAAGTTTGCATTTCCACTGGAGAGCATTATGGAAGGACAATCCATTTTGAGCACATGAGTGTCATGGATGTGTCAAACAAGGGATCTTTCGGTCTGAAAGGACTTTTCACTCTCTCTTATTGAAAAAGCTAAATTATGAGAATCATTCTATCTCTCCATCATCGCGTCGACAAGGGTTCGATTATTCTTGCAAGCGGTACGACTTTACCAATTTGAGAGGTCTTTGTTTGGATTGTAATGTTGGCTAGGTCAATGACTTACAAAGGGGATTGTCCAAGTCGAAGCCATGAAAGAAATATTCCACAATCATCTCCAGGTTTATAAGTCAAGAACCCTGTAAAATGATATAGAAATAGTCTTACTCGCACTTTTCTGAGCAATGCTTATAAACACATAAAACGGCAAAAGGACACTATAAGTGCCATAACTTGTGTACGGAGATCACTTTGGTGCCATAACTTTTTTTCGGATCATTTTGGTGCCAAGTCGGAGGAAAAACGATCACTTAAGTGTCATAAGTTTTTTTTGGATCACTTCAGTGCTAAAATTTTTGAAAAACGATTACTTAAGTGCTAAAATTTTTTAAAAACGATCATTTAAGTGCTAAAATTTTTGAAAAACGATCACTTAAGTGCCAATCTCCGGTGAGCCTCCGGCAAGCCACGTCAGATTCAGAAATTAATAAAAAAAATGCCACGTCGGATTTCCGGCGAAAAATTGTGTACGGCACCGGAGTTGGCACTTAAGTGATCGTTTTTCAAAAATTTTAGCACTTAAGTGATCGTTTTTCAAAAATTTTAGCACTAAAGTGATCCAAAAAAAACTTATAGCACCAAAGTGAGCGCCGTACACAAGTTATGGCACTTGTAGTGTTCTTTTGCCCACATAAAACTCTACGTTAATTCAAGTGTCTTAATCTAAAGAGACTTTGTAAGGGACGTAACGTAGGCCATAAAAGAAAGACCCCTAGTGAGAAAAAAAAAAGAAGAAGAAAAAAGTGGCGATGCCAAGAAGATCACCAATTTCATAAAAACCCTGAATTCAAACAAATGAGCTTTTTGAGACTACCCAATACCAACAATACAATCTCTCCCCAAAGGCTCTTCAGATTGGAATGTTGAGAGTAGAAACATGACTTTATGACAAGAAGTCATCACTCAAAGAAGTGTATGTAATAATATCTTATCTTATCTTCGGGGTTCTTAACTTGTAGACCCGAAGTTAGATATAATGGAATTCTTTTTCTTGGCCTCAGAATGCCTATCCTTTGAATAGCCATTGACCAAACCAACATTACAACCTTTTGAAAGACCTTATCGGATCAATTGGATTGTATACATTGCGAACATCTCCGAACACCTAAGGATTGGTTAAGAGAGATAAAATTGAGGGATATCAGACAAATTCCCTTTTAATCAAATAAAGAAAAAACCAAGTTCATAGATTGAAATAAATCCTTTCTAATGAAGGTCTTCCAAACGATCATTTCAAGCGTTTCTTGAAAGATTGCAAGCATTTTGTTTAAATAATTCCTGGAAAAGGAAATTTGATGGTCTGAAATGCACTAATGCAAATAATGCATGTTTCCAGACCAGGTTTCAAAAGTTTTTTGTCAACTTAAAACCAAGTTTTCAAACAGTTTGTGGTAGGCTAAAAAAAAATCACGCTTCAAACAGTTTTGATTAATTTCAAAACTATTTTTCAAAATAGTTTTTAGTCAACTAAAAAACCATACAAAGGTTAGTGAAACCTCAAAATCACATAACTCACGGTCAAGACATTCAATGTTTGAAGTCTTCCCAAAGTCCTACAAGCGAGGAGCCCCTAGGCAAATTCAAAATCCTACAGGCGAGGAGCCCCTAGGCAAATTCAAGTTCTACAGGCGAGGAGCCCCTAGGCAAATTCAAAGTCCTACAGGCGAGAAGCCCTTAGGCAAATTCAAAGTCCTACAGGCGAAGAGCCCCTAGGCAAATTCAAAGTCCTACAGGCGAGAAGCCCCTAGGCAAATTCAAAGTCCTACAGGCGAGAAGCCCTTAGGCAAATTCAAAGTCCTACTGGTAAGGAACCACTAGGCAAATCCAAAGTCCTACAAGCGAAAAGCCCCTAGGCAAATTCAAAGTCTTACAGGCGAGGAGCCCCTAGGCAAATTCAAGTCCTACTGGGGAGTAAACCACTAGGCAAATCCAAAGTCCTACAGGTGAGGAGCCTCTAGGCAAATTCAAAATCCTACAGGCGAGGAGCCCCTAGGCAAATTCAAAGTCCTACAGGCGATGAGCCCCTAGGCAAATTCAAAGTCTTACTGGTGAGGAACCACTAGGTAAAATTAAAGTCTTACAGACGAGGAGCCCCTATACAAATTCAAAGTCCTACAGGCGAAGAGCCCCTAGGCAAATTCAAAGTCCTATAGGCGAGGAGCCCCTAGGCAAATTCAAGTCCTACTGGTAAGGAACCACTAGGCAAATCCAAAGTCCTACAGGCGAAGAGCCCCTAGGCAAATTCAAAGTCCTACAGACGAGGAGCCCCTAGGCAAATTCAAAGTCCTACAAGCGAGGAGCCTCTAGGCAAATTCAAGTCCTACTGGTGAGGAACCACTAGGAAAATCCAAAGTCCTACAGGCGAGAAGCTCCTAGGCAAATTCAAAGTCCTACAGACGAGGAGCCCCTAGGAAAATTCAAGTCCTACAGGCGAGGAGCCCCTAGGAAAATTCAAAGTCTTACAGGCGAGGAGCCCCTAGGCAAATTCAAAGTCCTACTAGTGAGGAACCACTAGGCAAATTCAAGTTCTACTGGTGAAGAACCACTAGGCAAATCCAAAGTCCTACAGACGAGGAGCCCCTAGGCAAATTCAAAGTCCTACAGGCGAGGAGCCCCTAGGTAAATCTAAAGTCCTACAGGCGAGGAGACCTTAGGCAAATTCAAAGTCCTACATTCGATGAGCCCCTAGGCAAATTCAAAGTCCTACGGGCGAGGAACCTCTAGGCAAATTCAAGTCCTACTGGTAAGGAACCACTAGGTAAATCCAAAGTCCTACAGGCGAGGAGCCCCTAGGCAAATTCAAGTCCTACTGGTGAGGAACCACTAGGCAAATTTCCAAATCCTCAAGCGAAGAGCCTCAGTTGTTCATGGTTCGTGGGTTTATCCTTAAACCACGAAATCAGAATAACCATCATAATCATCACCACTATCAGTTCATGCCCTTGGATAAGCAATAAAGAGACGCTCACAAACAGGTAAGTTTCTCTCCCTCAATCATTAAGAACCTTTCAAAATACGTCTTGAAAAGAAAACCTTTGGATTAGATCATGAATTTTAAAAGCAAGATCCTTAATCAGTTATTGTGAAATTTTCCATCTTATCTTGTTCAGTGAGTCGACTAAAAATTCAGGTGTCACTTTATCTTTGAGATCAACCTCTAACGAGCTCAATCTTAAAGAGGGGCAGTTGTTGACACTTGATTTTTAGCTCTTTTTTTTTTCATATTTTCAAAAATCTCAAAATTAGGACTAGGAATCTTGGCCAAGCCTAGAAACCTATTTCTAAACCAAAAATAAATTTTTTAGCATTTTTTAGCATTTTTCCTTAATTTCTTTTAGTCAAAATAAGTGAGAAAATCAAGAAAAATAAAAAATGGAATCAGAAAAATCCATAAAAAAGTCATTAGTCTTATTTTAAATCCAATTTCATGAATATATCATCAATTTTGAAAAATCTCAATCAGGTATATGTTTTTCCCAAAATTGGGCAAAATTAAACCCGAATTGAACAAAAAATGCAATTAAAATTTTTCTAGTCATTTTTAAGTCATAGTGTCTTCACAACAAATGATTCTAGGACCTTGAATTACATAATAGTCGGTCCAATTGCACAATTTGTCAAAGAAATCAAAAAACCCCAAAATTCAATTGAAAATTAAGAATTTTGAACCAAAATTGGGAATTGTGCCCAATATGAAATTGTCGAACTATGAGACCATCATTTCTAGGGTTAATCAGATGTGAGTAATTCAATTTTGGCATCAATTTTACCTAATCAGGTCATTAGGACATCAAATTGAATAAAACCCTATTAACCCGAATACCAAAATGTGAAAATCTTGAACATGATTATCACAAAAATTGAGGAAAATCACATATTTAGGTTCAAAATGCGATGGGGAATTCAATTTTTGGATTTAATTTGAAAAAATCAGTTGAAATTAAGCTCAATTCGAGTTTTTAATCAAAACCGGGCCTGCCGGATCGACCGGGTCAACCCGACCTGACCCGACGACCCGTCTTCTTCGCCCGACTCGCCATAGAACGTTCAAAACCCAGAAAATTCCATTTCAAGCTCGCGACTTCACCGGCCTTAATCCCACCACAAAAACGTGCAATATACGATTTAATAGCTTGATAATCACCGGCTGTCATCGGTTATTCGGTCTAATCGATTCAAGGTCAGTTCTAACAGAATTTGGGCGGGATTTTTGATCAATAAAAAAACTGAAAAAAACTGAACATTGAAAAAAAAGAGGTGTCCGACGAAAATCCAGAGAGAGAAAGGAGGGAGAAACAGGCGAAACCAAAGAGGAAAAGTTAGAGAGAGAGGGTATGAGGTTCCCACCCAAGTGTCCGGTGCCGCCCTAGACGGCGGAGCACCGGCGAATCGGAGTTTGGCCGAAACCTCCCCTTCACTGTCCCAGTCGGACCGGCTGGTCTTGAAGGACTGAAACCGAGGCTTTTCCGATCAATCCAGAGCTCTTTCGGCGAGGCCAAGACCACCAGGTGGAAGTGCAAGTGTCAAGGAATAACCCTATAGGCATGGATCAGTTCGAAAATTTCTTCTGATCATCGAACGAAGAAGGTAAAAACTGATCACAGTCATGGTTTCACCAAATTTCCAGAAAATGAGTTGTTGTTCAAGATTACCACTTATGCGATTTCCTCGATGATTATGAGTTCTTTGATGTATGAAACAAGTTTTCTAATCATTTTTTTTGTTGATTGATTGCATTTTGGTGTATAAACTTGCATAAACCGAACCGGTCGTCCATGAACCCTCTCGCCAGAGTTCATCCAACCATCGCCGGAGCATTGCCGTGGCCGTACGGCCATTCAAGTTAGCCTCCTTGACTTTGTTTGACATTTTGTTAATCATTAGAAGCGATCTAGACGGCTAGGGCGGGTATGATAATAGTTTGAAATCTGGAAATGTTATTTTAGGTCAGTGTTAGGTTAGGTTGTTCTAATCGGTTTTTCGCCAGCCGGCAAAGGTCCGACGGCAAGGTGATTAAGTTAGTTTGATAGGGGGTGACATGGTCTTCACATTGGATCGACCAAAATGGCAATGAACCCGTCGGAAGGTCGCCGGAAATTGATCCAAACCGGCGGCCTCGAAAACACTAAACTTGAAATTGTGCACACCAGGTGTTCGGGCAAATGCCCCAATGAAAAAAGTCTAAAATGGTGCCGTTTTGGGCACCGTATTCGCCGGAGAAGACAACCGGTGACCGGCGATGCCTGGTTCGGTCAAGCCAAATCGGACCGGTCCGGTTCGCTTCCCGGCGGGAAATTTTTAAAAAATAAAATAAAAAATCTAAAAATCTAAAAAATTCATAAAAATTCATAAAAATGAAAAATTCACAAAAAAATAAAAAATTAGAAAATTCATAAAAATTTTAGAAATTCAAAAAAAATTTCTAAAAATATTAGAAAATTCAAAAATTTTCAGAAAATTCATAAAAATTCAGAAAATACAAATAAAAATGTGAAAAATTTAGAAAATCAATAAAAAATTGAAAATTGGAAAATTCATAAAAATTTTCAGAAAATTATAAAAAATCAATTCTCGGTTAATGAAATTTCCGAAAAAAAAATCAAAATTTTCAAAATTTTTAAAAATTCACATAATAGTCCAAAAACACTGTGGCCAACCTTAGAAAGTGAAATTTGAATTTTTGGAAGTGCGCAAGTGGCATTTTTAGAAAATTTCAAATTCAGGAGTTATAACCCCTAAAAAACCCTAAAACCCAAAAAAATGTAAATCATAAAATGAATAAGCTTTTAGTCCTTCATTACGGTTTGAATGTTTTTGATTGATTTTCATGTTTTAGAGACCATTTAGGATTGATTGATCTGATTGATATTGATTGTACATTTAATACTTGTTTGGTTTTTCCTGCGATTAGAATGGATAGAATTAGTGGATAAGCTTCGAAAATTTGCATGACACGTTAGACATTGTATCGTTCTTAGGTACCGAAAGAGCGTTAGGGATCTCGATTCGGGATCAATAACGTAACCAAGACCCCGTACTCAGAATCTCTAGTTCGTAGAATCGTGGTATTTCTCCCGTACATTGATTAGGTTTCTAGTCTACCTACCAATAATGACTAGTGGCGACTCCAAAATCACAAACTTAGATTAAATAGGAAATTACCTTTCACTGTCATGTGAGGTATGGTCTGGAAGAGACCTTTACACGAAAATATCTCCTTAACGCGCAAATCCCGAAACCCCCTAAAAAAGCGCGGCGCGACAACACCCAAATTATATGCACGGCATTTGCACGACACGTGCACGACACATGGAAATTTCGATTAGACCTTCCACAATCCTTGAAAACATGATCCACTTTGTCCAAATCATATCTAATTCGATCATCTTTGGAATTAAGACAAACTCCCACCGTCTTGAAATTAAGATCAACTCCCTTCAACTTTGTTCTTGAGTTTTACGATTGAGACTGGAACATTTGGTGGAGTATCTAATGGAGCTTTTGCTTCAGAAACGGTATGACCTGTCTCAAAATGTTCTGGGATATGTGCATTGTCCGGAACATTTTCTTCCTGCTACTCCTCATCAACCAATGCAGGAACAGATGTGTGAGGAACTGGATTCAAGTCAACCAAATCATCACTAAACTGTGATACTGAAATTATCACTGTTTCTTAATATCTTGTATTGTCTGATTATTCCATAAACACAACATCTCTACTTCTTACAACTTTCTTCTCAACTGGATCATAGAACTTGTAGCCAGTCCTGCACGTAGCTAATAAATATGCATTGACGTGTTTTCACGTCAAGTTAAAACCTTTCATCTTTGAGAATGTGCATAAATCCCTTGCACCCAAAGACATGCAAATGATCATAGAAAACATCTTTGCTTGTCTAAACTCTAGTGGGAACATCAAACTCTAAAAAAAACACATGAAGTAAAATTTAGTACATGTGCAACTGTACTTAAAGCATCACCCCCAAAAGGATCTCAATAGCTTTGCTTGTGAAAGTATTAACACCTAAATTTTGGCGACCTATTTAGTTATTTATGATCCTGATAAACCAACAAATTGACGGATTCAGTATCTCGGCGGAGGTTTATGTGCTCCCTGCATCTCGTGTCAGTTACGCCGCTGGTGTAAAGATCAAAGGGTACATCGATGCGACCAAAAGTCCCACCGCTACTATCGTGTTCCAAGGAACCGTGTTTGGAAACCCAACCGCTCCAGCTGTTGCCTCTTTCTCTTTGAGAGGCCCGAGCTTGGCTAGCCTAGGAATCCTAAAGACGGACATCATCGGTCCCGGCGTGGACGTGTTGGCAGCATGGCCATTTCCCATCAGAAATGGCACCAAAATGAAGAATTACTTCAAAGTCCTTTCCGGAACTTCCATGTCCTGCCCTCACCTCAGCGGCATCGTGGCTTTAATAAAGGGCGCTCATCCGGACTGGTCTCCAGCAGCGATCAAATCCGCTATCATGACTTCGGCTAAGCAGCTGAACATCAACCGAGAACTGATCCTGGACGAGAGGCTTCAACCTACGGATGTCTTTGCCATCGGAGCAGGCCATGTTGACCCTGCGAAGGCCATTGACCCTGGATTCGTATACGACATTCAGCCCGACGATTACATTCCTTATCTCTGTGGTCTGGGGTACACCGACGAGCAGGTGTCGAGAATTGCTCACAAACCAGTCAAATGCTCGGGAGAATCTAGCATTCCCGAGGGAGAGCTGAACTACCCCTCATTTTCGGTCATCCTCGAACCTCCACAGACATTCACCAGGACCGTGACCCATGTTGGCACTGACTATTTGCCTTACATCGTCACGGTTGTCCCGCACAGGGCGTGTATGTCAATGTGAAGTCTAGCAAACTCAACTTCTCAAAATTGAACCGGAAAGCGACCTATTCAATCACGCTCAGCCGTGCCGATGCCACTCACAACATCGCCAATTTCACCCAAGGATATTTGAGGTGGGATTCCAAGAAATACTCCGTTAAGAGTCCGATTTCGGTTAAGTTCAACTGAGAAGTAGTACTCCGTTACGAGTCCAACTTCGGTTAAGTTCGACTAAGAAGCGGTTGCGAGCATAAATAAAGTGTTAATTAGCTCGTCGGCATGTACTTTTGGTCTTGCCATGATCCCACGATGTCAAAAAAGCTTCGATATTATTGTCTAATATCCGTTTATTTGAGTCTTAGTCTTCAATTGTCATGAAAAATTGATGCCTTCTTCTCGGCAGTACATTCATCGTCTGGCCTCTACCGGCCCTCGTTCATCCTTTCTCACCTTTGATATGCTCTTCGAATTTGGTAAGTGAGAGAATGCAACGATGACTACTGCTGAATCAATCATCTATGCTACCGATATGTGCACTACCTAGCAAAAGTTTGCACTTCGAATTGGCAATTTTAATTTGTCCGTGACCTTCGCGGCAATAGACATGTCTGACATGGTTTTTCTTCTATTCAGAGTCTCAGCATTTTGAAAGGCTCAATCTATTCATAGTTAGAATTCCACTTACAGGTTTAGAAGCTCATCCGACAAGAAGACCATTGCCTCCTTCAAGGGACTTCCAGGTTAGGTAGATGCATCAGAATCACATCTGTGATTCAAGACGTTTTTCTCTCTTTATCTGTCGATGACCTTCGTAGCAATGTCGAACTTTTCGTTTAGACGAATGAAACTTTTACAAAACCAAAACAGAGGCTTCCGAACTATTAAAACCATACTTCAAGTCTGGAGAGAGAGCGAGAGAGACGAGAGTACATGCGGAGTGAGGGTATCTAAAACTCGAACAGCTTAATAATTAATAAATCTCGATGTGCACATTATATGCACGACACATGCACGAAACTTGCACGACACACTCATGACATATGACAATTTTGAATCATTTAGGCTCATTTTGTTTTGCGAAAAACAACTTTCAGGAAAATGTTTTCCGGTGTTCGGCTCATGGAAAATAAACTAGTTAAGGAAAACATTTTTCCTCAATGGAAAAAACACCTCAAAAGTGGGGAAAATGATTTCCCTTCTCTTTCCTCTTTACACTCCTTCACTTTCCTTTTCTTTTTAATTATTTTTTATTTTTCTTTCTTCTTTTCTTTTTTTTTCCTCTACCGTCGCCAGCAAGGGATGAGCTCACCCGTGGCCGGTGAGCCAAGCCTCGCGGGCCTTGGACGAGGCCATCCTGAGCGTATTGGCTTGCACAGAAGCGCCAGTTGCCGTGCTGGCTGTATGAGTGCCATGTCCCATATCGTCGGTCGGTGGCATGGTCACATTAGCCAAGCGATGGAAGGTTCTGGCACCGATCAATTTGTTGTTGCATTGGGAAAGATTGAAGTCGCACATCCCTTTCCATTTGGCCGGCGGAGGAGGCATTCCCCGGACACCCGTATCCATGACAGCAATGATAACTCCCTTTCCTAGAGTTGAGCCATTAAAAGATCCTTCACGCAGTGGTAATCCCAAGAATTGGGGGTTGTGCGTTGTTTGGAGGCAGTATATCTGTTCTGGATGAGCTGCCACGAATCTCGGCTTGTCTTGCATAGCGGTCATTTCATCTGTAGTCAGCCTCGTAGTGAAACCAGTCATTACATTGCGATAACAGTAAAGCATACGCTGCTGTTTCTCCGAGGCAGTAGTGTTTGTCAGCAAGAAAGATCGGTACCATGACTCGAGGTTTTCTGATTTGGAAGAGTCCTGGCCGTCGGGGGGAGTAAGATGGACAATGTATGTCTGTAGGTCGGCACCTGCTAATTGAGTCGTGGTCATGGACACGAGAGAACTAAGGAAAATAGTAAGGCATATTTTTGTGATAAGTTTTAGGATTTCTATAGTATATATCCCTGTACTTTTCTCTCCCTCACATACGAGCAGCAGGTCTCTCTATTTTAAAGCTCAGGCTGCTCGCTCCTAGACTTAGCATAGAACTCTATTTATAGAGCAATGGTGGGTAGTAGGGGTGAGCAAGATAGACCGCCCAAATCGAGACTGGACCGGATCGGACCGAACCGATTGGTTGGGTCCGGTTCTCGGGAATATCAATCCAGTTTCCGGTTCCTAAAAGTGGAACCGGTTTTCGAGCGATCCGATTCTCGGTTCTAGGGTGGGAACCGGACCGATAAATATTATTTTTATAATTTTTTCATATATATAATATTATATATATATGAAAAATATTTAATATTGGTCCCATTAGAACCGAATGTTCAATTTTTTCATATATTATATATATTTTTCCAATTTTTTCCATGACCTTATGGGATCAAATTAGAACTACAAATGAAGTATAATTTATTTTAGTCAAATAATTTGATTAAATACATCATAAAAATTACAATGAATGAAAAAATTATTTAGCTTAATAATTAATAAATCTTGATGTGCGCATTATATGCACGACACATGCACGAAACTTGCACGACACACTCATGACATATGACAATTTTGACTCATTTAGGCTCATTTTGTTTCGCGAAAAACAACTTTCAGGAAAATGTTTTCCGGTGTTCGGTTCATGGAAAATAAACTAGTTAAGGAAAACATTTTTCCTCAATGGAAAAAAACACCTCCAAAGTGGGGAAAATGATTTCCCTTCTCTTTCCTCTTTACACTCCTTCACTTTCCTTTTCTTTTTAATTATTTTTTATTTTTCTTTCTTCTTTTCTTTTTTTTTTCCTCTGCCGTCGCTAGCAAAGGATGAGCTCACCCGTGGCCGATGAGCCAAGCCTCGCCGGCCTTAGACGAGGCCATCCTGAGCGTATTGGCTTGCACAGAAGCGCCAGTTGCCGTGCTGGCTATATGAGTGCCATGTCCCATATCGTCGGTCGGTGGCATGGTCACATTAGCCGAGCGATGGAAGGTTCTGGCACCGATCAGTTTGTTGTTGCATTGGGAAAGATTGAAGTCGCACCTCCCTTTCCATTTGGCGGGCGGAGGAGGCATTCCCCGGACACCCATATCCATGACAGCAATGATAACTCCCTTTCCTAGAGTTGAGCCATTGAAAGATCCTTCACGCAGTGGTAATCCCAAGAACTAGGGGTTGTGCGTTGTTTGGAGGCAGTATATCTGTTCTGGATGAGCTGCCACGAATCCCGGCTTGTCTTGCATTGCGGTCATTTCATCCGTAGTCAGCCTTGTAGTGAAACCAGTCATTACATTGCGAAAACAATAAAGCATACGCTGCTATTTCTCCGAGGCAGTAGTGTTTGTCAGCAAGAAAGATCGGTACCATGACTCGAGGTTTTCTGATTTGGCAGAGTCCTGACCGTCGGGGGGAGTAAGATGGACAATGTATGTCTGTAGGTCGGCACCTGCTAATTGAGTCGTGGTCATGGACAAGAGAGAACTAAGGAAAATGGTAAGGCATATAGTATGAAGGAAAACCATGGTGGTGGTTCGTGTTCTACAACGGGGAGTTGAAGCTAGATACAGAGACAACATATAGCCTGGGAGTTGCATACGGGGCCTGCATTGATGATTATTCCATTGAAGGGGATGGAATCTCCATGGAATCTTGAAAAGAGATTATTCCGATATGATATGAGATAAAGTCACCAAAGTCTCCATCAGCTCTCAGATAAACTCCATTCTCTTGACTGCTCTGTTCAGCTTTGTGCAGGGGTTGCTCTGGCTCGGGTGGGGGGGGGGGGGGGGGAGAGAAAAGAGGAAGGAGGAGAGAAGGGAAATTAGGAAATGAGGAAGGAAGGGACTAGCCATCAATGCTAACCCCCTTGCCGTGTTTCCCTGTCCATCATCTACTTGAAGGCATGAGAGAATTGAGGAAAACAGTAAGGCATATAGTATGAAGGAAAGCCATAGTGGTGGTTAGTGTTATGCAACGGAGAGGTGAAGCTGGACACAGATACAACATATAGCCTGGGAGTTGCATACAAGGCCTGCATTGATGATTATTCAATTGAAGGGGATGGAATTCCCATGGAATCTTGAAAAGAGATTCTCTCGATATGATATGAGGTAAAGTCACCAAAGTCTCCATCGGTTTTCAGATAAACTCCATTCTCTTTACTGCTCTGTTCAGCTCTGTGCAGGGGGCTGCTCTGGCTCGGGAGGGAGAAAAGAGGAAGGAGGAGAGAGGGGAGACCGGGAAATGAGGAAGGAGGGAACTGGCCATCAATGCCAGCCCTCTTGCCGTGTTTCTCTATCCATCTTCTGTTTGAGGGCATGAGAGAACTGAGGAAAATAGTAAGGCATATAGTATGAAGGAAAGCCATGGTGGTGGTTCATGTTCTGCAACGGAGAGGTAAAGCTGGATACAGAGACAACATATAGCCTGGGAGTTGCATACGGGACCAGCATTGATGATTATTCCATTGAAGGGGATGGAATCCCCATGGAATCTTGAAAAGAGATTCTCCTTATATGATATGATGTAAAGTTACCAAAGTCTCCATCGGCTCTCAGATAAACTCTATTCTCTTTACTGCTCTGTTTAGCTTTGTGCAGGGGGCTGCTCTGGCTCGGGGGAGAGAAAAGAGGAAGGAGGAGAGATGGGATACCGGAAAATGAGGAAGGAGGGGACTGGCCATCAATTCCAGCCCCCTTGTCGTGTTTTCCTATCCATCCTCTGCTTGAGAGGACAGGGACGGCCGCTCCATCGTCCGATAGTTGGACGGTCCAGGCATCCTTTTAGCTTCATTTTGCTAAAGCCGTCTAGATAGAAATTGAACTTCACATTCCATGTGTATGTTTATGTGATTGCTATGGTTCTCGGTAAAGTAAGTTTTCTATTCTTGCACTTTGCAATTTACTTATTTTCGTATGTCCTAGTCAGTCCATGATTAGTCTAGGTCATGTGTGGATTTAATACCATGATCGTTTTGGAAGAAATAGTTGCTAAAACTTTTTCTGAATATTTACTTCAATTTCATGCCCTTATGTTTATAAGCATGTTAAAATCATTATTTTCCCAAGGGATTGTTCGTCGTTTTCAAAAAAAGGAGAAAATTGTGTATAAATAAAAGAAAATGTGCTCCAATGACACTACCACGGCCTTGGCCTAGTGGTACCCGGGAAATGAATCGGTCCGATCAGTCGGGGTTCGAACCCCGAAGGCAGCAACTAGGTTTGCCGTTGTAAAAAATATATTTAATAAAAAACTTTTTGCATATCTTATTTTTTTGCAAGAAGGGGAAAAGTACTAGACTAAGTCATGGACTGATCCCATACGAAGTCTTATTCTCATTCATTGACATTTCTTCATAGGTAGTTACAGATTAAATAGCCGAAGAAAACGCACCAAATCATCTCACTAACATGGAAACCAGGGGAACATGTTTGGAGGAAGTCCTAGCCGCGGTGCATAGACATGTTTCTGTGCAAAAGTATATGCATTCATTGAAGAAATAGACAATTAAGGCCATTCTATAACACATATCTTTTGAGACATATGGGTTGAATCTCGCGCAATGAGAAATACTTTTCTTTTTCAAAGGAACACCCGGTTTACCTTCCGGGTGGTTTGAAAAAAATTCTGATGAAATACCTGGGGTTTCTTACCCAAAAAGTTTGATGCTTTGCTTGGTGGGTTCTCGCCAGCAGGACTTGAAGAGACTCAAGCAATGAGCACTCGGAGGTCCTCGTCCAAGGATTTGATGATTTGCCTGGTGGGTCCTCGCTAGCAGGTCTTGGAGAGACTCAAATAATGTGTACCTGGGGGTCCTCGCCCGAGGATTTAATGATTTGCCTGGTGGGTCATCACCAGTAGGTCTTGAAGAGACTCAAGCAATGAGCATCTGGGGGTCCTCGTCCGAGGATTTGAAGATTTGCCTGGTGGGTCCTCGCCAGCAAATCTTGAAAAGACTCAAACAATGAGCATCTGGGGGTCCTCGCCCGAGAATTTGATGATTTGCTTTGTGGGTCCTCGCCAGCAGGTCTTAAAGAGACTCAAACAATGAGCACCTGGGGGTCCTCGCTCGAGGATTTGATAATTTGTATGGTGGGTCATCGCCAGGATGAAGTCAACAAAGGAGCAGAGCTTGAGCGGAGCAGAATGAAGAGCAGAGATTGAGCGGATGAGAAGGGGGTGAGCAGGTGGCTAGCGGCCAAGATAAAAACAAAGAGAAAGGAGAGAGAACAAGGGCTTCGGTTCTGGGGAGGACCAGAGAGAGACTGAGAGAGGAGGGAGAGATACAGAAAGAGATTGAGCGAGACAGAGAGCCGAAGAGCTTTTCCGGTGACCGCCATACTCGTGCCACGACCAATAACTCACGGTCGTCGCCCCTCCCCCGTGCCAAGCCTCGGTAGGTTCCGGTTCGTTGGTTTTCTTTTTTGTTTAGTTTAGGGATCGTTTTTTCCCAAGGATCCCGATTTGATGGCCCCAAGACAGCTGGCCATGGCCCAACTTGTCTCAGGCTCACCTCCAAGCCGCTGTCGCCGAGCTAGGTAAGGACAACTCGCGGCCGACGCCCCCTGGTTTTCTCTCCCGGCCAGCCCCCGTTTTTCCCCTATTTTTGGGACACACCGGCCAAAGCTCGCATTGGTCATGCTTGCGCGAACGCGAGCTCTAGCCCCTGTCGGTCCTTTGTCCAACTGCTATGCTTGTTGAAAGTGGTTTGTTGAGAGTCCCAACTCATGTTTGAGTCCCGATCGTGCCAAAAATCGTTCATTTTTAAGCGCCCACCACTTGTTCGATGAAATGCCTAAGCGAGATCTAGTTTTGTTTTGTCGTTTTTTTAGGTCAAGATCGAGTCATCCGTGCGTGTCGCGCCTGGTTGAGGTGTCCCGGTGATGTTTGTATTTCTAGGTGTCGGTCGTTTGGTCATGTACCGGCCGCGCAGAGCAGGGGATGTACAGGCCGCAGAACAAAGGAGCATCAGGTCTAAAGGGGGCAGAGTCGGGTTGGCTGAGATGGGGCCGGGACAGACGGGAGAGGGGAGGTCGACGGCGGTCGAGGTCGCCGATCGTGGTCGCCGGCCGCGGACGTCGGTGCATCTCGATGGGCCAACGAGAGCCGATCGAGCAAAGCCCTACAAAACAGGGGATGCACGACCGCGTTCGAGCAGAGGAGTTAGGTCTGTGAGGGTGAGTATGACGGAGTCGGGTTGGGCGAAAAGCCTAACCCGATTCCCTTTTTTATTTTTTTATTTATTCTTTTCTCCTTTTGGGCTGGGCTTATTTTTTAAAAAAAATAGAAAAGCGGGCTGGGCCTTTCTTTTTTAGATCTTTTTAGGACAAGGTGGCGCTCCCCAACTGTGTGTGACGGTGACTGGACGACTCAACGCTAGCCAAAACAGATGACAAAAAAAAATAGATCTCACATAGGCATTTTTTCGAACACTTGATGGGCGCAAGGCCTTCCGCGAGAAAGGGGAGCATGTCAGCCACAGTAGAAGCACAGCGGTCGCCGAAGGAGCTCCCTCGCACTCTATCTCGCTCAATCTCACTCTCGGTCTCACACTCAAGTTATGTCTTTATTTGTTTTAACATGCATCATTTTATATCGCATTATAAAAAAGAAAAGGGACCCACAGTCCCACCAAAAATAGCGTTCATCAAACATGCATGGGCCAAATTTAGGTGTCATTTTATTTTTGAACACAGCCTCTGCGAGCTCACCTTCAGATAGGGACAGTTATTGACACCTAATTTTTTATTTTGCCCAAAATTAATTATAAAAAATTTTAGCGGTTAATGACCTTGATTCCTAAAACAAAAAAAAATTATTTGCATTACATATAGACATAGGTACATTTTGCACTATTAGAATGTATTTTCATTTTTTTAAAAAAATTATTAAAAAATTAGTAAAAAAAAATCAGATCGGGCCGACCCAGCCCGTTCTTCCTTTTCCCCTGGCCCAACCCGGCCTCTCTCTCTCTCCTTCCCTCTCCTCTCTTTCCCTGTTCCTTCCTCCCTGTGCGTTGGGCACTCCACAGCCAAGGGATGGCCAACGTTTAACGCAAGCAAAAACAAGTGAAGCAGAGTAGGTTACGGAGCAAAGCAGGCACAGAGTAGAGGAGCAGATCAGAGCAGGTGAGAAAGGACAGGAGCAAAGCAAGTGACTAGCAACGTTAAAAGGAAAGGGAGAGAACAAAGGTAGGGGGCTCGGTTTTTAGGGAGAGATTGAGAGAGAGGACCAGAGAGAGCGTGAGAGCGGATGAGCCGAGAGAGAGAGAGAGAGCTTCTGGGGGGCCACCGCGCCTCAGCCATCAATCCTCGCTGCCGAGCCAGGGGTGGCAACACACAGAGAGAGGGCGGAGGCGGCCACAGTAAAAAAAAAACAGAGGGGGTACTCTGTTTTGGAGAGACCAAGAGCGTGAGAGTTGAGCCGACGAAGAGAGCTCGAGCGTGAGACTGAGAGTGAGATTGAGCAAGATAGAGCGCGAGGGAGCTCCTCCAACTACCGCCGGGCTTCCACCGTGGCTGACGTGCTCCCCTTTCTCGCGGAAGGCCTTGCACCCACCAAGTGTTCAACAAAACACCTAGGTGAGATGCGTTTTTTTTTGTCGTCTGTTATGGCTGGCGTTGAGTCATCCGGGCACCATCACACACAGTTGGGGAACCACCAAGACGGCGCCAAAGCGGGTGCACCGTCAGATCGAGATGGACGACGCCATTCATCCCTATCATCCCCGTCGAGGCCCTGAAGAATAGGGTAAGCAGGTCCGCCGAGCAGAGAAATCGGGCTCGGCGTTGGGGTGAGTCAAGCCGGCGGCGACACAGGCGGAGGAGTGGCGCCGGGTTTAGACTACGATAGCGAGGCAGCCGCGGTAGGCGAAACGCCGTGAGCACCAAGGTGGAGATGCAACTGGGGAGTCGAGTCTGCAAAGGTACAGAGTCAGATCGAAACCAAGTTGGGCAAAAAGCCTGACCCGATTCCTTTTTTTTATTTTTATTTTTACTTTTATTATTTTTATTTTCATCGGATCAGGCCCTAACTGGGCCTGCTCCGGTTCAGGATCCGAGTGAACGCTTTGGGTCAGATTTGTTAATCCGACCCGACCCGACCCGGTTAATTATTATATTTAATATTTTATTATTTTTAATTAAAAAAATTTTAAAAATTTTAATAATTTAATTTAATTTAATTTTTTTTAAATCGTGTTTTATTATTATTATTATTATTATTATTATTATTATTTCTAAAAATAAAAAATCGTTTTTTATTTCTTTTAAAATTAGAAAATAGCTTAGAAATTAGTATTTTTGAATATTTTTCTAAATTATGTGGATTATTTGATTATCAATTATGTTTAAAGTTGAATAGGCCTATAGGGCTATGCGGTAGGATTTTGTATGTTGCCTCTACTACTGTTATATTATTATGCATGTTGTTTCTAATTAAGATATAATTGCATAAATTGTTGTGATTCGAATGTTGTTGCCTTAGTTAGGGCTAGAACCTTAGGCTGCATATCTAATTTGACTGCTAATAGTTAGTGATTATGCACTCGCTTGATCACTTCACATGTTAGGAGAAAGGTCATAAAATCAATTCAAATTGCCTGACAAATATTTTCTGAAACAAACAGGGTAAAAAGGTACTAAAAGGGTATTAGTTACTCAACTAGTGTAATCAAGTCCCCGAATTTATGAAATCTCTAATTCGTAGGAGTAGGGTAATTCTCCCGTCACTTTGCTTAATTATCTAATCGACTCACCCCAAATCGATTAGTGGCGACTCCTAGATAAAAATCACTTGCGAATTAAAAACCTAAACCCTAAATCACAATATGATATTAACTTGGGAGAGCTCGAGTTAAGTCCCAAACCAAGACTTAGCGCGTACCTGACGAGACCCCCCTTTTTGTTAAAAAAGAAGGAGGTCGATTGCGAAAAAGCAATTCTTCTCCTTATCCGACCCGACTCTTCTCCTTATATGACCCGACTCTTCTCCTGTTTTCTCCTGTACCGCGGCCGGGACTCCCCTGTTGGAGGGCTTCACTCGATCGCCAAGAGGTGCCGGTGTCCATAGCCGGCGACCACGACCCGACGACCTCCCCTCTCCGGTTGGCCACGACTCATCTCAGCTAACCCGGGGCAAGAACTCCACTATTCCTTACCGCCGACCCGACTATTCTCCTGTTTTCCCCTGCATATTTAAAAAAACATATTAGTTATTTGTACGAACTTGGGTTAGGACAAGGAACGAGATACATCCCTTTAGTTTTTCGTCGTGTTTAATTCGAGAAGGCTCAACATTTGTGCTTTATCCTGCTCGCTAGAACGTCAGAGTCTAGCATGCTTCTTAGTTCGTCATCTGCAAAAGAAAAAGGAATGGAAGGTCATTTTCAAAATTTGTTTAGGAATAAGACGTACCTTTTTCTTTCAAAAGGGGTAATTTCTTCTTGGTTTGCCCCTGTCTTTCTTGTATGAAATGATACTCCACTCATCATGGAGTCAAAGAATGCTCAGCACTCCCTTTGGCTCTCTGGGATTGATATCTTATACTAGTATTAATGAAATTTGCCCCACATTTCATCAGATTAGTCGGTCGGCTATCATCACCAAGATCTGAAGTGCTCTTCAGTTTGTGTCATTTCCAAATGCCCTTTCGTAATATGAAATCAGAAGGGGGTATGCTCTGAGACACGAAGTGAGCGAGTTAAAAAAACATACAGGGCTATGAGCATGTGCGTCTTTCTACCACCATTATTTCTTCGGTTTTTTTGAAAAATGATAAAACGTTTGTTTTATTTTCAAAAGTTTAGAAACGAGGAAGCATGAGAAAGCTCGGGCCTCATAACATTTTCCTTTACATGGCTGGATATCATCAACGGGCTGGTTTGGGATACTTCCTCAAGCCCTCAAAACATTATTTATTTACAACAAGTGGATTTACAACCTCAGGAGATGGGAAGTTCAAAAAGATATTTCCTTCAACAAAAATGACAACAAAAACCAAATACATGGATGACCCTTTTTCAGGGGCCCATGCAAAAGAGCGGAAGGAGTTCTACTCAAGTGGGCTTGCACCCATTCCCTCCACTGGTCTGGAATGAGAAAGCTTTTTTGTCCAACAAACTCTGGATTCAGCGCTTAAGAGTGTAGCACTCATCAGTCGAATGCCCTACCTCACCAATATGATAGTCACACTTCTTGGAAGGATCATAATTGGAGAAGTTCTCAAGGATTTGGACACGTTAGCTTGGTAGAGAGTAAGCTCTTCTTCCGGAGAATTGCCAGCACCTGAGATGGGGATCCGGGGAGTGGAGTGAACTGCTTTTTGTTACTTCATCTTTAGGGCGACTGGCGGCCTGAAGCCGGCTACTGTCAACCACTCATCTGAATTGTCGGGGGAGGATGAGCATTCTGGGTGTATGTGAAATCCACATATGTCATAAGCTCATTTTCCTATTCCGTGCCGAGTCTCTTGCTTGTGGAGACGGGGTCAGTGAACCACCCGTCACGCAATCCCATCTCGATGTTTTCGCCTACTGGAACAAGCCGGTTAAGCGACTCAGCAGTGGCACCTACCAGTTGGTGTCTGTATTCATACGGAAGAGACTTAATGAACAGTTTCATTTGTTCATGGTCAGAAAGTTCTAGAGTGACTTGGGCGGCCAAATTCCTTCATCTGGTGGCATATTCTTTGAACGATTCACTATTTTTTGTCTCAGTGCATTTGAGGTCGTTACGAGAAAATGTGATGCCGAGATTGAATTGGTACTACTTGGTGAATGCATTGATGACATCATCCTAAGATTTGAAGGCGTCTACATCCTTTAACATATACCATGTCAACTCTGGCCCTGTTAAGCTTGTTTGAAAAGAATGGATTATGAGGGGTTCATTATCAACATACTGGGTCATTCGCATATGATATATGTGTAAGTGGTGCTTGGGGTAAGATGTGCCATTATATTTCTCAAATTCTAGCATTTTGAACTTTTCTGGCACCTTGACCTTTTTGTACACAGACAAGTCAAGTGGGAGAGAATGTTGCTGGGCCTGTAACTGCTTCAACATCTCCTCAACCTTCACAAGGCGTTTGTCATGTTCCATCTTTGGCGCGTTCACGAACTTAGCCTTCTCGATTGCAAGTGGGAGCGGATCCTTTTCTAGCATGGGCATCTTATCATTACTGGCCATGACTTGATCATTGCCAGTGGACGAATGCGGAAGCACCACCTCAATTGATGTAGGCATAGGAGTGAGTTTGCCTTGGATGGACTTCATCTGCTTCGTGAGATTTTGGATTGCGTTGAGGGCCATCTTAGGCCACTAATCAGTTTATAGTGGATTGATTAGACACCCAAGTAAAGTGACGAGAAAATCACCCTATTCCTACGAACCAGAGATTAAATGAGTTCGGGGATTTGGTTACATTAGTTAAGTGACTAGTGCCATTTCGATACCTTTCATCCTGTTCATTTCAAAAAATGTTTCTCAGGCAGTTTGGAATGTATTTATAAGACCTATCTCCTAACATGTGAGGTGATCAAGTAAGTGCACAATCATAACGATTAGCAGTCAAAATAGATATGCAGCCTAGGATTCTAGCCCTAACTAAGGCAACAACATTCAAAGCACAACAATTTATGCAATTATATCTTAATTAAAATCAACATGCATCTGACCAAAAAAAAAGAAAAGAATCAACATGCATAATAATACAACAGTAGTAAAGACAACATACAAAATCCTACCACATAACCCTATAGGCCTATCCGACTTAAATATGATTATTAGTCAAATAAATCATATAGTTTAGAAAAATATTCAAAAGTACTAATTTCTAAACTATTTCCTAATTTTAAAAGAAATAAAAAAAAGATTTTTTTATTTTTTAGAAACAACAACAACAGCAGCAGCAACAGCAACAACAACAACAACAACAACAATAATAATAATAATAATAATAATAATAATAATAAAAGTAATAAATACGGAAAAAATTTAATTTTTTTAAAAATATATTATTTAAAAAAATTATATATTAATATGATAATCAATCGGGTCGGATTGGCGGACCCAGGTCGGGTCATTGGATTTGGGTCTGGCCAGGACCGACCTGGATCCGTGAAACTAACCCGAATTGATTGATTTGGGTTAGGTTATCGGATCCGAACCGGGTCTGACTGACCTGAGCCAATGAACCGGCCTTGAATCGGTTTTTTAATAGGACCAGGCCAGTTCGGCCGGCTCTCATGCTTCAGACGTAGGGAAACCACTGACCGGACGGAATTCCGACGATTTCCCGGCTATTCCGTCCGGCCAGTAGCCTCGTTCTCTTCAGCACACCAATCTAAAGAGAGTCCAATGTCAGGTCGCTGTAGAATCAATCAGAATAGTCGCCGACCAAGCCTCGATCGGAGTTCGTTAACCCGAACATCGATCGAAACTTAGCCGGCAGACCCAAGCCCCATTTTTGGTTTCTTTTGGTCCCTAATGATCTCCACTACACCAACCCGAGCTGACTTAGTTAACACCTAACCGCTTAATCTCCGGTGAAGCTCAGAACTAATCGACCTCATTGAGGCATTTTAACAAACAGTTGGCATGCATGGGTAAAATGGGGAATCTTCGATTTGTTTCGAAGCTCTAGTGTCTTCCAGCGACCGGGACTTACCTTTGGCGACAACGTAGGGGGTTACGGAGAACGACTATATGGGCCAAGATTCGCGCAAAACGGCTAATACGAGTCTCGGCCAAACTGCACACAAAAACAATGGCAGACAGGGCAGGACAGAGGCCGGGAGAGCTCACTGATCGGCGACACGTTTGGGCGATTTTCGGTTGATCTGGGGGCGACGGTGAGGCTAGTGGCTCCCTTCTTGTGACCCGTGAGCCCTCGATATGCTCTCTTTCTCTCTGTTTTCTCTCAAATTCTCTCTCTTCTTCTCTCTTTCTCTCTGCTCTATTTTCTGTTCAAAGGGGACCGACCCTTTTTTAGGTGTAAATCCATACTTAGGTGTCATTTTATCTAAATAAATTTGACCTAGACTTAAGCATTCATTGAACATGCATGGGCTAAATTTAAGTATCATTTTATCTTTGAACGTAACCTCTGCGAGCTCAACCTCTGCGAGCTCATCTTCAAAGAGGGACAACTTTGGAGACACTTGAAGGGTCAGGCGCTCTTTGAGTCTTTGAGGACATTTTACCTGTCAAAGACGATTAGCGCAAATATACATGCATTCATAAAGGATATAGACAAGTTAGGCTATTCAAGAATGCTCATTTTGAAAGCTCATGCATGATAATTTTGCCATGTTTGCATCATCAAAAATCCACCGAGGGAAATTATCAATTAAGACAATTTTTGCTCGCAAGGTGGACTTCTCAAGATACTAAACGAGGGACCTTCAGTCAAAAAGGACCTTCTACTTGCTCTCATTGAAAAAGGTTGTTTTATCCCAACATTGATGCGGGAATATTGAAAACACTCAATCTAATCATCATCACATCAACAAGGGTCTAAGTTTTCTCGCAAGCAGTACAACGCTACCAATCTGAGAGGTCTTCTTCAGGGTTATAATGCAGGCTTGGTCAATGGCTTAGTCTGAGTCAAGGCCATGAAAGAAAATACTCCGCAATCATCTCTGGGTTTACATGTCAAGAACCCTACAAAATGAGATAGAAGTAGTCTTGCTCGCACTTCCTCGAGCGATATTTATAAACATTTAAAACTCTACGTTAATTCAGGTGCCCTAGTCAGAAGAGACTTCATGAGAGACGTAACGTAGGCTCGACTCACGGGTTGAGAAACGAAAGGATCGTTAGGCTCAAAAATGTGTGAATAAGGGATGAGCATTGGTGATCATCTTGGCATTGTTACCAGTCTTCTTCTTCATGGTCGAGATCTTTTTTGCAAACTCCCCGAGATAATTTGCGCTTTGGCTTCTTAGACTTTTGTCCAACAATTGCAAATTTGCTTGGGTTACAAATTCCTTTATAGTTGGAATTCACTTTTTGATCACTTTTGTCTATAGGCATTGGCTTTACTTTTACCAAACACACTGCTTTTTTATGCCCCTAGTTTTTAGTACATTTTTTCATTTATGGGCGTTGGCCTTACTTTTACCAAGCACACTGCTTTTTCACACCCTTAATTTTTATTGATTCATTTTTTGCTGTTCCTTTGGCGTTGTTAGGAACTAACCTAGACAAGTTTGAACAAAATAATATTATTAGGCTCTTAGGGTTTTCATCTTCATTCGGCACTTTGGACCACGATGCTCGAACTGTGGTGACCTTCGCCTTGCCCCGGTGTGAGGGATGATCACTAACTAGGTTCGTATGAAATGAAATCGCCAGCTCAAATGGGCTAACAAGGGATATAAGTGTATGGGATAGAAGAAGAACTGCTCTTTGTCATCCTAGGACACTTAAATTATTGCGAGAGTTCACCTGTAATAATAACACTTGAAGATTGATACAAGTAAGAGCAAGAAAATTTCCATCAATTTTTCTCATTTCGTGCTGCCGACTTACCTCTAGTTGCCCCAGTGTGGGGTGATTCTTGACAGGGGTAATTTAAAAGGAACCTCCAGGTGTATGGGCTCAAAATGGTTAAGCAAATGATCAATGATAGTGTATGGGGCAAAGAAATGAACTGCCTCTCACCATTTTGACTATCGTACCTTATGCAAGAAATCTATTTACCTTGCAGACATGGAATCTTTTCACTCGTCTTACCAGTGATCAATATAGGGGAATGTGTATGGCCTAAGGATTGCCTTCCGTCATCCCAACACATCTTGTTCGGCATACTCGAGCAGTTCGACACCATTCGTCGAATTGTCAAAATTTTCACATGCAATTAGTGAATTAAACAAGTAAAATTACTGTGCAAAATTCCTTTCCAAAAGACATGCAATGCATTTGGGGGAGGATTAAGCATTTATTTGCTTTAAATTGCTCCTCTTTGTTCGATTCTTTCTACTCTTATAAAAAGAGTTTTAGGGAAAGAAATACTTACCTGTGCTGCAGCGGTGGTGAGGCAAACCTGCAAGGCAATAAAAGAGACCATATTAATGAATGGCGCTTTGAGGGACATAAATTGGGAATGATACCTTATTACCATTCATGTCTCCCTTCATTTGAGTTTAAATTGACAATTCCTTGGGCTTTCTTGAATGCCGACAATTTCTGTTGAGAATAGCATGAGCTAATGTTAGTGATGAAACAACCGAGGGTAAAATAAGAACGATACCAAATTACCCTTCCTCCATTTTGTCTTCAAAGCTAGCAGAGTCTTTTTTTTTTATACTCCTTCCTGATTGATCTTGAATCTCCAATGAAATCCTCTATAGCTAAGGGTGCTCCCAACTAGGCAGTCCTATTCTCGATGCATGTTGTGTCAATGCGGTTCTGGCACTTTGAGGGCTTCTCGGGAATCATCTGACTCCTGACTGCATAGGGCATGTGCAATTACTTACATGGGAATCTTCGCAGCAAAGCTAATCTTGACTTTAAATGTCTTCGACTGATATAGGCATCGTAATCCTTTTCGATGACTACCGTCGAGACTCCAATGATTGTCATGATTAGCATCGGCATCATTTTGTCATATGCAAAGTCCTTTCCAGTTGCTTGTACTAGACCTTTACTCAAATTCATCCTATATAAAAGAAAATGATATGTTATTTTTTTACTAAAGTGGATGAACTTTAGGAACGAAATATACCCTTTTTTTATGGACTGGGGGATTGCATGCCCCCTAGTCTACCCTCCCAATTGAACAATCCCTGCATTTTAAGGAAAAAAATACATTAGTTGTTTGCACAAACTTGGGCTAGGATAAGGAAAAAGATACATCCTTTTAGTTTAGTTCGAGAGGTCCCAACATTTGTGCTCTATCCAGCTCGCTAGCACATTAGGGTCTAGCATGCACCTCAGTCATCACCTGTAAAAGAAAAGGGATGGAATGTCATTTCCAAAATTTGTTAAGGAATAAGACATACATTTCTCTTTCAGAATGGGTAATCTCTTCTTGGTTTGCCCCCGACTTTCTTGTACGAAATGATGTTCCGCTCATCATGGAGTCAAAGAATGCTCAGCACTCTCTCTAACTCGCTGGGACTGATATTTGCCCCACATTTTATCTCGAAGTTTGGATGATCTTCGCTCAAACTGCCCCTATCGGATTAGTCGGTCTGCTATCATCACCAGGGTCTGATGTGCTTTTTAGTTTGTGTCATTTTCAAATGCCCCTTTGTAATAACAAATCAAGGGGGAGTATGCTCTGAGACACGAATTGAGCGAGTTAGAAAAACAAACAGGACTATGAGCATGCACGTCTTTCTACCACGATTCTTTCTTTGATCCTTTTAAAAAATGATAAAAACGTTCGTTTTATTTCAAAAGTTTAGAAATGAGGAAGCCAGGCCTCATAACATTTTCCTTTACATGGCTGGATTTCATCAACGGGCCGGTTTGGGATACTTCCTTATGCCCTCAAAACAAAATATTTGTAATTCTTTTGAATAATTCAAGCAAATTACATTTGTTGGAATGGAAATTACAATACTAAAATTCCAAGCATAATTGAAAATTCAGAAAATTGGGAATCCTAGAAAACAAATGAGACTTTAGAAAGCAAAAAAAGCTCCCACATAAGAGAGGGTTCATTCGACCAAAAAAAAAAAGGGAGGGTTCAAACTATTAAATATGCTTATATTCTAAGGGAGAAAAATTGAGTCTTCAGTTTACTCAATGACGACATTCGCGCCTCCTGGCTGATTGGGTGGTTTGTTGCGAAATGAAAACATCTTTGCATCCAACAATTTCTGGACCTTATTCTTCAAGACAACACAGTCATTGACGGAATGTCTCATTTCACCCAAATGATAGTTGTATGCCTTGGAGGGATCGTAATTGGGAAAACGCTCAGGATTTTCACGCTTTAGCTCTTTAGCAAGCAACCTCTTTCCCAGGAGAACGGGCTGGATCTGAGACATAGGCCAAGAGAGTAACGTGAACTGCTTTTTGTTACTTCGCCTTTGGGGCGACTACTGGCCTGAGGTCGACTGCTGTCCACCGCTCATCTGAATTGTCAGGGGAGGATGAGCATTCTAGGTGTATGTGAAATTCACGTATGCCAGGACCTCGTTTTCCTTTTTCGTGCTGAGTCTCTTGCTTGTGGAGGCGGGTTCAGTGAACCACCCACTGCGCAATACCGTCTCAATTCGTTCGCCTACTAGGACAAGCCAATTAAGTGACTCAGCAGTGGCACCAATCAGGCGGATAGCTTAATTTGTTCATCGTCAGAAAGTTCTGGGGTGACCTGGGCGTGGCATATTCTTTGAACGATTCACTCTTCTTTTTCTCAGTGCGTTCATGGTCGTCACGAGAAAAAGTGATGTCGAGGTTGAATTGGCACTGCTTGGCAAATGCATCGGCGACATCATCCCAAAATTTGAAAGCGTCTACATCCTTTGACATATACCATGTCAACGCCGGCCCTATTAAGCTTGCTTGAAAAGTCTGGATCATGAGGGGCTCATTATCAACATACTGGATCATTCATACATGGCACATGTGTAAGTGGTGCTTAGGGCAAGAGATGTCATTATATTTCTCGAATTCTGGCATTTTGAACTTTTCTGGCACCTTGACCATTTTGTACACTGATAGATCAAGTGGGAGAGAATGCTGCGGGCCCTGTAACTACTTCAACATTTCCTCAATCTTCGCAAGGCGTTTATCATTTTCTGTCATCAATGCACTTATAATTTCAGCCTTCTTGATAGCAAGTAAGAGCGGATCGTCCTCTAGCATTGGCATCTTGCCATTATTGGTTGTGACTTGATCATTTCCAATAGACGGTGGCAGTAACATCACCTCAATTGATGCAGGCGTGGGAGTGAGTTTGCCATGGATGGATCTTATCCTGTGATGTAAAATAACCTATATCGTTATCCAATTTCCCTTTGTCTGTGTGAAAAAATCCTACTGCTTCTCGGCAGTTTATTCATTGTCTGGTCTCTACTGGTCGGACTTCATTCTATCTCAGCATGATATACCCTTTGAATTGGTGAGTGAGGGAAAGCAACGATTACTACCGCTGAATCAATCATCTATTGGTAATGATATGGATTATCTAGCTAATGTTTGCACTTCAAATTGGCAATTTTTATCATCATTTATCTGTTCTTGCTAGCAACTTTCAATGATCAAAAATAAGGACAGAATGTATTCTAGCTGAAGAACTCAACAGAGTCATGATCAAAGAGTATTGGATTCATTCATTTCTGAACTCTACTGTGGATAGTGGAAGTTGTGCCTCCTCAAAACATCAGATCATTGCCCTTGGTTATTCAAGATGGACGTTTAGAGATCATCTAAGACATCATTGTCGGTACTTCACTTCTTAGAGCATTTAATCAACCAAAACCAGGAGGCAGTTCAGGATCTTCCTCAGTATCATTTGAGAGCTTCCGGTTTTCGACATCGGCAGAAAAACCTGGTGGGATACCCATATCAACATCGTCTGGAATCAAAACTTCTCGCGAAGGGTCCTGCTCATCCCTCAAACCTTTAGAAAACCCTTTTTCATGAGAAACTGGTACCTGCACTCTCTCGTTGTGTTGTTCTCCATCTTTCTGACTAGTACCGGGCAGACAGAAACCCAGGGGTTTCTTCTGTTCATTATTGAATACTGCATTGGTCTCACTGGATGGTACTGCATAGGATCTGCTGTAGTCCATTCTCTGCAACGGTGTCTGCATGTCTTTACCAAAAGGGTTCAATAACTTACTACACATTGATTGCACTGTATCTTCAATTTCACTTTTCATGCCATCAGCTGATCTAATTATCTCCCATAGGCTTTCAGAAATCTGGCCCATAACTTTGCTTCTGAAATTAAGAAAGAAAATACTGCATAATCAAGCTCAGAATAGTTTCAACGATTTTACACATATAAGCAAAAAATTTGCCTAGTAATTGGGAAGAAAATTCCCTAACCAAGGTTCATGCAGTTCTCAGAACCTGCAAAAACATTGCCCTTCTGGAAGCAAGCACGTAACAAGTACACTCCTTAATGATTGATCAGAGATACAAATGCATGACGATACATGTTACTTCCAAATGTCTCGGTCATAGTATATTTATGTCCATAAAAAAATTGTGCCCCATATGTCAGGTAGCCATCCACCTCCCTTGTACATACCAAATATAAGTTACTATAGAAGAAACATCGCGTTTAATTATAGGCAACGAAACAGGATAAGCATTTCCAAACAATTGGCAGGATTTCACAAGATATAAGCATCAGATGGAAATCCAAGAGCTTAATTACTTACCCCACCTCTTCATATATAGCATCAGAAAGCTGCCTGGGCTTCAAACTCTCAGCACCTGGACGATTAAGTGCAGCTGACTGCTTCACCACTGCGATGATCTTGTAACGCAGTTCCTCCTACAGTACATTTCATAGTCAACATTATAAGAATAGTATTTGATTAGAGAATATCTATATGAAGATGGAAACAAATCCACAAAAGGGTTAACGGTTCGATTTTTTGGTAAAATTAGAGCAAATGTTGCCTGAAAAGATTCCCATCCAAACAAAGCAGATATTTGAGGAACATAATGAAGCATTTTCTAGTATGATAGAATGAAAAGAAGACCTTGTTTGAAGGGTAGATACCTAGAATGAGGTTAGGCATGGAGACAGTTTACTGAAACATGTACAGGGTACTGGTACACACATTCTACATGTGTGTGCGCTACATGCAGGGTAAACTTAGTTGGCATGGAATTACAAAATCAAAGGTCTATATTGCGTCATCTAAAAATGGTAAGATCATAAAGTAATATCTGTACTAGCGCTGATGTGACAATTAGTGGATAATATGCACATTGTGATGTGGACTAACCAACAAACTAACTTTGATTCAAACTCAGAGTCAATCCATGATTTTGAAAGCTTATATCAAGATCAAGGTTTCCATAATATCTACACTCGTCAGTTTTCTTCTTCTTCCACTTCTTTCTATTGCATGCATATGGTTGAGGTGATTTAGTCACCAATCGGGGCACCTCCAAGACAGAATGCTACCAAATATATAGCAAGAAGATGCCCGATGACAAATAAAAGGGAAACTGCCTTCTACCTTACAATGATTCAAAGACTTATATTTCGCATTCACACATTTATCCAACAACAGGGTAAATATCTGGTCCTTCTAGACCCTCATCCTGAGAACCTATTTAATTTACAGCCATCAGCTTGTGCTTCTTGTATAAAATAGTTTCCAAATTCTTGCAAATAGATAAACCAATCCCGTCTGAATTGATATCCCCTTATCAAAGTGCTTTCATCTAAAGAAGGCTTATCCAAGACAACATTATCATTGTGCATGAGGCTTTCCATTAGTTGAGACTTAGGAAGAGAGGTAAAAAGGAAAAATGTGCTCTACAATTAGACATGAACAAAGCTTACGATAGGCTATCCTCTCAGACATTTTATTTGCAGATGATTCACTCTTTTTCTTTGCGGCAACCAAGGCAAACACCCAAAGAACATTTCCATTGGAGAGTCTTCATTAGTGCCATAGCCACAAGGAGACATCAGTAATAGAAAATTATAACTGACGGTCAGCAATGCCCTTTTTGAGAACAACCAGACTACTGAGCATATGTTTTTGCCACACAATTGCGTTCCATGTGTACGATTCGCAATAGGTGTTGAAAATATATCCAGCTATAGTCTCTTCAAATGATAGATGAGTGGCCCAACCTTTACAAAGGAACCAATTTACAAGGAAAGCAAGAGAGGAGTTATTGAGAAAGCTGGTTTATACAGTGTAATCTATATGGAAACGAAGAAGTGGAGCTCCTTTTGGACAGCAACAACCTATACCTGACGGAATGATAAGGAGAATTTAGCAAGCACGGGAGGAGCTGTGAGACTTAAGAAGTAGTCAGTGAGAATGAACACGGATGCTCAGTCGGTGGAACAAGAATCACTTCCAACTGAATAAGTCAAAGTTGGAAGTCAAGTCAAGATGGAATAGGGTGATAGATATTAATGGACCTTGGGCTATGGATAGTAGGAAGGAACGAGGTTGGCAAAACGAATTGTCCCGAGGAGGTAGAGACAATGGCAGTGTTAGAAGCTCTAGAGTTAGCTTGTGGTTGAGATGGATTCCTCACTCTTCTTCAAGGGCTCGAAGGATAATGAGGAAGGCGACAACGGGAAAGTCAAACCAGCATAATTCAGCATCTAAAGGCGTAATTCCGAAGACCTCCCGCGGCATTTCCCGAGAAGATCCACAGATAAAGCTGCGAATCGCGTTGCAACCCACACCAAAAGGGGATTGTGTACATCGGATTGGGATGTGAAACCCCCCGACCCGACCCGACCTGACCCCATTATTTCCTATCCTTTGTGCCTAGCGGAATGCTAAACCTCCATAAACACGTACTCTCTCTTTCTTTATGCTATCGAGCTGTTTTTACTAGCCCAAAACAGAACATTGCAAGCAACATCACGTGCTTGCTTTATATTTAACCAAACATTCCATGGACTAGAACTACCAAAGCTTAGAGCACAAAAGCAGCAAAATCCCAGATAAAAACTAATACCCAATTTCCCATTCCCCGTAATCCCATGCCACATCATTAAATTAACTTCTTTTTAAGCTAATCACATCCTCGAATCAGCAGAACAGGCATAGCCCGAGACTAAACATTCATCATGGCAAGAATCACACACAACACGAACAATAGCTAAGAACATTAACAGTGCTTCGTCCCCCGAAACAGCTTCATACCCACGACTACGAAGCTCGTGAAGCCTCCACATTCGGCAACCCAAGAACTGACTGGATTCAAAACACACGTGCCCACGGAAGAGAGAGAGAGAGAGAGAAAGAGAGAGAGATACGTTGTCCTTGAGCTTGCGGATCAGCTTGAGGCGGAGGCGATCGAAATCGCCATCGTCCTTGAGCCTGGCGATCACGTCGTCTTTTTCGAGCTTCGCCGCGGCGTCGCCGCCGCCGCCGCCGCCGCCGCCGTTCATTGATGGGGAGTCCTTCTCTTCAGTTGAGGGACTTCTCTTCTTCTGCAAGGCGAATCTCTCCGACTTGATTGTCATTCCTAATTTGACAAAAACAAATAGATCATCCTTTTCACCTTCCCCCTCAGAAAAGTGAATATACATATATATATATATAGCTGACCAAAAATTAATAATAAATATATATATACACACACAAACACTTTAATTTCTACAGATTATGAAATTAAATGTCGATCTATATATATTTGAAATTGAAATAAAAAATGTGTTCTTAAGTTTTAATATTGTTCCAAATAGAATGTGATTCGACGTATAATTGTATTTCCTAAAAAATTAATTAGAGATGAAATCACAACTGGCCTTTGAACCTTTTTTGTTAATGCCAATGGTTTCTGAATTTATTTTTTCTTAGCGAATTGGGTCTTTAATTCGCGGTTATCCATATTGATCCTTGAGATTAAAATAAAGTATCGAAGTGCCGACGAGGGCTATAATCGACCGAACCAAAAAAATAAAAGTGACGTGGAATAGGAAATTAACACGACACAAAACATAGAGAGCGACCTCTAAATTGACCACCTCCTAAAATAAATCTACAAATGCCACAAAGTAACAAACCCCCCAAATCCCTTTGGGATTTTTACTCTATTTTGATGCTCCGATAGTGAATTGTGGAAATTGAGAGTTCGGATTCAATAAAATTCTGTTTCCAACACAAAAAAAAAAACAACTATATGGTTAAGAGTCTTAAGACACAAACGTTACCTGCATGTGGATTGCATTTGTTTTTTTTTGGCTGTGATCCCATAATTGCGTTATAAAAGTAATCGTGATTCAAGTGCAAATCCACCCCAAGCCTTCGCTGCCGAAACCGGCTTACCCTCCATCGACGTTAAGGCCTCGGCATCATCTCCTAAGGCCTCGAAGACGACAGAGGCTACTCGAGACCTCTAAATACGAAGGCTTGTCGCCGTCTACGAGCACTCGACGAATGCAGCACCGGGCTTTGCTATAGGCGGCGATCTTAATGTCGGCACCGTCGAGCTCCGCGGCCACAGAGATGAAGGAAATAACGGAAGAGAGAGAGAGAAAGAGTGTGTGTCCTTGAGTCGTTCCTCAGAACAATGGTTGTCGACGGGGCGGCCTCGGTGGTGTCGAGGGAATGGGGTTCACCGTCTGCACGACGAGCACCATCGCCGGCAGCTGCCGTGGTCCAAGGCCTAGTGCCGGCTGGCCGGGTAGAGACAAATGGATTTGGGAGGGGAGATTTGATTTTGCTTTTGTAGGGAAATATAGTTAAGTGTGGGGGTAAGGATGTACCAAAAAAAGGTTGGACACGTGGCAAAATCCGGGGAAAGGGACCCCGGAAGGGTACCTTAATGAGTACAATGTCATAGAGCTACTAGAGTATTGACAATTAGGTCAGTTTTTACTTATTGTGCTTGATCAACACATATTGTATTGACCAAAAAAAAAAACACATACTGTCAAGAACTAAAATGAGAAATTAGATCCACTTCGACGTTCGATTTAATCCCCATTATGAACATTCCATAGGTGGAATGAACTTTCCACCCAAATGTTTTCCTAATATTCCCAATAAAGTCAAACACACATCGTTTAAATGACCCAATCGAAGTCTTTCATCAAATTCTCTTGGGAGTCGTTGAGAAAATCTATTCGAGAGATCTAAACACCTAATCGAGGGATCGGACTTATGACTCTTCTGTGGGATATCGTTGACTATGAAAATCAAGTATTTGTTATATGTTCCTTGCCCGCGTCTTATGAATATACCGGTACGATCGAAAGATAAATAAGTTTTGAGGTGATACATCGCCAACATAGGGTGACTTTTTTCTATTGAATCGAATGAGCACGATCGCCGCCGCAGAGGTTTGGTATCGGGTGTAATGAAGACCTCGATTTGTCGGTTCGGCTTTTGATTGGGTTATATTTTCCTCCGTCCGTAAGTCTTTCGATGGGTAACGAATACTTATGGGTATCTTCCAATTACAAGTGTCAAGTCAAAGCGGATGATCTCAATGTGTGTAGTGTAGTGCAATGGTTGGAGGGAATTAAAAAAACTAGCCTTTTTTTAAGATGCGTTAACTCCATTTTCAATCCTAAAAATTTATATTGACTGTGCAATTGAGCTCTTAAATTTTCGATTCATGCAATAAAGCCTTTTGAGCAACACGAATTGTGCCATCAAATCATTTTGCCATTAATTATGTTCATTATCTATTGTGGCATGCTGGCATGATAAATTTTAATGCTAAAAACATTCATTATAAGAAAGAAATAAATAAATATTGCTGCCCAAAACAACTTAATAAGAAACTAGACAAAAGCGCGTTAAGAAAATGCATTTTTACCAAAATGCCCCTCATTTTGTGAACAATAACAACCAATACAGACCATTTTCTCTCTCCTTCCTTCCCCCCCCCCCCCTTCTCACTGCCACACCTTTCCACCGCCGCAGCTCGGCCGCCGCCATCATCGGTCGCCGTCGTCGTTGAAGCGCTCGTTAAAGCCGCCGCCGCCGCAGCCGCCCCTGCCCTTGCAAGCCGCGACAACACATCGCCGCGGCGGCTCGGCGTCCCGCGGCCCCATGCTCACTCTCTATCTCTTGAAATTCTCGCGAGCCTAGGCTAGGCCCCGCCCCCCCGACCCCGGAGTTCGCCGGGCCACGTCCGACCGCAGATCTACTCTGGTCGTGCGAAACTGTCCTTTCCATTCTGAATTTTCAACGTCAAGCTTTCCATCTTGGCATACCAACATCAGCACAATCAGCTCAACCAATGAGGCAAAAAGGGACTCGCCGAAGGCGTGCATTTTCAAAAGGAAGCTGCCCCGAAACCTCTTCTTTATTCCAATGTTTCGGAAAGATTTGCCTGTGCTCCAATCATGAGGACCCAGTAGTGCCCCAGCGATGAGATAAGCTGATGTTGATGCCACACCCCCACCCAACCCAACCCAACCACGCTCTCATCTCTTCACGAGAGAAAGATTCCAGCTTTGACCAGTTGACTGAGGTTGGATTGGCGAAAGAGAGGTTGAATGCTCGCTCAAATTTTGCTTGACTGATGAATTCCAGATGCATGTGATGGAGCCATGGCTCGTGTGCTTGCAGGACTTACGGGATGCTCGAAAAGTTCGTGACAAAGATTGAATCTTTAAGAACATCTTCTGCACTATATAATATGACCAGTGTGTACAGGAAGGTGGAACATAAGCTGAGATGATGTTTATGGTGAAACCACGGTCACCTTGGGTACAGATGAGAGTACCCAGATACATTTATTTGCCATTCACAGTATTCTAAAGAGTCTAAGACTGACGAAACATCACATAACAAAGTCAATGCTTGCTGATCCAAGCTCTAAGCTGATCGTGAACCGTGTAATTTGCGGCTGCAGATGAGGGGGGAAGTTCGATGGCTGCGGGGATGCCCCGATGAATGGGTAGTGACGCCATCCGATCAGCATGACCCCTGCGGTGGTCCGACCATGGAGTACCACGATTGCCGATAACCGTAGCCCGTGGAAGCTTTGCTCACGTCCTTCTTGTTCGTTGTTTGTAGCAACAGCGATGAAGAATACGTTTGATAGTTCAATATCCCTCGGATCAGCGTCTGGGGCGGCAAGTCAGGCCACTCCAAATAAGCGAAGTTTGTAGCACTATGACCCGGGACCGGAGCTCTGGACGAAGGCTCCACCCGAGCCAATTCGTTGCCGACCTCGCCGCTCTTCCCACACAACTTGTACGTAAAATTCAAGACCCCGATGCGTTTTCCATCGTCGTTCTTCACGTGGTAGCCTCGCTGCTGGACAGCCCCGTTGAAATCGTCGACCAAATCCTGAAGCGAGGCGCGGACTTCCCCGATCGAGCGGCTGCCCACGACGCTGGGAAGCCGCACATCGAACTTGAGAGAAAGGTCCGAATAGTCCCGGGCCGAGACGTCCGAGAGGTCGAACACCATGTCGTGTTTCCACTCCGGGTTGCGATGGCCGCCCTTGCTGGTCGGCGTCCTGTGGCGCTGCTGCTGGAGGGCCGGCCGAAGCTGCTTCTTCGGGTCGTCACCGCCGGGGACGATGGACACGGTCACGAAGACCGAGAGCTTCTGGAAGAAGTTGAAGGCCCTGAGTTCCTCGCATGAGATCACCTGCAGTTCAAGGCGTGTGTACGCCATTTCCATCTCTCTTCTCGCGGTTTCGGCTCGGCTTCGCAGAGGGTGGAAGGAACGTTCAAGGATGGGAGCTGGGAAGCTTCTCCTTTTGGGTGAGGGAGAAAATTTGCAGGAGATATATAAGAGAAGGCGGAACGCGGTTGGGTGGATCAAACTATTTGATCAAGGATGGCCCCCGCCGCGTGCGCGTGCGTGTGAAACCGCGGAATATGGAGCTTCGCAAGAACGCCAAACCCAAGATTTATTATTTTGCATTTTTATGTAAATCTTAGGACATTAGGATATTCCCCAAATCTTAGACACTGGTGGAGGATCTTTTTACGATACCGTAAGCTGTTGGATTAAGTATTCTAACATGGTATCATAATTAGCGATGAGCATGATTCCAGAACAGAGAACCTGACCAATGGGAACCTATAGGTTCCAGATTACAAGGTATGCAGGGTAGGTTCTAGGTTCTAGGTTCCAGGTTCTAGGTTGGTAGAACCTGAACCTATCTTCTCGTGATCTTCAGGTGTTTCATAACATTAAATGATGAATATATGATCTGAAACCACTAGTCGGAGCTTTCAATTTATAACTTATTAATGTTTCATATTATTCGTGTATCTAAATATAAGTTGTGGTTAGTGGATCATAGCAATAAGTGGTGCTTATTAAAGGTGATGATTCATTGCAATTGTTCATTTAATAATACAGGTGAAACCTGAGTAGACTCTGGAATCAACTCTCGAACCTGTGATAGGCTAGGTTCCAAGTTCCAAAAAATAAAGAATCTATTATCATGGGTGAAATCTATACGGAATATGGAACTACTCACCCTTAGTATCGATTCACGCAATGACTTCTCATTTTAGTTATATTTATTTGAACCGTAATCTAGGAAACTAGTCTTTTGTATTCTTTTTGATGAATGACAAGCTTGTTTAGTATTGTTGCGTTCATTTTTATTTTGTTTAACTAAAAATGCAATTAAAAAAAAAAAGGAATCTGTTAGACCCTAGAACCTATCCTGGAACCTGTGACAAGGTATGTTATAGGTTCCAGGTTTGGACGGGTAGGTTTTAAGTTCTAAAAAATGGGAAACTTGTACCCGAGGGTAGGTTCCAAATTTCAGGTGAAACTTATAAGGAACCTGAAATCGCTCATCCCTAATCATAATTAGGTTAAGATCCAGCTTATTTCGCGTGCGTAACCCCTCCATTAGTCAAATTACACGCGCAATTCCTAACTAGACTCGCACATAAGAGGGGTGTTAAAGTACATGTACGTTATACACATGCTGCCTCTCTTGACCTTAAACTTTTGAGATGGAATATTCCAGCATCTAAACTATCTCGCTCACTATTGGTACAAAAAAAAAGAGTTATTGGTACACCATTCATGTACGGAAAAATTCGGATGCAAGAAGAACGAATCCAAATACTTCGGACTGTGAAAATGCAAGTATTATTATTTTTTATACCTGAAGAGAGTGTGAAGGGGGAGGAACAAGTCAAAAGGGTAAGGGTCTCTCCCATCTTGATCTTTGGACTCTCTAGGGGGTCATATTGACTTCCCAAAACCAGTGAATCCGAAATGCGAACAGACAAGAAGAAGAAGAACAGCGATAACAACAACCTATGGGCCAACCGAAGAAAGAACAGCAACCAATTAATCCGAAACATGAGCCGGGCGTGTCGTGTCGTGTTGCAAGTATAACTAACGTGTACTTACGGAGCGGTATTGCACGATCCAAGCAAAGACGTCAAACAAACATATCCGATAAGAAACCGTGACATCATTGTATGATATATGTTTCTATAAATGGACCACCGGCCAAGAGCAAGCGGACGTAACCATCAGTGGCCTCATTTCCAGGAAGCAACGGGAAAGCTGCCTTCGTGCATGTAATGCCCCCTCAGGATTGACTTGTCGACCAAGCTTTGGCAGCTCAATTTTTCTACAGAGTAGGTGTGCGATTCCTCCAATTGCAAACGCTTTCTAAGACCGAATAAGATAAGAAAGTACAAGGGGTGCCTTCTGAACATTATTAAGACCGATAGAGCCAGGAGTGTTGAAGAATGCACACTTCTACCCCGTGACTTCCCCACACCGGCAGATTATAGCTGATTAGTCAACCCTAACAATGCTGATGAAGAGTCATGATCTCTCTCAGATTTGGTCCAGGGCACAACTGATGGCATAATATATACTAAAAGAGTCTGATTAATCAATCAGCAATCTCATGACTTGTGAGAATTCACCACTAATCACAATAAAAGCCAATAACCCGGTGTTTGCGACAGATGATTTTCATGTGCATGCATAAGGAAACATGTTGTGGGGTTGCTATTATTGCTCTTATGTCACTAGGATACAATTCTTATCAAGTATCTTTGGGAAATCTGGAAATCACTAATCTAAAAGGAGGCTAAGTGTTGGCTACAGAGCAGTTGACTTTCTAGAAGGATTAAATTATCATTGGCAAAACGCCGACGCAAAAACGAGAATACTCTCTCTTTTTCCCTTCCGGGATATAGCGGTCGGAACCAGTTTTTGCTCACCAGACTAAATCCTCCTATCCAATCCAAACAAAGCGAGGGAAGGAAGATATTCGCGAAAATAAGAGCCATCTAAGAATAACACTTTCCAGATTGCTGACTTAGTTAGGCATAGCTAGCCTCTTGCTTCTCAAGTTTGATCCAGAGGGAAATGGCTTCTCTCAACTGGGATAACACCATAAGTGGCGGTCGGAATAATTTGAAGCACATAGAACAGTCTGCCCAGGATAGCTTAAAATCACAGAGAACCCAAATCTTCCTTGTTTAAGAAGGTTAGAGGTAGTTCTCATTGTAGTACTATATATAGCATGACTCCATCATCTTTTTGCTATCCATGAGTTCCATCATCTTAGTAAAGGAAATAACAGGGGATTAAAGCTTCAAACAAATCGAACGATTCCACATCAAAATGCCATATTCAAAGTCATCGATCAAATAGCCCAATGGTCACTTGGAAAAGCTTTACCTCAACAACTCAGCCATCACTGCCTTCCAAAAGTTGAGAAACGCAAAATATGCTTGTTATTGCTAATGATCAGTCAATGGCAAAGTATAAATAAGCAATCAAGCAGGACAAAATCCAAAGATAAATGATACATTGATCATGTAACAAGCAGTAAGATCTGCCTCAGCGGCTTTTTACTTTTTTCTGGCCCTGGTTATTGAATGCTGTGCATGTTTTCTTCCAGCATCTAATGGATATGGCTGTGGGTATCACGATCCAGAAGGAGTTCATGACAACATAGTAGGCATAGTAATACAACGGGCTAACAGCGAAGTTATCACCTTCCAGCAAAGCGGTTATGAAATACACAGCAGTTCCATAGAGCTGGCCCAAGGATATCGCGAACTGGAGAATGTAGCTATACGACTTTCCTTTTGCAATGGCATAACTGTGAGGCATCAGAATACAGAGATTTTAGGCAACGGATGGGAACTACAAACACTCTAATGTGGTCGAATATCATGGAATTGATTTTCTATCAAGTGAAAAATTCTCACACTGCGAGGAGGCACGCTGGACCCTCTAAAACAGCAGTTAGTCCTTCAACAGCCAAAATCGCTGAATCCCTTCCTACGTATCTTGAGTCACCTTTGCTATATTCTTTCCCTGTCAATTGTATCTTTTCAGCTGCTGTCCACCAAAAGCTGGATGAGCCAACCAAGGAAGGAAACAAGAGTGGCAGAAAATCACTTACAGACTTCAGACAGGTAAAAGGCAGATTTATCCTTGTAAAATTCTGGTGAGAAAACAAAATAACCCTCTAGAATCATGTGAGTAAGGCCTGTGAATGCCCACCAACACATGAGTATTCTATCGACAGTTGACCTTTTGGGTGATCGCCCTGCAACAAATGGAAATATCAATATGATGAAATGTTTCAGCTTTTCCAAACAAATGAGGAAGAGTGGGACAAATTAGAAGGATATTGTGATCCTATTCAATGGTAAACTCGAATTGCCAATAATGCTAATGCAAAACTCTATGTCTTGCACGGACACAAATTAACGAGATTCACTCAAGCCAGAGATTATGTTGCTTCCCAAACCAAACCTTCAAAAAAAGGAAGAAAAAAAAAAGGCTTTGAGACCAGCTATTTTAGTTTATCTGCAGGGGGGCACATTTTCTGATAAATATGTCAGTTTTTAATTGTCATAAGAAGAAACAAACAGAATGTGAGGGATATAAGACGATAGAACAGGGTGCTTCAGTGACCAAATTTCTTCAATAGAGTAAAACAAACAGAATGTGAGGGGAATAAGAAAATAGAACAGGTGCTTCGGTGACCAAATTTCTGCAAGAGAGTGAAAAATGGACTGCTAACCAAAAGGATCAATTGATGAGGAACAAGGGTTTCAGACAACTACATAGACTAGGCATCGCGGTTTCTCCTGTAGCACAGAGGAAGAAAGATCTAACTGAAGCAAATCCTAGTAAGTTTCTCTTCTTCCAAATTCCTTAACTTCACCTTATTTTAGGTGCATCAATAATTGTGAGCTCAAGCAACATTTAGATAGAATATTTATCTAGAAGAGGAATGAGCATACCAGATATAAACCAAATGATGGCAACAACAAGCACCGAAGCAATGCCGTAGACACCAAGGATAGTTAATTGTGAAAGTAAAACTGGCGCATAACCAGGGAGTTTTAGATCTCTGGGGACATAAGGGTGAGGACTCTGAGTGGCTTCCATTTTCTTCAGCTCTCTCTGGCTTCTGCCTTAACAAGTGGAGACTCAAACCAGGATCCTCTTACTCCTTTTGTGAGTGTCTCTGCAAGACTTTGTAAGTTAGAGAGCAGTTGCCTGATAGAAATAACGAGAATCATTACGTCCAAACTTTTTGAAAACCAAAACATTAACAAGTTCGAAAAAAAATCACTGTATGATCCCACAGGACTAACAGTCACTGTGCTTGAACTGTGCAATAACTACAGTGACATTGTACAGCCCTAAAACGCAAGTTCTACACTGCCAAAATTTGTTGCTGGTAACAAAACACTCTTGAGGTATACAATTTCCACACCTTGCGTAAGGGTAGCAAATTCACGATTTGTTGAACTTTGACATCAAAAGCAAGGTGTAACGAAAACAAATCAATAGTTGACAATGGAAAATGCAGTGAACAGAAAACAGATGCGCCACATCACAAAGATACTGTTTTGAAGGATCTCAATTGCTTGGATCTTGAAGAACATGCATTTTAAGGGTATGCTCGAACCATTGGAGTGGGAGCGGGTAATGGAACCCTGTAATAAATTCCATTTCTTGATCCGTCAAAGAAATCGAACCCTGGAATGAAGGCTGAATTCTCTTTGCTGCATGACTATAACAATCGGAGATCGATCGGAACGCAAGCTTGCGCTAAGTTTCGGATCGATGGTCATTCTTAATCCGACCACATTGCATTTGAGTAACACTTCAATTCTACAGCTATTGAAACAGAGAAGAGGGTGGACAAATGGATGGCGACAAGTAAGAGAGAGAGAGAGAGAGAGAGGCCAATTCGGACGTCAAACCGAGAAAGTCAATGGCGGGGTGCCGGAGAGTGCGTTCAGAAAACGACCCAAGTCGAGAACACTTGACCTCTCTACCGTTTTCAAGCTTGACTGTTTGCTCAGACACAGAGAGAGAGACAGAAACTATGAGAAACTTGAAGCAAGATTCAACCGTTGACCGAGATCCGAAGAGACGGAAGGTTCATACACCGGCTCCAATCGACCAATCCCATTCACGTTTCAGGCAGAACCCAATTTGCACTGACCCAACTGCCGGGTCGATTTCCCCCGTCAAAAGACGAACAACCCATGAAAATTCCGTCGCCATTGCCGCCTCTCGAGGCGGAACCACACACTTCGCCAAACGGTAAACACCCGACAAATCTGCTCACAAACTCGAGTCGCTCGATTCGGAAACTATCTCATCTCCGAGACTATCAAATTTGGGACAGCGAGAACGACTGCAAGACTTGGTAACAGAGAGATAGAGAGAGAGAGAGAGAGAGAGAGAGACTTACAGGGCGAGACTGTGGACAGACCGAGTCTGAGATGGCAGAGAGAAAGGAGAGAGATCGGAACTGTACTTTTAAGAAAGAAGAGATGACAGACAGATTTGTTTTAGAGGTAAGTGCTAAACTTTATTTTAACGTGTAATTTAATTCATAAATGTTTAATTTATTTAATATAATTCTTAAATTTTACTTTAATATTTAATGTGATCCATGAACTTTTACTTTATATAATACTTGAACTATATTAATATAGTGTTTTGATTAATTCAAGTTCAGGGACAGAACTATATTAAACATTTTCATATATTTCAGGAACTGAATTGAATTTGTACTAAAAATTTATGAACGATATTAAAAAAAGTAACAGTTCAAGGATAACATTGCATATTGAATTAAACTTAAGGGATCACATCGAATAAATTTACATTTCAAAAATCACATTGTATATTGGGTCAAAATTTAGAGATTATTTATGTCATTTTCTTTTTTTTATTTGGTAATTGACCTAATATGGAGTTCAATTACATTTTAAGTAAGTATTTTTCTTTTTATGGCGCTTCCTTTTAAGAAAAGGAAGTATATCTCCTGTGCTATCCCCCCTCCAAAAAAAAGAAAAAAAAACAGAGAACACGATGAGAAAATAAATTAAACATAGCCAGTAATTAGCTAGTCTTAATTACGACCCCATTGTTAAATTCCGGTCCCCATTGTATGCCTCAATCTTTCCATGGGGTCGTGACTCACATCATCAACAGATTGCTGCGTTTGGCCAATCAGGTTGCGTACATAATCGGTGGAGCAACGTTCCAAGTCTCGCGTTAATTTCATAAATCAACAACCATCCCGAAATTGTAACCGCTTTGTGTGATTGCTCGAGATACTCCTTTCGGGAGCTAAGCCCATGTGAATCGAATCAAGTCGTTACATATGATATCGGAATAGAACCTGCTCCAATGGACGTGTGGTTTGTGGAAAAGCTAGGCATATATCCGGCTCGATGAGGGCATGGAGGGATTACTCAGGTAAGATGCTCAAAAAAAGATACTGCTCGTCTTGACAGACCTCTAGAATGACAGAGGAGGGTAGAAGTAGAGGAAGCCACACGCCGGATAAGAAGAGTATCGCCCTGGCAACTTATGCCGGCCGAGTAAATCTAGTTGAGTCCGAACGCGGCGGCATAGCCATGATCTGCTGGAAACCTGATCTCAGAACGAAACGCAACAAATCTGGACACTTTGCAGATCAGTACTCGATCTTAAACTTTATAATTGAATCAGAGAAGTTTACATTCATCAGATGTTTCAACAAATCTGACGAGTGCTGTACAAGGACGACATTATAGTATTATGTCATGGGTGTAAATTTCTGGGTCTTGGAGTTTTGAAGGGTCAATTTTTTTTCCGAGCCGACACTTGAGATGCGTACATTGCAGCCTTATAAAGCGCCCCGGATAGGAACACCAGACCAGCGGCAACGTAGGGATTGCTTGCCAGCAAAGATCTGAAGCATTCTGCCGCCTTTTCGGCGGTGTGAATCGCCGAGCGTGTCTGGTCGACCACCAGTCGGCCTTTCTCGGACAACTTGTACCTCTCCTCCAACTTGTCCCTGGTCCTGTCCAATATGTTGGTGGCGCCTCCTGGTGTCACGGCTTCATTGGGACGAAGAACGCCTGGAACGAGCCGAGCGTGCTCCTGATCATCCTGTAACTCGATGAAATTATAAGGATGATTGGGGAAGTGCAACTGAGAAAGTAATCAACATGCAACGAAGTCACAGGTTCGAAAAACTGTAGCAGGAATTCATCTCAAATGCGTTGTAGTACAAATTGCCTCTGCCTGGAGGAACGTTGTGGTCTGATTCAACCAGAGTTCTCGGTTCTGTCCAAAGAATAGCCTAACTATTAACCTTTTATTTTCCCCAGATGTTCTTTGAGTTGACTAGGTGAATCTATTAGAGTTCCTATGGCCAGGCAAGAAGGGATTCAACTGTGAATTATTAACAAGACAGTCAGGACAAGAAAAATGGCATTGATCTGTAGCCTAGATCCAGATTCATGAAAAATCGAGGGCGATCTCAAATGAACATCCATTTTCTGGGCTCGAATGAGGATTAACCAGGAACGAACTACCGATTGAACTCATTGAAGAGAGCACAGGAACGGATGAAGTTTAGAAATGCTTGTATGCAGATGATGTACGTGATGCCACACAAGAGAGAGCAGGGGCGACAGAGAGAGAGACCTTGGTGTCACTCTCCAACTTAATTGAAGGAAGATCATTTGTTGAATCCTTTGATGGCGACACCCGAATCGGTTGCCTGCCAACTAGTGCATTCTGCAGATAAGAGAAGCTGCTTTAGAACACTTTGGAGTATATATAATTTAGCCTAAAAAAGCATTCCAGAGCTGATAAAGACGTGAAATGTATCAAACCATTTCTTAGAAGCATTCATCCAGACCAATTTCTAGAGATACACTACCATCAATTCGGGTAACGTCTCATAATCAGAGACAAAATAGACCAAGAGACTCCGAATGAAGCAGAAGAAAACATCAAATGAAACAGGTAATCCACAAGTACTCTGCATTCTCAGCAGCTGTAAGCCAGAGAGATTAAACAATAGAGAAGTTCAATGCCATTCTCATTTATTTAAATAAGCGACACAAACAAATACTATCTCCAGGAAAACAAGCCTGAAGTGCATGAGATCGTGTAAGTTGAATCAAACCCTTAAACTCATTTATTTCCTTACATCGAGAAGAAGAGCAGTCCGGAACGCAAACGGCTGCCTGAAAGTCACCAGCGCCGATTGGGACTCGTCCTTATTCCTGTGCCGTCATCATAACTAATTAATCGAACCATTGGTATCATCAAAAGGAGTAAGGTCTGGGCAAAATCTTGAAAAGCCAGTCTGTAATTGAAGTTTTTTCCTTGCCTCTGGAGCTGGATCTTGTCCACAGTCCCGCAGTACGAGAAATATGCCTCCAACTCTGCAGTGGTCACGGTTGGATCAACATTCTGAACCTGGATAGTCAAATTCAGTGCTCCCATTCGAGCAACTTAAAATTGTTCTCTCTCTCTCTCTCTCCAGTGAATTGATGAAGAAAACGTGAGACGATTGACAAATATGAGAACCCATGAGACCTGGTAAGGCGTAGAGTTTGAGATGGAGTGAGCTTATATGTTTGGAATAAAGAAGCCCAAGAATGCCTTCCATCTCTAGAGGAAGTCTGACAGAGACATGAACGAGTACCTGGGGGTGAAGAAAGAGATAAAAGCATCGCCAAGAAATTCCAATCATCCTAAGAGTTCTCTGAAAGTCTGAAGGCTATGCTATTCTTAGTTTTAATCAGAATTATTAGATCTCTACGTTAGATGGCCAAATTGTAATGTTCGTCGTTCGTTCTGCTACTTTGACCAAGGTCCTTCGGCCATGTGCCGGAATGGCGGAATGTGTGTGTGTGAGAGAGAGAGAAATTCCTTGTATGGACCCGATCCATGGGGACCCGGGTTCCGGCAAGACTGGCCCGGGAGAGAGATGGAATAGGGTCAAACTCAGGAGATGCAGTACGACCTTTATCGCACCATCGCCGGTTCCCTCCAACCGCTAGCAGCAACCTCATTTCTTCACCATAGACGCCACGACCTTCATGTCGCATTAGAGAGAGAGGGGGAGAGGAGTCGCAGAGGACGAAGAGAGAGGGGTACCCAACCTTAGGAGGGGAAGAGAGATAAACAGCCAGGGCTAAGACGACAATGAGCGGCGAGGGTCAAGCGGCAGGACGGAGAAGGTGGCGGTGGCGAGGGAATATGGTGGCACACTTTGGTACTTCAGTCATCTAGTTGGGTTGGAGCATGATACTTGATTTTTCCTGCACACATTTCATATATTGAGGACATTTTAGACAATCCAATACTATATTTCTTTCCATTCCAAAGTTTTCCAAATACAAGAAAGGGAATCACCATATACTTTATATCTCATGCATTCAGAACAATTAAACACCAGAATAATCCAACTCCTATTCCATGCCCATTCATTTCTCCATTCTATTCCTTACTTTATTCTATTTCACCCTCGTCCCATTCCATTATCGTACTAAATTTAGTGTAAAAACATATCTAGCGACGACAAACAAGTCCAGGGCCTGGACTGATCTAGCTGGTTCAATCAACCACTGCCGTAGTAGGATCCAACACTATCGACTCGGCCACGGCGGTCCACGAATCGGGTGCAGAGAAAATGCAATACTTGCAGTCTGCGGAGAGGAGCGACGACGTCTTGTACTTATCTTCTCCGCCCATGATCGGCATTGGCACGCCTCTCTTCACAGGGCTCCGGTAGCCTGGGCGGTATGTCTGGCCCAGGACACCCTCCACTTGGTCGGAGAGGCGGAGGAACTTGAACTGCACTTCCAAGTGGGCGAAGCAATCGTTATCCGGTATCTGGTACCTGTGGATGCGGTCGTCCTCCTTCGTCACGGGGACTACATTGGCCGAGATCTCAACGAAGCCGTGCAGCAGCACCGTAATGCTGTTGAACTTCGCTGTCCTTTCGACAGAGAGCCTGCCGTCCGGAGTGGTCCAAGCGGAAAGCTGGCCCGGAGGGAGGAGAAGCGGCTTGCCATCGTAGGTTAGGACGAGTTGGTCCACTTCGTTGTCCCATTGGGCGACCTTGTTGACGGCCAGTGCGAAGGTGTGGGGACCAAACATCAGGCCTAGGGCTTGGATCCACGTGTTGTCGCGCGTCCTCCCCTGGGGGCGGCGCCCAATGAACCGGGCATTGATGTGGAAATCGACATCGGACACCAAGCTGAATTGCTCGTTTGTCTTGCCGTGAAAGTAGAACATGACGCCATCGCCCCCAACGAACCTTGGGTCAAAGCATGCTGCTCCAATCCCGTTACAGTTCGGCCTTCGCGCTGTGATTCGAAATGGAAACAATTAGTACTCTTTGAACAATACCGTACTATCGGAAAAGTAAAGAAACGAGCTAGAAACTCGCACACTACTGTCAAAGCTCGGTACTCCGCATGAAAGCACATGATCTCATTAACATGCTTTTCTGCATTATGACAAATTCTGTTCACTGCACCCATCCACTAAATTAAAACAGTACTGTAATTGCATAGTTTATATTACTTCTTTTAGTACTTGCATACACACATGCTCTCGAGAGAGAGAGAGTACATACTCTTGCATAGAGCTTCACAGTTCTTGGAATTACAGTCCACAAAGCAAGCTTTGTCCTTGGAATTGGATGGCTTGAAGATGGGGCACTGGCTGGGGCAGGAGATCTGAGCCCCGAAGCGTTTACTCGTCGGGTCATTGCAGAACACCGACTGAGGAAAGCTTTTGCCGGAAACCGCGTCAGGTGGCGGCGGCGGAGTAGATCCATAGAGGTCGGCCTGGCTGCCCTTAACAAGCAACAAGGAGAAGATCATGACAGAGCAGAAACTGAGAGTGCCCATGATGTGTGTCACAGCAGCACTCCCAGAGACTTTCAAAACCTCGGAAACAAAATTAGTTTCTGCGTATCAACTGCGTTCTTTCTTGAGGTGATGGCAAGAACCCAAGTCTCTACATGCAATATTTATAGTGAGGACTGGATCTGAATCTAATCTAAAGTTCCTAGAAAGTCGACTTGGCAAAGTCAAAACCCCATAAAAGAATTGTACTGAGATTCTTCTCGCTCCGCTGCTGTCTGCATTGGAATTCCAAGCGAGATCAGCAACTTGAAGCAGAAGAATCACCAGCGCCTTTCGTGTTTTGCTTCATGTGCTCGCATGTTCCGCACGCGCACTCCACCCCAACGCGACAACGACACCGACTTCGTGGCCATGCATGACACACTTCCTAGTGTCCTAAATGAAGTCTACTCTGCCATAACTTCCACGATCTGGGGACCCGAATCCAGCCATTTCAAAATGACGAAGCTACCAAGCTTGGTCATATTCTAATAGTACCCTGATAAAAGAATTCCTGCCCGAGCTTTGCAGGTCTATCTAAGCACAGATGCTTTTGCAAGGCGCCATGTCTGGCATTCCGCTTGATCGGATCCTGGTCAAACTGCATTTACCAAAGAAAGAAATCTAGTGCTCCAAGTTATTAAAATAAGGCGAAAATCTAAACAAAATCCTCTTAATTTACAGTGGTACGCGCTTATCCTCGAATTTTCAATGGTTAAGTAACACCCCCGGAACTCTCTTTTCGTTATAGCTATCAATTTTACATTATTTTTTCTGTCAGTGTATGCAATGCACACGACTTTTAAGGTGTAAAAGTATATTTTCATCTCGTTTTTTTAAGGGAATTCCTCTTTTGCCCTTGATTGCTGTGTAAAAATGAATGATATAGAAAATGGGAGAAAGATAAATTAACTAAAATACTACTGATAGAAAAAAAAAAAAAGTTGAAGGAGGTAATATATAACCGTTGAAAGTTTAAGGGCAAATGTGTACTGCCCCCTAAATTCGGGGGAGTTTTGTGCAACTTCCCATAAAAAATAAAAGTCCGGAGATCTTATGACAAGATATACCAAAGTTAGGTGACCCATAGGTGAAATTTATTCGGAAGGTAAGGGCTTGTTTGCTTACACTAGGAAAAATAAAAATTACTTACTTTTAGTTAATCTAGATCTAGTCAACTATAAAGGTAATAATAAATCCAGACATATTCCAAATGTATGGCTGCAGCTTTTCCTTCTCTTCTTTTCTTTTTTTCCTCTGTCAGCCATCGTCGGGCCTCGCCCAAGGGCTGCCCTCACCTAAGACCGGCGACCTTTGCTAACCATCGGTGAGGCCCGGCGATGGCCGGCGGAGGGAAAAAGGGAAAAAGAAAAAAGAAAAGAAGAGAAAAGGGAATAAAAGAAAAAAGTAAAGAAGAAAAAGAGAAGAAAAGAAAAAAATTAATAAAAAATTTAAAATAAGTTAAAATATTATTAAAAATTGTCCATGTCGGTGCGCAAGCCATGCTACGTAGGACGCCCAGCGTCCACGTCAGTCATTTTCCGGCCAAAATTAACCGAATAGACTCAATTGGCAAAATGTGAAAAGGTTTAGGACTTAATTAGCACAATTAAAAGGTTTAAGACTAAATTGATTAAAGTGCAATAGATTTATGATTTTTTGGACAATATTCTCCAAATTTTTACATTCATTGTAAATTGGACTCCTTTTGCAAAACTAGAAATAACCCCATTATAATATGAAAAGACCAAATGATATCAAAGAAAGCCCAAAGTTAATAATTTTACTTTCAAATCTATATAAAAAGAAGGTTTAATACTACGAAAAACCCCCAAAATGGTATACATATGACAAATTTACCCAAATTAATTTTTTTAACAACAAAAATCGCAAACTGGTACACTTATGACAATTTACCCTCCTTTAGTTTATGTTCCATTTTACCATCAAATTGTTGAGTTGGATGAACGTGGCAATTGATGCGTGTACCAGTTTGGGATTTTACCCTCCGTTTATCACAAGTGTGTATTGATTTATGATTTTTCGTGGTATTAAATATTAATCCAATTTAACGGAAACTAACGAAGGGTAAAATTATTATAAGTGTACCGATTTGCAGTTTTTGGTGGTAAAAAAAATAGTTTTGAATAAATTTGTCACATGTGTACCAGTTTGGATTTTTGGTGGTCAAAAAATTAGTTTGGGATAAATTTGTCATAGGTGTATCAGTTTGAGGTTTTTTGTGATTAAAAAACATAAAAAAAAAAAAAAAGAGAAAAGGCATAAATAAACGTCCCGAAGTTTTATGTGTAAAATGCAATGGGATAATGACAAAAATGGTCCCCGAACTTTAGCCAAATGTCAATGTGATCCGTGAATTTTCAATTTGTTCAACGTGATCCCTAGATTTTTTTATACATATTCAATGTAGTCCTTGGATTATATGAAAATGTTCAATATATTGTCCTTCGATTAATTCGAGATTAGGGACAACATTGAACATTTCATATGATCTAAAGATTAAATTGAACATGTACCAAAAGTTCATGACTCAAATTGCACATTGAGTAAAGTTCAAAGATCACATTGAATAAATTAAAAACTTATGAATCACATTATACATTAGATCAAAGTTCATGAATAATTTGTATAATTTTCCCAAATATCACTGAGGGTTCTCCGTCTCCATGCCAATGAGTCTTTTTTTTATCATTAACTCTTCATTTTCTTTTACATTCCATCTTTAAAATTGTCGTTTAAAAAAGCGATTTACATCACTGGTATCAATTCATTGACAAAATTTAATGCTTGATAGAACAAACGAGAGTTAGATTATTATGCTCGATGACTTCCGATTTTCAAAAATACCTTCAATCACCTAAAACGCTACTTAGTATACAAAGGTAACTATTTTATTTAAGCTCTTCGTATTTATTTAATGTCTTGTCTCACGATAGTACGCATATAAAATTATAATATGTTTGTCTCACGATTAGAGTGCTAATATCACAATTTTTAATAACGTAGCCATCGTCAAAAGCAATGAGTAGCCTTTCGAAATCAATGTATTTTTCAAAAGTTCTCATCTTCGTATAATGAATATAATATCGATACATTTAAGTCAAAACCTGAATTTGTATAAGATATTCCTTAATTACCCTTACAAAAATAGTAGGAAAAAACATAAATACCTTCATATATCCCCGTTTTTCTAACATAAATGCTCGTTTTCTCCCTCCACTTAATAATCAGTAGCGCACCCGAACACTATATTATCATATTTTCAATCTATTATCAATAAGTATGCTTTTATTTCCCTAGAAACTTTAATTGTTTTGCGCAGTTCGATACTTTAACCATAGTTATGCGGAGTTATGCTAACTTGGCAATAATAATAAAAATAACTATAATAATTGCGAATGTAGAAGAAATTATTGACTCAATTAAAAAGAAAATTCATTTAAAAAAACGGCTTTGTTCTTGTTTTTTTTTCTTTTTCCTTTTTCATTTTCTTAATCTTCTCAAAAACAAACTTGTGGCTGTCCCCGCCTCATCCATCACAGCAACCGTGGAAACAGAAAAACCTGCCATGCTTAGCTTCTCTCTCTCTCTCTCTGGCTCGCTGAGTATCTTTGTGGCTCTTGCTCTCTCTCTCTCTCTCTCTCTCTCTCTCTCTCTCTCTCTGGCTCACTGAGTATCTTGTCTCTGGCTGTAGAGAGAGAGATGGTATGGACTCTCAACTGCTGGCACCAACCAGCTGCAATGGAGTCCCTCTCGCTTCGAAGCTCGTTTTCCTCGCTTCCCGTGCGAGACCCACGTAGACATCCCTTCCGAAGATCGACCCAGAACGCGACCCCTCCTTCTCTCTTCATGGTCATGAGGCAGAGCAAGAAGGAACGCGGCTCCAAAGTCTACTGCACCAGCGAGAAGGTGGAATTCGAACGAGAACCGTCCTTGGACGGCGTGGGCGCGGCCGTGGATGATGTGGACGATAAAGGGTCCGCGACCACGTCGTCGTCGTTAACATCGACGTCGTCGGTGGAGGAGTCTCTGTGGGAGTGGGGCGTGCTGGTGTCGCCCTTCTTCTTCTGGGGCACGGCCATGGTGGCCATGAAGGAGGTCCTCCCCAAGGCCGGCCCTTTCTTCGTGTCCTCGTTCCGCCTCATCCCCGCGGGGTTCCTCCTCATCGCCTTCGCGGCCTCCCGCGGCCGCAAGCCCCCCTCCGGCCTCAACGCTTGGCTCTCCATCACTCTTTTTGCCCTTGTGGACGCCTCTTGTTTTCAGGTCACGCCTCTCTCTCTCTAATGTGTAATTGTGTGCCATTTTTTGCTTTTCTTTCTCAGAAAAAATGTGAGATTGACATGTTTGATTGATAATAATTTTCCCCTGCTGATGGGTTTTTTGGGGCAGGGATTTCTCGCCGAAGGGTTGCAGAGGACGTCGGCGGGTCTCGGAAGCGTATGTTGAACACACTACATTCTCTATCTCAGTTTAAATGCCTCCATGAGAAGAAAAGGGCAAAAAGGTTTCGACCTTATAGGTGAATTATAAGGTTCTTTGATGTTGAATATGGCTACTGAGTAACAGAAATTCTCGCATATTGCTTTGGAAATGTGCTCTTAAGGAAATGGCTCATGTCAGAAGACTGATGTCACTTACGCTGATTCTTGTACTGTTATCTGAAAAATCTTGCCTTTGTTCTTTTCCACACCACTAATGGAAGAATGAGTATGTGTGATAGAAAGGTCGACCGGTCTTTTAGTATAGCTGCAGCTATCAGTTGGATTAGTCTTTATACATGGTATCCTTGACATGGACTCAGATGTCTTGATATTTGTTCCCTGTCTGTTTAGTAGATTTGGCAGTTGATAGGAAACGAGCTATTCTGCTTGGCTTACTGGAGCTGAATTTATTACAGGTGATAATTGACTCTCAGCCATTAACAGTGGCTATACTTGCAGCCCTGTTGTTCGGTGAGTCCATTGGGTTAATTGGAGGCGCAGGGCTGATACTTGGTGTTGTTGGACTTCTTCTCCTTGAGGTAATCCTTGTGTCACCAGTTGTATTATGATTTTTCTGGTGTTAAGTGAATATGCATTGGCTTGATCCTTATAATTTAGAAACTAAGTGGGCTATGTTGTGCTTCGGAGATACCATGCAACATTCTTTATCTCGTCGATGGACCATTATTCGATGGTTTTGTGACATGTCTGCACGGTCTCTCATAGGATGTGCTTTCATGGTTATAATTGCATTGGATAGATATTGCTCCACCTTGCACTCCATGTCCAGAACATCTGCCATCTGTTCTCCTTATCATATTCATTGCAACTTGCTGTTTACTTTAGTAAACTCTAAATTCCTATTCCTTACACTTTTAAGCAAATGCATATGCAAAAAAGTTGCCACTTTAATCACATTTTTTTATGCATTTTGATGACCGTGCTGTAAATTTCCCAGCTACATATGGTTTGATTCAAGTCTTAGATCCTTGTTCATTATTTTCAAAGATTCTGACCGCTGACCAAACTTGCTCTCAATTCCCCATAGTTGTTTTTAACCTCCAAACCTAAAACTATCCAGTAATTTCCACTGTCGTGCTAAATATTAGTTGGCTGATTCTTGGTAGAAGCTGCATGTGTCTCACATTTATCTCATGTGAAGATTCCTTCAAAAGGTAGCATATGACTTATCGTTTGGTCATGGGCCTATAGCTTGATGTGAGCATCTATGAGTTTTACTTGTTCACACTGCCTAATAGATTTTTCCAACAATATCTGTCTCTGTCTCTCTCTCTCTCTCTCTTAAAATGAAGTGTTTTTCTTTTCATCACCAGCTAAATGGCTGGTTTGAAAAAGCATGTTGAAGTCTTTTCAAAAGGGATCTACCATCAAAGTGAAATGTTTAGTTGAGGTAGTTGAGTCATTGAGGTTGAGATCATTGGGTTAGATAATTGTGTGTGGAATGCACTGGAGGAGAAAGAGTACTTTGGTATCTGTAGTCGAAATACAATGAATTGTGTCAAATATAGAATTATATTTTTATGACTTATAAGATGAATGGTGAAAAGAGTAATAAAGTATAACGGAGGTTAAAGAGCTACATCTTCCAAGAATAGAAGTGGATTACATGGAGATCCGTTACTATATGCAAGCGGGATGGATCTACAGGGTGAAATGTTGCGAGCACTATGTACAATCTGAAAATGCTACTCAGGCTTTAGGGAAAACTATTTAAGGCTGCAATAACATGGCAACAGTCTATGGATAGACATGTTGGCCAGTCAAGCGTAACATGTAAACTATGTGACTGTATCTGAGATAGGTAGACAGATATCTTAACCATTGGAAAATTCAATTGGCCTCAATTCAAGATACAGATCTGAAATAAGTTGGTTCAGACATGCGGAGAGACTTTAACTAGCCAAAATGCAGCGGCCAGAAAATGTTATTTATGTAATCCCAGAAGGTAGATTTTTGGGAGGAGGAGGAGGCTTAAGAAGATGTCTACGGGAAACATTAAGAGGATATAGTTTCCGAGTCTATTGTCTTGAGAGACATGATACTTGATAGGAGTTAATGGTTCCCTGTAACAGACCCCTCATACTGGAAATGGGCCTTTGTTATTGTTGCCATCACCAAACCTTTTTAGGTATGATGAAGTTCAGGTAAGGGTACATAAGGTCACAATTTGGACTTGACAATGAAGGCTCAACGGTAATATGGTGAGGGTACCACCACTATACTACTGGAGTTCCTTTAGCCACTCATTGCTGTATGTAGCCTAATTACACCAACTAAAATGGGCATGTTACTAAATCTGATGCATCTTTTTCAGTAGCTATATACCATTTTCCTTCGGTCAAAATGCGAGTGATCTACCTTAGGTGGAAACTGGCATATCGTTTTTTTGCTTTTTACAATCATATTAGAGATATATGCGGATTCTTACTGATAAGCAATCTCTATTTCACATGGCTCTTGCACTATTTGATGGTGATTTTTAAGCTGTAGGTACCGGCAGTTGCTATTGATGGCAACAATTTTTCACTGTGGGGAAGTGGTGAGTGGTGGATGCTTCTTGCAGCTCAGAGCATGGCCACTGGAACTGTTATGGTCCGTTGGGTCTCCAAGTATTCTGATCCAGTTATGGCTACTGGATGGGTAGGTTCCACCTAGCCTGGTGGATATTAAAGTGCTTGAATTTGCTTTTTTATTTAGCTAGAGGCCCGTTGTTGGTCTGCTTTGCTACTTGTGTCTGTTTCGATTTCATATTTCCAGTAATTTAGCTGTGATAATTTTATATCTCTTCACTGTTCAAAATGATAACTTATTGGTGTATCAGCTCGAAGCTAATTGCTGGTTCTCTAATCATTGGGGAGACTGCATGATACCTTCGTAATTGATCTATTGTATGGGCTTAATACTATATTGCCTTACACATAAGAGCATAGATTTTCCATTGCTCAGTTGAAGACATTATTAATTATCCATACTTAGGAAACCATGCTCCATTTCATCCTTTAAAAGAGTGGGTCTTTTGGCATTCAGGTATTTGAGAAACTTTGCACAAATATATCACATTTTAGCTGTGAAATTTTATCATAAAACTTCACCGCACGTGATTAACTCTTGACTTCTATTTTTGGTTATTTCGTATAGCTGACCATTACAGTGGTCTTCTTCTTGTCAAGAGTGGCCCTCTCAGTAAAAAGAGTTGAAGAATTAGAAGATTAACTGACGTCTTCAATTTGATTGTTTTTCCTGTAGCATATGGTTATTGGCGGTCTTCCTCTTGCAATAATGTCGATTCTCAATCATGATCCTATCTTTACCAGTGGTCTATCGGAGCTTTCCGTGACCGATATATCAGCACTACTTTATACCTCGATTTGTGGAAGTGCCATCAGCTATGGTGTATTCTACTACAATGCTACAAAAGGTTGGTATCCTGAATATTTTGAATCTTATGTATTTTATCCTCAACTCGTGGTTATTTTCCTTGTCACACATGATGGAAGTGTAATAAGTATTCTCATATCCTCCCAACTCTAGTTCACTCTGTTTTGCTATTGCATGCAGGAAGTTTGACGAAGCTGAGCTCCCTCACATTTCTTACTCCAATGTTTGCTTCAATTTTCGGGTACAGTCCATCCTACCTTAGCCTTTTATTGTCTGTTATTTATTTTTGCATGCCTTCTTTTTATGCCATAATCGTAGACCATACCTGCAGGTACATATTTCTCCATGAAACCTTCTCACCTCTACAACTGGGTGGTGCTTTTATTACTTTGATTGCCATATACATGATCAACAACCAGAACAGCTTGGAATGATCCTTATGCTGAGTATGGCATGCCCAACATGTGAAGTATGTGAAACCTGTGTTTATCGCCTAGCAGGTGCTTCACTCTCAGGCTCTACCTCTGAAGTTTGAACTAATTGTTGCTAAATCATGCATGCATCCATAAAGGTCGTGGACAGAGTAGGAGTTGAGATATTTTGTAAATAAGACGGTGAGTATATTACTCTTTTCTCGACAAAAATGGCTCGAGCTGTTGGAGCACTCATCTCGATGTTATGTATAGGACAATAGAATAGAATGCTCTGCAGATACATATCCTTTTGTTTGCCGTTGTGGCATTTTTGGTTAACATATTCTGCAGTTGGTTACTCCAGCGAGTTGTCTATGGCAGGGGGTCAATCTTCTCTCTTTTCGATTCTCTATTTTTATTAATATCTCTAACTCCAGCGAGTTGTCTTTGGTTGATGAAGGTATTTATGGGAAGCCACATGCACAAATGGTACTCCTTTTTCTGCTTCTGTGATATGCAAATGAACTTTGTTTATCTATGCAGTATATTACAACCCTAGATACTTGAGTTGCCGAAAGTCTCTTTATATGTTTTGAGAATACACAAACCACAAAACAATGGTGTTGCGCACATTTTTGGAAATTTCTATGAGTGAAGGCCTCATCTATGCCAGTCCACCAAGCTCCTACACTAATCAGTTAGTGGCTCCCATCCCCTCATGGCACTACTAAAATCCACATGGATGCAGCTTTCAAGCCTCCGCTTGAAACAATAGCAGTGATCTCCCTGGATCATATGAGAGTTTGCTTGGAGGGTTGAGTGACAGGTACTCGAGCCTTTGTGTTCCACTAGAGGAAAGGAAATGCTTTTCCCTTAGCAATCGAATTGGCAAAGGAAAATAGACAGACGCCACGCTGGTCTAGTTTGAAAGTGAACTGTCACTTTGTTGTCGCTACAAAATCTGGAAATAGCATAATGCCACCGCGCTGGATTGATTCTATTGGGGACATAGGGAATTTTACGAGTCACGGTCGTCAACTGCATATGGGTCATGTCGCTCATCAAATAGGGTTGCTAATAACTTGGCCAAACAGGCCTTATGGTTGCTAATAATTGTTGCAATGTCTCTGGTATATTAACCAGCAAAAGTAAAACAAAAAAAAAACCACCAGAGAATATTGAATGAAGGGATAATAACACAAATAGTCTATAAACTTTGACTCAATGTGCAATTTGATCCCTGAACTTTTAATTTGTTCAATGTAATCCCTGAACTTTAGCATAATGTTCAATGTGGTCCCTGAACTTCTAGTACATGTTTAATATATAGTCCATGGACTTTATAAAAATGATCAATGTAGTCATTCCATTAATTCAAGTTCAGGGACTACATTAAATATTTTTATAAAGTTCAGAGACTATATTGAATATGTACCAAAAGCTCAGAGACCATATTGAATAAATCGAAAGTTCATGGACTACATTAAATATTGGATTAAAGTTTATGGACTATATTGAACAAATTAAAAATCTAGGAACCAAATTGCAGATTGAGCCAAAGTTCAGGGACTTTTTGTATCATTTTCCCTTGAATGAACCTTTATTCTTGCAGTTTGATCTATCCCTCATAAAATTCTGTTTTCAGTTTTGGATTTCTTTCTGGTTCAGTGATTAAGGTGGCAGTGCCATTGTGGGTCATGGACCAATTTAGATGGGATAAAATCCTCACAAACTTGGAAAACTCTGCATAACAGTAACTGACATGAAAAATCAACCACATGGCAAGTTCTCTTGAAAGATAGCACATAAATGAGTAACTTATGCACAATCTATGGTGCGAAAATAATGAAAGCTGCAATATGTCCTAAGGAAAGACCGAATGTTGCAAGTCTGCAACTGCCGTGAAACGTACACTGAACCCTTAAAATAGAAGCAAATCCGTCTCTGCTTCTTGTCGACGCTTGACTGGCACAGTAGTTGCTGATAACTGCCATAAGATAAAGATTACTGACTGGGGACTATGTCCTGCTTCTCCCGATCCCATTTTGTCGAACACCGAAGTCCCTCCTCTTAACATTCAATTCCCTTCTGGACTCGCTCACTTGGCGACCTGATTCAGACACAGCAATCCTCTGGAAGGCCAACGGACTGAAGTCGTCCACGGCAGCTTTGGAATTGGAAGTCCAGCAGTCGGATGAATCGGTCGAACCGGGCTCCCACGAGGAAGACACTCCCCATTGCTGTGTTCCAGAACTGACGAAGCTGTTGCTCCCTGAGGATTCTATCTCCTCCTTATCATCTCCTTTCGGCATGCCACCCCTCTTCACCGTCACATACTTGTGAATGCTCGGCTCCATTATATCATCGTCGACTACTAACTCCGATTCCACAAATGGGTCCCTGCCCTCTGATTTCCTGACGAGATCGTTACCTGAGTAGGAGGGATTGTAGCCGTTGTGGCTGCATTGATTGGACGCGGCTTTTCTTAATTCGGACAAGGCGCTGGCTACATTGGAGTTCTTGTTGGAGTTGAGGTCGGCGACTGCTTCGTAGATCGAGCAGGCCTTTGTGACACAAGCCGGGACCGTGAAAGTGGTAGTGTGCTTCTGGTGAAAATTCTGGATGTCTTCGAGCAGCAAATTCGTATAGGACGTGGGTTCAGGCACAATCTGAGGATTCAGTTCGAGCTCGGACAGCCTCGAGGACCGGCTTCGTGCCAGTGCCTGGGGTTTCTGGCTTTCCATCCCGGACATTGGTGCTGCTTGCCTCTTCAGCACTTCCATGACAGCTTGTTGCTCCTTTTCTGCAGAATCACAACCTCGAGCCTTGTTGTCCTCTGTCACTTTACCCCCAGTTCTGTCACAAGTCCCGTGAGCGTATCTGCTGTTGTTACTATCCACGGTCGGTTTCGTCATTCGAGCCTGGAATCGATAAGGTAGCAACAACCAATTTCATTAAGGATTGTGGTAAGAAATAGGAGTAATTTCTCGAAGAAACTAACGGAATGTCAGCGAGAAGTACCTCGACTTCCTTTACCGTGCCGTCTTCCGTAGCTTTATGCGTGCTCTTGTTGGTTAGCGGCTGAGGTTGCTGTTGACGGGCATTGGTATCGATCTCGCCGAGCGGGTTTCTCCTGCACGGCGATTGTTCCGCCTTCCTGGATGGGTTGCGACTGAGGGAAGGTTGCTGGTTCTCACTGTTCTGATGCCTTCCGACACTGCCAGACGTTTGCCTGGCAGGCGACTGGGAACGAGGCGATGCAGCGCTTCTCGACACCGTGTGCGCTTCCCCTACGTTCCTCTTCACGGATATTCTCTTGATGGTGGCTTGAGATTCATGAGGATCGCCAGCACAGTTGCTCTTGTCCACCAAAGAAGCAGGGACCGACACCATCTTCCCGGGCCTATTGCTGTTGCCAGAGCCCCCGGCAGCGGCACTCGCGTTCGAATTCGAGAGAGTGGCATTCTCGGAACGTCTAGCGGGCGAGCGGCTCACCCTCCTTTCTCTGCTTGAGGAGCGCTGCTCTCTTTCCCTGCTCGGGGTCCTCCTCCTCGCCCCACTCCCCTGGCTGTGGGACCGGAAAGGCGTCGATTGGCGGTGGCGCTGCCGGTGCTGGCGTTTCTCCGCCAGCTCATCCTCATTCATCTCGGGTTGCTCGCTTCCCGCAGCATCGACAGCCCGGGCGACGGCATCGTTTTGATTATCGAAATCATAGCTCCTCTTCGATCCCGAATAGACCCTGCCACCAGAAGCAGCGCCGGTTCTCGCGGAGGAGCTGCGGCTAAGCCGGCCGCACTGGATGAGAATGGCATCGACCTCTTCCTTGGTGCAGTTCGACGTCCTCACGCCGGCGCTCACGCCGACTGCGCTCGCCCCATTCACAGCCAAGCTCTCCCCGCCATTACTCAAATCGGCCAGGGGACCGGCCGCCTTAGCCGCATCTTCGCCGGATTTGCCAGCATCCGCAGCCGGAGCCGCGCCGTCGACCACCGGCTTCTCTTCAGGAGAAGAAGCAGCGCGTCTGTCGTGGCTCTTCCGGTGCTTGATGACGAAGACCTCCTTCTTGACGAAGCCCTCCTGCCCGGCTTCCTTCTCCTGGTGATCCCGCGGCGACGCCCTGCCGCCGGGCCTGCACTCCGCCTTCTTCGCGACGACGTCAATCTCGCGAGGAGGGTGCGAATCGGGCGGCGGCGGCTTCGCGGCCGGAGAGACGCCGTGGGCGGCCGGGGAAGAGCTTTTCTTGCTGAAACAGCTACCCATTGAGATGGTTTTCTTGGTCCACAGAGAGAGAGAGAGAGAGAGGACAATCTGGAGAAGACGAGGTGACCAGGGTCGTGAAGATGAACGAGGTTGCCGGAGGAGATGCACGTGGACCGAGAAGATGACGCAGAGAGAGAGAGAGAGAGAGAGGATTTCAAATTTCGACGAGCGAGCGGGTAAGAGAGCCGTTACTGGTGCCTCTTTCTTTTGAGTTTTATTATTGAGACACGCCTGTTTTTTTTTTTTTATAATTCAAATCGAATCAACTGTCGTTCAGGATTTCAAAAAGAAAAAATTTCTTTTTTTTTTTAATTTAATTTGTCCCGAGCCCGAGCCCCAAAGAAAACGATACTTTATGTCGGTATCAGAACGGCTACTTCTGCTGGACACCAAAACATGTCCTAAAATTCCTAATTCTTAATTTTTTTTTTCTCTTTTGAGAGCAAAAAAATGCATAATTCTTTATTGGCCAGCCCAAGGAAAAAAAAAATAACACGCACTTATATGATTTTTGGGGTTCATAAGAAAAGTCTTATATTTTTATTCTTATTCTAATAAAGTGCGACAGCTTTTTTCTAGGTTCATTTTTGTAAATGCTGACTTTAGTTGCTTTCAGCAACGTTTTTCTCATTTTCGAAAACAATCGTACATTAGCGGGTAGCACCAAATTTTTTTTCTAGCTACGTTTTGCTCATTTTCCAAAAAAAAAAAAAGATTGTACATTTACGTTTTGGTGTTAAATTTAAGAACTCTTTTTGCACTACCCAAATTATTTCAAAAACAATTGTGTACATTAGCGGGTAGCACCAATTTTTTTTTTCCACTTTTACAAATTTTGCAGAAATGCAAAAATGACTCATTTTTTTTATGGCTCATTAAGTGAGTCATTAACTAAAATAAACCATGTCAAAAAAAACGAAAATAGGCCCACCCCAAACAAGCTAAATTAAATCTCACCGGTCTTTGGTGGAGCTTTTACTTCTCTTAACTTTTAAAAAAAATTAAAAAAATTATTACTTCAAAATCACACTTTTGCGTGATATTAATTTACTCCAAATTGCAACAGTTTATGGCATTCAAATTTTTTTGTAATTTTCAAGAAACTAATATAATGCATTTGAGTTTGATGGAAACTCTAACGTGGCTAATTAATTAAAGTGGGCAAAGTGGCTTCCCAGCTTGAACGAATGCTCTTTGGACTTGGACTTGGATGGCGTGGGGGGTGAACTTAGAACTAGAAAGCTTGAAGAAGGGCCTTTCTCGGCGCTAACCTATTAGGGGAGCCCATATACCTAAAGAGAGTCGGCCTCTCGGAGTTTGATTGGCAAATGAGTCTTTCTATTTATTGTTTTCATATCGATTGTTTTCATATCATTGTCGCTAAATCTTTACGTTAAAGAAGAATCGAATGAAAGACTGCTATAGGAGGCTAAACTACCGGAGCTTAGTATCGGCACTGCACTTACGATTCTTCGATTTTAGGGGTTAGGACAAAGTCGAACCGTTAATCAAAGCGAGCATTTGCTAGTTGGTGGCTTCTGAAAAGTCAAAATTTTGGGGATTTTAAATGCTAATCTATGTATATAGTATAGGAAAAATGAGGCTTCTCTTTTTTTCAGATTTATACGTATATATGTGTATGTATATTATGAAATAGACTTTTGGAAAATTAAATGGGATGAGTCTTTTCCTTATCAAAAAAAGTTTCAAGAGTCTTTCCAAAAAACCGGAAATTAAGGGGAGATGTTTTGAAATCTTAATTTTACGTACAAAGATTTAGCTGTGCTATTGTTTTATATATGTAATAAAATTGACTATATACAATAAGTATGAAGTAGGGACAAACATTTTATAATGTCGAAGCATATTATAATTCATGTAATATGTAATAAAACTGGAAATTAAAGGGAGATGTTTTTATAATGTCGAAGCATATTATGATTCACGTAATATGTATTAAAATTAATTTGACTACACAAACAAAATAGGATATATTAAAAGGGAAATATTTTAAATATATAACTATATCATTCCCATAAAAAAAACTATTTGGGCTTCGCTTTACCTATCATATAATCCATTATCACATTCGGAGAATTGGAATGTGTAAGTGTAATATGAGTATTTAGGAATTTTAAAAAAAATTAAAAATAAAAAGATAAAACCCGTTTATTAATAAACAAGTATCTTTTTTAAAATTTAATGATAAAAACCAAGTGAAGCGTGGGCAAGAACACTAGTACATTATAGTAAAAGTCACTTTTGAATACTAAATGCATTCAATTTAGTGAAAAGATTCTTTTCTTTTCCAGATAAAATTTACTCTTTTTTTTTTTAAAGTTAAAGTTAAAGTCTCGATCTAAGTACAAAATGGAATATTTTATATGAGTAACGGAACAATCTAAGTACGACATTTATGAAATAGAGAGAAATTTTTCCATTTTTCCAAAAAAAAATTTAGAGAAGAATATTTTAGTCAATCTGCATAGTCTTAAATATCGTATTATGTAGTAACTTTTTACGTAACACGTAGTAAAAGTAACTCCACGAGAATGAGAAGATATTTAAGCTTATTAAATATGTAAGATTGACCCTGTTCGGCATAACAAGTGTTAACCGTTTTGGGTAGAAAGAAAAACAAATACAAATATATCTATCCAAAAATATAGAGAAAGAGAAATTGACCGCCTGAAATAGAACTTATAAAAAAAAAATAGACTAACGTCACGCGAAATAGTACATCATGAATAGAAAAAAAAATTATAACAGTAAATTACTATATTGTACACAATTATTATGTGACAAAGATATTGTAGATATTTATTAATATGAAGCTATACCGTAGATTGTAAATTACTTTGGATCAATCCAATACCAAATGTGAAACACAAGTTAGAGTTGATCTTACTTAATTAAAAAATAACGATTGATTCGAAGTGACAAAATAATTGCATCAAGTTAAAAAGAAAAATAGTCTATCTTAAATTCAGTTTTAGTAAAATAGGACATATTAAATACTTGACAGAGTGTTTAGTGGATTTATCGACTTTCCTTAAGGATAATTAGATTTTTTATGTTTATTACGCAATTAAGTCCTCTATTTAATTTGAATGAAGTCATTTAACTTACATGATGCGTGCAATCGAGTCCTTTTATCATTAACACACACAATTGTTGAGATTGTGCGATAATGTGCATTTTCTATTGTTAAAAGATTAAAAATAAAAGAAAATTATCGAGAAACATATTTGATAAAAAGGGAAAATATGAAATGGACATGTTGTTCTTTTTTTTGAATAAGTGTATTGAAAGTCCTAAATTTGTCACGAAACTACAATCGAGTCTTAAAACTTTCAAAATGTGTAATTAATTCATAAAACTTGTTACAAAAGTGCAATTGAGTCCTAAAACCTTCAAAAAATGAAATCTAGTCCTAAAACTTGTTAAATCGGTCCAATTAAGTTATTCCGTTTTTAACAAATTTTAAGACTCGATTGCACTTTTGTGACAAATTTTAAGACTCGATTGTACCTTTTAGAAATTTTGAGGATTCGATTACATTTTCACGATAAATTTTAGGATTTGATTACATTTTTTGAAAATTTTAGAACTTAATTATATTTTCAATACAAGCTTTAGAATTTTCGGTGCAAACTCAAAAAGAGACGAGAGGGAGAGAGGACCGGTCAACTTAGCCAAAGCCGCCTTACGGATGGTGCCAACCATCATTTTGTCCTCCAATCCATTTCTTTTGTGTACTCCTTTTGTCCTTTGAAATCCTTTGCTTACTTATAATTGAGTTTTTTTTTTAAAATTCTACAGTAAATGTCAAGGGAACATTACCACATATTCAAAAGGTCATGATGCGCATTGTCGAATTTCCAAAACCTTAGGAAGCAAATTGTGACTACCTAGAAAACCTAAAAGGCGAGATTAATCCCGACATATTTGCTAGACGGATTCGCCCCTGGCACTCACCAATCACGTGAAAAGCACATATAAGGCGGAATGCAAAGTTCTCTTCGAAAGGGTATGGCTCAAATTATGGCCAACGAAAAACTTAGCCTCCCGAGAAAATGACCCACTTTGACCTAATGGATAAATTAATCGATACGCAAGTAATAGATCAAACCATTCTAGAACCTCTTGATCTTATGCGGATATACAATCTATTAGAGAATATGAATTCTTATGATGTGAACATTCATTCCCTGTTAACCTTATCAAATGCTAGTCAGTAATCGCCGAATCTCATTCGGTTTCATTCTACCAATTATCTTTTTTGGAGTTGATAGTTCACAGTGCTCGTTCTCTAGATACAATAAAAGCCAACTCATGTTTCCACTCAATTTTCATTACGAAGACGCATCACTTTCCCGTGAAATCTGATTGGGATCATCGTAAGAGACACGTCGAGAAAGATTCCCAATCCTCGACATAGAGTCTGTAAAATACCGAGATGTCGGAGGACAAATTATTCACGGTCGGAAAAAGAAATAATTCTAGACATACACTAAGACTCCGCCCACTACATTATTCATCAAAATCATGTCACATTTCCTAATGACTTAATTTATAGACGAGCTTTTAGTAGTGTTTTGGTGGGTCAAAAAAGAAGAGCGAAATGGTGCTGCTTCTTGTCTAGCTCGTGGACTTGTCATGGCCATGTCCTTATTGAACTGCTAGTTGGTGGATTAGATGATGGATCGATGATGATTCGTTGCACCTTCCAGACAAAAAGCAAACATTTGACAGACAGTTGTAGTAGGTTTTCAACTTTGCCGCCTTTCCAGCTTGGCCGGCTGCGTTCCCACGGTGGGGGTCCTTCTAGGGTCCCCCCCCCCGTCGGAAAAGAAAAGGAGACCGGCCTGGTGTAAGGCCGTACTAATATCAAAGTGACAAAATTTGTCATAATTAATCTGAAATATCATGATGTTTATATTAGTTTAATTTTATAGGTCTTAACTAGCGATTAGTAAATTGGAAATCCTTTAAGAATATGAAGGGTAGTTCTGACTATAGAGTTCGTGACTTTAAGATGTCAACGCTTAGTGATTAACCAATAGTATAATAAAGGGACAAGAAAATTGGAAATCCTAAAACTTGTCACGAAAGCGCGATCGAGTTCTAAAACTTAATTTCCTTTTTGAAAGTTTTGGGACTCGATTGCACTTTTTGAAAGTTTTAAGACTCGATTGCACTTTCGTGATAAATTTTAGGACTTGATTAAACTTTTTGAAAGTTTTAGGACTCAATTGTATTTTTGTGATAGGTTTTAGGACTTCCATTGTACTTATCCCTATAATAAAATACCTCAGTTGTCGTAAATGATGGTACTTTACGTATATTTAGTATAATAAAATATCACAATTAAATCTAGGCCCTTGACTCGTGCGGGTGATTTTGATGCAAAGTAGTTTGTATGCATTTTGTGAGATTTGAATAAGCAGTCTCCATACTTTGACCTAACAATTTCATAACATTCCAACTAGCTGCGCTAACCTTGGGCAATTAAATTTGTGGAAAATTATCCAAAAAGTCATAAACATATTATACGGTAGTCAATTCAGTTCTAAACCTTTCAGCTGTGCCAATTTAGTCATAAACCTTTTGACAACTTTTCAATTTAGTCCTAAATATTTCAATTGTGCCAATTTAATCCTAAATTTTTTTATGATTTGCCTATTTTGTTGTAAATCTTTTAACATGATTTGTCAATGTAGTCCTTTAAGCTAATTTTGACTGGAAATACTGAAAGGGTGATCTAGTCAGCACCTTATGTGGCACGGCCGGCTCGGCTCGTGTCAAGGTGGACCTTTTTTCTTTTCTTTTTATCCTTTTCTCTTTTTTTCTTTTGTTTTTTCTTTTTCCCTTTTTCTTTTGTTTTTTCTTTTTCCCTTTTTCCATTCGGCTGCCATCACCAGGTCTCACCTCTGTCGGCCTCGGGCAAGGGACACCTAACCATCAACGAGGCCTAATGATGGCCAGCGGAGGGAAAAAGGGAAAAAGCAAAAAAAAAAAAAAGGAAATTTGAGTTCACTTCCGAGCTATCTAGCCGAGTTTTGGCTCACACGTAGGTTCAAGAGATGGTTAGAAAGATGTATTCGCCATTTTCATGTTCAATACATACAACAATTGCACTAGGCGAGATCTAGAGGTGGCAACATGGTTTAGAACCATATTTTAACTCATATTTAATGGTGTGAGTCAAAAATGAGTTGCCTTAAGTTTTAAAAACAAGATGGGTTACCTAACAACTTAATGGGTCTTAAATAAGTTTTAAATGGGTTATAAATGGGTTACCGAACAAACTTCAATGAATCATAAATAGTTCATTTTTTTATTTTATTTTATTTTTCTAATTTTTTTATATTTTTTTAAACTTTTGAATTTTTAATTTTATTTTCTTTTTCTTTCTTTCTTTCTTTTCCTTTTTTTATACGAAATACGGCGAGGGCCACGAACCTCACCTGCGACTGCAGCCCTTGCCCACCTCACTGGTCCTCGCCTAGTGGTCGACGAGGGTCGGCCGGCCCTTGCTGAATGTAGAAGACAAAGAAAGAAAATAAACATATATTAAAATATTCAACTTTTTTAAAAATTTTATAAAAATTATCCACTAGATTTGTATTACATGGAATTGTTTTAGAAATATAATTTTTTTTGAATCATAAGAAACAAGTTTTCCTATAATGAGTTAAATATATAAACGTTTTAGTAATATGCGTCGGGTCAGGTCGGTGTGGGTTGAGAAATATGCACTATAAATAAATGGTCATAAACGGGTTAAATTGGTCAATTTGAGTCGAAACATTTATGACCCGACCCACCCGTTTTGACACGTTTAGCTAGACTTGTCAATATGGGTCACTTCAATTTTAAAGAATCCACCTTAAATGGTTTTAAACTTTAAAGCTTAAGATAAATGGGTCTAAATGGGTTGAGTTTGGAATCCACTCACTAGACCCACTCACACACACTCTCTCCCTTTTTATAAAAATATTTTTAAAAAAATCGAAATTTAATTATTTTCATTTTTCTATTTTTCTTTTCTTTTCTTTCTTTTTCTTTTTTCTTTATTTTCGGCCGGTGACCGGCCATGGCGACGGCCATCGACCGACCATAGGGCCTCGTTGGCCTTAGGTGACACTCCTCGAGCTCACTGGCCTTAGGTGAGGCTCGAGCATCGCTTGTGGCCGGTCACTGGTACAAAATAAAGGACAAAGAAAAAAGAAAAAAGAAAAAAATAAAAATAAGAATAAGAAATGATTAAAAATTTGATTTTAAAAAAATAATAATTATTAAAATTATTAAAATGAATATACGAAGTAAAATCAAATCAGAGTTTATATACTAAATGTAGAAAAATATTTTCTAGTTCATTTTCAAGTTTCTGCCAAAGACCGGAATTTTTTTTTATTTTCTTGGATAATGACTTCATGAAAAATATTTTCTAGAAGTGTTGCATTTTTTTGCAAAACAAACGGAACCTCAATTTAAAAAAAATATATATAAATTGTTCACTAGCTTTGTATTGCATGAAAATGTTGTAGCAGTATAATTTTTAAAAAAAGTTAGAAGAAACAAGTTTTCTTAGATTTGATTAAATATAAAAGTGTTTTAGCAATATTTGTTAGGTCGGGTATGGGTCGGGATATTTATATTATAAATAAATGAGTCATAAACGGATTAATGAGTCAATTTGGATCGGACCATTAATAACTCGACCCAAATTCGATCGGATCTATCCGTTTAACAGGTCTAGGTTTAGCGAAATCTATGCATTGAACTAAGGAGAAAAAAGGGCTGAAAATTAAAATATTCGAGTACTCTCAAAAAGGGAGACGTCAATTATTGGATCCCGTATCAAAAGGCCGGCAAGAACGTCAAGAAATTAGGTTGTTTGATGTCGCTTGATGACTGGGAACTCGATACGCAATGCAATTATTGCCACGTGAACGTGGACCAAGCTACGAATCTTGTATGAGTAGTGCATCCGATGATTTTAGTGTGTTTTGTACTTCTAAAATGTCGGCAAATGTCCTAATCAGTGATTCGTCAGGTGCATAACCTAGCACCAGCAATTGGCTAGCTATTGCATTGCGTATTCATGCAGGTTTGTCGACCTTATTATTGCATAAAAACAACTTCGTTAATTCAAGGCTAGGACTAGGAGTCACGAGGCGTCCTTGGGAAAACGACATTTCGTTAGGTTTTAGTGGGACGGAGAGCTGACCCTTTGTCTTGTTAATTTAATTCGTCAACATGGCCTATAGAATCCATTAAGGATAATCACACAAACGATCCCCCTTGAAACTTTAATTTAATGTGCAGTGTAGTCCCTAGACTTTCGATTTATTCAATGTGATCCCTGAACTTTAGCCCAATGTGCATTGTCATCTCTGGACTTTTAATTTGTTCAATGTGGACCTTAAACTTTTGGTACATGTTCAATCTAGTCCATAAACTACATGAAAATGTTCAATATTGTACTAAATTGAACATGTACTAAAAGTTCAAGAGCCATACTAAACAAATTAAAAATCCAGAGACGACACTGTACATCGGGCTAAAGTTTAAGAACTACATGGAAACGATTAAAAGTTCAAGGACCACGTTACATATTAGGTCAAAGTTCAAGAACCATATGTGTCATTTTCCAAATCCATTAAAGCCCACTACATAGTCGTTCGACATAAAACAATCTGGTTTGTCTTAAAGATAAGCTGAAGGTTCAAAAAATAAGTTTTAAAGAAGAAAAAATAAAAGACTGAAAATTAAAATAATTGACAATCTAAGCATAGGCGACCCCTTCTATGGCGGTCGCCGGAGTTGATGGCAACTGCACAAATTGTAGCCACCGCAGATTGTGGTTGGATATGACCATATTAGATGTTTTTCCAGTGAAAGATTGGATACAAGCATATTTGATCATTTATCATCACATCTTCTTCAGTAGATTTCTAGCATTCCAAGCTTGAAAGAACAGAACATTATACCGTGCCGGTAATTTTACGAAAGAGTCGGTAAATTTCAAAATCCGTTGTTGACTAAATTTCGACATGTAATTTGTTTGGCTAGTAACATGTGCTACTTACCAATAGTTTTATAAAAGTACTCGAGAGTTATTTGGCTTGTAACATGTTAGTAAGTTACCAATAGTTTTGTGGAAGTCCTAATAAATGTTCGATTATCCTAAATTACCTACCGTTTCCATAAATTACTAATGGTTACTTGTGTTGCTTACCAATGTATTAAAGTTACTAACTTTTATATATAAAAAATTTTATTTAAATCCATTTACCAAATTCTATTTGATTGTATCAAAATTATAAATTCTTTCCGGAACCTACCAATATGTATTTGGAAAAAGTACCATCGTATTAAAATTACTAACTTTTATAGACAAATTATCGATATTCATTTAAGTGATTTACCAACTCTCCACGAATTAAGTTACCATATAGTTTTAGCTATATTAATTCTTATTTGCTTGAGTTACCAATTACTTTACTATTTTGAATCACTACATGTTTCAATAACTTACCAACGTTCATTTGCAGATGTTATCAGCAATAGCTCTTATGAAAGATTATCAACTCTTATTTAAGTTCACTTAGCAATGTTTATTTATCGAAACTTTAACACATTGAAAAACTCCTCAAGTATATATATGGGTAACTTATCAAGAGGGGAAATTTCACTGATGTGGAGTGATTATTTTCACGAATATAGGTACCGAAAGTCCTTGTACCATTATAAAATATTCAATCGGATCCTTCAATTTTTCTATTTCATTAATTCCTTAGATTATATCTTTTTTCATTCGAGTCGGTCATTTATTAGAGTAAAAACGAAAATGCTGATGTGTCCATCATCAAACGTGGTGGAAATCATAACATAAAAAAAGTGCATTTCAAAATCTTATAAAATGAAAAGATGGGAAGAAAAAGAAAGATCAAACAAGGCAGGAGGAAATAGCGGTGAAAGAACGGAGAAAAGGAGGGGTAGCTCCGCGGGGAGAGGTGGCGGCCCCCGCCACTAGCCACCGATGTCCGCCGCCACGCCGCCGGGCGAGTAGATATTACATTAAAAAGAGAAAATGGATAGGCAGGTTTGACATGTAAATTGTGAAGGAGAACCGAAAAGCTTGAACTTGGAGAAGGAGATATTGTCATTTTTTTTCATCCTCTCAAACATAGAGAAATGATTCGACCACCCCCCCCAAAAAAAAAAAACATAGAGAAATAATTTGGAGTTTCGCACCCGGAGCGATCTTTTTCTCCTTTCAAACCACAAAGGTCGCCCGGATCAGGGAGGTGCGTGAGGGTGGCGACCCTCGCGCGAGCTATGGCCATCGCCAGCTCAACGGTCGGCATAGCGGCTGTAGCCACCATCGCATTTTGGGGACGGCTGCGGCGGCGAGGGTCACTGTCCTCGATGCCGTCTGAGACCGAACTCATCAAGATCGATCTTTACTCTCCTACCGTCGATGGACTTGCACACTCTCTCCTTCTCTCTAATGCCAGTGTGCTTGTCTCGCCTAAGATAAGAGACGGCTGGGGTATTGCCGTGGTCACCGCTATCGCTGCTGCCGCAATATCCGCCGAGCTTCTCCGTTTATTTACCTTTTGCAATTTATTTTTCCTAATATTCTAGTCCCAAGTTCAACCAAATGAAAATCTATGTCCCAAAAAAAAAAAAAAAACCAAATGAAAATCAATGTCAATGATCTAGTCAGCAATGACACGAAAAGTGACGCTGCAGTCCACATCACCAATCCATCTGCATATCTAACGAAAGGACCGATTCGACTAAAAAAAGTACATAATTCAGAAATTCAATTGCACAAAAAAAAATCGAGAAATCTCATTGGGTATTTAACAATAGTTTAGGAATTTTTTCTTCCGTTGGTATCCAATGCGACCTTATGGGGGGTCGGCTCGTCGGTTACTCCTTTGCAATTCGAAGAAACTTCTTCCACGTTAAAGGAAAAGAAAAGAAAAAGAAAAAAGGGAATATCAAAATCTTAAAATATCGATATATTTCTTTTTCGATAAGTAAGTTTTGTGACATTGATATTTATCGCAATTGCTTGAAAAAATGAGTAGCCAGCCGACCAAAAGGACAAAAAAAATCTATTTGGAAAGAAGACATTGGGAGCAATTACGACGTAGTTGCGCGGAGAGTGCCAAACTTCCACGTCACGTCCTTGCCCGGTTGTCCCTCCCCGGTCAAAAAGCCGAACTAGCGATGGCGCTACTTTTTCGTGTCTCTCCCTACTTTCTTTGTCACGAAAATACAAAGAAATTTAATTTCATTTGATTTTAATAATAACGAAGCCGGCTAGTGAACTGGCGGGGATTGAGGGTGGGATCCGTGGGGACGAAAAGTTGGGATTTGGAATCCCAATAGTAGGGGCGAGAACGGGAATCGGACCGAACCAAACCAGATTGATCGATTCTGAGCTGTTCTCGGTAGAAGCGGTCTGGTTTCCAGTTCCTAAAATTTGGAACCAGTGATAATCGGTCCGATTCTTGATTTTGGGTGTTCCAAAAAGCTGGAGAAGAGAACCGTGCAAGAGTGTTCCATTCCCTCCGAGAGTTTAAAAACAAGGTTCTTTCCGATCCCTCGTTCAGTTCCAGTGTTCCGTTTCTTGCCAAGGAATAGGAAAAAGAAGAAGAAGAAGAAATCATACCCAGAAATCAGACCGAACCGGTTCTATGGTTGCCTCTTCTAAGGTGAGAACCGAGCCACTTTAAAACCGATCACCCTAACTTAAAGGTAACAGTGTACAGAAAACAAAGATAAAAGAGAAAAGAATTACAAAAGATGAAAGTCTTGGCGGCCGATCACCCCTATCGGAAAAAAAAAATAATAATAATACAAAAGATGAAAGTCTCAATTTGTTCTTATCTGTTTTTTCTTATTATATTCCAGCCAATTACAGATTCTTCTTAAATTACGAGATGCGAATCGGTTTGTGCAACCGAAATCGATTCTCATTAAAGAAGGAAAACACCAAAAACTTGGCCACACGAAAATAACCGCAATAAATACAAAATAACTCCGCGTTTTAAGGAGCCCCCTATTCAATCATCATCGCGTAGCCGTACATTAATAAATTGTTTTTGTAGAATTTACCCTTGTACGAAGGTAAATCAAATAAATTCTCAAAAAAAAGGAATCCCACAACAAAAAGGAAAAGCCAAAAAAAAAGAAAAAAAAGGGAAAGGCCAATATCTATTTATAAAGTAATTTCGAAAATTATTTTTTTTCGGGAGGAGTTATCACGGATTCCGAGAATTAGTCTATTTATATATATATTCGGGGCAACGTCAAAAATTGGAAAAGCCAAAAAAGGTGTAGAGAGAGAGAGAGAGAGAGAGAGGGGGGGGGGGCGGTCGGAGATCTTTTTCTCTTTCTGGCGTTTCTTGTCGTCTTCCTCCTCTTCTTCCTCCCTCCCTCCCTTCGTTGGTTGCCTTCCTGCGTTCCCCCCTCGTCCCTGGTCCATGCAAAGACCCGCGTGCATCATCAAGAACGCCTCACGCGCGGGCCACGCACCACCACCATCGATCCTCTATAAATAACACACACGTCCTCCCCCCGCATACAACGGCCAACACCCAACTCGCAAAATCTCCTCCCGAGAACCCAACCCCAAAGAAACGGACACGGCCCCCTTCCCCCCTGCGCACCGATTCCCATGCGACCGGCGCTGCCCGACCCACCATTGATCCCCCGGTGAATTCCCGGCGTGCGCCCAGAGTCGAAGGCGGCGGTTTTGCGGTCCCATCTGCTTCCTTATGAGCTGTTTTGACAAGCTTCGGTGTTCCTCCAACCTCAGCCGCTTCGTCGCGGGCCTCCTCCTCCTCATCCTGTACCATTCCTTCCAGTTGGTCTCCAATTTCCCGATTCCTATACACCCTTAATCGGAGAAGCCCCCCCCCCCCCCGTTTGCATTCCTCCTCCTGTGTTCTCTTCCCATCGCCTCCCCCGTCGTCCCCAGCGGCGTTGAATTTCGAGACGAGGATTTTTCTTCCCCTTCTTGTTTCGTCGTTGTTGCCGGCGCTTCCGATTCGGACAGGGGCTTTCTTCCCTTATGGATCCCGAGGAATCGTTATCATCGATCCCTTTGCTCGACGGTGGGTCCTGTGATTCGTGTTCTCCATTGAAAGCTCTTTTTTTTTTTCTTCTTTTTTAATCTCTTTTGTCGATTCATTACCCTTTATCTATTTTCCCACGAGAGAAAAAAAAAAGGGGATGCTTTTTGCTTGATTCCAACAATTGATCCTCTTTGATTGATTGCCTAGTCACATTAAGCATATTCTTGAATGACCCTGTTGACTCTTTGAAATGACTATAGGCAATTCCTCTTTCTGGTTTAGCAATTAGTTGCAAATCAGAATTCATATTCCTCTCCTTTTCTCTCTGGCCTGTGTGATTTTTCTCCAGTTCACTATAGAACTCGTGGCCCCTTAAAATGATAAACAGCGTACTATATAATTTTTGAATGTGGGATCATAGGATTGCTTCACAAACATATATTTATGCAAATGGGTCGGAGGAACAACCAAATTTTGAAACCAGTCTAGCGCCGTGGAAACTGTGGCCATTACATAAAACGTAGCAATTTGAAATCTGCATGGTCACTTGTATTGTCACCTTAAATTTCGTCGATGCACACTTGTTGATAATCTTCTTCTAGTAACAGATTTGTTCCTTTGGTCTTATTTCTGATAGCAATCCTTAAAGAAATATAGCATAGTCCCGGGAGATCTTTCATTCGTTTTGAGGCACCACAAAATCCTAATAGAAGCATAATAGTATGAAGGCACTGAATTCAACAGGCGTGGACTTTGAGTTTCTTACTCATTCATTAGATAATATATTGATCATTAGTTATTCTTCTGGTGAGCAGGCACCATATTTTCTCATTTCAAGAGAGAACAAACTTCGCGCCCTTCAGTCATCGTGATTGGTGGTGGAATATCTGGGTTAGCAGCAGCCCGTGTTCTTCATGATGCATCTGTTAAGGTACGGATATTTGAGAAGTTATCTGCTTACTTCTAGCGAGTAAAATGATTCTGTTCCACTTGAGGTAATGGTCCTCTGACATTTGTTTCCAGGTGATCTTGCTGGAATCTCGGGATAGAATTGGTGGTCGCATTCATACTGACTACTCATTTGGGTTCCCTGTGGATATGGGGGCCTCATGGTAAAAAAGCACTGCCCTATCTTTTTGACTTGCATGTCTCTTGTATGATTGTCATGTACCTCTGTTCGTTTCTAAGTTTGTTGCTCCAAATATATGGACATACTGGGTTTTTATATGGTCCCTCCCCTGTGCTCTATCCTGGAGGCCTGTTTACACATGAAGAAATGATTGTATATATGAAGACGGTCTGCTTTGCACTGTGTGCAGGCTACATGGTGTTTGCAATGAGAATCCATTGGCGCCTCTGATACGACGTTTAGGGCTCACTTTGTACCGTACCAGTGGGGACAACTCTGTCCTCTATGACCATGATTTGAAAAGGTTATTATCTCCTAGCTTTCGGTGTACACTTCCTGTGTTGCTTTCTCCGTATATTGAGTAGCTTCAAGGAATTTCTTCAGTGGCTCATTCTAATCATAAGTCAGATAGGATGAAGGCACTTTCAGTTATTGATCATTTCGAGTTCTACGAGGTCTTCTATTGTCAGCCTGTACTTACTTATCTCATAATTGTTTCTCATTGTTTCAGCTGTATACTTTTCGATACAAATGGCCAGCAAGTTCCCCAGAACATGGTCAGTGAAGTAGGTGAAACATTAGAGATAATTCTCAAAGAGGTGAAGTTTTAAACTTCTCTTACTATTTATGATGCACTGCAGTGTTACTGTACTTGATTTGGTTTTTTTGCGCTTCTATAGACAGATAAAGTAAGGAACGAACATGCTGATGATATGTCTGTTCGTCAAGCTATTTCAATTGTGTTAGACAGACATCCAGAGCTGAGGTAGGAGAAACGGAATCAGTTATGCAAATCACTGATCTTTTCTGCTGGATACCTGATATACTTACTGTTCTTTTCTTCATTATCTTGTTGGTTTTGCAGACAAGAAGGGCTTGCAAATGAAGTATTACAATGGTTTATTTGTCGAATGGAAGCTTGGTTTGCAGCAGATGTGGATAAAATATCATTAAAAAGTTGGGATCAGGCAAGTTGTGTATCAGATGATCTTCTACTATATCATTACTTGGGTTGTTGCATGGCTACTTCTTAATATTTCTTCTTCCGTATGATATTAGTGACTGAAGATATCACGACTATAAAGAGTTCAAAACTTTTATTGCTCTATTTACTCGGAAGTGATAAATAATCTTGGTCTTCTCTGAATGCCTTGTGTGGGTGCTGGAACTAACATTTAGTCTCAAAGCATGTGAAAATCTTGCTTCATTTGCAGAATAAATACCTTCTTATTGGATGAAGAATGCCAAAATGAATGTTCACTTTTGTCAGAAGAGGATAACCTAACAATGAGGCAAGAGGGCTACTAATCTGTAGCACTTTCTATTGACTCGCTAGTTCTTTGGGCCACATAAAGTGATCCCAGGCATACTTCTAGTAAATACTGTCTTTGGTTTCTGGTTGTGGAGATAACACAATATTCATTGCCCCTCTCTGGAGCTCTTGTGCAAAATTGTGTGGCTGGTCGAATGGAAATTTGGTTCTATTTTGCCCATATATAATTAAACCGTTGGATGTTGCTCTTGATCTGCAGGAACAGGTACTTTCTGGCGGCCATGGACTTATGGTGCAAGGCTATGATCCTGTAGTAAAGGCTCTTGCCAAGGACATTGATATACGCTTGAACCAGAGGTAATATTGCCAGTCGGAGCGTTGTCTTTGGGAAAGTTTCTTTGAGTATACCTACAAAAAGATCCAGATACAATGCAAAGAACCTATTATTTGTGAATCTTAATCTCATCGTTTTCCACTTTGCTACATTTTGATGATTAGGGTTTCAAAGATATATTATGGACGCAATAAGGTCAAGGTCGTGGTTGAGAGCGGAAAGAAATTTGTTGCGGATGCAGCTATAGTTACAGTTCCTCTGGGTGTTCTCAAAGCAAATTTAATTGAGTTCGAGCCTAGGTTGCCAGAGTGGAAGATTTCAGCTATCGCAGATCTTGGAGTGGGCAATGAAAATAAGATAGCCTTACAATTTGATCACGTTTTTTGGCCAAACATGGAGTTATTTGGCGTTGTTGCCTCCTCTTCTCACGCTTGTGGTTATTTTCTCAATCTTCACAAGGCAACTGGTCATCCTGTTCTCGTCTTTATGGCTGCGGGGGATTCTGCTTACTATCTTGAACGTCTTTCTGATGAGTCTGCTGCCAGTTTTGTCATGTCGCTGCTCAAGAAAATGTTCCCTCATGCAACTAAGCCGGTAAGTTGGTTCCCATTCAATTGTTTGCTTATCAATCATCTTGTAGTGTCCAAACTAATTTCATCTGAAGCCTTGAAGTTAGATGAATTGTCTGGGCAACCGTCGATAGAATGACCTTTTGAATTTCGACAATGACAATTTTTTCTGGTTTACTTGACTGAATTTCCCTGTCATCATATGAAATGACTTCTTTTTTACCTCATAACATCCTAACAGACACTGGGGTTAAAGCACCTAATGCAGGTGTCGACAAATCTAGAGTGGGGTTATAAGCTACGCAAAGGACAGGGGGAACAATTAATCCCACCTTTGGAGGGTTTCACTTGCCAATATGTGCTTATGTGTTTTTTGTTCCGATCTTTGCAATACTTGGTTGTTTGGACTTCCTTGTTTTGTTTGAGGGAAGATGATGGTGATGATGACTTCTCTTTTTATCCGGAGAGTGGCATTCCCATTTTAGCCTATGGAGTAACACTCACAGTCGTATTGCCATTTGTGTTCAACATAAATGTGGTATCTTGCAGTTGGAAACTTGCTTGAGAATGACAGTTTCTTAATTTAAGTGATGAGAAAATTGTAGCAATTGTCATTTTTATTCACTTTCTGTCATCATTTTTTAATCGCATGATCACCATCGTAATACTTATGATTTCTCTTTACGAGTTGGATCTAGACACTTTCATATTTCGAAGATTACTTTTTTTTTTTCGGTCGTGAAAGATTACTTGTTTACCATTACCAGATCTGTGTCTGAATTGAGATAGAACTCTAGTCCTTTATGCTAACGCCAACCAGATACCTCGTGCTATAATCATATTCTCTGTTTGACGCAGGTAAAGTATCTCGTGTCCCATTGGGGAAAAGACCCAGACTCTCTCGGCTGCTACTCTTACGATCTGGTGGGAATGCCAATGGACTTATATGAAAGGCTGAGAGCACCGATAGGCAATCTTTTCTTTGGAGGGGAAGCCGTGAGCATGGACCACCAGGGATCGGTGCACGGGGCTTACTCAGCTGGAGTGATGGCGGCCGAAAATTGTCAGAGGTTGCTCCTGAACCGAGTTGGGATAATGCGGAATGTGAAGGTGGTTTCTTTTCAGGTGGAGAGCCTTCAAGCTGCATCTCCTCTGCAGATCTCAAGAATGTGAAGCATTGCTATGCCACCCCATCAAATCTATTTACATTAAATAAATTAATCATCTTGGACAAGGATAATTTGAAAATTCAAGCAATGATTTGTGTTAAATAGTTTGATTTACTATCTCTGTCTACTATGGTTGTGATTTATTGGAATGCATCGCCCGCAACAGAAAAATTATTGCAAAAGATAATATGCAGATCCGGGTAGACGTGATTTTAAATGCAGAATTGCACGAGTGGATTCCAGTCTTTTATTGGGCTATTAGAGCTAGGATAGTGGAGTAGCAGAGTGAAAAGCCGAATCACTAAATCGCTTTGCAAAAGCTTCTATCTCTTACTTTCTTACTTTCTTTACATTTCTGTTGATAGAAGATATATGCTTTGCATTGCATATTTCATCTACAATTTTGCACTGAAACACGAAAAAGTTATGAAAATTCTTATAATAATAAATTTACCCCGTATCTGGTTGTTATGTTCGGTCCATTTCAAATGGTATCAGAGCCTGAGTGCTCAAAATGTTTTGTAGTGTTTTACTTTACAGCAAAAGATCCATAATGGCTGATGTTACTGGAGCATCCTTTAGTATATGCTTATTGAAAATGTAGACAGTTCCTTGATTATAGATAAGTGATTGTTTGAATTTTTGTCTCGCGAAAGTGTTTGTTCGATCAAAGTGAATATAAATCGTGGAACGTGATTGAGAGTAGTCCATTTGAGCTGCCAAGGGAGAACCGCACCTTCACCTCGGCCTCCCACAACAGGAACTCCACTTTTTTACTCCAACACAACTAGGAATTACACTAGAAGAGCAAATGAGAAGACTTACATTAAGCGCTAAAGCCATTTATATTGTGCATCGTTCCCTATTTCGTACTGAATTCGATAGAGTTTCATCTTGTGTCGCAAAGAAGGAGATTTGGGTTCGACTTGAGCTCCCATATGAAGGAACAATACGTGTGCGAGAAACAAAGATAAACATTCTTCTTGCGCAATACAAGTCATTCAAGATAAGCAAGGAGAAAACATTAACCAAATGTCCGCTCGACATTGTGAATAGGCTCTCATCCTTGGGCACATCGTACACATATGGTGAACACAAGTGAACAAGCTCTTGCAAGGCTTGCCAAAGGAGCGGAGAGACATTAAAATCGCCATTGCAGAAACCATGAGGATCAAACCAATGGCTCTAAATGAACTTATTGGAGCACATGGCTTGTGAAGCGGAGCTCATAAGGATGCCATAGATGCCACTGGATGGCTTTAAAACTTGAACGAAACCAAGCGGCTCCGCTTCTCTTCGAATGCCATTCGGCGGGATTTCGTCGAAAGCAACTCCATAGGCATTGTTGAAATGCTCCATTTTCTCCCCCGTGTCTCACCATGGATGCCATAAAATATACCGGCGAAAATCGTGGACGGGTCTTGCATTGACGAGGATATGCGAAGTAGGACCATTTCTTTTCTACGATTCGGCATCGCATATGCTTTCTGACCGTAAACAGAATGGCTAGAAAGTCCAGCAAAGAATGATCAAAGTGAAAGTTCTCAATCCTTGCCCGCAATACAAGTTCAACAAGAGTGTAAAATCGGCAGATGACGCATAAAATTACTGAACTAAAATTGCCCCAAACCTAATCGAGAATGAAATGTTATCTCGATGCCGTCCTCTGTCCATGAGGTTCGAGCAATGGAATTCTCAATCCTCGAGGAGCGATGTTAGAGTTAATTAGGGATTTTCTAGGATAATTTCCTAAGTTAGAGGTTTATTGATAATTATGTTTTTTTTATCAAACATTGATAATTACGTTAATTATCCATATTTCTCAATATTGCACGAGTATTACACATATATTGCACGAATATCGCTCTTTGATTGTGCATATCTTGATTGAAATATTATCTTAGAATAATTATCTAAAACTTAGGAATAAAACATGGAATATGTAATTAAAAATAACATAGAAGATAGAACAACTCTTAGAAAGGTATGAATATGTAATTAAAAATGATAGCAAAGGTTGAATTTAATATTTCTCTCGATTTATAACTCATTTTGTCATTCATATGTTGGATTGAAGTAGCGATAGGGAAGTCGTTGAAAAGGGAAGAGCTCTTTAAAAGAAGATATACACGTGAATAGAGAGCTGTATTTTGTTGTTAAACTTGTATTTATTACTTGATTTAAAATAAAAACGGTTGCTTTGATGGTCAAATTCTTCTATCTTTTCTTGGAAAAAATTGAACTTTATATTCCTTCGTATGCATTAGGGCAAAAAGTATCACATTGTGACCAATTAGGGCGCGAATGGTAACCATTCTGCTCCAGAAATCAAATTCTTGCCAGAAATTGATTTCTAGAGGAGAAATCTGTTTGATAAAACATGACTAATTCTGCTCCAAAAATTGATTTCTGGAATAGAAATCTCTTTTGATTTGTTGATTTTTTTTTCACCTAAAAAAATTTAAATTTTACTCAAAGTGGGCGGTCACAGGTATTCTAAGCCATTATGTGAAGTTTTAAAATTTTTTATTTTTTGATTTTTTTTGGCACCTCAAAAAATTTAAATTTCACTCAAAGTGGGTGACCAAAGGTATTCTAAGCCATTTTGTGAAATTTTGAAATTTTTTATTTTTTTGGGCACCTCAAAAAAATTAAATTTCATTCAAAATGGGTGGCCACATGTATTCTTAAGCCATTCTATGAAGTTTTGAAATTTTTGATTTTTTTTGGGCACCTCAAAAAATTTAAATTTCACTCAAAGTGGGTGGCCACAAGTATTCTAAGTCATTCTGTGAAGTTTTGAAATTTTTTATTTTTTGATTTTTTTGGATACCTAAAAAAATTTAAATTTCACTCAAGGGTAGCTACATGTGTTCTAAGCCATTCCGTGAAGTTTTGAAATTTTTTATTTTTTTTTTTATTTTTTGAAAATAATTCACCAAATTTCATATTTTCCCGAAATCTGACTTTTTTATTTTCTGGAAATTTTTATGAATTTTTATGGAATTTTTTAATTTTTATTCATTTTCTGAAAAAAAAAATTAGTGAGATCTCAAAATATATTGTAAAGGCCACGAAAAAGAAAGAAAAGAGGGAGAATGCATTCCGGAAGAGAGAAGCTACAAAAAGTAGCTTCTCTTTTTCTTGCCCAAAACTCATTCTGAAATCAAGAATGCATTCTGGAATCAAGTATTTTTAACAAACACATTTTTATTCCAGAATGCAAAAATTACTTCAGAATACATTCCGGAAATTTTTTAACAAACGCATTTCTGTTCCGAAATACATTCTGGAGCAGACTTTCTGCTCCAGAATGGATTCCATGTGCGCCCTAACTGATTAGATAATAGGTAAGTTAAAAGATGAGTTAATAAATTAAAAGGAGTTTTTAATTAACAACTCGTCATTAATCCACAAAAAACTCTTATTATTATTATGACAAACACCAATTGCAAATCCCCTTCATCAATAGTCAATACTTCGCTTTTAAGTTCTAAAAAAATAAAGCGGAATCTGTCTTCAATACAACTCAATAAAAAAGCTTCCTTGTCCATTCAATTTTAATGAAAAAGGAAAAAAAAAATAACAACGAAAAAAAAGGCTGCTTCATGTTGCTCAATTGAGGGTGACGTGGCCACGGCCTTTGGCGGTCGTCTCCGATGACCACACCCAGGTGGACGGCGGCCGTCTATCTTGGCCGGCCCCCTTTCTTATCCTTGTGACTCGTTCTCTGTGCGAGATCTTTCATCTCGCACACTCCAACCTCAAAGACTCTTCTCTTTGCTTTGGAGGGGATAGGGAGCGGTTGCCGTCGTCAATCGAATCGTAATCTCTCTTTATGTGATCGTCGCAGATCAGCTATTGTGACACCGAGGGATGAGCGACAAGGGGCGTGGACATAGCAATGGAGTCCATCAACAATGTACTCTAAATTTGGGAAATTCTGATGGATCAAAAGGTGGCACCACGCCAGTCGATTCGAGTAAGGACCATGAAATTCATATTACATGAGAATACGTTTGCACGAATTAAAAAATAGGTCAATTTAATTCTTATTCATACTGAATATACTCGAAGCGATATTGATCGACCCCTTTCTATTTTTACCGATTGACCCATTTTACTACCTCTACTATTGTTGACAAATGACATCGATCAATTGAAAATAAAAAGAGTTAATACTATGAAAAACCTCAAACTAGTATACACGTGCTAAATTTATTCCAGACTAATTTTTTGACCGCAAAAAACCCTGAACTAGTACACCTGTGACAAATTTACTTTTCGTTATTTTTCATTACTATCAAATTGCTGAGTTGAATGACACATGACAGTTGACGGGTGTACCGGTTTTGGGTTTTATCCTTCCGTTTGTCACAAGTTTGTCAATTTGTGATTTTTCATGGTATTAATCCAATTTAATTGAGGATAATTTTGTTACAAATGTACCGGTTTGAGGTTTCTGGTGATCAAAAAAATTAGTTTTGGGTAAATTCATCGCATGTTTATCAATTTATGATTTTTTATGGTTAAAAAAATTAATTTATGATAAATTTGTTGTATCAATTTAAGGTTTTTTTGGGGTATTAACCAAATAAAAAACCATAATTTTTACAAATTTCAGGCCTCTGATGTGCGGGCAGCCCAATCCTAGTATCCTTTCTCTCTCTTCGTCGTCGCCGTTGTCGTGTCTCTCTCTCTCTCTCTCTCTCTTCTTGCGTTGCGACTTGCGAGCTGTAGATGTCCATCTCGCGCTGGGAACAAAGAAACGAAGGAGGGTTTGTGTGTGCTGATCCATCTCTCCGGCGGTTCCGGCGAGAGCTTTGATTTCGATTGTCATGGCCGGAGGAGAAGCTTTCTCTTCGAACCCGCCTGCCAAGCCGGCCGTTCTTGGAAACAGCGGCAGCAAGACCATCAACGCGAAGCTCGTGAGTCTGGCGAAACAGAGCCTCTTCTTGTTTCTGGGTTTCCCCTCGATTTCGCGTTAAGCGATGAATGACTCGTTGGGGGGCTTCTCCTTTCCTTCTCCTCTTCTGCTGCTTATTGTTGTTGTTGTTGTTCAGGTGTTGCTGGGAGACATGGGTGCCGGCAAATCCAGCCTGGTCTTGCGCTTCGTCAAGGACCAGTTCTTTGATTTTCAGGTCTTCTTTAGCACTTCCCCATTTCTCGCCCTTCTTCTTGTTTTGAGTTATGGGTTATTCTCTGCAACTTCTGTTGCTGCTTCTTGTGAGCCTTGGGGGGGGGGAAGGTTTGAGAGATCGGATTACATGTACTAACAATTAGGTGGGCAACAGTCTGTTATCACTTTACGATTCATCCAGCCCGACTACATGTACTAAAAATTAGGTGGGCAACAGTCTGTTGTCACTTTACGATTCATCCAGCCCGACTATTTTGTCTGATGCCTGTAATTTGTCATGTTTTTCGCATTTGTTGTTGCAAATTCAGAGTGACTGAGGAGATGTGTATGTAGCGAAAATGGCTCGTCGTGCATAATGAGATTAGCCCTCGCACTTTAAAATCTTTTGTCCACATTGGGTGCTGATATTCTTGCATCATTTCCAATAGACTTAATTGGTGGTGATTGCCTCCTTTTTTTCATAAGTTATGGGTTTCTGAAGAAGGTAAACGAGGATGCAATATGGTTAGGTTTCTGTAGGACTTAGCAGTTTTATAGTTCATGCTTGGAGAGAGACTCATGAAGTAATCCTTGGAGATGTGACTCCTTCTTATCTCAGTTTTCTGCATATATAGTAAGAAGTGTCCACACAATAAAGTTCCCTTGCCAATCTAAATCAGAACTTCATTGTAGAAAGGGATGAAAGTTGGCATGGTTAATAGAGGGAAATGCGAGAAACTACCGTATGTTCATTACGGACGTTTCAACTTCACTGTGCATGTCTACGTTCGGATGGTATTGGAAACTGGAAAGAGAGGGAGGGAGGGAGGGATGCACCCAAGCATATAAAAAAGAAAAATAGTCTCGGATCACTTTATCATCTCTGGATAGATTTACCCGATTAAGTGCTGTAAAGATTGCATTTTTAAGTGTGATTGGGAAAACTCTTAACATGTGAGGAGCCTAGGAGGGAGGGAGGGAGATCTTCATTCTTAAAAATGCACCCAAAAATTAAAATATAAAAAACAGTCTCAGATCACTTTATCATCTCTAGATAGATCCACCAAATTAGTGCTGTAAAGATTGCAATTGGGAAAACTCTTAAACATGTGAAGGATGATAGCTCATTAGATTAAATAAGTGGAGAATTCTTAACATAGCAATTTCCTTCTTTAATGCTTATAGGGTGGAAAGAGAGATATCTATTGAAAGTGTGCATGCATCGAAATGAGCAAGCTAGTCATCCTTTTCCTAGATAATAATTTCACAAGCCTCCAATTCCATTTAATGCTAAAGTCATGAAAAGATTTTGCATGTTTTAAAGCGGTTTCGAGGGTATTCACTTTACTAGTTCCCATTATGCCTCTCTGGGGTGCTATATCCCATTCCCGTTCTGCTTGTGATAGAACCACTGATGTTTGTTTTGGAGAGGGAGGGGGTGGTACCATGGCAGGGCACCTCTTGGGTCTCATTACATCCATCCATTCATTCAACCCGTCTTGGCTGAGAAATATTTTAGGGCTTAATTCTAAGAAGTCAACAGTGTTGCAGAGCTGCTGGAATGTTTGCTCTTCCTGTTCTCAGTGATTTTATTTCTGTCGTACTTACTGATGATGGTAGGAATCAACTATAGGAGCAGCATTCTTCTCGCGAACAGTAGGCGTCAATGATGCATCTGTGAAGTTTGAGATATGGGATACTGCAGGTCAGGAAAGGTACCACAGCTTGGCTCCCATGTACTACAGAGGCGCTGCCGCAGCTATTATTGTCTATGACATAACTAGCACTGTATGAAATCTTCCCTTTCTCTTTTTCTTCGTCTTTTGTAAGTTTTGTGCTTGTGAATGAACAATCAAATAGGAAGGTTAATTACCCGTTCTGTTAGGAATAACTTAGAAGTTTTGAACCTTGGGATAGAAGCATGGTAAAAGGAAGTGTGGAATTAATGTTAAATGAATGACTTAGAACAGAACAAGTACAAAAGTAATTATGGAAAGTTCAAATAATACACCGATCTAACATGCTATAACTTTGGTCCCATTTAATTTTATTCTGCTAATGTTCATGTGGATTGTAGGAGTCATTTGAACGGGCTAAGAAGTGGGTGGAGGAACTTCACAAGCAAGGTGCCTTGCTTATCATCAAACTTGTTTACCTTGTAAAGAGAGAATTTACAGTGCTTGTATGTTTTTCCCGAACACCTTATTGTGCTATCCAAATGTCTTTCCAATCTTTTAGTAATTGATTCTTCTATTAAATGCATATGTAAAATATCATCATTTGGCAGAAAGCACCTACTGAAAGTTTTCTAGATATTCTTGAATCTATTGGAAATAACGCAAGAATATCAGCACCCAATGTGGACAAAAGATTTGAAAGTGCAATTTAGTCCTTGAGTCTTGGAGAGTTTATGATGTTGATGGTTGAAGCCTTACAAGAATGACTCGACGGGGGGTTTATTGTTCTTTTTATGATGTTTGTGAACCAACCCTTTAAGCAGCCTTCTACATTGCGTCTGGAAAAAAGCTACTTTGTCTTTAAATTTTCTATAGTCAGTTCCCTTTCCCCTTTTAGAAGAGCAGGCAGCTACTTCTAGCTGATACATATGTGCTTATATTAATTCATCTTTTGCACCGCGGCACAGAACCTCCTATTCATCATTCAACTCCTATTCGTATAATGTGATTCGGGTCATGATACCCTCGGCATTCTGCAATTAAATACAATTTTCGATAGGAGATGATTTTATGATTGTTTTAGACTTTAATGTGTTGCTTACTGTGAATTTTGAGTTTTTACAGGAAATCCCAATTTGATAATAACACTCGCTGGAAATAAGACTGATCTGGAGGATAAAAGAAAAGTGACAGCTGAGGTAAACATTGATATTTCTTTAAATTGTTTTGATGAGTTTGATGGGGCGTTCATTTTGGTTCATTGTTCTGGAATTCTTGTGGTCCTCTGTCTCATTTAGCTTCTTAAAGAAAGAACTGGGTAGTCTCCCCATCAAGAAAATGGGAGTGCATTTTCTTGGCTGTTCCATTGTTTGTTTTTATTATTTCGATGATGAGTTGTCACCAGCCACTTCAATAAGTCTTGTAGATTTTAACTAATTTGATAGATTCGAAGGGATTCAGGGTGCAATGGAAGGTGAATAAGAACCACCAAGCTCGTTAAATATTACTTAGGTGCTTAGCCTGTCTTTTTAGCATTTTATACCCGAAAGTTAAGGCTCTTATAAATCTTTTCCTATTTGTTTTTTGCAGTTTCATAATCTTACTGATTCGAAATGGTTATGTAATAAAAAAAAAAAAAGGCAATTTTAATCATTCTCTCTCAAATGGGGTTGATCATGTATGCAAGGAGCAAGAAGTCTTGGTTACAGTAGAGTTAGGTTTTGCTACCATCAAGGATGAAAGTCTTTTGACAGCTTTATGTACTCAAAAGAAATTTCCAGCTTATATGTTTTCAATTCAGTTTGGAAATTGGTGCTCTAGCCAGGATTGGTCTTATTGCGTAACTACTTTTAGTTGGTCTACATCTCAGTTTCTGCATTGCAGCTCTATAAACCTCCACGTGTTCATAATGTCCTATGATGTTGCAGGAGGCACGCAGGTATGCAGAAGAAAGGCGACTCGTGTTCATTGAAACTTCTGCTAAGACTGCCACTAATGTCAGCAAACTGTTTTATGAAATAGGTAAGCCTCTATTCTTCTATGGAAGCATTAACTGTGTTCTAGTTTTTCTTCCCCATCCTTCTCATGATATAAGGAGAGTTTTTTATTGATCTAGGGGGAAAAATATGGTTAAACCCCACAAATAATCATCATCGTGTCAATATCTGGAGTAGTCAATCCAAAAACCTGTGTCCATTCTATTAGAAGCCATATTTTCGAGGAGATAGCTGCATTTTTCCTTTCTGCCATACCCCTTCTATTTGTTGGCATTAGCTTCTTATTTTTCTAGCTGCATAAGGATGAGTTATCAGCAACACTGACATCTCTGGAATGACTATACCCGTAATCTTTGCTCCCAGCTAATTCAAAATCAAATCTAGCCGAAATTGAGAAACTGCATTTATATGAGTAGAGAAGGTTGCCTTGTGATTTTCTTGCCTCCATCATAGCTCTTTTTTTGGGGCTTTCTCATGGTATAATATTGTAGTTTTCTCTCAGTCAATAGTTGCAATTGTATATTCTGGACAGTCTTTTAACTGCTATTGCTTTTGTGCTGGAAACAGCTAAGAGGTTGCCTAGAGTTCAGGCTATGCAGAATTCAGCGCCAGCGGGGATGGTTCTAGCGGATACAAGCCCTGAAGAAACCCGATCTGCATCCTGTTGTTCATGAGTTCTTATCAACTCTCTGTTCATTCCTTTACTTTTTCTACTCACGTTCTATAGTTGTCTTCAACTCAAGTACCTTGATCTTTTAGTTCTTGATGCATATGAATAAAGACGAATTCGACTAAAACACCACTTCGTGAAACTGGAAAACCGATTAGAATTAGGGAGTTAGTTCATACGAACCCAGTCAATTCCTCCTTAATCAGTGAAGACTGGAATCACTCTCTCTCACTCTCTCTCTCTCTCTCTCTCTCTCTCTATGTATCATATGTAATGAACAGCAACCTTTGGAGCCACGTCGTGTTGCACTTAATGTCACGATGAAAAGAAATCGAAGATATTTTTATCAGCTGTGACCCGCTGAAGCAATCATGCACACTTGTAATTTCGGTGAACACTATTGAGAAAATCCACTTTGACATGCTAATATTCATTGCTTTTATATTATATATTGCTTCGTCACCATCTTTGTCATGAAAATGGTTGAACTATGCAGAAGGGGGTCCGCATTGCCAGAAAAGAGAAACCTGCAATGTATTGGAAACTCCGACATTGCATACTCTTCATAACGAGAAAATTGCTAAATAATGGGAACTCGACATTGCGCAGTCTGTCGTGGTCATCTGATGTATCTCAAAACTTTGATAGATATAATAGCGTGCAGTATTATGAATTACAGATGAAGTTTCAAGACTCCAAGGATAAGAGATGGTCCAAATTCACAGAAGAGAACATCTTTCTCGTATATAACTCTCAAAGGGAAATCACAAGTAAGGAAATGCTCTCCTTACCTTTCCACACCAATCCGAGACCGACACACTGTGCTGGGCCATTCGCTTATCCAAAAAATTACAGGTGAAGAAGGTTCAAAATTCAACTGATGATAGATGGTTCGAACAAAAACATTAAACCGTCGTAAGTTACATTTCGATCACTAATTCTCAAAAAATAACATATTTCTGGAATTTAACTCTCAAAGGGGAATGGCAAGCAAATTTAATGCTCTCCTTACCTTTCCATATACACCAACCATCCGAGACCAACACCAATGTGCTTGCTTCCAATAAATACATCGACAACTAAGATCAGCTATTGTTTATCAGCATATTTCAGTCTAAGACATTTCCCGGAACCTAGCAAGGGCCTTCTTTTGAATAAGAGTCTTGTAGCTATCCCCAGCTTGCACCTCTAGGCTAGGATCAAGCTTCTTTTGCTGACTCCCAAGACCTGCTCTCCTATCCATCGATTGTGCTTGGACAGGCTCTATCATGCCACTACCATCCTTCCCCAGTCCCTGCGCATCATGTCATATACAAGAGGACACAAACACACACTAACCTCATCAGCAGCAAGTACTCACAAGCATGGCAACATCCCATTTCAGATTGCCTACTGGTCCCAAAAATCAAGCACTTTATGTACAGGCTAATTAGTCCTTTGTGAAATAAGGGGCTTCAGAAAACACGGTGCCGATTCTTTAAAGCATATTGGTTAAATCAATAGTGTGCGCATAAACTAGCCTGAAATCCCCAAGTTTCGGCTTTTTCCAAATTCGAGCACCCTAAAGGCTATACTTTCTTCGACCCAAAAACAAAGGCTACATTCTATAGTTTACTATGGCCAGTAGTTGATTTTGTTGGTCATAAAATTCTCTTTAAGTCATATGCAGGGTCGCTTCTGCCTAAAAGAAATTCACCACCAAGGTCATTAGGATTCATGAGTAAAAAGGTCTTAACTTATTGATATAAAACTAGGGTAAAATGTCAGCCTAGAAGAAAAAATGCCCACTTTGATGTCTACTTGGGGTGGGGGGCAATGCCAATAGTATTTACCAGTGGCACCATAAAAGCAAATAAACATAAAAGTGGGAAACAGTACCAAGCCTTCATGCCAGCCCATGCTGCGGAGCATCCGGTTCCCTACATTGTTCTCATCAATTGCTTTTTCTGCTGTAATCACCTCATAGCTCTGAGGAGTGACACTTGCATCTCCAGCCCCACGTGAGGCCCCTACTCCAGGGGGAAATGGCATTGAATCCAAAGAACTCTTTTTGAAGGCCAGATCTCGATCTCCAATAGATGAAGAAATGATGGGGCAGAATTTCTCACAAGTCAATACATTATCGACATTACATGCAAGCAACGGACTAACCAAGCCTAGGTTTCATTCTTTGGACGGGGTAAAAAGGATAGTGCACATATGAACATTAAAATTCTCATTATTGCACTTAAGAAACAAGACCTGAATAAGAAGAAAAGAGGAAAAGGAAGTGGAAGAGGAGAAGGGTGGGAAGAACGGCAGGAAGGGAACACCAATGACAAAGTTATGCGAGCTTACTCAAATCCAAGGTGTCATGGTCCAACATATCATCTCCAACAGAAGATCCATATAAGCTCCTCCTCTCAGCAGCTCGATCCCTATAGCTCAACTGAGGTTGTTCCCTGTTAATAGAAGCAGAACTCAAAGGCATTTCAGAGAATCTCCTCTTGCCACTCCCAGCAGCCGAAGGTGGTGTATAGGAACCCAAAGCAGATGCATCTGTTTTGAATGGAGTGACGCCGGTTGATGCATCGGTATTTGTCAAAGAAGATGAACCTGCAGCAGAAGCAAAAGTTGAAGACATTGAAACTCCACCGAATGACCCTGAATAAACATCTGATTTCAATAAACCTCTTCCGGAGCCCCTAATAACACCCATCAAAGCCCCGCCTGAGCTATTGCTAACAGGCCACGGTTTTCCCTGAGACTCCGAAGTAACATTCTGGACTGCAGGTATAGCAGTGCTAACTCCTGCATTTGATGTGGTACCATTCCTTATGGTATTCAAGTCGGGTTTAACCTTCCCCTTGATGGATTGTCCAACACCAAATGATTTGTCATCAGCAGAAGCAGATAGTGGGTTGTCATCCAGGGCCACACGGGTAGCTTGTCCTTCATGACTCCTCTGTTTCCACATTGTCAACACATTGCTCATCTTCTTTTTGCTGGCCATGATACTACTTTTGGAAGCAAGTTTGATCTCCTTCAGCTTCTCCTTCTCTTTCTTTTCTGCAGCTATTGCAGCCGCTGCAGCAGCCTGCACTGCATCTGGTAGCGAAGCTGCCTTGTCAGCTGAGCTTATCGTTGCAGCTGGCGCAGAGATCACAACCTTCCTATTACTGGAACTATCTGATCCTTTAGTCGGCTCAGATTGCTTATTAGATGAGGAGCTGGCATTTTGATCGGTGCAAGGAATATATTGCTGAGTTTGGTGATCAAACGAATACCAGATGCCATTATTACCATCATAATAAAGACCTGCAGATCCACCCAACCAAAATGTAATCAAGAACTAGTCCATTCCACCGAAAAAAAAAATATATCCTTCCTTCTCTCTTTCTTCCACCGGAAAGGCAGAGTGGTTGAGTATGAAAAATACTGTGATGATCCTTATCAAAAGCCTAAGGTTCTTATGGAATCAGGTAACCCACAGTAAGAAGTGATGCATAATATCCACCTATGTAACTCCTCCAACAACACCAAAAAAATCAATACTATCAATGGCTAGCTATTAGATGTATTCATCTAAAAGGTACCATGACTTTTACTAAAAAATCTATCATCTTCTTGGATTACTCTGGATATTTTGCCTGCAGTAGGATCCTAACAAGGATTCTTATATTGCAGTCAAGACACAAGGTTAGGTACAAACAACACAAATAACCTGTGTCCATAAGAAAGATAGCTAAGCAGTAAGCACTGAACAATGAGGAAGGGAGAAATCTATACTGCATGCTGTCTCTGACGCATGTATATGCAATCCATGCCAAGCTTAAGTAAAACAAATAAGTTCAAACTAACCCGCTCCCCAACCTCCTTAGAAAAAAGAACTATGAAAAGGAAAAGCATATGAACTAGAAAACATTATCTCCTCCACTGAATCCTCCACATAGAAAAGAAAAAGGTTCTCTGCAATGAAAGAACTGAAGTCATGATACCACTGAGATCACAAAATTGTCAAGAAGCTCATCAGGAAGTCCACACGAGCAACTATTTGTTTAACAACTATGCATTTCCCTATGAAAGAAGCAACATCCACTTCCTGTTAGATAGCAGGCCCAAGAGCGAGAAGAGACATGGATTTATCAGAGAATCAGGGAAAAAGGGAAAAAACAAAACCTGAAGATCCATCATAGTAGAACCCGGAGGCAGCATCATAATAGTAACCAGATGCTTCATCCCACACAAAGCCAGATTGTGGAGCTGAACCATCTTTTTTAGCAGATAACTCTCCACTCCCATGTTCCTGTCCACCAGTAGATTGTTTGTCTTCCGGGTTATATTCCTTTGGGGCCCATCCAACAGCATCATACTAGAATGACAGTGAAGCAATCAGATTAATGTCCCACTGCTATCTAAACTTCGCATGTGAATGACAAATCTCAAACTAAGGGCACTCCTCATCCATTTCCATGCATGGATACAGGAAACAAGTCAACTGGTTGATTGACCAATAACATCCTAAAAAGAGCATAATCCAAAAAATTATTAAACAAAAAAACAAGGGAAAAGACAAGACAAAAAGAAATAGATTACTTGCTGAGCAAATGTTGCTGCCTCAATTGCTGCTGCAGCTAGGCTGCTCGACTGAGACGACGCTGATGGCCCTGATCCTGGACCAAGAACACTTTTTGCATATGCTACTCGAAGTATCTGCCCATTCTTCTCAAGTGTTGTCCCATTTGTAGCTTCAAGAGCTTTAGTTGCATCCTCAACCTACAAAAGGCAAAACCACATGGCTTCAGATATATCCAATGACACAACCATCACGTCACCACTCATAATTAAGAAAACAAAGGAAGGTTAAAGCTAAGTATATTATTAGTTGAACAAATCCATTAATGCAGCACCATCTATTAAATTCTCACAAAGCAAGGTACAGCTAGATATATAATAAGGTAAAAGTGAATCATGAATTTTCATACAAGTAAACAATGGTAGCCGACAAGGCAAAATTACTTCACCACAGCATAGAAGTGCAAATGTAAAATAGGTCAATCTAATCAAATTGAGCCCTTCCCTCATAAATAACTTTGAAATACTTTGGAGTAATCAGATTGATAAATTCAGAGCGCAAGTTTGAGTTTGAAAATGAGTGGTTGATAGTGTGAGGTTAGCCTATCGCTTAAATAAGACATGCAACAACATGTCATGCCCCCCCCCCCCCCCCTCCCTCCCTCTCGAAAACCACAGTCCATTACATGCTCTGATTAACTAAGCCTTAAGCGGTAGGATGAAATAGGACCACACAATTCGAGCAAGAGGATGGCACACTCAGCCCGGTTTGTGGAAAGCGAACAAACTTGGACCGTAACAGTAGGTAAACATGCCCTGAATGCAGGAACCTTTGTTTTTTAATGAAGAGTCCGAATCATTGTTGCTTCTTTCCGCACAAATAAGCTTTGACTCTCTTTGAGGGTGGAAAAAATCACTACTCCTAGTGTCGGATGCCATTCATATGTACATAGTCTCTTTTCTTACTCTCATTCTAAGACCTGTATCAAGTGAATTCCACTTTTCTTTTAACTTTTGACAATTTGCAAATTTTCGAGAGCTCACATTTGACTTTTATTTAACCAAAAATACTTGAAATCTCTAATTTTATTCACAACTTTCCACACTTAGATTAGATTTTAATTTCAAATTTTTAGGGGAAAGTCATAACTAGAAACCAGAGGTAGCAGATAAGTGCATACAAACAGACTATCAGACACAAAACTGAGTTGTAAGCTCCATTTCCAATTTTTCAAGAATTGCATGGAGAGAATGACTTGGAGAAGGTAAGATGAAGCAAATCATTGTTGACTAGAAAAGCTACGAATAGAGAATGATCTTTTTTGTACAAACATGATCCACTTGAGTCACCGCCACTTCTGGTATCTAGTGAGAACTCGATCAAACATCTTCCTAGCTATCACTGATTAGTTGGCTCCTTTTTCATGCATAGGCCAGATCAGGCACATAAATGGGAAATACTATAAAACTCAACTAGTGTGTTCCCCCTAGAGCTTTACAGTAATACAAGTTTCCAAAGACATTCATGCACTAAATTTTGACAGTATATGCAGTTGGATATTGGAGTCGCTAAAAAAAAGTCCACCATTAACAACTCAGCAGCCCTATACCCTGACTTTAATTCCTTACAGACTTGAGATCAGGTTTTTCATGACTAAAGAAGATGCAAACACAACATATGGAAGCAAGACAAAATGTTGACAGGAAATACAATGGAGAAATGCATCAGAATAAACATACCGAATAAAAGTGTACAAACGCAAATCCCCTTGAAACATGAGTAAATTTGTCTCTGACAAGACGAAGATCCTGCAAAAAATAATATTAGCTTTTTCTAGACAAGTAAAAACAGTGCACATAGAAGTCATCTTATGTAAAGGCCCACAAAAAAGATAACAAGGAATATTACTTTGATTGGAGCATGTTTGGAAAATTCATATCGAATCATTTCTTCATCAGCATTTTCATCCAACCCGCGCACCACCAAAACATGTGTTGGCCCTGATCACTCAACTGATTTAGCATACCCCAAAACATTTCGAGGCATATTGCATATCAATCAGGTAACATGAACATACCTGCCTCCGGTCCCTTCTTCCCTAATGTTGATTGGCTCGATATCATATCTGCTGGTGGAGCATCATCTGTTCGTGGCTCATTACACTGATATCCCAGAAAAGAAACGAGCAGATTTAGCAAAAGCGACGATACACACCTTTCTTTCCATCTATATTTTCAAATACAGACTATCACAAAACCGGAAAGGAAAGGCATTGACCTGGAGGCACACTCACTTGTGCAAAAATAAATATGACACTTAAAACTGAATATAATCAGAAAACAATATACAGTTGGAGTCACTGGTACATATGTGAATTGAGGAGAAAAATCAATGATCACCTACTGTACCACAATACTTCAATATAGAGTAGGCATCATCTACTGAATGTACTCTGATCAAACCTTTTATCAATAAATTCTTTTCCATTATCCAACAAACATAAACTAGAGCAGGCACCATCCCACTTCCACATTGAAACAGTAAACTACACTAGGATGGCATTCATCCATTGAAACTGACAGAGAGGAAACTTAAATTAAATTAACCCCTCACAATTTAAGGATCACTATAGAGCATCACAGGAAGACATGAACCTGGAAGCAAGATGTTCGCCTTGCAAAATTAACGCAACCACAAATCGTGCACATCCAATCAGAAGGCACCATGATACTCCTATAGCTACCATGGCCTGATTTGACAGAACTCTCTTGACCAAAGCCTCCTGAAACTCCAGTTGGCTTACTACTGCAGCAAGACATTTGAAACTGACTGTGACTGAATTGGCCAATACAGAGGAATATAATTGCAAAATAATACAAGTTGCAAGTCTAATTATCTGTCAGATAATGTCAGAGTCAACAGCAGAGATGATACTGAATAACATTTTGTGCTTTAGAATGTGCTCTATTCCTTTGAAGTGCCTCATCTAAAACTATCAGAACTGAAACTTATTCGATAGAACTAGTATTGTGTCTACAAAGGAAACACACTAATCTAATGAATCTCCATATATAACGGTATACCTGTACTCAAAAAAAAGTTTCCTGCCATCAACAACAAGGCCATCATCCCCAACTTTCTCCATCATTGCTTCTGCTGCTCCCTGTACCCAAAAATGATTGGCATCAGCATCCACTTTTCATAACTTAAATGCTAAGAGTGGGGAAGGGATCCAAATTCCAAAGAAGGAACAGAATAAAGGCTTAGGACTAGATTAAGGATTAGGCATAACAATAATGCAAAAGATATCTCTAGTCGCCTGCATCTATTTGCTTCAAATCATAAATCCAGGGATCATACATGAGAAGGATACATACCACAGAAGGGAAATCGATAAAAGCAAACCCACGTGACAGGCCAGAATTTCGTTCTTTAATCACACGTACATGGCGAAGAGGTCCCCACTCAGCCTGATTATAAAGTTGGAATTAGCAAATTAAATGATGTAAGAACTGAGGAGAAATCAGCAAGGTTAAGAGGAGCAATACAAGGATCTGATATAGATCCTCCTCAGTTGTCTTCTGCGAGAGACCTTTCACCACAACAGTAGCAGATGGGGCCTAGGAAAGGAAGAGTCATCATGTAAGTCCAATCCACAACTGTAAAATGAACAAGTGAAAAGGAAGGGAAATATACAATTCACATACCACACCGTAATGTTCACGTTGGCGCTTGTCCTCACGGTCCCTCCGTCTCTCAGCCCTATCGTATCGATCATCATCATAACTGTCCTCGCGATGACTGCGACCACGGCTTCTACTTCTGGGAGACCTAGACTTTATATGATCATCACGTCCATGGGACCTGGATCGAGACGGCGATCGGGATCGCGAACGAGACCGAGATGGTTCATATCTTCCATATGGACTGTGATCCCTTTCCCGATTCGAACTTCTTTTGTCGTGTTCACGGTCACGGTACTCACGCCTCCTAAAGTTCACATCTCTCCTACTGCTTTTGTCATAATCAGAGTCATAACTATGTCGACCATGGCCGTAATCCTTTTCACGGCTATCCTCTCTATGCTGTGAAGTACGTGGCCTATGGCCATAGTCATCATATGGATAGTCATCACGATCCCGTCCTCCAAGCCTAGCAGGCCGATCAAGATCGCGATCACGAAGATTGTCAATTCCATGATAGCCATCTCGCAATTTGTCGTAATCTTGAAATGATGAATCGCGATCACGAAATGTATCCATCTCATTGTATGCATCAATATATGGCTTCTCATGTCGCCTAGACTCTCTTTCAAGTGGATATTCATCTTCATAATTCCTCCTCCTTGATTGGGGCCAAAACCCACCAGCAGAAGGTGGAGGTGGATAAGCGTCCCTATCCAAAGGGTACGCATATCTGTCATCTAAAAACCTTCTCTCATCATACGAACCAACCCTGGAAGAAAAGGAAGTGATGGGATGAAGGCAGCAAAATGTAATTTGACTAAGAAACGAAACATCTGCAAAACTCGAAGAACTATTGCAAGAGAAAAGGTGGAGCATGTGTGCAAAGTAGTTGAACTACAGAGGTGAAAAAATATCCAGGTACCACTAATTTTAGAAATCAATAAGCTTTACCAATGAACCAAGAAAGTCAGTCAGTACTCACCTAAAATTAGGCTCATGTGCGGAACTATAACCCTCCAAAGCCTGTGGATTGAAGAGAATAAGCTAGTCAGCAACAAATAATCAACATGAAATGAGGTTAGGCAAACTCCACTTCATTTCCACGCGGGTCCACTCCATTATCATTTTTCTTTAAGGCCCAAAAATGCGGACAATCACATGAGCCCTAGAATTTTCTTGTGTAATCATCCCATATAGGTGTTTATTAAGGAGGAAACCACAATTACGCTGTTATTTTCCCATCCTTGCTGATGACCGTAGCGATTAGGATCCATTTCTCTCGCATGCAATACCCAGATGCCCGATCCCTGCAAGGTTCTCGGTGATCTTTCAGAAGTTTCGGGTGCAGAATATTGGGAAAGCTTCCCCTGTAATAGATGCACAAACATTCACGGTTATGCCCCGACGGACCAAGAATGAATAAATCCAATGGCCATGGCCTCCCTTTTCACAACTGGAATCCTCAAAAAAATCAAATCCTTTCCACCTATCGAGAAACACCCATCTTCAAGTGCACCTAACAGGCAATACAAAGTCTTGATAGAGAAGGCCAATCAGGTAATATCAAGTGAACATGATCTGAGTGTCGGAGAGGAGGCAGTATATTCACGGTGTAGAACAAACTAAAGAGGAGTGCAATTTGAAAACAAGCACATGGGAGATGGTGGGGCGATGCAGGGGGACAAGTACTAAAAGCACGCCACAGTTGGTCCATTCAATTAGGGTTGGAAACAGAACGGGATGAGGATGGGGATCGCGATTACGTCGAGAATCTGCTCCACCACCGCCGCCGTGTGCCTCGGGCAGGAACGGGGCACCGGCGGTTCTGATAGCCCCGGGCGGGGCACCGCTCCCGGCGATCAGACAAGCACGCACGCACGCACGCAGAGGGGGGGCGGGGAACGAGGCTCACCCGGGTTCCGACGGCCAATCGGCTAGCGAGGCGCGGCGGATGGGTTGCGCGGGGCGCAAGCGGAGGCCGGAGATCGAGAGAGGTTCCGGCGACGGCGGTTGCGGCGGCGGCGACGGGTCGAGAGTGCGACTGCGCGCCGTGCGAGCGAGAGGAGGAGAGAGAGAGAGCGGAGAGAGACTTTTAGAGAGGGAGGAGCTGATGTTTTAGACGAGGAAAATGTTAGAGAGGTCTTCACTTTCTCACTATATTTTAGAACAAGCCTATTTCATATTTTAGATACACCTGGATTCTAATAATATATTTTTTGGAAAATTTCAAATAGGGACTCGAAGTAGAGTCATCTTCTCAAATAAAGGTCTGAAGTGAATCTTATCTCAAATAAGGACCTAACCTCACCGGCCAAAGGGTATTTTCATCTTTTACCTTTTTTAATTTTTTTTCTTTTTTTTCCTTGTTCTATTTTTTTTTCTTTTCCTTTTCTTTATTTTTTTCCTCTCTTCCCTTTGCCGGGGCCAGCGACCTCCGCCGGCCTCAGGCGGAGGACGCCCTTGTCGGCAACGGGCGAGGGCCGCCCTCACCTAGGCTCGCGAGGGTCGCCCTCGCCGACGTCGAGCGAGGGCTGCCCTCGCCTCGGCTGGCGAGGATGAGGTGACCCTCGCCCGACACCGGCAAGAGCCGCCCTCGCCGGATCGGGCGAGGGTTGCCCCCGCCTAGGTTGGGCGGGCAAAGGCAATCCTCGCCAGATCCGGCGACGGCAACCCTTGCCTCGCCCTCGCTCGACGCCGGCGAGGGTTGCCCTCGCTCGACGCCGGCGAGGGTTGCCCTCGCTCGACGCCGGCGAGGGTTGCCCTCGTCAGATCTAGCAAGGGTCCCCCTCGCCCGCCTGGCCCAGGTGAGGCCGACCCTCGCCCAACGCCGGCGAGGGCGGCCTCACCTGAGGCCAGCGAAGGTCGCCGGCCAGGCGCAGTGAAGGCTGGGAGGGAAGAAGAAAAAAGAAAATGGAACATAAAAGGAAAAGAAAAGGAAAGTAAAAAAAACAAAAAAAAAATACTTATAATGTTTTTTACTAAAATACCCGTTCTCCGGCCACACAATAGTTACCGGCTGGCCAAAAGTCCTTTTTTGAGACGATTTGGCCACTTCAGGCTCTTATTTGAGACGATTTGGCCACTTCATGCATTTATTTGAGACAATGTTCACTTCGGGCCCTTATTTAAGAAAATGACTCTACTTCGAGCTCCTTTTTGGAATTTTCCCTATATTTTTGGGTCACGCGACTTCCACCCTTATATATAAATAAATGAGAAATTTCCAAATAAGGATATTAAGTGTTCTCATTTTTTTCAAAAAAAGCCCCGAAGCATGATGACCATAATAGTTTCAAATAAAGGCCTGATTGCATGCCGATCACTAGCTCACGAAAATTTTCGTCCAAAGATCATTTTAGTTTCTTTCCTCTTGTTTTTTTCCTTTCTTTTCTCCTTTTTTTGGTTTTCTCTTTATTCTTTGCTAGTGATCAATGATTGGCGAAGCCCGGGACGGGCTGGGCGAGAGTCGCTCTCGCCAGCCCTCGCCCACCAGCTGTTTGCGAGAGATGGCCTCACCCAGGCAAAGTCAATCTCGCCTCGGCAAGGCAACCCTTGCCTTGGGGCGAAGTTGCCCTCAAAAGCCACAGGCGAGGGCCGGCTTTGCTTAGGTGAGGGTCTCGCCGGTCACCCCTCGCCCAGGCGAAGCCCTGTTGTTGACAAGGGTGGCCCTGTCAGATTGGGTGAGGGTGACCCTCGCTCAGCCCTTCCTCCCAAGCTTTGCTGGCCACCGATATAGAATAAAGAGAAAGCCAGAAAAAAGAAAAAAAGAAAGCAAAAAGAGAAAAATTCAAAAAATGTTAAAAGACAAAATGAGGGCTCTTCATTGAAACAAATATATCCACTTCATATCCTTATTTAAGAAAATGATGGCACTTCAGATTTTCATTTGACACAAAGTCTACTTTAGGCCCTCATTTGAGAAAATGATGACACTTCGGATCTTTATTTAAAATTTTCCCTAAATAAATCCATCCCATTTTTCATGCCCTCGATCATTCTATTGCATTTTACGGTCCATTCGTTTCACGAAAAATGTGATGTTTGTAGAAAATATTTTATTGGAAAATGATAATATTTTTATGGTGTTTGTCTGAAACTTGAAAAATAACTGAAAAATATTTTCTATTGTTTGGTATAGAAAATCGGATTTGATTTTCTTCCGTGCACTCTTTTTAATTTATTTTCTTTTAAAAAATCTAATTTTTAATTGTTTTTTATTTTATTTCTTTTCCTTTCTTCTTTGGCTACCTGTCGGCCGTCATCGTGGCTGGCAACCGGCCGAAAAAGAAGGAAAACCAATTAAAAAATGATTAAAAATGAATTTTGTTTTTAAAAAGAAAAGAAAAAATAAAAATAATTACAATGGGTGCACGGAGGAGAATGTGCTTGGTTTGGGTGAAAGAAAGTGGAGGAAAATTGATTTCCTATTTTTAAAAAGAAGAAATCATTTTTCTCACTTTTGAAAGTATTTTTTTATTGACAGAAAATGTTTTCCTTAACTCATTTATTTTCCGTGAATCGAATACTGAAAAATCCGTAAAGTATTTTCTTGGAAGTTGTTTACTGCGAAATGAAAGGAGCCTTAAAGTGGTAACCCCAAATTTATTTACCTTCCTTCTTTTTGTTCTTTTTCTATTTTTATTTAGAATTTAATTGTCATAATTAAACATTTCACACGTTTTGTGTTTGCTTAATATGGTTATCTCGTGTATATTAAATGCATTATGTTTTCTTTTTATTTTTAGATTTTACTTCCGGAAAATAAGTTTTGTCGAAAAAACGATTTCCAAGAAATCTAATTCTTTTTATGTTGTCGAAAAAATTTATGGGTTCATTGTCAAGTAGAATCTATAGATTAACATTGACAATTTTGTAAAAAAATCTTACATTCATAAACTTTTATTTTGTTGTGCATATCACCATCAAGGGTTAATACCACGAAAAACCTCAAACTAGTACATCTGTGATAATTTTACCCAAAATTAATTTTTTGACCACCAAAAACCCCAAACTGGTACACTTGTGATAAATTTACCCTCGATTTGTTTCCGTTAAATTTTACTATCAAATTGCTTTGTTAAATGACACGCAACAGTTAACTGATATACCAGTTTTATGTTTTACCCTTCATTTGTCACAGGTGTACCAGTTTGTGATTTTTTTGTGGTATTAATTCAATTTAACAGAAACTAACGGAGGGTGAATTTGTCACAAATATACCAGTTTTGGGTTTTTAGTTATCAAAATATTAGTTTTGGGTAAATTTGTCACAAGTGTACCAGTTTGGGGTTTTTCGTGGTATTAACCCCACCATCAAATCCTCTCTTATCATTATATATATTTTTTCGAAAATACTACATGGATGAAATTAATTTGTCAATCCAAAAATGATGAGATTTCACTCACATTTAAAAACATTTATTTTTTAAAATGTTGCAATTTAATTACATTTCATCTTTCAGCTCACATTGGAGAATATAACTATAATTTTATTTTATAAATTCTATATAGAGGTTTTTCTTGTTTCATCGACCATCCCATTATATGTATATGTGTATAAAAGATAGTTGATAAGAAAGAGTTTGATAGTGATACACATAACAAATGTGAAAGTTTTTAAATAAATAATTGCGTTAAAAAAGTATCTATGTTCAAAAATTTCTAGAATCTACTTGTCAATTAATCCAAAAATTTGTTAGACAAATCGAAAAAAATTAAGTTTCTTGAAAATCAACAAAACTTATTTATACATAAGTAAAATCTAACAATAAATTGAAACATAGTACCTTTAGTATACATATGATACCCACAAAGAAAAGAAAACAAAACATGTGAAATCTTAATTATGGAAACTACATCCTAAATGGAAATAGAAAACTATAAAAAGAAGGAAAGTAAATAAGTTTAGGCCACCACTTTAAATTGCAATTGAATGATTGATAGTAATTTTGTCTTTTTGGTGAAAATTTGGTTTATTTAATCATATAAGGAGTGAAAATAGCGCCGCCCTATATTTTATAGACCGGTTTTTTAACAAATGTTTTTCTTTATACTTAAATTTCCATTAAAAGAAATGTTATGACTTGAAAATAAGTAGATGTTAATGTTATCTATGATATTTTCCACAATGTTATTTATGATTATCGAGCACGTAATTTATAAGATTTTCGTTTTAATTATTCAAGTAATTAGACACAATATGCATCTATATACTACAAAGTTATTTTCTTTGGGTTAACGGAAGCTTGGTAAGTAGCAATGAGGTGGAAGATGAAATGAGTAAATTGCATATTGTTTAATACCGTGCCACAAATTGTTCACATGTTATATTTCTTTTGAAATAATAGTTATATTACTGAAAGTTAGATTCGGTTCTCGAGTTAACTCCGAAATCAACCGTTTAGTTTCCAATTTTTAAATTCGAGAATTGACTCTGACGAGGAATTGTCTAACATGTTGATGCACTCTAAAAGATTTTGTATGGCCACTGCCAACTTTTATGAAAGCTTAAGTTGATTTCCTTTATTATTCAAATATTTAAACACTATCTTTCTCTCATAGTAGGTTGGACTTTGTTTCAAAATGAGAGCGTAGAAATAGATAACACAGGAGATAAATAAAGGGTCTCGAAAAAATCAAATCGTGCTCGGGATACCAGTTCTGCTCACGGCTTACACACCTTTGCCTTTTTTTAATTTTATTTTCGCAGATTCTTGTCAAGAATATTATCGACCCTTATAAAAAAGCAAAAATCTTCAAAAAAATATATAAAATCTATGTTCATATAGATTCCTAAAAGTGAAGGCTAAGACAAGATAAGCATAACAGCGAAACAGAAAAGTTATGGGATAGCAATGAAGCAAAGGAGGTTAAGGGCGCGAATGATAATCATTCTGCTCCAGAAATCAAATTCTTGCCAGAAATTGATTTCCGGAATTCTTTCCAGAAATTGATTTTTGGAGGAGAAATTTGTTTGATAAAACATGACTAATTCTGCTCCAGAAATTGATTTCTGGAACAGAAATCTGTTTTGATTTGTTGATTTTTTTTTGCACTTAAAAAAATTTAAATTTCACTCAAAGTGGGTGACCACAGGTATTCTAAGCCATTCTGTGAAGTTTTAAAATGTTTTATTTTTTGATTTTTTTGGACACTTCAAAAAATTGAAATTTCATTCAAAGTGGGTGGCCAAAGGTGCAGCCATTTTGTGAAGTTTTGAAATTTTTGATTTATTTATTTTTTAGGACACCTAAAAAAATTTAAATTTCACTCAAGGGTGGCTGCATGTGTTCTAAGCCATTCTGTGAAGTTTTAAATTTTTTGATTTTTTTTTATATTTTTTGAAAAAAATTCACCAAATTTCCTATTTTCCCGAAATTTGACTTTTTTTATTTTCAGGAATTTTTTATGAATTTTTCTGGAATTTTTCAATTTTTATGCATTTTCTGAAAAAAAATTAGTGAGATCTCAAAATGTGTTGTAAAGGCCACGAAAAAGAGAGAAAATAGGGAAAATGCATTCTGGAAGAGAGAAGCTACAAAAAGTAGCTTCTCTTTTTCTTGCCCAAAACTCATTTTGGAATCAAGAATGCATTCTGGAATCAAGTACTTTTAACAAACGTATTTTTATTCCAGAATGCAAAAATTGCTCCAGAATGCATTCCGAAAATTTTTTAACAAACGCATTTCTGTTCCGGAATGCATTCTGGAGCAGAATTTCTAGTCCAGAATAGATTTCATGCGCACCCTATGAGCTAAGAACAAAGACAATTAATGAAAATTAGTGAGTTTCCTATTTTGCCCTCAAAACCTTACTGCCGAGAAACAAGAAGCAACTTTTTTTTACTTCTTGTTTCTCTTCCAAAACTGTTTCTCGGCACAAATTTTTGCAAAAATGTGCCAAGGAACAAAAAATTTACCAAACGCATTTCTGTTCTCAAATTATTTCTAGGAACAAAAGAACAAAAATTTTCACTATTTGGCACGTTACCAAACGGGGCCTAAAAATCCAATTTTACCTCTCTTTAAATAGTATAAACCTACATCTGCACTGCGGTCGCTCTCTTCCCGTCGCGACGACTCCTCCCCTCGCTCTCCCCTCGCTCGACTGCGGTCCTCGCTGGACTGCTCTGGTCCTTCGCTCGCTCGACTGCTCGTTCTCTGCAGGTTCAATCTCTCTTACCCCTCTCTCTTTCTCTCTCTCTTTCTCCGGTGGATGGGCAATGTGATGTTTGAGCTGAGAAGTAACCCGAGCCCTCTGCTCCTTTTTCGTCGTTGCTTGTTGTTTTTGCTGCAATGATTGAGTTTTCGGTGGTGGAGGAACTGGGTCGGGAAAAAAAAGTGGATTCTAGGTTCTTATATTAAACAGTGTGCGAAGCTTGAGTGATAATGGGATTGACATGATTATGATGAGAAAATTGGGGGTTTATGGGGTGGTTATCGTTACTCTGTATCTTGAATTGGGTTTTTGTCAAATATGATGACCCAAGGCATATGGCCAAATCCTCTCGAACTAGAACTGTACAAATTTCTGGGTACATGCCAGTTTTCGGGTTTTCAGTGACGAGTGAATTGGGTTCCTATACAAATTACAATTTCCTTGCTGGGGAAAAATCTAATTGGTGAATGAGAGGGCATGTACATTTTCTGGCTTTATTGAGGCTGAAGGTTAGTGATGATGAGCCTTGGTTTACAGTTTGTGTTGATGGTGGCAGTGAGAGAGTGATAAGTAGGTAGTCGAAATCATTTGTTATTTTTACACAGTAGAAATGAAAGGTTAGTGATGATGAGTGTTTTATGTTCTAATATTGAAACAACAGCTTCTTGAAGTGAATAATGCGAATGAGTCAGTTGTTTAATGACTGAGACTCACAGCACGGTTTATTAAACCGTCTTTGCATTTCCCTAAAGCCCTTTATGCTAAACTCTTTTACATTTCCGCAAAGCCCCTTGAAAAAGCTGAACTGAACCAAACGCATCCTCTATCTGTTTGCGTGTTTTTTATCAGTGATTATTGTGTTGGGGTCAGCTTTCTATGGGCATTCTGACATGACTCTGTCTTTATTGTTTTACAGACAGCAGCAAGAATGGCGTCTTCATTCGTGAGACGACGCCCAATGCTCAATTCTCTCTTCTCCTTGAGGTCCCTCTCTTGGAACGATTCCGTCACCGCCCATTTGGCTGCCAGTCGCCGCCGAAACCTAGACCTCTCGAAAGCCCTGAGCACATACGCTATGCCGAATGAATATCCACCTCCTCCTGTTCCACAGCAATCGCCTCCTCCGCCATATGATTTTAGGGCTTTCAATCGGAACCCAGATGAAGGGATGCAACAAAATCAATACTCTCACCCTCAGAACAGAGAGACCAATACTAGTAGTGGTCAATGGAGCTCACCGCCACCGCCACCGCCACCGCAAGGGAGTGCTCAGTTTGGTTACCAGAGCCAGAGGCAGAGTCAGCCCAATGCAGGATACCCTAGTCAGAGTCAGAATTATCCAGGCCGCGGATACTCTAATCCTGCTTCAGTTCATTCGCAGCAGCAAAGCCCTGAACAGTGGAATAAGCAAGTTCCAGGACAGGGTTATCCTCAGCAGCAGAATCCTAGTCAGTTGAATACCCAGAACCAGAGCTATGGTCAGTATCAGAGCCCAACTCTGGTGAACACCCCGAACCAGAACTATCAGGAACAGCCCAGAAGCCCTAATCAGTGGAACAACCAAAATCAAGGGTATCCGCAACCAAAAAATCTCTACCAGTGGGCCCCGCAGAACCCAAGTACTAATCAATGGAACCATCAGCAAACAACTGTAGTGCGTGGGACGGAGAATCAGGCGATGGAAGCTCCTGCTCCGGGGCCTTCAATTGCTGATCTGAGACAGTTGTGCCAAGGTGGGAAAGTTAAAGAAGCTATAGAGTTGATGAATGAGGGGGTTAAAGCCGATGCTGACTGCTTCAGTTGGTTGTTCGATTCGTGTGGGAAGTCCAAGTCTCTTGAGAATGCAAAGAAGGTGCATGATTACTTTTTGCAGTCAACGTGTAGAGGTGATCTTCAGATGAAGAACAAGGTGCTTGAAATGTATGGGAAGTGTGGCAGTATGATCGATGCTCGGAGAGTTTTCGATCACATGCTTGATAAGAACATTGATTCGTGGCATTTGATGATAAATGGGTATGCCTATAATGGTTTAGGGGACGATGGGTTGGAGTTGTATGAGCAGATGAGGAAGTTGGGATTGAAGCCAAATGAACAGACTTTCCTTGCAGTTCTGTCAGCATGTGCCAGTATAGGGGCCGTGGAAGAAGGTTTTATACATTTTGAGTCGATGCAGAGTGATTATGGGATTAAGCCTGGGATTGAGCATTATTTAGGGGTTATTGATGTTCTCTGTCAACCTGGGCATCTTACAGAAGCTGTGGAGTATGTTGAAAAGCTACCATTTGAGCCCACATTGGAGGTTTGGGAGGCATTGAAGAATTACGCACGGATCCATGGCGATCTTGATCTTGAAGACCATGTTGAGGAGTTGATGATGGCTATTGATCCTTCAGTCGCTACTGCTAATAAAATTCCTACACCGCCACCCAAGAGGCGCTCTGTGATCAACATGCTTGAGGGGAAAAACAGAATCAGTGAGTTCAAAAATCCTACTCTTTACAAGGACGACGAGAAGTATAAGAGTGGGAAGGAAGGGGGTTATGTGCCGGACACAAGATATGTACTTCATGACATTGATCAAGAGGCAAAGGAGCAAGCCTTGCTCTATCACAGTGAGCGACTCGCAATAGCTTATGGACTTATCAGCACTCCTGCAAGGACGCCTCTTAGAATCATTAAGAACCTTCGGATATGCGGTGACTGTCATAATGCGATAAAGATTATGTCCAAGATTGTGGGTAGGGAACTAATCGTTAGAGACAACAAAAGGTTTCATCACTTCAAGGATGGCAAATGCTCTTGTGGAGATTATTGGTGATCCCTTCTTGTTTATTTGTACTCGTTCCGCATGTACCTAATGAGAATTGTCTTGCTCTAGGCAGTTGGCAAAAGATACCGAGAAGTATGGCTTTTAGTGATGGGATTGAAGCGATGCTCCCAATTGTATTGGTGAATGTTCCTTTGAGTCATAATGTATTCTCATCAGTTACCAAAGTTTTGATTGTCCTCTTTTCCAGTTGCCAGCTTTCATGTTTTACCCGTGTCTAGTTCTTCAGTTTCTGGTTTGCACTGATGTGCAGAGTTAGCCTCCTTTTGCCCTTTTAAGATAAAGAATTGGTTGCTGATATATTCAACGGCAGATGATGCTCGGGACTTGGCTTTTGTTCATTTCTTGTGTGCTTGGACTGTACTCCTTATTCACATTTACTTGCCAAAATGCTGATATAGTATAGGATGTACATGTATCTTTTGGTCATCATCAAGGCTCTCGTAACCAGGGTCTTCCTTGGATCCTTATTGTTTGGTTTGAAGGGTCACCTTCAGAATTCATGAGTCTAATTGCTGAGGAACGCCTGAAAGGTCACTCGAAGGATTCATCTTCCACTGCATCTGGGGAGTCAAGCGGGCCAGACAAATCATCTTTGTGGTCTAAAGACATGCCCGGCTCTTGTGCTACAATGACCTTCAATTTTATTTATGATAGGAGCATTTTAGCTGTTTTGTAGGATTTGCATGTAAACGGAGAATAGATATTTGAGAAACTGTGCTGTATTAAGGTTCGTTGTACATAGTATTCCGGCTTGGTTAGGTATTCAAGTTGCCCTTTCTATTTCGTAACTTCTGCGCTTCTTTTCTTCAACGGGCTTCGTTTGTGAGCACAGTCGCGACAAGCTATAATTTATAACTTCAGAAATGAGCAATGACTTTAGAAGTGGAAGATTCTAAAGGGTATGCAAAGTCATCCATAAAAAAAATAGGTGAAAATTGTGATAGCGATAAGAAGAAATGCATGTGCATTTTGCAAGAGTATATTTGGATCCCAATTTAAAAACAGTGGATTTCGACGATGTAGACGAGGGTATTACTTCAAATAATATGTAACATCTGACATATCTCGTTTATTTTGTCAAATAACTATAAGATTAAGAAATAGTTAATGATGTTTGTAGTTTTTCGTGATATTAATTTAATTTAACGAAAGTTAAGTATTAATTTTAAGTAAATTTATCATAAATATATCGATTTAAGGTTTTTTTTCGAGAGTCTGATTTCGCAAAACAAGTTGTAATGGTAGGTATAGAGACTTCTTCGTTGTCGCGGTCCACGGACATTTCTTCGGTGGCCGTGCCATTCTAATTTTCTTCTCGTATCCAAAGCTTACGTTGCGTTAAGGCGGCGCTGGTAATTTCGAAAGAGATCTTCTTCCAGTTTGTTCCCCCGCGGTTTCTCTCTCCGGCAGGCGCGAGGGAGAGAGGAGCGGTTTCCGCCATTGGAGGTGGAGGATGCACCACCTCAAGCTTCCCGCCAAGGCGAAGGCCTCGCTTCTGCTGCTCGCCGCCGGCGGCCTCTCCTTCCAGGCGGCTTCGTCCTCCGACCTCCTCTCGTTCCCCCGCCATTCTTCCCTCGCCTCTCCTCCTCCTCGTCCTCCGACGACGACGAATCTCGCCGGCAAGGTCCGGGCGTTGATCGACGGCGTCTCGCGCTCCTCTCGTGCCGTCTCCACGGTCCTCCATCGCTTCCCCTTCTCCTCCTCCTCTCCGTCTCTCCCTTGTTCGCGCCGCCATTGACGGAATTTCGCCTTCGCAGGTGGCGATCACTGTCGTGGACTACGAGCTCTCCTTGCGCGGGCTTTCGCGGGACTCCGAGGAGTATCTTCGCAAATTGTCCGAGGTTAGTTCTCCGTCGCTTGCCGCAGTGAGTCCTGAAGGAAGACGATCGGAGTATTTCGGTATTTCTTGATTTGGGAATCGGTGCATTTAGTTCGCTAACGAGCGAAATCTCTAAATGTTTGTGTGTCGAGTAGTATTTTAGTGAATATGAATTGGGAAAGAGAGGCATAAGAAGTTATTCAGTTGTCAGACGTCGCGCAAGTGCGCACATTCAGCTACCTTTTACTTTGACATATGATCCTGAGCAACAGGCATATAATAGCTGAGCTTTGTCACTAAGTGCTTCGTTATGTTGTACAACAACAATTCATTTTAATGAACTGCATAAGTTTTCTAAAGTTGCAAATAGGAATTGCTCGTCTCACTTCTTCATTTGCGTGGCAACAAATTGGCATGGCATAATACAGATTTGTTTCATGCGGAAAAATTAGTGGTCCTGTGCATTTTGCCCGAGTGGGTTTGTGCACTGAAGTTTGCTCAGGGTCGGCTTTCAGGTACATTCGCGGTCAGCTACGAGAATTTTGAAGCTATGCGAAGCCAACAAAGGCTTCTATGTCAAAGCTGGTCAGTTTGTTGCAGCCATCAGGCAGGTTCCTGAGGAATATATATCGACGCTTTCGTCATTACAGGATAAGGTTTCATTCGTCTTTAATTGGATTTTCCTTTTCCTCTTCGCTTTGATTTATTATTTCCAGCCTTAGTAATTGATTTTCTTCTTTAAATGTGAACGAATGATGCCTTAGGCAGTCCCTTGTCCTTTCAAGGCAATAAGGGATGTACTAATCAACAACTTTGGACAAGATTTATCATGCAAGTAAGTTCTCCATCAATACTTATCGGGTATTTCTTCTCATATCTCTGTCATAATTTTGCTTTGAACATATCGTTTAGTTTGATCCTTTCAACATTAATAACATTTTAAGTTGGAAATTCTTATGCTCGGTGAGTTGAAAAAACATAAGGGCATCTTTCTTAGACTTTCATTGCATGGACATTTAATAAGACCCCTTCCCCTCTTTCTTTTCACTACAAACTTTTTAACTGAGGAAAAAGGTGGTCCTAACGATCAGATGGTTAAATTTACTAGTAGGATTCTTTCTGCTTCTTTGAAGGTATCTTTTCTTTGTGGGTATATATGAATGGATCCAATGAGGTGGTAAGTCATTAGTTGCAAGAAACTGAAAGTTTAGGTCCTTCAACCTGTGGTTTCTGTCATTCATATGATCTTTAACTAGTGAATGCAGATAATGAATGCGCGCTCTCTGTAAAAATATATTCGCCTAGTTCTGTATATGTTACACTTCAGAAATAGATAGTTCGAACAGCTGTTACCGGACCTTAACAAACTCTTAAGCATTTTTTCGCAAGTAGTGTCCTTTTGACTGCGCTTTAGTGGATTATGAAACTTTCTTTGCATTTTGGGTTGGTTAAGGTTACCTGGTAGATTAAATTTTAACCTTCCACTTGATATTGTCCGAGCAGTTAAAAAATGATGTTAGTGCTGGTTGCAACATATGTATAGTGTCTCTTGTCAACTGATCTACCTATTTAAGAACATATAAGTAAGCTGGCCATACCCTAGATTCTCCTACTGAAAGATTTGGCTGATGGGTGACTGCTCCAGCTTTAGACTTTAAAGGTACAGGGTGCCACAATTATGTATCATGATGATTAAATAGGAAACGTTATCGTCGGATTACTAAACTTAGACTGTGTTGGCCCAAAAAAAGCCTTAAGACTATTTTTTTTATCGTTTCTATTCTCATTCTGATCTGATATCTGGAATCATTTCGTTGGTTAATAACAACTTGAATTTTCCTCTAAATTTTAGTGTTTTCACAGTGAGATATACTTTCTGAAATGTAAGGATCACATTACCTTGCGATTTCAGATTCTGTTCATTCGATGAAGTGCCAATAGCTGCTGCATCTATAGCTCAGGTTCATCGTGCAGTTTTAAAAGACAGTCATGAAGTAGCAGTTAAGGTCAGTCACTATGGTTCTTGTTACTGAATTTCTTATCATCATTTGTTGCCATTCTTGTTACTGAATTTCTTTGTCGAGAACTTATTTTTATAGATTATGATTCTTGTTTAGGCTCTTACTTGCTTGTCCCTAGTCTCTCCTTCTCCCCTCCCTGCCTTGCACACACTTGTTCACCTCGAAAGACACATGCATGCATTATAGTTAAAATTTCTTTTGAGATCAAAGTCTTTGGAACTAATTGTGGGATAATATGCTAGTGAAAACCCATTGGACGATCCACACCTCAGTCACATCTTCTTGGGTAAAATCCACATGCATCCTGGATAATTGTTGTAAATGAAGGCCATGTGATCTATGCAACCCTGTTACATCTTTGTCTAGCAAGTTGGTGCTTTGAACTGTTGCAGACCGATGAATGGACACAGAGGTTTCAAGTTTCGGGCAGCAAGATAAGAATCTTTATAGATTCCTATCTGAAGATCAGCGAGATAAATAAATTTCACCTGAAATTTCAGGTAGTAGGGTATATAAAGGGACAGCCCGGTGCACAAAGCCCATATATTCACCAAAAATTACACAAGCACCTATCCTCTAGGGGATGGCGCCCTACACCGGCCCCCTAGGTTGCCCTTGGTTATGGCTATCATGGTAGTTTGTGGCTTTTGGAGTTGCATATCAAGTCATTTCATCCAATCTAGTCCTCTAAGGATGGTGGAGTACTGTTGTTATTAGTGAGATATAAATCGCATATGAGATGGATATGATTTTTTATTTATTTTGTTAATAAGTGCCTTAGGGCACTAGTTAAGTAACTAATTAAAGAAACTTCCAATTCTAAAGTGCTTACTTTTCCTGTAATGCGTATGATTAGTGTTTTGAAATTCAAAGTTTCCTATAACTATCCTCAGGGCACTCGTGAAAAGGACATGTTCTCACCATGTATGTAATTTTTTAGGACATTAGTTAATTTTGATACTAATGATTTTTGTTCACATATACCAGCATGTTTATTTGTCAAAATTAGTGGGGATTGTCTTATAAGATGCATATACGGGTATGATTGTGGACACAATAGAAAGCCCAAGACATGAATTTTGCTTTACTCTTGTTAATTGTGTATTTATATGACCGATATTGAGCTATCTTAGATGATTATCTGAATGTGATGTGTTAGGATTGTTATCTGCTTGCCTCTCACATGAATGTACTCTTTTGGTAATAGATTGAGTACAGTTGATTCAGAAAATGCTTATTATGTGTTTGGGATGACTTTTATTCTTTTATTCTTTTGCTTTTGCTGTTTCATTTTACTTAACATTTGGAATTGACTTTTGCTGGATATAGAGCACCTAATATCTTGAAAATCGTACTTATACTAGCTTTTAAACTCAATTTAGAATTTTCTCATTGTCTTTTAGAAACTAAAATAGTTCGTATATGGGGAAACTGTAAATGAACTTATTTAAAATTTCTCTAAACAATTATTAATTTTTTTTTTTTTGGTAAAGGTAAGAATAACAATTATTAATTTTTTTTTTTTGATGACCCGGGAACCGCCGTACAGCCGACAGCCGGCGACGTAAACCCGGGGTGACGCTAGCGCAGGACCCACCACCACGGCGCCACACTTAAGAATCCCTAACGACTACGCTGGGATTCGAACTCCCCACCCTTCGTGAGGGGCAGAGAGCGCGAACCAACGCAGCCGCTGCGGGCGGTGGGACAATTATTAATTTTGAACCCAAGAAAAACAAAGAAGAGCCTTACCAGTAGATGTATGGTGAAAAAGGATTTATCCATATTTGTGCATGGTCAACATGGCCCAAGCATTTCTGAAACAGACTGTTTTTTAATTGAAATGGTATAACCAACATCTGACCCCTGGCCTATGTAACGCATTTCTATCTCTGTTTCCTCCCAAAGCTAATTTAATTTCTGCTGGAAAACTGCGAGTAGTTTTCTGCTTGGCAGCAGTGAACTATCTGTTCTTGCTGGTATTTGACAATGATGATCAGGGAAAAGAAATAAACAAGGAAAATTTTCAAGTACTTGCAAAATAAATATTTTTGTGTGCGCTTTTGTGATTTGCTTAGTGTTATTAAAACCAAAAAATATAAGCGAAGAAAAACTTGTTGCAATCTGTCCATGTGCTTGCTGTAGATAGTTCTTTTAATAATGGTGCACAATAGTTAGTTTCTAGAATTTTTATGGGCTCACGGCATAGCAAATTGATTTTTTCATGTTGTTATTTGGCTGATAGGTACAATACCCAGGGTTAGACCGCCAGATGAAACTAGACACGATGATCATGTCTTTCCTCTCAAAGTCCATCACGTGGGTCAGAACTATTCTCGTACCCCTTGTTGAATTGTTTTGTAATATCTATTATCTGGTCCTGTGAGATACCTAGGTCCATTACTTTGGCTTTTATATTATCTGGAGAAGCATTCAGTTTCTCATGTGCGTCTGCTTAACATCGTGCATTTTCCTTTTCTTTTGATATTTAATGTGGGCCATCTGCATGTTATTCTAGCAATGATATGATACTGTATGCCGAGCAAAAGGCAACATGCGACTCATTATGCTCTTGTCATATTTCTCGTCGGTTATGTGATTGTTATGGTTATTACGTCTCAGCTGTTCAAACAGCTAGCTATTACGACTGAAATGCCATTTGAGATAATTAATTAACATTACATCAGTCGGATGTATCAGTGCCAATGCTTGTCCTACTTTTACAGATTCAGAAATCTCAACTCGACCTTAACTTTCAACCCTTATATGAGATTTTTTATGAAAACCACCAACGTCCATATTGCTGCACATGCACAGTTGTGACCTTGCCTTCCCCGAAACTTCTCGAGGAACGCATGTACTGCTCTGAACCGGAGTGATATCAACATGTTAGACTTATGGATGTGTTGTAGCTTAAGTTTAGCTTGCGATATGTATTGATCAGTAGATACCTAGGCATTCACGACACTTTTGTAGCTATGATCGCAGATTTTCTTTTATGAGGAGCGAGGAGGTTTGGCATAGAATAATCAATGTCTGATAGAGGATAATTTGCTCTGAAATGATGTCTGTACAATGCTTAGTTGTCACAGTCACGTTGTAATGCTGAAGCAATTTGATACTGCAGTGTCTCCATGGATGTCTTATTCAAGGGAAGAGTAGCAAACCCCATGGGAGAAAAGGAAAACAGCACAACAAGCTTGCTTGTTTAGTTGTTTTAACCCAGTTCTGCAGGACCCAGAATAGGTATAAGCAGGAACAATTGAAATCGATGTACGTGAAGATGGATATAAAAACCAAATAACGAGTCAGATTCTGGAATTTAAGGAAAGCAAAAACAGGGTTCAGGGATTCTGCATTAATGTACCAGTTTTTTTTTTTTTTTTTGGTCGTGCATTAATGTACCAGTTAGGGTACGCTTTTTTAATGTAAACGCTGTGTCCACTGCCATTTGTGCTGTGGAAATAGCAGGGGCTTCATCATCATCATCTTCATAATCACTACAATGACAACAATCATAATATTATGTGGTTTTTCTTGTATATGCTTGTGTAGTTTTGATCAATTCAAATTTAGTCTGCTAAGGAATCCCCTTGTCATGTTTGGTTGTCTTAAGTTTCTCAGAATGATTTTCCCAAGTAGCCATTACTTTTTATGCTATTTGGTTTCAGGGCACTAATATGATATCTATATAAGCTGGTTATTTAGAGTGCTTGTTTGCGCTGTTGATTGCTTCAGTATATTAGCCTATATTCTCAGTTGAGAAAAATGATCCTTTCTCTTCTTTCACAGCTCTTTCCAGAGTACAGATTTGATTGGCTGGTAGGAGAATTCGTCAAAGCTACCTCCTTGGAACTTGGTAAGCATCAGAGTGTAGTATCTGTGTTGAAAGTAATATAATACCTTAAGGTGTAATTTCTGGGGAGCATTTTTCATTTTTCATTAAAAAGCATCTTTGATCCACCACACTTGCCAATAGACATCAGACACCCATTTTCACATAATGAGTTTTAAGTTAAGAACCTCGGTTTGTGGATCCATTTATTTACATTCAAGAGCCCTAAAGAAAGTGAAGTATACCTAATGCTTTTGTTGGGTATTTTTGTGGTCACGAGCCACACCCTAACGATTTCATGGGTAGTGTGCTGTTTCTGCATAAGTAAATTGAACTCAACTGTAAATTCAAGTTAAAGCAGTTACTATTAGTAAAGTTATCTAGAGTTGCATCTTGTTGCGTATTCTTTCTCTTTTGCTTTAGCGAAAGTCCTTTTTGTCAAAATTCTGTTATCTGCTTAACTCATACAGATGAATTGGTGCTAGATTATGTGTTATACAATCATGGAGTGCTATAGTCTTACAAGATTGTTAGCAGAGTAATGTCTGAAAGTTCAGATTCAAATCTCATTTGTGCATGATGACATCACTCACTTTTTTGGTCAATGCGGTGGAGTAATTGAAATTCATGTCAAATTTCATGACAAAGTTGTTTTAATAAAGTTCCATGAACATCTATTGTTCTTTTGACATATTCATTGACATAATTTTGAAGATTCTGTTTCATAAACCGGTATAGTTCTCGACCACATAGCATTATTTGGATTTGTGATGTCATATGTTTGCTGAATTTGCTGCTGCAATAGGTATATCAAATAGTTTGAACTAACTTTATAGAGCTGATATTATTTCTGTTCTGGGCCATGACAAAGTTAGAATCAGAGGATACAACAAATGAGACTCAGCCGACTTGGTCCAGGTTTTGACTTTACTAGAATAGTATGTATCTAATTTATTCTAATGGAACTGGAGAAAAAGTTCTACGTGGTATATGTTTAGGCTGTGATAATTCTGCGTGGAAGTGTTATTATAGCGCTTTCTTTGACGATAGTTTAATCATTTTGCCTAATTCTATATTTCATGTAGCAAAAGTAGGCATCAGTCAACCTAAATGTTATATATCATGGGAGACGTGGCTGGTTCATTTTGTGAAGATATGATAATTGTACCCGTAATAATACTCCACTTATCTCCAATAAGTGGTTTCGATTGAGCATGGTCCCAGCCGCCATTGACATTGTCTATAAAGATTTTATCCAGGAGGGCAAAAATGCTGAGAGAACTGCCAAGAACTTTATCTCCAATGACAAGGTCAAGGTCCCTAAAGTAGTATGGGTATGATTTTTCAGATTTTCAATTTTCAGTCACTATCTTTGAAGAGTTTCATGTACTTATTTGAGTTTTCAGCTGTTATTGCATTCATGATAAATTTGCAGGAGTTGACAACAAGCCAGGTTCTGACAATGGAATTTTGCAGGGGAAGCAAGGTATGGCATGTTTTTATTGTACCAGGAGTACTGCAATATTAGTGTCTGGCCTGTATAAAAGTCTGGACTTGGAACAAGTGGTCTGGGACAAATGAAATCTTGTACTTGCCTACTTGCATTGTAATCACCATCAAATTTCTGAGACATATTTTGGTTGGGTTATGTTGTGAGTGTCAGAACCATATGCATCAAGGTCTCTGACTTGTGGTAATGCTTAAGATATATAGTTGGGTTACTTCGAAAGAAATTGAAAAAATTGGCATAGAAAAGAATGTGTTTTGTGAAAATGACCGTGCATTATATCCCAGTTCTTATTACAATTTATACGTGTCGTGGTTTTCTCTATTGTCATTCATTTGAACATTGAGCCTCTTGGATGCTGGTACACGGACGTGCACCTGATAAATCGTGCCACCAGTATATTCATTGCATGATAACAGACAGCAGTTCCTGTCCTGGTGCTTTGGTCCTATGTCCTCACTGCAAATAGCCGTTGTATTGCTTAACTGAATCGCCTAGATTGGTCAGGCAGAGCAACCTGTGTAATCTTGCCTTGTCCAAGCACCTAGGAGCATGGGTCACCTTGTCTTACATGCTGCAGCTGTGTGTGTGTGTGTGTGTGTGTGTGTGTGTGTGTGTGTGTGTGTGTGTGTGTGTGTGTGTGTGTGGGTGTGTTGTTAACAATAAGTTTCTTCAATCTGTAGGTTGATGATTTAGAATATCTGGAGAAGATGGGAATAGATCCAACAAAGGTTTGTTGTCTTCCCTCATCAGCAATCAGTTATAGCTATGTTAACTCACATTTGTCTGCAAATGCTTAAAGTCGAGGACACCCATGAATAATGTCAATTTTGTTTGAGATTTCAACTGATCTGAAAGTATAGTGCTGAGGGTTCAATCGTTCAATAACATAGAGGTGTGTCCTTAATTACTTTTCGCAGTTTAAAACTGTCAGAATGGATTTAATGCAAAAGAGAGACAAAGAAAGGGACAAGAACTTTAAATACGAAAATAATTTGTTTCTAAATTTGCGGTGAGAAAGAAGAACATTCTAGAAATGTAGAGACTGAGATGCAACTGAGGGAAATTAGTTATTATCAACTAATACCATAACAACAATCGTGACTTAAGTTGTTCATCTAACGTATTGAGTTATACCTTTAAGATCAACATCTGTAGAACTGGTCCCATCATCAGATGAACTTGAAATTGTTACTATAAAGAATTGCAATCTGCTAGTTATGCTTACAATAGAGAATGATTGTATTATATCAAATTAACTGGAAATCCTTGACAAAGCCTCTCTGTTTTTTAATGTGAATCCGATGGTATTCTTTTGATTATGATAGCTTGCTTAGTTATGTCTTTAAGGTTGCAAGAGCACTGGTGGAAGTCTTTGCTGAAATGATATTTGTTCATGGGTTCGTGCATGGAGATCCTCACCCTGGTAATATATTAGTTTCTCCAGAGGGCAAATCTGGATTTTCTTTAGGTGAGGCGTAATATAGATTTTTATCTCCTAATACATTTTCCATTGAAGTTTTCGCCAGTGAGTCTTTCAATACATGAAGCCACTCAAGTATTTTCTCCTACACAGTTATTCTTGATCATGGGATTTACAAACAATTGGATGAGAAATTTAGAATGGACTACTGTCGGCTCTGGCAAGCTCTGATTCTTTCAGATTCGGCTAGAGTACAGCAGCTTAGTGAACGTTTTGGTGTTGGCAAGTATTCTAGATATTTCCCCCTCATTTTAACTGGAAGAACCATTGACAGGTGATTTTTTTTTATCCTACACTCCTGTGAAAGATTCATTTTTGTACTATGAGTTATATAGTGGTTCAATTGCTTATCATTAGAAAAATTAGAGTGCTTCTAATAACTTATGCTATTTTTTAGCAATACTTGCCTAGGGCTTAGTAGGTAATAACTAGCATATACTGAGAGGAACTTTTCATAAAAAAAATTAGAGCGCTTATAATAGCTTCTGGTATTTTTTTAGCAATTCTTGCCCTGGACTTAGTAGGTAATAAATAGCAAATACCAGAGGAACTTTTTCAACGATATTATGTAAGACTTGCTGTGATATGTCCCAAAATCACGGTCTAGAGGAGCAAAAACTTTTAATGGTCTACCTAGCCAGCTGTTGCCAATGGTTAGCAATATCTACCTTTTGTTTTTGGCCAGAGTTGCAATATCTACCTCGCGGTAACCTTTCTTGCAGTATGCCTATCCCAAGTTAAGCTGTGCCAAACATTTGACTCTTGTCAAGTTGTTATCCACCTTTTGGGAGACAATTTGTGTTCATTTAGTAGGGCAACTGGCAAGTTTTTCGTCAGGTTTACCCTCAGGCTCCTTTTTTTTCTATAGATTATGTTCAGCGGTGCCCACATCAATTAAGATACAATAAGTACACTTTGGAAATGCAATGTTCTTGATTTTGGTGTTTACTTTCCTTGGGATATCTAAGGTTTATTCACCTTTTTCCGTTTTCACTTTCATGGAAAAAATATTGTGCATATTGACTCACTGATTGCCCTTAGAACACCCATGAAAAATTCTTTTGCTATTCGTTCCAATTTGCGGCACATTGTCTATGCAATGAACACAGACACATGCCTGGACCATGAGTACAATATCCCCAATCTTTTGTGCATGTAGGTCTCAAACAGTGAGATAAAGAGATGACTAGCTACATATAGATTCTCATTGTGGCAATGGTTTGATAATATTTTTTGGGACATAGCGCTTATTGATAAGTGTTCATTTTGGATTAGATACCATACAATTTACACGTAGGGAGATAATTCCACACAGCTGCGACATTATAACCCATTATATAACAAGGATGCAAATTTCACTGTTGGAAATTGTCCGAGGTATTCTCATAGAAAAAGAATGGGCAGAGGAGAGGAGGAGGAGGCCTTCCAAGTGTTCCACATTTCCCCAATGGCAGTCTTTGTATGTTAAATCCTTATTTGTGTCCATGACTTGTTAGAGAGAGTCAAACAATAGTGAACTTGAGTTTTTAACACTGCTTGTAAAGTAAATATGTGATGGTTCTCTAATCTAATAATCTCAAATGGTAGGGGCAATGCTCGTGAACTGCCAGAAGGCTTTGCACACTGTAAAACCGAGAAACTTCCTAGGGATGTCCTCGTAGTTCTTGAATACCCCGAAGGGCTAGAGTATTGCAGATTTCATATGCTAATTTTTAATGTTTGGTTATATGCGCATTGGTATGCGGTCTACCTGAAGAATGTAAAATCTGGAATGGCCACAAATCCAAAAATTATCATGTAGAATTCTACTATTGTTCATTCAAGTTAATTTTTGAAGGAATTCCCTGCATTTATAATTGTATCTGTAGCAATACTTTTGGTTATTGGTGTAAACTTTCTCCTCAATGAAACATCCTATCTTTTTCATGCCAAAGAGAGAGAATATTAACTGTACTTCATAATGCTATGGGCAGTAAATCAGCTCTTGGCGAGGCCATGTCAGTTGAGGAGAAAAGGAAGTTAAAGAAAGATCTCAAATCCTTACGAATGGAGGATGTGTCATCATTTATGGAAGCTTTGCCTCCAGACTTCTTGATAGTACTTCGTACAGAGTACGAAAAAGAACTAAAATTATTTTTACCATGTGAGGCGAGTTTCTACATTTCTTAGTCTTATTATTTTGGTTTACTATTCCAGTGGGCTACTGAGGGCCATCAATCGCAAGTTACGCGCTTCTCAACGAGTGAGGTTGTTAACTTATGCAAGATTCGCCCTATACGGTCTTTTCCAAGGGCCAACTACTCAATCTGGTAAAACTACTTCCATCGTGCAATAACTTAATCCTCGTTGATGTGATCAACTCTTGGATTGGGTTCGAGTGAAATTTGGAGCTTGTGTTATTGGTGTTGCTTTGCAAGTAAGTCTATATGGCCTAGAATAGTTTCATCCTATAAGAGACAGGTCCAGGATAACGATAAAATCATGCCTTATATTTTTAAACAAGATAAATTGACAGCAATGGTGCACGGTACTAGCCAACGAGGTGAGGTCTAAATGGTGGAGTTCCTGGAAGTGGGCCATGGGCACCTGCATGTTGTAAGCATACATTAAGTAGCAGTGTGCCTTGCGTGCATAGCCAAGTGTATGCATTCACGGATGTAGGCCAGAATCGGAAGGGGGTTGTGGGGTAGAGAGAGAGGGAAGGAGGAAGCAATGAGGAAGGATTAGTTCCATAGTATTGGCAAAGTGGCTTGTAATTTGCGTTAGGAGGCAGGAGGGTCGAGGTGGATGGTTCTTAATTGAGCAATTACTTAGAGCATAAAAATTGCATGGGTGCATTTTCTTGTTGCATTGTCATATCCTTCATTTGTGAAGAAGACACTATCTAACACTATGTTTTTAACGGTTTAGGTTCCGCGGCTGCAGTGTTCTTTTCCAAACTCAGGGGAAACCTGAGTTTCCTTAAATTGAGAGTTGTCCTTGGTATGTATATTCTATTCGCAATATTTTTTATAAGGGCAAAAATTAAATGAAAATATGTCCTGATACTTCAATTTCTTTATTTATCTTCTGAATTCAGTAGTGCTGGAGTTGCTTTCCTGGATGGAAAGGGCAAGGCGCTTGCTACTTGAGATGGTAAACCATCCGTATGTGGCCGCAGGGCTGTCTGTTAAAGGACATTATTTAACTTCTGGATTGTAGATCTTGTTGCATTAGTCAGCTTAAAATTTTGAGACGGATGCAATGAAGGTAACATTTGTTGTCGTCGTCCTCTCTCTCTCGCACTCACTCTCTGACATAGCGTTTCATATGACCTGGTATAGAAATTGGGCGATGAGTATTACAGAATACATTGGTTATTTCTTCCCCCTACAGGAGCAACCACGTCTGAGGAGATCATGTGTGTTTAGCTACGATAGTCCTACTTTCCTATCTGTGCTTTGCGTACAAACTGAAAGTATTTAGGTAGCAAGTCACACAATTTCATCTAACTTCAGTCAATCCTACTCTGCCTAGGCAGTGGGTTCCCCTTCCTCCCTTCTCGATTACGAAAAGGAAAGTAAGCTTTGGTTCGTTCAGTGCACCAACAAAACCAGAAGACCCATTCCCGAAAAAAGAAAAAGGAAACTCAGCATGCATGGTGGGAATGCAAGCAAAGGCAATTGACCCCTGCGTGAGAGAAAGGGTGAAAAGCACGGTGTCCGGAGATTTGTTACCCTTTTTCATTAAATTGCACTCTAACGATGAAGCAGGGATGCATATGATGGCTTCGGTGACCCAAGGGCTGGTGGTTTTGCATAAAGCTCTAAGCGGATGATTGGGTTATCAATCTGTTCTCTCAATTCAAGCATGGAGTCAATCTCATACCAAGTTTATCGTCCTTCATACATGGCATTGATGTTGGACATCAACTCGATTCATCATTGTATGGTAAATATCCAGTCGCAGTCCAATTCATTTGTAACTTCACAGTTTTGGGCAATAATTGTGGATCGATGGTTTTTGACAAATGGAGGGCACTCCCTCTACGGATTGTGATTTTTACGAAACTGTTCAGTTGTTGAAATGGAACGATCAATTCATAAAGACGTAATTATGTCACCCCTTCGGAAAGTCCTAACAATGGTAGATTCAGCAATTCTATCTAAGATACAGGGAAAATATTGCTAATTTCCTCAAAGTACAAGGGAGAATACTGTGAAATAAGATACTTATACCAAAAAGATATACCATTCCAAGCCAGCTTAGCTCGCAAACTTGCATATAACATATACTTCTCGGGATAGATGATGGTCGCATTTATCGAAAATCCTATGAATGCATCGTAAAAGTTCTGACTCTGCTCCACTGTGAAGGGCCGGCACAAACTTCAGACCTCAGCTCATATCGATTATCTGCCCAATCTACTAATCAGTCCGATTAATTCATCTTTCGTGCAACAGGAACAGGTTCAAAATATTAGCAGAAAGGGACAAGAAACCAATCAAATGGCGTTTTGCTAATCTACATCAGATTCATTAGAAGATGGGGCTACAGCAGTTCAGCAACACTTTACAGAAAGTGATATCTTCAAAATGTCGAAAGGCAAATGAAGTCTCGAACCTTTTGAAGTTACATTTGCACCAGGAGATCCTGTTACTTACAGATGGCAACGACTTGCCTGACCCTATAAAGGTTTACTAGCTAGTAATTTGTACCAAAATTTTGCCAAAGTGAATGGAAGTTATGACCTTTGGCAGGAGGTATGCAATTACTGGTGGCAAGGACACGAGAAAGACTAGGCATGTTCAAAATGCGATCTCGCATGTTATCCATGACAGTAGCCATTACCAATTTCATTTGTTTTCTGAGACGTGCTTCTCCAGGAATGCATTAGCCAGATTGCTAAAGTTGATGCTAACGTTTCCAGCGGCAGCATACCTCTTGATCAAATCAATTAATTCTGGCTTCAAAATTTCTTCTTTGTTGGATGCATCGCACAAATAGTAAAGAGATCCGAGGGCATACATTACCTGTAAATCATCAGGCAAACTCAAAAAGCACACTCATACCAATGAACCAACTAAACACTTCATTATCTCCAATTAATTTATTCATTATTCCTCCATGTAAGTGAAGCAGATTCTTTTTTCATTTTTTGCGTGGGGTGCAGTGTGGGGGCGAATGTAAATGCGGCAGTTTAAAGCATCACATCTTCACTTCAGCATAATCGATAAAGATGCCTGTGACTTCATTCTGTTTGCAGAATATGCTAAAATTTGTCACTACATTGCGGTGTAGTATGCATGTACTTAAGGATTCAATCTCAAGCCCAATTTGAAACTGACATTTAGTCTTTTGTGGCAGAAGAGTTGAAGCATTCACAGAAAGGCAGGTTCTCCACTCACAGTATTCCTTACAGGGCTTGATAGACATTGAATAACGAGGGGGATCCCACCACTCTGAGTGATGATTGCAGCATTTGCTGGCTCTGTAGAGAAAAAAAGACTGACAAATTGTTAAGTAGAAAAAAAATTATCAATTAATATTTTACGAGAGACAAATTTTAACCTTAACTTGCATGATTGATCTATCATCTACAGCTTGGAATTCCTGAATTTACCTGCGCATGAATTGCATATTCCTCCAATTCCAAATTCAATAAGTTTCTCATTTGGTTCAGTCATGCAATCCAGAAAAAGCTCCAAAACGTTGAGCTGTTTCAGAGTAAAAATTGAATTAGTCGAATATCATTAACACCAGATCAAGAAATTATCCATTCAAGTAATCAGAATATGAAGGTTCTAGACCTGGCGCAAGAATGTATAATTGTAGGGATCATAAGCAAAATTCCCCAAATTGGCAGCGATTTTTTCTTTCATCTCTGGACATGAGGAAACAATTAGTCATGATGAAATCATTCACATAAATGGTTGCTGTATCAATAAATGCAAGCTGGAATTCCAAAAAACTACATCTTGACGATGCATTTCCACGTAACCAGTCACAATATTTCATGACTACAGGGAGTAAAAACAGGAGAAGGAACCTTGAATAAAAAGAACAGAGAATATTAAGTTAACTGTAGGAGACTCGAAAATGCATTCAAATTTCTAGGCTGCATTTCATCCAGAGAATTGGGCCCTTAAAAGTTCCTCACTGAATATATAATCCTGTGCCATATTCCACAATCATCGCCCTCAACAAATCATCTAGACACATTTACATTCAATAGCTACAACCCTGATTTTTGTTTTATCTACTGTGCAAAACCCAAAGCTTGGCATGACCTTCCTCATCCATAATGGCGGGTGAACAATGCAAATCACTAAGTGAGCACAAACCAATTTCACCAAGACAGATAATGCACGCACAAAGATCCGCGTTACCTTCAGTCGTAGCATTCTGGAACTGGCTCACCAAATCCTGAAAACAAAACAAGGAAAAAGACATTAAGCACAAAAAGGTTCGACTCTAAACTCCATCAGAGAATGTAGAAATAGATACAGGAGCTCGCACGAGGAAGTTGGTCGCCTGCCTTTCAAAATACAAGAAACGAAGGACAGAAGAAGAAAAAACCGATCCTATCCTCTCGGCAGCTCGAGCGAGGCAGGCGTGAATTACCCACCATTTTCAGGGAAAGCAGGAACCAATTCAAGGTCCCAAAGTCACAGTCGGTCCAGCAGGACACAGTTAGGATCAAACCCCAAAAACCCCAGAATCGAAGTCGGGCCGACAGATGACCAAACACCCATGAACCGAAGAAGACGAAAGCACAAGGAAAAGGGGGAAAGGTGGGATCTTGATGAGAACAGAACCTGGAGGTACTGCAACCTGGGGGTGCCATATCTTCCCGTTCGCTCCTCTTGCCTCCGATCGTTCGTGAACATTATTGCCCCAGTTCCTCCCTTCCCGACTTCGAATCCTCTGCGTAAAACCTCGGGTCAATTCTTGATTGCGATTTAACATCTACCATCTATCATATGAATCTGTGTAGAATCCCAAATAGGAAGCGACCCTATTGATCCACACTAGCAAATGTGCGCGTAGCTATCACTAAGCTTGTAGAAAATAATACAAACAATACCTGAATTTTTGTTCAATATGCAATATGATTCATGAATTTTTAATCTATTCAATATAGTCTCTTTGAACTTTTTGTTCACGGAGACTAAATTGAACATGTACCGAAAATTTAGAGAAACCATATGGAATAAATTAAAAGTTTAAGAATTACATTGAACATGAAACTAAAGTTTAAGGATTACATTGAACAAATTAAAAGTTTAGGGATCGCATTGCATATTGAGCTAAAGTTCAAGAATTGTTTGTGTTATTATCTCGTTCATAACTTTTTATATGTTTATAATGCAAGAAGTGAGCTAATTTATTGTACTTTTATTATTGATGTAATATTTGGGTAGTAGCAAAAAATAAATTAAAAATAATTTTTTTTACCCTTTACAATATCATTGCAATTGAAATGATATATAAAGACTTTTTGTATTCGAATGCAATTTATGTGTGAATAATAACTACAACAATATTTTCTTATATGTGAAAACGCTAAGCAATGTTATGATTTCTTTTTGGGTAATAGCACTGGCAGTTGTTGAACTTTTGTTCATTGTTCAATATCATGAAGTCCTGATGTGGCCGTTAGAGTTACCGATTTGTCATTTTGTTATAAATTTTTCGTTCTTGAACTTATTTGTTTGTTTAAATTTTGTCCTTAAAACAATCATATTTTGGTTCTTTCTCTTAAACAACCTTCGCTTTAGTGTTATGTGGGTTATCAAATATTCTATGAGATAAATCTCAATGACCCTAATCTAGAACAAGTAATTGTTTTTAAGGATATGTTCACTAGAAGTCCCAAAACTTGTCCCAAAACTTGTTCCAAAAGTGCAATTGAGCTTTAAAACTTACAAAAAGTACAATTAAGTCCTAGAATTTATCAAAATAGTTGAAATGAGTCCCAAAGTTAACACCGTCAAATTTACTAACGGAAAATGCCGACTTGGATTATTTTAATATTTTCTCTCTCCTGCGTGGTTAAAACGATATCGTTTTGGCTCAAATTTGATTTTTAATACTAATTTTTTTAAATTAAATGTAAAACGTAAGCAAATTTAAAAGTAAGAAAAAAAGGGGAGGAGGACAGGCGGGAGGGGCCGGCGAGCGTGGGGGGATGGCAGGCAAGGTCGTCGTTTTGGCCACGTAGGAGAGAGAAAATATTAAAATAAGCTATGTCAGCATTTTCCATTATTATATTTGACAGTGTTAATTTTATGACTCATTTGAACCATTTTGATAAATTTTAAGACTTAATTACACTTTTTACAAGTTTTAGGATTCAATTGCACTTTCGTAATAAATTTTATGACTTTTAATGAACACATCCCTTGTTTTTATATACTCCTTGACAAGACGTATGTTACACGCGTCAATACATTCATGTAAATAATTGCAACGAATAATAAACATTTGCAAGTATGAATTGACCCGTTTATCTATTTATAACCCGTTTGCACTTGTTGAATTTAATAATTTGTGTATGTTTATTGTGTTAACATGACATGTTTACATACATTTAAAATTCTTACTGCGTGTAAACACAAGTAATCATTTATATCTTAAATGTTTTTGTATTGTGTAATCCATTTAATTAACATGTTATGTTTGAATTTATTGTTGTGACATAATTAATTAAACATGGAAGTCAATCTAAATTTGACGTGTCACAAATAAATAAAGAATAATGACGATATTGAACAAAATTAATTAGAAACTAAAATGAAATATTTCGTCCACATCAAATAGAATCTCTCAATGACTTTGGTAGAATGTATCGCTTTTTAAAAGTGTAAGGAAGATATTGTGGAAAATAAAATCATTGAGGAATGAGAAAATCTCAAAGGAATATTAATGTCATTATCCCTTGAATTGTCATGAGCAATGAATCTAACTTAAATTTTCATATTTTGTAATATCCTTTAATTGATAATGCATATGTCTATGACACAAATACTAGTTTTCATCTTAGAATTCAATATTCATTTACGATTTATGAATTCATCATCAAATTCGCATTGTTTGTTTTCATTAAACTAATTTCAATTGCACTTAGCTCTCGAAAACTTCTCACTTAAGTCAAATGAGGTCGTTAGGTGCTCCTCGGTGACAGTCTTCGCCGTTGACCGCCAACCGCCGCCGCCGCCGCCACCGACCGCCAACCGCCGCCGCCGCTGCCGCCGACCTCTCTATGTACGTTTTCTCCGCCGTTTCTTTGTCTACATCCGTATATCTCGGAACCGACCGCGCGGTCCCCGTCAACCTTTTCCAATCACGTATTCAATGGGGAAGGACCAGAATTGAATGAAACTAGTAGCGCAGGGGGCTCAATTGAATGAAAAAAGTTCAAAGGCGGTACTGAAAATAGCAATAAGAAAAAGTTCGGAGACTCTCGAGAGATTTTAAAAGAAGGGAAGCGATCTCCGCCGAGAAGAAGACCACGTCTCCGCCGAGCGGCAGAACTTCCGTCATCTCCGGGGGCTCAGATCGGAGCTCGCGGCGGTTCCCTTCCTCCGTCGACCTAGGACGGCGGCGGCGGCTGCGGCGGCGGCGATGGAGGCGCCGGAGTACGTGTGGAAGGGCGCCATCCCGCTGCAGATCCATCTCCACGAGGCCGACGTCACCGCCCTCCCTCCTCCTCCGCCTCTCCTCGTATCGCATCGATCAAGCTTGTTTTTTTCCACTGTTTTCTGCTTCGAATTCGAGAAACCCCTAATTTCCCGATCGTTCCGCGCGTCTCAGATTCTGGCTCCCCGGGTTGGGTACCTCCCGCTGCTGATCCCCCACGTCAAGCCCCACTTCGGCGGCGCCCTCCCGCCCCCGCCCGGCGTGGACACGGTCTGGTTCGAATACAACGGCCTGCCCTTGAAATGGTAAACGGGGCTCTTCTTTTTCGGGCCGTCGCTGCCGGGGGTTGTTGCCGGTTTCGCCGGTTCGATGTTGTCGCGGCGCGATGGTTTTTGACTGGGTGGACATCGAATTTGGCGAGAATATCTGTGGGTCGTTGGTTGAGAGCTGATCGAATTGTGTGGATTGCTTCGCAGGTTCATCCCGACGGGAGTTCTTTTTGATCTTTTATGCCCCGAACCGCAGAGGCCTTGGAATTTGACGGTATGGAGTTTTTTTTTCTCATTGCTTGCCTTCAGTAACTAGGAACAGGGTTTTTACGATCGACATATTAGGGTTTGCGGTTTGTGCCAAGGATTCAATGGACAGTACATGGCATGTGCCAAGGATTCAATGGACAATGAATGGCATGCTACGTAGTGTCAAGAGATGTGAACAGGGTAATTGCGTGCCACATGTTTGAAACGGAATTTCAATTCATACATGCGGAAAGAAATGGAATTCTTCAATTTGTGTTTTGATGTATCAATCTATAGAGCTTTGCTCCATCCACCGCTAGTGCAATAAGTGTTTTGTGCTGGTGGTGCTGGAAAGCCATGAAGTTATTGTCATTGTTGCACCATGGCATCATTTGTGGGAAGTGATCTGTTGAAAGTGGATTTGATAGAGATAATAATTCAGTCGTCATTTACAAGTTCAACTTATGAAAAATGAGATATCGAAGCCCACAAATCATTTTATGGAACAGATCTATCTCCATTATCTTATTCTTTCTTTTTGCCCTTCTTTGGTCTACACGCTTCTCTAGTGGTCTGCAATGATATCTCCATTTCTTCTTCTCTTCTTCTTCACTCCAGAGCGCTCTACTGGTGATGCCATCTCCATTATCATTATATGAATTCTTCTTCTTCTTCTTTGTTTGTGTGTTATTTTCTGGCATTTGGTTGACTAATTTAAGTTGCATGTGTGCCTCTTATGTATACTGTTTTCACCATGGTCCTCAACATTAATTTCTGATCAAAGCTAGTATATGACAAATTAACCATCATTCTTCTCATGTTATGTTTCTTGCTATTAAGGTACTCTAGATTAATGGCACTATGGCCAAACAGTGGACTTAATGTTAGAATTGGGTAGGGACTCGTATGCAGTTTGGATAGATCTTGTCATATCCATCTCATGAAACATCAATTGTTTGCAGGTACATTTCAGAGGATATCCAAGCAACGTATTGGTCCCCTGCGAAGGTGAAGATAGTGTAAAATGGAGTTTTATCAATTCTCTTAAGGAGGTTGGCATACATATTTTTTTGCTCTTTGCAAGAGGGACTGTACAACTTTAAATATTAATTAATTATTGGTTGTTACTGCATGAGAGTTATATAGACAATTTCAAAATTTTTAAATTTTTTTAAGTGTTTGTAAATTGTAAAAGTTCTATATGTTTATGTTCGTGATTCTTAATTTTTGCTGCCTGTTTGTTTAGGTCTGTTTATGTTTGTAAATTTTACTTGCTGCCTGTTTGTTTAGGATACTGGAAAGGAATAGAAGAGAACTCTGTTGCGGATAAATTGTTGCTTGAAAAATTGCATTTTATGCTATTGGCACTGCTTTTTAGTTATTTGGAGGAAAAAAATGATGCTTTTCTCCATATAAAGTCCGAGGGGTAACTTTGGTCTTGCTTGAAAAATATTTTTGCTGTCCCGGCTTTCAGCCCTTGACTTAGATTGAAGATTAACTTAAAATGACTTTTCTTATTTGGCATGACCTTGGGGATTGGAGTGTTCTTTTTTAGTTCACGTGTGGCTGGGTTTATGTTTCAACTTTAGCTTGTTGATGGGCCTGTTCTTTCTAGAGACATGTGAGATAATTTGTCGTGGCAAGTCATGCAAGATTCATTGGCTAGTTTGGTACTACTTGATCATAGGAGGGAGTATTTGAAATGAACTACCGGAAGAAATTTATTTGTTTATATTTGTAAGTGAAATACTTGTGAAGAGGAGAATGTATTTTGTTCTTAACAAATGATTCATCCCATTATATTTGCAGGCAGCTTATATTATTAATGGGAACTGCAAAAATGTCATGAATATGTCTCAATCTGATCAATCGGAGCTTTGGCAAAGTGTAACGAATGGTATGCATTCCTATTTCAAGAGCCAAAAGGCCTTTTCTGCTAGAAAAGTTAAGTTATTGTAAACTGGTGTTGATCTAATAAACTCTGCAGCTGGAGTTCAGATGAACTTGAGTATAATGATGATCTTTGTAGCCCTGAGTGGAAAAAAAATCACGGGGCAAACCTTTTCTAACCTATGGATGGGCTTTAGGTTAATCACATTATGAAAGCAAACGAATAATTGACTCATCGGTACCTTAATTTCTACAAGGTGTCCTAAATGTCTCCATCCAAAAGTCCCAAGTGTCCTAAGTTTTTGTTAGCATGGATATTTTCTTTTTCCTGAAGTATTTATCAGAGAACATGTATATATAAGGCTTCGTATAGTAGCATTTTCCTTATCTTTTTCGTAATGGTAAATTTCTTCCCTTAATGATTTGTCTCTTCCTTATATTGATTCTTTTGATATGACTTTGATCTTTATTGATTAGAAATCTGTATCTGGTTAATACTTTCATTACTTCGTTTTAATTTTCCCACATGCATTTTGTATTAAAATTTTGAGAAGTTCTATGGAAAAATATCTTGTGAGATCTTCCCCATTGGCAGGAGAATTTTCTATGTCATTATTGTCCATTAGGTTTTCTATCACTTTGAATAAAAATTATGTGAAGTATTTTGAAATGAAAGAACGTCTCTTTTGATTTTTTTACATTTTGGATACATCTCCGCAACATTTTATTGGAAACTACAAGGTGTCTTAAATGTCTCCATCCAAAAGTCCAAAGTGTCCTAAGTTTTTGTTAGCATGGATATTTTCTTTTTCCTGAAGTATTTATCAGAGAACATGTATATATAAGGTTTCGTATAGTAGCATTTTCCTTATCTTTTTCGTAATGGTAAGTTTCTTCCCTTAATGATTTGTCTCTTCCTTAAATTGATTCTTTTGATATGACTTTGATCTTTATTGATTAGAAATCTGTATCTGGTTAATGCTTTCATTACTTCGTTTTGATTTTCCCACATGCATTTTGTATTAAATTTTTGAGAAGTTCTATGGAAAAATATCTTGTGAGATCTTCCCCATTGGCAGGAGAATTTTCTATGTCATTATTGTCCATTAGGTTTTCTATCACTTTGAATAAAAATTATGTGATGTATTTTCAAATGAAAGAACGTCTCTTTTGATTTTTTTACATTTTGGATACATCTCCGCAACATTTTATTGGAAACTTAATTTGTAAATCCTGAAGAGCTCTTGAAGAATAGCTTTGACTTGTATTAACAGAGGAGTTCCATGATTGCAATTTTGTCTAATAAAATCCTTTTAAAAATTTATGTATATCGTGCCATGACAATATTTTGATTTACTGATACATCTTTTGTTCGTTTGTTTTGTGATTAAATAGTCAGCCTTGCTCTTAAGGGAGTCCTGTGCTAGTGTTACTGCATCTGTTCCATTCCAGTTTGAATGGTATTGATGCTATCGACAGAGGTTTTTCAATGCGCTGGTGTTTTTTTACTTTATAGACTTTAAACTTAATAGTGGCTCCTCTACAAGAAAAAAGAACTCTGTTATTTGCTCCTGGACAAGAAGACAAACTCTGATACTTGCTCATTTTAAACAAAAAAGATTAAACAGAAGGTCGTTGTGCTACTAGCCTTTGCAATTAGCGTATGGTTGATATCCAACCTTTTAGTCATTTTCCTTGAAATAGTTCAGGGTCTGGTTGGAGTTACTTTTGCTTTTAACTTTTGGCTTTTTGCAAATCTCGTGGCACACACACTTTGACTTTTTTTTAGCACGAAACGGCTGACAGCCTTTTGAAACATACAAAGGTGAATATGTAGATTCGCGTATAATTATTTAGTATTTTTTTTTCAAATTTGGACAAATTTTAAGTTTTGGTGGGAAAATAAATAGCTTGTTTCTTAGAAGACGTTGTAACAAAAGGGTCCTTACTATTTTTTAGCTTTTTCAATCAGTTAATTTTCCATTAGGATCATTGAAGGGCCACCTAGACTTTGTCAATGGTGATTTCGCATTTCGGTGTCCTATATATGTCAAGTGTACAAATCACTGCACCAGCCTTCCACATTATGGGAACTGGGGTGAATTGTCAAATAAATGTGTGCAGCCTTATCAATCCACTGCAGCGTCGATTTTTCCCTGACCTCTGCAGGTTGTTTAGGAGCAACCTTATGATTAGCATCCCCGTGTTGTTTTCTTGTATTAAGACATCTGCAAATAATATTTTCTTGAGGCCTCTTCATGGTCCTTCCACATATATGAAGATATATTAGGAACGGCTTAGTATGGTGATAATCAGATAAGCATGTCAGAAAGCAAGAGATATCTTTTCAGATTATCTACATGGGACTTTTTTCAGCTTTACTGGTTTGAAATTTGTGAACAATTGGGCATCTCGTGATTGTTACTCGGCTGTATTGCGTCTTTTTCAGGTGATCTGGAAGCCTACCGGCAGGTATCGCTGAAGCTTAAACTTGGTGTACTTGAGGATGAGTACATTGTCAAGAAGAATTCAATTTCATTAAGATCCAAAGAAAGCAGTGCTGACACAGATATGGCTGGACAAGCCAAGACAGGTTTGCAGAATCCTCATTGTCTCTGCCGCATGGCCTTTGTGTTCTTGGTTATGCTTGTCTTTAAATAATATTCAATTTTCTCCGTTCAGGCAGAATTCCAGTCCGACTGTATGTTTGCAGTGCTACTGAAGATTTTGATGAGTTAGAGGATGCACCTGAAATTGATAGTTGGGACAAGATCTCTTACATAAATCACCCTGTTGAGGTTCTCAAAGAAGAAGGTAAACCATGACAGCCTTGATTTTACCTAATTGGCAGCATTACCCTTATGTTATAACTGGTTGTTTGCCCGGTCAATTATTTACCCCTCCAGGATAACAGCATTCCTTGTCAGTCATTTCCCTATTATGAATTTTATTCAATTGTTTATAGGAACTGGCATTGCTTTCTATTTTCCTGTTAGCTACAGTTAGGGGTGTACAAAAAGTATCCAAGATGCCCGAAAATTGAACTGGATTTTTTCCGGTTTGGTTCGTGTAACATAATTATGTGTTCGGGCTACACAAAAAGCCTACTTGCAAGGCTCTGTTTGTGTATCTGGTTGGTAATTGAAATAGCAGAACGACCCAAAAATTGGAAAAAGAAAACATGAAAAACTCAACAGATTAGACAACCAAAACAAATTTAGGGAGCACGTCCAGGCAAAAAAAAGAAGATGAATAACAATAGATTCTTCCCTAGATCTGCAAAAGGAACAAATTTAGGCAAACGAATATTGATGATTGAGCGTGGATTGCTTGATGAGAATGCAAGCAATCGTGGACTTTGCCGGAAAGATTAACGATGTCCGACCACTTGTCCAGCAGTTTCCGATGAAATTTTCACAAGTTTGTTCCTTCTCTCTCTCTCTCCAACGATGAAATGAGAAGCAGATCAGCGACTCCTCTCTCTACTCCCAGACTGTTTATTTTCAAGGCATAACCTGTATCCATGCGCTTCCAGTCAATCATTAATTATATTGCTGTGATGAACAATAGAATATCAGATTGCTGTTTGTTTTTGTCCTTCTCTCAAGCCTAAGGATGAAGAAGATGAAGACCACCACCACTCATCGAGATTCTAGCTGATCTAATTCTGTGTTTTTATCAATTTTTTCTACTGTACCGAATAATTTTTGCCATACCTTTTCAATTGAAAAATAAAACTTCTAAAACTCTTGAAAATGAAAAAAGCAAAGTGCCTAAAACAAACAGGGAACCGGAAGCCCAACTTGTCTCAAACTGTTTAGTTCGGCTAATCTTTTCAGGTTAACTTGTTCATGTTGGGGACTTTTCGGGCAGGCTTGGGTTTCCTTAAATGCCTGATCCGAACAGAACCCTTGACACCCCTCGCTGCAGCCAGGGACTTGATGCTTGTATAGATTCTATTGCTCAAGTCCAAAGGACTGTCGAATGAGAGATGTTCAAACTCATTCTGACAGTTAAAATGGATGGGATAATGCTTCAAAGTTCAGGTTCAGGTGTTTTGACTTATAGTTAACTATGACAGATATCAGTGTGGGTAGGATGGTAGAGAACTATATTGCTGAGAACTATTTTTCATGTAGGTAGGGTGTAGGTTAAAGGAAAAGCACTTATAAAATGGTTCTGACTCTAAGGCCTTCCCATATCCCGAGAGAGACTTCATATTATGTACGCTGCAGTTTTTGCAATGCATGCCCCTTATGTTGTGTCCATACGCAGTCCTGTTTAATATGTTGGCCTCTTCATTCCTTAACTTTGTCAGGATAGATGTATATTACGACAAGCTGTCTCAACAATTTAGTGATTTTTTTTATAAGATTGTTAATTTAGCTCGTGGAATGTAGGTAAATGCTTTACACTAGGTGATGCAGTGAAGGCTCTTTTACCAGAGATTTTTACCGACAAATCATTCATCGAAGAGGATGTGTCTAAAACAGAAGTTGAGGATGACAAGAACGCTCCTTGTGTTTCTCAAGAGGACAACCAAGATGCGCGTGGAAGCGCTGAAGAGAGGACAGAAAAAAACTGTGAAGCTGTCGAGCCTCACTCTTCGTCAAACACTGCTGAATTAAAGCTTTTAAGAATCCACGGCATTGAGCCTAAATTGGAGTTACCTTTCTCTTGGGTTGTGAACAACTTAATGCACCCGGAACATTTTCTTCACATCTGTGTGTTTATTAAAGTTGCACACGCAAATCCTCGATGACTATGGGTCTTATACTTGTTTTTCCCCTTGTAGTCATTGATGTCCTTGATTTCTTAGAATGAGAAATTCCTAGAATTCACTTGCTGTAAAGAAACTGTACAGAAAGTCATGATATGAATAAATACGGCGATCTCAGCATAGAAGAAATTCTTCACATACTGTCCTTTCTTTTTCTGTCTCTTCACTGTGTTCTACTCAGCAGTCACTTTGAATAAATGTTTGAGGCAGTTCTCTGATGGCCGGAGCAGGAAACCGCTTTCTAGATTATGTTTGAGATTCTTTAGAAGGAAGTATCAGGGAGTCAGAATTCCTCTGGTTACTATTTGGCTTATGATTACGGCTCACCTTTCATTTCCATGCAAAATGATTTCCTGCATTCTGGAAAAGCTTTCTGTGCTTTTAACATAAAAGAACTGTTTTTTCGGATTTGTTGCCACGGTCGAACGGTTACCGTCATTAACCACCACCCCCTCCCGCATGTTGTCATGGTCGCCATCTCTAGACGACAACCCCCGATATCATTAGCTGATCATTACTAGCACCATTTAGCATGTTTCTTGGGCTACTTTCAGAATTGTTGCGTCTCGTAAAATGTTACGTAAATCGATTCCCGTTATCAAAATTGTTATAAGAGTAATCTGAGCATCAGATGAGCAACATTGTGGTGGCTATTTCACATTTCTAGTGAAAATTCTTTTCTAGTGGGAAACATTCATAACCAGAAGATTGTTGTCTTTGTATGTTAATTTGATACGTAGTTGTTTCCTGAAAATAAATAGCCTTTCTAGTCATCCACTCTTTTTCTTCTCATCTTTGATTTCATTTTCAATTGGGTAACTATGAAAGTGAAAAAAAGGGAAGAGAAGATGAATGATCTAGCAGAGCTTGAAGACTGAACGAGTTCAAATGAAATCGGGCTTTTAAATATAAATATACGCTGGTACAATTTGTTATTAGTGACCATATATGGTCCAAGTTGAGTCCACCTAAGACTACGAAAGCTTTCAAGTACTTCTAGGAATAAGATCATTACAAAACTGCAACGTCTTTGTCCAGGACATTCCATGAAAAGGTTTGTCCTCTGGTCAAGTCGTGTTCTGGGATACACAGCATTTGAGCTCTGTCATCATTTATATAGTTGGAAATGCTTGAACATAATCAAAGAAAAAAAAAGATTTATGAAATATTCAAACGGGAAAGGGTGTCAAAATGGGGAAGTGATTCTTTTTGATTGCAGGCTGAGCCCAGTGTTTGGGTGAGAAGAGATGCCTCATTTGCATGAGGTGATTCTCCCTATTTTCTCTGTATGGTGCGTAGTTCTTATCATAGTCGCTACTAGAATAAGCCTGCCTAATACTCCATGGCAGAAGGGTTTGCTGGCGTCCCCAACGTGAATTTGCATTGTATTTACATACATGAATCGAGTTCATTGACGGCACCTTTGGTTTCCCTCGTTTTCTCCCCCCTCTCCTTTTTCTGTTTTCTGACTTTGAATTAACTTTTTCCCCAAATGTGATAATGAGTGCATGTTTCGTCCATTGCAGACAATCCAAATTAGCATTCCTGGTGGCATGAAACAGGCACCTGATGCAGGAGACGACGTACACAGACGAGAGAAGCAAGAGGTAGTAAAGAATGTGCGTCATATTATTCCATTCTTTAGTTTCATATTATTATATTTGCTGCTCGACACATATTGGATAATACTTTCAGCAGCTAGACAACGCAGAGTCAGGCTCTAAATTGCGGAGGATTGCCTGCAGTTTGAATCAATGTCTTCCTCGTTTGTTTTATTCCTCTAGGCTCCCAACAGTCTGAAAAGTCAAGGGCAATTATGTTTCAGAATACTGTCGCTTTCACATCGCTGAGAGTGAATTTTATTTAAAATGGGAGCTGTAGGGCCACTGAATCCTTACTTTTGCAACCGCGACTGTGACCTCCTTGTGCTACACAACAACAAAGCAAATGCCTCAGCTTTTCACAGGAAATCCTGATAAGGCATGTGGTAGAAGATATCTGATCCTATGTTTCTTTTGAGAATTGAAATGCGTTGAAAGATGCAGCAATTATCCTAGGAAATTTACCTCATCGTGGGCTGTGCTTTTGGTGGCGGCTTTGGTGCCGGTTGTTCGGGTTCATCAATTTTGAGAGGAACAGTCTTCATCTGTTACATAAAACATGAATTCCAGCACTTTATTTTCTGAAGGGCATGAAATTTTGTAGCATGCCTCGTAGAGTAAAAGGGGGGAACTGAACAAAGGAAGTACCGTGTTCCTGAGTTGAAGGCTATAGAACATCTGGATATATCTCTGCTTTGCTTGCTTCTGTTCTTTGTTCAGTTGCTTCCAAAAGGTATAGATGCATCCCATGTTCAACATCTTGTTTGCATAGATTTTCCAGGTGTAGCTGCAAAGCAAATGAGTTTTGTTCAAGTCAATTCCATGAAAGTGTACGGGATATTTGCGAAGATTACACTCACCACTCATTAATGCGTTTCAAGCCCTCTGCAGATATCTTGTTCCAACACTCGTTGTCCACCTTACACTTCTCAAAGAAATCAGCAATTTTGTTGCTGGACTCTTCCCCATGATTGGGGTCAATGTGGAATCCTGACACTCCATCAACAATGATCTCAGCCGGGCCGCCTTGATTGGTGGCAAATGTGGGCAACCCACAGTTCATTGCCTCAATTACGGTCAGACCGAATGCTTCATAGAGAGCAGGCTGCACGAAAGCTCCCCTTGTATCTGTGATACATCGGTAGAGTTCTCCATTTCGGTACCGATCAGTCTGCGCTGCTATCCATCGGATCTGACCCTTGAGTTGGTACTTCTCTATCAACCCGTGCATCTTTCTTATTTCGGCCATTTCTTCTCTATCTTTGGATTTGGAAGGATCAAAGAAGCCCCCAACAATGACTACGTTAACCAAATTCCTGAGCCTTGCATTCTTCCCATACCACTCTACTAAACCAGTCAAGTTTTTCACTATGTCGAATCTAGCCATAGAGAAGATGATGGGTTTCTTCTTGTCCGTGAGATACCCACTGTTGCCACAATGGTCAAATACGATGGTGATTAAAGTGCAATCAGATATATTAACACACAGCTTTAGGAGCTCAGGACACAGCCTGGAACAGCAATACTTACATGTGCTCGTCATTGTCCACACGGCTGTACAGTAGCTCCTCGATTGCAGGATGGAATGACGTGACTCGTTTCTGTTTCTCCGAGTAAGGAAAATAAACAGATTGATCAGCCCCCGGAGCAGCAATATTGAATTTAGGATCGAAAACATTGATGCCCGAAACAACTCTGCAGAGCCCTGGGAGTGTGAATGCTGCATGACTCTCATATTGCCCAGGTCTATCTTTGCTGCAAATATTGGCACCTAATCTTGAGAACTCTTTGATGATGCATATTAAGAATATACTTCATTTTAATTATTCATTTGGCTAACTTTGAAATTGGTTTTTTGCGGTAACAATGTGGAAGATTATATGTTTATCCCAGCTAAAAGCTCAAACAAATGCAGGTTACGTTATTTGGACGTTTCTCTGACCTTCCAGCAATCTCCTGGAATGTACTTGTTATGATGAAATCTGTTGCGTTCATTGCTATGGTGTCAGCAATGAATTGGCATGAGAAGTGATACTTTGGGTCTAGCTCCTTCCACTTGACATCGGAGTCTTCATACTTAGTCTTCTCGAGTGCATGCGCAATTGTTCCCTGGGTTTTCAAGCACTCTAGATTAGTCAATAATCGGAATTAGCACTTAGCTGGTGAACTGATGAAGCAATAAGGCACCTGAGTTATCCCCAGTTTACTAGCCATAAGTGACGCTACTAAATTCCCGTCACTGTAGTTTCCGATTATAAGATCCGGTTTCCCTTCCATGTGGTCTAGTATCTTAACAGTCGCATCCTGGTGAGTGATGACAGAAGGAAGGAAACCATTATGCAAGAAAGAAGTTGATCAGGGATAATGTTTGATTTTGAAGTTGGAATCCCTACCTGGGTAAATCTCTCAAGGTACGGATATATGTCGAAACGAGAAACCCACTGGCGAAGGACGCCCTTCTCGGTCCTAAATGGCACCCGAAGAATGTTGGAGTGCTTGGTTCCAATGATCGGTTCCAGTTCCTGGTTGCATTTTGTTCCGCGAGCATCGGGGATAAGTCGTGTAACCTGTTACGTTAAAGAGACACTGTGAAAACCGACTCCTAAAAACTGACATATATTTACAGGGAAGCGGTTGCTCGTCAGGTGCCGAAACTGACCACAAGTATCTGCGGCTTCGCATTAATCCCTTGCTGTCCAATCCTGAGGAGCAACTCCTCTTCCAGGGCCCTCACTTGATCTAAAATGTAAACTACCTGTTGTAGTTGCCAACAAATATTTAGCAGACTATATGACAGTGAACAGGAACGAATGTGAGGATTGATGAGGATATTTACCTGCCCACCGGTATCTGGCAAGCCCAGCACATCCGCCTGGCCAAAATAACCATGGGGGGAGAATATCACAACATTGAATATTATTGGAAGTCTACTAAAGAGCTTCTCCATGTTTGTCGGGTCCGGTGCTTGTAGTACTTCCGACAGCGATCTGATCGTGTCCTTGACTCTCTCCGCCGTATCGCCCCAACCTTTCTCGAGGCCCCACTCCTTGAACCTATCATTAACATTGTTACAAACAGTGAAAATGTTCGTGGTATCAGATGTCAGTCAAAGACCTACTGGATTTGTCTGAGGAAACTTTAGAAAATACCTTATCTCGAAGGTTTGGAATGGAGTGTCTTTTGGAACTGATGCAAGGGATGCTTCAGCTACAATCAGGGCCATCTGAAGCTTGGGTGCAGTGTCAAGTGTTTCATTTACCATGAGATTCTGAAAATGAAGAAGATTAATCGGGTTAGGAATTACATCTGCTCATATAATTCTCGCGGGGTGTGAATGAGTTTTGCGTACTTCTCCTTGATAATTGAGGGATGCTAGGAAATCCACAAGGGGTTGTGCACTGTCTGGCGTTCCGCTCAGCTTTGAGGAGAGGTACTTTGAGATGAAATCGACTCCATTCCCGATAGATGAAGATAAGGTCAGGTGCGGAATGGGGAAGTCGTAAGCTCCAAAGTCCACTTCCAGGGCATTCTCATCTTTTGCCCTGCCAAGAGAGCGGAAAACTTTGCTCTTGAGCCAGCAAAACATAGAGAGTAGTAGAGGAAAATGGAAAAACATGTACTATGGTTCCAAACAGCAATAAGGTGAGTGCATATGACAAGAAGTCCGAAACCAAGGAGACTACAAACCATTCTTCATCATATATCATTTCCTTGAACTTCAAGTAATCAGCGCCACTGATGCCCTCCACGGACAGAGAGTCAGAACTGACTATGACAAATTCCCAGTTTCCAGGACTCCGTCTCACGGCGAAAGCGATGTGTGGAGGGACAACAAGGGCTTCCTGGGAAAAATGTTTGGGTTGCGATGCCTCAGTTGGGATGAGAGAGTTAACAATCATATCGGCGGAGAACATTAGGAAAGAGAAAGAGCCTTAGGTGGGGACAAACGAACCTGAGTGTAACAGAGGATGTACCCGAGATCACTGCCCAGGACGCGGTCCCTCTCCGTCTTGGCATCTATGACGCTTTCCATTTCATCCATCAAGTGGTGGAGTTTCATTATCCTCCTCCCCTTTTCCATGTACTTGGCGAAGCACCTCTTCATGTGGTACCGGCTCTGGCTGAGCGCCTCGGGCATGCTGGCGGCGACCGACTCCCTCTTCTTCAAGGAGGGGCTCGAATCCATTAGATTACGAAAGACTCACAATTCTCACAAGTCTATGTTATTCACCCTCACAATGTTTCTCACCATTTTATAGAAAACCACCGAGGCATGGCGCGGCTCTTCTGTTAACCAGTCCTATACATTTTCGAATAATCGAAGCTATGATGGGCCCTGAAAGAGATTGATAGAGGAGGAGAACGAACATTTTCCTTGAAGTGAGAGAAGAGAAAAAGAAAAGAATCTGACAAATCTTACCTGAGAAAAGAAATGTTGGCCAAAAAAGGAGGGCAATTGCTTATTTGGGCTGCCTATCTCTCACAGAAGTATGTGATTGTGAGCATCATTCTTTTCTTTTCGTGACAGTAAGAAAGAAGCAGAGAGGGAGAGAGAGAGAGACGCACACATCAAAGCCAGGCCCTTTTTTTGGCTTGTCTCATTGAAGCCGTCCATCAATCATGGTGGAATCTTTGAGAATTTGAGACTGTTTGGTTCCTGATCTTGTTTGTGCACCTTTTGCCATCAAGAGCAAGAAGAGATGGAAACAAAAGAGAGAGTATTTCAAAACCAAAGAGCTACGTGGGAATATCAAACTGCTGGTGTTCATAGAATGAAGTTCACTTTTATAGTCCAGGAGGATCTCTCATGCATTCTGTATCTTTTGGCACTTTATTCGGGGTCTTTTCGTACACGGAGCAGATGCTGAGCATCAATCAACGGTGGCCTGGATCCTCTCAGGTGTTGTTTCGAAACCAATCCCAGAGGACTCCCCAGCCTGTAGCGCCACGGCTCCACTCGCCCCGTCGCGGCTTTGGGGTCACTCCAGATACTCCGATGAAAGGAGCTTGCTTTCGAAATCAAATACCAAGTCAGTCGAGAAAAATTCGTCCCGCAATCTACGACCTAGAGTCTTCGCTTCCCTAAATGCGGGTGTGCTTAAAACCATACTAGGAGTTGCCACCAATTGTTTCTAGGTCGATCGACAACCCAAAATGCTAGGTGTTAGAGGAGGCCAATTAACCACCTAAGTGTCAACTGATCTGCGAAACATCGTATAGTTCTCTTTTGGGTTTTGAAAGATAGAAAAATTTTGACGCCTGCCCTCAGGTGAAGTCACCACATCATTTGGGGAAGGGACAACGACTCGACCCCTCGTGATGTGCGTGATTGGTGTCTTCTCCAAAATATGCAAAGCGTTCGAAGCAAATCCAATGGATGAATCCAATCCACACATCAATCAGACATTGTAACGACGGAAAAACAAAGCAGGACGAATCCGGTCCAAACAACACGCTCAAGCAACACATCTCGTGTATATTCTAAACCAATGCAGTGGGGATGAATCCGGTCCAACATGCAGAAAGACAACACGCCTCGTGTACGCAAGTAGCGCGTGAGTACAAAGCAATTAACAAGGATGTATCCAATCCCGCGAAATCAACATTCTATTAGCACACAGCATGAATCCAATGCCAAATCGATACACCACATGTACTAATACCTAATAGGGACAAATCCAATTCCATCGGGACAACATTCAATTCCAGTATTAGCGTGCATTTTGTAACACCATGCAATCCATAACAATGCGCATTTGTTGTATCAACGTGCACTCTACTAGCGACACACATTCATAACCTCCGGCCTCAATCAGCGTTCATTGTGCAATTTCATCACGATAGCAAGTAATTCGAAGTCAAGCATACAATTTTAAGGCAGCGTACGATTTCGCAGCAACGTGCAATTTCAAGGCAGCATGTGATTCAGACTTATTAGCTAACTTCTTCCAACCGACCTCGACATTTACTCTACGTTTTGCTCCCCTTCTTCCATCGAACAACCTGCTTAAAATTTGATTACCAAACCTTACCGTATATGTGATATCTATTGTATAACTAAAAACTATATTATTTAACATGATGACATTGTTTAATTAAAGATAATAAACCAAAATTGATCTTTCAGTTAAATTGTGCTGTAAAAAAAAGTTTATTTTTCCGCGACATAGCGCGGGTGGGCCCCTACACTAGTAGACATTACAACGAGCCAATTAACGTGCATGTGACATTAATGCATGGGGCCATCGTTTAATTTCCCTATTATAAATTCTGCATCATGCCCTCTTGAAGAAAATATTAAGAATTTCGTCGCAGTGGCATCGAATGTGGTCGGGTTTTGCTTTTAGGGTCAAATGTGATCGGTTCATTCTTCAAGAAGCCGAACGATCTTATGGGGGATTACAGTCGTGCAAGGTTATCAAGAAATGGTGCCAAATATGTTCATGAAAAAATGAGAGCGCCACAAAACCTAAAGTAATCTCCTTCCTTGCACTCGATTTATAACTAGTTTAATCCCCGTGCCGTTGAAATATAAACCTTATAGTCACATGATGTGTGAAATTTCAGCACGCGCATTGCGAGGACTTAAAAACACTAATTTATGTTCTGAATTTGATTTTACTTGGAGTTTAATTGAAAGGCTTATTGGGATTTTCACACAAAAGTCTATATTAATGATTCTTTTTCATTTTTTTTATCAAGATGATTATTAGTTTTCTCGAGAAGTAAATAAGGACACAAAGGAGCCTAGAAGCAAACACGTACGGTGCATTATCTATGGAGATCTCTTAAAACTAAGATAATTGTAGAGTTTCAAAATTAACAACTTCGTTTTGCCCTAAAATTAAGTTCAGTCCAAGTGAATATCAGAAAATTGAACCAACAGATCATGGCATTCCGTGACAACCACACGGAGTATGATCTTTTCACGGAGTATGATCTATGGACTTCAAAACACTTATCAAAATTGAACTATCTGACTCGAGAACTAAGACTTCGTGTTTTCTGAAGCGATGTGTTTTAGGGTTTCTACGAGCGAGGGATAAATGTTTATGGATTTAAAATGTGTTTTAGGGATAATTTTAGATTTCTTTCCCTATGTGGAAGTTTATTTTAGTCACGTGCACTCGATGATGGATGCGACTATATTTTAGTCACTTGGCAATTATGCTAATGTAAGAAAATTAGATTGATTGAATAGAGAGGGATAAATGGATTCGATGATGGATGTCACTATATTTAGTAATCTTTGTAGTAAATCGTTCTTAAGATATTTGATGTAATTGTTCGTTTTGCGGCAAATGAGTAATTTGGAAAACATTATCCGAAAAATGATCATTTATATCGTTTAGAAAAATAAATGAATGGAAATTTTTTTCATTGCCCATGAAAATAGTTAGGCATAGATTATTATCGATGATGAAAATATTTTTCGTCAACAAATTTTTCTAAACGATATAAGTAATCATTTACTTCGACTCGTGATCGACTCTCCATGATTAGTGAGGCGATAACTCGGCATGGAGCGCTTGATTGCGAGATATAAAATCATATGGTTTGGCTATAATGAAAATGAAGTCGAATTCCATATCCCATCAAAAGATGGTTGCAACTTCTTAAGAGAAAGAAATCAACCAACTACCCTTCTTCTCACCAACCATTCCTATCGAGTGAAACATCACATGACCATTCCAAGTCCAAATAGTTGATGTATCCTGCCACATCCATAGCCTTGACTCCGTTGGGATAGACAATTTCATGTTCGCAAAATCCATACATATCAAAAGGATACTCTCCCGCTAACCTCGGGTAAAAATGGATCTTCCATGTGCGTATAAAACGAGCACTCGGGATGTCGACATGATCTCCGGGCATTAGCTCCCTGTCGAGCATGACGACTTCGAGCATATAATCTTTCGCAATACACCTAAAAGGGACATCTGAGTTGTTCCTGATTCGATATATCTGGCTCAAGAATACTGTTTTTAGCACAAGGGATAACGGTTTTGCATAAACGACACAAGCTGAAACGATCTCCTTGATGGCTCTTTGGAAGCCTTCACAAATAGCTAAGATCAGAAATTTTTTCAAGAGAAGTTCCGAATGATCGTAAGACAATTGTTTTCTACGACAAACTTGGCGTAGGGTTGTATATGAATGCATAGGTAAACTGCAAAAAAAGAAAAAGAAAAATTATGAAGTGAAAAGAACCGGTAGATATGACCTATTCTTTTCTCGTGCATCTATTACCATACCCATTTCAACTTATACAAACAAAAAAGAATTACAAAGAGGACAGTACAAAAAGCAAACAGATAAGTCTGATCTTGAATGTTGTTCACCTTGTTCAGCCTTTTGCTTGGCCTGCATTACAGTAGCCCTAAGATGGCTAAGACCCACCTTCCTTGCACAATTGTTGTCCTTCTTGTTCTTGTGCTATTGCTCAATTGTCATCTAAATGATCGCTCCAGTTATCCTCATCTCCTGTGTGCGCGGAGCCACTTAACCTGTTCGAAGCATCGTCTTGAGACCGATCCTGCTCTCGACAGCAATCCCTTTCGCAATTGCAGCCTATTTTTCGCTTTCTACCTCTGCCTCTGTCATCGTTAAGTCCCAAACTGTCTTCACTGAAACTTGATCCGACCCCTCTAGTCTTCACACCGTTGGCTCCAATCACACATCCGTTAATAGTCTTAAGCCAAAACACAACATTGTCAGCAACACTACCATAGGGGAATACGCAATCTCATTAGAATAAACATAAACAGCGAAACCCATTAAAAGAAAGTAGTCGCGTTCTGCGTTGGATCAATATGAAAAACCAATTTTTCTTTTCGCACATGGAGATAGTAATCAATGGCATCTTCAGTAACACAACCTGAAACCTATGTAAAAGCAAAATTGACTCGCAAACCTCAACAGCCGCGTCTCTTGAACCGTAGATGCCAGACATGTTGCAGACTTACACTAAAGCTATCCTCGTCGTCGAGTGTCTTCTCCTACTTCTCTTCCATATATCTCTTGTAGTGGTCTGAGAGAAACAGAAATATTTACCAGATATATCGGATTTGGAACCTGGGTCCAAGATTAGGTTTGTCATTGGAGGAGACCTGATCCAATTTTAAAAAAATTTTAAAGTTGGTGTTTGCAGGATACAGGCTCAGTCCTACCCTGAAATCTGCACGGCCTTTTCGTTTAAGCGTTTTGATTAACAATCAAAACTAACTTAATTTTCAAAAATAAAGATGCATGGCCAAATTTTTTTTAGATAAAACAAAGGGAAAAGTGCCAAAAAAGTCCTAAACCTTTTGCATAAGTGCCAATTTAGTCCTAAACCTTTTTTTGGTGCCAATTTAGTCCTAAACCTTTTGCATTGGTGTCAATTTAGTCCTAAACCTTTTTTTAGTGCCAATTAAGTCCTAAACCTTTTAAATTGGTGCCAATTCAGTCCTAAACCTTTTATTTTTGTGCCAATTTAGTCCTTCCGGTCAACTTTGACCGGAATTTGCTGACGTGGACGCCTGCCGGCCGGCGGCCGGTCACCGGCGCCGACGTGGCGCTGACGTGGACAAATTAAATAATATTTTAATATTTTTTGAATTTTTATTTTTTTCCTTTTTTTTCTTTTTTTTTCCACTTTTTTTTTTTGGTTTCTTCTTCATTGGCCGGTCGCCGGTCCGGCGACCGGCCAGAGGCCAGTGGCCGGCGAGCTCGACCTCGCCGGCCACTGGGGAGGGCGGCCTCGCCCGGCGAGGCCGAGCCTCGCCATGGTCGGGCGAGGCTCGACCTCGCCGGATCTGGCAAGGTCGGCCCTCGCCCAGCCGCTGGCGAGGCCGAGCCTCGCCTTGGTCGGGCGAGGCTCGAGCCCTCGCCGGAGGCCGCGGCAAGGGCGAGCCTTGCCATGGTCGGGCGAGGCCCGACCTCGCCGGATCTGGCGAGGTCGAGCCTCGGCCAGCCGCCAGCGAGTCTCGACCTCGCCAGATCCGGCGAGGTCGGGCCTCGCCCAGCCATGGCAAGGCTCGAGCCTTCGCCAGCAGCCTCCGGCGAGGGCTCGAGCCTCGCCCGACCAAGGCGAGGCCGCCCTCCCCAGTGGCCGGCGAGGTCGAGCTCGCCGGCCACTGGCCTCTGGCCGGTCGCCGGACCGGCGACCGGCCAGATGAAGAAGAAACAAACAAAAAAAAAAAAAAAAAGTGGAAAAAAAAAAAAAAAAAGGAAAAAAATAAAAATTCAAAAAAATATTAAAATATTATTTAATTTGTCCACGTCGGCGCCACGTCGGCGCCGTGACCGGCCGCCGGCCAGGCCCACGCAAATTCCGGTCAAAGTGACCGACTAAATGGCACAAAAATAAAGGTTTAGGACGAATTGGCACCAATTTAAAAGGTTTAGGACTTAATTGGCACCAAAAAGGTTTGGGACTAAATTGGCACCAATGCAGGTTAGGACTGAATTGGCACCAAAAAAAGGTTTAGGACTAAATTGGCACTTATGCAAAAGGTTTAGGACTTTTTTGGCACTTTTCCCATAAAACAAATAAGGTGGAGCTGGACTCAGCTCCATGTCTCACCAAGCAGGAAGTGGTTAGAATTGCTATATGTCAATAAAATAGTTATATATCCCATCTTCCTTGGTGAAGCAAAACCTAGACACATATTTTTATTATATAATTTTTTTAAATATGGTAGTTAACTCCTCAAAAAGCTAATTCAAAAGATCATAATAATCCTTAATTTAAGTGTAGATGCCGAACATGTTACCGACTAACATCGAGTGTCTTCTCCTTCTTTCTCTTCCATACATCTCTTGTAGTGCCCTGAGAAAAACCGAAATATCTACTAGATATATCCGATTTGGAAGATCAGATTGGTTATCGGAGGAGACATGTTCCGATTTTCAAAAATTTAAAATTTGGTGTTTGCAGGATATAGGTTAAATCCTACCCTGAAATCTGCACGGCCTTTTCATTTAAGTGTTTTGATTGACAATCAATACTAACTTTCCAACTGAAAAAGTAAGATTTTTTTTTTTGGTCGAAAACTGAAAAAATAAGATGCATGCCCAAAAATTTCTAGAAACAACAAATAAGGTGGACCTTGGTGGAGCAAACCTAGACACATATTTTTGAAATGGCAGTTAACTCTTTTGATACTTTTTTTAATATGAATTATGAATATCGACTAAAAGTATGCTTGCTTGATTGTGAGAATTTTTTCAAGACTTATAGTAATCCATTTTACACCGAAACACCTTAAAAAGCTAAATCCAAAGATTATTATAATCCTTAATATAAGTTTATTCTCGCCAATTGTAAAATAATAGGAATTATCTTTGTGATTTACGATAGCAATTATCTTCGATAAGTTATTTCACTGAATATTTCAAAAAATTAAAGTTGAAGGACCCTTAATTTTGTTTTACATGATTGTTAACGTTTAGTTATCCAAACTAAATATTAAAAAAGTTATTTCGTTCGGAATTATCTATAATTATGCGTTTATCAAATGGGAAATTATTGAAGACTTGCTGACGGATGAGGAGGTGAGGAAGCATAGCTGCGTGAAGGTCACCAACAGTGTCCTGCTCGACAACGTGGGGAGGCCGGTGCCGGTGGGCTCTATGATCCGGCGATGGGGACGCCGGACGAGAGAGAATGGCGTGAGCGTCTGTTGCTTTTTTTTATTTGTTTTTCGTTTTTATCAAATCTCTCCACGGACCCTCCATCCACAAACCTGAGTCGCTCTCGCTCATCAGGTCCCTTCACCATCACTCTCCTTAATCCATCGACGCTCGACTGAGTCGCTTGCGTCCCTCTCGCTTGACTCTCAGGGAGTTGACGTCCAATCGGAGGGATCGGAGGTCGTTAACGGCGAGGATGAAGTCCTGGTGGTGGGCCTTGCAGACCTCCTTGACCTTGGGCTGCTTGGGGCGGCCGAAGTGGCGGAGGAGGTGGAGGAGGGTGTCGGGGCTTGCCAGAGGCGAAGAAGGCCCTGCGGCCGAGGTCCTCATTGTTGGAGATGGCAGAGGAGAGGAGAGAAGCTGGTCCTGCTTGTTGGCGGAGTCGCCGCCGTCCGCTGCGGCGACGGGGACCTCCTTGCGCCGAGGCTTGGTGGCAGATTGCATCTTCTGCTTCAACGCGGTGTCTGAGTCTGAGAGTGTGTCTCTCTCTAGAAGCGATGGAGAGAGAGAGAGAGAGAGAAGTCTTTTCTCTTCTGTGGAGCGATGGAGAGAGAGAGAGACAAAGGGCGTCTTTATGCATGGTGGTTTGACGAAAATGACACTAAAATGCACTGATTTTTTGTTGTTGTTGCTGGAAATGCAGTGATTGAAGATGGGCAGAATAGTAATTTCATGGAGGTTGACATATGGCCATTGGCCCACCCAGAAATCAGACCGGATAGATCCATCGGATATGGCCCGATTCTAGGACCATATGGTCCGGTTCCCGATTCTAAAGAATGGGGAACCGGCCCACCGGTCGGGTTCCCATTTCTAAGAAGGCATTGGAATGCCCGAGAACCGATCGCCCCATATACTCGCCATGCTATATGCGGCCATTAAGTTTGGGAAAAACTCATTTTTAATTGAATTGTTACACTAAGCGTCATTACTATATCGATGCCGCATGGTGTAATTGTCACGCAAAATACATTCTTTTGATAAAAGATAGTTCTTTTTATATGATGGATTTTGCGGGAGTTTTTTTGCCGAATACCGTAATAAGATTAACATCATAGCATTTGATTGAGAATTCTCTATTGCTTCTGACTTTTTGTTCTTAACATGATAGCATTATACCAACCCACACCCAAGTCCGTAGACTCCTTAGTCACAACTGCCAAATTTCACTTGTTTTATTAGTTGTGCAAACTGATGGTAATTCTTTCGAAAGTACATGGACATATTAACCATATAAATTTAATTTTCTATGAACTTAATTGCAGATTTTTTCGACACTTGCATATCATATTTTTCAATTTTTCTAATAACATTCAACTTACGAACGAGGGTTTTTAATTGGGAAAGTACCAAAAGAACCATAAGGCTACAATGCAATAACAATTCGAATTTTTTGGCTAGACTAATCATCGTGATTATTAGAGGTGTTAATGGTTAGGTTCGGTTCGAATTTTTATGAAAATCGAACCGCTTGGATGTGTGCTTGCTCCGAACCAAAAGGCCACGCGAACTGGAATCGAAAACGCGATTCAGTTCGGATCGGTTCGGTTTTTCCCCTTTTTTTTTTTTTTGTGCTTCTCCCCTTTGCACCCTCCCCTTCCCGACCCAGCCCGACGACATGGCCACGTCGTCCCCGAGCTCGCCGTCGCCCCCCGCCCTAGTCGCTTTACTGAACTCCATCATATCGGCCACCATCGCATCGGCTCATGCAAAGTCTGTTCTTTCTGGGGGGGGGGAGGAGGAGCAGGAGGGGAGGTGGAAGACGACCCTCCCTCGCGGCCGTTGCCGGACCCCAAAACGCAGCGCCGCCCCGGTATATCAACTCTAGATGGCCTGGTCGTCCAAGGTTTCGTCTGCTGCTTGATCTGTGTTGATGGAGTTCGCTCCAACGTTTGATTTTCCGGAGAAAATGGACGAAGAAAATCTCGCCTTTTGTTGATCGAGTGAGAAACCACCCTGCAAAAGAGCAGCAGATTGAGAGAGCAGGTGAAGAAGCCATTGAAAAGAAAAGAGAGAGAGAGAGAGAGAGAGTTGCGTGTGCTCAGTATTTTGCAGACCTGCCAGCCAGCAGAGGAGAGGACAGGACAGGACCAGCTTTCCATTTTATTTTTTTAATTGTCCATGTCAAATGACACGTGTCATCTTCTGAATGGAACTAACTAGGTCCGCGCACGCCACGTAAGCCGATGACGTGGTGTTTGCTAACCACCGAATATTTTCTCATAATCCTTCTCTTCAGAGAGAAGGGAGAGAGAGTTGCGGTTTAGAATCATGAACGGTGAGAGTGAGGAAGTGATCATAGTCGGCGGCGATGGCCCCTTCAGCATGGCCGCCGCAGGGGTCCTCTCCTCCTTCTCCATCCCTTTCCTCCTCCTTGAGCGTGCCGACTGCTTTGCCTCGCTGTGGCAGCGCCACGCCTATGACCGCCTCCACATTCACCTCCCCAAGCACACGTGCCAGCTCCCGCACATGCCGATCCCTGCCGAGTGGCCCAAGTACCCTCCCAAGTCCCTCTTCGTCCAGTATCTCCAACACTACGTCTCCCACTTCCGCATCAACCCGGTCTACAACCGGTGTCTACAACCGGTCGGTCGAGTCCGACCGCTACGAGTACGACGATGCTTTGGGGCGGGGCGCGTGGAGGCTAGGGACGTGTCGGCCAGCGGAAAGGGGGCGGTGGAGGAGTACAGCCAAGGTTCCTGATGGTGGCGACCGGTGAGAGCTGGGACGCATTCGTGCCTGAGGTGGAGGGGCTACGGAGTTTTGGCGGGAAGGCGATGTGCTCGACGGAGTACAAGAAAGGGTAGGAATTTGCAAAGAAGAAAGTGTTGGTGGTTCGCGCTGAATCTAGCCAACCATAATCCCCATATTAGATGCATTCAACACTCCATGTAGGATATGCATTGAACCATCCACTAATGGACACGTGGTCATAATGGGTCCACTTTTCAAACCTTTTCTCTCTCCTTCTTTACTCTCTCTCCTCTCACCATTTTCTTTCTTTTCTTTTTGCCTTTTGAGGCGCCATGGACGACGTTTCGTGGATTGAGCGTCACCGGTCAGCCATGGACGATCCGCTCACCAGCACGCCGACGCGGTGGCGACCGCCATTAAGGCGGCCTACGCTGAGCTTTAGTTGGCCTAGAGCCCGTACAATAGCGAGGAGATTCAGCAGGCGGATCAAGCCATTGTCGACGAGCTGAAGCAGATTTCGGAGCGCGAGGTGGAGATGGAGGACCTACGAGATCACGGTGAAAAAGATGGAGGCCAAGGTGGAGCGCAAGGAGTCGGAGATCTCCGCGTGGAGAAGGAAGCTCGACGAGCTCGTCTCCAAGAACAGGTCATCGGCATGCTGGTGAGCGGGTCGTCCATGGCTGGCCGGTGACGCTGCAATCTACGAAGCGTCGTCCATGGCCTCGAAAGGCAAAAAGAAAAAGGAAGCAATGGTGGGAGGAGAGAGGAAAAGGTCGAAAAGTAGGCCCATTATGCCACGTGTCCATCAGTGGATGGTTCAATACATATCCTACGTGGAGTGTTGAATGCACCTAATATTTCTCGGCCTTTGGCTTCTTGAAGAATGAACCGATCAGATTTGACCTGACAAAAAAAAAAGACCTACCCCTTTGGCTTCTTCGTTCTGTGAGTTACGATTGAGATCTATTAAAAAAACAGAACCTGAAATAGAAATTGATGAGAATTTTCCGTAAAGCATCCATGTCTAATTTTATAGCGTTGGTAGTTGTATTTGGAAGGAATTCACAATCTTTCTAGCAAAGTAGGGATTTCCAATGCAGCATTTGAGGACTTTTCACGCACGATAGAAACAAATCGGGCGTGAATTCAGTCTCAAGGAGATGTTTTAGATGAGTTGGAAAAATTATCAAAAAATTCCTAAACCTATTGCACTTGTGTCAATTCGGTCTTAAATCTTTCAATTGTTCCAATTGAGTCCATTCGGCATATTTTGGCTGGAAATTAATGACATGGACGCCAATCATCCTACGTGGCACGGCCGGTGACGACTTGAAATTTTTTTGAATTTATTTTATTTTATTTTATATTTATTTATTTGTTAAGGGTCGACCGAGGCTCGATGACCCCTACCTGCCATTGGGTGAGGGCCTACGAGCCCTCGCTGGCCGCTAACGAGGGTTCGCGGCCCTCACCAGCTGCATGTGAGGGCAACAAACCCCCGACGGCCAGTGAGGGAGGGCTCGCGGCCCTCGCTCTTAGCAAGGGTCGTGACCCTCGCCTCAGAGGGGGAGGACTCGCAGCCCTCGCCCAGTGCTGGGCGGGGGTTGTCGGGCCTTGGCCAGTTGCCGGCGGCTTCCTACTGGCCCTTAACAATAAAAAAAGAAAAGAAAAAAATTAATAAAAAAAAGCTTAATTTATTTTAAAAACAATTAAAAAACTTTCACGTCATCATTGATCATGCCACGTAGGACGACCGGCATTCATGTCATCAATTTCCGACCAAAATTTGTCGGGTGGACTCAATTGGCAATATGTGAAAAGGTTCAGGACTCAATTGGCACAATTGAAAGGTTTAAGACTGAATTGGCATAAGTGCAATAGGTTTATAACTTTTTTGGTGATTTTCCCTCAATAAGTCCACATATGAAAGCAAGTTATGTGCAACTTATTAATGTCTTACATAGAATTTAATTTTTTAAAATTTGATTCATTCCTTCTCATATTCCAAATAACTATGGAAAGTAGTGGAGCTACACTATACATAATTTAAACCGGAAAACATTAATTTTTTTTAAGATGAGAGAGACGAATGGTCAATTTGTGGGGGTAAGATATAAGTGCAAAATACAGTACGTCGTCTATACAAAAATCACGGACATTGCGAACTAAATGTCTCGGTCTACGGGGATAATTGTCTAAAAAGTCATAAACATATTGTACAGTCAGTCCTAAACCTTTCAATTGTGTCAATTTAATCATAAAGCTTTTGACTATTTGACAATTTAGTCCTAAACCTACTGTATGACGATCAATTTAGTCATAAAACATTTCAGTTGTGCCAATTTAGTCATAAACCTTTTGAAAATTTATCAATTTAGTCCTAAACCTATTATTTGGATAATTGACCGGAAGAACTACATTGGCACGTCAAAAGGTTTAGGACTAAATTGACATATCGTTAAAATGTTTAGGATTAAATTGGCACAATTTAAGAGATTAGGACTAAATTGGCAAATTGTGAAAAAAAAAATTGAAGTAAATTGGCACAATTAAAAATGTTTAGGACTAAATTGGCCGCCGAGCAATAGGTTTAGGACTTTTTGGACAATTTTCCCAATTTTTACACATCAAGAAGCAATATTCTCTTTGGTTGAATAATTCTTTTCATATTGGTTCCAGAGGGTCACATTTCCGTTTGTCACAAGATTGGTGTTCCGTCGGTATTTTGAGTCTTGGCATTTCTTTTGCAAGTTCGTGAGCTTCCTATCGTCTTTGTTGGATATTCACGTTTTCCTTATGTCATTGTAGCTCATTTAGTGAATTTTAGCTTTTATGGATAGCATAAGACAACGCTACGTCGCATTACGTGGCGTATGTGTGTCATTTATATGTTTAGATCCATCTTGTTTGCTCATTTTTAATCTCTGCCCAGCAGTATTTACCCCCCCCTCTTTTCAGCATGTTTAGATCTCATTGTCTTTTCTTATACATTGATGTAGGCATGCATAAAAATTGATCTCTAGCTATGTTGGTGTCATTTTGTGAAGCAACATGCGGCCATATGCCGCGCTCAACGCTATGGACAGTGTGCATATGGTCAAGTTTGGCGCATTAGGCGAGCTCCGTATCGACACTCGCATGTCTCAATGGTCCGGGGATGCATCGGTTTAATTTCTAGTCATTTCAATGTGATTTTTAGACTCAAATCACACCTTAATGCTTGTCCATTTCCATAACGTGCTGGCGAGTGATTATTTACTTTGTTTTTAATCCCATTTCGTGTCTCCGGTGTGTTTCGGGTTGATATTCATTGGTCCCAAAAACCGGTAAGCGCACTGGGACTCCTAACTTTAAATATTCCAACACTCCTTATATATAAACTTGGAAATATGTAATTGGGAAGGCAAATAGGGATCTAAAAAGATTTAAACTCGGGACATTCTGCTTTGATCCCACAAACACTGCCAATTATTTTAAAAATCTTAAATTGTTAAATGGAAGTGTCGTTTAATATTTAAATATAAACATCAGTGTCCTTTTGATGCATTTCTTGTTATTTGTGCTCGTTGGCCGTCATCATTCAGCCAATGAATGGTGGAGGTTTGGCTTGGCCTATAGACCACCTCGGTATGTTTTGATGACCATTCGACGTCATTTTAGAGTATGAAGCGAGATGACTGTAGGCGTACTGTCCAGCCCATGTAATGGCGTGGATAGCGTGTTCGCACCAATTTTTACTTCAATATTTCGTGTTATGTTTATTTCGTTATCTCGGACATTACATCTAATCATTATTATGTTCAAGTCATTTTTTTTATCATGAAAAAAAAGAGAGTGAAATAAAAGAATATTTATATAACAAGGTAAAAAAAAATTGGAGTTGCATTTTAGGACTTAGGTTAATCCGTGCTTATCAATACCTCAAAACCATTGCCTTTTCGAAATTTAAGTTTGAGTTAGTGACGCGTTTAATTGTATGCAAACCTCAGAGGGGTCTTGTCCCGGGGTTTGATAGCGAGTCTTTGTATTCAAGAGATTGGAAGTAAACTAATTTCATCGCCTTTCCGAAGTAAGGTTATATAATCCAACATTGAACAAGTTGGAATCCAGGACCACTCGGTGTTTCTTTGTATCATACCCAGATCATTCGAAGGGATATCGGTTTTACAGTCCCCATGGAGGCACAAGAATTGTCGAATCACAGACAGCGAAGTTTCTGGAATTTGATGTAGCCGAGAAGGGTAGTTGCTCACAGACCATTGAGGATAATAATATGGTAGGTACTACAGTGTCGATTTCTCTACCTGTACAGACAATTATGGAGCGTCCTACACCACAGACTGAGGCTATCGAGGTTCAGGATCTTGCCGTTCAGGTAGCTTCTAATGAAGTACTTCAAGCCCCTCAGGTATAGAATGAGGAAGTAGTAGCTCCACTCAGGAGATCTATCAGGTAGAGACGATCGGCTATATCACCGAATTATATGGTCTATCTGGGAGAGCATGACTACGATATAGGCTACGTGGTTGATTCAGTAACTCATTCAGATTCTATTTCTTGTCCTCAATCAGATATGTGGGTGGATGCAATGAAAGACGAGATACAGTCTATGAAACATAATGATGTTTGAGAGCTTGTTGAATTGCCTAAAAGTTACAAGTCTGTTGGCTGCAAATGGGTATACAAAACCAAAAGGGACTCCAAAGGAAAGGTTAAGAAGTTCAAAGCCAGACTGGTAGCCAAAGGCTTCACTCAGAAAGAAGGAGTAGATTATGAGGCAACTTTTTCTCCAGTCTCTTCTAAAGATTCTTTCAGAGTGATCATGGCATTAGTAGCTCATTTTGACATGGAGTTACATCAAATGGATGTTAAGACTGCCTTTCTAAATGGAGACCTTCATGAAGAAGTTTATATGGTGCAACCCAAAGGTTTTACAGCTGATGATTCAGGTGAGCTTGTGTGTAGACTGAAAAAGTCTATTTATGGCCTCAAGCAAGCTTCTAGATAATGGTACTTGAAGTTTCATAGTGTTGTCACTTCATTCGGTTTTATTGAAAATAAGTTGGATCAGTGTATATACAGTAAGGTTAGTGGGAGGAAATTTATTTTTCTCATACTCTATGTAGACGATATCTTGCTTGCGAGTAGTGATATTGGTTTACTACATGAGACAAAGAGAATGTTGTCGAAGAATTTTGACATGAAGGACCTTGATGAGACGTCTTTTGTCCTAGGCATTGAGATCCATAGGGATCGTTCTTGCCGAGTATTGAGTTTATCTCAGAGGACATATGTTGATCGTATTCTAGAAAGGTTCAGTATGCAGCACTGCAGGCTAGGAATTGCTCTTGTCGTAAAGGGTGATAAACTGAGTCTGTCACAATGTCCTCATACAGATGTTGAGAAAACCCAAATGAAGGATATACCTTATGTTAGTGCACTTAGAAGTATCATGTATGCTCAAGTTTGCACTAGACCAGACATTGCTTTTGCAACAGGACTTCTAGGCAGATATCCATCAAATCCAGGACGCGATCACTGGGTTGCTGCCAAGAAGGTTTTGAGGTACTTAAAGAGGACAAAAGACTATATGCTGATCTATAGACATGTTCAGGATTTACAATTGGTAGGGTATTCGGATTCAGACTTTGCTAGCTGTTAGGATGAAAAGAAGTCGATAACGGGTTACGTCTTTAAGTTAGCAGGAGGTGCAGTATCATGGAAAAGTGAGAAACAGAAATCAATGACATCCTCTATCATGCAAGCGGAGTTTGTAGCATGCTTTTCGGCCGCTACTCAGGCAATTTGGCTCCGGAACCTCATTAGGGAGTTGACCGTTTTTGATTTTGTGGATAGGCCCATACAGTTGTATTGTGACAATAACTCTGCAGTGTTGTTTGTTAACAATAACAGAGGTCTCAAGGGGTCTAAGCATATGGAGGTCAAGTACTTGACCATAAAGGAAAAAGTTAGAGATTGTGACATTACAGTAAAGCATATTTCCACAGATGATATGGTAGCAGATCCACTAACTAAAGGCCTTTGCTCTTGTATATATGAACGACATGTCGTTAACATGAGCTTAGGAGTATCATGGGATGTTGTTGTTTAGTGGGAACTGATTTTGTCTTTGATCTAATAAAGTTTACATTTGTGTTTCTCTTACATTTAGTAATATTTTGGATGTGTATCAACTCATTTGCATTCAATAAGGTGTTTCTGAATGCATTGTTGTCATATTAAATACACATACAAGGTGAAAATCTTAAGGTACTGTGTAAACCTTGAGTAAAGGCTATGGACATTCAGTTATTGGGCTTAAGGATATGTCTTATTACACATAAAGTAATGTTAACAATAAGGATAAAACATATGTAGGTTCATTGGAACCACAAAGATATTCTCTAGTGACACATCAGGTTTTTGTGACACTTAAAGAGAGAGAATGTGGACTAACAAAGGGGATGACACATAAGGTAAAACTCCTTATGAAGTATCATCCGTTTGCCACATAACCATATCGAATTCATATTAGTAAAGTCTAAGGCACTTGTGACCATGAAAGGCTCTGTGTGTTTACATGCAGTTATCGCCATGATTCGATATTTGAAACTTTAGGGATCGGATTGACTATTAAGAATTATCCATAGACCAAATAAAGGTGCATATAATGTACGATTTCAATTAATATAGCCCAAGTGGGAGAATGTAACGTTTTTCAAATGTGGGTTACATTAATTGAGATTGTTACTACCCGCTTACGGGTTTGGTCTAATAAGGTTTGATATAAGGTTTCTTAATTGGTCGGATATGGGCATAGTTTGTGTGGGCTGAGTTTGGCCCGGCCCGTTATGAGAGGGCCTGACTGGAAACTTTATAAATAGCGTTGGAGGTCCGTCCTCTGCATCCAACTATCCAATCTCTCTCAAACGCTCTCAAAACTCACCTAAGGTTTCCGTGAGCCAGCTGAGGCGGTCTCATAGCGCCGGGACTTCGGGGTGACAGGGGAGAAGACCTACGGCACCGGTTCGTCGTCATTTCTGCATCCAGGACGATGGAATCCAAATCAGGTGCTCAAATTCTATTCATCCTTTTACCGTACTATCAATATCTCACTATGGTAATCCTAGGGAGTTTGGCCGAGCCATACAGGCCGGTCAACAACGCCAGCCCAATCTCCTGCACCTGTCCCTGCCCCAGCGCCGACCCCGACCCCGACCCCGGCCTCGGCCCCGACCCCGACCCCGACCCCGGCCTCGGCCCCGACCCCGGCCTCGGCCCCAACCCCGGCCGAGCGAGATTTTCCTCCCGTAGGAGCCGATTCAAACGCTTTTTCTGGCTTCTGAGATTCCCAATCGAAACCACCAGTTTCCATACGACACTAACAAAGCCACCGAGGAAAGGAAGAGCCATCAGAATAGTGATACTTGTTGGCATCCAAAAGTGCCTACAATCCATCTTGGATGGCGTGACATGGGTCATCACGAGGCCCAACCCCGCGAGGAACAATGCCATGATCTGGCAGAGCCTCTGCAACTCACGATCTACCTTGGTTTCCAAAGAAGCCACCAGGGCTTCCATTTCCTCCCTAGTTTGGGCCATTATGCTAAGGAGAACTAGAAGTTGCAGAAAAGAAGAAGAAGGGAGGAGAAGAAGAAGAAGAAGAAGAAGAAAGGCGCGGGGAAAAAAGCAGGAAGGAGAGTTAGCAGGGAGAAAGAGAGGAAGAAGAAGAAGAAGAAAGGCGCGGGGGAAAAGGAGAAAGGAGAGCAAGCGTTAACAAACGAAAAGAAAATGGACAAAAAGAATAAGGAAAAAACAAAGGGAATAAAAAGCGGTTAGTGTATGTCATCCATTCTTTGTAATTTGTTTGGCGTCTAGTGCCATAGGAGAAACGTTGATTCATTGAAAGAAAAGACCTAAAACAAGCACTTAAGTGGAAAACCTACTTCTTAAAACACACCAAAAAAAAAAAACACTAAAATCCTAATTACGCTTGAGAAGCAGCTCTCTCAAACACCTCCGACAACCTTCCAATCCCCGAAAAGCTCCAGCCCTTTCGTCACCCTCCCTTTCCCCCAGCCCCGGCTCCTACCCTAGCCTCGCCTCCAGCTCCTGCCCCAGCTCCATGAATCTTCCAATCCCCGAACTTGAACTGGGGACACGCCTGTAGGACAGAGATGAGACACATGGTGCTGATGAACACCAAAAAATAGACCATCCCGATGAAGATGATAGCCCAGAAGCGTCGGCCATTTCTTTTTTTACCCCCTCCCTTTCCCCCGACCCGGGCCTCAACCCCTCCTACCCAGGCTCCAACCCCAGCCCTGCCTCTAGACCCCGACCTTGACCCCGACCTCGGCCCCGCCTACGACCCCGGCCCCGTCTCCAATGCTTGTAACGTTTTCCTAATATGGGTTACATTAATTGAGATTGTTATTACCCGCTTACGGGTTCGGTTTAATAAGATTGGATATAAGATTTCTTAATTGGTCGGATATGGGCCCGGCTTGTGTGCGCCGAGTTCGGCCCGGCCTATTATGAGAGGGCCTGGCTGGAAACTCTTTAAATAGCGCTGGAGGTCCCTCCTCTGTACCCAACTCTCCAATCTCTCTCAAACGCTGTCAAAACTCACTTAAGGTTTTCGTGAGCCAGCTGAGGCGGTCTCATGGCGCCGGGACTTTGGGGGGGGGGGGACAGAGGAGAAGACCAACGGCATCGGTTCGTCGTCATTTTCGCATCCTGGACGATGGAATCCAAATCAGGTGCTCAAATTCTATTCATCATTTTATCGTACCGTCAATATCTCACTATGGTAATCCTAGGGCGCTCGGCCGATCCATACGGGCAGCCCAACAACGCTGACCCAATCTCCTGCACCTATCCTACCCCAGCGCCGACCCCGACCCTGACCCCGACCCCGGCCCCAGGGCCAACCCCTGACCCCGACCCCGACCACGGTCTTGACCCCGGCCCCGGTCGAGCGAGATTTTCCTCCCGTAAGAGCCGATTCAAACGCTTTTTCTGGCTTCTGAGTTTCCCAATCGAATGCACCAGTTTCCATACGACACTAACAAAGCCACCGAGGAAAGGAAGAGCCACCAGAATAGTGATACTTGTTGGCATCCAAAAGTGCCTACAATCCATCTTGGATGGCGTGACATGGGTCATCACGAGGCCCAACCCCGTGAGGATTAATGCCATGATCTGGCAGAGCCTCTGCAACTCACGATCTACCTTGGTTTCCAAGGAAGCCACCAGGGCTTCCATTTCCTCTCTAGTTTGGGCCATTATGCTAAGGAAAGCTAGAAGTTGCAGAAATGAAGAAGAAGAAGAAGAAGAAGAAGAAGAAGAAGAAGAAAGGAGCGGGGAAGAAAACAGGAAGGAGAGTTAGAAAGGAGAAAGAGAGGAAGAAGAAGAAGAAGAAAGGCGCGGGAGAGAAGGAGAAAGGAGAGCAAACGTTAATAAATGAAAAGAAAATGGACAAAAAGAATAAAGAAAAAACAAACGGAATAAAAAGCGGTTAGTGTACGTAATCCAATCTTTGTAATTAGTTTGGCGTCTAGTGCCATAGGAGAAACACTGATTCATTGATAGAAAAAAACTAAAATAAGCACTTAAGTGGAAAATCCACTTCTTAAAACATACCAAAAAAAAAAAAACTTAAATCCTAATTACGCTTGAGAAGCAGCTCTCTCAATCACCTCCGACAACCTTCCAATCCCCGAAAAGCTCCAGCCCTTTCGTCACCATCCCTTTCCCCCTGCCCCGGCTCCTACCCTAGCCCCGCCTCCAGCTCCTGCCCCAGCTCTATGAATCTTCCAATCCCTGAACTTGAACTGGGGACACGCCTACAGGACAGAGATGAGACATATAGTGCCGATAAACACCAAAAAATAAACCATCCCGATGAAGATGATAGCCCAGAAGCGCCGGCTCTTTCTTTTTTTACCCCCTCCATTTCTCCAGACCAGGACCTCGACCCCCCCGGCCCCGGCTTCGACCCCAGCCCCGCCTCTAGACCCCGACCTCGGCCCAGCCTCCGACCCTGGCCCCGCCTCCGACGCCTGTAACGTTTTCCTAATATGTGTTACATTAATTGAGATTGTTATTACCCGTTTACGAGTTTGGTCTAATATGATTGGATATAAGGTTTCTTAATTGGTCGGATATGGGACCGGCTTGTGTGGGCCAAGTTCGGCCCGGCCCGTTATGTGAAGGCCTGGCTGGAAACTCTATAAATAACGCTAGAGGTCCCTCCTCTGCACCCAACTCTCCAATCTCTCTCAAACGCTCTGAAAACTCACCTAAGTTTTCCGTGACCCAGCTGAGGCGGTCTCATAGCGCCGGGACTTCGGGGGTGACAGGGGAGAAAACCTACGGTACCGATTCATCGTCATTTCCGCATCCAGGACGATGGAATCCAAATCAGGTGCTCAAATTCTATTCATCCTCTTACCATACCGTCAATATCTCACTATGGTAATCCTAGGGAGTTCGGCCGAGCCATACAGGCCGGCCAACAACGCCGGCCCAATATCCTGCACCTGCCCCTGCCCCAGCGCAGACTCCGACCCCGACCCCGGCCCCGGACGAGCGAAATTTTCCTCCCGTAAGAGCCGATTCAAACGCTTTTTCTGGCTTCTGAGTTTCCCAATCGAATCCACCAGTTTCCATACGACACTAACAAAGCCAACGAGGAAAGGAAGAGCCACCAGAATAGTGAAACTTGTTGGCATCCAAAAGTGCCTACAATCCATCTTGGATGGCGTGACATGGGTCATCACGAGGCCCAACCCCGCGAGGAACATTGCCATGATCTGGTAGAGCCTCTGCAACTCACGATCTACCTTGGTTTCCAAAGAAGCCACCAGGGCTTCCATTTCCTCCCTAGTTTGGGCCATTATGCTAAGGAGAGCTAGAGGTTGCAGAAAGGAAGAAGAAGGGAGGAGAAGAAGAAGAAGAAGAAGAAGAAGAAGAAGAAGAAGAAGAAGAAGAAAGGCGCGGGGAAGAAAGCAGGAAGGAGTGTTAGCAGCGAGAAAGAAAGTAAGAAGAAGAAGAAAAAAGGCGCGGGGGACAAGGAGAAAGTAGAGCATGCGTTAATAAACGAAGAGAAAATGGACAAAAAGATTAAGGACAAAACAAACGGAATAAAAAGCGATTAGTGTACGTCATCCAATCTTTGTAATTTGTTTGGTGTCTAGTGCCATAGGAGAAACACTGATTCATTGTTAGAGAAGACCTAAAACAAGCACTTAAGTGGAAAACCCACTTCTTACAACACACCAAAAAAAAAAAAACTCTGAAATCCTAATTACGCTTGAGAAGCAGCTCTCTCAATCACCTCCGACAACCTTCCAATCCCTGAAAAGCTCCAGCCCTTTCGTCACCCTCCCTTTCCCCTGGCCCCGGCTCCTGCCCCAGCCCCGCCTCCAGCTCCTGCCCCAGCTCCATGAATCTTCCAATCCCAAAACTTGAATTGGGGACACGCCTGCAGGATAGAGATGAGACACAAGGTACTGATGAACACCAAAAAACAGACCATCTCGATGAAGATGATAGCCCAGAAGCGCCGGCCCTTTCTTTTTTACCCCCTCCCTTTCCCCCGACCCGGGCCTCGACCCTCCCGGCCCCGTCTCCAACCCCAGCCCCGCCTCTAGACCCCGACCTCGACCCCGACCTCGGCCCCGCCTCCGTCCCCAGCCCCACCTTCGTCCCCGGCCCCGCCTCCGACGCCTGTAACGTTTTCCTAATATGGGTTACATTAATTGAGATTGTTATTACCCGCTTACGGGTTTGGTCTAATATGATTTGATATAAGATTTCTTAATTGGTCGGATATGGGCCCGGCTTGTGTAGGACGAGTTCGGCCCGGCCCGTTATGAGAAGGCCTGGCTGGAAACTCTATAAATAGCGCCCGAGGTCCCTCCTCTGCACTCAACTCTCTAATCTCTCTCAAACGCTCTCAAAACTCACCTAAGGTTTCCGTGAGCCAGCTGAGGCGATCTCATAGCGCCGGGACTTCGGGGGTGACAGGGGAGAAAACCTACGGCACCGGTTCATCGTCATTTCCGCATCCAGGAATATGGAATCCAAATCAGGTGCTCAAATTCTATTCATCTTTTTACCGTACCGTCAATATCTCACTATGGTAATCCAAGGGCACTCGGCCGAGCCATACGTACCGGCCAACAACGCCAGCCCAATCTCCTGCACCAACCCCTGCCCTAGCGGCGACCCCGACCCTGGCCCCAGCGTCAACCCCGACCCCAACCCCGACCCCGGTCCTGACCCTGGTCTCGGTCGAGCGAGATTTTCCTCCCGTAAGAGCCGATTCAAACACTTTTTCTGGCTTCTGAGTTTCCCAATCGAATCCACCAGTTTCCATACTACACTAACAAAGCCACCGAGGAAAGGAAGAGCCACAAGAATAGTGATACTTGTTGGCATCCAAAAGTGCCTGCAATCTATCTTGGATGGCGTGACATGGTTCATCACGAGGCCCAACCCCGTGAGGAACAATGCCATGATCTGACAGAGCTTCTGCAACTCACGATCTACCTTAGTTTCCAAGGAAGCCACCGGGCCTTCCATTCCCTCCCTAGTTTGGGCTATTATGCTAAGGAGAGCTAGAAGTTGCAGAAAGGAAGAAGAAGGGAGGAGAAGAAGAAGAAGAAGAAAGGCGCTGGGAAGAAAGCAGGAATGAGAGTTAGAAGGGAGAAAGAGAGGAAAAAGAAGAAGAAGAAAGGCGCGGGGGAGAAGGAGAAAGGAGAGCATGCGTTAATAAACGAAGAGAAAATGGACAAAAAGAATAAGGTAAAAATAAACGGAATAAAAAGCGGTTAGTGTACGTCATCCAATCTTTGTAATTCGTTTGGCATCTAGTGCCATAGGAGAAACGCTGATTCATTGATAGAAAAGATCTAAAACAAGCACTTAAGTGAAAAACCCACTTCTTAAAATAAACAAAAAAAAAACACTGAAATCCTAATTACACTTGAGAAGCAGCTCTCTCAATCACCTCCGACAACCTTCCAATCCCCGAAAATTTCAAGTCCTTTCGTCACCCTACCTTTCCCCCGGCCCCGCTCTTATCCCAGCCCCGCCTCCAACTCCTGCCCCAGCTCCATGAATCTTCCAATCCCCGAACTTCAACTGGGGACACGCCTGCAGGATAGAGATGAGACACATGGTGCCGATGAACACCAAAAAATAGACCATCTCGATGAAGATGATTGCCCTGAAGCGGCGGCCCTTTCGTTTTTACCCCCTCCCTTTCCCCCGACCAGGACCTCGACCCCCCGGCCCCGGCTACGAACCCAGCCCCGCCTCTAGATCCCGACCTCTGGCCCCGCCTCTGACCCCGGCCCCGCCTCCGACGCCTATAACGTTTTCCTAATATGGGTTACATTAATTGAGATTGTTATTACCCGCTTACGGGTTTGGTCTAATATGATTGGATATATGGTTTCTTAATTGGTCGGATATGGGCCCAGCTTGTGTGGGGCGAGTTTGACCCGGCCCATTATGAGAAGGCTTGGCTGGAAACTCTATAAATAGTGCTGGAGGTCCCTCTTCTGCACCCAACTCTCCAATCTCTCTCAAACGCTCTCACAACTCACCTAAGGTTTCTGTGAGCCAGCTGAGGCGGTCTCATAGCGACGGGACTTCGGGGGTGATAGGGGAGAAGACCTACGGCACCGATTCGTCATCATTTCCGCATCCAGAACGATGGAATCCAAATCACGTGCTCAAATTCTATTCATCCTTTTACCGTACCGTAAATATCTCACTATGATAATCCTAGGGCGCTCGGCCGAGCCATACGAGCCGGCCAACAACGCCGGCCCAATCTCTTGCACCTGCCCCTGCCGCAGCGCCGACCCCGACCTCGGCCCTGACTCCGGCCCCGGCCGAGCGAGATTTTCCTCCCGTAGGAGCCGTTTCAAACGCTTTTTCTGGCTTCTGAGTTTCCCAATCGAATCCATCAGTTTCCATACGACACTAACAAAGCCACCGAGGAAAGGAAGAGCCACCAGAATAGTGATACTTGTTGGCATCCAAAAGTGCCTACAATCCATCTTGGATGGCGTGACATGGGTCATCACGAGGCCCAACCCCGTGAGGAACAATTTCATGATCTGGCAGAGCCTCTGCAATTCACGATCTACTTTGGTTTCCAAGGAAGCCACCAGGGCTTCCATTTCCTCCCTAGTTTAGGCCATTATGCTAATGAGAGCTAGAAGTTACAGAAAGGAAGAAGAAGGGAGGAGAAGAAGAAGAAGAAGAAGAAGAAGAAGAAAGGCACGGGGAAGAAAGCAGGAAGGAGAGTTAGCAGCGAGAAAGAGAGGAAGAAGAAGAGGAAAAAAGGCGCGGGGGAGAAGGAGAAATGAGAGCATGATTTAATAAACGAAGAGAAAATGGACAAAAAGAATAAGGACAAAACAAACGGAATAAAAAGTGGTTAGTGTATGTCATCCATTCTTTGTAATTTATTTGGCGTCTAGTGCCATAGGAGAAACACTGATTCGTTGATAGAAAAGACCTAAAATAAGCACTTAAGTGGAAAACCCACTTCTTAAAAAACACAAAAAAAAAAACACTGAAATCCTAATTACGCTTGAGAAGCAGCTCTCTCAATCACCTCCGACAACCTTCCAATCCCCGAAAAGCTCAAGCCCTTTCGTCACCGTCCCTTTCCACCGGCCCCGGCTCCTACCCAATCCCGCCTCCAGCTCTTGCCCCAGCTCTATGAATCTTCCGATCCCCGAACTTCAACTGGGGACACGCCTGCAGGACAGAGATGAGACACATGGTGCCGATGAACACCAAAAAATAGACTATCCCGATGAAGATGATTGTCCAGAAGCGCCGGCCCTTTCTTTTTTTACCCCCGTCCCTTTCCCCCGAGCCGGGCTTCGATCCCCCTGGCCCCGGCTCCGATCCTAGCCCCGCCTCTAGACCCCGACCTCGGCCTCACCTCCTACACTGGCCCCGTCTCCGACGCCTGTAACGTTTTCCTAATATGGGTTACATTAATTGAGATTGTTATTACCCGCTTACGGGTTTGGTCTAATAATGTTGGATATAAAATTTCTTAATTGATCGGATATGGGCCCGGCTTGTGTGGGCCGAGTTCGGCCCGGCCGGTTATGAGAAGGCATGGCTGGAAACTTTATAAATAGCGCTGGAGGTCCCTCCTCTGCACCTAACTCTCCAATCTATCTCAAATGCTCTCAAAACTCACCTAAGGTTTCCGTGAGCCAGCTGAGGCGGTCTCATAGTGCCGGGACTTCGGGAGTGACAGGAGAGAAAACCTAGTGCACCAGTTCGTCGTTATTTCCGCATCCAGGACGATGGAATCTAAACCAGGTGCTCAAATTCTATTCATCCTTTTACCGTACCGTCAATATCTCACTATGGTAATCCAAGGGAGTTCGGCCGAGCCATACAGGCCGGCCAACGACGCCGGCCCAATATCCTGCACCTGCCCCTGCCCCAGCGCGGACTCGAACCCCGACCCCGGCCCCGGCCGAGCGCAATTTTCCTCCCGTAGGAGCCGATTCAAACGCTTTTTCTAGCTTCTGAGATTCCCAATCGAATCCACCAGTTTCCATACGACACTAACAAAGCCACCGAGGAAAGGAAGAGCCACCAGAATAGTGATACTTGTTGGCATCCAAAAGTGCCTACAATCCATCTTGGATGGCGTGACATGGGTTATCACGAGACCCAACCCCGTGAGGAACAATGTCATGATCTGGCAGAGCCTCTGCAACTCACGATCTACCTTGTTTTACAAGGAAGCCACCAGGGCTTCCATTTCCTTCCTAGTTTGGGCCATTAAGCTAAGGAGAGCTAGAAGTTGCAGAAAGGAAGAAGAAGGGAGGAGAAGAAAAAGAAGAAGAAGAAGAAAGGCGCGAGGAAGAAAGCTGGGAAGAAAAAGAAGAAGAAGAAGAAAGGCGCGGGGAAGAAAGCTGGGAGGAGTGTTAGCAGCGAGAAAGAAAGGAAGAAGAAGAAAAAAAAAGGCGTGGGGAGAAGGAGAAAGGAGAGCATGCGTTAATAACGAAGAGAAAATGGACAAAAAGAATAAGGACAAAACAAACGGAATAAAAAGCGGTTAGTATACGTCATCCAATCTTTGTAATTTGTTTGGCGTCTAGTGCCATAGGAGAAACACTGATTCATTGATAGAAAAGACCTAAAACAAGCACTTAAGTGGAAAACCCACTTCTTACAACACACCAAAAAAAAAAAAAACACTGAAATCCTAATTACGCTTGAGAACCAGCTCTCTCAATCATCCCCGAAAAGCTCCAGCCCTTTCGTCACCCTCCCTTTCCCCCGGCCTCGGCCCCGGCTCTTACCCCAGCCCTGCCTCCAGCTCCTGCCCCAGCTCCATGAATCTTCCAATCCCCGAACTTGAACTTGGGACACGCCTGCAGGATAGAGATGAGACACATGGTGCTGATGAACACCAAAAAATAGACCATCCCGACGAAGATGATAGCCTAGAAGCGCCGGCCCTTTCTTTTTTTACCCCCTCCCTTTCCCCCGACCCGGGCTTCGCCCCCCCGGCCCCGGCTCCAACCCCAGCCCCTCCTCTAGACCCAGACCCCGACCTCAACCCTGACCTCGGCCCCGCCTCCGACGCCTGTAACGTTTTCCTAATACGGGTTACATTAATGGAGATTGTCAATACCCGCTTACTAGTTTAGTCTAATAAGGTTGGATATAAGATTTCTTAATTGGTCGGATATGGGCCCGGCTTGTGTGCGCCGAGTTCGGCCAGGCCCGTTATGAGAGGGCCTGGCAGGAAACTCTATAAATAGCGTTGGAGGTCCCTCCTCTACACCCAACTCTCCAATCTCTCTCAAACGCTCTCAAAACTAACCTAAGGTTTTTGTGAGCCAGCTGAGGCGGTCTCATAGCGCCGGGACTTCAGGGGGGATGGGGGAAAAGACCTATGGCACCGGTTCGTCGTCATTTCCGCATCCAGGACGATGGAATCCAATTCAGGTGCTCAAATTCTATTCATCGTTTTACCGTACCGTCAATATCTTACTATAGTAATCCTAGGGCGCTCGGCCGAGCCATACGGGCCGGCCAACAACGCCGACCCAATCTGCTGCACCTACCCATGCCCCAGTGGCGACCCCGAACCTGGCCCCAGCGCCAACCCCGACCCCGACCTCGACCCCGACCTCGACCCCGGTCCTTACCCCGGTCGAGCTAGATTTTCCTCCCGTAAGAGCCGATTCAAACGCTTTTTCTGGCTACTGAGTATCCCAATCGAATCCACTAGTTTCCAAACGACACTAACAAAGCCACCAAGGAAAGGAAGAGCCACAAGAATAGTGATTCTTGTTGGCATCCAAAAGTGCCTACAATCCATCTTGGATGGCGTGACATGGGTCATCACAAGGCCCAACCCCGTGAGAAACAATGCCATGATCTGGTAGAGCCTCTGCAACTCACGATATATCTTAGTTTCCAAGGAAGCCACCAGGGTTTCCATTTCCTCCCTAGTTTGGGCTATTATGCTAAGGAGAGCTAGAAGTTGGAGAAAGAAAGAAGAAGGGAGGAGAAGAAGAAGAAGAAGAAGAAGAAGAAAGGCGCGAGGAAGAAAGCAGAAAGGAGAGTTAGAAGGGAGAAAGAGAGGAAGAAGAAGAAGAAGAAAGGCGTAGGGGAGAAGGAGAAAGGAGAGCATGCGTTAATAAACGAAGAGAAAATGGACAAAAAGAATAAGGAAAAAACAAACGGTATACAAAGCGGTTAGTGTACGTCATCCAATCTTTGTAATTTGTTTGGCATCTAGTGCTATACGAGAAACACCGATTCATTAATAGAAAAGTCCGAAAACAAGCACTTAAGTGGAAAATCAACTTCTTAAAACAAACAAAAAAAAAACACTGAAATCCTAATTACACTTGAGAAGCAGCTCTCTCAATCACCTCCGACAACCTTCCAATCCCCAAACAGCTCAAGCCCTTTCGTCACCCTCCCTTTCCCCTGGCCCGGCTCCTACCCCAGCCCCGGCTCCAGCTCCTGCCCCAGCTCCATGAATCTTCTAATCCCCGAACTTCAATTGGGGACACGCCTGCAGGACAGAGATGAGACACATGGTGCCGATGAACACCAAAAAATAGACCATCCCGAATTAGATGATTGTCCAGAAGCGCCGGCCCTTTCTTTTTTTACCCCCTCCCTTTCCCCCGACCAGGACCTCGACCCACCCGGCCCTGGCTCCGACCCCAGCCCTGCCTTTAGACCCCGACCTCGGACCCCGCCTCCGACGCCGGCCCCGCCTCCGATGCCTGTAACGTTTTCCTAATATGTGTTACATTAATTGAGATTTTTGTTACCCGCTTACGGGTTTGGTCTAATATGATTGGATATAAGGTTTCTTAATTGGTCGTATATAGGCCCAGCTTGTGTGGGCCGAGTTCGGCCCGGCACGTTATGAGAAGGCTTGGCTGGAAACTCTATAAATAGTGCTGGAGGTCCCTCTTCTGCACCCAACTCTCCAATCTCTCTCAAACGCTCTCAAAACTCACCTAAGGTTTCCGTGAGCTAGCTGAGGCGGTCTCTTAGCGACGGGACTTCGGGGGTGACAGGGGAGAAGACCTACGGCACCGTTTCGTCTTCATTTCTGCATCCAGGATGATGAAATCCAAATCAGGTGCTCAAATTCTATTCATCCTTTTACCGTACCGTCAATATCTCACTATGGTAATCCTAGGGCGCTCGACCGAGCCATATGGGCAGGCCAACAACGCCGGCCCAATCTCCTGCACTTGCCCCTGCCCCAGCGTCGACCCCGACCCTAGGCCTTGACCCCGGCCCCGGCCTAGCGAGATTTTCCTCCCGTAGGAGCCGATTCAAACGCTTTTTTTGGCTTCTGAGTTTCCCAATCGAATCCACCAGTTTCCATACGACACTAACAAAGCCACCGAGGAAAGGAAGAGCCATCAGAATAGTGATACTTGTTGGCATCCAAAAGTGCCTACAATCCATCTTAGATAGCGTGACATGGGTCATCACGAGGCCCAACCCCGTGAGGATTAATGTCATGATCTGGCAGAGCCTCTGCAACTCACGATCTACCTTAGTTTCCAAGGAAGCCACCAGGGCTTCCATTTCCTCCCTAGTTTGGGCCATTATGCTAATGAGAGCTAGAAGTTACATAAAGGAAGAAGAAGGGAGAAGAAGAAGAAGAAGAAGAAGAAGAAGAAAGGCGCGGGGAAGAAAGCAGGGAAGAGAGTTAGCAGCGAGAAAGAGAAGAAGAAGAAGAAGAAAAAAGGCGCAGGGGAGAAGGAGAAATGAGAGCATGCGTTAATAAACGAAGAGAAAATGGACAAAAAGAATAAGGACAAAATAAACGGAATAAAAAGCGGTTAGGGTACGTCATTCATTCCTTGCAATTTGTTTGGTGTCTAGTGCTATAGGAAAAACACTGATTCATTGATAGAAAATACCTAAAACAAGCACTTAAGTGGAAAACCCACTTCTTAAAACACACCCAAAAAAAAAAAAACACTGAAATCCTAATTATGCTTGAGAAGCAGCTCTCTCAATCACCTTCGACAACCTTTCAATCCCCGAAAAGCTCAAGCCCTTTCTTCACCGTCCCTTTCCCCCAGCCCCGGCTCTTACCCCAGCCCCGCCTCCAGCTTCTTCCCCAGCTCCATGAATCTTCCAATCCCCGAACTTCAACTGGGGACACGCCTGCAGGACATAGATGAGACACATGGTGCCGATGAACACCAAAAAATAGACCATCCCGATGAAGATAATTGCCCAGAAGCGCCGGCCGTTTCTTTTTTTACCACCCTCCCTTTCCCACGACTCGTGCCTCGACCCCCCCGGCCCCGACTCCGACCCCTGCCCCGCCTCTAGACACCGACCTCGGCCCCGCCTCCTACCCCAGCCCCGTCTCCGACGCCTGTAACGTTTTCCTAATATGGGTTACATTAATTGAGATTGTTATTATCCGCTCACGGGTTTGGTCTAATAATGTTGGATATAAAGTTTCTTAATTGGTTGGTTATGGGCCCGGCTTGTGTGGGTCGAGTTCGGCCCAGCCCGTTATGACAAGGCATGGCTGGAAAATCTATAAATAGCGCTGGAGGTCCCTCCTCTGCACCCAACTCTCCAATCTCTCTCAAACGCTCTCAAAACTCGCCTAAGGTTTCTGTGAGCCAGTTGAGGCGGTCTCATAGCGACGGGACTTCAGGGGTGACAGGGGAGAGAACCTATGGCACCGATTCGGCGTCATTTACGCATCCAGGACGATGAAATCCAAATCAGGTGCTCAAATTCAATTCATTCTTTTACCGTACCGTCAATATCTCACTATGCTAATCCTAGGGCACTCGGCAGAGCCATACGGGCCGGCCAACAACGCCGACCCAATCTCCTGCACCTGCCCTAGCCCCAGCGCCGACCCCGACCCCGACCCCGACCCTGACCCTAGCCCCGGCCGAGCGAGATTTTCCTCCCGTAGGAGCCGATTCAAACGCTTTTTCTGGCTTTTAAGTTTCCCAATCGAATCCACCAGTTTCCATACGACACTAACAAAGCCACCGAGGAAAGGAAGAGCCTCCAGAATAGTGATACTTGTTAGCATGCAAAAGTGCCTACAATCCATCTTGGTTGGCGTGACATGGGTCATCACGAGGCCCAACCCCGTGAGGAACAATGCCATGATCTGGCAGAGCCTTTGCAACTCACGATCTACCTTGGTTTCCAAGAAAGCCACCAGGGCTTCCATTTCCTCCCTAGTTTGGGCCATTATGCTAATGAGAGTTAGAAGTTACTGAAAGGAAGAAGAAGAAAGGAGAAGAAGAAGAAGAAGAATAAGAAAGGCGCGGGGAAGAAAGCAGGGAGGAGAGTTAGCAGCGAGAAAGAGAGGAAGAAGAAGAAGAAAAAAGGCGCGGGGGAGAAGGAGAAATGAGAGCATGCGTTAATAAACGAAGAGAAAATGGACAAAAAGAATAATGACAAAACAAACGGAATAAAAAGCGGTTAGTGTACGTCATCCATTCTTTGTAATTTGTTTGGCGTCTAGTGCCATAGGAGAAACACTGATTCATTGATAGAAAAGACCTAAAATAAGCACTTATGTGGAAAACCCACTTCTTAAAATACACCTAAAAAAAAAACACTGAAATCCTAATTACGCTTGAGAAGCAGCTCTCTCAATCACCTCCGACAACCTTCCAATCCCCGAAAAGCTCAAACCCTTTCGTCCCCTTTCCTTTCCCTCGGCCCCGGCTCCTACCCCAGCCCCGCCTCCAGCTCCTGCCCCAGCTCTATGAATCTTCCAATCCCCGAACTTCAACTGGGGACACGCATGCAGGACATAGATGAGACACATGGTGCCGATGAACATCAAAAAATAGACCATCCCGATGAAGATGATTGCCCAGAAGCGCCGGCCCTTTCTTTTTTTACCTCCCTCCCTTTCCCCCGACCCGGGCCTCGACACCCTCGGCCCCGCCTCCTACCCCGGCCCCTTCTCCGACGCCTGTAACGTTTTCCTAATATGGGTTACATTAATTGAGATTGTTATTACGCGCTTACGGGTTTGGTCTAATAATGTTGGATATAAAATTTCTTAATTGGTCGGATATGGGCCCGGCTTGTGTGGGCCGAGTTCGGCCCGGCCCGTTATGATAAGGCATGGCTGGAAACTCTATAAATAGCGCTGGAGGTCCCTCCTCTGCACCCAATTCTCCAATCTCTCTCAAACACTCTCAAAACTCACCTAAGGTTTCTGTGAGCCAGTTGAGGCGGTCCCATAGCGCCGGGACTTCGGGGGTTACAGCGGAGAAAACCTACGGCACCTGTTCGTCATCATTTCCGCATCCAGGACGATGGAATCCAAATCAGGTGCTCAAATTTTATTCATCCTTTTACCGTACCGTCAATATCTCACTATGGTAATCCTAGGGCGTTTGGCTGAGTCATATGGGCCGGCCAACAACGCCGGCCCAATATCCTGCACCCGCCCCCGACCCAGGGCGGACCTCGACCCCGACCCCGACCCCGTCCCCGGCCCTGACCCCAGCCCCGGCCGAGTGAGATTTTCCTCCCGTAGAAGCCGATTCAAACGCTTTTTCTGGCTTATGAGTTTCCCAATCGAATCCACCAGTTTCCATACGACACTAACAAAGCCACCGAGAAAAGGAAGAGCCACAAGAATAGTGAAACTTGTTGGCATCCAAAAGTGCCTACAATCCATCTTGGATGGTGTGACATGGGTCATCACAAGGCCCAACCCCGTGAGGAACAATGCCATCATCTGGTAGAGCCTCTGCAACTCACGATCTACCTTGGTTTCCAAGGAAGCCACCAGGGCTTCCATTTCCTCCATAGTTTGGGCCATTATGCTAAGGAGAGCTAGAAGTTGCAGAAAGGAAGAAGAAGGGAGGAGAAGAAGAAGAAGAAGAAGAAGAAGAAGAAAGGCGCGGGGAAGAAAGCAGGAAGGAGTGTTAGCAGCGAGAAAGAAAGGAAGAAGAAGAAGAAAAAAGGCGCGGGGGAGAAGGAGAAAGGAGAGCATGCGTTAATAAACGAAGAGAAAATGGACAAAAAGAATAAGGACAAAACAAATGGAATAAAAAGCGGTTAGTGTACGTCATCCAATCTTTGTAATTTGTTTGGCGTCTAGTGCCATAAGGGAAACACTGATTCATTGATAGAAAAGACCTAAAACAACCACTTAAGTGGAAAATCCACTTCTTAAAACACACCAAAAAAAAAAAAACGCTGAAATCCTAATTACGCTTGAGAAGCAACTCTCTCAATCACCTCCGACAACCTTCCAATCCTCGAAAAGCTCAAGCTCTTTCGTCACCCTCCCTTTCCCCCGGCCCCGGCTCTTACCCCAGCCCCGTCTCCAGCTCCTGCTCCATCTCCATGAATCTTCCAATCCCCGAAATTCAACTGGGGACTCGCCTGCAGGACAGAGATGAGACACATGGTGCCGATGAACACCAAAAAATAGACCAACCCGATGAAGATGATTGCCCAGAAGCGTCGGCCCTTTCTTTTTTTACCCCCCTCCCTTTCTCCCGACCCGGGCCTCGACCCCCCCGGCCCTGGCTCCAACCCCAGCCCCGCCTTTAGACCCCGACCTCGGCCACGACATCGGCCCCATCTCCTACCCCGGCCTCACCTCCGACGCCTGTAACGTTTTTCTAATATGGGTTACATTAATTGAGATTGTTATTACCCGCTTACGGATTTGGTCTAATAATGTTGGAAATAAAGTTTTTTAATTGGTCGGATATGGGCCCTGCTTGTGTGGGCCGAGTTCGGCCCGGCCCGTTATGAGAGGGCCTGGCTGGAAACTCTATAAATAGCGCTGGGGGTCCCTCCTCTGCTCCCAACTCACCAATCTCTCTCAAACGCTCTCAAAACTCACCTAAGGCTTTCGTGAGCCAGCTGAGGCGGTCTCATAACGCCGGGACTTCGGGGGTGACAGGGGAGAAGACCTACGACACCGATTCGTCGTCATTTCCGCATCCAGGACTATGGAATCCAAATCAGATGCTCAAATTCTATTCATCCTTTTACCGTACCGTCAATATCTCACTATGGTGATCCTAGGGCACTCGGCCGAGCCATACGAGCCAGCCAACATGTGGTATCAGAGCCACCATAGTCGAGAAACAGGCCGGGTACTGTTCGTATGTATTTTATTTTTTTCATCCGTTGAATCTTAAAATAAATCACATAGATGGATGGATCGTCGCGAGACGAGAAAAATGAGTGGTCGTGGGCCGCCGGGAACCCCCGCACGTGCCGCCACTCGCCGGGGTGTCGCTGAGACGCGGCGGCACAACGCTTGCCTAGGGTTTGCCGCGAGCCGGGTCGATCCGGTTACTCGACCCGTCTCACAAACTCGACCCAGGGTCCGACCCGTTGACCCGACCTGACTAAGGACCCGACCTGGGGATTGACCCGACCCAGACCTGACCCCATTGACCGAACCGGTCTGACCGGTCGGACCGGCCATTTTGGCCGGCTTAAACGTCGGCGTGGAAAGCCCACGCGCGGCGCCGCGCCTTCTCGAGGAGCTTGAGGGCGCGTTCGGGCTCTGATTGGAGCGTGCAAGGTACCGGCATGCTCGTATAAAGATTCTCTACACTGTGATATATTTATTTTACATGGTTGATACTTTTAAGGATGTGAAAATATATACGGAACCCTATATATATTTTTAGGGTATATTTTCGTATTTTCCTGTATTTCTCTATGGTTTAAAAGATACAGATTAAAGCTTACATGTATATGATGACATCAGGACGTGTAGATCATGTTTCATTGATAGTATGTATAAGGTTCAACATATATCAATGTATAGAGCAATGTAATTAGCATGATATGTAATTTTAGAGACATTGCCCATGTTTTCCAGTCTAGAATTACATCTATATAGTATATGCGAGACATAAAATTTATATCCTTAGTATGAGAGAGTTTCAATGATTCAATTTGGTAGTGACCGCCAAAGTGACACACTTGATTGAGTTTGAGAAATACCAGTCTCGTATTATTAGGATGTCTCATGTTCTAATATGTTGTCATACTCCCAAAGGAGGTGATTATGTATTGGTTCATGGAGGGATGCATGTACAGCATGCGTGAGGAATGACTGATCCTAGTGGTTCATACACCCAAAGGTGATGAATTCATAAAAGATTGGAATATATTCTCATGGCCGTTGTCATGTAGAGGGTATACAATTGCATGTCATGTATTCTGCCCAAAGGTGATTATATGATGATGTGTGTAACTCTCAGGAAAGTACTTACATGATGCTGATTATAGACATTGCTTGTTTTTAACAGTCACCTTCTCCCTGAACGACAACTCCATAAGTATTGAGGTTCTTACTGGTTCAAACTTTAAGAAATGGAAAGATGATTTTTCTGTTTGGTATGGAGCTGGCAGATATTCATATTGCTCTTACTAAGGATAAGCCAGCAGATGTCACTACTGATAGTACCGATATAGAAAAGGCACTGAGTGCTGACTGGGAAAAGAGCAATAGGATTTGGTTGTTACTGATGAAGCGATCCATTAAGGACCACTGGAAGAGTAGTTTACCAGCTGACTGCACTGCTAAAGAAATGATGAAAACCTTGCAAGCAAGGAACCGTAACTCGTCTAATGTCGAGGCTGGGACATACATTCATACACTCAGTAATATGAGGTATGATGGTTCGAGTGGGGTTAGGGATTACGTCCTTAGAATAGTAGACCTACAGACGAAACTAAATGTTCATGAGATTATCCTTTTTGATGCTTACATTGTGCATCAAGCCCTGAACACCCTTCCTATTGAGTATGGAATTATAAAGACCAACTATAATTCCCAAGATGAAAAGTGGTCGATCAATGACCTGATAGTTAGGGTGGTGGCAGAGGAAGAGAAACTGAAGAAAGATAAAGGGAATCTTGCTTTCTATGCCTCTAGTACCAGTAGTAGGAAGAGTAGTAAGTTCAAGAATCGTACTTAGACAGGAACTCCTGAAACCACCGGTCATTTGGACCATCAAGGTCTTGAGAAAACACCCTTGAAGAAGAATGGTGTTCACTGCTACTTTTGTAGGAGGAAGGGTCACATGAAGAAGGATTGCAACAAATACAAAGCTTGGTTGTCTAAACGTGAGCGTTCAGGTATTGATTCTTTGGCACTTGCTTGTAAATCCAATCTATCAGAAGTCCCATCCGGTTCCTGATGGCTAGATAGCGGTGCAACTAATCATGTTGCGTATACCATACAGGGATTCACAAACAGAAGGAAGCCAAATTAGGATGAATCAAAGCTCACTATAGGAAATAACAAGAGAGTCGACGTCGAGTTCGTGGGAGATGTCATATTAATTTTGGATTCCGATTTTAATATGATGTTAAGAAACACCTTTTATGTACCTTTCTTCAGACAGAACTTAGTTTCCATATCAAGTTTGAATGTTTGTGGCTACTCTTTTGAAATAAAGAACAATATGGTTTCTATGTTCTTTAATTCAAATAAGGTTGGGTGCTGCAATATATCGAATGGATTATACAGATTGTGTTTATCTCCCAATGATATATACGTCGCTTATACAGCTGAAAGGATTGTTTCCAAAAGACCTCTACCTAAGGAACAGTCTTATGCATTGTGGCATAAACGACTTGATCACATTTCTAAGGAAAGAGTGGAAAGGCTGATAAAGACAAACATCCTGCCTACTCTTGAAAGTGACCTAGATACTTGCGTAGACTGTTGTAGGGGTAAGATGACCAAGATAAAGAAGAAAACCGTAGTCCGTAGTTCTGACCTATTGGAGGTCATTCACACTGACATCAGTGGACCCTATACGGCAACATTGTGTAGAAATTTCTATTTCATCACATTTACAGACGACTATTCCCAATATGGTTATCTGTTCTTGATTAAGGAGAAGTCTGAGTCTCTTGACAAGTTCAAGATTTTTCGGACTGAAGTCGAGAAACAGCTGGAAAAAGTCATAAAGGTTGTCAGATCTGACCGAGGTGGTGAGTATTATGGCAGGCATGGCGATGCTGGACAGCTGAAAGGGTCATTTGCCAAATACTTGGACGATTCTGGGATAGTGGCTCAATTTACTATGCTCGGGAGTCCTTAACAAAACGGTATGGTCAAAAGGCGGAATCGCACTCTTATGAACATGATGAGGAGTATGATTAGTAGGACGAACTTACCTGATTTTTTGTGGGGTGAAGCTTTGAGAATAGCTCTCTACATTCTAAATCGTGTTCCTACCAAGGCTGTTCCAACGACTCCTTTTGAATTATGAACTGGACGTAAACCTAACCTAAATCATCTTAAAGTTTGGGGGTGTCTTTCCAAAGTAAGGTTATATAATCCAACATTGAACAAGTTGGAATCCAGGACCACTCGGTATTTCTTTGTATCATACCCAGATCATTCGAAGGGATATCGATTTTACAGTCCCCATGGAGGCACAAGAATTGTCGAATCACAGACAGCGAAGTTTCTGAAATTTGATGTAGCCGAGAAGGATAGTTGCTCACAGACCATTGAGGATAATAATATGGTAGGTATTACAGTGTCGATTTCTCTACCTGTACAGATAATTATGGAGCGTCCTACACCACAGACTGAGGCTATCGAGGTTCAGGATCTTACCATTTAGGCAGCTCCTAATGAAGTACTTTAAGCCCTTCAGGTGCAGAATGAGGAAGTAGTAGCTCCACTCAGGAGATCTATCAGGTAGAGACGATCGGCTATACCATTGAATTATATGGTCTATCTGGGAGAGCATGACTACGATATAGGCTACGTGGTTGATCCAGTAACTCATTCAGATGCTATTTCTTGTCCTCAATCAGATATGTGGGTGTATGCAATGAAAGACGAGATACAGTCTATGAAATATAATGATGTTTAGGAGCTTGTTGAATTGCCTAAAAGTTACAAGTCTCTTGACTGCAAATGGGTATACAAAACCAAAAGGGACTCCAAAGGAAAGGTTGAGAAGTTCAAAGCCAGGCTGATAGCCAAAGGCTTCACTCAGAAAGAAGGAGTAGATTATGAGGCAACTTTTTTTCCAGTCTCTTCTAAAGATTCTTTTAGAGTGATCATGGCATTAGTAGCTTATTTTGACATGGAGTTACACCAAATAGATGTAAAGACTGCCTTTTTAAATGGAGACCTTGATGAAGAAGTCTATATGGTGCAACCCGAAGGTTTTACAACTGATGATTCATGTGAGCTTGTGTGTAGACTGAAAAAGTCTATTTATGGCCTCAAGCAAGCTTCTAGACAATGGTACTTGAAGTTTCATAGTGTTGTCACTTCATTCGGTTTTATTGAAAATAAGTTGGATCAGTATATATACAGCAAGGTCAGAGGGAGGAAATTTATTTTTCTCATACTCTATGTAGACGATATCTTGCTTGCGAGTAGTGATATTGGTTTACTACATGAGACAAAGCGAATGTTGTCGAAGAATTTTGACATGAAGGACCTTGATGAGGCGTCTTTTATCCTAAGCATTGAGATCCATAGGGATCGTTCTTGCCGAGTATTGGGTTTGTCTCAGAGGACATATGTTAATCGTATTCTAAAAAGATTCAGTATGCAGCACTGCAGGCCAGGAATTGCTTTTGTCGTAAAGGGTGATAAACTGAGTCTGTCACAGTGTCCTCATACAGATGTTGAGAAAACCCAAATGAAGGATGTACCTTATGCTAGTGCACTTGGAAGTATCATGTATGCTCAAGTTTGTACTAGACCAGACATTGCTTTTGCAACACGACTTCTAAGCAGATATCCATCAAATCTAGGACACGATCACTGGGTTGCTGCCAAGAAAGTTTTGAGGTACTTAAAGAGGACAAAAGACTATATGCTGATCTATAGACATGTTCAGGACCTACAATTGGTAGGGTATTCGGATTCAGACTTTGCTAGCTGTCAGGATGAAAAGAAGTCGACAACGGATTACGTCTTTAAGTTAGTATGAGGTGCAGTATCATGGAAAAGTGAGAAACAGAAATCAATGACATCCTCTACCATGCAAGCAGAGTTTGTAGCATGCTTTTCGGCCACTACTCAGGCAATTTGGCTCCGAAACCTCATTAGGGAGTTGACCGTTTTTGATTTTGTGGATAGGCACATACAGTTGTATTGTGACAATAACTCTGCAGTGTTGTTTGTTAACAACAACAGAAGTCTCATGGGGTCTAAGCATATGGAGGTCAAGTACTTAACCATAAAGGAAAAAGTTAGGGATTGTGACATTACAGTAGAGCATATTTCCACAGATGATATGGTAGCAGATCGACTAACTAAAGGCCTTCGCCCTTGTATATGTGAACGACATGTCGTTAACATGGGCTTAGGAGTATCATGGGATGTTGTTGTTTAGTGGGAGCTGCTTTTGTCTTTGCTCTAATAAAGTTTACATCTGTGTTTCTGTTACATTTAGTAATATTTTGGATGTGTATCAACTCATTTGCATTCAATAAGGTGTTTCTGAATGCATTGTTGTCATGTTAAATACACATACAAGGTGAAAATCTTAAGGTACTGTGTAAACCTTGAGTAAAGACTATGGGCATTCAGTTATTGGGCTTAAGGATATGTCTTATTACACATAAAGTAATGTTAACAATAAGGATAAAATATATGTAGGTTCATTGGAACCATAAAGATATTCTCTAGTGACACATCAGGTTTTTATGACACTTAAGGAAAGAGAATGTGGACTAACAAAGGGGATGACACATAAGGTGAAACTTCTTATGAGGTGTCATCCGTTTGCCACACAACCATATTGAATCCATATCAGTAAAGTCTAAGGCACTTGTGACCATGAAAGGCTCTGCGTGATTATATGCAGTTAACGCCATGATTCGGTGTTTGAAACTTTATGGGATCGGATCGACTATTAAGAATTATCCATAGACCAAATAAAGGTGCACATAAGGTACGATTTCAATTAATATAGCCCAAGTGGGAGAATGTAACGTTTTCCTAATGTGGGTTACATTAATTGAGATTGTTATTACCCGCTTACGGGTTTGGTCGAATAAGGTTGGATATAAGGTTTCTTAATTTGTCGGATATGGGTCCGGCTTGTGTGGGCCGAGTTCGGCCCAGCCCGTTATGAGAGGGCCTGGCTGGAAACTCTATAAATAGCGCTGGAGGTCCCTCCTCTGCATCCAACTCTCCAATCTCTCTCAAACGCTCTCAAAACTCACCTAAGGTTTCCGTGAGCCAGCTGAGGCGATCTCATAGCGCCGGGACTTCGGGGGTGACAGGGGAGAAGACCTACGGCACTGGTTCGTCGTCATTTCTGCATCCAGGACGATGGAATCCAAATCAGGTGCTCAAATTCTATTCATCCTTTTACCGTACCGTCAATATCTCACTATGGTGATCCTAGGGTGCTCGGCCGAGCCATACGGGCCGGCCAACATGTGGTATCAGAGCCACCATAGTCGAGAAACGGGCCGGGTACTGTTCGTATGTGATTTTATTTTTTTCATTCGTTGAATCTTAGAATAAATCACATAGATGGATAGATCGTCGCGAGACGAGAAAAATGAGTGGTCGTGGGCCTCCTGGGGCCGCCGGGAACCCCCGCATGCGCCGCCACATGCCAGGACGTCACTGAGACGCGACGGCACAGTGTGGCCAAGCGCAGGCGTCCCCAACGCGTGCAATGCACGCGCTATGGTTTGCCGCGAGCCGGGTTGATCCGGTTACCTGACCCGTCTCGCAAACTCGACCCAGGGTCCGACCCGTTGACCCGACCTGACTAACGACCCAACCCGGACCTGATCCCGTTGACCGAACCGGTCAGACCGATCAGCGGTCAAACCGGTCGGACCGGCCATTTTGGCCGGCTTAAGCGTCGGCGCGTGAAGTCCACGCGTCGCGCCTTCAAGAGGCGCCTGAGGGCGCGTCCGGGCTCCTATTGGAGCGTGCAAGGTACCTGCGTGCTCGTATAAAGATTATCTACACTGTGGTATATTTATTTTACATGTTTGATACTTTTAAGGATGTGAAAATACATACGGAACTCTATATATGCGTATTTTTAGGGTATATTTTCGTATTTTCCTGTATTTCTCTATGGTTTAAGAGATACAGATTAAAGCTTACATGTATATGACGACATAAGGACGTGTAGATCATGTTTCATTGATAGTATGTATAAGATTCAACATATATCAATGTATAGAGCAATATAATTAGCATGGTATGTAATTTTAGAGACATTGCCCATGTCTTCCAATCTAGAATTACATCTATATAGTATATGCGAGACATAAAGTTTATATCCTTAATATGAGAGAGTTTCAATAATTCAATTTGGTAGTAACCGCCAAAGTGGCACACTTGATTAAGTTTGTGAAATACCAGTCTCGTATTGTTAGGATGTCTCCTGTTCTAATGTGTTGTCATACTCCCAAAGGAGGTGATTATGTATTGGTTCATGGAGGGATGCATGTACAGCATGCGTGAGGAATGACTGATCCTAGTGGTTCATACATCCAAAGGTGGTGAATTCATAAAAGATTGGAATATATTCTCATGGCCGTTGTCATGTAGAGGGTATACAATTGCATGTCATGTATTCTGCCCAAACATTGGATTGCACTCGGATGATCATTCTGAGAAACTTAAGACAACCGAGGACGGCAGCCAAACATGACAAAGATCTACAATGCACAAGTTAAATAATGTCCTTTAATCAGGCTGCCCTGCGGCCACATACAAATGGTTTACTATCTCAAACAGCAAGCCTCTTGTCCTTTCCATATCTCCATTTAATTTTATCCGAAAAGAATTTGACATTATCGAGAACCCCTGAAAGAAGGTAACTAAGGTTTCTCCTGAGTTTGGGGAAGAATATTGCAGCCGTGGAGCCTGAAGCGCTAGAAACAGAGTGTTAGATAGTATGTTCTTCACTAATGGAGGATGACAGTGCAATGTGAAAATGCACCCAAAGGATTCTACTGCTCTAAGTAATTTGCTCAATTAAGAACCATGCACCTCCTCCTGCCCTCTCTCTCTCTCTCTCTCTCTCTCTCTCTCTCTCTCTCTCTCTCTCTCTCTCTCTCTCTCTCTCTCTCTCTCTCTCTCTCTCTCTCTCTACCTCGCGATAATCCTTTTCCAATTCTGGCCTGCATCTGTGAATTCACGCCCTTGGTTATTCTTATGCATGCCTATACAGGGTAAGGCTATGCCAAATATTTGGCGCAGGCTTACTTTGCCAACAGGTACGTTTTGCCCAGTGTGTGTTTACTGAGGGATAGTACCGGTTGTCATACTGCCTAGTACTAAATACAGACTATTAGTCAAAAAAAAAATATATATATATACTGCCTGGAACAATAAATTGCCTTTACCAATGTAAAGGCAATTTATAAATTGCCTTATGGTAAAGGATCTGTCCTTTACCATAAGGCAATTTAATTTATATATATATATATATATATAGAGAGAGAGAGAGAGAGAGAGAGAGAGAGAGAGAGAGAGAGAGAGAGAGAGAGCGAAAGCGTTTATTATCTGCATTTACTGGTTAGTAGTGGTAATGGTATGAATGACCTAGTTCAAAAGTTATAAATATTCAAAGCATGAAGCTAGATGATGTCTTCTAAGCAGAATCATGATAGGACATAAGCGATACGAGCAGAAATACCTGGTAAGGCACTGATGGAGAACTTGGATGCATGAACAATCTTGGATCGAAGTTGTCGTTGATCAGGACATCATTTGTCGACGTGCGAAGAAGAAGATCTAACTATCAAGGGACGAACAAATATTACCGCACAAAACAAACACTGTGTTGTGCCAATCCGTCGCCACGCCATTAAATATCTCTAACTTTCCGAGACTAATGCACTCCGATAAAATGGTTTATTTCTAGTTTAGTACTCTGAACACAAAATTAGTTCACGCAGTTAAGCTATTATTATATGTGCCTGTGATTGCTCGGAATCATAACTAAATGAATTCACATACCTCCCTTTCCCTTTTCATATTCCACTAAATCCTAATGGCCTATTTCCAAAAAAAAGCGCAAATTTTACCTTGAGTGACAATTCTGGCTCGAATCTTTTTTTTGTCTTATAAAAAATTACTAACTTTCACTTAAATCCCAAGTTTGGCCCTAACAATTTGAAAATTTCACATCATGAGGGCCAGATTTGGAATTTAACTTAAAGTTAGTGATTTTTTATTAGATAAAAAAAAGTTTGGATCAGAATTATCACTCAAGGTAAATTTTGTGTTTTTTTTTTTGAATTAGCCCAAATGCTAACTCGACACACTAAATATTTAGAGCTTTCACTCGTTGGCAAACTAAATGGACCGATCCCATTTTCTAATTAGAGATTTACTACAATGCATGGGCTCCGAATTGAATAGTTGTTTTTACAAATTAGAAGTTAAACGCCTTCCAAACCGTCAGCCCATTTTTACACCTACTTCCAAACTTTTAGATCTTAGATTATTATGATCGTTCGATCTTGATTTCTTTAGATACTATATTTATTTTTGATTGGCGATTTAAGATGCGTGTTTTTCGAACAAATTGTATTTGTTTCCCAATGTAAAGTTTATATCTTTTAATGACGGCCACCATTTCGCACCTAGCCCGAAATTTTTAGATATTTTGATTTTGCGCTATTATGTCACACCATTTGTGATTAAGTTGTTACAAAAAACTAGAATCACTTTGAAGAAAAAGCCTTTTTTTTCCTTCTCCTTTTTGTCTTATATGAGTCGGTCGGTATTATTAAAGTTGCAAATAAAGTTTTAACTAATCGCGTTGATCATTAAATTATATTTATGGGTCACTAAAATTAATATTCATTTACCATGGGAGAAAGCGAGTGCAACTTATGCTCTTTCACGAAAATGGATATGCCCAAATTCTCAGATTGACCGACAATCCATGCAAACCTCTGCGCAAAACCTCTGCGGCACGACCAAAATTATCTGAATCCTTAATTACCGTGGTGATGGCCACGTGGCGACGGACATGAATTAATATTTTAGCTTATTAATTTCTTAGTCATTATAATTTGGATCTTTGGATTTTACATCAGGGTTAGTATCACGAAAAACCCCAAACTAATACGCCTGTGACAAATTTACCTTTTGTTAGTTTTCGTTAAATTTCATTGTGAAATTGCTGAGTTGGATGACATGTAGTAGTTAACATGTATATCAGTTTAGGGTTTTACCCTTCCGTTTGTCACCGGATTTACAAATTTGTGGTTTTTTGCGGTATTTATTCATTTTAACGGAATGTAAATTTGTCACAAGTGTAACAGTTTGGGGTTTTTGGTGGTCAAAAAATTGGTTTAGAGTAAATTTGTCACAGGTGTACCAATTTGGGATTTTTTGTGGTCAAAAATTATTTCAGAGTAAATTTGTCACGGGTGTACCAATTTGGGGTATTTCATAGTATTAACCCTTTAAATTATTAAGATAAAAAGTCTTGAGTTCTTTTTTTCATACAAAACATGTTAGTTTGAATGTTAGCTTATATTTCATTTTAATTTAAGTTTTCTCTGTTGATTTGAAATACTGAAAAAAGGTAGAAGTTGAAATGCATAAGAAATTAAAAGAAGGGTGGAGTATAGGTTGGGAGGATAATGCAGTGCCCAAGTTCTTAGCTCTATCTATCATTTACTTTTCGCGTTAAAACTGTGTAGGTTTTTCTTGAAGAAATTAAACAATAATGGAGAGTTAGGTAGCGAATGATAACCATTCTGTTCCGGAATGAGTTCCTGAACCAGAAATAGATTTTTCTATTTCTGATTCCTGGATGAGTTTCTGAGAAAAAAAACCCGTTTGATAATGACAAAAAATTTCTATTTCTAGAACAGAAACCCGTTTGATAACAGCACAAAATTTCTATTTCCTGAAATAAAAACCCGTTTGATAAACAACAGAAAATTCTATTTCCAGGAACAAAAATTCATTTTTTTAGAAATGGAATAAAAATAATAAAAAATCCGAAAAATTCATAAAAATCTTTAAAAAAATTCAGAAAATCCCAAAAAATTGAAAAATTCCAGAAAGAATCATCAAAATGTCGAGAAAATAAAAAAAATTTAGATTTCGAGAAAATAGGAAATTTGTTGAATTTTTTCAAAAAAAATCAAGAAATAAAAAATTTCAAAACTTCACAGAATTGCTTAGAATACCTATGGTCACCCACTTTTAGTGAAATTTAAATTTTTTTAGGTGCCCAAAAAAAATCAAAAATTTCAAAACTTTATAGAATAGTTTAGAATACATGTGGCCACCCACTTTGAGTGAAATTTAAATTTTTCAAGGTGCCCAAAAAAATTCAAAAACTCAAAAATTTCAAAACTTTAAAGAATGGCTTAGAATACCTGTGGCCACCCACTTTGAGTGAAATTTTAATTTTTGGAGGTGAATAAAAGCAAAAAATAAAAAATTTCAAAACTTCACAGAATGACTTAGAATACATGTGGCCATCCACTTTGAGTGAAATTTTAATTTTTTTAGGTGAAAAAAAACATAAAAAATCAAAAATCAAAAATTTCAAAACTTCACAGAATAACTTACAATACCTCTAGCCACCCAATTTGAGTAAAATTTAATTTTTTTTAGATGCCCAAATGGTATTTTTGATTTTATTTTTATTTTTTTTAGTTCCTAAAGAAAATTAAATTTCACTCAAAGTGGATGGCCACATGTATTCTAAGCCACACTGTGAAGTTTTGAAAATTTTTCTTTTTTGCTTATTTTTATTTTTTTTTCTACACCTAAAAAAAATTAAATTTCACTCAAAGTGGGTGGCCACAGGTATTCTAAGTAATTATGTGAAGTTTTTTATTTTTTATTTTTTATTTTTTTCGGCACCTAAAAAAATTTAAATTTCGCTTAAAGTGGATGGCCACAGGTATTCTAAGCCATTTTGTGAAGTTTTGAAATTTTTTTTTTTTTTCGGCACCTAAAAAAATAAAATTTCGCTCAAAGTGGGTGGCCACAGGTATTTTAAGCCATTCTGTAAAGTTTTGAAATTTTTACTTTTTTGTTTATTTTTATTTTTTTTGGAATATAAAAAAATTTAAATTTCTCTCAAAGTGGGTGGCCACAGGTATTTTAAACTATTCTGTGAAGTTTTGAAATTTTTTAAATTTTTTATTTTTTTCGGTACCTAAAAAAATTTAAATTTCACAGAAAAGTGGGTAGCCACAGATTCTAAACCATTCTGTTAAGTTTTGAAATTTTTGATTTTTTGCTTTTTTTTCTCACTTCAAAGATCGTGACTTCCATATGAATATGTGTGTTGAAGAAAATGAATTCCTCATAAATGGTTCTCACTTTTGTTCCAGAAATGAAAAACCAACTTTTTTTTGGTTCTCATTTCTGATTTCAGAATCAGTTTTGGAAGCAAACTTGTCCCGGAAATAGAAAAATGAAATTGCGTTACCAAACGGGTTTCTAGTCCAAAACTGATTCTGGGAACAAAAAACCAGTTCTGGACAGAACTAGAATGGTTTTCATGCGGCACCTTAGAGTGTGCATGGCAACGATTCTGTGCCTGGGAACTGATTCTACTCAGAAATTATTCTTTTTTATTCTGTGCCCGGAAACTGATTCTGAGCATTTGAAGGCGTTTGGTAACGGCCCAAAATTTCCATTCCTGAAATAGTAAAAGAACATAAATGCGTTTGGTAATAATATAAAATTTCTTTTTATTAATAATATTTTAATATTTCTTTCTTTTTTTCTTTTTTTTCTTCTCCTCCTTCTTGGACATGGCTGGTAAAATATTTTTTTTATTAATAATACTTTTATTAAAAATAGTTTTTTTTATTTTTTTGGCCATGGCCAGTAAAATATTTTTTTTATAAATAAATTTTTTTATTAAAATATTTTTTTTTCGACATGGCCTGTCCGCCGGCCATGGCCGGTAAAATATTTTTTTTATAAATAATTTTTTTATTAATAATATTTTTTGATTAAAATATTTTAATAAAAAATATTTTTATTGAAAATATTTTTTTTCTTTTTTTTTCGCCATGGCCGGTAAAATATTTTTTTATAAATATTTTTTTATTAATAATATTTTTTGAATTAAAATATTTTTATTTTTTATTGAAAATATTTTTTTTCTTTTTTTTTCGCCATGGCCTGGTCGCCGGCCATGGCCGGTAAAATATTTTTTTTATAAATTAATTTTTTATTAATAATTTTTTTTTATTAAAATATTTTAATAAAAAATATTTTTATTGAAAATATCTTTTTTCTTTTTTTTTCGCCATGGCCTGGTCATCGGCCATGGCCGGTAAAAATTTTTTTATTAATAATATATTTTTTTTGTTCATGGCCTGGTCGCCGATCATGGCTGGTAAAATAATTATTTTTTGTTCATGGCTTGATCGCCGGCCATGACCGGTAAAATATTTTTTAATCTCGCCAGATACGGCAAGGGTGGCCCTCGCGCCGGACATTAGAAGCTACATTAAAAACCAAGAAAAAGAAGAAGAAAAAAAAATCGATTCTCATTTTTATTCCCAGAATCAAGAAACTACTTTTGTTTTATTCTTGATTATGCTCCAAAACTGATTCTGGGCACAAATTTACAAGAATTTGTGCCCAGAATAAAAAAATTTAACAAACAGATTTCTGTTCCAAAATTGATTCTGGGAACAAATGAACAGAAATTTTCACTATTTGGCCAGTTGCCAAACGAGCCCTTAGCCTCCCACCCACGTTACTTCTCTAAAAATGATGTACGGATTTTTCGATAAAGATTTATTTGATAGTAATTATATCGCCCAAGAATTATCAAGAGAACTTATGTAATATATATTCGCAATATCTAATCTTACATACATCAAATAGCCATTATGGGAGCCGCCAAATGATATGGGTTCATGGGAGATCAGGCAATTAAGCAAAAGAATTAGTCTGTTTTATCTTGATCAAAGTGTTCGATATTAAATTTTGCGCAAACGAATTTTGAATGATAAAGATATTATCTTATAAGATTCATTATGCTGACAAAATAAAAAGTGGCTTCTATGAAAACCTTTGTAGAAAAGACAAGATGCGAAAGGTTGATGAGTGCAATATAGATTAGTACAATATATTTCACTTCCAAATTGGAGACTCTGCTGATGCTCATGATAAACAATTAACCTTAGATTAACTCTAAACCATAAATTTACAATGTCGTGATTGATTTGAAGATAAAACAAGATTGCATAACCAAAATTTAAAAAAAAATAAAGGAAAAGAGAGAATAAAAACCAAACAATGTCCCCTGTTTTTTTTTACGCAGCTGTCTGTCCTTATGCTCGGCGCTTGGTATTGCATTGGTCTCTCTCCTTTTATTCTCTCCTCTACTCAAAGTCACTCTGTTTTGTTTAGTACTCGTTTGTCGTAGAAGATGATGCAGATAAGTTTTTAGGTTTTGAATTCGGGAAAGCATGAATTCTTATTATCGCTCGTTTTGTCTTAGAAGATAATGCTGATGGGTTTTTAGATTTTGACTTCGGGAAAGCATGAATTCTTCTTGTTATGGAAGACCATGCAAATGACTATTTATGTCTTGCTTTCAGTGAGACGTGTCTTGGTCATCGGATTTAATTAAACGTGGTTTTTTGTGCTATGCAGATGGCTTTTTTATGTGTTGCTACCCTGGTTAGCTGTCCAGCATCTGCTGGTGTATGTAAATATGTCGGAAGAATTTGCAAGTTCGATTAATTAAGTTCAAAAGCAGTTCTTCAAAACACGCCACGCATCTACACACGCCCCTGAAGTCTTTAGATCATTGTGCAGTAATCCAGAAAGTACAATATGGTAGCTAAAAAGACTATACTCACCCACATTATAATCAATCCGTCACCAGCCTACCACTTACACACGTGCTTTGTTCCAAGACAATAAGCAGCCGAACCAAAGTCGAGATCCGGGTAAACACCGGAGGACTTCCTGACCTGTGATTGTCAAATTAAACGCCTTGCTACGTTCAACAATGTAAGGCTCGACCTCTTTGATGAAAAAATATATGCAGCTGCTATCGGTGAACGATACATTTCGAGCCGCTTTTTTGCCCACACTGTCCGGGGAGTCACAACTCTAGGACTATGACTTGCGAATTAGAAAAAAAGGCTACATTTCTCAAGGCAAGTAGATCGAAATATCATCCTCAATTATAACACTAAGATATTGGTGAACAAGATTCATTTCCACTGTTAAAAAAGTTTTATAGCTCACCGCAAAAATCAGCCAAAGAAAACCAAAGACTAATTAAACATGAAGGCAATTTTGTGACTCTTTCAATGCAAATGTATGTGCTCTTACAGCTCAACCTACCATCTGGAAAGACTGAGAGAGAACAAAATAAGTCAATGTGAACTGTTTGCTCGAGAAGCATTAGCAAGATTGTCCATCCCGAGGGTCCAAATGCATTTATTCTACTTCCAAGTTGATCCACCCAGTCTAATAACTTCTTCACCTTCGCTATTGCCCCTAGGAATCCTTTCCATAGTAGTACCTCCTTTTTTATCGCTCGCGTCCCCGTATAGATCCCTCAGCTTGGCTAGATTCAAAGATGCGGCGGTCTTCTCCTTAACTCCGTCTTTCAGCGGACTGTGATGATTACGGTCGAGATGTGCGCTGCCATCTCGCAAACTCTGACTCAGGCTTCTGCTCTGACTTCGACTCCGGCTCCTGCTCCTCCGAGAATCCCTGCTGCGCTTCTCATAATCCGCTCTGGTTTCTCTCTCTGCATACCTGGATCTACGGTCCGAATCACGCCTGTCCCGTTCTCGATCGCGGTCCCTCAATCTCTCCCTATCTCTCTCTCTATCTCGATCACGATATGTATCACGTGCACGATCCCTGTCCCTATCTCTTTCTCGTTCTCGTTCCCTTTCACGATCTCGATCGCGACTATGGTCGCGATCCCTCTCCCTTTCTCGATCGCGACTATGGTCGCGATCCCTCTCCCTTTCTCGATCGCGTTCACTACGATGTCTCTCTCTATCGCGATCCCGATCTCGGTCTCTATCCAATTGTGTGTCCCTCTCCGAATATTCTCGATCATCACGGCTCTGGCTGCGACGGCTAGGAGATCTTCGCAGATCATCGCCCCCACCTTTTTCATAAGGAGGTACTGGTAAGGTGCGACGAACAGGTGAGGAATCTCTAGTTGATGCCCGATGAGGAGCCCTCTGACCAAAAGACACAGAAAGAGAAGCTTTCACAGAAGGTGGTCGTCGAGCAGTTTCCTCAGACCCATGACGAGTCGTATCACCCGTCACACCAGAATGCTTGGAAGGAAGCTTCATCTTTTCAAGGTTAGCAACAATCTGCCGCAGAACTGGGACAGGAATTCTAGGAAAGAGAGTATCAAAATAGTACTGCAGTAAAACCAAAAACAATGTAGCTGTCATGATATTGCTTTAGACTCAAAATAAAAATATCAAAATATGAGAGAGAGAGACAGAGAGAGACAGAGAGAGAGAGAGAGTTAATGCATCCGCTATCCTGATACAATGGTCAGTGTACAAAAATCATTACCAGTAACATTGCTCAGTCAAACAGATCACAAAGGTGAACACCATTTGCCAAAAACACAAATAAGTAGAGTGGATAACTGCAACATTACATGTGCTGAACTGGCTAAAAGTACCATAAATCTATGTACAAAGAACAACTATATACCTTCTATGACACTCAGGTCAGCGAAAAGAAAACTTTGGTTCATTCGGAATCTATTATAGACATGACTTTCCATCAATCAAAAGTCACAGAATGAAGGTCCCAATAGAAAACAGCACACACTCGTGGTCAGTAAGCAAACTAGAGATTGGCACAGCTTACCTGCCCAAGAAGCAAATCGCGCAAATACACACCCATTGTGGTCATTCGCCCATTTGATCCTGGAGAAAATTCCTAAAAACGATCCCGAGTCAACAGTAAGTACTTATATCAGAAACATAAATTCAACGTGACCATCCAGAAAATAATTCTTCCTAGTGAAAACCACAAGCCATTACAGTTCCTAAGAACACAAAGCAGTGATGATAGATTTGGTCCTAACAAAAGTTAATCAGAGAAATACATCCAAAATAGCATCCTCAGACTACACATGAGTCTTCTTTTCAAAAAAGTTATTTCATGTCAAGCAGCAACAGAGAAAATACTACCAAAGTCACATGCATCATAGCACCTGCAAGAGAGAATTTGAGCAAGGGAACTTTAGATTTCAAATATGTACTCGCCTCATATTTATATTTCTCAGTTCCAGATTGGATCCATCAATGTTTGGGCATCATACCCACCCACACCAAAATCAATGCTTGGCTAGCTGCTTTCTGATGACTGTATCAGACATTTTAAAACCAAAAGTGCTTCTGACTAAGTAATGAACCAAGTGAGAAAAAAAAGTGTAACACAGATCATTGATCCTCCAAAGGAAAGAGATCACACAAAGATAGAAAAGGCACAGATCTTAGCTCTAGAGAAAGCAAAAATAAATTGAGAGACTGCTCTCATCAGATGCACCAGTTAAGACTACACTAAAGAGAAGGTAAAAGATAAAAGAGGACAACATAAAGAAATGTAAAAGTACTGGGATATGCAAAACTTATCGAAAGGAGAGTAAGACAAAAGCTAATTTGCATGTGGATGCTTTTTAGTTTTTACATGAACGGGTTCCTGACGCATGCATGGATGTGAATTATTAAATTCAAAAGGCAGCTCATAATATAACCGTTTTTCCATATTTTTGTTCGAGGCTTTCTAAACACTCACTAAACCTTCATTCCCCTGGTTCACCTTTGTTGCAACGTGTGACCATCATAACAACGTTTCCCAAAACATTCTCAGGGAGCAGATAGTAAAAAAATCAATTTAAGAATACAAAAAGTCATTTGTTTTGTTACAGGCAAATTTGATTGGTGCTCAGCAACTTCATAACATTAAAAGTTCACCAAAGGTAAGGAAGGTTGAAGACACTGAATATTTGTGAATATAATAAGAGCCTCAGATAGGTGAGTCAGACTTTAGGAACCCAACTAGTAATCCAATAGAAGCGCATGAACTTATAAGTCAAAATTTTCAATATCTAGTAAGCAATGAACTATCAATACAGAGAAAGCCAGTCCGTCTGCTTTCAGACCACAACGCAGAGCCACATGCTGCAGTATCTAATTCATCCCAACAAAACCAAAAGCACCTTAAGCTGTTTAGCATGAAACTATGACATCTTTTAATTACACTTAAGAATGGCTGAAGTTGCCCATGTTTCCATTCTACATTTGATAAACATAACATTTCGACCTGAAGAAGTGCTTCAGCATACTATACAACACATCCATAAAAAGTCAAGCCAAAGTTGCAGGTACCTCTTCATCTTTAACATATGGCTCACACCAACTCCACAAGGTCTTAGGATCCGCAGCATATCTCAAGTAAAGAAATCCAATCTGTAAAGTTTTTGAAAATGTGAGCACCAGCATAAGCATAAGAAAACACTAACAGCAACATAAAGTAGGCAGCCCCCTCCATTACAGAAGAAAGAGCATTGTGACGACGTGTATGAAAATCTCATGCTGTTAGCTAACCTAATCTTGAAATGCAGGCTAGTCTACTTTTCATTCTTAAGCAATGTAAAATGAAGAGTTGTGTCTGACTAAGGAGTGAGGGCATTAAAATTAAGAGGGCTTTTTGGAAAGCCACAACTATGCTTTTTTCTATGTAAGCGCTTCCTCCAAGTAAACGGAAGGACTTACTGCAAGAAAGAACTGGGAAATTTTTTTAAGGGTCCAATTCACCACAGCTAAAAGGCCCAATATGTAAAACACATGGAGACCTAATATCCCCTCTGAAGTTAAATATCCCTCATATATTCTTGTTTTTCCTGATTCCATATCTTCTTTTCTCATATGCACTTCCAGAATACCAGATGTTTGAGAGAGAGAGAGAGAGAGAGGCCAACTTAGGCGTTGCCTTTCCACATTGAAAATACATGTTAGTTACATCTCTAACCAAATAGAGAGTTTCTAAGGATGAGGGAAGCTTACACTCTAATTACTTCCACAGTAATAGAGCCCTGCTGCTTCAGTTTCCCACATTCATGAGGAATTTTCAAAATTAGGTAGGAACGATTCTGCATCTTTGAGTTGTCATTTTCAATAGCTACAGGGAGTCCATGAGAATCAGATTGTGCAAAGATTTTCAGGGGGAAAAGAGAAATTTAACGCTGAATAGTTTATCAATCACTTTGGGTTATCTTATGCACAATTTAAGTACAAAAGGAAGTGGGATTCACGCAAGCTGGTTTCTGCAAAACATGGCCAAGTCAAGCTGCACGAACTTAAAGATGAAGAATCGGCCACCTTTATTTGTCATTCAGTGGAAAGTAGACATGAAAATGCTCATTCTCTCGAGTGGTTTGAAGTTTGCTATGCTTCTAGCAATCGTGTTCTTGTTAGATAACAAGAATCTTCAAAGAAGGAATCATTTTGACAAGTAGTAACAACTAAAAACTTAAGGTTTGCAAGTGGCACTTGTTTGTAGAAGCATTAACTGGTACCAAATATTTAAGCAGATGGCCTAATTTGGAGATCTTATGCCGAATCTCTTCATGAACTTGTATTGACATCATCCTCCACAAGTTTCTTCTCTGTAATGGTGATTGTCCCTTCTAAAGCTTCTTATTGAAACTTTGTTGGAATTTCTGCTTACTTAACTAAAAGAAAACAGTCCAATGATATGGACAATGTATATTGGAAAATATACAGCAAATAAAAGCATGTTGTGAAGAATCTTAAAGTTCTCTGAACCATCAGGATCCAAATAGCTCATGCTTGAACATTTCATATTGCTGGTTCAAAAACAATTCAGCAAGCATATATAAAAACTAAGCAAGGGAAGACTGCACTTACCGCCCTTATATAAGGAGAATCTGGGTGCTTTAAGAGACCGTGCATTTGTTTGACAGTCAGTTTCATGGTGAAGAACTTGTACAGAAGACAAAATGCTGTCGAAGGACCACGGCAGTTTCCCGTCATCCATGGCTCCACGTGATCAACTTGATTGTAGATTTCATCAATCACTTCATGGTAAGTCTTCAAACGATACAGCTCCTTGAAGTAATCTGAAGAGAGGATATTCATACACAGGACTTTCTCTAGCAATGAATCAATCGGTCTGCCACTCGTTTGTATCTCCATAATTCTTAATCTAATATACGCCTCAAACTTACACAAATCTCTACTTTCCTGCAAAGCCGGCGTCGCGCAGAATCACAAGTCCAGACTGCAACATAGCATGCACCCAACTGGTATCAATGTGGGAACGAATTACCGGGCGAAAAAAGCGCAGAAAAGAAGGCGTATGCGTATGGACCACAACAAATGCAGTCACAAAAAAATTTTACCACACAAAAGCAAAAAGAAGACAGAAAAGTAAGGGATTCCTACAAATAAGCCAAAAAAAAAACACACTTTTTCACTCGAATAATGAAACTCGGAAAACCAAGACCCGCTCGACGAACATAACATCAATTCTGGAATCCACCCAATTCAGCTTTTTCATTAAAAACGATAGAAAAAGAAAAAACCCAAAATTCTACGCAAGCAGCTTATATCGAATTACCTTTCATCTCAATTTTCTGGACCACGAAAAGGGAAACACCAAGCAAGTCAAGAAGCTCCACCTTCTCCCCTAAAAGGGTATTACGGAGAGCGAGCTCGAATTATTCTACGAAAACGTAAATCAAGAAGAGCATATGAAGAATCCTATCACGAAGGGCATTCCAAAACTCGACTGGCGAAACAGAAAATTCGTCAAATTGCTCGAATTACGACCAGAACCTCGACGGGCGCGTTCAAGAAACAATCGAAAACTTTCCACCACCATGTTAACGTGCAAAAGGGAAAAGGAGAGGAAGATTACCGAGTACGTACCGATTGGAATCGAATGAAATCGCTCGCTCGATCGATCGATCGAGAGATACGCAGGAGGAAGAAGAAGAAGAAGACGAAACCCTAGAAATGGAGCTCGCAGTGCATTGGAATGTATCTGCAAGTTTGGAGCGAACAGCACAGATGAGCCATTATAAACCGAGCAGTCCGGTCCGATCCGGTCCGGTCCGGTCCGATCCTGTCCGGTCTTGGATGACTTTAGGATATTTTATTACCTATGACTATCCGGCCCAAACAGGAAACAAAAATCATTCTAAATCTTAATAAAATTTATTGAATGAATGCAAATAAATTTAAGCGATTATTAAAAGATTGACATTAATGTTTTTGAAGTAAAATGAAACGCTGGAAAGTTCAATTTTGAGCTCTTGTTTGTGATTGGATTAAGATTTATCTGACTAGTCTTGTTAGATATTAAAGAAAGCGAATCGGACGAACCGGACGGTAACTCAGTTATCAAACCGGACGGTCCGGCCTGAACTTTAAAACAGTATTTTGGGAAACTTTCTTTTCATGAATATTCAGCCCAAATAAAGAAATATTTCCTTAGCTAGTCTTTTAGGACGTTAGAGTGAACCGTATAGTGACTCAATTGCCAAACCAAGACGTTCGACGACAATTTAATGTGACTTTTTTCAATTAAATGGAACACTAGAAACTCTCATTTCGAGCTCGTGCTTATGCTTGCATTAGAATTTATCTAGCTAGTTTCTTAGTACATCGGAGCCAGGCGGTAACTCAGTTATCAAACCCCGCGGTCCGGCCATAGATTTTAGAGTGTGAGTTTGGGGAATTGCTTATGACTATTCATCTCGGATAGAAAAAAAATCTAAATCTAAAAAAAATTATGAGTGAAGTCGAATAAATTTAAACGACTTAGAATGTTAACATTTAATGTGAGTTTAGAATATTTTAGGGGCTCAACATTAAGAAAAGAAAATCAAATCTTAAGCACTGAAATATGTAGGAGGAAAAATTAAAGAAAAAGTTCAACCCAAGATAGATTGACTCTTATTTGCCTTCCTATATTATGGGTTTAAATAAGGATGCGATTGCCTTCTCCGCTAATTTGCCCCATAATATTTCAAATTCCTAGCTTTATCAACCCCAAAGTTTCTCTGGCAGAAAAACCACAAAATTTCAAATTTATTTGGATATGATCTTTATTAACAGATGTCATTACGATTTGATAAAAGCATGCCATTTCAAAGATTTCACTTCAAAATTTGGTAGTCGCTGGTGGTCAAGAATAAAGAAAATTCCATTTAGTATGGAAGAGTAATTAAAAAGAAACTTGCTTTTTAGGCTCCGTTCGTTTCGTAAAAAATGTGACATTTCTAGAAAATGTTTCGAAGAAAATGATATAATTTTCCAGTGTTTGGCTGAAATGTGAAAAGCCCCTGAAAATATTTTCCGTCGTTTGATATGGAACCTCCATTCATTGCTTTTAATAAATTTTTTATTTTTATATTTTTAAAGGGGCCATAAGAAGAGTGGAAAAAGCGCGGCCCTTTTTAAAATCAATTTTTAATTTTCTTTTTTTCCCTTCTTCTTCGCCCGATCGCTGGCTATAGGCGAGCTTGAGCCTCGCCACAGGTCGGCGAGGCTCGAGCTCACCAGATCCCGGCGAGCCGAGCCGAGCCAAGCCGAGCCAGCCTCAGGCGAGGCTTCACCTCACCAGATTCAGCAAGGTTGAGCCAGACAACCGTGGAAGAAGGAAAAAGAAAACGAAGGAAAAGACAAAAAGAAACAGAAAATTAAAATATAATTAAAATTTTGATTTTACTAAAAAAAAAAAAGTGCACGGACGAGAATGTGGTTTATCTGGATGAAAGAAAGAGAAGGAAAAAACTTTCTCCCCTATTTTAGAAGACCTCTTTTCTGTTGATGGAAAACATTTTCCTTGACCGGTTTGTTTTCCGTGAACTGTATACCGAAAAATCCGGAAAATATTTTTCTAAAAGTTATTTTTCATGAAACGAATGGAGCATTAATATATGAATAATGTTCAAATTCATTCGGATAAAACACGAAAATGGTAAATTCATCGAGAGCTCAATACGGTATAAATGGCTTTTGTCACTCCGATTCCGATTCCAAGTTCAATATCCATTGTGTTCTTTACTATATTCTACTCTTACATTGATTCGGCCTATTCATTCAAACATTATTAACAGTCTCATTTCCAACTTTGCACGATTTACTCCTTTGGAAGCCGATTTCTGTATTAGTTAACAAGATGAAGTTTGTCTTGTGATTAAGATTTGAAAATGAGCAAATTTGATTGGTTTTGCTCCACCACAGTGTCACCCACACGCGCACCACCGACAAAATTGCTTCGTTTAATACTTTTTCTGGCTGCAATCTCAGTTCCATCCACTTCAGTGTTCTAATCTGCTGCGGATTGAAAACGTCTGCTTAGCGATGATCCTGGATCTAAAGGATGAGACCCACGATATAATATTGCAGAAAGAGAGAGAGAGATTTGGATGATTAGATGGGAGGAGAGAGGCTGGTGTTGACATTTATGATACCGGTAGCATATGATACAGACTTATTTGGACTATTATAACGAGTCATATCTCTCTCTTTCTCACCAAAAACTTCTATGGGACACTTTGCAAAACCATAGACTAAGCTCTCAAAAAACTCGGGGGAAAACTCGCAACACAGGCAGAGTAAAATGGCTTATTTGCAACACTATGTAGAACCCACTCAAGAGGAGAAACAAAAGATGGATGGCGAAATCTGAGGCTGTCTCTCTAATGACTATTGTAACGAACATCGATACCGCACGCACTGCCGTCACTTGATGGGCTTCAAGGGGTGACAGTGCTGATGGAAGCTGTAGAGCTGATGGGTGCAATACATGCAGGTCCAGCATTTGCTGCTCAACATCCGGAATGACGGCTCTCTAGGGATGGTCAAGGGCCTGCTCGATCTGCTAGGACAAGAACCCAGTTAAGAATTTAGTGGCCGCTCTCCAAGTAATTGTTATTGTCTAGACCCGTTCTTCGTGTTTTAGAGAGAGAGAGAGAGAGAGAGAGAGAGCGATCCTATTTATTCTTGCTAAAGCTCATGCTTCTCAAGACTGAGCACATTCATGTGACAGCGTGAATCCAAAGTTGGGCAAGATCTGAAGTTTTACCTCTGTGGGTAAAAGGGCCTATCGAACAAAGGCATTAACTGGGCTCTAGGAATCATCTCTTTTCTCAGCAGCCGTACCTCTTCCTCTTCGATCATCTGCTTTTTGATAGATTCATATTAGAAATGGAAGTGCATTTCATAAAAATCTGGAACTTGTCAGATACCGTCTTAATTCTTTTCCACACCTTTTGCAACTTCTCTTCATATTTCTTCTGTTGCTCCATGAGATACAGCTTGGTAGCAACCTGCTTGTAGTGCCCCATTAGAAAACTCCAAGAGAACGACTAATTCATATTGAAATCGACATACTATTGATCAAGAGTACCAATCAACTTCCACTTAATACATGCGCATGATGTGATGATAGATATGCATCATGAAGACTCACCGAGTAATTGAACATCGCACGCTTGACAGCTCTCTGTTGTGTGTGGAGTTTGAAATCTACAGGCTTGGTATTTTCTTTTGCAGCAAGCTTTTGGGTAGCCTAAAGATGAACATGTAGCCTTGTGATTGAGAGAGAGAGAGACAGTTGAAATGCAGAAAAGATATCTTACCTTCGATTTGTCCGCAGAAAGTTGCTCTTTGACTTCCTCCTTTGCCTGTGGATTTAAAGTATACTTTGATCAGTTAGTTCTCTTCTTTCAGTAAGCTGAGTGACTGAAAGCTAGAAAAGATACTTATGATGAATGATGGCTCTGAAAAATAGCAAAACATCAATTTCCAAAAGTAGGTGGACCCTGGACAGGCTCAGAATATCACAGAAGTACATTGAGGCTGACTCAACAAACATAAAAAGGGAAATTAACCATCGAGCACTCAATTTTTCCTGTTCATGTCTGCTCACAAATTACTCGGCATTTTAAAGCAGATCTCTTATTTGGATGTATCCCGAACACATTGGAGAAATATAACTTGCAATAGGGTATGTCATCCTGATATCATAAATGTGGCAATGTCTTCTGTGTCGTCCAGCAAGCAGTAAATGATCAAGCAATGAAATTGCTGTCACCTCATTAACCCGATTATATCAATAAACAAAAGGTCAACTTAGACTGGAAGACCGTGTTCTTAGTGTCATCACAGTTTATACGCGACTAGGCTTCCCTGCTGCACACGCACGACTAGGCTTCCCTGCTGCACACGCTCGTCGCATGGAGTCAGGCAGTGGATACTACTGGAAAATGTTGCTGAAAGACGGAACTTGCTCTTTGAGAAATGCAATTCATTTTTACTCACCATTCTTCTGGCACTGGCGGCAGAGCTCCAAGGAAGAGCGCCGGACTCCGAGCCTACCTTCACAAATTTCTTAGTATCACAAAAACAAAGAGGAAAGCCAATCAGTCTCAGCATCGGCTATGGAGCAATAAATAATCAGGACAAGAAAAGGGACATCATAGCAAGTAACCAATTACCTTAAGTGCAGACTTTGCATGTGGTTTCTCCATGTGCTTAGCTTGGTGGTGACACTTATGTGGCTTATGAGATGCGAGTGAATCAGAGTGATATATATAGAGAAGAGGCCTAGTGTAGGAAGTTTGGAGATTGGTACTTGTCCAAGGGGTGCTCATTCATGTCTGTTGCCATATCACCAGCATTCTTCAGGAATTTGCAATGCCTTTCTTTCCACCAAACTGTCTGATTGAATCTCCCTCTCAACATATACTCTTCTTATCAGTTGCTTCAGATCTCCACTTGTCTTCTGCTTTTTAAAGTAAAGTTTTTCAAAGCTAGTTCCTCAATTAGAACTCCGTTTCGTCGGTTTTTAGTTTCCATTTGAACAACACACTAAATGCGCAATTAATGTGGAACTCTTTCATGATGAACCTATTTGGGCAAAAATCTCTCATTCATGTTCGCGATGCATCCGAAACCATTTTCAAGTTGATCACGCGGAAGTGAGGTGTGAGACCAAGTTATGTAGTAAATACTACTAAGATAATCGGTCTAGTTGTCTAATAAGTACCCCTAAAGCACTTGTTAATAAATTATTTATGTTACTTTTAATGACTAGGAACTCTACCTTACACGGGTAAACTCCAGTTAGATGATACGACATTTCACTAACCCCGCGGACTGGATAACAGGCAAGTCGAAGCTGGGCGAGGGGTTCGAACATGAACTTTATTTGCAATTGGAATATAAAGCTCACAGGACAGCGTAACCTTTCGTATACTGGCCATGGCGACCGTTTGGCATCTCTAGCTTTACGCATCCACAATGTTTTCTACAATTGCGCAAATTGACAGAGCACGAAAAAAATCCGAGTCAAGTTATGTCGACTGTGATCCGCACTAATTGCAGCCATGTCACTGGTCCAAAGAGGCAAAAGTTTGAACCAGAGGTCGTTAACACATCTGATTTTCAAGTTTTCTTGATGGAGCCGTTATCCAACCATGAACGCATAAGATGACTGAGGGAAGGGCCTGGCCTGGACTGTCCTTTTGGCTTTATTATGAAATGAGAGATAAGAAGAGGCACGTCTATTTTTAGTTAGGTCGAGAATCGAAAAATTAACCAACTGATATAGTGCCATGCATGCTTCCTTTTGAAGTTTGGGGAGTCCCAAGTTTCCTTTGATGAAAGATGTGAAAAGCTTAAGTAGTTTTTTAATGGAATGATAATGATGATCAAAGACAACTCGCTTCATTCACATTTAGCATTGGCAATGTTTTGTCGTGGATCTTACGTTCTTTATCAAATTGGGAAATATTCTATCAAGGTTTTCTCAATAGTGGAAATCACTTTATGCCGGTTGCTTTTCCAACAAGGAACAAGGACATATAGATATGACACTCATTAAACATCCTGTGCGACCAGCTTTGATTGGCACTTTGTTTTTCTTCATGATCTTCAAGATCCATTGTCTCGTGGGAGCATCTCAAGTGCCTATGGTTAGTCCATCGAAATAACTGTGCTTGTATAGGCGTAGTCAAATGGTCATATGCTTTCAACAATTTTGCTGCGAGTAAAAGAAGTAACGACTCGAGATTAGCATAGAACGATGCGGAACAAAACTGTGGATGTCTATAGAAAAGGATGCGGCTAATTGAAATGGGACATCCCTTGCTTCGAAACCATGCAAAATTGCGTGGGATCGTTGATCCCGATACTTCAATTTTTAAATGCTCTGACATGTGGTCATGTATTTATCTCTTTCACAATCTACTCGTTTGTCAATAGTATCCTAGGACAATGCTGTTGTAGAGAACTTTGTGCTGTCAAGATCTCCAATACATTTCCCCCACTTTTGTGTTATCATAATTGACCTTCAGATTGGAGGATAGGGTTCTATGGTCCAGAAAGTCAAGTGCTAGCACTCACCCTTTGTCTACCATTTGGAAAAATCAATAGCAAGTAATACACGGGCCAGTTATGAGACAGCATGTCATGTCTGAAAACACTGAAAACGCATTCCGAAACATGAAAGTTAACCTTGTTATTGCAACTCTTTTGGTAAGAAGAATGTTGCCGACAATGTTGGTTCCACATTCACTCCGCAGTGAATCTACAGATTGCCGGAAGGTGTACAACATTCATGTTTTACAATAGATTATGCCAGTCCAAGCTTAAAGCCAGTTCAATTGGCATTCTCTAAATCAGCTAGCTGCCTTTTGTCGAAGAAACTGCCATCCAAAACTTCATCAAGTTTTGCAGTACATACAAGTCAATCAGTCCTCAGATACCTTGAAAAATGTATATGACAAAACCAAGTTATTGATGCCATCCATTCTAGGATCGGTTTCGAACTCAGGGTCAATGTAAAAAAATACCTGCATATATGAGAACGCATCCAGTGTTAAAAATCTGTATTGTCTCTAAAGTCCATCTTAGCAAAGTATCAGAAGATTAGGAATATCATACTTACAGGCATATCAATTTGTTCTCCTGGAAGTAGCCGCTGCTCTTCAAAGCAAAAGCACTGTATTTTGTTGAAATAAACCGCTGCCTGACAAGCAGACGAGTTTAGCCAGAACAAATCTCAATTGTTAAGGGTAAAGCAATCTCAACGGACATGCTATCTCACTTAAGTCGTCTGCTGGATTAATCACCCCAATGAGCAAAGCATTAACAGATTTAGAGATAATTATGCACATTCACAGTTGGCTCGTATCAGTCAAAAACAGTAAATGAAGCATCCATTTTATTGGGGCAATGAATGTTGGGCAGCAGTACCTTCATGGGAGTAACATTGTATGTGGAAACGCCAGTTATTGGTGTTGAACTGCGATTTTCAGCAGTGTAAAATGCAAGAGCACTTTCTCCAGGCTTGACTCTTACCTACAAAAAAAAATTAAAAATGTTGCCTCAGTCCCTTTGATACAGGCAAACAAATTATGAGAACAGAGCATTCTAGCCAATGATCTTTAAAAGAAAAACCTCTCTTTGGGTGGGAGTAAACTTCCATGGCATCCCATCAGCGACATCAGCATTAAACTGCACCGCAATCTCCCTGTAGCAAAATCCGTATTCTCAAATAAAGAATACACTAAGAATAGATGGAAAAATTAAATAAATAGAAAAAAACCCTCTATGTGCATCTAAAAACAGTATTAGAGTAAGTAAACTAGTTTTTAGTATCTAATTTCTCATCCATAATGCCGAGAGAATGATCAGAAGGACATATCAACTCCTAGGTACAATGGAGCATTAGAAACTACAAATAATCGCATCAGAGTTTCTAATAAAGTTCCATTTATCTCTCTCTCTCACACATCTTTTTCTCCCTCTGATGATGAAAAAGCCTACCTCGGAAACCATAAAATGATCTTAAAAACCACACCGCCTTGTACAACATGTTTCTAAAGAAAGATTTCCTAAAACCCAGCCATGTATCCTACCAGCAAGAATCAGAAACTGAAATGCTATACGAAATGATAAATAGGTTCTCTGGCACAATAATGATCACTAGAAACCACCCCGAGGTACAAGCGGTTTTCGCAATCACCAAGCAGAACACTCACAATAGGTACCCATACCTTGTGGTGACAGTCCCATCATTAGCATGTCGGGCAATTTTTTCTTCAACAGTCTAAACATAACAGAGTCAACTCATGATCAGCCAGAGTGAAGAAAAGAAATATAAAACTATACAAACAGAGTACGTTGTACAGACAATGAACAAATGAAAAAACTTGAATCTCACCTCACGTCGTTGAATAGTGCCGCCATACCCAGTAGCCTGACAGAATCTTCTATACAATGGTACGGCTGCATAACTACTTCCCACCATTGCGAGGACCAGAGCTGTCAGGTATAGAAGCATTTTTCGAGATTTTTGTTCTGTGGAAGAAGCATGCGAGGCATAGTGGCGATGGGTATTGAATATAGAACTGGGTTTCCTACTATATACAGAACCATTTGGAAACTCAAAAGACTTGTTAGGTGACCAGGTACTAAATCTGCATCTTCGCAATAAGCAATATACATCGCTAACTGAAGGTCGCCCATATCCAGAGATAGATCGTGCATGACAGAAACCTAGCCCAGGAATCCCATGTTTGAACCTATACAACAATCACAATTTGCAATCAATAGGGAAAAGAATGATGATGATGATGATGATGATGATAAGAAGAGTCTGGAAGTCAGTCCTCTTCTTTCTTTCCTCGTGCAAAGGGTGGGAAATTTTTTAAACCAGCAATTATGAAAAGTTCTGACATGTTCATCACACAATTGGCTAAAATATGCTCATTCAAAATTCTGCAGTAGGATATACTTACTGAGAACCAAGAGGTGAATGCGTTATTATAACGAGGTTTGCTGACAGAAGAAATCCTCTACCAAGCTTTGACAATGACATGTTCAGGAGAGACTAGAACTGAAGAAAAGAGGCAGTAAGTGACATATGAGAAAAGGACACAGAAAGGAAGGAAAGAAACAGAGATCATCGAAACTTAAATCCCATTGAAGTATTACATGATAAAAGGAGAAAAAAGCATAGTAGCATAAAATAGTTGACCGTATCTCCGATTCCTTCGGTTTCATTGTTCAATAGGTTAGTTCGACACCACTCTCCATGCAAGCAGTGGAAAATGACATTGAATGACCTCAAATCAAAGGATACTACATGTTCAAACAGACAGCTTTAGCCCATTGAGTATTTATTTTAAGCGGATGCCAAACCAAATGTATGAACAAAAGTCTCACTGAGATGCCATAACAGCACGCTTGTTACCTCAGGGATGCTTCCCAATCCCAAGCAATAAGCACAAATAAACAAAGAAGTGAAAACCTCAAAAGGTTCAGCTGCCAAGAGAAATCAACACAGGACAACTTCAAGCAATTTCCAGTATCGGCTTCAACTTCAATTCTTTTAATGCATTTGCAGCACGAGCCAACCACAACCCACCATATCAAAACTTGCAAACTCAATAATTTCAATACAACATTCCTCTGCCTGACAAAAACTAGGAATCAATGAACCTCCGTTTCACTATAAACACTAAACCCAGCAGTTGCAGCAATTGGAAATGATCAAGACAACCCCGAAATCATCACGTGTCAATCGTACACAAAAAGTCAATAACCTAAGCCCGACACTCCCTCCGGTCAACCTCAAACTTCGTGAAGAAGCACCGCCGGATGGGGCGACCAATAAGCACAAATAAACAAAGAAGCAAAAACCTCAAAAGGTTCAGCTGTCAAGAGAAATCAACACGAGACAACTTCAAGCAATCAGCTTCAACTTTGATTCTTTTAATGCATTTGCAGCACGAGCCAACCACAACCCACCATATCAAAACTCGCAAACTCAATAATTTCAATACAACATTCCTCTGCCTGACAAAAACTAGGAATCAACGAACCTCCGTTTCACTATAAACACTAAACCCAGCAGTTGCAGCAATTGGAAATGATCGAGACAACCCCCAAAATCATCACGTGTCAATCGTACACAAAAAGTCAATAACCTAAGCCCGACACTCCCTCCGGTCAACCTCAAACTTCGCGAAGAAGCACCGCCAGATGGGGCGACCAATAAGCACAAATAAACAAAGAAGCAAAAACCTCAAAAGGTTCAGCTGTCAAGAGAAATCAACACGAGACAACTTCAAGCAATCAGCTTCAACTTTGATTCTTTTAATGCATTTGCAGCACGAGCCAACCACAACCCACCATATCAAAACTCGCAAACTCAATAATTTCAACACAACATTCCTCTGTCTGAGAAAAACTAGGAATCAACGAACCTCCGTTTCACTATAAACACTAAACCCAGCAGTTGCAGCAATTGGAAATAATTGAGACAACCCCCAAAATCATCACGTGTCAATCGTACACAAAAAGTCAATAACCTAAGCCCGACACTCCCTCCGGTCAACCTCAAACTTCGCGAAGAAGCACCGCCAGATGGGGCGACCAATAAGCACAAATAAACAAAGAAGCAAAAACCTCAAAAGGTTCAGCTGTCAAGAGAAATCAACACGAGACAACTTCAAGCAATCAGCTTCAACTTTGATTCTTTTAATGCATTTGCAGCACGAGCCAACCACAACCCACCATATCAAAACTAGCAAACTCAATAATTTCAATACAACATTTTTCTATCTGAGAAAAATTAGGAATCAACGAACCTCCGTTTCACTATAAACACTAAACCCAGCAGTTGCAGCAATTGGAAATGATCGAGACAACCCCCAAAATCATCACGTGTCAATCGTACACAAAAAGTCAATAACCTAAGCCCGACACTCCCTCCGGTCAACCTCAAACTTCGCGAAGAAGCACCGCCAGATGGGGCGACCAATAAGCACAAATAAACAAAGAAGCAAAAACCTCAAAAGGTTCAGCTGTCAAGAGAAATCAACACGAGACAACTTCAAGCAATCGGCTTCAACTTTGATTCTTTTAATGCATTTGCAGCACGAGCCAACCACAACCCACCATATCAAAACTCGCAAACCCGATAATATCAATACAACATTCCTCTGTCTGACAAAAACTAGGAATCAACGGACCTCCGTTTCACTATAAACACTAAACCCAGCAGTTGCAGCAATTGGAAATGATCGAGACAACCACCGAAATCATCACGTGTCAATTGCACACAAAAAGTCAATAACCTAAGCCCGACGCTCCCTCCGGCTAACCTCAAACTTCGCGAAGAAGCACCAGAAGGGGCGACAGGACTTGATGCCAAACGGAAATCAGGAAGCGCAAACAGGAACCCGAAGAGAAAAGAACTAAGCGAACACGCTCGAGCAATGGTACCAATCATACTTCAGAACCAAAAAAAAAAAAGACACCTCCAGAACCAACCTCAAGCAATCAATCCGCAAATCAAACACGAAAGAAGCAACAGCAACAGCAACTCACCGAGACGACGAGCAGCGCGCGGAGAGGAGAACCCCGGCGAGCCCAGAGGAGGACGCGGCGCCCGGTCTGTCTGGAAGCTTCCCGGAGGACGGGGCCGGCGTCGGCGAGGGAGATCTTGATCCGCCGCGCGAGCGGCTCCCCCGAGGCCCTGCTGGTGTGATCGGGCAACAGGACGGTGGCTCTAATGCGATAGAGGACGGCGTGGAGAGCCGGGGCTGGCGCCTTTGATAGACATGGAAAATCTACCATAAACAAAAAAATAAACGTATGAAATTTTTAATTACGGTAAGTAAGACCCTACAAAAAAAATAAATAAACTACAAAAGAAAAGTAAATAAATTTGAGACCATCAATTTAAATTGTAATTAAATGATAGAGGGCAATTTTGTCTTTGTGATGAAAATAGGGTGAATTTAGTCGTATAGAGGGTAGAAATAGTGCTCCCTTTACATTACATCTAAACCCTTTAACTTAAAGTCATTTACATTTATTCTCCCAATCATGCCCTTAGTGCTCAAGAATAAATTTTCCGATAGGTTTGCAAGATTAACAAAAACAAAAACAAAAATAGTTGCTTTTTAATAAGATTAATATAACAAAAAATGATAAATTTACTACAAATTAATTTTTTGACCACTAAAATTTCTAGACTGATACATTTGTGACAAATTTACCCACCGTTAAATTTGATTAATACCTCGAAAAACTACATCTGTAACAAACGGGAGGTAAAATCCCAAATCGGTACACTCGTTGTCACATGTCATCTAACTCTATAATTTGAGGGTAAAATTTAACAGAAATTAACGGTAAGTAAATTTATCGCAGATGTACCAATTTAAGATTTTTCGTGATTTTAACTCTTTTGATAAATACGAACAATGTTCAAATTCAATATTAGGTATATGCACAAAAATCGCGAAAAAAGATATGTACTCAATACAATGCTATGGAAAGTAAATGGCTTTTATTTTTAGGGTTAATACCATGAAAATCTCAAAACTGGTACACCTGTGATAATTTTACCAAAAACTAATTTTTTGACAAAAAAAACCCCAAACTAGTACACCTGTGACAAATTTACCCTCAGTTTGTTTTTGTTAAATTTTACCGTCAAATTGCTTTGTTAAATGACACGCGACAATTGACTGATGTGTTGGTTTTATGTTTTACCTTCTGTTTGTCATAGATATACTAATTTTTTATTTTTTTTATATTAATCTAATTTAACGGGAACTAACGGAGGGTAAACTTGTCACAAATATACCAGTTTGAGGTTTTTAGTGGTCAAAAAATTAGTTTAAGGTAAATCTGTCGCAGGTGTACCAATTTGAGATTTTTTGTGGTCAAAAAATTAGTTTGTGGTATAATTATCATAAGTTTACCGGTTTAGGGTTTTTCGTTGTATTAATTTTTTATTTTATTTTTGTTTTTTTGTCGTGGACCGTCTCCTTCCTCCTCGCCAAACTCCCCCATCTTTCCGTTCTCCGCCTTTCGGGAGCCCCCACCGCCTGGTTCATTCTAGAGTCTACTGGACTCTCCTCCTCCTCCTCCTCCTCTCTGCTTCTTCTTCCTCCCCCCGCCACCCCCCAAATACTACCGCATCGTCTCCTTCCTCCTCCGTCAATCTCCAAAACTCTGTCCGGCGGAGGGAACAGCGAACCGCCGATCTCGCCGCCGCGGCTCCGAGGATGTTCGGGGTCGTGTTCCCCGACCGGAGCTTCCCGATCGACATCTCCACCTTCGCCCAGATCGACACCTTCCACTGGGTCCTCGACATGAACACCTTCGTCGGTAAGCTCCCTTCTCTCTCTCCGTTTTTTGCCCCGAGCCCCGACGACCCATGATTGATTCCGCGCAAAAAACCCCCTCTTTTTCTTCTGGGTCCTCGCAGGCGAAGCCTACGACCAGGTCCGAGAGATGTGCATCTTCCTCCTCAACGGCCTCGCCCTCCCGCCCGACAAGGCCCTCGCCGTCTACGTCCAGTCCCCCGGGTCCCCCTTCGTCTACTGCGGCGCCGTCACCGTGTCTCGCCCCTCCGCCGTCCTCCCCCTCCCCTGGCCGGAGCCCGGGGGGGACGCCGCCGCCGGCGGGGGGGCGGCGGGGCAGCCGCTGCAGCTGACGTCGCCGGGGGCGGCGCCGCTGTCGGCGAAGATCGGGGTGTCGGTGGAGGACCTGGGGGCGCTGCCGTCGCTGGACGCGGCGGCGGGGAGGAGGATCGAGCGGATGGCGATGAGGGTCGGGGAGAACCTGTTCAACTTCATGCAGTCGTTCTGCGGGGTGGACGGGAGCAAGCTGGTGGTGCCGACGGACATCCTGGACCGGTGGTTCAACAAGTTCCAGGAGCGGGCCAAGCGCGACCCCGACTACCTCAAGGGCTTCGCTTTGTAGCTTTTTCTTCTCTTTTGTATTTGTTTTTTTGGGGCTCTCTTCGTCTGTGAAAAAGGCTTTTAAATTGATGCTTTTGCCTCGTGACTTGTATTCAAACGATTGCATCTTTGTTGAGTTGCCTAACGTTTGTACATCAATCTAAGCGGGCCTTAATATCGCCCCTGAACTTTAGCTGCCGGTGTCCTCTAATGCTATTGGAATTTATCGAATTTATTGCGATCTCTCGTGCTCGCGCACATTGAGACGACCACGATGACCTTGCCCTGTGGTCTCTTGCGCATTAGGTAGGATGACTGCCACGACCTCATCATGGTCCTCGTCAATCTCATATTGGGGTCGCCGAATTGGCGACCTCGATTTAAGGCCTCAGCCACCAAGGGCAATGCCGATTAGATGGCGGCCGAGTTTGTTGGTTGATATTGGTGACGGCGGTGGTGATCGAGTAGCGATGGTCAACTGTAGTCGAGAAGGGCCACGATGTTTTTCTTTCGTTGGTGTTGCGCAGAGAGAGAAACTTAAATAATCCAAAAGGTTGGTTATAAAATATAGTAAAGTCAATAATTAAGTATAAGGGCTAAGGCACGTGCTACGAGCGTGCACATAATTAGGTAATTATGAATGGAAGAAAATGAGTTGTTATGTGTATTGGGTAGGCATCAAATAGAGAAAGTAAGAGTAACTTAGGAACAGACCAAAAAAAAAACAAAAAAGAGTAATTTAGGAAATTTAATGGTGAGAAAAGAAAAGAAAGTAAGTGATTACTTAAGAAATGGATGTGTATGAGAAAAAAGACGAAAGGAAATATAGGAAAAGCTAAAAATGAGATATAGAGGTATTCTTAAATGCATAGGTATACACTCAACCACTTGAGAAATATAAAAGACACAAAGAGCAATTTGTAGATTATTATATTGGATTCATTTATCGGGTATCCTAACTATAAAATCTCAAACTTGTCCCACTCCTAAAGAGTTTTTAGCAATTGACCCCAAACCTCAAACTACTAACTACTTACATCCTGTTAAGATTTGGGCAGATCGACTTCCCTATTATGACCATCTTGCTACCATTCCGGAGAGAGCATGGAATGCCAAGTGCCAACATAGATAATTAATGACATTTTTACCGGTGTTATGTCCCCGCAATTTAGTATTGTAAATGTGTAAATTTGTCCTTTCATATTTAGGAAAAATCAATACATTATTCCTCTATATATAGTTCATAAATTTACATACAAATGGTGGGGATGTTTTGCACATGAGCATTGCTCCATGCATGGATAACTGAATAGTGGGCACAATCTTATGTTATTATTTTCCATTTAGAATGTTCTAAAAAGTTTCGACTTGATGGACTCGAATTAAGGTTTGTTAGGGGTAGCTTCTGTGCCCTTTGAAACCTGACAACCTACTTCCCATTGATTTCCTAAGCTAGGATAGTCACACGATATATTATAGTCAATTAATCTTTTGATTATCTCGGTATATATCATCAATTCACTCATTGAACGGACCTTTTGACTTAAGAAGGTCTAGAATCCGATACCCTTATTGGCCTCGGCAGCGAACCATCGAGAGAACTCTCCAACCCGCATTCCTCACCTGTCACTAGCATCTAGATCTACTAAAAATTACCAACTCCATCTCCCATGTCCTCTCTTATTCATCTTGCTTCTAGTTTTATTATTGCGTAGCACTAACCATTTCTTAACTTCGAGAAAAAAAAAATCCTTAAAAAGCACCTGTGATGTTTTTTAAGGAAAGAATTGTGTTGAGTTGGGTTTTAAAAATCCAGAAATCGTATTGAATTAAAAAAAATTGTATCGTAATTTATAAATAGGAGGAATAGAGGCCTAGTACTTTAAAAAATTTCTAATTTTTTGCTTCAGTCCCAATGTTATCCTAAATTTTTTCGTTCCGTAAAAAATTCCCAACTTTTGGTCCAATTCCAATTCTACCCTAGTTTTTTTTTTGTCTCGTAACAAATCACAACTTTTGGTCTAATTTCAATTCTACTCTGAAATTTCTTTTTTGTTTTATAAAAAACTACCAACTTTTACTTGAGTCCCATATCTGCCTTCGCTAACCCCCGTCCAAAATCGTCTTTAGTGACGTGTCATTTCCACGTCATTGCTCTAATTTTTTCCCAAATCCAAGAAGACATCTTTTGGAAATGAATTTTCATATCGGCGTAAACGGCGTCTTTATCGGATATGAAATCCGGATAAAAACTAGCGCAATTTGAGTTGGCTTCTTCAATTGCTCTTACTCTTTTAAAAAAAAAAAAAGGTGTCATTCTTCCGTTTAGCTCGGGAATCTTTGATTTTGCGTTGAGTCTTTCAATCTTTCGCTATAGCGAGGCACTCGTACGTGACGCTGGAACAACTTGGAAAAGGAGGGGGGGCTTTTCTGGGAAATTTCCATGTCCTTTCTTTTCTTCCGCCGAGATGGGTCCCGCACATTAGCCCCATTAGGAAATTAATTTTCACTCAGATGGACCCCACATGTTGTTGTCCACATGTTGAGGAGCCACGTGCGCAGGTTCGTCGTGGCCATGGTGGATGCTGGCGTCGCTCGTGACCGTGAGAAGGGGAGGGGGGTAGCAGCAACCCCACCTTCTCGATCCGGCGCCCCTCCCCTCCCCTACCCCGGCGGGCCCCACCAGGGACTTCAATTCTATAACCAACAAAATTCCACCGAGAGCTTTCACAGGAATCGCGAGCTCGATTCTCGCCAGTCGGTAGCCGAAGATATTTTCACACAGCCCCTTCCTCCTCGCTCCCGAGCAGTAGCAGTAGTAGCGGCGGCCCACGGCAATGGCGGAGTACGCCGGCGAGGACGAGCCAGCCAACGGCGTCCACGCGGCGGCGGACAAGGTCGAGGTCGTCGAGGTCGAGGTCGAGCGTCGCCGGGAGGCTCGGCCTCCGGCGCCGGCCCCGGCCCCGGCTCTGCACGCCGCCCTCTATCGCATGATAGCCACCGTCCTGTTCCCCGATCACGCCAGCAGGGCCTCCGGGGAGCCGCTCGCGCGGCGGATCAAGATCTCCCTCGCCGACGACGGCCCCGTCCTCCGGGAAGCTTCCAGACAGTCCGGGCGCCGCGTCCTCCTCTGGGCTCGCCAGGGTTCTCCTCTCCGCGCGCTGCTCGTCGTCTCGGTGAGTTGCTGTTGCTGCTGCTGTTGCTGTTGCTTCTTTCGTGTTTGATTTGCGGATTGATTGCTTGAGGTTGGTTCTGGAGGTGTTTTTCTTTTTTTTTTTGGTTCTGAAGTATGATCGGGATGGTTTCTGTCGAGTTTTTACACCTGGAATGCCATTCCTTACGGAGTTGGTCTGCTGAAGTTAGCTGGAGTAGCATCTGGAAACCAGTTGTGATAAGCGGCACTGTGCTGGAAATAGAGTAGAGCGACAAGGTCGGTGTGAGATTCTGGCGTTTTGATATGAGATCGATGATGTGCAGAGCTGTGGAATGATGATACGATCGACTCTTAAGGAGTCAGGTATCCTGAAATGAAAAAAAGGAATTCCCATAGAGCAGGTATGATGGTTGTGCTAAGGTGTCCTGGATTAGGCCCTTCATGCTCAGATGAGTTTCGACTGTAAGAAAGTGAAAAGGAAAGAATAGGGGAATGGGAGGTGTTTAGGATGGTTGAGGGCCGGGTGATGTTGAATTTATTTTCTTCTTTATGTTTTTTTTTTTTGCTATGAGATGTTGATTTGTCATCGTATATAGATGCATACCAAAGCTTTGACACTAGAGGCGATGTTTTGTGGTTCCTTGGCACGAAAGCCTTCAACATGTTTCAGCAACCATGCTTGCTTCCCTTGGCAGAAAGTTACAGAAGCCCCATTAGCACCCATTGCAGACTGTGTAAGTACCTGGCACAAAAGTTGGGCAATCACAAAAGTACCAGCCTATCGCAGAATAATTAACCTGACCTTTGCAAAGATATAAATAGAGATGGCAGCGACGTCTGACTGTCCAAATATATGAATAAATTAGAATCTATGTTTAATTCCTTATAACCCATTATTTAAACACAATAGATTTTAACCATTTTTTTTAATTCATATGGATTGAACAATTCACGCTTATGAAACTTTTGATATTTGATCTACACAAATGAACACTGAGAGGCTTCAATTAGAAGATTTGTCTTAACTGTAGGGGGAACAGTCAGCAGAGACAGGGAACAAAGTCCAAGTAATGTGGCTATAAATCTTTAAGTGCCTTGAATGTAAGGATCTTATGGAGGACTCCGTGTTGAACCGGATGCATAGTGTAACTTGATCATGTAGCATGTTCATGTTTCCCCTATAATGGTATAGTGTGGGTTATTGTTGGAAGAGAGGAACAGAGGTCGGCCATGCATTCTATTCCTGGGAGGTGTGATAAGTTTGCTCTCTGTTGTTGGAGTGTAGTTCATTTCCATGCCTTTGTACGGCTTGTTTACTTAATGTTATATTAATAAAACTGCTCTAGTAGCTCTGTACATTCTTTTTCAGGTAATATGCAAATTCCTTTAGCATGTACTTGCAATGTGCTAATACTCAATTATCAAAATTACAATTACTATCAGCTATTCAAAATGTGAAATTTTCAGCCAGGTGATTCTGCATTGATTTTCATTGCTACTGAATTTTATGTTGATTTCGAGTTAGCTACATACCTTTGCCAGTCTGATGGATAGCCAATTATGGTCATTTGCCATGTAAAAGTGCCAAAAATTTGGGACAGAGTACCTAACTGGTGGTTGGATGAGGGTATATAGAGCCTGATAAGCATGAGCACATCCACATGGTAGGAAAAGTTTCTGTTGGTTGTTGTTCATGCTCTACTTTTTGAGTTTCAGCTGTATAAGTCAGTATCATATGTTCTGTTTGATAAGCAAAATAGAGAACCTTTACTTTCTTAAGCATTGTCTGGCCTGAATTGGGTCACTTTAAGAAGTGCCATAATTGATGCTCTTTGAGTACTTCCAAAATGTTTATTTTGACTATTATGATTCTTGGCAGATTGGAACAATTGCTTTTCTTGCTTTGACGGGACTTCTTGTGTTCATGCTCTTTTTCCTTGCGGCAACGATCAATGCAATCGTCATTTCTCTCCTGATGTCTATGGCTGCAGTAGGGAGTGTATTGGCTCTTTTCTTTGCCTGTGTGACAGCTGTATATGTTGGTGCTCTGGTTATCGCTGTTTTTGTTATTTCTACAGCAACATGCTCTGCAGTGCTAGCTGTTCTTGTAGCTACAGGTAAACAAAGCTGGTGCTGCTCCTTGTTAAGAAGTCATACTTCAATTTATCTATTTTGGTCACATCAATAAGTTACACTACCATTTGTTTCTCACCTTCAATTATGATTTACTTATTTCTTTGTTTTAATCTTTTGTAGAATAATTTATTTGAAACGACAGAATACTAATGCATTCACATTTCAAAGTGGTTTGAAAAATCCTACTTCATTGCGCTTGCACCCGCTAACAAAAAAAAAACGACCTACCTCTGCCACTGACTAATACTATCCGAATATCCCAAGATTGCCCTCCAAGTGTCCTTTTATGGCTCGAGTTGTCTTCTTTATAAATACTTCAATTCCGCTGCCAAAGGCTGCCTATTGGCATTAGGATGATTATGGAGTTCTAGACAACTAAAGAATGGAGGTAGTGGGTTATTTTCTGTAGTAATTGTTGCAACATGGTTTGTCTTTACTGACTGTCAAATCAATACAAGCAATTGTAGCTATTTATAATTGTTGCAACATTGTTTGTCTTTACTGACTATCAAATCAATACTAGCAATTGTGCCTATTTATTTTATCAAGGGTTTCTTCTATTCATACGAGTCTGTTGCTATTGCTATTAGCTTCAGTTAGATCCACATACTTGATAGTACTGGAGCAGATGATGCATACAGAGGTTATTACTTGCCCAGAACCTTTCGTGCATCTGCCATCTATGAACCTGTTACTAGTTTCACGACTCTAGTTTTTGGATTTGAAATTCATGAGCGCATTCTCCCTTGGATTTACGGTGTGTTTTTAAACACCTGAGATGTGAATTCCATCATGGCACAGGTTGGATAGGTTTTCTTTGGACTGTCTGGTTGGCAACTAAGAAAAGCTTGGACCTTGCAAAACATTCTATCAGTGTGACTGGTTCAGCCCTCTCAGCCTATTCTACTGGTTGGCATTCCCATCACCACCAGGGACGCAGTAAAATCTCGGATTGAAGTGCCACTTTATATGTATCTCCTTGTGTAAATGTTGCTGGGGGCTTTTATGGTGTGATGAGCTGCTTTCCCTTCGGTTTTCATGATATGTACAAAGGCAGCAATGAGATTAATGGCTATGCTAGTACTTATATTTGTTTGCATGAGGTTTGGAAGCTTAATCTGTATCTGGTGCTGTTAGACGTGGTTTGTTGCATCTTATAAGTTATAACTCGGTACAGATGTGAATTCATAGTTGTGATTATCTCCACTGTCTTCTGCTTTTTACCTTTTTTTATTATTTTTTTGTTTCCAAGAAACAGGTTACTCTCTTTGGCTACCAAGATGAAGGAAAATTAAACGAGAATAATCAGAATGCTTACACACACCATTGAGACATGTACGCACAATTTTCTTTGCCCCATCGCGATCACACATTGCCTTAAGTTTATCTGAGTGTACTGTTCACTTTGTTTACTTTAGGCTTTTATTTGTCACAAACCCCAGACATTATTTCTATGTGTTGTGACAATTGGGTTAAAGAATATCATTTAGACACTGAACAGATGGGTAGGAACGAGCGTCTTGAATCTGCATCTTGGGGACGTTCGACTTTCCATTAAATCCTAAAGACCAGATATCCGATGGGAAAGTGGAAGGGAATTTCTTAATCTTTGGTTCTGATTAGGGGTGTGCAAAAGAATCGGAAACCGTTCGGACTGCCCGGGACCGCCCGGAACCGGTGGTTCCTAAGGGAACCGGTCCGGTTCCCAGTTCCAATTTTTGGGAACCGGTGGGTATCGGTTCCCGGTTCCAGGTATGGAACCGCCCGCTCGCCTACCCGGACCATACTAGTAATATAATAATAAATATAATATATTTACTTAATTTTTAATTTTTTTTAAAAAAAAAGAAAAATCCTAAATTCCTAAACTAAACATAACTCGTTTGACATTCACAGCCTCACATTAAGCCGAGAAATATATTCTTTCGCTTTCGCCTCACGCTCACTCTTTTTGGTTGATGCTCATCTAACCGTCTCCAACTCTCCATTTCCGTCTCCGTCTCTATCTTTTCGTCTCCGTCCTTGGCTAGTGGGACCGGTTCCATAGATTCACCCGGGAACCGAACCGGGCTGACGGTTCGATTCTTGGGTGGATACATGGAAACAACGGGCGGTTTCCGGTTTCAATTTTTTGGAACCGGTTCTTAGTGGGTGGTTCCGGAACCGGTCCTTAGTGGGTGATTCCCAATTCTAGGATAGGAATCGCCTACCCGGACCATGCTCATCCCTAATTCTGATCATCTTTCCGTGAGTTTTGAGGAGTATAGTTCCGTGAATCCTTCTTCGTCATGGCACAGTATTTCTTATCTTATTGCTTCGAGAATGTTTTGTGGCAAACAGGATTGCAACTTTATAAGGTCACTTGAACAGGTTCTTTGAAGTCCTCTCAAGACAGAATCATCAATGCCATGTCTTAATTGTCAAGGATTTGCCATGTTGATGCTAATGTTTCCGTACCCATCGTTTCAAGATGTGGCCAAAAATCTTTGGGAAGTTTCAAGTAAGCAAGGTGAGCTTCCTTCCTACTTCCTCATATGTCATTATCTTCTGAATGCAGGATTATGTTCCTTGTTGCATCGAAGTAACTTGTCAAGATTGTCGCGATTGCTTAATGCTTCTCCACACGGGCATGGTGATTCGTTTTGTTGGATCTTCTCGGTCTCTTCCTTCCCCTGCGCTACGTGGAAGCTCCTTCGGATTCAATAGCGCGTCGTATTCTATCAAAGGAGTTCTCAAATCAGTAGCACCACTGATTTGCACTTATTTCTGACGGCACGCGTATTGATGTGTCGTGTCCCTTGACCGTAAATGCGAATGCGGATATGGAAATGGACCACTAGATTTCCTTGTTGTAATCTCTAGATTGAGCCGAGCCTCAAGCACCGTGTGCTTGCTGTTTTTTCTCATCTCGCACGATCATTGCTGGCCCTTAATCCCATTCAATTTGTCCATAACAAAAATCAAACAAAAGAAGAGAAAATCGTTACGAGTTCAATATTGCATATGGGTTTGGAATGCGTAGTATGTAATAGAAGTTTGTTAGATTGAATTGACATATGGTATAAATGGTAGGGCATGTCATATCAGCGTGCAAGCGACGGGCCGCCTTCAATCCATCGAGTTTGATCGGGTCATTATGGGTTAGGACTTCTTGTCATCCCTAGCTTAAAGTATCTAGTGTACACCTTAGGCTCTGATTTTACCCAAATGATAGAACTTGACTAGGGTATTTCAGGCTCATACTCGACCCAAGCCGCAAGATTGTGTCCAACTTGATAGAATGTCCTGTAAGCTCAACTTCGACTTGTTTAGATTCAAGCCGTCGAGTAAATTCTCATTTGAGCTCGACAAGATTGAAGATTTTCTTAGTATACTTTCACGTATCTTTGAAATCTAAGAACGAAGTATGAAACTAGGTCCACAAGCTGGTCATGTAAAGTAGTTAATTCGAGCTGGACTTGGTGAAAACGGTCGAGCGACTCGAGCTCTTCGAACTCGACTCGGAAAACAGCCCGAGCTCGCCCCCCAAATAAGTCGAGCTGTGGAGTAGGTGCGACTGTTGGGTGACCGGACCCTAGTCCTTTCGAACTCCCCCTTAATCTTTATCCCCGTTCCTGGCCGCAAAGGGAACGTGGTCCACATAAAACGTGTGCTGGATCTTGTCTGTGACCCAAAAGAGGAAAATCGAAAAAGAGAGCGACCCTCTTTTGTCCCTCCCTTCCTCGTTGTCGCCTAACTGTCAAAATGCCCTTTTTTGGATCAAACCCTCTTTCTGCGCTGGGCTCGGCGACACCAGAAAAGACTTGGTTCTCAAGTGTTGCAGGGGCGCACAGAGAGAAGAAAGACAACTGGACCTGCAGCATCGGATCTTGGACTCACCACTCCACGTCCAAACCCTGTTCGAAACCTTTAAAAAATTTCGCCTCTTTTTTTTTTTATTTTTTCCCTCGTAAGTGGTGTAGGTTGAAGTGATCATCATCCGGTGCATGAATTGCAAGACCCTTTTAAATGTTAGGGTTAGTCGCACAAACACAAAGAAATAGAGAGTAAATAAAAATTCGAGTCACGGGATTTTATCATAATTTACCCTTAAGTTAAGGCTACGTCCAATACAGGATTTCACTATATTTAGCACTTTTCACCTTTCTGTTACATCTCTTAATTACAATAAAAAGATATCATATATACTCGGTAGCTGTTTATGGATCAAAATATATACATGCCCAAATTATAAAAGCCCGGCATCGTAAGGGCGTTATCCCCTATAACCCCATTAAGGCGGCCCCTTGGACCCTCGCTCGCTCATCGGGGAGCAAGAGCCTGTGCTTTTTTATCGATGGGGATTACGAACCACACCCTCGGCATCAAAAGCAAACATGTACAAACACTCGATTGCACACGGAATCTCTTTCACCAAGCACTCGATTGGATTAGCTGAACTTGTTTGTGCGAGTTGTTTGTAGAATTGATGATGGGTTGGGCAGGGTAAAAATGCCAACTTGGAGCCGTAGGGGAAGAGGGCCCCAACCTCCCCCACCTCAGGAATCGAAACCATTCCAGCCTTTTTCCCCATTTCCAATTTTGACCCCACCACCTTCCCTCAACTCCAACCCCCATGTGCCTCCTCTGTTTCCCTCCCTGTGTCTCTGCCTGCATTGAGCTTCATTCATAGGTAGTGCAGGGCAGAGCTCCTCTCACTGTCAACCCTCATGAGCTGAGCAAGAAAACAGAGCATCCCTCGCTAACCCCATCTTTCTCTTCTCTTCTCTCTCCGTCTCTGTCTCTGTCTCTCTCTCCAAGATGGGGAGGACCACTCGCCTCCTTCGCCGCCGCCTGCTCTGCCCTCTCCTCCTCCTCCTCCTCTGTTTCTCCGCAACCTCCTCCTCCCCGTTGGCCGCCGCCGACGACGGGGACGCCGCCGCAATGCTGGCCCTCAAGAAGTCCCTCGCCGCCCCGGAGTCCCTCGGCTGGTCCGACCCGGACCCCTGCCGGTGGCCCCGCGTGGTCTGCTCCGAGTCCAGCCGGGTCACCCGCATCCAAATCGGCCGCCAGGGCCTCCAAGGTACGCTCCCCGCGAACCTGAACTCCCTCACCCAGCTGGAGCGCCTGGAGCTCCAGTTCAACAACCTCTCCGGCTCGCTCCCGAGCCTGAGCGGCCTGAGCTCGCTCCAGGTCCTCATGCTCAGCGGCAACCAGTTCGATGCCATCCCGACCGGCTTCTTCGATGGGCTGTCGTCGCTGCAGTCCGTCGAGATCGACAGCAACCCCTTCGCCGCCTGGGAGATCCCCCAGAGCCTGCAGAACGCGTCCGCGCTGCAGAATTTCTCCGCGAACTCTGCCAACGTGACCGGGAAGGTCCCCGACTTCTTCGGGGCCAACGACTTCCCCGGCCTGACTCTTCTTCACTTGGCATTTAATGATCTCGAGGGCGGGTTGCCCCCGAGCTTTTCCGGGTCGCAGATTCAGTCGCTCTGGCTCAATGGGATGGCCGGTAGTGGGAAGCTCGGTGGACGGATTGATGTTATAGCCAACATGACTTCCTTGAAGGAGGTCTGGTTGCATTCCAACTCCTTCTCCGGCCTGTTGCCGGACTTCTCGGGGCTCCAGGACTTGCAGACCCTGAGCCTGCGGGACAATCTGTTCACTGGCCCTGTTCCGTCGTCGTTGACGGGTCTCCAGTCCCTCCAGTCCGTCAACCTGACCAACAACTTCCTCCAAGGGCCGGTGCCCAAGTTCGGGAGCTCGGTCCAGGTGGATATGGCGGAGGACTTGAACAGCTTCTGTTTGCCGGGTCCAGGGGACTGTGATCCCAGAGTGAATACCTTGCTTTCGATCGCGAAGTCGATGGGTTATCCACAGAGATTGGCGGAGAACTGGAAGGGGAATGACCCGTGCTCCGGTTGGATCGGAATCACTTGCAACAATGGGAACATCACCGTTGTGAACTTTGAGAAGATGGGCTTCAACGGCACCATTTCCCCGGATTTCGCCTCGCTGACGTCGCTGCAGAGGCTCATCCTCGCGAGCAATAATCTTACTGGTTCCATTCCCGTGGAGCTTACCACCCTCCCCGCGCTCGCGCTTCTCGACGTGTCGAGTAATCAGCTTTACGGTAAAGTCCCGACTTTTAAGAGTAACGTGATCGTCCAAACTCACGGTAATCCCGACATTGGGAAAGATAAGAGTAGTCTTTCAACGCCTGGATCACCCCACGATGCTGCAGGTCCATCAGGTAGTGTAACATCCCAAAATGGTGGTCGATCAGGCAAAAAGTCTGCTTTGATCGGAGTCATAGTGGTTTCTGCCATCGGCGGCTTGTTTTTGATTATCTTGCTTGGTTTGTTGGGTTTCTGTCTATATAAGAAGAAACAAAAGCGGTTTACCAGAGTACAGAGCCCCAATGCAATGGTGATTCATCCACGCCATTCTGGATCCGACAATGAAAGCGTGAAGATAACGGTCGCAGGATCAAGTGTTAGTGTCGGTGCGATCAGCGAGACTCATACTGTACCGGGCAGTGAAGCCGGTGACATTCAAATGGTCGAAGCAGGAAACATGGTGATTTCTATCCAAGTCCTGAGGAATGTCACCAACAATTTCAGCAAGGAAAATATATTAGGACAAGGTGGTTTTGGGACGGTGTATAAGGGGGAACTTCATGACGGGACAAAGATCGCAGTGAAAAGAATGGAGTGCGCGGTTATAACCGGGAAGGGCCTTGCGGAATTCAAGTCCGAGATTGCTGTTTTGACTAAGGTTCGACACCGTCACCTCGTCGCCCTGCTCGGTTACTGCTTGGATGGCAATGAGAAGCTTCTCGTGTATGAGTACATGCCCCAAGGGACACTTAGTCAACATCTTTTTAACTGGCCCGAAGAAGGACGTGCACCGTTGGAATGGATGAGAAGGTTGACCATTGCCTTGGATGTGGCAAGGGGTGTCGAGTATCTCCATGGTTTAGCGCATCAGAGTTTCATACACCGGGACTTAAAGCCATCGAACATTCTCCTTGGACATGATATGAGAGCTAAGGTGGCGGATTTCGGTCTTGTGCGTCTTGCACCGGAGGGAAAAGGCTCCATCGAAACCAGAATAGCCGGAACATTCGGGTACTTGGCACCGGAATATGCAGGTTAGCCCTCGACTTTAATATCAGTTCCCTCATTTACAAAGCCTTGGATATATATTCTTTATTTGCCTATGATAATTCGGTGGTAACTGGTGTTGCACTGTGTAAAATTATCTGAATTGCAACAACTAGTGCTACAATAGCAGATTAGAATATGGAAATGGCACTTCCAGAGACCAATTATAGCGTTCGTCCTCAGAAATCATGTCTTTTTCCCCTGACCAAAAAGTACTATAGATCCATACGATAACACTTCTTTGTCAAAGATCAAGCGCTTGCACTCAACTCACTCTGGTCTAGCAATCCATGGCTACGTTAGTTTCGCAAGCATTTTACATGTTTGAGGCAAGACCATTGTTGCAAAAGAGCAAATTAGCTGGAAACTAGACCTGCCCTCATTGCCTTTGACATGCCATTTTGTCTTAGCTAGTTAATTTGGATCTTCCTTCTGTTACACGTCAAACTTCTAACAACTAGACCCTGATCATGGTGATATTATTGCAGTGACTGGCCGAGTGACGACGAAAGTAGACGTTTTCAGTTTCGGGGTGATCTTGATGGAGCTGATCACTGGAAGAAAAGCGCTCGATGAGAGTCAGCCTGAGGACAGCATGCACTTGGTGACATGGTTCAGGAGAATGCACATCAACAAGGACACGTTTAAAAAGGCAATCGATCCCACGATTGATCTCAACGAGGAGACGCTCGCCAGCATCAGCACGGTAGCCGAATTGGCCGGCCACTGTTGCGCTAGGGAACCCTACCAAAGGCCTGATATGGGCCACGCCGTCAACGTACTATCTTCTCTAGTAGATGTGTGGAAACCGACTGATCAAAACCCCGACGACATCTTCGGGATCGACCTGGAGATGTCGCTGCCACAGGCCCTAAAGAAGTGGCAGGCGTACGAAGGAACGAGTCACATGGATTCCTCGGCATCGTCATCCGACCTCCCGAGCTTGGATAACACTCAGACAAGCATACCCACACGACCATACGGGTTAGCCGAGTCGTTCACGTCCGCGGACGGAAGATGACATGGAAGGTGTAAATCAGAGGGGGGGGGTGTGTGTGTGTGTGTCCATTCTGTTTGCTTCTTGTTTTTGGTGCTTTCTTGTCATGTAATCTATCTCGACTCACGATTCTTTTCACGGTTTTTTTTAGCCTGATCTGAGTTTCTAAACTTTCTTTTTATCCATTGATACTGTAGTTGAAGCTGTTCTGTATGAGGTGATCTGCAAATGGTTTCTTGGAAAGATTTTTTTATTTATACTTTCAGGCACACCCAACTTCCAGTACCATTAGATTCTTCAAATTAGGTGATTCACTCAAATTTTGTGCTGTTTGTTCTATGACAGATGCCATTCGCAGGACAGGATATTGTAATGGGAAAGTTGGGTGGGGTATGCAAATCATATGCATGCACGTGTCCATGGAATCGCAAGGGATTAAAAGAAAAACAGGGGAAGCTGAGTAAGGTCACATGCGAGTCAAAGGGCAGTTTCAACAACTCCTGCAATAATGCCTTGGGATGATACGTAGGTTTTAGCGGCCTTCATCTTTAGTTTTCCTAACTTCATATGTTCGATCTTTTTGCTTGATTACGTTAACGAATGCCCCGGGACAGATATTAAATATATCCGACGTGAAACGATTCGTCGATTTTTTTGAAGATCGATTTCACATAACATGGTAAAGGCAAGTCTACGGGAAATCGCAAGGTTTCTTGGTCGACTGTTTAACGAGGGTTCTTGAGGTGTTCGGTAATAAAATTATTAGAAGCCGTACTCGCTCCAATTCTTTTAGGATGACGAGGTTCCAATTTACATCGGTAAACTTATCTAAGCATGTCCTTAAAAAGCTTAACTCTAAAGTCTCTTCGGCACCTTAAGGGAATAAACCCTACCCTCCCAGGAGTTGAAAGTAGACCGGCCGCCAGATCGTCAAACAAGGTGTTGTAGTCCTTGTAAGTGGAAACACCCTTCCTTGGTGAGGTAAACTTTACCACAACACCGAGAATCCAAGAAAGCTCACAATAAGATAAAGGTAAGGTTTCCTTATAATGAAACGCGACCTAATGTCCGGTACGGATCATCTAAACAAGAAATTATTTGCACTCGAACGGCGAATCAAACCCGAGTATCATGGGCATATATATATTATTATGATTCATAAATTTCGACTATAGTATATTCAGAGAGGAGGAGGAGGGGTCCAAATCGGGGTGGGGTGGGCAGCTGTGTCCCCCCAAGAACACATGGGTTCACGTTCAGGTTCCTGGGCTTGCCGATGCAATTTCCACTGCTGTCATTGAATTGTTATTGTCTGGTCGTACCCTCTTTCCCTTCATTTTTCTTGTTTTAAAATTTCCGGTCCATTTCTCCAAGTTTGGGTCTCCCCATGAAATTTGACAGACCTATGCTGCAAATTATTATTTTGGGGCAAGGAGGTCAGACATGACAAAATAACTAGAAAAAATACAAAGATTAAATCTATAAGTACAATAAAAAAAAGAAAAAAACGTTCGGTAGTTAAAATCTCACTTACCGCGTGGTTAAAATAGTTTTTCACCGCCTCTTTGAGATACCCATTTACATTCTACGCTACGACACCGAATCTGCCACCACGAGCAGAAGAAGCTCACCGGACAAACACGTGAATTTGCGTAAGAACGGAGAGAAATGTCGCGATGTGTATCCCTAGCAACGGCGATTAAGAGGGCGTTTGTTTGAGGGAATTTGTTTTCTAGGAATCCGTTTTCCGAACTTTTACCTGTTTGGTTCGTTGAAAATGATAAGTCAACTGAAAACACTTTCCGGTTAAGGAAAATATTTATATATAAATTTAAGAAAGCGAATTCCCTAATCTAAGTAGGTGAAAACACTTTCCACAATTGCTCATCTTGAATTTGTTAATATTTTATTTTTTCTTTTCTTTCTTTTTTTCTCCTTTTCTTTTCTTTCTTTTTTTATTATTCTTATCATATATGTTTTAAAAAAAATCAAATTTTTAATTGTTTTTATTTTTAAAAAATCGAAATTTTTATTATTTTTAATCGTTTCCTTTTCTTTTTCTTATTTTTTCTTCTTTCTTTTTTGTTCTTTTTTTAAAAAATTCAATTTTTTTAAAAATAATAAAAATAAAAACTATTAGAAAAACTCAAATTTTTTTTTTTTGCTTGAGATGAAGTGGTGAGATTGAAATCATTTTCCAATAAAATCCAAATATCAGAAAATGATTTCGATCATATATCACCAAACAAAGGAAAACTAACCGTATTCCTAGAAAATGCATTCCAGGAAATTATTTACCTTTATCATTGAGTTTTTCGTGAAACAAATGGACCTTAAATTATCTTCTTTCGGAACGAAGGGAAGTATCTGACCATCCGGGCTTGCGAAAATTTGCACTACAAATGTATCTTTTTCGTTGCAAGTCATTTTCCGATGTCGTGAATCGAGATATTTTTATATTCGAGTACTGTGAATTGCATGATATACACTGCTACTGGCATTAAGTCATTTTGCGGATTCCATTTGAGCAAAAGAAAATATAGATAATTTCTATCAGTAATTTTTAGTCTTTCTTTCTTGTTTAGCTTCTGTCGAGTTCGGGTAGTCGGTGCTTCGGGTCGGGTGTATTCAATGGGGGCGACGAGGCCCGGCAAAGCCAAATGGGCCCAATTCGAAGCATCTAAGTAAATTGGGCCTACTGAGATTTGTGTTTCCCGGGAGAGCTTGGTCCATAAGTTCGAATCTTGGGCCTGCAAAAGGCATAATGATTTCCAAAAAATTATGTTTTCGAGGGACAGGCTTGGGCCCCCGAGGCGAGATACCCCTAAGGGTGATTGGTTCTCGGTTCGGGCGATCGATGTGCCGTAGTTCGAGCAGTATTGTCCGACCTTATTTGAAGAACTTAATAGTATGTCAAGCTAAAACCCATGCTCGATATGACCGATGTGTTTTCAATAAAGCTATTGCCATCGGCATATCGTGGTCTCGACCCAACTACAATCCTCAAGTCGAACACTAATGTCATCGATAAAAAAGAGTGTGTCCTAAATAAAGTCAAGGAAAGAGTCGTTATAACTCACCTTTCAAAGGAGAAGGGCAAATTTAAATTGTGATAAGTGAATATGTGTGCATTTTGCAATTACACATATAATTTCGATTTCAATAACTCAATAGGTTAAATTTTCTTTCTTCCGCAATTGATGCACTCAGACTGTTAATAATTAATACTGACGTGGCACCCGGTTTGCACAGCATCCACCCAAAATAATAAAATAAGTAAAATTTACATTAAAAACAAATTAAAAATCAACTGTCTTTTGCCCTTGGGATTGGAGATTGATGATCAATTAGTGCTTTCACACATTTAAATGTGAAACTTTCATAAAGAAAAAGAGAAACTCATAAATAATTCAAGTACACATATGTTTATTTTTGAAATTTTGTACGGGGTAGACCTTTCTATAGGGTACCTTGCATTGTGTATAATCTATAGTATACACTGTACAGGATGTGTACAGGACGGTATCACCCCAAATCTTGGAACCTATCCTTTACTCACCGATTTCGAAAATTTGGAATTTGAAACCTGCCTTACGAGATCTGATACCCACCCGAACCATATATGACCATACCAATTTTATAGGGTCTGCCGGTTCCATAGGTTCTCCTACACACCCGGGTGCAATTGCCACGACTCTCGAACACTCACCGACATCATGGCAGACGCTCGCCAAGTCACCATGGTTGGATAAGTTTTGCCGTCACCATGGCGGACACGCCACATGGAAAGTAGGGCAAAGAGGAAAAAGATGAGCACCGTTAACATTTCGGAAAAGTACCAAAAAGTCGGGAAAAGTGTCAAAAAAGTCATAAATCTTTGGCATTGGTGCCAATTCAGTTATAAACCTTTTGTATTGGTGCTAATTTAGTTCTAAACCTTTTTTTGGTGCCAATTCAGTTTGTAAACCTTTTGCATTAGTGCCAATTCAGTTCTAAATCTTTTGTCTTTGTGCCAATTTAATCCTTCCAATCATTTTTGGCTGGATTTTGCTGATGTGGACGCGGACGCGGACCGGCCACCGGCGCTGATGTGGATAACTTTAATAATATTTTAATATTTTAAATAATTTTTATTTATTTATTTATTTTTTCCCTCCCCTCCCTCCTTCCTCCAGCCGGTTGCCGGACTGGCGACCAGCTAGAGGCCAAAGGCCGGCGAGGTCGACCTCGCTGGCCACTAGCGAGGCTCGCCCTCGCCAGCGACTGTGAAGGCGAGCCTCGCCCAGCCGCTGGCGAGGATCGAGCCCTCGCCCGAGGCCTTCGACCTCGCGGCCTCCGGCGAGGGCTCGAGCCTTGCCCGCCTAACACAAGGCCGCCCTCGCGGCCAACCGGCGAAGGCGAGCCTCGCCAGTTGCCTCACCGGCCTCTGGTCGATCACCGGTCCGCTGACTGGCTGGAGGAAGGAGGGAGGGGAGGAAAAAAAAAATCAAAAAATATTAAAATATTATTAAAAGTTGTCCACGTCAGTGCCGATGGCCGGTCAACATCCATGTCAGCAAAATCCGGTCAAAATTGGCCGGAAGGACTGAATTGACACCAAAAAAAGGTTTAGGACTAAATTAGTACCGATACAAAAAGTTTATAACTGAATTGGCACCAAAAAAAGATTTAGGACTAAATTAGCACAAATGCAAAAGTTTTAGGACTTTTTTGACACTTTTCCCCCAAAAAGTCATATATCTATTGCATTAGTACCAATTTACTTCCTAAACTTTTTAATTAAACCAATTTAGTCCCAAATTTTTTCACATTGGTACCAATTTAGTCCATTTGGCCAATTTAGGCTGCAAATTACTGACGTGGACGTCGGCCGTCTAACATGCGTTGGCCGTCCTACATGGCATGACCCGGTACTGACATGGACAATTTTTATAATTTTTTAAAATATTTTTTTATAATTTTTTTCCTTCCAATTTTCTTCCCTTTTCTTTTTGCTTGTGCTTGTGGCCAGTCGCCGGCCACCGCCCACAGGTCATGACCGATGAGGGCTAGCCTTGCCTTGGGGAGGATGAGTGCTAACAAGGTTGACCCTCGCCCAGACTAGGGGGCCTCGTCGGCCACCGCCCACGGGTCAAGATCGGTGAGGGCTAGCCTTGCCTTGCCTTGGGGAGGATGAGTGTTGGGAAGGCTAACCCTCGCCCAGGCCAGGTGGCCTCGCTAGGCCTCGATGAATTGACACCCAGAAACAAAGGGCATCATGTTTGTTTGCAGCATTGATGGAAGCCTCAACGAGGCCAAGTTCAGAAAGCCCATGCCCTGTATTGGCATCTATATAGCAGGAGCTTCCTTAGCCTGCGCGGTTGCAATGGCCGTGGACGCTGTGGCCGGTTCTGCTACTAGAAGCTTTGGTTCCCGAGCCGCTACCTCGCCCTCAATGCCACGTCCCTGAGCATCATTGCGGTTGCGGTCAACCTCTTCGGTGACCTCAACATGCTGATGCTGTGACTGATCCTTGCCCAGGCGACGACAAGGCTCACTGGGCCTTGCCCTTGCCTAGGGGAGGCTCAGCGAGGTGCTGCGAGGCCGCCTAGGCCTGGGCAAGGGTCGGCCTCGCTAGATTTGGGGAGGGGATCGACACTTGCCCTTGCACCACCGGCACAAGCAAAAAGAAAAGGGAAAGAAAAGGGAAAGGAAAAAAAATGTTCACATCAACACCAACTGTGTCATGTAGAACTGTTAGTGTCCATGTCAGCGATTGCCGGTTTAAATTGGTCGAATGGATTGAATTAGTACTAATGTGAAAAATGTTTATGACTAAATTGATCAAATTGAAAAGTTTAGAACTGAATTGGTACCAATTCAATAAGTTCAAGACTTTTTTGATATTTTTCCCGTTAACGTTTGCTAGCTTTATCAAAACGATGTTCATACATTAGACAGCTCGTGAAGCCCATTTGCGGGTGTATTGAAAGTGAATCCTCTGTGCAGAACTTTACGCAACTATGTGCAATTCTACGGTGTCGCTTGTGACAGAGGTAGAATGTACGTATTCATGTCGAAAAAGTATCGTTCGGTAGAGTGTGAACCAGCAGGAGTGCTTGCATGCTTTTCATGCTTGACTCATAAGCACTTGCGAGGTTGACTTGTTTTTTTAAAGCAGGCTAGATTGACCAACAAACCGGGCAGAAACCTGGAGCTCGGCAATAATTTGACCAAAGCTCCATAATATGTATACAATACGTATCTTAACATACATGTTTGCGTGCTTGACGTACATGGTTCGAAAAGATTGAACACATGTACAATACATATCTTACTTTTGAGTAGACTTGTTAAAATGGGACATAGACCTATTTCTTAACCTATATATGATGAGTCGAATTGTTATATAGGTTAGTTATGCACAGTAAATAGGTTTTAACATAATGTGGATGTTAAATGAATTATAAATGCGTCATAAACGAGATCCACCTCTATGACTCTCTCTTTATTCTCTTTCTCATTCGATTTTGTGCTCGTTCAGTTTGCATTTTTACCTCAGTTTGGATATGCATTTTCCTAGATTGAGTTAAATATGGAAGCGTTTTAGTAATATTGGTGTGGTCGGGTGAGTGTCACTATATTTGTATTTTATGAAAATGTGTCAAAACGAGTTAAACGGATCTATATGAGTCGGACCATTTTTGTCCCGACCCGATCCACTCTTTGACAGGTCCTTTTTTGGGTTCCTCCGTTGTCAAATAGACACATGCCGTGCCAAATAGAAAATAACGGGCCGGTCGCATCTGAGAAGCTCGATGCATACATAGCACGGAGCCTCGAACTTCTTTTTCTTTTCTTTTCTTTTCCGGATCAAGCGATTAGACGGTGTCCCATGTCAGTTTTCTCTCGCAACTCGACTTTTTTCCTTCGTCCATTTCAATTCACTGGTCCAAAACATCCGAACTCCGCCACCACGACCACCACCTCCACCGGTTGCATCTGCCCCTAGGCAGTCTCAAAAGCTCTATCGACCTACCTGGTTGCTTCCATTCTCATCTACCGCACGGCAGGATGGCCCCGATGCCTTATCCTGGAAACTAGCAAACCAAGAAACTTTAGTACACTCAGTCTTTCGTGTGAACGACGGTTCAAAACTAGTGACTGGCTCGCGAGTTCCGTGGAGAAGCGGTCGAGAGACAAAACGCTTCCAGTTGTCGTACTTTCAGTACAGAAAACAGGAGGACCCCCATGAATCCAGGGGGCTTTCGCATGTGGATCATTAAAAACGGTTCAAACTTACTGCAAATCTTGATCGATGGGCTTCGGTTTCCGTGCAGCTGCGTCCAATTCCCCCTATCGCGGATCCGATTCTACGCAACCCCATTTCAAGATTTCATCATCTCGATGAGTCAAAACCCCCCCTGAAACAGGAGCTGTGGGACGAAGGAAGCAGTTGAGCACTACCCCATTTGGATTCTTGCTTCGGCTTGGGCAACCTGGTACAGAATAAGATATTCGGATTGGGCTACGATGAGCCAAACGCCGATCGTTGACCCTTTGAACACTCTGATACCAACTGCACTAGAATACTAATACTTTGCTTTGTTTTGCTGAAATCTGCTCGCCGGTTCATATACTCTAATGATATTCAATGAATTTCGCTCTCCATTGGCCATCGCATTGAATGCTGAAAGATCCACTGATTTTCATGCTCCTTTAATATTTTTATAGTACCGTTCTTTTGTAGTTTAAGCATGGGATTGTGAGAGACCCAAATGAGGCCTGTCCCATGTCAGAACAGAAGTTGGTTTTAACTTTGAGAGAAAGAGTTTGGCTTCTTGGACCGAAAGCCCCACCAAATCTGCCTTTCAAAATCTCAAATTTGACCTTTCTAATGATCTCATTTAAATGATGATTCCGTGAGCTGCTCCAGTCAAAGCCATATTGTGAAGAGATCGCTTTTTGGATCCCATTTCATGCACTGCATATCATCTTGCCAATTCACCTCTAGTTGAATCTCTTGTTTAGTGGGTAGTAGGAGAGACCAAGAATGGAGATTTCACATAAAAGAAGGCCCGTCGCCACCAACTGGTTCTATATCTTCCTCCTCTTGTCGACTAACCTCCTCACCCTCCTCCTCTCCGCCACTTTCTACTCCTCCTGCTCTCTCGGTCGGAGGAGCGCCATCCCCGAAGCAACGGTCACCATCCCTTCTCAATCCACGGTTCGGTCAGCTGCGACGGCCTCCCTGAATACTGCGTCGGAGGATGATCTCACCCCCGAGTTCAAGGCCTTCACTTCAGGCCAGCTCCTCCCATTCGGGGTCAACCCGAACTTCGACTCGGACACCATGTACCCTCCGGTCGGCCGCCCATGCACCATGTTCCCGGACTTGCTCCGCCGCTTCATGACCTACAAGGTGAACGGCTCATGCCCGGATGATGAGCTCCTGGCGCAGAAGCTCCTGCTCAAAGGGTGCGAGCCGCTCCCTCGCCGCCGTTGCCGCCACGCCTCGCCCCCGGACTATGTGGAGCCGTACCCTCTCCCAACAAGCCTCTGGACCACCCCTTCGGATTCTTCTGTGGTCTGGACTGCCTACACTTGCAAGAATTATGACTGCCTCATCAACAGGAAGAACAGGCAGCAGGGCTTTGATGACTGCAAGGACTGCTTCGACCTTGAAGGCGCTGAGAAGCACCGCTGGACTGCTGACAAGAGCAACGGCGGCCTCGACTTCACCATCGACGAAGTCCTGGCGACGAAGAAGCCAGGGACAATAAGGATCGGGCTTGACATCGGGGGTGGGGTTGCCACTTTTGCGGTGAGGATGAGGGACAGGAACATAACCATCATCACCACTTCCATGAACTTGAACGGCCCTTTCAACAACTTCATAGCAGCAAGAGGGGTTGTGCCTCTCTACATCAGCATCTCTCAGAGGCTTCCCTTCTTCGACAACACGCTGGACATCGTCCACTCGATGCACGTGCTGAGTAACTGGATCCCAACCACGCTTTTGCACTTCCTGATGTTCGACATTTATCGGGTCCTGAGACCGGGGGGTCTGTTTTGGCTTGATCATTTCTTCTGTGTGGGTGAACAGTTGGAGCATGTGTATACTCCTCTCATCGACAGCATTGGGTTCAACAAGATAAAGTGGGTTGTGGGTAGGAAACTCGACCGGGGGCCAGAGCTCCAGGAGATGTACCTCTCAGCTTTGCTCGAGAAGCCATTGAAGAAGTCCTGGTGATCCTGTGGTTGCTTCTTTCCTTTTCACTCCAGGGAAGACTTTTAATTTCACACAGCCTTTCTAAAGTTCAGTCAAAGGAATACAAAACTTGCCACTGTCTTTTAATCAATAGTTGGAGAAAGATTGTTATTCATTCATAAGGATTATTATTATCACTGAAATTTGCCTGTTGGATATACGCTCAGTTAGTATTTTGGTCTAAGAAAATCTGTCTATAGTATCTATTTCTGCTGGTATGTCATCAATTATCGTTCGACTAACAAGTTGTATGCTTTGCCATTCCGTTGTATTACTTCTTCCCAAGTGCTACTCATTTATGACACTCTGATGTTGTCAAGCTTGACTTCCTACTGGACTGCTTTAGCGAAAACGAGGTTGAATCGGCTGCACTTTGATGAGAAGGCATTCTTCGTTAACGTGCTGAACTCAAATTTGTATTGAACAAGGTCTGCCTGCCTGATTCATGTTTAAGGTTTATTCTCTCCCGACATAAACAAATAAAATATCTCTATTTCACAGACCAAAAGGAAGAGATTTAAGTGCTTGCACGACATACGGGTGGGGGAGAGAGAGAGGGAAACGGACGCTTCACTTAAAACTCTTTGATCAAATTCATTTGACAAAATAATAACTATCAATTCAAATGAGTACCGAGTTACAACTTATAAGATGGGAGAAATTCAGAACACTAGAGGGAAAGTTGTGACCTTTTAACCTATGCTGTCGATGGAGCTTTTCACATATAATAAGGTTGTCTGACAAAATGAACTCATGAATATGCAATCCCACAATTAAGATCCTGAAACTGGAAACAAGTCCACAGATGGCAGCTACATAAAAGTTTCCGGCTCGTAAAAACCTTTTATATGCATCCTCTGCCCAAGCACTATCAAGTGCATGGATTAGACTTCAAGCTAATACTAATAGCAATAACTGCAGACTTGAAGAAGCCTCTGATAAAAAAAATGACCTGATGCACAATTTCCATTATGCATTCTGCAGTCAGTTACGTTGACCTACTGCCTCCACTCTCCAATTGTCGACCACTGGCACCTTTGGCAGAGGAATCTAGGAATTTCGATGGAAAAAAAGACCAATTGAGTCATGAAATATCATTTCCGAATTCTTGGAAGGCAACGTTGTGAGATTCCGGATAGTACAAGTAAGCATGATCAGCAACTCGCCTTCTATACAAATTCAGAGTTCAGAGAGGCAACAACGACCCTTTTCATGAAACTTAGTGATTCATAAAAGAGGCCATTTGCAATGTTGCCCCAGCTAAATATACAGGTGTTATAGTTTTTCTGCACTTCAGCTTCGAGACTAAGGTTTAACCCAAATGTCTTAAATCTCTATTTACGAAGGGCTTGGATAATTTGAGAAACAAATGGTACACGTCATAAATTGAAGCATTACTTCTTGATAAGGAGCAGCATAAGATATGCCATTTGTAGTTACATGAACAGCTAGCACTGCAGAGCAAATTGCAGTAGGTAATCCAGCATTTGCAGGTTGATATTTGGTCAGTTAGTAATTTGATGTAACAATATTAGTCTCAAGTATCGACTATTTCTGCTAGTATGTCATTCAGTTATTGCTCGACTAACCAGTTGTTCATTTTTCATTCCTTTGGATTGTTTCTTCCTAGGGGCTCCTCATATTGAATAGATATAAGGCACTAGCTGCAGGTCTAATACTTTCCCTTCAAGTTGTGCCAACGCTCTCAGATTGTCTAGACTCACTTCCCTTTAAAATGCTTTTAGCTAACACGGGGTTACATCAGCAGCATTTCTCTGCTAAGGCATTCTTCACTGATGTAGTGGACTCAAATTCATAGCCGCTACTGCATATTTATTATCAATAATCATTCCTATCGACATGCCTATCCCTGTTATTCCATCGTATGCATGAAATCTCCACGGTTGGCTAAGAAAAAAACATATGCATCTGTTCCTACCATGTTTCACTAAAGAAGGCACATGAGTTTACATGGTCATACCGAATAAGGTCTGCCTAGTTCATGGTGAAGGTTTATCTATTCCAACATATTCAATATTTGTATTTGATAGATCAGAATTCTGTTGTTTGCAGGCAAATTCTCGTAAATTAGATCTACTAGTATCACATGCAGGGTAGAGAGAGAGAGAGAGAGAGAGAGAGAGAGAGAGAGAGAGAGAGAGAGAGAGAGAGAGAGAGAGAGAAAGAGAGAGAGTATGAGAGTGGAACAGACACTTCAATTGAAAGTCTTTGATCCCTTCGATTTTATTTGAAATATCCAAAAGAATGTATGTACAGCAATATATGTCTACCCATCTTCGAGAACCCTGACTAAAAGATCTTCAATTTGAGGATCACCATCAATAGTAAATGACCCTCTTGCTGCAATTTTCTGCCCAAAAATCTAATACTGGAGCCCCATATCAAACTCTGGCTCCTCAGTTGGAGGAAGTAGAAGACATCCGAACAGCTCAAGCTCATCTGAGTATCTAAACTCCAAGGGGCTGTCCTCTTGTCTCGGTTGTGCTACAGATTTGCAGCATGCCGAGCACGCAAACAGAGGCGGGACGCTGTCAGTATCGTCGATTCCGCAGCATCGCGTGTGCTGCCACACTTCGCAGATGTCGCAGGCCACCATTCTCTCCCCATCGTCATCTTTGGCCCCGCAAATGCATCTCACCTCCCAATTCTCGCTCCCACCTTCATATCTCAACTGACTGTTTACATCCATCCCACTTCCCCTCACCCAAACCTCCTGGCCCGACTCCATGATCCCAAACAGCACCTCGGTGTCCTCCGTTACTTTCACGGCTTCGATATCTGTCACCTCAAGGTGTTCAAAAGCGCAGTAGGTCTCCCTAAATGCGCTCTCAGCTGCTTCCTTCAAGTCCCCGACTGTAGCGTGTAGTGGAACCATGATAATCTCACCTGGCGGGACTTTCTTCCTTGGCAATGTTTCCAGCCTATCTATGCTAGGGATGAGATTGCAAATGAAAGTGAGCAACTGGTCTTCCTCATCTCGAAATGGCCATTCCTTCATGAAATGCTTGCTGTCCAGAAGCACCTGAGTAGCTGATCGAACGCAATCCGATGTGGGATAATTCAGGAATACGGTGCTGTAAACTTTTTCCACGTCCTTGTAAACATCATGCCCGACCACAAGAGATGGCCATGGTAGCGTCTCTTGAACCAACTGCTCTGGTGGTTCCCTGCCACCATCGAACTCATGGATTGTGTACTCCAGGATCCGCGTTGATGGGTTCACTGCACGGCACACGACGTAATCCCCGACGATCACGTTATTGAGGATCTTCAGCACATTGTCGATCAAGCCTGTGTCCCCGATATGTAATCTGGCTGCATCTCGCACATCTTGGCGGGTCATTCCGTTGCAGCCCAACTTTTCGCCTCTTGCTTCTAGCAGTGCGTTCACAATCACTTCCGCTGCCTGCTCCATCCTCCTTGCAGGCCATCTGCTATTAATTTCAGCTCCAGCACTCGTGAATTTTCTAAACTTTATTGGCTTCATCTGCGAAAGATGCTTGTCCTGCAGAGATGCTCTAGTTGATAGTTTCAACTTCAAGTTGGCGGGAGGCCCAGCAGCTATGGCAGGTTTGTCCTCACGAGTCGAATGCGACTTGACGGTCAACATGTACTTGAGAAGGTCCTTTATGGTGACTAAATTGGTTTCGCTCATACCTTTGTAATGACGAATGATCTGCTTGATCTCTTTGAAATGTTCGGTTCCGCTGAAATCCTCGAGGACATTGACAAGCTCAAGCGAGCCAAGAAATTCGATTGCTCGGTGATAATGGTGCTCTTTAACTCCAAAGCTTCCTCTGAGGAATCTGTAACCCCATCTTCCGAACCACGTGTGTCCATAAGCGACCCCATATAGCAACCGGAGATCCATGGACCGCTTCCTAGAGACATCCTCAACTGTCACTTTCCTGCAAAATGATTTTAAAACTAGGAATATCAGATTACTAGGTGGGTATCAGATGACATTGTGCTCACCAGTTTAACTACTACTTCACTTTACCTGACTAGTAGATTGTTGCAAATGCGGTCCCAGAGATCCATAATCTCCCTTCCGCAGAGAAACTTGGAGCCCCCTTCGATGCCATTGATACAGATTAAGTGCCCGAACCCATTGCCATGAATGAGGCCATGAAGCAGATGGTTCGGCTCTTCAAGATCGCGCTCCTCCAGAGGCCGACTCCAGCAACAGTCCTTCGGGATTATCAGGTGATACCTCCGTCTCGACATGTAATGGTTTCCCCATCCTTAATCAGGCAATTAGAAAACATCCATGAGAAAAAAAAAACACTAAAAAATTCGCAATCCTCAGATTCTATGAACCAAATTCCCAAATCAAAGCCTAAAAATCCATCATGTTAAAGTTACCACTACATCGCAATCAACCCTTAGTCCGACAAAATCAAACACATCCATGAGAAAAGAAGTGCCGATAATCTGTAACCCCTGTTTTACTTGACAAACATTTCCAAACTGTAATACACGCTCAACCCATCAAAATTCGTACTCACGAGAGAACTAACCCACGATTTAGTAGCAGACAAAAGGATGTTAAGTGGACGATCTTTCAAATTACCTGCAAATCGGCAGTGATCGCAGGAGGAGTGAGACGAGGGAGTCATGTCTTCTTGGACGGTGTACAGGGGCACGACCACGCTCGTCTTCTGGTACATCAGGAGGGTGCACCAGACGGGCAGTTCGCCGGCTCCGGCCTCCTCGGGCACCCCGCATTCTCCTAGGAAGAGGCGGATGTTGTCGCGGAACGGGCCGACCGGGCCGATCGGGCATCCGGGGTCGCAGAAGTCGCGGAAGCCGAAGATCTTGGGCCGCCGCTTCCGCTTCCCGCAAGCCTGGAGGAACGGGAGCGACATGGGGGGGCTTCGGATCTCGAAGCGGGTCTTCTCTCTCGCGAACGCCCCAGCCGCCGGCGCTCTCTTCGAACCAGAACGAATTCGCCACAAGCTCCCAAGCGAGAGAGAGAGAGAGAGAGAGAGAGAGAGATAGAGCTTAACAGATTGAAGGATGGAGTTCTTGAGTCTGTTGAAGGGAGCTTCGAAGTGGCGGTTGATTGCGGTTTGAAGGTCGGACGTTGCCCGCCAAAAAAAAAACTAACCGTTAGAAATGTTCTTTTTTTTGGTTCGTCGGATGGTGGGAAAAAAGATTTACAAAATTTGTGACAAAATCGAAATTTATTAAAATTCACGGGCTCATACCGAGAAATCTCTCGATTTTTAAATTGATTAAATTTTTTTCTCATCGGGCAATCGAATATTTGAGAAAATTTTCCTTTCTGGCCCCATTAATTACCTCGATTTTGTAAATTTTGGCCTCGCGCGATACTTGGGTGCTGCGTCGCTTTGATTTTTGCCGATGCATGCTGTTCCGGCTAGATGGAGGGAATGATGTGGGTAGCCACGTCATTCTTTTCATTTCGATTTCACCGAGGAAAAATTTAGCTGATGTCAATCACACGCCTCACCACTGTCGGGTGGCTATCGACGGCGATCCTACCTCCCTCCCTCCCTCCCTCCCTCCTCCCTATAATGGGGTCGTGATCACGATCAAAAGGTCCGCACGGCTTGAAAATTTGAAGGGGCCTTAGAATCGAGGTGCATGCATGCTCACGGGCGAGCATGGCTCTTCGCGAACAGATAGAACGAGAGAAGAAATTAAAAAAAAATATTTTCGCCGCCCACGAATACAAACACAACCTTGGTCATCTCCGCCTTCAATTTTCCATGGACTTTGCCTTTCCCTTCATAGATTTTTTCCTTTTTTTTTTTTGTATTTTTGGTCGAACCTTCATAGAATTTCATATTCACTTGAAATTTTTTTGAATCTTCCACACAGCCGTGCGTGAGGCCCATTATAGGCCCGGCCCAAACACGAAGGAGGCCCAAATCAAGAAACGGGTCGGTCGCGAACCGGGGCAACGACCCGGCCCGGAGTTGCTGTCGTGTGGAGAGCATCGGACACAAACGCAACCTTATCAAGTGTAATCACTGATCTCTCTCTCTCTCTGAGTCTCTTCTTCTGCGATTCAGCTTCGACGAGCTCAGCCGTCTCCCTCGCCGTCGCCGGAGATCGCCCGCCGCCAGCGTACGAGCACCGCTCCGTCCGACGGTGGTAGGCCGACAGGAGCTTCGAGGGGGCCGAGGAAAATGGGGCTAGGGTTGTTGGCTTCGAGGGCTCTGAGACCCGCGACCTCGAGGCTCCTCCGGAACCCGAGGGGCGGGTTCGCCAGGGCGATCGTGTCCACGCCGGAGCTCCAGAGGCCCGAGGTGGCGTCGGCCGCCGCCGCCCCGGCCCAACCCGATCCGAGCCCGGATCTCCCGCCCCGGAAGCCCGTCGCCGGCGCCCGGGTCCATTTCCCGAACCCGGAGGACGCGATCGAGGTGTTCGTGGACGGTTACCCGGTGAAGATTCCCAAGGGCATGACGGTCCTGCAGGCGTGCGAGGTCGCCGGGGTCGATATCCCGAGGTTCTGCTACCACAGCCGGCTGTCCATCGCCGGGAACTGTAGGATGTGTTTGGTCGAGGTCGAGAAGTCTCCGAAACCAGTTGCTTCCTGCGCTATGCCTGCGCTTCCTGGTAATTTAGGGGAGGGGAGGGGGGGTTTAGTTGTTTTCCACAGTTCTTGTTTTCAACTTTCAATGCGTTTACTTTTGAATTTGATTTTGTTGTTGCCAAAAGGTTGGGAAAAGGAAATGCAACTTGCTGAAGTTTTGGGGTGATTCTCTTTTTTAGCCTTAGATTGTTAAAATTTGGACGTTGGTTCGAACTAATTTATCTGACTGTGTGCTCAATGCACATGGGGTCCAAGTTAATGATGTTATAATCTGGATTTCATTCCTTCGTATCTTCTGATTTTGTCGTTATTCGTTTGGTGTAAGATTCTGCAAAAATTCGTGATTGGCTTTATGCTTGTCAGTGTCACTAGTCCATCGAATCAGTTACATTTGCTAATATCAAGAAGTATATGCATTCAAGACCAGTTAGACGAAGGCTGTGCTTATATTATTGATTGATAGGCTATTCCTCTGGTTTTGTGCAATATTTTCCCCAGTTGTGATTCTGAAATTTCAATGACCGGTTAGTTCCTGTAGTTGTCACATATGTCGATTGGAATTTTTAATCTCTAGGTTACTTTCGGGCGATGTACTTATAATCAGAATTTAATCGTCAGGGATGAAGATCAAGACGGACACTCCAATTGCTAAGAAAGCACGAGAAGGGGTGATGGAGTTCTTGTTGATGAATCATCCCTTAGATTGTCCAATTTGTGACCAAGGTGGAGAGTGCGATCTTCAGGATCAATCTATGGCTTTCGGGTCGGATCGAGGACGGTTCACTGAAGTGAAGAGATCAGTGGTCGATAAGAATCTGGGCCCTCTGGTAAAGACTGTCATGACTCGCTGTATCCAGTGTACAAGGTTAGCATTTTCGTTTCTTTAATTAGCATCATTGATTTTGCCGGCACCTTGTTTAGTTTTTCTTTCACTTATTTCAAAATTGATTTCTTGGGGAACTGGAGAATGTTTCGTTGGTATTTATGTACAGCGGTGGGTTTTTTGCGTGTATGTGATACATTCATTCAAAGTGCAATTGTCTTGGTGTTTTGGGTGAAAAAGTTATGTTTTTGGGAGTCGAAAGGGATTTGTAGAGGTCTTTCATGTACTCATTTACAATTCCAAGTTGTAAGACAACATCAGCAATTAGTATCATTTCTTTTAAATAGGGATTGGGAGTATCATCTATTTTAAGGGATGGGCAGGCTTCGAACTTGATAATCAGGATTTATTGTTGCTATGACTTGATGCCATATCTTTGGCAGCTGAACTGTTTGCCAAAGTAGAATCTTAGATTATTAATACATCTCTATATGAATCTTTTAATAAAAGGAAGTAGTTTTATTTCCATGTTCCTAAGAAAGATAATCTTGAATATGAAAGGAACTTAGATAAGCATAGTGTTCCCATTTGTTACATAGAGTGGAACACTATGGTCCATGAAAGGAGTTGTCTTAGAAATTGATGCCGAAATGTGTGTCCAGTGTTTCTGATGTTTCCATTACATGCTTGCTGTCATTTATTGGCTAGGGGGACACTTAACACAATACATAGAGTACTACAACTGATTCATGCCCTTTCCTTGCTTATCTACTCTCAATTCTGGTAGTCCTTTTTCTTAAGGTATCTTTTTGTCATGAGTACTTTAGTTTGATATCCTTCAGACATTGTCATCTACCAATGCCTAATGGGATTATCGTTGGTCATTAAGGAATAAGATAATTTATATGATGTTCTACAACACAAAAAGTAGAAAGCAGAGTGTGATCCATGCCATGAGAAAAGGTGTTTTTTTCGCGGGCAATATTTTTTTGTCAAAGGAAATGTCATGAGTACAGTAGTCGTCCTAGGGTAGTAACTTAGTTCTGCCATATTTTCTTCATAGGAAGGAAATGCAATTGAACAAATGTGAAATTTCTGGGGATTTGCCTGACCCCGCACAGTCATCTATATATAAATGGAAAGAACCTCTGCACATAGTCAATGTGCCCCACATGTGATACATCCATCTATTATTTATAGAGACTGTAAATTCATCTCAAGCACTCTGATGTAATGTTAAGTTTGTTGATGTCCAAAATGATTTTTTTGGAGGGCTAACAGGAGGAGATGTAATTCCATGCAAGTAGGCTTCATCATGTGATTTTCATTTTTGATATGCCAAATTTGTCAAAATTTCTGAGATAATGGTGTCCATAAATCTATGAGCTTCCATAAAACTGGGTGTTCTTGGTGGGAAGTTGCTTACTTGAGCGCAGGTGAATATTGTTTCCCACAGATATCATACTGGTGATTAATTAAAATTGAAAGAAGCAAATTCTTAAGATACCTCCTAATTTTTTTGATATTCTATGCTTTCTAGTAACTCAGGGCTTTGCTGACAATTCACCTTTAGCAGCTTTCTTCTATGATGTCCTGTCCTGATTTAAAGTTCTGAATTTCTTATTTCTTGTGATGGGTTTTTGCCTCTGAATTTTCTTTTAGATTGCTGATTTCCTTTTCTTAACATGGGTGAACCTGTTGAAGCTTTTCCACTTTCCATTTCATGTCTTCTAGTGTGTTTTACATTTTTGCCAACTTTCTGCCATATTTATGAAAGCTGTTTCTTGTAAATTTCCCTCAGAGATTGTTCTTTTTTGGGCTTCGATGATGAACGCAGAACTTGTTTCCTTTCTCTAGAGTATCTCTCAACATTGCACTTGCTTGGTTAACTAGCTTAGTTAATAATATTTTCAAGTCTTGTATAATTGGGATTGGTCTTCTCTTGTTCTTTCATATTTTATGGGGTGGGCTTTGTGATTGTTGTGTGCTTTGAGCATTTTCATGTCGCTCTTGGTCCTCTTAGATCCGTCGCTTACATAGGTGTGTACTCTTCTAACAGATGTGTCAGGTTTGCAACTGAGGTTGCTGGTGTTCAAGATCTTGGCATGCTGGGACGTGGTAGTGGAGAGGAAATTGGAACTTATGTGGAAAAACTCATGACAAGTGAACTTTCTGGAAATGTAATTGATATTTGTCCTGTTGGTGCTCTAACCTCTAAGCCCTTTGCATTTAAGGCTCGAAATTGGGAGTTGAAAGGAACAGAGACTATTGATGTTACAGATGCAGTTGGTTCAAACGTCCGGATTGATAGCCGTGGTCCAGAGGTTATGCGTATCCTTCCGCGGTTGAATGAGGTAATTATTCATAGCGTACTTCCTGCCAGATTTGGTTCTTAACTCCAAAAGCAAATTCTTTAAAGGAAACTTTTGTTTATTGCGGCTTTAATGGACAGGTTTTCTTCTTTGACTAACTTAAAAAATAGTCTGTCTAGATTTTCTATTCTGGGCAGAATAAAAGTGCAAGCAGAAAATAGTGTTTCTTGTTTGTGATAAGAAACTTACTTAAGAATGGAAGCTCTTCTGAAGTTATAGAATCATAATTCAGGTTTTGGTTGATTGAGGTGACTCTTGTTTCTGCTTAAAATTTGGAGCAACATGGTATTTCCCTTTTCCAATGGTGCTTTGCTCTGGTTGGTGAAAATTGCTCAAAAGGCTTCAAGGTGTTGCCCTTGGTTTTCTACCTATTATGTTTGTGGTATTGAATGCGTCCATCTTGAGCCTTTTTTGCAACCTAATGAATGACGATTAGTGTGAGGTTTGTAAGAGAAGTGCTGCAAGAAAAGTTATGAGGAATAGGTGTAGCAGTTATAATGTGTTGGGCAGACTGTAGGATAAATATGTAGCTGAAGCATGAGGTTTGTTAGTGATGGGTAGGCAGTGCTGCAGCTAAGATAGAATTGCTGCAAGAAAAGTATGAGTACATTCGTCTAGAAAAATTGAACAGAATAGCCTAATCACTATCAGAAAATGACGATATACTAGACAGATACATGTCCTGATCCAAACTTGCTAATTAAAGTGCCTTAGAATGGAGATTCATTTTAAGACTAATTACTATTGAGTTGCTTTTCTGTATATACCAACAATTTGATGTACTTTTATCCTGAAGTTGGCTCAAGCAGTTATCATATCATAGATGGTGTTCTTGAAAAGGTTCATCATCTTGGGATAGTCAGCAACATCTTTATGTTCCAATAGAAGCGTTTGGCAAGCAACAATGTAAAGAGAATTTAAAAAAAAAAATTCCAAAAGGATTACTTTTAAATAAGTTTATGAAGGATAACTAACCTTTTTACTTAATTAAAATCTATTTATAACTTATGTAGCTCACCTTGTGGGCGAATAATTACCCTATTAATGGAGCTCATCATGGACACTAATTGACTAGTTCTCTTAGGGTAAGGTTTCCCCTATTACGTTTGCATACAATGTATTGCTAGAGTACAGAGAAGATGTACTTGTTCTCTTAGGCTAAGGTAGAAGCCAACTAGTTTGCCTCTTAATGGAGCTCATCAAGGGCACTAACCTTCCATAATACGTGAAGACGCCTTGATGTTTGCAGTTGGATCATATGCTTGATAGAAAATTATAAAGTTGTATTCTATCTGATCCCTGTGATGTCTTACATTCTAAGTTATCTCCTCTCATATATGAATCATTTAAAATTTATTAGTAAACTACAAAATTGAAGAAAATGATTTAAGAAGATGAGAAGTTGAAAAAATCAGTTGCTGCCAACAGATTCTTCAAACTGATTAAATCAAGCTGAATTAAGTGCTTGTTGGACTTGAATAAGCGCTGAGAAAAGGACTTAATTTTGCAACAGCTCCTGATAAGTGCTTATAAGCTCGAATAAGCACTGCCAATCTTAGCCTAAGAATAATATGCTTTAAACTTTCTCGACGCTGCTATAATGTTGTGGGCCACATGAGGATGGTGATTTGGCTGCTGTATTTTTCTATCACAATCCAATGATAAGCACTTCCAATTCAGTAAAAATTGCCAGTCCTCTTGTTGTGTTCTATCAAGATATCTTTCTGGCTGCTGTGTCTGAATTGCTCGACGTTGCTGATGAGTTGCATTGATCCTGTCTGGGGTAGTGCAGCATGCCGTTTTAACTATCATATGAGATTTTAATTTGGTGGAGATTGCAATTTCGCAAACAAATGAGTGGACTTCTCTCTTTCCCTTCCTTCGCATCCTCTCCCCTGCTGTTCTCTCTTGTACAAACTCTCTTAAACAGATGCATGTGTATGCCTGCACACACATTGAGAACTCTCGGTGGATTATTCAGCTTTGGAACTTTTGCTGCAGGATATAAATGAGGAATGGATATCCGATAAAACTCGTTTTTGTTATGATGGACTTAAGAGGCAGAGGCTTAATGACCCCATGATTCGTGGTGCTGATGGGCGTTTCCAGGCTGTGAGCTGGCGTGATGCCCTTGCCATGGTTGGTGAGGTTATTCATAAAGTTGCACCTGAAGAGATTGTTGGTGTTGCCGGCAAACTATCTGATGCGGAGTCTATGATGGCGCTCAAAGATTTCTTGAACAGAATGGGGTCCAATAATGTAATGTGTGAAGGCAACGGGAAGCACCCTAATGCTGATCTGCGATCAGGATATATTATGAATTCTGGCATTGCTGGTCTGGAGAAGGCAGATGTTTTCCTTTTGGTTGGAACGCAGGTAATGTGTTATTATTAGATTGTTGAGGATGACCACGACCGCTTTCATGATAATATTTTGGTGATGAAAATCTTTAATTCCTTCTAGAATAGGATATTTGCAACTTCCTTGTGGCTTTGACCCTTTCTTTGAGATCCATGGTTTTCATGTTTATTTGATCTGACTTCCGGCTCTCTTTTCTGTTTTGTTCCACCAGCCAAGAGTAGAAGCTGCTATGGTGAATGCCAGAATCCGCAAGACAGTCCGTGCTACACATGCAAAGGTGGGTTATATTGGTCCACCAACCGATCTCAACTATGATCACGAACATCTTGGCACAGGACCTCAAACTCTGACTGAACTTGCTGAGGGGCGCCACCCCTTCTGCTCAACTCTTAAAAATGCCAAAAACCCAGCTGTTATTGTGGGTGCTGGGCTCTTTGAGAGAGAGGATTTGGATGCTATTTTTTCTGCCATTGAGACCATCGCTAAGAACGGGAATGTTATGAGGCCTGACTGGAATGGTTACAATGTGTTGCTTCTACATGCTGCTCAAGCTGCAGCCCTCGATCTTGGTCTGGTCCCACAATCTCCTGACAGCATCAAGTCTGCGAAATTTGTGTATCTGATGGGTGCAGATGATGTCAACTTGAAGGATATTCCTGATGATGCATTTGTAGTCTATCAGGGGCATCATGGAGATCAAAGTGTATATCGTGCCAATGTCATTCTTCCAGCATCCGCCTTCAGCGAAAAGGAAGGTACATATGAAAATACTGAAGGATGCGTTCAACAGACTCTCCCTGCAGTTCCAACAGTCGGCGATGCAAGAGATGACTGGAAGATCATTCGTGCTTTGTCGGAGGTTGCAGGAGTTCAGTTGCCTTACGATAGTGTTGGAGGGATCCGGTCCCGGATACAGACAGTGGCGCCGAATCTCGTGAGCGTGGATGAGAGAGAACCTGCCACATTTTCAACTTCTACAATGAGACCCAACACAAACCAAAAGATCAGTCCAAACGACTTTGGAACAGCAGTAGAGAATTTCTACATGACTGATGCTATAACCAGAGCATCAAAGATAATGGCGCAATGCAGTGCGATGCTGTTGAAGAAATAACCGCTGATTGGAATGGTTTTAAATAAAGTTGCAGAATGGCTTTCTTGTATGTTGCCGTCTTTGGGCTGTGTAAGGGAGTTTTTTGGTATTAGACTTAGTTTAGACACTTCCGCCATGCCATATGGAATTGTGCACATAAATGGCATATTGCTCCGTACTTCGACACTTATCTTTGAGGATTCTTCTCTTGTGGGTTCAAGGGTAACTCGAGAATCTAATTATTCGGTGTTTTCCGAGAAGGTATTACCTTGGCGACTTATCTGTTTTAATTTTGTAAATTTCCAAGTTGAGACTAGTTTTCACTATTCACTTCATCATATTTGAAATAAAGCCATCTTTCATCTTCCGGTAGTAGCAGTGATGGTTGCACCCTCCGGGTTTAAGTGATGATAAACGGTCGTCGGAGTTTTTCTTTGGTTTTCCCTGTTCGACTGATTGCTAAATGTGCGAGATTTTGGTTTTCTCACTCTTAAAGTGTCGGCATCCGATGCTTATAAATCCAAGGTGCCTGGACTTTAGTTTAAGACTAGTTTGAGCTGTTGAATTTTCACTTGAAGACAGTGACAACGTTTATATGTTTCGATCCAACAAGATGTTATTTGTAACAAGTAGTTTTGTTGGTTGGTTAACCTTTGAAAGCAATCTGGGTGCGGCAACACATTGAGGAAACAACCTTGAATCTGGCACAAGAAAGTAATTGACACAGAATTGGACTAAATCTTTGCCTGGACGATGGTGTACAGGAGTAAAATGTGGGGGATTTCCTTCGAATAGAAACGAGAACGGCCCTTAAACTCGTCCCATCTAGTCATTTGTCAGTCCCTCTATGAGGATGTCAGCTTACACCGAAGTTATAGTTCATTTCCCAACTAAAATGCAGGGTTAGTGGTTTGAAGGTTTGGCCGGCTCAACCGTGGGACCTGGAAGCTATCGGCATAGGGTCCGTTCTCAGATTTTGGAAACTAGAGTTGAACTTGGATCAAGTTTAGGGAACTGGCCGGATTTTTTTTCTTGTTTCATTCTTTTTATTCCTTGAAAGGTGAAAGTTTATCGATGTACATATCCATTAATTCACAATATTTAAAATCACAATTCCGAGCAATAAACGGCGAGAAGTAAAACACCGGCTAATGCAACAGGGAATTATCCAACTCATCTTTTAGCCAAGCAAAACGTAACATCGAAAATCTTCACTTGTCAAAAGCACATAATGTGATGCATGAATTATAGAACTTAATTCTTTAATCATTCATAAAAAAATTCTCTAAATTTTAACCAAGGTATGACAAACATAGTTAAAATGTGTGAAAATAAAATAAAACAAACAACAAACATAATTAAAATGTGTTAGGTCAGAGATTGGACCCCAGGGTCTGAGGATCGACCTTGGAACTGAACCATACGGTGTTGGTTTCCAATTTTTTGGGACCAATGACCAAACCATTTCCTATGGGAGCTGGACTACACAGTATTGACCTAGGGGTAACCCTGGACCGATGCTCACCCCTATTATGTACTGTGGATTTTTTAAAGGGAAAGTTATTCAAAAAATTCTAAACCTATTGCACTTTAAGTCAATTTAGTCTCAAACCTTTCAATTTTGCCAATTGAGTCCTAAAACTTTTGATACTTTGCAAATTGAGTCCATTTAGTTGATTTTTCCTGGAAATTGTTGACATGGACCTAGTGGTGCCACATATAACAGTCAGCGTCGATGTGGATAATTTTTTATAATTTTTTTAAATTGAATTTTTTATAATTTTTTATTCTTTTTCTTTTTCTTTACTTTCTTTTTTTCCTTTTTATTCTTTCCTTCTTCGAATGGCTAGTTGCCGGTCCTCGGCAATGGTTGGCGACCGGTCATAAGCGAGGGTTGACGCCAGATTCGGCAAGGCCCGACCCTCACTAAATCCGGCGAGGGCAAGCCTCACCTTGCAACTAACGAGGCTCAATGGCGAGGTCCGGCAACTGGCTAGAGAAAGAAAGAAAGACAAGAAAAGGAAAAAGAAAAATAATAAAAAAGTTCAATAATTTTTTTAAAAAAATTATCTACATTAACGCCGGCCATCCTATGTCACCACCGGCGGCCATGTTGGCAATTTCTTGCTAAAATTGACCAGATGGACTCAATTGGCAAAGTGTTAAAATGTTTAGAACTTAATTGGCCAAAGTGCAACAAGTTTATAACTTTTTGGATAATTTTCACGATTTTATATGGGTTCTCTCAATGTCGGGTCCGAGATTGGCCTCACCTTGCAACTGGCAAGGCCCGACCTCGCCATCACTGGGCAAGGTTGACCTCGCCTCTGGCCGGTCACCAGCCATCACCAAGGTCCAATGATTGGCTAGATGAAGAAAGAAAGAAAAAGAAAAAAAATGGAAATAAAAAAAGCTCAATATTTTTTTAAAAAAATTATAAAAAATTATCCACATCAGTGCCGGTCATCCTATGTGGCATCATCGGTGTCTATATCAGCAATTTCTTGTTAAAATTGACCGAATTGACTTAATTGTCAAAGTGTCAAAAGTTTTAGAACTTAATTGGCAAAATCGAAAGGCTTAGAAGTCAATTGGCCAAAGTACAATAGACTTAGAACTTTTTGAATAATTTTTCCAATTTTATATGGGTTCTCTCAAGGTCGGGTCCGAAAGAGGGATCTCATATTGACATTGAGAAAATCGGACACAAGTAGTGGGGTTTACAATATCTAGAGTAAAGAAGTTCTCAAATTAAAGCAAAGTCTACGTAGAACTTGGTGGTGAATTGGCAATTTTGAATTTGTCATTACCTCAATAGCTTTATTTCCAATTAGCTAGGGTTTAGGGTTTGGCTCCTGTGCGTACTAAAGTTGCAACCACTTGATTACTTGCTCACGTAACATAAATATACCAGTAGCCATTATGGACAAAATAATACAAAAGTGCCCTCCAAAGTCCAAACCCACCCTAATGATATCCACTTGTTATGAGAAATGGACAAGAGGATGATGCTAACTACCAAGTACGTGATGATACAAAGGGCATTGTCCCGAAGTCTGAGCCTATCATACCGGCCTACACAAGTCAAGGAAAATTGTTCAAAAACTCTTAAACCTATTGCACTTTTGCCAATTCAATCTTAAACTTTTCAAGTTTGTCAATTGAGTCCTAAACATTTTCACTTCTTACCAATTAAGCCTATCCGGCCAATTTTGACCCCCCGGAGCTGACGTGGACGCCGCCCAACGCCGGCCGTCTGGCCACCACTGACGTAGCAATTTTTAATTTTTTTTTGAATTTTTTAATATTTTTTCCTTTCCTTTTTTTTTTTCTAGCCTTCTTCCCTTTGGCCGATTGGCCAGAGGCGAGGGCAAGCAAGGTCGACCTTGCCGGCCTCGGATGAAGCTTGCCCTCACCAGCCTTTCGACCTCGCCTTGGCTGGGCAAGGCTCGACCTCGCCGTCGCGACCCAGGTGATGGCGAGGTTGGCCTCGCCTTGGCTGGGCGAGGCTCGACCTCGCCCAGATCTGGCGAGGCCGACCTCGCCGTCGCCGTCGCCGTCGCCTGGGTTAGGACGGTGAGGTCGGGCGAGGTTCGACCTCGCCCAACCACCTCGTCGGCCCTCACCGGCCTCTGGCCGGTCGTCGAACCGGCTAGAGGGAAGAAGGCCAAAAAAAAAAGAAAAGGAAAGAAATAAAAAAAATAAAAAAAAAATATTAAAAATCGTCACGTCAGCGTTGGTTGGCCGGCTGGCGTCCACGTCAGCTCTGGTCAGCCAAAATTGGTTGGATGGACTCAATTGGCAAGAAGTGAAAAGGTTTATGATTCAATTGGCAAACTTGAAAGATTTATGATTGAATTGGCAAAAGTGCAATAAGTTTAGGACTTTTTGGACAATTTTCCCCAAGTAAACATCATAGTATCCATAGTATTTATAGATAGACTTCTTCATGGTCAATGGGCAAAACGAATCTTTCTCCTAGAGCACATACAAATAATTACTAGCTAAGACTTGTGTATGGATTAACATTATAAATGCGAAAAAAAATTACCCAATCAACCCTAAATATATTGTACATATGCCAATTCAATATTGAACTTTTCAATTTTGCCAACTTGTCTTAAATCTTTGCTTGAAATTTCAATATTGTCATTCTAATTAATTTTTGCCAGAAATCACCGACATAGCAATGCAATCATCACCGGCGTTCAACGTGGCACACCTCTGTGCCAGTGATTTCCGACAAAAATTGATCATAAGGATTACATTGGAATTTCGCGTAAAGATTTTGGACTAAGTTGATAAAATTGAACTGAATTGGCATTCGTATAGTAAGTTTACGAGTCATCAGACAATTTCCCCTTATAAATGCTTATCAACCACTTCGAAAGCTTCAGGATAAGTCTGACTCTTTAAGGTTTTAGATTATATAGATATGGCTGACCAGCCCCAATTGTGGTCCAAACAAGAGAGAAAATTCATTAGAAAATGGAGGAAGATGATGATTATTTATAAGAGGGATGTGGGTGCGCTGAAAGCTGCTGGTATGAGTTAATTATTTGATAATTTTGACCTTATCAGCCTTGGCTAGTGTTTGTTCTACATAGTGAAGGCATCGACTGCATGGGCATGGTTTTGGTGGTCTCACTGAGAAATTTCTTTCTTTCTTTTTATTAATGTATGCTCTCCAATTATTGTTCGCGAAATAGCTTAGTAGTTCGCTTTCTAGTCCTTATTTAAATAGGATTGTAGTTACATTTTGGATACGTCATTGAAACTCTTCTGGCAAAATAATGGTCCGACGTTACTCACCCTACAAGTTGGAATAATTATCGGATTACATCTCAAATAGAAAAAGTATTTTGCACTACTTAATTAAAACCAAGTATAAATTAAAGTTAGCTTGGCCTCGGAAAAAAAAATGTGATTATTCAATTGGAGCTATTTTCCTTCATCTCTGTTCAGAAGAAATTTCCTCCGATCACATCGCTGAATGGTGGGTGATGAGGAAAAGTGTCAGAAAAATCCTAAATCTATTGTATTGATGTCAATTTAATCATAAACCCTTCAATTGGTAATAGCAGTGGTCACACCCTTTGGGTTTAAGTGACGATAAATGGTCAATGAGTTTTTCTTTCGTTTTTCCTGTTCAACCGATTGCTAAATGTGTGAGTTTTCGGTTCTCTCACCCTCAAAGTGTAGATGCTTGCAGGTATTAGGCATCCGATGCTTATGAATCCAAAGGGTCTCGACTTTAGTTTAAGACTACTTTGAGCTGTCAAATTTTCACTTAAAGACAGCTACACACAGAGGAAAGAAAGCTGTCACCCCTTAGTCAGACACAACTCTTCAATCTTAAGAGTGAAAGGTAGATTAGCCTGCATTTTAGAATTAGGATAGCTAACGACATGAGATTTTCACACACTTCGTCAGAATGCTCTTTCTTCTGTAATCGAAGGGACTGCCTATTGCTGTTAGCCTTTCCTTATGCTCATGATGGCTCTGATTAGGGGTGATTGGTTCCAGCCCGGTTCCGGTTTCGGTCCATTCCAATAGAATCGGTCACTTATTTAGCATGGAGATGAAATTCAAAAAGAAAAATGGTGAGAGATTTCGATTTTTCTCCGGCAAAAAGAAAGAGGTCCAACCAATCAATCGGAGAAATTTTTCATGCTTTTCTCTGGCAAACTTCGACCAGCATGATCAAAGGAATTAATTCCTCCAGACGTAAAAAGGGGCAACAAATGTGGCAGTGATTGAAGAGGGAAGCAAAGGAGATTGTCTCCATTTTATTTTGGTAACAAATTGGCAAGGGAATCTAGTCGTGAGCATACAGAGAGGGATATTCTCTTCGGAAGATAATGGGAAAGGTCGGTCAACAGGGGAGGGATAAACGGAAAATATGAATAAAAAGAAAGAGGGCGAGAGATTTAAGCACTAATGAGAGCGAAGCAAATCAGTGAGACTATTCATGCCACTCTCTTCGCTTAATTTTTTGAAGAAATAAATATATATATAGTCCGGTTTGGTCTATACGGTTTGGTCCGGTTCTTCCTTGGAACCGGGAATTGGACCGCCTGGATATCGGTTCCACTCTAAAAAACCAGGAACGGGACCGGCACTCTCAGGAACCGGACCCAACCGGCCGTTTCGGTCCGTCTTGCTCACCTCTAGTTCCGCTGTTTCCAAAACCTTTGCAGATTGGAATTCTATACTTGATGTGCTAAGGATCCTAAGACATCATGGAGTTGGTGTGAACCATACGTTAAAGATGAAGAGGTACCTGTAACTTGGCCTTGATATTTTATCAATGTGTTTTGTAGTGTTATATCGAAGCACTTCTTCTTATTCGGATGTTATGTTTATTAAATACCACACAAAGAAAACATGGGCAACTTCAGCCATTCTTAATTATAGTATGGAAAGAGTGTTGCTAAAAGATGTCCTATAAATATGCTAAATGACGTGAGGCGCTTTTCGTTCTGGTGGGATGAATTAGATACTGCAGCATGTGGCTCTGTCTGTGGTTCTCTATATTGGTGACTCATGGCTTACAAGCTACTGAAAATTGGAACGTATAAGTTCATCTACTTGTATTGTAAACTAGTTGGGTTCCTAAAGTCTGATTCATCTATTTTCTTAGGCTTCAACCTTCCTTTACTTTGGTGAACCTTAAATGTTCTAAAGTTGTTGGACAACAATCAGACTTGCCTGTAACACAAAAAAAAGTGACTTTCTTTATCCTTAAATTTATTTTCGACTATCATGTTCCAGAGAATGTTTTGGGAAATGGTGTTATGATGGTCACATGCTTTATGTTGCTACGTAGGTGAATCAGAGGAGTGGATGTTCTATGAGTGTTTACGGAGCCTCAAAACAAAGTACGAAAGAAGTATCTTATAAGCCTGCCTATTGAATCTAATGTTTCACGTCCATGCATGGGTCGGGAATCCATTAATATAAAAACTAAAGAGCAGCAACATGCAAACTAGCTTTTGTCTTACTCTCTTTCGAAGTTTTAAATATCCCAGTACGTTTATGTTTCTTTATAGAGTTATACCACGAAAAACCCCAAACTGATACATCTGTAACGAATTTATTCCGAATTAATTTTTTGACCACCAAAAATCCCAAATTGGTACACCCGTGCGGAAGAATTCATATCTTAAATGTTTTGTATTGTGTAACAATTTAATTAACATGTTGGTAACTAATAATACATTTTGTGTTGGGATTAAATCTAAATCTGAGATGGCGCAAATAAAAGTATGAGAATGAAATTGAACAAAATAATGATAAGTCATAAATTGAACGAAATATTCCGTTGTCAATGATTCTAAGGGAAGAATCGCATTGAATCACTTATTTAAAGTTCAGCGATGACTTAAATTTACTTTAGTTATTCAAGTATTGCGATGATTTTAGATTCCTTTTGCCTACGTGGAAGTTTATTTTAATCACTGTATTTAGTGATCTTTGTAGTAAATCGCTGTAATGATATCTGATTCGATGAAGTTTTTGTCTAGAGTAGATCTCATCTCTAGACTTTTTCCGAAAGCTCTTGAAAAAATTACTTTCAAAGTTAGATTCAAGTGCCGTAGGATTACCAATTTACCTATGTTGGCAACATAGGTCCACGGTGTAATATTGCGGCCTTTTGCAAGAGAAACAAGACTGGCAACAAATAATGCAGAAGCCGCTTCTTGCAGTATTCAACCTAAGTTGAAAAGTAATTTTATATAGAAGTCGGTCTGTCATACTTTAAGCTTTGCGGTTTGCCCACACTATAATTTTATGTTCTAGAAGTCAGCATTCAACCAAAAATTTCAGCTGAACCATGATGCATTTGCCGAGGATATGGCAATCTACTGCAATATTTTTTAGGTCAAAGATAGATCGGAACTATTTACTTCAATTTGTGACCAAGTCTCCATAACAAGAGAGCCGATAGCTGAGTATTGAGCTAAGAACAAACATAGACTACATTTAATTGTGTTTACACCAAAATCGGCATAGATGTCAAGTTGGTTTAATGTAAAAATCCGACGGACAATGGAGCTCAGTCGTCTGCCGAAGTACGTTTGGATAAAATTCGGGAATGCTCTGATACCATGTGAATGGCACCATGTCCCGAATTCGGTGATTGGAGAGAATCGGTAATTTTACCGAAATATGAAAAGTTTACATTTTGGGAAATGCTGAAACTACTGAAAATCGACAAGATCACAACCCAGCCACGTGAATCGTGACAACAGGAAGTTATGAGCAGAAAGCGGGGATAGTGAGCACGAGCAGATCGTGGGAGATTATTTATCCAAATTGGAAGTTATCCCAGCGGTTGAGATCAAGTTTTGGTGGACAATGAAATTGGAAAACGTGGATAGAAAAGGCAGTTATTGAAAGCGCCAAGATTCAAAGTTTGAAAACAAAGAAGTAACCGACGAGCAGTTGCAGGATAGGGAGAGATACAAATACTTAGAGGAAGCAAAGACGGAAGGATCATCAACAACAATACAAAAATACTCAAGCTTATCTGCACTTTAGCTTCCTCTGCACTTTTACTTCCTGCGTTTACAGCTTCCTGTAGTTTTAGTTAACCTTCAAGTCCTTTACAACTTTCATAGGAGTATTGTAACGTAGTTAGAAACTTTGTTGATCTCAGATCCATTTTCAATCCACTCAATTTCCACCCGCTTCCATATAACCCTGCACTACACTCTGTTTTTCACCACGATATTCCTAGAAATCAAGCCACAGAACCTACTTTAATAAAAACCGAAAAAATCGAAGTTTCGGTGAAGGATATTCCTCGTCATAAAACGAGCGAACATCTTTTTGGCACGCCCGGTGGGACCTGTGTGGTAAGATTTGGAGAAATTGTGAGAACTAGGCAATCTGAAGGACTACCAGTCGGTAACGTCAACAATCCAGTTGATGAAGCACGTTCTGAACATTCTGCGGCTAATCAAGTAGAGGAGAATGCCGACATTCCTCGGCAATTAACTGAAGAACAAGCCCGCGCGTTGGCACCAGGTAATACCTTGGTAGCCACGATGAAAAGGATGTTTGAGGAACAGCAGAACGACCTTACCAATCATATGGTGCGACATGTGACTGATGTGATAAAGCCCATGGTGATTAATGCTATAAATGAGGTAATATCACGTCCCGGTTCATCTTCTCAAGTTCCACCCTTTTATGCAAATCCTTTTGGGTCAACATCGTTCCCACCAACATCGGGACCTCCTCATGTGGGATATAACGGTAATGGGGGATCAAGTTCTCAACCTCCTGTTAGGATTATACCAAGACCAGAGAATCCTACCCCTATAAACCTCGTGAATGGTGTGAGTGCTTATAATTTCCCTCAAAATGTCCCGAACGATGTTAATTTGGTTAATCCCATGGTCACAAATGCTCCACCAGTGATGAATGTACCTCCACCAGTGAATATGCCCAATGTTGACCATATCAGACCACCTGCGCCTCAACCGTATCCTCATGTGATAGAAAACCCTCTTTATAGGCCACCACTACCCGTTAATTCCAACATGGAGCGAGCAAGGGTGAATCGACCTTAATGAGTTCGATCCTAGAGGTCAAGATCCTTGGTTGGGCCAAGCAAAATTTAAGGCCATGGAACCCGAGATAGAGTTGCGAGGCGGTAATGCAACAATTGGCGAGAGAGGAATGCCAAGGCCGAGTGTATAGGAAACCACATCCCGATTGGGTTGACAATATACCATATCCGAGGGGTTTCAAGATGCCAGATTTTGTTTGTATTTACAGGAGAAGAGGATCAGTCAACTGTGGAACATATGGGTCGATTCTTAGCACAATGTGGAGAAGCTAGAACTAATGAGTATTTAAGGTTAAGGTTGTTCCCACTGTCTTTGTCAAAAACAACGTTCACTTGGTATACGAATTTGCCTGCGAATTCTATTCAGACATGGACGGAAATGGAGAGGCAGTTCCACTCTCAATTTTACCGAACGATACCAGAGGTAACGGTAGCCGATTTGGCCAGGATGTATCAATATGGTACCGAAATGGTAGATCAGTTTATTGCACGTTTCAAGAAATCCAGAAACCGATGCTTAACATCACTTACCGAAAAGGAGTTCACGGATTTGGCTTTTAATGGCTTAAGGTTCAACCTTAAAGAAAGATTTGAAGGACAAGCATTTGACGATCTCTTTCAGTTGAACGCACTGGTTTCCAAGTACGAACACTTGTTGAAGGAGAAAGATAAGAAGCCGAATAAGGACAATCGGCATACAGTGGCATTTGCTGAAAATACCGAACAAGGTGATATAGCCGAAGAGGAGAATGAAATAGCTGTAGCAACTATGGTGCTTGAAAAACCATATGTGTGCCCAGCACTAAAGCCAGCCAGGATGAGAGATGCATCCAAGTTCAAGGCCAAGGTGACAAATAACTACTCCTTCGACATCTACAAGTTGGATGAAATATTTGACCTGTTGTTGAAGGATGGAGTGATCAAGTTATCTGAAGGGCAAATAATTCCGCCAAAGGAGGAAATGACAGATAAGAGGTATTGCAAGTGGCATCACTCTATAACTCATGATACGGTGAATTGCATTGTATTTAGGAAGACTATTCAAGAGGCAATTCGCCAAGGCAAGATTAAGTTTGCTGAAGACAAAGGCAAGGCCCCAATGGAAGTGGACACAGACCCTTTCCCGAACATGATTAGCATGGTTAACATACGAGATATGACAGGCGATGATAACAAGCAACTTTGCACTCGTTGTCACCAAGAGCTAATTCATCAGGATCGGGAAATACCCAAGTTCCAATACATGAGAGGAACAAGGGGGAGATATCGATCAGGATCGTTTGTCCGCAGAATAGGTAGACCACAGGTAAAATCTGAGATTGTGCTATCGAAAATTGTACGGTACAAGCTAGAGATCAGGAAGTTCAATCAAGACAAACAGCACATGTTCTCGAAAGAAAAGATGTTAGTCGTAGATATGAGAGGAAGGAATATCACCATGATTCATCGCAACCAGCTTTCCCACTTCGGGAATCGGCCACTCAGGTCCATGAAGAAAAAGAAACATTACCCAAGCCTGCAAAGAAAAAGAACTTATGGCAACGATATAAAGAAGGTGATCCTAAAGTCGGATTGCTTGGAGAACCTAGTGGGAAGTTTGACTATGTGGTTTATTACGGAGACACGGATGACTATACACCTCTATCATTACCAATTGTGCCGACTGGCTGGGGAGATGAGTTTGATGATCCATCACCATCAAATTCCCAGGAAACCCACAAGCGAAAAACAGTTAAGGTGCCACACAATCCTCCCGAAGGAAAATGGTCAACAGTTAAATTGCCAGGACAAGCATCTTACAGAACCATCAAGAGGCGTTTTCAGCAGATGAAAAACAGGCAAAGGAATTTCCAGAATAGACAAGCTAAAGGTACAGCAAAGCAGGATTTACCTTTTACATTTGTCAGTAAGAAAGGTAATTGGGTCTGGAAGAGAAACCCTGATCAAAAAGATCAGATTAAATCAGAACTAGGGAATTTGGGAAATAGCTCTCGAGTTGAAATGAGAAAAGAAGAAGTTTCACAAGCTTCCTCAGACAGTTAATTTTGGGCAGTTCATTGTAGCCCTCAACCCAAGACATCAAGGAAAGGTAGGGCAAAAGAACTTGGGTCATAAATGGTCACGAGGAAATGACAGGAGTTACCGAATTGGCTACTCCAAAATGTCAAAGGAATATGGTCATCCATTACGGATAAATATGATCCATGCTAAACTTCCAGCGGAATATGGAACTAATTTGGTAGTGGAAGAAGATACCGAACACATTTTGGAAAAGGAGATAGCCATGGCAGAATTCCAGTTCCCCGACAAAGAAGCCATTAAGTTTGATAAGGTACCTTCTGAAAAAGCAAAGCATCTAAGATCCTTGGTTATTTCAGGAAAGGTCAATGGTAGGTCTGTCGGTAAAATTTTTGTAGATGCCGGAGCTACTTTGAACCTCGTATCTTACAAGTACTTCAAGAAATTAGGGAAGGATGATGATGACATTATCCCTTCCAATGTTCAGTTGGCTAATTTTCTTGGGGAAGTTACCGAAGTCAAGGGGGCAATAGTGCTGGACTTGATTATAGGGTCCAAGTCGTCCAAAACGACTTTCTTTGTAATAGAGTATGATGGTTCATGTAATCTGCTGCTCGGAAGAGATTGGATACACTCTAATCAGTGCGTACCTTCAACTTTACATCAAGTCTTGGCATTCTGGAATGGCGAGAAAGTGGAATATGTTGAGGCAGATTCGGGATATGCTTCAATCGGGTGGATTGACATTTGCCGAAAATATCGAGACTGTGCACATGAAGGTTATGCTGTTGAAACACCAGGGACAGATCCACAGTCCCTTGCTTATTGTCGCTTCGGGGATGTGAAAGCTGAATGGATCCCTAAGTCAAGCTTGGCATTGAAAGAACTACATACTCTATATGGAAAGCGAGTCAGTATTGCAAGAAGTTTGTGAAAGGTACTTTATACATTTGGCGGAAATGGCGCATCAAAAGGTTGGAGCCTCAGATTGTATAGATGAATGGGAAGACCCATTAGTCAAAGAAGACAGGACAATGGAGGCTCAAGATCCATTATTAGAGGTTGATATAGGAGAGCCTGGTTGTTTCCGCCCAGTGTATGTAAGTACGTTTTTGCAAGGGGGCATGAAAGAAAAGTTCATTAACCTGATCAAAGAGTACAAAGATTGCTTTGCATAGAACTATCATGAAATGCCTGGTTTGTCAAGAGATATTGTAGAGCATCGCCTTCCAATCAAGAAAGGGTTTCGTCCGCATAAACAATTAGCAAGAAGATTTGCTCCAGATGTGGTCGATAAAGTTAAAGAGGAAATAGAAAGGTTGCCGAAGGCAAAATTTATTGAAACAGCCAGGTATGTTGAGTGGCTTTCAAATATTGTCCCTGTGAAAAAGAAGAATGGGAAGCTGAGAGTTTGTATTGACTTTCGGGATTTGAATAATGCTACTCTAAAGGATGAATACCAAATGCCCATGGCAGATATGTTAGTAGACTCAGCATCGGGAAATGAAATGTTATCCCTGATGGATGGTCATTCGGGTTATAACCAGATATTTATCGCTAAGGAAGATGTCCCGAAGACAGCATTTAGATGTCCTGGTGCAATCGGGACTTTTCAGTGGGTGGTTATGCCTTTTGGACTAAAGAATGCAGGAGCTACGTACCAGCGGGCAATGAATTTGATTTTTCATGATATGATCGGTAAATTCTTAGAAGTTTATATTGATGACGTGGTGGTTAAATCAGCCTAAGAAGATCATCTGGATTATCTTGAGCGAGCATTTATTAGGACGAGGAAGTACAAATTGAAGATGAATCCAGCCAAGTGTGCCTTTGGAATATAAGCAGGAAATTTCTTGGGATTTTTGGTCAATCAGAGAGGAATCGAAGTTGACAAGAACAAGACAAAGGCTATCATGGAGCTTTCTCATCCTACGTCAAAGAAACAATTGCAGATGGTGATCGGGAAAATAAACTTTCTAAGAAGATTCATTGCCAATTTGTCTGATAAAATGGAGCCGATGACACAGCTTCTGCGTCTCAAAAAGCAGGATGAATTTATGTGGGAAGAAAAACAACAGAAGGCGGTTGATTTGATCAAAGCTTATCTAATGAATCCGCCTGTATTAGTACCGCCAAAAGCAGGCAAACCACTGAAATTGTACTTATCAGCTACCGATATAACTATCGGGAGTATGTTGGCTCAAGAAAATGAGAATGAGAAAGAACAAGCGGTATATTATTTGAGCAGGGTGTTAACTGATGTTGAAAAAAGATATACCGCAATTGAAAAATTATGTCTATCTTTATACTTTGCTTGTATGAAGTTAAGGTATTATTTGCTGCCAACTACAGTACATGTGATCGGTAAGACTGATATAATAAAATATATGCTATCCCGACCTGTTATAAAAGGGCGTATAGCAAAGTGGGCCTTTATCTTGTCTGAGTTTGATTTGATATGTGCCGATCAAAGCAGTAAAAGGCCAGGCCATTGTTGATTTTCTTACCGAATATTCATGTTTACAACTGGAAGAAAATGAGCAAAGTCTCAGTCAAGTGCTACCATGGACTATGTATTTTGATGGATCGCGTGCTAAGAGCATGGCTGGAGCTGGATTGGTAATAATTTCTCCTGATGGGAAACTTACAAGGTGCGTCTATAAGTTAAATTTTGAATGTTCAAATAATCAAGCCGAATACGAAGCATTGATTATCGGACTAGGAATATTGATTGAGTTGAAAGCACAGTTTATCAAAGTATTCGGTGATTCACAATTAGTGGTGAAGCAATTAAGGGGAGAATACCAGTGTTTGAATGAAAATTTGATTGGTTATTACTATCTAGCTAAGAAGCAATTAGAGCAATTCATGGGGTACGACATAGTCCATGTTAAAAGAGATACAAATTTTGAGGCTAACGAGTTGGCTCAAGTAGCTTCTGGATACCGAATATCAAAAGAGTTGGCTGACATCATAACCACCATAACACTATCGGTACCTTCTATTGAACAAAGAAAGATACCGATAGCAGTTAGCGAGGTAGTCCAAAAAGAGGATTGGAAGCAAAGTATCATCGAGTATTTGAAGAATCCAGATTCAAGAGATCGAAAGCTGAGAAGACAAGCCCAGAAATATGTCGTATTAGGAGAAGAATTATACCGAAAATCCTCAGATGGATTGCTTTTGCGTTGTCTTGATGAAGATAATGCAAAATTGGTTATGGCAGAAACACATGAAGGCGTATGTAGAGCCCATCAAGCAGGAATCAAGATGAGATGGCTGTTAAAAAGGTATGGATATTTTTGGCCAGCAATGATGCAGGATTGTATCAATTATGCCAAAGCATGTCTTTCATGTCAAAAACATGGACCGTTGCAACATGTACCTGCTATGGAGCTCCATTCTGTTATAAAGCCGTGGCCATTCAAAGGATGGGCAATGGATATAATTGGTAAGATCTATCCATCCTCTTCTCATAAGCACAGTTACATTTTGTTAGCCACAGATTATTTTACGAAGTGGGTGAAGGCCATTCCATACAAGAGTATAACACAAAAGACCGTGATCAAATTTATGGAGGAAAATATAATTCATCGATTCGGCTTGCCTGAATCAATTACCGCGGATCAAGGTACAGTGTTCACTGGAAGTGAAGTAAAGGAATTTGCGCGATCAAGAGGAATCAAAATGATTTATTCCACACTATACTATCCTCAAGCAAATGGACAAGCTGAGGCTACTAACAAGGTTGTTATTGGTCTGATCAAGAAACATCTAGAAGAAAATCCAAGGGAATGGGATACTTTATTGTCAACAGTATTGTGGGCATACCGAACGTCACGAAGATCAAGTACAGGTATCAGCCCTTATATGCTTACATATGGACAAGAGGCAGCTTTACCAATGGAAATAACAGTGCAATCTTTAAGAGTCCAATTACAGAGTGAAATGTTGCCTGAAGATTATAAAGATTGGATGCATATAAATCTAGATGAATTAGATGAAGTTCGTGAGGCTTCTTTGGATCAGTTGATTGCACAAAAGAGAAGAGTAGCCAGAGCTTTTAACAAAAGAGTTAAAGTTAAGCAGTTTGTGGTAGGGGATCTAGTATGGAAAGCGATATTGCCTTTTAATCTCCAAAATAGAGAATTCGGTAAATGGTCATCAAATTGGGAAGGACCCTATTTAGTTACCGAAGTGCTAAGTGGGAATGCATACAGGTTGATGGATGTCAATGGAAAAGAACTATCACGTTCTATAAATGGGAAATTCTTGAAGAAATATCATCCATCAATCTGGGAAACATAAGGAGATTTATTCATCCACTAAAAGTCAAAATACATTCTGATCTTGATTACAAAGATTTGCAGATCCTTAACAAGTTTGAGATTTTGGGCTACAAGATTAGAATGTAAGGCAAGATTCGGGTGAAGTTCAGAAAGTTGTTCTTCAAGATACTTCATGTGACGAGAATGGAAGCGGACAACTTCAAACTTCTCCCAAGCTTCTCGAAGCAATTGCCTGTACCTGTTTGAAGAAACTTCAACCATAGATCTAATTCGAGAAATTTCATCTCTGATCACTCTCCGTTCTACACGACGATGATTCAAAAAGAAAGTAAGGAGTCGACGTGCCATCTCAACGTCATCTTTAGCTTGAGTACAAGACTCCTGGGTTTGAGCATATTCAGCCTTAGAATCTTGCAATCGGGAAAACTCCTTCTCAATCTGAAGTTGAAGAGCATCAGCTTCCACAACAACAGGTTCCAAATTCCAAATCTCCCTCACATTATGTTTGAATGTATCAAAGTTATCAGGGAATAAAGAACATAGCTCCCAGACCAGATCCAGAAAGGTAGAATCTGCAGACAGAAATACTTTGGATTTGAAGAAGTCTGTCAGGTCGGTAATTTCTACCTTATGATTGTTGTTCAATAATAAAGCATGGTGTCCTTGAGACAGTAGTTTGTGTAGTTGCCTCCATAAGGATCGATCACCTATAGAGAATGAAGCAAGTTGTCCATGTTAAAGGGAATGAAGAATGGTCGTCAAAGTTCAACTTTGATAATGTTCAGTAGAAAGTTTACCTTCATAAGTATTACGACCATTTTGTGATCGAGACCAAAGAAGCAGCTGAGATGAAGAACCATGTGAAGACATCATGAACAGGATTGTGAGTTTGCAGGGAATCTGTGGCAAGCTTAAGCAGTTATAAAAGGGAGCAGATCGTGGAGGATAATGTGTCAGAATTTTCTTGGAGAGATGGGATGGAGATGGAATTTGATTCATGCGTGTGGATAAACAGTTATTAAGTTGGTAACCAATAAGTTCAGAGAGAATGAATGAGAGGGAAGATTAGCGTTTAATCTTTCAGTTACGCAAGTTGCAGGGGAACAGTTATCTTTGAGTTGATTCAAGTATCCAAAAGAACCAGACAAAGATAAGGAGCGACATTTGGGTAGAACGTTTGAGTTACCGATTGCTAAAATATCTTTGAATATACAGCATCGGGAATTTGCTCTGTCGGGATATTCTACAATTAAGCAAATGCAAGGAAGACCAAGAATAGAATCCAACAAGTGGTTTCGGCATTTTATCTCCAATTAGCCAATAGGGTCTTGGCTTCAGTTACAAAGTCTCTTAATCTAGTCTCTAGCCTGTAGTTTTCATCCATGATCTCTGCCATTTTCTTCTCATGAACCTTAACTAACCCAGCAGTATTATCAAACTCTTTCTCCAATTCCCTACATTTCTGCATCTTGCGTCTAAGTGTGGGAGAAAAGTTTGAGACTGCGAATTTCTGATCTACAATTTGAGCATCCACCATCCTCAGTTCTGCTTCAAGTTCTGCTTTTCTGGCCTCCAAGCTTTGAAGTTTGCTTGCCTCAACCTTAAAATGATTATAGAAGAGATGAGCATCTTCACGCTTGCGGGCTAACTCATCTTGGATTGCCAGTCCTCGGCTTTCTCCAAAGAGAAGATGGGGGAGATGATCAAGATTGATTCTGATTGTAGTCACAGCATCTACAAAGCCAACAGCGAAGAGATCAATCTTGTCTTGAAATGAATCAGACAAGATAAAGGATGGATGGCCAGAGCATATTTCCTGGAAAAGATTCCTCGCTTGGCGTTCTTTGTCAGAGTCAATGATCAACTTCCCATAACCAGGCTCTAATAGGTTTAAGAGCAGTTCCCACTTAGCTTTAGCCACTTCTCTAGGAACGTCGGCAAGCATTGACAAAGTTGAAGGCCCTGAGGAATCAGCAGTCATTGAAGAACTGGGATGAGTACCTGCCAATATTCTTTCCAACTCCTCCCGTTCTGCTAAAGAGAAAATTTCTATCTGAGCAGATGGATTGGGCACAGCAGAGGATGTTGAGGGAGGTAAAGCAGTGATAGTCTGAGAAGTTGGTGGCACTTGCACACTCAAAGGTTCCTGAATCGTCGTTTCTTCAAGCGTTGGAAGCTCTTGAGGTGCAGAAGCAGGTATGTAAGAAGCTGCAGTTGTAACATATGTGTATCAGATAACTGAATAGAAATTTCGAGTCAAATACAGGGCAATGACATTTACTAGTAAGAGCTAGAGGAAGATTTTCTTCAGGTTCTATGACATTGGTAGAAGTATCCTGCGTTGGTATACTCTCTTGAGAATCTGAAATAGGAGGTTGATCTTGAACCAACTCAGCAGTAACTTCTATCAAAGAAGCAGGAATCACTGGTGAAAGATCTGGGTCTGATATGATAAGAGCCTTGCTAGGAGAAGGAATAGGGGAAGCAACACTGGATGGATCAGTCTTGGGAGTATCTGGATTAATCAAAAGACATACAGGTTAGTGCTAATATGCACATTGCTAATCTCCATAAATAAAGCAAGAGAAGTACCTCTTGGTGTGCGCGGTTTCATCATAGCTCGAAGCGTGAGCTCTGAAGATTGATCAGATGTTGGAGGACCCTTTGGAGATTCTGAGGAACGAATAATTACTTTTCTAAAATCACGTTTTGCTAGTGCTTTCTTTGGAGCAATAGAGTCTGAAGTTTTTCTTTTCTTGCTCACTGCGAGAGTATGATGTTAAATGGGAGGCTGAAAATCAAACAAAACATATATTGAAAGTCATAATCAAATTACCTTTGGAGGGTTCTATTAACTTGGTTGGAGGCATATTCACAGCCTCAATTGCTTTTGATGCTACAGGAGGAACAACATCTCTTATTTTTGAAAGAATCAGGTCCAGAGGATCTGAAAACACAGTCTTTTGATAATCCTTCCACCAAAGGTCAAAATCGGCTGAAGAGTAATCGGAGTAGCCAGTGAATTCGATGACACGGGACAATTGGTAGATACCCCGTATCAACGTGGTCAGTTCATTAAAAGGCTGATCATCCTTCAGCTTGCAAGTTAATTTATCAAAAGAAGCAACAGAGAAAGTGTAAAGGGCAGGAATAGGAACTCCTTGAATTAACCCAAGTTGCCTGGCACAGTATTGGGGAGAATAGATTTCAAAGCCAGCAGCAAACCTGCCTTTTGTTGAAAATCTCACAGGGAGATCAACAGAAGTCAAGACAGATTGCCAAAAGTCACTTTTGTTCTTTCGAAAGGCAGGAAGGTAAGATTTGAATTGAGGGGTGAAGAAAGGAGAGAAAGAATGTGGATTCTCCTTAATGGAATAAATTTGGGAAATAAAGTACCGAAAACAAGAGGATGGTCCTTTAGGAACAGAGACCAGTTTCCTGCTCAAGGTTTGGCAGACTAGTTGGTCAGGAATAGAAACCGAGAGAGGCTGGATAACTTGATCCTCGGAAAACCAAGCAGGGAAATAGAAGGTTGCCCATGCTTGAAGAAGCTAAAGAGGACCACCAAAAACGCCACTAACTTCATCTGAAGCAGTGGAGGAAGAAGCATGGGCTAAACCCCGATAGAGCAAGGCCAACAATGTCTTGCCTAAAGAAAGTTGGGTCCCTGAAGCTAAATCAGAAGCAACAGCAACAAAATCGTTCGAGACCCTAACTATAGGGTGGCAGAAAAAGAATTTACAGAGCTAGTATAAAAGAAAAGCAGTGTGCTCTTCGTCGGTAATTGCACTTTCCTTCTTAAAGTAGTTTTTCATGAATGTCCCATAGGCCATTTTAGAATCAGATAATTTGCCGAGCGGCGAATGAGAATCTGGAGACAGGGTAGATGGGTCTGTACCCAAAGGAGAAAGCCCAGTAAGGCAATGTACATCAAGCAAAGTTACCGACATAGGAGAAAAAGGGAAAAAGAAGCAGTTGGTCGAAGATGACCAAAAACAGGACAATGCGCCAACTAGTTCTCGATTCACATGGTGGTCGAAACAACTAAGACGCAAAGCATCGTGGATGGAAAGGGTATTCCAAAAAGAACCCTTAGAAGGAAGAAGATGAAGGTACCATTGATAGAACTCAGAATCAAAATCGGAGAAAGCCCTAAGGCGAGAAGGACGAGAATACCACTGGTACGCCAAAATAGATGACTCATGGATGGGAAGTACCTCAACCTGATGACGAGGGAAGTGGTTTGACAAGCATTGTGGAACAAAAAAGTGATTGTAAGCAGCAGGGCCGAGGATATAAGAATCTTCAAAATCATTATGTACAGAGAACATATGAGATCCTTCTTTGAAATTATCAGAATCCCGGAATAGATAATACCGGTCGAGGGCATCCGACGCAGAAAAGGAGAAAGTTTGGTCCTTGGAAGTTTTGGAAGCCATGGATTTTAGGAGAGTGTCGAAAAAGATTGCAGAGAGTCGAAAAGGTGAAGATGTAGAAGAACGAAAAAGGAACAATTTTTATCAAAAGTGTTTTGAAGACGAAAGGGTAGGCGCGCGAAGCAAGGTGACGAAACGACGTCAAGAATAGGTACTATTTCTTTGACATTTAAAAGAATTAAAAGTTTTTTTAAATTCTTTTAAAAGGGGGCATTTGTTTACACCAAAATCAGCATAGATGTCAAGTCGGTTTAATGTAAAAATCCGACGGACAATGGAGCTCAGTCGTCTGCCGAAGTACGTTTGGATAAAATTCGGAATGCTCTGATACCATGTGAATGGCACCATGTCCCGAATTCGGTGATTGGAGAGAATCGGTAATTTTACCGAAATATGAAAAGTTTACATTTCGGGAAATGCTGAAACTACCGAAAATCGGCAAGATCACAACCCAGCCACGTGAATCGTGACAACAGGAAGTTATGAGCATAAAGCGGAAATAGTGAGCACGAGCAGATCGTGGGAGATTATTTATCCAAATTGGAAGTTATCCCAGCGGTTGAGATCAAGTTTTGGTGGACAATGAAATTAGAAAACGTGGATAGAAAAGGCAGTTATTGAAAGCGCCAAGATTCAAAGTTTGAAAACAAAGAAGTAACCGACGAGCAGTTGCAGGATAGGGGGAGATACAAATACTTAGAGGAAGCAAAGACGGAAGGATCATCAACAACAATACAAAAACACTCAAGCTTATCTGCACTTTAGTTTCCTCTGCACTTTTACTTCCTGCGTTTACAGCTTCCTGTAGTTTTAGTTAACCTTCAAGTCATTTACAGCTTTCATAGGAGTATTGTAACGTAGTTAGAAACTTTGTTGATCTCAGATCCATTTTCAATCCACTCAATTTCCACCCGCTTCCATATAACCCTGCATTACACTCTGTTTTTCACCACGATATTCCTAGAAATCAAGCCACAGAACCTACTTTAATAAAAACCGAAAAAATCGAAGTTTTGGTGAAGGATATTCCTCGTCATAAAACGAGCGAACAAATTGCGAGATATAAGTCGCGTAGTTTGACTATGGTGAAAAGGAAGTCGAATTTGATATTCCATCAAAAGACCATCGCAACTTCTTAATAGAAAATTAACAAGGACGAGAATCTCTAATTTTGACAAGAGCAACAAATGATTTTATCACCTTGCCCTTCCAATCGAGTGACACTTCACGTGACCCTATCAAGGACCAATAGTTGATGGATTCTGCCACATCCACAGCCTTAACTCCGTTGGGATAGACAATTTGGTGTTCACCGTATCCATACATATGAAAAGGATACTCTCCAGCTATCCTCGGGTAAACATGGATCTCCATGCGGCCTAGCCAATCTTCTTTGAAAGGAGCACTTGGGACGTCAATATGATCTCCCGGCATTAACTCATGGTCGAGCACCCATCTCATTGCATTGCCATAATTAGGACCACTCTTCATAACGTGTGCGTGCAAATGATCTTTTGTGATACACATGAAAGGAACATTTGAGGCTTTCTTGATTCGACATGTATGGCCCGATAACACCCTCTTTGCCGCATGAAGGAACCCGACCCAGGTTGGGATAATCTCCTCAATAGCTCTTCGGAAGCCTGCACGATTAGGTAGGGCTACAACTTTCTCAGGAAAAAGTCGCGAAAAATCATGAGGCAATTATTTTTTTACGACAAAGTTGACCTATAGGTTTTCCTAACATAGGATTATATATGAATTAATCGGTAAGGTTGACCATGCTCATTGGAATTGACAAAAAAGAAAGTATTATTACAAAGAGGGCAGTACGTAAAGCAAACAAATAATAATTTTAAAAAATTGTTCCCCTTGTCCGGCCATTTGCTTGGCCCGTCTTATAGTAGTAGCCCTAGGAAGGCTAAGACCCATCTTCCTTGCACGATTTTTGTTGCTCTTGTTGTTGTGCTTGAGGCAATACTCAACAATGTCAGCAACTCCGCAACAGGCAAACACACCCAATGGAAGACCCAGATTTATCAATTAATTCAAAGTATACCAATATAAAGAAAGAAGAGCCAAAAAGGTCAATATACCCTTCCATTCATCTCATTGATGGCAGGGATATTGAAAGTAACAGAGTCTTCGCATTCTGCCCTGGTTGGATCAATCAGCAAAACCATTTTTTCCTTTTGGCACAAGAAAGATAGTAATCAGTAGCTGTGTGTTCAGAAACAAAAACCTGAAACCTAAACAGCAACCAAGTTCGACTCGCAAACCTCAACATCGGCGTCTCTTGAACCGCAGATGCCAAACATGTTGGCAGCCGTCATACACTACTGAGCTATCCTCCTCCTCCTCCTCCTCAAGCATCTTCTCCTTCTTCTCTTCCATATATCTCTTGTAGTGCCCTTAGACATAAGAAATATTTAAAAGATATATTGGATCTGGAACCTGAATCTATGATCCGGTTGGTTATTGGACACCCGCTCCAATTTTCAAAAACATATTACATAATCCATGCTATACCAGATACAGATATTCTTTATATGGATATTGATGTAGGCGTTTGCACCAAATAATGAAAACTAACAACACTCAAAGGTTTGTTATCATCACTAAATGTAGATAAAATTATTAGATGTCGATAAGATACTTGTATATCTCATCTACTTGCTGTATTCTATCTGATCATTGTATTGTAATTTCTTAAATTCTAAGGTATCCCCTCATTATCTATGAATCATTTAAAATTTATTAGTAAACTACAAAATAGAAGAAAATGATTTGAAAAGATGAGAAGTGCAAAATATCAGATGCTGCCAACGGCTTCTTCAAACTGATTAAATCAAGCTGAATTAAGTGCTTGTTGGACTTGAATAAGCGCTGAGAAAAGGACTTAATTTTGCAACAGCTCCTGATAAGTGCTTATGGGCTTGAATAGGCACTGCCAATCTTAGCCTAAGAATAAAATGCTTTAAACTTTCTCGACACTGCTATAACATGGTGGGCCACATGAGGATGGTGATTTGGCTGCTGTAGTTTTCTATCACAATCCAATGATAAGCACTTCCAATTCAGTAAAAATTGCCAGCCCTCTTGTTGTGTTCCATCAAGATATCTCCCTGGCTGCTGTGTCTGAATTGCTTGACGTTGCGGGTGAGTTGCCGTTGATCCTGTCCGGGGGTAGTGCAGCACCCCGTTTTAACTATCAAATGAGATTTTTATTTGGTGGAGGATGCAATCTTGCAAAAAAAATGAGTGGATTCTCTCCCTCTCTGTTAAATATGTCTTGAATTTTATGTACTCGGTCCGGTTCATCACCCGACCTGACATATTTTTTGTGCGACCCAAAAGTGAAGAAAAAATTGAGATTTAGTTCGTGACGCGGAGGGTTGGGCCGATAGGCCCAACCCGAAGCAAGCGAACAAATCTCTATGGCGGACCGCCCAAGCTGGAGCAAGCGAGGAAATTTTTTGGGGAGCACTATTTATACTGGGGCTAGGTTTTTTCATTGATAGAGAGATTTTCGTTTTGTGAGAGATTTGTGAGCCGTGAGGTTTTGTGAAGTCGTTTTTTCGACTTCTGAAAACTGTACTCTCTTTAATTATAGTGGAATCTTGTTTTTGCCTCACCCGTGGACGTAGATCACCTTGTGATCGAACCATGTAAATCCTTGTGTTCTGTATTTGTTTTTCGCGGTTGTCTCCAACAACTGGTATCAGAGCCTAGTTCGATTCTAGGGTTCTTTGAGATGGCATCTTTGAAGTTTCAGATCTCATCTTTTGACGGACAGAACAACTTCGGATTATGGAGAATAAAGATGAAGGCTTTATTGAGGCGAGAGGGTACGGTTAGGGCGCTCGACGGAAAATATTCAGACGATATGACCTCGGCTGAGATTGAAGAGATGGACGAGAAGGCGCATAGCTCGATCCAGTTGTCTCTAGATGACAAGGTTTTGCGAGAAGTCGCCGATGAGGAAACAGCGGCCGGTCTCTGGAAGAAACTGGAAAGTCTCTACATGAAGAAATCTCTAACATCGAGACTTTATTTGAAGCAGCGTCTTTATACCCTAAAGATGTGTGAAGGTACGTCTGTTCAGGAACACTTGGATGAGTTTAATAAAATTGTTCTGGATATGAAAAATTAGATATTAAACTCGAGGATGAAGATCAAGCTTTGATCGTGTTATGTTCATTGCCTACCTCATACGAGAATTTTGTGAACTCGATGCTTTATGGACGTGAATCCATAACTTTGGGGGATGTTAAAGCATCTTTGAATTCTGCAGAACTGAGAACAAAATTGAATGGGAATACCAGTGAAAACAAAGCAGATGGTTTGTTTGTGAGAGGCAGGACCAAGAGCAGGGATAAAGCTTTCCGAGGGAAATCTGTTGGTCGTTCAAAATCTAAGCCACCTGGAGATAAGATGAACGTTGAGTGCTACTATTGTCACAAAAAAAGACATTACAAGTCAGATTGTCCTTCGCTCAAGAAAAAGGATAAGCAGCATGGTCAAAGACAAGATTCGGCGAATGTTACAAATGAAAATGAGTCTAATGCGTCAGACAGTGTTCTTACGGCATGCTCTACTGTTAATTTCTCCAATGATGTTTGGATAATGGATTCGGGAGCATCATATCACATGTGCCCAAATAGGGAATGGTTCACCACATACGAGCCATTGAATGGTGGATCAGTCTTGATGGGGAATGATGCTGTATGCAAAGTCGTGGGTATTGGTACTGTTCGGATTAAGTGCCACGACAAAGCAGTGAGAACCTTGACTGAAGTAAGACATATACCAGACTTAAAGAGAAACCTTATCTCGTTGAGCAGTTTGGACTCCATTGGGTGTGTGTACTCCGGTGGAGGTGGAGTTCTCAAAGTTTCAAAAGGCAATCTAGTTGTGATGAAAGGAAGCAAGGTGAATCACTTGTATCATTTGCAGGGTAGCACAGTTATGGGTCCTTCAATTGGCACAAGCAATTCCGTTTCTGATAATGATATAACGAAATTGTGGCATATGCGTTTGGGCCACATGAGTGAGCGTGGCATGACAGTTTTGAGTAAACGTGGTTTACTTTGTGGGGAGTAGATGACCTCGCTAGATTTCTGTGAGCATTGTGTTCTTGGCAAGCAATGCAGAGTCAGATTCAGTACGGGGACGCATTCGACAAAGAGCACACTCGACTATATCCATTCCGATTTATGGGGACCAGCACAGGTTCCATCTAAGAGTGGTGCTCTTTACTTTGTGACATTCATTGACGATTATTCCAGGAAGGTTTGGGTTTACTTTCTGAAAAGAAAAAGTGATATGTTTGAAACCTTCAAGAAGTGGGAAGCCCTTGTTGAGAATCAGACAGGGAAGAAGATCAAACGTCTTAGGACCGATAATGGTCTTGAGTTCTGTGGTGGCGATTTTAATGAATTCTGTGCAGATGCAGGTATCGTTCGACACTGTACAGTTACGCACACTCCACAGCAGAATAGAGTGGCAGAACGTATGAACATAACTCTATTGGAGAGAGCAAGACGCATGCTCTCTAATGCTGGCATGGAAAAAGGTTTTTGGGCTGAAGCTGTTAACACGGCTTGCTATCTGGTTAATCGCTCTCCTTCAACAGCAATAGAATGCAAGACTCCTTTTGAGATGTGGTCAGGTAAGCCTTGTGATTATTCTAATCTAAAGGTTTTTAGATGCGCTGCTTATTATCATGTTAAGGATGGTAAGTTAGAACCTAGAGCAAAGAAATGTATTTTTGTTAGGTATGCTGATGGGGTGAAAGATTATCGTTTATGGTGCCAGGAACCTAACTCACCTAAGTTCATTATTAGTAGGGATGTTACATTTAATGAAATGCATATGCTTGATCAAAGGAAAGTTGTTGATGAGTCTGCAGGAAAACATGAGAGTGATATGAATGAGGTGGAGGTTTAGGTGGAGCTTCCAGAAAAAACCTCTCAGAATGATTTGAACGAGCAAATTGCTCCTGTTGATTCAAGTTTAGATGAGGAAGCTGTAGATGAGGTGGAGCAGCCATACTCTATTGCTACTGGCAGAGAAAGGAAGCAGACCCGGCCTCCTCAGAAATATGGGTTCTTTGATCTGGTGGCTTATGCTCTTACGACAGCAGAAGATATGGGTATTCAGGAACATTTTACCTATACGGAAGCTGTTACTTGCACAGAATCAAAGAAATGGGCCGTTGCTATGGTTGAGGAACTTGAATCACTTCACAAGAACCAGACTTGGGACTTGGTGCAGTTGCCTAAGGGAAAAAGAGCCATTGGGTGTAAATGGGTCTTCAAGAAAAAGGAAGGAATTCCAGGTGTTGAAAATGCTAGATGCAAGGCTCGGCTCGTAGCTAAAGGCTACAATCAGAAATTGATTATGATGAAGTTTTCTCCTCTGTGGTAAAACATACTTCCATTCGTGTTGCTGGCTATAGTTGCTCAATTTGACTTAGAGCTTGAGCAACTTGATGTGAAGACTGCTTTTTTGCATGGCGAGCTTGAGGAAACTATTTATATGGCTAAGCCCGAGGGCTATTATGTAGAAGGCAAGAAAGATCATGTTTGTAGATTGAAGAAATCCTTGTGTGGTCTGAAGCAGTCACCAAGACAGTGGTATAAGAGATTCGACAGCTTTATAATAGGGAGTGGTTATCATAGGAGCAATTATGATAGTTGTGTCTACTTCAGGAACGGTTTAGATGGATCCTTTGTCTATCTTTTCTTATACGTGGATGACATGTCATTGCTGCAAAGAACATGTCAGATGTGTTGATCTTGAAGAAACGGCTCAGTGAGGAGTTCGAGATGAAAGATTTGGGTCCTGCCAAGAAGATCTTAGGAATGGAGATTCAGAGGGACAGGAAAGGAGGGAAGTTATATCTCTCACAGAGGAGTTATATTGAGAAGGTACTTGAGAGGTTTGACATGCAAAACGCTAAGCCCATCAGTACACCGCTGGCATCCCATTTTAGACTCTCAGCTCTACATTCACCTCAATCAGAGGTCAAGGAGCCTGCGATGTCTCGTGTCCCATACTCCAGTGCAGTTGGTAGCATTATGTATGCTATGGTATGCACTCGTCTCGACATTGCACAGGCAATTAGTGTAGTTAGTAGATATATGGCGCATCCTGGAAAGGTCCATTGGCAGGCAGTGAAATGGATACTTAGGTATCTTAGAGGCTCCGCAGAGTTGGGCCTAGTGTTTGATAGAAACAGTTCCAACGGTACCTCAGTTGTGGGATTTGTGGATTCCGATTTTGCAGGTGATCTCGATAAGAGGAGATCTTTGACTGGCTATCTTTTCACACTATCTAGTTCGGCTATTAGTTGGAGGTCAACCTTACAGTCGACAGTTGCTTTGTCTACTACAGAGGCAGAGTATATGGCAGCAGCAGAAGCAGTGAAAGAAGGTATTTGGTTAAGGAATCTTGTTCAGGAACTTGGCTCCAGCATGAAGACAATTCAGTTGTTTTTTGCGACAATCAGAGTGCTATATACTTGATTAGAAATCAAGCATATCATGAGAGGACTAAGCACATCGATGTCAGGTATCACTTTATTCGAGAGGCAGTTGCCGAGAGAAATATGACAGTAAAAAAAATTGGTACAGCTGACAATCCTGCTGATATGTTGACCAAGCCAGTCCCCGCCAACAAGTTTAAGCATTGCTTGAACTTGATTGGCATGCTTGGTTGAGTTTGCCCCTTCTGGGGCTTTGGTGGCGAGGTAAATGAAAGTTCCACATTTGTTTTTGAAGTGGATATGTTCTTTCGTTGCATCCCTTGTTTCCTACACCGAGTTAGCTCACGTAAGCTTAGGGATGTGAGAGAATGTGTTCGGCTTCTTGACTGTTTTATTTTGGGAAATTCAAGCCAAGGTGGAGATTTGTTAAATATGTCTTGAATTTTATGTACTCGGTTTGGTTCATCACCCGACCTGACATATTTTTTGTGCGACCCAAAAGTGGAGAAAAAATTGAGATTTAGTTCATGACGCGGAGGGTTAGGCCGATAGGCCCAACCCGGAGCAAGCGAACAAATCTCTATGGCGGACCGCCCAAGCTGGAGCAAGCGAGGAAATTTTTTGGGGAGCACTATTTATACTGCGGCTAGGTTTTTTCATTGATAGAGATATTTTCGTTTTGTGAGAGATTTGTGAGCTGTGAGGTTTTGTTAAGTCGTTTTTTCGACTTCTAAAAACTGTACTCTCTTTGATTATAGTGGAATCTTGTTTTTGCCTCGCCCGTGGACTTAGATCACCTTGTGATCGAACCACGTAAATCCTTGTGTTCTGTATTTGTTTTTCGCGGTTGCCTCCAACACTCTCCTTTCCTTCCTGCGCATTCTCTCACCTGCTGTTCTCTCTTGTATGAACTCTCTTAAACAGATGCATGTGTAGACCTGAACGCACATTGATAACTCTCGGTGGATTATTCAGCTGTGGAACTTTTGTTGCGGGATATAAATGAGGAATGGATATCCGATAAAATTCGTTTTTGTTATGATGGACTTAAGAGGCAGAGGCTTAATGACCCCATGATTCGTGGTGCTGATGGGCGTTTCCAGGCTATGAGCTGGTGTGATGCCCTTGCCATGGTTGGTGAGGTTATCCATAAAGTTGCACCCGAACAGATTGTTGGTGCTGCCCGCAAACTATCTGATGCGGAGTCTATGATGGCACTCAAAGAGTTTTTTTAACAGAATGGGGTCCAATATTGTAATGTATGAAGGCGGTGGGAAGCACCCTAATGCTGATCTGCGATCAGGATATTTTATGAATACTGACATTGCTGGTCTCGAGAAAGCAGATGTTTTCCTTTTTGTTGGGACGCAGGTAATGTATTATCAGTTATTTGTTGAGGGATGACCATCCAGACTGCTGTCATGATATGGTGATGACAATCTTTAATTCTTCCTAGAGTAGGACATTTACACCTTCATTGTGGCTTTGACCCTTTCTTTGAGATCCATGGTTTTCCTGTTGATTAGATCTGACTTCCGGCTCTCTTTTCCATTTTGTTCAACCAGCCAAGAATAGAAGCTGCTATGGTGAATGCAAGAATCCGCAAGATGGTCCATGCTACACAAGCAAAGGTGGGTTATATGGGTCCACCAACCAATCTCAACTATAATCATGAACAACTTGGCACGGGACCTCAAACTCTGACTGAACTTGCTGAGGGGCGCCATCCCTTCTGCTTAACTCTTAAAAATGCCAAAAACAAAGCTATTATTGTGGGTGCCGGGCTCTTTGAGAGAGAGGATTGGGATGCGATATTTTCTGCCATCGAGACCATCGCAAAGAACGGGAATGTTGTGAGGCCTGACTGGAATGGTTACAATGTGTTGCTTCTACATGCTGCTCAAGCTGCAGCCCCTCGATCTTGGACTTGTTCCACAATCTCTTGACAGTATCAAGTCCGCGAAATTTGTGTATCTGATGGGTGCAGATGATGTCGACTTGAAGGACATTCCTGATGCATTTGTAGTCTATCGGGGGCATCATTGGAGATCGAAGTGTATATCATGCCAATGTCATTCTTCCAGCATCCGCCTTCAATGAAAAGGAAGGTACATATGACATTCGTTCAGCAGACTCTCCCTGCAGTTCCAACGGTTGGTCATGCAAGGGCTGACTGGAAGATCATTTACGCTTTGTCAGAGGTGACAGGAGTTCAGTTGTCTTAAGATAGTGTTGGAGGGATCAGGTCCCAGATATGGACAGTGGCGCCGAATCTCGTGAGCATGGATGAGAGAGAACCCGCCACATTTTCAACTACTACAACGAGACACAATATAAACCAAAAGATCAGTCCGAATGACTTTGGAACAGCAGTAGAGAATTTCTACACGACCGATGCTATAACCAGGGCATCGAAGATAATGGCGCAACGCAGTGCAATGCTGTTGAAGAAATAACCGCTGAGTGGAATGATTTTAAATAAAGTTGCAGAATGGCTTTCTTGTATGTTGCCATCTTTGGGCTGTGCAAGGGAGTCTTATGGCATTAGACTTAGCTTAGACACTTCCGCCATGCCATATGGAATAGTGCACATAAACGGCATGTTGCTCCGTACTTTGACACTTATCTTTGAGGATTCTTCTCTTGTGGGTTCGAGGGTAACTCGAGAATCTAATTATTCGGTGTTTTCCGAGAAGGTCATACCTTTGTGATTTATCGCTTTTAATTTTGTAAATTTCCAAGCCGAGACTAGTTTTCACTATTTTCACTTCATCACACTTGAAATAAAGCCATCTTTCATCTTCTGGAAGTAGCAGTGGTGGTCATACCCTCCGGGTTTAAGTGATGATAAAACGGTCAGAGGAGTTTTTCTTTGGTTTTCCCTGTTGGACTGTTTGCTAATTGCGCAGAATTTTTGGTTCTTTCACCCTCAAAGTGTAGATTGTTTGCTAATTGCGCAGAATTTTTGGTTCTTTCACCCTCAAAGTGTAGATGTTTAGGGCCCGTTTGGTTCAACTTTCCAAATACTACTTAGGAAAATACAAATACATGCAAATGACGTTTGGTAAAAAATCGTTTGTAAAGCTATTTTTGCCCAAGTAGTGTTTGATAATTTTTTTTTTACAAAATGGCTTTGGGAATTATCTTTTTATTAAAAACAAAAACCTACCCTACCCTTTGCCGGAGCTGGCGAAGGCCTATGCCAACTGGCAAGCTAGATTTGGCGCCGGCGGCCGTCGCCCAAGGTCGGGCGACCCCTGGCAAGCCAAATCTGCCACCGGCAACCGTCGCCCAAGGCCGGGCGACCCTTGGTGAGGGTCGCACGACCCAAGCAGCCGTCACTTGAGTTCGAGCGACCCGGGCGACGGCCGCCTGAGTTCGAGCAACCCAGGCGACGGCCGCCTGAGTTCGAGCGACCCAGGCGCCGGCCGCCTGAGTTCGAGCGACCCAGGCGCCGGTCGCCTGTGGTCGCGCAACCCGAGCAGTAGACTGCCTCGCGTGACCCAGGCCGGCGTCGCTTGGGCGGTCACGTGACCTCTGGTGGCCGTCGCCTGGGTCGTGCGACCTCGACAGCCTCTTGCCGGCCCGATCCAGTGTCGGCCACCCTCGCCAGCCTCCCTCACCGACCGCCTCATGAAGAAGATGAATAGTAACAAGAGAGGCAAAACCGGAATAAGCCAAAATAAGTGAGGGTAGTTTGGGGACAAAAAATTTGGGTTCAGCATTCCAAATGCTAGCATTTGGCTAATGGACTTCCAAATGTTGAACCAAACGGTTCAGCATTTCCCCAAGGGGCTTTCGAGGCCAAAAGCCCCTTCCAAATGCTAAACCAAACGGGACCCAGGTATTAGGCATCCGATGCTTATGAATCCAAAGCGCTTCGACTTTAGGTTAAGACTACTTTGAGCTGTTCAATTTTCACTTGAAGACAGCTACGTACAGAGGAAAGAACCTTGAATCTGGCACAAGAAAGCAATTGCTCAAATTGAAATGCCGCCGAATCGGACGAACTCTTTGCCTTGACAGGATAAAAAAAGTTGGGGTTTCCTTTTAGGACGGCCCTTAAACACCTCCTATCTAGAGATATGTCAGTCGCTCAATTACGATGTCAGATTACATCGAAGTTATAGTTCATTTCCGAATGTCGGCCCTTAACACACTATATTTAAAACTGCAATAATTTTTTTTGCTTTTATCTTTTGTAATCCTTGGAAGGTCAAACTTACTCTCTCAAAGTATATATCCATTAACACATTATATTTAAAACTGTAAGACTGAGAAACAAAACGGCGAGAAGTAAAACACCAGTAAAGAAACAAAAAGAAATCTAAAGCAATGGGGAATTATCCAACTCATCCCTTACCAAATGTGTAGTTAAAGCAACAACAAAAATCTTCACTTGCCAAAAGCACCTAACGTAAAACATGAATTATATAACTTAATTCGTCATTCATCCATAAAAGATTATTCTAAATTCTAATCACGTAAAAAAAAAAACAAACGTCATAGTTAAAATGTGTTCGGTCCAGAATCGATCTAGGGTATAGGATTGGGTGAGGGTCAGTCTTGAAAATGGACCGCATAGTGCCGATTCCCAATTTTTGGGACCAAGGCCCAGACCATTTTCCACAGGAACTAGACTGCACAATGTTGGTCCAAGATCGATCCTGAACCGTTGCTCACCCTATTAGAAAGAGTACTTCAAATCTTTATATGGGCTTTCTCAATGCCGGATCGGAAAGAGTGATCTTGTGTTAACATATTTTTCTAAAAAATAAAGAAGAGATTCACAATATCTAGCGTCGAGAAGAAGTTCTCCAATTGGAGCAACTCTACGTACAACTTGCTGGTGGGGATGGCAATTTTGAATTTGTCATTATCTCAATAGCTTCTTTTCCAACTAGCTAGGGTTTGACTCCTATGCCTACTAAAGTTGCAACCACTTGATTACTTGCTCATATAACATAATAGATAAATACCAGTAGCCATAATAGACAAAATAATACAAAAAGTGCCCTCTAAAAGTCCAAACCACCTTAAAGATATCCAGTTGTCATGAGGAACGGACAAGAGGAAGATGCTCGCGAACAAGTACATAATGTGTAGGCACTGTCCCAAAATCCGAGCCTATCATACCGGCCTACACATCACATTATCCATAGTATATATAGATACACTTCTGCGAGGTCAATGGGCAAATCGAATCTTTCTCCTTGGGCACATACAAACAATTACTAGCTGAGACGTGGATACGGATCAACGATACATATGCGAGAAAATTACCTAGTCAGCTTTCTAAATCTATTATATGGATATCAATTCAGTTCTAAATTTTCAATCTCACCAATTTAATCCTAAACATATGCATGACATTCCAATATCATCCTTTTGATCAATTTTCACCAGAAATCGCTGACGTGAGCAGTCCAGTCATCGTCAGGCTCCAACGCGGAACAACGCTATGCTATTGATTTCCAGCAAAAATTTATCAGAAGGACTACGTTAGAATTTCGCATGTAGATTCAAGACTAAGTTGGCAAAATTGAAAGGTTCCGAATTGAATTGGCATCCGTATTATGAGTTCATGAATGATTAGATAATTTCATCCTATAAATGCTTATCAACCACTTCGAAAGCTGCAGGATAAGTCTGGCTCTGTGTGTTTTAGATTGTATAGAAATGGCTGACCAGCCCCAATTGTGGTCCAAAGAACAGAGAAAATTTATTAAAAGATGGAGGAAGGAGATAATTATTTATAGGAGGGATGTGGGTGCGCTGAAAGCTGCTGGTATGAGTTAATTATTTAATAATGTCGATTTTATCAGCCTTGCCCAGTGTTTGTTCTACCTAGGGAAGGCATCGACTGCGCGGGCATGGTTTTGGTGGTCTCCCTGAGAAATTTCTTTCTTTCTTTTTATTAATGTATGCTCTCCAATTATTGTTCGTGAAATAGCTTAATAGTTGGGCTCTCTAGTCCTTATTTAAATAGGATTGTAGTTACATTTTGGATACGTCATTGAAACTCTTGGCAAAATAATGGTCCTATGAAGTCACTCTACAAGTTGGAATGATTATCAGATGACATCTCAAATAGAAAAGTATTGGGTTAATACCATGAAAAACCCTAAACTGGTATACCTGTGATAAATTTATCAAAAATTAATTTTTTTTATCATAAAAACCCTAAACTGGTACACCTATGACAAATTTACCCTCCGTTAGGTTCCGTTAAATTTTATCGTCAAATTGTTGAGTTGGACGACATGTTACAGTTGATAGGTGTACCAGTTTGGGATTTTACCCTCCATTTATCATAGATGTACCAGTTTGTGATTTTTTGCGGTATTAATCTAATTTAACGGAAACTAATGGAGAGTAAATTTGTCACAAATGTACTAGTTTGGGGTTTTTGGAGGTCAAAAAATTAATTTATGGTAAATTTGTCACAAGTGTAGGTGATCAAAAAATTAGTTTGGAGTGAATTTGGCAGATGTGTATCAGTTTGAGATTTTTCGTAGTATTAACCCAACAGTATTTTGCACTACTTAATTAAAACCGACCATAAATTAAAGTTAGCCCGGTTTCGAAAAAAAAATGTGTCCACGTCAACAATTTATGGCCAGATAGACTCAATTGATACAAATGTAAAAATGTTTAGAACTAAATTGGACCAATTAAAAGATTTAGAACTAAATTGGTACCAATGTAATAAGTTTAAGATTTATTTTTTTATACTTTTCCTGTTTGTCAAAGTATAGTTTATAGCATACAATTCAATGTTGGAAAGATTTTTGTGTAGATAATGCCTGGATGCTTGTGTCGTTTCTCATGGATCACTCGTGTTTGCTCCTTGTACTGAGAGCTTGCAGTGAGTTTGGTCCGACCACATCTTTCGTCGACAATGGAATTTGCAAAGATACATTTCAAAAGCAAAGAGACAAAATATATTTGACTATCGAGAATTGGTCAAATTCTTAAAAGATCCCACCAACTTACACTAGGGGAAGAAAATTACCCCATCTTTCAAACAAATGATAAAATTTCACCAACTTTTATCCACGGGATAAAAGTAGCCACCATTAAAGTTTTCGTCCTGGCAAGTTGACGGGGCACACAATGTGGCTAGCGGCGTTATTGTGTACAAAAAGACACGTCAACAAGAGCCCAAAAGACGCCGTGGACACGTTAGCAAAACCTAGAGAAGTCGTTTCTCTAAAAAAAAAGCGTTGTCATTCCTTTTAATTAAGATTAAATCTGCTTCACGAACGTTTCAGGAGGTCACCGTAGCATCTTTTCTTTACTATTTTGTTTCTTCAAAACGTCGTAGTTAATCACATCATGTGCCACTTGATCTTCTTTGGACGGAAAATTTTAAAGGTTGGTACTTTTTTCTCTCGGGTAAAAGTACATATACTTTTTTAATATTTGGAAAGTAAAGTATTTTTGTCTGGCGGGTAAAAGTTGATACGTGATTTTTGGAATTTGGCCGTGACTATTGGAGAAGTTAAAGATTAGAACGGACTCGTGACAAACATATGAACCAGGGAACGTTAGGGTCATGCGAATGATTTCATCCAAGAATTTTCATTTGGTCACCTGTGACTTCAAGGTCGGAATGCTTTATTGAAGAGCCACTAAAGCCACATTTAGGACAAGTACGAAACACTTATGAAAGAAATTGACATTTGGAACTCAACGAAGAAATTGCTGGTGCAATTAGTCGAGATTGTTGTTGTGAACCTGTAAATCACGTGGTACTTTCACCTGGGGAAACTATCTTCACGTCCGAACTCATTAAAAATATTAAGTTGAACCCACTTACATTCAAAAACAAACAAATGAGTTATAGACAGCTAAGATATATCAACGTCATTACAGCGTGCCACCACACCAAATTCCGATATGGATTTCTTCCATTTTAACTCACACGTGCACTTCAACAATTGTAGTGGTCCTGTAGTTATGATTGTGATACACCTTACAAGTATCTGTAGTAATAGAAAAAATAGAAAACATGTCAGTATAGCAACATAATACGATTTCAACCATTGAAATGAACCAAACTTGACCAAGGAATTTCTAATGACCCATCGGAAGCTCCCACGTGTGAAGGCAACAAAACCAGCATGTCAGAACCACGCCATCAGCAAACCAAACATACCCAATGCTATTAAGGGTGCGTTTGTTTCACAAAAAACGTAATGTTTTTGGAAAATATTTTTCGGAAATTCATTTTTCAGGAAAATGGTTAATTTTTCCTTGTTTGGTGATTTTGATCAAAAAAGTTTTATGGTGCTTGGATCTCATTTGGAAAATGATTTCAATCTCATGACTTTATCTTAGACAAAAAAAAATCGAATTTTTAATTTCTTTTATTTTTTATTTTTTTCTTTTTCTTAGGGCGGAAGAAGGAAAAAGAAAAGGCAAGAAGAGAAAAAAAGAAAAGAAAAAATTAAAGAAAGAAAGAAAGAAAAGAAACAAGAAAAAAAAAAGAAAATATTAACAAATTCAAGATAAACAATTCTGAAAAGTGTTTTCACCTTCCTAGATTAGGGAATTCACTTTCTTAAATTTATACATGAATGTTTTCCTTGACCAAAAAGTGTTTTCGGTTGACTAATCATTTTCGAAAAACCAAATAGGTGAAAATCCGGAAAACACTTTCTTTCAAACAAACACACCCTAAGTCTTGGTTAGACGTCACTTAAACCTCATCTAATTGGCAACCACATCGGTGCCTCCACTAATTAAAAGGCCACGCCTGCACTGGTCCACAAAACGATCTAGATCTCATTTCGTTAAGGTTTTGGACTCTTGAGAATCCTAATCTGAATACTTTGCATTTCGCTTCTTTCCCAAATTACTGACTTAAGCATCGGAGGGCAATCGGGGTCCTAAACCCGGACACCTTGACCCCCTGGCTTCTGATTTGCAATTGCATTGCAGAAGCTCGGCCATGCTCGGTGAGGTGGTTATCCAAAGTTCAGCAATAACTTAACTAAACCTGGTAATTGTCATTATATAGTTGAGAAACAATGAAGGACATGCAAAGTCAAAATCTTCCCATACATATCGTTCTGTTAACACCTATATGTGTCTGAATCTAACTCTCATTCAAATAGAGTTTAAACAGAGTTTTCTTTTGGAAAAATAACACAAATGGTCCCTGAATTTTCAAGTTGTTCAATATGATCCCTGAATTTTTGCCCAATGTACAATTTGGTCCTTGGACTTTTGGTATATATTCAAACTAGTCCCTAAATTGAAAAATGTTCGATATTATCCTTTCATTAATTTAAGTTCAGGGATAACATAGAACATTTTCATATAGTCCAGGGACTAGTTTGAACATGTACTAAAAGTTCAGGAATCACATTGAACAAAGTAAAAGTTCAAGGATCACATTGCACGTCAGATTAAAATTTAGGGACTACATCAAATAAATTAAAAATTCAGTGACCACATAGTAAGTTTATGCACCATTTGTGTCATTATCCCTTTTCTTTTCATAGAACTCAATTCCAAAGAAGACTAAAACAGTCGTCATCAGACACATCACTTACTGATCTCCTGAACATTCCCTAATTTACACTTTAAGACAAAATGCATCTGGTGCCTACAAACACTCCGATCGTGGCAAACCCCATGCACGACTTAACAAAAGGGCTAAGGCGTGATGGCAGTCCGGGCACATTTGCACCCGATGCGCTCAAGCATCGCCATGACTTGATTCGAGACTTTTAGACCAAGGAGGCCGCGGTAAACAATATCATGAAACCCTAGTGCAGGAAGATGAGCTTGGACAACTTCATGAGAAATTTTACAAAGTACGGCACATAATATATAAAAACTCGCAGTATTATTCAACAAGTAGAAAACGACAGCACCCACCAGCCTCCCTCGGTCTCTTGACCTGAAACAAAAATGAATAAAGAAATACGGAAGCCGCAACCTGTTTTGGCTTCGCCACATCTGCAAGACTGCCTATCCGACATCCCTACCATTATCCACGAACTCCACACGTTTACTTTGCAAAGTTACGATGGATATGTCGGAATGTATCGGCGACCCACGACCAACATTCCCCGCACAAACCCAATAAATTAATCAGATTGAACAGAGACTCTCGCGTTTAACCCTAAAAGCTAAGCACATCTGAATAAATCGAATGTACCGCTATCCTTTTTGTCTCTAGCTCTACATGGGGTTTGGTACTAAGGTAGAGATCTCGTGATCGGCGCGGTTGGTCTTATCCCGAGACGAATTATAAAACAATTATTATTCCGCCATTATCTGTTAATCCATTGTATCTCGGTAACATGGAATTATAGAGCCCTGAACGAGACAGGAAGTAGTTCCATATGAATTGTACTCGGAGGAGTTGGATGCTTTCGAATGTGCACGTGATATGTGTAATAATGGACAATTAGGGGTCATATCTGTTCTAGTAGTCATGTGATATCAATTATGAATAACCCGTCCAAGTATATTTGGTAATCGAAATCTTTGAACATGCGGAGAAAACGTTGGAATGATTCATTTGTCTTGTGATTGGTGATCGACATTGTTGTCTTTTTTATTCTTTCATGGCTCCAAGATTTTCAGAAAAACAAAAACAACAATAATAATAAAATTAAATGGACAACTGCTAGATCGGTTATTAAATGAGCAGTAATTGAGGCGTCCCGAAAAATTTGGGACACTACAACACCCTTAACTGGCACAAAAGCGATCTGTATATATAAGTATTACATGCAGCGACTTTATATATATAATTCTTGTTTAGTTTTAGGGTTTCTGTTATTACTTTTCACTCTATAAGAAGTTTTAGGGCATGTTTTGTGCTATAGCTAATTCAGTTCTAAACTTTTTAAATTGGCCAATTTAGTCATTATTTTTTTAACAATTTGCCAATGTAGTCCTAATGCCAATGTTTTTTATAATATTTTCTAAATTTTCGAAATTTTTTCTTTTTTCTTTTCTTTCATTTTCTCTTTATTCCCTGTTTCCCTCCACGACTGTGTCACGTAAGACGGCCGAAACCCACATCAATGATTTCTAGTCAAAATTAGCCAGAAGAACTATATTAGCAAATCGTCAAAATGTTTAGAGGTAAACTGAAAAGTTTAGGATTGAATCAACTACCATACAAAAAGTTTAAGATTTTTTCGAAAATTTTCCCTTTTGTGCTGGATTGGTGCTTAAGCAAATTTTCATTGGATCTCCTTTACAAAAATGTTGGAGCAATATATATTTCAATGAGTGTTTCCAAGTGCGAGGCTCAAGAACAAAAAGGGTTTATAATCGATTATTGACCAAGTACAAGTTTGATATGTTAATTAACGGACAAATTTCGTGCAAACTATTATATACATAGTTATATAGCATTATGAATGAGAACATGGTCTCTATCAATCCCAATCAATCTTATATCAAAATAACTCCAAATATCATTATTGATCTTTTGGACAAATCCAATCTGGTGAGCTCACGGATCCGGTAGTTGTTGTGTAAAAATCAAGTGATGCAAGCATTTGCATAGAAAATAAGGCAAATAGAAACTTTCTCACAGATGGAAATTCTTAGACCGTGACCAACCTGCTTAAATAGTACTTTTAAATTGACATATAATGTTTCAAAGGGGTACCATTAGGGTATTTATTAAGAGTCATAATTCATGAATCTAGGGTTTTTCCACTTAAAACTTTGTTAGTAAAACAAAATAGCCATCATATTTAATTCCACGAGCATCCCATCTGTTGTCGACCATCGATGAAAATTCAAGAGGAGGGTTTTAAGATATGCTTGTTTCCATCATGATGTACAATGATAAAGAAAGCAACGTCAGTTGGTATGTGCGCTTCTCCGAAGATAATGTTGTGAATGGACGGATAGATTTGTAGGATTTGGACAAGTACATCATCTCACGACTGGATAGAGAAAACAAGGCTAATCATGCATTGTCTCGTCAGGAAGCACATCAATCAATATGATCATATCGTCCGAGCGACTGGATAGAGAAACCAAGGCTAATCTTGTATCGTCTCATCCGCAAGCACATCAATCAATACAATCACGTCGCCCCCGCGCGCACGGACGCACACATGCTTGTTCCGATAAGCATCCACATCAAATTAAGGACAAGATAAGAAGGTGGGTTCATTTGTCCCTTTCCTCTGGTCTTTTTGATGATGCCCCAAAGGAAAACCATGCTCGAGCATGAACTGGAGAAACTGTAATCCGTGACCAACTTGAGATGGGAATCCGTGAACGAGTTCACGGTCGTCGTGTCTTTTGCTTTTTCAGTGCCTTGTTGGTCTTACTTTCTCCCGTCGTTTTGTCTTTGGGCTATGCTTTGCTTGTCAGAAGTGGAAAGAGCACGAGCTAGTAAGAGCTCGTTCAGTCGGTAAAAGACGTTAGAAAGATATTGTACATGACAGTTGGTGATCACATAAGCAAAGATTGATCAAAATTTCTGGTTTGTGTGGCTTTCACTTTTTTCCTTCTGGTTGTTTGTGGTCACAATAATTGTTGAAATATCACATATCGTTTGTGGAGTATATATGTTTGTGTGTGTAGAGGGTCTTGCTCCATCTATCAATTAAAACTTTTGGATGAAGACGTGATTTAAAAAAAAATTACCAAAAAAATCCTAAATATATTTAATAAGTATCAATTCAGTTTTAAGCCTTTTTATTTTCTCAATTTTTTTGGGCGAAATTGTGTTAACTGAATCCTAAACATTTCGATGATTTGCTAATGTAATCCTTTCGGCCAAGAACCGTCCTACTTGGAGCGCGTAGACGATCTTTTATTTTTTTTTAATTTTATGAATTTTTTTAATTTTCCTTTTTTTGTTTTCCTTTTCCCCGAGGTCGGTGGCAACAGCCGGCCACAAACAAGGGTTGCATTCATCGGTCTCAGGGGAGGGTCACCCTTGCTAGCCACAAACAAGCCTGGGCGAGGGGTGGCCGGCAAGGGGCGACAGTTGCCCAAGCAAGGGCAGCCCTTGCCCATGGTCGGCCGAAAATGGCAAAGAAAGGAAAAAGAAAAGAAAAGAAAAGAAAAAAAGAAAAAATTCATAAAGTTAGTTGCAAAAATTCTCTAGGTCACCGTCTTACGTGTCACGTGCCACGTAAGACGGCTGGCACTCACGTTAGCGATTTCTTGGCCGGAAGGATTACACTGGCAAATCGTTAAAATGTCTAGGACTCAATTAGTACAATTGAAAAGTTTAAGATGAAATCGGTATCCGTACAATAGGTTTATGACTTTTTTTGTTATAGGTTTCGTATTTTTAATATTCTAAACACGTACCCTCAAGCGTAGGCTGAATTTTATGGCCTATACCTAAAGAGTAGAAACATGCAATTGAGGAGGTAAACAGGGCGGTGCAAAATTTTGAAATAGGGAATAGCCAAAAAGAAATAAAAAGCAAAAGCATAAGTTCTATTATGGTGTTCCCATCTACCGTCTCTTGCGTCTTAATTTCGACAGGTGTCCCGCTTAAGCTCTTGCCAAAACCCTAAACGCCAACCAATAGAGACTGCCGCCATCATCTTTTCTTGATGGCCTTCGCCGTTGAAGCCGCTGTCGTCCCCTTTGCACAGTCGAGCCACGACGCTTCATCACCAGCAGCCAATCTTTCGCTGGTTTCTCTCTCTTTGGTCTATCTCTGCTTCTTGTCCCCGACGAGAACCAAGCACCAGCTTGGCCGCCAAGACTCAACGAGCTTCAAACCAATCATGAAGCCCCTTGGAATTCCAAATCTAAAGGCCTAACACATTGCGGATTGGCTCGACAACGACGACAAGCCGGTCCTTATCTGAAAGGTGATGGAAGAGTCGAGAGAGAGAGAGAGAGAGAGGAGCATGGTGTTACAGTTAAATATCCAATGATTTCGGCCGTCGCACGATTAGATGAGTGTCAGGTCACGTGTTAACATCAAGTTTGATTTTGATAGTATATTGGCCCATGATGGGCGATAGGTAATCCGCGCCCTTACCAATTGATCATTTGATTTTCCCAACGTTGAAATTCCAAATCTAAAGGCCTAACACGTTGCGGATTAGCTTGTCGACGATGACGAGCCAATCTTGATCTAAAAGGTGATGGAAGAGTTGTGTGAGAGAGAGAGAGAGAGGAGCTTGGTGGTATAGTTAAATTATCGATATTTTTGGCGGTCCCACTATTAGATGAGTGTCAAGTCAGGTGTTAACATCGTGTTCGATTGTAATATTAAATTGGCCCATGATGAGTTTGTGGGAATAATTGTGACCCACATTATATTATTAATTAATGATTGTATAATTATTTAAATACTAAAACAACTATTGGCAATGAGAAAGTGCAAATCTTTTGAAAAGATACCACTCTTATGAAGATAGAATATGTTTTGATGAAAACACTTATTGATAGCCTTTATAATACTTAAAGACTAAAATGGATTAAAGAAGAGAAATCAGATTTCTTTATTTTCTCCAATTTCTGTAACAATCATTTTCTCAAAATTATTGCTATGAATAAATGTATGTCTTTGTCCCTCTTACTATGAATAAATTATGAAGATCTAAAATTCTTTAATTTATAATTTCTGCATAAAGAATTACATTATTACTTACAGGGCGATAAGGTAATATGCGTCCTTATCTATTTGTCATTGAATTGTGAACCATTACACAATACTTTAAACTTTAATCTTATTACAGCCATCAACACTCTGCCAATTTTTTCCATTAGCATTTTGATGCACTTGACCTTTTAAGGATAAAAAAAAAAATTTCTTTTTTATTTTTTGGAACAAGTGCATTAGAAGTTCTAAAACTTATTACGAAAATACAATCGAGTCCTAATATTTTTAAAAGGTGCAATTAAGTCCTAAAACTTGTCAGGAAAGTGCAATTAAACCATAAAACTTTCAAAAAGTGCAATTGAGTCCTAAAACTTTCAAAAAGTGCAAAAAAAAACTCAATTGCATTTTTATGATAAGTCCTAAAACTTGTCAAATTGGTCCAATCAAGTCCTTCCGTTAATTGCATTTTTTGAAAATTTTAGGACTCGATTGCATTTTTATTATAAGTTTCAGGATTTTATTACATTTTTTTAAAGTTTTGGAACTCAATTGTACTTTCGTGATAAGTTTCAGAACTTTCAATATATTTCTTCTTCTTCTTCTTTTATAAAAGAAGATAAATCACCCTAAATCCCGTGAAATATACGAGTGAAACACATCAGCCCGGAACTCTTGAACGTTAGATACACCCCCGCCTCTTGAATATTGCTTAGAAAATGCATGCCTTTCCAAAAGCCAAACTTTGCTTTATCATTAGAAAACAAAACACGGGGGCTGTCCACCTCACCTTCATGTACGATTTTGACAATCGAACCTGTGTTGCGGTCAACGACATCGTGCCATGCCAAGCACGTCTTGTCCATTCAGCTTGAAGTCGAAGTCGGAGTCGGAGGCTTATGCTTTGCAAATTGCAAGGCAATTATTTGTGTCCGGAGGGAGTCAAATCTGGTTGAACCAATGGATACGTTTCTCAATTCCGTGTGGAAAGAGTTTAGCGGTTGACCAATTCGGATCAACTTTCCCTCTCTGGTCCTTTTCACCAACTTAGAGAGCTACTGCATAGTTGGATGTTGAGGGATCCAGCTGGTGCTTTGAAGCATATCCCAAATTGGTTTCCTTCTTCTTCTTCTTCTCCTTGAATGATTTTTTCAATAACCGAGCGACGTAGCAAGCCAGAGCGATGGTGCTATCGTGTTCTGATCGGCTGTTTGATCGGGCAATTCTCGTTCTCGTCGGGAAGCAGTCCATGCAATGCTCCGAGAAGATTCGAGTTGAAGGCTGGAGGTTCTTACCTTACTTGCCGTCGGAGAAGAACCGATCGAGTTTCGAGAGACTGATGGTTACGTCCCCCTTGCTTGGACATCAACAAGTTTGAAAGGATGAAGAACGTTCAACCTCCGAAAGCAACTTCACATCATTACTCGAATTAGTTCGATAGATTTGCGTCATCAAAGTCCAGCACTTCACTCGTCCAAAAAGTCCTAAACCTATTACACTTTGATCAATTCAGTCATAAATTTTGCAATTTTTTCAATTTAGTCATAAACATTTTCACGTTTTTCCAATTGAGTCCATTCGGCTAATTTTAACTGGAAATTGCTGACGTGGACGCTGATAGTGCCACATAAGACGACCGGCGCTGACGTGGATAATTTTTTTTATAATTTTTTAAAACAAAATTGAATTTATTATTCTTTTCTTTTCTTTTTTCTTTTTTCTTTCTTTTTTTTCAACCAAGTCGGCCGACCTTCGTCGGCCATCGTCGGTAGGCCCTCACTTGTGACCGGCGAGGGTTGGCCGGCAACCCTCGACGGGCTTGGAAAGAAAAAAAAAAGGGAAAAGCAAGAAATAAAAAAGAAGATAAAATAATAATAAAAAATTCAGAAATTTTTTTTTAAAAATTCTAAAAATTATATACGTCAGCGCCGGCCATGCCACGTAAGATGGCCGACATCCACATCAGTGATTTTCAGCTCAAATTAACCGAATTGATTCAATTGGCAAAAATGTGGGAATGTTTAGGACTCGATTGGCAAAATTGAAATGTTCGAGATTGAATCGGCCAAAATACAATAAGTTTAGGACTTTTTGGACACTTAGCCCCTCCACGTCGCGATCGTGCGAAAGAACTTAGGGTGATGACTCATGGTCAATTTGTCAACACGAGCACACAATGCTAGGGGATTCCGACGTATGAGCGAGCGTGCATGCATGGGGGCCTCTCCTAATTCCTAACGAAACCGACGCCACAAGTCTAACATCGCAAGTATCCATCTATCTACCTACACACGTTGACCAAATTCTCTTACGTCTCCTTTCATTTTTATTTATTTAGTTTTTTTTATTGATGTAATCACGAACGTCGTGAGGCGCCGCCACGTGGGCCGGCCAGTTTTTGCCACTAATATCGACGGGGACCATATCGAATATAATAGCATCCATAACCAGCTTTCTTATATTCTTTTTTCTTTTGGTTGGAGAATATTAATCTTTTGGAGTTTCTAAGCAAATGGGTCGGCAAGAGAAATTCTTGCTTGCTTTTTCTTTTTTCTTTTTTTGTGGAATTTTTATGGAAAAATTTGCAATTTTCTTGATTGTGTTTCCGAGTCGATTTGGTAATATTCCGCGAGCTCGAGAGTTTTCTTCTTTTAGGGATGGATTTGCATTCATCACTAAGGGTGCATTCGTTTCGTGGAAAATAAGTGATTTAAAATATTTTCCAAAAAATAATTGCTTATTATCGCTTACAAAAATAAATGAATGGAAAAAATTTTCATCGCCCATAGAAATAGTTAGCCATAGATTGTTATCGATGATGGAAATATTTTCCGTTGAATAATTTTTTTAAATGATATAAGCAATCATTTTTCAGAAAATATTTTCCAAATCAATCATTTTCCACGAAATGAACGCACCAAACAAAAGGTTTTATTTCCATAAGAATTCATCAGTTATTATGTGTTGACAAAGAAAATGCACAAGGCTTAAATTAATAGGTAGAGGGAGATGTGCTAAATCAAGTAATAACACCGTGTGGAATTTGACAAATGGGGGGCCGAGCATGCGAAATAAACTGGGTGTAGAGCCCAACTCTGATACCACCTTAGAATATCTAACCCAAAAACTTAAACTAATCGGTGGAAGGATATCACATGTGTATAGACAAGTGATGTGGAATATTTTAACAATACTATATATATAAATTCTAGCCAAACCACCGATTTATTAAATGTCGATAAAATATATTATAATTCTGCGAAAATTCAACGTTTTCTGAAAATTAAAATAATCATAATTATGTCAGTGTGTTTGGTGGGAACAAGATCAGCAGTCTATTGGGCCCATGCATCGGCCATGCAAAAAGAAAAGTAATGTGAACTAGATTCAGAAATTCACCTAAAATGAATCGATGCCTTTAGATGATGCCTGCATAAAAAGGTGGAATAAACAAATGCAAAGCGGAAAGCAAAGCAAAGCAAAGCAAAGAAAGGAAAAGAAAAACGTGGAATTGCTTTAAAGATCATATAAGAGGCCTGGACGCGGACATTGCAGAACGGTCCTTTAACATATTGGCTTAAGTGACTTGCATTCATTAGCTACACCTATACATATAAAATTATAAATATAAGGCTCCATCTGTTTTGCGGAAAATGAATGATTTAGAAATAATTTTCTTCAAAATGGTCGCTTGTATCACTTATAAATATAATTGAACGAAAAATATTTTCATCGTTTACGAATATGTTTAGACATAAGTTATTGTTGATAATGAAAAAATATTTTTCACTGACTAATCATTTCGAACGATCATTTTTAAGAAAATATTTTTCAAATCGCTCATTTTTCCATGAAATAAATGGAGCCTTGGAAATTATATACGTTCTATCAATGCAATATGTGATATTACGGGTAATTTCGAAGCGAAAAATAAAATGATTTGGTGGCGGGAAAAAAAGAAAACAAGAACGTGTAAAAAGAACCACACGTACAAGAAAGATATTCTGGCGACGGGTACAGGTCAGAAATGGGCCGCGCGATTTGTGGTCCGTCGCTCTCAAAAAAATAGACACAAAAAATCGGATTCTTGTTTCCTATATGTGTTCATCGTTTTTAATGTTTTTGTTCGAGTATTACATGAAGAGTTTAATTAAGAGAATTTTACATCTAGATATGAACTAAACCACATATCCCGGTACCTTCGCTTAACTCTAATATGAGCCCGTCAACATATCAAATTGACCTACATTCATTTAAAAGCTCAAGCCAATGCGTTAGGTATCAATCGGGATTATTAATTGTTCTACACCACATCGATTCTCCTATATGAGACTTTTCTGACACAACTTATGCCCGCATCCCAACACACACAAACAGTCGTTCAACATAAAATTGTGCATACATCACACACACACACACACACACACACACACATACAAGGAGAATGACACAAATGACACAATGTGTAATATAATCCCCGAACTTTTAATTTGTTCAATGTGATCCCTGAATTTTTTGTAAATGTTCAAATCAATCTACCGACTATATGAAAATATTTAATATTGTTCTTGAACTTAAATTAATGGAAAGACAAAATTGATTATTTTTATATAGTCCAATGATTAGTTTGAATATGTACCAAATGTTCAGAGACCACATTGCATGTCTTGTCAAAGTTTTATGACCATTTATGTCATTTTTCATATATATATATATATATATGTGTGTGTGTGTATGTATGCGCGCAAAAATTACTATTATCTATTTATTTGTCTTGCATTTGCAGTGGACGCCAGAAGAGCAAATGGGGTTCTTCGTCCTTTGGGAAGGACTCGAGGGGCCAAACGAGGACATGGAGGGCAAAGACAACTGTCCCACAACACGAACAAAAATATCTTCTTCCCACAATTCGATGAAAAGTTTCAAATAAAACACTACGAAACGAAATGACACACATGACCCGACAATTTAACTCCCTCCACATGAACATATAACTCCACACCATATAGATAAAAATCCCCGTACAAGGTTTCGCTAATGAGCATCTTACCCTACATTTCTTTGAGTAAATGAATCGAAAATGTTTACGGTGAATGCTCGGTTCGCCGCGCAACTTTCACATCTCACATCCATCATCGAAGATCGGTTACCTACCCGTTACGAACAGAATTGCCCGCGTTGATCGTGATAGACGTGCGATGCGTAGAGGAAAGGATTGCGCTGGTCGCACATTCAACATCGACACCGAACGCCTAAGAGAAAAGCTACCCTTTTGAAATCAGTGACGAAGTACAATAACGATGGAATTGCTTGATTGACTTGTCTTATTAGGGTTCCGATCTCTAGCCTCGCATAAAAAGAATGCTGTTTCGAACATAAATGATTATACAAAAAAAGTTAAGCTGGTTTAAACTGGATCTCTTCGATGTCTATGTTTGTGTTGAATATTTTCAATTTGGACATCCCTCCTTCTTGTTCGGTCGTGTTCTGCATTAAAGACACTTGAAGATAGGCCTAATTCCCTAAAAAAACTCCCAACTTTGGATCAAGTCCCAAATCTACTATGAGCTTTTTTTTGTCTAAGAAAAAACACCAAACTTTAGGTTTAGTCCCAAATCTGCCCCGAATTTTTTTTGTCTCAGAAAAATCCTAAACTTTAAGTCCAGTTCCAAATTTACCCCGAATTTTGTTTTGTGCAAAAAAAATCACAAAAATTCAATTTATTTTCAAAAATATACTCCGATGATCCAGTCTCAACTTTACATGGCACTTCCACGTCGATAACAAATCCACATCAACAAAGTAATGGAATTTTTTTTAGCAAAAAAAAAGTTCGGAGCAAATTTGGACTGAACCTAAAAATTAGGTTTTTTTTAAATTAAAAAAAGTTTTTTGGGGTGGATTTATTATCATCCCTAACTTTCATATTCTAGAATTGTTTTATTTTGGAGAATTTCAATAATTTTTATTTGGTTTGATTTGTTATCGAAATGGAAATATGACATCGGTTTGTACCTATTGCCCCATTACTTTGCTGATGTGGATTTGTTATGACGTGGAAGTGTCATGTCAAGTTGGAACTGGATCACGGGGATATGTTTTTGAAAATAAATTGAAATTTTGCTGATTTTTTTTACATAAAATAAAGTTCGGAGTAGATTTCGGATTAAACCTAAAGTTTAGGAATTTTTTTAAGATGAAAAAAAAATTTAAAGTAGATTTAAAACTTGACCTAAAGTTTGGAATTTCGTGGGGAATTCACCTCTCGGAGATATGGAAATTTCTTTTCCGGGAGCCAAAAAGCAGAAGGAGAAAGAAAAGTATAATCGGGCAGAGAGAGGCGGATACGACACACAAATCTCACTAGCGGCTAAAACGAAAGATCCGACCCGTCATTAAAGCCTAACCGCTCCGATTCAAAGAAACCGCGTCTTCCTTTTCCCTTGCTCTGTTTTTTCCTCTCCTTTGTTCCTCTCCGCTCTGCTTCCCCCCACCCCTCCATTCACGAGACTGCATAAATACTCATCCTCCCCTGTTTCACCCCACCCACATCTCTCCCTCTCTCTGTCTCTCTCCGGAAGCCATGGCTGTCCGCAGAAGCTCCGTCGTCGTCACCCTACCCTTCTTCTTGTTCTGCTGCTTCTGCTCTGTTTCCCTCTCGAAGCAAGAACAGAGCCACCATAACCAGAACAAGTCGTCGTCGTTCTCTCTCTCTTTCCCTCTCCAATCCCACCCTCTCCCCCACCACAAGCTCCATTCTCTCCGCCCATCTCTCGCCTCCGCCGCCGTGGCCGTCAAGTCTCCGTTCAAGTTCTCCATGGTCCCGGTCGTGTCCATCCCCATCGGGACTCCCCCGCAGACCCAGGACATGATCCTCGACACCGGGAGCCAGCTCTCCTGGATCCAGTGCCACGGCAAGGGCAAGAAGGCGGCGGCGGGGGGGGCGGCTGGGCAGCCGCCGTCGCCGTCGACGGCGACGTTCGACCCGTCCCTGTCCTCCTCCTTCTCGGTCCTCCCCTGCAACCACCCGCTCTGCAAGCCGCGCACCCCCGACTTCACCCTCCCGACGTCGTGCGACCAGAACCGGCTCTGCCACTACTCCTACTTCTACGCCGACGGCACCCTCGCCGAGGGCAACCTCGTCCGCGAGAAGTTCACCTTCTCGACCACCCAGACCACCCCTCCCCTCATCCTCGGCTGCGCCACCAGCTCCGGCGACGACAAGGGCATTCTGGGGATGAACCTCGGCCGCCTCTCGTTCCCCTCGCAGGCCAAGGTGTCCAAGTTCTCGTACTGCGTGCCCGCCCGCGCCTCCCGATTCGGGCCGTCCCCGACCGGGTCGCTGTACCTCGGCGACAACCCGAACTCCGGGGCGTTCCAGTACATCGGCCTCATGACCTTCGGCCAAAGCCAACGGATGCCGAACCTGGACCCGCTCGCCTACACGGTGGCAATGCAGGGGATCAGGATCGGGACCCGGCGCCTCAGCATACCTCAGACGGCTTTCCGGCCCGACGCGAGCGGGTCGGGCCAGACCATGATCGACTCGGGCTCCGAGTTCACCTACCTGGTGGATGAGGCCTACGATAAGGTGAGTGAGAATATATTTCATGTACGAGCTATACTCGTGTCCTCAATCAAAGTTCACGTTTTCGAAATTCAACATTCATTATTCCATTCACTGCGACGCGTAATCGTCTCAATTTTAACTGACGTAACTGATGCACCGATTCACTTGATTAGGTAAGGGAGGAAGTGGTGAGGCTCGTGGGACCGCGAATGAAGAAGGGGTACGTGTACGGTGGAGTGGCGGACATGTGCTTCGACGGCGATGCCGCCGCGATCGGGCAGTCCATAGGCGACGTGGCCTTCGAGTTCGAGAAGGGGGTGGAGATCGTGGTGGCCAAGGAGAAGGTCCTGGCCGAGGTGGACGGCGGGGTCCACTGCATGGCCGTCGGGAGGTCCAGCATGCTCGGCGCCGCGAGCAACATCATTGGCAACTTCCACCAGCAGGACCTGTGGGTCGAGTTCGACCCGGGCAACCGCCGAGTCGGCTTTGGCAGGGCTGACTGCAGCAGATCATAGGACCCCGGAACCTCAGCCTCGACGGCAACTTTTATGTCACGTGACGTGCCCATTTGGGGTTTATCCACCACATGTCACGTGATATAAGCGATGCCTGAATGAGTTAATCCCTCTGGAGGAAGGCTCGGAGTACATGGAAATTGACATGGTTTGTGCAGCCTAGGAGTAAATAAAGGGAGTGGGGTTTGTGTTGGACAATGATATGGAGGAGGAGATGGATGTCGTGATTAAAGAGGTTTGTCCTACAATCTGCAGATGGAAATTAAGACAACATGGGCCATGCAAATTGGCAAGATTAGTGTTGGTCCCCGCCCTTTTTTTGGGGGTTTTTTGGTGTGTTCTGTAATTGTATGTGTATCTAGAGTGACCTAGAGAGGGCTTGTTACAGCATTATATATATATGTGAATATGACAGTGTACAAGTAAAGTACTAATCTTGAGTGACATTGTTGAGCCTTTGTTGAGACACGAGCAATCCTTTGTTTTAATTCCACGGACAGGGGCCTTGACGATGTCATTTTGCGAGACGACTAGACAATGGGTCCTCGCTATCTCCCAAGCTCATATTCCAATTTTTATCATGAGATAATTACATTGATGGTTCTTGAACTTCGGTCGAATCTGTAACATGATTTCTGAATTTTTAATTTATCCAATGTGATCTTTAAACTTTTAATTTGTTTAATTTTTTTTTTTGATGACCCAGGGAACCCCCGCACGGCCGACAACCGGGAGGTAAACCCTGGGGGCGACACGTGCTAGCCACCACACACGTGCACCGGTTAAGTTTTAATTTGTTTAATATGAATATGGTCTCTAAACTTTTGAAAAATGTTCAATCTAATCTCTAGATTATATTAAAATATTCAATAATATTCCTAAACTTGAATAAATTAAAAAATAACATTAAATATTTTCATATAAATTAATAAATAAATTAAATATATATTTAAAATTTAAAATTTATGAATCACGTCATATATTAAATTAAAATTCATCGATCATATTAAAAATTACATTATACATATTACCAACGAGAACCCTTTGATTGATTGATGGGCATGTTTAGAATGGTAAAACTGCGAGAAGAACACGCGTCAACGGATGATTTTTGCTTTCTTGTACAGCTTGCGTTGACAGAGTCAAGGTGTGCAGAGTGATGAAAACGACGCTTCATTGTCTTCAAAGAAGAGAACAGAGATGACTGATCTCGGCAATATCCTTTAATTTAAAGCCAAGCAGAACCTTCGGAATAAGCTTTGGTCCAATCGGGTAGAAATTTCTCCTGAAATCTCGATCGCTCTTTGAATAGGGATTATGAACATGCCCTTACCTAGGTCTTACCGTTCGATTGATAGTTCTAAAGTCGAAGTCGTTGTGTTAAGTCGAATTGAAAGGTGCGTTTTGTCGGTGATTAAAAGGAAAGGGCGAGCAATTCGGTCCTACTCTTGAACTTTTAGGCTAATTAAATGAAAAGCCGGGTTTGAATTTTGTGAACACCCTCGATCTTGATCTGGGTTTAAAGGAAGGAAGGAAGCGAATATAAGCGGGAGCTTCATCAACATGCGTGTCTATACTATATGGTGTTCGAACATTGCTTAGCATAGAGTATAATTCGGTCGTGCTTCAGAAGGTTTTGAGTTCGATACTCCCACCTGGCTGGTGCATGTTAAGCAAATGTGACATCTTATTTCGAAAGGTTAAGCCCCGTTTGTTTACTCTTAAGTAAAAATAAAACGCCCTCTATTTTACATTCCCATCGAAAATTAAAGTATTATTTAAACTTTAACAAACTATGGAACAGTTGAGTGCGAGTCTACATGTTAATGTTTGAGTGTTTTTGAAAGTTTGAGGAGCTTCGAACTTAAAAAAGAAGAAGAAGAAGAAGTCAAGTGTATGAGGTGTAAAATTTAGATTAAGTGAAAAATAATGAGCCAAAGTCAATCCAGATTTTTTTTTTTAAAGAGACGCTTGCAATTAATGGACAGTGCATATAATGGCAACGAAAATGGACCTAAGCAGCTCATTAAAAGGCTCAAAGGGAGACTGGGGAAGAAACCCCCGGTAGGGTGGAGATATCTCCGTATAAGTTCTCTTCGTCTCTAGGGAAGAAAAACAACTAAAGGGAACTTAGAGGCCTATGGGTGGAGAAGATAGACTCCACTTAAGCTTCGGAACAATTATTTAAACTTCAACAAATTATGGAACAATTGAGTGTAAGTCTACATGTTAATATTTGAGTGTTTTTGAAAGTTTGAGGAGCTTCGAACTTAAAAAAAAAAAAACGTCAAGTGTCTCAGGTGTGAGATTTAGATTAATTGAAAACTAATAAGCAAAATTCAATCCATATTTTTTTGGAAAAATGCCACCAAAAACCCTAAACTATGTCACTTGTGACAGATTTACTATGAACTTTTTTTTATAACACGAAAAACCTCAAACTATGCCACTTGTGACAAATTTACCCTAAACTTTTTTTTGTGACACGAAAAACCCCAAACTATGCCACCTGTGACACATTTACCCCACATTACTTTGGCCCATGGGTATTTTCGCCTTTTTCCTTGTTCATTTTTTTTCTTTTCTTCTCTCCGACAGAGGAAGCCGGCGAGGGCAGCCCTCGCCGGCGTCAAGCTCGCCGGATCTGGCGAGGGCGACCCTCGCCGGTGTCGGGCGAGGGTCGCCCTCGCCCGACGCCGACGAGGGCAACCCTCGCCAAATCCGACCCTCACCCGACGCCAGCGAGGGCAGCCTCGCCCGATGCCGACGAGGGTTGCCGTCGCCTGGGCAGGCGACGGCAGCCCTCGCCCAACGCCGGCGAGGGTTGCCCCCGCTTGGGCGAGCGAGGGCAGCCCTCGCTGGCTTCCTCCGCCGGAGAGAAGAAAAGAAAAAAACAGAAAAAGGAAAAAGACGAAAATGCCCATGGGCCAAAGTAATGTGGGGTAAATGTGTCACATGTGGCATAATTTGGGGTTTTTCGTGTTACAAAAAAAAGTTAAGGGTAAATCTGTCACAAGTGGTATAGTTTGGTGTTTTTCGTGTAACAAAAAAAAGTTCAAGGTAAATTTGTCACAAGTGACATAGTTTAGGATTTTTGGTGACATTTTCCCTATTTTTTTTTAAGAGTTGCTTGCAATTAATAGATAGTGCATACAATGGTAACGAAACGAACATGATTGACATACTCTAGTAAATTATCTTTTCTTAAGTTAAATACCAGGAAAAAGATAAAGCACTTTTGAAGTAAATAAAGCGGGAATTAAGCCTTATTAGGAGCATTTAAAGAATAAAATCCAAATGCACTGGGCTGATGAAGGAGAGTGCGCCCTTAAAATTGATCGATAATATGCACTAGTAAGAGTGCAGATATCGCCTAACTTTTAAACCAGAAAAAAGGAGGAGAAATACCAAAAATTTATTGCATATTTAACCCGTGACCACTTCCATATTTTGAAAATACCCCATAGATAGCCGAGCTTTATTTTTTTGGAGACTACTTTGCATCTTCACATCAATTATCCTTGCGTCTCTATTTATGACAATGGCATTTTCATTTCCAAAAGTGCCCATCGCAAATTCTAAATCACGCCTGACCAAAACACTCAAAACCAACTAAAAATCAGATCACCCAATCACTAAGCAAGATGTTAAAACAAATTTGCAAAGAGCGGCAATTCGATCATTCGAACGTAGAACTTTGTTTAGACATATGTGAATGATATGCAAAAACAGAGATATGCAAATGGTCTGCGGATCGAAGACGAGACATGTCTTTTGTATATTCTAAGAATAGAAAAAGATAATTATAAGAAGATGGGAATGCATGGGAATGTCGAGGGGAAACAAGACATGACCTTAACAACTGCCAAAATGGACTGCTCCGCAACCTTTGATAGCGTCCAAAGGGGCAACTACTATCAATTTCAACTTTGGACACCTCAACGGGGCTCTCGCGGAATCCCCCTCATTAAAGTATTTCTTCTTCGGCGGACTTAAATGAGAAAGGGGATAACTACATACGTATATATCGCACACATAGCTTGTAATCGTCTAGTGTTCTCAATATTGTGCCTTGAAGAGAACTCGAACCTCCACGCTCTTTAGCACGAAATCTAGAGTCTTGCGTTGGGTACTTGGATTTCACGTTACTTTACACAGATTTATGGTGAAATCATGTAAGTTATAAATGCGAAGATGGCAGATGTTATGTTACTAAACATGATTTTGAATATCGGTCTTTGTATGTTTTAGGGTATAACTCTCTCTCTCTCTACATAAACAAGCTTTTATACTTAGATTCCATTTGTTTAGCAAAAAATGAATGATCCGAAAAACATTTTAGTCGATGAAAAATGCTTCATTGTCGATAACAATTTATATTTAAATATTTTCGTGGACGATGAAAACTTTTTTCGTTTCATTCAATTTTGTAAGTGATAAAAGTCATTATTTTTAAGAAAATATTTTCCAAATCTAGAAAAATAAATGATTTGAAAAATATTTTCCTGAAAATGATCGCTTGTGTATTGTTTGAAATTATTAATCGATGAAACATATTTCATTATCGATAATGATTTATGTCTAATATTTTCGTGGACGATAAAAACTTTTTTCTTTCGTTTGTTTTTATAAGAGATATAATCGATTGTTTTTAAGAAAATATTTCTCGAATTATTTATATTCTATAAAACATACGCACCCTAAATATAAAACTTGGACATTTGAAGTCGTGTGACAAAGCTCAGAAGTCTGGTATCAATTCATTCAAACCGGCCATATGTCTTACAGGCTGGAACCTGAACTTGGCCGTATGCCCTGTCTTATGATAACTGAGGCTGCGGTCCATTCAAGACTCTGTATAGTCCTCTATGCGACTTCCTGACACTCGCCTTATTAAACACTACGTGCACAAATCGATTTGGTTGCGAATTGAATGGACTCTTACTAAGCAAATCTGACTAATGATGTGTAGCTACTAGTCAACACGTGCATTGTTTTAAATAACTACCTAATAATATTCATCCTTTTAAACACTTGTTAAGGATTTTCGTTGCGACATTCGCATTCAATGACCATTATTTCTTATTAAAAATATTTGACTATTATCTTTTGACAATTAGGACATTTAGATATTAATAAATACCTTCATTTAACAGCTCAAAGTTTTAGAGTAATTGATAATGATCTTACAAAATTTTTCGGGATATCAGAACAGGAGTTCCGACTTCGGATTTTTCTAGACCCTCTTATCTATCTCTCTTATTATATATTTTCACACTCGGTCCTGAACCAAAGTCCAACGTTCGTGCAAAATAGAGGATTGGAGTATCTAAATATTAAAACATGCGTACCCTTTTTCTTTTTCTGTTTTTTACACGAAAGTTACCACGAAAATCTGACTTAAAAGGAGAACCCAAACAAGATCCTAGGTTCCCAGACAGATAGATATGCAATAAATGTGTGGAGGAAGACGACATTAAAGACAAAAGAGGCTAGGTGTCAAATGAACAAAGGAGTAAGTGGCAAAAAGATCTTTGCTTTAACGAGGAAAAAGGCAGGGGCCTCCTCAAAAATCACATGAAATTAGCTTCGAGTGATGGAAAGGAGAGAGCGTGGTTTTGAGATTTTTTTGGAACCATTTATTCCCGACATACTCACATGATCTTTTTATAGTAGTGAAAACAACAAAGTTTAACCTTCGATGCGATCGCCACTTTTTGTTCTTTCTTCGTTTTCTTTCGCTTTTAGCCCTTGAGGGGTCGGCAATTGCTGATTGGAAGGAGGTGCGAGCGTCCCCTCGACGTTGGCAAATCGATTGAATATCACTTGATTAGTCAATGCGCCATCGCCTTCAACCCACGTGAAAGCTTTTGCCAAGCTCATCTCGGGATGAGTTTAGCATTATCAGTTGATAAATCATTTGTAAATCACCTTTAACACGTGAAAGTTTGCCATAATGATGTTTAGGACCACCGACGTGACTGTTCATGATCTAATCCTCTCTCGATATTTATTGCCTAAAATTTCTCCATTTTAAGGTTGTTAGATTTTGATGGATGCCCCTTTGAGGTTAAAGTAATTAAAGAGAAAAGGAAAAAGTTTGATTTTTAGCACTTCAAGCTCTTATCGCAAACTATGTAATGAAAGTTGAATCCCGACCCTTTTTTTTCCGATGTTGTGAATAGTTATCGATATGGCGCTTAGGAGTATGCCAAGGAATTGGGAACCGTCCAGACTACCCGAAAATCGGACGGGACCGGCCCAGAACCAGTGGATTTCGGTCCGGTTCTCGGTTTCATGTGTGGAACCACCCACTTGGACCGAACAAGTAATATAATTATATATTTTAAATTTTTAAAAAATAAAAATCCTAAACCTAATCTAAAACTCATTCGAGCCTCATCTTATTTCAGACTGTTTCACTCTCATCTCGATCTCTCTCTATCGTCTCAATGTCTCACTCTCACCTCGGTGACTCGGTCTCTCCGTCTCCGTCTCTCGAGTCTCAACACACGGCCTTGACTCTCATCGATTCACATGGCCTCGACTGTCAACTTCTGTCGAGACTCGAGACTGGTTATTCAGTAGTTTCAGCATGCATTGTTGTCCTTTGATGGAACGATAAGTAGGCAAATGAAAATTCTTCGAGATTGATTTCAAGCTAGCAAGAAGGTTTTCTTAGCCTTCTCATAGTTGCCTGCAGTGGTTTTGTTGCTGGACTATGGTATAGTGTCAACGCTCCACTTGTTTTTTCACTTGCTGCTGTCTTGTTGCTTTGCTTGCGTATGCTACTCTTCAATAGACCGACCCATTTTCTGATTTGTCTAGGAAAGCTTGGTTGCAACCAATGGACAATTCCCGGTTTCAATTTTACAGAACCGGTCCTTAGTGGGCGGTTCCCAATTCTAAAGTGGAAACCGCCCACTCGGACCATGCTCACCCCTAATGGCGCTCATTAACGTCATTCTTTTATTAGTGCAAAAGCAATGTCATTATTAGTGTTTGCATCTATTATGGCGGAATGAAATGAAATGGAAAGGAGTGGAACGATAATTGCAATGTCTTTGTTTGGTGAGTTATGGGAATGGAAATTTTTGTGCTTCATTGTAAAAAAAAATGTTGTGGGAACGGAATTGAATAAGAATTATCTAATAATTTAATTTACACTGCACTTGCCTTACCCTTTACTTTTATTGATATGTGTAAAATAATATAATAATTGCTTATAAGTATAATCTAATAATATTCTTTAATTTGGAATTATTTATTTATTCTGATCGTATTATTCATTAGTTGCAATTTACTAACATACTTTAAATAATTAAATATAGTTTATAATAGATTCTTAGCTATAATGTATAGTAATCTAAATCTAAACATTTAACAATAAATTAACATTAATTTGAAATTATTAATTTAATTATTGTCTAATAGGGTAACATTAAATATTTCTAAACATTATCTAAAATGATTAATTTTTTAATATTAATGATGATTTTCATAATTCATTAGCTATTATTTCAAATGCTTAATTATCTGTAAATAATTCATATTTCTCAATTTATTATTTCTAAATTAGTTGAACATTAATTTTTTTATCTTTTATGTAGGAATAAGGAAAGGAATCATGATTCCTCTACTGATTTTATCAATGGAATGCCCATTCCACCTCATGGACACCAACCAAACATGGGTTGGATGGAAGAAGAGCATTCCACAACCAAACATGCAACAAGAGATGTGAGTGCGGCTTTGGCTAGATCCATGAAAAAATCAAAAGTCAAAAGCACATTTTGACTTTCCAAATAAGACAAAACTCCTTCAATTTTATAATAAATCACTTTATATATCAACTCTTACACAATTCGAGAGACTCGAAACATTTAAAATCCAATTCCCAATGCCAAAATAAAATTACGTATAAATGAAAGAAAAGTTCAAATGGAGGAGAAAGACAGACCAAAATTAGATATAATATGTTTTGCCAAAAAAGAAGAGAAAGGACCTGATTGATTCTTTTTAGAGTGGTTTGACAGCCTCAAATGAAATTTGAAAACTGGCGGTTGTTGAGCAGAAAAGCAAGAAGAAATTCTTTTTTGGCCAAATAACGTGTTCACATAAATATGCCCAAAACAGATAAAACGAGACAGAAGTTACAAGGGGACAAGAGCTGTAGTAGTGTGCTGGCTTTGCAATCAACATGAGGTTTGAGGCGTGCTCTATCGCAGTGTGTGTGTGCTCAGAATGAATACCTTTTCTTCGTTTCGATTAGTTAAGTTGAAGACCTAAGAAATAAGCATGTTTCGCAGTTGCGAAGATTTTGTGAAGCCAGAGCAAGCGATTTTATTTTTTGGTAATCCAAGAACATGACGGTAAATATTTTTTTGGTCGAAAGAAAATTTCATTAATATATCATAAGCAAATATGAGAGGAGCATAGGAAGCTTTCGGGCAAAGCAAATCCCAAATGAGCGGCAAAACAAAACAAAACCCAGAAAACAAAAGAGTATAACTTCAGTTATAAGCACACTTTTAATCTAAAAAAACAAGCGGGGGCGATCACAAACCATCATTGATGGGCACACGCAGAGATCTTCCGCTCCAAAAACTACGACTTCCAGTACGCGCCTAGATTTGGCGTCCTCAACACCATCGTCATATGAAGACAACAACAATAACATGTTGAACCACCATTGCTCGAACGCCTCTAAGAAAATCTCAGATCTAGATTTAAATCGAAAGAGAAAAGCTCTTAGATTTAGATCTACACCTAAATCGGAAGAGGAGATCTTCTACCGAATTTCGGAGAAGTCATGGAACCACGTCCCGAGCATCCAGCTGCCTGGACTGATGACAACATTCTCACAAATTTTTCAGTTGCAAACAGATTTATTCACTACGATGAGCAAAGAAAAGCAACAACAATGAGTGAAAGAAAACGTTAAATGAACCGAAAAAAGGACTCCAATGTTAGATCCGAAGAGCATAAAAAAGGGGAATCAAGGCCTAGAAAAGAAAAGCAAAGCAAAGCAAAGCAGGCTCTCATCTTTGATGGAGGGTTTTTTCGGGAGAGAGAGGGTTGCTAATATAGAGATTAGGATTTTTTTTAGAATTTGGGGTTCAAAAACACGATTGCGATTAGCCGGCTACTACAATGGAATTAGCATGGTAACTCGCAGCCATGACCCCCACTTGAATATGGTTGGACACGAATGCAATACGATCATTGGTTGCGTCTCACAAATTGACACAAAATTGACCCGAACATGAATAGTCTCAACCCATAAACTGTTAACTTTGTATCCCGTTCGAGTCATGTTATCATGTCATGTCATACATCGCCACCCATGCTCCAAACGGTTGTCAAGAGCAGAATAAATCGCCATTCCACGAGGGCCAAAATCTCCAAATGATTACTTATCATTGAGAGAGGGTAATTAATAATAGGTAGGATCTGAAGACCCGCGGTCCATGTGTTCCAAATTACGCAAATCTTGTCTCTATATCTCCTATGCAAACCTAGTGATAACTCGTTAAGCAAAAAATAAAGAAACTAATGATGAATCAACCTTTCATTATCCGATGCAAGCAATGAATATTATATTCTTTATTTGTTGAATTAATATGTTAATTTATTCATAAACCAAAAGGATATATATATATATATATATATATATATATATATATATATGTATGTATGTATGTATGTATGTATGTATAAGTACGATTTCCAGAGGGTTGTTTTGAGACTAATGGGGTTCGGTTTTAGGATATAGGGTGGGTAATTCCAAATCAGCCCAGCTGCCCGTGCTTATGCATGCGACTGTTTTGCTAATTATAGTAAAGCAAAGCTGAAGGATTTTTTATTTTTTTTTTTGGTAACCGAGGTGTCCAAGTCAGCTTGCGCGCACCTCGACTATTCCTCGGGGGAGACTAGCACAGCAACCCACCGCCATGGCCCCCCACTTAAATAACAAGTGCTCAGCTGGGGAATCGAACCTGGGACCAGTGCGCCTAACCACAAAATCCCAAGTACGCCCTAACCAACTGAGCTACCCATGGGTGGGTGCAAAGCTTAAGGATTTCATCCTTAAATTTTCTAAAAGGTCCATAAACACCCTAATATAATAAGGCCAATATAATAATTACATTTTTCCTAAAATCTTTAGATATTTATATCTTTAATAACTATATATATTGGGGGTGATCGGTTCCCAGTTCAGTCTAGTCTCAACCAGAAGCCGAGAACCGGACCTGAAGGACCGGTCCAACGGAATTGGTGGACGCCGAGATTATCAGCCAAGTCGATGGTCTAGCCAAGGAAGAAGTCGGAAAGGATGGCCACGGGAGGATTGGGGTGGGAGGCTAACCACCAGGCGAAGTGGAGGCGAAGGGCTGGAGTATGGGGTGGGGAGGGAAGGGAAGGGGAGGAAGAGGGTCTGGACGGAGGGGTGTGTGGAGAGGAGGGTTAAGGAGGGGGAGGTTCTTAGGAGTGACCAACATGGTGAGGGCGAGTCTACGAAGGGAGAGCTGGTGGGTGAGGTCTAGGTGCGGAAGCATGTGGCCCTGTGTTGGATAGGGGAATAGCAGTACGTGTGGATGTGGAGAGTCCATGGAGATGAAGAGATGTTTATTTTGATTTATCTATAAAAAAAATGGATTCGGTCCGGGCGGTTCGGATCCCATCCTGAAACTGGGAATGGAATGCTCGTCACCGGTTCCATTTTTATGGAATCGAGAATCGAAAATGCAACCTCTAGCCGTCTAGAACCGGCCAGTCCATCCGATCTGGGCAGTTTTCGGTTCGGGTGGTTCCCGTTAAACACCCCTAATACAAATCTTCAAATTTCTTAATTTAGACACATAATTACCATCCTCTTTACTTTTTGATATTCCATTTTAGAAAGAGTAAAATTTTTACTTCAAATGAAAAATAAAAATCGCCCTAAACATTCTTTCCACATTGATACACAAATCCCAATTCGGGTGTTCCTTTTTATGTGATGAAGATGTTGACCTCACTATCATAATCATCATAATTGCCAGTTCATCTTTCCACGAGAGGGCAAGTGGTCATGAGGGAGAGCGGAAGAGAGGTTAAAAAAGTACTAATTACCCAATGAGTTCAAAGTGAAATCAATCCCCACTTTGAAAAGGACATACGGTAGAGCCAAGAGAAGAGAGAAGAAGCGTCATGATGGATGGAAGAAGCCAACAAAAGAAGAAAGTGAGTAACAAAGTGCTAGAGAACAGCTGTGGCCAGAAGGCAAGGCGTGTGCTGTTGGAAGAAGGCAGAACACATTGACCAGAATATACAAATGAATAAAGAGAGATGGAGACAGAGGAAGGGGAATGCAGTGAAGGTGTGGAATAAAGCCGGAGCCAGATACGCACGCTTGTGCAATCTGGACAGCAAAAGATTGACGACCCAATCAATCAATCAATCAATCTGTCCCCGCAGGCCATTCCTACCGACTTCTTTGACGACCGCAAGATAGTCCAAATCTGTGATTGAAGAGGCCTTGCATTGGGAAATTAGGGAAAACGAGAGGATTGAAAGGGTGGGTGGAATTTTAAATTCTGGGGCATCTTTTTTCTCCCTCCCTCTCCAACAAATTCAGACTTAAGGAATCGATTCTTCATTAGAGAGTACATAGGATTTCGTATTTAGTGAAATGTTCCATGGTTTCGAGACTTGCCCGCCAAAAGTGAGTTTCCACATCATGAAATAAAATGAGTCGCCATCCATTGTGATTCTTGTATTGCCTTTGTCATCCCTTGTCGCCATGCTTCCTTCGTCTCTCTCGCCCCATAACTTTTTCTGAGATCGCCGTCCTCTATTGCAACTCTTTATTGCTCATCCGCCCATCCCAACCCGGCTTGTTCATCGTCGCCCTTGCTACATTCTTTGTTGGCTTCAAACCCATGGGTCAATTGCATTGTGACCCAATGTATCAAAAGCAGTACCGAAGGGTCGACTAGTATGCAGTTTAACTGGTTCAATTGGTCAGATCGGTGAAACCAAGCGGTGTGGTTATTTAAAGTATTTCTAAAACTATTTAAGTTAATATAATATATATATACTACATGATTTACATAAGCGTGTCATGCAACCAAGTTGGCAAAGTCATTTACGCATTTCAGAGAACATAGGTGCAAATCTCCCATGGTCTTTCTTTGTGTTTTTAGAAAAAACAATGTAGAAGATATGTTATAAACAATGTAGGATATCCGTAGCCCAGGTAGAAAACCTTGAGGGTTTGACTCTCTCGCTTATTATCACAACTCACATTTTCGCCATCACCCACCGTGAGCCATTTCACTCTCACCATCACACTTTATGCTGCAGTTAGAGGTGATCAGTGGCGAGTCCTAGCCGAGCCCGCCTCATAGGTCAGGTCTAATTTGTTGCCTAGGCTTGCCGAATAGCCAAAAAGAAAATTGGTATCAGATTGGGCTTTATAAGTGGGTAGTCTCGTTTCAACCAAAAACAAAGAGTTGGTAGTCTCATCCAAACCAATCCAAAATTGCCCTTCACGCCTATGTGATTCGAAGGGCTTTGTGCATTGCCCGGACCATGATCACATCTAACTACATCTCCTCGCATCCTGTCGCTTCTCTTTCACCGCGGCTTTCTGGCGTTGGGAGCTTGCCGCCTCTCTTTCGCTATAGCTTCATGGCCATGCACTTAACTTACCCTTAACCGGTGCCCAGCTGCTCATTAGAGCTCACGTTGCCGTGGCCACCGTCCGAAGGGGCTGCGGTCATCGGCATTGCTAGATTTTCCTTGGCTGAAATCATAGGTTCTTCTGTCGGATCATTTACTCTCCCGCATGGGCCTCATGCTCCCCGTGCATATTTGGCCTTGGTCCTTATGGCCTTTGGTTGTTTTGGGCCTCCGTGGCCTTGTGCTTATGTTTGTATTCCTTTCGGCTAATGTAGCTGCATTGTCTATGTACGTATGAGTACTAGTGGTAAAGGCCCAAATTAGTTATGATTAAGCTTTTGAAAAGTTCTGTTTGGGCATAGCCGAAATTCACCCATTGGGCCAAAATGGACGAGTCCGTCAGACCAAGTCGCCGGGCCATGATTGAGCTACAATTTTTTTATGGATAATGACCTAAACAGTCGTTGAACTTTCCTGAATTTTTAATTTGCTCAATATAGTCTCTGAACTTTAATCAAATATTCAATGTGGTTCCTTAACTTTTAATTTGTTCAAGTAGTCTCTGAACGTTTGGTACGTGTTCATTGTAGTTCCCGAACTATATGAAATGTTCAACGTGATCCTGAACTAATGGAAGGACTACATTGTACATTTTCATATAATTCATAGACTAATTTGAATATTTACCAAATGTTCAAGGATGAGATTGAACAAATTAAAAGTCGAGGGACCACATTGCATATTGAGTTAAAGTTCAAGGATCACGTTGAGTAAATTAAAAATTCATGGATCACATTGCACATTGGATTAAAGTTCAGCGATTACATTAAACAACTTAAAAGTTTAGGGACCGTATTGCACATTGGGCTAAAATTCAGGGAATGTTTATGTCATTATCCCAAAAAAGAAGTCCATTTCTATCGGGATGATGCACAGAAAAAGATGAAAAAGAGCAATGAGTTGTTAAAGCATTTAATGGACAAGCAATCATAGTAAAATATCATGTCAAAACAACAGCCACCTCACATAGAATTACTTAAAATCTGCAATTATCCTTTAATTTGTTTCCTTTGGAATTCTTTCAACCAAATCAATGGCAGTCCATTAGAATTAATACACACTTCAAGTTGCGAACAAAGAAACGATAATACACACTTGAAACAGCAATGAAAGAACGAAACAATATCGGATGAAAAGTCAAAGTTAAACCCAATGGTCTGTATCTAGTTCACCACCGTGCACTTCCTCCTAATCTCACCCTGGCTCCCGGTGAGGACATCGATAAATCCCATCTTCACCATTGCTGCTGCGAACTTGTTAGCCCATGCCCCGCCGTTATTTGCGTTGCTCCTCACGATATTAGCCGTCGAGGGGCTGTTAAAAAGGGTCTGATCAGAAGTCAATAGGCCTCGGTGGTTCTTCAAATTACTGTAGTACTTGTTGTCTAGCCTGTTCGGCGTGACCAAGTCCAATGGCACCGTGGGATCGCTAGCGCCTACGTTGTTCGGACACTTAGCTTTCAGTTCACTAGCCAACTCGGTGTCCATTGAAGGGTCTTGGGTGTGAGTGGCATTAAAGGTGTACAAGCGGCTCGAGAAGGAGGAGCAATGCGACACACCAATCGAATGCGCACCGGATAGGGTCACCATTTCGTCCAGAGAGAGGCCTTTTCTTGCAAAATTAGCTTCTAATTGTTGCGCATTGAAGAAGAAAGGAGGAAGATTCTGGGAGGGCTCATCTTCGAGTGAGACTAGCCCATCGCGGCGACCGGCTGGTACTGCATAGTTGATGCTGCCGAGTTTGTAGGCACTGTCGCGGGCCGCGAATGCAAGAATGTCAGCGCACGAGACCTTCTGTGGGCATAGAGACTCTAGCTCAGCCTTTGCCTCGTCAATGACTTCAAAACCTCGCAAGCTCGGGTTGTTCGCGGGGTGTTCCTTCTCTGATGGGTTTCCTGGGGTTGAATCCAGCAAGATCGAAGCATCGCAACCCTATTGTTGGATCAAAGAACGGCAAATTAATTAGCAGGATAGCTGAAGTGCATCTGCATGAGAAAGATTATTTTGGGACCGTTCAGTCAGACAAAACTTAAAATTCGTGGACCTGTGATAGAAATGTGAAATGTACTCCACACTCTCCCATCTCATCCATTTCTTTTGTACTAACAAAAACATAGGCATACGGTTTTTGCTAAAAAAAATGGTTTTCCTCGCATTACTATTTTTCCGATAACGAGATTATAACCACTACTTGAAATGTGTAAAGAAGTTCTTGCATACCCGAACAAAGCAATCATGGAAGTGCATTCTGATAAGCCCAGCACCGATGCCGGGATTTCTGGCCACTGCTTTGTTCACGGCTTTCCGGACGACGGACTCCGCAGACGGGCAAGTGGAGCGGTAGAATCCCACTTGGAGAGTTGCTGAACCAGAGTTCAGAAAGGTGATGAACAAGAACATGGCACAGAAGAAAGAGGTTCTCATAGTTTTCATTTCCAAAAATGAACCACAGGATAGAACCTGACAAAAATGGGTACTAATATACTGGAAAATCGGAGCGAGAGTGATGAAAGTTTATCGAGATCACTTGAGAGTGAGAGCTGGAAAGCAGATGATAATGATAGAGAGACAGAGAGAACAAACGAACTGATGAGGATGGCGAGAAAATGAAATGCTCAATGTGGTATTTATAGATAGGCACCGGAAAGTGACAATCACATTCCTCTTAAGGATGGCGAGAAAATGAAATGCTCAATGTGGTATTTATAGATAGACACCGGAAAGTGACAATCACATTCCTCTTAATAAAATATTAGAGGTTGGCGCTGATTGATTCGAAAAAGAAACCGTGTCGTGCAGCTTTGCTTGAATGAAGCAAGCATGAAAAAGAAGAAGAGGAAGAAGAAGAAGAAAAGGAGGAAGGTGCGTGAGTTTTGGACTTTGAACAGTTCTTCGTGCATGGGGTTTCCTTCATAAGGACAGACAAGAAAAGGTCTGTCCGGTTGTGCTCTGACTTTCAAAGATGTCAACTTCACAATTCTTGACTTCTGGTTCTGTGCTTGTACTTTTATGCATAATTGTTGATTACGGGATTGTACGTTGGTCAATCATGTTGGCTTGAGTTCTTACCTAATCTATTGGAACTCACGCCGCACCCGTGGTGATCATTTTACTATAATAAAATTGCCATGCACACACGCGTGTACAAAGGATTATTGCTGTTACTTTTTCAGCGAAAATTTCACTTTTGCACCACAACTATTAGAATACTAATATTTTGCAATATGGGTATTTATTTATATGGATTATAGAAAACTAAACGAAGTCTATCGGTTCGTATATGAATTAAAACATCATCATTTCTTATTGTTTTTCCAAGATGTCCTCGAATCTATCAGGCATTTGAAAGAATGTCGATTTTCTTTAAAGGACGAAAAAAATCACGAAATACGATGATATTATTTTCACTATCAATTAGAGTGAAAAAAGATTACTAAAAAGTAATTCCAATAAAAACAACCCATGTTAATTTTACCAAAACGTCTGCTATTGGTGGCCCTTGTCGCCACGCTTCCTTCATCCACCCAACCCTATGCGGCTTATTTACCGTCACACTTACTACATTCTTTGTGGCCTTTCAATCCCATTGGTCAATTGCATTGTGGCCCAATGTTTTAAAAGTAGTATCGAACGGTCGACTAGTATGCAGCTTGATTGGTTCAACCAATCAAATCGATAAAATCTAGCGATTTGATAATTTAAAATACTTCTAAAACTATATAAGTTAATATAATATATACCGAAAAATTTACATAAGCGTGTCACACAGCCAAGTTGGCAAAATACGTTGCCTCGGTAGAAAATTTTAAAGGTTCGACTCTTTCGCTTATTATCACGGCCTAATACCCTAAAAACCCCCAACTTTAACTACTGTCCCAATCCTACCGTCCAATCTCAATTTTACCTTAATTTTTTTTAGTCTCATAAAAAACCACCATTTTTTACTTGAGTTACAAATCTACCCCCATTAACCCTCCGTCCAAAATTTCTCATTAACAACTGACAGATAGAAAACTCTCAAGCATGAGCTGCTAGAGCGTCCCAAGTGTCCCGAGCGCGAGCTCTCTGACCATGAGAGATGAAACACTCCCGAGCATGAGAAATTGAAGACCAAGCACAAAATCGAAGATTCCCGAGCGAGATCAAAGAAAGCCTTTCTTAAGAGTAAAAGCAATTGAATAGGGCAAGTTTTCCCACGGGGCATTTGGTATGGGGCAAGATCACTTAATCACCAGTATGTATATTTTTTAAAAGTACATATTAAGTACAAGTTGCATATCAAAATTAGATTGTTATATCATGTAATCTATTATAATTAGTTAATTCACTTAATTTAAAAAAGAGCACGTTGACCATGCCGACAAACAACCCACATCCTTAAATTGAAGAGCCATTATTGCATGACCCTAGTGCATATGAGCTCAATACACATGGACCGTTGGATCGAGTGGTGGGTTCCAGGTAGAGCCCACATAATTCGACGATACACCGAGATCATCTCATATTTTTTGAAATTGAAACGCACCTGATCGACGGACTAGATTTTCTTTTGCATTCCATATCCGATGGGCTTAATTGAACGTGCCAAATAATATGTTTAGGTAGGTGGTAGGATAGAATTTCCCTAGCACGATGAACGAGATTTGATGTTATGAGTGGTAACGACTTGATCCAAGGTTGTGAGAGCTCAGCGGCAACCTTTATCTGCCGGGCAAGCAGGGGGAGGGAGAGACAGACATAAGGGTGGTGCGGTTTTTAAAGTTTTTGGCGTGGCTATTTGATGAAATGAGCGAATGCGATGCTGGTAGATAGGGACTGAGCATGAGGACACAGTAGCCCTTCACACGATGGAACTAATATCTTGGTCGTACTAATCATTAAATACTTCTTTGTGCTGTTGCCCCGCTTTTGCTTGGGTTGAAAAAATATGTTCTTGATTTTCCCTTCGAAATTTTTGAAAACCTCAAATGAAAAGAACTTATAAAAGTTCCAAATAAAAGTATTAATAGTTCAATATCATTTAAGTTTCATGCAGTACAAGGAAAGCCAAAAATAGCAAAAGTCATTGAAAATTTGAAATAGGCCCTATAATACTTACTCGTGATAAAAAAGAAGATGTCTATTTCTATCAGGATGATGCATAGAAAAAGATGAAAAAGAGCAATGAGTTGATAGGGCATGAAATGGACAAGCAATCATAGTAAAATATCATGTCAAAACAATAGCTACTTCACATAGAATTACTTAAAATTTGCAAATATCCTTTTATCTCGTTCGTCAAGAATTCTTAAACCAGATCAATGTCATTCCATTAGAATTAATACACACTTGAAGTTGCGAACAAAGAAACGATAATACACACTTGAAACAGCAATGAAAGAACGAAACAATATCGGGTGAAAAGTCGAAGTTAAACCCAATGGTCTGTATCTAGTTCACCACCCTGCACTTCCTCCTAATCTCACCCTGGCTCCCGGTGAGGACATCGATAAATCCCATCTTCACCATTGCCGCCGCGAACTTGTTAGCCCATGCCCCGCCGTTATTTGCGTTGCTCCTCACGATATTAGCCGTCGAGGGGCTGTTAAAAAGGGTCTGATCAGAAGTCAATAGGCCTCGGTGGTTCTTCAAATTACTGTAGTACTTGTTGTCCAGCCTGTTCGGCGTGACCGAGTCCAATGGCACCGTGGGATCGCTAGCGCCTCCATTGTTCGGACACTTAGTTTTCAGTTCACTAGCCAACTTGGTGTCCATTGAAGGGTCTTGGGTGTGAGTGGCATTAAAGGTGTACAAGCGGCTCGAGAAGGAGGAGCAATGCGACACACCAATCGAATGCGCACCGGATAGGGTCACCATTTCATCCAGAGAGAGGCCTTTTCTTGCAAAATTAGCTTCTAATTGTTGCGCATTGAAGAAGAAAGGAGGAAGATTCTGGGAGGGCTCATCTTCGAGTGAGACTAGCCCATCACGGCGACCGGCTGGTACTGCATAGTTGATGCTGCCGAGTTTGTAGGCACTGTCGCGGGCCGCGAATGCAAGAATGTCAGCGCACGAGACCTTCTGCGGGCATAGAGACTCTAGCTCAGCCTTTGCCTCGTCAATGACTTCAAAACCTCGTAAGCTTGGGTTGTTCGCGGGATGTTCCTTCTCTGATGGGTTGCCTGGGGTTGAATCCAGCAAGATCGAAGCATCACAACCCTATTATTGGATCAAAGAACAACAAATTAATTATCAGGACAGCTGAAATGCATCTGCATGAGAAAAATACATTATTTTGGGACCGTTGAGTTAGACAAAACTTAAAAGTCCTGGACCTGTGATAGAAATGTGAAATGTACTCCACACACTCCCATCTCATCCATATCTTTTGTACTAACAAAAGATTAGGCATACGCTTTTTGCTAAAAAAAATGGTTTTCCTCGCATTATCATTTTCCTGAAAACGAGATTATAACCATTACTTCTGAAATGTGGAAAGAAGTTCTTGCTTACCCGAACAAAGCAATCGTGGAAGTGCATTCTAATAAGCCCAGCACCGATGCCAGGATTTCTGGCCACGGCTTTGTTCACGGCTTTCCGGACCACAGACTCCGCAGACGGGCAAGTGGAACGGTAGAATCCCACATGGAGAGTTGCTGAACCTGAGTTCAGAAAGGTGATGAACAAGAACATGGCACAGAAGAAAGAGGTTCTCATAGTTTTCACTCCCAAAAATGAACCACAGGATAGAAGCTGACAAAACTGGGTACTAGTATTGAGATCACTTGAGAGAGAAAGAGAGCTGGAAAGCAGATGAGAATGATATAGAGATAGAGAGAAGAAACCGAGTGATGGGGATGGAGAGAAAATGAAATGCTCAATGTGGCATTTATAGATAGGCACCGGAAAGTGACAATCACATTCCTCTTAATAAAATATCAAAGGTTGGTGCTGATTGAGTCGGACAAGAAACCGTGTCGTGCAGCTGTGCTTTTGCAAGCATGAAAAGAAGAAGAAGAAATGAAGAAGGTGCGTGAGTTTTGGACTTTGAACAGTTCTTCGTGCATGGGGGTTTTCATAAGAAAAGGTCTGCCCGGTTGTGCTCTGGCTTTCAAAGATGTCAACTGGGCGATGGAGAGGATTGTAGAGACCTCGTCACCTTCTCAGCTGTACTTTTATGCATAATTAGTGATTACGGATATGTACGTTGGTCAATCATTTTGGCTTGAGTTCTTACCTAATCTATTGGAACTCACCCCAGACCGCGTAGTGATTATTAAAATCTCTTTACTATAATATTGCTATGCACAGACACGCGTTTACAAAGGATAATTGCTGTTACTTTTTCAGTGAAAATTTTACTTTTGCACCACAAGAAGAATTACCAAAAAAATCTAAATTTATCGTAATTGTGTTAATTCAGTCATATTGTTTTTTGCTAATTGAGTCCAAACTCTTTGCATTTGTGCCAATTCAATCCATCCAGTCAATTTTGGCCGGAAATTACAACAATCATCTTATGTGACGCGGCTAGCGCCGATATAGAAATTTTTAAATAATATTTTAATAATTTTTCGAATTTTTTCTTTTTTCTTATCTTTCTCTTTCTTTTTTTTCTTCCCTTCTTCCTCTAGTTGGCGAGCTCAACCTCACCATCGCTAGGCCCGACCTCGCCAGTACCTCCCCCAATTTGGCGAGTTCAAGCCTTGCCCAACCATGGTGAGGCTTGCCCGATGGGTGGATCTAAAAGGGTATCAGCGACCACACTTTCCTTCAGAATCAGAAGATATCAAGAATCTCCACGATGAAGTTGCTGCAGAGAGGGCAGTTGCCCCTGCTCACCCAAAGCTTTCTTGAACACAGCCTGCAAAACGTGTGCCCACATGGTATGAACGCCGCTCCTTTGTGCCTCACCATTCACATGCAGCAATAACTCTGCTCACCGCGGCGACTGCCCCCTTCCTCCACGTCCTTGAGGGCAAGCCTCATCATAGCCGGGTGAGGCCGATCTAGCCTAGCGACAGCTTGCCGCTCTTCTCTGTTCAGAAGCAAAGAAGGAAGTGACCTAATCAATGGAATTCCACGGCTAGTCATGAGATCGGCAAATGACTAAGCTTGAGAAGCTTTTGGCCTAGTATGCCCGTAAAATTCACTAGGATAAGCGGTATTATTGAACTAGACGTACAAAGAACAAGCAAACCCTTTTGGGTTGTGTCCAAAAATATGGAAAGGGATGTTTTTATGTCTCGCAAGCCAGTTATTCTACCCTCGTGCTATAGCCATTTCAGTTCAAGCAAAATCGGGTAAAGAAGAGAAAGGCTTAAAGTCCTTCCCAGTGGATAGAGCTAGAGGAAGTCAACCCCGAATCACCAGCTAAGGCTCCTAAATGACCACTAAGTGATAAGTATTTTTTATAGAGAAATCTCTTACGAACAACAGAACAAGATCCATTTTGCATCATACCTAAGGGATTCCTTGGTTTGGGCCAAAGAAGCAATGTTACTCGATAATTATCAACTAACTATAATCTTTTTCTGTTCGACCCACTCATCGAGCGGGGATGGAAGTTGGCCTAAGTGATCCGACGATGTCAAGTGGAAGGGCTGTCACTTAGCGCGACTCCTTGGCCCACTTCAGCTGCTTTCGATTTCGAGCTTTCAAGTAGCGTTTGAAATGGCCGGATTCGATATATCATTTCCTATTTCTTTCCCTAAGATATTTGTTCCGAAACAGCTGGAGAAGCATGACTTATCCTTCTGGTTCATGAGCTGGGTCTTTGATCGATCGCCTCACTGCATTTCTACCGAATGGATTTGTTGCACACCTCAGTTGCTAAAGATAAAAATAGATCGGGGATAATCGAGAGGAAACTAAGCGAAGCCGATGAGTGATATGAACAAAGGGGCTCCAAAAGCAATTGGAGGGACCATTGAGTCTTCGGACTTCAGTTCCTTGCCTTTCTTTTAGGTAGTGTTCGAAACAAACGCGGAAAAACAAATACGGAACACAAGGATTTACGTGGTTCGATCACAAGGTGATCTACGACCATGGGCGAGGCAAAACAAGATTCCACTATAATCAAAGAGAGTACAGTTTTCAGAAGTCGACAAAACGACTTAACAAAACCTCACGGCTCACAAAACTCTGCCAAAACGAAAATCTCTCTTAATCAATGGAAAAACCTAGCCGCAATATAAATAGGGCTCCCCAAAAATTTCCTCGGGGGCTACGCCCCTGAAACATTTGTTCGCTTGCTCTAGCTTGGGCGGACCGCCATAGAGATTTGTTCGCTTGCTTTGGGTTGGGCCTATCGGCCCAACCCGACGCATCACGAACTAAATCTCAATTTTTCTCCACTTTTGGGTCGTACAAAAAATATGTCGGGTCAGGTGATGAACCGGACCAAGTACATAAAATTCAAGACATATTTTACGGGTAGCTTAGACCTTCAAGCAAGATCCTTAGTCCACTGGAGTCAAGTGAGGATACAAAACCCTTCAAATGTCACTTGGGTACAGGAAATCATGTTGTCGAGATCTATCTATTTCGAAATATCCTTGAAATTCCTCCATTGGATATTCGATTTAACTCCAAAAAGAAAAAAAAAAAAAAAAAGTCGAGCTTCGCCAAGGGTGGGTGAGGCTTGCCCTCAACAATGGCTGGCGAGGTTGAGCTTGCCAGCCCCCGTCTTTGGCTGGCGACCAACTAGAGGAAGAAGGGAAAAAAAAAAAGAAAGAAAAGAAAAAAAAACGAAAAAAATAAAATAAATTCGAAAAATTATTAAAATTTTATTGAAAAATGTCCGCGTCAGCATTAGTCGCGTCACATAGGATAGTTTGCATCTATGTTAGTGATTTCCAGCCAAAATTGATCAATGGACTGAATTGGCACAAATGCAAAAGGTTTAAGATTTAATTGACAAAAAAAAATTTGAACAGAATTAACATAATTGTAATAGGTTGATGACTTTTTTGGTTATTTTCCCCACCTATTACAATGCTAGTATTTTGCGATCTGGTTATTTATTTATATGGATTATAGAAATTTGAATGAAATCTATCAGTTTGCATACGATTTAAAACATATCATTTTTTTAATGTTTTCCCAAGATGTCCTCGAATTTAAGAGCCATTTGAAAGAATATCGATTTTCTCTATAAGGCGAGAGAAATCTCGAAATACGATAGGATTATTTTCACTGTTAATTAGAGCGAAAAAATATTACTCTAAAGCAGTTTCAATAAAAAACGACCCTCGTCAATTTTACTGAAACCTCCGTTAATTAATTAAGTAATCTAACATAATGTGGGCTAATTGAGTTTCGAGATGGCATGGCACAATTCTTGAATGACTACAATGCCTCATCTCCACTAATTATGTGGTTAAGTGAAGGTTGGTGGTGAAAGAAACAAATTATTCTTCAATGGCTATAGTGGCCTGACTTGTAGAAGATATTCATCGGCCTTATGCCTTCCAATGCATCCAAATGGATCGTTCAACACACATGCTACAGCTTGAGAAAGCTCATTTCGAAACAGACATCTTACCAATGAAACTTATCGATAATTTATCAACACTTTCGTGGAGCGGTCAATGTTGCAGTAAGTTACTAACTTTTATTTGCATAACTTACCGGCTCGAATTTACTATGGGTGTGCTTGTTTTTATAAGTTTGATCTTCATGAAATGATCTTTCAGAATTTCATTCGTTTGGTTTGCTGAAAGTGGTAATCAACGGAAAAAACTTTACGGTCGAGGAAAATAATTGTAATTAAAAAAAACGATTACCCGGTGCTAAAGAAAAGGAAATTGTTTTCTTAAGATCATTTTACACGCACACACTCGCACAGAACGGAGAACCATTCTCACGTGAAGTTTTATGAGCACCAAGAAATCAAGTTTGTTAGTTATTTGAATTTTCCATTCTTTCGGCATCTTTTTTTAGGTTGCTTTATTTTGATAATAAAAAAAATTCAAAAGTTATACTTCGTATATTAGTAATGTCATAGATAAAGATTTTGATACCACCTCAGTATCTTACATTAGGAACAAAATATAAATAAAATGGAGAGAATAATTTTTTAAAGTAAGATCTAATCATCAAAAAAGAAATTCGTCTCACTTTCAAATGCACCACCAAGCAGCTGAAAACTAGTCATTTTTATCGAATTGGTTTTCGCAGAAAATATTTTTTTTCACTAAAAAGATTTCCACGAGACAAACACACCCTAACTCTTATATGAAATTACCAACCTAAATTAGAATGATGTAGCAAATTTTGTCAAAGTAAATTACCGAGTTATCAACTCTCATTTGAGTTACTTATCATCGTTTAATTTTTTTTTAGTTATCAATTTATCTGTTAAGTTACTAACTTTGATACGCATCGGTTAGCAATCCCTTATATTTACTAACTCTTTTTAGAGATTATCAATCTAAATTCAAGTGAATCGCGGACTTTTTTCTCATTAAATAATCACATAGTATTGGATTACCAACATTCATTTAAGTTGCTTATTGATATATAATTTGTTCCATAATCTACCAACAAGTTATTGGAAATCAGGTGATTGGTAACTTTTTTTATCAGTAGTTTTTGACATGTACCGACTCTTTTAGAATCTACCGGCGCGAAAAATAAATCAAAATAAAGGAATGATTGGAACAGTAGAATTGGCACATGTATAGATAAATACACACTTTTTTTTTGTCAAAATAAATACACACTTGAAGTTCAGGAAAAAAAAAAACCAAATACACACTTGAAATAAAACCGTATACATGTTCTAATCAACCTTTGGAGCGTCTGCTAGTTCACAACTCTGCAACTCCTCCTAATCTCGCCCTGGCTCCCGGTGAGAATCTCGATCGATCCCATCTTCACCATTGCCGCTGCGAACTTGTTAGCCCATGCTCCACCGTTATGCGCGTTCTTCCTCACGATATTAGCCGTCGAAGAGCTTTCGAAAAGCGTCTGATCGGAAGTCAATAGGCCTCGGTGGTTCTTCAAATTAGTGTAGTACTTGTTGTCGATCCTGTTGGGTGTGACAATGTCCAAGGGGACTGTCGGATCGCTTGCGCCTCCATTGTTTGGACACCTTGCTTTCAGTCCATGGGCGAACTTGGGGTCCATGGAAGGGTCTTGCTTGTGCGTGTTATTGAAGGAGTACAAGCGGTTCGAGAAGGAGGAACAATGCGAGACTCCAATCGAATGCGCACCGGATAGTGTCACCATTTCGTCCAGAGAGAGGCCTTTTCTTGCGAAATTGGCTTCTAATTGTTGCGCATTGAAGAAGAAAGGAGGAAGATTCTGGGAGGGCTCGTCTCTGAGTGAGACTAGCCCATCACGGCGACCGGCCGGGACTGCATAGTTGATGCTGCCAAGCTTGTAGGTGCTGTCACGGGCCGCGAACGCGAGAATATCGGCACAAGAGACCGTCTGGGGGCATAAATACTCTAGCTCGGCCTTCGCCTCATCAACGACTTCAAAACCTTGTAAGCTCGGGTTGTTCGCAGGATGTTCCTTCTCTGATGGGTTGCCTGGGGTCGAATCCAGCAAGATCGAAGCATCACAACCCTATTAATGGTTCAAAAAATACAAAAATCATCAGGATAGCTGAAATGCATCTGCATGAGGAACGCAGACTATTATGTTACTATTACGTTGGAGTCCGCCTCATGGACCTGTGATAGAAACGTGAAACGTACTCTATACTCACATCTAGCTAATATGCTTTGTAATAACAAAATATCAAAGGAACGCTTTTTTGCTAGGAAAATTTTTTCGTCACTACTAATTGAAATCAAGATTGTTACTGCTACTTCTGAAATGAGGTAAGAAGTGTTTGCATACCCGAACAAAGCAATCATGGAAGTGCATTCTAATAAGGCCAGCGCCAATGCCGGGATTTCTGGCTACCGCCTTGTCCACGGCTTTTCGAACGATGGACTCTGCAGACGGGCAAGTGTAGCGGTAGAATCCCACTTGGAGAGTTGCCGAACCTGAGTTCAGCATGGGGATGAGCAAGAAAATGACACGGAAGCTGAAAGAGGTTTCCATAGTTTTCATTTCAAAAGATGAACCGGGATAGAAGCCAGCAAAAGGGTATTATATACCGGCAAACCGGGGAGAATATCGTATGCAAAATCGCTTGAGAGCGAGAGTTTGAAAGAAGATGATGATAATGATATGAAGGTGGAGAGAAACCAAGTGGGTGATGGAGAGAAGATGAAATGCGAAACGGGTTTTTATAGATCGGCATTGGAGGTGATTACAATCACATTAAGATAATATTGAGGTCGGTTTTGTTTGATTCGTAAAAGAAAGCGTGTCTTGCAGCTGTGCTTTTGCAGGCACTTATGAGAAGAAGAAGAAGAAGAAAACGAAGGAAGCTTCAACGTGCAGGTGGACGAGTGTGGACTTTTTGAACAGTTCTTCGTGAGCTGGTCTTCAGGGGAAGAAAAAACAAAGATCTCTCCTTATAGTATTGCAAGGGGAAGCATTTGGCTGTGATTTTCACGGGAAAATTTTTAAAACAATACGTGGTCAATTCAGTTTTAAATTTTTTAATTTTGTTAATTCAATTTAAATATTTTGATGATTGGTTAGTTTGGTCCCAAGCCTTTTGTCGGTTTGCCAATGTAGTCTTCTTAATCAATTTTGAGTGGAAATCGCTGACGTGGCGGTCGTGCCATATAGGATAGCCGACGTTCACGTAAGCGATTTTTTATCAAAATCGGCCGAAAGGACTACATTGGCAAATTGTCAAAAAGTTAAGGACTAAATTGACAAAATTGAAAAGTTCAGAATTGAATTGACCGCCTTTCAATAGGTTTAGGATTTTTTGAACAATTTTAACTTATTTTCATTAGGCGAAAAAGCAATAGGATGTGGAGCGTGTGAATCTCGCGTGCACGATTTTTACAAATCATAAAGGTATTTTCGTCTTAAAATTACAAATAATGCATGGACTCGAAAACAAAAAATAGAAAACTAGAAGTGCAAACCAAGGGGGGTACACAAGCGAGGGTCCGGCATCCTCGTCGGGCTCAGGCGAACCAGCAATAGCCGCCGCCGCGAATTACACTTATACAGAGGGAGCTCGTCGGGCAATACGCTTTCAACTGCGTCCGTGCGCAAATGAAGAGGTTGAGGTGCTCTCGTTCTCTTATTAGGACAAGAAAAACAATGGAAAACAATGTCAAATTGAAGATATTTAACCAGCCCTACAAAATAAGAGGGTTAATTCTAAAAAAAGCACCAACTTTAGGTCGATTGACAATTCTGGTCCGAACTTTTTTTTGTCCGGTAAAAAAGTATCAACTTTAGGTCGAGGGACAATTCTGACCCGAACTTCTTTTTGTCCCGTAAAAAAGCACAAACTTTAGGTCAAGTGACAATTCTGGCCCCAACTTTTTTTTGTCTCGTAAAAAAGCACCAATTATCACTTAAATCCCAAATCTTGCCTCCATTGACTTAGAAACATTGATTATTTAACTTGACTATTCCACCTTAGCAATAAATTCACATAGCTTGCTGACTGGATTTAAAGCAATATTCATTGTCTTATTCTCTGAGCCACAGCTTGAAGAATAATAGTGAAACTATTCGTCCCCTTCACTTCACCGGTAAGTCAAAAATATCTCCAGATTGAATCTATCTGGCCAGACGTAATCTGAAGCTGATCATCGCCTGTCGACAAACGCCATAGACGAGATTCGCTAAGCTCACCACCATAACCTTTTTTCTCAAACAAGGGTGACTTTAGACAGAAAGTCAACGAGAGGCCAGATTTGGGATCAGAGTGAAAGTTCGTGATTTTTTATGAAACAAAAAAAAATCGGGGCCAGAATTGTCACTCGACCTAAAGATGGTGCTTTTTTACAGGACAAAAAAACAATTTGGGTCAGAATTGTCCCTCGATCTAAAATTGATGCTTTTTTATGAGACAAAAAAAAAGTTTGGACCAAAATTGTCCATCGACCTAAAATTGGTGCTTTTTTTTGGAATTAGGCCCAAAATAAGAAGGACAAAAAGGAAATTGAGCACATCTTCACATGATAAGACCAGAATACTACCGTTAGTGAACGCACACTAAAGCCATCGGCCGAATTCAACTTCGGACATGACAAATTTTAAACTTGGGGCCGTGCACACTGATGTCGATCCGGCCATGCCTATGGGCCTCTATGTGGGTGTAATCCAAGGCTGCCGCCGCGTCGCACGATCGTCCTAGCTCGACAAGGACACCGGGCCCTAACCGGTGCATGGGCAACCCTCCCATTGCGGTCACTGCTGCCGCCGCCGCCCCCACCTCCTCTGCCTCTATTTTCCTCTCCCTCAATCTCTAAGGTTTGTGGTTTTTAATTAATTTTCTTTCTTTCTTTCTTCTGAATTTCATGCATTAATTTGTAATTTTAGGACGAGGATAACCTTTTGATTTGGGCAAAATTGTGCGCATGAGATTCACCTGCTATGATCGACCGATTTTTCATCCGCGATAAGCTCGAGGGGTTTGTTGAGACAAAGTTAGGAGTGTTATGGAACAAAATCCAATGAAAAGGAATTTTGAGAAATTGACATCACTTCAGAAGTATTTTTTAAATTATTTCCAAAATAGAATTGAAGTGTGCCATCTTAACTGATCGGAGAGACCTAGTCGTTACATATGACATAGCTGGTGGGAACATTGGAGGAGCACCCTTTTCTTTGCCATGGAAATCACTAGATCGAGTTCTCTATTTGAGGAGACGATCTATTGATGGAGAATGAGTTGAGAAGAGTAGATGGCGGCGGCGGCGGCGGCGGCGGCGACCAAAGTCATAATATTAATAAAAAAGAGTAAAAAGTAGAATAGTAATTTCGTTATGGATTAATGGTTGTATATAAGAGAGAGATGGTATAATTATTAAGACAACAATTCCCTTTTTTTTTTTTTGGCAGAAGACAAGAATTCATTTATGGGCAAAATTGCGCAATTTTCAACATAGATCATTAATATATAACAGCTACTAATTTGTACTCCAATGAGAAATTTAAAATTTATAAAAACATAAATATGTCTAGAGGAAATGAGAGTAGAAGAAAAAAAAAAGGGAAGTCGAAAGTTGGAAATGACGAGATTAGTTGTAGTTAGTTATATTCCATGTATTTGATATTTGTTTTTTGAAATTTTAACATTTAGATTTTTATATAGGTATAGCTTTTTCAAGGGCTAATTCCCAAAAATACTCCAAATTATAGGTCTAATTCCAATTCGTCCCCAAAATTTTTTTGTCTAAAAAAAAATCCCTAATTGCTACTCTAGTCCCAAATCTGCCCATGCGTCCGATAATCGCCATTGATTCCGTCAAGATTATCAACGTAAGAATATATATGGCCTTTTACAGGTCTTGATGAAGACGCGAGCTCTGATAATATTGAACTTCTAACTAGCTCTAATGTTGATAATCTTGAAAAAGTAATGGCTATATTTGGATGAGTGGGTAGATTGGGATTAGAATGAAAGTTGAGAATTTTTTTTTTAGATAAAGAAAAGTTCGGAGCAAAATTAAGATTGGATCTAAAGTGGGGGGGTTTTTTTAGGGAATTAGGCTCATTTTTTAATGTTGAGATGAAAGGGGTATTCCGAAAAAGAAAAGATAGAAATACCCATTTCCATTCTATAGGGAAAATTACCAAAGAAGTCATGAATTTATTAAACATTTTTTTTGCCAGTTGAGTCTTAAATTTTTTGCATTTTTTGCCAATTCAGTTCATTCGGATAATTTTAGCCAGAAATCCCTTATGTGGACTCCGATCGTCCTACGTGTCACGACCAACGCTAACATGTACATTTTCAATAATATTTTAATATAATTTTATTATTTTTTCTTTTTTTCTTTTCTTTCCTTTCCTTTTTTTCCCAACTCCCAACTGTGGGCTAGGATGCCCTCGCCCGTGGCCCTTGCCGGCCCACAATTGGGAGTTTGGAAAAAAAACAAAAAGGACAAAAAAGAAAATAAAGGAAAAATAAATAAATAAATTCAAAAAATATTAAAATATTATTAAAAGATATATCCACATCAGCGCCCGCTATGCCACATAAGATAGCCGGCGTCTACGTTAGCGATTTTCGGCTAAAGTTGGCTGGATAGACTTAATTGGTCAAACGTGAAAATGTTTATGACTCAATTAGCAAAAAAAAATAAGAAAGGTTTATGACCGAATTGACACAATTACAATGGGTTTATAACTATTTTGATAATTCTCCCCCATTCTTTACTGTAGATTAAGATAGGGATAATAATGACACAAATAGTCCCTGAACTTTAACTTAATGTGTAATTTGGTCCCTGAACTTTTAATTTGTTCAATGTAGTCCCTGAACTTTAACATAATGTTCAATTTGGTCCCTGAACTTTTGAATTGTTCAATGTGGTCCCTGAACTTTTTATATATGTTCAATTTAGTCCCTGAACTATATAAAAATGTTCAATATAGTCCCTGCACTTGAATTAATGGAAGGACTATATTGAACATTTTCAAATAGTTCAAGGACTAAATTGAACACATATTAAAAGTTCAAGGATCACATTGAACAAATCAAAAGTTCAGGGACCAAATTGAACATTATGTTAAAGTTCAGGGACTACATTGAACAAATTAAAAGTTCAAGGACCAAATTGCACATTGGGTCAAAGTTCAGGAACTATTTGTGTCATTTTCCCATTAAGATATGTTGAATCATTATCCGGTCTTAAAAAAACATGTTTTTTTAAGACAAATATCGATTATTTAGGTTATAATTCTTGTTCGTGTTTTATATTAATTTTGTAGGTTTTTTTTTTCTCTTATCTTTTTTTTTTATTTTAATATATTTATTTTCTTTTTTCCATTTTCTTTTTTTTTCATGACTTTTCATTTTATCGTATGACGTTTCCGACTTCCCTCGCTCCATTTCAGCTCCCCCCCCCCCTTAGGGCACACTTCTTCGTTCCACCCCTCTCACTGTCTCTCTCCCCTTCGCTCCCTCCCTCGCGAAATCTCTCCTCCTCCTCCTCCCCCCCCTCCCCCTCCTCCGCCTGCATCGGCAAATCGACGGTGGCGGGAGACGACGGTGCCGCCGACGCCATCTGCCCCTCCTCCTCCTCCTCCGCCGCAGCAGCAACGAGTCCCGGAGAACGGTGAGCGCTCCCCCCTCTCGCTCCCTCTCTCTCTCTCTCGCGATTCTCGCACTGTTGTTCTCCGTTGCCTCCCCCTCCCCCCGCCTGCGATTGGGAGTGGGTCTGATTCTTCGCTCGATCGACCGGAGCCGTTGGTCGTCGATCGCGTTCGCGTTTCACCGTTCCTTCGATTTTCTTCCCTGTTGTAGCTCGTTTCGTGTCGTTTCCGGTGGTGCTAGGGTTTGCTCGAATGGGAGATTTTGCCAGATTTTGACCGCCGGGGGAGATATTTCTTAGTGTCGATTGACTGCTGTTATTGCTTGAAGGGGAAAGAAAGAAGGTCCTCCGGACGATTTACTCAGTGTCGTCGGGTAGGGTGGCTGTCTTGAGGACCGACGAGTGTAATCGCCGAGCAGCCTGGTTTGGCGTTGATTTCTGGGGATTGTTTGCTCTTCGATAAGTAGGATTATTATGTTGACGGAGTAGAAGGCGTGTTTATCTGAATATGCTGGAGGAATGTATGGAAGACAATGCGGGGAGAAGCGGACCGACTGAAGATAATTAACAAGTTCGGGCTTGTTTTTTGTTTGAAAATTATGTTGGAGCAGTAGCCGACTTACTATTCCATGGACAAATATCGTCGGTAGTATTTTTGCTCGCCGAAGTTGTGGCCTCGCGGTTGAATTTTTATGTGCCTGCGATCTTAATCTTTCGTTCAATTAAACCATGCGAAGGGATGTAGATAAGTTGAGGTGCCACTTTAACTATAGCCTTGACTTCTTGATCTGTTCCATAATGTAGCAAAGCAGTGGCTGCCTGTCTGCCCGTGGATCTACAAATCGCTCATCTAGTGATTGAAAATGTGCTAGATCTGACTTGGGCTATGCCCGCCACTTGCGTCACATCAGGTTGGACGGTTACGCCCATTAGATTACACTTAATGAGCTATTGCCAAATGTGTCTTAATTTTGTGGGGGATATTTTGGACTTTGTAAAGAAGAGACAAAATTTACATCTAAACTCTCCTTTAAAAGATAGTATAGATGTAGATAGTTGTAGATTTGTATCTGTTTATGCTTTTTTAATTGCCATAAAATTGTTGACGTCATGACTATTTATTTATTACTGTAAAAGGCAGTTTGCATTAGCCTCAATACTGTTTCTTATTTGAGAAGGATTAACATGGGAAATAAAAAGGGAGAGTAGATCGGAATTTATGACGAATAATTTCTTTGCATGCGACACAAAAAATCCTTTGAAATACAGTGCCATGAGCCTGCTGACGTTATGGATAAATTGGCTCTAGATGTTTCAATCTCTAGACACTTGGATAAACCTGGACTCTCTTCTGCCACGAGTTTATTTTCATGTTTGATAAGGAAAATATCAGCTCGACTAAGAATTTTCTTCCTATACGTCCTGTGTTGTATGTCCGATTACTATGAAAAATAAGAAACTTTTATTGCTTTGTGTTGATTTGTATTTCATTTGCTTCTTATCAGGCTGGTGTTAAGTGTGGTGTTTGTAAATGGGCGATCATCGAAGTGGAAATGGTCAAAACGTTAATGGAAAGGCTGCAGCAGCTGGACCTGCGTATAAGATTCAGTTGGACAATTTTGCCAAGCGTTTGAAGACTCTTTATACTCACTGGAATGACCATAGGAATGACTTGTGGGGTTCTTCTGACGTTCTTGCAATAGCTGCGCCTCCTAATTCAGAGGACCTTCGGTATCTCAAATCTTCAGCTTTAAACATGTGGTTGATGGGTTATGAGTTCCCAGAGACTATAATGGTTTTCATGAAGAAGCAGATCCACTTTTTATGCAGCCAAAAGAAGGCGGATGTACTTAGACCTGTCGAAAAAACTGCCAAGGAAGCTGTGGGAGCCGAAGTTGTGATTCATGTGAAGGCGAGAAGTGATGATGGGACTGCGCTAATGGAGGCAATTTTCAGTGCCATCCACTCTCTTTCCAAGGCAGATGGTCAACAAGTACCTGTTGTCGGGTATATAGCAAGAGAGGTTCCTGAAGGTAAGCTTTTGGAGGCATGGGCTGAAAAGCTTAAGACTGCTGACTTTCAGCTTAGTGATGTGACCAATGGGTTGTCTGACTTGTTTGCTGTCAAGGACGACGCTGAGCTTTTAAATGTGAAAAAGGCAGCACATCTGACGGCTAACGTGTTGAAGAATTATGTGGTTCCGAAACTAGAGAATGTTATTGATGAGGAGAAGAAAGTGACTCATTCATCCTTGATGGATGAAACTGAGAAAGCCATATTGGATCCATCTAGAGCTAAGGTAAAGCTGAAGGTAGATAGCATTGATATTTGCTATCCTCCTATTTTCCAGAGTGGAGGAGAGTTTGATCTTAGGCCCAGTGCAGCCAGCAACGACGAATTGCTGTATTATGACTCTGCAAGCGTGATTATATGCGCAGTTGGGTCTCGTTATAACAGTTACTGCTCTAATTGCGCAAGGACATTCTTGATTGATGCCAATCCCCTGCAGAGTAAAGCATATGAAATGCTTCTAAAGGCCCATGAAGCAGCAATTAGCATGTTGAAGTCCGGGAACAAGCTCAATGCAGCCTATCAGGCAGCATTTTCAGTAGTTGAGAAGGATGCTCCTGAACTACTACCAAACTTGACGAAGTCAGCTGGGACAGGAATGGGTCTTGAATTTCGGGAGTCTGGGTTGAACATTAATGCCAAAAATGAGAGAATTGTCAAAGAAAACATGGTGTTTAATGTATCACTTGGTTTCCAGAATTTGCAGAACCAGACAAGCAACCCAAAGAATCAAAATTTCTCTATGCTGCTTGCTGATACAGTCATTGTTGGAAAAGAAAAATCAGATGTTGCCACTCATATGAGTTCTAAAGCTGTGAAGGACGTGGCTTACTCGTTCAATGAGGATGAGGAAGAAGAGGAAAGGCCAAAAGCCAAACCTGAGGCTAATGGTGTGGACGCATTCACATCCAAGACAACGCTCAGGTCAGACAACCAGGAATCAAAGGAGGAGCTAAGAAGGCAGCACCAGGCAGAATTGGCTCGTCAAAAAAATGAGGAAACTGCCCGGCGGCTTGCTGGTGGACGCTCTGGGGCTGGAGACAACAGAAATGCTGCCAAGACTTCAACGGACCTTGTTGCTTATAAGAGTGTGAATGATTTACCACCTCCTAGAGATTCCATGATTCAGGTTGACCAGAAGAATGAAGCTGTTCTTTTGCCTATATATGGGAGTATGGTCCCGTTCCACGTCGCAACCATAAGGACAGTCTCAAGCCAGCAGGACACCAATCGCAACTGCTACATTCGGATTATTTTTAATGTCCCTGGGACTCCGTTCAATCCTCATGACAGCAACACATCAAAGTTCCAGGGTGCTATTTATTTGAAGGAGGTAGCTTTCCGTTCCAAGGACTCCAGGCACATAAGCGAAGTCGTGCAGCAAATAAAAACTCTTAGACGACAAGTTATGGCTAGAGAGTCTGAGAGAGCTGAAAGGGCAACTTTAGTTACTCAAGAGAAACTCCAACTTGCAGGGAACAGAATGAAGCCTATAAAGTTGTCTGACCTTTGGATCCGTCCAGCTTTTGGCGGTCGTGGAAGAAAGATACCCGGTACACTTGAGGCTCATGTTAATGGTTTTCGGTATTCTACCACCAGGCAGGATGAGCGTGTAGACATCATGTTTGGGAATATTAAACATGCGTTTTTCCAGCCGGCAGAGAAGGAGATGATAACCCTTTTGCATTTTCACCTGCACAATCATATAATGGTTGGTAATCGGAAAACCAAGGATGTGCAGTTCTATGTTGAGGTGATGGATGTGGTTCAAACCTTAGGCGGTGGGAAGAGATCTGCCTATGACCCTGATGAGATTGAAGAGGAGCAACGGGAGAGAGATAGGAAGAACAAGATTAACATGGATTTCCAGAACTTTGTGAACCGGGTAAATGATCACTGGGGCCAGCCCCAGTTTGGTGGGCTGGACCTCGAATTCGATCAGCCTCTTAGAGAGCTTGGCTTTCATGGGGTTCCCTACAAGGCTTCAGCTTTCATTGTTCCAACTTCAACCTGCCTGGTGGAACTAATAGAGACTCCTTTCCTTGTGGTGACACTGAGCGAGATTGAGATTGTGAACTTGGAGAGAGTTGGTCTTGGACAGAAGAACTTTGACATGACTATAGTTTTCAAGGACTTCAAGCGGGATGTACTTAGAATTGATTCCATCCCTTCTACATCTCTCGATGGAATCAAGGAATGGCTTGACACAACAGACATCAAGTACTATGAAAGCAGATTGAATCTGAACTGGCGACAGATATTGAAGACCATAACTGATGATCCACAGAGCTTCATAGATGATGGGGGCTGGGAGTTTTTGAATTTGGAAGTCAGTGACTCAGATAGTGAAAAGTCGGAGGAATCAGACCAAGGTTATGAACCATCTGATGTGCAGTCCGAATCCGATTCGGAAGAAGAAGCCTCTGATAGTGAGTCGTTGGTGGAGTCTGAGGAGGATGACGACCAAGATTCAGAAGAAGATTCAGAGGAAGAGAAGGGGAAGACATGGGAGGAGTTGGAGAGAGAAGCAAGCAATGCAGATAGAGAGAAAGGTGATGAATCTGACAGTGAGGAGGAGAGAAAGAGGAGGAAGATGAAGGCCTTTGGGAAGCGTAGAGCTGGTCCCAGCAGTGGCATGCCTAAGCGAGCAAAGATGCGGTAGACGTTATTGGAGCTTTTGCTTAGAATCTTGGTTTTAGCTTTTGCTCAGTCAAGCTCTTTTTGGTTCTCAGCTCGTCCTGTCTTCTGTAAAATGCAGTTTGACTAACATATTATGAATGGCTTAGGTTTGATCATCGAGATGCATTGTTAGTTTTTATTTGGGCTTCTGCATGCAGTTAAGCGTCTGTTATGAGCGCATGTGAATGATACTGCTTAGAAAAGTAAACTATCTTCAATGTCAATGATTAAGGAGAAATCTCTCTATTCTCTCGACTGTTTAATTATCTTTTAACTGATTGTGTGAATGCTGCTTTTGCTTCCCACCCTTCCACCTATTTGTTGATTTGTGTCGTCCATGCTGATGGGCATAGTTAGTGCATAGTGACATATTCGTTTTCAAGGACCCTCTCTTCAACGTTCTTTTGAAGAAGCATGTACGTATGTGGTGGCGGTGGAGCACGAGGTTGAACCGATATAAACTATACAGCCAAGCAGGTCAATTTGTGAGTGATCGGAGCGGTTAATGAGGTCTTCTTTGAGAGAACTTGGAGGAGTCGGACAACCTTTACTCGATTGTTGATGATCGCCGTTTCAAATTGCAAATTGAAATTGCCGCCTTGTGCTGGTGGTGGATGGCAGCTTTTGTACTTGAAATTAGTCGAGAGCTCAGTTTTGGCGTGCTTGGTATAATGGAATAATGGAGACCGTCAAAGAGAGTGGCCGCCATTGCGCGCCTGATCGTGGCGTGTTATGATAGCATGGTTCTATAGGGAATACAGACTTCTGGAATTGAAGCAATAGTAACTCCTAATTGACTCATGTCCATGATACAAGTCCTTTATTTTTTCAAAAAAAATAGCTTATGTTTAATCGACTTCGTGAGTTTTCTTTTCTTGCACATTGTAAATACATTAGAAACCTTACCGTGCTTAAGTGAACTTTTTTACACGTTTACAGTAGGAATGGGATCGATCAGCCCAGCTACTGGATGTTTTGTAAAGATGGGGTTACTTAAGGTATGACTTCTTAGATTCACGTTTGAGCAGAGTTGAGGGATGGTTGAGAGAATTCTCATGCTAACCTAACCAGATCTTAAGTTTCATAAGCCAAACTGATTTTTTCTCTCTTATTTTTTGCCCTTTCGGAACGATATCTATCTACACATTTTAGGTTCATCACAAGCACAAGTACTTCATCACTGTCTGATGAGATGTATGGCTTGTTAGCAGCATGAGTTGCTCGATTAGATAACGAGGGAGCGACGAGATTTAGAAAACCCACACGAGAGCCGAATGACTTTCACTGATGAATGTATACTATTGTACAGTGCCCACAAGAAAAGATGTAAAAGTGTACTGAATCCTTAGCTATACAATGACCCAACAGATGAAGTAGAAGAAGGTCTAGGACGACGAGGCAGAGCTGGCTCGTGACACCCTGCGAGTCTTGAGAGTGATCGAGTCAATCACATCTTCAGGAGTCCCACACATCAACGCGTGCCTCTGCCAAAGCACCTTCCCTTTCCTCCCTAATTTGCTACCATCGTTACTTTTATCTTTCTGATGTTGATGATGATGAGCTCTGGCTCTAGAATAACCATCCCTTTCATGCTGACAGTATTCTATGAACTGATCCAATTGCCTGCATATAGCTTCTGTTTCATATGAGTCGAGCAGAGAATTCTCCTTCTTACGGATTCCTTGGCCATGTCCCTGAGTCTCAGTGGCGTCAGGCTCCGATTCGGCCATCTTCATGGCTTCCAGCTTGTAACAAGACAGTTTAGGACTAGGACTCGGACTTGATGCCGTCTCGCAATCTTCGCGGATAGGCTTCTGCTCCGACCTGGACCGATGCAAGTACCAGGCCCTTGCAGCTTCTTTGACTGCATCCATACCATCATCATCAATTTCTCTTGCTCTTCTACTGATCTCCATACGAATCGCAACGCTAATGGACAAGAGTGTTAGTTTTAGCTAGGAACGAAGGCGACGGCAAGTAATGGAAGATGTTGGAATGTGCTTCTACAATTTGATAAAGGCTTCGCAACTCTTCCTTTTTCTCATGAAAAGGTCATAGAATATTGCTCACACCTAATCGTGAATGTCCTTTCTGTTTTTGTTGTCTGCATTCAACCGATAGGCTGCTTCATTGGCGTTGGCCATGTAGGTATTCGTAAGCATTAGGTGAGATTTGGCGTTTTGGGACTATTCCCTTGTGCTGAAACTTCTCTCCTCCTGACGTGCACATTCGATTTAGATTAATCAATCCTGATCCGAATCGTCATTTTCATTGCAATATCTTGCACGGTCTTTGCCTTCTTCAGCCCACAGACTCGTTTAGAAAACGCGGATCCGAGCCCTTTGTTTGTTTGCTTTCTATTATTATAAGCCTCTCTTTTGTCAGTCCTTCTGATTAAGAAACAATATTGCAATTTGCTGATACAGCTTGTTGCAAACCACTACACGTCGGACGACCGACATGGGGTTACATCAAATTTTACGTAGTCCAACACGGACAGAATAGAGAAGCACATTGATCCATGTTGCGTATGTTCCATGTCCTGTCGATTGCATTCCTTGTGTGCTGTTGCGAGCTTTCTGGGCATTGTTGTGGTATGCACTCGAGGTAAATTGTTAGGACACACAGGAGAAATGCTGTCCATGACTACAAAGCTACCTCAAAGTCTGTTCAGGTAGGGTTCTACCTAGATCAGGAATTAGCAAAAGACGAGTCATGCGTTGCGGACCATAAAGATCTCATGCTTTTTTAGCATCTCCAGACACATTTCTTTCTTATTAAACCTTTCGATATACATCTACTTCCGCAAGCCGTGGATTCTTTCTTACTAAACCTTTCGATATACATCTGCTTCCGCAAGCCATGACAATCCATGTGACCGCATCGATATAGCAATAAAAACAAGCACCATCTCCATTCCCGACTGCACGTTACTAACCGGGATCAAACATCTCGAATAGAAGAATCCAGACCCCGACTGAAGTAATGCTTGCAGAGAAGGAATTTTCCCTTTTATTGTAAATGAAGCGGACGTGCTTTAAGCATAACGCTTTCTTCATTTTGTATTAGTTGATTACGTAGCCCGCAATGAAGCACGACATTGTCTTCTGCAATTTACGTTTGTTAATTGCGGATGTCTCTGACTTTGCATGTAACTTCGTCATGTAGGGTTTTCATCCAATGGTGAAGTTGCCTCCGCACAAATCCATTGGAAATGACAAGGGCGACTAACGCTCTTCTAGTTTGTGGGTACTTTTTGAAATTCAGAGATCTTTGTTGTTGCACGCACACGCACTAAGAGAAGATAACATGAATTTTGAAAGAAGTTGAGCTAACAGGAAGCCAGGCTGGCTGTACTTCCGGGCTTTAAATGGCATGAACATCAGAAAATACGCATCCAATGAAATCGAGTAAAATCGGAGAAACTTTGCCAAGAACATTAGTCACTTTCCAACAGTAAAATATCAGGCCCTGTCACCATTTATTTTTGATCAACTACAGCAGACTCAAATCAATACTGCAAGGAAGCAATATGCTGATCTTGCTGCATCGCCAATCAGCATATACTCTGAAGAAACCGGCAAATGTTGCAAGAAAATGAAGAGAGAGAAAAGCAAAGCTATTCTACTGGTAGAGACACCCGGCAATGAAGACGAAAGGAAATACTCCGAAGAGTCCTGTCGAAAGCAATATTTCCCTTGAACAAGATAGAAACACCGTGACCGTTCCCAAGCTGAGAGAAACTCTATGGTTTCCAGGTAATGGTGGTCTCTGCAATCATGGAAGTGACCACATATGGGTCCATGTTGGATGCAGGTCTCCTGTCCTCAAAGTAACCTTTTCCAGCTTTCTCAGTGTCTCTTCCAACTCTGATTGATGCGCCTCTATTTGCAACGCCCTGCCGAAAAACCCGGCATCAATCCACCAATCAATTAAGCATCTAAAGACAGCTAGCTTGCCAATCCGAATAGCGCTAAGAGAAACAATAACAATGCTAAATGTTTCAATATCAAGGCATTTGATTCTCCTTACCCATAGGAAGGTGTTGATGTCAGCTGTCTCGTGGCGCCCAGTGAGACGACGCTCGTTGCCTTCACCATATGCAGCAATGTGTTCCTTGTGCCTCAGTCGAAGCTTCTCTATTGCCTTTTTGATGACTTCATATCCACCGTCGCTCCTCATTGACTTGGTGCTGCAACCCAGCCATAAAATTCAGCAAAGATATGAGCGGTGAGTCTCCTCTGCTTGTGTGCAAGTGCAGAAACGTGTTAATTAGGAAAGCTTAGACAAGAATCGGTGATGTTCTGTTACCTGTAATTTGTGTGAGCACCTGCTCCATTCCAATCTCCCTGGTGATGATAAACGCCATGTGATGAACCTGAAGTACTCGTACATAAGCATGAACAACAATTAATATGAAGGGCAGTGGACTAACCTGAATAGGCTTGGGATCAAATGAAAGGACAACGCCAGCAATCTCCGTGATCCTCTGGTTACACCAACATGATTAAATAAGCAACCTTCCAATCAAATATTACTACGGCATGATAAGAAATAACGTAGGCTGTAGCATTACCTCCAAAATATAGCGGGCTACCCACAATTCATCTCCAGCTGAGATGCCCACGGAAGGACCGACTTGGAATTCCCACTACACAGGGATAAGATAAGAAAATGGTCGAGAATTGAATATATTATCTAGGAAATAAGAATTGATAATATGTAATGTGACTAATTTCCAGAAGGATATGTTTTCTAACCTGGCCCGGCATGACTTCCCCGTTGATGCCGCTGATGTTGATTCCAGCATACAAGCAGGCCTTGTAATGGGAGTCCACGATGTCTCTGCCAAAAGCCTTGTCTGCGCCAATACCACAGTAGTATGGTCCCTGTTGAACCATAATTATTTAGTATACAAGATCTGAAAGAACTGATGTCACATACAAAACATTGCAGACAAATCTGGTACATCATTATGCATCAATTGAGCAACTCCATGATCTGAATAAACTTGTAGGAAGAGTATAAGATGCGATGCACTTGCTCCCTTCTCGAATTTAAAGGGATGATGGTATATGGCAACAGAGACGGGGGTTTGAGCAACTGCGATGATATACCTGAGGACCAGGATAGCCACCAACAGGCCATCCAATTGGCCACTTGACATCTCGCTGCAAGAGGGTGTACTCTTGCTCAATCCCATACCTGTTTTCATGTATTAAATCCGTATGTCTGGCAAGTGAGCGAATAGGGAAAGAAATTAGAAATGAAAATGAGAAGGCCAGATGAATGAAATTACCAGGGCTCTTCAGCAACGACATCAGGATGGCTGAATATCTTGGCAGCCGCATGCCTCTTGTTTGTCGGGATTGGCTCTCCAGCTGGAGTATAGGCATCGCACATGACCTAAACCAACAATGTTTCGTTAATAACTATGCTGTAACATCAAATCTAAACTGATAAATGGAGAACCCATTCCACTAAATAGAAAAAGAACTCACCAGAATATTGTTGCCCCTCCTAAATGGATCCTTGAAAATTGCTTGGGGACTGTACATGTCATTGAATCAATACCAAGACAGGTAAGAAGCCATCGGTATTCAAGAAACACACAAGAGCTCTAAATAACCATCACTGATCTGACTAAATTTATAGCAAACAAGAGGAGACTTATGGCTTTAAACAAAAATCCATGTGGGGAAGTAGTACAAACACTTACTATAGGATCACTTCACTATCTTCCCCAGGGGCCTGATTAGTGCTCGAGCCGTCGTAGTTCCACTTGGGAAGCTTTGATGGATTGCTGACAGGGCCATTAAGAGTCTATGGATAAATTGAAAGAGGAGCCCACGTCAGGTTTCCAGAAATGAACATATTTACGAGCTACTGAACAACCGATTGCTCGATCATCTAAAGAGAGAGAAACTCACCCTCGCTTTGCTTCTGAGGTCCATGCCGGATCCCCCAATCCTTTTTCAAAATAGCCAAAAACATAAAGCATCATCAGATACAGAAAAAGACATGAGTTTGAAACTTAATGAACAAAACCTGAGGTAATTCTTTGTCAGAGTTCGAGCCTAAAACAAAAGCATCAAATTACTATCTTTCGGCACAAATCCGTTTAAAAGGGGAAAAAAGAGAGAGGTCACAGAGGAAACCCCATGAGCAGAGCAACCCCAAGGATTGCTCTGTTCTGGCGGCTAAAAGAACAAACAGTCAGCCTGCAAAGAAAACAGAGATCAAATCTGACTGTATCTGAAAGAACCACTCGGCTTAAACACATTAATTTATTGGTCTCACCAATCAAGGGCAACACCGAAGCAAAAAATGATTCTCCCTTTTCAAATCCAGTGGGAAAAAGGTCCAAAGAACACAAAACTAATGCATTTTAAGACACAAGAAGCCATATTCATGAACAAAAGGAGCTTAGAGTGCAAATATAACAAAACAACATGCCCAAGATCAGGAACTTCGAGAAGATGGAGAAATCAACCCGAACCAAATAGAACAAGAACACCCTTCTTTTGTCCGAGCGGATTTGCACGGAAAAACGAATGCAAATATCAGGAATCAAAAACTCGAATAACCATACTACAGCCCACAAGTACGCCGCGATCCACAAAAACACAGCACTCGAGTTCAAGAAACAGAGATCGCGATTCAAAAAAAAAAACCAGGACCAACGAGTACAGAAACGACCGAAACCCAACACGAGCAAAAGGGTAAGACACAGCGAAACGCCAAGATGGTATGCAGAGAAAACACGAAAGAGAAGACACGGTGCGGGCAAGTAGTGCAAAACAGAGGATCGGCGAGAAGCGAGGCGAGGGACAGACCATATGTACTCCGCGATCACCTTCTCGGTGGTGTCGGACAGGTTCAGGTTGACGAGATCTGAAAGCAGCGACATGATCACGGAAGACGAAGCAAAACGAAACGAAATCCCTCCCTCTCTCGCTCTCTCTCGGCCCTTCTTCCTCGTTCGATGTACACGATACAGAGGCGTGAACAGAGGCGAGCTCCGCTGCCCTTTTATGTATACAGTGCAGGCTGCTGAGTACGAGCTCGAACTAAGAAACTGGAAATCCGTACCTTTATTATTCTACTTTTATTTTTTATTTTTTGTTTTGTATTTCGGCCACAAATTTTTTTTTTGGATGATTCACTTAAAAAAAAAAGGAGAAGCCGTCGAGATTCGTGACGCGAGAGTACAGATTAATATTTTTTTTTTATTTGTCAAGTGTACTTATTATATTATATCTGTATTATGCGAAAAAAGCATATGGACCTAGAATTTCAATGCTCAAATATTTATTTATCCTAACATTTCATAAAATCGTCGTGTTTCCTGGTAAAAGATCGCGATTTCTTACCATCTTAATCGGCTTTTCTTTTTCAGGTGCGACGTCATGTACTATTCTTAAGTCGTAGCTTATGTATTTGTGGCCCCATCAACAATTCCTTTTTAAAATATATTCTAATGAGCTTATTTTTGAAAAAAAAAATAAGGGACGAGATCACTTAAAATAGGAGCATCTATTCCCGTAACGTAATAGATAGATAAAACAGATGGATACATTGACAATTAGATAAGATTCATCAGAATTATTGTTTAATATATAGAATGATTTTGCATCAAGGGTGATTTTTGGTAACCCAAATGAATTTCATAGAAGTCAACTATACTAAACTGTAATTTGCTACATTTAATTGCCTTTTGTGAATTTTCTATTGGAATAATATCGCGACGGATTTTGTGACAGCTTGATTATAAAAGTACGACGAGATGCAATAATTTGGGATATGTGCACTAGAAGTACTAAAGCATGTCAAGACAGTACAATTGAGTTCTAAAACTTACAAAAAATACAATCAAATCCTAAAACTTGTTAAATTAGTGCAACTGAGTCATTCCGTTAAAAGGTCAAGGGGTTAAGTGACTCTCTAAAGTTGTCCGTCCAACTTGGCTAACGAAAAATCCTAACCGGGCTTTTTACATATTTTGTCTTTCGTATGTGGCGACGACGTGGTTAAACACGAAACATAAAGCTAAAACGACGCCGTTTTGATCCAAACTTGATTTTAGATACAAATTTTATTTAATTTAAATTAAAAAAAAAGGAACGAAGCAACGATGGTAGCCCTTCTTGCCGCCGCCCCACCATCGTTGGGAAGGGCCAATGACCCTCACCTGATCTAGGAGAATTTAAGGCTTCGAGTGTTAGTCACCACTCATATGCCTTCGAGTGTCGTCTTTATCCATGTTACCACCGCCACTCTGAGGACCATTGGGACGCGGCCGAGCTTGAATGTAAGACTCCATTTATTTCGCGAAAATTAAGTAATTTGGAAAATAATGTCCAGAAAATAATTACTCGTATCGTTTGAAATAATTGGTTAATGAAAAAAATTTCATTATCAATAATAACTTATGTTTAAATATTTTCGTGGATGATGATAATATTTTTGTTATTCATTTTAATAAGCGATAAAAATGATCATTTTTTAAGAAATTTTTTTTAAATTATTTATTTTTCGCAAAATAAATGGAGCTTTAAGGCTTGTTTTTTTGTTTTGACTTATACAAGAATTGAGTTGGTGTTCGTTTATAGCCATTCACTTTTAAACTATTTATTATGCACATGGGCATTAAAGAGCGCATTTTTCAAAACGCATAAACATTTTGACAGAAAGTCATTTAAAGGAATTTGTAATATTTTTATAATTTTTTAAATAAATTAAAAAATAAGTTTATTTTGTTTCGATAATGTCAATAAATTGATTTTGACTTGTAAAAAAATCAGAAGCCTTATTATGGTCGAGATAAGTATGACTAACAAATTATTTTTTATTCTTCGAGAAAAATACCATTTTCCTATCATTTCTATCTTTATTTTTCTTTATTCCACGTGCATTAATACTTCAAGCGGTGAACTCGTGTTCAGTGGCTCAATTGAACCTCGTGAAAGAAATAAATTAGAGGTGGATGAGTTTTTGTAATTTCATAAAATTATTTCGATATAATCACAGTAGTCCCCCTTATTAAGTAGGGCTAAGATGCTCGCTTTTAGATTTAATAAACAGATTGCGTCAATCAAAACTAAATGCGATTGAGTTTTTATGATATTGTAAAACTACGAAAGGAAATCCCACTAACGAGAATTGCATACCCGCAGTTCCCTAAGGGTTTGGAGAAAACTCTCGGATCTAAATTAGAATCACCTAGTACACCGAACCCTTTATTAGGTATCAAGCTTTTTGGAGTGATTTCGACCTTAAGACAGATACTTTGCAGTTTTCAACATTATTCATTTAAATTCTGGTAAATTTGTGTCGAACCGATAATAGTTGTTACGACTCGCGAAATATAATCTTGATATGAAATCTTCCAGACCTTAGTGAAAAATATATGGAAATTCAAGTAGTGTTTGCGGGCGAGAGGATGATGGTCTTATCCAAATGTTTAATCAAGTCGGCACTCTTCCTCACAATTCTCTTGCTTGCAGCCTCCTTCTGTTTAAAGGGAAATTCCCTTTTTCCCTAATTGAGGAAAAAAAATTAGGTAAATATTTGACTAACGTCGAGAGAAATTTCCAATTTATCCGAGAGCAATGTGACAAATCATAAATTCCAAAATAACCCCCCCAACCCCCCGAAAAGAAAATTGGATTATATTAGCCGTGATTATTTATGGAATAACGACATAAATGGTTCCCGAACTTTGCTTTAAGTGTAATGTGGTTCCTGAACTTTTAATTTGTTCAATGTGGTCCCAAACTTCATTACAATGTGCAATGTCATCCTTCAACTTTTAAATTACTCAACATAGTCTCTAAATTTTTGTTACATGTTCAATTTAGTTCCTAAATTTTATGAAAATATTTAATGTTGCCCTTCCATTAATTCAAGTTCATGGACAATATTGTACATTTTCATATAACTAATGGATCAAGTTAAATATGTATCAAAAGTTCAGGAACCACATTGAATAATTAAAAAATTCAGACATTACATATTTGGATAAAGTTTAGGGATCATATTGAATAAATTAAAAATTCAGAAACGATAATAATTTGCGTCAATTTTTCTATTATTTATTGATTGGAAAACGATAATGGTTTGGTTTTAAAAAAAAAAAAAGTGAGAGATAAGAGGAAAAGATTTCCAAAGAAAAAGTTGGCCTTCGCCGATGCAACCGACCGACCGGTCATGCAGAAAGCTGATCGTACGTACGGTGAAGGTCTGTTGTTAACCGGGGATTTTGTCGGTTGCGGGTTTCTCTCTTTTCTCCTTGTTTGTTTTCTTTTTCCCCCAGCTCTGCATCGCATCCATCGCCACAAGTTCGTCGGCATCGATTCTGATCAAGAGCGAGTTCGCGTCACTCTGTCTCTCTCTCGTCGGCCATTGGTTTGGTCCCGAGTTACTGCATCGAAACTCCCAATCAGAACAGTCGATGGGGGAGTGTACCCAATCGATAAGATTTCCTTCTGCAACTTCTGATGAAACCAAGAACACATTGCTGCTCTCTTTGATGCCCCATCTCTCTCTCTCTCTCCATGGATGGAAAGATTTGACGGTTTGAGAGAGAGAGAATTCGGACGTATATAATATTCTATTTTTTTATTTTCGAAAACAGATTTGGAACAGAAATCAGTTTCTTAACGCAATTTCATTTTTCAATTTCTAGAATAAATTTTGATAATAAATAGGTTTGGAACAGAAATAAAAACTAGAAATTTTCTACTTTGAAAGATAAAAACTCTTTTTATTACTCGCAATCGCTACCTGTCGGCCACCCCTCGCCGGCCACCGTCCTCCGCCTCTGCCTGACACTAGCCGCCTCCCGTTGTCGACTGTTGACCGCCTCTCGCCGCCATCCACCCACCGTCCATCGCCGGTCGCCTCTTGCCGCCGCCCAACTCTAATCGCCTCCCGCCACCATCCGCTGTCGGTCGCCGTCTGCCTTCCTCCGCTACCGCCCACCACCTCCCATCGCCACTTGCCTCTTGCCTCCGCCGCCGCCCGAGAGGAAGAAATTTTGTTCTATTTCGGAAAAAGAAATTTTGTGTCGTTATCAAAGCGTATTTTGGCTCAGAAATTCGTTCAGGGAATAAAAATAGAAAAATTCAGAAATTGATTTCTGGAACAGAATGATTATCATTCGCTCCCTTGTAGGGCCAAATACCATAAGAAGTATGCTTGAGTTTGCGCTTATATGTCTGCTTAAATTGAGTTTGAGCTTGAGAAGTTGGGCAATCCTAGTTAACAGTTGGCTTTTAAAAAAATATATTGCATATGTATTTTTTTTAAAATATTTTAGTTTGAGAGTAACTCGGATCTGAAATGCGACTTATCTGCGCGTCGAGTCAAGCCCGGAATTGCAAAAGAAAAAATTATACAAGTTGTGCTCAAAGCGTGGGAGTTTATTTTATATGCAGTTAATGTAAGCGATAATGTAATTCTTTATGCAAAAAATTCTTAATTAAATAATCTTAAATTTTCATGATTTTTCATAATAAGAGGAATTGAGATGTACTCTTATCCATAGTAATAAACTTGAAAAGAACCATTGTTGAAGAAATAGAATAAATGAAGAAATTTGATTTCTCTCCCTTAACACACTTTTTCTTAAGGTATTTTATCTAATAGATGATAGAATTCAACTGTTCATTATCTTGGACGGAGAGAGGACCAGACTCTATTTATACAGGCTCTCAATAAGTGCCTTCATATATTAGTTCATTCAATAGGTGCCTTCATTAGTTCATTCAATATGTACTTTTCATTAAAGCACATTCTTTCTTAGTAAGAGTTGCATCTTTTCATAAAAACTCTAACTTCTCGTAAGAATTACACCTTTTTATAATAGTTTCATCTCTTCATAAGAACGGTAACTTCTCATAAGAATTGCACATTTTTTTTATAAGAGTTGCGTCTCTTCATAGCCAATACGTTTTATCATTTAAATAGTTATTAAATCATTAATTAATAATATCACATGGGCCACAATTATTTTTACAGTTAAAGCCGGAATTGAGAGGATGTTCACTTCCGTGTTTGTCATGTGGCAATTGTTTTACCGTGCGACCCAATAACTTTACCAGATATTTGATATGTCATCCTATGCTCCTATGTATTATTTCCAAATAATAGATAAAGTCGAGATTTAAATATCTTCATATGCGAGATGAAATTGAAATTTTCAGATAATTTTAATCCTTCATAGTAAGCTTTTATCTAGAGTTTAACTTAGCCAAAATTATTAAATTGAACTAAGAATAAAATAAGGAAGTACTTTTTTTGAAAAACAATATATCAAACTTACCTTTTTTTTGCGTTTGTAAAAAATAGTACATGGTATAATTACAGAGAACGCATTTCTCGTATTAAGTTTGAGTTAATATTCACTAAGTTTAAACTTTACAATAAAAGAATTTGTTTTATTTGAATCATGCATGTTTAAATATTATGTTAGTTTGGAAAAAAAAACTTATGATGGTAAACTTAGATGTAATTTGAGAATTTTATCTCTTCTGAATCAAAATGAAAAAAAAATCGATGAAGATAAAGTATCTTAAAATAAATTTTAATTGTATATATACTATAATAATATGTATATTATATCTTGAATCGTATTAAGTGTACCTATATATCCTTCTTTTATATACATCAATGTATTAGATAGGAAAAACAGGAAATAGATCAGTTTCAAAGCTAAATTACATTTTTTATTACAATTAATCAGAGAGAAGTTCATGACTTTTATCTAATCTTATTTAATCAATTCAATTTTTTGTAACAGAGAATTTCAGCATATGAAAAAATCCACTAAAAGATACATAAAGTAGAAAAATAAAATATACACGCTATTACAAAAATAAAACGAATTAAAATTATTTTGATATGTAGTACCTTAACTAAATTAAAATGAAAAAAATCCACTTAATTTAAACAAGAATAAGAAATCAATGAGTCGTAGCTATTATAAACATACCTTATTATGTTTCTTATTACTATTCTTAGGAACCAGTTTTCTTATTTTCTTTAATGTTCATGTATTTACTCTTACTTTGTACATTTACTAATCATCAATTAAGGATAAAGAAAGATAATCTTGAGTTTTAAATTAGTAATTGAAAAATAAAGAACTAAAATTTCATCTAAAGAATATAGCAATTGAGAAGCATATATCCAAATTCTAAAAAAAAAAATTAGATTTACAAAAAATGCTAATAGTTTTCTAACTTTTCTTTTCCAATTTTTTTTTATAATATGTGTAATTCAACTAAATTTCATTTCCAAAACTCTCCTGTCTCCTTTCGGATGTAAAACTTTATACGTATTCCAGTTTTGTACGTTCAACTTTCCTAACATGTTCTTTTTTAGTTTTTATACACAAATATATGTCCAACATATTTATAAAAATAACATAAGTGACAACATTCTCAAGATCATAATAGATGCAAATATACCGATCTACATTGATAAAACACATATATGAACGACTGAGAGCATGTCTCCTTCTATGCTTGCTACATGGCACTTCGTTTTGCCTCTATGCTTGCTACATGGCGAGACATCCGAAAATGGCTTTATCACATCTCTCACGTTCATCCGATAAGTATTGGTTTTATTAATTTGTAATCCCTAAACTTCATTTCTTATTAAGTTTCAAATTAAAAAAAGGAAATAAAGATAAAATATTTGAAATGCATTTTTTTAAGTTAATAGATTAAATGATAATTGTACTCATTGACTTTGCATGAGTTTTGACTAATTCACCAATGAAGATATAACTCAAAACATGATTAGTGGCCCTAGTGGGAAATGGGCAGGAACTGAATATTTGATTCTTAGCCACATATTTTGAAGCGAAAATGCGAGAAACTTGCACATCATTATATTTGGCCATCACAGATTGTCTATTATAATATAAATATTCCATCTGAAAGCAATTTGATTTTATTATATTCTTCAGGGGGGATGAATATTCCACTACCGAAAAGTTCACAATAAATTAGTGGGGTCACCTAACTCAATGCGATGCCCGGAATCTCTTATTTGGTCAGAATATACAGGCAAAATACTAGGGATGAATATTCCACTACCAAAAAATTCACAATAAATTATTGGCGTCACCTAATTAAATGTGATGCCCGGAATCTCCTTATACGGTCAGAATATACAGGACAAATACTTTTCTTATATTCAATGTCAAAGAGTCTTCTGGTTCTTTACAGGTGCCAGCTAAATAAGGTGACGAATGTAGACAAAAATCGTGGTGTTGGTCTGTGAATTCATACGCAGCTTTTGACCTAACTTTATTATTTGCTTTTCAAACTTTATGAATGAGAGATGGAAGTAAACGTAACGCAAGTGGAAACCGAAAAGGAGAAAAAGAAATTTAGATTTGGCGCCATTGGAAAAGAGAGTACATCACGGTATTTGCCTTTGTGGGACTACCACCGACTGTTTATAAAATTTAAGCTATTTGATATGAGCGTGATTTAATATAAATAACCTAATGTGATGGACATTATGATTTGTTTTATACGATTTTTTTAACTATGACAAAACTTATTTGGCGTTGCAACCAAAGGTAAGCATATAAATGTTTTTGTACCTTTATTTACGTTTAATTAAAGAGATTGTTATGACTGATTTTGATAAACCAAATCAATAAAATATAAAAAACTAGCAATGAGATTCATGCATAGTCCACATAAATTCACATACTTTTATGTAGTTTCTACAAGATGATTGACCTTGTCTATTATATTGTTCATCGAAAAGTCTCCTATATAAAATTTATTTTTTTAATTAAAAATGAAATTTTCCTCCTTCAACTTTGATTCGTCATCTAATGGTCCATTTCTTCTCAATGTTTTTGCTCTATTTCTTTAAAGAAAAAATATTAACTAATAACAAAAAATAAGGAAAAATTCTGATTCTTGAATGTAATAGTTTCCAATGTATCAATTCCCATTTATATTATTCAGAAATGAGAAGAGTTTTTGCTGATAAAAAAAGGGAAATCCTCCCTTTTGCGTTGTGCTGTTAGTGCGGCACGATTGAAGAAGACTTCCATTTGCCTATCCGATAGCTTGACGTAGTTTTCTTTTTCATTCGTTCAAATGAATAAAGAAAAACCAAAAGTCTCAGATTCCATTCCACACGTAATCTTTATTTACCAGAGCTCACCAGTTGACCTTCTTTTATACTATAAATGTTACACGTACTTAGAATTTACTAAAGAGATTTTTCTATGAAGCAATGCTACGTGTACTCAAGAGTTTATTAACAAGTTTTGACCATTTGATATCGTAATTATATTTATCAAGTAAACTATTATATACCTTTAAAAAAAAAAAACAAGGGGCTCTTCTTAGATCTTTGGATTTGTTTCCAAGGTTACTCACCAAAGAGAGGGGCAGCAAGCTTCCTTACAAGGACCTCTGTGACATGTCCACTTTCGCGAGAGGTGGCGGGCTCCACGGATGCATACCTTATTTTAACATACCGAGACGTGCACGCCTCTCATCTCCCACTTTCCCTTGTATCATTGTCTTCCCCAATATGAGATTATACCCTCTAATTGCTTTAAATCGTGGGGATCTCGAGATCTGGACGAGATCCAGGATGGGTATAGTTTAACGTCTTGCCTAGGACGTACAAGTAAACTATTATATACCTTAAAAATACTATTATATATCTTTAATTATAGGTGGCAATATGGGTCAGAAACCCATTTATTAACTCATTTTTAATGGGCCAAGGTTGAATATGGGTCACTTTTTTTTTTGGTCGGAAAATATGGGTCACTTGAAATTTTGAAAACAGGTCCAAATGAATTTACAACATTAAAGCCTAAGTTTATATGGATCGAACCCATATTTGACCCATTTAAGTTATTAATTTGTAGGTTAAATAGCTTAAGTGAATCATAACATATCATTTAAAAAATTATTTTCTTTTTTAAAAAAATCGATTTTTTTAATTATTTTTTCTTTTCTTTTTCCTTCTTCTTCGGCCGGTCACCGGCCACGCAACAACCAGCGATTGGCCATAGGCGAGCTCGAGCTCGTCCGGCGAACTTCGAGCATGAACTTTGAGCTTGAGCTCGTCCAATTCAACGAGCTTCGAGGTCGCCGATCTGGCTGATCTTGCTTGTGGCCAATCGTCGGCTGTTGCTGTGGCCGATCGAAGAAGAAGTGAAAATAAAAAAAAATTAAATTTAAAAAAATAAAAATTTCGATTTAAAAAAAAAGAAAAAGAAAAAGAAAAAGAAAATAAAGATATATAAAAATTATTTTTTTTTCAAATAAATATTATATAAAACTGTTTATTAATTTTGTATTGTGTTGAAGCATTTTAACAATATAAATATTTTAAAAAATTTATAAGAAACAAGTTTTCTTCTAAATTGGATTTTATATTAAAGTTTTTAGAATACGAGTGGAGTATGGGTTGGGTCGGGTATAGGTCACTAGATTTGTACTATATGAATATGGGTCAAAAGGGTTAAATGGGTTAATATGGGTTGGATCATTTTCGACCCGAACGAAACCCTACCTGACCCACTCATTTGATATCCCTACCTTCAATTCACGGTAACTAATTGTTTCGGAAAGGAAAAAGTGCTCATGTGATAGAACATACCAAATTATATCCTTCAATTAATTACATTCGAAACTATATCATACTTGCTGGGAAAACTCTATGTTTATTTTGAAGATGAAAAAATATTCCGCATGATCTAACATGAGTATTTGAGTGTGCAGACGAAATTATTCTCGAGATATACAAGTTCATGTGCAAATGATGTTAACACCAGGACGTCTGTGCTAGTAGACAACTTCCATTTTCTACAAATGGAGAATAGGACAGTAAGTTCAACGGGACCAAATAGAAGGAGAACATTTTGATAACATGAGTACAAAATATGCTTGGAAGTACCTAAGTGCAAGAGGTTAACGAGTAGGGGATTTAGTAAAATCGTCAAATCTAGATGGACCGCATCGTAAAGAAAGTTCATGTTACAAATAGCGTGGGCTATCCGAAAACGAAGACCCAACTCTATATCAATTTGATTCAAATTCAAATTGGTTTTTTGGAGCCAAGTTTTAGTCCTTGAAATCCACATAGAAACGTTCTGGAGAAGTCAGATAGTGTTTGCCATTTTTACCTAAGTAAAAGAAGTGTTGGGGAAGTCTATACAGACAATTTGGTCTATTTTGAGCAACGTTCATTAATTACCTCTAGGTGAACATTCTGAGCCAAAAAATAGCCCTTGCAACATGTACTTTGACTTACTTGAATTCTCCAACATGCCGAAGAAGTTTGGAGGGCTAGATATATGCGTCAAAGCGAGAGTTGAAAGGCGGCCGAGGAGAACAAGCTGCCCTCAAAACTTCTCCTTACTTCTTGTACTTTAAGAAAAACATTGTGATTCTGCTTGTAAATATCTGAGAGTAAACTTTGTCAAAGGTTTCAAGGATTACATTAATGGATTCCTATTTTCTAATTGGGCTATTAAAACTAGGAGGCTTGAGTAGGCCGAGTAGGCTAGAGTAGGCTGAGTGGGAAAAACCAAATCACTATAAATAAATTTGCAAACTGTTCTATCCCTTACTTCTTTTACATTTTTATTGCTAGAAAATATATTCCGTCTACAAATATTGTTCCATACTCCACATATCGATTTGCACCAAAAAATTTTATAATCCTACTGCAACAAAATCCGCCATCCTCTTGATTGTTAAGTTCAGTCAATTTCAGTACGCCAAACTAATAACAAATATGGATACTTGCTGGATCTCAAATTAACATGTCACGTAATGTATGAATTTCCCATGTATCATAAACTTACTCAATGGATAGGGAAGAGATGGCTTGTTCATGACTTCACGCCACGTTACAAGATTTGATCCGCACATTCATTTGTTTTCATATCGAACGCTATATACAGTACAAAAGCTTGACAATTGCAGGCCTTGCTATCATACTGACAAAAAGGTGACAATATCGATGCTTCTGCTTCAAAGGCGACCTTATGAGTTTTTGTGCGCTTCCCAAGACCACGAGGGTCGCCACAAAGTTCCATTTCGTTAGCGTTAAGATTATCTTGAGAGGCCAAAACCCTAGCTTTGGACTACTCAATGGAGTTACTGCATATTCTTAATACCATAGATAATCGAATGTTGGTCAGATTTTGCTTTGTCTAATCTTGGCATCACACCATTATCTGCGTGCTCCCTTGTTCAAGCGATGCAGCCATTTACCTCGAGACAAGATGCTTCATTAATTAACTAATCTATATCTATTGGCTAATTATGTTAGGGCTTTTTTTAGTATACTTTCAGGGAAAAAAATATTTTATTAAATGCTAGTCAACTATATGTTTGTGCACTTGAAGGTATCGATAGATGGATCCCAGATACTCTGCACATATGCAAATTAAATCAATCTTGTGACATACCCGTGCCTTCAGCACGAAAAGAATGGTATTGCATGTAACTGTTTCAAAGTTTTTTTGCCTTAAAATTGATTTACATCAAAATAATGCATGATTGTAGAACTAAAAAGGAAAGACAGTAGATGGATAAAAAATGTATTGAATAATTTTTTTCCAGAAATATGTTAGTTTCAATACGAAATATCTGTATAGGAAGGTGAATAGGTATGTATTAACAATGTTATCCTGTTCTGTTTTACTTTTGAAGTATAGAATATACTAAAATCTGAGACACCATTTGTTTAAGAAGAAAAATAACATCACAAAAAGAGTTAAAATAAAAAGTTCATATATCAAAATGAAGAAAATTTATAAGTTATCGTCCATATATCGAAATGTAAAATGAAAATTTCAATACCCTCTTATTTCATATTTTTTAGGTAAATAGACGACTTGAAATAGACAAAGTGAGTACAATAGTTTGCGATTCATATATCTTGGAATATAAATGACTAAAAATCTAATTGTTTTGTTAGTTAATTACAAAGGTCACATTGGTGAATTTCAGGTTTTATAAATAAAACTCAAAGGTCACATTGGTCAATTTCAGTTTTATAAATGAAACTCGAATTCGAACCAATTATTTATAATATGAAGCGAGTTGAATTGAATTTAAAATAAGAAAAGGATATAAAATTGTATATGTATTTCGAACGACCCTAGTTGGTAATTCAAATTTGCTAAATGTAAATATCTCATTGAGGTGTTTTTGAACCAAATATAAGGAAAATTGTTGCATTTAAGTTTCAGATGAAGTCTTCTTAAATGCAAATGATGGATACAGCTGAAAGGTAGAGGAAAAAGTCATCACATCACCGAATAAAAAAAATAGTCCGAAAAAATTCCTTTTATGATGGCATATTCTCTTTTGACATTTTGCCATCTCGATCTTATAAAATTAATTAAAAATATGTATAAAGATATTAATGAGGAAAATACTGTTTGTTGTACATGTAGATCCTTAAGAATCTATTTTATTATTATCCAAAGATGTTCATGGATAAAATATTTGTGGTAAACTTATAATAAACATAAGTTAATCAAGAGATTAAATAAATAATTGAGGCTATACTTACATAGGTGAGTCCCACATATGGTTAGCTGCTTATCCTTCACCAACTTCATGGGCAAAGAAGAATACTTGTGGGAGAATTGCAATTTCATACCTACTCTCCCTCTCCTCGGTGAAATAAGTAGGTGAACCAACTAACTTTTTTGTGTTCAAAAGATTGAATGATCAGTAGCACCACTTGTGGCAATAGTACTACAGCAAAATTTTTATTTGCTCGAGCCAAATGGGCTTGAAGATTGATTTTTGGACAAGCTTGGAAAAAGATTATTCGGTTAGAAAGCACGACTTGCCTGGTTGAGCCTAGCCAAGTTTGGTCCCACCCGAAGAATATTCCACACTATTTTTGGCAATGGGCGGGCACAAATCTTGCACGAATGTTAAATGCAAATCTCGAGCCTAGCCAACTCTAATCCCACCCGAAGAAGGACCCATGTGTATGACACCGACAACTTTTAGAATTGAAATGCATGAAATGAAAGTTTTAGGATTAAAGGTCAAGGAGTCTACAAATATTAAGAATCTTCTTCCTTTTTGGTGTTAGATCTATTTTAGGGAGTAGGACAGATATGAAAAGTAAATTGGTGGGCACTTCACTAGTTTGTCCTTTATGATAAAAAGCTAGATACTTACCGCCCAATAGATTAGAGGCCGACGAGTTGAACTTAGTTGTCCCCTTCACGTTTGCATTTTTTGCAACTTAGCTTAGAATAATTTCTCCTAAATTTGGCATGACTTGGACATTCCATCTCCGGGCCAGCCCATAAATAATTAGGCCCTCATTATGTCGAAACAATTATATACGTCTGTCTAGTAAGGTCAGTGCCAACTGGATTACAACATTATCTTTTGTGTTTGATTTCATTTGTCTTCGCTCATTTCATTGTTAAGAAGATTCTTCTAACCCTCTCCTCGAGAAGAAATTAGAAAGAAGTATTCTGAGGGAGCGGAGATATGTAAATCACCCGGAGTGCCTCCTGCATATTGCATTTTGCGATACGTGTTCAAGACTTTATTGCATTTTTCGATAGAGGGTATAAGTTTGATTTGCATCAATTAAAGAATTTGGAACTTAATTTCACTTTTCTATAATGAATTAAGACTTGAGTGCACTTATTGAAAAACTTAGAATTTAATTGCTTTCCGTACATAAAGTTTAGAATTTATGGCACCATTTTGTCCAAATCCATATGTTCTTCGGATGTTATAGGAACTTGTGGTGCTAAGTACTTAAATTGATCGACATACAAAATTTTAGGGGAAACTTTCAGTAGATATGTTACAATATAAACGGGCAAAACCTGAATTTGATTAGCCAAGATAATTGTCAACTAATTTTATGAATGCCTCACATTCCACATTTGAATTTCAATCTCTCTCGTTAGACAACATTCGAAATTTAATTCCTAAACTAATTGAAATTTTATCTTTGTACATTTTCTCTCCACAAGCTTAACGTTTGAAACGTTTTTTTGTCTCTTTTATTCTTTCGCACATACACTTCTGTGTTTTAGAAAAAAAAAAATTCAACTTCTTTTAGAAGGCTTTGGCTATTTTAGACTTCAGTTTTTAAGTCCCTGCGTTAAGGAGAAAGTAGTTTATGCATTTAAAAAAAATACTGACACTTGCATAAAATTCCATGTTTAAGAATCCATCAAACCCTAGCTACTAAATGGTCTGCTTGTTTTGTTCAATTGCCAACAAATGCAAATAGCAAACCAAAGCCTCGGTTATTTATGGTTTGTACATATTAGGAGATATTACAAAAATTGTCCCCGAGATATTAGCCGAATTCAGTTTTGGTTAATGTACTATATCGTTATAATTTAGCCACCGAACTTATCGCCGACGATAATTTAAGGACAAAAGTCAATTTTCCGTTAAAAGATGGACGGACTATGCTAAGTAAGTACTGGCACATCTACATATAGCAACTACTTGTACAAGTTTCTAAAGCAATTACACTTTTGGCCCACATGCTTTTAGAAATGTTCAGTGGTAGTTCTTGTACTTTCTTTTAGTTACAGAGCTAGTCCTCATATATTTATCAACAAAATCTTTAGTTTTTTCATCTCATCTTAACCCAATTCTTATGGGAATGTCAAATTAAAACCAAGTAAAACTTTCTGAAGTAATTTAGTTATAAATTAGCGAGTTAAAACTGTGCTTATACTATTAAAAAATGATCTTTCTTTCTTTGCTTTTTTTTCCCCTAAGAGTAGTCCTAGATTCATTAATAATGATCTATAGAAAATGTAGATGCTAGACTGTTGCATATGATAGAATTAGTCTTAATGGGACTATCAATTAGATTGTGACACTTGGGAACGAAAGAATCGCCTATTAATAGTTTATTTCAAATTGAAATTTTCCTAAGATTTGTGACGAAATAAATTAAGTTTGTTAGTAAAACTTAAATTGAGGACTAGTTTTATAACTAAAACTAGGCCCAATTCCCTAAAAAATCCCCAACTTTACCCTTTATCCCAATTATATTCCAAATTTTTTTTTGTCTTATAAAAAACCTCAAACTTTTACTTTTGTCCCAAATCTACCAAATTCACTTTTCGTCCAATTTTTAATATTATTTTTATTTTTTCGAATTTTTTTTTTTTCTTTTCTTTTCTTTTCCTTTCCTTTTCTTTTTTTTTTGTTTCACCTTCGGCCGGTTGCAGCCGGCGACCGGCCAGAGGCGGGGCCGCGAGTCGGCCGCCGGGCCGCGAGGCCGACCTCGCCAATGGCGCGGGGCCGACCTCGCCAATAGCCGGCGGCCGAGCCTCGCCGTGGTGGCGAGGCTCGGCCCGCCGGCCGCGGTGAGGCTCGGCCTCGCCGTCTCGGGCGAGGCCGACCGGCCGGTTGCCGGCGGGCCGAGCCTCGCCAGATCTCGGCGAGAACTCGGCCACGCCGGCGGGGCGAGAACTCGGCCACGCCGCCGCCGGCGAGGCCAACCTCGCCAATGCCGGGCGGCCGAGCCTCGCCGTGGCCGGCGAGGTCGGCCCCGCCAAGCAATCGGGCGAGGTCGGCCTCGCCCGAAGAACGGCGAGGCCGAGCCTCGCCAGCCACAGCGAGGCTCGGCCTCTCCCAACGCCGGCGAGGCCGAGCCTCGCCCTCGCCGGCCCCCGCCTCACCGGCGACCGGCCCAAAGGTGAAACAAAAAAAAAAGAAAAGGAAAGGAAAAAGAAAAGAAAAGAAAAAATAAAAAAATTCGAAAAAATAAAAAATAATATTAAAAAATTGGACGAAAAGTGAATTGGGTAGATTTGGGACAAAAGTAAAAGTTTGAGGTTTTTTATAAGACAAAAAAAAGTTTGGGATATAATTGGGATAAAGGGTAAAGTTGGGGTTTTTTAGGGAATTGGGCCCTAAAACTATAATGGAACATTCTTAGAAGCACGTATGTAACTTTTTTAGAAACTTGTGCTTGGTAGGTACCGCTTATCAATTTGTCTTGCTAATTCAGTATATTCCATCCACATTTAGACAGAAATTTGAATTTTGTCCTTGAATTGTCCCCAGAGATATGTTGGGAGACTTAATATGTCAGAAACATAGCAGAGAAAACTGAAATTGTGTAACAGTGCCGGGTTTTGCAATTTCCCCTTTATATTATCGGCACAGGGCGATTACAGTCACTAAAGCAATATAGGTTTTGGTTGGAAATTGGAAACTGCACTAGTTATTTCAGACAAGATCCGATAAGCAAACATGAGATAAATTCAACATTGATGTACAGGTATTACTTAAGTGCACTAGTTACTTCACAGTTCAGGACAGCCCAATGGGTTTCATAGGGTCATCGAGAATAAGTACATATACTTAACATGTACTCCCGTCGCAAAGTTAAAATATTTTTTTTGCAAAGAAAAAATAAGAGTAAGTGGTAACTAGAAGCACGTTTTTTATGTGACTTGAATGACCATATTTTTATCGAACCAATCTTCTGATTGATGGTTTATATGCACAGACATTACCCATAATTTATTATAGTTAAATTTGCATGTAGGTGATATTTACAATTTTTTTTTTGATATTGAAAGGGGCAAAGACATTACCCATAAATGTTACATGAATAGATTTCATTCCTTTATTGATAAGAGATCAGATTTGATCTAGTGATATTTATAATTTATTGCATGTTGAAGATGGAGGAATAGATTCCCCTCTTTCGATAACTTTCTTCCTTTAGCACAACCAAAAGACCTTTTACATGACCCACTCTCGCGACCATCCATGTTCGAATAAAGGCCAAAACTGTGGAGGAGATAGAAGAGAGGGTGTCACGTTCCAGGGTTGTCGTTTTGGATTAATGGCAGCTTGTCTTGGCCTCGATCGGGAAACATCTTGTGGCGTACCATCCGAGTTCCAACCCCATCATCCATCTCACGGCCCATGTCTGATGCTTCGGGGGAGCTTTCTGAACCATTCAGTTCAGTAGGGGTATAATTGAGTTGAGTGGAGCCGATGTAGTACCAAGCTCAAACTCGACTCGACTCGACTCGCGTATTCGATAGTCGATCTAGGCTCGAGTTCAAGCAGAGATAAAAACAACTCTTGTTATCGAGATACCTGAGCTCGTCTCGAATAAAAAATCGAAATCCTCTTCTAGTTTTGGCGTATTTTTTCCCCTCTAACGTATCCGCGACTTTTTCAGTGATTCGTGGTGTTATTGGGTCGAGCGGAGCCGGTATAGTTTGAAGCTCAAGCTCAACTCGACTTGCATACTCAGTGCTCAATATTCGATTAGATCTCAACACGACTAGAAAACGGACATATTAGAGCTAGACTCAATTTGTTTACATCAAAAAATGACTAACTTTTGATTTTTATCAACAAGTGATAAAATAGTCTGTCAGAGCAGAGTTTTCTCATTTATGAATAGAATTATTGATAATCTGAAGGGAATCAACAACTCGCCAGTGAAGTCATCGACAACATAATGTGAAGTTATTGATGAGAGTATTGAAGTTTCTTGACAAAGTCATCAATATCGATGATGAGCAATCAACGAGAACATAACCGTCAGGTGGTGATATCCAGATTCGTTAATTTAGGATTTGGGTAATTTCTTTTGGATAAGTGCTCGTGAAGTAACTTCCAATAATCACTATGAGGAAGTTATTTGTTTATTTGAATTCCAAAGTTGTAACCGCCTATTTAATCGTCTGCAGGGAATTACAAATACCTCAAGTGTACTCTTTGTAAAGCCTCGATCAATCAATCAAAGAACTCGACATTCTGTTACATTTAACTTTATCTTTACTTTTCCACAATATAAATATCTTTCAATTCCCGTACTTTAGTCGTAGTTTCAGATATATTTGTCATCGATTGAATTTCGACATTATATCTTTAAAAGAGCATTTTGTCGTCGATTAAATTCCGGCAAAATATTTTGTATTTTGTCGTTGATTAAATTCCCGACGAAACATACCCACTCCTTGTGATTCATTGAGATTCCTGTTCGAAATCGCTACAGAACCTATCTTCTCTTAATAAAACCGAAGAACCAATAATCGGTGAAAGATATTTTGTTGACGACCCTTTTCAGCGAAATATCTTTTTGGCACACCCGGTGGGACAATTTGTAGTTTGATTTGAGGAAATTCAATGCCGAGTACAAGGGATTATCCAAAGCCTAGCAATTCCGCGGGTAACGATCCTAATGGCAATGATAGGTTTGCGCACTCCGAATCTTCAGCCGTTAATCGAACGACAGAAGAAGGCTAGCGTGAGGGGGCAGACCTTTCCCGACGTCTCACTGAAGATCAATAGAGAGAAGTTGTACCAAATCTTAGTATGTGGGCCACTATGAAGAGATTATTTGAAGGGCAGTGTAACGATATAGTCAATTACATTGTGAGTCACATGTCAGATGTGATTAAGCCGGTCATTCTCAATGCCATGAATGTTGTTTTCTCGAGGCCAGAATCGTCCAATTAACCACCAGTATCTAATCTAGTGGTAACAGGGTAGGCTCCTAGTCCCTCTTCATTTATTGATGCCAGAAATATTGGTCAGAGTAGTCAATCCCCTATAAAAATTATGCAAATACCTAAATCTTCTAATCAAGGGCACATTGATAAGAATAATTAGGCTAATGTAGGTCGATACAACCAAATTTGTGACAATAATTTGGCAAATCAAACTGGTCAACATGCCAGTCAATTGTCAATTGTTGAAGATATAAGGCCAATTCCACTCAATGTGAATATTCCTATTAGGCCTGACATGCCTATTAATGTTAATAATTTGGCAAGATCAACGTTACCGCCTAAGGGGCAAAATGGCCAACCAAATCAACAATTGAACCTAGTATAGTTTGTCAAAGAATTTCGACAATGATTGAGATTAGACAAGGGTGTTATCATACCTGTTTGTAGGAAATCACATCTTGAACGAGTCAATAACCAACATTTTCCAAGAGGCTTTGAAATTCCTGAATTTGCCATTTGTACTAGTGAAGATGAACAATTGACTATTGAACACATTGATTGATTTATAGTCCAATGCGGAGAAGCAGGGAAAAATGAATTTTTAAGACTTAGGTCATGTCCTTTATCTTTGTTCAAAACTGCTTTTACCTGGTATACTGATTACCACCTAATTCTATGTGTAATTGGGCAGAGATGGTAAAACAATTCCATTCTCAATTTTATAAAATGATAACTGAGATATCGATTGTTGATTTGGCCACACTTGATCAATGCAATAACAAGTCGGCCGATCAATTTGTTGCTTGATTAGAAAAGGCTAGAAATAGATGCCTCACTTCACTCTCAGAGAAATAATTTGGCTTTCAATGGATTGAAATTCAATCTAAGAAAAAATTTCGAAGGCCAAAATTTTGCCGATTTATTTCAATTGGCAACACAAGTGTCTAAGTACAAGCAATTACTTAAGGACATAGATAGAGGGTCATATGAAGATTTTACACAAAACATGGCTTTCGTGAAAAAAACGTATCAAATGATGAATCTAACCAAGATTTGCGAATGACAAGGGGGCACATAATGACTCATGATTATCTATTTAAAATAATCGAATGATCCATGAATCATTCAATTCTTTTAAAATAGGTATATGTTTACCCCCAAAAATAACAAATTTTTGTTGTTATCGACAAGTGATAGACTTAGTCAGTGAGAGCAAAGTTTGGTCATATATGAACAGAATTATTGATAACTTGAAAAGAATTGACAACATGCCAATGAAGTTATCGACAACACAATGTGAAGTTATTGACAAGAGCCATGAAGTTTTTTGACAAAGTCATTAATATCGGGGGCGAGCAATCAACAAGAAGATAACTGTTATGTGATTATGTCCAGATCCGTTAATTTAGGATTTGTGTAACTTCTTTTGGATAAGTACTTGTGAAGTAACTTCCACTAACTACCTTTAGGAAGCTATTTGTTTATTTGAATTCCAAAGTTGTAACTGCCATTGTAACCGCTACGGGGATTATAAATAGTCCAAGTGTATTCTTTATAAAGCCCCTATTAATCAATCGAAGAACTCAACGTTCTCGCAAAATTATCTTTATTTTTATTATTCTGCAATTTAAATATCTTTCAATTCCCGTGCTTTAGTTGTTGTTTCGGATATCTTTGTCGTTGATTAAATTCCAATGTTATATCTTTATCACGCACTTTGTTATTTATTAAATTCCAGCAAAGTGTTTGTACTTCGTCGTTGATTAAATTCGGACAAAGCATACCTATTCCTTGTGATTCATTTGAGACTTCTATCCGGAATTGCCATACAACACTTCTCGTCTTACTAAAACCGAAGAACCAATAGTCGGTCAAAAGATATTTCGTCGACGACCGTTTTCGGTGAAACATGAATATATAATCAACTTTTAAATAAATTTAATTTAAGAATTCTTTATCTCGGGTTCATGTTAGTCATATTTCTCAACCCAACTCCGAGAAATTGTACCTTTTGAAATATGAGATGAAATATATTATATGAAATCATGGTGAATTTTTTTCGCTAGCTTGATGATCCGGTTCTAGTTATAACATTTTCAGCTTACGTAGTTTGGATAGCAAATTTTGCTTCGTTGGAGTTTTTACACTGAATTAAGATGACATGGTTTAGATACACTATTCTTACAAAAGAAACCACACTGGAAAGATCCGTTTCTTTTTGTTTGTTTAGTTTAATTTACCTTTTTCTTTATATTTTTTTAAAATTGCTACATATACTACTCGTGTAGTAAATTTTCTTACTAAGCATTTGTTGGGTGCTCATATAGCCTTGCTAAGCTAAATAATTGTTTACAGAACGCCGCATATTATTGGATACACCAATTGAGTATACAAATCTTGTATCATTGGCATCGCCCTTTTTTCTATGCTTCATTGTGCCTTTGTACATGACATGTCACTCTTTTATGCACATCACATATCCGGTTCTACGCATCATGTGTACATGATATCATATTTGGGTCATTTACTCAATATGATTCGCACTATCTAATCTATGAGATTATTGATATATTTCATGGGTCTGGATTAACCTATTCAAGTTGGGTTTTATCACCATAACGCTACGTCATTGTACAAAATGTTAAAGAAAGTGGTGTCCTTCTCATCGAATAAGAAAATGAACTTTGAGAATGGAGAGAGTTTGGTACAACTTTTACTTCAACTTATGTTCTTAGTTTTAGCTTTTAGCGGTCGACACTTTGTGCTTTCTAATATGTCGCACATTTCATCGTTAGAAACATGTAAATCTACCCTTCAATTGCTTCATATTTACTCATTATTTATAAGATCGTTATAGCTTTTACTTTATGAAAAGATTGAAAAAAAATGACTCTTCCATCCCTTTTCTTTTTCTTTATGCTACAAGACAACGCAATCTCCATCTTAAAATATGAGACAAGTACTTTTCTTAGTCTCACACTGCTATCGATCCACTCAACAAGTTGCGTTCGTTTTTGTTGTGTGTGTCTGGTGGAGATTCTCTTGCATATCCTCCAATCCCTCTCCCTCTCTCATTCTCTCTCGCAATCACACACGCACAAAACACAAACTCATGTACACTCGCATGGCAAGATCAGCTCTTGCTCATTCCCTCCTCACGTTCCTCCTCTCCCTCCCTTTCGTTCCTTCGCATGCCTCGTCTCCCTCGAGCACCTTCCTCTTCGGCGGATGCACCCAGCAACGGTTCGCGCCCGGCTCGGCTTACGAGTCGAACCTCGACTCGCTCCTCACCTCGCTCCTCAACTCGGCCACCTACTCGTCCTACAACAACTTCACTGTCGAGGGTTCGAGCCCGCAGGACGTCGTCTATGGCCTCTACCAATGCCGTGGCGACCTCTCGATGCCGGATTGCACCATGTGCATCACCCGCGCGGTGACCCGAGCCGGCGAGCTGTGCTCGAAAACGTGTGGCGGGGCCGTGCAGCTCGAGGGTTGCTACGTGAAGTATGACAACGATTCGTTCCTCGGAGTGGAGGACAAGACCGTGGTTATGAAGAAATGCGGGCCCTCGGACGGGTACGAGGCCGGGCCCATGGGCCAGAGAGACGCGGTGCTGGCTAGCCTGGCGAGTGAGGGCGGGCTGTACAGGGCCGGTGGGTCGGGGGAGGTGCGGGGCTCGGCACAGTGCATCGGGGATTTGAGCGCGGGGGAGTGTCAAGACTGCCTGTCGGAGGCGATCGGGCGGTTGAAGAGCGAATGCGGCACGGCGGTCTTCGGCGACATGTTCTTGGCCAAATGTTACGTGAGGTATACGACCGGTGGAGCTGGACAACAAGTGTATCCTCAAGCCCATGAGGGTGAGCCATTCTCTTAAAAGGATAAATCGACGCAATTGCAATGAGCCATTCAATTCTTGAATTCGGACTTTTGAATGATTTGCAGGTAAAAGCACCGATGAGGGATCAAAGGCATTTGCCATCATTGTTGGGTTATTAGCTGGAGTGGCTCTCCTCATCATCTTTGTCGCCTTCATAAGAAAAGCATTTGAAGCAAATGGTAAATATTAAAACACCCATCTTTTATTTTTCAAAATTTCTTCATCTCAGCTCAAATGATGTCCTCATCTTGATTCTTTTGGTGGCTTTGCTTCTTATGCAGGTAAGTGACTTTGCCATCTCCTCCAATCACAATCTCAAACGCTTTGCATTGCTCTTGCTTTTGAGTGGCACCCCCTTTTGCTTCTTTCTTTCCTTTTCCTCCATCTCGATGGCTGCTTTTCCCATCACATTGACCCTTTTGAGTATTGGCTTCACATGCAAATTCTCCCAAAAAGCAAAAGATGCAGAAGCCTACGGAGGGCTTTGTGGACTTTGGGAAAGATGGGAAAGAATGATGAGTGTATCATGTCACTATACATTTTAGTGAAAGGGGCTAAAAAAGATGAAGGCTTTGCTCTCCACTTGATATAAAGTTGCAGTGTCTCATCTGGCAGTGGAAGAGGACATGTCCTTTTATGCATGGTGTTTTGTTTACTTTTGTATTAGACCCATCCCTTGTAAACTATTGCTTATTGGTTGTGTATATGAGGGGATAAATTTATGAGTTCTATGGTGTATGTAAGTAATGCAATTGGATATTTTTTTTAGAGTTTTACTTTCCATCACATGAATTGAGTTGAGGATTGTTGATTGATGTGTAAGTGCGACTCATGTACACCAAAATGGTCACAATCTCGACTACTCCTTGTGGGATGGATCAGGTTGTTATAAATTGTAAGTCGAAGTCGAAGTCGAAGTCGTACACTGGCGGATGTGTGAGATTGATCCTACCTACCCGAGGGAGAGGGAACTTTTGTATTGAATTATGGGGGCTTTTGCCCTCACTCACTCACTCTAAAAATAATTTAAAATCATGAAAATCTCGCTTCTAGATAATAAAAAAAAACAAAACATTCAATATTACCAGACTTATTAAGCATGAGAATACCGGCTACTTCAATCACCGGAACAAATACACTCGATTTAGTTGTCTTGGCCGGATCAAATTTTTCCCCCACGAGGAAACAAAAAATCTTTAGATCCGCCCCTGCACGCGGCTAATGTAATCGATCGGTTATACCATATTGGCGTCTTGTGCATACGCCGAGTAATTTTCCATGATGAATGAAGGAAAACATGGAGACAGACACAAAGAAATGTCGACCATGTAAACAGAAGTTAATTATGCACACATGGATGTCCCAATGTGTACATCAATTATCAACTGATCGGCCCTTAACTTTATTGGCCCATCAGCCCATGTAGGCAAACACAAGCTGATCTCCCCAAAGCCGAACCGAATGCACCCTAAGATTGACCAATGGAAAAGCCGGTGATGATACCCAATAGATCTGATCACAGAGTATAGCACCCGTTTGGCCAGCCTAGACCCACCTATGCTAACAAGCCTGAAACACAAATTTGTGAGGCCTCTAGGAGCAATATCTTTTGGGGGCCTGTTCTGGACCACATGGGCTTTCTTGGACCCGTCCCGGCCCAATAATTTTATGCATAGAAGTTGATTTTTCTCAATTTATGGGAAGTTTGGGCAAGGGCAAGGGCAAGGACTATTGGACGTGGTACTCGGCTTAACCGTCCCACAGATTAGGCATGACATTCAAATCAAATTAGCACTTATCTTTTAAGATAGAATGATTCAAACTTTTGGCTTTACTAATCCTCGAGAATGCTCACAAACCATTTCATTGAGTTCGTTCGGTAAAGCTCTACTTGTAGGGTCATGGGACTGGCCTGTAAGATCACTCTGAGTGGAGAGACGTTATTGTATATGGACACAATATCTTCCGTTTCTAAAATAACCCTCGATCATTCTGCCATCCCTTTCGAGATTTGGTTAACATAAGATTGTCCCCGGGTAAAGAGATACAAAATAATTCTTAGAGATCACTTTATATAGTATATTAGACGAGAAAATTACCAAAAAAGTCATAAATATATTATATGAATGCCAATTCAGTCCTAAACTTTCAATTTGACCAATTTGGTCCTTAACCTTTTGAGAATTTGTCAATATAGTCATTCCGGCCAATTTTAGCAATCTTAGTCGTTCTACATTGCACGACCGATAATGACGTAAACAGTTTTTATAAATTTATTGATTTCTTTTTCTTTTCCTTTTTTCACTGTGGACCAGCAACTCTCACCCGCAGTTGGCGAGGGCTTCATGGCCCTTGTCCATGGCCCTCGTCGACACACAGTTGAAAAAAAAGAGGAAAAGATAAGATAAGAAAATTAATAATTCAAAATATTTAAAGAAATTGTAAAATTTGTTCATGTTAGTGCAGGCTGTTCCACATAAGATGGCCAACATCCACGTCTGGCCGGAAGGATCAGATTGGCAAATCGTCAAAATATTTAGGACTATATTGGCCAAATTAATAAGTTTAAAACTGAATTGGCAACTGTATAGTGAATTTAGGACTTTTTCTAGTTATGATCCCTATTTTAGGCGTACGAAATGATTACAATGGACCAGCATACCCCGTTCATTCATCTTACCTCTTCGTATACGAGCCATGACCATAACAAGTCGTTGCCAAACGCATAAGATCTTGTGATTACAAAGGACCGGTATACCCTGTCCATTTATCTTATCTCTTCATTAACAAGCCACGACCACACCAAGTCGTTACCAAACGCATAAGATCTTGTGATTACAATGGACCAGTATAACTCGTTCATTCATCTCATCTCTTCGTAAACAAGCCATGACCATACCAAGTCGTTCCCAAAACGCATAAGATCTTGTGATCTTGATCTTCACGAACACTTCGTAAGAAAATGACTTGGACTCGTGAAATTCCTACAATCTTGCTCCGATAATGAATCTATGAACGATAGTCCCCACCGGCCTACGTTGCCAAATTCATTCATCAACCGGTCGGCAATCATACGCCTAATCATTGTCGGCCTTTTCCCACCTAACTTAGGAACAGCCCGAGCCTGCATATGTCCACGCCACGCCCACCAGAAGCATATGTTCGTCTCGTCGGAGCAGAAAATTCCATGCTCCTCCTTCGCTCCGCTGGAGAATATATTCCCCCTACCAATTGCAAAATGATGAAGATCTTGAGCTTCCGGAAGTTAAAGGCTAGGGGTTATTCGTGTACGCGCGTCATGTTCTTGTCGTTTTGTGTATTATACACACGTCATCCCGAGCAGGCATGACATGAAAATCAGCGGGTTAGTATCTGGCGTCGGCCTATGGAACACAAAGACGACTTGAAGATTAGCGGGTTGGCACAACACGACCTGTGGATTTCTCGATCAAATAACGGATGGGGGGATCGACATGGTTGCATGACCTGCTATGATACGATATCAACGTGACAACACAAATTTGACGAGAAATATCCTTGGTTTTTCCCAAAACATGTCTACAGATTACAACAATTTATCATCAAGATATCATCAAATCAAATTAAACATGTTCATAGTCAATACATTATCGTCAAGCCGAAATTCTGGAAGTGAATTGCACGGACACTATAGTCTTTAACTATTCGTATCTGAAATAGTCATGTAGGGTTCGTGTCGACACTCGTTCGTTAATATAAACGAATTTATATGAGCCAATTTCATGTCTGCTAGGTTTGACACGAACACGGCATCGTGATTAACCGTGCCGGTTGGTTGACATGAAATTAACCCAAATACGATTAGCCTAAATCATCCAAACTTGTTGATTTCAGTCATTGTATTAGATCGTGCTGAAAATTGTCATCCTAAATTTAGGTCGAGAGGAGCAAAAGTAAGTTGGGAATAAGTAGATTACATGCTTACCATTTCCCTAAGCATCAGGCAAAATTCTGGCCAACATCTGGTGGCTCTGGGGATGTTCACCGCTGGTCAATTTATTTGCTTTCGTCGTAGGAATTGAGGGGTGTTTTATAATCGCATTTAGCATTTTATGTATCGTAAAGTGCACTTGATAGTCTCTAAAAACGCATAACTTAATTTATTACTTTAAACCAAAAATCTCTTAATGCGGTAAGTAAAAAAAAACGCTTACATAATTCTTTAAGTGGTAAAATATTCAATAAGAATTAAAATCTCATTAATTATGCTACAAAACCATTCAACAATATTCACTATTCCTTAGTTTGTAAGAACTTCATAAAATCTAGTATTCAATTTTCCATCTATTAGTGAATATTTTTTATTTATTTTCAGTACTTAGACATTTCGGCACTTAACATACGGTCGGTACTTAAAAAATTTACCGCTAATTTTTCAATTTTATCAAACGATCTCTTGGTACCTTAACATAGTGGAAAACATATGATTTAAACGTAAACCGATATATAGCAACGCAAATTAACATTTAAGGAGGAAAAAGTAATTTTTTATGATGGTAGTGTTCATTTTGACTAAATTATTCTCAAATGTCATGAATCACTATGTACAAGCTCGTTATATCTTACCCGGAGAATCATAGACAACCTATTTCAAAAGTGCAAGGTTAAATTGTCAAAAAATGTGCACGCAAAGTGTATCTAATAATAGTATATATAATAATGATATATTGACCAAAAAAAAGTATATATAATATACTAATATAATGCTCTCCCTCAAGGGTAAATTGTGCTCATCAATACATGCATATGTGATGCAAATAAAATTAACTCGGGACCAAATAAAATTAATAAGTGAATAAGTATGATGAATAATGATGTTGGTGTTCCCTGAACTTTTCTTCAATATTTAATATAGTCATTGAACTCTTCTATTTATTCAATACATCATACTCTCAAACATCCATTCAATGTGGTCCTTCCGTCGAAAATTCCAATACCGTTACCTGATGTGACCATAATTTCTACTAACTCGACATTAGATTGGCCACGGAATGAAAAGGGTATTTTCATATGTTTCGTATCTTAATATATCTCGTATCTTCCAAAATTAAACATACATAAAAAGAAATCTTTTCAACAACATTCAAGCATTGCCTAAATACCCCAATCAAATTTCTGATTTTTTTTAATCAAATTTCAAGCTGATGATGCATTTGCTGACCTGTATTGCCGAAAGTTGGTACGAATGTGATTTGGCGTTTTGGCTTATTAGCTTCGTTTGATGACAAAATTCAATTAAAATAAAATTTTGGGTCCAGCTCTTTCAAACCTGTCAATAGAATGGTGGGGGTCCATGGATGAAATGGATTGGTGAACAGAAGGTCCACCCAATGCCAAAGATTGATTGGAAAACTAGCCTAGACCGCGACCGTTCCCTATAAAAGTATAGTCCGAATTTATAAGAAAATAATCGATTAATTACACAACCTACGACCGATGACCTAACTCGATTGAATCTTGAGTGCTAATTAAGATTCAAGAAAAGCTAAGTGCTGGTTATTATGGTGACATTTGTTGATGTTTGTGATGGGAATTCTTACGGTGGGAGGGAGTGAATGCATCTTTCCGTGTTAGGTTATACTAGTCTTCATGCCAATTATTATCTAGGAATTATGCTGCAAAAGACAACTTCGGGTAGACATTTTTCCATAGTAGCCGGACGGAAGTCGGATCGTTGACAGCCATTATGGTAGAACTATGACGAATCATACTTGAGGTTGTGGATACGTATTCCGAGATATTAATAAGAAAAAATAATACACGGCATATTGGTATCCCACGATAAAAAGTTTGGAACTTTTTATGGAACTTTCACTATTATAGTTGTAAGCCGGTTCGTTTTTCTCGATCACTGCATGAATTCAAGTCATATTATGTGACGGATGGTACTTTTGGGGTCACTGATACATATTTGAGGGTATTAGTAGGACAAATAAAGTTTGGGATATTGATGCATCATGAGAAACTGTTTAGGATTTTGTGGTGGGATTTTCCCTAATGTAGTCGTAAGCATGTTCGTCTTTTCGAATACGCCATATTTACACACTCTTAAAGTAAAGATATGCTTCTCTCCGTTAACTATACGATGTCATCATGGGCAACACGTGAAGGGATAAGTGTACCGAAAGTCTTAAAACTTGTCAAAAAAAGTGCAACGAAGTCTTATTACTTTAAAAAAAAAGTGCAATCAAGTCCTAAATTTTATCATGATAGTATAATCGAGTCCTAAAAATTTCAAAATATGTAATCAACAGAAGGACTTGATCGGACCAATTTGATAAATTTTAAGACTTGCATATATTTTTTGAAAGTTTTGTGACTCGATTATATTTTCGTGATAAGTTTTAGGATTTATTCACACTTTTTAAAAGTTTTATGATTCAATTATACTTTTGTGATAAGTTTTACATCTTTTCAAGCGCTTATCTTATCTTGCGAGAGCGAACGTGAATTTTGCTGGATATCAAAGTTATATTCGGTGGGAAAGCAATGGGTGCCGAGACGGAAGCTGCACACACTAAGTCACACCTGTGCATAATTTAAAAAGAGAAGAAGAAGGATTAGCTCCTTAATCGAACTAGCATGATCCCTAATTAATTAATGGGGGCAATGAAAGTGATCCAGCTTGCAGATTTTCCCCCTCCCCAATTAAATCAACATAATAGAACTCGCAAGTCTCCAAAGTCTGCACTGAACACCACCAGATCAGATTCCATTTGGAAGGTTCTTCGCCCCCTTTTTTAACTCCGCGGCGCCATATTAAAATGTCAAATCCGTAAGTTTCGACCGGCCGTCGGGGCGACGATAAGGGTTTCGAAACGGGCCCGCGGTCGATGATGTTGCGAAACATTAAAGTGCTTACCGGATTAAGTAGGATCACGAGATCAAGGAGAGGAAGAGCAAAAACGTGCAAGGAATTTAATGAGAGGGTACATGCGTGAAGACGAAGGTGAAGGTCAAGTCAAGGTGAAGGTCGTGTTTTGATTTGAACCGCGAGTCTCGTTCACCCTTTCTTTCGCTGCAGAGGTGGAAGGGCAAAACGTGTGCAGAGGAGGGATTTTTTAAGGTGCGGAGAGGAAGGAAGCGACGACCCTTTGCTGCGCAGAGCGTGCAGAGTTCAAGAAGAAGAAGAAGAAGATCGTTGACGCAGAGAGAGGGAGACCCATCTTGTTCTTGTTCTTGTTCTTGCTCCTCGTCGTCGTCGGCGGCGGCGGGGGCGTTGTCTGGCGATGGTGTTCGTTTTTGGGTCTTCTTGGCCCGCGAAAGGGTGCGCGAGACCCTCTGCTTTGATTCCAAGAATGTCCGCTGTCGCAGCACTCCTGGTGCTCGCGCTCTCCTGCTGCGGCTTCTTGAACGTCGCCCGCTCCGATCTCGCCTCCGACCGGGCCGCCCTCGTCGCCCTCCGCGCCGGCGTGGGCGGCCGCCTCCTCCTCTGGAACCTCACCGGGCCGCCCTGCTCCTGGGACGGCGTCATCTGCGACAGGGCCCAGAAGGAAGTCGTGGAGCTCCGGTTCCCCGGGAGGGGACTCTCCGGCGGCCTCCCCGCCGGCACCATCGCCAACCTCACCCAGCTCCAGACCATCTCCTTCCGCTTCAACTCCCTGTCCGGCCCCATCCCCGCCGACCTCGCGTCCCTCCCCCAGCTCCGGAACCTCTACCTCCAGGGCAACTCCTTCTCCGGCGAGCTCCCTCCCTTCCTGTTCGCCCTCCAGAACCTCGTCCGCCTCAACCTCGCCTCCAACAACTTGTCCGGCGAGATCCCCCCGGCGTTCGGCAACCTCACCCGGCTCAAGACCCTCTTCCTGGACGACAACCGGTTCTCCGGGTCGATCCCGGACCTGAGCCTGACCCTCGACGAGTTCAACGTCTCGTCCAACCAGCTGACCGGGCCGATCCCGTCGAAGCTCTCGGCCATGCCCCAGTCCGCCTTCGCGGGGAACTTGCTCTGTGGACCGCCGCTCAAGTCCTGCAACGCCACCACCGGGAGCGGAAACAAGCTATCCGGCGGAGCGATCGCCGGGATTGTGATCGGCTCCGTTATCGGGCTCTTCTTGATTCTCCTCGTTCTGATCATCCTGTGCCGTCGCAAGAGCCATGGCGGCAGCGAGAAGCCCAAATTGGTGGAGGCGAAGTCGGCCGAGGCCGAAATCCCGCCGACCCGTGAAGCCAGGAGCCTCGGCGAGTCCAAGGCAAGCGGCGCCGCTGTCATCAGTGGCGGCAAGAGCGGCAACAAGAGCTTGGTGTTCTTCGGCAAGGGGACGTCGGCAGCGGCGTTCGACATGGACGACCTGCTGAAGGCGTCGGCGGAGGTACTGGGGAGAGGGACGTTCGGGACGACGTACAAGGCGACCCTGGAGACGAGGATGACGGTGGCAGTGAAGAGGCTGAAGGACTCGAGCGTGGGGGAGGCGGAGTTCAGGGAGAGGATGAGGGAGATCGGGGCGGTGGAGCACGAGAACCTCGTGGGGCTGAGGGCCTATTACTTCGACAAGGACGAGAAGCTTCTCGTTTATGATTACTTGCCCACCGGAAGCTTGTCCGCACTTTTACATGGTGCGCATCCATTCGCTCTCCTCTTCTTCACTTTTCCTAACCGTCGTCTGGTTTGGTTTTGTCGTGGTGTCTTGTGTCGATGCCTTTCGATGTGTTTGTATGGTTGTCATCTGCTTTCGTGTCTCCATTGTCGTGGTTTTGCATACATGCTAAGTGCATCCGAGTTCATAACCTACATGGGTTTCATCAAATTCCTGAGAAGAACTTGGCACTGTCACCTATGATAAGAGATGTCCACATTGGTTCACAAAATCTCATTTTTTTAAATACCCAATTGAAAAACGCTTTTCAAAGGAGAGTAATGTAGCCTTTGGTGTAGTCTAAGATGCAATTTGAGCACCTCGAAAAGCTGAGGATGAAGAATGGTTTGAAATGTGCAAGGAACTTTCGCCTTTTCGGCTTCTGGCACATGATTATTCATGGCCTAATCTACCTGAGCCCTGGACTTGGAGTGACTGTAACATTAGCTTTTAATGCTTGGAGATGTAGAGCTCCCTTTTTGCATGCATTTAGAACATTACTGAAGTTGGGGATTCTCCATCTTCTGCTACCTGCGGGACTTTAGCAGCTTGTCTTATGCTCTTATAGAGAACCTCGTAGGTACATTGGGATGCGAGTTTTTTGCCGCAATTTTTGGTGTTGGGGAGGTTGACTTGCATGGACAGATCTAGACTCCACATAGCTAATATCTTCTCCTGCATATTCGCTTTGACCAAAGCCTGGAACAAGTCCCAATGCTGAACTGAACTGAAGCTATCAGACAATGCGTTACTTGTTATTACTGTCATTTAATGTACCGGTGTTATTAAACATTGTGCAACCCCTAGCATTGCTATTTCAAGAACAACATGCGATGCATCGTCCACTTGATGTAAATAAGTGTTCTCTGTGCATCATACGTATGTGTTTCCCAAGTCCAGGAGGATCAACAGGGTCGCATGAGGTATCACCATATCACTGGAAAAAGTATTAATTGGTTGGAATATAATTGACCACGAATACCTCGATCCTAACTTGCGATTCTGCAATCCGTCTTGTCAATGCGCTTTCTTTGCATGATGTTTGCAGGAAACTCATTAGTTGGCCGAACTCCGCTTCATTGGGACACCCGGTGCAGCATTGCCCTCGGTGCGGCCTGCGGAATCGCCTACCTCCACTCCCAGGCCGTGACATCCCATGGCAACATCAAGTCATCCAACGTCCTCCTCACCAAGTCCTATGAGGCCCGGGTGTCCGACTTTGGCCTTTACCACATCGCGACCCTCACCGCACCTCCCAACCGTGTTGACGGCTATCGCGCGCCGGAGGTGACGGACTCCCACAAGGTGTCTCAGAAGGCCGATGTGTACAGCTTCGGGGTGTTGCTACTGGAGCTGCTGACGGGCAAGGCGCCCACGCATTCGCTGCTGAACGAGGATGGGGTGGACCTCCCGAGGTGGGTCCAGTCGGTGGTCAAGGAGGAGTGGACTGCTGAGGTGTTCGACGTCGAGCTCCTCAGGTACCAGGATGTCGAGGAGGACATGGTCCGGCTCTTGCAGCTCGCGATGCATTGCACTGATCAGTACCCGGATAAACGCCCTCCGATGGCTCAGGTCGTGAACAATATTGAGGAAATTTGCCGTTCAAGCATGCCGCAAGAGCAAGAAGAGCACAGTGGTTTGGGTGACGGGCCATACTCACATCAGACCTCGGTCGAGTCGGGCGCGCCGCCTTCTTCCTAATTGATGAATGATCATCGGTTACCTTTGCAATTGCGATCGGAACATTTGGGCTGTGGAATATGAACGATTGGTTGCTTCATTATTTTTTAGGTTGGGTTTATAGTTTGGATGACTGGTATATTTTACCCTTCTTGGCGTCGAAGTGCAACAAACCCTTCTTTTTTTGACCTTTCAATATTTTGCTGACCTTCAATTCTTTTCTATTTACAAGCAGAAGGTCTTGTCTATGTAAATTTTCAATGGAACAGTTTTCTGTCTTGAAGACAGTACAATCTCCCCAGGGGCAAACTATGCTAAATACAATCTCCCATGTACTAAATAGTAAATACTATGCTAACTACTGTTGCCTTCGAGGTCCTGGCATAGTGCTCGCATCAGTTCTGGTATTTTTTAGGGATAGATTTGAAAAGCAAACTTATACAATCTGGCAACACAACAAAGAGAAGTACCACAACAGACGAAACGAGGGACACAAAACAAAACGACTTGCTCTTATCCTCGATAAGTAGTTGTAACTTACTGTGAACAAACTAAAGCTGAGTATGGTTATGATCGGTCGAAGCAAAGAGAAGATATCATTACACGTTATGTTGATTTAAATATCGGAAAACAATACAAGGAGATCTTGCTTCTACAGTTGAGATTCTGTACAGAAACTCTTATTAGGGAACACAAATAACCACCAATGAAACAAAAAGAGTACACGTGCCACCGCGAGGAGAGAGACAGGTTTTTGTTCGCGGTTCTGCTTCTCAGCTCAAATCATTCAGCAAAAACCACTCTTCCATCGAACCCAAAAAAGTTCAGGCCAAACAGTTGCTCACTTCGCAGTTTTAGAGTGCTTAATGAGCCAATCAATCACAGCATCTATGTTGACGGAATCCTTGCATGAGATCATATAGCAGCACACCTCTCTGTCTTGGATGGATTCAAGCCCTCTGCGAATAACGAGTCATGAACTTAATCTAAGATACAATCCACCCTCCGATTGTTCAAGGCAATGGAGTACTTTTTTTTTTTAATTGCAAAAGAGTGCATAACAATTTGGGTAAGGTTTTACAAACTCACAGTTGATCTACCAATGCCTGCTTCGAAAGAGCTTCTGACTTGTCAATTTTGTTCCCGAGCATCAGAAGAGGAATCCCACTCAAGGAAGGCTTCATCAAGAGCTCATGCAGCTCACTTCGTGCTATAGGAACGCTGTCTCTATCAGCAGCATCGACTACATATCTGCCTTTGCACATGTCAAAAGATAATGCAGAAAAGTGAATCCAGCTGAACGACCAGTAAAAATCCAAAGATTTCATTGAATGGATAATAGCACAATGGTGCAACGTCGTCCATTATCTCCAAAAATTTAATTTACCACTAGAACAGAGGAACAAGATTAACTTGCAAATCCACGCAGCATTCGACTTCTTAATGATGAAGTTCTAATCTTAGTTCCCCATATAGTCTCATTTAGAGAACCAGCACAACATGTTAACAACACAAGTAACAGAGTCTCTCATGGGATGAAATTATTCATCATTCATTCAAACAAAACAACAGTAAAGGCAATTCCCCTGCCGTCAAAAGGATAGAAGAAGAAGACCCGTCCTTGGATAAGTCAGCAGATACATTCCAATTAAGATGTCCCCTTCATAATTCTAAACAAGCAAGACGATCCTGAACATGTCCTCAAGCCCAGAAAAAAACTTGAAAGAGTCGAGCAGCAAAAGTTGAAAACACTTGGCCCAGATCATCAAAGCTTTGACAAAACTGTGGATTCTAGGCCATTATGCAGTACACACAAGGATTTCATCCATCCTGTTCTCTACACATTCCATTTCAATTCCCTAATAAATATCAAACACTTGTGTGGAGGCAAATAAATAATCAATTTCCAGCATATCCAAGTTACTGTTGCACGAGATTCCAGGATGCACAATAATTGAAAGGTTAATTCGCAAGGAGAGATTACACGATTGCAGAGACCCCGCGGCAGTAACGCTCCCACATGGTGCGAAACCTCCGCTGCCCTCCAAGGTCCCAAAGTTTTATTGTCACATTTCCTTTTGTAACTTTTCGCATATTGAAACCAACCTGCATATAACATCAAAAACAAAGTACTTAAGGAAATTTCTCCAAAGATTAAAGTGTACTCAAATTCAGAGTAATTCCAAAAGCAAACACTGACAGTTGGTATCATGTCTTCAGTGTAGCCTCCTGTCTGTCAAACATCAGAGTAGAATGTCAAGAACATGTCGCCAATACTGTCATAAATAGCATAAAGAGTTTGCATCTACTCACAGCAATAGCATTTACAAGAGAAGTTTTTCCAGCATTCTGAAGACCTACGAGGGAAAGTTCCATTTCTTGTTTGAAAAACAAGCTGCCATGGCCAGGACAAAGTCAGCAATGTACAAAAAATGCAGCATATAGAAGTTAATATGTTGATCTTTGAGTGGAATCAATATATGATAAAGAGAAAGGTGTGTCCTTTCCTTTTCTCTGAAGCATTTGCATGATAAGAGGAATGCAGCCAGATTTTTCAGATCCGACCATTTAAAATTAACTTTGCGACATGAATGCATGAGAGCTATCTTTGCAATCATCAATTGTTGACACTATACGCAGGGCTAACACCTGCTGAATCCTGTAAATAGATACTCCTCATCATAGAAGTGTTTTTCATCCCGATACTCCAAAAAATGTGGCATTAGAGAAGAAGCATCACAAAATGATGGACTATTCAGATAATTAAAAGATGCAGATGGTAAATTACTAGGAAGATAATGCAATAATCATGTCCCATCCACAAAGAAGAGTGTTCCATCATCAAATTTCCAAAATTCTGGCCTATGTAAGTCCGGCCAACCCTAAAACCTGGTGAGCTGACTTAACAAGCAAGGTGTGCAAAGATTCAGTATAAAATAGAGTTGACGGGCATAAGCTGAGGCAGTTTTACTGCTTACGGCTTCCACCCTAAGTGCGCAATGTCGAGTTGGGTAGTGTCAGGGGAGTTTTTTTATAAAGCTTAATTTATCTTCCTCCGCGAGTGTTCAATTTCGTGTCAGGGGAGTTGAAATTTAAATTTGCTTCTTAAACTCTGTTTGCAAACTCATCAACTGCTTGACTATTGAATTTGATGGGAACCAAATTCTAACTCAAGGATAGACCACTCCACATTATGCCGTTCAACCATACTCAGCATCACCTCTTACAATTGGAGAGAGAAAAACCAATATGCAAGTAGGTCAAGGACAGTTACTAATGCTAGAAGCACGAAATATGAAAAAAAAACACTACCAAATATAGGGAGGAAAAACAAGAAATGAACGAGCCATTGATTGGAAGTAGCTCACGGAGCCGTCAACCTCAAAGGTCAAAGGTCATCAAGAAAATCAGCACATGAAGTCACAGCAATTCCAGGGCACCATAAAAAGTTGATATTTTGAGCACAAAACCGGGCACAGTGCAGCTCTTGAAATTTACCCTCCGACATGTACGAAGACCCATCAACCAATACACAAGGACATACGAGAGAACAAATATTATGAATCCTTCTATACCAAATCAAGAACATCACTGCGGAATGCACACAGAGGTTTCTGGCAAGCAGATCGGCGGGAACAGAACAAGAAAGAGCAAGAAGGGGGGACCAAAATTACCTCCTGAGCCAGATGAGAAGAGAATCCCAGAGACCCATCTCCTCCAAATTGGAAATTGGATCAAAGGGTGGGTCGACCACTGTAATCTTCGCAGGAGACTGAAGTGAGGACGAAGAAAGCCCCAATCTTGGTGGGGGGAGGGAGAGCGAGCGAGCGAGCGAGAGAAAGAGAGATCGGAGGAAGCTTCGCCGACCCAGCGACGAAGCGACGGTATACTTGTCGATGCAGCGGAGTAGCTTGCGCTGCTGCTTTGCTTGCTTCGTCTGTTGTCTTCTGCTGCTACTTTGTCTTAATAACCGTTGTCCAGGTTGTGCAAGAGCTCTATTTTTCTGCAACCAGTTTCTCCCTGCGACCAGCCAATATTATTATGTCCCAGTGGAAAATTCTTTAACCCTTCGCAAAAATATTGTCCTTAAGATAAGGATCAAAGAGAGAATATGAAAGGATTTTCTTTTATGTCTATTTTTATTTGGTGAAACACCGGATATCACAATGAGTATTTTACAAATAAGAAGGATTAATAAAAAATTACTTAAAAGGTAAAAAAGAAAGGGGGCCACCCACAGTGGTAATGTCGGGAGCAAGCTGACGTGTTTGGGAGTCGATTTGAGATATCTCGATGATTGCTCATCAGGAATATCTAATAAGAAGGATAGGACGCTGAAAAGGAAGAAATCTAAATAAGGAGTTTTATTCAGAAAGAATATCATGATGGAATCAATTATAGTGATTGTCCAATTAGAGGAATTCCAGTCAATCGGAGATATTTCTAATTGAGAGGTGATTGTCAATCAATTAGGGAGAATTCCTAACTTGAGCGGAGATCTACCACTATAAACAGAAGGGATTGGGTGGAGGCAAGAAAATATTCCAGAGACATCACAAAAATCTTCAACGATGTGTGTAAATACGAGAAATCATGAGAGTTCATCAAGTGAGGGTGTGTTTTGTGACAGTTGTGAGGATTTATTGTTAGAAAAACACTGTTAGAGTGTCCATTGAGTGGAGTAGTTTTTAGATTAGCGTCCCGTGATTTTTCCCATATTGGGTTTTTCACGTGTAAAAATTTATGCTGAATCATTCTTCTTTTGTTGTGTTATTTGTGTTTTTTTGCAAAGAGAATACACAGGTTGCATATTACGCGATTCTGACAATTAGAATTTCGCTACGATGAGTTGTGATCCGACTTAATTTACAACAGGTAACAAGACCATCATAGCCACAATGGCTAGCGTACTTGACGGAGACCACCACTGTGGGGTCACATTAGGCCGCCGCAACAAAAGGAGAGAATCCACGTCAAGATCCAAATACCAATTGTCACCGGGCGACGTCGTCAATGGATACCCAGTTGCGGTGGATCACTCGTCAAGGGAAGGGACCACCACCACGATAGTCTCACAGTCATCATTCTTGATGGTCGAGCCTTGACAGAGCCAGAAGACGAGGGAGGGAGAAATCTTGAGCAACCACCATTGCAACGGTCGCCAGCAGTGTGAACAGTGGCATTGCTCGTTGGTCACCTAAGGCTTCTGCCTTTTCCTTTTTTAATTTTTTTTAAAATTTTATTTGTTTCGCGAAAAATGATAATATTTTTCGGTATTTGATTGAAACCTAAAAATGAATTAGCATATATTTTTCCATTGTTTGGTAAGAAAAGTTTGATCAGATTTTCCTAATTAGATATACACTATTCGGTCATTAGTGACTTGCACATAAGCTATCGGGGACCCGAGCATTATCATTAGGGTCCTAAGTCTAGCCTCGATGGACCAAGGCCTGGCACCGGGGACCCAGTCTAGGGCGCCCCTCCCTGGGTTCGGGGATCGAGGCAAGGGCTCCAAGATCCTAGACCTAGCCTCGATGGACCTGGGCAAAATCTTGACGAACTCGAGCTCAGTCTTAATGGAACTAGGCAAGGGTGCCAGGGTCCTGAGTTTGGTCTCAATGGACATGGCCCTAGGCTGGGGGACCCTAGCACTGCAACTAAGGTTTCAGGCCAGCCTCGATAAACTTAGTCCCAGGCGTGGGGACATGGGCACGAGCATTAAGGACCGGGCATAACGTCAAGGACCTGATCCCGAGCACGGGCACCGGAATCCCGAGCCTTGGCCTCAATGTACCCAAGCTTAGGCACAGGGGACCCAAGCATGGGCACTAGGGTCCAGGGCTTGGCCTCGGTGGACTCAGACTCGGACATGGGCTTTGGAGTCCCAAGCTTGGTCTTTGTGAACTCGGGCACGGCTTCCATGGATTGAGGCCCAAGCGTTGTGGACCCAAGCCCGACCTCAATGTACTCAAGGCACGTGCACCATTATCTCGGGCCCAGCCTATATGGACCTGAACATGACCTCAATGAACCTAAGCCTAGGCACTAGAGATTCAGGCACTAACACTGGGGTCTTGGCCTTGACCTTTATAGACCCGGGCCCAAACGCCAAGGCCCTGGGCATGGCACCGGTGTCCCGAGCCCAACCTATGTGGACTCGAGTGTGTGTACCGGGGTTCTGGACTCGGCCTCTATGGACCCAGGTTTGGCCTCAATGATCCTCGGTGGACCTGGCTCCAACCTCTAGACTAGTGTTCACCACTAGAGGCTTGGGATTGAGCGTTGGGGTTCTCATACTACATGAGCAAAAGATTGCCTTGTACATCCTTGACCGGGCCTCGTTTCTTCAGCAAGGACAAAGAAGCACACTAGATTATAAGATAATTAACCATTGGCCATCAATCATACTACTTAGATTAATAATTCCCATCGTGGGGATGGGCTGTTGGAAAGATGGCTTTGGCTCAGTGTCTACAATGATGCTGCCATGACGGCTCAAGGTTCGCTTTGTGTTGCGAATGATTTCAATATACTAGCAATGATAAGGACGTTTTTGCGATCAATCGAACCCTACTCGTCTTATGAGGGTAAGGATCTAAATTGGCTTCAAGTCTTACGGAGAGTGGACTACCCTTTTAAAGCCACAGGTCGGCGAAGATGGAGCCTCGCCACAGGTCGGCGAGGCTGGAGCCTCGCCGGGATCGGGCGAGCCTCCAGGTCGTCGGAATCGGGCGCTCGAGGCTCGAGCCTCGCCCGAGGCCGGCGAGCTCGAGCTTCGCCGGCCTCCGGCGAGGTCGTCCCGCCCCGGTGGCCGGTCGCCATGGCCGACCACCGGCCGGAATAAAAAAAAAAAGAAAAAGAAAGAAAAGAAAAGAAAAAAGAAAAAATAAAAGAAAAAGAGAGAAAAAAATAATTAAATTTCGATTTTTTTTAAACATTTTTGTAAAGAGGGAGAGAGTGTGTGGATGGATCTAGTAGGTGGGTTGGACATGGGTTCCAAACTCAATCCATTTAGACCCATTTATCTTTAAGCTTTAAAATTTAAAACCCATTTAAGGTTGACTCTTTAAAATTAAAATAACCCATATATGACCCATTTATTTTTAAATGGTTCATATATGGGTTTAAGACCCATTTAGACACCTCTACTAGCGGGCAATCCAGGACATGATTTGAAGGAACTCCCGAGGGATATGTGCATGGCCTTACTTGCTTATCATGCTCTCGGTGTTATAATGGCCTAATAAACCCAGCCCATATCTCTTAAGCCCAAGCCCATCTCGTTACCCTTCTTCTTCGTCAGATAATGCACGGAGAAAACAAGAAAAACAAAGAGAGCTTGTCCATGAAGGAGAAAAAGGGAAAAAGTTTCAAGGATAGTCAATTCGGACATTTCGACAAGCTGAATCAACTCCGAATTGCAACGCATGGTAAGTGTTCAAGCCAATTATTTGTCTAATCGGGGTAATTTTCAGAGTTATGGCACAGCAAATTCAAAGTTATGTCAATATTAAACTCGAAGTTCGATTGAGGAGCTATTAGGCTGTGATTTTTGTGGAAATTACAATTTAAGGTGTTGTGGAGCTGTGAGATTTAAATGAAATTATGAACTTTCGCGTGTGAGTTACGTGTATCGGACAACATGCGTAACAGAAAATATGAACGTCCATTATAAACGAGTTTCTTCGTTAGCGCGTAGGAGTCAATTAGTTGACGATTAAGCATGGAGTTGTCAAGTTGGTCGTTAGAGTAGTGTTTTACTCTGATTTTGATATCATTCTTCAATTAATTGATCGGAATGCGAGTGCGTTGGCTCAAGTAACTTTCTTAAGTCGGTTTTTAGCTTTCCTAGTGAGTATGCTATCTTTTCTATGAATTTATAAACTTGCGTCTTGAAAGCAATAGAGATTTGATATAATGAGTTCTGAAAGGGCATATTTGTCACATAAAATCTAGATCGGACATTTACTACTTTTCAGTTATTTGTGAATGCATTTGAGAAACGTTTTCTGAAAAACGTTTTGAAATGTTACTGGTTTATGAAATGAGTTTTCAAATGGGGTGAGAAATGTCTTGTGATATATATTTTTTGATTGATGAACGGAGTTAAGAAATATTACAAAAAACTCTTAACTTTGAGTATGGTTTATGAAAGGTCATATATATTGATTTTTGAAATGCTCTATGAAATGCATTCTATTTGATAAATTAAGTTGTGAAAGGTGATTTGATTCGGTTTGTGTAATTGATTTATGGGATGAATTATGGTTTTGATTGTGGGATTATTGGAGAATGAGGTTTGTGCTCATGTTGTTATGATCAAAACCCATTGAGGGAGGGAGTATGCATATTGTTGTCAGGACGTTCTTTTGGGCTGAACCATCGACAAATATAGGTAAAGACTTAGCCAAAAGGTGGAAACTTGATCACCTTTGTAACATGCATTAAGCATGACCATAGTTAGATATTGAGCATTAGATTATTGATGGAATGGACCATCAACATGTAATTTGATGAGATTAGTTAATACAAAAGACCATTGGTATGTGAGTTGTTGAGATTAATCAATAGACTAGACCATTGATATTTTGATTTGGCAATACTGCAAAAATGAGTATTTTTGATATGGATAAAACTTTGTTGAAAAAATAAAACTCGTTTTTAACCTCATACAAACGCAGATTGGGTGCTCGATCTACTTAGAAAAGGCATGCACTACTCATAGAGTTGTGGTTGCTCACCGCTTTCATCCCAATGTTTTTCAGGTTTTTCAGCTAGCGGCAAATAAGACGAAAGCGATATCAATGCGGATTTCAGTAGTTGGATTTTTGGACACTCATGGGTATGAATTGTGTATATTGATCGTTGTTGGGTTTAATTGACTTTAGAGTGGTACATATCATCTGTGATGGGTTTTAGAAACTTTGATTTCGTAACTAACTTGCTACTTTATAATATATATATATACACGCGCACGCAACCGTGTCATTCCCGTTTCTATTAGGATTCAATGTGTGAAACTCGGAGTCCCGGACTCAGAGACATTCAAGAGTCACCCGAATCTTGAAGTCATAAATAAGATAATAATCGACAAAACTAAAGGGTTACCATTGGCAGCGAAATCGTTTAGCAATACTGTTGCGCACTAAAGTCGGCCTCAATGAAGAAGCTATACTGAACAACAAAAGATATTTCCTTATCATTTCACGTAACAGAGAAAGAAACAACGTCCTTCCTACTCTAAAGCTTAGGCATCCTCATCTCCCTTATCATTTCACGAGATATTTTCCTTACTGAGCAATTTTTCCTAGGACTATGAGTTTGTAAGAGATGAGTTGGTCTTCTGGTGGATGGCAGAGGGCTTACCAGAAGAAATCAAGGGAAAGAACAGTTGGGAGATAGCCCAAGACTTTTTTTTTAATGAGCTGTAGTGTCCAAATCATTTCTTCGACAGTCTTGAGTATCAAGAAATCTGGTCTATTTAATGCATGATCTTTTAAATGACCTGGCAAATTCGATTGCTGGTTCGACATGCTATAGCTCAGGGGAGTTTGAGTAGAAAGGCCAAGAAGATATTGCGTCGGTAACTCGTCATGCATCATTTGTATTAAAGCACATCGATGTGGCACATGGATTCAGGGCTTATCATGGAAGTGAAGCGATGCACAAGCTTCGTATTGTCAAAGGTAGGAGCGGAATGCACGAGGTTCGACTTGTCCTAAAAAGTGCTCGGTGACTTGCTATCAAGTTACTTGAGGGTGCTCTCACTAAGTCATTACACTATCTTAAAAGTAGCCGATTGTGTAGGAAAGCTGAAGACTCTGCGCTGTCTTAATCTTGCGTATACTAATATTGAAAGGCCTTCGAACTCAATTTGTGCATTGCACCACCTAGAGGCATCGATGCTACGGGGCAGTCAATGTCGTACAGAATTGCCTGAAGGCATAGAGAAGTCGATTGATCTACAGAGTCTCGAGGTAATAGATACTCGAAGCTGAAGAGAAATGCCTCTGCATATTGGCAGCTTGGCAAATCTGAAGAAGTTAAAATGGGCAAGGCTAAAAGAGCCAAAAGGTATTATGCATCTGCTTAATCAATTTGTGACCGGCGTGCTGAGTTCTGCGAGCGCTCACTCCACAATGGATTGCTTCAGCCAACTTCGCCGTGCCACTAAATAGCCCGACAGCTTTTGCTTGTTGCGAGCTCAACTTAAGCCAACCGAAACTGAGCCCTAGCACTTGGGCCAAAGAACAATTCTGATCCTGTTTGAAGTTGCCCTACTTCAACCCAGTGCATGCGCAAAAGCATGAATAAACTATAGCCCCAGTTGCAGTCAAAACCTGGGAATATCACATTGAATGTCAAGGATGTAAGTGTGAAATGAGAAGCTTCTCTTGCATGTACTGACCAGTAGCCTCCCCTCCATTTTGACGAGAGTTCACAGCGTTCTGGGTTTCCATTCACCAACTATTTTATCTATTCTGCAGAGAGTGCTTCTCAGTACAATCAATGCTCATCCGAGGACACAGCTCATGGTCATGGATAAGCTTAAGAAAAATAATGTGAAACCGTGTTTAACACTCGTGCACTCTTTTCTGCTATCTTAACTTACTAAACCCGTGCACATACACGGAATCTATTGAACATATGAGAAGTTTATAGATTACATATATTTTTTTCTTAGAATTTTGTTTCAAGTGTACAAAAAAGACTTTCAATAAATTACACTAGTATTATATCTTAGCATACTACATACATGAGTCCCTTTTTTTATCTACAAAAGGGTCAGAAGGGACAAACAGAGCTAACGACCAGCTAGCGATCCTCTTTGAGTGTCATCATTCCACACTAGTTTGAGAAGTAACTATTTCATAGTTCGCACCACCTGCAAGTCGAAGGTCCGAGGTCGGCAAAACCCGTCACCACAGCCCCGACTATCTACCGAGATGTTTATAGTTATGAAGAGTCTTTTCGCACAAGGAACAGCATAATTAGGCAACGCATCATACGCACGTTAGAAATTCGCTTATGGCGTGAATTGGTCTCATTATCTCGTGAAAGAAACAGATGACTCTTTTACTATTAGGCCGATCATCCCGGCTGTACCCACCTATCTGCTTAGTCCATCGGTGGTTTTGCCTATTGGAGACATGTCTATTCGCATTGATGACCTTCACTAGCGTGCATGCAAATAGTCGGCTGGTCAGTTTATTGAGAAGATGGAGAGAAATTCAAACATGCTCATCACTCGAGTTTCGAATGCATACATTGGTCAACAACAACAATTGAGGTAGTATTATTAATATTATTATTATTGTGTTCGGTAGTATTTATTTTTTCATTGTGCGTGTGTAGATACCATACGCATGTGCTAATTTAGGTACGAAACAGTTGTATCCCCAAAGTCCATGCTTGGACAGTCTTGGTCGATAGGGCCTTCCTTGAATCAGCAACTCGAATGGTTAGAAAATACGAGAGAGTGGAAATTCTACGGTACGCGTTGCATGACGAAACGAGCGTGTGTATAAAGGACAAAGAGTGATTAATCTATAGGCACCATACAAAACGAATCCACACTGGTAAGATTCCCTTGAATAAATAAGAATCCCATACGAACCTGGCAATGCAAGTCTTTTCCCTTTTCGATAGGCAAAAGAGTCGGGTAAGCTGACGAGGTGGCCGGCATAACAGCCATCCCACGTGGCACGCCACCACTTCAGCGGTTTCTAGCAAAAATTGACCGGAAGGATTACATTGGAATTTCGCGCAAAGAAGTAATACTAAATTGGCAAGGTTGGAAAGTCTAAGACCACATTGGCATCTGTACAATAGGTTTAGGACTGATTGGACAGTTTTTCCTATATATATGAGAAGCTATAATTAATGATTTTTGTAGTTGAGTCCTCGATCTTTCTCAAAATTGGGATTTTAGTCCCTAAAATATTGTTGAGCTAGACAATCCAAAATTAACCCTGAAAATTGAGTTACATGCAAATGATGATCCAAATTCAATACATAAGAGAATTAGAGGATATCATTACACAAAAATTGAAGGTTTCAGGAAATATAAAACTTCTCGAATTTCAATTATTTTTGTTTCTGTTCAGAAATTAAATAAGTTAGTTTATAAATTTGAAATTCTTTATTATTTTAGAGACTTTAGTCTGGTAAAAAAACTCTTTAAAACCATTTTTTGGTGTGTTGTCTTACTGATTGTTTTTTCTTTGAAGTTGAGTAACTTACTAACAAAATGACTATGTTACCACTATAGATTTTATTATATTATTAACATTGTTTCCATTGTACAAGTACCAATGTTTATTTGTCAGTAACATACTAATAAAATAATCGATTTATTAGGTTGAAATACTCTTATAGACTACGTATAGTTAGGTCATTTTTACAAATGAGAGTGTTTCTCTACTAGTAGACTACGACTTGTTTGCATATGCTACAAGTTGTATTGATTAACGATTGTAACTTATGAATAAAATAACTATTTTACCATTGGAAATTTTTTTAGTAGATTGTTAACATCGTTTAGATTTTCCGATTGATGTAACATACTAACGATTTTCCAAGTCGAAGTACCCTTGGAAATTAGAACAATCGTTCATATTTCCAAGTGAGCGCATTTTCTATTAGTAGATTACGAATTTGTTTACATGCTTTACTAGTAAGTATTGGTTAACTTACGAAAAAAAACTATTTTGCCACTATAAATTCCTAGTAGATTGATAACATCATTTTGAGTTTGTGAGTGTGCCAACGTTTATTGGTTAATAACATGTCAACCGTCATTCAAATGAACACGGTTTTCGTTTGTAGAGTACAAATTGCATACATACTTTACCAGCAATGTCAGTGAACGGTTGTATATCTTATAAATAAAAATAACTATTTTATCACTATAAATTTCTAGTAGATTATTAATGTTGCCAGTAGCTTGCTATTTACACCATTAAAATTCAAATATGAGTTGTAAATTCATTAAAAAAAAATTAATGAGTTACTACTACATTGACGGTTGTAAGTCACTATCGTCGTTAGTAACCTGACTAGCAATTTACTAGTTGCACAAACTCATAAATATGATTTAGAATTTATTGCGAGTGTCATATATTTACGATGCATGGAAAAAGACATATTAGAGGTGTACTATCGGTGGCTGATTATTCATATGGAAATTTTCATTTGGAGTATGATTCGGGGCATTATGTTGGCCAGGAAGGAGAGAATCACTTGTAGGAGTGTGCGACAAGGTAGGCCTTGTGTGGTCAACGGCGTTGAGAGGAGACATTTGAATGATGGCCAGTGTCAAAGTCATTTTCTCTGTATAAAAATCACGACAACTGCAAGTGGAACTTGGAGAAAGATCTGTCGCATGGAGGGTTTCTGATCCTGAGAGTAACTGGTTTGACCTTTACATGCATGCTTTATCCTCTGCAGCTGATACTATCTTCTGCAATAGGAATGGTTATGGGGGAAACATTTAAGCAGAGACATTGTGTAAGAAGAGAGTGTTGTTTAGCTGCCAATCTCACGGTGGCTTGAGGAAGAAGCCGGTGCGCCAGTCCGTAACTGGAGACTTTAGTTCCGAGCTTGGCACGATCAGCTCCAATGGCATCTTCGATACAAGCAACTCAGATGACCAAATTATATACCGAAACTAGGAACGCAGAGGTTAATGAGAGACATTTCATTGAGTCTTAAATTGCTGTTATTGTTCTTACAATCCCCGAAGCAAGGGAAAACGTTGATGTCCATAGTTGCTATGACCGGGATTGAACCGACATACATGATCATCTGATGTTAATTTTGTGCATGTTCATCAGAAGTAGTGTCATGAAGAGAATTTTCTTGATAAATTCTACATATGAGGCTGACAGGTACTCGATATATATAGTTCACACACCACAAGAATTAACAAACATTACATATATTTTCGACATGGTGATTCATCTTCTCCACGCAACGATCTAATTTCAATGAGTCCAATGGAGTGGCTGTTCCAAATTTGTGCACGGAATTTTGAGAATTGACTCGTCATACTTGGCTTCATGCTCATCTGATGAGCTGGTTGACTGGACTATTGTAGCCCTTTGCCTGGTTTTGGGTAGTCAGACCCCGGTGGGTATGCGTGTACTATTCATGAAGTATTAACTAGAGATGAATAAAATGGTACATAACATGAAAACCATCCGTATATTATTTCGTCTCTAAGGTTTTTGACTTCCAACCGAGATTTAAGGGGGTTTTGAGTTTCATTGATAAGATTCGGAATCAAAGCATGGGTCTGAAAACTTCCTCGTCTTTTAATGTAACGATTATATCACGTGACATGTTGACATGTTGTCGCTCATTTAGTCACATATCGTCAATAACTGTGAGTTTCCAACATGCTTGAACATGTCGATGTTTGATTCGAGGGGTAACCGGGTGTTAATACTATTAGGCGACCTTTTCATTCCACTATATCTAGTTACTAAGCAACGAGATATATTTTGCACAACACTCCAGGGTAAGCTGGTTGTGCACCCAACCCAAAGTTCGAGTTGGTATGAGAGTCCGAATTCTCAATTTCAACTCCTCGCGCTTTGCTTTAACCCGTTTTGTGAGAGTTTCCTTTCCTCGTGCACAACGGATTTGGCTGATTCTTTGGCCAACACGTCGTCGAAACCAGACCTCACGACGGTTGCGCATTCGATCTCGAGAATAGTCTTTATGACAGAAAAAAAAAAGTAGCAGTCTTCCAGTGTGGATACAAAGAGATACTACTGCGATTGACAACTCTCAAGTACGTCAGATGAATGAAAGAGGTACACACAAACGTCTCTGTACAAGTTAAATTGAGAACAAGATTACAATGGGTCGATCGAAGTATACCCGAAGGCGCGAAGGGCATGCATGCGCTATAACCATCCAAAACGTGAAGATAATTCTGTTTGCTCACAGGCAGGCCTCACCAATTAAATCCCACACAAAAAAGATCAATTACTCTTTTCCAATCTTTCTTTGGACATTCATGCGTACTGATCTTCAAAGGCTACTTTATATCGTCAAAGCAAACTCAACATGCCTCTAGCGCTTTTATTCGCACTAGACTTTGAAATCGTTCTCAAATGCTTGACTCATCGTTATATTCCTGTGGAGATCATGGCGCATAATTTGCAAATCTCGGGCGACATGTGATGTTCCTGAGAGAACAGACTTAGCCAATTTACTCTCCTAAAATTCAAAGTATCCGTACTCGTCTCATCATACTCGAATGCACAAGGTCTCCTCCCATCAGAAACGCCGCATTTTTCACAATCTCACATAAACTCATGTCCACTTAATGAAGAAGAATGGTTTGCTCAGATGCCTTTTGGACTTGGGGATACTCTCAGCAGCACTTGATAATAGGCGCATCAAACCTGCCTCATCTGTGATTCTCACCGCTTCATTCATTGTCCTCTGGTTCACATCACCAGGGAGCACAAAAACCTCTTTCGAAGGCAATGCCTTCTACATTTAGTAAATCCTTTCTTTCAAGCATATGATTTTCTATCTCTACAGTACTTGTCTGTGAATGCTTATGAAGGCCGATTTGTGAAGCATATGCTGTCTGTTCCTTGACAGCGCAGTTTTTTTGGGGGTGGAAAAGAAAAGATTTGTCTGTAAGATAATCAGACCAATGGGGTTCTCTAAAAGCAAAGCAAAACAGTGAAAAAAATGTAAACCCGGGCATACGGTGATAGCTCATGTATAACAGCCAAAAGCCTTGCAAGCTAAACCTGAATATATGCCAATTCAAGACAGCTACATGTACTTTACTCTTCGTTTCGATCGGCACGGCACTGAGATTCAAGTACTTCAATCTAACCAGACTTGATAAATCTAATCAGGCAAGGAACCCTTTGAATATATATTTAATTCTTAATGACCACAACCCATCGTTATCTCAATGTTGATAACTCTTCTACAATTTCTTAAACAAAGGGTGAAGTCTTTACGTAATGTTGGAACCACCCCACATCATGTGTAGAATTCCAGTAAAAGCATGGGTGACTGACAAATCTTTTTGAGTAACTCTTTTAGAATACACATCCTCTCTCTCTCTCTCTCTCTCTCTCTCCCTCTCTCGTCCTGCTGAAGCTGAGATGTGAGAGAAGTGAGAGTTACTTTTACTTTGTGCAGGCCGAGTGGTGAGGAACTAAACTTTTAGTTCTGAAATGAATTGAAGGAGACACTTACCTCACGCCTTCGACTCAAGCAAAGGATAAAAAAGGAGGGGAGAGGAGGAGTTGAAGTGGCGCTTTCACAAAGGAACACCGGCATGTGTGGCACGCTTAGCAGCCTAATCATTATTATTACTATTTTTAGACTATGAAGCTGATCTAGGTCGGTTAATCTGGAGGTGTAAATTATCTCATTAACCTTATGGACTAGTTAAATGCGCGAGGCAAAACCCCAAATGAGAGTCGAACACACGTGTCATAAGCCGAGCCCGACTTGCCTCCAGAAAACATAAACAAAAGAAAAGGGCCAGACATAACACGCCTTCAATAAAATAAAGAAGCAGCCGTGTTCTGTTCATTAGTTGGACAAGGAGATGATTCTGTGTATATATATACGGAAGTGGGGATACATTATTTCTAGCTTACCTGGTTTCTCATCTCACATTCATCTTCTCTTCTCTCGTTTTTTCTCTTGCAAAATACCTCCTCAGGGTTGGCCAAGTCACATTGTCTCTGGCTGGTTTTAGCTCAAAAGCTTGTGTGCTTCTGTCTTTTCCTTTTCTGTTTCTTTTTCTCCAGAATTGAAGCTTTGGTTGGGTGTTGAGAATGGGAAGGCAACCTTGCTGTGAGAAAGTGGGGTTGAAGAAAGGGCCGTGGACAACTGAAGAGGACGAGAAGCTCATCAAATTCATCCTCACTCATGGCCAATGCTGTTGGAGAGCTGTTCCTAAACTTGCAGGTCACAACCCAACACCCCCATCTGCTCTGCAGTCTCTCTTTCTCCCCCTTCACATTCATCTGAAAGCTCCTGTGATGGGTTTCTTGGAGAATTCGATTGACATCAAGAAACCCCCAGAGAGACATTTTCCTGGTAATGTTTTATTTGTATGATTGTCTCGGTGTCTGAACAAGTTGTGATGGAAAAAATTGGCAGGATTACTGAGGTGTGGGAAGAGTTGCAGGCTCAGGTGGACGAATTATCTGAGGCCAGACCTGAAAAGGGGGCTTTTATCTGAACAGGAAGAGAAACTGGTCATTGACCTCCATGCCCAACTTGGCAACAGGTAAATACTTTCTCAAGCTATGCATGTAAAATCTAGTTGCTCTGGCCAATTCTGCTTGTTCATTCTTTCGCTTCAGACTCTATATCCCCCATTTGGTCTTTCCTGAAGATGTAATTTCAGATTATTTTACCCATTACGAGACTGAGTCTCGGTAACACCTATACACATGCACATTGCAAGAGAGACTAATTCGAAGACCCTGTCTATCTGTCCCAATTTTATATGAAACTGGAAAATTATCAGAACAATATGTTTCTTCCCCTGTTTCTAGATTCATTTAAACTACACATTGGGCCAAATTTTATAAAAGCTTCTTGCTTTGATTTGACATATTGCAGGTGGTCGAAGATTGCCTCTCACCTACCCGGAAGAACCGACAACGAGATTAAGAACCATTGGAACACTCACATCAAGAAAAAGCTCAAGAAGATGGGCATTGACCCTGTCACCCACAAGCCATTGGTCTCAAACCCATCTGACCAGCCCCAGAGCCTGCAAAATCAGCACCAGCAAAAGGAAGAGCAATCTTGTTCAACAATTTCAGCCGATGCCGCAAAAACGCCGTCAGCTGATGATTTCATCGATTCGGTCATAACCGAAGCCAAAGAAGACGAAGACAGAACAAGTTACATGGCAAATGCAAGCATGCTCGACACAATCGAGGTCACGGACATAAACAGTTTCTGCACAGACGAGGTCCCTCTGATTGACCCTAATGACATTTTGGTCGCTTGCCCTCCTTCTTCCTCGGCCTCTTCATCTTCTTCCTCGTACAACAACAACGGCGGCAGCAGCAACAACTTCTTTCAAGAATTGCAGTTTCCTGACTTGGACTGGTCTTATGGTGAATTTGGTAATCATAGCGACGGTGGCAACCAACACATCAAGATGTGGGATGACGACTACTTCATCAACTGGGATTTTCTGGTCGATAACGTCGATGACAAAACGCTAATGGTCGATCCTCATCCGGCCAATTCGTGCCAAAGATCGGCTTTGGATCAGTCATCTTGGACCAATGAGGTAGTGCAGTAAATGAACAATTAAAATTTGGTCTTTTTTCTTCTTTCTTGTGTGCAGTTTTCTACATGCATTACATCACAGAGAGAATAAGAAGCATCCCATGTTAGGGAAGGGGGAAAAGGACAGCACCCTTCTCTGGTGTGGCTTTCCCATTTTATTTATTTGTCTTTCCTCCTTTGAAAGAGAGAGGAGCAATGAAAATTACTGTGTTTGATTGCATCTAAATGTAATTAGTCGGTCATTGAAATTGCAAAACATTATGCCTGTCATTTCTATTTGCAGATGATAATGTTTTGATCATCCGATTAGTCCTTATAAAAACATGAGAACCATCATCATCGCGATCATTAAGAGGGTTTACCGATCATTTAATGGTAAGCCTAGAAGTTCTTTTAAACGAGAGACACCGTAATGTGATCAAAATACCAAAGGGTGGTTTACCTTCTTACGGTTCGGGTTCGTTATATTTTATTTGGCTATTGGTGATCTAACAAATGATTAATTAATATTTTCCAAACGCGTGGAGAAATTATGTTGAAATTTGCTATGTAACAAGCATTATTAACACGTGTAACTTACAAGAATAAATAAAACCAAGGGTCCAAAATGTTGTTTTCAACTATTGAACCTGACGCATGATCACCTAAAAGGGAGTGCAACTTTTGAAAGATTTTGGTAAACACTTGGTTAGGTTCTTTTAATGAATGCTTTGTAATCATAGTTTATGCTCTCTGTTTTGCTTACAAATCTTCTAATGTTTGCTTTTCTTTTAAGCACCTTTCCGCCATTGACTAAGCAACATGTAGGCTTAAATTTCAAAGTGGACCATATACCATCTTTACCATCTTTGACATTGCTATGGCAACGTAGCACTATATTTTCATTTTGGAAAAGTATAACATATCATTTCCTAAAACTATTTTAGCCCACACTTTGCACCTTCAAAATTTTGAAAGTTTTCTGTTCATACCATAGAATTTAAGAAATCACACAAAAAGAAAAGAACAGAAAATTAGAGAATGTAAAGCTTACTATTTAGAAATAGAGTTTGTACCATTGAAAACCCCAAACAGGTATCCTTATAATATATTTATCTCAAACTATTATTATCTCTCAAATTGGAGAAAATATTCCCTGATTTCAAACCACCATGGTGTGTATTTTTTTTTTTACTCATATCATCTTCTAAATTAACACGTGTCCACGTTGCTGTCTTAGACATCGAATCGAATAAAAATCTGTATTTTGTTCCTCTCTTTGGTTCTCCTTGATCCAGTCACCGACGTCGTGTCCAGGCCTTGGGTGAGCAACATACCGACCATGGAACAGCGGCATCATCGGCCAAGGACGAGATGTCGAGTGTCCACGCCACGGGTGTCCTTGTCGCTCACTAAATTTGCCGGAAAAAGCCGTCTTCTTTGAGCCAAACAAAGAAGATGCATAGTAGATCTAAGATGAACGCCATCTTCTTTGCCAGGCCAGGTCCTCGTCGCTTACCAAATCGGCTAGAAAAAGCCATCTTCTCTGAGCCAAACAAAGAAGATGCACAATAGATCTAAAGATGAAAGCCATCTTCTTTGCCAGGCCACGGATCTGCCGGAAAAAGTCGTATTCCTTGTCTTTGGTCGGCCATGGACGGTGGCTTAAGCCAAACACCTCAGGCCAGCGTCGCTCCATCATGGCCTTCATCGCCTTCGCCCGAGTCACGCCTCTTGTTCACGACCGTCATTGACACGAGTGGGGGGCGACTCGGCTTAGACGACCAGGACGCAATGCCGACGACTCCACTGGTGGCCATGGCGAGGGGAGGTGCTGCAACTCCGGCGAACACACTTACATGGCTGAACACATGTTTAATTAATTCCACGTTATTGAACACTTGTTAAATTATAACTGGACGGAGTTAAAAAGACACACCACCGAATGTTTTCTCAAATTAGTACCTCTATGATGCATACCCCCGAACCCAAATTTACTCACTTTTAAAATGTATACTTGTCAACACATGTGAATTTTCCGCCTTGGACCTGTCATTCTACATGTCAGATCTGTCTTGATCCGCCACGTTTGTTAACACACACCCATTTGTGAGTACTGGTTTGTGATTTTTGTGCTGGACGAAAATTAGTTTGGAAAAAATATATTATGGAATAAAAATTTGAATTTTGAATGGTATTAACCCTTAAAAATAGTGAATGAATTTTTTTAATTTTCCTTGTTTTTTTTAAGTAACATACCTCAACCGATTAATAATAATTTGTGTCTACATCCATGTCAGCTGTCCAAGCACACGTTTTGGGAATCAATTATTACTATTTCTGAAGAAGAAATCTTTCTTAGGAAATCTTGTCAATCGGTCCGGCGTATCATTCCTATTGATCTCCACCATCTCGAATTATTTTTGCTAGCTGTTCGTCGACACAATAGTCGCCATGTTACTTTGATTCCCGTACAATACTGGACGCGCATATAAATATACGATACGACTCCAAAATGATTGGCAACATATAAAATGCAAGTCTCTAGGTAGTTAGATAGACGAAGACTGCAACTCATTCAACGAATTGTACGACCCGACGTTGCAACTTATATCTTCCTATTCCTTAATTCTTTCTAGCCAATCACCAAAAATAAAAATAAAAAGGAATCAATAGGTTGGAGAAGCGTATTCGTGTAGCACAACACTTGATATTCGTTGATGTGGTGCCACAAGCTAATCAGGAAATGGGCGTTCTCACCTATTTCGCATGTTATTTGATAATCAATGTGCATGTTACAAAACGATCGAGGACGTTTCATCAGTCGGGTAATATCATCTCGGCATGCCATATGAATAAATATATCAAGTTCGGCCAGAGATTACTGTATTGACGAACATAAGAAGTGCAAATAAAAGTTTAGAATAAAGTCATCTCTCTTTACTTATATAATCATTCGAATTGAGAGGGACATTTCTGATTCCCCTTTTTACTTGCTGAGGATTGCAAAGGATTGCGTTGTCGTGTAAGCCCAAACCGTAGAATACGAGCAACAACGACATGAGTATAAATATATATAAGGTCTATATACGGTCAATGCTAATCGAAAGGTCTAACCTGGTGCATCATGAGTTTACAATTAATTATACTTATGAATATATATATAGGGCAACATCTATGCAAATAATTAATTTTATTTAGCTATGGTGGACAACCAAACATTGCAATCAATTATTGATTTTTTTTTTCATTTCATTTCGTATTATCGTTCATTCCGATTTGAACTAATTCAATTCCGCTGGACCAGACGTAACATTAACCTATTTGATCCCAAGGAGCCGACATGTTGGGGATGGTCCTTCCTTAATCTTAAATTTGGTTGGGTAATTTTGAGTCCACTTGTACAAAGGTGAGGGAATCATCAATGCTTCTAACTTTTCGCCAAAAATCAATTATGAAAATTGACTCAATTAGTAATGTAAATTTTATTAGTAAAGTATTAACAAGCATATTAATAAATTTGAATTATGTCATGATTGCTGATTAAAAATATGAGTACATTATTTTCATTATTATAAGTTAACTACAAATTACGGTGACCTAGTAACTTATTTATAAATAATGATTGGCATGTTTGAACTATCTGGTTCTTTTATTCAATGAATAAACTATCATATGTTACAACTGATGGATGTTGTTGATAATTTGTTTAGAGATTATATTAGCAATTATATATTCCAAAATATTGTTATAACATTCAACAAAAAAATAATACTAATACAACACTATGATTCTTAAGATATCATGAAACTGCTATGATTTTTTTAGTGTCTATATCGACTCCATAGGAAAAGCAAGTCACAAAGAATCTACCATCAATCGGAGACTTACAGAGTTACAATCAATCTTCCAATCTCTTATGTGTTTCCCAAAGCCACAATACATAAATTCTCACAAGCTCTCATATTTCTCTCACCTTTCCCTAAAAAAAGGTCACGATGAGACTTGAAATGACGATCGCAACATCTGGGCACCCAGCCAATGCCCAATGTCGAATGGCACTTCCAAGCCGGCCAAGTGCCCGATTGGGCAAACTAGCAACCCGTCAAGACTCTGTCGAGCACCCGGCTCATACCCAGTAGCTATAAGTTACTGAGCTCATCTAACTGGACTCCTCCTTTCTGTGACCACAATGCCTCCAAACTCGACTTCCAACCTATCTCAAATTTTAGGCTTCAATATAATTGGATTAAGTGCATTAAAAGTCTTAAAACTTGTCACGAAAGTGCAATTGAGTCATCTAACTTTCAAAAGTGCAATTAAGTCCTAAAACTTGTTACGAAAGTGCGTTTTAGTTCTAAAACTTTCAAAAAGTACAATCAAGTCCTAAAACTTGTCAAATTGGTACTTTGGTGACAAGTTTTGAAACTTGATTGCTCTTTTTAAAAGTTTTATGACTTAATTGTATTTTCGTGACAAATTTGAGGACTATCAGTGCACTTATCCCATATAAATTCTGATTTCACAAGGCTAGAGCAACAACTAGATCATTAAACTTCCATGGCTTTTTTTTCTTGAAGGATCAGTTTAATAAAATACGAGTTTTCTTTGAATGGAGAACACATCTTTAGTTACACTTGACACGAAATTAGTATATTTTTCAATATATTGAAATTATTCCTTGAAAAATCGAAGAAAAGCTTGCGTTTCATGTGAAATTACATATATATATATATATATATGTATGTATGTATGTATATATATACATATATATATTATATGTGTGTGTGTGTGTGTGTGGATACTTGGAAGTGAAGGTATTATGTTTGACCTCATTCATTAAATTAGATTAGGGAAAATTACCGAAAAAATCCTAAACATATTACAATTGTGCTAATTCAATCCTAAACTTTTTTTTTGGCTAATTGATTCATAACATTTTATATTTATGCCAATTTTGATCGGCCGACGCTGATATGGACAATTTTTAATAATATTTTTTTCATTTTTTATTTCTTTTTTTTATTTTATTTCTCTTTCTTTTTTTTTTCTTTCCTCTAGTAGGTCGTCGGACCTCAACAACCGGCCATTGGTGAGGTTCGACCTTGCCATGGCTGGGCAAGGCTCGATGTCGCCGTCACTAGGCGAGCTTAACCTCACTCAACGACAGCAAGGTCGAACCTTGTCCGGCCATGGCGAGGTTGAGCCTCGCTGACCAAAGGAAGAAGGAAAGAAAAAAAAGAGAAAGAAAATAAAAAGAGAAAAATAAATAAATAATTGAAAATATAATTAAAATTGTCCACGTCAGTGCCGGCCGTGCCACATAGGACGGCCGACATCCACGTTAGCACTAGTCGGCCAAAATTAGCCAGATGAACTGAATTGGCACAAATGCAAAAGGTCTATGACTCAATTGGAAAAAAAAAAGTTTATGACCGAATTGGCACAATTACAATAAGTTTAGAACTTTTTCGGTAATTTTTCCAATGAGATTACAAACAAAAATTACAAAGACTAATGCAAGGCTATAGTATAGTAATGGCACCATACGAACTACAGAGATCATCGATTTCTTTCTCTCTCTTTTTACCCAAATTAATTAATTAAGATCATTATGGAGGTTCTGCCTTATTGGTTATTTAGAGATGCATAATGAATTTGAATTTCCAATCTTTGCTATTGATAAAGCAAATGCAATAGAAACCATAACCACGAATTGTTATCAAAAGGCTCCATGGAAATCATATGCTTACATGTCAAATATATTGCGCATAAGTAACTTAGAGGGATTGAATCATCATTTATGATAAGTAAGATAATTGTCGAGAATCCATGAATCTCTCACCATCCAAATTTAAGTTCGACATAATTATGAATCCATCATCTCCGATTGAGCTAACGTAAATTTTGATTCTGCAAATGAATCAAATGGGAAAATTACCAAAAAATTCCTAAACCTATTACAATTTTGCCAATTCAATTATAAACTTTTTTTTTATAATTAAGTCCTAAACCTTTTGTATTTGTATTAATTAGTCCATCTGGCCAATTTTGATCGAAAATTATTAACATGGACCCTGGTCGTCCTACGTGGGGCGGTTAGCGCTAACGTGAACATTTTTAAATAATATTTCAATAAATTTTCAAATATTTTTATATATTATATTCTTTTCTTTTCTTTTCTTTTCTTTTCTTTTTTCTTTTCTATCTCTTTTTCTCTCTTTTTCTTCCTTTCTTCCTTTAGCCATTCGCAAGGTTCAGCAATCAGCCAGAGGCGAGGGTCGACGAGGCTCGACCTTGCCATTGCTGGTCAAGGCTTGTCTTTGCTGGGCCGACGAGGCTCGCCCTTGTCGACCACTGGCGAGGTTCGCCCTCGCCGGCCCATCAATGACAAGTGGCTGGTAAGGGCGAGGCTCACCATCGTCAGGCTAACAAGATCAAGCTCTTCCATCCTCACCTCTGGCCGATTGCCAACCTTGGCAACCAACTAAAGGAAGAAGGGAAAAAAAGAAGGAGAAAGAAAAGAAGAGGAAAAAGAATAAAAAAAAAACTGAAACTTTATTAAAGTATTATTTAAAAATGTTCACGTTAGTGCCGGCCATGTCACGTAGAACGGTCGGTGTCTATGTCAATAATTTCCGGCCAATTGAATGGACTGAATTAGTATAAAAGCAAAAAATTTAGGACATTGGCCGAAAAAATGATTTATGATTGAATTGGCACAATTGCAATAGGTTTAGGACTTTTTTGGTAATCCTCCCTCAAATCTTTATGCATATTGTTAAAAAAAATATTTGGGCGATTTCCCGTTTTGGCTTGCAAGCCTTAGATTATGTTTAATTTTCTTTTGAAACAATATCAAGAAGCGAGGTCACAAGAAAGTAATTCCTTAAGCACTCCATAAATACTTCTGAAGGCCTGCCCGTCTTTGATTGGATGAAAAAGTTCGATTCGGGCTTATTTGGCATGGTTATGGATTTTGGGTTAACTTATGACTTCTGCTTGAGTTGCGACATTTAACTAGACAAAGGTGTTCCAAAGTTTGAACTTCCCAACTATAATTTATGTGGCTAAACAAGAAAGAGCGAAAGGATAGGTTGAGATAAGCTCTATCTTCATTCCCCGCTTTTAGATTGTGGATTAAACTTTACTCATTCTAACTCAAAAGCCAGACATACAAGCTACAAGCTAGGGGGACCTGCCAAAGTCTGCTTTACACCTCTGGTTTGGCTTGTAGAATTATCCTTGGATTACAAGGTCAAAAGCCGGAAGCAAACTTGCTGGCTAATGCCACACCTTCTCCCTTTAATTTTGGTGCAAGCATGAAAATCAATTTGGACACAATCTTAACATATGGACATACTTTAATTTTCTACAAATAACTGAATATTCGAATTTTGATGAGAGCATTGCCTGCAAAAAGAGAATATCCACACCACAATAACAGTGCTTTTCTATGGATTTCTCTATTTTTTCTCTTTGGAAATTAAGCACAATCATAGTCTACGCGTGGGGATGAAATCAAAGGAAAGAGAGAGGAGAGAAGCTAAGAATGCAAATGGGGTGAAGCCATTTGTCACACTTCTTTATTTAGAGAAAGAGAGAGTGGCTATAGATGTCCCAACTCAGCAACATAGTCAATTAATATCTTTTTGATAAAAATGGAAAGCGTGAGCAACCTCTTTTCGCCCTTTATTTTAGTCAAGGAGAGAGCTAATGAGCCTGCCAGAATCAGTGGAAAAAGTTATTGTCCTGGGGATCATGTCCAAGATCAGCCACCCCCACGCGCAAGAATGCCCAAAAAAACAGAAAAAAGTAAAATGTTCTTCATATCACTTTTTCTAAAGCATAGATCACCGACGCACTGGTCACACTATGATCGGCCATGCGTAGCTTATTGTCCCTAAAATTTATCGAGCAAGGTGTGTCGCACCCTCTAACGATTTAAACCTTTGAAGTCGAACGATTGCAAATTCAAAAAAGAATTAGGGGATTCGAGAATCGCCATCCTCACCATCTTCTATAAATGAAAAAGAAAAAAAAAAGAAAAAACAGAAAAGGTCATTCGTATAATTTCTATTCATTTATCTGTTTTTTTCCAATATGGACAAAGGTATCTGGCACTATAATTACAAAACCTACCAAACAAAAGGCACCGGCCTCCAGTGCATCATTATTTTTCCATTTCTTTTTCACACAAAGAAAGAGTTTGAATATTCAACTAAATTGATGATTGGATTTTCCCCTTTCATATGCCAGATTGAGCACTTTATCTCCGAGTGCAAAACGAACCACTAGCTAGGCGACGCTTCATTATACTTCCCCCATCATCCAAGAGAGGAAAAAAGAAAGGTTAGCAACATACCAATTTTTTTAAATGGGTACTTACAAACAGATAATGTATATAAATTTCCCAATTCGATCATTAGTATTCTGCAATTATATGAGCACTAGGTAAGCTACTTTATATGGGATGGACTTGTATGGACAGTAATTTGAAAAAGAAAATGGGGACTATAGTTAGGGTTTTGCTCATTATTATGTAATGCGTCCAAAACAAGGAAAGAGAAATGAAGTGGAATAATAACTGGCGTACATTGAAGCATGCACATACCACACGACAGCATAAAAGTTCGTACGAAGAAGAAATGTGCAGAATGCAGAGAGGACACATGAACCCCACCGAAAACAAGAAGAGAAGGAGGAAAGATGAGAGGTGCGAGACTTTCGCGCAGAATCTCTGGAACTTGCGTGCACGCTCCTCGCTTTTGATGACTTTCGCTTCATGAATGTGAAGTCTGTTGAAAATGATGTGGGATTGGAGCATTTCTTTCACTATCTTTATCTCTTCAATGGGTTTGCATATAGGCACCCCCATTTCGAACCCATCCTTATCTACTGCTACAAACACTATATGCCTGTAATGCTTCCACAGTGTTCGAAGTATGCATATTTTAAGACTTGATTACTTATAAGGTGATGGATTTTATTAGCGGGTATTCTCGTGACGCATATTATCCATATTTTACATTGGAAAAAAGGAGATATCAATTTTGCACTTCATGACTCACGAGAAAAGTTTAAAGGCTCGGACACATTTTTAATGTGTTTTTATCGTGACACGTTAATTTAACTTTAAAGTAGGTGTTCAAGTGGTCCAAGACTTGATTTGCAAGCCGAATGTCCTAGGTTTGATTTTTCAGTATACCCTCGGTCTTATGAAATCTTGATTAGTCCTCAAATGACGGGTCCAGTGCTTACGTGTATCATCCGTCTTTGGTCTCCATTGGCATCTTGGTGGGATAGGACCAACAGGCTCGCTCAATCGCCAATTTTTAAGCAACAATATTCCCCTACATTTGAACACGCTGGTCTACGTAATCGATATGCATAATCGATAATTTACCAACCTTGGACACCCCTTTGCTTGGCCAAAAAGAAAGTCATAACACACTAATTAAAGAAAAAAAAAGTTACAGCACATCAATTTACGTTTCCCTAATGTGAACTGGGAAGAAGTGGAGGGTGGCCATGGTTATATCCCTTTTCATGAAAATGGCACAAAATCTCTAGCGCTATGACCCATACAGGCCTCGACATCCCTGTCCTCACCCTTATCTAATGTCTGCAATGATGGAAAAACATTGGCTTAAAAAGCAACCTGGATCGATCTTGTCTTAACAAATGTGCGCTAGTTTGTCTTTACGGTTTAGTTATTGGGAACCCAAGAAAATGCAAATCCTTCGTTTTGCTTTATAGCAAGTGCAAAAATTAATTGTTGACAGACTTTCCATAGCATCATCATCAACTTTGGAAGATTAGAAAGAGGGTAAGGACCATAAGAAGTTGACAAATGTCATTGAATAGTCTCCCTCAACTCAGCGGTCTAAGGGGGAGCGTCTTTCCGCTCTAACTCTCTCGGGATTTCCTCTCCATATGACGTTGAAATCATTGTCAGTCGATCGAGAAATTACTCAGAAATTTGCTGACTTTTGGAATATAGAAAACTCAGAAATTTACTATTGGTCGTACTTTGTAGTTGTTGTAACTAGTTTCTACTTATAATGAGTAAGTAATTTATCTCTGTGAATGGTAAGTTGATTATAGAGTTAATTCGTGACCTAAAAATGTTGATACTTAGTGATTCACAAAAAATATTGTAAAATACCACAAATTGGTATAAGCTGCGATACATATACTTAGTATTTTTATCAAGAATTGGTGTATTTTCATAAGTCCTTGTAAATGACAACTTAGTTTTCATCCTTCAAATGTTCTAATTAACCTCGAAGTCATGTAAGGTTGAATTTTTCAACTTTTCACTTTCCAGTAAGACATTGTAAGCAACTTGAACTTATTGTATGTTTTGTTGGGCTTTTATATGGTATACAGGCGGTGTAAAACATCATTACACAACCGAATACAGGCACTAACACGTATACAATTTTAAATTTTTGCAACTATATTCATTCCATTAGTAGGTGAGAGTTTCCATTTCATAACTGCTTGTGTGAAAAGTATTTTAAACTTACCCACATTCTTAGTAACTTACCTCAACAATCATAAGAGTTCTTTTACAGCACATAAATCTAAATGCCCTATCACTGAGTATTTGTATTGAAATGCCATAATCTTCCTTAATCAATAGTAAAATTGAAATGTTATAGTGAATAATTCTTGTAAATGTTATGTAACTTACTATCTTTTAGTAATTGAATTTTTTTATCCTGTTTCTTTGGCCAATTTCATGTTTTCCTCTTCAATGTTATATAGCATTACGATCTTAAAGTAATATGTGTATAAGTGCTAAATGGGAAAGCAACAAGTGAGATAAATGGCACATTTCACTTAAAAAAATATACTAGTCTTGAGGCACTTGCATAATTGTAGATTAATTATGTTTGAAAAAAAAAAGAGCAACGCTTTTTCCACTTCTCCTTTGGCTTAGATACTCCCATTTTTTTGTGTTTTGACCATACTATCCTTTATGGAGCCCACCATTTCTAGTACAACTCTACAAAAGTGATCTTCTTTTATAATTTGGATATCGTTTCTCTTTTTTCCTTGCAGGTCTCACTTTCCTTCTTCTTCTTTGTTTCATGCCTTTGACATCTTAATTCTTCACTCTTGCAAATCGCCTTTGGCCTCCATTGTCATCAAAGAAAATAGATTACCTCAATTCTCCTAAGATCAAACAACCAGATTAAACATATCATGTATCATTATTTCCAACAAGTCAATTAATGAGAAGCAACAACAGCATCACAAAACTAATGACGAAGAACTTATAGAAACGATAGTAAAAAATTGAACCCACAAGAAGAAAAAGTTTATAAGACGTAAGTATGCTATATACTACAAAGCAACTATGCAATTGATTCACAAACACTGTTTTGATACACACTATGCTCTAAATTCATAATTGAATCACAAAATCAAGAATTTCCACGATCCAAAAGTCAAATTCACTTTTAAGAAAAGATATCAAGAAATACTCAATAGAGAATAGGATGAGCATGATTCGAGAACAAGAAAACTAAAAAGAAAAAAAAACAAGCTTTCACCACAATCATACCTCCGATAGTGAATGAGGAGTGTGTGGATTGCGAAAGTAAGCAGTTTTTTAAGGATTGCAGATGCAGGATAGATTTACTGAAGAAGAAGGAGAAGGAGTGGGAGGCCTAAGAGAATGGCTTGTCAGATAGAAAATATAGAGACGATTTGCAAAAGCGAAGAACTGAGATGTCAGAGACGTGGAAAGAAAGAAGAAAAAAGAAAGTGCGATCCACAAGGAAAAAGAAGAAGGACCGAATAATTAAAAAAAAATCACTCTTCTAGAGTTGTATCAAAAGTGGCACGCCCCACAAAGGATGGTATGGTCAAAACACAAAGAAAATGAGTGTCTAAGTCAAAGGAGGAGTTGAAAAAGCGCGACCCAAAAAATAAGGAATCGTGTTTTGGAAGAAACTTGGTGATTATTTAATTGAATGGACGTAGTAGTGAGTAATTCTTTTTTTCAATGAGGTTAGATAATAAAATTGTGCAAATTGATTTACTTAATGAAGAGAGAATAACAAGTAATTCTACTTTTTATATGGAGTTTGATGCAGGGCAATAGTGGAATATCTCAAAAGTGAGACAATCGAAGGTTTTGCCTTAATAAAAAGACTAGACTTCAAGCACATTCTATGCATATGCTCGATTAATTTTAATGCTCCTAATTTATAAAAGAGTTGTAAATTAAGCATTAATATAGGTAATTAGGGAAGTTTAAAGAGAAACAAAAATTTTTTGATATAAATACATATATACACACACATACATACCCATGCATATATATATATATATATATATATATATATATATATATATATATTCTACCCTCTATTCTCTTTCCTTCTCCACCTTTTTTCCTAAATATACGTTGACATAGTTTGCCCTGCTTCCAAGGTGAAAACCGAGACAACTCTATTGTATAGCTTTCATAATATTTTCAAGTATAGTTAGAAATATATGAACAGGTGACTACTGATTAGGCTTCTTAGCCAAGAATATTCGAGTTCGATTTCCTTCTTGAACCGTGCAAATTGTAAAAGAATTTTTTTTTCCATTCCTCCGCTGCGCTCGTGTATATATGTTATATCTATACCATTAATCAACATGAATAAGGATAGTTGTGAAATTTACGACTAAATGCATCAATGGTTGATAGTTTCGGAGATGCCAATGAGGGCGTCGTTAGTCCATCTTGAAGATATTGAGTTCATGCAATTCACGTGCAACTAATTTGTATCGGTGAATATGATTTACTTGTAACAAGATTCTCCGTCCCCGACCCTATTTCTATTCTACAACTCGTTGATCCAAATCATTCATCCATGTGGATAAAGATGGTTATAAAATTTATAACTAATATACTAATAGTCAAGGCACGTTGAAATAGGAAAAATTACTCTATTAATCATGAACTCATCGTAGAAATGTCAGTTCAATCATAAACATTCAAATTTTATCAATTTAGTCATAACCCCATGTACAAGATTCCAATATAGTCATTCCGATCAATTTTTGCTGAAAATCGATGACATGGCAGTTCAGTCGTCGCCGACCGTCCTACGTGGCACACCGTCACATCAGCAATTTCCGGATAAAATTGGCCAGAATGACTGCATTGGAATTACGCGCATAAATTTAAAACTCAATTGGCAAAATGGAAAAGTTTAGGATTAAATTGGCATCTATATATAATCAAGCGTGATAGAGAATCATTGTCCGGTTGCCTCATCTAAGGAAAAAAAAAATTTTGAAACCAAGCGAATTAACAAAAGCGAAGGACCTACGTAATTTCAGCCAGTGACGTGACCTTGACGTCACGTACGTCGTCATGCGCACTTGGGGAGAGGGTTCGCATGAGGTGGCAGCTTCGATCGTGCACTTAAGGGGAGGGGGGCAGATTTGCAACGATGAAAAAGATAAAGTCCTGAAAACGAAACTGCCGAAATCTCTTTCCACCTTTCCAAAAAGGCTATCGTGCAAACTTCCATAAATTTCGGATTCTCCCTACCAATCCGAAAGTTTGTTCACCAGTACCCTCGAACCATTTATCAAAAAAACTGTATAGCTCTTTTTTTTTTTCCGATTTATTGCTTGTCGAACATATTTTGGAGCACTCGTTAACGAAATTCGAATCACTATAAGGAAGAAAAAGGAGGGGCTGTCACGATTATTACTAAATCACTGTTCAATCGAGTAATCATGTATTATTTATCCACTCGACGGGCCCAATTCCAAAAAAAACCTTCAACTTTACACTTTGTCCCAAATATACTCTAAACTTTTTTTTATCTCAAGAAAAACCACCAACTTTTATCTAAGTCCCAAATCTGCCCTCCCGTTAAAAATCCGTCCAATTAACGTCAAGAAAAAAAAAAAAAAAAGAGAAACAGAGAACCGGCAGCTGCGGCGGTGGCCAAGCCTTCGCCGGTGGCCGCCGCCACAGCCGCCGGGAAGGAGCGGCGGCCCTCTCGCGCCGCCACGGGCGAGCCGCCGGCGAGGGCGCGCGGCCCTCGATCTCGAGGCGAGGGTCGCGCCCTCCCAGATCGGGGCGCGCGCCCTCGCCGGCGGCTCGCCGGGGCCGGCGAGGGTCGCCGGCCTTCGAGAGGCCCGGGCGAGGGCGGCGACCCTCGCCCGGCCGGGAGCGAGCCGGCGGGGCTGCGCGGCCCCGATCCGGGGCGAGGTCGCGCCCTCGCCCGAGATCGGGGCCGCGCGCCCGCCGACCCTCGCCCAGATCGGGGGCCGCGCACCCTCGCCGGCGGCTCGCCCGGGGCCGGCGAGGGTCGCCGGCCCTCGCCTGGACCTTCTCGAAGGCCGGCGACCCTCGCCGGCCCCGGCGAGCCGCCGGCGAGGGCGCGACCCTCGCCCTAGATCGGGGCCGCGCGCCCTGCGCGGCGGCCGCCCGGGCCGGCGAGGGTCGCCGCCTTCGGAAGGCCTCGGGCGAGGGCCGCCGCTCCTTCCGGCGGGCGGCCGTGGCGACGGCCACCGGCGAAGGCTTGGCCACCGCTACAGCGCCTGCTTCTGTTTTTTTTTTTTTTTTTCGACGTTAATTGACGGATTTTTAACGGAGGGCAGATTTGGGACTTAGATAAAAGTTGGTGATTTTTCTTGAGACAAAAAAAAGTTCAGGGTATATTTGGGACAAAGTGTAAAGTTGATGGTTTTTTTTGGAATTCGGCCCCACTCGGCGTTATCAGGCAACTTTTGTTTCATTGGCGTACTAAACTTGTTCGTATATGCAACTTTTAAGAGAGATGGCTTCTTACTCTCTTTTTGTCATTTTATTAATAATTTTTAATAAGTCGTTTGTTGATAATTCAAATTCCTTTTGAGGGTATTTTTCTACCGATAATATAAGTGGAAAAATATTTGTTGGTTCTTGCACATTTTCGATTATGAAGTGAATATTGGAGAAGTGCACAATTAAATCGAATATCTAGGTCGAAACAACTTTACTATTCATCTCATTCATGCGCCAAATATTATTATCTATCCAATAATTAGTAAGCTTTTTTTTTTCAGACATCTATCATCTCGTTTTTCAAAATCTGTGAATCTTCAGCGGAAAAATGGAAGAAGAAGAAGAAGAAGAAGAAGAAGTAGATTGCGTGATGTTGTTGGGCTTTATCATTTGGGCCAATACTCCAAGTTCGAGGGAACAAGAAAAGGGCTTGCTTGGCAGGAGTAGGCTGACAATTAGCGTGGTATCGTGTTGACATGCTGAATTGTCTCGACACGAACACGACACGCCTAATATACGACGCGAATTGACTAATACAATTACTGAGTGTGTTATTGTATCAGGTGTCGACAGGACACGATGCCTTAACATGGTGACAAATATACGTTCATATGTGTACACAATAAATATGTTTATCCATAATAATCTGTATTGACAAGTTTAATACGTTCGGACACATTTCTAAGCAATATTACTATTCACATTACATCTGGAGTGTAGTGTTGAGTTTGTGCTTTTCTTGTTATTCTATGGAATTTATATCTCTTGATGTGTTTTTGTTTTATATTTGAGTGTTTTAATATGGGTGCTATTTTGATAGATTTTGAAGTGTGAAAAAAGTGTTTAGATACGAGGATTGAACATGTTAAAACATGCCTAATCACGCAGTGTTCAAAAAATGATGGGTTAGTACGTTGATTTAAACGTTTCCATTCGGGTCCAAACAGGTTAAGCGAGTCAATTACATGTCGTGTCGTATCGTGCAAACGGGTCGTGTCGAGAATTGCCACCCCCAGATAAGAGTGTGCAAGTTCCAAAGTGGGTAGGATAGTTGCCTTACTCTAAAACCTATCTTATAGATACTGTTTCCGAAATTTTATAACGTGGAACCTATCCTACAAGGTATTGGAACCACCATAAAACCCGGAACCTGCTGGTTCCTTGAGTTTCAAGGTACCTGATACTACTCTATGCTTTTTTAAAAGCTTTTTATTAAATAAAATTCGTAATTTTTAATTATTAACACATTTGACATTCAACATAAAGACATAGGTGGATTCCTAAAAAAAGTACATGTTCATGTCTTACAGTTACATAATAACATGGTATAATAACAACGCAAGTAAAATACTTAAGACAAATACATTTCTTCTCCTCATTCCGCACATTAAACATGAAAAACTCGTAAAGAAAAGGGTAAATTATAATTAAGTTAGTACATATCGATTTATTTAATATCGGGATAATGTGGTAGCAAATCGATTGTATTTTATCCATTTATACAATCAAGTACCTAATCTTTTTCTATTTGTTCAATCGAGTACCTCGACTTTTTCAAATTTGGCTCAATGTGAAGTGTTCATAAAATAAATTGTCATGTCCCAATTAGCTTGCTTTACTAAGCAAAAACTCCATCATCTCTATTTAGGTGGTTGGGTGATGAGGAGATTGAGGGAGTGCAAACTTGGACGATCTTCGGAGCCAATATGTCTCTATTGACATGACATCATTTCAAGAAGCCACATTGGACTCTAATTGGACAATTAACATCTATTTACCGCCCCTAGCATCCAATTTGGCATTTTATATTCGCGATCTTAACAGAGGACTCCTATTGACCCACATTTGAAAAGTTGATTATACATGATTGAACATAAAAAAGTTTGGTATTCGATTATTAAAAAGGGTAAAAGTACAGGTGCTTGCAATGTCATTATCCCTTTAATATTATAAAAAATACCCCGTATCTTTCTACAAGGTATCCTCTCCGGGCATAGGATATAAGGTACAAGATGGGTATAACATGGAACACCCTATACTCAATGCTCCCGAAATGACCTTGCCTATTCTATCGGTTCCACAGGTTCTTTTGCACGGTACTTGATACACGTCTCTTCTTTAACATTTCATTATTTTCTTCCCCATCTTCCAATCCTCCAGAAATGGGGCAGTTTCAATCAAGCTCCAATTCTACATACCCTTTTCCTTCTTTTCATGACTGAGAGAACACTAAGTACCAATTATATCAAGAGTCTGTCTGAATAACAGAAAGAAAGAACTTCAAAGACGGTTGCTCCGAAGAACTGCAGTTGAAAGCATATTAAAACAAGCACCAGAAAACCAGAAAAACAATGGTATCGGACAGTGTCATGCTTTAATTCTTCATCGCATGAGCCCCCGTTTCGACACCTGGTGTAGCCTTGATCAGTGATCAACAAACGAAAACTTACAAAGAGCTCCTAAAATCAGAGATGAATAAGCCCAGTGATTTTAGTCGGAGCATCCATCACGACGGGGAGAGAGAGAGAGAACGAAGCAAATTAAACCGTGCAACGGACCACATTGTCACGGCCACAAACACAGACATGCAAAGTTAGCACAAGCCGTGTGTCCTTTTTCTTGTAATCAGAAGCAAAACTCGTGGAAACACGACACAAAAATATGGCGGCAATGGGCAGAACAGAGACGTTGCAATTTCCACCCCAGACGAGCAATTACTGGAAATGCCTTCATATCAGCATCACGACCTAGGGCAGCATTGTTCCCGCGGACATGTGATTGGTTCCCCCGCAGAGTTTTTCTCAACCCATGAACAGTGAGTTCATCCGCCCCGTTGATGGCACAGCAGATTTTTCGCTGGGCACGTCAGAGAAACCATACAGTGAAGCAATATTACCCGTCCTAACGTTATAAGAACATCCGATCATACGGTCAAAGTTATCACCGTATCCTGACATCCGACATTTTGATAACAAGCAGCACAAATGATTGCAACCAAAGAGTTAATTCCAAAAGATCCAAATCACGAATCCAATCTTACATATAAACAGAGACTGATTTCAAGCACACTACGAAAATCCAGCCAGACCACGTTCCCGACTACTGCTCCATCCAGAAAACTAGCGACTACATTTTACAACTAAAACCGAAAAACGCAACAACTATAACTCTGATGCATCAGTTCGCCAAGCTCAGCTCAAGAAGTGTTCATGGCCTCTGTATGATAATTGTCCAACTCTTTGTCAAGTTGATCAGCAGATTTCTCAACAGGTGGGTTTCCACGGCCACGGCCTCGTCCACGTCCACGGCCACGGCCACGGCCACGGCCACGAACATTCCCAAAACCTCCACGACGGCCTCTGCTGCACAAGTTCACCAAGTGTAACATATTATTTGACTGAGCAAAGTTGCTGCAAAACTAAAGGTCGCACAAGATGCCTATTCAGCCCCTATAACCAATTCAAATGCCTAGAATATGGCAGCCAGCAGGTTCCATTAAGATCCAACTTTTGATTCTGAATTTCCACAGCTATCACCTGAACTTATATCCTGAATCTAGTCATGACACCTCAAGTTTAACTAGAGGTGCAATCTCCTAGTGGTATGCTATATATATGACTAGCCTTCTATATCTCCATCGCCCTCAAAAGAGAAGCACACAAGAACACCCGAAACTAAACATCATCAGCCTGATGCCACAACATAAGCATCTCACAATAAAGCTCATTAACGGAGAAAGTATGGAGAATTTACCCAGTCCCTCGATTTACAACAGGAGGACCTCTAGCACCACCTCGCCCTGGCCTGCATCACTCTATGTATAAGTCATCCGCCAGAGAACAGCACCAAAGACAAAACATATAATTCAACAATTTCAAAGCAGTAAAGAAAATGGACATCATCTCTATCTATAAAACAGTAGCATCGCAACCAAATTTTACAATTGAACAAAGATAATATGATGGTAAAAATGTACAAAAAACCAAGAATACAAGGGCAAACCAGTTATCCTGATTGTCTCCAATGAAAGAGTGCGGAAATGAGAATTGGATGAGAGGGCAGACTCAGCAAGAAGCAAAAGCTCACATGCCTTCAACCACACAAGGTAATTCCATGATGGCAGACAATGCTTGGAAATAGCTGAAGGCGAGATCAGATGGATGATATGACTCAGATTCATAAAGCTTTCGACGGTATTTTGTAGCATGATTACTTAGCTGGAGACAGTACAGAGGGCTCTTAAAAAATCTAGCTGTGATCCTAGTATTAACAGTGCTTAGGATCCTATTCAAAATACGTCTGTTGGTACTTAAGTTGGTAAAAATTTCTCCAAAAATCTCCAAACACAACTTTGTTATTGGTTTGCGAGGATAAGCTGACAACAACAGAAACCAATGATTGGCAGATGAAAGTTCACTGGGCGGGACCCCAAAGGAAAATACTTTGCCTAGTTGTTGATGAAGCTTAATTTGAATGCTTGTGCATCATGCTTAATGTGCCAGAAAAGGAAAGTTCCATCATTCTGCTTATAGTTGTTCAGTTGCTTCTACATTTATAGAGACACGTTCATAAGTTATTTTTTCAGAAAACTTTGTCATAGATGGGGTCTTGATTTTTTCTTTTGGCCAATGATGAGGTATGCCAGTTTAAAATGATAGAGCTATATTTACACAGACTCATATGGCTTGTTGCAGGTATTAGCCAAGCATTCCTTCCCAGATAAATTTTTTTTTATTACCTCGAAAAAGGGGAAACAAGAAAGGAAAAAAATCTCTGACACAGTGACTAGACTAAAGAATCTTTACGAAAAACAATTAAGCTAGCTAATCGAAAGTAAAGGAGCATTCATATAAAGCGGAAAAGTAGTACAAAGCAAGCTGAAAATTTCAAATTGGGCCTTGTAAACAAGGTCCCCTAGGCGCTCGTTAATTATATTTGATAAAAAAAAAGTTTCAATTCCCAATGCATTTATTAAACATAACAAGAGAGAGACTCTGCATTGAAAGTAACAAACTTCCTTTAGTATCAAAAGAGTGACTGAGGGCACTTGCTATCAAAATCCTATCACATTAAGGGCATCTTTCTTTATGCTTCAGTCAAAGTAAAAAGAAACTTTTCAAACCAAAATTTAAAATATTATCCAAATTTCAAAAAATTAAAAATTATATGTGAACATATGAGTCAAAATCTGTATATTGTGAAGGTGTTACAAGCTAAGAATCAGCCAAAGTACATCCGTCGAAAGATTTGAATTAAATAAAAAACAAAAAGCAAAAGCCTATCTAGACAAGCCCTAAATCCATGAGCATTTTAAGTTGAAAGTCATTTTGACAAAGATGAGAGAAGAATAGATCACATACGTCATAACAACTGTTCTCTTCCTCCTCCCATTAACTCCCGTCACGTTAACACGAGCAGAGACAGGAATGTCAGCATTAGCACCCACGATTTCAATCTTCATAGGTTTCCCATCTAAAAGAACATTGTTGTACCGCTTGAGAGCCGCAAATGCATCACTTCTTCTGGTGTAAACGACCTCAGCTGAGCCCTGATTCACATTAACATTTTAACAAAATCAGAACATTTGTTGGCAGGAACAGATCCATCATTAAAATGAGCATCAGAGTTAACAAGCAGCAACAAGTTTATCTTTCCTTACATGAATGCAAGGGAAGAGGGAAGGTAAGAAATGGATCGAGATATTTTGGGTTTAGGAAAGGGTGGCACAGACATGGACCACAAGGCCCATTCCTTGTTCCTTATAGGAAGTAACAGACATTATTAACAAGACAATGTTGAAAGATGTAAAGCTACAAAACCCAAAACAAGTTACAAAATTAGAACCTTCATGCATTAAGGTGAAGTACGCACGACAACATCAGATTCACATCAAACCAACACATTGATACAGCTTACCTATCAGACAAGATTTTCTTATCCCTCACTAAATTCACTAAATCATTTGTTAACAACTACAGCATGTTTTGTGCAATGTTTTCGATATGCTAAAAATGTGTGACTATGTAGAACTCGTCCTTTGTTCTTTGACATTTAGCAACAATCTTTATCATAATTTTGTACTCAATCATTGGCTCTCCCACAAAACTTCTTCGAATGAAAAACATTTAGCATGACCAAATTTAAGCAAGCAAAGCCAGATTTATTACTCAAAATAAATGCCAGCACAGGCACTGGTAATGTGTTCCCACAAAAATTTCAAATTACAAAATTGGGTAATGACACAAAGGCTGTAAAAAGTAAAAATCAAGGTGTAGAAAATGTAAATTTGACATATCAATGAAGTCTCTGACGTATCTTCTCTAAGAACCATCAAATTATCCGAGAAAGTTATTTTACCAAAAATAGGCGAACTTTATTGCATGAATCAAGAGTGAAACAACAAAGTCGTGTTAAATGACAACTAACGTGTGTTTTCTTTTCTCTGCACAAATAAATTTCATAGTCATCCCCCATCAGGGACGAATCACTGAACAAATAAATGCCAAAATTAAGGAGAAATGTTGGAGATAAGACTTAATACACTCACACTATGAACGTGAGATCTTCTTCAAGCATAACAAAGAACATCTTGTTCTTTCGTCAAATTTCAATCAAGTGCCATGTATGGGCTTCAATTGGTAAAAACAAATGAATTGCAAACTAATGCAACAGACAGCTCATGACTTCAAATCAAGAATAATTTTGTGAAAAATAAAGCATAGGACATCTATGAGGTACTTACACTGGAGCGACCATTTTTATCATAGTGCACTGCATATCGCTTCACATCTCCAATTTCAGAGAACAGTTCCTGAGGTCCATGGCCAGTATTAAGAGATTATCTAGAACCGATACCGAAGCATAAGACAAAATTGCATGGCTCGATGTATACCCTTATATCCTCATTTGTCACTCCATAGTCCAAGTTGGAAACATATAATTTTGTTCCAATCTCTACTCCTTGTATACCAGCAGCTCTAATGCTATCTTCAAACAAAGCAGTCTGCCATGGGAAGTTCCTTGTTCGGCGAGTAGACTGATGAATGCAAATGAAAAAGGAAGCGAAATGGAGCAAAGGAATGCATCAGCCAATGACCAAAGATAATTCACCTTCTTCAAGTTCATTATGAGAGAAATTCCACAAAAATAAAACTAACTCTTAATGGGGGAGAAACCATTAGACAATGCTTAAACAACCAGCAATCAAAAGCGGCAAATGAAGCCAACAGATGGATGTAGGGAATGATGGAACTGGACCACATGATATGGATTGGTGCTATGCCACAGGTGCTCCAGTTCTGAAGTTAAGGGAAGGAAGCTCCTTCGCAAAAGCCCATAAACTGGAAGAAAACCGAATCTTGCACCGAGATGTTGCACATATAGCGAGAAAATCCATAACTCCCCCTTTAAACAACCGTTCATCAAAGAGTAAATCAATTCTACACAAAAATTGATCTATATATTCATATTGACGACTGGGCCGACAGATAGGCGATGTCATCCTACTAAGTAGAGCTCCATTCCAAGAATACACGATAAAGCTCCCTTAGAAAAGGTGGCGAAAGCACTATGTAGTGGTGGAACCAAGACTTCTGCATGAGTTTCGCCGTACATTCCGCAAAACATAAACCTCAATATCCCACTATTAGTGTCATCAATAACACACTGGTCGAAAGCAACAGGTCGGAAGAGCACATTAATGATCTACCAAATTTGGCTGCTCCCCATATAATACGTTCAGAGATCCTCTTGAGGTTTCATTTATAATGCAAAAGAAGAGATCTCATTATTCATTTTCTATGGCACGAATAGATCCTCTTATATTTGAAATTATACGAGACTATCAGAATCTCAGTCAAACATCCACAGATCCGAGCTTGCCTTGGCAATGGTGAAAGAAGAAGGCCGGGCATTGACGCCAAGAGGACCTCTCCGACCTGCAGCCATCATTCTCCCACCGTTAAATGACCTGCCAGCTGGCCCAGCTCCACGGCCATGACGAGCCCTACCTCGTCCTCTAAATCTGTCACTGTTTCTCCTGTTCTTAATGATATCATCGAGCGACATGTCAACTGCAGTAGCCATGTAAATAGTAGTGCAAAAACTTCCCGGGAAAACCAACTATCAAGACCTGCAAAGGAAAACCAGAAAGAATACATTAATTAAGACCTCAACGTGTTAAATATGGGAACCAGTCCCAAAATCAAGAAACACTATTAGCTCGAATTCACACAGTCACTTCAAGTCAACTAAGGCGACGGCTAAAAAGACGTTTGTGCTCAATGATTGCATGATTCTGAGACTACTGAAATCACAACATACAGCGATAGAAATCTAACATCTTTGTTTGTTTCTTACTTATAGAGCATAACAAAGTAAAACGAAGCCTCCAATCCACAATTGGCGACGAAAGAAATCAAAAGCAGCAGCCCCCCACACATTGCACGTTCCAACCATAGCACCCTCAGAAAAATCAATCCGCTTCAGCATCTCAGCGATTAGACCAACACTACATAACTTTCCCCAGATTCAGACACACAGCCTGTCGGTTAAACCATGGAACCACGCCAGCAAAACTCGCAAAAGCCCTAAAGGAAAGAAACCCAACATATCCTCAAGCAGAGCATTCGGACCGAACAAACACTCTCGAAAGAACAACAAGCTGCGAAATCCACCGCAAGTTCCGGATCTCCCATCTTCATCAACAACACTAAACTTCTACCGCGACCCCCCCCCCCCCCAAAAAAAAAAACAAACAAAAAGGGCGCGCATCAGGACGCGCGGAAACCCTAGGACACCAATCGAAACCACCAAGGAATTACCTGAAACCGAACCGGCGGCGATCAAAGAGCTCTCTCCACACACGCGCACACAGAGAGACCGAGAGCGAGAGAGGGAGAGAGACGGCTACGAACGGAGAAGAACAGCGACGGAAACCGATGGAGCGAGATCGAATCAGGAGATTTGAGGATCCATTGCCGACCGGCCGGCCGGTGAGGGTGATGACAGTCGCCGGAGACTTAGGGTTTCCTTCGGCGGCGGCGGCGGAATTTGGGAGGGCGATGGCGGCGGCGAAACTTGCGTTCACCTCGCTCTGCTCTGGTTTCACTTCCGGCGGATCGAATGCCTCCTGCTTTTTTTTCGCTTCTTTTTTTTCGCTTTTTTTTCGCTTTTATAGCGCGGCTTGAGGACGCGTTTTTTCTTTTTTCTTTTTTTTTTAGCGACGACGCGTTTTAGCGAAGTTTCCCCATCATTGATCGGATTAATTCCGTACATATTATTATTATTATTTTATCCCGAAATAGAAATTATATAGAGTTATATCAGCATCATCATCACGCTTGATTTTTTTAAAATTCATAATTATATCATTCTAATTCCACCGTTTTTCTAAGAGGTTTTGACCGGTCTAACCTAATCTTCTCCCACCGGTTCGAATCCACCCTATATATAGTACCGCTTAGAATAGATCCTGAGCATTAGCTATTAAAGGAAATCTCGATCCAAGTAGGTTTTACCTGGTTTGACGCAATCTTCTCATCGGTTTGAATCCACATGTATAAGACTACCGTTGAGGATATATCTCGAGCGCGATTTTTAATTAATGGATAGTGCGTGAGTTAACTAAAACTAAGGAAATGTCCGAATTACACGGTCAACCCGGATGTTTCGATTGGTACCCTCGCGATGAATTTGTTTGCGAGGAAGGGTAATAATGGAAATTGAAAGTGAGACCAGCTCTCCCAGATTTCAGCTTAAATTAGTAGTATATACATCGATTTTCGAAAAAAATGTTAAAGTCTTCGACTTTGCACTAATAATGCATTGCAAGAATGTCTCGGACGAAAAATGAGAGACCGGTTGCGGTTCCGGCAACTAGAAACCGCTTCGGTTGTATAAATATTAGACTCCATCCTCGACTAATTATTCTCGTATTTAATTATTTTTTATCGGGATTCTTACCTATAATATTGACTCCGTTATATTTTTCTCCTTATGTTGAAATTAAGGAATTATTCACTTTTAGTTTATGGATATCAATCGCCTTGAGAGAAATATATTTGATGACATTTCTATTTGAGAAGCTGTTCCCCACCGAGCACTGTTTCACTCTTCTCCCTCTCTCTTAAGGACCAAGTAAAACTTTCCATCACATGAGCCACTTTCCGAAGCACCACGGCTTCTTCCTTTTGGGCAGTGACAAGGTAGGAACTTCCCTTTCCTTTTGATGCTCTTCCTTTTGTTCGCGAAGGCATCATCAGGTCAACTCTGGTCAAGGCTGAAGAAAAGTTGACATGACTGGAAGATAATTGCGCACGGGGTTTCATCGACATTTCCCAACGGTCTTTTCGAAGCGTGCGGACCGATAAGTAAGTCGACAAGGGGGTGCGAAGGGTCTTTTGATGATCCTCGGGTAGGAAATGTGAATCACCAGTAGACCTGTCAAAATGGATCATAAACCTATTTCTTAACTCACATATCAGCAAATGGGTAATAAATGATTTAGTTATAATCACTAAATGGGTATAAACATAATATAAATGTTAAATGGATCGTAAATGAGTTTACAACTTATTTAAAGTCAATTCATCTCTCCGCCTTCACTTAATATTGCCCTCACTCACTTCGCAATCTCATATCAGTTTGGGTTCGAGTTTTCCTAAATTTAGTTAAATATGGAAATGTTTTAGCAATATGGTTCGGGTTGGATATGGGCTGAATATCGGTAGGGTCAGGTATGGGTCATTAGATTTGCATTACATGGAAATAGGTCAAAACAGATTAAATTGATCTATTTGGGTCGGACCATTTTCGACACGACCAAAACCCAACCCGACCCGACCCGACCCGACCTACCCGTTTGACAGGTCTATTCACGAGAAACCTAAGATGCTGAGATTGGGAACGATGGTTGCCGGTTATGTCGAAGGGACTGGAAATGTAAAAATGATGTAGAAGTGAAGATGATCAACGGGTGCTTTTTCGATTGATTTGCTGTCCTTTATTCAAACTAGAACTCAAGTATACCTAATATTGACAGTTTACAATTAACAAGAAAATGAAACACCATCGACTCGGCTGCTACAATCTAGAAATTCTTATCAACAAAATGGTTATTTTGAAACTAATGATGCTGTTGCTCAATGGTTGCATCGCTTTCACTTCTTCGCAGTTACTGTTGTCGGTTACGCCCGGAATCATTGGCTCCACTTCCTGGCCAATTGCATCGACTCCCACTTCTTGACAGTTGCTCCTTTGACGGTTTTATTTGAAATTGTCGGCTCCATGACTTAACTGTTGTATTGGTTACAGTTGCTCGACAATTGCATAGATCATGGCCCGATAGGTGTTGATTGTTTTTTTTGTCGACACCTTGCTTCAAGACAATGCCGATATCCTCTGTCGGCTAAAACTGGGTTATCTTGTCGACCAACTAGATTTGTGGACTAGCAGCTCTCAACACGTTAGTGATTTTTCTGCCTCTAGCTTCTTACCCGGCCTCTGTTGATCGAGTCGTCGATTGAAGACTTAGATTCTTCTTTTGTGCTCGAGTATTTTTTTTTAAAAAAAATTTTGGAAATGTTAAAGTCTCATCAATCTGACCTCAACCGTTTGTTTGAGAAATGGAAATTATATACATAGATGGAGACTGTTTGTCAAAAGGTAGATTGTAAACTCCAAAGTAATTTATTTCTATTTTAATATCTATTTTGATTTAATTTGTTTAGAGTGTTAAACTTGAGGAATATTGCAAATGCATCTCAATTTTTAAATACTTTAAAACCGACTTCTATTACTATTTCTCTTTCTTTCTTATTTTTTTTCACTTTTCTTAAATTTTTTTTCTCAAACAATGTCTTCAAACAATGTCTTTAATAGTGTCCATAATATATAACAACAGAAACAATTTGTCCAATCATTATAACTCAACTTCAGACTTCTTCTTCTTCTTTTTTGTCGGTCCTACTCCTACTCCTACTCTACCTCGCATCTCACTTTCAGACTTTTGCTCTACCTCTTGCAGAGCGTGGGAGTCAAAACCCGCACTTAAAATTACGTGTCCCCACCCCTAGCCCCTTGGAGAAGGTGGGGAAGCGAACTCCCCGTCTCTCCCTTCGCAAGTGAGAAGGGTGTCCACTGGGGCAACCCCTAGTGGTTCAAACTTAAGACTTCACCTTGCAATTGTCTTGGGACTTGTCCGGTGAGTACAACAACGGCAACGTATGCGTGCCGGCTCTAACCCCAAAACTTAGCCGAATTCAACGACAACGAGACACAACAGTCCTATGCTTTGGAGGATTGCACGGGCGTGCATCGGAAGTTAGTCCTTGCCAAGAGGATTCCCCAGACAATACCCGTACTCTCGAAGAGCCCTAAGCAAGTCGGGTGCCGGCTTCATAGAGAAGAACCTCCGATGTTTGGAGGACAATCCTACTTGAGATCGATGCCGACCGTCTCGAAAAGGCCACTTTTACTCTATGTGGCAAAGAATTTGTTGGTTAATCGTCAAGTGGGATGGGTCACTTGAGGAGGCACCCATGTTTATATGAGGAAGAGATGTCCACGGGCGGGGGAGCTCTTGAAGTACAACACCGCATACCGGAAGCCTGTTCAAGCATGATGGCGTGAGGAATCAGCAAAAGCTTGCATATTGCTGTCTTTTCGCCGAGCAATCCTTTAGCCTTGTCGAAGATCCCTACTTGGTCTACTGCTCAAAGACAGTCGTGCAACCTCAGTTCAAGCCTGTTTTGTGAGGAACAAACTCCACAAGCTAGAAGTCACTACACAAAGAGAAAATGACGACGTTGGTGAATCTATTGTTGAAGTGTAACTTTCGAGTTTGTTTGGCTTTTGATGTATCGACTAGTTCTTTGAATTGTACGTACTGTGTCGTCATTGGCCATTGGGTCAACGAGGCATGTGAATAACATAATCGAGCTCTTACATTTACGAAGTTAATATTTTCGTATGATTTCCAAAATGTAGCTATCGAATTAATAAGCTGTCAATGAGTTTGGTATCTCTGATAAATCTTCATCATCAAGCTAGATAATGCTAACATGAACACCACCTGATCCACCCTCTAGTCTAATAGATAAATTCTGTTTGTAATGATATTTCCTTCCTTGTGTGGTGCGTGTGCCACTGCATTAGCTTGTGCATGCAAGACGACATCCGCAGACTTCACGATTCTATGGCAAACATACCTGGTCGGTTTAATACATTAGATCCACCCACTAAGGCATTGAGAGCTGGAGTTCTCGCACGTGATGCAGGGAAGACAAGTAGAAAAGTTCCCTTAGGACGTACGAAGGAGGTGGAATTCAACATACCATGATATTGGAGAAGACGTGCGAGGAGATGGGTGTGTTGACGCTCTACCTACCATTCGAGCGAAAATGGCGGTTTCCCGCCATTGACACGACAAGATTGGAGGATTATCGAAGTCTTTGGGGACGTCTTTCAAGTTTTCTAAGACGCGATGGATGCTTCAAGCGCCAGCAATAATTACTCAAGCAACTAAGCCATTCTGTTTTTATGCATGAAATCAACGAACAAGGAGGGTGAGCCCTTTCTAAACGAAAGTAGCAGTGGCAAAATACTGCGAAATCCCTCAAATATCACCAGGACATTCCACCTGTTTTTTTTGGCATCCACTACCTTGTGTCCGAGGTTCAAGGTGGAAGGGCCCGCAACTCTCCTTGTTGGGACTGGGTGAGGAAGCCCGAGTGGAACCGATATTGGCGATGGTGATGAGTAGGCTCTGGAATATGTACGCTGCACACAACAGTCGATTTGATATGACGAGCTTCACCCATAAACGGAGATGGCGCCCCTCATTGTGCCTAGAAACTTGTATGGTCTATGCTTCGTAAGAAGAAAACACCCCACAACCTTTCACTAATTTTCGTCTTCATCTACTAATAAGTTGGAGACGTACATGGAAACACACTACTTCAAATATATTAGAAGAGTTAGCGAAGACAAATCGACATTATGAAGCGATGGAAGGGGCGAGTGACTAGTTTTCCGATTCTTTCCAACATGGCTCGGGACTTACGGACCCCACCATTGTCTATGGTATCATTTGAGTTAACATTCGGTACTAGCCAATGAATCCTGAAAGACAATAAGTCCAGCTTGTATGCGAGAAATTAAAAAATGGTTGTCGTTGGCCATGATTGTTTAATTGACTCCAAACGAACGTAACCAACATGAACAAGAAGACAACAATGACGTCGTATCATCTGAATCATGGTGAGGGATGTGACGGCGAAAACACCAAATTTATCAGACATTCTCTTTTAGTTTAATTTGTGTGCGATCGTTAGGGCCACCAAGTTTAATTTTTTTTATCCAATTTTTTTGGAGATGTGCTTGTATTTCAATTTGGTTTAACTGATTGATTGTTTTCATTGACTTTCCTCGATTTTTTTTTACTTTTTTCACTATTTGAAACATAAAGTGTATTTTTTTTTCCTTTTAAACTAAGAACACTTTAAAAAAATTTTGAAAATCGAGCTATAACCAACCGTGCCTAGCACAACACGACAGGATAATGTGTCAGGCTTGGCGTGCCTCGATCGGCATTGGTCCTATTCGTATTTTTTAAAACCCCTACTTTTTCAAAGTCCAGCCTGTGCAAGAAGACATTCTTGGGTGCACTGTGTGCATATGAACCCAGTGCATCCCAACCATTAAATCATGTGAAATCTATCAATATCAGTGACTTAGATGAATTGGACTCACATACACCCGAATCATGAAAGAACTTTTCCTACGCATTGTTGACACCTAAATTTTGGAGACCCAATTTATCATTCATTGCATAAAAATTAAGGATCGATCCCGGTCCCTAGAAAAAATTAGTTAAATTGCATATAAATTAGAAGTATTTGAATTAGTATTTAAACCCATATAATTGCATTATGCATTAGGCCTGTAGTGGCGAATGAACTTGAAGTCAGCCTCGCGAGTCTAGCTCGCACATTGAGCAATACTCAGCCAAGCTAAGGAGATAGGGACCGAAAATTTTGAGGGTAAAAGCGATCTAGGTTGTCTTAATTTGAGCTCAAATCAACCCATTAAACTTTAATTAAAGAAAAGCCCGAAATAATTCAGTCCACTGAGGAATTAAATAGAAAAATCAGGTTAAAAAAGCTCATTATATTATAAAAGCTTGGTCAATTAACCTAGGTAGATTATAAATATGTCGTTATACTCCTTGGAATGGGGGGAGCGCTTGGGGGGTACCGGCCGAGCTTCGCTCATGCGCGTGCCCATGCCGTTGTCGCCGTCCGCGCCGGCGAGCTCGGCCGACTACGTCCATCACTCGGCCACCCGTGCCCATGTGCCCTGCCACACCAGCCCGCCTACTGCTGCTCCCTCTTGACCGGTTCTCGCGGCCACTCCTCGAGCCGCGCCTGCCCGTGCCTGGCCGTGCCCCTGCCACGCCGCCGAAGCCCCGCACCCGACGAGCCCTGTTGCCAATCTCCCTGCCGCTACCCTTGCCGCTCCGCGCCCAACCTTGCCAAGCCGTCCCCGGCCGTGCCCGACGCCCCTGCTGCCCGCTGAACCGAGGCCCAAGCCCATGCTGCCGCTGTGTCCCAGTCCCGCCGTCGTCGATTCCTCGTCATCGGCCATCATCCCAATCCACAATTCTGAGCCCCATCCGAGTTCGAATTGGAAATATCCACAAATTAGGTAAGATCGTTATCCGAATATTTTTAAATATTTAATTTCTTGATTTTCGGATATTTTAAATATTTTGTGAATATTCTGTGGATTGCTAGATATTTTAGGGATAATGTGTGCTATATCCGCAATATTCAAAAATACCCCAAATTAGGAATTTTTCCTAATTTAGCAACATACCTAAACGACTATTTGACCTTAACCCTAAGGTACGATACGTGTAACATCTTCAATTTCAGTCCCTGAGAAATGGTTATGATTTAAGTTTGGTGGTTCTCCAATCGGAACCAATTTTACTCTTGTTCTGGAAAACCCATATTCGGATCTTCTGTACCCATTTCGTTTTATTATTTTTGTGGAGACTTTTGTAATCCGAATTTCCAAACACTTCCTTCTTAAAAGTTTCTCCAAACATCTTGAAGTTTTACAATACACGACGGTGCGGAAGATTGTTATTTTATCAATAACCACTTCGATACGATAATATATCTTATTTGCTTTCCAAATTCAAACAGTCGGCTTTCTATCGATATCTATGACCATATAGATATGATCGTTAGCTCGAATCGTTTTCCTAATTTGAACGTGATAAATAAACTTTGCAGATTGAGTGGATTGTTTGAGTGCGATTGCTATCCTTTGTTTGATTACTTTATTTTTGAAATAAAAGAAAATCCAAAGATATTAGTTAGGATTTAAGTTAGAGATATTGCATGTTTAGGGTATCCCGGGTATATCTAAAAGATAGGATATTTTTCTAATTAAAATTGGTATTTAGGGTAGCTTATTTCCTAGTTTAAATTAGTGATTATTCTAGTCTTAATGGATTATTTAGGATATTTTCTGGTTTCGAATTTTCATAAAAAAATATCCAAAAGGAAGTCATTTTAGAATAAGTTAGAGTGTCTTTCTAGAATAGATTGCATGTTATTTTAGGCATTTTTATTATTCCGAATTTTAATGAAAAAACCCAAAAAAATGCATCATTTGCCCGTCATTAGAAGTAGGTTATATCGTCGCATCATATAGTTTGCATGTTAGGTTTCATTAATCACATGTAGGTTAGTTTTCATTTAAATAAAGAGAAAATCCTAAAGAACACATTGATTGAAGTGCTTATTAATTAGAAATCATAATAGGACTGTCTGTGTGATTTTCTAGCTAACAATGCAGATGTTTACGTTGCTAAAACGTACGTTGTTATCCTAAACTAGTAATTTATTCACTATTTTCTGGGTGTTAAATTGGTGGATTAAACACCCGCATGGTCACCTTGCATGTTAGTGAATAGGTAATAAAATAGATCCAGGCTACCTGCTGAAACATTTTTTTTTGAAAATAAAAGGTACCGAAAGGGCGTTAGACTCGCTCTAGCGTAACCAAGTCCCAGAATTCAAAATCTCTAGTTCGTAGGAATAAAACATATCTCCCTATGTTTTATTTGGATTTCTAATCGACCCACCGTAAAATAGATTAGTGACGACTACAGCATGAAAACATTTGCATGTTAAGAACTTAAATCTAAATCGCGAATTGATAGGGTTTGGGAGGGCCCGAATTAGATTTAGACTTAATAATCCATTAGCCGAACCCCTAGGTAGCACATCCCAAGGGTAGGTCACGACACGCGTGTAGAGGAGTTGAAAACCAATCTTTGTCATTGGGTTAGGAATTAGAATCTGCGAATGAGAACTTTCCCTAGTTGTCCACCATAATTAGGTCGCGGAATCAAAATGACCTATCAACGCATGGACATGTTAATCCGAAACCATTCGAAAGACCTATGTGATTCCAGACCCATGATAAGAAAATGCTGATAAGCCGTTTACCGATATCTCGAAATCAAGCAGCTTTTGCTTACAACACAGACTGTGTAATCGTTTTAAAGATCAGATTAAGACTCGCTCTTGTTGTAACATGCCTCTGCTAAGATTGCAGCTCACTGCTGATTTCACAACCGAGCAATGCTGGCCCCAAATACTCTCGCGAAGTGGGCCTAAAATCCTGAACGACAAGACACCATTCATAGCCGACTCCAAGGCCACGCCACTACCAACAAGAACAGTTCCTCGTACGGACATCGTCAAATCTCTGCTAAAGTGGGACAGATCAGTGGGTACGGAGCGAGGTTGCTGTTAACACCTTATTATCAGCACCGTCGAGAATCACGTCAACGTCTGCCTGTGCAATTCGTGCCCTGTCTGCTCTCTCGCAATCGCTCTGTCATCATCATCAAACAGTGTGGCTTGACTCGCCCGGCCAACTTTCCTCACAAACATCCAAGTCAAATGAACTGAGACTGCAGATCCACAACCGATCGTTTCATGGAACAACACCCAGAAACATATTGGACAAGAACAATCCCACTAGACGAGCAAAACAAAAGTGAACATCCTACGATAACACCAGAGAACTACAGAGTTACAAATCAGACCGTGGAAATAGACTTCCCCGATTGTCATTACTGCTACTAACCTAAACCACATCAACATTGCACATTGGAGTTACACAGACAAATTAGTCAACTGCCTAATGCCAAGACCAACTCTAGAGAAGACCTGAACAGACATAAGAAACCCACAGAGCAAACTGTCTCATATCCTAATTTTCTACACTCACTTCAGTCAGCGGCGCCTTCACCTTCGGGGGCCTGCCCCTCGGCCTCCTGGTCCCTGCAGCAGACACCGTCGCCTCCGTCAATCCACCCAACCCTCCGGTCGGTTTTGCCATCTTCCTCGGCCGACCCCTCGGCCTCCCGCTGCCCGTGGAGACCTTGGGCTTCACCGGCTTCGGCACGCTCGGGTCCTTCGGAGGGCGGCCCCGAGGCCTCGCCGGGGCCGGGGCGGCTGGGGCGGGTACGGGCTCCTTGGGCTTCGGCGGCCGGCCACGGCCGCGGCGGGGCGGCGCGTTGGGGTCGGGTATCGTGTAGTTGTTCTTCCAGAAGACGAGCTCCCCGCTCTCTTTCATCCGGTTGAGGTGGTGCGACAGGAGCTGGGAGTGACCTGCTGGTAACTCTCCATACTTGGATTCTATGTACTTCGAGATTGATGTCTTGTTGGACCCATTGGGCTCCCTCAATGCGTCCACTGCCGCTATAATCACCTGTAATGACACATCTCAAAATAGAAAATAAAAGGAAAGAGACAGAAGAATCAAAGGGTGTCATTAGATAGAGAAAGCAAAACTGAAAGTAAAAATCTTGATCTTCATCATCTCTATGACAGGGGTTCAGACAAACAGGAAAAATTTTCTCTAGGATCCCAACCATTAACAAAAAAACTACTGCATTTCTCAATTACCAAGAAAGGAAAGAATCAGGGTGGAAATAAAAATCAATTAGCTGGACCTCAATCTTGGAGGCGAAAAGGTTTAGGGTTGGATCAACCCAGTGAATTCCCCTAGATTTATATTTTCTTTCCTGAAATGTGGACGAAACCTTAGCTCAATTTAGTTAGCGCGCCCCCCAATCGGATCCAGATTGTGACATCCACCCAAACCAATTGTCAGCATATCAAGAAATTGAGCAGTTAAATCGAATCAAACAAAGTACACCAAACCAAGGAATGCCATGTGGAACCAGGTGTCAAAATCTAAGATCAAGAAAACTCCTCAGCTCGAGCATTTCCCCACAGACCCATCACAGGAAAAGATACCCAAAACCCAAGAACACCCGAAATGACGGCAACCAAACCGTCCCACAGCCACTCATCCTTGATTCCACACCGTACAAAACCCCCAAAAGACATGGTTTTTTGCACAAGAAAATCCTTGGTCTTTCTGCTGATTCCCATAAAAGGGCTAGAGAGAGAAAGAGAGGGAGAGGGTGGGTTGATGTTACCTCAGGATAAGGAGGGAGTGGTGGAGGCTTATTAAACTCTGTAGCAGCCATTAAAGTCACAGAGAGTGAGGGAGAGACACACACACACTCTCTGAGACAGAAGGAGAGAGAGAGAGAGAGAGAGAGAGACCGTGTGGAGCTACGAAAATCCTAAGACAGTCCCCACCGAGCAGCAGCTACACCCCAACACCCCCCCCCCCCCCCACAGAGGTTGTTGTTCCTCAAGAACAGTAAGATTTAGACCCGAGAAAAAGCCAAAAAAAAAAAAAGAAAAGCAAAGACCGGGGCAAAAAGAAGAGTTTGCAGGGAAGTGGATTTTCTTTTTCAGGGCATTAAATTACAAATTTCTGGTTTTTTCTTTTAAATTTCTGCTGGGGGGATTTTGTGTTTGGACGGCCAGGATCGTGATGGCGACTTTGATCCAGGGGCGCACGATCCGCTGTGGAGGGGGGTCGCGCAGATCGATGACGTGGCGGGGGGCGGGGGGGGCGCGTTTGCAGGCAAGAGTATGGTCTCCCTTTGTGCATTTAAATAATACAAAGGTTTCTGGCAGGAAAAAAAATTGATATTTATATTTATATACATATATAAATACACAAAGGTTATCCTCCTCTGTGTATAATGAATATATTTATAGGAGAGGATTTTTGGAGGCATCACTTTAGTTATCACTCAGGGTCACATGGTCCCCCCCACCCACCCACCAACAAGAGCTTTGACAGGAAAAAAAAAGAAATTTACTTATTTTATTTATCCCGATGAACAGGTAATTTGTAGGAAACCTCATGGCCCCGGCCCCGGCCCCGGAGTGTATCGGCCCGGTACATCTGGCACCCTCGGATCGTACTGATCGTGCACGCGCCGGATCTGACGCGCCGGAGTGCGGGATGATGGCTCGAAGCTAACCGTAGCAGCTCGCGCGCACTCATCGGAAGGTTCATCTCGGACCATTTGGATGCCGGAGGTCGCGCGTGAAGTCGAATTTAGCTATCCAAATGAGCACTCGTTCGATGTTTGAGGGGATAATGACACAAACAGTACCTAAACTTTGACCAAATATGCAATGTGGTCCTTGAACTTTTAATTTGTTCAATGTAGTCCCTGAATTTTAGCCTACTGTTCAATGTGATCCCTAAATTTTTAATTTGTTCAATGTCGTCCCTAAATTTTTGGTACATGTTTAATGTGGTCCCCGAACTATATGAAAATGTTCAATATAGTCCCTGAACTGGAATCAATGGAAGGACCACATTGAACATTTTCATATAGTTCATGGACCATATTGAACATGTACCGAAAGTTCGGGAACTACATTGAACAAATTAAAAGTTCAGAGACCACATTGCATAATAGGTTAAAGTTCAGAGACTATATTGAATAGATTAAAAGTTCATAGATCACATTATACATTGGATCAAAATTTAGGGACTGTTTATGTCATTATCTCATGTTCGACAGGAGCGAAACCCGATAAATCTTTTCGCTGTCGTGTCCCAACGGTTCGTTCAGGAATTGCAGCAATGTCTGGGCTGTTTCACCGGAGGCTGACTGAAATCACTGGTGCAGGCTTGTTGGCTTTCATGGTCGATAGCTGGTCCATGGCTCAGTTCAGTTTGGTCAGGCCTTCTTCTGTCTTTTTGTTTGCTCTTGTTCTGTCTTTGCTTTGGCCTTTCTCCTATGGTCAGCTTTAGTCGAGTCAAACTATCTTTTTTGTTTGCTCTGTAAGGCTAATATCAGCTGATGAATGTTGGGCTTCATCCACATTAGAACAACCAGTAAGATATTCAATAATTCATAATTTATATGTATGGTTTAGAAATTCGAAAGATTCGATTCAAATCACATACCTTGTTTAGTAACCGCCATCCTTGAATTGATCGTTGCGGCCGTACGGATTCGGGACTAGGTCTTCCTCTCCTTTTCCTCCCTCGGACGGTCTTGATGGATAAATTGTAAGTTGAAAATAGGTCTTCCTCTCCTTCTCATTCTCCTCCCATGTAAAATTATTATGGGCCACATGGAGCTAACATTCTCCTCTAGCCGGTTGCCAGGCCTCGCCTCTTCAACCTCTGGTGAGGCTCGCCCCCGCCGGTCCTGTCGGTCTTCGGCGAAGCTCGCCCCAGCCAGCCACTGGCGAGGTCGAGGCCAGACCTGGCCGACTCTCACCTCTGGCCGATCGTTGGCCATCGATGAGGCCCGGTGACCAGCTAGAGAAAGAAGCAAAGAAAAAGAATGAAAAATAAAAAAATTCGATAAAATATTAAAATATTATTAAAAATTGTTCACGTTGGCGCCGGCCGTACCACATAAGATGGCTCGACATCCATTTCAGCGATTTCTAGCCAAAATTGACCAGATAGACTCAATTGACAAAACATGAAAATATTTAGGATTCAATTGGTACGAGTAAAATGTTTAGGACTGAATTGGCAAAAGTGCAATAGATTTGTGACAATTTTCCCTATCAATAATAACAAGAGATTTGCAACTTATAATTGTGTACACATGAATTGAACATTTGAATAACATATAAAGGAGAATAAGTTCACAACTAAATCCCACTGACCAAGTACATCAGAAGATCTTAGACCTCCTATCATTAACATCAGGAAAAATTACCTAATCAGTCATAAACTTATTTTATGGATGCGAATTTAATCATACACTATTCAATTTTGCTAATTTAGTCGTTACTATATCACTTTTGAACTTAGCTAAGTTTTCCATGCTTCAACAAGATACTCAGAATTCTACACAGTACGGAATTGATTAGGTTTCCCACAATTGGGTGACTTTACTTGTGACAAAACTTTGATTTATGATTCACCTTCGGAGGGATGATTGGCCACTATCCTAGAGAGAGCCATTTGAAGCAGCTGGTGCAAGAGATTCAAGGTTTCTTGAATTTCGTTTTGATATCTAACCTAATGCCGGTCATTGTAGGACCGTTACTTTGTTAGCAACTGAAGGGAAGAGCGCATACCGGAATCAACCATCTCCGAGTTCGAAAACGTACGCCCCATGAATCTATTCGACTAGGAGTTGGTCTTATCATCTGCAGTTGCTCACCAGATAGTGATGAGAGGAAATTTTTGTAGGGAAGGAAAATCTGCCGATCCTGATAGCCGCAACCCTTATTTGATGCGCTTAGTTTATACCGCTTGCTTCCCGTACCCGTGGAAGGGCTCGGGAGCCATCAAAATGGACATTACTTAATCGTATCACGGGAGATGATGAGATAATGAGAGAACATATTTAACTGGTGTCTGATTTTGTTGTCCTTTCGCAATTGACTAAAGAAATTGGTTAGGATTGATTTAGCAGGTTGCACCTACGCGAGGAAAAGTGCCTTGTAATTTCTAGGATGAAAGGCTGTCATTGAGGCCATTCAACATGCTTGCCGCTTACAATGCAGTTCTTTCTCCGTCCCTCACTTCTTGGTTCTGCTAAAAATGTCCACTTTACCGGAATTAGATGCTTCTTGGTGCTGCAATCACTAGCTTTACATCTCATTTTTACAGTCAACATTGAAAAAAAGAAAGAATATAGGGTCATACCTCACGATGCAGACTCAGTTGCTCAAAGAATGATCGATCAGTCATACATATTGGCTTAGATTGTTGTACTCTGCAGAAAGATATATTCAAACCAACTTCTTCCTGATGTTACAATGTAGAAGAACACAGCCAAGTAGTTTTACTCTAATATTGGGAGCAACCTTGTTTTCTCGAACCACTCAATTCGACCAAGGTCTATCAAACAACATGCCATTACCAGAGGATGAAGCATATGAACAGACTCGGGTGACAAAATTTCCTGCTTCGCAATTCAGCAAATCGTAACAGAAGAGAACAAGATATAAGAGCAAGCACACGTGATTAGGAGATTGATTAAGCAAATCATCACCTTAGTTGCCCTCATCCATATTCCTCGAACGGAGCTCGACGCTCTTCAAGTCGCGGAGGTGTTGCAGTATTTCTTGGAGAAGATTCATCCCCTTGTCACCCTTCTGAATGGAGTTCATACAATGCTTTAGAAATTCTCTATCTGCTTCGAGGGCTTGTAGCCTCTCGTAGACGTGGTCGACCTCCTCCTCGATGGCTAATTTCTTCCCGTCCTCCTCAAAGCTGGAGATGTTTTCACCTGGATCCTGAACAATCATACCATCTTCATATTCAGTTTCTGTGGCATCCAAAAGAGGAAGCAGTCTTTTCGCCATCAAGCACATTGTCTCCTTTTCAGGATGGTAGTTTTCATTTGGTTCTTTCGGAAGTACGTCCAAAACCCCGTTTTGTTCTTGGCAAGTTAAATTGTGATGCTCATCAGAGTCGTTCTCATCATAGTTTGAGAATTGCTCGTTCAAGTTTTTGTCATTCACGAACTCTTCGTTGCTGCTCATTATGAGAAGCTTCTCCTCCAATTCCTTCAGTTGATCGAGAATGGACAGTCTCTCTTCCTCGAATTCTGCCAAGGAGTCATCAAGTGAAGTCATGTGCTTCACGCAATCTAGTGCCATCTCCTCCAAGTTTAGAACTTCATCGGTCGGAGTATTGTTGGGGGAATTAAGTCCTTGGTGGCCACAGAGGTTGCCAGCATCATTGTCTCTCAGCTCACGGTTCAGATCAATGTATAGATTGTCGCCATCTTCTGCATTATTGCCGAAGTCGGACGAGCTCTTACTGCTCCAATTTTCAGGACTGTTGTTTCTCATTGCTCTCATCCTCTCCTTGGCCTCATAATCTGAAACTTTCTGACGGTACATGACCAACTCTTTCTCAAGTTCTTCCTTCTCTCTTTCTCTCTTGATCATGAGCTCGTTTAGAAGCTGCAAGGCTTCCTGGTCATACTCGGACTGTTCTTCCATCATCCTCTGGTATTGCAGTGCTTCCATTTGCATTGCCGCCTTCTCCTCTTGAAGCCTCGTGATCATAGCCATGGTCTGGTTGGTGGCCACTGCAGAGGCGCTCCTCTCCTCCTCTAGTTCAGCGTATAATGCACTCAGAGCTTTTCGCTCTGCTTTTAAAGCCGTCTTGAGCCTTTCGATGGATATCGCCGCATCACCAACTTCCATCTCACTGAGCACGCTTCCGTCCAACGACTCCTCCATAGAAGATTCTCTTTTCTCGGACAGCAGTAATTTCTTGTGTAAATAATGGAGACTTTCCACCGAGGTTGGTGTTTCAGGAAACTTTTCTTCATCAACTTCAGGCTCCGTTGGCTGGAAATTTATTGGATTTGCTTGAATCTCGTCGGTCAACACGGTATCTTGCACATAACTCTTTACTGCATCTGCTGTGCCTGGAGGAAGCGTGCCTACACGACAATCTTCTTACAGATCAACTCTACACATTTGTCAATAAAGTACTCAGTTCTTGCACTAGAAAGAAATGTGAAGCTTACCATGTCCATCCTGAGGTCCAAACTCACTTGAGATGTCGGTGACTTCAACATTCTGGCCCTTTACGAGAGAGAAATTTTCTTTCGAGAGTTTTAATGAAGTAAGTAGTTCTTGAGGGTGTGACTGATCGGAAGTGGGAACTTTTGTGCTTCTCACGGTGAGATCTGTTGCTATTTCAATGCAACACATTTCATCCTTCAATACGGCACCTGGCCAAAAATGAATTACTTTTATGGAAGGTAAGGATTTGTTGTTTTTGGGCCAGTATAGGATAAGTTTGGAATAAGTGTGACACTACATGAAGTAAGATGCTGCAAAAGCCTACTATGCCACTAAATGTGTACCTGTTGGTTTGTTTGATTCTTCCATCCCATCTGCTTCAATCTTGTCATTATCAGCTTCCAATTTTTGAGCTGCTGGAGCAACTGAAGCATCTTCGTGTTCTAATTTCCCCTCTTCAGATGGGAGAATTGAAGCACTCTCAACATCAACCATGTAAATTCCCAATTCCTTCATCTCAGCATAGGCCGACTTCTTTATGTTCTCATCCACTATGAATGACTCTCCTAAGAGACCGATTTCGGTCTCGAAAACCAAATTCGAAGTGAAAGCTGCCTCGTGATGATGATCGCACTTGCGCAGATGTTCCTCTACCAAGGCGTGAAACTTCGTGTTTTCATTGGTGGAGTAATCTATCAGATCCAAAGGGATCACCCGATGCCAATCGCAAGCATCATAGTCCTTGTGTTGCAGATCAATGGCATTGAGTAAATCATCTTCGTTATGACAAGATATTGTGCTCTTTCCTTTGGAAGTCGGACTCCTATTGCTCACGCTGTAGGAGTACTTCTCTACAACCTCCGACGTAGCATCCTTAATGTCCTCATTAGTGTCTTCCTTTTCATTCCACAGTATACTCGACAAGGACTTTGAATAATCTTCCTCGGATGCTTCTCGAAAACTAAAACTATCAACGTCAGAAAGTACCTGATGCTCCTCCGATACGCCTTCAGCTTCATCATTGTGATCTTCTATCTCACGCAAACTTTCCCTCTGATTTTGCAGTCCATCAGGTTTCTTCAGCTGTTCACATTTGGTTCCTGCATTCTCATCAACCATTTCATCTATTAAGAGGCCTCCTTTCTGGATAACATCCGAAGCGCTCCAAGAAGGCTTCCATAGCAAACAAGAAGGGTGCCATTTTCCGGTTAAGTTCTCTTTGCAGCACGAGCACCTTAAAATGTCATCTCCATTCTGGCATGTATCCTCCGTCATGATAGAGACAAAAGCTGTCCTCGTCGTTCCGTTTGATGTGTCCGGAACTGGCCCAGAGGCGAAGCAGTTGTTGCACATACCTTGTGATTCGGCCAACTTATGATGATTTATACAGTAACTCAACTTGGAAATCTCAGCAGCATGGGTCTCGCACACCTCGTCGACAAAAGAGTAATCTGCTTTCTTGCCATGCTCCAATACGCGGCCGATTCTGCAGCACAACGGGCATGGAGGCTTAAGGCCGAAGAAGTCAGCAAACTTTGAGATGAGATAGCCAAACAAAGAGTTCAGCAGAAGCATTGAGATGAGAAACCATTCGAGGACAGCATACACCAGAATGGCTACAATTCTGTGGGTGTTCCTGTGCAACATGGTTGCAAACTTGTTGGCAGCCATGTCTGTTGCTTTCCTTGTCTTGTCTAAATCCACCTCATATAAAACAGAGAGAGAGAGAGAGAGAGAGAGAGAGAGAGAGAGAGAGAGAGAGAGAGAGAGAGAGGAGGCTCAGTTGCTACCCAGTTACAGTGTGTCAAGAGTTTATCAGGTGAATGCGACACTTGTATTCTATATATGCTATTCCTAACATGTCCAGGCATTAGTATGGGATGTCCATGGCCATGGAAAAGGAGTAGACCATTCCCTAGGGAGGGCTCAAGAGAGAATGTCTGTCTAAAATATCCAAAGAATGAACTAGGAATAGGTTTAATAGGTGGAAACACACACCACCCGGAATCGGGCTCCACGGAGCTTGATTAGCGCTGCTTCACGCGGGGTCGTAAAGGTGATCAGAAAACATAGGCCCACCTGCCCCGCCACGGCATGGCAAACGCTCTATATTATAACAGCTTTGTCGTCTCACTCGTATATTGTAAATATAATCATACCAGGGATAAAGTTCACCGTATATGGAAAACTTCCATCCCTCATATCGGTCACCGAGCCACTCCCTTTCCCTAAAGCAGGCAAGATTTCTTCTTCCTCGGTCTTATTGGCGGAATAGGTCTTGATTGCTATCCCTTTTAGTTTTTACCATTTGGAAAAGAAGAACCAGCAGAAGTTGCTAACAAAATGATAGACAGTGCATGAAAACAACCGGACGAATTCGGTCGAAAACGGTCCCATTTCGCGTCGGGTGCATCATAAGTCCTGTACTGGTTCCCATTTCCAATTCATGGGGCTCTACTCATGGTTACACCATCATTACAACGTGCAAGGATTTAAAAATGAGAGTGAAGGGCAAGAATGATGAAACATGGGGTGTCAAACAGTGGCAGGCATCATGGTAAAGTTAAGGTACAGGAAAGTCTTTGAAAAAGAGAAAGTGAAAGATAATGGACCAAAACGAGGAACCTTGATTCTGACCACAGAGCTTTCCTACAGAACAAAAAAGAAAGAAAATTAAAGTGATGGGGTCAAGGCCTCTGTCTCAAGCTTTTGCTTTTCCCCTGCTTTCAGAAAAGCTTCTCCTGGATTTAAAGTCCAACATTGATTGGAGTTTGGTATGAACCAACTAAACATTAAGACTTAAACAGAGCCTCTTTTCCTAGGGCTAGTATAAGAAATCAACTATCTGAAGCCAAAATGTGACCCATGTTCCTGATATTATAGTCTCTGAGATCCCGAAACAGATTCTGTATGCCTTGTACGTCTTTCGCAATTATTCTGAGTTGCAACAGGCCTATGTAAAGATGGCATCTAATCATGTGGTGTGGATCCCTGGGAAAAGTAGGATCACATGACAAACCAACCATTAGAGGCCCCAAACGAAGTAATGATGCAGGCACTAAGGTCTTCCTTTTGATACTCTTATCACATTCGATTAAGGGGATTTACATGCATGAATCATTTGCCTTTTAATCTTCAACCCCAACCACCAACACCATCCCAGATTTATTTACCACCAAGCAAAGTCGGCTTATATCTCGACCTACATTGGCAGAAATAGCCAGTGAATTGAGTTACTGGTTTGACAATAGAGGAAATTCGCAGTCACGCATGCATATCGAAACCAGAAAACTAGGGATAACTACTGGCAGGAGTTAGTAGAGATGCCCTGCAAAATCATATTCATTCCATAATCCTGAAAAGGATGCTTCTTGGTTCTGCATGTGGGTACTACATGGGGTTACAAGGCACATTCTTAGAGGCCAATCATCGGTCTTACTCGCTTCTCCTTGAAACCATGGAAAAATCATGATTCCATCAATATCTTCTACTTATGGCCAAGCAGATAAAAACTCATCTTCTACAAAGAAGCTGGCTGAATTAATAGTGTTTCTGAACCTTTATGACATCAAGACATCTTCGTACCATTTATGCGACTGCTTCTTCATTAAAAAAGATCATGAGCTTGCCTAGGTTTCTTGACATGCTTGATACTGAAAGGGCGGGAAAAAGTACAATAAGCAGACAACTAACAAGCTCCCTTTTCTTTCCTTCTTCAGTGAAGCGCACTTTCACATTCGGTATGCCCAATAAATGCGTTCATCCTAAAACTACTTGGGCCTTTTTTTTTCCATATATATATATGTACAAGATGAGTATCCAGAAACCTCTAAGTGTCTGCATCATCCACCTTCTGGTCCTTGTCCATCGTAAACCTCCAGTTGTCTCCTTCCTCTATTTCCCACTGTTTCTTTAATTCGTACATGGCTTTGGAAGCAGCAGCGGCAATTGATGGATTGCTATCCTGCGCCAATCTCTGCAATGAAAATCAAACATCAGGTCTCCCACAGTTAATGTAGAATATTTACATATCCAATTACGGAACTTATCTTACTTCAAAAAATGACAAGCTTGGTCATATAAAAAATAGTTACCTGCAATGCTCCCATTCCTGCATTTCCAAGTGTCCACATGGATGGTGCTGTTGCCAATGCATTGGCCAGGGCACGTCTAGACCAACAAAGAGAGGGAAAGTTAAGTATTTTAGCAGATTCCTTGATTAGATTCCTAACGTCTATAAACAGAGATCCATATCTGCATTACCAGAATCCCAAACTGAACTACCTTATGGCCAGAGATAACTTCAAACTAGCAGGCTTCAGATAGAGATATTCAGACAGTTTCTGTGTATTGAAGAGGTACAAAAGGCATACAGGATGCAATTTTGGTCTTAAAAGACAAAATCTAAAATCTTATCAACGTCTTCCCACAGGTGCTAGTAAAACTTGCTTTAACAATGGTTCAGATCATTATCGCTGAGACAAGATAAGATAAACAAATTGCATGCATCAAGGACAAATAATTGTGTAAGATGATAAGAAAACTTTTTTTGGGGGGTCGAAAGATGATAAAGAAACTCAGATGTATACGATTCTGATCCTTAAAAAGTACAACAAACTAAAGGGCCATCACTCCTCAGATCTCGCTATGTATCCTTGTAATATCACATCCGAATTTGAAAGTTTAACTTGAGCAAGATAGCTCACCTAGTACTGACGTCAGGAGAACTGGAGCATTCTGCCAGCAATGACACACTACTTTTACCATCCATAGCATCAAGATCTATGAGGGTTGTAACCAGCAACTCAAGCTGCTTTCCCAAAATACAAGAGGTTAAAAAACCACCAGCGAACCAATTGCATTGAGAACATATTTAAGAAAAGATTACATTCATTTGGAATTAGATGATGTTCGGACCTCCTCAGCATCAGTGTAGTCTATTCCATCAGCTTCAGATAGTGCAGATGCCATACTCCAATAAGCTTCCTACTTACATCAAACTAATAGTGTAAGTTCAAATCCTTCAATGACGCTAAGAGGAGAAGAAAATCGAGAGAGACGACCATTTTAATAAGGGACCTGGATAGCACTGATGCGGTCAGCAGACACTTCCCCTGGGAAGGAATCCAGCATTTTCCCATTCTTTTCGAGCATTATGCGCCCCATCACATCTTGAGATGATATAGAATCATTATCTGAAGGCAGAGGACTACAGAGAAACATGAAATGATAAGGATGAGAGCTTGTAAGTTTCTATTCTTCTGGTCTATTTTTTCTAAAGGAGATTTCGCATTGAACAATAAGCTATCAGCAGTCGAACTTACAATTTGTACATCTTGCTCACCATCCTGTCATGGATGTTTTTGATAAACTGCAAAATCCATTAATTAAGTTTTTTTTAACTAAAGCTTAAAAAAGACTCAAAAGGCATATGCCCTTTGGGATGATAAACATGAAAGGAAAATGACCATTATCTTGTTCTCGTTGATCAGCATAATAAACTCTTATGAACATACATTACAAAGTGAATCATAGCACATCTAAATCACAGAGTTGATTAACACACCTCCAAAGCCATTAGGGAATCTTCCAGGGCACGCTGTTTTGCACGAAGGTCAGCAAGACGCAGATCAGCCTGAAAGTAGCAAATTGTGATGAGATAAGGAAGTGACATCTCCATTAAACAGATCTGAAAGTTGAGATCAATCTTCACATACAGGATAAAATGTTAAGTATTCAAGACAGAGTTAGAACATTCAAACTTACGTGCATGGGCACATCCACATGCGTAGAGCAAGGGAGAGAGACAGTCAGACAAACAGACAAATATCTTTTCCACTCTTAACTGTTGTTTCACCACAACTGAGAAAACAAACTTTTAGAATGAACCCTAGGTAGAATATCCACATAAATACTATAGTTGCACCCTGAAACATCGTTCAAGCCCATTGAGAAGCAAAGACGGGGGTGGAAAACAACAACATTGGCACAATATATTCTGCACTACCCTCAACTCCATCTACAGGGATCTCTACCCCATTGCTTTACACACAGGTATGCATGGGTCACATATGTCTTTCTCCCACACGTCCTAAAGATCAGACTCACAAAAAAAGGAACACCATGCAGATACTAGTCCAATACTTGTCCCGGCCATCGTCAGAGAGACCGACAGAAAGTAAGTTTCGAAAAATTACAGATGAATCACCTAAAAGTAACGAGTTCTTTATAGCCAACAATGATGTCAAGCAAGAGAAATCTATTCCTGTTATTTCAATTAGACAGAGCAGATCGTAAATTCTTTCCAGTTTAGACACAATATCTCTTAGGACTTCCAATATAGATACCAAGTTCAAACCCGTGACCTTTTCGTCACATGGCGACAACTTTACCGTGCACCAATGCTGCCCTTCAAAACCCAGTTTTGTATGATAACGAAAATTATGTTCATACAACTGAGAGTGCACAAATGTGGATGTCATAAGTGATATAAGACTAAAAAAGACCTGGTCAAGAGCGTCAGTAATTGCATTGATGACCTGATCCCAAGGCATAAAGGAAGCAATAGATGCACCAAAGAAATCATTGACATAACGTGGTGGATTAAAGTTGATAAGGTGCTTTGACGCAGGAGCAACTGTATCAATATGGCCAACCAACCGCATGGAACAAATGATAATTGTCACCCATATTGATGAGGGCTCAGTTTGCGAGCTAATCATAGACTTAGCAGGTACATAACATTCAATTCTACAATGATCGGTTATTCTAATTTTGCGTATCAAGCAGGATGACCTAAGGAGATCCTGCTAGAAAGTCTGATAACAAAAAAGCCATCCTCCAGAATTTACATACACTGACAGCCCACAGGTCTATGGGAGTCAAAAAAGCCAAAACAATTCTTCACCATAGCTCATCCCATGCATCACAAACCTTCAATAATGCTTCAAGGCGTGTTTAGCATACACTCGCATTTGCAATCTAATATAAAACATGGAAGAATGTCCAGTGCACATCACTAGCATTTTTCTTCAAATAAATGTATCAATTGTATCAGCAATTAAAGGAAAAGAAACAGAATGAAAAATATGAAGTGTACAAACCTCCAAAGCTCCGTCACTCCAGTGCTGGTCTGCAGCAGTTTTTAGTTTAGACTGTGCTTTGTTTTTCAAGATCTAAGCCAGAAAGAAAATATAAGTGAAGAAGAATGTGATCGAATTAGATAGAGGCAGAAGCTACCAATCATCCTATCTCTATTGTTAAAGACAGAGACATAATGAATTGCACATACGGTTGCAATATGACTAAGCCGTTCAGCTTTCTTCTTCACATTACGGTCAATTTTCTCAGTATCCTCTCTTGCCCGAGCTGCCAGCAGAAGGTGAAGATAAGCATCATGATTTTTTCCCCTTTAGTTACGACCAAAATATTTTGATAAAAACACGCACACAAGCGAAAAAGTGGCCGCCATTGTGCAATGGAAGTTGGTTAATAGATACTGGACCACTAGCATTGACCACTTTAACTGTACATCCAACAACTAATAAGGCAGAAAGATCTTCGCATTAGAAGTTTTAATGTGTTGGGAAACTCCTACGTATTTTGAAGATGACAAAACACTATGTGTGAACAAATATGTGTATTTGAGTGTGCAAACGACCTCTACATACATAAGCTCATATGCAAATGATGCTAACAACAGGACGTCTGAGCTGGTGGAGAGCTTCCTTACTCTGCAAATGGAGAACAAGATACCGAGTGGAAAGTGTTAAGAGTTGGAAAGACCTTAGAATTATGTGAACAAGTGATGGATGCGTAACCGTCGAGGTGCTTGGATGGATCAATTAGAAGGAGAAGAACTTGGATAACATTGAGTACATCAACATGCTCGGAATGACCTAAATACCAAAGGTAAACAGATTAAAATTGGGTAAACTAACAAAGTCTAGATGGACCACATTGTAGAGTAAGTTCACACTACAAACAAAGTGGATGATACTCCACGTACATTAAAACAAAGACCCAGCTCTAAATCAATTTAACTCAAATCCAAATTCAAATTGGCGCTTTGGAGCCAATTTCAGACCATGAATACCGTGGAAAGAATGTTCTCAAAAAGTCAAAACAGGGCTAACCATTTTTGGCAAAACAGAGGAAGCATCGGACAGGAAGCAGAGACAATTTTATCTATTTCGAGTGAAGTCCATTAATTGGCTGCAGAAAGATGTTCTGAGATATGGACAATCTATGAACAGATAATTTGACCTATTTGAAGTCTCCAAAGTGTTGAGAAAGCTTGGAGGACTATATATATATATACGAGTAAAAGGGAAAGTTGAAGGTGGTCAAGGGGATCAAAAAGTTTTGACACTTGTTCTTTTCTCCCGTGCTTATTCTTTGAGGAGAACCCTGTGCAATCTGAGTGCATTTTCTGAGAGAGTCTTAATGTGATTATTGTAAGAGAGAGCTTTCAGCATCAAGTGAAGGTTGTGTACCTGCAGAGTGAGCTACGGTGCCTCGGTGTCGAGGGAACTTCTACAATAGCTGTCAAAGGCTTCGAAGGTTTCACAAGGTTTTTCTGATTGAAGTTATTTGCTGTGCATAAGATACTTGTAGAGTGCCTTGGTGCTAATTATTTTGCAAAGTACTTGTAGAGTAGGTTTTAAGCCTTGTTATTGGGCTATTAGTGCTAGGAGAGTAGAGTAGGCCAAGTGGAAAGACCGAACCACCATAAATCACTTTGCAAAGTCTTTTATCCTATACTTTCTGTTGATAGAAAATATTTGCTCTGCAGAAGATACTTTGTCTGTAAACACTGCTTCATCCTTTACACGCTGTTTTGCTGGAAAAAGTTTTAAAATTCCTACAACAATCAATTAACCCCCTTTTGGTTGTTAAGTTCAGTCCACTTCATAATGTAAATGTGAAACTAGGAATAAATATCACTCTTCTGTTTTCTTATGCATTGACTCGCATCTTTTCTTAGGGAGGATAGGATGTATATTAGTAAAGCACCGTTCGACCGAGGAAGCATGAGGTGGCCCTGATGCCCCGGCCACCACATTTCCCTTTATTTTATCGAGCAAAAATCTGTACACATTGGCAGTATAGTTGATAATCCAGACAAATTACTTAACCTTCCTCCACCAACCCTCCCCAAAGAAAACCTAAATCTCAAAGTTCGCTTTTGAGTCAAAGATTTTGGGGGAGCTCAAGTTATCATTTTAGTAAACTTGTAGATGCTTAAACCACATAAGATCAAAATGTCATTGGTGTAATAACTTACCATCGAGCTTAAGAAACTCTGAGCCAAGGATAGCGACATCTTGACGTGCACGAGCATCCAATCTCATTATGCCACTGATAAGGAGTGTAAACAATGAGCAGATAGCAACGCATTACTTATGGAAGGCACGCAGTTCTTACGTAATGTAAGGAGGATTTGCTAATTATTTTCCCATGCTTTCTTGAAAGGATAATATGTAGACACAAGATAGTCAATGATACCGGGAGAGCAAGACAATGTCACTGCGAGCCCTTTCATTGACAAACTTTGCATCATTCCGCACAAATCTGCAAGCTTCAGCTAAACCCTGCCTTGATTGAGTAGTTCTGTATGGTGCAATTAGTGGGTCATCTTTGTCTTCTCCAATTTGTGCACTAAAAAATTACACACACACAAGAGCATTACTCACTTAAGAGTATAGCTATGGCTGTGTTGATAAAACTTTAAATGGCGGTATCATGTCAGAATTATGGGATATCAGCAACACGCAAATTGAGAAGAAAATTTCATACCACATGCAAATAATTGAGCATGGCAACTACGAGGAAAAAAAATCAAACTAAAAGGAACAGACTATTGTGTAGGCTTAATACAGCAATCTTCAGCCAAAAATGCTGTCAGAGTTCTCCATATGCAGCAACCCCATCAGCTTAGCAAATGTAGCATCATGACAAATTCTTATTGCATCTCTCGACGAGAAATAAAACTCAACAAAGTGAAGAGCAATTTGGAGGACAATATGAACAGAATTGGGTGACTTGTCTTACCTAGTTATGTTTGAAGAATCCCTAGACTGTCTGGCACATTCTGTTGCTTCGGTATTAGGTCTTCTCGTGGAAAAGCATAAGACTGACGATCCCCGAGTGCCACCGTGAGTAGGAAGAGGTTTTCCGCACAGGTAACGCAGGATATCCTTCGAAAATTTCGGTTTCACTGACAAGAGACGTCCTCTACGCCAACGTCTATGCTCAATTTGACTCGGGTGGACAGGACTTAGCTGAATCGAACTTTCGAGAGAGGGTGTCGTCCCACATGATCTACTGATGGTATTCCGATCAGTCAATGATGGACTTCGAGAAAGCTTGCTGGTTGTGAGTGCCATTACAAAAGAGGATCTACCCAGTCAGCCAACTGATCAAGGCCGGGATTTGCCTGACACCCTGTTTAGCTCGAAGTCAGAACAAAATAGATATACGCTGTACAAGATCGGGGCGAGAAACTTACGCAACAGTCAAATGGATGTAGGCTAAGACAAATATCGAAGGCTTGATCTAAGCATCGGTATGAACAAAAGCGCATTAATTTGATACGCATAGACTGGACCAGCATGTAAACTCAGTTCACATAATACGGGCATGGATCAACAATAATGGGACTCTTACCGTGTCACTTTGAAATGAACAGAATCACCAAACCAGACTGAACTACCGATGAAAACGACTGGTACCCATCATAAATTATCAGCCTATTGGGAAGAAGAAGGGACGAATTCTTGCAGCCTAGTCAAAATTTTGAAAGACAGACCAGCTTCTCGGACTGAACCAAGTCCAGCCGAGACAGTGCACAAAGATGGCGCATTTGCATCACATCCCTTGATCCGGAACAGGCAGTCGAAGAACAACTGCGCATTCGCAAAAGGATACTGCCGCAATTTTGCAAAGCAAGGCAAAAAATGAGTGGGTGATTGTAACTCACCCATACGAGGAAACACCAGCTTCGAGCACGCACAGAGAGAGCGAGCGAGAGAAAAAGAGTGAGCGAGAGCGAGAGAGAGAAGAAGGTGAAGGGAGCGAGAGGGAAGACGGAACTGGAGCCACACGTTCAACGTGTGGCCCCCGGGGAACGCCCCAGCGTCTGCGCGGTATGGGAAGGAGACAGCAAGGACGGACGGGAGCACGCAGTCGCTATTGGGATGTACACGGTGATGAGGTGGAGTGTCAGCTTGGATAATCTTTCATGGTGCAGAAGAACTTTGGATGAACCAGGAACCGTGGATTAGATAGCAATGCCACTTCCCAAAACAAAACAAAGAAAGAAAATTTATTGTACTTTTCTCACCAAATATGAAGAGCAAGGACAGATTTCTTTTTCTTCTTCTTCTTCTTTTATTGTAGTTTTTTGAATTGAGATGTGGAACAGAAAGTAGAGTTGAGGCTTGAGTCTATGTTGTTGGAGAAAGCCAACAAGAAAAAGGAATAAAGAGTTGTGTTTTTTCCTCCGCCATTCGTGTTTATTTTCGATTAAATTTGTGGGCGATGCTCGAGACGATGACCCATCAATCTTATCGCTTTCCTCCAACTGAGGATGGATAATAATACGACCCTCAAAGTAATGTCGGACTCTTCTCAAATAGGTAGAGTGTTGATTGGCTCATTGACCGTCTTAACTTTTAATACGCAAAACTTACTTTTGTGGACGGTAAACCTTAATCTTCAAGATACCATACCTGTGTGCAAACTTTTCGTGACATCTCAAGTTGGTCACATATGTCGGAAAACTTATGTGTAGAGGTTATTTTGATATTGCGGATTATTTTTAGTTTCAAAATATAAATGATGTGCATGTAGTACATAACATAGTTTCATGATGGCTCTCGGGGCATATATGTGTTTGAATGGGGAAAGGGAAAAGAAAAGAAATGATGAATTGTATGATTTATAGAAAATGAAAGAAGAGAAAGAGTAGATGCAAACCATCAAATATTTTCAAATCCCTCCAAATCATCTTATTTTAGAGGGATTTTTTTTGGGGTCAAAATTATTAAAAGTTTAATTACATTTGCGTCACTATGAAAATTCCTCCGACTCCTAACCCTAGATAGCTTTCCCCTTTCCTGTATATTGGTAGTCATAAGGAGTAGAAAGCGGGCTAATTCAATTCTGGCTCGAACTTTTTTTTGTCTGAATAAAAAGCGCTGACTTTTACTCTAGTTCCAAATATGGCCCCTGTAATATGAAATTTCCAAATTGTTTAGGTCAAATTTGGGATTTAAGTTGAAGTTGGTGATTTTTTATGAGACAAAAAAAGTTCGGCCAAGAATTGTCACTTAAGGTAAAGTTTGTGCCTTTTTTTTTAATTAGAAGCAAAGGAAGACTTTTCGTGGAGATGATTCCCATGAAGATGGGCAGCATGGATTGGGCGAAGTATCAATGAAGCGCTCTAAATTCAATGTAAATCTAAGTATGTCTCCCATTTTTAGTCGTTTGATAGCTTGAGTTCATGGATATGATCTAGAGATATGGTGAAGTGATTAATGATACTCATTTGTGATGGAAAAACAAATCAAGTACTCTGAAGAACTTTGGCGCTCGATTGGCTTTTTTTTTTTTTTTTGGTAAAGTAAGATGTATTTATACTTTTAACGCACCAAGTACAAAGAAAGGACATTGTACTCAAAAACCTCGTACCTTAGGGAACAAGGATGGTGTTCTCACGGGTACAAGGTGTACAATTGAGAAAAGAAAAAAGCCGCGAGGGTGGAACAAGGAGGCCGAACACTCCGGCGAAAGCCAGCTATACAACTGCTAAGCAAATACTAGGAATCAAAAATAGAGGCAGAGATGCCCCAGTTTGCTTGAACTCTCCGGTTGCGGGGACTATCTTCGACGGGTTTAAAGGATAAACCTCTATCTCTCGTCACCTTAATAAGATGGTTGCGGATGGCCGGTATAAAAAGTGGTTTGCTCCTAAAAAGGATATCATTTCTTACCGTCCAAATAATGTGGCATAAGGCACTTAGGGAGCAGCGAGCAATGCGTTGGTGGAAGCTATGGCCACCAATGACCCGTATAGCCCATCGGAGGTTGTTAAGCCACGGTTTATTGCGCCAGGAAAGATTGCATTTGGAAGCCCAAAAGCTAGCAAGGGAGCCCGTGATATTACAGTCGAAAAAGAGGTGATCGGTGGGATCCGGTCTGTAGCGGCAAAAAGCACAGGACCCTTCGTCGATCCTATGGTGCCTCAATAAATATTCCTGCGTAAGAAGCCTATTCAGAGTAGTGATCCATAACAGAAACCCGTATCTGGAGGCGATGGAAGGATCCCAGATGAATGAACTCCATTTAACTTTCTGGCCCTTGATCCTTATGGATTCCCACGCCTTGGCAGAAGAAAAGTCGCCGGAGGGATGTCCCTGCCAAGAGATACTATCGCTAACTCCCGGTTGAAGAGAACCAGTAGGCAGCCAGGAGCGAAGTGTGTCTAGGACCGAAGACTGGGGCCAATCGGATGAGAAAAAATCACTAACCGTAGAGCTTCGCGGAATCCCGGAGTTGTAAATATCCCTGTCCGTGAATAATTTGTAAAGAGGACCCCTAGGGTGCCAATTATCAAACCAAAAGGAGGTGATAACTCCGTTACCAGGCTTTCATTTCTCTGTTTTATGAAAAATAAAATCAGTACATTTTGCCGATCGGCGCGGCCGACATCTCTTGGAATCTTTTTCATCGCATCCTATGATTAGTCCAGGATCCTTTCGTACATTCGATTAGATACCAATAAGTAACTGCATAAATACATTATGATCTCCAGATGTGACGCTCTATCGATGAATAATAAGAACAACGGATCTTTCTTGATCAATCTCCTCGTCCTCGTTCTTTGAGAATCAGAAAGGTGGACACAAAGATCAGAAAAAACCTTGTAAGAAACTTACTTCATCGTCCTCGTATGGACCATTTCAGAAGAACCACTTCTACTACTGCGCGAAGCTTCCCATCTTCGGGGTGTGGAATCCGTGAATAGAAGAAGTGAGGTAATCGCATACCTTGACAATGACAGACGATGGACCATGGGGGATCACGGTCTTGCTGTAAGAACAGAACACCACGCTATATGAATCTACAAGACAGATTGAGATAGCCGTGAAGAAATTTTGTCGAAGGGACCAGCCATGACTGTGTCGTTTCCGGTGACAGGGGATGTCGGAGATCTACCGTCGAGAGTCACGAAGCCCAAATTGCAAAACTTAGTGTTTTGGGCTTAATTTTAAGGCTTCACTTTGACACTGCGTCAAAAAGTTCTCTGGTCCTTCTCAAATAACCAAAGTGCAAGACTGTGAAGAAGTTCTCTATCTTTATGTTCGCTTTTGGCAACACCGAGTTCCGCCGAAGCATACCATGTAAAAGATGGAATTCGATTAGCTATGCCGAGTTCCGGCCCAAGATGAAACAATCCCTTTTCCAAGGAGTGTTCAACCCCGTATGATTTTGCACATTGGAAAAGTAGGTTGTACTATCTGGATCCTAACATATGTTAAGCAGATGATGATGCTTCTGGTAAAGTGTATCGTCTCTCTGTCGAGCCAAACAGAAATCCTGTGTTTGTATGAACTGGGGACTGTTTTTTTTTTTCTTTTTCACGAGAATAGGTGATTTAACAAGTGTAGATGGCAATGTCAATTGGCAGGTGTGATCCTAAACAGACGAATTGTGTTAACACGACGACAAACCCGTATGGTTGGAAAGACAAATGACGGGAAATGAGGAGATTTACAAATAGAATAGCCTGCTTTACATGGCAACAAGCCGATACAGTGCCACCTCAAGCCTCGTACAATACAATGCTTGTGATGCACCATAAGTAAACTCCTGCTAAAAGAGTCATTGATGAATTACAAGTCCATCGCCATATCAAGACAGCAAAAAGTAGAATTGCCGATTCTATCAATTAACTCCGCCGGTAAAACCATGACAAATCCGTCCACTGATCATTGTAGTTTGCAAAGTCTACTAGGGTAAGGTATGTACACATACGAAATCACCAGCAATGGCATAAAGCGCCGGGAGACATGTTTAGCCCATGACTTTCGGACGCCATCCTGCTACGACGTCCTCCTTAAGCGCTCGTGTTTTGACGAAAGAATCTCTTGAAAAGACACTCTGGGTGTGAGGAACAGAGCGTTATTAGAATAAGGCAATAGTCTAAAAGGAAATATAGGCCGATCAACTGCCTAATAAGTTCTACCAAAAGAGAGCCCAATTAGCAAGCATTTTCTAAGTCTGCTAAATGTGACAAAATATCATTGTAATAAAGATTGTGAAATTTTAAAGAATTTCAATGAATTATTGCTGCAATCAAAACAGGTCTAGATAAAGCAGCATATATAGGATTTTGGGTAAAATGATCAGGCAGCAAGCAGAGGTGAAAGAGACAATAATAGCAATATCGGCAGAATCATCATCTCCGGACATCAATCGATATTGAGCACTAGCTTTTCACGCTGATTCAATTTGTTACAGTCGAGTAGCAGTCATACTAATGGAAGACCGATTTCAGTTACCTGCATGTAAGACTTCACATAAGGTAGAGAGTCCGGCACCGCCCAATTCTTATAATGACCCAAAGCAATCTCCACGTGGTATAACTTTGGCCCTAAGGACAAGTCTGCTGCAGAAATCTCCTTCCCATTGATAAAAGGGCCCTAGAGGATAGGAAGAAATTGAATTAACAATGACAAGTTAGCAGGAATTAGGAAACAATATTATGTGAATGCCCTGCAGCTCATTAACAAGCCGTGAAAGACTTTCAAGTGCTATGTAGTGTGTCACCACGCTGTTCAATATCTAATTTAACCTGTCCCTGTCCATTGTTTATCATGGCGTTCATCAGAAGCTAAACTGCCGCTACAGCTAGTTCATGCACCATCATTTCTGTTCCCTGCTACCATAATACTCTGTTACTTCTACGATTGTACTTATGCAGCACTTATCTACAGCTGGTCTATCTCTAGTTAGTTTTTTACTGTGGTTTTGACAGATCAAAATCTATGTAATGATTTGGTTAGCATATGCACTAAAAACGTCAGGCCTCAATGTAGTTTTATCACAGGTTAAAAGGATAGAAATTGATTCTTCCACTCCTACACTTAGCAAATTTGGCTCAGTCTATAGAAAAATGCTAATAGCCTACAGGCTTTATGAAACGCTCTGATTTTCCCTCTTTTCTCTCTATTTTTTAATCTTTTGGCCACATGAAAAACTCTGAAACCCGATAATAAACCTCTAGAGAGGAATTTATCTATTGCTGATAACGCTGCCCCCACTTTCTTAGGTGCTTTCTACCTATTGCCTATATCAGCCAAATTCTACATTGATTATTTTACTATTACTGAGGTTCAAGTGCAACGTTAACTTTAACTAAGATATTAATTATACTGCTCATGACAGTTCCCCAAACTAAGAATCCAGTACTTGTTTTTGCTTTTTTTGTTGGCCAACAAGCATCTGGTACTTGTTCAATCGATTGTTTGTTGCAATAAGGACGTAAACCATACGATCGGCAACAGTCATATGCCCAACTCCTCCTAAGACACATCATAATGTTCATACAAATTCACACTTGGTTAATGTAAAATCTATATAATGAAACAACTAACAAGAGAAGCAATCCTATTCAGAGGCCTGGTCTTTGTAATCAGTCCATCATATATAAAAAGGAAGATATCAATACCAGGCAGCAAGCAATGTTTTTAAAAGGTAAGAGCAAATATTGCTGCCAGTTCAGATAGGCCTTCGATAACATCTGTGCAGTAAAAGTTGAGTGCCTACAACAGAGTCAAAGGAGGACTTACATTTTCTTTGATATGATCATTGATAGAACTGAGCTCATTAAGGAGTGCCTGCTCAGTGCCATCAGCAGAATCTTTGCTCTTGAGAAAACCAATAAATGTTGAAAATATTTTCGACCCACTACACAGAAGAAATACATCATATAGCTTATTTCATCACCTTTAATTTACTAAAAATATCATATCCTACAGTTGATTTCCGTTGCCATTCTTGGAGAATTCAAGCCAGGTGGTATTGGCAATATAGTAGACTGTATCCAAGAGCTAATAAAAACACATGCAGCAGATCGGTAATGAATCAGAGTAATAAAAACAAAACATAATGAAGTCATGGTGATTGCTAAATCAAATGAAGAAGAAAAGAGAATAGCATTAAATTTACTGAATGACCTTGAATGACAGTGACAGCTGGAAACCATTGAATTTTTTAGCAGGAAAAGCTGAGACAGGTTTCTTGCCTCCAGATGCTCAGATCCATGGTACTACCAAATTAAATATATCAAAGGCCGAAAAGCATATTTGAGTCTGAATGATGGTTCGATTAGAAATTTCAACTCACAAAACTTGACATATTTCGTCAATAATATCAAACGGCTAGCTGTTTATTGTTATCGGGTGAGCATATCTTTTTTGGTGTTGCAATTGGGATGGATAGCAAATGCACAACCGCATGCAGTAAAGAGAAACATGTCATGAGAAAACACCACTAAACTCGATGAACAGATTGATCCACCCAACAGAAAAAAACAGAATGGAAACAACATACAGCATCATATAAAAGTAGTACTTATATCATCAGAAATAATCAATAAGATGATTATTCTGCAAAGAAAAGCACAACAACATGATAATAGTAATGTGATAATACATTGAAGCCTTCTCAGCTGGGGTCTTCAATGGTGGATCAGGGTACTTTTCTTCCAGGGATTGCGTGATGACATCTGAATCTGCAACCCAGTTCTCATCAAGTTTTACCACTGGAACTTTACCTTCTGCATTGATTTTCAAAAACCTACACACGAGATGTAAGTATATGAAAAATTGTACTAGCTGATAGAACTACTTGGGAACAAACTAAAGAGGCATCCAAAAACAAATGCTTGAAATTAAGAAGCACAGATATCAAGCCGAGAAGTAACCACAAATTACCATTCTGGTTTGTTACCCAAATCCACCAATTTGAGGTCATAAGGAAGATGCTTTTCCTCCATGGTCAGTAGTACCCTCTGACAAAAAGGACCTGAAGAGGGAATTTGAGGGAGCCAATAATTAGTTTCGTATGCAGACTAACTCCAACCAGTATGCCACATATAACACATTTCATGCATGATGACCGAAAGACAGGTGTATATAACTCACAAATTACGGATATCATTTGGAATGGTGCTTAGATTAATACCAGGCAACCACAATATCATGCTATCATCTTCGCTTATGTGCTAAATGCAGGTCACGAAAAAGTTACATGGATGTAAGTAAAAGTAAATAGTTTGAATGTCTCTTCCAAGTGTTATGTGAGAGCCTACAGTCTAAATCCCGGTGAGTAACTTAAGACAACAAAGTAAAAATAATAATAATTAGAAAGGAAAGGTGACCACTTCTCCTTTTTCTTTTTCTCAAAATGACCTCGATTCACAACAACTACTGCACAATAGATTGGCACGTCATAGACAACTTCCACTCAACTTATCTCATTCAATCATCTGGGCAAATATGAATATTTCTACTAAACAATTCCAAATGCAGAAGAATATTGGAATCTCCAAGATGCACTTAACAGCTTCCCATTCATATAACAGTACTTTTATGAATGCTGCCCCCTTCATGAATCAACTAATACAGAGCAAGCATATTAAGCAATACAAATATAGCTTAGAAAGATATTAGAGAACCCATGTAACGGGATAATATCAGGAACTATCAGCTTTCTCCAGCAGCAAGGAAAAGGAAAACACAAATTTCTTCTCTTTTTTCCCTTTGGCTACTCAAGGACACATATCTATAAGAAGCATGACAATTTACTCCCAATATGCAATTTCATACAATGTGGCTACTCTTGTTATACACTCTGTTTAGACAATTCCATTAATGTCCATCACTTTGGCTCACTCTCCCCATGATCAAACAGAGCATGAGCAACAATTAGAGGTAAAAGGGGAGGAAGCATAACTCACAGTCACCCAACTTGTTAGGAATGGTTACAGAAGCCTTAGCGCAGACTTCTAGAGGGTTCAAGGCGGATGATTTCGCCATTACACACAGTCTTCTTTGGGAGCAACCATTGCGCTGTTTGAAGTTGTTAGGTAGAATTGTGTAGCTTGGGAGGCGGAGACCGAAACCCAGGTTTTTTATCGTCAAAGAGAGGACAGAGGCTGTAGGTGTTATTTTTGCGGTCGACATCTGATATTCGCTTCCGGTTGCGTCCAAGAGATGAGAATTTCTGCAGCTACCTGTCAATATATGCAAAGTTGTAACTATCAAAAGCACAAAATCAAACGGAATAATCAATTCTATACTGCAAGAAGCATGGTGTCCCTTCCCCCTTCATCTAAGAGGTAGAAAAAACTGAAAACTCTCTCTCTCCTTCTCCATTTCCATTGCACAGAACCTTAATCTCTTCACATTCCTCTCCCTTTCAAAGTTTTTTTCCCCCCAACATGAACATTCCCTCATCATTAAAATCGACAGTTTTACATTCCCCTTCCATCTTTTGTCAACTCATATCTAGCTCGATGAAGTAATTACTCCTCTACTAACTATTAACTCCATTTTTGGATAAAGCACATTGCGAAAGACAATGGGTCCGAGGCATTTATCCAATTCAGCTTCCACCCACACTCAAAACCCGTGAATCGAATGGCATTTCTTTCCTTTTCTTCTCCTTTATCCCCTTTCTGGGTGGGCAACAGCAGCTTCCATGACCAAGCTACGACAACACAATTGGACCGAAAAGCAAAAGCAAAGAGAGACAATCCTCTAAAAAGAAGAAGAAAAAAAACCCCCACTTCAACAACCCAAAAAGCTAGCGGAAGAAACGAACGAAAACAACAACGTTCCAGCGCGAACCCATCTACATTTCGACACGACACGGTGATATCAGCGGCGGTGGCATTGCAATAATGTCATCGTAGAGAAGTGGGCAACTCACAGAACGATGATTACTCGGGGCTCTGCGAACGGTGCGCTAATTCTGCAGAGCTGACGAGATAAAAAAAAAAGTATGAGATGGCGAAGACGAAGCAGGAGGAGTTCAGGCGCGAGCAAACCGACCAAGCCTGTGCAGAGAGGAGAGGCGCGAGGCTGGCGAGGACGCACGCGAATATCTGCAAAGCGCCCCTGCGATGTGGGACGACAAATTCGGAGCCACATACGCAGCCGTCGCTTTATCGGGTCGTGGGTGAAGGAAGGAACCGGAAGAAAGACAACGAGGACAGCATCGGGAAGCATCTCCTCTTTTTTCTCTCCCTTTCTTCTTCTTCTTTTTTTTTTCTGAATTAATGCCACGTCGAAAAAATTTGTTTACTTCAAATTAATTTGGCTTAATATCACGAAAAATCTCAAATTGGTATACTTGTGATAATTTTATCCCAAACTGATACACTTGTGACAATTTTACCCCGCGTTAGTTTCCGTTAAATTTTACTATTAAATTATTTTGTTAAATGACGTGCGGTAGTTGACGGATACACCAGTTTTGGGTTTTACCCTTCATTTATCACAGGTGTACCAGTTTGTGGTTTTTTTGTTTTTGCATTAATCCAATTTAACTGAAACAAACGGAGGGTAAATTTATCATAAATGTACAAGTTTGGGATTTTTTGTGGTCAAATATCACAGGTATACCAGTTTGGGGTTTCTGATGGTCAAAAAAATTAGTTTGGGGTAAATTTGTCACAGATGTATCAGTTTGAGATTTTTCGTGATATTAACCCAATTAATTTTTGCATCCTAAAAATTATAAATCGGTACATTCATGTAACCTCTAGCTAAATCTCAGAGCAAAGTTGGGGCAAAATTGTGGATTTTAGTAGATTTTCAAAATCCGAATGAGCTCTCGGAGCAAAATTAGCGGATTTCACAATCTTGATTCACTTTCGGCTTTTTCTCGAGAAAACGACTATCGTTTGGGATATCCATTTTGTTGAATTACTATGCCAGATCCGCGTCGCACATTCATCATCCGAGTTGTTTAACACGGGTGTTTCCACCTCTGCAATTTGAAAAAAGACATTGGACAAAAGCTAATAGATGTCCGTGTGTACCGGTTTAGGATTTTTGATAATATTAATACTCCGTTTGTTTCGTTGAAAAATGAATTATTTAGAAAACATTTTCCTAAACATGGTCTCTTGTATCGCTTAAAATAATTAGTCAATGGAAAATATTTTCATTATCGATAATAATTTATATCTAATTATTTTCGCCGATGATGAAAATATCTTTCGTCCATTTATTTTTATAAGCGATAACAAGTGATCGCTTTTAAAGAAATATTTTTCAAATCATTAATTTTTCGCGAAACAAACTGAGCCCAAAACTTTTTCTTTTTTCTTTTCTGTCCAATCTATGATAAAATAAAAAATAAAAAGTTGGCGCTCCAGCAGTTGGATGACATCAATGGTAGCAACGTTCATGTTAGGATTAGGATGTCACTGTAATTGGTAATATGTTTTTCAAGCTTTAGAGGTATGGTGGACTTGCAGTTGTAAAGTGCTTGTCAAACACCTTATGAAAGTTAACAGGAACATTTCTCACATCGTATTAGGGCTATAAAGATTATATGCAACATATTTGTTCATTGGTGAAAATTCAATATCGAAGAAGTGGTAAAAAGTATTTCATGTCAAACCACAGCTAAAGAAGTGTGGTCCATTTAACTAAATTTTATTATGAAAATCTACACCTAGACTCTTTCTATTTCGAAGAGTAATTTCTGCTTATTCTTATCATCGATTTAAATTAACTGACCATATTATCGACCTCAAAAGGTTATCGGGACAATTGAGTACATCGACAAACTTATATAATTGTACTTGCGGTGCCTCTAAGGGGAGTCTTTGGCCAACAACAAGATCATCAGCTGATGCAATATCTAACGGGTTTTAGTAAATCATAAAATAATTTCTCAAATCAATTTAGGGTCGTTTGTTTGAAAGAAACAATTTTCAGAAAATTATTCTCTGACTTTCCGGTGCTTGGATTACGGAAAGTCAATTGACCTGGCGTAAATATTTTCCATTGACTAAAAACAATAAGTTAAAATTAGAAGAAAACAAACAGTCCCTTTTGGCAAAAAGGAAAATGGTTTTCAAATATTCTTTTTATCATGAAATTTTCAATAAAACAAACGAACCCCGAGGATGCTTCAATTTCCATTCTTTCCAAAGCCTCTCAAAGGTCGGAGGATGTAGGGCGGATCATTACATGTTAGCTGCGTTTTGGGACTTTCTTAGTGAATGTTCCTTTATGGATGTAGAGAGCAAGGGTTGCGCATTTATATGGGCAAAGAGGCACACATCAAAGAGCGACTTGATAGAGTCATATACAATGTGGAGTGGAGAGTAATGTACCCAAATGCACAAGTTCTTGCCCTTCCTGCGGTTGGCTCGGATCATTATCCCCTATTGCTTTCACTATTAGCAGCAACCACAAAAAGGAAGAGGAAATTCAAGTTTGAAGCATACTGGTTGGAAGATGAAGAATGTAGAAGAGTTGTTCAGTCAATGTGGAGTATACCTGGATTCGAAAATGAGAAACTCCTGAGGAAATTACAAAGAGTATTAGAAGTATTAATGAAGTGGAGCAAAAAGAAGTTCTCAAATGCGAAACGCCAAATTGACTGACTAAAAAGGGAGCTTCAGAAGATCACTAATAGGGGTGAGCATGGTTCCAGGTTCTACCCTGAAACCTGAGAACCTGACCAATGGGAACATATAGGTTCCAGGTTCCAGGTTCCAAGATATGCAGGATAGGTTCTAGGTTCCAAAAATTGGAGAACCTGTTTCGATGGGTAGGTTCTAGGTTCCAGGGAGATGGAACCTGGAACCTAAACCTGTCTTCTCGTGATCATGTGGTGTTTCACGGTATTAGATGATGAGTGTATGATTTGGAACCACTAGTCTGAGTTTTCATTTTATGACTTATTAATGTTTCATATTCTTCGTGTGTCTAAATATAAGTTGTGGTTAGTGGATCATAGCAGTAAGTGGTGGGTATTATAGGTGATGATTTACTGCAATTGTTCAATTAATAATACAGGTGGAACTCAAGTAGACTCTGGAATCAACCCTCGAACCTGTAATAGGGTAAGTTCCAAGTTCCAAAAAATGATGAACTTACTATCATGGGTGGAACCTATATGGAACATGGAATTGCTCACCCCTAATATCGATTCACGCAATGACTTCTCATTTTAGTTATATTTATTTGAACCATAATGCTAGGAAAACTAGTCTTTTGTATTTTCTTTGATGAATGACAAGCTTGTTCAGTATTGTTGCGTTCAATTTTGTTTTGTTTAACTAAAAATGCAATAAATAAAAAAAGAACCTGTTAAACCCTGGAACCTACCCCGGAACCTGTGACATGATAGGTTACAGGCTCCAGGTTCCGATGGATAGGTTTTAGGTTCCAAAAAATGGAGAACCTGTACCCGAGGGTAGGTTCAAAGTTCCGTGTGGAACCTATAAGGAACCCGGAACCACTCACCCCTAATCACGAATGCTCCAACTGTGCACCACAATAGAGAGAAGGTGAAGTTCTTGAACCAACAAATAGATGAACTAGGGAAACAAGAGGAACTGTTTTGAGGAATGAGATCACAGATCAGCTGGTTGCAGTGGGGAGACAAAAACACTAAGTTTTTCCATGCAACCATAGTACAAAGTAGACAAAGAAACAAGATCTCCATGCTGAAATTAATAGATGAGGAATGGTGTCGAGATCCAAAGCAACTACAGGACATGACGGAGCAGTTCTTTAAGTCTCTATACACCACCGATGGCCCAAGAAACTTTCAGCCAGTACTAGAACAGTGTCCTAGCTTAATGGAGGATCAAATGAATTGCAGTCTACTAAGAAGTGTATCAATGGAGGAGGCAAAGGAAGCAACTTTCCAGTTAAGAGCAAAGAAAGCATCGGGACCAGATAGTTTAAATGGGCTATTCTATCAACAACATTGGGACATCATCCAGCACAATGTATTCACTATGGTGAGAACTTTCTTTGACTCTGGCCATCTTGACCCGAACTTGAATAGTACCCATATTGTTCTAATTCCCAAGAAGTCTAACCCAGAAACGCTAGACCAGTTCAGACCCATTAGCTTGTGCAACTTCGACTACAAAATTATCTCCAAGGTCTTGGCAAGTCGCCTAAAACCTTGGCTTCCTAATATGTTAGCGGAAGAGCAAAGCGCTTTTGTTAGCGGCAGACAAATACAAAATAATATCCCAGTTGTTCAAGATGTCTTACATCAGCTAAGAATCAGGAAGAGGAAAAAGAAATTTCAAGCCATCCTCAAGCTGGATATGAAAAAAGCCTATGATCGAGTTGAGTAGGACTTCCTTAAGGCATGCATGGTTAAGATTGGTTTCAGTGCGAGATGGTTTCATGGATTATGCAATGTGTCACCACAGCCTCCCTTAGTGTCAAGTTTAACAAAGAACCCCTTCCTTTCTTTGCGCTATTAAGAGGTCCTCAGCAAGGAGACCCTTTATCCCCTTACTTATTCATAATTGTTGCAAACGTACTCTCCTCACTCATGAAGAAAGCTGTGAATAATGAGAGTGTTAGAGGAATTAGACTCAACAGGTTTTGCCCGACACTTTCCCATCTACTTTTTGCAGACGATTCTATTTTCTTTATAGATGGAAAGGTTGGTGAATGCCAAAACTTAACCTCTATTCTACATCAGTATTGCTTCGCAACAAGTCAGGAAATCGACCTCAACATATCAGGAGTTTTTTTCAGTTCAGGGTGCTCACATCAGCTGAGAAGGAATATGGCCCAAGAATTGCGAGTTCCGAAGATTGACAAAACGGGAAAGTACCTAGGAATCCCCTCCGATTGGGGCCAAACAAAAGAACAGATGTTCGCATGGATTTTGGCAAGAGTAAACATAAAGTTGGAAAGATGAAAAGAAAGTTTTATCTCCAAAGCGGGTAAAGAGATCTTAATAAAAGCAGTGGCACATGCTTTACCACAGTATGCGATGTCCATATTCAAAATCCCAGTGTCCGTTTGCATGGCCATAGAGAGGAAGATAGCTTTATTCTGGTGGAAAACACATGCATCAAAAGCCAGCCTTCATTGGAGAAGATGGGAGATACTGAAGCAAAGAAAAGACAAAGGAGGTTTGGGCTTCAAAGACCTCATCACGTTTAACAAAGCGATACTAGGAACACAAGCCTGGAGAGTCTCTCAAACTTCAGATGCATTATAGTGCAAAGTTCTAAAATGATGTTACTTTCCAAACATCGATTTCTGGCATGCAGTTAAGGGTTCTCGCCCATCATGGGGCTGGCAGAGCCTTCTTATGGGAAAAGATGCCATTTCAAAGGAGGTGAGGTGGAAAGTAGGTAACGGGCAGCATATCAGAATCAAGGAAGATAGATGGCTAGAAATGGGCGAATTAGGAAGACTAAAAAACCAACATGAACCCAACATGGTAGCAGAATTGATTTCCCCAGCAGAACCTCTCTGGAATGAGCAACTTTTACACAACTTGTTCGATGAAGAAGTTGTGAATGAAATCCTAGCTACTCCACTACCATCTACCCCAAAGGAAGACTCGCTAGTGTGGTCACCAAATCGGTCCGGATGTTATTCCATCAAAAGCGGATACAATGAGCTATGAAAGAATGAGACCACACATGGCTTGGGGCAGCCCTTTTCTTCCTACAAAACCCACAATGATCTCTGGAGCAAAATTTAAAGGCTAAAAACACTTCCAAAAGTCAGACTTTTTCTATGGAGCGTCTGCCAAAATGCATTACCTACAAGGGTAAACTTGTTCAAGAGAAGGGTATTAGCTTAACCATTTTGTCCCTTGTGTCGCTGTTGACACCTAATTTTTAGCTCATTTTTTAAATTTTTCAAAAATCTCAAAAATAGGATTAGGAACCTTGGCCAAGCCTAGAAACCTAGTTCTAAACCAAAAATATTTTTTTTAGAATTTTCCTTAATTTTTCCTTAATTTCTTTTAATCAAAACAAAGAAGAAAATCAAGAAAAATAGCAAATAGAATCCAAAAATTCCATAAAAATAGTCATTAGTCTTATTTTAAATCCAATTTCATGAATACATTGTCAATTTTGGAAAATCTCAATCGGGTATATTTTTTTCCCAAAATTGGGCAAAATTAAACCCGAATTGAACCAAAAATGAAATTAAAGTTTTTCTAGTCATTTTTAGGTCATAGTGTCTTCACAACAAATGATTCTGGGACCTTGAATTACATAATGGTCGGTCCAATTGTACAATTTGACATAAAAATAAAAAATTCCCGAAATTTGATTGAAAATCAAGAATTTTGAACCCAAATTGGGAATCGTGCCCAATATGAAATTGTCGAAATGTGAGACCATCATTTCTAGGGTTAATGAGATGTGGGTAATTCAATTTTGGCTTCAATTTTACCTAATCAGGTCATTAGGATATCGAATTGAGCAAAACCCTATTAACCCGAGTACAAAAATGAGAAAATCTTGGGCTCAATTACAATAAAAATTGGGAAAAATTATATATTTTGGTTCGAAATATGATGGGGAATTCAATTTTGGGGTTTAATTTGAAAAAATAGGTTGAAATTGAGTCCAATTTGAGTATTTACTCAAAACTGGGTCTGCCGGGTCGGTCGGGTCAACCCGACCCGACCTGGGTAAGTTGTCTTCTTCGCCCGACTCAGCCCGAAGCACAATAAACCCAGAAAACCGAATTAAACCCACCACTTCACCGATCATTTCCAGTTATTTTGGCACATTTTAATCGATTGTGCTAGCTGGAAAATGTCCAGCTGGCACCAATTAACCACCCCAACCGATCGAAATCCGGTTCCAACAAGTTTTGAGCGGGAAATTAATCAACAAAAAAACGAAAAAAATTGACGGAAGAAGGGGAGAATGTGTTCGACGAATGACGGAGAGAGATTAGAGAGAGAAAGAGCGAGAAAGAGAGAGAGAGAGTTCGAGAGACGTGTAGAGGGTTCGAGGACCGAGTGATCAGCGTTTTCTCCGATGAGAAAACGCCGGCAAATCGGCTCCGATCGTGATCCTCCACATCCGGTGAGCCAGAGACGAAGCTTATCACGAAGGCCTGAAAACGAGCCTCGACCGGCGAGTCCAGAGCCTCTCCGGCGAGTCCGAAATCATCTTCTTGAAGCTCAGTTGTCAAGGAAGAATTCTACAATCGCCAATTTTTCCAAAAACCTCGTCCAATCCTTCAACGAAGAAGGTAAACTTTGGTTCTCACCACGGTTTACCAGAATTTTCAGATTATAATCAGAATGTAATCTTGCAAATCAGATGATTTTTGTTGCGATTATGAGCTTATTGATGCATAAAACTTGCTTCTGACCACGATTTACATTGTGTTATTGCATTTGGGGTGATAAACGTGCATAAAATCTTCTCGACCTCCATTAAAACCCCTCGCCGGAGCTTGAAGGTCCTCGCCGGAGCATCCCGTGGCCATAGGCCGTTCAAGTTAGCTTCTATGAACTTTGTTTGTTGATTTTCTAGTCTTTAGACTCGTGTTAGATGGCTAGGGCGATGTAGATTGATGGTTTAAGTTCTGAAAATGTTGATCTTAGCTAATGGTGGTTTCAGTTTAGGTTAACGTTTTTTAGCTCGATTTTCGCCGGCCGGCGGAGGTCCGGCGGCATGTCGATTAGGCTAAATCGATAGATGGTATCATGAGGTTTACACAGAATCAAAAATCAGCTCCGGAAGGTCGTCGGATTTCGATCCGAAGTCGCGGCCTTGATAATCAAAAATCCAGAATTGTGCATGCAAGGTGTTCGGCGTAATGCCAAAGAGAAAAATGGCAAAACGGCGCCGTTTTTGGCGTCGTGCTCGCCAGAGGAGGTGATCGGCGCCGGCGTCGGTGCCGGCCAATTCGGTCTCGGCCGAACCGGTCTGAACCGGGCCGGTCCGATTCATTTTCCCGGCTGGAATTTTTTTTAAAAAAAAAATCTAAAAAATTCAAAAAAACAATAAAAAAATTCAAATAAAAAAAACAATAAAAAAATTAGAAAATTCATAAAAATTCAAAAATTTCAGAAAATTCATAAAAAAAATTTGAAAAATTCAGAAAATTCATAAAAATTCAGAAAGTAAAAATCAAAAAAATCAAAAAAATCGAAAAATTCAGAAAAATCAAAAAAAAATTTGAAAAATTGGAAAATTCATAAAAATTTTCTGAAAATCATAAAAAATCAATTCTTGGTTTAAAAATTTTTCCGAAAAAAAAAATTCAAAAATTTTGAAAATCCATAGAATGATTCAAAATCATCGTGGCCAGCCATAAAAAGTGAAATTTGAATTTTCGGAAGTGCCCAAGTGGCATTTTTGAAAAATTCCAAATTTAGGGGTTATAACCTCTAAAAAACCCTAAAACCCTAAAAATGTGTGAATCATGAAATGAACAAGCTTTTAGAGCTTCATTAACGTTTGGGGTGTTTTGATTGATTTTTATTTTAGAGACCACTTAGGATTGATTGATTTGATTGATTTTGATTGTGCATTAAATACTTGTTTGGTCCTTCCTGCAATTAGAACGGATAGGATTAGTGGGTAAGCCTCGGAAATTCGCATGACACGTTAGACATCATATCGTTCTTAGGTACCGAAAGGGCGTTAGGGATCTCAATTTGGGATCAATAACGTAACCAAGTCCTCGTACTCAGAATCTCTGATTCGTAGGATCGGGGTATTTCTCCCGTATCTTGATTAGGTTTCTAGTCTACCTACCAATAATGACTAGTGGCGACTCCAAAATCACAAATTTAGAAATTACCTTCCACTGTCACGTGAGGTATGATCTGGGAGAGACCCTTATACGGAAATACCTCCTTAGCGCGCAAATCCCGAAAAAACCCCAAAAAGCGCGGCGCGACAGTTGCAAAAAGCCCGAGACAGTCGAGCATCTATTCCTCCTCTGTGACAAGACAAAGCAGGTTTGGTCAAATCTCGAATTCAACATCCACTTTTCTCACCAAGTCACTAAATTTGAGGAGTGGTTGCTAAAACTACAATGATATGACCCAGAAGAACATATCGTTCGAGATCATCACGGTCACCCTCTGGAAAATCTGGTTAGCACGTAACTCCCTTGTCTTCCAATATGAGCAGACGGACCCAATCAGCATAATCGACTCAGCTCTAGATATGCATTGCAATTACGCAAAGTGGAATAGAAGCAACTTAAAGCGCGAAGTAGTATCGCTGAACTTACGGCCAATATGGAAACCACTAGACCATGATTTGCTGAAGATAAACATCGATGGATCTTACCTCTCAGGGACCACGGAAGGGGCAATTGCATGCGTATGCCACAATTCAGAAGGAAGATTAATGGAAGGCCTCGCGCGACCAGTCCGAACATTTTCCGCCCTTCAAGCCAAAGCCCTTGCTTGTCTCTATGCTCTCCAACACTTTGTTGGAGAGCCTCATCTAAAACTAACACTGGAGTCTGACTGTTCAACTTTGATAAGCTATCTGAAATATTCTTCCCTCTGTCCTTGGGATATTGAGCCACTTATCACTAATTGTATTAGCCTCTTGGCTTTTTTTTAGAGTCTAGAATTGGTCATCTGCACCAAAACTGAGTTTCTAGCCCCCTCCTTTTCCCTTTTTGGGAAATTCTGTGTTTTGATACCCCTTACTCTTGTAGGTGGGCTCGAGTTTAATGAAACGATATTTCTATTTCGACCGGCCTCTCAATTAACGAGACAAAAGCAAAAGTAGAGAGGAATCTAATTTCCAATCCAAATAAGAAGAATAGAAAAGATATTCGAAGGCATTGGGCCACGTTGTGATTATTGTCCTAGGCCTACAAATGCTATTAAAGGAAACTGAGGCCTTACTGATTTGATTGGGAATAGAATTTATGCCAGTTAAGAGGGAATGCTGTTTTCATGGGATTAAAATTCTTCATGCATCCACGAGCTGTATTGGCTATTCTATGGAATTGGATTCATGCTCCTTTGAGATTGCTATTTGTTTTGGATTGGTTCCATCGATTGAATTTGTTTGGAATGCATGGCATGTTTTAGAAAAATGATACTAATTGCACAAGGCAGCACGGAGTTGGGTCGCCATTCACCCCGTGATATGGCGATTTCACCCGAGGATTGATGGCAAACTTTTTAAATTTCAAAACCCAAAAGAAAGTTATATGTATATTAGAATTAGAAAATCCCATTATGTTGCATGCTAGAATTTAACCAAGGAATATGATCCGGCAAGGGCAACCTGGGATGCTAGTCCTTTCCATGCGTAACCCAATCCGTGGAGCTGGATATTTAGATTTTGAAGACCAGTTAGATCACCAGGTGATTAGTCGACTTCCTTCTACCACAAGTGTTATAGATGTCAAATTGGCCTAGGAAATTGTTGATGACGGCTCCTAGAATGGTTTAAGATTTCGATCATAGTAGCACGCCCCATCCTCGGGAAGGGAAGACTCTAGGCCACGGACTATGGAATGGATTTTTGGAATTGCATTTTTCTATTCGCTTTCCAGTTTGATCTTCGATTTAAAACATAAGTTTGAAAAATCATGATCAATCTGTCTCGGGGTAGAGCTAGCAAAATAGGCACATGACCCATTTTTGAACGCAAATTCAATGAGCCAGATTAAATATGGCTTGTTTGAAAATTTAAAACAGGTTAAAGTGGGTTTACATTATTAAAACCCAATTAGACGTGGATCTTAGTGGATTTAAAAACAAACCCATTTACAATCCATCTAATCCCAAAGAAGTTATTAGGTGAAGAAAAATGAAACAGAGAACTTGATGTCAAAGAAGAGAGGGAAAAGGGCGAAGAGCACTGCTACCAACGGTGCCCCTCCGCCGTATTCATCACCTCGGTTCCTTCGCCGGCAAAAAGAACAGCCCTCCGATGGTCTCCAACAAGTTCGCCTCCGATTTTCTCGAATCCATCGTTAAGCTTCGATTCGGAGCCCTCCCCACGTCTGTCCCCGCCCCCTCTACTCAACGTCGCGGATTGTCCTCCGCTGTCGTGGCTTTGGAGTTCATCATGGGAGAAGAAACTCGAGCGCTCTTCTTCGTCTTTGGATTTGGTTAAAGTTCAAGCCCTACGTGGACGTGGTTTCAATTGTCTGTAAAAAGTTTTGAAGTTTTTGTGCAGGCCATTTTTAAGGACAAGAAAGGATTCTCATTTAATTTTGCAAATTTCTGTTATTTTTCGTTCATTTATTTCTGAGATCTTATGGACCTTCTTCCATGTTATTTTGGATAGGTTACAATTTACATGGGTGGATTTGGATTGGATCTAGGCTGAGCTGGGCTGGGTATAAGCCATCAAAATTGTTTATCGAACAAATAAGCCTATGTAAGTTAAGTGGGTGGATTTGAGTCAAAACTCATTTATGACCGATCCAAATTCACCCATTTATCACCCTTACTCGAGGGCGGTGGCTAGCTAGTGACCACAGAGGCCATCGTGATGGTTAAGCTGGAATTAAACCTAAAGTAAGGGGCTATGAAATGCCAATTCCGAGATGTGATATCAAATTCTTCATGTGAAGCTAATCCGAAATGGTTCGAATCCAAAGTACAAGAGATGCTTGGCCAATTGGCTCCTGATTTTTTTCCAACTATAGCCACAACTGTAATAACTCTTTTCAAAAGCGCCCTTCTTTCAATTGTCATTCTCACTCTACGGGTGCTAGATATTATGAATTACAATTACAAATTGTATACATAGATACAATTACTATGAAAATAGTCACTATCAATGATGATTGTATGAACTGTATAATGACATCAAACCACACATTATTTGTACTACATCACATGGACAACTATTATGTGGTCAATGCATTGAAGAGTGAGAGCAGAGTACAATATCACATCAACGAGAATGACATGAACCGTAGTTCGTAAACACGGGTAACATACTTGCAACACAGAGGCACACGCGCATGTTGGAAAACATCCCTCAACAATTTTGATGAAAACAAAAATTAGCCCATTATATTTGGTAAGTTTATCAAGTATACAGAGATTTGTATTTGTTAGAATAATTAAATATTAAGCGTGAGGGGGAGTGTTAGAATAATTAAATATTAAAACAATGCCTTCATCTAACAGCTTAAATTTTTAGAACAGTTGGCAGTGATTCCACCAAAATCTCACAGTATTTAAGCCATGCAGATACTTGGTTCGGATTTTAGAACCACACGAGTCAGAGTCAGAGTCAGATTTTGCAAAGTCTTAACAAACGTAGAAGGATTGGCCTATGTTGACACCCAAAAGTGACCAGCTTTTGATTTCAATAGTGATTGGATCTATAGTGGGTAGTTGTTAAAGGAGTCTGGTCCCCCGCTAGAGAAACTTCTACGGTTCTACATATGTGAGGAGGTCGTAGTTGTGCTTTTGGCATAACTAGTGGAATTCAGTGTCTTCAGTATGTTAGAACTCGGAGAGAGGATGTAGCCAAGTACATGAACCTATAAATCAGGTTTGCTATTTCTCTTTCCCTAAACTCCTTAATTTTTGCTATTTATATTGCAAGTTCACATAGTGCGTACAAGCATGATTGTTATTGGGGTTGATTCTACAAAATCAATTTGTATTTTCTTGAAAAACCCAATTCGTCACCCTCTTGATTGCTTGCTTGGGCTTACACAACACTAAGCCCAACAGGATATCAATTCAAGAGCTGCATCATGTGAAATCAAAGAACATTTTCATTTTGTGAAACCCTAACCTAGTCAAAAGGATACAATCACTACTGTTTTATTTAAACAAAACTCCATAAGGTTCTAACATAGTCCTTCAATGGCACAAACTCAAATTACAATCAAATCAGAGTCATGAAGGTTATTACGCCCCCCGTTAGTTTCAACACTCAAATGTAGAAGTTGGTAGCACATGAGCAATGTGATCGGTCGATTTCAACATGAGATAAGTTAGTCGTATCTCGTGTAATCGACGTATAAAATACTTTTCGAGTATCAAAATGGAGTGAACACTCTGAGAGTGGTTCTGCTTTTTTGGGGGCCCAAAGGAGGAAGCTGTGGTTTCGGCTGTAGAACGAACACCCAACAACTCAAAAAATAGTTTGGGCCCAACCATTCACCACAAGATCTGAAATGAAAGAGAAATAGTTTTGGGCCGTTTGAACACCCAACAACTCAAAAAATTCCGTCAGTCAGCAATCAAAACCGAGGGACTGCACTCTTGGCCTACCAGTACAGCATCACTCAATGGTGCATTTATTTCACTGAAAAATTCATGATAAATTTTTTTTATTATGAAAATCATTTTCAAGAAAAACTAAACGGTTCGTTTTCATTTATTTGGCGATTTACGAAGAGCGATTTCTTTATTGCCAGAAGGGGAAGTCGTTTTTCCCCGACCTAAGCTTATTTTTTTTTGGTCCATAGAAAACATTTTTGATAGATCGATTAGTTTTCCGTCATCTAAACACTGAAAAGTCAAAAAATAATTCTCGAAAACAGTTTTCTCTCAAATAAACGGACTCTTAGGCTGCGAATGATAACCATTCTGTTTCTCTATTTCTGTTCCAGAAATAGATTTGGAACAGAAATCCGTTTGGTAACGCAATTTTAATTTCTATTTCTGGAACAAATTTTTGTTCCAGAAATAGTTTGAAAGAGAAATCAGAAGTTAAAATTTTTAGCTTCTCTATTTCTGGAACAGAAATGAGAAACAAAATTTTTTGTTCTTCTCATCACTTTCCCTCACTACTAGTCGGTCGCTCACCCACCGCCCATCGCCGGCCGCCGCCACCCGCCGACCGCCGCCACCCGCCGACCGCCGCTACCCTTCACTGGCCGCCGCCGCGCGCTGCCACTGTCTCGTGCCATGGCTGCCTCCCCACCAGCTGCCGCCAGGACCACCGGCCACCTCCCGCCACCATCGGCAGCCCGCCTTCCGCGGCCAAAAAAATTCCAAAAAATCCTTAAAAATTGAAAAATTCCAGAAAAATTCATAAAAAATTTCTAGAAAATAAAAAAAGTCAGATTTCGGGAAAATAGGAAATTTGTTCATTTTTTCCAAAAAAATAAAAAAAATTCAAAACTTCACAGAATGGCTTAGAATACTTGTGGCCACTCACTTTGAATGAAATTTAAATTTTTTGAAGTGCCAAAAAAAAAATCAAAAATTTCAAAACTTTACATAATGGCTTAGAATATATGTGGCCACCGACTTTGTGTGAAATTTAAATTTTTTGAGGTGCCCAAAAAAATCCAAAAATCAAAAATTTCAAAACTTCACAGAATGACTTAGATTATCTGTGGCCACCCACTTTGCGTAAAATTTAAATATTTTGAGGTGCCCAAAAAAATTTAAAAATAACAAATTTCAAAACTTCACAGAATGGTTTAGAATACCTGTGGCCACCCACTTTGCGTAAAATTTAAATTTTTTGAGGTGCCCAAAAAAAACCAAAAAATTTAAAACTTCATAGAATGACTTAGAATACTTGTGGCCACCCATTTTAAGTGAAATTTAAATTTTTTAGGTACCAAAAAAAATTAAATTTCACTCAAAGTGGGTGGCCACAGGTATTCTAAGCCATTCTGTGAAGTTTTGAAATTTTTTATTTTTTGATTTTTTTTTTGGCACCTCAAAAAATTTAAACTTCACTCAAAGTGGGTGGCTACTGCAAGTATTCTAAGCCCATTCTGTGAAGTTTTGAAATTTTTGATTTTTTTGGAAAAAATGAACAAATTTCCTATTTTTCTGAAATCTGACTTTTTTTTATTTTCTGGAAAATTTTATGGATTTTCTGAATATTTTTTAGATTTTTAGGAATTTTCCAGATTTTCTAATTTTTTTATTCTATTTCTAAAAGAAATGAAGCGATTATCCGCCGCCCGCCGTCCACTCGCCGGTCACATGAGAAGGAGAAATTTTGTGCCGTTATCAAACAAATTTCTGTTTCTGAAACAGAAATTTTGTGTCGTTATCAAACATGTTTTTTAGCTTAGAAACTCCTCCAGAAACAGAAATAGAAAAATCAATTTCTGGCCAGAAATTGATTTCTGAAACAGAATGGTTATCATTCGCAGCCTTATTCTCCATCGTCTAAAATGGGACCTCAAAGTGAAATTTGTCCCCAAGTCACATGCAAAGGGACATTGGGACAACCAAACTGCCCCTACAAAGGGCCACCATCTCAGGACCTCTCTTTTTTTGCCTTTAATGAATGGCAAAAGGCCTGCCTCAAAATCAATGGCAGAAGCAAAATTGCATAATTAGGAGGGTGGGAAGAGAGGAGGAGATTTGATGATGTTGTCTTTTGGAAGCAAGAGAATAAAATGGAGGAACATGCTGCACATGGGAAAGATCTGGCGCATTGTCATCTGGACCCCTCGTAAGATCTGGCCTTATTGATGGGGGTTTCTTTACTGCCTGGATTTCCAGTGGGGATATCGAGCCCGAGAAAGATTTGTGCTCGTCCTCAGCTCGATTCTGTACAACCTTTTTTGATCACGTGAGATTCGGCACCCATCACTAATGTACGTGGAGGTGATTTTGAAGCTACACATGTTAGTGCGTGGCGAGACAAAATCTTAAGCTGGAGAGTCGATATATTTAGCTGCGTTGTAACTCTAACAACTTGATTCGTGGCGAATTAGACACTTCATAGCCAAAGCAAAGAAATGAAATTGCCACAATGGAAGTGAGAATAATAGTATCTTTCTTAACCAAAAATCTTTATCATTGGTCTACCAATAATTCCTCCACTTGAAAAATTGTAAAGAAAAAGGCGTGGATCTGAGTTTGGTTCCAGAGCACATTCCTGGTTCTTTTCATTGAGAAGCTAGTGGCCTTTTTTTTTCCCAATTTTAGTCCAACAGAAGGACATTCGGTACTTCTTTTTTGTCCTCTCTCCTTTATCCAAAGATGTTCGGGCGCATCACGGGCGCTCGTCCCCATCGAGCAAGTCCCGCGGGAATGCTCGGGGATGGATTCGAACTCGACAAGCAAGCACGAGACGGGATCGAAACAGCATCGCCACTCGGAACAGTCGCCCCCACGAGAGGGGGGCCCTCTCAGCCGTGCCTTCTCTGTTTGCAAACTTGGGTGCTGGTGCTTTTGGTTCTCAATTCCTCCTACTCATCATCTCCTTGAGTTTGATCGGGCCAGGCGTGTGTTGTACAGCGTCGAATGAGCAATGCAGTCAATGATGATGGAAGGGAGGGGGGCTCCTCAGGTACGGCGACACGGTCGCCCACTGACTTTTCTTTCCGTCTCCCCCAGTGTAACGAAACAGTCCCGAGCCTTCGCACAAAACGTGATTCACAGGCACTCTGATTTGACATCCATTTGTCATCACCCGTCCCTCTCGACACGCTCTCTCTCTCTCTATCCCTCCCTCCCTCTCTCCAAATTCACGTCCGAATCCGAATCCGAATCCTCGGCCGGGTCAAGCTCGGCCGGGGAGACGATGGGAGATAAGCTTCATGGTCGAAAAGGAAATAGTCTGGATCACCAGCTACGGCCCTTAACTGATCGCTTAGTGATAAAGGAGGTAGGAGGTGCAAGACAGCCAGGAGATTTGCCTTGAACCAATTACCCCTTGAAAGAGTGCGTAATAACTCACAGATCAAGCGCTCTTATGTCGAAGATGAACGGGGCGAAGCAATTTGCTGAAACTGTGGGATGTAAAAATACATCGGTAGGGGAGCATTGCGCCTTAGATGCATCAAAAGATCTCTCTGCTGGGGCTTGTCGCCGGAGCTAAGTCTCGCACGCTCACGATGCGCGTGGATTGAGCTCACACTTGACGAAAGCAGCCGAGTATTTCTTTTGCCCCACCGAAGCAAAATGGTTCCGGTCATATTTCACGGGGGTTGATTGGACCACAAAGGCACGATCTTTCCTCACGTCGTGTTTCAACACGGTTCGACAGTCAAGTCAACTTAAGTCAATTGAAATTAGCGTTGATGGAACTTGATTAATTAAGAACTTTGTGTAAATTTAAGAATATAATCAGACAAATTAAACATTTAAGGACTTGATGGGAAAGGTCAAGTGTTAAATGAAAAGTGAAAATTTTTCGTAATATTTTTTATTGTCATAATTTGGCACGTCATCAACTAATTCATTACTAATATCAAAACATGATTCTCTTATGAGACCTAAGTGCCAGGGTGAAAACAATTAACATACTTAACTCAAGATAGCAATACTATTTAGGGTATTCTAAAGTCTAATTTTAGCAAATTAATGACTAGATGAAAAATGCCATTTTTCTAAACTAATTCTATCGCTATAATGACTAGAGTCTTGTTATTTTATGCCCCAATTCTAGCAGATTATGAACTATTATAACTCAAAAGAGGGATTATAAGAAAGATTATACTACGAAAAACCCCAAATCGGTACATCCGTGATAAATTAACTCCAAAGTAATTTTTTTACCATCAAAAATCCCAAATTGGTACAATTGTGACAAATTTACCCCAAACTAAATTTTTTACCACTAAAAACCTCAAACTGGTATACTTGTGACAAATTTATCCTATATTGATTTTCTTTAAATTGAATTAATATCACGAAAAATCACAAACCGGTACACCTGTGACAAACGTAGGGTAAAATCCTCAAATTGATACACTTATCAACTGTCACGTGTCATCTAACTAAGCAATTTGACAGTAAAATTTAACGGAAACTAACAGAGGGTAAATTCGTCATAGGTGTATCAGTTTGGGATTTTTTGTGGTGAAAAATTTAGTTTTAGGTAAATTTATTACATGTGTACCGGTTTTGGATTTTTCGTGATATTAACTCTTATATGAATTACTAGCCCCAATTGCTCGAAAATGCCAACTTATTGTAACTCGATTGTTTAATTTTAAGAATTTTTATTGTGAACTTAAATAAGCATTTTTTTCAATTGAACGTCACAATTAAGTGATTCTTTATTTTATGGAAAAAAAAGGACTTTAAAGCTCGAGAATATAAAGTTGGTATTTCGTAAAGGAGACTAGATTCAATTTTACGACGAAAATGACTGAATTACGACTGGTTGTCATATTAGGAAGACTAAGTGATTTTCAAGATCTTTTTCCTATTTTGCTAATATATATTTTTTTTGGTTTTCCTTCATCATGAACATGTTAATTGACCATTGAATTTTGCTCCATTTTTAAGTTTGATTGACGACTTGCCATTCATTTCATGATTTTTCATACGTCGAAAAGACTTATCACTCGCTTCGTGAGTGGCACCATCAAGATCGAGCGATGGTAATTATGAGATATGATAAATTCTGATACTCGACAGTTAGATTTGTTCATGTTTGGTGTCCGGGGAAAGTAATTAAGGATTACTATCCAATTTACAGAAAAATCTTAGATACAAGAATGACATATCCACAACGAGAAACCTACTCGCAAAACCATCTTCTGTTAATCGACGTTCACCTTTGAAAAATGCTAATCGACGTTCGAAGAAGGGGAAGGGGAAGGAGAACGAGTCCTCGACCGGCGACCGGCAGAGGAGAACTTATTCAATCACATGGCGGTTCGGAAGAAAGTACCTTTGGTACCAATTCTTTTTTTTATCACCTACCCTGATGAATTCCTTTCTTGGATAGACAAAGCGCAGGAGAAGATGAGCAGTTCTCGTCACTCTATCACCATCACCATGTCTCGTGTGAAAATATTTTATACATCCTTTATTTTATTTCATCTTATTTTGTTTTTTTTTTCCGTGGTTAATATTAATAATAATACCAACTTAGGCTAAACGCTAAGAACAACCCGCGATTGATTTTTAATTTATTATTTTTCGGCTGGTTAGTTTCCCATTATTTTCTAACGTGATATCAGCTGCCGTGGCAACTTGTCGATAATAAACCGTATAATAAAGTTAATAATTTTTAATTAATCGAGAACTAGGTACTAAGGAACGAGTATCACTAACCAAAGAGCCTAGATAAGGATGTAGCAATTATTTTAATCTTTTCATTACTTGGGAATATGTACTTGGTTTTTAGCGCCCGGGCAGCCGGCGTGAATACTTAAGCAAACACTGATCTAGTGTGCCCACAATTATTATATTAATCATTACAGTGAATGTTATATTCCTCCGTCGCATTAAATAATCGGGTTAACACCACGAAAAACTCCAAATCGGTACATCTGTGATAAATTTACCCTCAATTAGTTTTCATTAAATTTTATTATCAAATTGATGAGTTAAATTATACGTAGCAGTTGACGAATTTACTAGTTTAGGATTTTACCCTCCGTTTGTCACGGATGTACTAGTTTGTGATTTTTTTTGTATGAATCCAATTTAACGTAAGGTAAATTTATCACAAATGTACCGGCTTAAGGCTTTTGGTGGTCAAAAAATTAGTTTGGGATAAATTTATCACAGATATACCAATTTTGGATTTTTCGTGGTATTAACCACAAATAATTCGAGTCCCCCACGAAATTGGCCCTATTTTTTTAATGACAAACGATTTAATTAATCGATTGATTAATTAATTATTCAAATGGGACTCTGGCTTCTTCTTTTTTTTTTTGTGGGGGGCTTAATTTAATTGGGAAATGTGTTGTACATCTGACGGATCTTAAAATTTTACAGAAAAGGAATCTCATTGACTTGCATTTGCACGGGGAATTTTTTTTTTTTTTGTAAGAATAAATTATTGAAAAGAAAAGAAAGTTGAAAAGAAAAGAAAGGTGAAGGGAGGGGGAGATGCTTATGACAAATGGAAGGAATCCGGGCGTTTGCCTGTGAAAATATAGAGAGGGCCAATCGATTGATGGGTGATGATGAAGACGTGGTGGTGTGGACTATATGATTATTGCTATCTGTGATTTTAATCATGACTAGGTCTTAACTTAACTTAGCTTATTTGTTTATTTATTTTATAATTTAATTCTGGCTATCGGTTCTGAGGTGGATGTTTTCGATAAATTCCCTCGACGGCAAAACACTCGTTCCACGCAGTTGTCGCGAGCGTTCAGGGCTGATCATGTGAGCCGAACGTAGACATTTCTCTATTTCTTTTTCTCGAAATAAAGAAAGGGATTCCGTAATTTTTCGAGACATCGATGTGCTTGGATTGACTCGGGAGCGACGTAACTCGGGAAGACGAGAGCGAATTTAATCATGCAACCAAAAGAGAGTTGAGCTAACATTTTGTACTAGACCCCATGGGAGTTGGTCTAGCAGTACAAAATCATAGAGATCAATGAAGAAAAAAAAGACAATAGACAAGCCACTTTAGAGAGATACCAATTTGTTTATTTAAGGGAAAAAAGAGCATGATTTGTTTTTAAAAAAAAAACAAGGGAAATTCAAGGCAGACCAAGTCTATCTGCTTTTCTATTAGATCCTTGGAGATAGGGAGTTTAGGAAAATATACAATACTGAATAACCAAATTCCGCGTTGAATTGGTATGAAGTCGCATCGAAACAGCGAATATTAACAGAGTCGTTGTGATGCTGAATTCTAAATCGTGAATGAAAATCGATTCTCGTCGAGAAATTTCACACGATGTGGATCGTGCGTATCTACTTTGGGACGATGGGTTTCTTGATCCGCTCGTAAAAACGGGTGCACCAATGGAAAAAGTCTATTCTAACTGACGGTTCTGAGTTAATCGCCGTTAAGAAATTTCAGACGATATAAATTCTTTAAAACACAAATTAAGATGGATGCCACTTCGAAAGAAGACTCTATTCTAATCGTCCTTTACGAGTTTATATAAAATTAGTTTTGTGCGTCTAGTTCGAATAGCTCAACATATTTCGCGTTCTGAAAGCTCATCAATGAAAACTCAAACGGGTTATTCCAATCGAACAAAATAAAACGGGTTATTCCAAAAAACAATAACATGAGCCAATTAACACGGCAAGAATGTTGTTGCCGATATGTTATCGCAAAACTTTTTCAAGATTTTCAAAAGGGCAATAGGAGAAAAATCACTGGAAATTTTAATTTTTTTGGACCTTTTGTGGATTGCTAAATATAGGAGAATGAGGATTAGGGTCTATGTGGGAAGTTCATTTATGACAGAAGATGAGAAGGTCAATGCCATTGGCCCTTTAAATTTTGGGACTTGAGATTTGCAGATAGGGCATATCATAGAATAGTCCCATAGAGTAGAATGGGCAGGGAAAAGGTTGAAGAGGGGGGGCTGCTGCAAGGTGTGAGAAGGTGAAAAATTTACAGGAAATTTAGGGTTTGGGTAGCTTTTGTAGAGTAGTACATAGCTAATAGCTTTGGGGATAAGGGGTAAAATCCTCAAGGGAGTTGATGATTGGCTCGATTTTGGGATTGTACAGATGGATGCCAATGAGCCCACAAGTGCCCACTTTTAGTGGACCACGATTGTTTTTTATTCCTCTTTTAGGGTATTCTTCTTTTCCTCTTCTTTTTCCACTTTTGGTCCATCAAAAATTTTCAGTTGGGTAAAAACTAAAACTGATCTTCTACAAAGATCAATGGCCAAAAAAAAATATAAACAAACATATTGTGTGGCCTTCTAATCTTTGCAATCAGGAGGAGCTCCCGGCTTCCGGAGTCGACGTAACCAATTAAGGCGTCGGGGATTTTCTAACATGGCGACTAGAGTTCGCGCCGTAGAATTTTACCATTTGGGGGCGAGCTGGTACGATTTGAGGTCATCCGCAGAGATCGATGACCCGAACATATCCGATCGAGAAAATTCGCAATGCCGTTTCGTGATGGTCATGCTTTTGTGCTTATGCAATTCAATAAACGTTTTTGATATGCCATCTTATAAGCAAATCAAAGTTGAGACAGCCAAAGCACATTTTCTTTTTAAAAGTCGACGAGTAATGTTTCACTGAAAAAATGGTTTTCGTACTAAATTCACACCACCTCATCCAGCACATATGTAGCTCCTTTAGACCAAAAAAGGAGGTACCATTTGGGCATTCTACCAAAAGTTCCTACAAGAGTTCTACGGTCCAGGCAAACCTCATTTATATTATAAAAATTCCTCCATAAAGATTATTCAATACAATTTATTCTCTTCAATTTTTTTGTTATGTTAAAACATTAGGGGATAACAGAACAGGTGGTTCATGAACTTCGATTCAAAATGCAACGCCGTTTCATAAATTCTAATTTGTGCAATGCGGTCCATGAATTTCGGCTCAACGTGCAATCTCGCCCCCCTAAACTTTTAATTCGTTCGATATGATTTCTGAACTCTGGGGACCACCACACTGAACATTCGATCGAAGTTCAAGGACCACACTGTTGCATAGAGAAGTCCCAAATCGGAGAATTGGTGAGGTATTGAACAGTTAATATATCCTAATTGAATCATAATTCATTGGCTTAAGCTTTTGAATAAATGTGAGTTCAACTGAATATGTTGATGGGTTCGGACTTGGATTCTCTCTTTGGCTATCCCCCTGGGTGAATGGTATCGAGCTTCTGCCACGCGTTCCTAATACAATATCGAACGAATTTAAAGTTTGGGAACGGCATTACGTATCGAGTCAAAGTTCAAAACTGCTGTCATTTGTGTTTCGCTTTCCCAAATATTAATTAGTGCTTGAGGAAAAGTCCCAACTTGTGGAGCTGGGTGGGGGGTTGGGGGACCAAAGCAAACCCATCGTATGGGGCAGAGAATCTCGTGTGGGGGGAGGGGCGGGCAACGTGGCGGGATCACATGGTGTGGGGGAGGGGCGGGCAACGTGGCGGGATCACATGGTGTGGGGGAGGGGCACTGCACTGGAGTGCAGGAGTTGTCAGTCGGCCTGGTCTCTTGCAACCTTCGCATGTCTCTCACTGTTCGGTCTCTATTGTTAGGGGAACCCCCCCCCCCCCAAAAAAGCAAAATTAAAAATCGTAGAAAAGGACGATTCCCCTCCCAATTGCTCGCCAACGTCACATGGGACACTCCCCTCCCCCTCCATCCATCGCCCGTTCGCTATAAAATCTCCGATCGGTACATTCGTTAATTGTCCGGTACCATCCAATTTAATAAATTAACGATAAAATTTAACGAAAATTAACAGAGAGTTAATTTATCGTTTTTTATGGTCAAAAGATTAATTTATGATAAATTTATCGCGGGCGTACCGGTTTGGTATCCACCCGAAAAAAAAATATTGGTTTTTCCAAATTTCCCATCGACTATATAATTATATATATTATACGTGAGAGATTTTTGTGAAGTTCCCGTGGAAAATAAAAACTTCTTTCCCGAAACGGCGTGAGCGTCGTACCGTAACGGCCCTTCTTTTTGCCGGCCCCCGCGGCTTTCATGGGACCCGCCCCCCAGGGGGTCGGTGTGGGCCCCGGGAACCGATGTCGACGTCTGATTCTCCGCGCTCCGATCTCCATCCGTCCCCCCACCCTCTCCTAGCGTGGGGGCGCCCGCAGAGGATAACACCCTTAGGGGGGAGGGTGACGCAGATCGCTGCCCGAAGCCCCCCCAAACCCCGGACGCTCGACGCGCTCCGGACACGCGTGCTGAGCCACTCGCGCTGGCAGCGGCGCCGCGTGGGCCCCCGGAGCCACCCCCCGCGCGGGGATTGGCGCGTGCGCTTCCCGCTCGACCGGTCGGCGCGTCCGCTCGCCCGAGTTGACCCTTCTTTCCCGTGCGTGGGGCCCCCCCTTTGTGTTTTTCGGAGGGGGGGGGGGGGGGGGGGAATATAAAAAAGGGAATTAACGGCATTATTTTTGCGGTTGCTCCTCGTTGTGTGAATGTGGGGTCACGTGGGATGCAGGCTGTCCTTCCCCCCACGCTCGAGGCGTCGCGGAGTGGAGACCACGCGCCACTTTTCTTCGGTTTGGGCTTCGTCTATTAACTATAATTTGTATTTTGGATAACGACATAAACGGTCCTCAAATTTTTGTCCGATATGTAGCGTAGTCTCTGAACTTTTAATTTGTTCAATATAATCCCTGAATTTAGCCTAATGTGCAATGTGGTTTATAAAATTTTAATTTGTTCAATGTAGTGCGGGGACTAAATTAAACAAGTAGGAAAAGTTTAGGGACCATGTTGAACATTTCATATAGTCCGGTGATTAGATTAAACAAGCAGCAAAATTTCAGAGACCACATTGAACAGATTAAAAGTTCATGAATGACATTGTACATTGAGGTAGAGTTCATGAATCACATTGCACATTAGACCAACGTCCATGGACTATTTTGTGTCATTTTCCCTTTATACTTGTACTCAACTAAACAAAATTTATACTAGTAAGCATTTTTATATTTATAATCTCAATCTACTAAATTAATGGTAAAACCATATAAACCCGTATATCAAAAGTAATTTATTGAAAAAAGTTGTCATCTTTCATTACTTAAGTATCCCAAATCAGCATTCTCAGTGGACAGTTGTGTTTAAATTACCCTTCGCAAAATTCCTCGTGTAGATAGTGCAAAAGTATAAAATGACTCGCGATTAATTAAATTATTGTATTGCAATTGTAATATGCAAAATTTGTAAATGTTGGTTTAGTACTACTTAGCATAAAGTACGCTATAGGATCATAAAAGACGAGCAAATATATCGCGAAGTCGGTGCTGAAGATACGATATATATGACGTGCAATGAAGTATCATAAGCGATTGAAACTTAGGTAAAATGAGATATTAAGATACGTTATACGTGACTTTCTTGTCGTGCAAATAGTGATAAGAATAAAATGCACAATAAAGAAGAGGAGAAATGTGTAGCTATAATTAAATTTAAAGTCCTTATTCAATAGGTTTTCCATTACACCAATCACATTTTGCTTTGTTTATTAGTTGGGCTTTTATTATTTGGCTAAAAAATCACAAAAAATAACATCCTCGATTGCATATTCTTCAATTCGAAATGAAAAAAAGAAAAAGAAACATTTTAACCCATCACTCTAAAAAAAAAACTTAGCATGTATTATTCAATTAGACTTTATCATTTTTTAAATTGAAAAAGAAAATCAACACATGATTCCAAGAAGACCACTTGAACAAAATGGAATTCATGCTCACCATTCCATCTCAATAAAAAAATCTCTTATTGCAGTATGCATTGAGGTAGAAACTTTAGATGGAAGAGTATAAACACATTAAATTAAATATTGTGATGTATAAAAATAAATATGAAATTCTGATTAAGAGGTAAGATAACCTTTTTACTATTCTAATTGATCTAATATATACAATTTTTTTCATTAAATAGTAAAATATTTAATATTACATTCTAAGAATGTAATAAGTGTAGAATCTGAAAAAGAAAAACCAGAACAAATAAAAAAATTCCTCAGCATGCATCATCACTTCTTCACTATTTAAATCCACTTATTTAACACTAGCGATAAACCGTGCCTCTAGCACGATGAGAATAGCAACATTTTTTAATACATTAGTCAAGATAAAAAAATTGTGTCGTGAATAATCTTTCGATGTTCACAACATGCACTAAAACTCATTGACGAGCAACAGTGGAGAGACTACTGGTGCAATTTCATTTAAAAAAAAAACGGAAATTTCTAAAGTCAAAGTACACTAGTATTTTGACCCGAAAAAAAAAAATACTAGTATGGTCACAACATGCACTAAAACTCATTGACGAGCAACAGTAGAGAGACTACTGGTGCAATTTCATTTTTAAAAAAAACGGAAATTTCTAAAGTCAAAGTACACTAGTATTTTGACCCGAAAAAAAAAAATACTAGTATGGTCACAACATGCACTAAAAACTCATTGACCACAGGGCAAATTCTCCCTTGTACTAGTAGTTTTCTCATTTGAAAAGAAAATGTATAGTATCTTAGACAAAAAGAAATATGGAGATGGTTTTGAAATTCGAGCAATAGTAAAGAGACCATCGGTGCAATTTCACTTAAAAAAATGAAAATTCCCGAAGTCAAAGTACACTAATAATTTGACAAAAAAGAAGAAGAACTAGTATGGTCACAACATGCACTATAATTCAGTAACGGGCAATAGTAGAGAGACTTTCGGTGCAATTTCACTTAAAAAAACGGAAATTTCTAAAGTCAAAATACGCTATTATTTTGATAAGAAAAAGTACTAGTATGGTCACAACATGCACTAAAACTCATTGACCACAGGCCAAATTCTCCCTAGTAGTTTTCTCACTGTACATAAAATATATTGAGTTACAAAAGATCTCTAGAGGTAACTTTGAATCAAAATTGATTTTACGAGGACTTGATTTCATCATGGCATTTGTTCGACATTTACTGCAATGGATTTCGATGATTTTAATGTGAAGTTAGTCTCGCCATACATGCTTAGTAAAAGTTCTGGGGGCTTATAAATTTCATATTGTTTAGAGTGACTTTCACTTTTTACTTCTTTTTTAATCTGGCATCGTTAATTGTTTTTTTATTTTTAAACCCTCGAACCTTTCTTGCGAGAAAGTAAATTGGTAAAATCAAGGGTTAATATCACGAAAAACCCCAAACTGGTCTTTCTGTGAAAAATTTATTCCAAACTAATTTTTTAATAATTAAAAACCCCAAACTGATATACTTGTAATAAATTTACCCTATGTTAGTTTTAGTTAAATTTTACTGTCAAATTGCTAAATTGATGATACGTGATGGTTGACAAGTGTACCGGTTCGAGGTTTTACCCTCCAATACCAGTTTGTGATTTTTCGTGGTATTAATCAAATTCAACGGAAACTAACTGATAGTAAAATTGTCATAAGTGTACCGGTTTTAGGTTTTTTTGTAGTAAAAAAAATTAGTTTTGGGTAAATTTGTCACAAGTATATCAATTTTGGATTTTTTGTTGTCAAAAAATTAATTTGAGCTAAAATTTTCATAAGTGTACTAATTTGGGCTTTTCCGTGGTATTAATTCTAAAATTGATGTAATACCATTTTGGAAGAGTTAAATTGTCTTAGAACCCGCAACAAACAGACAAATGGAGATCGACCTGCAAAGGTTTTTCTAGGACGAATGGAGATTGACCCTCGAGCGTGAAGGTAGAAGGGTGCTTGATTACAAGATCCACCCGTCGAGCGAGAAGCGCCGTCGCTCACGAGCATAAGGGCAAGTTATAGGACGATCTCTTATGATGGATCACCTTTGAGAAGGTTCGGCATCTTGACGTCGGCTCCTTGTGAAGGGATGTGCTTGTAAAAGTTGCACGAAATCATTGCCACTCGTTTACGGTTTAATACGTGGTTTAAAACGTAAATACTTTAACATTCCCCTTCAAGGATAGGCTGAACTCGAGGTTCGGTATGATCATAACTAAGGATTTCTTACTTCGATATCATTTTTGTAAGCGATACAATAAATAAATTTCTACGATAATAGTCTTCAAATCATTTATTTTTTCGCAAAAAAAAAAAAACGCATTGCAAAAATGAGCAAACGAGAAATATTCCATGAAATATTTAGACATAAATTATCGTTGACAACGAAAATATTTCTCATCGACTAATTATTTCAAGCGGCACAAACAATCATTTATAGAAAATTACTTTTCAAAACATTTATTTTCTGCGAAACAAACGAAGCGTAAACAGTAGTCATATTATTTTGGGCCCAAACTGGTATACTTATGACAAGTTTATCCCAAACTAATTTTTTGACCACAATAAACCCCAAATCTGATACACCTGCGATAAATTTACTCCAAATTAATTTTTTGACCACCAAAAATCTTAAACCGGTATACTTGTGACAAATTTGATCCTTCATTAAATTGGATTAATACCACGAAAAATCACAGACTGATAAACCCGTGACAAACGGAGGGGTAAAACCCTAAATTGGTACACCCGTCAACTGCCGCGTGTCATCCGACTCATCAATTTAACAGTAAAATTTAACGGAAGCTAAAAGAGGGTAAATTTGTCATAGGTGTACCGGTTTGGGGTTTTTGGTGGTAAAAAAAAAAATTCGTTCGGTATGAATTTACCACAGTTATATCAATTTAAGAATTTTGGTGATTAAAAAAATCAGCTCGGTATAAATTTATTACGATCGTATCCTTCGCGATATTAACTCGAAATTAAAATGACAGATGTATGGTTGTTCGTGAGTCGTGACGAGCACGCGCGGGGCGAGGAGGGCGGTGGGAGAGGGAGGGAGAGGGAGAGGGAGGGGGGGCAGAATCCCATGAAAGGGAGGCGGGCCCCACGTCTCAATTCTCAAAGTCCCCCAAAAATCTCCCCCGAGAATTTGATTTCACGTCGTACGGCCAAACCCTCATCAGGCCAACCTGACCCCTCCCCCCCCCCCCCTCGCCCTCGCCCTCGCCCTCGCCCTCGCCCTCGCCTGTGCGCGCGCGCGCCCGAGCGAGCTGTGATCCTATCGCCGTCGCCGTCTCCCCAACCTTTTCTTCTCTCCGCCATTTGCGGTGCTGCTACGGCTCTCTCTCTCTCTCATACGTGCCTTTCATTTCCTTTTCCTTTTCCAAAGTATACAAATCGTTCGCGATAATGTTTAGACGCTTCTTTCCCGGGAGCGGGGGTCATAGCAACCGTAAGGAATTAAACCCGGGATCGCTAGTACCGGCGGGACTCCCGGCTTTTTCCCCGGGGGGGGGCAGAATCGGTAACGGGCCGTGTCGGCCGAGAGCCGATGCCGCTGCACGGGAGCGGTGCTCCCCCCCTGGTAGAATCGATTCGTCGCGAGGAGAGTCCGAGTTTAATTGACGTGTAAAGCGAGGTCGTTGCGTATTTGTCGGGGAATGGGACGACAGGAGATGGCGCGATCTGTTGAGAGCTCGCGGAAATGTGTCGGTTCTTTTCCGGTTATTTCGATCGGCGCCAACGGTCCGATCGGAACATTCATCTATATCGTCCGTAGTCAATGCATGGCCAAATTTTTGCTGATGAGAAAATAGGTTGACGACTCGACCTGAGATAGAGCGAGATGGATTGAATTAACTTATTTTTTATTTGGCTCCGTTTGCTTCGTGAAAATTGAATCATTCATTTTTTGTGAAACAAGCTCAGCCTTAATGTTGGATGGTAATTATTTGAAGGGGCAAATTGCTATTTCCTTATTAAACCAAAAGGCCTTTAAGAATACCTAAGATAAAAGTGGAATTTATATTTAGGTTCATACCATGAAAAATCCCAAATTAATATACTTGTAACGACCAAACTAGTACACTTGCGATATATTTACCAAAAACTAATTTTCTAACCATCAAAAACCCAAAATCGGTATACTTGTGACAAATTTAACCTTTATTAGTTTCCGTTAAATTGGATTAGTACCACAAAAAATCACAAATAGATACAATCATGACAAATAGAGAATAAAATCTCAAGCTGGTACACCCGTCAACTTTCGCGTGTCGTCAAACTCAGCAATTTGACGGTAAAATTCAACGAAAACTTAACGGACGGCGAATTTGTCACGGGCGCACAAGTTAAATTTATCATGGGCGTTTCGGAGCTTTTCGTTATATTATCCCCTTATATTTGGAATCCAAAATGAAAGAGAAAATGAACGGAATAAAAAGAACAAAAAGGAAAAAGAAGAGAGGAAAATCCCCAAAAAAAAGGATAAGAGAAGAAACAGAGAAAACACAGGAGAGAGAGAGAGAGAGAGAGAGTGAGAGACAGTGACCCCCATTATTATGCCCTTCCCTTGTTCCTTATCTCTTCCAATTTCCCCCCCCCCCCACAGCCTCTGCTGTTCCTTCATTGGACCTCCCACCCTTCCCTTCCCCTCCTCCCTCCCAAGTGCTGCTCCTCCTCCTCCTCCTCCCTCCCTCCCTGCTTTTATCAAGAAACAAAACTTGAACAAACAGAGAAGACATGCCAGCAAAAGCATCCTCCTGCTAATTATAACAGAGCTCTGAGCTAAATTTGATCTTCCCCCCCCACTCACAGTCCTCCCCAAGATCTCTAAATTTGATCTTCCCCCACCCACCACCCACACCCCCCCCCACAGAAACCCACAGGAGTAGTGAAAGAGCAAGCGGGGGGCCAAGAAAGAAAGAAAGAGAGAGAGAGAGAAAGAAAGATGAAGAGGGATCATCAGGACACCCGTATTGGCGCCTTCGGCGGCGGCGCCCCCCCGAAGGGGGAGCCACCGTCGTCCTCCTCCGCCGCGGCCCCAATGCCCGGCTCCGGCAAGGCCAAGTTGATGATGATGTGGGGGGAGGGCGACGACCAAGATCCCAGCGGCGTGGGCGGCGGCGGCGGTGGCGGCATGGACGAGCTCCTCGCGGTTCTTGGCTACAAGGTGAGGTCGTCGGACATGGCCGACGTCGCCCAGAAGCTGGAGCAGCTGGAGATGGTGATGGGCACTGCCCAGGAGGACGGCATCTCCCACCTCTCCCACGACGCCGTCCACTACAACCCTTCCGATCTCTCCTCTTGGGTCCAGAGCATGCTCTTCGAGCTCAACCCTCCGCTGGCGCCGCCGCCGCAGCCGCAGGTAGCCGACCCGGTCCTCGCTCCGGCCGAGTCGTCCTCCACCCTCACGCAGCAGCACCAGCGTTCGCATACTGGGTCTCAGTCTCAGGCCCAGACGCCGTCCCAGGTCATCTTCAACGATGACTCGGAGTACGACTTGAGGGCGATTCCCGGCGTCGCCGCCTACCCGCAGAGCGACCCGGACTTCGAGAGCGCCGCCCGGAAGAGGTTGAAGACCCTGAACGGCGGGTCGAATTCGTTGTCGTCCTCGTCCTCCTCGTCGGTCGCTGGAGCGGCGCCCCCCGAGTCGACCCGGCCGGTCGTCCTGGTCGACACGCAGGAGACCGGGGTGCGGCTCGTCCACACGCTCATGGCCTGCGCCGAGGCGGTCCAGCAGGAGAACCTGAAGCTCGCCGATGCGCTCGTCAAGCACATTGGCCTGCTCGCGGCTTCGCAGAACGGCGCGATGCGCAAGGTAGCGACCTACTTCGCCGAGGCGCTGGCCCGCCGGATTTACCGGATCTACCCCCCCGACGGCGGCCTGGACTCCTCGTGCAACGACATCCTCCAGATGCACTTCTACGAGACCTGCCCTTACCTCAAGTTCGCCCACTTCACTGCCAATCAGGCCATTCTGGAAGCCTTCGCCACCGCCAGCCGCGTCCACGTCATCGATTTCGGCCTCAAGCAGGGTATGCAGTGGCCGGCCCTCATGCAGGCTCTGGCCCTTAGGCCCGGCGGTCCGCCCGCCTTCCGGCTCACGGGGATTGGCCCGCCGCAGCCGGACAACACCGACGCCTTGCAGCAGGTCGGCTGGAGGCTGGCCCAATTGGCCGATACTATCGGGGTCGAGTTCAAATTCCGGGGTTTCGTTGCGAATTCGCTGGCTGATCTCGAGCCTGCCATGCTGGACATCCGCCCACCCGAGGTCGAGACGGTGGCGGTCAACTCGGTGTTCGAGCTCCACGGCCTGCTCGCCCGACCGGGGGCGATCGACAAGGTTCTGTCCTCCATCAAGGCTATGAGACCTAAGATTGTGACGATGGTGGAACAGGAGGCGAATCACAATGGCCCGGTGTTCGTGGAACGGTTCACGGAAGCTCTGCATTACTACTCCAGCCTGTTCGACTCGCTGGAAGGGTCTGGGGTGGCTCCCCCGTGCCAGGACCTGGTCATGTCCGAGGTCTACTTGGGTCGGCAGATTTGCAATGTTGTGGCCTGCGAGGGGACGGATCGAGTGGAGCGGCACGAGACCTTGGCGCAGTGGCGGGCGCGGATGGGATCGGCTGGGTTCGACCCGGTCCATCTCGGGTCCAACGCGTTCAAGCAGGCGAGCATGTTACTGGCTCTGTTTGCAGGTGGAGAAGGTTACAGAGTAGAGGAAAACAATGGTTGTCTCATGCTCGGTTGGCACACGAGGCCTCTGATCGCCACTTCGGCGTGGCAACTCGCCGCCACTCGGTGAATCAAGTGTCATTCAGCTGTGAGTTTAATCGAAATTGAGATAGATCGTGGTGTCGGTTTGACCCCCTTAGATGATCAGTGAAGGAAAAAGTGCTTTGCCTGAGTTGGGGAGAGGTACTAAGAGAGAGGCTACGAAACAACCTCAGAGCGTGTAGTTCCACTTCTTGCTTTTTTTGCCTCTGTGTAGTCTTCTGCAACATCTTCCAATCTTCCCCTTATTGATTTATTTCATGAATTTTGATTTTGGTTAGACCTTTGGGCTCTACTCAGGGTTGTTGGATGAATGCGAATGTGTATCCTCTGAATTTAACTTTTGGAATAAAATGACGACGACGACGACGATTCTCCCGCTGGCGGACCCTGGTTTTTTGCTTTTATCGCTTCTTGTGTGGCAAAACTTGTTTGCTGGTTTTCATTACTCGAATGGGTTTCCGGAACTATGAATGACGAATGATTGTTATATGCCTATGTGCGATTGCTGTTACTTAATTGATCAGGTATTTTTGTTGGCGCGACAGGCGTTTGACTTCCGGTTTCTTTGTTGCAAGCTTCGAACTTCTGATGAAAGAGAGAAACGGGGGATGAACTTTCGAAGAGTGCAAGAGCAACCTGCGGATCCGCAATCCGGGTATTCCTCCAAGCCTGCCGTTTCATACCTTAGATCCTTTAAAATCTCATGCGGGTGTGTGAGAAGCTGTCCTATAAGAGCTTAATGATAGGTGCAGGTAATGATGTGACCTGATGGTACAGAAACCGAGAGGAAAGGGATGGTGATTCTTGAACTCGGGCTGGTGTTTGCAATTGATGTGGACCTAAATGAAGGTTGTTGTGACTGATAACAATGAGGGACCGAGTTGGGTTTTGAGCGAGCGATGGTGGATGTCAGATAGCAGAAGCATATGAGGCCCTGTGGATGGCGATTACAAGAACTAGGACATAGGGAAAACCGAATCATCAGATATGCTGCTTAGTCCACCCTTCTTCTTTCTTAGAACATAAATCCAGGAGACGAACGATTCATTAGGAGCTTTAGTGTATATTGCAGAAACTTCTGATTCGTGAGCGACTCCAGGCCGAAACCTCTTCCGGGTCCGGTCGGTTTTCCGGTTTGGTAAGAGGCCAGATCATTCGCGTCGACATGGGTATTTAGCATGCGGCAAGACATTGCGCATGGCACCATTTGTTCAGCATCAATGGCAGAAAGATCACATCGAAACCCAAAATGAAAACAGTAAAGCCATAGCCCTCTAGGCACGACAGTAGGATCTTTGAGGAGGGGTTCCGGGAGTGGAAATCCCGGGTCTCTGCTGTCATCCACTCGCTCCCTTTCGTCCTAGCCTACTACGACCGGCGAAGTGATCGTACGCGAAAAGCAGCGATTTTTTTCACCAAAAAGAGGCGAGTAACAATTCCCGAAAGCGAAATCTTTTACCAAATACACGAAGAATCCCAATTTGCCATTTGCGGCAACGAGCAGAGAGGGGCGACGATCTGGGTAGGCCCTGAAACAAGAACCCCCTCTCGTCTCCCCCCGTCTGCTCTCATCGGTGATGACGAACGACGCTGAATCAAAAGAGGACCGCGCTTCTCTCTGCCTTTCCATTACCGGGTACAACTGAACGGTCGAGGGCCGAAACGATGAAGGGGATCTGGATGCAAATTTTTCATGCAAAAGGGTGGGTGGGGGGAAGATGCCGGTGCCCTCGTCTCTTTTGGTTTTTGTTGCTGAAATGGTTGTTTTCTTGTCAGCTTTTCTGCGCCTGGGTCGAGCCTTTACCTGCGTTGGGATTAGGGAGGGGGGGTGAGGGAATGTACGAAGGAAATGTTTCACTTCCTGTGATCCGATCTCAAGGTGTACCGTGTGCCCGTTGTGTGTGAGAATCGAACCTAGCAAAACCTAATTTGGAGTGATCGGTTTGACGTTTGTTTTTTTGTGCATGAATCGTAATCGGGTCCTAAATCTTTCGACCGAAGAGTATATTCGTGGTTAAAAAGCTTGTCAGGTTGTTGCAATTAAGTAACCTCCGTTAGTTCCGTCAAATTTGAGTGACGGAAATTACCTATGTGACACGATATATTTCAAGGACAGGTTGCACTGATGTGGCGTCACGTCGTGAAAAAAAGTTTGAAACGCTTGAAAGAAGAAAGGGGCTACAAATTTTACGAAACGAGCCCACTATATGGAGTCATCGCCCTCTACTTCGCCGATATTTTCCGTCACTCGAATTGACCGGAGCTAACGAAAGTACTGAAGTGCACTTTTCCGACAAATTTTACGACTTTTGGGGCATTTGTTTATTTATTTTTCGTTTTTCCAAATCTGGTTGTGCATGTACTTTGATTTAACTTTCCTAATAATTTAAGAAATAGATTCAATTAAAATTTTCTCCGAATTTTCTTGAGACTCGAATAATAACTCAAATTTCGACTATAATGTAAAAGTTGCCTTTTCGCTTTTTATATATCTAAACAAGCATGCCCTAAGACTTCACGGGAGACTACGTTCATATTATCGCCCGGCCAATCTTTTTTTCGGCCAATCGATAAATCCAGTATGTACATATTTTTAAAAAGATAAGCAAATACAATAATTAGAGGTGCTTTCATGTAGGGGCCATTTTGCTAGACCTGCACAGTTTTTCTGAAGACATTATCATGGGAAAGATGGAAATCTTCACATGTTGTGCTGGGACCATATTTGGCATTTTTGGGGGACAACCGGGGCTCGATTTGGTGGACTCACTTTCACCTTCAAATTAAACGAAGAGAAAAGAAGGAATTGTGTGGTTAAGCGCACTGGTCCCAAATTCGATTCTCCAGCTGAGCACTTGCGATTTAAGTGGGGGCCATGGCGGTGGGTTACTGTGTTAGTCTCTCCCGAGGAATAGTCGAGGTGCGCGCAAGCTGGCTCGGACACCTCGGTTATCCAAAAAAAAAAAATCTGATTCTTTTTATATGATGGATGTATTTATTTCACGGAAAGTAAATGATCCGAAAAATATTTTTTTTAAAAATATTCGCTTAAAAAAAGATCTCATTTTTTTAACATTTAATCCAAAGATAATTACGGTATCGACTTAGGGCATACTGATGGAGGATTTGTCAAAACCCGATTTTGAAATGACCACAATTTATAGCTTCCTAGCTGGCTCTAGTTCTCCGGACTTTTGATCTAAGCCGTGAAATAGCTGTCTCACGACTCTGATTAATTGGTCGATGTAGTTGAAATTCGTGCATGCATGAGAGCTAGTCATAGACGTACACTGACTTAGTGATGTGGGGGCACCAACCGATTAATAACCCGGCCTCATAGCTCGATCCGTGTACGCATTTGGTCGATCAATCCAACATCGATATAGTCCTAGACTTTTTCATATTTTGCCAATTAAGTTCATTAAGTCAATTTTGGCTAGAAATATCTGATGTGAACACTAACAAGTTATGATTTTTTTTAAAATAATTTGCTTTCGATTTTGTTTTTTTTTTCTTTTTTTTCCTTTCATTTTGGCCGACGATCCTTGCTGGCTGCTGGCGAGGGTCGCCTCGACTAGAACTGGTCAGGTCCGCGACCCTCACCAGCTAAAATGAAAAAAGAAAAGAAAAGAAAATAAAAATTCATTTTTAAAAATTGTATAAATTGTCCACGACTGTGTCGGCCGTGCCATTTAGGAGGGCCGGCGTCCACGTTGGCGATTTCCGGCCAAATTTGGCCGGAATGACTCAATTGGCAAATTGCGAAAATGTTCAGGACTAAATCGGCACAATCAAAAGGGTTTGGACTGAATAGATACAAGTGCAATATGTTTATGATTTTTTTCGGTACCTGTCCCCTAGAACTCATTGATATTGTTGCAAGTGAATTGTCATCGGCCTAATGTGCTAAGATCTTGGGTAGGTCATCCTTATTAAATACTTTGGTTAGATATAAATGGGGACCCGCAATTCAATTACTTGTATACACTCCAATGGAAATATGTCCCAAAGTATCGAGTCCGTGGTGGACCTTCCCTTGTGGCTGATCACGCCTCTTTCCTGATAAAAGTCTGAACGCATCTATCTAACCCGTCGGCCAAATCAGGCGTCGAGTCTTATCAACGCAAACATGAACGCGACATGAATCCCCAAGTCGCACGTAATGATCCCAAGCGGGACCGTGCGACCGGCTTGATGTCTCGAACCTTTGCTTGTATTGGATCGGGTAAATAACTGTTGTACCGAGACTGACCGTTGGTGGTTTGAATTGAATGGTTGGAAGAGGGCGGGAGCTGGACCCGTTAAATGGGTAGGTCGGGTCCAAAAATGACCCGACCTAAATAAACTTATTTAACCCATTTGATTTATTCTCATGCAACGTAAATCTAGTGACCCATACAATTCGACCTATGCTATTTCAATATTTAAAAAACTCATACACAAACTGAAATGAGGGTGCGAAGTGAGTGAGTGCGAGAGAGCCATAACAATTTATGACTCATTTAACCTATATTATATAACTCATTTATTGAATATAACTAATCTGTATAACAGTCCAGCTGATTATATATAAATTAAGAAATAGATTTAGTATACATTTTGACAGGTTTAGTGGGAGCTCACGGCAGGTAAGTGAAACCTCGAGGAAACATCAGAGCTCCCCCCATCATAATATCTAAGGAAGAAAGTCTTTGGAAAATCTTGCTTGTGAGTCTTAGTTTGCCCTAAGTCAGATGATGTGGACTTGCATGCGTGACCGTCGGTTTGCATTCATGCACCGATCTTTGATTACCACGTCCGCACTTTGCGTTCGTCTCCTTATCACATCCATGCTTTTTTGTGAACTTGCAAGAAGGGCACGAGCTTTGTTCGTGCATAAATGGGATGCATAGAGGTAAATATGGAAAGAGGGGCTATTCGATAGTCGCTGCATGGCATATCGTTCGTTAATTGAGCGCGGCGGGGGAGCCAAACGTGTGATTAGCGTGTTAACCGGCCACTTTCCCCATAATCGCTTCGTGGTTGCAAATGAGATCCGATGCGTGTGTGGTTCACATGTGATATATTAGGTTTTCGTGTGCATCGAGTCGACCGATGATGTGAAATACAATGATTAAGAAATATCTCCTCGATGACTATATATGATGATACAGATCGAGATCGTATTATTAAAGGGGGTTAACATGTCATTTCGAGTGTATCTATCTCGACAAATATGATGGAAGTAACATAATCCATACCTCCCAAAATCTGAATCTCTAACCTTTTGAATTTGTCGAGTTCGTAAATACTTTCTTAACAAGACTCCGTTTGTTTCGCGAAAAATGAACGATTTATAAAATATTTCCTAAAATTGATCGTTTTGAAATAATTAGTAAACGAAAAATATTTTTTTTTAATTCATTTCATAATATATACAAGTAATTATTTTAAAAAAATATTTTAAAATTTTATATTTTTCATGGAGTAAACGGCTTTTTAAGTTGAAGTTAATAATGAGTTGGGGTCAAATCGGTGGCAATAAGTAATGGGGAACAGAGCTGTCATGATGGCTGGTCTTCTCTCACACCACACCATCAAAGAAGCCAAGTCAACATAGGACTGTTCATATGATTGATTAAAGAAATGTGTAAACGTTGCTATCAAAAAGTTGCCTTGCACAAACTTCACTTTCCTCTTCTTCTTCTCTCTCTCTCTCTAATTTTTTTTTTCCTTTGGGGCCGATCGATCTCAATCTAATCTAGTTCTACAGTGGCCATAATCGATTGGGCAAAGCAGAGGCTCGTTCCATATGATGTTTCTGGAATGGACTGGTTAGTGGGCGTGGCTCCATGATAGTGATCATTGACAATCTCCACCCAAGCAAGCACTTCCTCTCATTTCTCTCTCTCATTTTTCGCCCTATTTTGTTTCTTGGGTTCTGCTTTTTCTCTCTGCTTTTGGCAGACAGCATGGGCCCCCGAATGCATGAGACCTCCTTCACATTTGCACACATTTAAGTGTTGGCCCTCTTCAACAACTACTCCTAGAAAGGCAAGAAATTAAAAAGGGAAAGTAATAGATAAATCACAAAGTAATTCTTCTTTATTACATGGGTGTGAGTAATTGGGTATGAGTATATCTCCACTAAATCTCCTCCCTCCCTTTTCCTTCCCCCCATGAAAAGGCCTCTCTCTAATCATGTGTTTTCTAGTGTAATCTGGTTTACATGTTCAAGTGCGAATCATCAACTTCAACCTGTTGCGTTCGAGAAAAAAGACTGCGACGTCGGTAAGAGATACGGCGGTGTATATTGGTATCAGAGTAAGCGATTGCAAAAAGAAGAAGGGTGCGAAAAGGCGAGAGGCTTTTGCCGCGCGCATGATTGGGTCAATCAGATGGACAATTAACTAGTGGATTCATAAAATTTGAGTATTGTGGTCATGAGTGGCTTCTCTGATTGGTGTGAGCTTGGCCGCTGTGGTAGAGTTTGAGTGCGGCTCATGAGATTTTGCATGCCTTGTGCGATATGGACCGTGTCATCACGATATAATCTCTCGAGCATTTGGAAGTGGCTATTCTCGATACGTACCAACCTGTTGTGACTTGTCGCCATCACAAGATTGAAAAGGAGAGGATATCGGCAGTGAATCGAGGATGACCCGGCGGGCCGAGCCGAGGAGCTCGTTCCGAGGTTGTTTTCGATCTCGAGATCCATGGTTTTCGCAGTGTTTCGAGGCCGTTTTCTCTTCGCATGATTCGTCTTCTTCGACTCGTCTTTTGGCCCATTCGTAATTTCTTCGTTATCTCTGTGTTTTTGTCATTTAAGTTAGTGTATATCGATCTATTTCCCTTCGAGTGTGTGGAACCTTTGTGCATGTGCGTGTACGAGTTTGCGCTGTTTACGCAGTTTCACTGCATCATTGCTTCTTCTTAATGTATAGTGGGGGCCTTGGACCATCATCGACTTTTTAGTCCCCCATGAAAAGCATGCACATGCAAGGGTGAGTTTATAGGTGTGGTGAGCCCCTCCTTCCAATCAGTAGTTGCCTTTGGATGGGCACGTGATAATGTTTCCCTAATTCTGCTAAAAACTGCACAACCAATTTCCTGTAAAATGGTCTGCAGGAACCACTGCTAAATCTTCTTATTAAATTTTCAATAACTCAAAGGCACGACGGACCGGCTATTGAGAGTGGAACTAACATAGCAAACCCACCGACAGAGGCTCCCCGTTATACTCGTTTGCTTCCTTCTATCTCTAAAATACTCGAGAATAAGAAAGTACGACCCCATAAACCGAAGCAAAAGACAAGCACTGACCATCAAAATTTTTTACGTGTTTTGCTACAAAATTTGTGCTTTGACCAAGCTCTTGGTTGGATACCCGTTGAGATTCAGTCGGTTGTCCACGGTATAAAACGACTATTTCAGTCATATAGAAAGTCTTGGGGAGTGCATGGCACATATAAGCCCAAACCAGCCCAGAAACGACCCAAAGAACTTGGACCCAGCCACAGCTCAGCACGCTCAAATTAATGAGACTTCAGTTTCCCACCTACGGTCGTACCATTTTCCGAATTCATGTCGAACAATTTGGAACACGTTTTCCTAAAGACAATCGTCTATATCGCCCATAAAAATATAGGCTTTATTGATTCTCTCTCCCTCTCTCTTGAAATCCTAGAATATTTGCATTGCCGTCTATCCTTCAGGGCGATAACCATGGTGCGTCTTATTAGAGATGAGCCATTATTAGGTAGATGTCGACTGTACTGAATCCGCTTGTGCATATTAGTGGTCTTCTATGTGGTATTTCCACATCATGTTACATATATGTTTATCTGTGTGCATTAACTGTAATGCATTATTGATATTAAAGTGTGTATTTGTCTTAATGAATCATGGATAGTTTCAGGAATGCCACTGAAGCAAGAATCTATCAATGCGAGAGGGGTTTATTATGGTCAGCTTTTCTGCTTTATACATGGAAGTTTTGTTATCCGAGTTAATGTTTACTCACTCCTCATTTATATTTTCAGTACTTATTTGTTCACGAGTCAAATTTTTAACACAAGAAAGTCAAAGTATGTGTCTTATTCGATAAATTGGTTGTATATGTCGTTATAGTTCTATGACTTAGACTCAATTCCTGTTACCATTTGAGTTCTATATCCCCAGGTTAGACAAATCTAAGAGTTGATACATCTTTTGGTGGAGGACTGATCAGGCGGACATGATCTACTTTGGAGGCCTTATATTGCGGACTAGGGGATGGACTGTGCAGCATTGGAAAAGTTTGGTTATCCTTTTGTTCTGCTGCCCGTGTTGAGTACAAGTGTACAGGAGTTATCGAGCTTGTGTCACCCACTGCGCATGCGCGGTTGATCGCTAACCCTATTCGTTGCATGTACTGTGTATTGTGCATATGCAAGTGATCCTGTGTGCTGCTCTATCTCAATATTATACAGTGATTGGGCCTATGTACTGCACTTTTTTGAGAATATACAGGTTCTGTGAAAACGCTGGGGTGTGGATATTTTGTGCCATAGGCTGCATGTGGAGGCAAAGTTATTATGTTTAAACAAATACTTACGTTCTCTTCTGCAGCAACTTGATTATCGAGCGATGGATAATGAGATAGATGAACCGGTGTTGTATATTGGGAAGCCTAATCAAATATTGGTCAGAAGGAGCAAGCGTTGCGAACAAAGCACATTCTCCGGTGAGAGTTCTATGGCGTCTTCAAGGAATCGAGGAAGCAACGTGTGAAGGTGAGGAGGAAACGCTGAAAAAGTATGCTGAGTTATTTGAGTAATGAATCAGGCCCGTCAAATTTTGAGGAAGAAATTTCTTTATCGGGGGTAGAATTGCAATATCTTAACACGCCAGCGTTCATTCGAGGAGTTGTGTAGTTGCAATAATAGGGTGTCCAAATATACGATTGAACAGGACACTCAATAAGTTTGGTCGATATGGGCCTAAATTGATCTGTTCGACAATTGCGTGAGCGACCCGGATATCTTACGTGATCGTACAAAGGTCAAGTAACAAGAAACTGCTACAATTGGGGCTCCTAAAGAAGAAGATTGAGAATTTTTTGTAGACCCAAAAACCAAATGGGGTAGCATGAATTCTAATTGGACCTCTTGATCATAGTGGAGGAGAAAGCGGACTACTTTGTGTTTTAGTTGGTCTAAACTAACGTGGATTTAACTATTTTAGGTGAATATCTATTGAATGGAATTGATTTTTGTCTATCAATGAAGAGGGGTTTTGTGGTTAGAACAATCAATCATGTCAACAAGTTCATTTGAAACTTTACCTGGTAATTTTCTAACCCGAGAGGATCTTTTGAGTAGTGTGCGTAGGCATCTTCTTGCTTAAGGTTATGTTGTCTCTATTTAAAGATTAAAGAGAGACAAATATGTTTTTCTTGATTGCATTAAATTATCGTGATTGACACAATATTTCTATTGCACGTCAGAGAAGATAGATAAGATTTCGTTTGATTAGCTGTCATTTTGAAGTTTACTGTTATAAAAAGAAGAACGGATCATGGTCATTTCAAATATTGAGTGCATCACACAATCATGATCCTTCGAGTGATATGTCTAGACATTTGATTTGTTGTTGCTTTTGTGAAGTTGAAGCTTTGCATGTGCAAAAAATGTCTAAAGCCGGCATACCTCCTCGCCAAATTCTTTCTTCCTTGTGACAAAGAAATCCCAACGTTTAAGCTTTTTCTAAAAATGTTTACAACATGAAAGAGAAATTCCGTCGTGAATATCAAATGATCGCACTATGATTCGAGCTTTATCAGATGAGCTTAGTGCAGGTGGATTTTTATCCACAAATTTAAACATCACGCGGAGGGTCACTTGACACATTTTTTTTTTTATCATCCTATCTCCATAGCACTAATGAAAAACTTCTCAAGTGTCTTTGTAATGGATTGTACTTACAAGACTAATGTTGGATATAATTAGAGTTTGAAGCTTTAATACTTCTTTCTACTCATGCTTTGCATTTTTTAGAAAGGAAAAAGGAAGATTATATTTAGGCTTTGACAATGTTTAGCAACATAGTGGGTGTTGATTGTCAACCTTAAGCTATTGTCACCGATAGAGAGTTGGCATTGATGAATGTAGTTCGATTCATTTTTCTTAGAAGTGCGATCTTGTCATATGTTTAACACATTGAGGAGAATATTGTGGTAAAATGTAAATTTTAGTTTGAAGAAGAAACGAATTGAGATTCTTTTATGTCCGATTGGTCCAAGGTTCTGAACTCCAAGAGTGAAGCGAAATATGATGAAAATATTCGGCAATTTGAAGATTGTTATAAGGAAAAACCATCGGTTCTTAATTATATTAAATAGTCATGGCTTCTTTTCAAAAATCTTTTTGTGCCCACTTGGAATGATTTGCACATGCATTTTGGAAGTCATATTACTTCAAGAGCTGAAGGGGTGCATTCAACTTTGAAAGCATATTTACAAGATTCAACGAGGGATTTAGGATGCATTTGGAAACACTTTGGGGAAGTCTTTGGAAAAATGCAAAGGACTTTAGGTGAAAGGGTTTTTCTAAAATGCAAATAGTATTTGGTAAAGTGTATTTTAAAAACACGGTGGGAAGCAACTTTAACTTAAATGCCGTTTGGAAAAAACTACACTTTGTAAAGGACTTTTGTTAGTTTTTTTTTTTTTAAATTCTTGAACTATTTGCCAGCGGAACTCAGTCGCTGGCCAAGCTTGAGGACTCATGACCTCAGGCTCAGGCGACATTACTTGGGTCGTGCAACCCCAGGCGACCGTCGCTTGGGTTCCCACGACCTAGGCCTTGCTTGAGGTCAGGCGACCTAGGGCGAGGTTGGCCGATGCCATATTGACTTGTCGGCAGCCAAATCTGGCACCGTCAGCGGCCTAAACTCATTTGTGGCATTGCGTGAGGTGGGGACATTTTTGGAATTATGAAAGTTGAACGAGGGCAAAGTTGGAAGATAAAAAAAATTATTTGCATTTCGAAGATGTTCAAAACTCAAAGAATCTCGGACCTACCTTGGGCTAAAGGCCTTTAGAGGCCTTTGGAAATGCAATTGTATCTTCCCAATGCTCTCCATAAAATTTGCCAAATGGTATTTGCATTTGCTCAAGGACCCTTGGCAAAGCAATTTCCAAACACACCCTAGTCAAGATGAAAAAGAAAATATGCCTTGCAGTCGAGAATCAGTTTCAAGAAATCAATACCAAATTGTCAAGTGAAAAGATAGGAGTTCCTCATCAGGCTCACGTTCCTCTTTTCAGGAACTTGATTAATCGTGTATTAGCATTTGCTTTAAACAAACTCTTTAATCAATATGAAATTGCCAAAAGTAGGGTTGAGTTACCTGCTTGTGCCAGGCCTTTTATGCAATCCATGGGCCTTCCATGTGTACATGAGATAAGATTTAGGTATTTCAATGGGTGGTCTCTAGATATAATTAATCCACAAGGGAGGCTTGATATAAGGTCCTTTCTTGATTGCCATATTACTCAAAATAATGAATAAGATTCATTTCTGCAACTACTTCATGAGTTGGAAAGGAGGTATCAATAGTGGCCAATTTTAAAAAAGGAAGTTGTTCGAGATTTAATTGAACAATTTGTACGAGTAAGTGGTCCTTTTTTATATGAGCTCTTAGCTACATCTCATAAAGGTTGTCCTTCCAATTCTAAAATTAAAGGAGAAGCAACTTCTATACGACGTGATCTTTCCGCATTGAGATTGTTGAAAAGGGGAAGAGATTTGGTACTTGTAGGGGTTATGGCCATAAGGGTCGCATGTTAATCAAAAGGCAAAGATCCTAGATCAACACATTCAAGGACCATTGGAAGTCATGGTGGTGAAATATAATAGGCATAGAGGACAATTCGATCAGAAAGAACTATTTTAAGGTGGAGCTTCTTGTACTATAACATTGAAAGATGTTAATTTGTTTTTAAATATATAATGACTCTCTTATTAATATTATTGAAATTTTTTTTGTCTGAGTTAGGTAAAATATGTTTTTTCCTAGAGAGTAGCCTTTTTGAGGAGAGCCAAGCAACTGAGTGGAGAGTATTTTTTGTTATGTTATTTGTACTTTGAAGATACCTTCCTTAGATTTAATGGTTTTCCATGGAAATTCTGGTGCATATGGAATTGACTAAAAAATATGTATTTATAAATGGTATGAATGGGTCGTCTTATAATGCAATTACAAGTGCCATCATCACCTAGTCAACACCTAATCATTCTGTGTAATCAAGGCAAATATAATAGTACATAGTATCATGTCTTTATGGAGTATTTTCTTTTGAATTGCATGATAATAATGGACGTTTAGAATTTTTTATGTAGTTGATTTTGTCAATTTTTTTTTTTGAAAATATCCATTAAAAAATTGTGCAATGATAGCATGAGAAATACATAAAAATTGGAATATTACCTTCACCGAGTAAAACTATCCATCACTGCCTTGCGTTGCCGTGAGGTAGAGGTTCCATCTCCATCTCCGCTGCGCAGGCCCCACGGCAACCGTTCCGGGCATGTTGTCCATGGTTTGATGTATAGTTTGGTTTGTACCTTTTCATCGGGACAAGAAATCTCTAAATGTCAATCTCGTTTGAAAGAAAAATACGTAGATTTCGAGCTCATGAAATATATTTCTAATCACATAGGCTCGAGCTTAACTTGATTAGTTGATCTAATGGGATTTGTTTGCATTGAGTTTTCTGGGGAACGAACATTGTACCATGCGCCTAATACACATACACTGCTCCGCTATTAGATCACTATGCCAATTCCTTGGGATGTATGTTCTCGTTTCTATCTTGATTAGATTAATTGATATTTGGTTGCATTTTTATTATACTTTTTGAGATTTAAATAGGAAAAAATCTTTCTCTTCTAATTCCCCCATGCTTTTTGTAGGTTATGCTCGATATTTTTAGATTGGGTGAATATTAAGGTATGTTTGTCTCAAGTAAAGCTATATTTAGGAAAATACTTTTAGAGTTTTCACGTGTTTGGACACGAAAAAATTAAAGATATGTAAAATTGTCCGTTAAGCGAAACTCCCAGGTTAAAATCTAGACCAGTGAATTTTCCTTCCGCTAAAAAGGGAAATCGTTTACGTGAAGATACATTCACCACTAGCATGCTACCAATGCATTGCAATTGCATAAGTAGACCTCCCTCTCTCTCTCTCGAGAAAATATTCAATGACATTAAAATGCCACGTCAATCGCCGACGTGTCGTATATTTACCCAGTTAAATCTATTCATGAATCGACACGTGATAAGATATTATAATTAAATAAAATGCTCAACAAAAAGATGACCAGAAAGCCATAAATGCAACTCGGCTTTTTGAAAAAAATTCAAATGGCCACCCGAAGCAACTCTCACCCCTTTCAACCCGTCTTTTCTTTCCTGGCCAAAAGAGAACACACCAAAAGATTCTAATGCCCGTCCTAACTTTGCTCCTCGCTGGAACCCTCTCTTCCCCAGTTCCATCTTCTTCATCCTCTCACTCTCACCTCTCCATTCCTCTCCTCAACGCCTCGCCCTTGCCAAGACCCGGACCTGGCACCTGCCCCAAGACATTCGGGTCAGGCTACTCGCCCCTGAACGACCCGTCGCCCAACTAGAGCAACCCGTGTCCCAAGGAGATGATCCTCCTCGACGGCGGCTGCGACCGGCTCATCATCATAGAGTTCCCCACCGACCCAAGCCCTCTGAGGAAAAATGATCAACGCCTTAGGTTCTATTTGTCGGAAGGCACAGACTAGAAGAACCAATTTCGCTGTTATCCTTTCTTTTTTCTTTTGATTTCTAGTCCTAGTTCAAGCTGAGTGTGTTTGATTTATTTGTTTCTCGGTGGTGATTTTCATGTGTTAGAGGTTTCAGTGAGGAGGCGAAGAAGATTTTACTCGGTTTGCACAACTACTTAATACTAAATTCGGGTGCTTGATCTCCGCGGAGCTCTCATATAAAGTTAAAAGTTATTTATATACTAGGTTTAGGCTTGCAGGTCATCTTTTGCATAACATTTTATTTAATTATAAAATTTTGCCACATGTCAATTTGTGAATGAATCTAACTGTATAAATGGACGCCACGTCAGTGATTGACGTGATATTTTAATACCACCGACTATTTTTTCCTCCCCCCTCTCTCTCTCAACTGTGATTTCCATAGAAAATTATATTGAGATAGGTAATTGAATAAATAAGATTCACGTTATACTTTCACTACAAAAAAACACCGGATTAGCGATGGAATTTACGACGGAAAACGTGGAAAAATCCGTCGCAAATCGAATTTGCGACGGATTTTGCGACGGAATTCCGTCGCTAATCGGTCGTCGCAAAATTTTGCGACGGAAAATTCACAAGTTCGTCGCAAATTTGCGACGGAAAATAATTCGTCGCAAAATTCGTCGCAAATTTGCGACAGCACATAGTCCGTCGCAAAATTCGTCGCAAATATTCCGTCGCAAATTTGCGACGAACTTTGTCCGTCGCAAATATCCGTCGCAAAATTCGTCGCAAATTTGCGACGAACGTTTGTCCGTCGCAAAATTCGTCGCAAAAGTCCGTCGCAATTTCGTCGCAAATTTTGCGACGAACGTTTGTCCGTTGCAAAATTCGTCGCAAAATTTGCGACGAACGCTTGTCCGTCGGAAAATTCGTCGCAAAAAATCCGTCACAATCCGTCGCAAATTTCGTCGCAAAATTTGCGACGCACGTTTGTCCGTCGCAAAATTCATCGCAAAATTTGCGACGGACGCTTGTCCGTCGCAAAATTCGTCGCAAAATTTGCGACGAACCTTTGTCCGTCGCAAAATTGATCGCAAAAATCCATCGCAATTTCGTCGCAAAATTCGTCGCAATTTTCGTCATAAAATTTCTCGCGAATTTCGTTAGAAAATTCGTCGCGAATTTCGTCGCAAATTAGTGACAAACTTTAATGATAGCAAAATTCGGCTTAAAATATTCGTCGCTATTTTTATATCATTTCGGCCATAAATTCTTATCCATATCAATCAAAGGAGACAATGATATATAATTGAAACAGAAAAACAAACAAACGCAAAATTCTGACAAACCGGCCACAATGACATATAATTGAAACAAATAACAGAAGGAAAGTTGTAGAGTCTTACATGATACTATTTGATATCCAATCTTACAATACAGTCAAAACATGAACTAAGAGACGGGACAACCATAGAAGACGCAAAAAAATCATACAGAAGAAGACGCGGCTTTGGTACGATGGCAGGACACCAAAAGTAGTCACTTTTGTCGAGACCTGAGGAAATGTTGATACATAAATCAGTCCAGAATATAAAAAAAGCGTTTATGCATGGATGTGGAACTAGGTGTAAAATAACAAAAGGGTTAACAAAAATACGTTTAGGGACGAACATAAATGTTCTTACATATGAATATGAGTGAAATTATGAAAAATCAAGATTATGAAGCAAGCTTACCCCCGATTTTGAGAATTTTAATTAGAAAGACCGGAGAAAATCTTCATCATTATCATCATCAGCAGCATTCTCGGCATAAATGTGTTGGTCATCATTGTACCCATCACCTACTGGATTGGCTGGAGGTACAAGAGGATCGCCATAGCGATTGATGTTAAGGTGTTGCATCACGACTCTCATTTGTTCTTCCAAGTTTTGTATTTGTTCATCCTTCTTACAAAGTAAATTATTGAGACGATACACTTCTTGGGTCAAATTCTTGTCTGGTCGTGACTTCCTTCGACCAGTCCCAGTGGATGATGAACTTCCAGGACCATTCGGCATGAACATCCTTGATAATGATCCCATCCCAAATATTTTCCCTTTTTTCGCCCCACCCGTTGCCTCCATCCATAATGCCATATTATCAACTGGTGGCCGGGACTCAGGACAATCATCACTACCACTAGCACTGCTCATTAAAAGTTCATCATATTTTTCCTACATTAACAATATAGATGAAAATAAAATCACTATATATATATCTACAAAAAATATTGAAAGCATTCACGGTTTTCATTATAGTTTACATATAAGCCAAAGTATAACCTTACATACCTTAACAGCTTTTGCTCGATCGCCAGTTCATGTCTTATCTTTCTTTTGAAATGTGCGTTCAAATGTCGCTGCAAATGTCGGTTCCGTCCCCAATTCATGTGCCTACAAAATGTAAACATGAGTAATTGAATTAAATTAACTGATAACTCATTTAACAAACTTACCATTCGTTTGCGATGCTCCGCAATGTTGATAGAGCCCCCAGCATATGTGGCTGACCCATCACTAGAACTAGAAGATCGATTCTTCTTATTCCGCTCACAGAGTTGCCGACTCTGTTCAGATGCCCAAAATGTCTTAATTGCCTCCCAATTGTCAGCTGTAAAGAAAGACGGCTTCGCTTGCTTGCTCTTCGCTCTATTCATGACATTTCGCATAAAATCACTTATTTTCTTATCGAAAATTCTTCTCACTTCATTGTCTTCCGATTCCTCCCACTTGAACTTCCGCTGCAATGAATAAAAACACAAATTGAAAGTTATTATGATGATTACATATCCATAACCATGCACCAGACAAATATAGACAGATTTTGTAAAGTTTATGTAAGGGAAAATATCTGGTCCTTTAGGTATCGAAAACTACAGAGTTGTTCTGATCCCTTTACATCATTCTTGACCATCAATATACTACACCACACTTAATTGGTGAGAAAATAAAATATGTAAAACTTACCTTGAACTCATTCCACCATATTTCTTTCACTTCTTGTGGAACATTTCTGTAAGTAATATACTCTTCCATCCAAAAGTTTCTTACTATTTTGTTCAATTCCCTCACAACAGACGGAGCATCCGTGAATCTGCATTCATATGAATATTGTGCAACATGGACAATTCAATTGACATCAATATCTAAAGCCCTAAATATTACATATACTAAAATAAAAATGAAGTACTTACGAATCTCCAAATGGGCATACGAAGAATGGTTATCTTCTTGACCTATGTTTCCGTCAATATTCGATTGTTCCGCCGAATAATGGGGTGGAACGGAAGGAGAGGGAGCTAAAGGAGATTGAACTGGAGAACGTTCAGTTCGCATGTGACCAAGTCCCGTAACATGTTGTTGAGTGTTGGAGGAAGGGCCAATGTGTCCATATTGTGACGGACCATACTGTGGTTGAGGGTTAGATGCCGGGACAGGGGAAGAGGAAAGGGCCGGGGACGAGGACGAGGAAGAGCCTTGTCTTCTAGGCATGTGACCTCCACGTTTAAACTGACAAGTAGGAAGGTTATGCGAATATGTACAAAACTATTGACACGTATTACGAACACATAATGATGTACATGACGAAGCTTACCATTTTGATGGAAAAACTGAGAAAATGTTTCCTTGAAATGAGCCAATGTCGAGTGTTTATGACGTGCAATTTCCTACAAATAAATATACTATGAATCCCATTCATTTTGATATGAAACATCAATGTATGAGCACGACTTGGGTGGCTACAGGTATTAAACATCACTATATGAATCGCATTCATTTTGATTAAATTTTTTTTACAACGTACAAAAATTTAAATTTCACTGAAAGTGGGTGGCCACAGGTATTCTGAGTCATTCTGTACAGTTTTGTAAGAAAAAAACTATTATTATTGCAAAAAAAAATTCTGGGCCCTAAAAAAAAATTTCACTAACAGTTAGTGGTCACCGATATTTTAAGACATTTTGTAAAGTTTTGAAAATTTAAAATTATAAGCATTTTTAAATTATTATTTTTTAATATAAATTTTTTTCGTGAAATAAAAAAATTTGTCCATACTAAAATTGGGTGGCCACGGGTAGTCTAAGCTATTAGGTAAAGTTTCCAAAATTTTTGTCCTTATTTATTTTAATAATTTTAGGGCACGTTAAAAAAATTAAATATAACTAAAAGTGGGTGGCCACAAGTATTAGAAGTCATTCCGTGAAGTTTTGAAAATTTTTAAATTCTAATTTTTTTTTGGCCATCTAAAGAAATTTATATTTCGCTGCAAGTTGATGGCCAAATGTTTTCTAGGCAATTCTGTGCAGTATTGAAATTTTATATTTTTTTAATTTTTTTTTCACCCAAAAAAATAAAAATTTCCCTCACAATGGGTGACCACATTTATGTTAAGCCATTTTATAATGTTATGGAAATTTTTAATTTTTTAATATATTTTTCCCCGGAACGTTAAAAAATCTAAATTTCATTGAAAATGGGTTGTCACTATTAATTTTTGCCATTTTATGATATTCTGAAATTTTTGTTTTTTAAAAAGTTAAAAAAACTTTTACGGTCAAATTTCATATTTGTTGCCAACATATACCATTGTTTTAATTTTCCGTAATTTTCCTTGATTTTTTATAGAATTATTCAATTTTCAAGCATTTTCTGTAAAAACGCTTAATCAATCAACTTATCGTCATTTAACGCTTAATCATCCACATAATAGACAAATTAACCAGTCGACCATTGATCAAAGCCACATGCAATCCTGAAATCGACCAGTAATTTAGCCAACGAAAAGTGACCCTAAATAATCCTTAAACAAGTCCGACTAATTACCTAATTATACTAACTAGGGTTTAGAGAGTTGCTTACTTGGTTCAAGGACAATAAAAATCGGCCGATAGAATAGTGGCGGTCCCGGCGCAAGCGTGAGCTCAAATGGTAACTAGTTGGCCAGGTGCTCGGCCACGACTGGGAGAACGACGGCGAAGCTCGGCGGCGACGGCGTCAGGGGCGGCGACGGTGTCGGCGGCGGCAACGGGCGTGGGGGCGGCGGCGGCGTCGGTGTCGGCGACGGCGGCGGGCCGGACCGGCCACGGCCTCGGCCGGCGGCCCGGGAGGCGGGTGGCGGCTGGTCGGCGGCGGCACGGCGCACCGTGCGGCCCTGGCGGTGCGACAGTGGCAGACGACGGCGTCGGCGGCAGATGGCCGGCTCCTGGCGGGCGGGCGACGGCGGCGAGGCCGGGCGGCGACGGCGGGCATTGGTATTCTCTGGGATGCGGCCGGGGGGGCGGGCGACCAGGGCGGGCTAAGGGGGCGGCCGGCGGGGCCGGGCGACGGGCCGGCGGGGTGGCGGCGAGGCGGGGGCGTGCGACGAGGCGGAGCGAGGGCGCGACGAGGCGGGGGGCGGTCGGCGGCGGGCGAGGACGCGACGGCGGGGGGGCGGGCGACGGGCGGGGGATGCCGCGGGGCGGGCTGAGGCGGCGGCCGGGGACGGGCGGGGGTGCTGCGGGTCGGCCGCGATGGGCGGGGGGCTGCGAGCCCGGCCGGCGAAGAGCGGCGATGGCTGGGCGGCGACGGCGACGGCTGGGCGGCGACGGCTGCGACGGCGACGGGCGGGGGGAATGCGCAGATCTGGCGGGGGCCGACGCCGGGAAGGGGTAATAACATGTAAATTTGCGACGGACTTGCTCGGTCCGTCGCAAATTTGCGACGGACCAAGCAAATCCGTCGCAAATTTGCGACGGACGCTCAAGTCCATCGCAAATTTGCCACCCACAAAAATTCGCGACGGATTAATTTTTCCGTCGCAAATTTGAACGGGAACAATCCCTCGCAAATTTTGTGACGGACAGTTGAGTCCGTCGCAAATTTGCGACCGATTAATTTTCCGTCGCAAATTTGCTACGGAATGATTTTTCCGTCGCAAATTTAAACGGCAAATTTTTGACGGCAAATTTGCGACGGACGGCTGAGTCCGTCGCAAAATTTGCAACGGAAATCTTAGTCCGTCGCAAATTTACAATAGATTTTTTTACGTCGAAAATTTCGACCGGTAAAAATCTCATCGCAAAATCAACTATCCGTCGCAAATTTGCAACGAACTTTCTATATCGGTCGCAAATTTTGCGATCGACAAAAAATTTCCAGTAGAAATAAAAATTCGTCGCAAATTTGCGACATAAAAAAAATTCGTCGCAAATTTGCGACATAAAAAAAAATTCCGTTGCAAATTTGCGACGGATTAAATTATCCGTATACAATTTCGAACGGTACAAATTCTCTCGCAAAATTTGCGACGGATAGCTTGAGTCTGGCGCAAATATGCACATACTACATGAACGTTGTAAATTTGTGAATTTTTTTTTTTCGGTCAAAAATTTAGCATCTCATTTATTTGGGTCCTAAATTTGCTACATCTTTTTTTCAATCCAAAATTTAGGCATCTCAAATGTTGCAATAGAAATTAGAATATCGGAAATGTTAGGGCACGTTAATAATGTTAGACTTGTCGGCATTTAGGGATAAAATTTCGGGCGATCAATTAAAATAAAAAGAATAATCGACAATAACAATAATAACAAGAACAATAATGATAACAACCAAAATAGCACCCGTAACATTAATAATTACACATCTGTAGTGTTTTGTGACAAAAATTTTAATCTTCGTCCTCGTCCTCGTCCTCATCTTCGTCATCTGTCTGAAAATCAGATTCTGAACATTCTTGTACATTTAACTCGCAAATTTCAGTTGGCTCCACATCTATCATTGTTCCACACGGATCTCGTAAAGTTGGTATGTTATATTCCTCAATTTCAACCGTGTTAGACACTTGCTCCTGTTGGTAGGCTCTATCCGTCCAGTGTTCCTCGATTTTCCTCCGTGCTTTGATTTTACATACAGCCCACTAATCAGCTTTGTCACGTTTCAAACTAGGATATGATGCATAACATACTTGAATTGCTTGTTGTGCCAAGACAAATGGTTCATACTTCATATACCTTTTCTTGTGATTTATTTCAACCAAATTGAACTTCGTATGCACCTTCATTCCTTTGACGGGGTCGAACCACGTGCACTTAAATAACACAACCCGCATCTTTAATGGTCCAGGGTACTCTATTTCTATGATTTCATCCAACAAGCCATAAAAATCATCTTTCGAACTGTCACCATTGGATGACCGAACAGACACACCACTATTCATTGTAGATTTTCCCATTCCATATTCTTGAGTATGAAAATTATATCCATTTATGAAATATGCTGGCCAACTTCGAACTCTTAACTGTGGACCCCATGACAGATAATGTAGCAATCCTTGCCCTCCAATTTCATCATAATTACTGTGAACCTAAGGTTATACATGCAAAGTTAATAATATATATATTTAACTAAATGATGTATATAATTTTAATAACGTGGTTTTGATCCATAGGCAACTTACATATGTCTTGAACCATGCTGCAAATTGTTCATCGCACAAACGGTCAAACTCATTTGGTTGTAGTCCAAACATTGAAGTTTGGAAAATCCTAATATTAAAAACCATATCATTATTAGCAAATATTTGACACGCAAAACATATATTTACAAATTTACACTTACTTGAAGTATGGCTCGACTTCTGGACAGTTCAGTAAAATATAAGTATGGGCTGCATGAAGTTCTTCGCCTGATAAGTAACGAAACTGACATCCGCCGCTTGGTCGACCCAGATAATTGAAAATAGAGAATGCTGTGCAATTGGGATCAATGGGGCCCTCATCATTTCTGCCTGCTCTCCGCCTCTTGCATTGAACGTGCGGCTCAAAATAGCATGATGCAAATGTCGTCACTTCTTCCACAATATATGCATTACAAATTGAAGCTTCAACATGTGCCTTATTCTTTACTTTTTTCTTCAAATGATATAAGAATCTAGTTAAAATAGAAAGAAGCTTATCGAGACATATTATATGATAAACTCATTTGAACCGTATTTTAAAGAAAACATTACCTCTCAAATGGATACATCCATCGAAATTGGACGGGACCTGCAACTTTGGCCTCATAATAGTGAACTAAGAGATGCTCCATCGAATCAAAAAACGCTGGAGGAAATATCCTTTCTAAGTTGCAAAGAATAATTGGAATATCTCTCTCTAGTTTTTCCATGTGCGATGCTTTTAACACTGTCGAGCAAATATCATGGAGGAAATTGCTTAATTCTGTAATGGCGCCCCATACAAAATTCGGTAAAACTTCCTTCAAAGCTATTGGAATTAGTCTTTCCATCAGGATGTGACAATCATGACTCTTCAAATCTGTCAACTTGCATTCCTTCAAATCAACACATCTCCCGAGGTTCGAAGCATATCCATCAGGAAACCGCACAGATTTCAACCATTGACAAACAACTCGCCTCTGCTCCTTATCCAATGTATAAACTGCTTTCGGTTTTGGTCCCCTGCTGCTTGCATCCACAGCTAGTATTGGCCGATCGCAAATATCTCTCATATCTTTTCTTGCGTTCAAGTTGTCTTTTGTTTTTCCGGCGACATCCATCACAGTATTTATGACATTGTCGAAAATATTCTTTTCTATGTGCATGACGTTAAGATTATGATGAATAAGATGGGCCTTCCAATATGGTAGATCCCAAAATATACTGCGTTTTGTCCACTTATGTGTACTTCCGTACTCAAAAGTCGTGCCGTGCGGGTTTTCAACAACAGTTGGAAAGTCCTGCACACGCTCCCAAATTTGATTGCCAGTCAACCTCAATGGTGGACGCGTTCTTTCAGTCCTATTCTTGCTGAACTCTTTCTTATTCCTTCTGAAAGGATGACTTGGCGGTAAAAATTGTCTGTGACAGTCAAAATAGCTAGGCTTCTTTCTATGTTTTAATCTAAATGACTTTGTCCTCTCCAAACATATTGGACATCCTAAAATCCCAGCTGTACTCCATCCAGATAACATTCCGTAAGCTGGAAAGTCATTTATCGTCCAAAGAAGGGCAGCCTTCATAACAAATGTTTGATCGGTAGAAACGTCATACGTAGGGACACCTTCAACCCATAGCCGTTGTAACTCCTCAATCAATGGTTGCATATAAACATCTATCAACTTTTTCGGATTTTGCGGCCCTATCACGATCAATGTCAAAAACATATAAGGTGTCTTCATGCACATACTAGGTGGAAGATTGTACGGCGTTAAGATAACTGGCCAGCATGAATAACTTTTTCCTGTTCTCCCAAATGGAGCAAATCCATCGGCATAGAGACCTAACCTGATGTTCCGAGGCTCCATTGCAAACTCAGGGTATGTTCTATCAAAATGTTGCCATGCCTCTGCATCTGAAGGATGACACATTAGACCCTCTTTTGTTTCATGATTTGCATGCCAAGTCATGTGTTCAGCAGTGGCTTTAGACGCATAAAGCCTTTGCAATCTGGGGATTAAGGGCAGATAAAACATTTGCTTGCATGGTTTACGCTTCTGATTACGATCCGGCCTCCTGTTAATCTTGTACCTAGATTGGCCACAGAATTTGCAAGATTCTGCATTTTCATCATCTCTCCAATATATCATACAACCCCTACTACATACATCAATCCTTACAACCGGAAGACCTAAGTTATTCACTAGCTTTTTCATATCATAAAAGTCACTTGGCATGTTATTATCACGAGGCAATGATTCCCGCATTACTTCAACAAAAGAGTTGAAGCAATCCCATGAACACATTATGCTCGCCTTGATATTTAATAGTCGGGCTGTCACCGATAACTTAGTGTGGTCCTCACAACCTGTCCATAGAGGTTCATCTGCTGCTTTCAAGACATCCCAGAACTGATTAGATTGAAAAGTTTCATTATACACATTCTCCTCAAAACCCGTTACTCCTATATCTTCCAATTATGAATCATGACTAGTACCCACTTGTTCACGTGTAGGAGTAAAACTAGTACTTGCATGATTTGCTTCTGTGACAAAATTATAACTAGCTGCATCAATCACCATCCTCTCGTATGGGTTCAATTGCTCATAATAGCCACATTCTTCCCTAACTGAAAATTGGTCACTTCTTCCATATCCTTCATCAGATATAAATGGTTCACCATGGGAAGTCCAATTATAATAGTTCGGAGTAAACCCAAATCTAATAAGGTGTTCTCTAACTTGATCACACACAAGAAATTTACCATTGCCGCACTTTTTACACGGACACCTTAACTTATTTCCATCCATAAACTCATATTTACTACTAGCAAAGTCTAAAAATAGTTCCAATCCAGTACGAAACTCATCTGTCAATCCTTGACGTCCAGGTAAGTTCTTATTATACATCCAAGCCCTTTCTCTTTGCATTGTGTCTGTATTAAAATAAAAAATTCTGGTAAAATATTTAAAATATCATATCTATTGTTGTTAATTAAAACTATAAAATTTTGGAAATTATAATTTATGTTATTCACGCAACAATTAATATCAAATTGCAAAAATAGAAAAAACTACAATGTAAAGAAGACTTACCCAAATATTTGACTGAAATATTTGTAGGAGAAAGTGATCAATTTGATGAGAATTGCAACGTCCACTTGGATTGCGAGACCTTCAATTAGGCACATACCCAAAAAAGAATAATCACTTAAGAATCATTTTTTAATAATTTTTAATGTGCGATGGAAACGGAATGTATCCGTCGCAAATTTGCGACGGAATTAGTTTTGCGTCGCAAATTTCCGACGGATACTCAACTCCGTCGCAATTTGCGACGGAATTTTCATAATATCCGTCGCAAATTTGCGACGGAAATAGTCTTCCGTCGCAAATTTGCGACGGATACTCAAATCCGTCGCAAATTTTGCGACGGAATTTTCTTTATTTGTCGCAAATTTGCGACGGAATCAGGTATCCGTCGCAAATTTGCGACGGAAATAGTCTTCCGTCGCAAATTTGCGATGGAATTTTCATTCATTCGTTGCAAATTTGCGACGGAATCAGGTATCCGTCGCAAATTTGCGACGGATACTACGTTCTGTCGCAAATTTGCGACGGAATTTTCATTTATTCGTCGCAAATTTGCGTCGGAAACTATTTCCGTCGCAAAATGGCGTGGCCGTTCGGCCTCATCCAAAGGCCGGCGATGTGTCGCCGGTCGTTAAACCGGTGATGCAGATACAAAAAAAAAACAAACATAAAGATATATTAAAAAAACGGAAATTACAATGCAACGACGAATAGTTACGAAGCTAGCTACGACACTTACCGGTACAAAAGCTTCACCGAGATTAATATGTGCGTGCGCGGATTTTGCTTATTTCAGACAAACGAAAGAGGGAGAAAAACGATAGAGAGCGAGAGAGAGCGAGAGTGAGAGATAGGGTTGGAATATCACGGGCTGATAAACTACGAATTTGCGACGGACGAAGTTTTTGTCGCAAATTTGCGACGGACTTACAATGCCGTCGCAAATTTGCGACGGATTTTGCGACGGTTTTATTTTCCGTTGCAAATTTGCGACGAACATTTTTCCGTCGCAAATTTGCGACGGATTTTGCGACTGTTTTATTTTCCGTCGCAAATTTGCCACGGAAATAAACTGTCGCAAATTTGCGAAGGAAAATATAATCCGTCGCAAATTTGTGACGGAAAAACGTTCGTCGCAAATTTCCGTCGCAAATTTCGTGTTTTTTTGTAGTGTTTTTAATACTCATCAGGAAAAAATAGAAGAGCAAATAGATGCATTTGATAAAAATTCATTATCAACAGAAAAAAAAAACTTTATTTATTTCCAATTCCAGAAACCGAACAAAGAAGAATTAATATAAATATTATTTTTTTTGCTGATTTTCATAAACTATGACCATAATTTCTTGTCTATTCTTTTGAAATCATTTTACTGATCTTCACAACAACCACCATAGTTTTATTTATCTTTTCTTTTACTTTTCTATTTTGACCTTTAATTGAAAACATATTCATATTTTAGTTGAACTTTTCAGATATTTGTCTTTAATATACTGATTTCATTATGAACATGTAAATATGACTGATTTGGACATATCCATAAAATTGTTTGTTTTAACTTTGTAAATTTTTTAACTAGCTATCTTAATCGTGAATAAACAATAACAAACATTTTTTGAACTGGGTTTCTAGCAGAACCAGATACAAAAAAATATTTCATTTTATAGGAAAACAATTTATCAGGAAAACATTTTTCAATAATAATAAATCTTCAGCGAAACAAACAGATCCTTAGACTCTATTAAGTTTTGAATAACTATAGACATACACAAATATATAAGACTGATGTTTAGTTTAGTAGTGAATGACACCTATTTTCTATAATGTCATGAGTTTGGTTCACATGGTGTGAGCCCTTAAAAATGGCTTGTTGGCTGCTAGCATCTTATTGAGCTGTGGTGATGAACTCTCCAGCCTCGAACCTTTGGCTGGTAGCTGGTACGAAGATGGCTAATTGAATATTCTATAGAGGGTGTGGATGGTCATGCATACGAAGGGTCGCTAAGCTGGTAGCCCCTTGCTATCTTTTAACATACGAAAAATAATGAAGAGAATGCTCCCACCTTCGGAGTTGGGGTAGAGACCAAAAAATTGCGTAACAAAAGACAAGATAATCACATTAGTTGCTTTAGTTTTAGGAAAGCAACTTTTGAATCTTAAACTTCATTTTATTTTTGTCCTAGTCTTCATACTATTCTCAGGCGATAATTTAAGTCCGCCTGTCAAGTTGATAAACGAATTTGGCTGGTTATGCTCCTGCCATTCAAGTGTCGCTCACTAATTATCATTCCCTATATTTTGTTGCAGCACATAACCAATCTCTCGTTATTCTTCTATCAAAGTCAAAGGACAAATTGTCCAAACATCCTTTGTACTGCAACAAAATATAGGGAATTTACTTACTGCAAATTTACTGTTCCTGCATTTTATTTCTAGAACTTGCAATTTATCTATTTAATCAACGAAGAACCCATTTCGCAAAAACTCCAAAATCAAATTTTTGATGAAAGATTCTTACACTTTACGGGTGAAAGTGTATTCAGGTGCGCACCGGATTCGTAGACCCGTTGCACTCAAAAGTTTTTTTTCAGAATCGCCTAGCTCTAATACCCAAGTTAGAAAATAAGAAGAATGATGGAACGATTAGATAGATTAAATTCGATATTAGAGCCATGGCTGCTTTCATCAAATTCAAAGTATGTGGATTCACTAAATATATATCCAAAGTATAAGGAGGTGTTTGAAGAATCCACTGAGAATTTAAGTACTCTCATCTCATCTCCTTCCGACATCCAACGAATGTTTCAAAACAAGACCATACGACTGACGTTCGATACCGATTTCAAGTCACGCTCGTTAAGACTGAGAGTGACGTTCTGCACGTTTGCAAAGCCTGAAAACTAAGGACAAGCAGAGGAAGAGGATGAAATGAGACTCTTTAATCACATTTCTTTGGTTTCTGGCTCTCACGATGCCAAGGACAAGCAATTTCCACATTTCACGCACCATCCGTCCGCGACGCAAGTGTCCGACCAATCAATCCCCATCTCTAACTATTTAGGTTGAGATCGCCTGTTATAAGTAATCCGGAGCACTTTATGCAGTAGATTGTCGCACACTGGGACTTCCCTATTATGCATGAGCCATTGCGCATGTGCCCATCATGATTTTCAGAGTCATATATTTCTATTCTTCAAGCAAAGAAAAGGAAACTCCTTTAGTTACCCCACCTTCCCTAGGTAATATGTTTCTCTGGGTTCATCATATTCTTGCCCAGCTCCTATGTGTTCAATCACTTTTCTCTGTAAAAAGTGAACTTGCACTCAAGAGGAATTACACAAGTCGTCAACAGTATGATAAAAAGCAAACATATATGCCATATATGGTGGGTCCTTCATACAAATTAAGAGCTTTAAATTGGGATGCACTTTCCTGACAGTTCATGTGCCTCCGTCGCCTATGGCGTTAGGACATTAATGAATAATTCACAGATGATCGCGGGAACGTAATGATTTAATTTAAGACAATATATATGAGGGAAATAGGACACATACAAGATAGAGACATCTCACTGGGATAGTATTTTGAAACTAAAGCTCTTGTTGAGCCATGCCTTCCAACTCCCGCTTCTCTTGCGCGATATCATCTCGGCTCTGGCTTCCGTCATCTGTGGCTGAATCTGCTTCTTGCACAGCACGAAGTTCCTTCCTTCCGGAGATCCTATGGCTTCCGATGGGTTCAAGGCTGACAATAGAAAAATCGCAGGAGTTAGTCGAGATTCACAAAAGAAACAAAAAGTCTCATCATATCTTTGTTTGATGCTGAATCTGGATATCTTATCCGTCAAGGACACCACTATGAACACGAATACATACCAAGCGAAGCACAACATAATGATAGGAAAAAACAAGGACCGATACACATAAATAAATTAGGTTGCCTCCGATAAGGAGACTTGTCCAGAATTTCTGCTCTTGAGATCAGAGGCAGTGAGATTGAGAGAACCAAATTAAACCTTCACATATATTCTCCTCAATTTGTTGACAATGGCTATCCAAAAAATACACGAAAATGTATCTGCGTAATGCACATATGAGAACATTTTGAGATTGTAAACAGTAGCATTGATCAGGACAATAACATCATCTACCATCTGAATCTGCTAGTTATATGAATATATTACCATCAGAATCTGCAACAGCATGGAGAACAAAGTTGTTGACGTCGGTGCCGAGAACCGGAAGACGGCCTTCACGGGCATAACTCTTCAAGGCAGTCTGAATCACCCCTGAGACCAGATCATCCTTTTTCACCACAAACCTTATTGGTCCTGCACTTCCAAGGACATTGATAGTTACCAGAAACCTGTTCTTATTCGTGCTCTGATCATCATTACTATTCTTCTTCTTATGCTTTTGCATCCGTAGTGACTTCTCAGACAAAGCCCTCTTCATCTTTTCTTGCCTTTTGTCCATGATTGTCGCACAAGATTATGGAATAACTGGAGAAAACAACACTGAGGTGGACCTCCTCTGCGGTGGGGGTAGAAGAACTGGGAAGTTCACATAGATGGGTCAAGGGCAAGGCAGCGATAGTCCCAAACTTGATTGCAGGAGCCAAAGGTGGAAGGAGAGGAGGAGGAAAGCGCGTGCGAGGCACGCACTTTCTCGTTCAGGAAGAATAGAACAGAACAGGAAAAGTGCATGAAGGTATCGATGGTTCCCAACATTCAAGACTCTGCTAGTGCGTGTGGCCAAGTCTCTTCTTTCGCACGAAGGAGAGGTGAAATGAATGCTATGCTCTAGGGACTCTTAAAGAGAAGTATTCGCACAAATAATGATACCCAATGCGCCCATATTTATATATATTGGATTCAGAGAGAGAGAGAGAGAGAGAGAGAGAGAGAGAGAGAGAGAGAGAGAACGAGAGATTGATTAAAGCTCCATTTGGAACGTAATCTAGCAGTGGAAGTTTACTTCGCACATAGGATTAGGCCATATGTGTCTGATTCTGGGAGTAGCAGCCTGTCAAGTTTCCAATGTGCCTGTCATCTGTCACACATGTCATATTTTAAAGGGTTCAACGAAAGCTTCTTCTTTTGCATGCTTAGAGGGAGGATGTGTGGGTGGTCAGGGTTTGATGAGGATGAGGCTTCATGGTTATTTTCCAGGACAGGTGAATATGTGAGTGATCCCAACAAGTCATCCACTGCATGACGTCGTCTTCCATAAACTCCCCTTTTCACAAATGAAGGACAAGCACGTTTTGCTCACCATAAATGGATCGTATCTGGCACCTGCCATTCAATATTGTTTTCCTGGGTGTTGAAAGTATTTTCCTCGGCAATCATTGACTTCTACTGCAATTGAAAAACGGCGTTGTGTCATCTCTTGCCTAATCAGAAGGTTGCCGATTCTGAAGGGTTGACCTCTCGCATCCCCCACCTTTCAACTAGGATTTTATCAAGTAGTGCCTGACCGAGTATCATTAACAAAGGCTTTGGTCAATGAGAATGCGTAAAATTCTCCGATCACGCGGAGAAAGAGACAGCAGCCCCTTGACTTTTCAACTCTGCCTTCCCAGGGTCAGCACCTTTCAACTCTCTTCCCAAGTGGCTGATTTTGGAGAATGAAATCTGTAATTCTTGCTTGTTAGCTCATTTCTCATGTTGCAGAGTCGCGGAACTAAGTTTGCCACCCAGCCAAGAAAGAAAGAAAGTAGAGGGCCCGTTGGATATTTCAACGATTTTGAGATAATATTCACTTTGGATCTTTTTTCTGAGAAAATGACTCCACTTTGGGTCTTTATTTGAAATTTTCTCAAATAATTGTTTTGTAACGATTTTAATGGAAAGTATGACTACAATAAATTTGTAATGGTTTCGTAACGTTTGATTTGATTTATTTATTTATTAACCCTCTCATTTATTTGTCTATAAATAGAATCTTTAAATCACAATAAAAATCTACCAAAAACAAGAAACTCTATCTTTCCTTTCCATTTATTTGCTGGGTTTTACATATAATGATGTTGTTGCTGTTCCCTCGATTATTGTACAAAGTACAGAGAAAGATCTATTGTATTCTGGGAGGTTAGTCGCTAGAGCTTATCGCACTGGATTTCGTATTCCGAGAGACGGAATTCTCTTAAGGATAATGCTTGCATGCTTTAGATATCTTATTTTCTCATCTATTTCAACAGATTTACAACAATTCTTATTTTTCATATTATCTAAAATTTTTCCAACAATCTTAAAGATAATCGCTTCATGGATTCCCAAACTAAAACTGTTGCCGCTATCATTGGCGTTGTCACTGCTGCTACCACCACAGTTGATGCCTCTACCTTCTCCGCTCTTGTTGTGCTGTCAATATTACCATGTATGTCCTTTAATTGAGCTTTGGTTTGTTCTGTTTTGTTGTTATACCGAATTCGTATTTTTGCTAGTAGACCATGCTTTAATGATGCTGTGGATGTTTTTGTCTTGTTAATTGAAAGTATGAAAATGGACTGATTTTGAGGACTTTGATGTGCTTGACCTTAATTTTTAATGTCGATATTCGATTTTGACCTATCTCTAGCGTTATTCTCCTTGAGCTTAATGAACAAGTTCCACCCAACAGTGTCGTTAATGAGAGTAGAACTTGTCTATTGACCTTGTTGGTTGTTGGTTGAGCCAATGCGTGGATAAGTGTTCTCTTGGAATTTGTGCTTTCTATTTGGTCCCTATTAAATCTGCACATCTTGTCATGACAATTCATTGCATTACGAGATGAAGTTGCCGCCCTATGTCATCATTCCTCTAGAGTGAGAGAGCGAAACGACTCTTTTGTCGAATGGTTGCTTATGTTGTTCGCTAATCCACTTTCAATTTTGATTTGTGTGCAATATTCAAATGCATAGATTTAGACTCACGTGCCATGATGTTAATTAAGGAAGAAACAAGAAGCAACGTAGACTTTAATCAGGAGAGTTTGTCAAGGCTGGTTCTGGACATTTTGCTTTTTGGAGTAAATTGACTTTTCCCTCAAATGTGCTCCCGCTGCTTCCTCATCGACGGCCTGTGTTGTACTTTATCCATGCGATGACATTATACTGAAATGATATTACTCAGTCATGGAATTGTGCCTTCCACCTTTTACTAATTTTTTTTTTTTTTGCGATTGTCGTCAACATCCTTGATCGAATGTTATCTCTAATCTGGAGATGTCACATGTACACAAAAACTTTTGATAGTGAATCTATAATTATTAGCGTATATGTTGGCGACAATGTTATTTTTGGTACATGCATAATTATATGTTTGATCTGATGTCAATACATAACATATATCTTGTTATGACATGGTGAATGTTTGTATATGATATGGGCTCTAGCCATTGGCTATTCTGCTCTTCAAATTGATATTCCCATTGTTAGGGATGCCTCATTTACCGAGGCATGGCTAAAGGCTATTTGTTTCCCACTCTCTGGGATGCCTCGCTGTGATATAATTAACGCACTTAATATTCCGCTGTATTAGAAAGATATAGTGATGTTAACTGGATCTCATATTCAGATAAGACAAAATCCACTAATTGAGATGTGTTTAACTTTGTGGAGGTGTTGTAAATTGGAAATTAGCCAATAAAAAATTGTGAGGAAATGACAATCCTGCTAAATCAAAAGTCGACTTAGTTGGAAGAAGATGATTTGATGACATAATTGTTACGGTCATTCCCAAGTCAATATTGTGGCCAAGTGAAAGAATGGGTGGTAAACTCAGCTTTGGTAAATTAGGCTGAGTAGCTAAGAAAATTCTTAGCAGACATTCTTTTGTGAATGAAATCAACATATTCCGTGTTTGTGCATTGTGATTGCAAAGTGGCAATAACCATTGCAAAGAGTGGAGCTTTCATTGGTAAAAAGAGACACATTCAATTGAGACTTGATGTAGTACAGTAGCTGCATAAACATGGAATTATGTCTATCGATTATGTAAAGGCATAAGCGACTTTGGCTGATCCTCAGACTCTACATCGAGAGGAATGGGACAAGCCAGTTGAAAAAAATCAACAGTGATGATAACCCAATCTATGTGATTGGCGATTTAATGAATTAGGTTCATATGGGTAATAACAAGCCATTTGTTGATCTAGTGATGTACTATTAAAAATTTATTTCCCCCCTAAGGTAAGAATAATGCTAGATTGCAATGAAAAAGAGGCTAAGCCGAGCTCTTAATGAATTCCATAATCATTATTGGTAGTGTATTAAATTACAAAATACACTTGATGCAATCATCTATATAAATGTGGAGTGGGGCCACTCCTATGAGAATTCTGGCAAAATCTCTAGAGTACTTATGAATAAGCCGGGCACACACATGGTCTATTAGCACAAAACCGTGTTGACCAACAAAGTTTGTGGGAATGTAATGTGAATGGTGAAAATTATAATTCACACAAGAAATTTTTGGTTCATAGAAGTTTCAAATTTCACTAATGATTTTGTGAATTATATTTCATTCTTTCTAGATTTGGTTCAAAGCCTAACAAGCACCGGTCACGATGCGTTACATTCAATTGAGTTTAACCTGCATTTGTTTTTCTTTTCTTTTCTTTTCAAAAATATTTGAAATATGTGGAGATTGTTGGATATTGCAACTATTTTGAATTATTCAAAACAATTGTTTTGTAACGATTTTAATGGAAAGTATGACCGCAATATTGTAACGTTTGATTTGATTTATTTCTTTATTAACTCTCTCATTTATTTTTCTAGGGATAAGTGCATTTGAAGTCTTAAAACTTATCACGGAAGTGCAATATAGTCCTAAAACTTTTAAAAAGTGCAATGTAGTCCTAAAACTTTTAAAAAGTGCAATAAAATTCTAAAACTTATCACGAAAGTGCATTTTAGTCCTAAAACTTTTAAAAAGTGCAATCAAGTTCTAAAACTTGTCAAATTGATCCAATCAAGTCCTTTCGTTGATTGCATTTTTTGATAGATTTAGGGTTTAATTGCACTTTCGTGATAAGTTTTAATACTTTATTGCACTTTTTGAAAGTTTTATGATTTGATTGCACTTTTGCGACAAGTTTTAAGATTTTTAGTGCACTTACTCCATTTGTCTTATAGAGAATTCTCAAATCACAATAAAAATCTACAAAAAACAAGAAATTCTATCTCTCTTTTCTATTTATTTGCTGGGTTTTACATATAATGATGTTGTTCTTGTTCCCTCGATTATTCTGTACGGAGTAAAGAGGAAGATCTGTTATATCTTGGGAGAATAGTCACTAGAGTCTATCGCATCGAGTTTCATACTTCAAGGGACGGAATTATCTTTAATGACAGTGCTTGCACGTCTCAGGTATTTATTCTATTTTTTCATTTATTTCAATAGATTTGCAACGATTCTTATTTTTCATAATTTCAACTCTCTTCCCAAGTTGCAGATTTTGGAGCATGAAATCTGTAATTCTTGCTTGTTAGCTCATGTTGCGGAGTCAAGGAACTAAGTTTGCCATCCAAGTAAAAATATTTGAGAGGCCTAACACACCCTTCGTGTCTGAGCAAGCAATCGCCTGGAAATGAAATTTTTTATTAGATGAAAATTGCTACTTGAAATTGTTACCGAGTCAATCAAATGCAGATACCTTATGTACAATCCAAACAACTTGATGATGACAATGTTGATTTGTAATTTCAGTCCAATCGTTCTCCGGGATGAAGCCTGTGTTACTTCCATTTCATTGCAGAGGTCTTTGTTATGGGCCGGTAGTTCTTTGGCGGCGGAATAGCTTGTGCGGTACCTAACAGGTTGATAAGACCCTAGGCCAGCCTTTATTTTATAGTTGTTCTTAAGAATAGTGCGGTGAATAACATCCTCGTATCGGATCGTACCACGTCTAGTTTAGCTCAGGTATCTAGTTCCTCAAGCGAGACACGTAGAACACTTTACGCATAACAACTGGTTTCAGTCTGCTATGGCCTCATTAAGAGAGCGGCATTAGCTCCTGACCAGTTTATGCACAGAAGGCCAACCCCACCTTTAGAGCTGCTAAGGGTATATTTATTCTAACCTATAACTCTTAGCACAAACCACCCTGATGCCACTCTTACGAACCAGTTGTATCATCCTCTTTGTATCACTCACTCTTCACCACGACGCCACCAAGCTCCACTCACAAAGATACGAGAGTATAGGAGAATCATGGTCTGTGACCTCTCTCTCTCTCTCTCTCTCTCTCTCTCTCTCTCTCTCTCTCTCTCTCTCTCCAACGTTTTATCCTCCAAACAAAAGACAAGATGAAAATGTTAAGAAAATTGAAGGCGTAGAGTAGGGTTGAGTTTCCAAAAGAAGAAGATTTAGGTTCCTTTTGTTTCACGAAATACATTTTTCTCATTTTCCGGCATTTGGATCGCTTAAGAAAATAAGTCAACGGGAAACTAATGCTTAAATTCAAGAAAATGATTTCCTTTTCAAAAAATCCAAAATATTTTCCAAAATATAACTAAATATCGGCGCTTGGACCGGAACTCTGTGCTTGGGCTTGGGAACCTTTCTCGGGCCCTGGGCAATGGGGTTGGGACTAGAGGTTAGGTTTGGGTCTACCAGGGTCCACAAGGGCAAGCTCGGATCCATCGAGGCATGACCGAGGACCTTGTGCCCATGCTCGAGACTGTAGTGCACGGGTCTTCAGCACCCAAGCCCGAGTCCATTAAGGCCAAGCCTGCGACTCTTGTGCTTGAGACCCTGGTGCACTGGCCTGGGTCCATCTAGGTGGTGCCGGGACCTCGGCCACTGCGCTTGAGTCTACTAAGGCTGGGCCTAGGACACTAGTGCTAGTGTCCATGCTCGGTATGTTGGGCTTGGGTCCCTGATGCTCGTGCCTAGGTCTAGCGAGGCCAGGCCCCGAACCCTAGGTCCATTGAGGCCCCTAAACCCCAGGTCCGTTGAGGCTGGCCCCAAATCCCAATCCCCAGCACTAAGACCAGAGTCCATTGAGGCGGTGCTTGAGACCCTGACAACCGTGCTTGAGTCCATCGAGACTAGGCTTGGGTCTTGGTGTCCGCGCTAGGGTCCATTAAGGCTAGGCTCGAGACCCCAGTGTCGGTGCTTATGACGCCAGGCCGCGGGTCCATTGAGGCCAGGCCTGGGACCTCGGCATAGGCTCGGGACCTCGGCCCAAGCTCGAGATCCTAGCGCTTGGGATCGGATCCCTGGCACCCACACACGAGACCACAAAGGCCAAGCTTGGGATCCCTATGCTCGTGCTCGGAAAACATTTTCTTGAAATGTCACATTTTGTTTTAGTGTGAATGTAAGTATTATAAATTAGATGAAGTACAACGGCTTAGGGGCATCCCTTGGCATTACAAATAGTGCTAATAATTCAAAAAGATGGAGGTAGGAAGTCTCCATATAATAGCCAATACAACATTTGTTTGGGAATGTCTAATTTTTTGGTAGAGCTCGCTCTACCTCTGACATTTTTATGTACCTTAGCCAAAACAACATGGAAGTCAGTTGACTTGTTTTGAAACCGTCTATTGTTACGCTCCATCCAAATACAATATATGGTTGCTAGAAAGAACAACTTGAGGAGTCTTGCTACCAAGTCTTTGCTCTTTGTTGCCCTAATCATCCATTGAAGTTCTTCATTCCATCCTCCTAAAGGGCGACTAATCCCATGTTGTGCTAGGATACAACGCCATATGCTGCTTGTCCACTCACACTAGAAGAACAAATGTGTTTTGTCTTTAATACCAGCCCTACAGAAATTACATCGGATATCAACTGAAGGCATCCATTGTGCGACGATTCCTGATGTAGGTAGTCTATCTTTGCAAACTAGCCAGCCAATAAAATTGTGTTTGCTGATGCCACTGGTCCGAATAAGGTTATACCACTCCACAGTTGGTCCCACATGTCTGAGTTCATCATATGTATCTTGGCAAGAGTACCTTGAGCTCAGGATAATCAACATTATAACGGGTCGCAGTTTAAGAAGACATCTCAAGCTCCAAGCCATATTACCCTTAATGTCGAGCTACATAATTGGGGTGCCTCTGCATTTGGTGTTGTGAACCCAAATACTCCAAAGGGAAGATGATAGACGATTGATGAGGTTCCATAGCATGCGGCCTAGCATACTTTGATCCAAATGTTCAGATTAGGCAATCCTAATCCTCCTTCCCTTTTAGGTGAGCAAACTACTTGCTATGCAACCTTGTGCGAGACATGATTTGCTGTATTATCAGACCATAAGAATTGTTTAATCCTCTTCTCAACCTCGTATATAGTGTGCTTTGGAAGTAGGAACATTTGCATCCAGTAGGTGCAGATGGAGATGAGGACTAATTTAGCTAATTGTAGACGCCCTGCATAACTGATATGCTTCATGCCCCAACTTTTAATTTTCTGCGAAACAAACGGAACCTTAACACAAGTTACATATTGAGGTCCACTAGAAGTTTGAAAATGTTGTGATCCTTTATAAACAGATGAAAGGCAGGATCCTATAGAAAACTACATAGAGTGACACCGGTCGAAAACACCATATAGCTCTCTTATGCTTTTGTTTTTTTGGGAAAATGACATGATAATTACAAGTGTCATAACTTTCATATAGAATGCGATAATTTTTTTTTTCAATCATTTGGGTGCCATAACTTATGTACAATGCTTATTTGAGTATCACAACTTTTTTTCTGATTACAAGTGTCATACTTTTTAATCGATCACTTAAGTGTTATAACTTTTTAAAAATGTTTACCACAAGTGCTACGACATATCGAATTTTAAGCACTTGGGTGAACGTTCTTAAAGGCTATGGTCCTCAATTGAACGTATTTTAGAAGTCATGGCACTCAAGTGATCGAAAAAAAAAAGGTTATGGTACTCAAGTGAACGTATCTTTTATACAACGTTCATTTGAGTACCATAACCTTTTTTTATACAATGTTCACTTGAGTACCATTTAACCTTATTCTTTTCATTGGTCATAAGGTGCAGCTCCAGTTCACATTTCACACTCTAAAGGCTATTTTGCAAGTCTCAAGGATAGCAGAAGACCCGATCCTGATGTTAATGAAGTGCTAAGCTCAGCTGTTCCGTGTTTCAAAATGCCTGAAATTGCACTCCCAAGCTATTCAACCATTAGCAAGTAATTTTTGGTTAGCGCCTTGCCGACGGTTGGAAATTCTGGAGATATCGGCCATTCCCCATCCCCCAAGAACTTGATCTCATGCCTCCATCATGGAATTGGAGATGAACAATTCGGTAGAGTAACCGGTAACATTGAAAGAATGCATTAAACAGGATATGGGATACCTTCCAGGTCGAAGCATCAAGGTTGTCGAAAACTTTGCGAGGGAACCAATATATTCTGGGGACAAGTGCTCTATTTGATTCCAACCCTCAACTGTGCCCGTCACTTGCACACTCTTAACACATGACAAAATTGTCTTCGTGAAACCCTTTTTTGCCTTTCGGTTTTATCTTTTTAACATTGTTATTTGTTTACGTTAAGGTTGGCGGAGGTGGGTTATTTTTACTTACATTGGTAACTTGAAATAACATAACTATTCAGCTTGAACTGTAACCACAGTCAATTAAACTGGATCAACAGCTTCTGAACAATTGCATGCTTGTGCCTGTTGCAATGCTCAACAGCTTCTGAACATTTGATGAAAATAAAACCCTTTTTTCCAAGACAAGTAAAAAGTATCCTGCTTTGGATTTTCATCAAATGTTATACTTGTTATTTGCCTTGGAAAAAAGAGTGTTGCTTGCATACATATACGCATAGACGCTCCTTTGAGATGCTTTGCTTGTTGTTTGCCTGGGAAATTAAATATTTGTTCTTTTGCTTGATTAGAACAGCTACTCGGGTACGGTTCAATATTTATTTTGATTGATTTAAAACCTGGATATAAACATTTGCAATTGATCTATTGTTGCTTTTGTTCAACGGGCAACTGGTCTTTTTAAACTCCATATTTTTGAAGTTTTTCCTTTTGTTAACCTTACTTTCAATTGAAGCAGAGTTAGGTCGAGTTTCGGGTCTAAGGTTCACTAGAATTCCCTCTGTGAAATATGAGGCGTGTTTTCCTTTTGGCTACTTGAATCCTTTGGCAGGGAATCTACGGTTGTATTGCCTACATAACTTTTTCATTTTCTGTAGATGCTCCAGTTCATCAGAAACCGAAAAAGAAACACTGGTTGTTTTAGTTTTGGAAGAAGTTGGTCGCTCAAGATGTTGCAACCTGCAGGAAAATAGGAACCAAATTTATACCGTCCATACACCTTACATGTTTTTTCTTGTTTTATATTTTCTACCAAATGCCCTTTCTCTTAGGCTCCGTTCGTTTGGCGGAAAATATTATCCTTTTGGAAAATATTTTCCCGGAAGTCATTTTCCTGGAAAATGTTTTCCAGGAACATAATTTTCCGGTGTTCGGCGACCAATATGAAAAAGTTTCGAACATATTTTTTGCCGGCAACCGGCGGCGGCGGCGGCGGGCGTTCGGCGGCCGGCGACCGGCGGCGATCAGCGGCGGCGGCGAGCGCGGCGCGACCGGCGGCCGACGGCGGCCGGCGACCGACGGCCAACGCCCGGCGTCCGGCGGCGGCGGCGGCAGCGACCGACGGTCAACGTCGAGCGTCGGCGGCGGCCGCGGCGCGGCGGTGGCCGGCGGACCGGCGGCGGCGGCCGGTTGTCGCGACCGACCGGCCGGCAGCGGCGGCGGCCGGCGACCTTAGTGAAGAAGAAGAAGAAGAAGCTCCGGAAAACGATTTCCGCTTTTGAAGAAGCGGAAGTCATTTTCCGTAGACTTAGGCTATTTTGTGAGGGGGGAAGGAAAATATTTTCCCACGGAAAACGTTTTCCGCCCCCCGAACACCGGAAAACCCGGAAAATATTTTCCGGGAGAATATTTTCCGCTAAACGAACGGAGCCTTAATTTTTTTTTAATCCGACCCTTTCTCTAATAATTGCTACTCAAGGCACTTTTTAATTACAATACGTACACTAAACGGTCTTTGCTTTTTATTAAAACACTTTAGGCTTAAGTTTTTTACATTTCCCCAAAGATTTTCCCCACAAGCCGAACCAAACGTACTCATAAAAAGTCGGGAATGCTAAAGCTAGTTCAAGGCTGCCTTGAGTTAAAAGACCTTTTAGAGATCACTTGGAAATGCTAGCATATTCCAAATGGGCTTCCCAAAATAATTGCCAAACACATTTGCATTTGCCAAGGGCCTTTAGAGATCAAAAGGGCTTTGCAATTCCCAAAGGAAGCCTAAGTCTCTTTGTCAGACTTCCGTTGATCATCGAATTTTGCACATTTAGCACCTGCTATTCACATGTGGCACAGAAGTTGACGACAAATTGTCCAAACACCCTTCGTACTTTGGTGTTTTTTACTTGGTGATCTCCTGTCCTTTCAATTTGGTGAAAATAGCTCACGGACTTTTAATATTCCACCAAGAGCCCCTTCCAATCATTTTGAAATGTGTTCATCACGTGAAAATTCAGATACGACATTTCATAGCCACCATGACACATAAGTTGGGAAAATTTCAATTTTCCAAAATGCCACCAGATGGAAAATGCTGCTTTGGATTTTCCTAATAATGAACCCACCTGAAAATGACTAAAATTGGGTATCGGTTGATTTGTAAAAGTGCACCTAGAAAATGAGAAGAACGATGGAACGCTTGAATTGCTTTAACTTCGATATTATAACCATTTCCTATTTATAGGCCTCAAACCAAATCGGAGAAAATCCCGTCTAAATCATGAGTTTAAACCCAAATCCCGAGCTACGTACATGACGTGTAAATGTGCTAGATATATAATTGATTTGTAGAAGGGATAAGAACACTAAAAGTTCCAAAAGTTTTACTTTTGTGCCAAAACTTTTTGTCCAATCACTTTAGTGCCACTTTAAATAAAAAACAGTCACTTAAGTGTAAACTCCGATTTGGGTTGCCAGAAATCCAACGTGATGATATTAATTTTCCTGACCGACATGGCTCGCTGGTATGCCCGGTCAGCATATATACCCATAAACGACATCGTTTATATGTTTCGCCTCAAATATAAACCCTAAACCGGACAATCAAGCATTTTCCCAAATTCACCAAATATAAACCCTGATTCTCAAAAGGAATGACAGCAAAAGTGGATTCCAAATGTCGAAGGAGAACCTCAGAATTGTCGAACAAGGAAGGAAGATCCAAGACCATTTTTAATCTTAATTCCCTCTTGATCACCTTCAATCCACCGTCCACCATCTCCAATCACCGTTAGCCATAGTCAAATCTTTATCGCCGGCCACCTCAAGCTCATTACAGCCAAAATAGAGAACAACAAAGCATATAAACGGATGTCACGAAGGAATCCTCTCTCGAGGGTTTTTGAAGTTTGATCGTCGGTGGTCGTTCTCCATCGCTCTCCGAACGTTGTTGCCACCTTCGATTGACGCCGTCCATTGCTTCCAAGTCTCGCCGGCCGTGCCCCTCTTCTCCCCTATTTTTCTGATTTGTGAGTGTTTGAAGTGCCTTGCGCTTGCTTGATCCTTCCTAGCAGGCCGTGCTTGATGTTTTGCTTCAAACCACATCATCTTTCTAACCTAAGATACTCAAGAACAAGGCTACCCTTCAAGATTGCTATTGACACCTATTTTTAATTTGCCCAAAATTAATTATACAAAATTTAGGAATTAATTTTCTTTAATTCTTAAAACAAAAAATATTTCTATTTAAATGCATTGCATATAGAAATTAGGTACATTTGCACTAATAGAGTCTATTATAGAGTTTAATTAAAAAAAAAAAAATTCGAGTCGGGCCGGGTCGGAGCTGGGTCGACCTGGCCCATTTCTTTTTTTCCTTTTTCCCCCCGGGCCCGGCCCTTTTTCCTTTTCTTTTTTTCCCTTCGCGCGGGCCCGGCCCGCTTTCCTTTTCTTTTCTTCTTCCCCCCCCCTGGGCCTGGGCCGGCCCGGCCCAGCCTTTCTCCTTCCTTCTCCCCCGTCGCTCTCGCTGCCCTGTTCGCCTCTGCTCACCGACGGCAGCGTGACGCACGGCGGCGCCGCTCCTCACCGTCGCTATCCGGCCAGAGCAGGGCCGGATGAGCACGCCGACGGGACTGGCATTAATTGCCAGTCCCGTCCTCCCCGTTTTCCCGGCTTCCCCTTATCTCCTCCTCCCTCTCAGCTCGCTATTCCTCTCTGCCCCGTCTTAGACCTGCTCCGCCCCTGCTCTGCACCGGCCTGCAAATGGCCACGAAAGTCGTGGCGTGGCGTAGGCCGGTGCAGGCCGTCGTCACGCCGACGCAGAGAGGCAGAGAGTGCTCGTCGTCGCCGGCTATAAATAGCCAGAGAGAGAGAGAGAGGTCCGGTCGGCCGTTTTGAGATATAGAGAGAAAAACAGAGAAAGGGGGAGACGGAGCGAAACAGAAGAAGCTGAGAGCTCTTCCGGCGGCCACCGCGCCTTAGCCATCCATCCCCGCCGCCAAGCCGACGGCGGCGAGAGAGAGAGAGAGAGAGAGAGAGAGAGAGAGAGAGAGAGAGAGAGAGAGAGAGAGAGAGAGAGAGAGAGAGAGAGAGAGAGAGAGAGAGAGAGAGAGCCCCCGGTCGGCGAAACAGTGAGAGAGAGAACAGAGAGAGAGTGAGAATAGAGAGAGAGAGAAAGAGCAAACCGAGTGTTCGTCGGAGCAAGAAGGAGAACCAAATGCGTCTTGTCGCCCACGGACCTGGAAGGCCACCCAGACGCGCCGTCGACCGGTGAGCCCCGGCCGAGAAGCCCCTTTGTTTTCCCCTGTTTTTTAGCGTGGTTAGGCCGGGACTTGCGCCGGCCGTTTCGCGCGAATCTCGGCCCATACCGTCGTCGGTCCCGACCCCTAGTCGCCGTCGGAGGTGAACCCAAGCCGCCGGAGTCGACCGGATCGCTGGAGGAGGTCGGAATCCCTCGTTTTTCCACGCACCCGCCAGGCGTTCGACGAAATGCCTCAACCAAGCTGGTTTTTGTTTCATCGCCGGCCGGCGAACGGTGGTCCGACGGCGGCTCAGGTGAGTGGCATAGCCCACAGGCGGTCCTAGTCGGGCGATTTGGGGGCGGCGCTGGCCTGGGTTAGCCGGCGGACAGCCAATTTTGGCCTCTCCGACGCCCCCCCTCCCCGCGGGTCTGTATGTTCGGGTCGGATTCAACCCGAATCAACAAATCCGACCCGGGTCGGATCCGTTGACTCGGGTCGGTTCCGACCAACCCGGATTAATAGATCCGACCCGGGTCAACGACCGGGTCAGATCCGTTGACCCGGGTCGGTTCCGACCCGATCCGGATTGACCGATCTGACCCGGGTCAACGCCCGGGTCGGATCCGTTGACCCGGGTCGGTTCCGACCCGGATCCGACCCGACCCGGTTTAATATTATATTATTATTTTTATTATTTTATTTTAAAAATAAAAAATTTCAAAAAAAATTTTAAATTTAATTTTTTTTTCTTTTCTTCTTTTTCTGTATTATTATCATTTTTTTCTGGAAAAAAAATTAATTAAAATTAATTTTTTTTTAAAAATAAAAAAAGAAAAGATCTTTTTTTTAAAAAATTATTGTGTGATATAATCTAAATGTTTAATTTATTGTAGTATTATTATGCATATTTTTGTCTTGTTTAAATTAGACAAGCCTGAGAATTGCGCGGTAATATTTTGCATGTTATTTTTATTATCGCTGTATTATTATGCATGTTTTTAATATAATCGCATGAGTTGTGTTTTGAATGTCATCTGACTTAGTTAAGGTTAGAACCTTAGGCTGCATGAATTTTTGTGTTCTTGACTGCTGATCGTTTCTGATTATGCACTCGCTTGATCACCTCACATGTTAGGAGAAAGGTCCTAAAATCAATCTAAATTGCCTGACAAATGTTTTCATGAAATGAACAGGGTAAAAAGGTACCAAACGGGCATTAGTTATCCAACTAGTGTAACCAAGTCCCCGAATTCAGTTAATCTCTGGTTCGCAGGAATAGGGTGATTCTCCCATCACCTTATTTGGGTTTTTAATCGACCCACCCCAAATCGATTAGTGGCGACTCCTTGGTATAAACCACTTGCATGTTAAATACTTGAACCCTAAGTCGCGATATGGTATGGGCTTGGGAGGGCCCGAGTTAAGTCCTGAACCTAGACTTAGCACGTACCAGGCGAGCCCCCTTTTTTGCATGTTCGATATAAAAGGGCTCGGGAGTTCGGTCGCGACAATTGCATTTATCACCTGTTCAGCTTTGAGTTGTTAGGATTAGTCGCACAAACACAATGAAATAGAGAGTAAAAGCAAGTAAGACAAATCGAGATACAAGATTTTATCCTGGTTCACCCTTAAACGAGGCTACATTCAATAGAGTATTTCACTATAATTAGCATATTCACCTCTCTGTTACAATTCTTAATTAGCAGGACTCTCGTGCCTTCCTATCGATGGGAAGTATGAACCACACCCCAACATGAGTTACATATGGACATGGACTGTATTTACTTCAAGCAACACTCCTACTAAATGAGAAGCGACAAAGCCTTAAATGTAGGTTCACCAACTAAGAACATCCATAGCAGAGCATCGGTACCGCGAAATGATTGACAATCTAACACGACCTCATATCCACATTGACAGAAAGCCCTCAGGACAGCAAAATGCAGCCACAAATTGAGATTAGGCATCCATTAGTTAAGAAAATCGATGACGATGTAGAACTTCCTCACCTTAGGCGAGGTGTAGAGGATCAAGAGAAATATATATACCTTTTCACGAGGGATAAGCATCATGGCTTGAATGAGAGAGAAAGAGAGCGAGTGAGCAAGCGAGAGAGAACTTGATAGAAAGAGAGATTAAATTGTTTTAGTGCAGCATCGTTTTGTGATTAAAGGCCGCCTCATCGTCCACTGGACTTTCTTTTTTTATGCAAAAGCCACCTAGGTGTTAACATTTAATTAAAATATATGATGTATCGGTAATGTCCAAAACATCTGAAGCTCAAGTTGGTACTGGTAGTGCAGATTCACTTGAGTTTGGAAACAGTTTCAAAGAATCACCCAAATTAGCAAAACTTTCAGGTAGACAATTGCCAGGAATCCATTCAAAAGCAGTGCTTTCAACTTTAGTTGTTTGTGTAGACGATCTTAGTATGTACTAGCACCATTGGAAAAGCAAGCATCGTCCAAATGATCTTTCCGGTAGACGGTGCATATGTGTGATACTAACACTGTTTGAAAACTGGCCCCCTTGAACTTTGCGTTCGAAAGCGAGTGTTCGCATTAGCCTTGAAATAGATGGTTTGAAATTATCAGCCAGTGTTTGAAAAGCACGCAACGAAGGGCATCTTGTGACCACAGAAGCAGAAGCTTGATAAGGACCCACGATTGGTTGTGTTGCAGCCACTGCGACAAGGTTGGTACAGTACGCGGTGAGGTCATTTATGGAGGACCCTGTGTTGGTGCTTGGGGAGAATCGAAGTGGTACGGAGAACTTACAAAAGCAGATGCATATGTGAACTGGTGCATTGTGATGGCAAGGGTGAAACTTAGAAAACAAGAAGAACGATGGAACGATTCAATTGCTTAACTTCGATATTACAACCAAAGCCTATTTATGGGCCTCAAATCCAAAAGAGAAAATCTGGTCTAATATACGATATCACGAATCTAAACACAAATCTGACCACGTAGAAGATACACATGTCATCGGATAAATAACCAAAGTAAAAAGGGGGAGGAGGGAGGAGGGGGAGGAGGGAGGGGGGGTGGGTTGGGGAGGTGGGGGTGTTTGAATAATTCACCCAGATTTGAAGTACTTTCATCTCACCTCCGTCTGAAATCCAAAAAATCTTTCAGAGCAAGACTGTGCGACTGACGTTCGATACCGATCCCAAGTCCCGCTCGTTAAGACGGAGAGTGACGTCTGGTAACTCTACACTGAATTCACTAAGAGCACGAAAAGTATCACTAAGCTACGGTACGATGTTGTCAAGCCTAAAAACTAAGGAAAAGCAAAGGAAGAGGATGAAAAGAGAGGCTTTTAATCACATTTCCTTCGTTTCTGGCTCTCCCAATGCCAAAGAGGAGCTACTTCCACTATTTGCACACGATCCATCAAGTGTCTGACCGATCAATCCACATCGGTAACTTTTTAGACCGAGATTGCCCGTTGTAATTAATCCTGAGTGCTTTATGCAGTAGATTCTTGCACACCGGGACTTCCCTAATTCACATAGAGCCATTGCGCTTATGCTGCCATGATTTCCCCAAAGTCATATATTCCTATTCTTCAAGCAAAGAAAAGGATACTACTTTAGTTTCCCCACCTTCCCTAGGTAACATATTTTCCTGTCTTCCAACATATTCTTGCCCAAATCCTATGTATTCAATCATATCTTTCTGGAAAGCGAACTTGCACTTGGAAAAGGAATCATACAGGTCAACAGCAGAATGATGAAAAAGCAAACATACATGCCATATATGGTGTCCACATCAATTACAAGCTTGAAAGTGAGATGCGCTTTCCTAACAGTTCATGTCCCTCCGCCGCCGATGACATTAGGACGTTAGTGATTAATTTGTCGATGATTGCGGGAACATAATGATTTAAGTTTAAGACGATATGTATGAGGGGCTTAGGACATACAAGACAGAGCCATCTCAATGGGATAGTATTTTGAAACTAAAGCTCTTATTGAGCCATGCCTTCCAACTCCCGCTTCTCTTGCGCGATATCATCTCGGATCTGGCTTCCGTCATCTGTGGCTGAAGCTGCTTCTTGCACAGCACGAAATTCCTTCCTCCCTGAGATCCTATGGCTTCCGATGGGTTCAAGGCAGACCCTAGAAAAATCATAAGAGTCAGTCGAGATTCACAATAATGTCCCAAGAAACAGTAAGACTCATCATATCTTTGTTTTCATGCTGGATCTGGATGTCTTATCAGCCACTGACACAACTGTGAATGCGAATAAATACCAAGCGAAGCACATCATGCTGATAGGTAAAAACAAAGACCCATACACAAAAATAAATTTGATTGCCTCTGATCAAATGGAGGCTAGTCCAGAATTTCGGTTCTCATATTTAGAGGCAGTGATATCGAGGGAACCGAATCAAGCCTTCACATATATTCTCCTAAAATTGTATTGACAATAAAAAAACTACACATAATATATCTGGATAAATTGAAAACAGTGGCATATCAGGACAATAAAATCTACCATCTGAATCTGTGGCATAAATGAATATATTACCATCTGAATCTGCAGCACCATGGAGAACAAAGTTGTTGACATCGGTGCCGAGAACCGGAAGACGGCCTCCACGGGCGTAAGTCTTCAAGGAAGTCTGAATCACCGCTGAGACCAGATCATCCTCCTTCACCACAAACCTTATTGGTCCTGCACTTCCAAGGACATTGACAGTTACCAGAAACCTGTTCTTATTTGTGCTCTGATCATCACTACTAGTCTTCTTCTTATGCCTTTGCATCTGCAGTGACTTCTCAGACATATTCCTCTTCATCTTTTCTTGCCTTTTATCCATGGATGTCTCACAGGATTATGCAATAACCGAAGAAAACAGCACAGACTTGGACTTCTTCCGCCTGTGGGGGAAGAAATATCGGAAGTTCACATAGATGGGTCGAGGCCAAGGCAGCGATAGTCCCAAACTTGTTTGCAGGAGCCAAAGGTGGAAGGAGAGGAGGAGGAGGGCGTGTGCGAGGCACGCGCTATCTCGTTCTGGAGGAATAGAATGGAACAGGAAAAACGCATGAAGGTATCGATGGTTCCCACCATTCAAGACTTTGCTAATGCGTATGGCCAAGTCTCTCTTCTTTCACAGGAAAAAAGGTGAAATGAATGCTATGCTCGAGGGCCTGTTAAAGAGAAGTATTCGCACAAACAACGACACCCATTTCGCCCATATTTTATATACTAGATTCAGAGAGAGAGAGAGAGAGAGAGAGAGAGAGAGAGAGAGAGAGAGAGATTGACTAAAGCTCCATTTGAGATATAATATTAGCAGTGGAAGTTTACTTCGCACATAGGATTGGGCCACATGTGTCTGATCCTGGGCGTTAGTTGCAGCCTGTCAAGTTTACATTTTGCCCGTCATCTGTCACATTATTCATTTTTAAATGCTCAACCAAAGCTTCTTTTCTTTTGCATGCTTAGAGGGAGGAGGAGTGGGCGGTGGGGGTCGCTGATGATGATGAGGCTTCATTGGTATTCCCTAGGACATGTGAATTGGAAATGTAATGCAAAGAGGATCTTGTCTGTCATTCCAACAAAAGTCATACACTGTGTGACATCGTCTTCCAAAACCTCCCCTTTTCTCAAATGGAGGAAAAGAACGTTTTCGCAACCACACCATTTGATATCTGTTTCCTGGGTGCCGAAAGAATATTCTTGGTGAATACCTACTTCTAACGCCAATGAGAAATGGTGTAGAGTCGTCTCTTGCCTATCATCCGGGTTAATTCTGAAGGGTTGACCTCTCGCACCACCTTTCAGCTTGGGTTTATTAATTAGTCCTGACCGAGTTTCGTTAACAACGGAGTTGGTCATTCGGAATGCATTGAAAATACAATAATCTCGAATCACGCGGAGAAAGAGACGGTAGCCCCTTGACTTATGCATTCTACCTCCCCACGCCAGGGTCAGCACCTTTAACTCTCTTCCCCAGTGAAAGATTTAGAGCAAGAAACGTGCAATTCTTGCTTGTTAGCTCATGTTGCGGAGTCGAGGAACCAATTTTGCCGCCCCCAACAAAAAAAAAGTAAAAAAATAGAGGGTCCTATGACACCTATCGTGTCCAAGCGAGTATAGCCTGGAACTGGAGTTTTTTAAGTGAAAATTGCTACCAGACAACTGGTACCGAATCACTCAACTATCAAAATGCAAAGAACATGTGTACTATCCGAACAGATTGACGATGACACAAAAGCATACATCAATGTTGACGTGCAACTTCAGTCCATTCCTCCTCGATGAAGCCCATGTTACATGTGTAAAGCAACAATTTTCACAGAAATTGGGGCAGTATCCAGAAGGGTTTTCCATTTCATTGCAGAGGGAGTGTCTCTCTCTCTCTCTCTCTCTCTCTCTCTCCAGCTGTTTATTATCCAGATAGTATTCTTGATAACGTTAAGAAAATTGAAGGTGTAGACTAGGGGAGAGTTTACAGCAGAAAAGAGAGAGACTTGTACACATCGAGGTCCACAAAAAGTAAGAAAATGATGTGTCCATTATAGACAAATGAAAGGCACATGCTATAGAAAACAATGTGCATCGAAACTGGTCATAGACATAGTATAGTTCCTCTCTATTTTTCCTTCCATTTGTCAGGAGCTGCAGCTCCAGTCAGGTCCCGTTCACATTTCACACTGTAAAGGCTATTTTGCAGGTCTCAAGGATAGCAGAAGACCTGAGGCTAATGTCAATAAAGTGCCAAGCTCAGCTGTCCCGTGTTTCAAAATGCCTGAAGATGCATTCCCCAAGCTATTCAACTATTAGCAAGTTATTTTTGGTTAGCCCCTCGCCAATGGTCGGAAATTCTGGAGATATCTGCCATTCCCCATCCACCAAGAACTTGATCTCATACCTCCATCATGGAATTTGAGATGAACTGTTAGGAAGAGTAACCAGTAACAGAAAGAGAAAGCAAATAACAGGATATGGGATACCTTCCAGGTCGAAGCATCAATGTTGTTGAGAACTTTGTGAAGGAACCTGTGTATTCTGGAGACAAATGCTCTCCTTGACTCCAACCATCAAATGTGCCCATCACTTGCACACTCTGGCAAATGAAAAAATTGTCTATGTGAAACCCTTTTCTTGTCTTTTCGTTTTTGTCTTTTTGATGTTTTTATTCATTTACTTATTTAAGGCTGGGGGAGGTGGGTTATTTTTACTTATATCAGTAAATTGAAATGACCTGACTATTCGGCTTGAACTGTAACCACATGCCTACCTCATTCCACAATAAGAATTAATTAAACAGGATCAACAGCTTCTGAACAATTGTAGGCTTGTGCCTGTTGCAATGCTCATCAGTTGTACACAAACCATATATGTATCCTTCTCCATTATGTACGAGTTAATCTTTTGATCCAATCTCGCTAGTCTGAAATTCTAGTTTTGCTGGGTAGGGTAGTAAAAAACACTCAGCATATCCATTGGATCCTTATCCTTACTTCAACGAAGAGATCCTAAAAGATATACTCATTGAGGGATGACTAGAAAATGAGCAGGCATACCTCAGCCATGCCATACCAAAACAGAGGGACTTCCTTGGACCGTGCAGCATCAACATCCTTTGTCTTTTCTTTCAGCTTTTCACGAATTGCTTTAAGGGAGAAAAAATGAGAGGGAAAATCATAAAGGTGCTGAACCATAACCCATTACTTGCTCACTAAACACCTATGTAGCACAAAAATCAGCAAAAGAGTTTCCTACAAAGCAGGCAATCAGATCAAAGAAGCCACAAGAATATATTGACCGAGTTAAGGATCTGCTCCCCCTTGAAGAACCTAATAAAGTTAAGACTCTCAACTTTAATTTTAATCCTGAATATCTTTGGAATAATCATATGTACTTTAACTCTCAGGATCTAAAATATATAACATGGATGAATCTATAACCTTAGTTGAATGGAAACAACATAAAGAAATTTGTCAACCTGATAGCTGGAGATCATCATACAGGACCAAGGGGGAGTGATAGATATGATATTGATGTATTCCATCCAGCGTAATGCAAAAATCAATGACATGAATGCAATCCATCCAGCTTAGCCCAAAAATCATATACTACCAGTACCTTCTAACCGTGAAAGAAGGTGAGACTGGACGTACTTCCCATTAATCTTCCTTGTCCCCACAGGAGTTTCTGATTTAGCAATTTCTTCTGCTAGTGCAACCAAAGCCTGTTAACGGGCGACAACCGTATCAGTTCAAAAAAATTATACAGCACAACACTGACTGATTCTAGGAAATACGAACAGAAAATGATGTTTCAGTGCACAGGGCTCCCTGCATTCAGGGGAGGAATTGATGTATGCAGCCTTACCACTGAATTTAAACAGGAGTTTTCCGTCATAACTTTTATTTTCTAGCATTTTGACATAATGTCCTAGATAAAAAATGTGATTAGGCTGTCGTTGGCCCAAAGTAAGTTCTTTAAAAACTAACATTAGTCTGCTTGATCAAGCTAGCACTTCTACAGGTGCTGGATTTAGGATGAAAAGATATGCTCTACTTTTGTGGCGCGAACTAACTAGAATTAAGGTTGAACTGCATGGTTTAATCGACACAGAGAATAATGAGTAGGACAAACCCAGTACATGACATTCACAAGAGCTTGATTAGGAGTTCCTGAACAACCTCTCTTTCTTCCAAAGCTGAAGGTTATGCAAAATTTGAAAATCGATCTAGATTGTTTTTCTTTATGCAGATTGTTTTCTAGAGCGACCCTGTTCATTGAACACAGAGATGATGTCTCAATTGTGTCAACCTAGTTGTTCTTGAATACAGAGAGAAATCATCCAACCGTAGCTGCTCTTGCAAACACATGCTAAATTAATGAAACTATTTAGCATATCATTGAAAGAAAAGCTCACAGTATAACCTGCCAAACTCATTTTCAAATTAACTGAAATCATTCTTTTTTGATAAGTCCTTGCACAAAATAGGATAGCTGGCACCAATATATTTTAGGTAATTCTAAGGCACCCTCCATTTTAAAATTGACCATAAATGTATCTTCAAGTGATTGCTGACACTCCAACAAAATCAAGGTCGTTGATCACCGACATAGACTGCATTATTTTGGAACTAAAATGAGAACAAAATGGAACCATAACATCAGTTCCCATTTATTTAGACTAGAAGATCTTAATTAACACAATGTCAACATTTTTAATCTTTTCTGGATCCTACTACTTCTAATATGAAGTCTCAGACTCTCGGTTCCCTTTAAGATAATGCAGTCAACAGTCATTTTCCAAAATGTATCGGTTGTAAACACAATTTACCTAAAACTAAGGGGCTGCCATTGTATCCAACCCCAATATATTAACTTGCCTTACCATCCAACCCCCAGATACTAACTTGCCTTACCACTGCAGGCAATCTGCTTCCTATGCCCATAAATATCTCTCTCATGAAGATCAGCTAATAAATTACTGGACAGAGTTATTTTTTAAGACAAACCTGTACTTCAAGTTCCATAACTGCAAGTTCACTTTTGAAGGTAACCAATGCATCTTCCTTCACATGCAGCTGACACATTGAAGATAGAGATTGTAAGTAACAAGGCTATCCTACTGAAATGATCGTCAGAAATCAGATTCCTTGAAAACAACACTTAACAGTTACTAAATAGAAGCTTTTCCTGCAAATGAAAATCATTATGAGTTGGAAGTTCCATAGAAATTCTCTTTGAATAAATAGGAAAGAGATACTGAAACATAAGGTCACCTTAAAGGGTGGAAATACAAGCAGTCATAATTACAAGACATGCATAAGAGCAATAGTTCAGTAAAAGCAAAAGTTGATCCTGTAACGGAAGTTCCGTTCATAAGGTGACTTGTTGACGACATATGATAAACTTATCAAATGACTATTTCAGAAGTACAAAGCAAAAATTAAAGCATCAGTACTTCCATAGTGTAGATTCAGAACCATCAGTGACAGAGCATTCTATGGATTTATGTATCTCGTTACATTCCAATCTCCATTTGACCGCAGAAACTCATGATCATTATTCATGTTTTTGGCTAGCCAATGGTCTCACATTTTGCAAAATAGTTGACTAGCAAAAAACTGTTAGAAAACTACAAGTACGTCTCTAGGTTAGGGTTTAGTGCAATCCAGAAATTGTCTCAAGGCGTCCACTGCATCAATCAACTGGTTTCTTTAGCCTTTCTCCATAAGTTTGCTTTCCAAGTTGTCAAATTTTGTTCAACCCAAAAGTCAAAAAGGCGAAGAGAATCAAAATGTCGAGATCTTTAGACAAGTCCATCAGCCAAGTTTATCACATTTCCTTTCCTTGCTGAAGAAGCTCACAATTCTTATAAAGAAAAAGTAACATTTCATTGCTCACTTTTTAATATACTCCACCCTAATATGCTTTTATCTTCCCAAGAAGTCTCTTGAATGGGGGTATAATGAATTACCAGAACAAAGCAGCTCCACTTATATAGATGATTCAGTTTAATTTTCAGTGCTTCTGCAGTCTTCAACATTTACCGGAAGCATAACTGTTTCCTGCTGTCTCTATACCACGGCATGAGTAACTTGAAGTGCTCTTATAAGAAAACTTTGTCAAATATTGCATGTGTATGCATAAATCACAGCAGGAATTCACTACATTGCATTAATAGGAATATTTATTAAACATAGTCCCTGAATTGCTAGAAGTTTGTGAGAGAGATAACAAATCCAAATGTAGTTTATTCCAACATTGGGAAGTTCAAGTGTTCTTGGACCGTAGCTGGATTTTTCATTGTGCTTATTAAATCTTGATGGATGTAACTAGCCCATTAGATGACAATCAAGAGATAAAGAGACCAACAATACCTTTAATTAGTACAACAATCCCACACGATGAGAGGAATTAAAAGAAAATGTGTAATGCATAGTCATTAGTCGATGGAATCCTATGAACACATGTAAGAGAATTCAATCATGATTTGTTACACTCGAAGAGACATGTTAGGGCATAAGATGAAAACCTGCCGTTTGAGGAAGCGGTTTTGTTGATTGGCCTCACTAAGTTTTCTGATAAGTCTTGCTCTTTCTGTGTCAGCTAGCAGTGCTTTTAACTGTTCAACAATGTTAAAACAAACGAGACATAATCCTGAGCTTTATTAATGGGAAACCGTCAAAGGCAACAACTAAGTTGAATAGGCAGAAATCAATTGTATTTGGATTAGTTAAACATAAAGATGAAATGACAAAACCCCAAAACTCCAATTCGAAGTACATGGGTGTATTCCCCCTTGTGCAATCCTCCCTCCCCCTCCAAAAACAACAGATAAGCAACAAGTGAGCTACAAAAGTTAAGGGCATGATCGGTTATCCTTCAGCAGAAGCAAAAGGCAACATTTTCTTTTTGCTTTCCTATCAAAATATTCATATTATCCAAATTTCAAAAAATTATGAGAAAACTATATGTGAATCTATGTGTTGTGATTTGCATGTTGTGAAAGTTTCAGGTGTTAAGGGCTAAAAAAAAGTCAAAGTGCGTTTGTCGAAAGATTTGGATAAAGCAAAAAGCGAAAGTAAAAGCCTATCCAGACACGCCCTAAATTAGTACTCCATATTGACAACCCCACTTTGCTCGAGAATGAAACAGTAGTAAAGAGAAAACAAAGTTAACTAGGATCACAAATCAAAAGAGTGGAAGCTCACCTCTTCACTACTCAATGGTTTGGAAAGAAGGTTCTCTGGGGAGTCTTCAGGAGAATCCTCTTCATCAATATAATCATCACCTGACTGAGATGGAAATGATTCCTCTATGCTAACAGGAGTTGAAAAGGTCCGCCACTGCGTAAGGTGTTTATAGCACATCTTAAGAGAAGATGCAGGATAATATGATGTACTCTGATTGACCATTTGAGAAATAGAGGTCACAGTATGCGAAGTTCTCTTAGTAGACTCCCAATCAGGCGTTCTTGCTTTTGATGAAAGATGGAACACTTGCTTGTCAAGACAACATCTGTTTTTTTTTCAAACAGCAGAAAATAGTAAAGATTTTGCTATGAAAAATTCACCAAACAAAGTAGTATTCACATCACCTTATTTACAGAAACATATTATCCGTGTCATACTGAGCAATGACAACCAAACCTTGCTACTAAGTTTTCTTTTTTCATTTTTTTGATAAACCAGACAATATGACATCATCTAAAGGAAATTAACCATGGCAGCCTTGTTTTTAGTGAAGTGTCCACATAGATTATCTAATGCCATCCCATCCCTATGTAGTATAATCATTTCTTAGTTACATTTTAAAACCACAAAGGACACACCATAATTTCTAAACAATTAGGACCTTATGCGAGAGTTTAGTCCCATCATGGACATCTTTTAATAAGTACAGGAAGAACCAACATAATATTAAATAAAATATACTCCTTGACTTCTTCTGATGCATGTGCAGCATGTATACCTTGCAGTGCTCATCTCCATTGAACAGCTACCCCTGTCACACAAATTAGGGTTAGAAGCCTCATATCAACTGACTTGTAACTATTGGCAATCGGCAACCAGAATGCAGAACCACATTATATGATTCTCATAACAAAAGTCATACATGTACACCATCTCAAAAGATAATTGTGACTGGCTGCATTTGCAAGAAATTTTTTCTTTTGAGGAAACCAAATATAAATGAAGACTTAAGGATAGAGGTGGTTTGTCACTTAAAGCACGATCACGTGTGAGCAATAACATTTCTCCCAGTTCCATTAAAGAGACACTTCTGAAATGTCGAATTTATCAGACTTACCAAACATAGGAGATCAGAGAGCTTTTACACCTCGAGAGTCAATGACTCTATTACCTTTATAATAATCTAGTGCAAATCCAAGTAAAATTGGCCCACGAGTGTAAGTTGTCATCTTGTGTAGGTTGAAAATTAACTCTTTTCCAAAAGTTCGAATGCACTATTGCACCCGAAGAAGAGAATGAGAAAGGATATCGAACTTTAAACCTCCGTTTTCCCATTTAATTCACTTTCGCTTAAATCATCCACAAACCCAGAAGAATCTTGTCAGAACAAGTCAAAAACACTCCAAGAAATATTGGATCCTACTCCCCAGAAACACGGGGGAACTGTGGGTTTCTTGCACTGTGATTCATTTACTCGACCACATTAAGAGTCTATACAACAAATTTTTCGCAAAGCTCGACTACAACGCTTCCGCAGTTGCTCACCGGAAACAATCATATCCACACAGAGAAAAAAACCCAGCAACGCTTTTTTTTTCTGAAGCAACACACTACCACGGAAAACAAATGATCACATGCACATTATCTATCAGCTTTCCTTCTCCATTTGGACCTACCCACTACCCAAGAAGCAAGAACCAACTCAAAATTCAAATCCTTTCGCACCAGTCGGGCATTTTGTCAAACATAAGATGCCCCCCCCTGCTTGAAAATCAAGAAACGTACAGCCCCTGCATGTGTAGAGCGGAGCTGCCGACAAACGGTGCACCCCTCACCGTGAATCGAATGCGCTAAACGTTAAGATGAATCGAGCTTTCAAGTCCTGAAACACTTACTGAGAATTCGCCTTCGAGGGCAGCTTCAACTCTTGAAGAGCTTCTCTGTCGAACCGAATGAAGCTTTTTTCAGCGGACAAATATCGCGTGTGGCAGAGAGACGGCGAACTGTGCGCGAGTTCCATCTGTTTGGCTGACGTCCGTCCACGTGGCACGTAGGATTTTGCAGTAATGGAGCTCGATTCCGCTCGCGAGGGAAATTGTTTTGGTGATGAAGCAAGATAGTTTCAATGGTCAAAATGAAGAGGAGCAGAACTTTCTAATTTTTTTTTTTTCCATGTTACTCTATTCAATTCATGTTATTGAAAAAAATTCTATATCGAGATAAGGCTATTTTGGCTCTTAATCTTTGTGGGAGCCAAATTATTTTAGCTGTCGAAGTCGGTCATTCAAAAGAAAGGTGGGGTCGATCATGGTAGATTGGAGTTTGAGAGGATGATGATTCAAGATTGAGAGAGACAGATAAGTGTTTGCCCTCCTATTTGCCGTGCGATTTTTTTCGTTAATTAAAAACAATAACGTTAGAAGCACATCGATAACTTATAAAAAAGAAGCGCATAGGATTTTTCGGCAAGGTCAAGTTGCCGGAGCAACTTAATTGATTGGCTTTTGAGAATAATGGAATTGAAAAGTTGCGGTACTAAACCGAGTGCTGTCTGAAAGTTTTGGTTCTTCTAATTTATTTTTCGCACACATCGAATGTTTAGGCCAATACACAAAGAAGTAAAAAAAAATGAAATTGAAAAATCCGTCTTAAGAATGGGGTAGTTCTGCAAGCAATGGATCTAGAACTCTCCATGTAAAGTTAAAAAATGACATTGAACAATGAGTAGGAATCTAAAGACTAGCAATAGCATCACAGGCATACATTCTCTAGCAATTAGTTTTCGTTTGTTTCATTGAAAACTTCTTGTCGGTAGAAAAACATAATTTAACCAGCAACATTTTCTAATTAGGAAATTTAAGAAATTTTTTTTCCTATATTTGCCGTTTTGAAAATTTATTTTGGGAACTAGTTTTGTGGTGCTGAGAAGAACCATAAACGAGTGGAACAATGCAACACATAACTAGAAACGTCAACCGACCGTGGACGAAATGACTGAAGAACACTTGGCAGGTTTGAGACACCACGTTTGAGGTTCAAAACAGCATGTAATTCAATCAAGCATGCTTCCTCTATCCTCTCCTTTGTAGATGCAATAGGTGTGTACAAACTCCCAAAATCTCGTGCAAATCAAGCTCAATCGATAAAAATTTCACAGTCAAAATATTATTGGCCATCTTTTAGAAACGCATCGTGTTAATTTTACAAGATCGAGGGATGTGGTTTATCGTTCTTTAATATTCCGATAGAGGAAACTTAACGTCTTCTTTTTACCCACAAATTTGTACGATGTTCGAGCACAATCTCAACAGTGTTGATTGTCGAAAGATAACATATTGGAATAGACTGATGATGGGATTGACCAAATTATTGAATATGTGGTACTAAAGATCACTGCAATTTACATAAAAAAACAAAAAGAAAAATCCTTAAATGAGCATTTTTCTCTTTTTATTTGTGCATTGCATTTCTTAAGTGAAAGAAATAGTGAGATGGGGACCAAAATCCATTTCTTGATAGGAGACCCTTTCTTTGCTTGATTGAGAATCCACACAAAGATAAGTTAACTAAATTGGCTTACATTGGACTGATTGAATATCCGTGAATGCATGTTGTTTATGCAATAAATAACGTTACGAGACCCTAGCCATGACCTACTCCGCTCCTTAAGCGATGTCTCCATCGAGGAAGATTGAATTGGGACTTCCGTCCATCCGTCATCGGACCAGGATCGAGAATCCATTACTTTACCATACTGAAGGCATGGATAGACATATTTTCATTCACCCTATAGGGTCGTGTATCTTGTTAGAGATATGTCATTGGCCATTATACATCGATCAAACCGACCCGCATTTTTTGTATTTCAATGGGCTACTATATGGACTATATGTGTTATCCGACGTTTAGAGTGAGCCTACGCAATGCGAGTCTGATGTACCGTAACCGGAGCATGCAATTATTAAGGAGAACACTTCAAAAATAAGCATCACAAACGGAAACACATCAAATAGACATGTGATTCCCACGATAATCGTCAAAAGCATAATCCAAGCACATAATAACGAATGGATGCATCCAATGCTTAGTCACACGAACTGAGGACTCTGGAAATTAAAACGACAAACGCAACGGACTCAATGAAAAAAACCTTAATGCGCCTTGAACCCTCTGTATTGTTTCGAACCTCCCTCATAGAGCTGCCAGTCTATAGCATCTCGGGCGCGCCAATTAGTAGCATCGGGGTTCCTAGGATCTTCCCAAATCTTCACTTTGGTTAATCTGCGAGATGCCAAAATGATCATAAACTTAAATACCAGACTGGAGTCTTCACCAATCAGCACGAGAAAGTCTAGCCGAGGTTGATTGGACACGCAAAGGCTCGAGCAAAGATAGGAAAGTCGATTATCTAAGTGCAAGTGTGGAGGAACTGGTGAAATGAAACCTAGAGATCTTTTGGGACTGGTTATGCATAAGATAAATTAGCGCCCCACAACACCTTTTTTGTACTGCAACCTAAAGTCGTTAATCACTTATCATTTAATATCCAATGCACGCATGATGTGTTGGTTTAGGATTACAGAATACCACCAAAACATTTATTCACCATCGTTATCGATCAATGAGACCGTTTCCTTATGTGTAGTGGCGTGATTACATTCGTGTGTGAAAGTGCGCTGGAAAAATATCAATTCATATCAGACTATACGACAAAATCAAAATCCATACGTACCGAGAAAACGACATAATAAGGACATGGGAAATTTCGTATTTCGAATCGCGACGATGCGGCAATAATCACATTCAACATCACACGATAACTGTGTAATTCAAACACAACGAGAACGCGACACGGCATAGCGACAATTGCATTTGGCAAGACATGACAAGAAAGAGAGAAAAGCTTCCATGCATCCCCCATCTAACCCCTAAGCAGTATCTGGTCTTGATCATGTCCTAGTCAAATGGCCACCGCTGGTACAATAGCAACTACAGTACTGGTGGGGGCTAAGGTAAGAGTAACCATGGTCAAGCACTCCCAAGTTGACTGAGGAAGAAGAATACCAGGGAAAACCCAGACGGTACCATCCATGATAAATGTCTCTCGACAGATGCGAAAGGGAAAAGGACTTTGTGTAGAGTTCCCACTTGGTGGGGGGCAGCTTCTGTAATGTTTAGCCTTTCTCTCTTTGGGGTTTCCATCCACTCGCCTTAACTTTTTCATGTTATAATAATTCGATCCATTGATTGATTTAGAGGGGAAAAACCGTCGTGTCCGTGAGAGTTACGGCGCGAAGAGATGATGGCGAGGGTTTGATTTCTCTCGGACCGATTCGATTATGATCTGCCCCATATTGGAGGGAGGAAGTCCGGAGGCGAAAGACAACTTTGACCTTGCCTCTTACCCTAATTACAATCTTGAAAATTAGCGTAACGGTCTGAATCGTATCGCTTGAAATATTTTTCTTTCCTTGTAATTTTCCCTTTCTTTCCAGACAAAATAAGGTATTCAAATCCAGATGCTTTTTTTTTTTTTTTTATGTTCAGTTCCCACTCAATCTGAACAACCCCTAACTTCTTCTCCTCACATTTTCTTTCTTCACTTCCGTTGTTCTTTTCATCTCATTGTCCTCATCCACCTGACAATCCTTGGAAAAGAAAAGAAAGAAAAAAAGACAGAGCCCAAGTCGGCTAACTCCAGGCATTTGACCTTTGCAATTGAACGAGACCCAAAGCATGCTGCATACAATCGATAAGATTGATATGGGTGACCTTCAATCCCTCGAGTACGAAACCCTTCGTAACTAGAACCAATTGCGCCGATCCCAAAGCTTTGACTGCATTTATTTGGCCAACTATAAATTGGACTCATTCAATTACAGAACTTTTTGCAATGAATAGGAAGGAGCAATCAACTATGTGTGTGTGTGTGTGTGTGTGTTTGCGACCTCTCCTTCGGGCTTAACAATTTCAATCAAGCTAATACACGGTAGGTCCCACTTAACAACAACTTTCAAAAAAAATTTTGATATAGTAGGCAATACCATCGCTTATGATTTACCTACAAAATTATACGCTTAGTTCCCTACAGAATCCTTAATTTTAGGTTCAATCTCAATTTAGCCCCGACCTTTCTATAGTCCCAGATCCGCCCCGTGTCCAAAATCGTCACTGCTTTCTTCAAGATTATCAACGTCAGGAGGTTGTCGTTGTTCCATACGAAGGCGAGAGTATTAGTGAAGATGATATATTTGAGATTACAATGAAAGTTTGTGATTTTTTTTTTGCAACAAAAAACGGTTCATGACAGAATTAGGATCGGACTTAAAATCGAAGGTTTTTTTAAGGGAATTAAGTCGAAAATTATATACAACAAGAAATAAAAAAGCAAAGTCCGGCCATTGACGGCCTAAATTGGATCTCGCCAGCGATAAGATAATGTGGATCGAGGCTATAGATCTTTCTTTGGTGTCATCGTCAATTTGACTTGTGCATCATTCTCGGTTCTGAGATCTGACATCCACCAAAATTCAATTTCTTCCGATGACGATTATTCATCGTACGAGGCCGAATTATGTCGTCACAATTCCACGTGGATCACTTTGATTGGATGGCGCAAATAGCATCACCACTTCTTTGACTCTACCACAAGTTCCCCTCGAGGATTCCTAGGGAAAAAAGGAGTACTTTCAATTTCCTCGGAACGTTAACGTTATCTTTTTATTATTTATTATTTTAGTTCTTGATGACCGTGTCCGTCGTATGTTTCGAGTCCCGGCTAGAATACTGAATAATCCAATGCCCGTGAGGAATTAACAATTATTTTCATTTGTTTCTATATTACTAGAGATTCTAATTTTCATGCACTAAATCGGAATCCTTTTTTTTTTTTTCTAATTTTCTTTTGCCGGGCGGCCGACGCCGCACATGTTGGAAATCTTGAGTTTCTTCGTACCGTGACGTCATTAAAAAGTTTGAAGAAAAGTAACAACTTATTGAGGTTAGATTGAAATTTGACACGGCATAATCACGACGACTTTCACGACACGATGGCCGTCGGACTGCTAGCTCTATCCTCCGCTTCGTTGTTGCGAAGCTAGATCTAGCTCCGGGAGGCCTGAGTGGTGGCTGTATTAGCGCAAGGACGGCTCACGAATTGCATTCTTCGATGACTTCTATGCAATTTATAAAGACCTAGCTAAGATTCGTGTAATTCAAGGCCCCCAAAAAAGGTACTTACAAATGTGAGGAATTATGATGGTGGGTTGCACTCATGAATCAAGTTACAAGTTTTCTCCCAAACGAGTTCATTATAGCATAATTCCGATCGGTGCATTGTTGTGACAATTGTTTGGCCAATGCTCAATAGCAAATTAGCTACCGGGGGCCGGCAGCCCAGAACCTTGGCTGTAGGTGCCCGGTCCTCTCCACATAGCTGCTGCACAATGTCTCGTAATGCGTCTCCGACTAATCTCGATGTCCTAGTTTCGATCCAACACTGATTTGACTAGAACTCGAACCATAAACTCAACACTTTAAATTTGATATACCGGGAGCATAAAAAAGTTGGTTCACGAGAAGGGGGTTAAGGCACTGATGAAAGCAAAAAGGCTGGGGGGTTAAGGCATTGGTATATAATACAGCGTTTTGTTTTGCTGCATTGTCTATAATAAAATCAAGTTATCAAAGAAGAAAAATGAAGAGTTTCCCAAAAAAAAAAAAAATGAAGAGTTTCCAATGCAATTTCCTTACCAAAATACGAAAGTGCTTTGCTTTCTGGAACGCATGACCATGTCAGAACAGCCGAGTCGTTCGAAGTGTGTCAGGTACATGCAAAAGAGAATGGATCTCGATCATCCTGCTGACCAGTCAACTCAAACCTAAGGATCGCGGTCAACGTCAACGGCACGTAAAGCCTCCCCAAGGCAGCATTATCCCCAGCGATTCTTTCTCGAACTCTCGCTCGCTCGCTCGTCTTTGCGACTTTCTCGTCAAACGAAGAAAAGAGGAAGGTTCGCATTGGTTCGTAGAAGCGGTCCGCCTAATTTAACACATGGACCGCCCGAGAACCCCTTAGTATATAGATCGACTGTCCAGCTTCGTCGTAATCGTCAGTTGCTTTCTCACAGCCAGAGGAGAGCGCAACCCCATTGTCGCCTTCGCTCCCTACTGTTCAATTGCCCACTGGGGATCGGTTCCTGTAGACTGCATCAGTTTCGCTCGATGGAGCATTTCCTGGGGCTCTTGAGAATCCATGTTCGCAGAGGGGTGAATCTCGCGATCCGAGACGTCCGAAGCAGCGATCCTTACGTCGTCATCAGAATGGGGAAACAGGTCAGCTCGTCCCCGCCGTTTCCCGCTTCTTGTTTTGGTGCACGATGCGTTTCTTGGAACACCCATCTCATTGTTTCGAGGTTTTGTTTGATCTGATCAAGAGTCGAGCATCTGGGGACATGGCATGTATAGCGTACCTGCCCTTTTGTGCGATTTTCAGTAGTCTCTGGTTCTGATCGGTCCATAGTATGTGGTTCTGCGAGTATCATATAGTTTTGATCAATTGAATCAACACCGGGGACCAAAATCAGCTCCAGGGCTTTGCTCTGATCTGGATTTGTCTGATAAAACATATTGTAGGATTCGGTTTTGCTTTCGGCTTGTCTGATCGAAAGTTTCGATGTGTCTCACAGAAACTGAAGACTAAGGTAATCAAGCAGAACACTAACCCGGAGTGGAACGACGAGCTAACTCTCTCGATCACCGACCCGAGCCTCCCCGTGCAAGTGTTGGTGTACGACAAGGACAGGTTCAGCCTAGACGACAAGATGGGGGATGCGGAGTTCCACATCGTGAAGTTCCTGGAAGCCCTGAGAGCACCCACGGACGGAATCCCGAACGGGACCGTGATCGCCAGAGTGCCGCCCAGCCGGGACAACTGCTTGGCCGAAGAGAGCTGCATCGTGTGGAGCAACGGCAAGGCGGTCCAGGAGATGGTCCTCCGGCTCCGCAACGTGGAGCGCGGCGAGGTCGAGCTGCAGCTTCAGTGGATCGATGTTCCTGGTTCTAGGGGCTTGTAGAAGTGGCCAGGTTTTGCTCTATGTTCACATGCTCTTGCTAAATGAACAGAGGATGGACCTTCACTGTAGACTCTGATTATTGAATGAAGTTTCGTTTTTCTGCGAACCCCATTTACTATTGTGTCTGCGGATTTCTTCTCTCCCTTTTACACAGCTAATGTATGCATCATTCTTGTGCTCCTGCCTCGGTCTTGCAGTGACTCTAGCGGGTCATTTCAGCGAGTAACTGAACGGTTCAGGCTCTTCCTTGTTAATCTAAACCGAAGCAAAACACATCGTGAAAAGGGAACGTGAGTGCTGAAAACGAAGAGAAAATGGCAGAGAAGCAAACAGGGGTTTTCTGTACATTTCCCTCGAGGGATCGATCCACCGTGTCAAGTCATGTTTTGCTTTCGATGCGAGATAATTTCGAAACAAGATCCACAAACCGTAATCTCGTGATGAAACTTTAGTGTAGAATTTGAGGCAAATACAAATTCGTCGCAAATTCACCTCTAAGTAGAATAGTATTAGGGATGGGAGTATACGCGGTATCCCGCCTCAAGATGTTTTAGAGACAAATAAAGAGAGCTTATAGAGGCAGATAATTATGTCTAATGTATCTAGCGAAAATTATCAAAAAAGTAGTAAACATATTGCACTTGTGTCAATTTAGTCATAAACATTACAATCTCGCTAATTTAGTCCTAAACTTTTTGGCGACTTGTCAATTTAATCATAGACCTTTTAATTGTGCCAATATAATTTTAATCCTTTTGACGAATTGCTAATTTAGTTTTTCCAGTCAATTTTTGCTGAAAATCGCTGACGTGACGATTTAGTCAGCGTTGGACGTCCTGCGTAGAGCATGATTGGCACTAACATGGATAATTTTTTTAAATTTTTTCTTCTTTTTTTTTTTTTTCGAACCCTCGGTCAATCGGTGAGGCTGGCCCTCACCTATGGTCGACGAGGGTCAGTCAGCGACCTCGCCGGCCTAGGGTTGGAAAAAAAAGAAAAAAGAAAAAAGAAAAGAAGAAAAAACTTGAAAAATTAGAAAATATAAAAAATTGTCCACGTCAACGCTAGCCATCTAGTCATGGCCAGTGCTGACTAGATCGCTATGTCAGTGATTTTTGGCCAATTGTTTGGAAGGACTAAGTTGACAAATCGTAAAAAAGTTAAAGATTGAATTCGCACAATTGAAAGATTTAAGGCTAAATTGGCAGATTATCAAAATGTTTAGGATTAATTTGGCATGATTAAATGGTTTAGGATCGAATTGGCACAAGTACAATATATTTAATACTTTTTTGGTAATTTCCCTAACGTATTTACGTAGTCCACCTCATACTTGGATAACAAGAATGAAGTTTGAAAAACATATTTTAACTTTACAAGCGGAAGGAACTCCGTTAGTTCTTTCTTCTTGGTGCAATTGAGGCGTAAATGTTCTAGAAAACCTTGTTTCCTTAGCGGCATGAATGTAGGTCAAATCGTTTTATTCAACAAGATCAACTAATCATAGCATGATAACCTGTCGGGAACGACTGAATCGCTTACCAAGAAAAGGGACGACGACGGGGATAGAATATAATAGTGTTATGGTTGAATATACTTTTTCCTGGCGCTGGGAGGACTTTTCCTATACCAATTCTAGAAGACTCAAAAGACTTCCCTAATCTCAGACTGTAACAGCAAATACTTTTCTTATGAGTAACTGCAACAGTACATTATTCACAACACATCTCGACATCTAATCTGGACGTTGATCTGCTAGGCTTGCCTGCCCTCCCGCGACTTGATGCACGGGAAAGTCCGGCACGTTTGTCAGCCTTTAGATTTATGCTTGTCAAGGTCGATTGTTAGGTCTCGTGTCTTGTCAGTGATCTGATCGAAAACTTGTCAGCATCGATTGTTAAATCGGAGCACAACAAAGCTGCCTTGATTTTGCTCCCATGAGGGTACACTTGCCCTGCATTTACTCAAATATATTTCCATCTCTCCCTACCAATCGCATCATTGCCGCATGTTTTAACCGTCGTCAACGACTCAAAGGCAACCTTTGCTGTTCCACTGTCCAGTGAGAGGTCTGTCCTGGAGTCATCTATCTTTTAGTGGCCAAGCTACTCTGACTAACCACACAAAATGACATCTATTTAGAAAAGATATTCACTTATTAATCATTTAACATGACCTCTCTCATTGAAAATAAAATTACTAATTTGTATAAACTCTCCCACTTAAAGAATTAACCTTCTTGTGTCATGAATGATATTTTCCCTATTGGAAGTGCGGTTCGATCTATTACTAACCCTTTAGCTAATTTAGAATGAACAGGATGTAATTCAAATTGTTTCATTCTGAATAACCAAACAAAGCCTAGATCCTCTAAGATTAGAATCCATAGTTAGAGGGCTCTATTAAATGGCTTAAATGACAACCGAGTTTGCTCTTCTATTGTGGTCTTGGGCTTCAATTGGTGAGATGCATGTATGAGTTGTGTTATAGAAGTTCCACATTAGAGAATTTGTTTAGTGTAGAGTAGTTAATATATCCAAGTTATCTCATAACTCATTGGCTTACGCTTTTTAGTGAAAGTGGGTATAATTGAATATGTTGACGGGCTTGGACTTGGGATCCTTTTTGCCGATCTCCTCGGGTGAAGGCATCGAGCTTATTAAAGCTATTTCCGGATAGGTGGACGTTGTAGTGTAGCAATGTGGTTTCGAGGTTCCAATGGTAGACTTCATGGTTCAATCTAAAGAAATAGACCATGGATGAAGGTGAGTGTCGGAAAATTGGCGTGGTGTAGGTCAAACTGGATATGTTGACGATTTCTTACTTAAACTCTCTCTTGATGATTTCCTGCTCGCTCCCCCACATTAGTCTTGTTGAGAGGGTTGTAACAATGAAATATTGAATGCACTATGCTGATGCGGAAAAGAGTGCTTTGGGAATGTGGACCCATCAAGTACGCCAAAACCGATCCGGACACCAGGTTCGTTCCGCTAAATCCAATAAATAAATTAAACCCATTTATTAATGACAAGGATTCGGTATGACTTACTAGGGATGCCAATTATATCGGATAGCAGCCAAGTAATTTCTTCCTCCGAGCATCCCAGAGATCAGTCTCCATGCTATGCCGGAATGTTCGACCTTCCAGGGATGGGCAGACTCGGGCAATGCCGTCCCAGAACAAAAGACTTTGGGGCTCAAGGATCGTGGACATGGTCTGGTCACATCGTCCCTCTCACTCTCACCTTTGACCGTCTCGTCAATGTCGGAACACGACCCCTCACACCACCGCTTTTAGCATTACAAGCAGCCAGTTAGGCCCCCGAACGCGCATAGATAGCCCGTAATTGCCTACCTTTGCGTGTAGGTGAACCATCACCATCACAGCTTGTTGAGTTCTTTCCTAATAGACCGAACTTTTCACTGTACAGAAGAAGGAGCCAACTGAAGCAGTTCAAACTGCGCGTAATCATTGTTGAATTGATTACATGGCCGGGTCAAGTTTTCAAAGTCAAACCCAGAATCATCTGACGTGTTAATCCTTCTCTTTGTGCCTCTCGCCTTTCAGTATAAAAAGACCAGACCGGACATTGGGCATTGGCATCATACAACCGAACAAATTCCCAGTTTGCATTCTTTCTCATCCAGAAAACGATATCAGAAGCACGTAGATTTCGCTCCCGTGGCACCGCCTCCTTCTAACTTGGGCAATTTATTTCATTCTCTCTTATTTAAGGACAAGAGCAAATCTGTCTTGTACTAAATGGAACATCTTTTGGGACTTTTGAGAGTTCACGTCCACAGAGGAGTGAACCTCGCGATCCGAGACGTCCGAAGCAGTGATCCTTATGTTGTCATCAGAATGGGCAAACATGTACGTGAATCAGCCCACTCTCCAATTACTGCTTCTCTTAATTTAAGTAGTTTAAAGTCCAATGTTGCTTTCTGCTAAACAGACCCAATTAATTAAATTCTTGATGCTTCTTGCAGAAACTGAAAACTCGGGTGGTCAAGAGGAACCTGAACCCAGAGTGGAACGAGCTGACTCTCTCGATTGCCGACCCGAGCCTCTCCATAAAATTGATGGTATATGACCAGGACAAATTCACACTTGACGACAAGATGGGGGACGCTGATATACACATTGGACCCTTTCTAGATGCGTTGAGGATGAGATTGGATGATGTCCAGAATGGAACCGTGATCACCAGAGTGAAGCCAGGCAGGGACAACTGCTTGGCGGAGGAGAGCTTTATCGTGTGGAGTGATGGCAAAGTGGTGCAGGACATGGTGCTCCGGCTCCGCAATGTGGAGCGTGGTGAGGTCGAGCTCCAACTTCAGTGGATCGATGTTCCTGGTTCCAGGGGCCTGTAGGAGGACTAGGTCTGTCAAATTTGATCATTATGAGTTCAATTCAATGTACAGAGAAAGCTCTGAAGGAGTTCTCAATCATTATTTGATTCTTTTTTAACTTTTCGAGCACGTAAGATGAGACACTTCTGAGTTTCAATGTATCAATCCCAGGTCACTACACCAGTTTGGTAGCGTGTCCGGGTTTATTAATTTCTTTCCATGAATTAACGAAACTAATGAGCTTCTCTTTGGTGGAGCTTTCTCTCTACCCTCCATGTGGGCTGATCTTAATAAGTGACGAAGCCTTTTCAAGTGACAAAGTCGCAGCCCTGTGTAAACAAATCAGCGAAACTATGGTTAAATGTAGACATGGTAATATTGGATGGAGTGGTCACAACTCTGGGAATGCCAACATATCCTACTGAGTAGACTGATGTTAAACCCTGATATCAACATCTACGCCTTTCAGAGCACCATGAGGAAAGACTGAGGCTTCCGCATTTCTATTACTCATGTGGGAAAATAGGTCATCACGTGGGATGCTGCGAAGAGATCGCCTTTGATGAATCTAAAGCAGGGAAGAGAAATGGAAGTCGCTTCCGGCAGTGGTTGAGGGTTGAGATTGCAGATTTAAGCCCGTTTTGGAAAATTTTTAAATCCAAGGAAGCTGTGGTAAATGAGGAAGAAGAGGTTATACCTGAATCCCCCCATTCATACAATGCAAATTGTCCCTTATGGGAGCCCAGAATCCATCTCTGATTGGGAAACAGACATGGGTGGTCAGTGTGCTTTCAGTTATAAGATAAAGCAACCCGCCCCTTCTAGTTGTATAAGAGGAAAACCAGTTCTTTTGCGTGATGAGAACCTGAACCAGTGTTTGGAAGAATCACCAAACCTGAAACATTCTGCAAGCAAAGCCAAGGTTCGGAAAAAATCAAGTCCATATGAACCTCATGGAATGAAGAAGACTCCAAAGGTGTGCTTGGTTGATGAATCTCAACTGATGGAAACTCCAATGGAGTTCACTTTTGGAATATGATAGATAGATTTCTATGTTACAATTGGGAGGAACTCCGCTAGTTCTTTCTCCACGTTGCAATTGGGAGGGAGATGTTCTGGAAAACCATGTTTCCTTAACGGTATGAATGTAGGTCAAATTGTCTTGGTCAACAGGATCAACTTATCACAGCATAATAAAATGTGGGGAATGACATAGTCGCTTACCAAGGAAAAGAAATGATGAGAATATAATAGTGTCTTCAGGTGAAAATACCTTTTCTCGGTGCCGGAAAAGCTTTTTCTTATACAAATTATAGAAACTTCCCTAGTCTCAATTGTGACGGCTTATAATTTTCTTAACCAATTGTAACAAAATACATTCACAACAAATATCGACATCTAATCTGGATGTCGATCTGCCGGGTGAGTCTGCCCTCCTGTGACTTTATGCGGGGAAAACCGACACCTTTGTCAGCCGTTGGATCTAAGCTTGTCAATGTTCACCGTAGGATCTTGTGTCTTGTCAACGGCCCAATCTAAAACTTGCTAGAGTCGATTGTTAGATCGGAGCATGGCAAATTTGCCTTGATTTTGCTCACGTAAGAGGGGAGACTCACCCTACTTGAATAAATTTCCATTTGTCCCTACCAATTGCATCACTGCCGCGCATTTGCCAGTGTATTCAACGGCGACCCTATGCCACTCCAGTACCCAGTGCTAGGGCCAATGAGGGGACTATCTTCGAGTTGTCTCTCTTTGGATGGCGAAGCTCTCACCGCCATCGAACTCGTTGCCTTTGATAGACGTCGTTGTTGTTGATGATTCAATTGTTGAAGGATGGCACTGTTCAAGTCGGCCCATATCTATTTATATGGAACATATGACAGATATAAGGTCTTTTGCGGGATTTGGCCTACTTGGATTATAACCAATCTAAAAGAAATGATTTGAATAACCACACAAAATGACAACTATTTGGGATAGATATTTGGAATAAGTGCACTGAAAGTCCTAAAACTTGTTACGAAAATGAATTGAGTCCTAAAACTTTTAGAAAGTGTAATTAAGTACTAAAACTTATCATGGAAGTGCAATTGAGCCTTAAAGTTTATCACGAAAGAGTAATTGAGTCTCAAAACTTTCAAAAAGTGCCAGTCCTAAAACTTGTCAAATTGATCAAATCAAGTCATTCTGTTGATTGCACTTTTTGAAAGTTTTAGAACTCGATTGCACTTTCGTGACAAGTTTTAAAACTTGATTGTACTTTTTGAAAGTTTTGAGACTCGACTGCACTTTCGTGACAAATTTTAGAACTTGATTGCACTTTTTGAAAATTTTAGAATTTAATTGCATTTTTGTGACATGTTTTAAGACTTCCAATGCACTTATCCATAGATATTCACTTATAAATCACTTAACATGGCCTCTCTTATCAATGTACGATTATGTAGGATTTTTGGACTATTCAAACTCCCTCACTTAAAAGATTAATGTCGTCATGTCACCTAACCATACTCTCTATATTTGATATTTGGTTTGATCTATTCCTATCCCCTCTACGGGATTAAACTAGTGGAAGTGCCATAACTTTCGTACGGAACTCACTTAAGTGCCATAACTTTTTTTTCGCTCACTTAAGTGCATATCGGAGTAAAATCGATTATTTGAGTGTCATTTTCTACAAATCGTCTTACGTGGATTTTTTCATTTCTACGTGGAAATTTTAAAAAATAAAAGGATGAATATATTGCCACGTCATGTAACATAAAAGAAAAGAAAGAAAAAGAAAAACTTAGGGAGAGAGAGAGGGGCTACCATGGCCGCTCAAGCTCTAAGCTTCGGGCGGCCATGGCCGCTGGAGTTTCAAGCCACGATGGCCGCCGCGAGCGAAATAGAGATGGGGATGCCAAAAGTCGGAGGTCAGAGGGAATGATTTCTCGCCAACAAACAACCGATCAAGTGGTCCCCCGTTTTCTGCTACTGGGCAAAGGTGTTTTGCCATGAGCTTGAAGCTCGATCAGCCATGGTAGCCAAGAGTTGAAGTTGATTGAGCTTCAAGCTTGAGAGAAAGAATGGAGGGAAGGCTCTCTGCATCTCTCGACCTCCCATTTCCGCACCTCAATCACCACCCCATTCCATCCAAATTCACGAGCCTCTTCACTCACTTCAACACCCTCATTTTGCCTCCACTGTAACATCCTCAATTTCAGTCCCTGAGAAATGGCTATGGTTTAAGTTTGGTGGTTTTCCAATCGAAGCAAATTTTACTCTTGTTCTGGAAAATCCAGATTCGGATCCTCTGTACCCCTTCGTTTTGTTATTTTTGTGGAGACTTTTGTGATCCGAATTTTCAAACATTTCCTTCTTAAAAGTTTCTCCAAACATCTTGAAGTTTTACATACTTTAATTTCAGAATTTTTGGACTTGATATGAGTGGTACGATAGCCTAATTTCGGACCGTGTAAAACTGCCCATAATGGGTATTTCTGTGATGTTCACACTTTCTCGATTTTCTAAAAACTTTTCTGGGCCGAATTCGAACAAAATTTCTTCACAAAAGTTGTTGAGAACTTCTTTCTCTATAACATACATAAATTTGGGAATTTTTGGAGATGATTTGGATTCTAGAAAGAGCTTACTTTCAAAAGCAAAGATTCTGTTTCAGCGAACTATTTTTAGTCGGGAAAATTACCAATTCAGTCTTCAACCTATTGCATTTGTGCCAATTCAGTCCTCAACCTTTCAATTTGGCCAATTTAGTCCTAAACCTTTTGCAAACCAGCCAATTCAGTCCTTTTGGCCGGTCGGCGCTGACGTGGCCGCCGGCCGGCTGACGTGACGCCGGCCGGCACCACGTGGCAATATTTTAATGTTTTTTTTATTATTTTCGATTTTTTTTCTTTTCCTTCTCCTCCCTGGCCTGTCCGGCCAGGGGGGAGGCTCACCGGTGAGGGCTTAGCTCCGGCGAGGCGAGCTGGGCCCTCGCTGCCACTGGGCGAGGGCGGAGCTCGCCCAGCCAAGGCGAGCTCCGCCTCGCCGGAGCTAGGCGAGCTTGCCTAGCGGCGGCGAGGCGGAGCTCGCTCGCCATGGCGAGCTTCGCCCCGCCCAGATCTGGCGAGGCGGAGCTCGCCCAACTTCGGCGAGGCGGAGCTCGCCCAGCCAAGGCGAGCTCCGCCCCGCCCAGATCTGGCGAGGCGGAGCTCGCCCAGCCATGGCGAGCTTCGCCCCGCCCAGATCTGGCGAGGCGGAGCTCGCCCAGCCATGGCGAGCTTCGCCTCGCCAAATCTGGGTGAGGGCGGAGCTCGCCCATCCATGGCGAGCCGGGCCCTCGCCGCTCGCCCGGCTCGCCATGGCCGGGCGAGCTCCGCCTCGCCCGGCCTCCGGCGAGGCGGAGCTCGCCTTGGCCGGGCGAGCTCCGCCTCGCCCGGCGGCGGCGAGGGCCCGGCTCGCCTCGCCGGAGCCGGGCCTCGCCGGCGAGCCGCCCCGACAGACAGGCCGGGGGAGAACGAAAAGAAAAAAAAAAGAAAAAGAAAAAAATTCGAAAATAATAATAAAAATATTAAAATATTGCCACGTGGACGCCGGCCGGCGCCACGTCAGCCGGCCGGCGGCTACGTCAGCGCCGGCCGGCCAAAAGGACTGAATTGACTGGTTTGCAAAAGGTTTAGGACTGAATAGGCCAAATTGAAAGGTTGAGGACTGAATTGGCACAAATGCAATAGGTTGAGGACTGAATTGGTAATTTTCCCATTTTTAGTCTGTCTTTGAGCTATTAAAAGTTGTGTTTACAAAAAGATTCAGATTTTGTGTTCTTCATGGAAAATGTTTGTTAAGGTATTTTTTTTATAACATATCCAAATTTGATAATTTTTTGAGTCCATTTACTATGTTTTCAAGTCCGATTTCATGAACAGTGCAAAACTGCCGGTTTTGTCATATGTCACAGATTCATCAATTTCTATATGAGAATGTTGGAATCTCAACATGATGTCTTTTGGTGATTTAATGTGCTCATCCTGAGCTTTCAAATGAGCTATGCTAAACTTTGATTGGAGGTCACACGAAAGGGGAAACTGAGAGGGAACCGAGAGACAAGAAAGAGGGTTCTAGAAAGCAAAACTTGGTGAGCAAGTTGATCAAAGTTTGGTGAGCAAGTTGGTCAAATCTTGGTGAACAAGTTGATCAAAGCTTGGTGAGCAAGTGGTCAAAACTTGGGGAACAAGTTGGCTTGCCTATAAATAGGCTTAGTCCCCCCCCCTTAGTTACCACACACACACACTTCCTCTTCCTCTCTCATCTCTCATTCTCACGCCTCTCTCTCATCTCTCACCCTTACGCCAAACACTTCTCTCTTTCTCTCTCTCTCTCTCTCTCGCCATTTGCCGCCGCCGACCGCCGTAGACGTTTTCTTGTGATTATAGGTGATTATAGGTGAGTGAATTCCCTAACACTTGGATAGGGAGATGTGTTACATGGTTGGAACGCGTCATGTAAGTGGATTCCCTAATCTCGGGATAGGAAGTTATGATGCGTTGTTGACTTGAGTTCTGACCCGAGCCTTTGTTGAGACTTGCGTGTTGTTGTTTGTTTCGATGTTGCACGCATTGCTTGTTACCATGCTTGATGTTCTCATCCATGCTTGTTGATTTATAATAGGATATGACGTGGTGTTACGAGTTTGGCTCAAGTAGTGACCGTATCTGTGATGCTCGATGTTTGCATGAATGCTTCTTGTTTTGCTTCATAATCGTAAGTCAAAGCACATACGAGTCACAAAACAGGGTGTCGTATGGTCTCATACTCATGTTGTGGCATCACGGGACGAGTTCGGCTTGATGCGGATTTACATTGGGATGTGTAGATCCAGGCCAAGTTTGGCTCCGAGTCGGCGCTTGGCATGGCGGATTGAACCACGTGCCCTCGACCGCGACCCGCATGTTAGGCGAATGTTCTAGAGATCATGATTATACAAGCACGGCACGCCTTTGGGCTTGATTGCATGGACTAATGAAATCAAGATAATAAACCGGCTTGTGTGACCCATAATGTGTGATCACTAAATAAAAGAAGAAGACCGTCATCACATAGCATTAGCAGCGATGCCTTGGTAAACTAGCGCCAGGATGCCCTAGTTGAGCTAGGATGCCTGGGTTAAGCCCAGATGCCTCGGTAAACTAGTGCCGGGATGCCCTGGTTGAGCTAGGATGCCTTGGTTGAGCCCGGATGCCTCGGGTGAGTTAGCCCCGAGATGTCTCGGTTGAGCCGGGATGTCTCGGTTGAGCCGGGATGCCTAGCATGAAGCTGGATGCCTCGATTGAGTCGGGATGCCTTGGTTGAGCCAGGATGATGATAAATGAATTTTATATGTATGTCGGTATGTGTGTTTATTGACAAGCCGAAGGATTCTAGAGGATGCTTCACGTATAAATTTTCTTGTACATTTTTATGTGACCGGATAAATGTGAGCTTCCATGTAAACATAGCAAGGGCAAGGACAAAGCCTTTGCTATTGATTTGCCATCGACATAAGGCGGGGAAAATATTTATATGCGATAGTACAACGGCGAGGCATCATCCTGCACGAGTATTAGTGAATTTACTCATTGAGTCTCCCCGACTCATCTCCCGTTGTTTTCCTTTTTAGGTCCGTAAGATTGAGGATGACATAGAGGAGCTAGGATTAACCTCATCCTTCGCTTGTGATATGATTTGTACATAGGAGCGGCCCGTGGAAAAACGGCTTGTAAAATATGTTTAAGTAAAATGGCAATAACGTGTCTTGCCTGTTATGCTTTCCCTGGTTTTCGAGGGTAAGATAAGGATGTTATATATTAATACAATGTTTGCTCATGATGCTTGTCATAACCCCGTTGTTTGGTCTGATTGTGATTGTCCCGAATTAATTGCTTCCGTTTGTGCTTAGTCAAAGATAATAACGAATGGGACGTCGCACTAATAACCCCTAGGTGGGGGCGTTACATCCACCCTCGAGACTAGGGGTGTCAACAGTTCGATTTGGTTCGGATTTTCTGAAAACCCAAACCAAACTGAATCGTTAGGGTGAGCAGCTGAACCAAACCGAATAGTGATCCGAACCGAATATGATCCGAACTGAAAATCCGATTTGGTTCGGTTTTGTTTTTCGATTTTTATTTTTATTTTTTTTTAACCTTTATCCTCCATAGCTCAGACTCAATTGACAGAGAAGAAACGACCAATTAGCAAATCACAAAACTTCTCTAGACCACCTGCCGCCCCGCCAACGGAGCCCCTCTCTCTTGGCCGCCCACACCACAGTACATGAAAACTCGATACCACCACAGTATTACCTCTCAGCCGCCCACTGCGTAGGACCTCGGCTTGTTGTCGTTGGTGGAGTCATCCAGATCCGGAGGCTCTATGGGCTAAACATACGATGGGAACAATCTCTACTTCAAATTGGTCAACCTTACCCGCAACTTCCTGCACAAACTCGTCTCCCTTCTCGCTCTCGGTGCCCTGAGAACTCACCTTGCTTTGAGCTTCACATCTTCCACCACGGAAACGTGATCGACGCCCTTACCTGGCTTGCTCTTGGTATCGCGAACGTCGTTGCAGCCATGGCCACTGACACGGGCTTGGCGACGATGAAGGAGAAAAGGACAGCGAGAACGGCCGTTGCGAATAGTTCGTGAACCCACTCCACGATCGGGAACACAGCAGAAGAACAGATGGTTCTCAGGCGAAGAGATGAAGCGATAAGGACTGAAACGCTGGTCATGGGGCTGCGTGTGGGCCTGTGGGGACCACTCCAAATCTCTCTCGGATAATAAGCGTCTTTCTCTCTCTTTCCTATTAAACCGAACTTATTTCGGTTCGATCCGAACCGAACCGAAATAAACTAAACCGAAAAAAAAGAATGGTTATTTACCAAAAACCGAACTGAAAATCGAATCGAACCGAAATGCATGAAATTTTCGGTTCGGTTTTTCGATTCAGTTCTAACACCCTTACTCGAGACCTCCAAGACTGCAGCACATCCCGCTGCCGGCTTCAATTTCTCCTCTATAACCCTCTCTCTCGAAAACCCTAATTTCCCTCCTAATTACTCAAAATTGATCAAACCCACCTCAAGAAACAACTTCAAAGTGTAGTCCCTCATGAAGAACCTCTCCATCTTCGAGTGAGCCCCAATCGGCGCTGCTAGAAGGTAGGATCGCCGGCGCGTTCACTTACGTGTGCTTGCGCCCGCTCGACACCATCAAGACCAAGCTCCAGACAAAGGGCGCCTCAGAACTGTACAAGAACACGTTTGATAAGTATGATAACTGGAGCGAGGAGGAATTACTGGGAGTCTTGAGCGGTGAGGCGTACGGCGGAGCCCTCGCCGGATTTGGGATCGGCTAGCCAAAATCCCTAGATGCTACAGTACCCCCAACCATGGAGAAGATGAAGTTCTTCACCGTGCCCATCTGCAAATTAGATTGGCCAAATAAAAAAAATGATAAAAAGCATAATTAAATTAAATAAATTTTCAAAAATTGTCCATGTCGGATTTCCGGCGAAGCAAATCGCTAATGGCGCTCAAGTGATCAATTTTTCAAATTTGTAGCACTTAAGTGAGCGAAAAAAAGTTATGACACTTAAGTGAGCGCCGTACGAAAGTTATGACACTTCTGCTGTTCTTATCACCCCCTCTACTATCCTAGAATCCTGCTAAGAGCAACACATTCTTCAACTCGTTTCACTCTAGCAATCACTCCTATCTTTATCGGATGCCGATGGGCTTATAAGCCTAGCCATCCACAAATCACAAATCTACTGAAGGTCGTCCTGCTCTGATACCATTCATAATGACCCGATCCCCTCTCGCGATGGCCAAGACCCGAAAATAAATACAATAAATAATCTAACAAAATGGTGACCATTTAAGGGTAAGTGTTATCTTATCTATTTACTCAACCGGGCCTTTGTCTCCCATTTGAAGTTGAATTTCTAAAAGTTGCACTCACTTTCTTGTAATTTACCATGAAATAACTATAGCGCTTATTTCATATATTTTGTAGATGAAAAAAAGAGATGGAAGAATGGGTAATTATTTCCAAACTTAAATATAGTTTGCCAGGTTGTATAATTAGTGGAGAGCGTAATCGTTTTAACTTATTCAGGTTAGGGGTTTAGGCTTAGGCCATATGTGTTTATTGAGAATGAAAAGAGTGGAACGGGAATTTAACCTTTCTCCTATTAATTATGGTGTTTAGTAACTTGGAATAAAAAGCAATGGAAATGTATATGAGGAATGAAAAAGACTTAATTACCATATTTATTACGGCAAAAGGACACTATAAGTGCCATAAGTTGTGTACGGCGCTCACTTTAGTGCCAAAAGTTTTCGCCGGCTCACTTAAGTGCCAAATCGGAGGAAAAACGATCACTTAAGTGCCAAAAGTTTTTTTTGGATCACTTAAGTGCTAAAATTTTTGAAAAACGATCACTTAAGTGTTAAAAATTTTGAAAAATGATCATTTAAGTGCTAAATTTTTTGAAAAACGATAACTTAAGTGCCAATCTCCGGCGAGCCATGTTAGCTTCCGAAATTAATAAAAAAAATGCCACGTTGGATTTCCGGCTAAAAATTGTGTACGGCATCGGAGTTGACACTTAAGTGATCGTTTTTCAAAAATTTTAGCACTTAAGAGATCGTTTTTCAAAAATTTTAGCACTAAAGTGATCCAAAAAAAACTTATGGCACCAAAGTGAGCACCGTACACAACTTATGGCACTTATAGTGTTCTTTTGCCTATTTATTACCATGGGGAGAGGTGGGAATAAATAAGACTCAATATGTATGACTTAAGAAAAAAGGAAATTTCACAAATGAAGGAATATTTATGATAAGAAAACAATTTAATCAAGAAATATGACCTAATATTTTCTAATTCCTAATGGCCTAATTCCCTAAAACATCTCCAACTTTAGGTTCGGTCCGAATTCTATCTCAAACTTTTTTTTTGTCTCATAAAAAATCACAAGTTTTTACTTCAAACCTAAATCTGCCCTAAGTTGGTCACTGCCTTTGTGGTTTTGCCGCATTTGTAAGAATATGTTCGTCGATACAAGTAGAATTTTGAGCTATGTGGTTGGGAATCAACTTCGCAAAACAACTTGGTTTTCATAAGATCATTATTAAGGTTGACTCTAGAGCTATCACTGATCATGTTTGGCTAGAGCTTATCATTGATAATTCTGGCCCTACTTTACTTAAATATATTAGAAGACTATTGGGCTCTCACTTTGAGTTAACATTGCAACATAACTTTTGGGAAGGAAATTGCTGTGCTAATCGGCTTGCTAATCTTGAAATTGATAAACGTTTGATACTAGTTTCTTTTCATTACCTTCTACGGAGTTACTTCATGTTTTATTAGGTGATAAAATAGAGATAGTAGATTTACGACGCGGAATTTTTGTATTTTACTTTAACCCTTTTTCATATAAAAAAAATATGCCCTAAGTTAATTTTCTAGCCAAATGTTGTCAATTTTGTCCAACGTGTCATTTTTGTCGTCATCTTTTTCCATGTCAGCTTGAGTTGACGTTTTATTTCTTTTCTATTTTTTCATTCTTCTTCTTTCTTTCACTTTCCACCATGGACAACTAGACCTCCATCATGAACACAGTGGAAGCCAAGGGCCACCACATGCCACAAAAGCTCACATGCGCGTTGCCACTATTGAGAAAATCTCATAATAGATTTTGAAGTTGACAAAACTATCCACGTGTCTTGTAAGTCTGATAAATGCTTTGAAGTATTTTGATTCGGGAAGTTATTCTTGGAAGAGAAGCATATGGAAATCTTAATCTTGTTCAGATTGTGAAATTACTTAAAGTAAAAGAGGTTCGTACTTTATACTGTAGATGAAGAACTTCACACTTTATATTGGAGATGAAAAACTTCAGACTTAGAGAACTACTTATGTTCCCATCCTGAACAAGTTCAGATTGTAACAAAATTTCAGAACATAAGTCCAGAACGTAATAAAGTATAGAATGTGACACAAATTCAGATTGAATATAACGGCTAGTGATCTGGTTCGGATTTCACACTTAGAAAGATTTGATTGATTCAATCTTGAAGATTGTCTTGCAACGGTTTAATATACAAAACATCTTAAATGATTACCAAATCAATCTCGAGACAAGTTATTTTCCAAACAGAGAAGCTCTACTTATAGAAACCATGACTTTGGTTATATGAGCGATCAGAATTAGCGGATATTCAGATTTTGTTCATTAGTGGCTACTTAATCTTCTTCATACAAATTTGTCCAATGTGAAGATTGGAAGATAATCCTCTAGAGACTTTCCAACGGCTATATTGGAAGTGGAGGAGAATAAAAGAAGACCAAGGTGCCGAGGAGCAAAAGTAAGATACAAAGTCCATAATCTATAATTCCAAAGTCTTTTCAATCTTTGATCTATATACTCGTCTTTCATAAGCTGTAAAGTGTAATCAATTGAAAGGTGTAGACAATGTCATAAGTGTGTACTTAGGTGTGAAATAGTGTGATCTATCGGCTTGGGTATAAGCAACACCAGCTTTGGGTAGAAGCACTTGGGGATAAACGACACAACTTAACTGTGATCTCTCATTGATCATCTAGTGAAATTCAGCCAGTAGGTTATCAACGTGGGTGAGTGGACTTAGGTTTGATCTAAACTGAACCACTATACGTCTTGTATGCAGATTTTATCATCCCTTAAAACTCCTTTTGCTTATTACATTCTATTGCACACTTACTTTTAAATTTTGTTTAAAATCTGAAAGTTGCACTTTAAGTTTAAATTTTGTTCTTGATCTTTTGAATCCCACTTTAAATTTATCAAAAATTGTTAAAATCACCTATTCACTTCCCTTTAGGCGATCCTTGTTAGCCACCTCAGCCACCACTTCCTCGTCATCTTGTCATTGTTGTATGCCCAGCTCACTTTTCAAAGGTGTTGCAAACATCTTACATTCAATCCAAAGGTTTTACACACATCTTAAGTAAATTTTATGTACCATTGTGATTACCCAATGTTCGTTCCAATTCCTTTTAATTTATTCTAAATGTTTCATTCCTGCTAACCAAACGAGGCATATATCCTCTTTGATCAGAGTCAAAAGTCCAATTTAACTAAAACACACACACTCTCTCTCACACACATACACACAAAAGGGCGGTGAAGTATGTTTGGGCCAACTAACCATATTTTTTTCAAAAACAAAAAAAAAATACTAACCATAAGATTTGTAGATCCATGATGGAATATTTGATTTGAACCATGAATATTTGGCATTGTCAATACCCTGAAAATATGAGATTTGGCAACCCTATCTATGCAGTTCCATCGTGATGTTATGGGTCCATAATAATTTGCAAAAACCTAGGTACGCATGTAGTTGTAGACGACTAAAAGCTGTGTGCACAAAGCTAGATAAAGGTACTATTCCCCAAAATAGTTTTTCCCCATTGACCTTCCATTTTGTACCCGTGCCAATAGTAACTGGCTTAAATGAAAAGGGAGTTTGCTTCTTTTTTTTGGTTCTTGGGTATAAATCTTGTTGAGAGCAATCTACCACTAAAATCTTAAATGCACTGGACCAATGTAGATAAGTATGCCTTTTAGATCGCTCGAGGAGATGAAGTTGTCCAATTAAGCCAATATTAATTCGGACACCACTTGATCACTTAATTCAAAAAATAAAATAAAATAAATAAAAAAGCTATTTATTGATGATGGCAAGGAGCTCGTATGACTTCTAAGTGATGCCGTCTCGTCGGATAGTGTAACGCCCCCACCTCGGGGTCATTCATGTGACGTCCCGTTCATTATTATCTTTCGTTACACACAAGCGGAAGAATATCTCGGGACAATCACAATCAATACACACAGCAGAAATAAGACAAGAAGCATCATGAGCAAACCTTATGTTTACAATGCATGCGAACATGTTTTAACAAGCCCTTCGGGCCATGGCAAACAACACATATTTCTTAGCCGACTATGAATAGCAAAACTTGACTTGGGTTATCCTATACCCACTACGGCTTCTCGCTCCTCGCTTCTTCACCTCCACCCCGGTCCCGTCCGCTAGGCCATCTCACATCTCACCTGTGGCTTTATCCCGGAGCCGGTCCGCCCGCACCGCCAAAGCACCATTGAACCCACATAGGGATCCAACCCATTCTCCGTTCGCATAGCGCTACTACGCCACGTACAGATGAGGCACCAAGTCCGTTAGGCCCTCATCGGACATCACAAGCGTCGTGATTCGGTGGTAGGCGCGGTCTTCTCTGACATCTATCACGGTGAGCACTTTGGCTCTCTGCTCCACGGGATTGCCAACGCGGGCTGGGGGAGATGCCATCCTACGGACCTGAAAAAGGGAAACAACGGGGGATGAGTCGGGAAGACTTAGCAAGTAAAAACTCTAATATCAAGCGAGGACGAGACAATCGTCGTTTACACATGTCGACTCTTACCGTACCGACATCAATGGGTTCAAATAGCAAAATCATGCTACGAAACCAACAAAAACAAACATCAAACGTGAGTATCACACGTGAACATCGTTAGTCGAGAAAGAACGAATAACCATGAAACCAGAAAACGGGCCAAGTAAATCAACCACGAAACTGGCCAAGCAACCCATGTTACAACGTATCGCAACTTCCTTTCCCGATATTAGGGAATTTACTTACTCAACGACTAACAAAACTAGAGAACGGGCTAGAAAAGGGTGAGTTCAGGAAATTTTGGGCCTTCTCCTTGCTTCCTTCTTGCTTGGCCGAGCAAACTTAGGCCTACAAAGGCCAAACCGTGGGCTCTAGGGTAGTAACGAGAAGAAACACGGGCCGGTTCGGGATTTATTTGGGCATGAGCTTCTCGGGCCAAAAGATGAGAAAACAAGAAACAAAAAGGGAGAGGAAGAAGATGGTGAGATTGGCGTGAGAAGAGGGAGAAAGGGGGGGGGGGGAATTGTCTTGCTATTTATAGGCCTCTTGGAACTTCCTAGAAACCCTAGACTTGAGCCAATAAGAGAAGGCCTCTTAGTCAAATTTCATGATGGCATGTATTTAATGTCATTAATGGACTAAGCCTCTTAGTCAAATTTCATGATGACATGTATTTAATGTCATTAATGGACTAAAATGATGAAGATGCCAACCTTATCTTCACCTCATTAGCTCTCTCGCTCTCTCCCTCTCGGCTACTCTCTCTCTCTCTCCCCTTGGCCGAATGGCCTTGGTTATCAAGATTCCATTATAGAATCATTCCAGAAGAAAACATTTCAGCTTCTGCCACTATATGTAAAGCCTCATTTTCCCTTTCATATGACCTCCAATAAAAGTGTAACATATCTCATTTGAAAGATCATAACGTGTAATTTAAATCACCAGAAGACATCAAGTCAAAATTCCAACGTTCTCGGATAGAAAATGCTGAATCTTTGAAATCTGACAAAACCGGACAGCTTTGCACTGTACACGAAATCGGACTTGAAAGCATAGTAAATGGACTCCGAAAATTCTCAAATTTGAATATGTCATAAAAAAGGCCTTAAAAAACATTTTTCATGAGAACACGAAATCTGAATCTCTCTGTAAACACCATTTTTAGTAGCTCAAAGACAGACTAAAAATAGTTCACTGGAACAGAATTCTTGTTTCTCAAAGTAAGCTCTGTCTAGAATCCAAATCATCTTGAAAAATTCCCAAATTTATATGCGTTATAGACAAGGAAGTTCTCAACAACTTTTGTGAAGGAAACTTTTCTAAAATCATCCCAGAAAAGCTTGTAGAAAATAAAGAAAGGGTGAACATCACCGAAATATCTATTCTAGGCAGTTTTACACGGTCCGAAAATCAGGCCATCGTACCACTCATATCAAGTCCAAAAATTCTAAAATTAAAGTATGTAAAACTTCAAGATGTTTGGAGAAACTTTCAAGAAGAAAGTGTTTGGAAATTCGGACCACAAAAGTCTCCACAAAAATAACAAAACGAGGGGTATAAAGGATCCGAAATTGGATTTTTCAAAACAAGAGTAAAACTTGGTTCCAATTGGAAAACTACCAAACTTAAACCATAGCCATTTCCTAGGAATTGAAATTGAGGACGTTACAGATAGCATCCAAGTGCTTTCTTTCTCCAAGAATCCCAGAGATCAGTCTCGATGCTATTACTATCGCCGGAATGTTCGACTAATCTGGGGATACGCAGATTCGGACAATGACGTCCCAGAAGAAAAAACTTTAGGCTAAAGGATCATGGACATGGTCACATCGTCCCTCTCACTCTCACCTTTGACCATCTCGTCAAATTGCCTGCCTTTGCGTAAAGTTGAACCATCACCACCGCAACTTGTTGACCGAACTTTTCACTGTACAGAAGAAGGAGCCAATTGAAGCAGTTCAAACTGCGCGTAATCATTGTTGAATTGATTACATGGCCGAGTCAAGTTTTCAAAGTCAAACCCAGAATCATTTGACGTGTAAATCATTCTCTTTATGCCTCTCACCTTTCAGTATAAAAACACCATACCGGATATCGGGCATTGGCATCAGAGAACCGAACAAATTCCCAGTTTGCATTCTTTCTCATCCAGAAAACGATATCAGAAGCACGTAGATTTCGCCCCTGCGGCACTGCCTCCTTCTGACTTCGGCTATTTATTTCATTCTCTCTTATTTAAGGACAAGAGCAAATCTATCTTGTACTAAATGGAACATCTTTTGGGACTTTTGAGAATTCACGTCCACAGAGGAGTGAACCTCGCAATCCGAGACCTCCGAAGCAGTGATCCTTATGTTGTCATCAGAATGGGCAAACATGTACGTCAATCAGCCCACTCTTCGATTTCTGCTTCTCTTAATTTAAGTAGTTTAAAGTCCAATGTTGCTTTCAGCTGAACTGACCCAATTACATTCTTGATGCTTCTTGCAGAAACTGAAAACTCGGGTGGTCAAGAGGAACCTGAACCCGGAGTGGAACGACGATCTGACTCTCTCGATTGCCGACCCGAGCCTCTCCATAAAATTGATGGTGTACGACAAGGACAAATTCAAACTTGACGACAAGATGGGGGACGCCGAGATACACATCGGACCCTTTCTTGATGCGTTGAGGATGAGATTGGATGATGTCCAGAGTGGAACCGTGATCGCCAGAGTGAAGCGAGGCAGGGACAACTGCTTGGCAGAGGAGAGCTGTATCGGGTGGAGTGATGGCAAAGTGGTGCAGGACATGGTGCTCCGGCTCCGCAATGTGGAGCGTGGTGAGGTTGAGCTCCAACTTCAGTGGATCGACGTTCCCGGTTCCAGGGGCCTGCAGGAGGACTAGTTCTGTCAAATTTGATCATTGTGAGTTCACTTCAACGTACAGAGAAAGCTCTGAATGAGTCCTCAATCATTATTTGATTCTTTTTTAACTTTTCGGGCATGTAAGATGAGACACTTTTGAGTTTCAATGTATCAATCCCAGGTCACTACACCAGTTTGGTAGCGAGTGCGGGTTTTTTTTATCTTCTTTCCATGAATTAACGTAAGTAATGATTCTCTCTCCATGGTAGAGCTTTCTCTGTCCCCTCCATGTCAGCTGATCTTAACAAGTGATTAAGCCTTTTCAAGCGACAGAGTCGCAGCCCTGTGTAAAAGAATTAGGGAAACCACGGTTAAATGAAGACATGGCAATAATGGATGGAGTGGTCACAACTCCGGGAATACCAACATATCCTATATAGCAGACTGTTGTCAAAACCTGGTATCAACATCAACGCCTTTCAGAGCACCATGAGGAAAGACTGAAAGGCTTTCCGCCTTTCTGTTACTCATGTGGGAAAATAGGTCATCACGTGGGATGCTGCAAAGAGATTGCCTATGATGAATCTAATGCAGGGAATAGAAATGGAAGTCGCTCTCGGCAGTGATTGAGAGTTGAGATTGGAGATTCAAGCCCATTTTGGAAGATTTTTCACTCCAAGGAAGCTGTGGTAAATGAGGAAGAAGAGGTTATACCTGAATCCCCCTTTCATCCAATGCAAATTGTCCCTTATGGGAATCCAGAACCCATTCCTGATTGGGAAACAGACATGGGTCAGTGTGCTTTAGGTTTATAAGATAAAGCAACCCGCCCCTTCTAGTTATATAAGAGGAAAACCAGTTGTTTTGAGTGATGAGAACCTGAGCCAGTGTTTGGAAGAATCACCAAACCTGAAACATTCTGCAGGCAAAGCTAAGGTTCGAAAAAATCAAGTTCATATGAACCTTATGGAATGAAGAAGACTCCAAAGTTGTGCTTGGTTTGATGAATCTCAGCTGATGGAAACTCCAAAAGAGTTCACCTTTGAAAGATAGATTTCAGCGTTACAATTGGGAGGATCTCCACTAGTTCTTTCTCCACGTTACAATTGAGACGGAGATGTTCTAGAAAACCATGTTTCCTTAACGCTACAACTGTAGGTCAAATTGTCTTGGTCAACAGGATCAACTTATCACAGCATGACAAAATGTAGGGAATGACGTAGTCGCTTACCAAGAAAAAGGGGTGATGAGAATATAATAGTGTTAAGGTTGAAATACTTTTTCTCCGAGCTGGAAAATCTTTTTTTTGTACAAATTCTGGAAGACTTTCCAATTCTCAATTGTGGCGTCATATATTTTTGTTAACACTAACTGTAACAGAATACATCTACAACAAATATGGACATCGAGTCTGGATGTCGATTTGCCGGGTGAGTCTGCCCTCCTGTGAGTTTATGCGGGGAAAACCGACACCTTTGTCAGCCGTTGGATCTCAGCTTGTCAATGTCGACCGTAGGATCTTGTGTCTTGTCAATGGCCCAATCTAAAACTTGTCAGCATCGATTGTTAGATCGGAGCATGGCAAAGTTGCCCCTGATCGAGGTCGTTGTCGTTGGATGATTCAATTGTCGAAGGATGCGTTGTTCAGATAGGCCCATATCAATATGTATGGAACATATGACAAATATAAGGTCTTTTTGGGGATTTGGCCTATTTGGATCATAACCAATCTAAAAGAAATGCTCTGAATAGCCACACAAAATGACAACTATTTGGGATAAATATTTTGGTATAAGTGCATTTCATGGAAATGAATTGACTCCTAAAACTTTCAAAAAGTGCAATTAAGTCTTAAAACTTATCACGAAAGTACAATTAAGTACTAAAACTTTTAAAAAGTGCAAGTCCTAAAACTTGTCAAATTGGTCAAATCAAGTCATTCCGTTGATTGCATTTTTGAAAGTTTTAGGACTTGATTGCACTTTCGTGACAAGTTTTAAAACTTGATCGCATTATTTGAAATTTTTAGGACTCGATTGCACTTCGTGACAAGTTTTAGAATTTGATTGCACTTTTTCAAAGTTTTAGGTTTTAATTGCATTTTCGTGACATGTTTTTGGACTTCTAATGCACTTATCTCTAGATATTCACTTATAAATCACCTAACATGGCCTCTCTTATCAATATGCGATTATGTAGGATTTTTGGACTATTACAAACTCCCTCACTTAAAAGACTAATGTTGTCACATCACCTAACCATACTCTCTATATTCGATATGTGGTCTAATCTATTCCTACCCCGTCTACGATCCTTGAATCCTGCTAGAAGCAACACCTTCTTCAACTCGTTTCACTCTAGCAATCACTCCTATCTTTATTGGATGCCAATGGGCTTATAAGCCTAGCCATCCACAAATCCCAAATTTATTGAAGGTCGTCCTGCTCTGATACCATTCATAATGACCCAATCCCCTCTCGCGATGGCCAAGACCCCAAAATAAATACAATAAATAATCTAACAAAATGGTGACCGTTTAAGGGTAAGTGTTATCTTATCTATTACTCAAACGGGCCTCTGTCTCCCATTCGAAGTTGAATTTCTAAAAGTTGCACTCACTCCCTTGTAATTTACCACGAAATAACAATAGCGCTTATATCATATATTTCGTAGGCGAAAAATAGAGATGGAAGAATGGTAATTATTTCTGAACTTAAATATAATTGGCCAGGTTGTATAAAGTTTATCTGAAATCTTATAATATTGGTTGAAGTAGATTTAAAAAATATATATATATTATGACCAGTAAGATATGGTCTTAATTAGTGTAGAGCGTAATCATTTTAACTTATTCTGGTTAGGGGTTTAGCCTCAGGCTAGATATATTTAATGAGAATCAAAAGAGTGGAATGGGAATTTAATCTTTCTTGTATTGGTTATGGTCTTTAGCCACGGGGAGAGGTGGGAATAAATAAGACTCAATATGTATGACTTAAGAAAAAAAAAGAAATTTCACAAATGAAGGAATATTTATGATAAGAAAACAACTTAATCAAGAAATATGACATAATATTTTCTCATTCATGATGGCCTAATTCCCTAAAATACCTCCAATTTTAGGTTCAGTCTTAATTCTATCTCGAACTTTTTTTTGTCTCATAAAAAATTGCAAGTTTTTACATCAAACCTAAATTTGCCCTAAGTTGGGTGACTGCCTTAGTGGTTTTTCCGCATTCGTCAATATATGTTCATCGACACAAGCAGAACTTTGAGCTATGTGGTTGGAAATCAAACTTTGCAAAACAATTTGATTTTCATAAGATCATTATTAAGATTGATTCTAGAGCTATCATTGATGTTGTTAGGTCAAAGCTTATCATTGATAATTCTTGCCCTGCTTTACTTAAAGATATTAGAATACTATTGTGCTCTCACTTTGAGTTAAAATTACAACATAACTTTTGGGAAGGAAATACTTTACTGATTGGCTTGCTAATCTTGGAATTGATAAACGCTTGATACTAATTTCTTTTTATTATCTCCTACGGAGTTACTTCATGTTTTATTATTAGGTGATAAAATAGAGATAGTAGATTTAAAACGTTAAATTTTTGCATTTGACTTTAGCCCTTTTTCATATAAAAAATATGTCGTAAGTTAATTTTCTATCCCTATGTTGCCAATTTTGTTCAACGTGTCATTTTTGTTGTCATCTCTTTCCACGTTGGCTTGAGTTGACATTTTATTTATTTATTTTTTCATTCTTCTTCTTTCTTTCACTTTACACTGTGGACAACCAGACCACCATCATGAACACAGTGGAAGCCAAGGGCCACCACATGCCGCAAAACCTAACATGCGTGTTGTCATTGTTGAGAAAACGTCTTAATAGATTTTGAAGTTGACAAAACTATCAATGTGTGTCTTGTAAATTTGATAATGCTTTGAAGTATTTTTATTCGGGAAGTTATTCTTGGGAGAAAAGCACATGGCAGTCTTAATCTTGTTCATATTGTGAAATTACTTCAAGTAAAACAGGTTTAGACTTTATACTGCAGATGAATAATGTCAGACTTTATACTGGAGATTTAGACTCAGAGAACTACTTATGTTCCCATCATGACACAAGTTCAGGTTGTAACAAAAGTTCATAACGTAAGTCCAAAATGTAATAAAGTTCAAAATATGACACAAGTTTAGATTTAATATAACGGCTAGAGATCTGGTTTGGATTTCACACTTAGAAAGATTTGATTAATTCAATCTTGAAGATTGTCTTGCGACGGTTTAATATACAAAACATCTTAAATGATTAGCAAATCAATCTTGAGACAAGTTATTTTCTAAATGGAGAAGCTCTACTTATAAAAATCAAGACTTTGGTTGTATGGGCAACTGGAATCAGTGGAAATTCAGATTTTGTTCCTTAACGGCTACTCAATCTTCTTCATACAAATCTGTCCAACGTGAAGATTGGAAGATGATTATCTAGAGGCTTTCGTATGGCTAGATTGGAAGTGGAGGAGTATAAAAGGAGACCTAGGTGCCGAGAGCAAAAGCAAGAGACAAAGTCCAAAATCCGAGTGATCTTTGATCTATATACTTGTCTTTCATGAGTTGTAAAGTGTAATTAATTAAGAGGTGTAGACAGTGTCATAAGTGTGTGCTTAGGTGTGAGATAGTGTGATTTATTGGCTTGAGTATAAGCAGCACCAACTTTGGGTAGAAGCGCTTGGGTATAAGCGGCACAACTTGACTGTAGTCTCTCAATGATCATCTAGTGGAATCTAGCCAGTAGACTGTCGACGTTGGGAGTGGACGTAGGCTTGATCTTAAGCTGTACCATCATACGTTTTGTGTACAGATTTTCTCATCCCTTAAACCTCCTTCTGCTTATTACATTCTATTGCACACTTGCTTTTAAAGTTTGTTTAAAATCTGAACGTTACACTTTAAGTGCATATTTTGTTCTTGTTCTTCTGAATTCCGCTTTAAATTTGTCAAGAATTTTTAAAATCGCCTATTCATCTCCCTTTAGGTGATTCGTGCTAGCCACCTTAGCCACCACTTCCTCGTCGCCTTGTCATCGTTGTATTCCCAGGTCACTTTTCAAAGTGTTACAAACATCTTACATTCAATCCAAAGGTGTTACAAACATCTTAATTAAATTTTATGTACCATTTTGATTACCCAATGTTCGTTCCAATTCCTTTTAATTTCTTTTAATTATTTCATTCCTACTAACCAAACGAGGCCTATATCCTCTCAGATTAGAATCAATAGTCCGATTTAACTAAAATACACAGTCTCTCTCATACACACATACTCACAAAAGGGCAGTGAAGTATGTTCGGGCCAACTAACCATAATTTTTTGAAAAAAAAAAAATACTAACCATGAGATTTGTGGATACATGATGGAATGTTTGATTTGAATCATGATTATTTGGCATTGTCAATGCCCTGAAAGTTTGAGATTTGGCAACCCTGTCTATGCAGTTCCATCGGGATGTTAAGGGTCCATAATAATTTGTACTAACCTAGATACGCATGTAGTTGTAGACGACTAAAACCTATGTGCACAAAGCTAGATAAATGTACTATTCCCCAAAATAGTCTTTCCCCATTGACCTTTCATTTTGTCCTCGTGCCAATAGTAACTGGCTTAAATGAAAAGGGAGTTTGCTCCTCTTTTTTTGTTCTTAGGTATAAGTCTTGTTGAGAGCACTCTAACACTAAAATCTTAAATGCACTGGACCAATGTAGATAAGTATGCCTTTTAGATTGCTCGGGGAGATGAAGTTGTCCAATTAAGCCAATATTAATTCGAACACCACTTGATCACTTAATTCAAAAAAAAAAAAATGCTCTTTATTGATGATGACAAGGAGCTCGTACGACTTCTAAGTGATGCCATCTCATCGGATAGCATCCAAGTGCTTTCTTTCTCCAAGAATCACAGAGATCAGTCTCGATGCTATTACTATCGCCGGAATGTTCGACTGATCTGGGGATGCGCAGATTCGGACAATGACGTCCCAGAAGAAAAAACTTTAGGCTAAAGGATCATGGACATGGTCACATCGTCCCTCTCACTCTCACCTTTGACCATCTCGTCAAATTGCCGGCCTTTGCGTAAAGTTGAACCATCACCACCGCAACTTGTTGACCGAACTTTTCACTGTACAGAAGAAGGAGCCAATTGAAGCAGTTCAAACTGCGCGTAATCATTGTTGAATTGATTACATGGCCGAGTCAAGTTTTCAAAGTCAAACCCAGAATCATTTGACGTGTAAATCACTCTTTATGCCTCTAACCTTTTCAGTATAAAAAGACCAGACCGGACATCGGGCATTGGCATCAGAGAACCGAGCAAATTCCCAGTTTGCATTCTTTCTCATCCAGAAAACGATATCAGAAGCACGTAGATTTCGCCCCTGCGGCACTGCCTCCTTCTAACTTCGGCGATTTATTTCATTCTCTCTTATTTAAGGACAAGAGCAAATCTATTTTGTACTAAATGGAACATCTTTTGGGACTTTTGAGAATTCACGTCCACAGAGGAGTGAACCTCGCAATCCGAGACCTCCGAAGCAGTGATCCTTATGTTGTCATCAGAATGGGCAAACATGTACGTCAATCAGCCCACTCTTCGATTTCTGCTTCTCTTAATTTAAGTAGTTTAAAGTCCAATGTTGCTTTCAGCTGAACTGACCCAATTACATTCTTGATGCTTCTTGCAGAAACTGAAAACTCGGGTGATCAAGAAGAACCTGAACCCAGAGTGGAACGACGAGCTGACTCTCTCGATTGCCGACCCGAGCCTCTCCATAAAATTGATGGTGTACGACAAGGACAAATTCAAACTTGACGACAAGATGGGGGACGCCGAGATACACATCGGACCCTTTCTTGATGCGTTGAGGATGAGATTGGATGATGTCCAGAGTGGAACCGTGATCACCAGAGTGAAGCCAGGCAGGGACAACTGCTTGGCAGAGGAGAGCTGTATCGTGTGGAGTGATGGCAAAGTGGTGCAGGACATGGTGCTCCGGCTCTGCAATGTGGAGCGTGGTGAGGTCGAGCTCCAACTTCAGTGGATCGACGTTCCCGGTTCCAGGGGCCTGCAGGAGGACTAGGTCTGTCAAATTTGATCATTGTGAGTTCACTTCAATGTACAGAGAAAGCTCTGAATGAGTCCTCAATCATTATTTGATTCTTTTTTAACTTTTCGGGCATGTAAGATGAGACACTTTTGAGTTTCAATGTATCAATCCCAGGTCACTACACCAGTTTGGTAGCGAGTGCGGGTTTTTTTTATCTTCTTTCCATGAATTAACGTAAGTAATGATTCTCTCTCCATGGTAGAGCTTTCTCTGTCCCCTCCATGTCAGCTGATCTTAACAAGTGATTAAGCCTTTTCAAGCGACAGAGTCGCAGCCCTGTGTAAAGAATTAGGGAAACCACGGTTAAATGAAGACATGGCAATAATGGATGGAGTGGTCACAACTCCGGGAATACCAACATATCCTACATAGCAGACTGTTGTCAAAACCTGGTAACAACATCAACGCCTTTCAGAGCACCATGAGGAAAGACTGAAAGGCTTTCCGCCTTTCTGTTACTCATGTGGGAAAATAGGTCATCACGTGGGATGCTGCAAAGAGATTGCCTATGATGAATCTAATGCAGGGAATAGAAATGGAAGTCGCTCTCGGCAGTGATTGAGAGTTGAGATTGGAGATTCAAGCCCATTTTGGAAGATTTTTCACTCCAAGGAAGCTGTGGTAAATGAGGAAGAAGAGGTTATACCTGAATCCCCCTTTCATCCAATGCAAATTGTCCCTTATGGGAAGCCAGAACCCATTCCTGATTGGGAAACAGACATGGGTCAGTGTGCTTTAGGTTTATAAGATAAAGCAACCCGCCCCTTCTAGTTATATAAGAGGAAAACCAGTTGTTTTGAGTGATGAGAACCTGAGCCAGTGTTTGGAAGAATCACCAAACCTGAAACATTCTGCAGGCAAAGCTAAGGTTCGAAAAAATCAAGTTCATATGAACCTTATGGAATGAAGAAGACTCCAAAGTTGTGCTTGGTTTGATGAGTCTCAGCTGATGGAAACTCCAAAAGAGTTCACCTTAGAAAGATAGATTTCAGCGTTGCAATTGGGAGGATCTCCACTAGTTCTTTCTCCACGTTACAATTGAGACGGAGATGTTCTAGAAAACCATGGTTCCTTAACGCTACAACTGTAGGTCAAATTGTCTTGGTCAACAGGATCAACTTATCACAGCATGACAAAATGTAGGGAATGACGTAGTCGCTTACCAAGAAAAAGGGGTGATGAGAATATAATAGTGTTAAGGTTGAAATACTTTTTCTCCGAGCTGGAAAATCTTTTTTTTTTACAAATTCTGGAAGACTTTCCAATTCTCAATTGTGGCGTCATATATTTTTGTTAACACTAACTGTAACAGAATACATCTACAACAAATATGGACATCTAGTCTGGATGTCGATTTGCCGGGTGAGTCTGCCCTCCTGTGAGTTTATGCGGGGAAAACCGACACCTTTGTCAGCCGTTGGATCTAAGCTTGTCAATGTCGACCGTAGGATCTTGTGTCTTGTCAATGGCCCAATCTAAAACTTGTCAGCATCGATTGTTAGATCGGAGCATGGCAAATTTGCCTTGATTTTCTCACGCGAGAGGGTAGACTCACCCTACTTCCCTACCAACCGCATCATTGCAGCGAATTTGCTAGCGTAGTCAATGGCGACCCTTCGCCACTCCAGTACCCAGTGCTAGGGCCAATGAGGGGACCATCTTCGAGTTGTCTCTCTTTAGGTGGCGAAGCTCTCACTGCCATCGAATTCGTTGCCCCTGATAGAGGTCATTGTTGTTGGATGATTCAATTGTCGAAGGATGCGTTGTTCAGATAGGCCCATATCAATATGTATGGAACATATGACAAATATAAGGTCTTTTTGGGGATTTGGCCTACTGGGATTATAACCAATCTAAAAGAAATACTTTGAATAACCACACAAAATGACAACTATTTGGGATAAATATTTTGGTATAAGTGCATTTCATGAAAATGAATTGAGTCCTAAAACTTTTAAAAATTGCAATTAAGTCTTAAAACTTATCACGAAAGTGCAATTGAGTCCTAAAACTTCAAAAAGTGCAATCAAGTCCTAAAACTTATCACGAAAGTGCAATTGAGTTCTAAAACTTTTAAAAATGGCAAGTCCTAAAACTTGTCAAATTGGTCCAATCAAGTCATTCCGTTGATTGCATTTTTGAAACTTTTAGGACTTGATTGCACTTTCGTGATAAGTTTTAAAACTTGATTGCACTATTTGAAAGTTTTAGGACTCGATTACACTTTTGTGACAAGTTTTAGGACTTCCAATGTACTTATCTCCAAATATTCACTTCTAAATCACTTAACATGACCTCTCTTATCAATGTATGATTATGTAGGATTTTTTTGACTATTACAAACTCCCTCACTTGAAAGATTAATGTTGTCACATCACCTAACCATACTCTCTATATTCGATATGTGGTCTAATCTATTCCTACCCGCCTACTATCCTTGAATCCTGCTAGGAGCAACACCTTCTTCAACTCGTTTCACTCTAGCAATCACTCCTATCTTTATCGGATGCCGATGGGCTTATAAGCCTAGCCATCCACAAATCACAAATCTATTGAAGGTTGTCCTGCTTTGATACCATTCATAATGACCCAATCCCCTCTCGTGATGGCCAAGACCCCAAAATAAATACAATAAATAATCTAACAAAATGGTGACCAGGGTAAGTGTTATCTTATCTATTACTCAACCGGGCCTCTGTCTCCCATTCGAAGTTGAATTTCTAAAAGTTGCACTCACTCCCTTGTAATTTACCACGAAATAACTATAGCGCTTATATCATATATTTCGTAGACGAAAAATAGAGATGGAAGAATGGTAATTATTTCTGAACTTAAATATAATTGGCCAGGTTGTATAAAGTTTATCTGAAATCTTATAATATTGGTTGAAGTAGATTTCAAAAAAAGTTATTAATGGCTAGTAAGATATGGTCTTAATTAGTGTAGAGCGTAATCATTTTAACTTATTCCGGTTAGGGATTTAGCCTTAGGCCAGATATATTTAATGAGAATCAAAAGAGTGGAACGGGAATTTAATCTTTCTTGTATTGGTTATGGTCTTTAGCCACGGGGAGAGGTGGGAATAAATAATACTTAATATGTATGACTTAAGAAAAAAAAAGAAATTTCACAAATGAAGGAATATTTATGATAAGAAAACAACTTAATCAAGAAATATGACATAATATTTCTCATTTATGATGGCCTAATTCCCTAAAATACCTCCAATTTTAGGTTCAGTCTTAATTCTATCTCGAACTTTTTTTTGTCTCATAAAAAATCACAAGTTTTTACTTCAAACCGAAATTTGCCCTAAGTTGGGTGACTGCCTTGGTGGTTTTTCCGCATTCGTATATATATGTTCATCGACACAAGCAGAACTTTGGGCTATGTGGTTGGAAAGCAACTTTGCAAAACAATTTGATTTTCATAAGATCATTATTAAGATTGATTCTAGAGCTATCATTGATGTTGTTAAGTTAGAGCTTATCATTGATAATTCTTGCCCTGCTTTACTTAAAGATATTAGAATACTATTACGCTCTCACTTTGAGTTAAAATTGCAACATAACTTTTGTGAAGGAAATCGCTTTACTAATTGGCTTGCTAATATTGGAATTGATAAATGCTTGATACTAATTTATTTGCATTATCTCCTACGGAGTTACTTCATGTTTTATTATTAGGTGATAAAATAGAGATAGTAGATTTAAAACGTTAAATTTTTGCATTCGACTTTAGTCCTTTTTCATATAAAAAAATATGTCGTAAGTTAATTTTCTATACAAATGTTGCCAATTTTGTCCAACGTGTCATTTTTGTCGTCATCTCTTTCCACGTTGGCTTGGGTTGACATTTTTTTTTTCATTTTTCTTCTTTCTTTCACTTGACACTGTGGACAACCAGACCACCATCATGAACACAGTGGAAGCCAAGGGCCACCACATGCCGCAAAAGCTCACATGCGCGTTGCCATTGTTGAGAAAACATCTTAATAGATTTGAAATTGACAAAACTATCCATGTGTGTCTTGAAAGAGAAGCACATGGCAATCTTAATCTTGTTCAGATTGTGAAATTACTTCAAGTAAAACAGGTTCAGACTTTATACTTCAGATGAGTAACTTTAGACTTTGTACTGGAGATGAAGAACTTCAGACTCAGAGAACTACTTATGTTCCCATCATGACACAAGTTCAGATTGTAACAAAAGTTCATAATGTAAGTCCAGAATGTAATAAAGTTCAAAATGTGACACAAGTTCAGATTTAATATAACGGCTAGTGATCTGGCTCGGATTTCACACTTAGAAAGATTTGACTGATTCAATCTTGAAGATTGTCTTGCGATGGTTTAATATACAAAACATCTTAAATGATTAGCAAATCAATCTTGAGACAAGTTATTTTCCAAATGGAGAAGCTCTACTTATAAAAATCAAGGCTTTGGTTGTATGGCCGACCGGAATCAGTGGAGATTCAGATTTTTTTCCTCAACGGCTACTCAATTTTCTTCATACAAATCTGTCCAACATGAAGATTGGAAGATGATTATTTGGAGACTTTCCTATGGCTAGATTGGAAGTGGAGGAGTATAAAAGGAGATCAAGGTGCCGATGAGCAAAAGTAAGAGACAAAGTCCAAAATCTAGAATTCCAAAATCTGAGTGATCTTTGATCTATATACTTGTCTTTCATGAGCTGTAAAGTGTAATCAATTAAGAGATGTAGACAATGTCATAAGTGTGTGCTTAGGTGTGAGATAGTGTGATCTATTGGCTTGGGTATAAGCACCACCAACTTTGGGTGGAAGCGCTTGGTTATAAGCGGCACAACTTTATTGTAATCTCTCATTGATCATCTAGTGGAATCCAACCAGTAGGTTGTCGACGTGGGGAGTGGATGTAGGCTTGATCTAAGCTATATCACCATACGTTTTGTGTGCAGATTTTCTCATCCCTTAAAACTCCTTCGCTTATTACATTCTATTACACACTTGCTTTTAAAGTTTGTTTAAAATTTGAACGTTACACTTTAAGTGCAGATTTTGTTCTTGATCTTTTGAATTCTGCTTTAAATTTGTCAAGAATTTTTAAAATCGCCTATTCATCTCCCTTTAGGTGATCTATGCTAGCCACCTTAGCCACCACTTCCTTGTCACCTTATCATCGTTGTATGCCCAGGTCACTTTTCAAAGTGTTACAAACATCTTACATTCAATCCAAAGGTGTTACAAACATCTTAATTAAATTTTATGTACCATTTTGATTACCCAATGTCCGTTCCAATTTCTTTTAATTTCTTTTAATTGTTTCATTCCTACTAACCAAACGCGGTCTATATCCTCTTAGATTAGAATCAATAGTCTGATTTAACTAAAATACACACTCTCTCTCGTACACACATACACACAAAAGGGCAGTGAAGTATGTTCAGGGCCAACTAACCATAATTTTTTCCAAAAAAAAAAAAAAATACTAACTATGGGATTTGCAGATACATGATGGAATGTTTGATTTGAATCATGATTATTTAGCATTGTCAATACCCTGAAAGTCTGAGATTTGGCAACCCTGTCTATGCAGTTTCATGAGGATGTTAAGGGTCCATAATAACTTGTACTAACCTAGATACGCATGTAGTTGTAGACGACTAAAACCTGTGTGCACAAAGCTAGATAAAGGTATTGTTCCCCAAAATAGTTTTTCCCCATTGACCTTTCATTTTGTCCCCATGCCAATTGTAACTGGCCTAAATGACAAGCGACTTTGCTTCTCTTTTTGTATTCTTGGGTATAAGTCTTGTTGAGAGTATTCTAACATTAAAATCTTAAATGCATTGGACCAATGTAGATAAGTATGCCTTTTAGATCGCTCGGGGATATGAAGTTGTTTAATTAAGCCAATATTAATTCGGAAACCACTTGATCACTCAATTCAAAAAATAAAATAAAATAAATAAAAAGCCATTTATTGATGATGACAAGGAGCTCGTAGGACTTCTAGGTGATGCCATCTCATCGGATAGCATCCAAGTGCTTTCTTTCTCCAAGAATCCCAGAGATCAGTCTCGATGCTATTACTATCGCCGGAATGTTCGACCTTTCTGGGGATGCGCAGGCTCGGACAATGACGTCCCAGAAGAAAAAACTTTAGGCTCACGGATCATGGACATGGTCACATCGTCCCTCTCACTCTCACCATTGACCGTCTAGTCAAATTGCCTGCCTTTGCGTAAAGTTGAACCATCACCACCGCAACTTGTTGACCGAACTTTTCACTGTACAGAAGAAGGAGCCAATTGAAGCAGTTCAAACTGCGCGTAATCATTGTTGAATTAATGACATGGCCCGGTCAGGTTTTCAAAGTCAAACCCAGAATCATTTGACGTGTTAATCCTTCTCTTTGTGCCTCTCACCTTTCAGTATAAAAAGACCAGACCGGACATTGGGCATTGGCATCATACAACCGAACAAATTCCCAGTTTGCATTCTTTCTCATCCAGAAAACGATATCAGAAGCACGTAGATTTCGCCCCTGCGGCACTGCCTCCTTCTAACTTCGGCGATTTATTTCATTCTCTCTTATCTAAGGACGAGAGCAAATCTGTCTCGTAAAAAATGGAACATCTTTTGGGACTTTTGAGAATTCACGTCCACAGATGAGTGAACTTCGCGATCCGAGATGTCCGAAGCAGTGATCCTTATGTTGTCATCAGAATGGGCAAACATGTACGTCAATCAGCCCACTCTCCGATTTCTGCTTCTCTTAATTTAAGTAGTTTAAAGTCCAATGTTGCTTTCAGCTGAACTGACCCAATTACATTCTTGATGCTTCTTGCAGAAACTGAAAACTCGGGTGATCAAGAAGAACCTGAACCCAGAGTGGAACGACGAGCTGACTCTCTCGATTGCCGACCCGAGCCTCTCCATAAAATTGATGGTGTACGACAAGGACAAATTCAAACTTGACGACAAGATGGGGGACGCCTAGATACACATCGGACCCTTTCTTGATGCATTGAGGATGAGATTGGATGATGTCCAGAGTGGAACCGTGATCACCAGAGTGAAGCCGGGGAGGGACAACTGCTTGGCAGAGGAGAGCTGTATTTTGTGTAGTGATGGCAAAGTGGTGCAGGACATGGTGCTCTGGCTCCGCAATGTGGAGCGTGGTGAGGTCGAGCTCCAACTTCAGTGGATCGACGTTCCCGGTTCCAGGGGCCTGCAGGAGGACTAGGTCTGTTAAATTTGATCAATGCGAGTTCAATTCAATGTACATAGAAAGCTCTAAATGAGTTCTCAATCATTATTTGATTCTTTTTTAACTTTTCGGGCACTTAAGATGAGACACTTTTGAGTTTCAATGAATTAACGAATCTAATGAGCTTCTCTTTAGTAGAGCTTTCTCTCTACCCTCCATGTGGGCTGATCTGAATAAGTGATGAAGCCTTTTCAAGCGACAAAGTTGCAGCCCTGTGTAAAAAAATCAGCGAAAAGATGGTTAAATGTAGACATGGCAATAATGGATGGAATGGTCACAACTCCGGGAATGCCAACATATCCTATTGAGGAGACTGATGTCAAACCCCAGTATCAACATCGACGCCTTTCAGAGCACCATGAGGAAAGACTGAAAGGCTTTCCGCATTTCTATTACTCATGTGGGAAAATAGGTCATCACGTAGGATGCTGCTAAGAGATTGCCTTTGATGAATCTAAGGCAGGGAAGAGAAATGCTTGGCAATGTCTTCTGGACCGGATAAACCCGGATAAACTTGAATAAAATGTTGGATAAGAAATTTGGGTTAAGGGGTTGGATAGAACCGGATTGTAAAAAAGTAAAAAAAAAAAAAATACATAACAATTTCCTTCCAACAATAGAGTGATGGAGTCGGCTTTGCTGGCCACCACGCAAGGATCACCACCACAATAGCCTATCACTTCCGACTACCGTGCAATCGTCATTGTCTTTGAGCATCGCAGATCGTCATCGTCATCCAACCGATTGTCCTCTGATGATTGTCGGACCGAATCAACTCTCATTGATGAATGACCCGAAATCGATGGATTGACCCAAAAAGTAGTCTTTGAAAAAGAAGAGAAGAAAAAAACCCAAACGCATTAAGTTATTGGCATTCGTATATTGGTCCTGAATGGTAGTCACTTGATTTTGTTGTGATGCTTCGACGTTCGATCCCATCCTCTACTCAGATTTGAGACTTTGTGCAGACAATCGGAACATTTCAAAGAAGAGGGAAGAGGAGGAGGAGCTCCGGCGAAAACGGCGATCGCTCAAAATGGCGTTAGTCTCAACCGTGTGAGATTACGTCTAGAGGGTGCTATCTTAGATATGGTAAGGACACTTCTATGAGCAAGTGAGATTTTCAAAGATTTTGACTCCCATTTTGAATTGTACCAAACATAGGAAATAATTTTTTACCATCCGGAGGATATTTAAAAGATTTCTAATCTCACCTTATTTTATCTTATCCTATCCTAATCCAATTTCGGAAAACCAAATGCAGCCTTAGTTCTTTCTCCAAGTTTCGATTGAGACGGAGATGTTCTAGAAAACCATGTTTCCATGATAGCATGAATGGAGGTCAAATTGTTTTAGTCAACAGGATCAACTTATCACAGCATAATAAAATGTAGGAAATGACATAATCGCTTACCAAGAAAAAGGGATGATGAGAATATAATAGTATTAAGGCTTTGTTCATTTCGCAAAAAAATTTACGTTTCTAAAAAATATTTTTCAAGAAGCCATTTTCCTGGAAAATGGCATAATTTTCCGGTATTCGGCTGAAATCTGAAAAAGACCCGGAAAATATTTTCCGCTGTTCAGTATGGAAAATTTGATTTGATTTTCTTCATTGCACTCTTTTTAATAATTTTTTATTTTATTTTATTTTAAAATATTCAAAATTTTAATTTTTAATATTTATTTTTTTCTTTTCTTTTCTCTTGTTTTTTTCTTTTCTTCTTTCCCTGCCAGTCGCCGGCCATCGGGACGGTCGACGATCGGCCACAGGCGAGGCTCGGCCTTGCTCGCCCAAGGCTGGCGACCTCGAGCGAGGCTGAGCCTCACCTCGCTGACGTCAAGCGAGGTGCGGCGCCGACCTCGCCTGTGGTTGGTCGTCGGCTGTCGCCGTGGCTAGTCGCTGACCATCGCCGTGGCAGGTGACCGGCCGGAGAAGAAGGTCCAAAAAAAAGAAAAGAAAAGAGAAAAATAAAAATAAAAAAGATAATTAAAAATTAGAATTTTTAAAAAATAATATTAAAATAATTAAAATGAATGGTGAAAGAATGAGGAGGGAAAGTGTTTTCCTCTTTTTGAAAAGAGGAAAACATTTTTCACACTTTTGAAGATGTTTTGTCCATTGAGAAAAAATGTTTTCCATAGATAGTTTATTTTCCTTGAAATAAATGGAGCCTAAGGTTGAAATACTTTTTCTCAGTGTTGAAAAACTTGTCAAATTGGTCTGATCAAGTCATTCCGTTGATTGCATTTTTGAACGTTTTAGGACTTGATTGCACTTTTGTGACAAGTTTTATGACTTATTTATATTTTTTGAAAGTTTTAGGACTCAATTGTACTTTCATGATAAATTTTAGGACTTGATTGCACTTTTTGAAAATTATAAAATTTAATTGCATTTTAGTAACAAGTTTTAGGACTTCTAGTGCACTTATGCCTAGATATTCACTTGTAAATCACTTAACATGGCCTCTCTTATCATTGTAGGATTATGTAGGATTTTGGACTATTACAAACTCCCTCACTTAAAAGATTAATGTCGTCACATCACCTAAACATACCCTTTATATTCAATATGTGGTCTAATCTATTCCTACCCCCTTTACTATCCTAGAATCCCGCTAGGAATAGCACCTTCTTCAACTCGTTTCACTCTGGCAATCACTCCTATCTTTATCAGATGCCGATTAGCTCATAAGCCTAGCCATCCACAAATCACAAATCTATTGAAGGTCATCCCGATACCACTCATAATGACCCGATCCCCTCTCACGGTGGCCAAGACCCCAAAATAAATACAATAAATAATCTAACAAAATGGTGACCGTTTAAGGGTAAGTGTTATCTTATCTATTACTCAACCGGGCCTCTATCTCCCATTCGAAGTTGAATTTCTAAAAGTTGCACTCACTCCCTTGTAGTTTACCACGAAATAACTATAGCGCTTATATCATATATTTTGTAGACGAAAAATAGAGATGGAAGAATGGTAATTATTTCTAAACTTAAATATAATTGGCCAGGTTGTATAAAGTTTATCTGAAATCTTATAATATTGGTTGAAGTAGATTTTAAAAAAAAATATTAAAGCCTAGTAAGATATGGTCTTAATTAGTGTAGAGCGTAATCGTTTTAACTTATTCCGGTTAGGGTTTTAGGCTTAGGCCAGATATGTTTACTAGACATGTTTACTGAGAATGAAAAGAGTGGAACGCGAATTTAACCTTTCTGTTTAGTAACTTGGAATAAAAAGCAATGGAAATGTATATGAAGAATGAAAAAGACTTGAAATTACCATATTTATTACCATGGGGAGAGGTGGGAATAAATAAGATTTAAGAAAAAAGGAAATTTCACAAATGAAGGAATATTTATGATAAGAAAAAAACTGAATCAAGAAATATGACGTACTATTTTCTCATTCCTGATGAGCTAATTCCTTAAAACACCTCAAACTTTAGGTTCAGTCCTAATTCTATCTTGAACTTTTTTTGTATCTCATAAAAAATCACAAGCTTTTACTACAAACCTAAATCTGCCCTAAAGTTGGACTGCCTTAGTGGTTTTGCTGCATTTGTAAGAATATGTTCCTTGACGTGGTTGGGAATCAACTTTGCAAAACAACTTGGTTTTCATAAGATCAGTATTAAGATTGACTCTAAATGTATCACCGATCTTGTTAGGCTAGAGCTTATTATTGATAATTAAGATTGACTCTAAAGAATATGTTCCTTAATATCTTAAAGATATTACAAGACTATTGCGCTCTCACTTTGAGTAAAAATTGCAACATAACTTTGGAAAGAAAATCGCTTTGCTGATCGGCTTGCTAATCTTGGAATTGATAAGCACTTATATACTCATTTCTTTTCATTACCTTTTACAGAGTTACTTCATGTTCTATTGAGTGATAGAATAGGGATAATAGATTTACGATATAAAATTTTTGTACTCGGCCCCATTTTCATATAAAAAAATATGCCGTAAGTTAATTTTCTATCCAAATGTTGCCAATTTTGTCCATCGTGTCATTTTTGTCGTCATCTTTTTCCACCTTAGCTTGATTTGACATTTTATTTCTCTCTTTTTTTCTTTCTTCTTCTTCCTTTCACTTTCCACCATGGACAACCAGACCACCATCATGAACACAGTGAAAGCCCAGGGCCACCACACGCCGGTTAACGGCACAACAGCTCGCGTGCGCATTGCCACCACTTCATTGTCACCTTGTCATCGTTGTAGGCCCAGGTCACTTTTCAAAGGTGTTACAAACATCTCAATTAAATTTTATGTACAATCCTGATTACCCAATGTTTGTTCCAATTTCTTTTAATTTATTCTAATTGTTTCATTTTTACTAACTAAATGAGGCCTATATCCTGATTAGAATCAATAGTCCGATTTAACTACAAAACACACACACACTCTCTCTTAAACACACAAAAAGGTGGTGCAGTATGTCCAGGCCAACTAATCATAATTTTTAAAAAAAAAACCAAAAGAATTGTATATCCATGACGGTATGTTTGATTTGAACCATGATTATTTGGCATTGTCAATACCCTGAAAGTCCGAGATTTGGCAACCCTATCTATAAAGTTCCATCAATATGTTAAGGGTCCATAATAGTTTGTACAAACCAAGATGCACATGTAGTTGTAGAGGACTAAAACCTGTGTGCACAAAGGGAGATAAAGGTACTATTCCCGGGAATAATTTTTTTCCATTGACATTTCATTTTGTCTTCGTGCCAACAGTAACCAGCTTAAAATGACAAGCGAGTTTGCTTATCTTTTTGTGTTCTTGAGTTCAAGTCTTGTTAAGAGCATTCTCACACTAAATTCTCGAATGCACTAGGCCGATATAAATAAGCATGCCTTTCCGATCGCTTGGAGAGATGAAGTCGTCTAATTAAACCGATATTAATTTGGACACCACTTGATCACTTAATTGAAAAAGCAAAATATAATTAAATAAAAAGCTATTTATTGATGATGACAAGGAGCCCGTATGACTTCTAAGTGATGCCATCTCATCGGATAGCATCCGAGCACTTTCTTCCTCCAAGCATCCCAGAGATAAGTCTCGATGCTATCGCCCGAATGTTCGACCTTTCAGGGATGCGCAGACTCGGACAATGCCGTCCCAGAACAAAAGATTTTGGGGCTCAACGATCGTGGACATGGTCTGGTCACATCGTCCCTCTCACTCTCACCTTTGATCGTCTCGTCGATGTCGGGACACGAACCCACACGCCACCAATTTTAGCATTACAAGCCGCCAGTTAGGCCACAAATGCGCATAGACAGCAGCCCACAATCGCCTGCCTTTGCGAATAGGCGAACCATCACCATCTCAATTTGTTGAGCCGGAAAATTATCAAAAAGATTTTAAACTTAAGGTTAATGTGCTAATTTAGTTTTAAACATTTTTTTTGCTATTTGCGTCTTAAATCATTTGCATTGTGTCAGTTTAGTCTATCCGGCTAATTTTGGCAGGAAATCATTGACATTGACGCTAGTCGTCGTATGTGGAGTGGCCGTTCTTCACGTGAACGTTTTAAAATAATATTTTAATAATTTTTAAAATTTTATTTATTTATTTTTTCTTTTCATTTTTCCTTTTTTTTTTTCCTTTCTTTCTCTTTTGTTTTTTATCTTCCTTTCTTCCTCTTGTTGCTTGCCGGACCTTGGCGACCGGCTGGGCTGGCGAGGTCAAGCCTCACTAGTGGCCTGCGAAGGCACGCCTTGCCAATGGCTGGGCGAGGTCGGCCTCGTCGTCGAATGCAGTAGATGAAGGAACGATTTTGACAAAGTTCGATGCTCAAATCGATGCAAAATCGACTGGATTCTGGGGTTTTTCTTTCGTGCTCGAGAGCATCAAGCGCAACGATTTCCTACTGCTTGAACACCGAAATTCAATGAGCATACCATGGCGATGAGCCTTGCCCTCGACGGATCTGGCGAAGGAGAGCCTTGCCCAACAACGGTGAGGTCTACCTTGCCAGCCATTGCCTCTGGCCGGTCATTGAGGTCCAACGACTAGCTAGAGGAAGTAGGAAGAAGAAAAAGAAAAAAGAGAAAGAAAAAAAAGGAAAAATATTGTTTAAAAATGTCCCAGTCAGCTCCGATCGCGTCATGTAGAATGGCCAACTTCCATGTCAACGATTTTCGGTCAAAATTGGCTAGATGGATTAAATTGACACAAATGTAAAAAGTTTAGGACTCAATTGGAAAAAAAACAAGAAAGTTTATGATTGAATTGACACGATTGCAATATATTTAAGGTTTATGATTGAATTAACACGATTGCAATATGTTTAGAACTTTTTCGGTTATTTTTCCGTTGTTGAGTTCTTGCCCAATAGACCGAACTTTTCACCGTACAGAAGAAGGAGCCAATTGAAGCAGTCCAAACTGCGCGTTATCATAGATGAATTGATGACTTGGCCGGGTCAAGTTTTCAAAGTCAAACCCAGAATACTTTGACGAGGTAATCCTTCTCTTTGTGCCTTAAACCGTTCGGTATAAAAAGACCAGACCAGATATTGGGAATTGGCATCAGACAACAGAACAAATTCCCAGTTTGCATTCTTTCTCATCCAGAAAAAGATACCAGAAGTACTAGTTTGCGCCCCCGCGGCACCGCCTCCTTCTAACTTCGGTGATTTATTTCATTCTCTCTTATCTAAGGACAAGAGCAAATCTGTCTCATAAAAAATGGAAGATCTTTTGGGACTTCTGAAAATTCACGTCCACAAAGGAGTTAACCTCGCGATCCGAGATGTCCGAAGCAGTGATCCCTATGTTGTCATCAGAATGGGCAAAGATGTACGTCGATCAGTCCACTCTCCAAATTTTGCTTCTCTGAATTTAAGTAGTTTAAAGTTTATAGTTGCTTTCAGCTGAACCGACCCACTTAAATTCTTGATGCTTCTTGCAGAAACTGAAAACTCGGGTGATCAAGAGGAACCTGAACCCAGAGTGGAACGAGGAACTGATTCTCTCGATCGCCGACCCGAGCCTTTCCATACATTTGATGGTGTACGACAAGGACAAATTCAGCCGTGATGACAAGATGGGGGATGCTGAGATCCCCATCGTACCTGTTCTTGATGCGTTGAGGACGAGATTGGATAATATCCGGAACGGAACCGTGATCACCAAAGTGAAGCCTGGCAGGGACAACTGCTTGGCGGAGGAGAGCTGTATAGTGTGGAGCGACGGTAAATTGGTGCAAGACATGGTGCTCCGGCTCCGCAATGTGGAGCGCGGCGAGGTTGAGCTCCAACTTCAGTGGATAGACATTCCCGGTTCCAGGGGCCTGTAGGAAGACTAGGTCTCTCAAATTTGATCATTCTGAGTTCAATTCAATGTACAGAGAAAGCTCTGAATGAGTTCCTAATCATTATTTGATTCTTTTTGTAAATTTTTGGGCATGTAAGATGAAACCTTTCGAGTTTCACCACACCAATTTGGTGGCGATTACTCGTTTTTAAATTTCTTTCCATGAATCAACGAAAGTAGTGATTCTCTCTTTCTATTAGAACTTTCTCTCTACCCTCCCTGTGGGCTGATCTTAACAAGTGACGAAGCCAGTTTCAAGTAACAACGTCGCAGCCATATAAAAAAATAGGAAACTACGGTCAAATGAAGGCATGGCAATAATGGATGGAGTGCTTACGAAGTAACAACTCCAGGAATGCCAACATTTCCGATTTAGTAGACTGATGTCAAACCCCAGTATCAACATCAACGTCTTTCAGAACACCATGAGGAAAACCTGCAGGAAAATAGGTCATCACGTGGGATACTGCAAAAAGACTGTCTTTGATAAATCTAAAGCAGGGACGAGGTTGAGAGATCAGATTGCAGATTTAAGCTCATTTTGGAAGATTTTTACTTGAAGGAAGCTGTGTTAGTTGAGGAAGAAGAGATTATACCTGAATCCCTCATTTATACTATGCAAATTGTCCCTTACGGAAGCTCCGAACCCATCCCCAAGTGGTGATAGATCAAGCAACCGCCCTACCTAGTGATATAAGAGGAAAATCGGTTCTTTCACGTGATGAGAATCTGAACCAGTGTTTGGAAGAATCATCGAAACTGAAGCATTCTGCAAGCAAAGCTGAGGTTCAGAAAAAAGTAAGTTGATATGAACCTATGGAATGAAGACTCCACAGGTGTGCTTGGTTGATGAATCTCAACTGATGGAAACTCTAGTGAATCTATCCACTGAGATGAAAGGATCGGTTTTGGTGGTTGGCCCTAATAAGCCACTAATGGACCAATGAATGTTTTGTGTTGGAATTGTTAGGATTTGGGCGCTCCTCCAACAATTTAGACCCTTCAGCCTTAGTGATTCAAGAAAAACCCTCAATAATCTTTTAATGGAGACTAAAATTCAAAGGCATGTGTTAGATCCACTCAAATGCCGGCTTCAGTATCTAAACATGTTTGTCAGAGATCCTGTGGGTTTGGCGGGTGGTATGGATGTCTTGTGGAATGATCTAGTGTCTTTGTTGTTGATGTAATATGTTGGACTCAAACTAGAGATGTGATTCGAATGACCTTTATGCATGCTTCTGCTGCCTTCCAAGAAGGATTGAGGGTTTGGGATCAAGTCCAGCGCATGAGCACAATGAACTTTTTGCCACGGGTTTGTTTGGTGGATTTCAATGACATACTCTAATCATTAGGAGAAGATTGGAGCTGGACAACATAAAAATAATAGAATGCTTGCTTTTCAAGATATACTGAAGAAATGTTCACTGTTGGATATAGAGCGTAAGGGATGTGCATTTACCTAGTATAAAAAGAGGGAATGGGATGATTTTGTAACAAAAAGTTTGGACGGAGTTTTTGTGAACCACGATTGCAGATTATCTCATCCATATGCAGAGCTCCATTGTACAATCTTTGAGTGCTACTCGTCCTAAAAGAAAGAGAGAAATCAAATTCAAAGCTTTTTGGCTGAGGATGAAGAGTGCTGGGAATTAATGAAAGAAAATTGGGTTTTGGGAGGAAGAACTGGAGAGGGTTTAAGGAAGAAGTTGGAAATTATTTCTAAGGCTTTGGCAGATTGGAGCAAACATAAGCTTTCAAATGCCAAAAAACAGACAAGAAGCCCTGAAGAAGGAACTACAGCAGAGAACAAATTCTACTGAGGATTCTATGACCGAGATGAGGTGACAGATACTAGATTTTTCCATGCCTCTACAATTCAAAATAGGCAGGGAAATGAAATACCACTGCTGAAAAATTTCTGAGAATGAGTGATGCCGAGATTAGAATGCTTGGAAACTCATTGCAGCTCAGTTTTTTCTAAAGTTTGTGCAGCACAGAATGGCAGAGGCTCTCGGCCAGTCATTGACCGTTGTCTTTGTTCTGTTGCGACAGAAATGAACATGGCTCTGACCCAGTACAAAATTTTCAAAGAAGTACAAAGTTTTATGGAAACTGGTATGTTTGACCCTTCACTGAACAGCAAGATCCCAAAATTCCCATATCTAGAGAGCCTGGATCAATTTCGTCCTATAAGCTTGTGTAATTTTGCGTACAAAACTATTACAACAGTGCATGCGAATAGATTAAGACCTTAGATTCCATAGTTAATATCTCTTGCGAAAAATGAACGATCAGACACAATGACAAACAAAATAAGGAAATTTATCGAACATTAAATGTATGTGGTTTAGTCCGTGTGAGCTACTCTACGGGGAGAGCAGCACATGATTTCATTATAAATCAATTGATACAACGTAAATTACAATCACACTGAAAGAACTTAAACACGTTCAGAGTATTTCTCAATCTCCAATTGCATCCAATAATTTCAGTCTATAGCCTCACACAATTTCTCAAGAAACAATCACTTCATCTCACAGAGAAGTACCCAAGTTTTACCCAGAAAATTTAATCGGCTTCAGCAGTCTTGGATTATTTCAGGAAATAATTCATGTTCATGTTTACTTTGAAGTCAACGCCAAGAAGCCCTACCTCATGGGTAATATTACATATAAACCCCATGAAACCTTCTCTTGGTCTTTAGCCGCAAACTCACTTCACAAAGTCCTATACAGAATGGGGAAACAAACCAATGTAGGGCTCCGTTTGTTTCGCGAAAAATATTTTTCGGGAAAATGTTTTATCATTTTCCTACGTTTGAATCGTTTACGAAATTGAGTCAACGGAAAATGTTTTCCTATGAAAACTTAAATCAAGGAAAGTAAAATTATGGCTCCGTTTGTTTTATGGAAAATAAATGATTTGGAAAATATTTTCTTAAAAATGATTGCTTGTATTGTCTATTAATTAATCAATGAAAAATATTTCAATTTAACAATTTATGTGTAAACATTTTCATGGACAATAAAAATATTTTTTGTTCATTTATCTTTATAAGCAATAATATAAGTGATTATTTTTCGAAAAGTGTTTGTCAAATCATTTATTTCCGCAAAACAAACATAGCCGAAAACTTAGAAGATATTCATGTTGGATTGAGAATAAAAGACACCGTGTTCTCTTTTCACATGCACTTGGCCAGGCTGCAGAATGCTCCAACTCAGATTTCTTTTATGGATTAATCTCGAGACATTTTTTAACAATATTTATCTTGACTCAATGTTTGAGCCAAATTACAAGCACTTCGCTACAATCTAAACCTCGCTGCTGCTCTCTCATGATGCCTCAAGGACTCCTCAACCGCACTGATTGGGGCAAAGGTGCAGCCAGATCAATCTTAACACCTACTTTTGCAAAAGATAATGGGGAACCTTCAGAAGTAGCCTTGTCAACATTAGACTCATCAAACAAGTAGGTCGGGTTTGGGTTGGGTCGAAAATGGTTCGACCCAAATAGACTCATTTAACCCGTTTTTGACACATTTTGCATGTAATGCAAATTTAATGACTCATACTTGAATTGAATAATATTGCTAAAATACTTCCACATTTAATTCAATTTAGGAAAATTCATACCTCAACTGAGGTGAGAATGCGGAAAGTGAGTGTAAAATCAACTGAGGACGAGAGAAAATAAAGAGAGAGTCACAGAGATTGTTTGAATCTAAGTAAATTGTAAACACATTTATGATTCATTTAACACCCATATTATGTTTAAATCCATTTATGACCCATTTATTGAATATAATTAACTCATCTAACAATTCAACCCATCATATATAGGTTAAGAAACGGATCTATGATTCTTTTTGACACGTCTAGTCAAGATTAAGGAATTTCCAACTCCTCTTGCAACGCGGCTTAGCCCAACAAGAGTCATCAACTGCATAGGCACATTTGACAACTTAGTCCAAACCGGAGATTTGGACATTTCCACATCACTTTCCGATTGATTTGAATCCCCATGTGCGGTGAACGAAAGGGAAAATCGCAATATGCCAGGTGCCAGAAGACAAATACCCATTCCCAAATAGCAGGATTTCAGATTTGAAAAACGATAAATCGTTCCCCAATATTTTTTTTTCCCGACAATCTGTCCAATCTAAGGCATCACGCCCGAACAAATAATACACCTTCGAGCATACGCAGCTCATGAAAATTTCAACTTGGCAGCGCTTGTCGTTGAGCATGATGGACGGGGGTCCCGGCTCACGCGGCACATCCGTTAATGGCGTTGTGTGAAACTTACCGAAAGCGCTCCTAGAAAACTACGGCGGCCGTTTGTGTGAACACACGCTGTCTGTTGCCTCCCGCGTGGCAGGACAGAGACACAAACATGAAACATCGTAGAAAATGAGGAAACAAGCAACTTTTTCGCAGGAAACATTAGTCAACTAACCTGCGGAGAGTCCAATGGGAGATGATGGCGGAACGTTCTTGGAAACTAGTCAGCTGTCATTTTTGGTAAAAAGTGCAGGATTTAATGTATTGTCCATATGATCATCGTATTCAAATACTTTCCATGAAATAGAGTGACGCAGCGTGCAGTGAATAATTCAAGCAAAGCCTTGCTTAGAGAAAGAAATCTCGAAATTCAATATTGATGATAATGTTCTGTTCATAAAAAAGAACCCTAAAACAAGCTTATATATATATCAAAATTACAAAACTGTCCTTAAAATTAAAACCCATAAAAAATATTAAAATAATAGAAAAACCCATGTAAACGATTTCGAATTGTTAAAATCTATCATTAGTCATGGCCAAAGGCAGTGAGTTTTGTTCAGACCGCTATTTTGCTTCAAACGACCGAATTTGAGCCCGATCCGATGTCGTCAACCGGGTCCGCCGGTTCTAGTTGCATCATCGTTTCGCCTTCCGGTTGGACTTCTGCCTGTCCAACCGGTCCAGAAAAGCACCACTAATAGATTCTGCATCATAGAGTAAATGATCAGATTCTGAAAAAAGTCTTTTATGAAATGTGCTTCGTAGGCATACATTCGAGAGTCCAAAAAAACCCCGCTTGCTCGTGATGAACAGGACCACAAAAATCATTCTAAGGGCCAGCTCACTTGACGCGTCCCTGAAATTGAAGAAATGATGACACACTTCTCTTCCGTGGGGTTATAAAAGAGCACGCTAATAAATCAAGACTTGTGTCTTAAGCTTGGCATCGTTGGCAGAGCATCGAAAGCAGCACCGTCTTCCGCTGTCCGACGAGAACACCTCACTGATTTCAAGACCCATTTGACTCCAGAATCGTTTTGCGTTTGGGACCTAATGGATGATACGTTGGGCCTCCTCAGGATTCACATCCACAGAGGAATCAACCTCGCCGTGAGAGATGTCAGAAGCAGCGATCCTTATGTCATTGTGAGGATGGGCAAGCAGGTACTGATCTTGGGTTCTTTTCTTTCTTTCTTTTTTGTCCCCTGTTTCGGTGAATTCTCTTCTCTGGGTGTTCTTCAGCTTCTGGGGATGCTGATCTTCAGATGTTATTCAGATTGAGCGTGGGTACATGTTACGGTTGTTTTGAATCGAATCCGGCAATCTTGAATGATGGTAGTTGTTGTCATGGATGCAACAATGTGTATTTGCCTAACAGGAATGAGAATAGTCGAGGGCAAGAAAGCTGAAACTTTTTCAATTCTTACTAGAGCCAGAGGAAATCTACTATGCCTTCAATTAGTGCTTTGTTGCTGCTTTTCTTGTCGACATGAATGAAATCATGGTACCGTAACAAAGATAAAAAGCTGAGGCCCCTCGGTTTCAATTGCTAGAACTGATGATCCTGTTGTCTATAAATGTCTTGCAGAAACTGAAGACTCGTGTTGTGAGGAGGAATCTCAATCCTGAGTGGAACGAAAACTTGACTCTTTGTGTTGCTGATCCAGATCTTCCTGTGAAGCTTGTAAGTGACTACTGCGACCGCATCAAATTAGTAAAGTGACAGAGATGCATCTCGAAGGTTTTCGATTCTTCGTAACGACTGCTTGTTTCCATTTGTCGCAGGCAGTGTATGACAAGGACAGATTCAGCCTCGACGACAAAATGGGGGACGCGGAGTTTGATGTCAGGCCATTCCTGGAAGCCGTGACGATGGAGGCAGACTTGCGAGGCCTTGAAGATGGGACCGTGTTCAAGAGAATCCTGCCGAACCGGCAAAATTGCCTGGCTGAGGAGAGCTGCATCATCGTGAGCAACGGCAAAGTGGTGCAGAATATGTTCCTCAGGCTCCGCAATGTCGAGTGTGGAGAGATCGAACTCCAGTTGCAGTGGGTTCACGTCCCCTCTTCCAGGGAATTGTGAAACTTCTCTCTCTCTCTCTCTTTCTCTCTCTCTCATATGTACATTCATGGGACTAGTTTCTTTAACTTGTGTTTTCTTTTCTTGTGCTCTTTTTTTTCTGCCGAACGAAAGACTCAGGTCTCTCAATTGAGAAAAGCTAACATGTCATTAGTCATTTGAGAAGATTATTTCTCTCTCTCGGACAATTTTACAGAATTTGAAGCTGTTAATACAGAGATTTTCGACTGCAATAAGGAAGGCTTCACTCGTTAGAACGCTTGCTAACCCATTCAATGGCCGAGTCACTCTAAAAGGACATTGTGGCCTTGTGGGGAGAGGGAGTAATATTGCCTTCAAGGTGGTCAACTGAAGCAGTTGCAATGCGGACAATACATAGCCTTAGGAGTTGTGAGATCATTTCTTCTTCTTGAGACAAGCATGCACTCTTCATTGCGGGCATCAGTGAGAATCATGTGCCTAATTATCAAAATGTAGCACTTTGCTAAACATATATCTATGGTAACCTAGCCTGAAAACGTGGTGTCACAACCTACTCTCGGGGTGCACCACCTAGGTTTTAGCTAATGGATTACTAAGCCTAAACCTAACCTAACTCTGATTCTCCCAAGCCCATACCAATTCGCAAATCATTTTCACATAGGAGTTGCCACTAATCTTTTTTTGGTGGGTCGATTAGAAACCCAAGTAAAGTGCGGGAGAATTACGTTACTTCTACGAACAAGAGATTAAATGAGTTCGGGAACTTGATTATGCTAGATTACTCTAACGCCATTTCGGTACCATTTCATTTTCTTGAAAACATTTATGTAGGCAGCTTGGATTAATTTTAAGCTAGATTACTAACATGCAGGAAGTGATCATGCGGGTGTACAATCATTAAAAGAACAATCAATAAACAAAGCAAAGAAATTAACACACCAAGGCAATCAAGTATTTTTGGGGCTTTCTTTTATCTTAAAATTAAAACTAACCTATATAACATGCAATTTTAGTTAATTACATAACTTAATTCTTATAACATGCAATTTATAATTGAATGAACTTAACATGCGAACTATGTGACATGCACGTGACATAGCAATATGACATGACCTACACTACATGACACGCGTATGATATTTTGGTATTTTTATATTAAAATTCGTAATTAATAAATACCCTAATTAAATCATGCAATCTATCCTATCGATTTATACTAAGATGACTCTTTTTATGTTTTTATATTTTAAAATTCGTAATTAAAATTGGCTAAAATGAAAACTACCCTAAATGAAGGTTATCCAATCCGCACTAGGAAATAATTTAAATTAAATCCTATTTCAATTAGGAAAGACCTTACTCTATAAACTAGATATTATCTAAACCACGCAATGGTACTAAATTATCCTATCTATTTCTAACACACAACCTTTTTATATTTTCTGCAAATGAAGCAAGCAATCGAAGATAAACAAAACGTTACCCACCAAAGATAACAACAATTAGATACGTTATCTCATCAACTTGATATTTCTGCAAAAATAGAATCAATATCCTAATCTTAGGGCTTAAAGATAAAAATAAATTTTCTAACCGCGCAATCTAATAATTCCATCTAAAGGAATATAGATAGAATCAAAAGACCATATCGCGTTGCGGATTAGGAGATAAATCCTAATCGAAATTGTGTTTATCGCTCAAATATACAAAGTTAGAAAACAATAAGCACAGAATAAGCAATAAAATATCCAAATTAATTCGGATAAGATCTTTACCTAAATGCGCAAATGACTTTCCAAATTTGAACTTCAACAGAATAGCTCGGTCTAGAGGGACCGCGGTAGTGGCTCGATTGGAGTTGCGGCTGGATGGTTCACGATCTCACCGGAAGAACCGTCGGGTCAACAGGAGTAGGTAGCAGCGACGTTTTCACGATCAGGTCAGGAACGTAACGCCTCGTAGCTGGGCTGAACAGATCAGTGAAAACAGCAGCTCGTTGGTGTGGGACGGGAAACCACGACAGCTGGACTCGAGGAAAACAGAGCAAGTGTTCTGTTTCAAGGCAGAGCAGGAACAACACTAGTCAATCTCGGCTGGTTCGTCGTCGGAGCAGCAAGGACTGGACGTCGTCGTTGGCTGGCCACGGTAGTGCAGTGGCGTCGTTGGACTGGATCAACAACAGCGACACGAAAAGAAAGGCAACCGAGCCCGTTTCTGTCTATAGAGAGGTAGCTTTTATACTGTCTGCCTTTGCACTTTAAAAGAGGAAGTACGAATATATGAAAGAAAAGCTGTCTACCGACTTCCTTTTTTATGAATAACAAATATTGTCAAAAAGATATATTGCTTAATAATAAGATCAAACATATGTACCACGTGCAATATTACCTCTTATTCAATATTTCTTATCCGTGGATAATGCTAGACATATTTTCTTGCCTTCCTTTTATTCCCTTTGTCCGCACGGCGCCAACTCAGCCAAATATTTTCTTTTCTTCTTTGCATTATTCACCCACTTGTGCCCTTAAATCAAAGATACGCGTGAAGATGATACGTGTCCTGCATGGTATTTCTTCCTTTCTTTAGAGAATACAGTCAGATGCAATTAATTTCCTTCCCTCTTAGTCTTATATTTGGCTGAAAATGTAACATTTCCCTGTTGCGTCTGATTTCAACAAGATAATGCAATATTCGCTCGATAACATTGGATCTTCAGCCACAGTGATTTAAGAAGAAAACTATAGAAATCTTGCGCTCTTTCACGTGTATTTCTCTAAGGGAGTAGAACTTTCAGGAAAATATTTCAATATACTATGCCCTTTTCCATGTGAATATTGTTATCTTGCCCAAATCCTTCCTTCTTCATTTATCTGATCATGCCGTGGAGAAGAATTCTCCAAGTCCACCAAATTTTCGGCCCTAGCATGGGCTTTTGATCAATTTCTGTAGCTCACGCGGGCTTAGTTTAATTAACTTAATCAAGTACAGAACTATCCATTCAAGTCTATCCACCGTAGGTCCAATTTCTATGCTCCTAATAACTCTATGCTATGTAATTTTAATATTTTTGTTAGGGGTTGAAGTTTAGTCCTATTTCTAAATGGTAAGCTAAAATTTAGGTGTCAACACGTGTTCCCCCCTCCTGACCTCCGTGCATCAAGCTTTGTTCGCTTTTCTTTTGGTTCACGCATGTCACCGTCCGATGTGCTGCTTCCACGGCTCGCCGGCGCTGCCGTATGCATGGGTTCGTGGGCGACTCCATGGGATTGGACCTTTCAAGACCAATGGGCCTATGTAGTATGGGTTGCATCTGGTTTCCTTAATTTTTCACCTTGGGCTGTGGTCCAGGCGTCGGGCGTCATGACCTAGATACCTAAAACTCATTTTTAAGGTCAAATCCAAAAGTAAAAAGACACCTTCTAGCAAAAAAAAAAAGTTAAAAGACACCAACATACACGAAAAAATTTCCTTGCCTTTCAAACTTACAAGGAAAAAAAGAACACAGAGTTATCATTTCAGAAGAAAAACAAGCACACTTTTTAAAGGACCCAAAAAAAGTACCGACTATAACTCGAGGACAAAAATATCACGGTTAACTTATATGTCCAAAGAAGCTTATGATGTGACATCTAACTTGGCTGACGACTAGGACATGTACAATGGAAATTGAAGTTGAGTTAAATCGACGCCATCTCTTTTGAAACAAACATGGCATTGTTTGAGTAGGATTGTAGCTCATTCTTACCTGATAATAGAGAGAGAAAGAGTTTAATATCAAATTGAATATGCAAATTGGATGGTCATGATTTCGAAACTCATGGAGTTTGAGCAAGTCACCGGACCATGCAAGATGACCTCAACCTCGTGTCATCACAATCGTCCACTTGGTCTCGTCGCCGGATACACGATCTACTGCCCTTCAAAAAAACATCTAGGGTTTCAAACTCGCAGACAAACCAAACATGATTTACTGTCAACTTGCTTTTACTTTTTTTTTGGTTTATTTCCTTCGGTTTTCCTTTTATTTTATTTTATTTTATTTTTTCTAAAATGACTAACATGGCAGCCACATTAGCGCATCTCACTTCAAAAAAATAATAAAAAGTCATGTCAACCTTTTCCGTTAGCCAATTGAACGAAATTAACGAAGGGATTTGATTATGACTTAGTTGCATTTTTCAAAAGTTTTAGAATTTAATTGAATTTTCGTAATAAATTTTACGACTTTCGGTGTACTTATCCGTTTATTTATTTAGTAAGGTTATCCATTGATTTTGTAACATTCGTTTAATTGTAAGGATGGGCTATAATTCTTTAGTAATGAATTTCTTTTATTGATCCTCTAATGTCATTTATTTATCAAATAGATGGTGTCTTGTTATATAACTTTTTTAATGATCCTATAACACAATATATTGATGATATATGCACTTTCATGTCATAGAAACCTTTTAAGTTTTCTTCAAAAAAAATGCTTGTGTTAATCAGTAACTTTTTATTAATTTGCCAATGTTCATAGTATTAAATAGACGGAACCATGAAATATCACTTTCAGCCTATGTAGACATTTTCAAATATTCCATTTCTATAGACAAGTATTTCAAAACATTAATTACTAAGATATATGCAATCATAGACTATAACTTTTACATCTAACTATATATTGATATTGCGAAAGGGTCGCGTTTTTTCACTCCTCATATATCTTAGACACTCCGTTTTTTATTGTTTTGACCATCCTAACCCTTGTGGGGCCCACCGCTTCTGGTACAATTTTATATGGTTCTTTTTTTATTATTTGGTGAACTCGTTTTGTTCCTTACTGTCTCACTTCCCTTTTTCTTCTTTGTTTTTATGCCTCCCAATCGTCTCTTTGTTCTCTCTTATAGGCCATTTTATTTTTTCTATGCCTCCTAATCATTCTTCTTCTTCTTCTTCCACAAATCTCTATTGCATCTGCAATCCGAAAAAAAACTGCTTACTTCAACAGTCCTCTCCCTTCTCATTCGCTATTGGAGCTACGGTTCTAGCAAAAACTTGTTTTTTGCCTTTTTAGTTTTCTTGATCTCGAATCATGCTCATTCCGATCGCTATTGAGTATTTCTTGATATTTTTTTTTCTTAAAAGTGAATTTGAGTTTTGGGTCATGGAAATGCTTGATCTTGTGTTTCACTCCTGCGTTTAGAGCGTAGAGCATAGCGTGCATCAAATAGTGTTTGTGAATAATTGTGCAGTTGCTTGAAATTTATTTTTCGTCACACGTAGCAGAGTGACTACAATTAGCTTTATGTTGTTCTTTTGGTATGCTCTTTCTCTTTATTCCAGGTGATTTTGATTTCCATGTTGGAGGTTTTGTTTTGTTGTCTATGAGTATATTGCTTTACTTTTCTGCAATTTCACCTGAAATTCAAAGGTTAAGCATGTGGCCTATTGCCCTCAACTTTTATGCCTAGACATGGTGAAGACACCTTTTTCTTGCTCTATACTCTCACATGTGCAAGAAGAGGAGAAAAAAAATATAAAAAAGGGAAGAGAGAGAAGCGGTGCTTCTCAATATTACCTTCCATGGTGCAAAAAGAGCTTGCATATGGAGAAAAGGGGCTCGTAGGGGAGGTCAACGGTGAGCCCAATACCGGTGCGAGCAGGAGTGTGGAAAACGACGGAGTTGGCATCATAGATAATAAATAGAGGACAACGGGACGATGGGGTTTGCGGAAGAAAATGAACGAAGATGAGGAATGGGAGGCGTAGAAAGAAGAGAATGACTTGCAAGAGAGAAAACAGAGAGACGAGTGAGAGGCGTGGAAAGAAAGAGTAAGAAGGAAAGTAGGAGGAGAAAAAGAAGAAACAAAATAAAAAGAGTTGACCAAAAAATAAAAACAGACTCTTCATTTCAGAATTGAAAGACTTTATTTCAAGCGCTTCTCCTTCACTATCATCTTGCGGACGTACGGCTACATCATCAAAATGGTATGAAAAATTGGAAGAAGAAGGGTTTTCATCCTTTTTCCTTTGAATGATAAAATTTAATTACCACTCTGCCATTGGTTTAATCAACTTTGAGCGAGGGATCTGCCTCGGAACATGAATGCATGAAGTTGTCTGATTATTATCTACATAGATCAAAGAGCATCTTTTGCTCTTGAAGAGCTTGATTATGGGCATGATTTTGAACTCTATACACCATCTGGTAATGAAGGATTGCCACAACAGAATCAGGAGTTTATGGGGCTCCATAGACTTGTAACTGGACTTTCAAAGTAGCAAGTAAACGACAGTCTAAAAGAGCTAAATTAAAGTTAAAGAAGTGTGTTAAGTAGTGTCATACGGGCCACTATCGAGAGACTTTTACGATCATGGAAGGTAAGTGGAAGGCAAATAGCACCATAGTAGAAGTGTCTATACCCTTGTTGGAGCCACTAATGGAGAAATTTTAGGAATCACATCTAGTTGCTCCAACTCGTGATCTTGTGCAACAATTAAGACAAGTAATACACGAATACAAATATGTCTTACACAGGAGAAAAAACATTGTCGTAGTTAATGCCCTATTGTCAAGGATACTTCTCTGCAATAAGTCTAGCCTTTTATCTCATTAATTTGACACCTAGAATTCCCTCCTTTCATTTGTAGACTCATTTGCACCCGATAATCTTTAGGCATTAGGTACTTTGACCAACTCCCATGTTCAATTCCAATGGAGGGATTCCATCTCTTTGCTTAAAGCTTCTAGCCACTACGACGACTCAGTATTGGCCATAGTCTCAGAGTTAGACAAAGGCTCATCTGTCTCCACCTCATCACTAACATTTAATACATAGGCAATATAATAATAACCATAACGTACTGATAGTTTGATTTGCCTTCTTTGTTTGCCCGTAGCAATTCTGTGTCGCGGCTCTGCTAGTTTTTTAGTACCACCGATTTCAAGAACTGCTGCCTCATCTGCAGTCTCAATCTCTATTACCTTTGAGGTCTCTTGAGGCTCCACCTAAAGCTCCAGCTCACTATTGACACCATGGTCCATTTGCTATGCTAGTTGAGTCTTAAGATTCCTCTTTCGAAGCATAGCAGTCTCGTTAAAAATCATGTCTCTGCTGACTAGAAAATCGGATGATCTAGGATTTGTGCACCACAACCGGGAGCCTTTCATCCCTTGTGCATAACCCATAAATATGCACTTCTTCGCCATGCTCAAGCTTACCATCACTTGCATAAGCGAATGCATGACATCCAAATACTTGTAATTCGGTGCAGTCAATAAGTGTCCCCGTCCATACTACCTAAAGAGTCTTCTATTTGATAGTAGATGATGGAGATTGATTAACCAAGTAACATGCAATGTTTACTGCTTTGGCTCAAAATTCATTACCAGTCCTGCATACATGCACCAAGCTCACTCAAGTAGAATTTTGTTCTTCCGTTCTGCAATGCCATTCTGCTATGGTGTCCTAAGAACTGTGCGTGTCTCACAATCTTTTCTTTTTGGCAGAACTCGATAAAATCCTTGCCATAAAACTTCATGCCGTTAATTAGGTACTTGATCTGTTTACATGAGTGCTTAACTTCTTGAACCGATTGAACGCCTCGCATTTATGCTTTAGGAAATGTACCCATACCTTCCTTGAATAAATGTCGATGAACGTTACCATATATCGGGCACCTCCTTAGAAAAAATAGAGATGGGCCTTAAACATCTGAATGAATATATTCAACCGATTGTTTGGTTGAATGAATAGCTATATTGAATTTAATTTGGCGCTGCTTCTCAAAGATGCAATGCTCACATTTGTCCAGCTTTCCTATCTTCTAACCTTTTACAACCCCCTCTCACTCAGCATCGTCATACCTGCCACACTCATCTGCCCCAACTGCATTTGCCATAACTGAGTCAATTTTGAGTCTAGCTCACTTGATGAAACTACAGCAGCCCCTATCACAGTTTAGTCTAGTAGATGATAGAGAAAATTCACCTTCTTCCCATTTATCACTGTCATGACACCTCAGAGATTTCCAGTACTCCACCCTTAGCGGTGTACTTGCATCGATGTAATTGAGTGTCCCTAGAGAAATGTGATTTTTCTTGAGCTCCACTACATGCCTCTTGTTTGTCAGTGTGCACTCTACGTCATCATGCATCCGAATTTAGAATGTCCCTATTCCCACAAACTTGCAAATTGCGTTGTTCCCCATAAGAAATTTACCACAAATTATATTATGATAAGTTGAGAGCCTGTTTCTTATTATGAGTCATGTGATAGGAACACCCAAAATCCAGTACCTATTCGTCTCTTGACGAATTGATAGTCACACAAAGGACGGCCTCGACATCATTGGTGCTCTCCTTCCGTAACATTTGCCGCACTACTTAAGGCATTTTGTCCTCCACCTTTATTTCTTAGCTTTGGATAATGTGCCCCTCCTTGTGACACTCAAAATACTTCACGTGACCCCTGCACTTCTTATGTCACGGCTTTGATATGCTTTTATCTCTATTGTTGGGCCTCCGATGCGTATCTACCTCGAATGACCAATCCTCACACTACATCCAGCGCTAGACTGTCATTATGTAACTTTTTCCGCCACTCCTTAGAGAATAGGGCGAATTTTACATCTTTTGTGGTAATCGTAATACGCCATCGTAATAGTGAATTAGTAAAGTGCTCCGATGACTCTGGTAGAGAGACCAATAATATCATGCCTAGGTTTCATCGGCTAAGACCTCAACGACGTTCTTCCAATCCATCATGAGTTTGTTAAACTCGTCTAGGTTGGTTCTAATGGATATACCTTCAGCATATCGGAACTCAAACATACTCTTTATCATGTATAGGCGATTATTCAAACCCTTTGTTAAATAGAGGCTTGAATTTTTCCCCACAAATCCGCGACATCCTTCTCTTCAGCCACTTCTATTATCACATCATCCGATAGGTTCAACACGATTATACTCTTCGCTCTCTCCATTAACTTGTCTTTATTAGTATCCTTCATCGTTTCCGGCAACTTAGACTTGCCATTTAACGCCTTGGTCAAAGTTGGGTTGTTAATAGCGCACACATATTAGCGCTTCACAATCCAAAGTTGTTCCTTTCGTTAAATTTCCCAATTTCTACTTTGTTCTAGACATAATTGCAAAGTCTTAACTTTGATATCAATTGTTGTAATATATTGACGTGGAAGTCACTCAAATCTTTGCAATTAAATCAGGAGCGAGAGAAATTGAGAGAGAAATAAAATGAGGAACAATAAAGGACATGAGAAATATACATGATTCGATCCAAGTGTCGATATCTTCATCCACGGAGCCAGCTGTAAATAATACATTAATCAATTGGGGAAATACATGAGTACAATCTCTCACACACTCGAGTGTTTCTAATTCTAAAATTACATCTGATACCCATAATGTTTTTATCACAAATCTCACTGTACCCCAAGGAGGGGGTCCCTTCTGGTCGGATAAATAGAAGAAGGGATAATGACATAAATGGTCATTGAATTTTGATCTAATGAGTAATGTAGTCCTTGAAATTTTAATTAGTTCAATGTGGTCTATTAACTTTAGCCTAATTTGCAATGTGGTCATTGAACTTTTAAATTTATTTAAGGTGGTCCATGAACTTTTGGTACATGTTCAACTTAGTCCTTGAACTATATGAAAATGTTAATTGCTTTTCATTAATTCAAGTTAAAAAATAACATTGAACATTTTCATATAGTTCAGGTACTCAATTGAATATGTACTAAAAGTTCAGGAATCGTATTGAATAACTTAAAAATTCAGATATCACATTGCACATTAGGCCACAGTTTAAGGGCCACATTGAATAAATTAAAAATTCAAAAATTATATTATATATTAGATCAAAATTTAAAGATCATTTATGTCGTTTTTTCAATAAAACATAAATTAACAAAAGGACCATGGACCACTCCAAAAGCACAATGATTTGTTGTTTTTATTTTATTCGTGTTGTCTTTCCCCTAAGTGTCTTCTCTTGTGACGGTGCTTCCCATTTTGTAGTGCCAAAGACGAGGTATCTCCATCATTGCTGGTGGGCCCCCTTCAATAAATGCCACGGTCTGGGATGGCTGGCTGGTCCACTGCACGTGAAGGGGATAGATGTCTCCGTTGCGCCTTGTAAAAGTATACCATCTCATTTATTTTCAACAGAAAACAACAAATCTCTCACATGATATGTGGCTGAAGAACAAATCTCTCTCCTATGGCCAAACTTAAATGAAACCCATTCGCAGTTTGTGAGAGTTAAAGAAATTAATGTTGGAACCCTTATACTGCTTCTTTCTTCTACGTATGCAGATAGAATCAAAGTTGGAAGCAAAAAAAAAATCGAAGACCTCATGAAAGTCCAAAATGGACTTAAATTATTTGTATGCTTTGGATCATGTCTATTTGATAGGCTCAAAATTGAGATATAATTTTAACAAGCTAGAATGGAGTGTCGGTCAAAGCGGATTGACTTGATCTATTCTTCAATGTCCTTTGAAGGTGGATTGGTTTTCTAATGGATTTGATGAGAGAGAAGGAAGCAGGCTTAGGAAAGGCGGAGTAAAGATTTACGAGAGGAAGTTGAGTAGTGGAGATCTTCCATCTTCGTTGAGGTAGGAAACCTCATAAAAATAATCGATCTTAGAGGAAGTAGATTTACGGAATGGGATTGGAGAGTCTAAAATAACAAGGGTATCAACATATACAGGAGTAGTATTTTCTATAGATTCGGTCACGATGGAGTGGATCTTCCTCTTAATACTGACACATTATAAGGCATTGAGTTATTATCTTAGCTCAATCTAGATGAAGCTAGCTCTGAAACAATGATGGTGCTATAGAATAAGCTAATGATTCCTGAGATAGTTATGCTATATCCCACAATACACGGCCTTTCTCTCTGTTTTTCAAAGGAATTGTCTCTTAGTCTCTAGAAATCATTAATCTATATAATAAGGCTCTCAGTTTCGAAATATCCTGCTTCATTGATCCAGTGGCAAGTAGAGAGCATACTTTCGGAACCAATTTTATTGTATTGAACTAATGTGTAACCTTAAGCTTCTTAATAACATCAAACTTAGAGGTTGAAGAGAAAGTGCTTAGAAGGCCAAGAGGGAATTGTATATAGAAGAGGTTTTCAAAACACTAATCTTGTTCCAACTTCTTAGGCTCCGTTCGTTTGGCGGAAAATATTCTTCCGGAAAATATTTTCCGGGTTTTCCGATGTTCGGGGGGCGGAAAACGTTTTCCGTGGAAAAATATTTTCCTTCCCCCCTCACAAAATAGCATAAGTCTATGGAAAATGACTTCTGCTTTTTCAAAAGCGGAAATCATTTTCCGGAGCTTCTTCTTCTTCTTCACTAAGGTCGCCGGCCGCCGCCGCCGCCGGTTGCCGGACGTTGGCCATCGGTCGCCCGCCGCCGCCGGTCGCCGGCGCCGGCGAAAAATATTTTCCAAAAATTTTTCATATTGGTCGCCGAATACCGGAAAATTATGTTCCGGGAAAACATTTTCCAGGAAAATGACTTCCGGGAAAATATTTTCCAAAAGGAGAATATTTTCCGCCAAACGAACGGAGCCTTAAGTAAGTTGCTCTTATATAGGTGGAGCCAAAGGTAATATTGTAACAATTCAAGCACACTACTACAATAATACAAGCACGTTTAGTATCGCTAGACATAAAGGATCGCGTTATTATTTAAGATGCTTTTACAGGCGAAAGGACACTATTAAGATACTTTGACCAAAAGCAATGCCCTTGTAAATAAGCAAAAGAGGTTTGCCAAGTGACATCAAAGCAAATCGTAGGTTATTCGGCCTCATGCAAACTTTATCCATTTTATATTTATGTAAAATGGGTAAACTCGATGGTTAGTGTTAGCTAGCTCAAATAATGTAAGTTAGGAAACAAACCATACAAAATGGTGGTCCATGGCAATGCTAGGACGATCGACCCGAGAGTACCATACGAGCTATTTCTATATTTTTCTTTTCATTGCAAAAGGAATATGATTTTTCTGAATCGTTCGAAGTCTCCTATGAATTTTCTAGCTCTTTAAAATGATTTTCGTTCCAAGATTAGACCCTGCGGATTGAATGGACGCAACCACGCGAAAAGAATCATATTGAAATAGAGATCCATTTGTACTATTGCAAATGATAATGATTGACAAAGAGAACGGTTGCATTCTTTCCTCGGTATTAGACACCGACGTACATCTGCGTTTTTGTGAAAAGCGAAGGGGCACGTGGCTCCTAAAAGAACCGATGACAACGTTGGACTTCGAGTGTACTTAAAAACATGATCTGCAAACTGTTCAGGGATAGCTTCACACAGAGAGAGAGAGAGAGAGAGAGAGAGAGAGAGAGAGAGAGAGAGAGAGAGAGATGCAGAAAGGTTCGTTGCTCGGAGTGAGGAAAGGATCGTGGACGGAAGAGGAAGATGTCCTCTTGAGGAGCTGTATCCAAAGGTACGGAGAAGGAGCGTGGCATCGAGTTCCTCAGAGAGCAGGTACTGTATCATTGTATTTGAAGATTATTCTTGCTTTTTATTTGCATATATGTGCGCACGCATAAGTTTGTATGAGGATGGAGACCATTATTTTCTTGTAGCATCCGAATCCGTATAGCCCACTTGGATCTAAGCTTGGCAATTCGTGTCGGGTCATTATATTTGATTTTTGTCGAATATTCGTGTTATCACAATTCTTACTCCAGTGCAAAGTTTTTCTTTCGTTAAAATGAATGGATGTGTCATACGTCAGTTTCGAGATGATAGCATTAGGTCAGATCAAGTTTGACTTCTCTAAGTGAAACTTCTTGAGTTCTCCATTTTTATCAAGAAAAGCGACCCTGCTTGCAAACGATATATTTTATCTTTGTGCCAATTTAGTCCTACCGGTTAATTTTGGCCTGATTTTGCTGACGTGGAAGCCGGCCGGTCGCCGGCGCTGACGTGGACAATTTTTAATAGTATTTTAATATTCTTTTGAATTTTTTTTGAATTTTTTTCTTTGTTTTTTTCTCTCCCACCCTCCCTCCTCCAGCCGGTCGCCGGACCGGCGATCGGCCAGAGGCCAGCGAGGAGGTCAACCTCGCCTCTGGTGAGCCTCGTTGGCCATTGGCGAGGCTCGCCCTCGCCATGGCTGGTCGCGGCCTCTGGTGAGGGCGAGGGCTCGAGCCTCACCAGTGGCTGGGCGAGGTACGACCTCGCTGGATCTGGCGAGGTCGAGCCTCCCCAGTGGCTGGGCGAGGTACGACCTCGCTGGATCTGGCGAGGTCGAGCCTCGCCCAGCCATGGTGAGGCTCGCCTTAGCCGTCGCCGGCAAGGGCGAGCCTCGCCAGTGGTCGGCGAGGTTAACCTCGTAGGCCTCTGGCCGATCACCGGTTCGGCGACCGGCTAGAGGAGGTAGGGTGGGAGAGGAAAAAAAAAAGAAAAAGAAAAGAAAAGAATAAAAAATAAGTAAAAATTCAAAAAAACTATTAAAAATATTGTTAAAAGTGGTCCACGTCAGCGCCGGCAACCGGCTCGCCGGCTGCCACGTCAGCAAAATCCGGTCAAAATTAGCCGGAAAGACTGAATTGGCACAAAGACAAAAGGTTTATGACTCAATTGGCACCAAAAAAAGGTTTAAGACTCAGTTGGCATCAATGCAAAAGGTTTATGACTTTTTTGACACTTTTCCCCAGTACTATGTATACACATCAGCAGAGAGAGAGAGAGAGAGAGAGAGAGAGAGAGAGAGAGAGAGAGAGAGAGAGAGAAAGAGATTGCTGAGTTCACGTTCATTTTTCTTGAGCTTGTACGTTTGAATAGGTGCAGGAAGAGCTGCAGATTGAGGTGGTCGGACTATCTGAAGCCTAACATCAAGAGAGGGAAATTCCAAGACGATGAGGTCGATATGATCATCAAGCTTCACAAACTTCTTGGGAACAGGCGAGTACACATGCTAAGAAAAGGTCACATGTGAAGTGCATTAGTCCGTTTTAATAAAGTTACTTATATGGTGTTGAGCCTACCTACGTTATTCACGATAGCCTCACTCTCTTCCCGCTCCAAAAATTGATTAAGGGTTGCATCCATGGAAACAAACGACAACAGCAAGTATAAACTGTGTTAAGGATTAGGCATCCGATTTTATGAATGACCCTACTTGAAAAGGGAGATGTGTCTCCAACTTTGGCCTATGTGTGGACAATGTTGAGTCTCTCATACATATGCAAAACCATTTAGAGTGCATCTTGTGTCTGATGACCACCCCTAGATAGGACAAAGGAGGATACAAGGCCAATAAAGTCTGAAAGAATTACTACCACAAACTATCTGATAGGATTCTCTATGTGGGAAGAGACAATTTCTCTATTTCAGAAATGTTCAAAGGATTAGGTATGTTCGATAATTGATCTTGCCAGTGAAATGTGACCCATTAGATCCAACCGTCTAGATACTGTTTAGTATATATCACACATTCACCGATCATTAACCGAGTACTAGCAATGGTGCTCATTAGTCGTCGACTTCGGGAGGGATTGCTTACTAGTTGCATGGTGGTTTATATATTGTTCTTAGATCTAGTCACTCCCGATCATGGTTACAGGTATAAGAAACTCAAGAGATTATTTGTCTATGTAGATTCTGCTTATGTAGACCAAAAAACAGTAGATTGAGCTAAAATGCATTTCATTCTTAGGGCAGAAAACAAAAGCAGGAACTAACCTATCATTTTGCAATCCGCCAATTATTAGTTATACTATCATATGACAGGAAAAGTTAGTTTTACCGCAGTAGATTGAGTTCACTCTTGCATATGAGACAAGGTGAGCATTATAATCGTGAAGATTCTTACTTAGTGCCTCTTTGGTAACCGAATTATGTGCCGAAAACTAACAATTTAGCACTTAATAAGATTAAACTTGTTTAATAATCTTAATTAGGACATATTATAATTATTCAATTAAGTCATACATCTATTAATCTGGTAAGTAACGAAGGGATTACTTAATTTTCTTTTTTATCTGTCCTACTTTTGTTCTACCTCTTTGCAGAATATGTAAGTCTATCTCTATATCTGAAACTAAACGTCTCGACTCCACTCAATTTCTTTACCATTGAGTCGCGTGCCCAGTAGATGATTACTTAGTTCATTCAATAGAAAATTAATTTATGGAAATTAGAATGTTGCTCAATAGACTGATAAAACCTACCAATAATCGTCTTCTTTCTATGTTTGGTAAGAACAATCAATTTTTAATTATCATCAAACAATTATTAATTCTATTTTCATCATTAAGATTATGAACACTTAAAATTCAGCACTTAAAATTTTGGTTCACCCAACATACCCAAATCTTAGTCATTTTATCAACTTCACTAACATGGTTGCATTTGATATGGAGTAAAATCAGGCACCAACATATTGATTAGTTATGGCTCTGAAAGGTCATTTTTTCCACATTTAAAAGTATAATAGGTGAATCGTATCCTAAATTTCATTTTTTTTGTGCTTGATTTTGGCACTTAGTTTCTGAAATTTAAAGAATTTAATATAAAGGTGTTAATGGTGTACTCGTGCTAACATATTAGAAGAGAAAGAAACTAATAGCGGCGCAACTCGTAGATTGGAGAGAGCTTATGAAAGTTCCCATTCCTTGTTTTATGGAAACGCTCATTCTATCGGGATTGAACACTTATGGAAAGAAAAAGAAAGTACTGCCATGGATTGGTTCATTAGACTTCGGGGAACCTTAATTCGAAGGAAGATAAATTTAGTAGAAGAGATGGTGGAAAGGTGCTGAGTAGCAAATTCTCATCCTTAGCTCCACTTATTATAGTAAGCATGCTTAAATATTAAAATAAAGTGAGGTATACACACAAGCACCTAACGAGAGCTTTTCATAGCATTTGCTAAGATAAGCACATGAACCGGTATCCTTTATCGAACCAAACTTTCTTTCCTCCAAATGTAACATTTCGTTCGGTCGAAATTATTCATGTAGGTGGTCGCTAATAGCGGGGAGACTCCCGGGTCGAACTGCGAACGATGTGAAGAACTATTGGAACACCCATGCCCGGAAAATGATGACTTGCCAAGGGAAGCCGGAGAACGAGAAACCCCAAGATTTGGTGAAAGTTGAAGTCATAAAGCCTCGCCCCACGGACCATCTCAAAGAACCTGTCTTCCTTGGGGGCCGAAGCCTGTAGGAAGTCGAACGAGTCCCGAGAGCCGTGCGACCACGACGTGCCTCCAAACAGAAGCCTCTGGATCGATGATGACTTTGAACCGCGTTTGGAGACGATGGAGGCATCGTTGGATTGTTGGAGCGGACTCTCCTTCGACGTAGAAAGCATCTGGGACTGGGCTTGCTGAAAGCTAGTAAGAAGAGATGGTGACCTAGTGGGGTTCGGTTTAGAAATAATATGACAGGCTCTTGCCGGGTGCTTGGATATTCCTTATGCATGTGTTGCCTTCATATGCTTGTGGTTTGTATGACTTCGTACGTGCATGTGTTGCCTTCATATGCTTGTGGTTTGTATGACTTCGTACGTGGGAGAACCAAGTAGTGTGTGTCCTGCACTTATGCGCGTGTTCCTTTCATATGCCAGTGGTATGTATAACTGCGTACATGGGAGAATAATGACTTCCAGAACATTAACGGTGAATTTACGTCCTTTGAAAACATACTTTGGCGACGTTTCCAATAAAACGTCCCATTTGCATGCAATTACATGGTTTTCAGAATATCGACTGTGATTTTTAACGTTTGAGAACATACTCTCGATATTCTTCTGGTAAGAGACTACCAAATTCCACCGTACCATAAGTAGAAACTTTTGGTTAAAACCCTTCATCTGCATTTAAGTTTCTGGTCTGTCTCGAATGGCGTTGAAGGACACAATTTCTCAAGAAAAAACGACGTGAAAGTTGGCTGAACAAAGAAGAGGAATTACAGCGACCAGATTTCTACCGCAACAGAAGAGAAAATGTTCATAAAGAATCTGGTTTCGGCTTTCGCGTTGGTGCTCAAGGGTATAAATGATCTGAAGGCCGGTACTAAGCATGCAAAGAAACAAACAGAAGAAGTGACAGACATAAGCTTGTTGAACTGATTTCATAGCTTGAGAAGAACATAGGATGGTCTGTCTTGATCTTATTTTGAATGAATGCCGATAAACAAAACATTTCGTGCAGAAAGTTGGAGAAACGATGTAGGATTTAAAGGGGACAGAAGGGAAAAAGAAGAACAGATGAATAGGAGGAAATAGTAGTAAAACTAGCAAAACGATTTTGTCGTCTTCATCATCTGTATATTTCCACAACTATAATCAGGGATGGCGCTTCAATTATGGAAAGTGGATGCAAGTGCCGCCACTGAATTTTCTAAATTTCATAAGTAGTATGTTGCTCTTTTGAGAAAAATTGGATTTTCTCTAATAATCATGCTCTTGGCCTTACTGGACAATTTAATAGGCTGACTTTGAACCCTCGTTCTTGTTCCGAGTTAACAGTGTCAGATTACAGTGACAAGAAAATCCAAACCTCGGACAACGATAATACGTCTCTCTCTCTCTCTCTCTCTCTCTCTCTCTCTCTCTCACACACACACACACACACAGAGAAGTTAATTTATGTCCTTGTTGATGGGAGTCTAGTTGTTTATGACTGTTTATAGGTGGGTTTGTTTCTGTTGAAACAAAAAATTGCCCAAGTTCCTGAACGTCGACTTGCCGAGCAAGACATGATTGAGGTAAAATTTACTAAATCCTCTAGGTCGGCAACTATAGATAATCGACAAAAGCAATGAGAAGTTGCCGATAAGTGATATAAGAGAAAATTACTAAGTGGTGAGCCACGAGTATTGGTTAATGAGATTTGGTTCAGTCGACAAGGGAAACAAAGTTGAAATAAAGATCGATGGATGAAGAACAAGATAAGTGTTCAAGTCACGATAACAATAATTTCAGCTACATTTATAATGACCCATTCAATCATGAAGCCAGCACACGATCATCAAATCGTGGGGTCATAAATCTTGAAAGCTACAAATGATAGCGGCCTACAAGTACAGGTTGTTACAAGCGTAAGGAAGAGGAGTTGCAAGCTACAAAAGAAACGGTCAACGTGGGACGGGTGATAAAGTCATGATTGTCGAACGGTGGGTCTTTTGATAACCATTTGTACATACATATTGTTAAATTCTAGGAGTCACGCAAGAAGTTATTTATTTATTCATTTATTTTTAACTACTTATAACCATCGGTAGTAGCTATAAGCATTGGAATTGTAATTTGATTTTTTTTTTCGGAAAAATTTCTGAGAATTTCTTTTCTTAAGAGCTATTTTTATTATTTGAATATTTTTTAATTTTGAAATTTTGAAATTTTTTTATGGATTTTTGGATTTTCATATTTTTTTGTATTTTCCTGAATTTTTTACATTTTTTGTAGATTTTCTGAAAATTTTTGAATTTTTATGAATTTTGCAGAAATTTTCCAATTTTATTAAGTTTTCTGAATTTCCGAAAAATTTTGAATTTTCTGAAATTTTTACTGAATTTTCAAATTTTTTAGAAATTTTCTGAATTTTCTAGTTTTTATGAATTTCTGAATTTTTCTGAATTTTTTTAAATTTTCTAGATTTTTTTAAAATATTTTTCATTTCTTTTATTTTTTAAAATTTTCCCGTCGAGGATTAAACTAGACCGGCCGGTGCTCCGACGAGCACAGCGCCGAAACGACGTCGTTTCCATGGTATTTCGCTTTGGTGTTTCATCAAACAGGTGGTCAACGTGATTTTGGGTTTTGAGTTATCAAGGCCGTCGGTTTGAACCAAATTTCGACAACCTTCCGATCATTTCCGACATCAATTCTTGATGATATACTAACTCCATATTGTCCTCTAGCCATTCAACTCATTCAGTTCGTCGCCGGACCATCGCCGACTGGCGAAAAACTGACCTAAAAAGCTTAAACCTAAAAAAATGATCAACTCTGTTTTAAAGGTATTCAGCTCACTAGATTAATCGCCCTAACCATTTAGTTCGACCCAAATCATTATCAAAATATCAATCAAAGTGAGAAAACTACTAACTTGGGTGATCTATGATCACAGGAGGAGCTCCGGCGAAGATCAGGAACTCCGGCGAGGTGGTTTCAATGTTGGATTGACTCGGTTTATCCCATTTAACAATTCAAATGCAATCAAACAACACAAAATGTGATCAGAAACATGTTCTGAGCATTAAGAAACTCAAAATCATAAAAAAATTACACGATCAAGCATGGTAAAGCTCAAATGCATAATATGGAATTTTGTAAAAACTGTGATCATGACTGAACTTTACCTCTTTTGTTTGAGCTTAATTTTGAATTTCCAAACCGAACGGCAACTGTAGAGTTCTTCCCTATCACCTGAACTTCAAGACGGTGGCTTTGGCTTCGCCGGAGTAGCTCTGGACACGCCGACCGAGCTTGATTTTGGCGTTGGCAACTAGCTCCGGCACAATTTTTCCAGGTGAGGAGGTTCACCGTCGGAGCCGATTTGCCGACGTTTTTCTCGCCGGAAAAACACTGATCACTTGGTCCTTCGAACCTCAACACACCTCCGTCGCTCAGACTCTCTCTTTCTCTCTCTAACTTTCTCTTTCTCTCTCTCTAGAATATCGTCGAACATCTGGCCTCCACGGATAATGATTTTTTCCTCTATTTGTAGTTCGATTTCTTGCCCAAAGTTGGTTATCAACGATTCCAAATCGGTTAGATCGAATCTCCGATGCCAATTGAAGATTTTCCAGCTGGAATCGGAGATTAACATGTGCTCATTTGGCTGGATTAAGTTGCCGAAGAGGAGGGCACGAGCTGATTTTTTTGAGTTTAGAATGCCTTAAGGAGTCGGGTGAGGAAGGAAACCAACCCGGGTCAGGTCGGGTCGACCCGGGTTGGTCTAAAATCACAAATTAAGCCTAATTTTGACCCAATTTTTCAGATTTAATCTCAAAATTGAATTCCTTGGAACATTTTGCATCAAAACATGAGATTTGCCCTAATTTTTGTCACAATTAAACCAAAAATTCCCAAATTTTAAAATCTGGGTCACTTGGGGTCTATTCAATCCGGTACTTAAATGACCTGATTGAGCAAAATTGATGCCAAAATTGGATTACCCATTACTGATTAACCTTAGAAATGATGGTCTCATGATTCGACAATTTCAAATTAATAATGATCCCTAATTTGGGCTAAAAATCCCTAATTTTCAATTGGATTTTGGGGCTTTTTGATTTCTTTGGTAAATTGTGCAATTGGACCGACCATTATATAATTCAAGGTACTAGGATCATATGTTGTGAGACATTATAGCCTAGAAATGACTAGAAATGACTCAATTGAATTTTTTATTCAATTTGGGCTTGTTTTTACCCAATTTTGGGAAAAACACATTCCCAATTGAAATTTTCTAAAATTGACACTGTATTAATGAAATTAGATTTAAAAGAAGACTATGACTATTTTTATGGAATTTTGTACTCCATTTGCTATTTTTCTTGATTTTCTCTCTTATTTTGACCAAAAGAAATTAAAGAAAAATTTCAAGAAAATTTTAAAAAATTTATTTTTGGTTTAGAAATAGGTTCCTAACCTTGGCCAAGGTTCCTAATCCTAATTTTGTGATTTTTGAAATTTTTTGAAAAATGAGCTAAAAATCAGGTGTCAACAAAGATCAACTTAAGTAGATGATGATTTAGCTAGACATTTCAGCAACGCATTTCTTCAACTTTTACAGGGTGATTATGCCTTTTGTAATTAACAAGCAAAAATGAGAATCTTAGAGTTTTCACTCAATCTGATAAGACAAGTGTATCCATTGAATCAATGTAGATGTGGATAGGATACACTTGAACTATGCCTTCCGTTTCTCTTGTATATGTAAATTTGGGTGTAAAGCTTACATCACAAATTTCCTATATGTAAGTTTGCCCATCTACTTTCTTTGATTTTACTTTCATTGTCCCTGAAATGTTTCATACATGATAATCCAGGATCTCCTGCATGCATTGAAATGTTGCTCGAAGTCTAATGATGCGATTCACTATGCACAATATGCGAGTACTTTTATCGTTTCTTTAATTAGCATTAAGATATCATCGGAAGTTTGTGGACAATAACACAAACTCCAATGTTTAGTACCACTAATATTTGCACTAAAAACTTAATAATTCCTTGGTGTGATATCTCTGTAACACTAGGTTTCGAGGTGGGAAGAAATGCCTGCTGTTGAATGTGCTCATTTGTCGCGGGAGAAACAGGCAATTTTTTACTCTTCCTTTTATTGCCAAAGTTCAATATCCTGATCATTTCTCTAGTGAGAAATCCAAAATATAGGATGTATTTGCGAGCAATGTACTACAACTTATTTGGGCTACTATGTTTATTTGTTGGGCTTATCTGCAAACAATACACAGTCTTGAGTGGATGTACCGATGTACCAGTAGAGTCGCATCTTAGTGGAACTCAAAGCTTAGAAATAGTAGCCACAATGAATTTGTTAGATGTTAACTTGTAAATTGTGTTGTCTGGGTGGCTGGCTTTGCTACTTTGTCCAATTGAAAATCATTGGATATCTAATCTAATGAATCAATAGTTGATTGTTTGTGTTGGTTGGGGAGCACTTCTGCTATGGTTAGTGTGGTTAAAGCCAATATTCAATGTGATCGGAGGCTCATTCATGATTGAAGGTATTTCGACTTACCATTGTCTTAGCCAGTTCATAAAATGGGCAAAGTTATTTTTGATATATAAGGTCATTGTCTTCTTTAGCCTTTGGAAAATATCCAATATGCAGCTTTAGTGATCGGAGGCTCATTCATGATTGAAGGTATTTCGACTTACCATTTGTTTTGGGCTACTACTTATAATGAAATCATTGGTATTTTGACTTACCATTTAGTGATTGGAGGCTCATTCACCTATAATATTTGTTCGGTGATGTGCAGATCAAGAATGATCTGAAGTTGTCAACTGGTATGAAGTATTAGTGTGAAGTTTCAAGATTGATCTGAAGGAACAAGTTCGTATGGCGTTGTCTCACAATTTAGTATTTGGGTCCAGAATGCATGAACTCGTGCATTTATTGAACATGATTGGTTTTGATTCAAGCTAGCAAAATTACAAGCTCTACTATACTAGACTGAAAATGTATTTATGTATCATAGGTGGATTCTAAATTGATTCCCTTGTCTAATTGAACAGGGACCTGGTGAGAAGCCAGCAGCACCACCACCAGCTACAGCACCTGCAGCCGAGTAAGTATATGCAACAAAATGGGCAGATTTCTCTTTATCCACAGTTGGATTTATCTGAGAGAATTTTATTTGGCTTTCAGGGTACCGAAGAAGGCAAAGAAGTGAGACCCATGATGAAGAACACCAAAGAGAACACAAATTTTGGTGTTCCTTGTGTCTTTAGTAACTATGTTAGATTATTTTTGGCTACTTCTTTCTATTTGTTCTGGAACTTACTGTTTCATCTGGTAGAAAGACGGAGTCTGATGATTTTCAAAGTTCTATTTAGATCCTTGTCTTTCCAATTATTATCGTGGATTTCATTCTTTTAGTGTTGCACTTAATTTGAATACCTGGGTATAGCTGTTTTTCTCTGATTCATCCTTACTCACTTCGTTAGATCCATCTGTGCGCATTATCAATTTGTATGAATGAAGTTTCTCTTTTGAAAAAGAGAGAGTGGCAGGATTGGAAGCCGGTACACCCATATGTCGTAGAATGGTGCATTACCTATAACAGTTACATTTGTCATGACCAGAGTCGAAAATGATCACAATTCGTGGTGTTCTATGACCATGTGGGGGTTTATCTTGCGTCAGAATAAGCAAAGCTGATATTGTTTGGCATACTTCAGGTAAAAAGCGTTATGTTGCTTAAAACAGGCAAGCACCGTGTGTTAATCTTGTTTATCAAGAAAATTGACCCAAAAAACGATTATGTTTTGAATTAAGGTCCGCATCTAGAGTGGAAGATGGGAAATTCTTTGTTGGGACTTAACAAAATGACCAGCTGGATGAAAAATTTAGCATCCTGTTCGGGATAAGGAGGTCTGTTTCCACAAGTTAGAGCATCGTCTCGCCTAATCTCTAGCATAGGTGAAATCTTAGTTTTGAATAAGGTCGCATGAACAAGGGTTGCACTAGTCTCAAATGCTTTCTTGAGCAAAAGAAAGCTACTGGCAGATATCAAGTTGTGTTAATCAATCCAAATTTGTTGCAAAAAAAACTCTGGACTTCGTCAAATTCATATTTTGCCCAGAAAATGGAGAGTTCCTCTAAACAAAGCTTCCATCGCATATAAATTGAGTGAGAGGCTCTTGTGAAAAGCTTGAGATATCATTCGCAAAAATTAGGCCAGTAATTCCAAGAGCTGCTCGTGCTACCTTCAATCCTGCCGTCCCCCAACCCCCCGCCCGGAAAGAAAAAGGCAAAGAACAACAATAATAATAATAGTTATTGCTATTATAATACTAACAAATTTGCAGAATGAGAGTGATTTGGTAATACATCTTGCTAATAACTCTTAAAGCGCATGTTAATCATTGCTCCGCACATAGAGAATGTGAATTTCCATCATTGGGAATCATCCCAAACTATACAAGAGTGCATCAAGGACCTGGTTCCTAGGACTATGCAGGGCCAATGCAGACGCAAGAAAACTGAGAGTGCAGGGATCAACGGATATTCTACTGGAACAGTCGAAAGTTATACTCACAAGATTGCTTGGACACTTGCGTCGGGTCCCTCGCATTCTAGCGAATTCATCCCAATCCGCCTACGTTAGTATATGACAATTACTGGATCATACAAAAACTTTTTTACTTACAAAAAAATAGAAGGGCCTGAACAATTACTGGATCATACAAATACGACTTCTTACTCGCAACCTCGAGACCTCTCTAATCAAGACATAAAGTTGATGCTTTGAAGTATCACTCAAGTATAAGATGTGCATGCCTCCAAGATGAAGAGAGATTACGCAGTTAGTACCCATTTTTCACCTGAACGATATCTTGGGAAGACCTCGTTGGGATATGCCAACTTGCATTCGAGACTTCAAAAACTTCTTTGATACTGGGAGTTAGAGGGGACCGTTCTGTCAGTATCTCTGTGAGGTTTGTGCCGAGCAAAATTGGCACAAACCATGACTAGACTGAGCTCTATGTGTGATCTTGTGTGCTGCCGAGTCATTTGCATTGCTGCATTTCTGTAGTTTGCCAATAAAAGTGTCGTCGGTGCCCTTGTCGTGGCGTTCACTCTCGATGGATATGTGACCTCCCATGAGATTTATAAATCTAAAATCATGAAAAGGAGAGTGGGCGAGATCTCATATCACAAAACCAAGATAATGCAATTTCATCCGGTGGCTTGCAAACTTTAGTAGACAAAAGGGTCGAGAAAATTATCTCTGAGTGTCCAAAAGGGGTCAGAAAACTAAAATAGTAACCACTGCAAATAAATCAATCCACAACCTCGCAGGTTGCTATTTGATATTATGCTTCGAGAAGCATAAAATTTAAGGTTCAAAGATCCATAGATCTTTCCTGACTCAACTGAACTCATTTGAAGCCCTCCCAAGGTTGGACATTCTGACTCACGGTTCAGTGTGCATGAGACAATAGGGCTTCATATGCTTGAGGAACTAGCAATCAGTAAAGCGTCCAAAGGACCATATATGCTTACACAAGAAAAGAAAGTTGCAATTTGAGCAAAAGCGTTAAGCAGTGTGCAATCTACCTTTTGCAAATGGCAAGTCCAAGTCCTACACCGCCACTACCTCGATTAGATCCACTTCGAGGATGAATAAATCTGGTAAATATTTGAGAAATATCTTGTGGCTGTATGCCACAGCCAGAGTCCTTAACCTGTTATGAGAATCCAAGTCAGTTGCGTCATTAAGACAATGATAAGACAGATCGATTTTTGCAAAAGATAGCCATGTTTTCTGATATGGTATGCGCTGTAATTCAAATTTATCAGTGCAAGAGAACGTGAAGCAGAGCAATATATAGCAAGCCTAGAGAGAGAGAGAGAGAGAGAGAGAGAGAGAGAGAGAGAGAGAGAGAGAGAGAGAGAGAGAGAGAGAGATGAAGATAAGGAGTTTTGCTCAAAAGGACAATCTATACATGCTAAATGAAGTTAAACTGCAAAAGCCATCAACCTGCACTCTCAGGTAGAAGTGGGCATTGCTAAAGACTGGATGGAAATCGGGTGGTTGCCACTCCGCTAATGACTCTGGTTTTGCAATGGAAGCTACAACTGATACGTAGCCTTGCTTTGTGAACTTCACCGCATTCCCAATTATATTTAGCACAGTTTGCATAAGGCGTCATTAAGACAATGAATTCTTTCGTCATTTTAGAGTCATCCTTTCATCAAAAAGTTTGAAGACAAGGTCGATCTCGGGATTCTCTAACGTGCACAAATGCTTCAGAGAATGAATAAATGAGACCGGCATATCATTCTGAGTATGGAAATACTCACCAGGGCTATTGTTAGGCAAGTCAGTCCAATAATGCTGGACAACCTTCATTTCTGATACCTTGATCAGCTCGAGAAGAGCTTGATTAACCTGAACATGAGCATAGCTTCAATCCATCTTTTGCAGTTCAACAATCAAGCCCAAACAATTATATCAACTTGTATGACCAAAATACCGAAATAGTTTGATGTGATTCCCTCATTTTTGAGAAACTCTGGACTGCAATAATATGTTCAAAAGCCGCATCTAAAAACCTCTCAAGTCTGAATAAACTTTACGAATTCCTTCTGATCTCAATTCATACACACAACAAGTCAATTGAAAGAATTAAAGTATATCCATTTCATTGATAATTAGCACAAAACCTATAAGCACTAAGATAACCGTCTAGAATGATTTCATCCAACTTATTCACATGTTTGTCCAGTGCACTCCGAAAACCTAATTGCCCTCTATAAATTATCATGGAGCAAGCATGTAGTAGTGCCAGAAAAACTGCCCTCTAAAAAAACAGTATCTAGCTTTCCAATTATTGTTCAAATAAACTACCTCTTTAGTCCTCTCATGACTCACTAGGTGCCCTCCATCAAGCTCTATCATTCTAGCAACAGGCTTTAATTTCTCTACCAGACTCCTTGCATGGCATATTTGAGCAACAACGTCATGCCTGCATACAACAAGGTAAACATACAGCAAAATCGCCAACATTTTGCCAAATGACACTGATTTCAATCGAATATAATAGAGAAATCTTAATCATCTCTGAAGTAGAATTACACTGTTTGCAACAAGCATTTGTAACTGTCGGAGGAAATTTAGAGTTGAGAGAACGACACTCAAACCATTCCACTAAATCAGGAACTAATACTTCTTTACAGTGATAACTGCTTCTTTCGAATCACCTATATATCTTGGTTGGTCCTCGTGAAAATGTGATGAATGAACAACCTGTCTGTAAAGTACTGAACAGCGAACACCCACACAAACAAATAGTTCTTTTAGTGATAAAAGAAACCGGGAAGAACATTCTTTCCCCTTTTAGTTTGCATGGAGAAAAATGTCAATCTCTATTCAAAGGAAGGACCATCGCATACTGAAATGGATGCAATACCTTTGGGAAACATTCATAACCTCCACCAGTCACATTGAGCAACCCTAAAGATAAAACTCTGTTGGGCACCATGGCAGCCAACTTGCAAGCAATCATAGCTCCTGTTTTGACAGCCAAAGAGGGCAGTTAGTCACCTTGAAACAAACAGGAACCCGATCTGGACTCACAGGCAGACATGTCATGGATGCGATTTTTAGTTCGTTATTAAGTTTAAAAAACTGGCTAGATAAATCCAGGCATCCAGAAATTGCAATCAGAATGGTTGTTTCAGTTTCTCATATGAACCACAGAGCCAAATAAGCATCCATGAAATTTGGGTCATTCAAAACTCACCCATTGAATGGCCAATGACATGGGCTCTTTCCCCTCCCATGTGATCGAGTACAGCAATCGCATCTTTCGCCATAATCTTCGTCCTGCTCCAGAAATCACATCGAAAGTCAAAGTCAATTTTCGTTAAAAAGTTTTTGGAACAGCACCAAACTATCATCAAACTAAAAGACTAGGAAAGCCATCCAATGTCCACGATTAGTCCAAGGAAAGCTGAAGCTCCATTTCAGCTATGCACCAACTGGCAACCATTCTCCTGTGCATACGCTCCCGATTCAAGAAACTCCACGAAGCAGAACACACTCAAACGAACTAGAAAGCTCACGGTATGCGTCCATCGGACTCACGTGTACTCCGACTTGTCCGCGGGTACGGAGAACCGGCCCGTGCCGCGATTGTCGAACGCGCACACCTTGACCCCACCAGCACGACCACCAGCGCCAGCTCCTCCGCCGAGGGCTTGCCAAAGGGGCTTCGGGAGGAGACGGCGGAGGCGCGGTTCGTCACAGAGAGCCGAGCGGAGCCGTTTCTCGGGACAGAGAGAGAAGGGCAGAGGACGAATCGCCATTGGGGGGCTTCGGAGGCGACGGCGTAGGCGGAGGCGGCCGCGTGGTCGGGATCTGAGCCACCGATGGGCCCCGGGAGGCGACGGCGGAGGCAACCGGCGGAGGTGGAGGTGCGGTCCACAAAAAGAGCCGCGCTTCACGAAGGAAAGTGAGAGAAAGCAGATGGGCTTTCTGGAAGGGGACGGCGGAGGCAACCGGCGTAGGCGCGGCGGGTTCACGACCGAAGGAGGCAAAGTCGCGGACAGAGGAAGAGGAGGTCAGGAGCGGGAGAAATTTGAGCGGGAGGAGTGAGGGAGAGAGCAACCAGGTGAAAAGTGAATATTTGAGCAGTAGCGGCGAAGCTAACGGAGGATGAGAGAGAAGGAAAAAGGTCAGATTTTTTAATAAATTTGATCTGTGGGGCTCGCTTCCTACGTGTCACGCGTTCCGTGAAGTTATGTATTGCCTACGTGGAGTGTTCCACTCGGGGCAATATTTTTCTCCTAAAGGTGAGACAAGGTATCTCATCATTGCCGGAAGGCCCCCTTCAATAAATGCCATGGTCTGGATGTCCACCGTGCGTGAAGGGTGAAGGGGATAGCTGTCTCCGTTGCGCCTTGTAAAAGTATACCATCTCATTTATTTTCAACAGAAAACAACAAATCTCTCACATGATATGTGGCTGAAGAACAAATCTCTCTCCTATGGCCAAACTTAAATGAAACCCATTCGCAGTTTGTGAGAGTTAAAGAAATTAATGTTGTAACCCTTATACTGCTTCTTTCTTCTACGTATGCAGATAGAATCAAAGTTGGAAGCAAAAAAAAAATCGAAGACCTCATGAAAGTCCAAAATGGACTTAAATTATTCGTATATATGCTTTGGATCATGTCTATTCGATAGGCTCAAAGTTGAGATATAATTTTAATAAACTGGAATGGAGTGTCGGTCAAAGTGGGTTGACTCGATGTATTCTTCAATGTCCTTTGAAGGTGGATCGGTTTTCTAATGGATTTGATGGGAGAGAAGGAAGCAGGCTTAGGAAAGGCGGAGTATAGATTTACGAGAGGAAGTTGAGTAGTGGAGATCTTCCATCTTCGTTGAGGTAGGAAACCTCATAAAAATAATCGATCTTAGAGGAAGTAGATTTACGGAATGGGATTGGAGAGTCTAAAATAACAGGGGCATCGACATATACAGGAGTAGTACTTTCTATAGATTCGGTCATGATGGAATGGATCTTCCTCTTAATACTGACACATTATAAGGCATTGACTTATTATCTTAGCTCAATCTAGATGATGCTAGCTCTGAAACAATGATGGGGCCATAGAATAAGCTAATGATTTCTGAGACAGTTATGCTATCCCACAATATACGGCCTTTCTCTCGGTTTTTCAAAGGAATTGTCTCTTAGTCTCTAGAAATCATTAATCTATATTATAAGCCTCTCAGTTTCGAAATATCCTACTTCACTGATCCAGTGGCAAGTAGAGAGCACACTTGCGGAACCAATTTTATTGTATTGAACTAATGTGTAACCTTAAGCTTCTTAATAACATCAAACTTCGAGGTTGAAGAGAAAGTGCTTAGAAGGCCAAGAGGAAATTGTATATAGAAGAGATTTTCAAAACACTAATCTTGTTCCAACTTCTGAAATAAGTTGCTCTTATATAGGCGGAGCCAAAGGTAAAATTGTAACAATTCAAGCACGCTACTACAATGATCGCTAGACATAAAGGATCGCGTCATTATTTAAGATGCTTTTACAGGCGAAAGGACACTATTAAGATACTTTGACCAAAAGCAATGGCCCTTGTAAATAAGCAAATGAGGTTTGCCAAGTGACATCAAAGCAAATCATAGGTGATTCGGCCTCATGCGAACTTTATCCATTTTATATTTATGTAAAATGGCAAAACTCGATGGTTAGCGTTAACTAGCTCAAAGAATGTAAGTTAGGAAACAATCCATACAAAATGGTGGTCCGCAGCAATGCTAGGACGATCAAGCCGGGAGTACCATACGAGCTATTTTATATTTTTCTTTTCATTGCAAAAGGAATATGATTTCTTTGAATCGTTCGAAGTCCCCTATCGATTTTCTAGCTCTTTAAAAAGATTTTCGTTCCAAGATTCGATCCTGTGGATTGAATGGACGCAGCCACGCGAAAAGAATCATATTGAAATGGAGATCCATTTGTACTATCGCAAATGATAATGATTGACAAAGAGAAGAGAACGGTTGCATTCTTTCCTCGGTATTAGACACCGACGTACATCTGCGTTTTTGTGAAAAGCAAAGGGGCACGTGGCTCCTAAAAGAACCGATGGCAACGTTGGACTTCGAGTGTACTTAAAAACATGATCTGCAAACTGTTCAGGGACAGCTTCACAGAGAGAGAGAGAGAGAGAGAGAGAGAGAAAGAGAGAGAGAGAGGGATGCAGAAAGGTTCGTTGCTCGGAGTGAGGAAAGGATCGTGGACGGAAGAGGAAGATGTTCTCTTGAGGAGCTGTATCCAAAGGTACGGAGAAGGAGCGTGGCATCGAGTTCCTCATAGAGCAGGTACTGTATCATTGTATTTGAAGATTATTCTTGCTTTTTATTTGCATATATGTGTGCACGCATAAGTTTGTATGAGGATGGAGACCATTATTTTCTTGGAGCATCCGAATCCGTATAGCCCACTTGGATCTAAGCTTGGCAATTCGTGTCGGGTCATTATATTTGATTTTTGTCGAATATTCGTGTTATCACCAAAATATTCTTACTGGAGTGCAAAGTTTTTCTTTCGTTAAAATGAGTGGATGTCTCATACGATCAGTTTCGAGATGATAGCATCAGGTCAAATCAAGTTTGACTTCTCTAAGTGAAACTTCTTGAGTTCTCGATTTGTATCAAGAAGAGCGATCCTTGCTTGCAAACGATATATTTTATCTTTATGTCAATTTAGTCCTACCAGCTAATTTTGGCCTGATTTTGCTGACGTGGAAACCGGCCGGCGTTGACGTGGACAACTTTTAATAATATTTTTTTGAAATTTTTTTACTTTTTACTTTTTTTTTTCCTCTCCCACCCACCCTCCTCCAGCCGGTCGTTGGACCGGCGACCGGCCAGAGGTCAGCGAGGAGGACAACCTTGCCTCTGCTGAGCCTCGTCGGCCACTGGCAAGGTTCGCCCTCACCAGCGAAGGCGAAGGTGAGCCTCGCTATGGTTGGTCGCGGCCTCTAGCGAGGGCGAGGGCGAGGGCGACGGCGAGGGCTCGAGCCTCACCGGTAGCTAAGCGAGGCACAACCTCGCCGGATCTGGCGAGGTCGAGCCTCGCCCAGCCATGGTGAGACTCGCCAGAGGCCAGTGACCGGCCGGAGGAGGGAGGGTGGGGAAAGAAAAAAAAGGAAAAAAAAGGTAAAAATTCAAAAAAATATTTAAATATTCTTAAAAGTTGTCCACGTCAGCGCCGGCGATCGGCTGCCGGCCGGCCGGCTTCCACGTCAACAAAATCCAGCCAAAATTAGCCAGAATGACTGAATTGGCACAAAGACAAAGGTTTAAGACTCAATTGGCACCAAAAAAAGTTTTGGACTCAATTGGCATAAAAAAAAGATTTAGGACTCAGTTGGCATCATTACAAAAGGTTTAGAACTTTTTTGACACTTTTTCCCGGTACTATGTATACACATCACGCAAAGAGAGAGAGAGAAAGAGATTGCTCAGTTCACGTTCATTTTTCTTGAGCTTGTAGGTTTGAATAGGTGCAGGAAGAGCTGCAGATTGAGGTGGTTGAACTATCTGAACCCTAACATCAAGAGAGGGAAATTCCAAGACGATGAGGTCGATATGATCATCAGGCTTCACAAACTTCTTGGGAACAGGCGAGTACACATGCTAAGAAAAGGTCACATGTGAAATGCATTTGTCTGTTTTAATAAAGTTACTTATATGGTGTTGAGCCTACCTACGTGTTGACACCTAAATTTTGGCACATCATTTAGTGATTAATTGCATAGAAAATTAGGGATTAAATTTTAACCCCTAAACAAAAATATCAAAATTTGCATAGCATATAGTTTAGGATCATATAGTTTAATTGCATTCCATATCGGACCGACGGTGGTGAGTAAGCTGAAAATCCATTGCATAAACCGAGCTCGAGCGCCGAGTGAAACTCGGCTCACTCAAGGGATTGGGGGCCAAAATTCACAAGTTTAAAAGGCTTTGGTTGTTTTAATTTGAGCTTAAATCAGCCCGAATTAATTTAGCCCATTTGGAATTAAAATAAAATTAAACGATAAAGCCTAAGTCTAAGCCCATTAGGACGAGTAAGCTCGGTTAATTAACCTAGGGTTGCGATATAAATATGTCGTTATGTGTCATAATCAATGGGCTCTCATAATTTTCGGAGATCAGAATTTTCAGAGAGAGCACGAGAGACACACTTGAGGTCGAGAGAGATAGTCGGTTGCGCACGTGCACAACAGCCACGTCGGCGTCGCCTCTCCGCCGTGTCCGCGCTTCCCGCTGCCGCTCGCCCGACGTGACAAAGCTGCACCACCGATCTGCTGCTTCCCTCTTTCTGCGACGCCGTACCTAACCGAGAAGTCCCCTGTACCGAGTCACAACTTTCCTTGTCTCGCCAAGCATCGACGATTATCCCGAGTGACACGTTGGAGGCACAAGAGGAAGACCGCTCTCCCAAATCACGATCTTCACAACCCACGTTGAAAGAGATCCACGCCTTCAGACTTGCACCATCATGACCCCACTTTGAGTTTTTGTTTTTTCTCTTGATCATCCACTAACCGTGAAGAAAATTTGCAAGGGAGAAGCTGGAAAGCACAACACCCATTCACATACAATTTCTTCAGCGAGTTTGTGAACCGAGATGACCGGTGACCGAGTATCACCGCGAGCGTCCCAAGCCGCAAGTCTCTCGATTCACCGCCGCGACAGTCGTTGAGCCAAGCATCCTCGTGGCCGCGCCGCCGCCGGTCCACTCGCCATCATCCCGATCCGCAATCCCGGTCCGCGAGTTCAAATTTGGGAATATCCCGAAATTAGGTAAGAAAGCTATCCGGTATATTTTCAAAATATTTAGATTCCTAGTTCAGATATTTTGAATATTCCGTGAATATTGCGTGGATTGCTAGATATCTTAGGATAATGTGTGTTATATCCGCAATATTCGAAAACACCCAAAATTAGGAATCATTCCTAATTTGGCAACGTATCTGGACGACTATCCGACCTTATCCCTAAGGTACGATACACGGCGATACGGAAAATCGTTATCTTATCCATAATCACTTGGATATGATAATAGATTTTATTTGCTTTCCAAATTTGAACAATCAGCTTTTCGTCGATATCTATAACCCTATAGATATGACCGTTAGTTTGATTTCTTTGCCTAATTTGAATCTGATAAGAAGAATCTTGCGGATTGCGTGGATTGTTTGAACTTGGTTGTTATCTTTGTTTAATTATTTTCCTTTTAAATAAAGAAAATCAAAAAAATATGTTAGTTAGGATCTAAATTAGAAATTTTGCATGCTTAGGGAATCTTAAATATATCCAAAAGAATAAGATAATTATTTGATTTAAATTGGGATTTAGGGTAGCATATTTCCTAGTTTAAATTAGAAATTGTTTTAATCTTTGTGGATTATTTAGGATATTTAATAATTTCGAATTTTAATAAAAATCCCAAAAAAAAAGAATCACTTTAGGATAGATTAAATTATCTTTTTTAGAATAGATTGCATGTTAATTTAGGCATTTTTTTTAATTCCGAAATTCATTCAAAAATAAATTATTTGTCCGTCATTAGAATTAGGTCACGTCGTCGCATGACATATAGTTTGCATGTTAGGCTGTATTAATCGCATGTTAATTTTTGCACGTCATTACATATAGGCTAGTTTTCATTTAAATAAGTGAAAATCCTAAAAAATATTGAGTGAACTGCTTGTTAATTAGAAATCATATTAGGACTGTTGATGTGATTTTCTAGCTAACAATGCAGATGCTTACGTTGCTTCGAGGTAAGTAATTCTCCCAATCTTGCAATTTATTTAATGTTTTGATTATTGGGTGTTACTTTGGTGGTTTGCGCACCCGCATGATCACCTCACATGCTAGTGACTAAGTTAAAATGGATCCAGACTGCCTGCATAAATATTTTTGAAAAGAAAAGGTACCGAAAGGGCGTTAGACTAGATCTAGCGTAACCAAGTCCCCGAGCTTAGAGTCTCAGTTCGTAGGAATAAAACATATCTCCCTATGTTTTATTTAGGTTTCTAATCGACCTACCGCAAATAGATTAGTGGCGACTCCAAGCATGAAAGCATTTGCATGTTAAAAACTTAAACCCTAAGTTGCGAATTGGTAGGGCTTGGGAGGGCCCGAGTTAGGCTTAGTCTTAACAATCCATTAGCTTGAGAGAAATTTTAGGTCGCGACGCTTGGCGACTCATTGGGGACTTGAGTTAAAACTCTTAGTGGACTTAGGCCAATTTTCCTTTTTAAAAAATATTTTTGTTTGGCATGAGGATCCAGTACGTCCCTAATATTTTAGGTGTTAAATGTTTTGCGAGAATGGGTGGTATAAGGGGAGGCGTGATTGTTAACCCTTGTTTTGCAGGGAGGTGTTTGGATGTATGGTTTAATTTATGTACGAAGCGCTGTATGATATAACCTGCTGCGCATGCCTCGCATTTACACTACACCGCACACACTACCCGCTGCCGGACCTGGGCAGCACAGGTTTAGGATGGTACCGAGACAGTGGACACCCCGACCACACCCGCGTGGTATGGGTCGCTCTCCTTGGTCCCGAAAATTTTTTCACGGTGTCATTGAGTTCCCACCACGGTTGCACCCTTTGCAACCCGGGTCGGCTCCTTGACTAAGCCAGAGTCAGGGGAACCTCGGCCTAACCACAACCATGACTGGTTTAGCCCGGTAATCCTCGCGTCTCCATTTTGTAAGCCAGAGTCTAGATAGAAATCGAACCTCACATTTCATGCGCGTGTCTATGTGATTGCCATGGTCCTACCGGGTAAAGTAAGTCTTCTGAACTCTCCTTTTTGCAATTTATTTAGTTATTGCATCTTTCGGGTCGGTCCATGATAGGTATAGGTCAGTTTTTAATTTGAAAGTAATAATCATTGAGTCCTTTTTTTTAAAACAAAAAAAAAGAAGAAAAAAGAAAGCTCTTTTGGAGAATTATTTTCAATCTATGTCTTTATTTTCTTGGATGTGTCATAGGTCATTATTTCCTGAGAAATTTGCCATCATTTTCACAAGTACATGGAGTAATGAAAAATGTCACGAAAAATGGGAATAAAAAGGGACAATTAGACTGAGTCATGGATTGATCGTTTTGAGGACGTATACTTACCATGCTCTATTTTTTAATTAGGTTATTACGGACCGTCAACGTTCCCCAATCCGTACTCGCTCAAGAGCAAAAATGACTGACCAAAATGAACAGACTCGTGTGGTTTGTCCTTGAAACCGAGATGAAGCAAGTCCTGAATGTGCTCGAGAATATCACCAAACAAGTTGCTTCTCTACAGACAAGCATTTCCACACTGTCTGCACCCGCTCAACCGAGTGTAGAGATTGTACTGCCCGATGACTCTCCTCCTGTTGAGTCAAAAGATAAGGGAAAAACGGTTGCCATTGGTACTTCCTCGACCGAGAATGGTGCAACTTTAACTGACAAAGCTCGTCCGATCATTACAGATGGGGGCGATGCATCTTCTAAGCCACCAAAGAGTGATGAGGCTGAGCGTATTGATAAGCTTGAAGAAAAATTCCGTCAAATGCAAGGCTTTGATGATCAATTCTCACGAGGTCTTGCTCACATTGTCAAGGTTCAAGTCCCTAAGAAGTTCAAGGCACCTGAGTTTAATAAGTTTGATGGCCTTTCCTGTCCTAAGGTCCATTTACAATACTACACGACGAGGATGGCGCCGTATGCTGATAATGTGCCACTCATGATCCACACTTTCCAAGATAGCTTAACCGGACCCCCTTTACAATGGTTCGTTTTGAAAAAGATTCATTCGCTCAAGACATGGGAGGATTTGTCTGATGCTTTCATTCGTCAATACAAATTCAATATTGACGTGGCCCCGTCACGTGAGGATTTGATTCGTACTGAGAAGAAAAAGACTGAGACCTTCAAGGCCTATGCTACTAGGTGGAGAGCTTTAGCTGTGCAAATTACCCCCGAGTTGACTGAGAAGGAGATGCTTGATACCTTCATGAAGACTTTACCGTTCGAGTTTCGTAATCGAATGTTGGGTTCTAATTTCAATTCTTTAGCTGAGTTGATACCAGTGGGAGAACGCATTGAGATCGCTCTGCGCGATGGTTGGGCCACTGAGCAGGCTACCTCTGCTAAGAAGTTCACCCTCAAGAAGGATAAGGAACCGACACCTGAAGTGAATGTAGCTTACTCTCAACAAAACCGTGACACTGCCTCGACAATACAGTCTGTTGGCAAACAACAAGGTGGACGCCAATTCACTAGTCGGCAACAAGGTACTAAAAGGAACTTCACGCCTCTGCCTGGGCCGTTATCCAAAGTTCACTTTGTTCTCCAAAAGAAAAATTTGCTTTCAAGTGAGCCGAAACGCCCGAACCCCGAGCGGTTCTCTAGTTATGACTCCTCTAAGAAGTGTGAGTATCATATGGGGGAGGTCGGTCATTCTACTGATGATTGTTACGTACTGAAGCATAGAATTCAAGACCTCTTGGACACAAAGGCATTCTCTTTCCGCAGTGATCAACCAAATGTCCAGCGGAACCCTCTACCCAACCATCTTTGGAAGCACGGATCTTGTTATTGAGTAGAGAAATTTCTGTTTTTATACTCCTCTGCGAAGGAGTCTTTCATGCTTTCTAGGATTTCAAGTATTTTCTAGGATTTCCTGCTTTCTAGGATTTCAATTCATGTTTATGTTTTGATTCGTAGGGCATTGATTATTTGCATTTCCCTTCCAATAATGTAATTCATTTGATTCTATTCAATGAAATTACAAGTTTGTTTTCATTTTGAGGACATGTTAAAGTATATTAAACTAGCCCGGTGATGATATCCAACCATGAAAAGAAAATATCATCCAAGGAGAAATTCTGAGGGCTGGGCTTTCTCATGCTCCCTCCAAAAAAAGACTTTCCGAAAATAAAAAGCATTTCATTGCTTTTAAAAAAAAAAAAAAAACCTTTTTCCAAATCATGCATCAAATAAACCCTGTTTGTTCGTCTGACTCATTTACTTCATGTCTCAGAGCATAATACTCTAGCTTGTTGTGATAAGAAAATGACACATCCAGTTCAATGATAATGAACCCATTGGTTCAATTGAGAGCTAACAAAGCCTTCGAAGGAAAGTGAGCTTGCAAAGACTTATCTAGGGGCAATGAATCATAACTTGATTTGGTTTGGTGCTATATCTGGAAAGCCAGAAAAGGAGATGACAAATCGGGGGCATGACAGACTCCTGTAGCGGCCATTGAGATAATTCCTTGGACAATCGAAATTTACTAAGTCTCATTTTGCGTTACATAGAATCCTATTCATGCACGTTCTCTTGTGCAGGGGCAAAAGCAACGATGGAGCATTCATGTGTCCATTCCTTCTAAATAGGGGCAATCAAAGGGCTCCCATTCCAAAAATGTCTCTCTGTGTTGATGTTCTCACACTTTTTGCAGGAACCATTTATTTTGAATGCTCAATGCCATATTTTTCATGCTTATGATGAGATTTTTTAGTATGATAAATATGTTCGGAAGTTGCAAACTTTTTGTGCTTGAACTTGATAAGCTTGTGAAATGATCATATCTTTCAAGGAAAAGAAATTTTGCTTGGTAAGTTTACCTATTTGACTCATCAATTTTATGTTGAAATTTGTCAAGATGGACAATTCAATGAATGATGTGGAATTGCTTGAGTATGCTAAATGAGATATGTTGGGATGATGAAAGGCAAGCCATATCTTATACACCTTCCCCTATTCATACACTTGTGAGATGAGTGGAAAAATTGCATGTCCATAAGGTAAAGGGTTATCTCGCGAAAGGTACGACTACCGAAATGACGAGAGGCGGTTCATTTCTCTATCCCAAATACTACAGGTTATCCATTGTTTCGCCACTTTGAGCCCAAACACTTGGAGAAGTTTTTTCAAATTACCCCTGTCAAGAACCACCCCACATTGGGGTAAACTGGAGGTAAGTCGACATCGTAAGGTGAGAAAAATGGATAGAAATTTTCTTACTCACACTTGCATCAATCTTCAAGTGTTGCTATTGCAAATGAACTCAAACATTAATTCAAGCGCCTTAGAATGATGAAGAGCGGTTCTTTCTCTATCCTACACACTTTATCCATTGCTTAGCCCACTTGAGCCTGCAATTTCATTTCATAAAAATCCAGTTGGTGATCATCCCCCACACTGGGGCAAGGTAAAAGCCATCATTGTCCATGCAGCATATCCGGAGCGCCAATAGAAGACGAAGACCCTGAGAGTCCAAATGTTAGTCATTCGGTCAAAATAAGCCAAAGTGTGGTTGGCTAATGTATGCATTGTAGACAGTGTGTGTCAAAAGTTAAAAAAAAAATGAAAGCTAAGGGGCATAAAAAAGCAGTGTGCCAGGTAAAAGCAAGGCCATGCCCATGAAAAAAGAAAAGTCGAAAAAAAAGGGAAGAACTTTAGAGAAAAAATGTCAAGATATGACATGTCAAAGTCGTGAATCCCAGTGGAGCAGTGGTCTTACAAGTCTCGAAGGAATCAAGTGGTGAACTCAAGACTGATAGTACATCTATCAAGAAGACAATTCTTCAAGGCAAAGACGAAAACCGGTGATTATGCCTAGATGATCACCAACTCTCACCCTTATACACATTTTTTAGCCTGATATATACTTTCGTTTCTTGAACCATGAACCTAGCCTACGTTACGTCCCTTGCAAAGTCTCTTCGGATTAGGGCACTTGAATTAACGTAGAATTCAGATGTTTATAAGCTTAGCTCGAAGAAGTGCGAGCAAGTCTATTTTTATCTCATTTTGCAGGGTTCTTGACTTGTAAACCCGAAGATGATTGCAGAGTATTTTCTTTCAATAGCCCCGACTCGAAGAGTCTCCTTTGTTAAGCCATTGACCAAACCGACACCACGTTCCTGACAAAGACCTCTCAGATTGGTAAGGTCGTACCGCTTGCGAGAATACTCGGATCCTTGTCGACATGATGATGGTGAGACGGAGTGATTCTCATAAAATAGCCCTTCTGAATGAGAGTGAGTGAAAGCCCTTTTTAACTGAAAGTCTCTCATTTAGCATTCTTAAGAAATCCACGTTATAAGTGAAAATTGTCTTAATGATAATTCTCCCTAGTGGAAATTTGGTTATGCAAATATGGTAAAACCATCATGCATAAACCTCAATTGAATTAATGAATTTTGAAATGTGTGTTCTAGAGTAGCCGTGATTGCTAATCTCTTTTATGAACGCATATGTGTTTTTGCTCTAGTCATGTCCGACAGGTAATGTTTCCTCGAAGACTGAAGAGTTCCTGACGCTTGAGTTGCTATCTGAAGTTTCGAATTTGTTTAAATATTTTTCAACATTCAAATATCTGATTGAAGTTTCAAGTATCATTTCCGAAAATCCGAAGGGAATTTTCGATTCTATTAATCATATCTGATTGCAGTTTCAGATATCTTTTCGAAGATCCGAAGGGAATCATCGAACCCATTCAAATACGATTGAAGTTTCGGGTATTATTTCGAAAATCCAAAGGGAGTTTTCGATCCTATTAATCATATCGATTGCGGTTTGGATATCTTCTCGAAGATCCGAAGGAATCATCGAGCCCATTCAAGTATCTGATTGAAGTTTCAGATATCATTTCCGAAAATCCAAAGGGAGTTTTCGATCGTATTAATCATATCTGATTGCAGTTTCAGATATCTTCTCGAAGATCCGAAGGGAATTTTTGAGGCCATTCAAATACCTGATTGGAGTTTCGGGAATTTTTCTTGAAAGTCCGAAGGGAATTATTCGATACCTTTTATCGAAAATCCGAAGGGAATTTTCGAGCCCATTTCATCTCAAGCATCTCCTCTGAAAATCCGAAGGGAATTTTCAAGATTATTTCAGGTCTTATTTCGAAAATCCAAAGGGAATTTTCGAGCTTTCAAATACTATTAGGAATTCCAGATACTTTGCGGGTTTCGAAAGCTGTTCCATACCCCAATTTTGCTTTCCCAAATCTTCAGGTAAGTAAATGCAAGTATGTTTTCTATTTTTGCATTTGCATTTTCATATCACATCAGAAAATGGGTGTGGGCTCATTGAGATCCCATTTACTCGACAAAAAAGACTAATTTTTCTCATTGCATTTGCATAGTCAAAATTTAGGTATCATTTTGTCTTTGAATGAAATCTCCTCGAGCTCCCCTTCAAAGAGGGCGTGTTGACACCTAAATTTTGGCACATCATTTAGTGATTAATTGCATAGAAAATTAGGGATTAAATTTTAACCCCTAAACAAAAATATCAAAATTTGCATAGCATATAGTTTAGGATCATATAGTTTAATTGCATTCCATATCGGACCGACGGTGGTGAGTAAGCTGAAAATCCATTGCATAAACCGAGCTCGGCGTCGAGTGAAACTCGGCTCACTCAAGGGATTGGGGGCCAAAATTCACAAGTTTAAAAGGCTTTGGTTGTTTTAATTTGAGCTTAAATCAGCCCGAATTAATTTAGCCCATTTGGAATTAAAATAAAATTAAACGATAAAGCCTAAGTCTAAGCCCATTAGGACGAGTAAGCTCGGTTAATTAACCTAGGGTTGCGATATAAATATGTCGTTATGTGTCATAATCAATGGGCTCTCATAATTTTCGGAGATCAGAATTTTCAGAGAGAGCACGAGAGACACACTTGAGGTCGAGAGAGATAGTCGGTTGCGCACGTGCACAACAGCCACGTCGGCGTCGCCTCTCCGCTGTGTCCGCGCTTCCTGCCGCTGCCGCTTCTGCCCGACGTGACAAAGCTGCACCACCGATCTGCTGCTTCCCTGCTCTGCGACGCCGTACCTAACCGAGAAGTCCCTGTACCAGTCACAACTTTCCTTGTCTCGCCAAGCATCGACGATTATCCCGAGTGACACGTTGGAGGCACAAGAGGAAGACCGCTCTCCCAAATCACGATCTTCACAACCCACGTTGAAAGAGATCCACGCCTTCAGACTTGCACCATCATGACCCCACTTTGAGTTTTTGTTTTTTCTCTTGATCATCCACTAACCGTGAAGAAAATTTGCAAGGGAGAAGCTGGAAAGCACAACACCCATTCACATACAATTTCTTCAGCGAGTTTGTGAACCGAGATGACCAGCTGACCGAGTATCACCGCGAAGCGTCCCAAGCCGCAAGTCTCTCGATTCACCGCCGCGACAGTCGTTGAGCCAAGCATCCTCGTGGCCGCGCCGCCGCCGGTCCACTCGCCATCATCCCGATCCGCAATCCCGGTCCGCGAGTTCAAATTTGGGAATATCCCGAAATTAGGTAAGAAAGCTATCCGGTATATTTTCAAAATATTTAGATTCCTAGTTCAGATATTTTGAATATTCCGTGAATATTGCGTGGATTGCTAGATATCTTAGGATAATGTGTGTTATATCTGCAATATTCGAAAACACCCAAAATTAGGAATCATTCCTAATTTGGCAACGTATCTGGACGACTATCCGACCTTATCCCTAAGGTACGATACACGGCGATACGGAAAATCGTTATCTTATCCATAATCACTTGGATATGATAATAGATTTTATTTGCTTTCCAAATTTGAACAATCAACTTTCTGTCGATATCTATAACCCTATAGATATGACCGTTAGTTTGATTTCTTTGCCTAATTTGAATCTGATAAGAAGAATCTTGCGGATTGCGTGGATTGTTTGAACTTGGTTGTTATCTTTGTTTAATTATTTTCCTTTTAAATAAAGAAAATCAAAAAAATATGTTAGTTAGGATCTAAATTAGAAATTTTGCATGCTTAGGGAATCTTAAATATATCCAAAAGAATAAGATAATTATTTGATTTAAATTGGGATTTAGGGTAGCATATTTCCTAGTTTAAATTAGAAATTGTTTTAATCTTTGTGGATTATTTAGGATATTTAATAATTTCGAATTTTAATAAAAATCCCAAAAAAAAGAATCACTTTAGGATAGATTAAATTATCTTTTTTTTTAGAATAGATTGCATGTTAATTTAGGCATTTTTTTAATTCCGAATTTGATTAAAAAATAAATCATTTGTCCGTCATTAGAATTAGGTCACGTCGTCGCATGACATATAGTTTGCATGTTAGGCTGTATTAATCGCATGTTAATTTTTGCACGTCATTACATATAGGCTAGTTTTCATTTAAATAAGTGAAAATCCTAAAAAATATTGAGTGAAGCGCTTGTTAATTAGAAATCATATTAGATTGTTGATGTGATTTTCTAGCTAACAATGCAGATGCTTACGTTGCTTCGAGGTAAGTAATTCTCCCAATCTTGCAATTTATTTAATGTTTTGATTATTGGGTGTTACTTTGGTGGTTTGCGCACCCGCATGATCACCTCACATGCTAGTGACTAAGTTAAAATGGATCCAGGATCGCCTGCATAAATATTTTTGAAAAGAAAAGGTACCGAAAGGGCGTTAGACTAGATCTAGCGTAACCAAGTCCCCGAGCTTAGAGTCTCTGGTTCGTAGGAATAAAACATATCTCCCTATGTTTTATTTAGGTTTCTAATCGACCTACCGCAAATAGATTAGTGGCGACTCCAAGCATGAAAGCATTTGCATGTTAAAAACTTAAACCCTAAGTTGCGAATTGGTAGGGCTTGGGAGGGCCCGAGTTAGGCTTAGTCTTAACAATCCATTAGCTTGAGAGAAATTTTAGGTCGCGACACTACGTTATTCACGACAGCCTCACTCTCTTCCCGCTCCAAAAATTGATTAAGGGTTGCATCGATGGAAACAAACGACAATAGCAAGTATAAACTGTGTTAAGGATTAGGCATCCGATTTTATGAATGACCCTACTTGAAAAGGGAGATGTGTCTCCAACTTTGGCCTATGTTTGGACAATGTTAAGTCTCTCATACATATGCAAAACCATTTAGAGTGCGTCTTGTGTCTGATGACCACCACTAGATAGGACAAAGGCTGATACAAGGCCAATAAAGTCTATGAAAGAATTACTACCACAAACTATCTGATAGGATTCTCTATGTGGGAAGAGACAATTTCTCTATTTCAGAAATGTTCAAAGGATTAGGTACGTTCGATAATTGATCTTGCCAGTGAAATGTGACCCATTAGATCCAACCGTCTAGATACTGTTTAGTATATATCACACATTCACCGATCATTAACCGAGTACTAGCAATGGTGCTCATTAGTCGTCGACTTCGGGAGGGATTGCTTACTAGTTGCATGGTGGTTTATATATTGTTCTTAGATCTAGTCACTCCCGAACATGGTTACAGGTATAAGAAACTCGAGAGATTATTTGTCTATGTAGATTCTGCTTATGTAGACCAAAAAACAGTAGATTGAGCTAAAATGCATTTCATTCTTAGGGCAGAAAACAAAAGCAGGAACTAACCTATCATTTTGCAATCCGCCAATTAATAGTTATACTATCATATTACAGGAAAAGTTAGTTTTACCGCAGTAGATTGAGTTCACTCTTGCATCTGAGACAAGGTGAGCATTATAATCATGAAGATTCTTACTTAGTGCCTCTTTGGTAACCGAATTATATGCTGAAAACTAACAATTTAGCACTTAATAAGATTAAACTTGTTTAATAATCTTAATTAGGACTTATTATAATTATTCAATTAAGTCATACATCTATTAATCCGGTAAGTAACGGAGGGATTACTTAATTTTCTTTTTTATCTGTCCCACTCTAACTCTATTCTCTCACTTAGACTTTTGTTCTACCTCTTTGCAGAGCATGTGAGTCTATCTCTACATCTGAAACTAAACGTCTCGACCCCACTCAATTCCTTTACCATTGGGTCGCGTGCCCGGTAGATGATTACATAGTTCATTCAATAGAAAATTAATTTATGGAAATTAGAATGTTGCTAAATATACTTATAAAACCTACCAATAATCGTCTTTTTTCTATGTTTGGTAAGAGCAATCAATTTTTAATTATCATCAAACAAATTCTAGTTTCATCATTAAGATTATGAACACTTAAAATTTTGGTTTACCCAACAGACCCAAATCGTAGTCATTTTATCAACTTCACTAACATGGTTGCATTTGATATGGAGTAAAATCAGGCACCAACATATTGATTAGTTATGGCTCTGAAAGGTCATTTTTTCCACATTTAAAAGTAATAATAGGTGAATCGTATCCTCAATTTCATTTTTTTTGTGCTTGATTTTGGCACTTAGTTTCTGAAATTTAAAGAATTTAATATAAAGGTGTTAATGGTGTACTCCTGCTAACATATTAGAAGAGAAAGAAACTAATAGCGGCGCAACTCGCAGATTGGAGAGAGCTTATGAAAATTCCCATTCCATGTTTTATGGAAACGCTCATTCTATCGGGATTGAACACTTATGGAAAGAAAAAGAAAGTACTGCCATGGATTGGTTCATTAGACTTCGGGGAACCTTAATTCGAAGGAAGATAAATTTAGTAGAAGAGATGGTGGAAAGGTGCTGAGTAGCAAATTCTCATCCTTAGCTCCACTTATTATAGTAAGCATGCTTAAATATTAAAATAAAGTGAGGTATACACACAAGCACCTAACGAGAGCTTTTCATAGCATTTGCTAAGATAAGCACATGAACCGGTATCCTTTATCGAGCCAAACTTTCTTTCCTGCAAATGTAACATTTCGTTCAGTCGAAATTATTCATGTAGGTGGTCGCTAATAGCGGGGAGACTCCCGGGTCGAACTGCGAACGATGTGAAGAACTATTGGAACACCCATGCCGGGAAAATGATGACTTGCCAAGGGAAGCCAGAGAACGAGAAACCCCAAGATTTGGTGAAAGTTGAAGTCATAAAGCCTCGCCCACGGACCATCTCAAAGAACCTGTCTTCCTTGGGGGCCGAAGCCTGTAGGAAGCCGAATGAGTCCCGAAAGCCGTGCGACCACGGCGTGCCTCCAAACAGAAGCCTCTGGATCGATGATGACTTTGAACCGCGTTTGGAGACGATGGAGGCATCGTTGGATTGTTGGAGCGGACTCTTCTTCGACGCAGAAAGCATCTGGGACTGGGCTTGCTGAAAGCTAGTAAGAAGTGATGGTGACCTAGTGGGGTTCGGTTCGGAAACAATATGACAGACTCTTGCCGGGTGCCTGGATATTCCTTATGCATGTGTTGCATTCATATGCTTGTGGTTTGTATGACTGCGTATGTAGGAGAAGCAAGTGGTGTGTGTCCTGCACTTATGCACTTGTTCCCTTCATATGCTTGTGGTCTGTTTAACTGCGTACATGGGAGAATAATGACTTCCAGAACATTAATGGTGAATTTTACATCCTTCGAAAACTTACTATCTTTGGAGACGTTTCGAATAAAGCGTCCCATATGCATGCAATTACATGGTTTTCAGAATATCGACTGTGATTTTTAACGTTTGAGAACATAATCTCGATATTCTTCTGGTAAGAGACTACCAAATTCCACCGTAACATAAGTAGAAACTTATAATTAAAACCCTTCATCTGCATTTAAGTTTCTGGTCTGTCTCGAATGGCATTGAAGGACGCAATTTCTCAAGAAAAAATGACGTGAAAGTTGGCCGAACAAAGAAGAGGAATTATGGTGACCAGATTTCTACCGCAATAGAAAAAAAATGTTCATAAAGAATCTGGTTTCGGCTTCCGTTATGGTGCTCAAGGGTATAAATGATCCGAAGGCTGGTACTAAACATGCAAACAAAAAAACAGGAGAAGTGACAGTCATAAGCTTGTTGAACTGCTTTCATAGTTTGAGAAGAACATAGGATGGTCTGTTTTGCTCTTAGTTGAGTTTGTCGTTCCGATGATTTGGTTGTATGGTAATGCGGGGCCTTACATTGAATGAATGCTGATAAACAAAACATTTTGTGCAGAAAGTAGGAGAAACAATGTAGGATTTAAAGGGGCCAGAAGGGAAAAAGAAGAACAGATGAGTAGGAGGAAATAGTAGTAAAACTAGCCAAACGATTTTGTCTGTCTTCATCATCTTTATATTTCTACAACTATAATCAGGGATGGCGCTTCGATTATAATAAGTGGATGCAAGTGCCGCCGCTGAATATTTTAAATTTCATAAGTAGTTTGTTGCTCTTTTGAGAACAATTGGATTTGCTCCCATAATCATGTTCTTGGCATGACTGGACACTATAGCATGCTGACTTTGAACCCATGTTCTTGTTCCGAGTTAACAGAGTCGGATTATAGTGAGAAGAAAATCCAAACCTCGGACAACAATAATACCTCTCTCTCTCTCTCTCTCTCTCTCACACACACACACACACACACATACACAAGTTAATTTACGTCCTTGTTGATGGGAGTCTAGTTGTTTATGACTGTCTTTAGGTGGGTTTGTTTCTGTTGAAACAAAAAATTGCCCGAGTCCCCGAACGTTAACTCACGGAGCAAGACATGGTTGTGGTAAAATTTACTAAATCCTCTAGGTCGCCAACTATAGAAGATCGACAAAGACGATGAGAAGTTGCTGATAAGTGATATATAAGAGAAAATTATTAAGTAGTGAGCCACGAGTGTTGGTAAATGAGATTTGGCTCAGTCGGCAAGGAAACCGAAGTTAAAATAAAGATCGATGGATGAAGAACAAGTTAAGTGTTAAAGTCAGGATAAAAATAATTTCAGCTTCATTTATAATGACCCATTCAATCATGAAGCCAGCACGCGATCATCAAATCGTGGGGGTCATAAATCTCGAAAGCTACAAATGATAGCAGCATACAAGTACAGGTTGTTACAAGCGTAAGGAAGAGGAGTTGTGAGCTACAAAAGAAACGGTCAACGTGAGATGAGTGATAAAGTCATGATAGTCGAATAGTGGGTTTTTTGATAATCGATTGTACATACATATTGGCAAAAGAACACTACAAGTGCCATAAGTTATGTACGGCGCTCATTTTGTTGCCATAAGTTTTTTTTTTTTATCACTTTAGTGCTAAAATTTTTGAAAAACGATCACTTAAGTGCCAACTCCGATGCCGTACACAATTTTTCGCCAGAAATCCGACGTGGCTTTTTTTTTATTAATTTCTGAAGCTGACGTGGCTCGCCAGATAGTGGTACTTAAGTGATCGTTTTTCAAAAATTTTAGCACTTAAATGATCGTTTTTCAAAAATTTTTGCACTTAAATGATCGTTTTTAAAAAAATTTTGCACTTAAGTGATCGTTTTTCAAAAATTTTAGCACTGAAGTGATCCAAAATTTTTTTTTTGGCACTTAAGTGAGCTGGCGAAAACTTTTGGCACTAAAGTGAGCGTCGTACACAATTTATGGCACTTATAGTGTCCTTTTGCCCATACATATTGTTAAATTCTAGGAGTCATGTAAGAAATTATTTGTTTTTTTTTTATAACTATTGTTAACCGTCAGTAGTAGCTATAAGTATTGGAATTGTAATTTGAGCAAGGGACTGCTAATCAATCACTGAATTTTATCTTCTTATTATCTTTGCATTCCATTACTCTATTACATGGCCGGCCACGATTACCTCCAGTTTTTTGTACCTTTAATTTTCTCGGCAGTTCGCATTTTGTGTCCAAAATTGACAAATGATGCTTCACATGTTTCGTCGATTTTTATATCGGTCCACGTTCAAAAGATGTTTTGCCCACACTTTTTAACTTGATCTGATTATGAGTGTGCAAAAGAATCGAGAACTGCCCGAATGGGACTGAATTGAACCGGCCAATTCTGGGCTGTTCCCATGGGAACCGATCCGGTTTTGAGTTCTAATAAATTGGAACCGATGAGTACCAGTTCGGTTCATGATTCCAAGATGGAACAGCCCACCCGGACCGAACTGGTATATATATATTTGAGCTCTCTCAGTTCACCAAAGTTGAACTCCCTGTGCGAGGCTCGCACGCCGTAGTGCATGCTTTCTCGAAAAATAAACCTAGCCTCTTAGCTGTCTTCATCTCTCCTCTCGCCTCTTAACTCTCTCCATCTCTCCTCTTGCCTAATCTCCGTCTCGTCCACGATTGCCTCCCTCTCATGCTCTATTTTCTCACACGGTCACACTAGCTGAGCTCTCTCTCGCCTCTCGATCTGCAGCCGCCTCAGGCCCTCGATTCCATACATCAACAGTCATGGCCTAGCAGTTGGCCTCACCTCCCTCTCCCGTAAGTTTTCTAATTTACTGTATGGGTTCAAATTCGAGACATGTTCTCAACAATCTTTACTTTGACTTGACATTTTGGCCAAGTCACAAGCGCTTCGCTAGAATCCGAGCTTCATTTCTACTCTCCCACAATCCCTTGTCGGCTCAACCACTGTAGACAACTTCCAAATTCAACCCGCGTTTGAACTTTGTCATAATCGTGGACCTCATCTTAACATCAACTCCATCCGCACCTTTAACCGCTCTACAAGGATTTTCTGATGCAAATAGATAAAGTAAAACTATCGTTGCATCTAAATCTATTAGAGATCAAGCACCAACCTTGTTAAACTCAATAGTTACGGTAATTGTTGGTTCCATAAGTTCCAGCTCTCTATAAGCACCATCCATGCCGATTATTCTGCTCATATCCATTATCTAAGGAGTTTATGGTTGCAAATCTATCTTGAACTGAACACCGTCCAAATCCTTTATAAACACTGCCATAAACACTTCTACCTAGAAGCATTGAAGACTTATCAAATGTAATTTCTCTATTGATAACAAGTTAAACTATGGGCACCACAACTGATAGCCTCGCTCTCCTTGTGCATAATCTAGCATATGAACTTTTTTGTCCTCCAATCAAGTTTATAATCATTTACTTGAACATAACACAGGCAACCAAATACTCTAAGAATAGAATAATCATTAACCTTAGCTTTCCACACTTCCTCGAGAGGCAAACATCCGATCGCGATTGATGAAAATCTATTCACCGGGTAACTCTCGTACTAAGCACATATGTCAAGAATTTCCTAACCATCTCAGCACTATAAAGTATTTTATGGGTAATCTCTTATAATGTTTTGCTGATTCGCTCACAACCTATTATGGTTTAACGGTATTAGTGCGGAGTCTCACTATGCCTTCCTCCATGCAAAATTCGTTTCACAACTATAACTAGAACTCCATGCTATCGTGCTTGATCGTCTTACTAGTTTCCTTTTCGATTAAAACTCTTAACTGCGTGGTCTCAGCAATATCATCAAACTTGTGCCCAAACACAAGCACTCAGGTACATCACAAGTAGTCATCCACAACCGTTAGCATAAATCTATAACTTTTTCTTGAAGGAAATCTTGATTACTTGCAAATATCTAAGTGAATCAACTTTGCAATATTTGTAGTTTTTTTTAAAATGGTACTAAATTGCACTTTTCGCGATTTGTGTAAGTCACAACACCTATACACAATCAGTTTCTCAACTACATAACCACATAGCAGATTTCTTTCACTCGAAACCTTCAAGCTTCTCTTGCTAGTGTGCCCCAAAAGTATATGTCACTATTTGGACTCTCGAACACATGCATCGAACGTTTCTCTGGCGAGCTCATCATTGTCTCTCCTTGAAGATCATATAGACCATGGTGATTGATTGCTCTCATTATCACCAAAGCATATTGAATAACTTTTAGAATTCCATATTCTGAAGTATATCAACATCCAGCTGGATCAAAGACACTCAAGGAAATTAAGCTTTTCTTTAACTCTAGAATGTGCGTCACTCCAAGTCAAGGTCTTCATAATATCATCATGCATTCTGATTTTAACATCGCCAACATCCCATTCAACGTTATTTCTCAATTGTGTTTGATCACCATCCATGAAATGATAAGTAATAAACCGGTTTATGTTTGGTATGCAGTAAAAAGCCGAAAGCACAAATTGATCATTAAAATTTGCTTGCTAACTCAAAGTTTGTAATCTTGAAAAAGACAGTGTTGGTCTTAAGGTGTTTGGACTTTTAATTTGTTCAATGTGGTCCTTAGACTTTTGGTACATGTTCAATTTAGTCCCTGAACTATATAAAAATATTCAATGTAGTTCCTGAACTTGAATTAATGGAATAACTACATTGAACATTTTCATATAGTTCAAGGACTAAATTGAACATGTACCAAAAGTATAGAGACTATATTGGACAAATTAAAAATTTATGGACCATATTGAACATTAGACTAAAGTTCAGAGACTATATTGAATAAATAAAAAATTCATGAATTAAATTACATATTAAATTAAAATTTAAAGACTATTTATGTCATTTTTCCGTATAAGAAACAAGCTGCAATAATGGAAGAGATTGCAATGTTTAATACGTCTTTAGGTGAGGAGACAGCCTCCTCGAGGCGTTTAAAGCAAACCCTACGACTTGTCGCTTCTTTTCTAACCTTTTCGCAGGCTGCAGCGAATGGAGGCCAACCCACGTTGTGATTCCTTGAGAAGATTTGATGTACACAAGAAGTGAAGCGTACGATTCGTTGTTTATCGTCACTACGGCTTGTGTTATTTGACAGCTCAAAAGTAGCCACATCAATCATCACTGAAGACCATGCATTCTGGATTTGACAGCAGTAGCTCTTCCGGTAGCTTTAGTGACCCCAGCTGCTGTTACGCTTTGGAAACTGTAGGTTCTCTAATCCTTTGAATGATGATTTCATTGGATTATGTATGACCCTAACCATGAACGCACGCTACCTTCGTGGATTATAGCTTAGAGACAAGACGAATCTTAATGAGGGATCCCTTTCAAAGAGACCGTGTGCAATTCATAACACGAAAAGTCAAATCTGCACTGTGTGGCTGATAAATTTACGCACGCATCCCAACACAGCTAAGCTAACTCCGTTATCGAATTTTTAGCAAGAAACAAAAACACCTACCGGGTGACGATTCGCTTCATTAAATAAAACACAAGGATCTAGTTAGGTGGTTTTGCTTGCTCGATCGGTTATTGCAATTCGCTTCAAAGCTGAACAATGGGTAGCCTATCTAGGTCTCGGGCTAGCGCACTCCCTTGGGGTGAACCGGTTGATTTTTGAAGTTCATTTGCAGTCTGTAGTTTCTCTAATCTTTTTTTATGGTGGAAGCAAGTTGAAATTCAAGAGAGTTTGCTTGTGCAGATCTTCTAAGACGGTCCATCTGTCTGGGGAAGTCGTTATCCGTCATACATACAAGGAAGCCAGTGCAAGTGTGGACTGGCTATAAATTTCTCTTATAGAAGCGTCTCAAATTAATAATTTCGGAGCCTGTCCTCCTCAAGATTTAGCTCCATGGATGAGTATAGATTTGTAGCTTTGATTGGCTTTAAGACCGTTTGATTACCAAAAGAGTAAGACCCAAAAGGATTAAATTGGTTCCTTAATCCTGTCTAATCTTGGGATTGCCTAGGAATATAACTTGAAAAACATTGATCTGGAGAGGGCTTAGCGTCCCCCACAATCTCCACATTTTTTCAATCAAGTCTATAAATGCAATCATCAAAGTTGTTTCCTAAAATATTGGATGTAATTCCTCTGTTTTTTTCATAGACATAATCAGGGTATTTCTTTCGTCATATTATGCCCCATCACGACTCCGTGTACCATGTATGCTTTGTGTTTTAAAAAGATTCAAATGTCGTGCAAGTATATCAGTCCTCATTGTGATGTGCATGTAAGTGCAATTCACTCAGACATTATGTTTTATGATACACGCTTAATTTTAGCCAACTTAGACATAATTAGCTCTATCGTTTTGACCGTATGATATTGGCTTAAAAAGTTGAAATTATCGTTATAGAAAATAAGAATTTTTATTTAAAAATCAATTTTTGGGAAAATTATGACGCGTGGGGCCCGGCTCAATAGCTCGAGCCCCTTGGCCCTCCATCTTTAGCCCACCCGGACAATGGTCTCAGTATTTTCACTTAATGGGTCGGTTACATGCAATGGCTGTTTCTAGTGCCGGTATTTAAGCAAGCAGGATAATGATCTAGAAAAAAAATTATAAAATTCTCTAGATTTAATTCAGCAGAGGGATGACAATAAAGACATTTGTTATGTACTTTTCAAAGACTAATCTTAGCATTCGACAAAAAATTGTTATTCATGTAAAATCTCATGTGACGTCGCTCCGATTTTTTCAACCTCTACATGTCTGGAATGGGACAGAATTTCGCCTCGGATCTCTTCGGAATTTACCCTCGCCAAAAAAGATCACAAGAGGAATTTTCGCAATGAAGGAGACCTTTGTATTCTGACAAAAAAAAAAGGAGACCTTTGTACAAGACCAAACTTGTGCTGCACAATGAGGCCGTTTCTAGTGCGGGCTGCACTCTGCATAGCACCGGATCTTTTTTCTGTCTTTTTGAAAAATTCGATATTATCCACGTCTTCTTGTCCTTCTTTTTTCAAAATCTTAAACAAAAAATTTGATCAAATATAAGTTTTGACTCAATTTTCATACCCATGGAAAGCTTGTGAACAGAAATTTCTGAAAAAAGCGGCTCGATCATCGGAAAATGTTGAGAACTCGAATTCTTGGAAATTATGCCGAATAGACAATCGTGGTGAAAAGTCATGATACTGTCTTCGTTAAAATTTCAATCCTCGTGATTCTTGTGATGTTGGAAAGCTTATGACTTGATTTTCAAGTTGGAATTGATCGATTGGGTCAAATCATAAGTTCCAAACAACCCTTGATTGGATGGCAAGTGTTAAAAGATAGGAAAATTACCAATATAGTTCTAAACTTATTGCAGTTGTGCCAATTCAGTTCTAAATATTTTTTTGTGCTAATTGAGTCCTAAACTTTTTGCATTTGTACCAATTCATTCTATCTTGTCAATATTGGCCGACCGACACTGACGTAGATATTTTTTTTAATAATATATAATTTTTTTCTAATTTTTAAAATTTTCCTTTTTTTTCTTTCTCTTTCTTTTTTTTATCCTTCTTCTAGCCAGTCGCCGGATCTTGTGAGGGCTTGCCTCCCTCACTAGTGGTTGGGCGAGCTCCTCGCCAAGGGCGAGCAAGGTCGACCTTGCCCGGCCACAAGCGAGGAGAGCCCTCGCCGGATCTGTTGAGGGCTCGCCTCACTAGTGGCTAGGTGAGCTCGTCCTTGCCCAATGAGGGTGAGGTACCTCGCCCAGTGACGGTGAGGTACCTCGCCAACCTAGCTCTCCGGCCCTTGCCTTTGGCCAATCACCTTGATCCAACAACTGGCCAAAAGAAGAAGGAAGGAAAGAAAAAATAATAATTAAAAAATTAGAAAAAAATTAAAATATTATTAAAAACTATCCACATCAGTGTCGCCCGATCAAAATTGGTCAAATAAACTAAATTTGCACAAATGCAAAATATTTATGAATGAATTGACACAAAAAAAGGTTTAAGATTGAATTATCACAATTGCAATAGATTTATGACTTTTTTGGCAATTTTCCCGTTAAAAGATTCGATATCTTAAGATCTAGGAATCTAATTTGGGGTTATTGGGGGCATTTTCATTTTCAAAAATCTTTATGAGCCCGACCCATTTGTATCATACGATCAAACTTTTAAGGAAGTAACATTCACGATCATTTTTTGTCACACCCTAAGTCAAAAGTAAGGTGTCTACACTAGTTGTTCTTCTACAAGATTGTCCAAGCTTCCAAACTGTGTTTGCTCTTGAGAAGAGTGGTTCGGAATTGGTGGTGTTTTAGTTTGAACCTCTTGTATTCTTGATTGAAGTAGATTAATGGATTCGTCGTCCTGTGGTTCTTATATGTAGAGAAGGTTTTCATGTAAATCTTCTCTTATTGCTTATATGGTGTTATCGTTGTTGTTGTTGAGTGCTTTGGTTGGTAGATTTCCTATCTCACTTAGCCTGTGGAAGGTTATTGCTTCCTAACACTTTCATTCCTTACTTGCATGAAAGGTCAAATGAATTAGGATTGGTATCAATTTTTAGAGAGACCGCGGGTCCACCGCACCAACAAAATGATCAATATCATACGAGGCGGAGGCATTCTCACTTGGAAATTCAAAAATTAGGCGGAGGGAAATCGCGTATGTATAAGGGCAAAAGCTATCAAAAATTATAAATTATGCCAACTGTGACACATTTACTCTAAATTTTTTTCGGCAAAAGTACACCACAAATGTCATAACTTGTGTACGGCGATCATTTTGGTGCCATAACTTTTTTTCGGATCACTTTGGTGCCAAGTCGGAGGAAAATAGATCACTTTAGTACCAATTTGGCCGGAAATCCGACGTGGCATTTTTTATTAATTTTTTACGCTGACGTGGCTCGCCGGAGGCTGAGTCAGCGTGTACAGTCAGTATTTTTTATTTTAAATAATTTTTTCCAGCGTGTACAGTCAGCATTTTTAATTTTAAATATTTTTTTTCCTTTTTTTTTTCTTCTTTCCTTTTTCTTTTCTTTTCTTTTTTTTTTCTCTCCTTGCCGGCAGGTTGCCGGTGGCCGGCCACCGGCGAAGCCCGGGAAGGGCTGGGCGAGGGCGGCCTTACCCATGGCCGGCGAGGCCACCCCAGGCGAGGGCGACCCTCGCCGGCGTCAGGCGAGGGTCTCCCTCGCCGGCGTCGGGCGAGGGTCTCCCTCGCCTGAGTTGGGCATGGGCGACCCTCGCCCGACGCCGCGAGGGCGACCCTCGCCCGCCCGTGCGAGGGCTTCCCTTGCCCGACGCCGGCGAGGGTCGCCCGACGTCGGCGAGGGTCGCCCTCGCAGATCCGGCGAGGGAAGCCCTCGCCCGGGCGGCGAGGGTCGCCCTCGCCGGCGTCGGCGAGGGTTGCCCACGCCCGACCCAGCGAGGGTCGCCCACGCCCGACCCAGCGAGGGCGACCCTCGCCCGCCTAGGCGAGGGCTTCCCTTGCCCTACGCCGATGAGGGTCGCCCTCGCCGGCGCCGGGCGAGGGTCGCCTCGCCCGGATCCGGCGAGAGCGGCCACTCCTGGGCCGGCGAGGGCCGGTCTCGCCTGTCGCCGGCAAGGGTCGCCTCGCCCAGATCTGGCGAGGCCACCCCTCGCCGGCCATGGGCAAGGCCGCCCTCGCCCAGCCCGTCCCGGGCTTAGCCGGTGGCCGTCGGCCACCGGCAACCGGCCGGCGAGGGGAGAAAAAAAAAAAGAAAAGAAAAGAAAAAGGAAAGAAGAAAAAAAAAGGAAAAAATATTTAAAATTAAAAATGCCGACTGTACATGCTGGAAAAAATTATTTAAAATAAAAAATGCTGACTGTACACGCTGACTCAGCCTTCGGCGAGCCACGTCAGCGTCAAAAATTAATAAAAAATGCCACGTCGGATTTCCGGCCAAATTGGCACTAAAGTGATCTCTTTTCTTCCGACTTGACACCAAAGTGATCCGAAAAAAAGTTATGGCACCAAAGTGATCGCCGTACACAAGTTATGGCACTTGTGGTGTACTTTTACCAATTTTTTTCTATGACACAAAAACTCCCAAACTTCTATCTGTATGACACATTTACCCTTCATCAAAGGTCTGTTAATGAGAACCGTTAAAAATCTGCCTACATGGACGCCAAAAAGCAAACAGTGTTGACATGGCTCCCACGTGGCTTAAGTGATTTTTTGTATTTTATCAATTTTCGACTCATTTTGAAGCCTATGAATGAATAAAATGTCGATCGATGTATTTCAGTAATTCTCGCTCAGAATTGATCACTCTTGAATTAACTAACCAAAAGGGAATGGCTAGCGAGGAATTAGTACGTGGACTAAAGAATTCGACTGTGGATTAACGGCTTGACCATAAAGATTGTTGAGGAATATCTCGAGTTATTAGAGGCCGATCTAAGATTTGGTTTGAGAACGATTTGCTAGCATTATGAGATTGGTTCGCGGGTGATCCCGTTTAACCATAGTGTAATTTGCGAATTAACCTAAACCAAAATCGTAACGATTGCGTTCTTCGAAACCAACGAGTGGACCTCACAATTTCATGACAACCAAGTCGCCACTGTTGACACCTAAATTTTGCCTAGTCATTTAGGGTTTAATTGCATAGAAAATTAGGGATTAATTTTTAACCCCTAAACATAAATATTTTTAATAAATTAATTGGTATATAGACTTTAGGTGCATTTACATTAATAAGGCATATTAGAACATGCTTTCCTTGTTTAATTTAAAAAAAAATTAAAAATTAATTAAAAAAATTTAAAAAAAATTATTTAAAAATAAATTTCGAAAAAAGGGGGGGACCATCATTATTCAATGCTGGCCAGCGCAGCACCACTATCATAAAAAAATTAAATTAAATTAAAAATTAAAAAATATTTTAAAAAAAAAGGGAAGAAAAGACGAAGCCAGCGTTATTCAACGCTGACCCACTTTCTCTTCCCCCCAGACCAGCGCGCCTTCAGCCCTTTCTTCCCCCCAGCACCTTCAACGCTTCTGGAAGCGGAAGAAGCAGCGGGATACTGAGCGCAGAGGCCAGAATGCAGCAGAAACATGGAAGAGGAAGCGGACATCCGGAAACGACAAAGCAGTAGGAGGTGGGCGCATCGAGGACGGCGCAGCGCTTCCGACCTGCATCAAGGGAGTCCTGCAACCGTTTTAGCCGAAAACGGGTCTGGTTTGGTCCCGAGAATAGGATCGACCGCTGACGCTTGACGAAATGGGGGAATGCACACTGATCCATGGCTCCCCTGAGCTAGAAATGGAGGGTGAGCGTCGCCGGGGGAGGCGGAGAGGAGGGGAGCCTCTTCCTTCTCTAGGAATTAAAAGTGGGGGGATCCGAGCGAGAAGGGGTAGTTCCGGGGGAGCGAGAGAGGTCCGAGAGAGTTCCAGAGAGCGGGGGAGAGAGAGAGCGAGGTCGGAAAGCCTCCAGTCGGCGACAGCCGCACCTCCATTGTGGCCGGCGAAGCTCCGACACGCACCTCACTTCAAGCGGTAAGTCACGTCCCCGAGATATCTTCGGGTCTCGTCTGGTTTGATTCGGAGTCGAGGATCCCGACTCGTAGGTGTGCGAGGCGTGCGGATGTAGCCCGATCTACTGCGTTCATCCTCCAATCACCACCGCCGAGTCGGGTACGGAGTGCCGCAAAGAACCGCCGCCCCTGTTTTTCTTTGTGTCCTATTTCGGACTCACTGGCCGGAGCTTGCGGCCGTCCGGCTCGCACGAGTTCCGGCCCGTGCTGTCCCGTGCTCGCTTCTGCTTCTTCGCGTGTCGTGTGTCGAGAATCCCGATCTGTTCGAGCCTCCATCGCGCCGAAAAACTCCTATTTTTGCAATACCTTCAACCGGATCTGCTCCCCCTGTTCTTACTCCCGTGCTCTGTTTCTCGGGTTCACTGGCCGGAGCTCACGGCCGTCCGGCTTGCGCGAGTTCCGGCCCGTGATGCCCTCATGCTTACTCCCTATTCTCTGCGCGTCTTTTGTCATGAACCTCAGCCAAAAACGAGTCTCACATCGCGTCGGAAGCATTCCGTTTTGCAATGCACCAAACCTGTTCGATGAAATGCCCAAATGAACTTTCCTTGCGTTCGTTCTTGATTCGTCGTGGTTTCGAGTGTGCGTTGACCCACCACCCTCACGGCGTGTTTCACATTCCCCCACTGTATCAATCCCTATGTTTGCTTGCTTTGATGTGGTTCGTGTCTTCGTCCCGAGCTTATTTCCACCGTTCCATGCTATTCGTGTTTGGTTGGTGACCTAGTGGCCGGAAGTTGGCCGGCGACGAAGGCGCCAGGGATTGGTTGGCGAGGTGATGGCCGGCCAAGCTTCCAGCCGGAGGTGGCAGCAGCTCGGGCGGTGCTCGGCTCAGGCCAACGTACGGCCGTGGAAGGTGAAATGCCTCGGAGCAGGGGAGGCTCGGGCGTGGAGGCTAGGGCGAGTCGGGTCGGCGGCTGGTGGCCGGGTCGGGTGCATGGGTCGTGACCGGGTAGGGTTTGTGAGTCGGGCCGGTCTTAAGTTTTTAGGGCTATTAGTTTTTACGTGATTTTGGGCTTTTTAGTTCAAGATTAGAATAGGTTTTTTGTTTAGTGTTGGGCTTGGTTTTAGGTTTTTTTTTGTTAGGTCTTGGGCCTTTCGCGGATGGGCCTAAATTGGGATTTGGGCTGAAGTGTTGTTTAGGTTTTTATTTATAGTGGGCTGGGCTTTTGTTCTTTTTTTAAAAAAAAAATTCGGGCTGGGCCCCTTTTTCTTTCTTTATTTATTTTATTTGCCAGACCGGGCTCAATAAATGAACCCGATCTGGTCGTGGACCTGGGCCGGCACGCCCAGGTCAGTCCCGATCCGGGTCGGATGTGGAGATCCGAGCCGGATCCGATTTTTATATCATTTTTATATTATTTATTATTTTAATATTAAAAAAAATTTAATTTTTTTTATTTTTTAAAAAAAAATTTCGAAAATTAAAAAATGTTATTTGGGCTTTGGAATTGGCTTTTCTTGCCCTTTTTGCATGATTAGTGTCATTTTTTGCATGTTTCTTGATTAATACACTTTGAATTGTGCGTTTAACTTAACTTCGCATGTGGTCGATTATGCATGTTAGGTTTTGATATTAATTGTTGCTTCCCTTAGCTTAGTTAGGAATGGAATTTTGAGACTCCCGATTAGTGTGAACACGTTAGGTGGTGGATTGAACAAGATTAGGTACCGAAAGGGCACTAATTAGTCAATTAGTGTAATCAAGTCCCCGTACCCATTGAATCTCTGGTTCGTAGAAGTAAATCATTTCTCCCGTGCTTTACTTGGGTGTCTAATCGACCCACCAAAAATCGATTAGTGGAGACTCCTAAATGAAATTGATTGGCATGTTAATAACTTAAACTTAAGTCGCGAATTGGTATGGGCTTGGGAGAGCTCGAGCTAGGTTTAACTTAGTAATCCATTAGCCTAACCCCTTAGGCGGCGGGGCCGGTTCGGGGAGGTCGCGACAGCTTGGCGACTCCGCTGGGGACTTCTTAGTGGACTTAGGCCGTTTATCTTGTTCAAATACATCCCTAACGTGAATGTTCTTACCATTGATCCCTTGTTTTGCAGGTTTGGGATTTGGGGAATGAATGTTTATTTTTTCGGATGCCTGAGTATTGTTTGCTTATAAACTATTGTGCATGCTTTAGATGTTTTAGCACTATACTATTGCACACACAACCATGCTGCCGGACCTGGGCTGCGATAGGATACGTTAGGATGGTGTTAAGAAAGATACAACCTCGAACGCGAGACTGCGATGTAGAGGTTGCCTTTCTTTTCCCCGAAAAATTCTTTCTTGGTGTCGTAAGTGTTTATCCTTGTCCGCGAGACCGCGTGACTATAGGATATCTCTTTCGACTAAGCCAGAGTTAAGAGGACCTGACACCAACGCGAGACTGCAACGGTCAAATCACCCTCTTAGCTTCACTTTGTTAAGCCGTCTAGAGTAGGAATCAGCCACACGTTACATTCGCATGTTTATGTGATTAAAAGTTTGTCATCCAATGTAAGTATAGTTTCTCTCTTTACTTGTTCACTTTTGGTTCAAACTTTCATTTTTGAAATTCGTGGAAATCAATCGAATACCCTAAGTGATCTAAGCTTATGATTGAAAATTTCAGGCAATCACTCTTGACAGTGATCCTTGAGTATAAATCTCTAATATCTCCGATTTGGCCCTACAAAACAGATAATCTTGTCTAAATTTTCAATGATGGGCTTAAAATCACATTTTGTATAGAAATTCTTCCAAGTCAAGATTGTATTTTGGGGCATAAAATTAAAATCACATTTTCAACAAAATTCTTTCTTGTTCACATTTCAGAATCAAAATTAAAATCACTTTTGTGTATTAATTTCTTAAAATAGGAATCACCTCATGTTTGCAAAAATGAAATCGCAAATCAGTCTTTCAAATTTGATATGACGCATTTTGCGATGAAGCTTTTGTAATAAAAGGGGCGTTCGATTGATGACCGCAATTTGATCTTTTAATGATATCTCCTTTTACGATGAAATCTTGGTGAAATACCGAATGCCCACAAATAGGAACCGTGGGGGCAAGTATTGTCGCCTTGCTTTCGTCATAAGAGGCGGCATCAGTGAGAGATCACTTCTTCCATCACATACTGACATTGTCTTCCTTTCACAGGTTATGCGCAACGATCATCCCTTGGAATTCTCTTGCTTAATCATGCAAGGAAGTGTACTTTAGAGTTAGAACGGGAATTGTTTGTTTGCACTCCTCTATTCAAGAGTTTTTCAAACTTTATCCTTGTTTTTATTCTTATTGGGAACCAATGTTTTCTGATTTGGGTTTTAATTGTGAACCCAATCGATATTTTTGTAAATCACGCAACTCACGTCTTTGAGTAATGAGGTTCTAATTCAGAGCATTGTTCTTTGAAAGTAATTGCAGTATTTCCAATTGAGTCATCGAGTTAGGCTTTTATGCCTTACCTTCAAAATGTTTTGAAATTGAGTTCAAGAATGACTCGCATAAAATTGTATCTCTTCACCTGGCCAATTTTGCAGGTTGATTTGCAAAAGGACATCGTGAGATGGTAACTCTGTAATCGTTCCAATAAGAACTCTTTGTGCAACAACTGACTCGTTCATCCATTTTTGTCAAAACAGGTTAAGAGAAATACTTCTTGATGAAGTGAATGGGCAAAGAGTGAAGGTTGCCCACGAACGAGTTGGAAACATGCCACCAAGTCTCTCAAAATAGGGAGTCTCCACTTGTGTGCTCATTTGTATAAAAGATGATTTGCAAGGCGTATGGTGAAATCAATTGAAATTGGCGATTGTTTTGTCTAAAGCACGCAAGGAGTCAAAAGAACAGAACAATCTCGATGATGTTTTGCAATAAAAAGGGAGAGATTTACTCCTCTAAAAAATTTAACTCGTGAAGCCAGTTGGTTGAAACCATAGGAGGGCCTCTGTTTGTAGCTTTCTCAGTTACAATAGAGGAAAGGGATAACAAATCTGGGTTATTCTTGATCTTGCAATGGATATAGTGCGAGACGCGTCCCTAACCGCCCTGGTTAGATATACCTTCTTGCACGCACCAAAGGATATGCATAATGAGAATATAGAAACATTGCAGACATTGCTCGCTCCATGCGACTCATTCTCTTCATGAAATTTGGAATGCAGTTCGTGAATGTACCTCTTGGCTTGAAACCATAACATCAATACCATCAATAGCCGCAACTGTAATGGATGGGTCCAATCATATTTCTAAGGATGCAGTTCTTTGGTCCTTTAGAGATTTGGCCGAGAAGTCTGCCGAGCGAGTATTCGTAAATAGCATCAAGCTACCTAGCGACACTGCTGTAGAATTCTTTAATGTTGTTTGTGGCGTGTTAGCTAAGGAACTAAAATAAACACCAGCTCATGTTTTCACCATGCAAAAGCTTTGAGAGATCAATTATTACGATATGGCGCGTATCCGAAGGAGGCAGAATGACCTTGATGTGACAGAGCGCTATCAGCTCCCAATTCTGGCTGGTTTATCTAAGCTGACAACTGATTCTAGACCCAGACCAAAGGCTAAAGCTATGCACTTGAAGTCTTGTTTGATCAACTGAATGAGAGCGGTAGCAAGTCTTCAACTCCAGTTGGAAAAAGAAACCAGTGTCCATTCTCTTCAATTGCTATACAATTTCTTCAACACTCTTTACAAGGAGTTTTGATGGATTCTAATGAAGTAGATAATTGCAAAGTGGGTAATACCAAAGCGTGAGATGACAATTGAAGGACTCTAATGGCGCAACTGACTTTCAAGCAAATGAGAAGGTGTATCACTCCAGTAGAACAGAAACGACAGGCAATCGCCCAACCATAAAAGGGCGTATCTTGTTCCTCATTTTAATTCATGTCATGATTTGTTCCTCATGTTAATTGGAGTCATGATAGATGTGATACTCTCCTTTCTATATGCAGGAATGATGAAAAATGAGTGGAGTTCTGCAAGCAAACATGATAAGTCATTGCAATGCCAATTTACCCCCACAAAAAAGAGAGCATTTAATTGGGAGATAATTTAGCCAAAACAGAGGATAAGGGAGATGGATTAAGGACTGCATGCCAAACGTAATGGAGTTGAATATGGTGAAGTCATCTAACTCAATGTGAAGGATTTGACTAAGGAGCAAAATCTTTCCTTTCCCCCACCAAGCAAGCATGATGAGGCAACACACATTGAAGGGGAGTGTATCTGATCATAGGGGCAACGCCTCCCGTCAACAAATCGTGACAAAACCATCCAATTTAGCACAAAAGGATGTATCGTTCCTAAATTAAGTTCAATCGAGAATAGAGATAACATATTTCATTTCCTTTTTGCAAGGTGATAAACAGGGCATGTCACTGAAAGGACAGTAACCCTCACCCATGATGCATGATAAAGTGGAGTCATTCGATTCAACACAAAAAGGGTGTATCGTTCCTAAATTAGTTCAATTCAATTTTAGGATCGAACTAACATGTCTCATCTCTCTTAGACAAAGGCGCACATTGACCGCGGAGGCGACACCTCCTACCAAGGAAACATGCAATAGATGGGGCAAAGCATCCAAGGGACAATGCCATCAAATATCGAAACAGTGCCGAAAAGTCAAGATGAAGAAAGCAGATGAAGGGAGTTGCCAAACATACAAGGAAGTGAATTCAAATGAAAGGAGTTGTCAAACACTTAAGAATGCAAATTCAAATGAAGGGAAACATCAAAGATCTGAAGGACAAATGCAAACGAGGGGTAATGTTGTATCGTTCCCAATTTTTCAATCCTTAAAGGGTCTTTAACTAACACATTCTTTCTTATTCTTTATAGAGTTACCAGGTCGCCGTACCGCAGGTAAGTATCCTTCTTCCTAGAATCAAAGCGAAGTCAAATGGAGAATTTTCATGGCATAAAAAATCTTTGATGTTTTTTAGAAACAACAAGCGCTGAAGTGGGAATTAAAAGAGCAAATTTGCGCAAAAGTTTGGAATGTCGTTTCATCCAAAAATTGCCTTTATGCTTGACAAATCATTCATTTTGAATCAAAATTCCCTGTGGAGATTGATCAATTCATGATGATCTCAACGAAATGAAAGGGAGATGTTAATTATGCCAAGTGAGAAACACTTAAGATGAGGAAAGGCAAACCATTCCCAAACACGTCCTGTAAATACTTTGAGAGGAGCGAAAAAGAGAAACTTGTGTTGTTTAAGGACGAGAGATTCATTCGTGAATAGTATACAGATCGAAATGAAAAGAAGCATTTCCTTCTTATATTCTATACACTACAGGTGATCATAGTTAAGCCCATTTGAGCCTTTAAATGTGAAGAATTCTCAAAATACCACTGTCAAGAACCACCCCACAATTGGGACAAATTTGGAGATTTGGTTAACATCATTTGGTGAAAAGATGAGAAAAATTTCTTTGCTCTCACTGGTATCAATCTTTTTGTGGTAACTTCAGGTGAATCCTTGTGGAAGCTCGAAACATCCCAAAATGAAGAAGAACATTCATTTCTCTACCCAAACACTCATACCCTTTGTTCAGCCAAGTTGAGCCTGAATATTCATTTCTAAAGCCCAAGTGGTGATTATCTCCCTATACTGGGACAAAGCATGTGATTTATCAAGACAATGGATACTCGTGAGACAATGTGAAAAACATCTCGAAAGTCCTAAAAGCTCAAAAAAAAATCAAAAGAGCAAAAGTCAAATGAAAATTAGGGGGCATGAAAAAGCAGTGTGCCTAGTAAAAGCAAGGCCAATGCCCATTAAAAAAAGAAAAAAAGAGAGAGAAAAAGTAGCATCAAGAGAAGAATTCTTTTGTGAGGAAAAAGTGTCAAAAGCAAAATGCCTGCATGAAAAGAAAATCATTGCAAATGCAAAAGTCATTAGAGAAAAGAGTGAAGCTCTTGTATTGAAATGATTAGTCAATGGACTTTCGAGACAAATTGGATTTCAAAAGGCAAGTGTCCTCGAAAAGATTGGATGATATGGTAATGATGCCATGGTGATCACCAACTTTTAAATCCCTTTTGAAAATTTCTGAGCCTTTCAAGCCTTTACCCAAACCAATGTTATAACCTTCTCCAAAGTCTCTTCGGATTGGGATGGTCTAAGGAGAAATTTGGATTCCCAAACAAGCTATCGCTTGAAGAAGTAGGGGCAAAGTTATCTTATCTCATCTTAAGGTTTCTTGACTTGTAAACCTGATAGAGATGCTGATTGACAATTATTTCATTACTTAGTCGATAATGCTCATCCATTGTTGAAACCGTGACCAAACCTACATTACGGTCCTTTAAAAGACCTCTTAGATCGGTCAATGTGTACTTATTACGAATGATTCTCAAAACCCTCGACAGCGGTCATGTGAGGTATATTGAGTGATCAGACTATTTCCCACATTAATGGATGGGATCAAGCAGCCTTCTTGAGAGTATGTGAGAAGCCCTTTTCCGATTATAGAGCTCTTGTTTGGCATGTTTTACAAGCCCCTTTCATGAGTTAAGATCATTTTGACAAAAGACTTTCTCCTAAAGGAATTTGATGATTAATGACACTTTTCAAGCCTGATGGCAATCCTGTTATGTTGAATGATGCAAAATATTTTCCAAACAATCGAAACTAGCTTGAATTGCTCATGCAATCAATGCTTTCTCATTGATGATACCATTTTGATATGGCCTCTCATGACGTTATCTTGCCTGGTACGCATTCACTACCAGAGCACTTGTTATAACACGTCCTGTTAGATGTGCAGATGCCTCCTCGGAATTTCCTCAATATTCGACAGATATGGTGAGCTCTAACAGCCCGAAACCATTCTTACATGAGAAGTCTTCCCTATGTGAGATCATGCTTTCTGAAGGTTTGTGCGTTTGTCCTTAAACCACGCAATGCAAAGGTTTATGCATTTATTGCATAACACTCCGATTTTAAAAGTTCTGGGTCTTTCTTTAAACCCCGATTTCAAAAGGTTTCGGGTCTTACCTTAAACCCCGATTTCAAAAGGTTCTGGGTCTTTCCTGAAACCCTAATTTCACAAGGTTCTGGGTCTTCCTTAAACACCGATTTCAAAAGGTTCTGGGTTTTTCCTAAAACCCCGATTTCAAAAGGTTCTGGGTCTTCCTTAAACCCCGATTTCAAAAGGTTCCGGGTTTTTTCTAAAACCCCGATTTCAAAAGGTTCCGGGTCTTTCCTTAAACCCCGATTTCAAAAGGTTCAGGGTTTTTCCTAAAACCCCGATTTCAAAATGTTCCGGGTCTTTCCTTAAACCTCGATTTCAAAAGGTTCCGGGTCTTTCCTTAAACCCCGATTTCAAAAGCTTATGGATCTTTTCCTTAAACCCTAATTTCACAAGGTTCTGGGTCTTCCTTAAACCCCGATTTCAAAAGGTTCCGGATTTTTCCTAAAACCCCGATTTCAAAAGGTTCCAGGTCTTTCCTTAAACCCTGATTTCAAAAGATTCCGGGTCTTCCCTTAAACCACGATTTCAAAAGCTTCTGGATCTTTTCCTGAAACCCCGATTTCAAAAGGTTCTGGGTCTTCCCTTAAACCTCGATTTCAAAAGGTTCTGGGTTTTTTCCGAAACCCTGATTTCAAAAGGTTCCGGGTCTTCTCTTAAACCCTGATTTCAAAAGGTTCACAGGTCTATCTTTAAACCATCTTTTTTATAACATAAAGTCCTGAGTGAAAAACCTTAGGCACATACAGTCCTAAGTGAAAACCTTAGGCATTAAAATCCTGAGTGAAAAACATTAGGTATTTCAAAATCTTGAGTGCAATTTGCCGTTCATAGGGTTTTAGTCCCTAGGCGTACTTCCAGGGTTTTAGTCCCTAGTTGTTCCTTCGAGCTGTTGTTCCTATTGCCGTTCATAGGGTTTTAGTCCCTAGGCGGGATCCTAGCTGCTTATAGAGTTTTAATCCTTAGGTGGAATTTCCGACGTTTACAGGGTTTGTCCCTAAATGTCAATACAGAGTCTTTTTCTTTGCACGGTGAGCTTCTGCAGCCTGGAGCACCCCTTCGACCTGGCGAGCTTTCGCAGCCCAAAGTCTTTTTCTTTGCACGGTGAGCTTCTGCAGCCCGGAGCACCCCTTCCACCTGGCGAGCTTTCGCAGCCTAGAGTTTTTTTCTTTGCACGGTGAGCTTCTGCAGCCCGGACCACCCCTTCGACCTGGTGAGCTTTCGCAGCCCAGAGTCTTTTTCTTTGCACGGTGAGCTTCTGCAGCCCGGAGCACCGCTTCGACCTGGTGAGTTTTCGCAGCCCAAAGTCTTTTTCTTTGCACGGTGAGAACACCCCTTCGACCTGGCGAGCTTTCGCAGCCCAGAGTCCTTTTCTTTGCACGGTGAGCTTCTGCAGCCCGGAGCACCCCTTCCACCTGGCGAGCTTTCGCAGCCCAAAGTCCTTTTCTTTGCACGGTGAGCTTTTGCAGCCCGGAGCACCCTTTCCTCCTAGCGAGCTTTCGCAGCCCAGAGTCTTTTTCTTTGCACGGTGAGCTTTTGCAGCCCGGAACACCCCTTCGACCTGGCGAGCTTTCGCAGCCCAGAGTCCTTTTTCTTTGCACGGTGAGTTTCTGCAGCCCGGAGCACCCCTTCCACCTGGCGAGCTTTCGCAGCCCAGAGTCCTTTTCTTTGCACGGTGAGCTTCTGCAGCCCGGAGCACCCCTTCCTCCTGGCGAGCTTTCGCAGCCCAGAGTCTTTTTTTTTTTGCACGGTGAGCTTTTGCAGCCCGGAACACCCTTTGACCTGTCAAGCTTTTGTAGCCCAAAGTCCTTTTTCTTTGCACAGTGTGCTTTTGCAGCCCATAATACCTTATTGACCTGGCGAGCTTTCGTAGCCCAGAGTTTATTTCTTTAGCCAAAAGCCCATTCTTACACGGTATGGCAGGTATCAAAAAAAAAATCCAATCATCTCTCATGCACCATCCCATGCCCTTCACCAACGAAATTTAGGTGTCTTTTGTCTTTGAATGGAACTTCTTTGAACTCCCCTTCAAAGAGGGGCAGCTGTTGACACATAAATTTTACCTAATCATTTAGGGTTTAATTGCATAGAAAATTAGGGATTAATTTTTAACCCCTAAACATAAATATTTTCATTAAATTAATTGGCATATAGACTTTAGGTGCATTTACATTAATAAGGCATATTAGAACATGCTTTCCTTGTTTAATTTAAAAAAAATTAAAAAATTAAATTAAAAAATTAAAAAAAATTATTTAAAAAAAATTTCGAAAAAAGGGGGGGACCATCATTATTCAATGCTGGCCAGCGTAGCACCACTATCATAAATTAAATTAAATTAAATTAAATTAAATTAAAAAATATTTTTTTTAAAAAAGGGAAGAAAAGACGAGGCGATCGTTATTCAACGCCGACCCACTTTCTCTTCCCCACGAGACCAGCCGCGCCTTGACCTCTTTCTTCCCCAAGACCTTCAACGCTTTCGGAAGCGGAAGAAGCGACGGGATGCGAGCGCAGAGGCCAAAATGCGGCAGAAACATGGAAGAGGAAGCGGACATCCAGAAACGACAAAGCAGCAGGAGGTGGGCGCATCGAGGACGGCGCAGCGCTTCCGACCTGCATCAAGGGAGTCCTGCAACCGTTTTAGCCGAAAACGGGTCTGGTTTGGTCCCGAGAGTAGGGACCGAGCCGCGACGCTTGACGAAATGGGGGAATGCACAGCGATCCATGGCTCCCCGAGCTAGAAATGGAGGGTGAGCGTCGCCGGGGGAGGCGGAGAGGAGGGGAGCCTCCTCCTTCTCTGGGCATTAAAAGTGGGAGGATCCGAGCGAGAAGGGGGAGTTCCGGGGGAGCGAGAGAGGTCCGAGAGAGTTCCAGAGAGTAGGGGAGCGAGAGAGTGAGGTTGGAAAGCCTCCAGTCGGCGACAGCTACACCTCCACCGTGGCCGACGAAGCTTCGACACGCACCTCACTTCAAGCGATAGGTCACGTCCCCGAGATATCTTCGGGTCTCGTCTGGTTTGATTCGGGGTCGGTTTCCCGAGGATCCCGACTCGTAGGTGTGCGAGGCATGCGGATGTAGCCCGATCTACTGTGTTCGTCCTCCAATCGCCACCGCCGAGTCGGGTAAGGAGTGCCGCAAAGAACCGCCGCCCCTGTTTTTCTTTGTGCCATGTTTTGGACTCACTGGCCGGAGCTCGCGGCCGTCCAGCTCGCGCGAGTTCCGGCCCGTGCTGTCCCCGTGCTAGCTTCTGCTTCTTCGCGTGTCGTGTGTTGAGAATCCTGATCTGTTCGAGCCTCCATCGCGCCGGAAAACTTCTATTTTTGCAATACCTTCAATCGGATCTGCTCCCCTTGTTCTTGTTCCCGTGCTCTGTTTCACGGGTTCACTGGCCGGAGCTCGCGGCCGTCCGGCTCGCGTGAGTTCCGACCCGTGATGCCCTCATGCTTACTCCCTATTCTCTACGCGTCTTTTGTCATGAACCTCAGCCAAAAACGGGTCTCACATCGCGCCAGAAGCATTCCGTTTTGAAATGCACCAAACCTGTTCGATGAAATGTCCAAATGAACTTTCCTTGCGTTCGTTCTTGATTCGTCGTGGTTTCGAGTGTGCATTGACCCACCACCCTCACGGCGTGTTTCACATTCCCCCACTGTATCAATCCCTATGTTTGCTTGCTTTGATGTGGTTCGTGTCTTCGTCCTGAGCTTATTTCCACCGTTCCATGCTATTCGTGTTTGGTTGGTGACCTAGTAGCCGGAAGTTGGTCGGCGACGAAGGGGCCAGGGATTGGCCGGCGAGGTGATGGTCGGCCGAGCTTCCAGCCGAAGGCGGCAGCAGCTCGGGCGGTGCTCGGCTCAGGCCAACGTGCGGCCGCGGAAGGTGAAATGCCTCGGAGCAAGGGAGGCTCGGGCGTGGAGGCTAGGGCGAGTCGGGTCGGCGGCTGGTGGCCAGGTCGGGTGCACGGGTCGTGACCTGGTAGGGTTTGCGAGTCGGGCCGGTCTTAAGTTTTTAGGGCTATTAGTTTTTATGTGATTTTGGGCTTTTTAGTTCAAGATTAGAATAGGTTTTTTGTTTGGTGTTGGGCTTGGTTTTAGGTTTTTTTTTTTTAGGTCTTGGGCCTTTCGCGGATGGGCCGAAATTGGGATTTGGGCTGAAGTGTTGTTTAGGTTTTTATTTATAGTGGGCTGGGCTTTTGTTCTTTTTTTTTTAAAAAAAATTCGGGCTGGGCTCCTTTTTCTTTATTTATTTATTTTTTTTGCCAGACCGGGCTCAATAAATGAACCCAGTCCGGTCGTGGACCCGGGCTGGCGCGTCCGGGTCCGTCCCGATCCGGGTCGGAAGTGGAGATCCGACCAGATCCGATTTTTATATTATTTATTATTTTAATATTAAAATTTTTTTAATTTTTTTAATTTTTAAAAAAGAATTTCGAAAATTAAAAAAAGTTATTTGGGCTTTGGAATTGGCTTTTCTTGCCCTTTTTGCATGATTAGTGTCATTTTTTGCATGTTGCTTGATTCATACACTTTGAATTGTGTGTTTAACTTAACTTCGCATGTGGTCAATTATGCATGTTAGGTTTTGATATTAATTGTTGCTTCCCTTAGCTTAGTTAGGAATGGAATTTTGAGACTCCCGATTAGTGTGAACACGTTAGGTGGTGGATTGAACAAGATTAGGTACCGAAAGGGCACTAATTAGTCAATTAGTGTAATCAAGTCCCCCTACCCATTGAATCTCTGGTTTGTAGAAGTAAATAATTTCTCCCGTGCTTTACTTGGGTGTCTAATCGATCCACCAAAAATCGATTAGTGGTGACTCCTAGATGAAATTGATTGGCATGTTAACAACTTAAACTTAAGTCGCGAATTGGTATGGGCTTGGGAGAGCTCGAGCTAGGTTTAACTTAGTAATCCATTAGCCTAACCCCTTAGGCGGCGGGGCCGGTTCGGGGAGGTCGCGACAGCCATGATTCGATTAGTTCTTAGACGTGATTTTTAATCGCGGGTCGATACGCGTAAAACCCTAAAAGCCGCCCGTTAGTTCGAGACGCCCTGAAATTACTATTCACGAACTTTGGTCACGAATTGGACGTCAAAATAGGACGTCGATTATCTAAGAATTCCAACGACGAAATATTTTGGACGTCGTCTCATCGCAGTTAGTTTAACTCAGCGATCGTCTCGAGATTAATCGGAATTGGATATTAAGTGCGCGAATCATATATTTCCTTGGTACCCAATTTAATGCTCATCCTTAGGCTTGTATAGTATTTAAATTTGGTCTCTCCCTCCCCCTCTTAACCTAGATTAGTGTGCACTTTAGTCTTAATGTGCATTTGTGGATAAGAAGACAAGTTTGAGATTTTGTGGGCCCTCCCCTTGACTTTCTAGCCACCATCACCTCACTCTCTCTCTCTTCTTGTCTTTCCACCTCTCCATCAAGGTGTCATTCAAGCCATCCCCTCTAGCTTCCTAGCTTGCTTTTCCAAGACACCAAGTTTCTTGACGAAGTTTCATCAAATGCTAGACCTCTCTCTCCCTCTCATTCACTCTCCCTCTCTCTCACGCCATTCTCCTCTTTCCCCTCCTCCTCTCACGCCATTCTCCCCCTCTCCTCCCTCTTGCTCCACCTTGCCGCCGCTGACCAGCCACCTTGTTGCCGCCGACCACCTCCTTTGCCGTTGACCAGCCCTTGCCGCTGCCGGAACCAGCCCTTTCCGTGAGCCCTAGGAGGAGTTTTGTGGATTTTTCCTTGCTTAGACGTTTGGTAAGTCTTCCCTAAACTCATGTTAGGACTTTAGGCAACTTTTAGACATGTTTAGATGGTGAAATGAGGTAATTTAGAGGCTATTTCGTGGCTGTGGATAGTTGATTAGGTGGCTGGAAATGTTGGTTTGTGTGTTGGATGTGTTCCCGGATTTCGTCTCTGCTGTGTCGCCGAGTTTTGCTATTTTTACCGAGACCTGTGTGAGCCGAATCTGGGGTTTTTTCCTTCATGGACATTGCTCAAAACATCTTGTAGTACAACATAAATTAATTTGGAAAATTTTTGGAAGTCATTTGGGGCCATTCGGAAGTCCATCTTTGGACCGAAAATATTTTGCCGGAAACACTGTCCCTCCGACCTTCGGGTCTGTTTGAATTTTTATAAATTTTTCCAGACCTAATTTCAAAATACTTCCTTCACAAAACTTGTTGGAGACATCCGTGGCTATAACATATAAAAATTTCAAAGCTTTCAAACGAGGTTTGGGTACTGATTGAAATGTATTTTGGGGGTTGGATGGCTTGTCAGAATGGATTGTTTTCTGTCTTGATTGTGGTGGCAAAAAGAGGTGTTTACTGTTGGAAATGGGTTTTGTGTCCTCATGGAAAATGTTCATCAGGATATTGTCTAGGACATATCCGAATTTCAGAATTTTTAGAGTTGAATTACCATTTGTTTTTAAAGGAATTCCAGAACGGCGCGTCAACCCAGTTTTATCCGAATTTTGTTAAATTCGGTCTTCCCTTTTTCCTTGGGGGCCGAATGCTTGCTGCCTTTGGTAATGAGTTTGGTGCTTGAACATGAGTGTTCTATGGTGATTTGGGGACTGAGTTGAATGCCATGTGGTTGTTTGGGCTTTTGGTGGTTGATTGTTAAGTGCCGAAGTTGGATCATAAGGATCTCGGCTCTATGTGAGTGCATGGGGAATTCGTATATTAATGAGTCACGTATACTTGCTGAGAATGACCCGTGAGCTGTATATATGCAGGGGGTCTGGGTAGTGGAGTGATCCGTGAGCCGTATATATATATATGCGGGGGATCCGGACAGTGGAATAGCCCGTGACCCATGAGAATGCAGGGGGTCCTGTCTATTACGTTGTGATTGGTGTGATCCGTGAGCCGTATATATGCGGGGGATCTGGACAGTGGAATAGCCCGTGAGCCGTGAGAATGCGGGGGGTCCTGTCTATTATATTGTGACTAGTATACTATGGCCCGAGCGCTAAGGCGTGCAGTGAGGGTTGGATAGCATGATTTGAGAACTTGAGGGATTGTGCCACGTGGGAGTTGTAGAATTGATTTTTATGCTTTAGTAAGAAGCCTTGCCTTGATGCGTGTGGTTGTGAATTGGAGACTGCTTTGTACTTGAGTCGAGGTAATTGATGTTGTGCCATGGTTTTACTAACTCTCTAGCCGTACCGAGGTTCATAGATAGAATTACATGATTTAAGTGTCTGGACGTGCTTTTGCCCTAGCGTAGGTTTAGGTTTGGCTTATTGAGATTCGTTCTCACCTCGTCGTGGGATTTACCATTTTTAGACCCTAGACCTTAGGCATGCCACCCATACGTTTTGGAATGCTGCTTGATTTTGACACGGTGGAAACCGAGTACCCCCGTTCGAGGGTAGGACGTATATCAAGAAAGGAACTATAGTATGAGTTAATGAAGGGGAGCTGCATCTGAGCTTGCAGTTCTACGAAGTGTGGTTCTACCGAGGCGAGGATGGAATTGACGTTGGACCCCTGCAAGGTTTTGAGGTGCCAACTTGCGTGAACCCAGGTCGGGCTGTACCCCCGACTCCGGATGGTGTAGTGATCAACCCTCCCCGTTACGCTCTGGTGAGCCAGCCACCTCTGCCAGTTCCCGTCATGGACACTCAAGTCATGGAGCCTGCTGCTGCCGAGGAAGATCCCGATGAAGATCCCAAAGAAGATCCCGAGGAAGACCCTGAGGAGGATCTAGAGGAGCTCGATGTCTAGATGCATTAGTAGCATTTGTTTTATTTTGCTAACCTCGTAGGGTGTCAAGTGTAGTCTTGAACTAGTAACCCTCTCCCCTCCGTCGACCTATGTCGCTGTATTTTCCTTAGTCGTACGTCTTTTGTATTTGACTGGCTTTGATAATGTTATGAATTCCTTTCGTCATCTTGTGTATCTCTTTTGCATGGTGTTGTTTCCGCTTTTGCATGCATTCGTTATTAAGCGCTCGAGTAGTGTGCCGTAGTTCCTGGGTTCGAAATTATATTGGGACGGCAAAGAAGGGGTGTTATCGAGCTCGTATGGTTCGGGGCGTGACATCTCCGTTGATTTGGTATATCAAATGGGATGTCACGCCCCGAACCATACGAGCGCGATAACACCCCGTCTTTGCCGTCCCAATATAATCTCGAACTCAGGAACTACGGCACACTACTCGAGCGCTTAATAACGAATGCATGCGGAAGCGGAAACAACACCATGCAGAAGAGATACACAAGATGACGAAAGGAATTCATAACATAATCAAAGCCAGTCAAACACAAAAGCGTACGACTAAGGAAAATACAGCAACATAGGTCGACGGAGGGGAGAGGGTTACTAGTTCAAGACTACACTTGACACCCTACGAGGCTAGCAAAATAAAACAAATGCTACTAATGCATCTAGACATCGAGCTCCTCTGGATCCTCCTCAGGGTCTTCCTCGGGATCTTCTTCGGGATCTTCCTCGGCGGCAACAGGCTCCATGACTTGAGCGTCCATGACGGGAACTGGCAGAGGCGGCTGGCTCACCAGAGCGTAACGGGGAGGGTTGATCACTACACCATCCGGATTCGGAGGTACGACCTACCCTGGGTTCATGCAAGTTGGCACCTCAAAACCTTGCAGGGGTCCAACGTCAATTCCATCCTCGCCTCGGTAGAACCACGCTTTGTAGAAGTGCAAGCTCAGATGCGGCTCCCCTTCATTAACCTATACTATAGTCCCTTTCTTGATATACGTCCTACCCTCGAACGGGGGTACTCGGTTTCCACCGTGTCAAAATCCAGCGGCACTCCAAAACATATGGGTGGCATGCCTAAGGTCTAGGGTCTGAAAATGGTAAATCCCACGACGGGGTGAGAACGAATCTCAGTAAGCCAAACCTACGCTAGGGCAAAAGCACGTCCAGACACTTAAATCATGTAATTCTATCTATGAACCTCGGTACGGCTAGAGAGTTAGTAAAACCACGGCACAACATCAATTACCTCGACTCAAGTACAAAACAATCTCCAATTCACAACCACACGCATCAAGGCAAGGCTTCGTACTAAAGCATAAAAATCAATTCTACAACTCCCACGTGGCACAATCCCTCAAGTTCTCAAATCACGCTATCCAACCCTCACTATGCGCCTTAGCGCTCGGGCCATAGCATACTAGTCACAATATAATAGACAGGACCCTCCACATTCTCACGGCTCACGGGCTATTCCACTGTCCGGATCTCCCACATATATACGGCTTACGGATCACATCAATCACAACGTAATAGACAGGACCCCCCACATTCTCACGGCTCACGGGCTATTCCACTGTTCGGATCCCCCGCATATATATACGGCTCACGGATCACTCCACTATCCAGACCCCCCGCATATATACGGCTCACGGGTCATTCTCAGCAAGTATACATGACTCATTAATATACGAATTCCCCATGCACTCACATAGAGCCGAGATCCTTATGATCCAACTTCGGCACTTAACAATCAATCACCAAAAGCCCAAACAACCACATGGCATTCAACTCATTCCCCAAATCACCATAGAACACTCATGTTCAAGCACCAAACTCATTACCAAAGGCGGCAAGCATTCGGCCCCCAAGGAAAAAGGGAAGACCAAATTTAACAAAATTCGGATAAAACTGGGTTGACGCGCCGTTCTGGGATTCCTTTAAAAAAATGGTAATTCATCTCCAAAAATTCTGAAATTTGGATATGTCCTAGACAATATCTTGATGAACATTTTCCATGAAGGACACAAAACCCATTTCCAACAGTAAACATCTATTTGTGCCACCACAATCCAGACAGAAAACAATCCATCCTGACAAGCCATCCGACCCTCAAAATACGTTTCAATCAGTACCCAAACCTCGTTAGAAAGCTTTGAAATTTTTATATGTCATAGCCACAGATGTATCCAACAAGTTTTGTGAAGGAAGTATTATGAAATTAGGTCTGGAAAAATTTATAAAAATTCGAACAGACCCGAAGGTCGGAGGGACAGTGTTTCCAGCAGAATATTTTCGGTCCAAAGATGGACTTCCGAATGGCCCCAAATGACTTCCAAAAATTCCCAAATTAATTTATGTTGTACTACAAGATGTTTTGAGCAACTTCTATGAGGGACAAAACCCCATATTCGGCTCACACAAATCTCGGTTAAAATAGTAAAACTCGGCGACACAGCAGGGACGAAATCCGGGAACACATCCAACAACAACCAACACACAAACCAACATTTCCAGCCACCTAATCAACTATCCACAGCCATGAAATAGCCTCTAAATCACCTCATTTCACCATCTAAACATGTCTAAAAGTTGCCTAAAGTCCTAACATGAGTTTAGGGAAGACTTACCAAAAGTCTAAGCAAGGAAAAATCCACAAAACTCCTCCTAGGGCTCATGGCAAGGGCTAGTTCCGGCGGCGGCAAGGGCTGGTCGGCAGCAAAGGAGGTGGTCGGCAGCAACAAGGTGGCTGGTCGGCGGCGGCAAGGTGGAGCAAGAGGGAGGAGAGGGGGAGAATGGTGTGAGAGGGTGGGGGGGGGGGGGGGGAAGAGGAGAATGGCGAGAGAGAGAGAGAGAGAGAGAGAGAGAGAGAGAGAGAGAGAGAGAGAGAGAGAGAGAGAGAGAGAGAGAGAGGTCTAGCATTTGGTGAAGCTTCCTCAAGAAGCTTGGTGTCTTGGAAAAGCAAGCTAGGAAGCTAGAGGGGATGGCTTGAATGACACCTTGATGGAGAGGTGGAAAGACAAGAAGAGAGAGAGTGAGGTGATGGTGGCTAGAAAGTCAAGGGGAGGGCTCACAAAATCTCAAACTTGTCTTCTTATCCACAAATGCACATTAAGACTAAAGTGCACACTAATCTAGGTTAAGAGGGGGAGGGAGAGACCAAATTTAAATACTATACAAGCCTAAGGATGAGCATTAAATTGGGTACCAAGGAAATGTCCGATTCGCGCACTTAATCTCCGATTCCGATTAATCTCGAGACGATCGCTAAGTTAAACTAACCGCGATGAGACGACGTCCAAAATATTTTGTCGTCGGAATTCTTAGATAATCGACGTCCTATTTCGAAGTCCAATTCGTGACCAAAGTTCGTGAATAGTAATTTCAGGGCGTCTCGAACTAACGGGTGGCTTTTAGGGTTTTATGCGTATCGACCTGCGATTAAAAATCACGTTTAAGAACTAATCGAATCGTGGCGACTTGGTGTCATGAAACTGTGAGGTCCACTCGTTGGTTTCGAAGAACGCGATCGTTAGGATTTTGGTTTAGGTTAATTTGCTGTCGCGACCTAAATTTCTCAGGCTAATTGATTATTAAGACTAAGCCTAAGTCGAGCCCTCCCAAGCCCTACCAATTCGCAACTTAGGGTTTAAGTTTTTAACAGACAAAAGTTTTCATGCTTGGAGTCGCCACTAATCTATTTGTGGTAGGTCGATTAGAAACCTAAATAAAACATAGTGAGATATGTTTTATTCCTACGAACCAGAGATTCTAAGCTCGGGGACTTGGTTACGATAGATCTACTCTAACACCCTTTCGGTACCTTTTCTTTTCAAAAATATTTATGCAGGCAGTCCGGATCCATTTTATTACCTAATCACTAACATGTGAGGTGTTCATACGGGTGCGCAAACCACCAATTTAACACCCAAGAAAGCAATAAATAGATTGCAAGATTAGGAAAATGACGTACCTTAATGCAACGCAAGCATCTGCATTGTTAGTAGAAAATCACACAGATAATCCTAATATGATTTCTAATTAACAAAGTAAGGCACTCAAGGTGTTCTTTAGGGTTTGCGCTTTATTAAAATGCAAACTAACCTATATGCAATGACGTGCAAAAATGACATGCGATTAATGCAACCTAGCATGCGAACTATATGTCATGCGATGACGTAACCTAATTCTAATGACGGACAAATGATTTATTTTTTGTATTTTTCATAAAATTCGGAATAAAAAAAATGTCTAAATTAACATGCAATCTATCTTAATCTGTCCTAAAGTAACTCATTTTTTTTGGGATTTTTATGGAAATTCGAAATCTAAATATCCTACATAATCCACAAAGATTAAAACAATTTCTAATTTAAACTAGGAAATATGCTACTCTAAATCCCAATTTAAATCAAATAATTATCTTACTCTCTTGGATATATTTAGGATTCTTTAAGCATGCAAAATTTTAATTTAAATTCTAACTAACATATTTTTGGATTTTCTTTATTTAAAAAAGAAAGCAATCAAATAAAGATAACAACCGCACTCAAACAATCCACGCAATCCGCAAGATTCTTCTTATCAAGTTTGGATTAGGAAAGGAAATCAAACTAACGGTCATATCTATAGGGCTATAGATATCAACGGAAAACCGATTGTTCGAATTTGGAAAACAGATAAAATCTGTTATCGCATCCAAGTGATTATGGATAAGATAACGATTTTTCCGTATCGCCGCATATTGTACCTTAGGGATAAGATCGGATAGTCGTCCAGATACGTTGCCAAATTAGGAATAATTCCTAATTTTGGGTATTTTCGAATGTTGCGGATATCACAAAATTATCCTAAAATATCTAGCTATCCACCAAAATATTCACCAAAATATTTGAAATATCGAAAAACTAGGAAACCAAATATTTTGAAAGTATCGGATAACGTTCTTACCTAATTTCGGGATATTTCCAAATTTGAACTCGTGGATCGGGATTGCGGATCGGGATGACCGACAGCGGGTGGACCGGCGGCAATGGTGGTGGCTTGCGGATGTGGCAGCTCGGCTAATCTGGACTCACGGACACTCCAACGGCAGCGGCGTCGGTTCGGCGGGCCGAACGGCGTCGATTCGGCGGGCCGAACGGCGTCGATTCGGCGGGCCGAACGGTGTCGATTCGGCAGGTCGAGCGGCAGCAGCTCGGCTTGTCGTGGGCGGTACAGCAACGACAAGGACGTTGGCTTGGCACAGCAGTGGCGGCGTCGACAGTGAGGATGGCTCGTCTGGCACCAGCAAAGCGGGTGCAAATCACGATAAAAATACAAAGGACGCAACGGAGAGCTTGCTGAGGACGTCACCGAATCAATGCAAACGATGGTGCTTCGTTGGAGCTGGGCTTGCCGAATGTTTCTTTTTCTCCTCAAGGCCACCTATTGGTCTCAGCAAGGATTCTTCTCTTCAAGCGGTGGTTAAAGTCCTACCTTTTCACCATATTTTCACCACTTGACCCTCTCTCTGTGCTATTTTCTTTTGAATTTTCTCTTTGAGCAGGTGCTGGAACTCTCGGCTCTTGAATGTCTCGCTGGTGTTGATAGAGACCGGGTTGGATAGCGTACCGCGAAACCGCGGTAACGTCAGCGGGAAATCAGCAACCTTCAGGGACTGAGTTGAGGAACTCACCGGGATTGTTGGTGGTCTAGCGAGAGGAAAACAGCGACGAGTTGTTGGGGGGTGCGGTCACAGGTCTGGCTGCGAAAGGATGGGGGCTTGGCCGTGGAGGATCAGGCCAAGCTCTCTCTCTCTCTCTTTTTCGCTCTAACTCTCTCGTACTCTTAGGAATTGTGTTCTGAAAATTATAAGAGCCCTCTTGATTGAAGGGTATAATCACATATTTATATCGCAACCCTAAGTTAATTGGCCGGACTTCCTAGTCCTAATGGGCTTAGGCTTAAGCTTTTATGCTTTAATTTTATTTAATTCCAAATGGGCCGAATTAATTTGGGCTTTTCTCTAATTAAGTTTGATGGGCTGATTTAAGCTCAAATTAAGACAACCAAGGCCTTTTAGACTTGTGATTTTCGGCCCCCGTCTTCCGAGCGAGACGAGCTTTGTTCGGTACTCGAGCTTGATTTATGCAATGGATTTTCAATTTACTCATGGACGCCGGTCCGATGTTGAATGCAATTAAACTATATGATCCTAAACTATATGCTATGCGATTTTGATATTTTTGTTTAGGGGTTAAAATTTAATCCTTAATTTTCTATGCAATTAATCGCTAAATGATTAGTCAAAATTTAGGTGTCAACAGCTGCCCCTCTTTGAAGGTGAGCTCGAAGAGGTTGCATTCAAAGACTAAATGATACCTAAATTTTGACAGTGTTGATGCAATGAATGTGATGCATGCTGGCAAAAATGAGAAACGTACCTTGAGCTACTTACCTATGGAGTAGTAGAGTTAACGCGAGGTACGGGACAATCGCATACTTGACAGGATCAAGGACTTCCGATAGGACTTCAATTACCTGGATTTTGCCTCAGGAGTTCTGAAAAGGGACATTGTGAGATACTCGAATTTCGCCTCGAATACTCGGATGAGACACCTGGTTTTCTCCTCAGGTACTCGGGTAAGAAATATGGTGAGATATCCGAATTTCTCCTCGGATACTTGGATGAAATACCTGGATTTCTCCTCGGGCATTCGGTTGAGGAATATGGTGAGATATCCGGATTTCTCCTCGGATACTCGGATGAGATACTTGGATTTTTCCTCAGGCACTCGGTTGAGAGATAGGGTGAGATATCCAGATTTCTCCTCGGATACTTGGACGAGATACTTGGATTTTTCCTCAGGGACTCGGTTGAGAAATATGGTGAGATATCTGGATTTCTCCTCGAATACTCGAATGAGACACCTGGATTTCTCCTCAGGCACTCGGGTAAGAAATATGGTGAGATATCTAGATTTCTCCTCGGATACTCGGACGAGATACCTAGATTTCTCCTCAGGCACTCAATTGAGAAATATGGTGAGATATCCGGATTTCTCCTCGGATACTCGGATGATATACCTGGATTTCTCCTCAGGCACTCGGATGAGATATTTGGGAAGGCTGGATCGATAGGCGCCTGGACGTTGTCAAAGACGCCGAGCGACTGCAACACAACTGATAATATCTCTGACTCATGAGGATACGTCTCATGTTGTTGTTTGAAAGTAGGAAGGACTCCGGGCTATGGAAGCACGTCATATCGATGTAAAGAGACTTCGGGCTCCAGAAGCACGCCAGGTTGATGAAGGGACTCCGGGCTACGAGAGCACGCCGTGTCAGTGGGACTCCAGGCTATGAGAGCACGCCAGGTCGATTAAGAGGGACTCCGGGCTACGGAAGCACACCGTGTCGATTAAGAGGGACTTCGGGCTACAGAAGCACGCCATGTCAATGAAAAAACTCCGGGCTATGGAAGCACGCCGTGTCTACGAAAAGACTCCGGGCTACGGAAGCATACCGTGTCGATGGAAGAGACTATGGGCTACGGAAGCATGCCATATCTATGAAAGGACTCCGGGCTACGGAAGCACGCCTTTTCGGTGAAAGGACTCTGGGCTACGAAAGCACACCGTGTCGATGAAAGGATTTCGGGCTATGGAAGCACGCCGTGTTGATGAAAGGACTCCAGGCTACGGAAGCACGCCGTGTCTATGAAAAGGACTCCGGGCTACAGAAGCACACCTTGTCAATGAAAGGAACTCTAGGCTACGAGAGCACGCTTGGTCGATTCCTTGTAGAAGGAAAATTCAAGAATTTCTGGACGAATCTCGAGGCTTTGAAACAACTCGAACGTCGGATATTCACTTGGTCTTCATGGAAACATTACCTGTCAGACACAATTAGAGCAAACATGCATGCATTCATCAAGGAGATAGACAACCTAGGCTATTCCAGGACACACATTTCAAAGTTCATTAGAGTTTTTATCAATCCAATTGAGGTCCGTGCATAATGGTTTCACCGTATTTACATCACCAAATTTCCACTAGGGAGAATCATCAATCAAGACAATTTTCACTCATAACGTGGATTTCTCAATAATACTAAATGAGACATTCAGTTAGAAAGGGCTTTCACTCACTCTCATTAAAAAAAAAACTGATTTATGAGAATCACTCTATCTCACCATCATCATGTCGACAAGGGTCTGAGTACTCTCGCACGCGGTACGACCTTACCAATTTTAGAGGTCTTTGTTAGGACCGTAATGTGGGCTTGGTCAATGGCTTAGCAAGGGGGACTCTTCGAATCAAGGCTATTGAAAGATCAATACTCCGCAATTGTATCTGGGTTTGCAAGTCAAGAACCCTGCAAAATGAGATAGAAATGGATTTGCTCGTACTTCTTCGAGCTAAGCTTATAAACATTTGAAACTCTACGTTAGTTCAAGTGCCCTAATCTGAAGAGACTTTGCAAGGGACGTAACGTAGGCTAGGCTCATGGGTTAAGAAATGAATGGATCATAAGGCTCCAAAATGTGTATAAATAGGGTGAGAGTTGGTGATCATCTAGGCATTATCACCGGTCCTCTTTTCCGCCAGGGATTGTCTTCTCGGTAGATGCTCCATTGGCCTCGAGAGCTTATCACTTGACTCCTTAATACTGTGGATATTTTTGTGACTTTGACACATCTCAACATTTTCTACTCCGAAGTTCTCTCTTTTTTCTTCATTTTTTTTTCATTCTCTTATTCTTTTCTTTTTTTTTTCACGGGCATTGGCCTTGCTTTTACAAGGCACACTGCTTTTTCATGCCCCCTAGTTTTTTCTTTTTTTCTTTTTTGACTTTTGACACACACTGTCTACAATGCATATATTGGCCAACCACACTTTGGCTTGTTTTTACCAAATTACTCGACATTTGGACTCTCAGGGTTCTTCATCTTTTATTAGCGCTCCGAATATGCTGCTTGAACAATGATGACTTTCGCCTTGCCTCAGTGTGGGGGATGATCACCAACTGGGTTCATATGAAATAAAATTGTAGGCTCAAGTGGGCTACGTAATGGATATAAGTGTGTAGGATAGAGAAAGAAATGCTCTTCGTCATGCTAAGTCACTTAAATTTCGTATGAATTCATCTGAAATAGCAATACTTGAAGATTGATGCAAGTGTAAACAAGAAAATTTCTATCCATTTTTCTCACCACATGATGTTGATTACCTCCAGTTTGCCCCAATGTGGAGTGGTTCTTGACAGGGGTAATTTGAAAGAATTTCTCCAAGTGTTTAGGTTCAAAGTGGCGAAACAATGGACAACCTGTAGTGTTTAAGATAAAGAAATGAAATGCCTATCATCATTTCGGTTGCCGTACCTTTTGCGAAATAACCCTTTACCTTGCAGACATGGAATTTTTCCACTCAACTCACTGGAGATTAGTGCATGGGACTGTGTATAGGATAGGGCTTGCCTTTCATCATCCCGACATATCTCATTTAGCACATCCAAGCAATTCCACATTATTTATTAAATTGTCTATCTTGATAATATTAATGGAGTTAAATAGGTAAAATTATAATGCCAAATCCTCTTTTGAACATTTCATGATCTTGCCAACTTTGAGCATAAAAAGCTTGTTAATTTTGACCAAAGAATTTTCTATACTCAAAAATGTCATCGGAACATGAAAAACATGGTTTTGAGCATTCATTTAAGATTGCCCCAGCAAGAAGTGTTAGGAGTATCAAACACAAAGGGACTATCTTAGAAATGGGCATCCTTGGATTGCCCCTATTTAGAAGAGACGGACTCATAAACGCTCCATCTTTGCTTTTGCCCCTGCACAAGAAAGCGTGCATGAATAGGTCACTAAGCAAATGTGAACTGAGATTCAGAAGATTCCAATTACTCATTGCTGTTGGAACCAAGGCATTATCTCCATTCTTGCTATTCATGCCCCTGATATGTTATCCCCACTTTTCTATTGATGGATTGAGAAGTGTTGAGTACTCCATTTTCGCTCTTCAAAGATAGCATCATGTCCAAGTAGGAAGTGATCATTTGCCCCACAAGTTCATCATCATTGGAACTTGACGTGTCATTTTCTCATCGCGACAACTAGAGAATTATGCTCTGAAACATGAAGTAGATGAGGCAGACAAGACAATCTGGGTTTATCTAACACATGCTTTGAAAACAAGTTTTTTTTTTAAAGCAATGAAATTCATTTTATTTTCAAAATGATTTTTGGGAGGGAGCATGAGGAAGCCCAGCCCTCAGAATTTCTCCATGGATGACATTTTTTCTTTTCTTAGTTGGATATCATCACCGGGCTGGTTTGATGTACCTCAACATGCCCTCAAAATGTAAATGAACTTGTAATTTCATTGAATAGAGTCAAATGAATTATATTTATTGGAATGGAAATGCCAACGATCAAACCCTAAAAATGAAAGCAACAATTGAAAATTCAAAAAGCGGGAAATCCTAGAAAACACTTGAAATCTTAGAAAAACATGAAAGACTCCTTCGTAGAGGAGTGTGAAAACAATAACTTCTTCACTTGGTGATAGCATCTATGCCTCCGTCATGATTGGGTAAAGGCTTCTTCTGAACATTTGGCTGACTACTGTGGAAAGAAAATGCCCATGTGTCCAAGAGATCTTGGACCTTGTGCTTTAGAATATAGCAATCATCAGTTGAATGACCGACTTCTCCCATGTGATAGTTATATTTTTTGGAGGGATCGTAAACAGGATAGCACTCAGGATTTGGTCGCTTTGGCTCATTAGAGAGTAATCCCTTCTTTTGGAGAACTGGCAAGACTTTAGCTAAGGGTTCAGGAAGAGGTGTGAACTGTGTTCTAGCACTTCGTTTTCGACCAGAGAATTGGCGACTTCCAATTTGTTGCATCCTAGCCGGTTGTGAATAGGCCACGTTAACTTCAGCTTCAGGCCCATTCTCTTTCTTTACACTAAATCTTTTGGTTGAAGAGGACGGCTCCACAAACCACCCATCTTTAGCCCTATCTCAATCTGTTCGCCTATGGGGATGAGTTGATTGAAGCTCTCAGCTGGAATGGCTACCATCCGATTACGGTACTCGAACGGGAGAGTTTTAATAAACATCCCCTTCAATTCACTGTCTATAGGTTCCTGGACAACCTGAGCGGCTATATTTCTCCATCTGATAGCATAATCCTTGAACGACTCGGTCTTTTTCATCTAAGCACGCTCGAGGTCTTCACGGGTGGGAATGATGTTCGTTATGAACCTGTACTGCTTTAGGAATGCTTCACTAACTTCCTTCCAGGTTTTGAGGCTATTTATCTTCTTCATGAGATACCAGTTCAAGGCAGGACCCGTCAAACTTGCTCGAAATGCATGAATCATCAGGAGTTCATTATCAACGTATGAGGTCATCTGTACGTGATATAGCTACAGGTGGGCTTTTGGGCAGGAGGTGCCATTGTACTTGTCAAAGTCTTGCATCTTGAACTTCTTCGGGATTTTGATCTGTGAGTAAAGAGACAAGTCGATTGAGGGTGAATCATGTGAGCCTTCCAGCTGCTTCACTCTCTCTTCAAGCTTGTTGACCCGTTCATCAGGTTTATCCTTGTTGACGACAATCTGGACGGGGTCATATACTAAATGGGGAAGATCGTCATCTTCCTCACTATCGGCATTCTTTCCACCTTTATGCTTTGGGGCTGATGCCTCAGGGGATGCAGGAATGGGAGTCAGTCGAAGGGCTTTGATCTCAGCGGACATATGTTGCATTGCGGCGAGGAATTGCTTCATTTGGTCCTTAATGCCAACGACACGATCTCGTAAGTCAGTTTGATCAGCCATTCTAGTTCTCGACCGCGTACGAATAGGCGATCGTGATCGGTCCGTAATTACCTAATTTCACGGATAAAACAGGCATACATAAGTGTCAAGAAGAATCACACGCCGATCCATGATATTGGTCTCACCACATTGATTAAAAATGACCTCTTTATTGAAATGACGAAGTTTTTTACAACGACTATAACTTGAAATCACCTAAACAGAAATGCTAAAAAAAACAAATGACTCAATTCCTAAAGAAGACTAAAGACTAAAATTGAAATGAGAACATAGATTCAAGCTTTTCTATTTGGCTTGATCCATATACATATGGGAAGCGACTTCCTTCTTCAACTGCTCATAAGCTCGAGCTATCTTAGAGGCTTTTTCTTGAGCTTCTTCTGCCTTCCTTTTGAGACAGTTGTTCTCTGAGCGAGTAGCGGGCTTGAGAGGCACCTTGGGTATCTTTGGGAGTAACTCCTGTGGGATCTTGTGTCGTCGAATATACTTGGTCGTCGCGAAATAGGATTTCTGCTCCCCCTTGAGCTCTTTTTTGGGACGGACTATCTTTAAGAGACGACACTTCTTCCACATCTTCTTGAGCTGGGCTACGGTCCCTTCGTGGTCTTCATCGTCATCGGTGAAGTCGACTTGGAGGAGTTCTGGTTGTAATGCCGGAGGGAGCCCTTAGAGAATCTGGTACTGACGAGACACTCTGGCGGGGTAGTATTCGATTGCACCGGTGAAGCCCAATAGTGGAACCAGCCAGACACCATCATATGTAAGCCGAGCTTCCTCGACCTTGAACCAATTAGCATGCCATTGGAAACCTTGGGGTCTAACGTTTTTCATGAAGATAATCCACTCGGAGTAATGATAATCGGGTGCGTCCCCTTGTTTTTCTTTATACCTCAATATGGGATGGCTAGAATCACTAAGCTCGGTTATTGTGAGTAAATCGCCACACCCTTTTATGTGAGAAAAAAATCAAATTTGCAAAAATTCAAGGGGGGCATGAAACGTTTTGTCAACATATTGCTTAAATTTAGTGAGGGAAATGAAAGTCTCGGCTAAAATGGTGTTGACAAAATTCTTTTCAAGACAGACTTGTTGGACCAACCATGCAATTGACGGACTACACGCATTCTTATAGTTGGGAAAAATCACAAACCCGAAAAATGTTAGCAAAAAGATTCTGCCTTTTTGAAAAGATGTGGCTTTATCAAAACATTGACTAAGGAATGAAAAGGGACATGTCCCACGATTTGCTTTCAAAACTTTTCCCAATTCATCTTTTCTGATACCCGAAAATTCAGACAACATTAAGGTGGAATCAATTCCTAGAGGTGGTGTAACTAATTTCGACCCTAAAGGTTTTCCAATGATCACGCTATATTCTTCCAAAGTCGGGGTGAGCTCATGCTTACCGAATATAAAGGTAGATGTCTCGGGACACCAAAAGTGTGCTAATGCTCGAATGAGGCCGGTACGGACTTTGACTTCCAATAAGGGGAGTAGCCTCACAATGTGGCCCTCAACTAGCTTACGGTTGATCGGACTGAGTAGGTTCCACCAGACACGGAGCTCGTCCTTAGGAGCATCAAGAATCCGGATGTCTGCCCCTCCCATAGTATATAGACCAAGACTCACGACCGACCTAATTTCATGGACCGACCAAAGAAAATACGAAACATAAATAAATTGCGAGATAAAGGTTCAGAAAACTTACTTCACCCGATAGGACCATGGCAATCGCATAGACATGCGCATGAAATGTGAGGTTCGATTTCTATCTAGATTCTGGCTTGCAAAGTGGAGACGCGAGGATTACCGGGCTAAACCAGTCATGGTAGTGGTTAGGCCAGGGTTTCCCTGACTCCGGCTTAGTCAAGGAGCCGACCTGGGTTGCAAAGGGTGCAACCGTGGTGGGAACTCAATGACACCGTGAAAAAACTTTCGGGACTGAGGAGGACAACCCGTACCACACGGGTGTGGTCAGGGTGTCCGCTGTCTCAGTACCATCCTAAACCTGTGCCGCCCAGGTCCGGCAGCGGGTTGTGTGTGCCGTGTAGTGTAAATGCAAGGCATGCACAACAGGTTATATCATACAGTGCTTCGTGCATAAAATAAACCATACATCCAAACACCTCCCTACAAAACAAGAGTTAACAATCACGCCTCCCCTTATACCTCCCATTCTGCAAAAACATTTAACACCTAAAATGTCAGAGATGTACTTGGGATCCTCGCTGCCAAACAAAAATATATTTTTTTTAAAAAGAAAAACTAGCCTAAGTCCACTAAGAGTTTTAACTCAAATCCCCAGCGGAGTCGCCAAGCTGTCGCGACCTAAATTTCTCAGGCTAATGGATTATTAAGACTAAGCCTAACTTGAGCCCTCCCAAGCCCTACCAATTCGCAACTTAGGATTTATGTTTTTAACATACAAAAGTTTTCAAGATTGGAGTCGCCACTAATCTATTTGTGGTAGGTCGATTAGAAACCTAAATAAAACATAAGGAGATAAGTTTTATTCCTACAAATCAGAGATTCTAAGCTCGGGGACTTGGTTACGCTAGATCTAGTCTAACGCCCTTTTGGTACATTTTCTTTTCAAAAATATTTATGTAGGTAGTCCGGATCCATTTTATTACTTAATCACTAACATGTGAGGTGTTCATGCGGGTGCGTAAATCACCAATTTAACACCCAAGAAAGCAATAAATAGATTGCAAGATTAGGAAAATGACGTACTTTAATGCAACGCAAGCATCTGCATTGTTAGTAGAAAATCACACAGACAATCCTAATATGATTTCTAATTAACAAAGCAAGGCACTCAAGGTGTTCTTTAAGATTTGCGCTTTATTAAAATGCAAACTAACCTATATGCAATGACGTGCAAAAATGACATGCGATTAATGCAACCTAACATGTGAACTATATGTCATGCGACGACGTGACCTAATTCTAATGACGGACAAATGATTTATTTTTTGTATTTTTCATAAAATTCGGAACAAAACAAATGTCTAAATTAACATGCAATCTATCTTAATCTATCCTAAAGTGACTTATTTTTTTTTTGGGATTTTCATGGAAATTCGAAATCTAAATATCCTACATAATCCACAAAGATTAAAACAATTTCTAATTTAAACTAGGAAATATGCTACTCTAAATCCCAATTTAAATCAAATAATTATCTTACTCTCTTGGATATATTTAGGATTCTTTAAGCATGCAAACTTTTAATTTAAATTCTAACTAACTTATTTTTGGATTTTCTTTATTTAAAAAAGAAAGCAATCAAATAAAGATAACAACCGCACTCAAACAATCCACGCAATCCACAAGATTCTTCTTATCAAATTTGGATTAGGAAAGGAAATCAAACTAGCGGTCATATCTATAGGGCTATAGATATCAACGGAAAGCCGATTGTTCGAATTTGGAAAGCAGATAAAATCTGTTATCACATCCAAGTGATTATGAATAAGATAATGATTTTTCTGTATCGCCGCATATTATACCTTAGGGATTAGGTCGGATAGTCGTCCAGATACGTTGCCGAAATTAGGAATAATTCCTAATTTTGGGTATTTTCGAATGCTGCGGATATCACAAAATTATCCTAAAATATCTAGCTATCCACCAAAATATTCACCAAAATATTTGAAATATCGAAAAACTAGGAAACCAAATATTTTGAAAGTATTAGATAACGTTCTTACCTAATTTCGGGATATTTCCAAATTTGAACTCGCGGATCAGGATTACGGATCGGGATGACCGACGGCGGGTGGACCGGCGGCGATGGTGGTGACCTGCGGATGTGGCAGCTCGGCTAATCTGGACTCATGGACACCACAACGGCAGCGGCGTCGGTTCGGCGGGCCGAGCGGCGTCGGCTCGACAGGTCGAGCGGCAGCAGCTCGGCTTGTCGTGGGCGGTACAGCAGCAACAAGGACGTTGGCTTGGCACAGCAGTGGCGGCGTCGACGTCGGGGATCGCTGCAGTGAGGATGGCTCGTCTAGCACCAGCAAAGCGGCTACAAATCACGATAAAAATACGGAGGACGCAACGGAGAGCTTGCTGAGGACGTCACCGAATCAACGCAAACGATGGTGCTTCGTTGGAGCTGGGCTTGCCGAATGTTTCTTTTTCTCCTCAAGGCCACCTGTTGGTCTCAGCAAGGATTCTTCTCTTCAAGCGGTGGTCAAAGTCCTCCCTTTTCACCAGATTTTCACCACTTGACCCTCTCTCTGTGTTATTTTCTTTTGAATTTTTTTTTTTGAGCAGGTGCTGGAACTCTCGGCTCTTGAATGTCTCGCTGGTGTTGATGGAGACCGGGTTGGATAGCGTACCGCGAAACCGCGGTAACGTTAGCAGGAAATCAGCAACCTTCAGGGACTAAGTTGAGGAACTTGCCGGGATTGTTTATGGTCTAGCGAGAGGAAAATAGCGGCGAGTCGTCGAGGGGTACGGCCACAGGTCTGGCTGCGAAAGGATGGGGGCTTGGCCGTGGAGGATCAGGCCAAGCTCTCTCTCTCTCTTTTTCGCTCTAACTCTCTTGTACTCTCAGGAATTGTGTTCTGAAAATTATCAGAGATCCCCTTGATTGAGGGGTATAATCACATATTTATATCGCAACCCTAAGTTAAATGGCCGGGCTTCCTAGTCCTAATGGGCTTAGGCTTAGGCTTTTATCCTTTAATTTTTATTTAATTCCAAATGGGCGGAATTAATATGGGCTTTTCTCTAATTAAGTTTGATGGGCTGATTTAAGCTCAAATTAAGACAACCAAGGCCTTTTAGACTTGTGATTTTCGGCCCCTGTCTTCCGAGTGAGACGAGCTTTGTTCGGTACTCGAGCTTGATTTATGCAATGGATTTTCAACTTACTCACTGCCGCCGGTCCGATGTTGAATGCAATTAAACTATATGATCCTAAACTATATGCTATGCGATTTTGATATTTTTGTTTAGGGGTTAAAATTTAATCCCTAATTTTCTATGCAATTAATCGCTAAATAATTTGTCAAAATTTAGGTGTCAACATTCGCAAATTACACTATGGTTAAACGGGATCACCTGCGAACCAATCATAGAACTCTAGCAAATCATTCTCAAACCAAATCTTAGATCGGCCTCTAATAACTCGAGATATTCCCTCAACAATCTTTATAGTCAAGCCGTTAATCCACAATCGAATTCTTTAGTCCACGTACTAATTTCTTGCTAGCCATTCCCTTTTGGTTAGTTAACTCAAGAGTTATCAATTCTGAGCGAGAATTACTGAAATACATCGATCGACATTTTATTCATTCATAGGCTTCAAAATGAGTCGAAAATTCAGAATGTCACAAATATAAACAACGTTGTTTTGGTTAAAGAATCATCTAACGGAACCTTGACGGAGAATGATTGTGTCATATAGGTACAAGTTTGGGGTTTTTGGTGTCACAGAAAAAGATTAGGGTAAATTGTGGCCCGGTGGGCATACTGTGGAATTTTTTATGTCACAAAAAAAAAAGTTCAGGCTATATGTGTCACAGTGGATATAGTTTAGGGTTTTTTGTGGCTTTTTCCCTATATATAAAGAACTCGCGACTCTAATACCATATTAGAGTGTCTAACCCAAAAGTTTAAATCGATAGATACAGGGAGATCACATGTACAATTAAAAGCATATAAACACCGTAGAGAAGCGATACTTTAACAGTTATAATTCGATAATATCATCAGCTGACAAGGAAAACTTATTTTCTCACTCTAGAATGGGGTAAATGGCTTGATGAAAGCATTTGTAATTGTTGCTTGATTTTCTTCAATGACATAAATACATACACAACTACTTCTCAAATAAGTACGATTTTCTTCTTCTAGCAAAAAAAGTATGATTTTCTTCAACTACCTTTGTACTTTGCCGAGCTGATGTAATCAAAGGTTCTAATCGATGACTCATTATTGATATATGAATAGTGAATGTAAAGGATGAAAATACAAAAAAAGATCTTGTAGTTTTATCCACTTAAAAAATCCGACAATAAGCGAGTGGTCCGTGAAAATTCTTTGACAAAAAAAGGTTAAATTTTCATAAAAATAAAAAAAACACACAAAAAATCAATTTAAAAAAATTACAAAAAAATTACATTCTAAAATTTACAGGTCCACATTTATTGTTGCATATGTTTCAACTGCTATGTTTTGTTTGTTTCACGGAAAATGAATATTTGGAAAACATTTTACAAAAAATAATCGCTTGTATCGCTTATAAAAATAAATGAACTAAAAATACTTTTATCGTCCACGAAAATATCTAGACATAAATTTTTGTCGATAATGAAAATATTTTTCATTGACAATGCAATACAAGAGATCATCTTTAGCAAAATATTTTTTAAATTATCCATTTTTCTTGAAATAAACGGAGCCTCAATATTGAAAAGAAGGACCAAAATGTGTTCCTGCAAGAATTGGAAAAACAAAAGCAAAAAAATAAATGAAAGTTGTTCCAATCCTTATTCTCAAATCATTACCAATATGAGGTCCGAGTTTTCTTTTCGAAACTCCTGAAGCTCTTTCGCAGTGGTTTCTTTCCGTGCTTCATTTGATGGGCAACCTCAAAGTGGCTCTATTATCTCGGCAATAACGAGTTAAGCTTGTGCTAGCTACCAACAATTCGTGTTCCTAAGTTATGTTATAAGGCTATACCACTAAAGGTCAGCTCGAAAGCTCGCTGCCTACATAGCATGAGCACGAGCACGATTTGAAAATTAACAGCTGACACGTAACAACTTGTATAACATGAACACAACACGTAGTACACACAAGATCGACCAGTAAACGATAGCCCCAACCAAGATCCTTCGACTTTAGTATTGTGTTTGTGTTACCCGTTCTCATGTCATTAAATTGTCCATTGTAGCGAATCCGTTATATAAAGTAGTCGTTCGTTATGAGAACCCCCAATAGTCCAGCAAATACAACCCTTTTGATCATTTCTTCGTATGAATTCATGGTAACATCCGAGTAATGATGCTCGCAAGTAACTTCTTATAGAATTTTCCATGCAATAAGCTCTTTTTGTTCGAATTTTGTTCTCACCTCTAATATTCGAAATAAGACATTGACAGGCCAAAATCGATAGGGCGGAGAAGGATTTGGAGAAGTTATTTGGTGAACCGGTACGATGGGCTCAATGCATATTAACTATTGGATCGTACGGATCTCACGTGCGGTTCCCAAGAGATCCAGGGGATCACATTTACTGCTGCCTTTGTGCTACGACGCAGCTAATAGTATTACCTGGGGGGGTTGAGCACATACGGCGTAACAAGGAATGGAGCGGCGCGATCTCCTTTAAAAAAGTCAAAGCGCTTCGCAGCCGTTGGATACGAATGAATCGGAGGGGTCACATCTCCGTTTGACTTTCAGAAATCCACGTCTGGAAGAGTTCGCTTCGCCAACCTATAAATACAGACTCCCTCCTCCCTATATTGCCGCCTCAAGAAAGAGAGAGAGAAAGAGAAGCAGAATCACCGGAAGGAATCTAGAGGAATCCGGGTATCTTGTTTGGCAAAAAGCGGCGTTTCCACGACGGACGTGAACTCCGACAGGAACTCTCCGAATTCACCGTGACAGGGACAAGAAACCGGAGCGAAACCGACCCTGATCTGGCAGCGGATCCCGGGGGACACCCTTTGTTTTCACGGGTAGCTGTCGTGCTGCAACACACGCACGTTTGCGTGTGTCGATACGCCTTGGTTAGGACGACAAGAAGATGTTGACTATCAAGAGGGTCGCCACGGTGGTGTCGAATTATCAGGAGGAGGGTGGCGAGAAGGATAATGCTGCTGTTGCTGTTGAAGGGGAAGAAGCCAAGGGATGTGGTCGCAATTGCCTGGGAAAGTGCTGTTTGCCTTGTACGTTCCCCTGTGATCACACGCTTCTTTTTTCTTTTTCTTTTGGTCTATAACGAGAACATCGTCTCTGATTGTTTCCGGTGTAGTCATATATTTGAACGTGACTAATTTGTTGTTGCGTTCGAATGATTTCCCTTTCTCATGATCTGCAGCTATCAAACGTTTATCGTTTTGTGTGCATATTAGAAGATTGATTTGGATGTTTCTTTTATGCCACAAAGAGTCTTCCATGGAGTTATGGGGTACATTAGCTTTGATAAATTCACCCTCTTTTATTTTGTAACATGTTTGGTGGTGTATTTCTTTGATGTTCTGATTGTTCTACTGCGAAGATAGTTTTCTTGCCAGAAAAGATTTCCAGGTAAGCTCTTAGGCTTTGCAGACTGGGACCGGAAATTACGCATTTTATTTGGCTATCTTTGTTTCCCAGCGAAGTTATGACCATGAGGTTTTGAGCTTTTGTTTGCTGGTGTATAAAGCTAATTGTGAAATTGTGATAAACTGAAGTGGACTGTCTTCTTTTTCTTTTGTCCTCATATCGTATGCTGGAAGCTAAACTCTTGATTAAGCTTCAAGTCGTATGGAGGTTTTCTGATCCTTATTTTATTGGAGTGGTTCATATTTTATATAGCAATGGCCAGCGGCTTTTTTTGATTTTCAATCACTCCCCACTGCCTGGAGGAGGGACAATATAGAAATCAATAATCAAAGATTAGAGAAAAATAATGGCTGTCGTCATACCCTAGAGGATCGAAAAGCAGCAGTATATTCAATTAAAGACATTTGTGTGTATATATCAGATGCATTATATGTGGTGAGAGAGAGAGAGAGGATGTGGATGTTGGGTTCATTACTTTCTCTAATGTTGCATTGGCTTGTACCTTATGTAATTGCTAATTGCAGCATCAGACCTTCCTCTGTACACATTCAAGGTAGGTGGAGAAGATTGCGCTGAAGAATCCATCTTTTCCCAAGCACCTGAGACATCTTTCCTGCGTAATCTCTTACTTGGACAGTGGGAGAATCGAATGAATCGAGGTCTATTTCGCTACGATGTAACTACATGCAAGACAAAAGTTATTCCTGGCGACTATGGTTTCATTGCGCAGCTGAACGAGGGGCGTCACCTCAAAAAACGCCTGACTGAGTTCCGAGTAGATCAAGTTCTCCAGGATTTCAATGAGAAGAAGTTCAATTTCACCAAAGTTGGCCAAGAGGAAGTGCTTTTTATATTTGAACAAAGTGAAGACTGCTACAGTCACTTCTTCCCTAGTGCACCAGCCATTTTCAAGCCTAGTTCTCTTAATGTCGTTGCAATCAACGTAAGTTCATTGCTTCTTTAACACTAAACATTATGCATGGCTTAATTGATGTCCATTAATTGCTGACGAATAAGGTGGTTAAACTTCCTCAGGTAAGCCCCATTGAGTATGGGCACGTTCTCCTTGTACCCCGTATTCTTGACTGCTTGCCTCAGAGGATCGACCACACAAGCTTCTTTCTGGCTCTGTCTTTGGCTAGAGAGGCAGCAGATCCTTTCTTCAGAGTGGGTTACAACAGTCTAGGTGCATTCGCCACCATTAACCACCTTCACTTCCAGGTAACCTTAATTGAACACACTTTAATCCATGATTTTGACTGGCTGGTTGATCTAATTTTCTTTTCTATAGAAGGAAATTCTGACTTTTTATTCCACCCGGTAGGTGTTCCTTACCTGTTTTTCTTGTTATTGCAGGCGTATTACTTGGATTCTCTGTTCCCGGTTGAAAAGGTTCCTTCTCTGAGAGTAATGACTTCTGCGAGTGTGCAGAGAAATGTAGTTGTTTCACGACTCCTGAAATTCCCAGTCCGTTCACTTGTGTTTGAGGGTGGAGATACTTTACGGGATCTGTCAAATGCAGTTGCTAATTCCTGCATACGCCTTCAGCACAACAACATCCCCTTCAATGTACTGATCTCTGATTGCGGCAAAAGAGTGTTTCTATTTCCACAGGTAAGTTTTCATTTTCTTCCTTCCTGACAGATTGACAGTTTAATGTCAATGAGCCATTTCGTTGTGCAATTAAATTGGAGTACTAGCGCTTTCAAGATGATCCTATTGTTGTAGGAAGTTTGATTCATACACGGTCCATTTGGTCATGGTCCTTGGAGTCTCATCTTTGTTTACGAGGCTGATTTTTCATAGGTGCAATTGCTCGTCTTCCAAGACATCACATCTTATGATGCGCTCTGCTTGGTTTGATATAGAGGTCTTTGAGCGTGATGTAGGATTTGTGCAGTTTTGGCTGTTCATGGGTGCCTCTTCCATTCCATCTGTACTAATTCTTATTTATTTTGACTTTCTTTGCCATGATCTCTCGATTTACCAATGAAGTTACACTGGTAAGGAACCGAATCTCACACTAGAAGGGAATTTTGAGTCGAAAGCTGTGTTTTAGGAGTTAGTTTGGATTCCGAGTATAAGGAAATGTTATTAATTCTCTATGAGGATACAATCGATACTCTCTGTAGTTATTCTCAGTAAAGTCTGGTGGTCACCAAAGAACAATGTTGTTTATCTTCATCATAAGTGTCTAATGATCACGCATCTGATTGTGCTTTCTGTCAATGGTCAGTGTTATGCAAAGAAGCAAGCTCAGGGAGAAGTGAGCCAAGAACTTTTGGAAACTCAAGTAAATCCCGCCGTCTGGGAGATCAGTGGACACATAGTGCTGAAGAGACGTGAGGACTTTGAAAATGCATCAGAGGACTATGCATGGAGACTCCTTGCGGAGGTGTCCCTATCGGAAGAGAGTTTCCAAGAGGTGAAGGCTCATATCTCAGAAGCGGCAGGCTTGCATGAGATAGATACTGAGGCATATAACTTGCATCAGAACGAAGAAGCTGTGCCCACTTCTTCTGTTCCTACAGCCACGTCGCATTTGCATCAAGATTGTCTAGTTGTGAAAGGTGGGGCATAGTTCTTGCGGCGGTATGCACCATGAAACGCTCTTTACCAAAGCACAAGGAACTTAAGGCAGATAGTCCTGACAAACCGTCCGGGACAAGATTCCGCATCCTACGTTGCTTTGTTCTGATATTTTGTTGGTTCAGCGGTGAGGAATGTGGCTTGGTATTCATTGGACCACAGGGCAGTTTATGTTCTTCGCCGGACAGTGTTGCTTGGACCGACCGTCTGTAAGACTCAATTTTAACATAGAAATAGCTTCTGACTTTGCCAGTACTATTAGGAGCAAAGCTTCTATACATGTTGGTGGCTTTCATGAGTACCTGGGCTGAAGTTGCCCTTGTAGTGCCCTTGTAGTTTATTGATTGATTTATGTTAGGTAACAAATGCCACTGAGCTTGGCAGTTCTTGTAGGCTTTTTTGCAGCTGTGTTCTGAGCTGCTTCAATATGTATATCGTGTAAAAACCATGAAATTCGTTGTAGAATTTTTTTTCCCTCCTGCCATTGAAGTGAATCTATGATCTTTCCCGCATAATATCGTTTCATCTTTTCATAATTTGGAACCACGTTGATTAGTTTCAAGAATCAATATTTTACTATACTGAATTGGGAAGCTGGTTGTGATCAATGCGCGTTTTTTATTCATTCAAGGACCAGGGACAACTGAAGTTTTTAGAAGGCAAAAATTGTTTTTACCAAATATATACATAGCTAATAAGTGCCGTAAACGTATTTAATGGAAGAAATTTTCAATCCGAAAGCGTTGGTTGTGAATATCACGATCACAGTCAGTATATAGTAACTTCGCTATATTTCTTTATTGAAATGCTTAACAAATCTCCATAGACCTAATCATTAACGTTCTTTATCGACAACCAATTTCGTATCTTCTCTAAGTAAACAAGCAAAAATGAAACTGTACTTTCCTGTGGCACGGCCTCTTTGGGAGATTTGCAAATTTGCTGGCTTATTCATCTAATAACTTAGATTTTTAAAATAATTGACAGTGATTCTACAAAATCTCACATAGTCTCAAAATAAGAGGTCTTGAATTTAAACCTTCCGAGCCAGAAAGTGGTCTAGACATGAAAATTATGGACTTAAGCCAACTTGGATGCATAGGTACACTTGTTGTCCGTACAATTCGAAAGGTCAGGACAGCATTTCGATTCTCATACTGCCTCAATTGGAAAGGATATTCACGGAATATACTCTTTTGCCACATAATAAACCTATTTGTAAACTTCTGGTGGTTGTGAGAATCCTTTAAGAAACCTCCACAATTGCTGGAGATGGTTACTCTAATTCTGAAGGTCTCTCTCTCTCTCTCTCAAGACTCCAAAGATGAAGAGAGTTGGCGCATCTCATCTCTCAACGCAAAGATCAATTTAGGAGGAATGAGTTTCTTCCTCCGATGGACAAACGTGTGGGGCTCAGCAACAAAGAGAAACGTGTTGCCTTAAGCACCCTACTTAGACGGAGCAAAGATGCACACTACAGCTTAGCGCATGTATATTGCTAGATCCGTCAAACGAGTGGGTCGAATCGAAAATAGTCTGATCCAAATTGATTCATTTAACCTGTATTTACCCAATTTCATGCAATTTAAATTTAATAACTCTTAGCTAATCGAACCCATACTCAACTCGATCTATATTGCTAAAACGCTTTCGTATTTAACATAATCTATAAAAACTCATACCCAAAATGAAGTGAGAGCATAGAGTGAGAGAGCGCAAGATCGAAAATGGTCCGACCCAAATTGACTCATTTAACGCGTTTTGACGCAATTACATATAATATAAATCTAGTGACTCGTACTTGACCCAACTCATATCCAACTCGATTTATATTGCCAAAACACTTTCGTATTAAACCAAATCTAGAAAACTTATGCCCAAAATGAGGTGAGAGCATCGAGCGAGCGAGCACAAAATCGAGTTAGGATGAGAAAGAGTGAAGAAAGAGTTATAGAGGTGGGTTGGGTCTATGAAAGTTGTTGACTCATTTAACACTCATACCCAACTCGACCCATATTGCTAAAACACTTTCGTATTTAACATAATCTATAAAAACTCATACCCAAAATGAAGTGAGAGCATAGAGTGAAAGAGCGCAAGATCGAAAATGATCTTACCCAAATTCACTCATTTAACCCGTTTTGACGTAATTACATGTAATATAAATCTACTGACTCATACTTGACCCAACCCATATCCAACCCGATCTATATTGCCAAAATACTTTCGTATTAAACCAAATCTAGAAAACTTATGCCCAAAATGAGGTGAGAGCATAGAGCGAGCGAACACAAAATCGAGTTAGGATGAGAGAGAGTGAAGAAAGAGTCATAGAGGTGGGTTGGGTCTATGAAAGTTGTTGACTCATTTAACACTCATATTATTTTGAGTTTTACCATTCTAAATCCATTTATGACAATTTACTAAATATAACTATCTTATATAACAACCCACCCCATCAAATACGGGTTAAGAATGGGTCTTTGCATTTTGCTATTTTTTTCTTACTTACCAAGGGATCCATTTGTTCGTGGAAAATAAATAATTTGGAAATTATTTTTCTAAAAATGATCGCTTGTATTTGCTTGAAATAATTAGTTAATGAAAAATATTTTTATTACTGAAAACAATTTATTTTTGAATATTTTCATGGATGATGAAAATACTTTTCATTAATTCATTTTTGCAAGTGATATAAGCGATCATTTTTTTTTAAAATGCTTTCGAAATCATTAATTTTTCGCGAAGCAAACGAAATCTAAGAAAAAAATTAAGCAAACCCAATAGCTGTTTTAATCTCAAACCTTTACCTAAAGATCCCATGACAAACCCATGCATACATTTAAGGGGTTAATACCACAAAAAACCCCAAACTGGTATACCTATAATAAATTTATCCAAAACTAAATTTTTTGACTACCAAAAATCCCAAACTGGCACATTTCATACAATTTTATCCTCTATTAATTTCTATTAAATTGGATTATTATTACGAAAAATTGCAAATGGGTACACTTGTGACAAACGGAAGGTAAAACCTTAAACTAATACACTTGTTAACTGTCACGTATCATCTAGTTCAGTAAATTGATAGTAAAAATTAACGAAAACTGCATATTTGTCACATGTTTACCAGTTTGGGGTTTTTTGTAGTCAAAAAATTAATTTTTGGTAAATTTGTCACATGTGTACCAATTTGGGGCTTTCTGTGATATTACACTACAAAAAAACATCTTTTTTCCAACGAAATTTCCAACGAAAAATTGGGAAAAATTCGTTGGAAAACGAATTTCCAACAAAAAAAAATTCGTCGGTAATTCTTCGTCGCAAATTTTTCCAACGAAAAATTTCAATTTTCGTTGGAAATTTGCGACGAAATTTTTTTCGTTGGAAAATTCGTGGCTAAATTCGTTGGAAACACTACAAAAAAACAACTTTTATCCAACGAAAAATTTGGAAATCCAACGAAATTTTTTTTTGGTCGAAAAATCGTGGCAAAATTAGTTTCGTCGTGACAAAAATCGTGCGGGCGAGGGCCAGCCTCGTCGCCGGCGAGCTCGAGGTCGCCCAGATCTGGGCGAGCTCGAGCTCGCCGAGATCTGGGCGAGTTCTGGGCGACCTCGGCCCTCGCCATGACCGGCGAGGGCCAGCCTCATCGCCGGTGAGCTCGAGGTCGCCCAGATCTGGGCGACCTCGAGCTTGCAGGCCATGGCGAGCGTTCTGGGCGACCTCGAGCTCGCCAGCCATGGCGAGCTCGGCCCTCGCCATGGCCGGCGAGGCCCAGCCTCGTTGCCGGCGAGCTCGAGGTCGCCCAGAACTCACCCAAATCTGGGCAAGCTCGCCCGCCATGGCGAGGGCCTGGCTCACGGCGGTCACGCTCGGCCTCGCCGCCGCGAACGCGACGGACACCGCCCCCTTCATCGGCCGGATGCTCGGCAGCGGCGGGGAGCTTGGGCCGGCGGTGGAGCAAAGTGCCTCGCCGAGTGCGCCGACCAAGACGTGCACGCGTGGAGCAGTGGAGGCGCGATCATGAGAGAGAGAGAGAGAGAGAGAGAGAGAGAGAGAGAGAGAGAGAGAGAGAGAGAGAGAGAGAGAGAGAGAGAGAGAGAGAGAGAGAGAGAGAGAGAGAGAGAGAGAGTGTGGAAATTGAGAATCGTTGCGGGAATAATGAGCGCGAAAATATTGAATAAGGAAGGAGTAGGGTTTTCGTTGCAAAATTCGTGGGAAATTTCCCACGAATTTTGCAACGAAAATTGTACACACTAAAATAATTGCCTGGAAAATTGAAATTCGTGGGAAAATTCGTTGGAAATTTCCAACGAATTTTCCCACGAATTTAAAAAATGCCGAACAATACCGGGTTTTTTTGAATTCATCGCAAAATTCGTTGGAAATTTCCAACAAAAAATTTTTCGTCGCTAATTTCCAACAAATTTTGCAACGAAAATTGTACACACTAAAATAATTGCCTGGAAAATTGAAATTCGTGGGGAAAATTCGTTGGAAACTTCCAACGAATTTTCCCACGAATTTAAAAAATTCCGAACAATACCGGGTTTTTTTGAATTCGTCGCAAAATTCGTTGGAAATTTCCAACGAAAAATTTTTCGTCGCTAATTTCCAATGAATTTTGCGACGAAAAATTTTTCGTTGGAAATTTCCAACGAATTTTGCGATGAAAAATTTTTCGTCATTAATTTCCGACGAATTTTACTTTTCGTTGGAAAATTTGTTACAAATTTGCGACGAAAATTTTTTCGTGGCAAAAATCCAGTTTTTTTGTAGTGTTAACCCTACAATTAAGTGCAGTATGAACACACATAGTCATGGATAGACAAGCTTGGGATTTACATTAATCAAGATGCTTGACAAATAATTGATGATCCTCTTCTCTTCTACATTTAAATTCAAAATGATTGTCAACTATTTCATAAACCACCCGTCTTATTTTTTACGACAATTTTAGATTATATCTAAAGATATGGATCAATATCTTTACACGGTATTTCTTATTTACCAATTTAGTTTTTCCTTATTTCCTTAAAGTGTCAGCTCTCCTCTACCGACTGTGTAGCTCTCCTCTACCGTCTGTGTAGCAATGGCTCCCTCAACTAACAAACCCTAACAAAATCCCCACTGGTTTGCTCAATCATCACCATGAATTCCCACGCAGCTTTTGGTGCTTCATTTCTTCTCTCCCCTTTTTTTTTTTCATTTAGGGTTTTGACTTCACTTCCCAAAAATCTCTAGCCGCTGCCCTCTTCCCCATTTCTATATTTGCCTTCAAATCGATTATCAAGGTACCAATCTTTCAGAAATGGAAGATGATGATGAGGCCTCAGCTCGATTGGCTCTTCTCTGCAGAAAACTAGATACGTTACTCTCAAATAAAGACATCTCAGGAATTGTATCAACTGAGAAAATAGAGGAATGCCAGACTATCTTAATGGGTCAGCCATACCAAAATCCTAGTATCAATTTCCAGGCCTTTCAAACGGCAATGAAACGAGCATGGAAAAATGAAAATGTGGAAATCACACCTCGGGGGCATAATATATTCAGTTTCACCTTCAGGAACGAATTGGAAAGATCTAGGGTGCTAGAGGGAGGCCCTTGGTCTTTTTCAAATCACTTACTACTACTTCATGATTGTGAACCAAATACTCCTCCCCACTGTTATAAGTTTGAGAAATGTGCCTTCTGGATTCGAATACTTGGTTTGCCAATCAGATGGTTTTCCTCGGAAGTAGTAGAATCTCTAGTTAGCTCAGCAGGCCAGGTGAAAGAGGTGAGAATAGATGCTCGTGGCCCTGCAGCTCAAAGAATAGCCAAGGTTAAAGTGGAGTTAGACTTACATCAAGCTCTAGCTGTAGGTACTATTGCTACCTTTGAGGGCAAGAAAATTTGGCTGGACTTTAAATATGAAAGGCTTCCCCACTTTTGCTATTCATGTGGGAAAATAGGTCATTATGCAAATTACTGCGAAGAAATCCCATATGAAGAAGACAGATTCACAACTGACCTGGGAAGTAGCTTTGGTAGCTGGCTGAGAGCTGAATCCCAGGAGAACAGTCCCTTTTGGAAAGTTTTCTATAGGAAGGAGACAATAGAATATCTTATTGAAGAAATAATTCCTGAAACCCTAGTGCATCAAGACCAAATTACTCCTCAGGAAATTGCTCAATCATCATGAATGGAAGCTGCTGAAGAGGAAGATAGACCTGAGAATATGCTATTTGAAGTAGACCAAGTACCTATTCAGGGGAAAAGGAAAAAAGAAACTAGAAAGGAGATTAAGATGATCACTGGCCCTACTCAAAAGCAGATTTCTCCCAAGGTAAAGCTGTCCCTTGGTCCTAATAGTAGTGGCATAAAGATTGGCTAGGGGCCAAAAACCCCCATAGCAAAAAGGCAGAGGAAATTCAGCTCTTTATTGTTGGATGAGTCCCAACTTCTAGACACTCCAATCCTTGCGACTGAGGAAGCAACAAAATGGGCTTTGGTGGCTAGCCTTAATAAGCCACCGGGTAACAAATGAAGATCCTAAGTTGGAACTATCAAGGTCTGGGCACTCCCTTGACAGTCCAAAATATTAGAGCCATGGTGGTTCAAGAGAAGCCCAACTTAGTTTTCCTAATGGAAACTAAGAATCAGGAAGCAGTAGTAAAACGAGTAAAGAAGCGTCTCAATTTCCAGAATCACTTTGTTGTTAATCCAGAAGGAATTGGAGGAGGGTTAGCTATTTTATGGGAAGATCAAGTAAAGGTTAATATAGGAATGGCTACAGCTGAGTTTCTGGACTTAATATGTGAATTTCAGGAAGACCAATAGCAGATGAGGGTTACACTAGTGCATGCCCCTACTGATTATCGAGAGAGGAACTTACTTTGGACCAAGCTTATCCAGATAAGCTCCCTTAATACCTTGCCTTGGCTCTGTATGGGAGATTTTAATGAAATTCTTAATCATTGGGAGAAGGAAGGGAAGAGAAAAGCTGAAAATTATCGTATGTTTGCTTTCAGAGAGTTTTTGAATTCATGTGCGTTAATGGACATTGAATGCAAGGGATGTGCTTTCACTTGATCCAAATAACAAGAAGGGGACAATTTTGTAAAGAAAAAGTTAGGGTTCTGAGTACTATAGAATGGAGAGTCCTTTATCCAGAGGCAGTAGCCTATGCTTTTCCAGCAATTGGTTCGGACCACAGCCCACTTCTATTAACCATAACAGCAGATTCAGTTAAAAAGAACAGAATATTCAGGGTAGAAGATTACTGGTTCAAAGCTGATGATTTTGTCCATGTAGTTAAAGAAGCCTGGTCCTCAATCCCTGAACAAGTAGCAGACTTTCCAAGAAAACTTCATGTAGTATCTGCTAAACTGAAAAGATGGAGCGGAAAAAGATTTGCGAATTGTTCTCGGAGAATTGATGCTTTAAAAAAGGAACTGACAGATATAACCAACTCTACTAGAACTCATTCAGATAGAAACAAAGAAGGTGCATTGAAACAGGAGATAGAATCTCTATGGAGGCAAGAGGAAATGTATTGGGGAATGCGCTCAAGAATCAAGTGGATGAAATGGGGAGACAAAAATACGAAATTCTTCCATGCAACCACTATACAGAGGAGACTACGGAATAGAATTTTTATGCTCAAAACAGAAGAGGGGTCTTGGATTCGCAATGAAAGGCTCTTACACCAACAAACGACAGATTATTTTAAAAGCCTATATCGTTCAGTGGGTAACAGAAATTTTGTTCCGGTTTTAGACGTCATTCCAACAATGGTACATGAAGATATGAATGCATCACTAACCGCTGAGGTCACTTTGGAAGAAGTCAAGCATGCAGTTTTCCAACTAAGTCCTCTAAGTGCCCCTGGACCAGATGGTTTTAATGGGAAATTTTTTCAGTTCCACTGGGAGTCTCTTCAGTTTGAAGTATTTGCAGCAGTTAAAATTTTTTTCATATCAGGAAAATTGAATCCTGATTTAAATAGAACCCACATTACACTAGTTCCAAAAGTTCCTAACCCCGAAACTCTTGATCAATTCCGTCCCATTAGTTTGTGCAATTTTGCCTACAAAATCATATCCAAGGTAATGGTGAATCGACTCAAACCTTGGTTATCGAATTTAATCGCTCAAGAGCAAAGTGCATTCGTAAGTGGGAGACTTATCCAGGACAATATCATGATAGTGCAGGAAGTGTTGCATCAACTAAGAGTCAAGAAGAGGAGGAAAAAATTTCAGGCGGTCTTGAAACTTGATATGAAAAAGGCATATGACAGAGTAGAATGGGATTTCTTGGAGGCATGCTTAAGAAAACTGGGCTTTGATGAAAAGTGGATTACATGGGTTATGCAATGTGTATCTTCAGTCTCATTCAGTGTTAAATTTAATGGGAATCCACTCCCTTACTTCCAGCCTTCCAGAGGACCTGCCTTCCAGAGGACCTAGGCAAGGTGATCCATTATCCCTTTATCTCTTTATATTGGTAGCAAATGTTTTATCTCTTATGATGAAGAAAGCAGTAAAGGATGGCAGTATAAAGGGTATTAAACTTAACTCCTATTGCCCTACCATATCACATCTTCTATTTGCGGATGACTCCATCTTCTTTTTGGATGGGAGAATTCAAGAATGCCAATCTGTATCAGATGTTCTGCATCAGTATTGTTTTGCTACTGGACAGGAGATAAACCTAAACAAATCAGGAATATTTTTTAGCTCAGGGTGCCCACAGACCTTAAGAGCAAATATGGCTTATGAACTGCGTGTCCCTAAACTGGATAAAACAGGAAAATACCTTGGAATTCCGTCGGATTGGGGAGAGTCTAAGAAGAATATGTTTGCCTGGATACTTGGCCGAGTTAACAAAAAACTGGAAGGTTAGAAGGAATCTTTAATTTCTAAAGCGGGGAAGGAGAATTTACTAAAAACGGTAGTGCAGGCTCTTCCTCAATATGCAATGTCAATTTTCAAGATTCCTGTTTCCATATGTAAAGTGATTGAAAAGAGAATGGCAGCATTTTGGTGGAAAAACAGAGAATCTCACTCTGGAATTCATTGGAAGAGTTGGGAATTCTTGAAACAAAGGAAAGACAATGGAGGCATGGGATTCAAAGATTTACTTTCTGTTAACAAGGCTTTCTTAGGAAAGCAAGCATGGAGATTAATGCATCAATCGTCCTCTTTATGGGGTCAAATTTTTAAAGGGATTTACTTCCCAAACAAGAGTTTCTAGCATGCTGGGAAAGGGCATAGACCCTCTTAGGGCTGGCGAAGCTTACTATTGGGAAGAGACTCAATCTCAGAATCTTCAATGTGGACAGTGGGAACAGGAGAAGCAATCAGTATCAGAGAGGACAGATGGTTGAAAAGAGGAGTAATTGGAGGGCCATCGAATGAAAATGACCCACAAAAGGTAGTAGAGCTTATAAACAACGAAGAAAATTCCTGGAATGAACCTCTTCTTCGAAATATGTTCGAAGAGGAAACAGTGAAAGAAATTCTCGCTATTCCTCTAAGCACTCACTCCATTCAAGACAAACTGGTGTGGACATATTCATCAACAGGAAATTACTCAGTAAAGAGTGGCTACAACAACATAAGACTTACTGAGAATATCCGAAAAGCTCCAAAGGCCTCCTCATCTTTCTCGGCTCCTCGAGCTTTGTGGAATAAGATCTGGAAAATGGAAACCATCCCTAAAATTAAGTTCTTTCTATGGAATGCATGTCAGAATAGTCTACCCACAATGGAGAACTTACACAAGCGAAAAATAGTACCAGATCCATTATGCTCACTGTGTAAAGACCAGGTGGAATCCACAGAGCATCTCCTTCTTCTTTGTCCCTGGACAAGAGAAATATGGGCTCAACCATCCCTAAACATTCAGGTATCTTCCCAAGGGTTAAGCAGAATAGAGACATGGCTAACGCAATTTCTTAAAAGTACAGGAAACCTACCTTCTTTGGAACTTGTCGCAACCATCTTCTGGTTTATTTGGACTTCCCGCAACACCTTTATCGTTTGAAAGAAACTCCCAGACCCAGTTCAAGCACTACAAGGAGCTCTAACTTCTCTCGGCAATTACAGGAGATGGAATTCAAAGCAAAAATCGGACCTTGACGCACCCACCTCTTCTGAGATCTGGAAACCCCCAAAGGGCGGATCTTTAAAGGTCAATATTGATGGATCCTTCGTCGAAAGCTCCATGGAAGGCGCAATCGCTTGCATCGTTCGAAACTCAGAGGGGACACTTGTGGATGGCTTTGCAAAACAAATCCATGTCTCCTCAGCCTCTCAAGCGGAATTTGTGGCTCTCTTGGAAACCCTAAAGTTCTTAGTCCCTCGAAGACACTATTCCCTTGAGTTAGAGTCAGACAATCTGACTTTGGTTAAAGCTATGGAAAACTCAGACCTTATTCCATGGGATGCACGTGCAATTATCTCCCAATGCCTTGATCTGTCCTCTAGCTTCTCACAGTTGCGTATCACCCATTACCATCGTGAAGCCAACTCCATAGCGGACTGGGCCGCAAAAGCTCAGCGCCATAAAACTCTGCCGAGGGACTGGATTTCTTCCCCTCCCCAAATCTTGTTGGATTTACTTTGTAAGGAAGCCTAGTTTATGGGCTCTACGTTTTCAAATTAAATAAAAGTTAATCAGTTTACGACCAAAAAAATATATAAATAAATAAATTAGGGTTAATACCACGAAAAATCCTAAACTGGTACACTTGTGACACATTTACCCCAAACTATTTTTTTGACCATAAAAAACCTCAACCTGCATACCTTGCTGTGATAATTTTACTCGAACTATTTTTTTGACCACCAAAAACCCCAAGCTAAGTACACTGTGACAATTTTACCTGAACTTACCACAAAAAACCCCAAACTGGTACATATGTGACAATTTTACCCTGAATTAAAATTTTAATATTATTTTTTATTTTTTTCGAATTTTTATTTATTTTTTATTCTTTTCTTTTCTTTTTTTTTTTCATCTTCAAACCCTGGCTGGTTGCCGGTCCGGCGACCGGCAAGAGGCGGAAGCCGGCGAGGGCCGCCCTCGCCGGCCGGGCGAGGGCCGTCCTCGCCGCCTGAGGCAAGGGCGACCTCGCCGACGCAGCGAGGGGCCGCCTCGCCGACGCAGCGAGGTCGGCCCCGCCCGATGTGAAGCGAGGGCCGCCCTCGCCAGACGGCGAGGGCCGCCCTCGCCCGATCCGGCTGTGGCGGCCCTCGCCCGATGCCCTCGCCTGAGCCTAGGCAGGGCCGCCCTCGCCCGACGCACGCAAGGGTCGCTCGCTAACGTCGGCGAGGGCGGCCCTCGCGGCTTCCGCCGTCGGCCGGACGGCGACCGGCCGTAGGTTGAAGGTGAAGGAAAAAAAGAAAAGAAAAGAAAAGAAAAAAGAAAAAATTCAAAAAAATAAAAAAAATAATATTAAAAATTAGTTCGGGGTAAAATTGTCACATGTGTACCGGTTTAGGGTTTTTTGTGGTATGTTTGGGGTAAAATTATCACAGGTGTACCAGTTTAGGGTTTTTGGTGGTCAAAAAAATAGTTCAGGGTAAAATTGTCACAGGTATACCAGTTTGGGGTTTTTGGTGGTCAAAAAAATAGTTTAGGGTAAAATTGTCACAGGTGTACAAGTTTGGGGTTTTTTATGGTCAAAAAAATAGTTTGGGGTAAATGTGTCACAAGTGTACCAGTTTAAGATTTTTCGTGGTATTAACCCAATAAATTAAAGCGTGATTTGATTTATTCTGAAAAAAGTTTTGTGGGATCACATTACAGTTTGTATATGTTGACCTTCCTAAATGATTGTTTGGTCTATTATATAATAATATCGCATTACCATCTATATTTATATGAATTTATTATTAAAAAAATCTTAATATTGCCTCTAAGTGTGCCCGGATTTTATATTGCTAGTGTTAGAGTAATTAAATATTAAATTACGCCTTCATCTAACAGCTTAAGGTTTTGGGTAGGCTTTCTAACAACTAGAATTAGACTCTCTTCATCCCAAGAAAAGATTTTGGTGCGTTTTGCATTTACCCACCATTATTTTTCTCTCTCTTCATTATTTTGCTATTTAATTCTAACTCAATTGTATATAACAAATAATTTTTTTAGCATAATAACATAAGATCAAGTTTTTTTCATATCAGTTGCTAGACAAAAGTTTCTATTGTACATATGCATTTCAAAGATAGTCCAACTACAAACCGTTTTATATTATGTTTGTGAATTTGTTTTTTCATGCTTATTAGTTGCTTTGTACTTTGATAATGTAGTTTTATGTGAACCTTTCACAGCTATAATAGGTTAAAATGATGTTGTCTTTACGCTAAAATGTTTCATGCTCCATTTTGATTATATTTTCATAAGCCAATCCGTGCGATGCGCTGGCATGGATTTTATTGAAATAAAGGTTGAACGATCTTTTGGGGTTGGCATAAAATATGGAGAGATTAGACGCACTATACAAATTTATTTCAACAAGCATCCTCCGTTTATCCAAAAAGTAATTTCCATTTATCCCAATTTTAGTACAAAAGAAACAGAGCCTTGCTGTAAACCATTAAATTCTAGAGAGATTTGATCGCTAGAAATTGGTGTGGAAACCCTAAATCCCAAAACTGAAGCCTATTATAATTAACCTGGACAATTATGTTGTTCCGTTGATAAAAAAAAAATGGATCTTTTTCCCTGTTGGTAGATTTCTAGCATAGTTGGTAAGTGTAAAAAATTGTTGGTGGAAAAATAAAAATTAGCGATAATATGATTTCTCAGTTAGTTGTTGATATCTTATTGAAACTTTGACGAAATTACCAACTCTTTTTTCGGAGGATGCAAATTACCAAATTTTCTCATATTTGAAATACTACAAAAAAAAAAACACCTTAAGACGAAAAATATTAACTTTCATCGTCTTAAGTTACCCATAGGCGATAAAACACAATTTTTGTCGTCTTAGGTTCAACTAACTAGAAGCAATAAATTGTTTAGTTTGTCACCTCTGCATCGACCCAAGGCCACAAATTCTTAAGTTTGTCGTCTTAAATCATACCCTAAAACGACAAAATCAGAGTTGTTGTCCCCTTGAGTTAAACTTAGACGACAAAATTCGTGCTTTGCCACCGTTGTTTCAATCAAAAGTGGGACAATTTTGAACTTTCGACGTCAAACATGAAATTTCGTCATCTCGTCACCAACCCATCACGTCTATTTCTGGAATTGGTCATTATGTGTGTGTATCGTGCTTAAGCCCAACCAAGATCACGAGCTTGAGGTCTCTATGTCACGCTTGATCACTAACTCACCGTGAGGACACGGCTCGCTGTCAATGGAGGCCGAGCTTGACCGAACTGTCAAGCAACTGTTTCGATCAAAGCTGAAGAGTACACAGAGAGAGAGAGAGAGAGAGAGAGAGAGAGAGAGAGAGAGAGAGAGAGAGAGAGAGAGAGAGAGAGAGAGAGACTGCTGCATCTTCGGGCCAAGGACATTGGTGACTGGCAAGCAACGAGATCGACAGCAACTTTGGGCGAGGTCACCAGTGACAACCACCGCTGTGGCCGACGTTGCCAAAGGTTCGAAGTTGCACCCTCCAATGACGATTCGTCTTCTGCTTCATCTCGCTCTGCTGATGCTCTTCTCCTCCTCAGCCCCCACCAGCGCAAACTCAGAAGGGAGAACTTCGCACATAACTACTAGAAGAAGAGGAGGGCCGTGAAGGACCTGGATGGTGTTCGTGGGAGTGGGTTGAGGTTCTTTTCAGACCCACAACATCAATACCGGGTTTTCCTTTGTTAGACCCGTTCCGAATTATATTTTATTATTTCAAACAATACGTATACTACCGAATCCATCAAGTATGACTTAAAATATGGGTCAATGACCTATTTTGCCCCTCTTCCTGTCATTGAGGAACACCAACAAACGAAAGGCTAAAGGGGAACGAGGCGTAATAAATTAAATAGACTTCTTGGTTAACATGTCTCACAAGAAACAAGTACACGCGAATTGGATAAATGCTTACTTGAACAGAAAGTAAACATTGAGAACTGGTATCCATATCCATCTCCATTGTTTTTTTTTATGATTTTTAATGCTGAACATAAATTTCAGTGATAACTTGGACCATGTGCAGATCTATTCGAATTTGAGAGTGTAAAACTTTTCTCCACATTATCTCTTATCATTAATTCTCTTCGAAAAGCGAAATAAAAGTTCGAATATGACAAGATACTTGATATCTTCTATTTTCTTGATCATCATACCTATACGAAAAGCGAAATAAGAGTTTAAATATGGAGATATTAGAAATCTTCTAAGATCTCTTGCCTAAATCATGCCCGTGTAATTATTCTTTTATATCGCCAATGTACATAATAAGGGATAAGTACATTAAAAGTCCTAAAAGTTGTCATGAAAATACAATTTAATCCTAAAACTTCCAAAAAGTATAATTAAATTCTAAAACTTATTGCGAAAACGCAATCGAGTAGTAAAACTTTCAATTTCAGGACTCGATTGCACTTTCGTTTCAAATTTTAGGACTTAATTGCATTTTTGAAAATTTTAGGACGTAATTGCACTTTCGTGACAAGTTTTAAGACTTTTAATGCGTTTATTCATACAAAACAAAAAGTCTAATATTCACACTACACTACGAACGATGAGACAAATTTTTGTACCCCCGCAACCAGAATCCCTAATCAAGGTCAAAAACCAATCTAACACTGTTCATACCAAAGCCTACTTATCAACCACCTCTCTACTTGGATTTGCTGCTCGTCCCAATCCCATTCCCATAAGGCAAACAGCAAAAACGACAGAGAGAACAAATCAGCACCTAAACCCAAATCAATCACGAGGAGATTTGCGAATATTCTCTCCCACAGAATAGCTAATGACTAAAAAATAAGACTGAAGAAGAAATAGGACAGAAAGGGTTTGCTCCATGTCCATGCATTCGAGTTACGATCACTTGTTAGAATCAGAAAGGCTTGACCTTGTCATCATGGCCTTGAACTCGTTGAAATTGACCTCGCCGTCTCCGTCCCTGTCGACGGAGCTGATCATCCTCCGGCAATCGCTCAGCGAGCACTTCTCCCCGAGCTTCTTCATCACCGCGTGCAGCTCCTTCGCTGAGATCCGCCCGCTCTTGTCGAGGTCGTATATGTCGAACGCCTCCTTGAGCTCCTGCTGCTCCTCGTCGCTGCCGCCGCCGCCCGGCCCCCGCGTGAAGAACTCGGCGAACTCATTGAGGTCGATGAAGCCGTCCCCGTCCCTGTCGATCTCCGACAGCATGCGCCTAGCCTCCTCAGGGGTGGCTGCCGTCGGGCCGAGCGTGCACAGGGTTTGCCTCAGCTCGTCGCAGGAGATTTTGCCGTCGCCATTCACGTCATACTTGTTAAAGATCAGCCTCACCTCATCCATGGTGCCCAGAGAACACCTCGGCTTCGGAATTGAACTTGAGCTGCCACTTTCGGCCATTGTTGAGAATAGGGAGTGTTGCTTTCTTTTTGCAATTTTTTTTGTTTCCTGTGTGCCGCGTTTTATATGTAGGAGGAAGATTTCTTTTTGGGTGGAGGAGACTTTTAAACCTACTAAAAGTCGTATTCTCTTCGATCTAATTTTGATCACAACAACAAAGAGCGATGGGATAAATATATTTTGAAATCTTCGACAAGTCGTATTATCCCGATCTAAGTTGATCATATCAATAAATGGCGATAAATTTTAAAGAAACTTCTGTTTTCGTCACTTTACTTTCAAGCATTTTTTTCAAGTCTCTGTACTTTTGTTGATCTACTTTCACCTTTTTAATCAAATATTTGCACTTTCAATTTATCTAATCAAATCTTTCTACTTTGACAAATTTTCTAATGAAGTCCATCTGATACCAAATCCAGCCAAATTCAACCGGAAGGGCCTTCAAAGACTTCGCAGGCGTGGACACAAAATTTTCTAGCGTGAACGACACATTGATTAAATTTTATTCATATCATATTCCGTTGTTGCCTACATTTACTAAATTATTTCACATACATCAGCACAGGCATCTGCATATTTTATCCATGTCATATTTGAACGTCGCCCGACGTCCGTTAAACTTGGTAGGATTTGTTGTCGAAGGGACTTGATTAGAAAATTAATAAATGTAGAAAAACTTGATTAGACAAATTAACTGTATAAGGACTTGATTAGAGAAAAAAAAACGTGAAAGGGCAAAAGAAAGAATGGCTTTTTTTTCCTTGATCCATATGGTCAATGCTAAAATTATCGAGACTTTCTAGTGTGTTTTTTTAACAAATATAGAATGGAGACCAAGATGTCACATCCATTTATCGTGATCCAGGGGAGATTTGGATTTTTTTTATTTTATTTATACCACTGGCTTTTGAACGGTACTTGTGATTGGATGATGTCCTCTAAGTTTTTGTTCTGCAATTGATTTTTTTATTTATTTATTAATGTTGGAGGTTGGAAACGCACGAAGAATTCCAACATGAGACTCCTGATAGCGGCGATCATTCATTGGTCTACGCAAAGATTAAAACGCGTAAACCCTAAAGCCGAGCAACCGTGTCGAAAACGACACGGCCGTATTTGTCTTACCAGTCCTTTCTGTTCCTGTTCTCACTTGCTCTTGATTTCGATACTTGTATTGTTTGCGACTTGGCACGGTAGGGACGCAATCCGCATTCGTTGGAGAGAAACTTCTGCCTTTGGCAGCAGCCAATGGCGATCGACAACTTCAGTTCCCCACGACGAGGGCAATTTGAAAAATATACGTATCTAGTGCCTACCTTGAAATTTGGATAGCAAGAAAGCGAAATAGTCATTGTCCTCTGTGTTTTGAATTGCGATTAACTGTTATGAAATCGAACGCTCGAATGAGGATCGCGTGCAGTAGACTGGTTTGCCGCACGAAAAATTCCTATCTAGGATCAGGAAGATGAAGGTAGATAGTTCCTATATGAACGTGAGGTTGGATAGTTGTTATTAATTTGTTGACATAATGAAAGAAAATTACGAGTCGTGATGACTGATAAAGTGGATGAGTGTTGCTAGGTGTAGTAAGGCTAGTGTACTAAGTTCGTATATAAACAGCCTGGTTGTTGCAAGGATGGAATAAGACTGTAATATGCTATTAATTTATGGTGTAATAAAGCTGTAATAACTATTATGCTATTTAGTTCAAGTAAGACGGTATGTATTTCACTGTTTGGTTTCTTGAATAGCATATGTAATAAGGGAGGATTAGCATATGAATCCCTAAACTCAGATAAAAAAAATATCATAATAATCACTTTAATAGTCAATCATGAATTTAATACCCCATAAACATTATCACATAATGTAATTTGTTACATCAAATATTTATTCACTTTTTATGTTTAAAATAATAATTAAATTAAGCACATAACATGTGATTATCTTAAAATAAATATTAGTAATTGAGATAATTATTTTATTAAGTATAATATAATAGTCAATTACAAATATGTCGATTACTATACCTGATAATTAGCAACTAATCTTATGCTAACATCATATACGAATTTTTTTCAATAAAATAGTTAGTTATTATTAAGATAGCATAATTTGTGAAATGGGGCCAACCTAACTCACCGAGTGCTCTCCTACGATTATGACCAACTATATTATTAATCATGTAATATGTGATCGAGTCAAAATAATTATAAATGCTGTCATTTTTATATAATAACATAATAAATTTAGTTATAATTAATATAGATTTCAACATAGCCTAAGCTTGGTAGAGTGAGTTGGGAAAACAGGCGGCGATCTTTTAGGCTGGAATAGCTGTTGCAAAGGGGTGATTTAATAAATATTCCAGTTGTGCATAGAGCAAGCATACATTATAACGGGCAATACAGAAAACGTGTAATGCAATAGTCATTATTGGAACCAAACATACTATAAGTAGTGGGAAAAGGTACAGATAGGTCTTTAAACAAATGGATTACATTCGACATCCAATAAAAATAAATTTCATCTCTAATCTTGTTTAAGGTGTCATTAAATTGCCAAATCGGTCTAGAAGTCGAGGTCCCACAAGTTACTAGGCATACCCTAATGCGTAGTAATAACAAAAAACGAGTAAGTCCCGCATAGATTAGCTCTTCTAGGTCAAGTCAATCATATTTCAAGAATCCGTGAAATCTATACTGGGCTCCACTAAAAAAACACAAATTCTCTTAAACGAGTCATTGATTACATCCTCTTCATCACCAATAGACAGCCTATACGAAACTTTTACAGGAAAATTAGAGTGAATAATGATTTAAGGAGGAGGCTTATAATGAATGGATAAAAGAAGAGACTGCAAAAGCCCGCACTGCTTAGCGTGCGTCTCCAGGGTCATAGCCTGAAAATGAATCTCGATCCTGATGCATTTATCTTCTTTTTCAAAAAAATTTCCTTTTTGCTGTAAGGCATTTAACCAAATAGATCAGGTTTGATTTTCAAATATATTGCGATATGAATTCCGTGGTTTTTGTTATATCATAGAGAATTTAGTATTTAATGCCCATTTGATTGTATAATTCCAATTTCGTGCTCATGCTATCCTCGACTTAATAAGACTACTTTCTGCTGATTTGGTGTTCTTTACTTCCCTTCATTATTATTTGATATATATAGGCAAATTAGCCCAAACAGACGCACAAAAAGCTTGATCTCAATCGCTATCTACATAAAAATAAACGGAAACCTTGCGAGGTCATACAGCACAGAAATAGGCGATCACCTGACGTGATAATGGACACAAATCTTAATTTTAAGAGCCCTTGTGTGAAAAAAAGATTACACTGTCGCTATTTTCTTATGTAAATCCAAAAATAATAATATAATAAGGGTCCGTTTATTTTGCGAAAAATAAAGTATAAATATGAGTTGTTGTCGATAATGAAAATGTTTTTTGTTGGCTACTTATTACAAGCAATAAAACCAATCATTTTCAACAATATGTTTTTTAAATTTTTTATTTTCCGCAAAACAAACTGATCCCAAGTGATAACACAGATAAAAACCACAAGCAGACTTTTTGTTCTATCAATGATTTGTTTTGTTAGATTACCCAAAAACTCCTTAGATCACGACCTATGTACATTTATATAGGTGATCACTTGACATGGTATTGGTTGCCGATTCTAATTTTAAGAGTTCTAATGTGAAGAAAATATTTTTTTTCATGTAAATCCAAAGAAATATAATAAGTGACACCACGGATGGAAAGCACAACGGTGTACGTAAGTACTAAGAAACACCCGTGAAAGTGTGAAAGCTGTAGTTACCTTTTTCTCATGGTCACGCAGAACATGCACCAACCAACAGTCCTTTTGGGTTATGGTATACGAGGACCGTGGGTTTTGGCAACCTACACTAAAGTTTGGTTGCCTAATAAATGCACCAAATCTTTGTACATTTATGAAAGTTCCAAATTTTTGTGAAAGTTCCAAATTTTAAGATTGAGCAACCGGATGGTTGAATTGGAAACCGAACCGTTTCTAAATTGTTTAAACAAAGAGATAGATATATTAGATATGAGTTACAAACCTGAAAAGTCCAGGAAAAATATTAGTGCCTTAAAATCTAAAACCTATGCATAGAACCAATCACCTCTACCAAATTCGTGGGGAGTTTGTGTCCATTATTCTTAGCGTAGTAATTCTTGTAGTGACAAAATATCGAGCTGGAATTGGATAATATGAGTGCAATGCATCACGATGGTTTTTATTTTTATTTTTGTCAAAACAAATTATTTTCATTTAGTATAAGACTATAAAAACAATAACTATTATCCTTACCAAAAAATAAAAAAAAAACAATAACTATTAATGTCTAGACATAACAAATCCCAATGGAGTTGGGATGGCTTAGAACGTCAATTAGAAGGAAGGGACTTAGCCTATCGACTTTTGCAATCCAATCGGCAGTATGATCTGCTTCCGCTGGACAATAGGTGATGGCCACTCCTCTTAACTGAGCCAAAAGGCCCAAGCATTCTTCAATTGAAAGGTGGATGGCCCACGGGCTTCGGTATTGGCCTGATAAGAGCTCTACAAGAGATAAGTCATCGCTTTGCAACTCTAACTGCAAAATACTTACTTCCTCCCTCCGCAGATCGTCGTGTTTCAGCAGCAGTTCTCATTTCTCAGTCAAAAGCAACAGGGCTTCCCGGACAACTAAGGCTTCATCAATCTCGACCGAAGCTGCTAGTGTCTTCTTCACGAACCGAACGACCACCACGCCGTGGGTGTCTCGGCAAATACCTACTATTGATGCCCGTTGTAATATTAACCAATGCGGAAGCTAACTCGGATCTTGCAAATTAAGTCTAATGCAAAATTACCAGAGATATAACGATGAACATAAAGGACACCCAAGATTTACGTGATTCGGTCAAACGTATCGGTACCTACATCCACAGGGAGAGCTAGCAGCAAATAATCCACTACTAATCAAAAAATTCAAGTTATAATTGCTTACTTACGCTCGAGTGTTTCCCGTACCTAGATTAAACCCAAGTGTTTACAAATAAACAACTTGAATGGATATAAAAGACTCACGGCATAAATTCACGTGTCCGAAAGTACATCCGCAAGAGCTCCTCCTCGTGGCTTCGTTCTTCGTGCGCCGGCCACTCAAGGAGAGCTACTGTGCTCTCATTTTGAAACCCATGTTCTGCTCCAAGGGAAGAGCTATTGTGCGGCCACTATTTCCTTAACCCCACTTGCGGCTGGACTTGAGGAACAGAGGGAAGAAGAACCACGACTTTCCCTTTCCCTGTCATGTGCGGCTATATTTTCAAGGGAGAGGACAACCTAGGCTTTCCTACTCCTTTCTTTGTGTGGCTGCACCTCAAGAGAGAAGGCCCTCGGGCTCCCACAAAAGAAACTTATATTTTTTTTTTGTTTTTCTTTTCTCTAAACCAAGAATACTAACCCACACATAAAATATATTATAGAATAGTGGGCCATTCTCTGTCTTGTAGTGAGATGAGAGTTGTGCCTTTTCATGTTAAACATAGAAGACTACCCCTTTGTCTTAAGAAGACAAGTGAGCAACAAATATAATAAACTAAGTATGCCCATCTCTTTTATCTTTTAGTGCATAAGTTCGGATTCCATAAATAGTTCAAACTCGAGACATAATTCAATAATTCTTCACCTTGGTTCGATGTTTGAATCCAAGTCATAGTGCTCATCATCCATGCTGCTCTCTGAAACGCCCCGAAGGGCGCTCACTATCCACAGACGCCAAAGGAACAGGCTTCGTCATCATATCCACCGAATTCTCCGTTGTCGTGATCTTTTTAACAATAACATTACCTCTGACTAAGACATCTCGAATGAAGTAATACCTAATGTCGATATACTTCGTTCGTTCATGATGAACTGAATTATATGCCAGATGTATTGCACCATGATTGTCACAATGTATATCAACACATTTCTATTCCAATCCAAAGTCCGAGAGCAAACCCCGTAGCCATATCGCCTCTTTCGCTATAAAGGTTAGTGCCATATACTTTCTCTTAGTCGAAGATAAGGCAACGTGGTCCTATAAGGACGCCTTCCAACTAACTGCACCATCTGCAAGCGTAAATACATACCTTGTCATCCAAGTCACAAACGTGATCCGAGTCCATATAACTAGTGGTCTCATTGTCATTGTTGTCCCTCATGTACACTATACCAACGTCTGTTGTCCCCATCAAATATTTGAGGATTCACTTCACAGCTTCCTAATGAGTCTTACCAAGCCGCTTCATATAATGGCTAACCACGCTCACGGCCTATGAAATATCATGCCTAATGCATACCATAGCATACATAATACTACCCTCTGCACTACAATAAGGAACATGGGACATATGCTCCTCCTCATTCTCAGTCTGTGGTGATAACTTATCTAAAAGTTTAAAGTGCTTCGCTAATGATGTACTCACTGATTTCAACGACTACATATTAAAATGTGCTACAATCTTCTCAATATGTTTCTTTTGAGATAGATGTAAATTCCTGCAGTCCTATCACGCAAAATCTCCATACCTAATTTTTTCTTTGCGGCACCTAAATCTTTCATCTCAAACTCAGCACTCAACTGATTCTTCAGCACATCAATATCAGACATATTCTTAGCTGCTATCAACATATCATCAACATAAAACAACAGATATATCAAAGACCTATCATCCAATCTGCTAAAGTAAACACAGCTATCCGTATGACTTTTTAAATAGTTCTGACTAGCCATGAAAGCATCAAAACGCTTATACCACTGCCTAGGAGACTGTTTCAAACCATACAAATATTTCTTTAACAAGCAAACGTGATCTTCCTCACCTGGAATAGCAAATCGCTTAGCCTGCCTTATGTAAATCCACTCCTCCAACTCACCATGAAGAAATATCATTTTCATATCTAGCCGTTACAACTCGAGATCCTGTGCAGCAACCAAGGCAAGTAATACACGAATAGAAGCATGTCTTATTACAGGAGAGAACACATCGTTGTAGCCAATGCCCTCCCGTTGTATATACCCTTTCGCCACAAAATCTTGCCTTATATCTCGCTGCCTCGACACTGGGAATGCCCTCTTTTAGTTTATAGACCTACTTCCTTCCAACAATCTTCTGGCTCTTGGGAACCTTGACCAACTCCCATGTCTGATTTCGATGGAGTGATTCTATCTCTTTGCTCGTAACCCCTAATCACTACGACGACTCACTACTAGCCATCGCCTTAAAATAAAACGAAAGCTCATTAATCTCCACCTGGTCACCTACAATCAATGCATAAGCAATATCAGTATAACATAACATACCGGTAGTTTAATTTGTCTTTTCTGTCTACCCACAGCTATAGTGTGTTGCAGCTGTGCTGGTTGTTCACTATCACCAACTTTAGAAACTGTGGCATCATCTACAGTCTCAGCCTGTGTTACCTCCGATGTCTCCAGAGTCTCCACCTGAAGCTCCACCTCACTACTGACACCATGATCTGTCTACTCTACTGGTAGTGTCTCAGAACTCCTCTGTTGAAGCATTGAAGTCTCATCGAAGATTACATCTCTGCTGATTAGAAAATCGGGTGATTTGAGATCGGTGCACTGTAGCCGGTAGCCTTTCACCCCATGTGTATAACCTAGAAATATGCACTTCTTCGCCCTTGGCTCAAGCTTACCATCACTCGCATAAGCATACGCAGGACATCCGAATACTCGTAATCTAGAGTAATCAACAAATTTTCCCGACCATACTTCCTCAAGAGTCTTCCACTCGATAACAGATGATGGAGATCGATTCACCAGGTAACATGCCATGTTCACTACTTTGGCTCAAAATTCCTTACCTAATCCCGCATGCGAAAGCATGCATCGGGCTCTCTCAAGTAAAGTTCTGTTTTTATGTTCTGCTACGCTATTTTACTGTGGTGTCCCAGGTATTGTGCGATGTCTCACAATCTCCTCTCTCGCAAAACTCGATAAAATCTTTACCACAAAACTCCATGCCATTATCAGTCCTCAGGCACTTGAATTGTTTATCTGACTGATTCTCAATTAATGCCTTAAATTTCTTGAACTAATCAAACACATCATATTTGTGCTTCATAAAGTATACCCATAGCTTCCTCGAATAGTTGTCGATAAATATCAGCATACATCGGGCACCTCTTTTCGAAGGAACTGGAGACGGGCCTTAGACGTCAGAATGAATGTATTCAATAAGTCGCTTGATTGAATAAATAGCTGTACTAAACTTAATCCGACGCTGCTTCCCAGAGATGCAATGCTCACATAAGTCCAACTTTCCTATCTTCTGACCTTTCAACAACCCCCTCTCACTCACCATCGTCATACCGGCCTCACTCATGTGCCCTAACTGCATATGCCATAACTGAGTCAAGTCAGACTCTAACTCACCTGATGAAACTGCAGCAACTCTTATCACGGTCTCTACTAGTAGATGATAGAGAGTATTTACTTTCTTTCCTTTCATCACTATCATGACACCTCAAGAGATCTTTAGTACTCCACCTTCAATGGCATACTTACACATAATGTCATTGAGTGTCCCCGGAGAAATAAGGTTCTTCTTGAGCTCCGGTATATGCCTCACATCTGTCAATATGTGCACCACCCCATCATGCATCCAAATCTGAACTGTCCTTATCCCCACAACCTTGCAGGCTATATTATTCTCCATCAGAACTCTACCACCATCTGCAGTCTGGTAAGTAGTAAATCAGTTCCTATAAGTCGTCATATGATAAGAAAACCCCGAATCTAGCACGCATTCATCTCCTAACAAACTAGTAGTCACACACAAAACAGCATCTGCAACACTAGTGCTCTCCTCAGCTGTCACGCCCCAATCCCCCACGAGCACGCAACATCCCGCTACAATTGTTAAGTATGCGACATCCCAGGACTTGTTGCCGACCCAATCGAATCACCAACGATAACGCAAGCGGAAGCAAACTCGAACTCTCCATATAACATACAATTAAACAGAATAGCTTAAAGACATTTGATACACAACGATGAAATACTTTTATAAACATAACGTTAAATACAAATGTACAATTACAAGCCTTACGAGAGGCCACTATACGAGAACCACGCACAACAAAAGGGATCGGTGGTTGGTTAGCCTAGCTTCTCTACCAAAAATGGGTATTCAAAAGACGGGGGACTAGACCTATCATCAATCATTGCAGTACCCTGGCAGCGTCGCCGGATCTTCCATATCATCATAAGGCTCGGGATCCGACTTCTCCAGATCGGCATCGGGATCGATAACTTTGCCATCGGGAGGATCAATCTCCATGGGGTCCCACTCCATCACTTCATTACCACCATGATGGGGACCATGAAATCCTCGAATCGGGCCAGTGATCTCATCCCCATCACAGTAAAACCAGGCCAAAAAGGTATGGGGCCTCCAATGATCTAAGCACTCATCTACTCATATCGTCGTGTAATGTCTAATATATACCTTATCCTCACCAACCGGGTACTCCGTTTTCATGTGGTCCACATCCATGGGTACCCCAAAACGCTTAGGAGAATTAGTCATGGTCGGGGGTCTGAAATGTTTATGTTTCAACGATGAGAATAAATCTCAATAAGTAACTACCTGAGCCTCGTTTAGGCTAATGCGTACATCCGGACAAGCCTAAACATGCAATACCAACATCCAACATACCGTAACAATCACATGCATCCTTACCTCGCCTTGGCACATACACGAGCTCTGCACGTTAGAAAAACCGCCACAACATGACAATTGTACCTTGAGCATGCATAACACAAATCATGGCATAATCATGCATATCACGGTTAACAATCCAGACATGCCCAACATTAAACTCAAGCATAACATTCCTCAATGCACAACACACATCATAAATGTCCAAATTATTAACGGCCTCTCGGGCCCATCAAACTCCCGCCGGTCTTCTGACGTAACCAAGCATCATCCCATTACGTCGACGACGGCAACGTTGGGGATCGAACACCCCTCGGCAAGCCGGGTACCCAACGGCATTCCACTTAGAAGCATCGATCCGGCCTCTATCATGATCGGCAATGTTTAGAACCCCCGCCTAAACGGCATCCGAACTCCCGCCGGGCATCATCTAGAACTCCCACCTAGACGGAACGTGTCGTGATCATGCACACACCTCAACAATCATTACCAATTCTTATCTTTACGCATTAGCCGAATGAAAACTAAATCCGCACTCATCCAACAATGTGTCACGCCTTTCATAGGCAACAACAACATAGGATAATCATTCGAGAGAGACAAAACGAAGCACACCAGAATCGGGGTAAACCTAGGCAGACGCACAGCGACCGAATTCCTTTTGAAATAAATAGTAAAACAACTCCAAAAATTTTGAATTTTGGATATGTCATAGAAAATATCTTGATAAACATTTTTTATGAGAACACGAAACCCAGTTCAGCCTGTAAACGCGTCTTTCTGATACTATAAGCCAGATAGAAATCAGTTCGTTCGGACAGGCCGCCGGGCCTTCAAAATGCATCTCATTCGGTACCCAAATCTCTTTAGAAAGCTTTGAAATTTTTATATGTTATAGACATAAGTGTCCTTAACAATTTTTGTGGGGAAGTTTGTTGAAAAGAGATCTGAAAAAATTTATAAAAATTTGGAAAGACAAAAAGGTTGGAGAATAGTATTCTCGGGTAGTTTGAACACGGTCCAAAAATAGATTTTCGAATGACCCCGAATGACCTCCAAAAATTCCAGATTTAATTTATATTATACTTCAAGATGTTAGGAACAACTTTCACGAGGAACACCACCTCAGATTCGGCCCACCAAAGTCTCCACAAAAATAGTAAATCACAGAGGCACGGCAATAACAAATCCGAGGATTAACCAATCATGAACCATTAAGCAAACCAAGCTCATTCAACAACTAAACTACCTATCACAGCACTTGATCAACCCCTACTTCAGTCCTTAACAACCCCTAAACATGACATTAGTAACCCATTATCCTAACCAAGATTTAGGGAGCCACTTACTAGGAATCCTAAGCAAACAAGCCAAGCAAGGAAGCAGTAAGCATCAACTCCAGCGGCTCCACAGCAGCACTGGCGGACGGACGACGGCGCTGGTGGCTGAGCAAAGCGAGTAGGTCACGATTGGGATGGTGGTTTCTCGGCTGGGGTGATAGTAATCTCGATGATGAGGGTGGCTGGTCCGAAAATGAGAGAAGAGGGAGAGAGAAGATGGTGGTGACGTGAGGCGGTTCTTCGGCAGCTGGATGGCGTGGTGATGGTGGTGGCCGGCTGAGCTAATTATAGCAAGGTGGAGGGGGAGAGTCAGTCGAATGAGAGCAAGGGAAGGGAGAGTGAGGGAGTGAGAGACTTAATCACAATGAGAGGTGAGAGACAGCAGAGAGAGAGAGAGACAAGAGTGTAAGAGTGTCTACTAATCCCACTCGCAAAACCCCAATACCAACCCCACTATCTCACATCCAAAGGTCCACATTCCTTTCCCTTCCCCAAGCCAAGATCCTAGGACTCTCAAATTTCCTCTCAACTAAATACACAAAATAACAAATGGAGGGCAAAATAAATAAGCAAAGAGATGAAGGGTAGAGTAGTCTAGAATTTTCGGCCGTAGAGGGAAAATGCCAATTTTCAAATTGCCCTTCAACCTTTCAAAGGAATTCAAATATCTTAGAGGTAAAATGATATTTTCCAATACCCGGTCCAAATTTCACTTTTTCGATAATTCCGAGCGATCTAATAGTTGGCCATGCTTAATGAGACGACGTCCGATAAATTTTCGTGGAATCTTGAAAGTTCGACATCCCATTCCGGATTCTAATTCATTGCTAAAACCAATCAATCGCGATTTTAGTGCATCTCAAACTAACGGGTGGCTTTTAGGAGTTACGCGTATCGACCCATGGCCGATTCGATATCGATCCACATTTAAGCTTACTTAAGCCATGGCGACCTCGGTTGTCATGTAATTGCGAGGGTCAATCACTAGTTTCGATGGACACGATCGTTCGAAATAAGTTTAGGATCGTTTGAAATTCATACAATGGTCAAGCGGAATCACCCGCGATCCAATTGTATAACATTTGCGAATCGTTCCATAACCATCCTTGGATCGACCTACAATGGCCCAAAATATTCCCTCGTCAATCCTTATGGTCGAAGTGCCAATCTATGGCCAAGTTATTAGGTCCACGTACTTGATTTCTAGCTAGCCATTCCCTAACGGTTAGTGTTCTCAAGAGTGATTAATTCCGAGTGAGATCTAACTAAAATTGCATCGAAGATATGTATTCATTTCATAAATCCCAAAAATGGATCGAAATTCAGAATGTCACATCGGCAATGTTTACCACACTACTTGTGGCATTCTACCTGTTACTTCGATTTCTCTGCTTCGAACAATCTCTCTTGATATGCCCCTCCTCGTTACACTCAAAGCATTTCACGCGTCCCTTGGACTTTTTATAGCGTGACTTCGACCTGCTTTTACTTTTGCTTATCTGGACCCCCGATGTCGATCTCTACCCCAAAACATTAGTCCCCGCACTACATCCTGCGCTATGCTGTCATCTCGCAACTTTCTTTGTTACTCTTTAGAAAACAATGAGAACTTTACCTCTTCCGAGGTAATCGTAGTACGCCCCTATAGTAGTGAATCAATAAAATACTCCCATGACTTTGATAAAAGAAACCAACAACATCATGACCTAGTCTTCATCATCTAGAATCTTCCCGACATTCTTTAAATCCATCATGAGTTTATTAAACTCATCTAGGTGGGTCTTGATAGACGTACCTTCAGTATATCTAAACTGAAACATCATTTTCAACATGTACAAGCGATTGTTCAAATCCTACGTTACATAGAGTCCCTCAAGCTTTGCCCACAGCACCTCGACCACCTCTATTAACACCTCATCCGATAAATTCAACAGGATTATACTCCTTGCTTTCCTCATTAACATATCCTTTTCGGCATCTTTCATTGTTTCGGGCAACTTATCCTTGCCCCCTAATGCTTCGACCAAACCTTGAGTTACTAATAACGCTTCCATCTTAACGCTCCATAACTCAAAGTTGTTCCTCCCGTTAAACTTCTCAATTTCAACTTTCGCCCCGGACATAATTGCAACAACAAAATTTCCAGATAATAATCAGACAATCAAAATCCCCAAATCACAATCCAGAAAATCCTATCCTCAAGCTCTGATACCAATTGTTGTAATATTAACTAATGCAGAAACTAACCCAGATCTTGCAAATTAAGTCCAATGCGAAATTACCAGAGATATAATGAGGAACATAAAGGACACCCAAGATTTACGTGGTTCGGTTCGACGTATTGGTACCTACATCCACAGGGAGAGCCAGTAGTAAATAATCCACTAATAATCGAAGAATCTAAGTTACAATCGCTCACTCACACGCTCGAGTGTTTCCCGTACCTAGATTAAACTCAAGTGTTTACAAATAAACAACTTGAATGGATATAAAAGACTCACGGCATAAATTCACCTGTCCGAAAGCACATCCGCAAGAGCTTCTCCTTGTGGCTTCGTTCTTCGTGCGCCAGCCACTCGAGGAGAGTTACTGTGCTCTCATTTTGAAACCCACGTTCTGCTTCAAGGGAAGAGCTACTGTGTGGCCACTATTCCCTTAACCCCACTTGCGGCTGGACTTGATGAACAGAGTGTAGAAGACCCACGACTTTCCCCTTCTCTGTCTTGGGCGGCTACATTTTCAAGGGAGAGAACAACCTAGGCTTCCCTACTCCTTTCTTTGTGCAGTTGCACCTCAAGAGAGAAGGCCCTAGTGCTCCCACAAACGAAACCTATATTTTCCTTTTTGTTTTTTTTTTTCTCTGAACCAAGAATACTAACCCCACACATAAAATATATTATAGAACAGTGGGCCCTTCTATGTATTGTAGTGAGATGAGAGTTGTGCCTTTTCACATTAAACAGAGAAGACTACCCATTTGCCTAAAAAAGAAAAGTGAGCAACAAATATAATAAACTAAGTGTGCCAATCTCTTTTGTCTTTTAGTGCATAAGTTCGGATTCTGTAAACAGCTCAAACTTGAGACATAATTCAACAATGCCTCTAAGGAGCTATTGACCCACGAGCCATCAGCGTTTAGCTTTAGTGAACCCTCATGCGTCGGCTTCCAATCTTCCGGTAAGAGAGAACCCTTCTTCACAGATTTCTTTAGTGCTGGACTTCGAATTGCTCAACTCTTGTTCAATACAAGGGCATCATTCACAATCGACTCCGGGAGGTAGATTCCTTTTAAAATTTGGCTCAATAAAGATAAGTATGATAATCATAATCTCCACGCTTGTTTACCCAGCATGGCCTTATTGTAAGCTACAAGGTCTTTGAAGCCGAGACCCCCGTCGTCCGTTCTGGTTTTTAAAATTTCCCATCTCTTCCAATGAACTCCCAATTTGGAAGCATTCTGTTTTCACCAAAGGGAGGCAATTTTCTTTTCAATCGCTTTACAAAAGGAGACCTGAATCTTAGAAATAGACATGACATATTGAGGTAGAGACCGTACCACTGATTTAATCAAGACCTCCTTGCCAGCTTTTGACAACAAATTTTCTTTCCACCCCTTTAACTTTATGTTGACTCTTGCAAGGATCCATGCAAACATTTGTTTCTTTGACTAGCCCCAGTCTGGTGGAATGCCTAAGTACTTCCCCTTCTTCTCAATGATTATCACTCTCAACTCATCAGCCATATTTCTTTAAAGGATCTCAGGGTAGCAATAACTAAAGTAGATGCCTAATTTGTTCAAATTAATGGCTTGGCCAAATGCAAAACAATTTTGATTCAATGGATTAGCCAAATTCTAACTTTTCCTAGCATCCCATCCAAGAAGAAAATCGCAGCATCCACAAATAATAGATGAGACAATGTACGACAATATATATTCAATTTAATCCCCATGATACCTCCATCCTCAATCGCTTGATTCAATAGATAGGAAAGAACATTCACCATGATTATGAATAAGTAAGGAGGGACAAAGGGTCACCTTGTCTAATGCCTCAAGTTGGTTGGAAGTAAGGTAGTGGTTCCCAATCGACATTTACACTAAAAGTAACTATGGAGATGCATTGCCTAACCAAAGTAACCCATTTCTCACAAAACCCCATCTTTAGCATGCATGTACACAAGAAATCCCATTCCACACATTCGTACCCTTTATGGATATCCCATCGAAGCCACTCTATGCATGATCTCATACCTCAATGCGACTCTTCTTGCCTCCGCAACTTTTCAATATGTTCAATGATTCTTTGAGTGATCACTATACTCTCGGCATTCTCTGTTCTATTGGTGAGTTCAGTAAGCCTACCTTGAAGGATCTCGATCTGTTTAGAAGAATTAGAGAACTTTTTCCTATTCCATTTCGTCAAGGCCAGGGAAACCTTTATTGATTTACTCACAATATCTTTTCGACTAGTTTATTGATCATTCCATGCTTCCGGAACCATCTCCCAACATTCAGGATCCTCCAATCAAAAGGTTTCGAATTTAAATTCCTTTTTTCTTCTGATCCAAGTTAGGGACATCAAAAGAAGTATTGGACTATGGTCATAACCAATAGCTAGCGATGCGTAGTTTTCCGCATTAGGAAATAAGACTCTCCAATCAAAATTGCATAAGACTATATCTAGTCTTTTTTTAACCAGAGCATCTTCCACTCTATTATTAGCACAAGTAAAAGCATAGCATTTTCTTTCAATATTCGTAAGTGAACAATCATTCAAGAGATTACGAAATGTGACTAGCCTATAATGATACGCTTCCCTTTTCTCGACCTTTTCCCTATGGTATAAAACCTCATTAAAGTCCCCAACACAAATCGAAGGAAGTTGGGATAAGTACAGCGCAAGTGCCATAACTTTTGTACGGAGGACACTTAAGTGCCATAACTTTTTTTTGGCTCACTTGTGTGCCATAACTTTCAAAAAAAAGATCACTTAAGTGCCACTTACGAGCTGGTCGTAAGGGCCCGAAACCGCGGCTTTTCCGATCGAACCATGACCTTCCCGGGGAGGCGAGCACCGCCAGCTTGAAGAGGGGGTGTCGATGAATCATTCCATGACCTCCGTTCGTCTCGAAATTTCCGTTTTAGCCTCCGTTGACGAAGGTAAAAATGCTTCGTAGTCACACATTTATCGAGCCGATTTGTGTGACTACGAAGCATTTTTACCTTCGTCAACGAAGGCTAAAAAGGAAATTTCAAGACGAACGGAGGCCATAGAATGATTCACCGACACTCCCTCTTCAAGCTGGTGGTGCTCGCCTCGCCGGGAAGGTTACCGTTCGATCGAAAAAGCCGCGATTTCAGGCCCTCACTACTAGCTTGTCAGAGGGGTTGGTCGTGAGGGCCTGAAACCGCGGCTTTTCCGGTTGAACGGTGACATTTCCGGCGAGGCGAGCACCACCCGCTTGAAGAGGGGGTGTCGGTGAATCATTCCATGGCCTCCGTTCATCTCGAAGTTTCCGTTTTAGCCTCCGTTGACGAAGGTAAAAATGCTTCGTAGTCACACAAATCGGCTCGATAAACATGTAACTACGAAGCATTTTTACCTTCGTCAATGAAAGCTAAAATGAAAATTTCGAGACGAACGGAGGCCATAAAATGATTCACCGACACCCCCTCTTCAAGCTGGCGGTGCTCGCCTCCCCGGGAAGGTCATGGTTTGGCCAGAAAAGCCGCGGTTTTGGGCCCTCACGACCAGCTCGTAAGTGGCACTTAAGTGATCTTTTTTTTTAAAGTTATGACACTCAAGTGAGCCAAAAAAAAGTTATGGCACTTAAGTGTCCTCCGTACAAAAGTTATGGCACTTGCGCTGTACTTACCCCAAGGAAGTTGATTGATGGAGGAAATGAAGCGTAATGGCAGCCATAGAATGAAGACGATGAAGATGCAGATGAAGAGAAGGTAAATTGGTGAGTTAATTAGACCAATTGCCCTGTCATCTCATCCTTTGTCCAAGTTGGACTTCAATTTTTGTTAAGAAAGCCATAGAGGAATTAAAATTTCATTAAAAAAAGCCATGTAGATTGCCAGATTCTATCGCCAGAGGCACTTAAGTGATTGTGTTTCCACTTATGTGACACTCAAGTAATTGCTAAAATAATTTTGATACTGAAGTGAACGCCGTACAAAAGTTATGACACTTATGGTGAATTTGTTTCACAAAGAACTCAAAATTTATAAAATATTTTCTAAAAAATGATTGGATATATCGCTTAAAAATATTAGTCAACTAAAAATGTTTTCATTATCGATAATATTTTATGCCTAATTATTTTCGTGGGTAATGAAAATATTTTTCTTTTATTCATTTTTGTAAGCGATATAAACAATTATTTTTCGGAAAATATTTTCCAATCTTGATTCTCTGTGAAACAAATGCAGCCTTAGTATCATTTTTCCTCGTAAAATGATAGGCACTCCCCAGAAAAAAGTGATGACAATAACAGATAAATTATAGACACAATATCGACACAACCAAAAGAAAAAAAGACGAATGCAAAATTATCAAGGATCACCTAGCTAGTTAATTGACACAAAGATTAAAAAAAATGGTATTATTAAAAATAATTGGATGTTTGGCATTTCCATCGAGGAAGTGGAAGTAAGTATTGCACATGAAAATTAGATAGAAAGAAAGCACGAAAGAAATTAAAATTATATTTTTGTGTGTTCCCATACAATTGTATGTGAGATGATTTTGTTGATAGACCCTTATGCAATGATATAACGAATGGAATTCAAATATAAAGAGAACAGACAGTATTACTAAAAAAAATATTTTTGTCTCCATTTAAACCCATTTATGACTCATATCTTAATTTTAAGGTGACAAATGTAGGACCCACTTTTCATAAATGTGGGTTAAAGTATAGGTATGTGGCAAAATTTGATAGCCTTATGCTTGTGCGAAATTTCAATGTAGTCATTATGGTCAATTTTCACCATATTGTGGCGACATGGCGAACCAATCATCATCAGCTGTCTTATGTGGCATACTGCGACGATAGCGGTTTTCGGTAAAAATTGGTTGGAAGGATTATATTAGAATTTCATATAAAAGTTTGAGACTAAATTGACAAAATTGAAAAGTTTAATGTTTAATTGACATCCGTACAATATATTCAAAATTGATTGGACAATTTCCCCAAAGAAAATTAGCCACAAATAACAAATTTTTTAAAGAGCTAATCTTGATACCACATACTTCATAGGTAATTGATATTAGCAAATAAATAAACAAGTTAACTAACATCGCCCATGCTTATAATTTTTCTATAAATTAATGACTTTATTGTCAAAGCCTCGGAGAAACGCTATAAGCGAATCAACCACAGAGGACATAATGTTTTTGTTTAAACACATTTTATTGAACAAATAGTTATTGGGTGACGAGTAAACCGTTTTATGTTTTGACTAAGTTTGTGTATCCAACAGTATCGATGAAATTTAAATCACAATGACGTAATAATACAACGAAGGAAAGGAACGACAGAATTAAAAATTTTAGGATTGTAGACGAACTATTGAAATGAAATGAAATTCTCAATTACATAAGATATAAGTACATTGGAAGTCTTAAAACTTATCATGAAAGTGTAATGGAGTCCTAAAACTTCAAAAAGTGCAATCAAGTCCGAAAACTTGTCACGAAAGTGCAATTGAGTCCTAAAATTTTCAAAAGGTGTAATCAACGGAAGGACTTTATTGGACCAATTTGATAAGTTTTAGGACTTGATTGCACTTTTTTAATGTATTAGAACTCAATTTTATTTTTGTGATAAATTTTAAAACTTTCAATGCACTTATTCCAATACGTGTAATAAAGGAAGAAGAAGATGGAGAGTGGTATAATCTACAGAAGGTCGTGTACAATAAAGCAAGAGCAGTAGATGTGAAGCAAGCCTCCATAGCTGAACATAGGATCCCAAAAATGGAGAAACGTTTTGCCTCTCTTCTTCCCATGGCAGAAACTCCAACACGTCTCTGAATATTTAATGAGTATGGTTAGATGGTCTGTCGACACCATCATATGGGCTTTTGGTCCATCTCTTTGTTCATATTTTCAGATGGACACTGGACCAACCCAATTCACAGAAAGCTGCCCATCTTACAAAGAGTTGCATGCCTTTCAAAGAGATATCCATCCATGGATCAAAGGGACAGGAAATCCACATGAACTTTGCATTATGTCAGGATCATCCCTGAAACCATTCAAAATTTAAGAAATTTCAGGGTACCGTTCGCCAAACTGGAGGACCATGCAATGTACTTTTTTGCAGCGAAAAGAAAGAAGGCCAACTCAATTGCTCTGATTGAGAATGAGAATCCATTTTACACTGCCCTCACGGAAAAGAGGGAAAGGATCGGGATATATACACAAGAAATTGATCCCCAAACTCGGCTTCTATAGCCATCCAAGGTTTCTACCGACAGTCTTTCTCAGTTCCGTTCTCCGAGCAGGAGTTGCTTCGGATGATCAAAGATGAAAATCCGGGAGGAAAATGTCGTGTTTCTTTTATTCTCAAGTCTCAACGACAGAAGAAGTGATCGTCGTCTTCAAAGTCAGGAACTCCTAGCATTGCCAGGGCTAGGTGCCCGTTCATGTCGGTTTTTGATGGTTGTAGTTGACTGTAAAAGTCGATGATGCATCCGTTTCCCGCAAAGGCAGAGCCCTTCCTACTTAATGAGGAAGGCTCCTCCTCGCCTCTTAGAATGGCGACGACGCGATCCATGGGTGGCCTCTGAGATTCTTCGCTATTTATGCACACATGTGCTGCTTGAATCAGCCTCAGAACTTGGCTAGAACTTTTGCGGTTGTGTCTAAGCTGTGGATCAAGCAGTTCTTGGATGGCTCCAACTCCTTTCTGCAAAAGGGGTTTCGCCTGCAAACCAGTAAAGTCCCGTTATTACTCATCTTAGTAATATCGTGCCTTACGCTATGGCTTGTGTACAAAGAAATCCCAAACCAGAAGAGGGCTTACACATTGGAGGTAGACATTTAATCAGTAGTTGCAAATTTTCAGTTTCTGATCCTCTGAACGACAATACAGCATCTACATGCAGAGCGTTTTAAAAGGACCGGTGGGATTACATTTTCAGATCAGGATAAGTTATGTTGTATGTATTTTTCCAACATATGCATATGACTAACGTCATTCAAATATTCTGATTCCCTAACACTAAACCCAATATTTCCTGACATTAGATCTTTCAAAAGACTAACCACTGAACCCTTGTCATAATATTTTGCTCAACTTCTAAAATAATGAAGAAAGAAAGAAAACATTAGTTTATGGTGTTTGCCGGGACAAATCCGGTTCTATCATGGTATCAAGGAGCTTCTTCTTAAATTATAAAAATAAACTCGATATGAAGTATGGACAGTGCAATTAAGTGCTCCGAGCTTCCTTACAAGGCAAGTGAGACAATGACATGACAGGTTATTTTTCAGGATATCTTCAGTGATTTAACTTCCCACAAATCTGTCAAAAAGGCGAAAGAGTATGGTAATTTCACTGTGGGAACGGGTCAAGAAGGTTCAACGCTGAAACCAAGTTTTGCCACGGTGAAAGTTCAGTAACCTCAGGGCCAGCTGCATCCGGTTCTGAAAGCACATGAATTTGATGCTTTGCAACATCATGGGATGCATACTATTTTCTTCTTTTTGCAAAAAGAAATGAAATGAACTTTACAATCAAAACATCATAAAATCAGACGAAATAATAGAGCTTAAAAGCACTTCAATTAAGGCAGTTTCTTAGCTAGATTAAAGGTGTACTTGTAGAGTAAACGAGCTTTCTGAAGACTAGTTGAATTGCCATTGTCGACACAATATCTTCTTTGTTGACCTCTTTTCCGCACATAAGTTGCTTATGAGGAGTATGCAAATACACATTAATATAAGCAGTGAACAGCAACAAAAAATTGAAGCTAGAAAATGAACCTACCCATAGGACCAAATTCTCCTCCCCTGCGGGCTTATTTGCTTCAATTGGTTTTCGGCCAGTTATTAGCTCCAATAAAACTACCCCAAAAGCGTAAACGTCGGTCTTATCAGACACTTTCCCGTGCTGGAAATATTCAGGTGCCAAATATCTGCACCAGGTTAAGTGTTAGGAGCACATCAGTGGAAGAAACGTCTTAAACATGCACCTAAACAACAAATAGCCCCAATTCAATGTTTTCCCTTCTTTTTCCCTATTTTGCCATTTTTTTCCTTCAATTTCAGCACATACCCAAATGTTCCTTTGACAGTTTTGCACAGGAAAGGGACTGATGGCCCAGAAGTCCATGTAGCTAACCCAAAATCACACAACTGCAAGTGCAAACAAGTCCAAGGGGTAGGTACATCAGAATGAATCTTCTTGACCAGTATGACTCATTGTGAACTCGGAAAAGAAAAAGGATAATGGAACAGCAAAAAAAAAAAAAGATCGACTTTTGACCTTGGGCTTTTTCTTAGAGGAGAGGAGAATGTTGGAGGGCTTGATGTCTCTGTGAACAACACATTTCTCAGTCCCATTGTGCAAATACATTATTGCCTCGGCCACACCGACAGCGACCTTGTACCTCGCCAACCATGGAAGTGTTGGGCAAACCTTACCTCCCCTTTTCCTATCTGCAAGAAGGAAGACCGATTTTCAAGAAACCACCCAGAATTGAAAGTTACTCCACGACAAGTTCCGAACCAGAACTCACTGTGCAAATGCTGCTCTAAGCTTCCACCGGACACGTATTTGTACACCAAGAACAGGCCCTCCTCCGGATCAATGCAAAAGCCTAACAAAGGGACTATGTTTGGGTTGTGAAGTGAGTTTGCAATCATCAGCTCCCTGAAGAATGCCTTTGGGGACTCCTTGTCTTCTCTGTCCAAACGCTTTATAGCCACTGCTGTTCTCAAGTACCCAACCCTTCCTTTGAATACACAGCTCAATGCCCCTCTTCCCAGCACTCTGCCTACAAGATAAAGTCGGTAAATACTCTCACTCGAAGTCTCAAAATCAATACCGGAAACCAAAACGCGATCTGGGTTAGCACTCAAAAGAACAGAGACTGTGCCGTGAAAGTGCAAAAAAGCTCATTATTTGGCGAATTAATGCGATTTGACTCGTGCCTTACCTCTCCTTACAACTCCATTGGTCGGGTTTATCTACCTACATGAGCACCTTCCTAAATTTAAAAAGTAGAAAAAGACAAACAGAAGCCAACTGAACTGTATTCACCTTTGGAGAAATTGCGAGTTGCAGAGAGAATTTCACTGTAGCCGAATCTGATCAAAGTATTGGCCACTGGGGCAATGTTCTTCTCCAGCGACTGAACCCGTCGCCACTTGAACTCCTGGGCATCACACTCGTCCAAGCCATTTTCCAAATTGAGCATGAGAATCGTCGTGCCGACAGCGGAAGCGTTGACGCTGAAGGGCTCGAGCTCAACCCGCGAGCAGAAGGTGAACCTGAAAGACGAGTGCACGCTTTGCGGGTCGGCGTTGGCCAGCTCCGGACCACGCCCACCGCCACTCGACTCCGCGAGCAACCACGCCTTCTTGTGCTCCAAGTGGCCGTCTCTATCGTCGCTCCCGGCCTCCTCCCGGCCCTGCCTCTTCAGAGGAGGACGAAAACAGGACAAGCCCAAGTCCACCACCATCTTTCTGAGGAGGGTCTTGGTCTGTGACCCGTGTTGGCGGTCGGTGTAACGACGGGAAATTGGTGTCGGAGCATTTGATTCGTTGCGTGGCTCCTCAGTCTCTGTGCAAGTTTCTTGGGACAACCCCATTTCCTTGACTTTTCTCTTTTCTGGAAGTGGCTGCAAATGCAGAGACAGAAGTGTTTTTGAGCAAGGAGGAAGATGAAGCAAAAAGAGTTGGGTGGGAATATTATAAAGTGAGGAGCTGCTTTGCTTGAGGAAGGAGAGAGAACATGTTAGAGAGGAAGAGGGCCAAATGCAAGTGAAAGGGTTCTTCTTGACAATAACCAGGGGAACATGGGGATGTGCCTGAACATGCTGAGATAACATATTAAAGAAATGTAATTGAGGCACAAAACAAAAAAGTTATATGGATGACTAAGGGCAAACAGTGATCTAAATTCAGTTGACAATTGCAACTGGTACATGTTCGATCAGTGGTACATGCGTTTAGTATGGATGATAATTGCAAGAACGCAAAACGGATTACGCTTTCTTCCATCCGTAGGTGGAGGAAGCCAATGGCTTAATTAATGAATTATAGATATCGATATTACCCCAAATTATCTGTTGATGGGATTATAATTTGTAATTTATCAATCAAAAGCACGATCGGAAAAAAAATTATGGAAAATAATATACTTTAGTAAATAATGAGAGAGCATACAGAATAATATGGAGGGAGAAGGTGCATGTAAACGTCCCCCCAAAAGCATCATGAATAGGAACAATGGAGCAGGTTCTTGTGGGCTCCCACAAGTGGACGGGACGATTTTTTTAAAAGGCAAAAGAAGAGGGGGGGATGAGTTCTGAGGTCAGAGGGGCTGCTGGGAAAGCAGAGATTCCGTCTGCCATGACCGAAGAAGCGTGCAAGCTCCAGTCACCAGGACAGTAGAGAAAGAGAGAGAGAGAGAGAGAGAGAGATAGGGTGAGAGAGAGAGAGAGAGTAGGTTGACTAAGGCTCACGTGGTTCAGTAGACATGGCGGAGGGGAAGCCGAACCACTTCCCTTGTCGAGCCTCGTGGGGACTGTGGATCTGTACCCGTTGACCAAAAGAGGGACTGTGTACTGTGAGAGGGTCGTGGATGAAAATGGCAAGAAAAAGCTAAGAAACAAAAGAAGTGCGCTTGATCGAGCGGGTTAAGGGATTTCTTTGAATCCAATGGATTCTATAATCAACATCCGCCCATGTTAATGACCTTCCAAGTAGACTCGTTTGAACGGGTCTTAGACAAATTTCTTAATCGATGCATGATAGGCTGAGTGATTATGTGGGGTAGTTATATTCAGTAAATGAGTTTAAACATAACATGAGTGTTAAATACGTCATAATTAGGTTTACAACTTACTTAAACACAACTCGTCCTCATTTGATCTCGCGCCCGTTCACTCCGCACTCTCACTTCAATTTGGGTACTAATTTTCCTAAATTGGATATATTATGAAAGTGTTTTATCAATATAAGTTGGGTCAAGTATGAATCACTAGATTTGTATTGCATGGAATTTAGTAAAAAATGAGTTAAATGGGCCTGTTTAAGTTGGACTGTTTTCGACCCGATTCACCAATTTGACAGCTCTACTTCCAAGCATAGTCTTACTCGATACAAGTAGATGGGCGATTTGTGCGTGTATTTACGAGATTATCGAACTTTTCTATCATGGATAATAATACAAACAGTCCCTGAACTTTTGGCCTAATATGCAATATGGTCTTTGAACTTTCAATTTATTCAATATAGTTCCTAAATTTTAGTCTAATATTCAATGTGGTCCCTAAACTTTTAATTTGTTCAATGTAGTCCCTGAACTTTATGAAAATGTTCAATGTAGTCTATGGACCACATTAAACAAATTAAAAATTCAAAGACCATATTGAATATTAAGTTAAAGTTTAGAGACTATATTGAATAAATTGAAAATTTAGAGATCAAATTACATATTGAGTCAAAGTTCAGAGACTGTTTATGCCATTTTCCCTTTCTATCACCCAGCTCGAACTGAAGACGAACAAGGATAGGCTTTTTGGGTTCGGATGTCTCGTGTTATTAAAAAAAAGGGTTAATACCACGAAAAACCCTAAACTGGTACACTTGTGACACATTTACCCCGAACTATTTTTTGACCATAAAAAATCCCAAATAGTACATTCGTGACACATTTACCGAACTATTTTTTGACCATAAAAAATCGGCTGACATCCTTTGTGACAATTTTACCCGAATATACCACAAAAAACCCCAAAGTGTACACATGTGACAATTTTACCCCGAACTAATTTTTAATATTATTTTTTTATTTTTTGAATTTTTTCCTTTTTCTTTTTTTTTTTCTGCACCTTCAACTTTGGCCGATCGCCGGTCCGGCGACCGGCCAAAGGCAAAAGCCGGCGTGGGCCGCCTTCGCCCGACTCAGGCAGCCCTCGCCGGCGTCGGGCGGCCCTCGCTCGACGCAGGCGAGGGTCGCCCTCGCCGGATCTGGCGAGGGCGACCCTCGCCTGCGTCGGGCGGCCCTCGCTCGATGCAGGCGAGGGTCACCCGATGCAGGCGAGGGCCGCCCGACGCCGGCGAGGGCGGCCCACGCCGGCTTCCGCCTTTGGCCGGTCGCTAGACCGGCGACTGGCCAAAGTTGAAGGTGCAGAAAAAAAAAAGAAAAAAAAAAGAAAAAAGAAAAAATTCAAAAAAATTTTAAAAATAATTTTAAAAATTAGTTCGGGGTAAAATTGTCACATGTATACCAGTTTGGGGTTTTTTGTGGTATGTTCGGGGTAAAATTGTCACAGGTGTACTAGTTCGGGGTTTTTTATGATCAAAAAAATAGTTTGGGGTAAATGTGTCACACGTGTACCAGTTTAGGGTTTTTCGTGGTATTAACCCTAAAAAAAATTAGGCTTGAGGTTTGCATGGTGTGAGCGAAATACCATCCCCGTCAAATTATTCTGTGTTCGAGATATAAAAATCGATGAATGAGATTATCATACGAAATAATATGGACACGTGGTAACTTTCAGTGGGCATCTAAATCAGTGGATCACATTCGATTACCTGTAAGATTGACCACCATATATTTTTGCAAATGAAAATGTTATTTTCTTATGATAATAGGTTAAAAAAAGAAAAGAATTATTGTTGGTCGATGCCGAAACTCAAACAGAACAGATTACATTGCACTTTGGGTGACCCTCCAACGACCTCAAGTTGACATTGACAGCCTTGCTTTTCTAGGTCTCTGCAACACTATTCTTACTTGCTCTCAAGTCTTATTCAAACCTAACTATCATTTGTACTATAAACAATCTTAGACATATTCTCAAACCTTGATATAGCTTTTATTTTTTCGGGAAAAAGACGATAAAAAAAAAGTTATTTGGAGCAAGCTTTTTCTCGAGAATTTTTTAAGGTAAGCCCGATATCTCCGATCTAAATACGGCCATTTTTAATTTACAATTAAGCGAAAGTAATGTTATACTTATTTCAAGACTCGATTAGAACTTGCCGCATCATTTGATAAAAGAAGTTCTTAATAAAGATTTCATTTTACTGTATCACATTTGTCGAAGGGGAATGTGTTCATTAAGCAATACAGTGCGAACGGCCGCAAACAATCATAAAGTGTTGTGACCACATACGTGTCGTCGTGAAAACTTCATGATGCGCGCAAATATTTCGTTGCTCTACGATTGGACAAACAAGCTTATCATGATCGTAAGAATCATCGTACGATAGTCATCAACATTTACCCCTTTTTCAAGCAGTGTTTTCGAAGAAACTTGCCAGATGATAGGAGAAAATTTCAGTCATTTTCACTGAGGTTGAGTATTGTTAAGCGAGCTTTGCCCGTGTGGTTGGTGTCGGGATAGACATTATTGTATTTTCAGGTTTATATGCACGATCACTTTCTGTTTGTAGCATTCGTTTAGCTTCAAATAGGGGGTCCTATGGACAATTCAGGATCAAAGCAAGTCTAGTCGGATCTTTTATTTTTTACCATAGTACCAATCACCAACATGTGTCTTTTCATTACATTAATAATTGATATGAACATTGCTCTATCATTTGTAGTTGTTCTTCGTGGTGATATTGTTGAGAGTCTACTTTAATCAATGAGTCCCTTCGATTCTCAATTCGCTCTCACACTTTTACCCCACCTCTTGGTAGAGCGTGAGAATTGAAACCCACATCTGAAACTAAACGTCCTTACTCCTAACTTCCCTTGATAAGGTGAGGAATCGAACTCCCCACTTCCCCTTTCCCAAGTAGGAAGAATGGCAAACCCCAGTGGTTCACTTTGATTTGATTAGCACCGTGTGTGAATGAAAAAAAAGCTATGAGATGTAGATCCGTTTATGCGGAAAGAAATGACACAAATGATCCTTCAATTTTAATCCAATATGTAATGTCGTCTGTTTACTTTTAATTTGTCTAATGTAGTCGCTGAATTATTGGTGAATTATTCGATTTAGTCCTTAAACTATATGAAAATGTCCGAACTCGTATTTTGTTAATTCAAGTTAACAGAGTCCGTTGATGTGGCTTATAATTCATTAAATTTGAACGGTAAACGGAAAAAAAAAGTTATATGTGGATTATCCAAATAAGATATTTATCTAAAATCAATATATTATAATACACGTTATCAAATAACAACATACATGTTAACGCCTTAAATTTTTTTTTATTTTTCTAAAGTAGATGGATATGTAAACTTATCATTTTTAATAGTCCAACTCGACATAAAATAATCCACATCATCAAATAAAGTCTAATTTATCGTTTGAGCAAACAAAATAACTACATTGAACATTTAGCAATAGTTTATAGATCACATCAAACAAATTAAAAGTTCATGGACGACACTGCACGTTCGATCAAACTATATGGACCATTTGTTTCATTAACACTTCATGTGATATTAAATGTATGAAAGCGATTGAACTAAAGCATTGGGTACCGTTTTGGGAAGGATTTCCTCAAACCTTATCATCCACTTAATCATCTTTAACAACGACATTAGGGCTTTTTATATCACAAAAATCCGCACAAAGATTGAGTAAAAAATAACTAAAGTAGCACTCACATCCTAATCAGTAACAAGTATGGCGAACTTTCTTTTTTTTTTTTTTCTTTCAATGCATAGTGTCTAATCATCCGTTCATTCTGGGTTAATTTCCCCGATCTCTTGTAAACTTGAGAAGATGATTTAATTTGGAATCAATCTTTGATGTAAGGATGACAATTAAACATTAAAATAGTTCAAAGACTTAAATAAATCAAATTAAAAATTCAAAGAAAACATTACATATTGAAAAAAAATTCAAAGATCTAATTAAGCGAACCAAAGTTTAGGGACATCACACATTAAACAAAATCAGCTCCATCCTTGTATGTTCCTCTAGGTTGGTAAATGCACCATTTGGTAACATCATGATACGAACATATAAGAAACAAGTATCAAGAAGGCCAGTTACATTAATTTGAATCCATACGGTACTCTTTAGGGAGAAAATACTCAAAATTTGCCAAGCGCCACATCTATTGATGAGGTGGGGTGCGTTTTTTATTCATGTCCAATAATTGGTTGATATGTGCTTGCCAAGTTGGATTAGAAAAAAAAAAGTCTAATTTTTCTCTTCTTCCTCCTCCATCCACTTTTTTTTTCTCCGGATCTGACCGTCGTCCATGGCCATCGACATTGCGTTTAGTTGTCTTTTTGGTTGGCTCTTGAGATCTGGCCACCCATGGTCGCCAGCACCAAGCAAGCCGTAGTTACTCACAGCCATGGCTCCAGATCCGAAGCTCGTGGCCATGAGCTCCAGATTTGGAGCCATGGCCGCGAGCACGACAGCTCCAGATGTAAAAGTTCGGCTAAGCCTAGATCTAAAGGCTGCTCATGAAGTTCCCGTGCCGCTTGCTTTCGACAATGCAACTTGAAAACAAAAAAGGAAGAAGGGAGATTGAATCGAAACTTTTCTTCGTCTTCTCTGAGCACGGGAAAGTCTCATCCATGACAGCGATAGGCGAGGTTGAGATCCCAATGGCGAACTTCCACATCTAAAGGTCGATATCCGACATTGAACTTACAGATGCCTTTAGATCCGAAACGCCTCATCGCGGCCGCCATTGCCACGCTCACGCTTCCAGATTTGAGCAAACTTCCCTTCAAAATTGGCCATACTAGCTCGTCCATGGCCGCGACGGGACATCTAGATATGTAACCATGACTCTAGCAATAGCGGCGCGTCCATGGTCATAGCGACGGTGGTCGACTTCCAGATATGCAAGTCTGTCACCATGACTCCAGATCTAATCTTCGGCAATAAAGTTAAGGGAAGGAACGCTGACCACAAAGACGATGGACAGAGTTCGACACCCGGCAGTGGTCACCTTGGACTCGACGTCGGCAACTCCACCAGTGGCGATGGAGGCGGGAGGTTGGGCTCTAGTGGCGAGAGATGGAGGCAGAAGTGTAGATGGAGGAGGAAAAGTGAGGCGGATTGAGGTTTTTTATTTTGTTTAACTAAACCCACAACAATATATGTGTGTCAATTTGTAATTGGTTCTAGGTGAAAAAATGCACGCGCTCGCAAACTACATAATATTTTCTCACTTTGAGAGCCGGTCAATATATTTAGTTGAACCCTTCTTTATTCGAAAGGTAAAGCTACCCACTGCCCAAAAATCAATACCTTTTTTTTTTGGTCGACCTAGGAGATTGTTAAGATGGAACTCAAATCTGAACCCGTCAATATATCCAGTTGAACTTATATTTACTAAAAAACTTAAGTCAATGAGTTACGAGCCAAGTATGATATATGAACAACTCAAAATCACACAAATTTTGACATGTGGGACTTTACGAATACAACTCACACGTGCATATGTGAGTATTGTTGAGCCGGCCTTGTACGTGTGGTTGTTGTTGGGATAGTGACGTCATTGCATTTTACGGCTTATATGCTCGATCACTTTGTGCTTGTAGAATTCGATTTGCTCGGATAAAGGGGGGTCATAAGGACAATTCAGGATCAAAGCAAGTCCAGTCGGATCTTTTCTTTTTACCATGTGACCAAACACCAAAACGGGTCCTTTCAATTCCCTTTATAATTGATGTAAACATTGCTCCACCATTCGCAGTTTACTTCATGGTGATATTAACGATATTCCTTTTAATTGACAAGTCCCTTCGGTTTGATTAGCCCCATTAATACATGAGAAAAGCTAGAGATGCTGATCCGTTTGGTTGGATTTAGTGTACGAAAGTGATTGAACTAAAGCATGGTGTAGGTACTCAAAAGAAATAAATTCCGTACAAATATAAAGAAACATCTATCAAAGTAGAAGAAATCCTTACTAGTAACAAGTATAGAGAACTTTTTCTATTTTCAATTAAGACACATAGTGCCTAATCATCCATTCGTTCTCTGCTAGTTTCATTGATCTCTTAAAAACCCGAGAAAAAGATAAAGTTATTCATATCGAGTGCGACGCTATACATTGATTGAAGTTGGATTTCCTCTTTAAAGTAAGGATGGCAATTGTCCATTTGGGATTAGTTCAAACATTTAAAATAAACCAAATCGAAAGTTCAAAGTCGACATTACGTGTTGCAAAAATGTTCAAAGATCTAATTGAACTAGCCGAACTTTAGGGACAATGCACGTTAAACAAAATTAGTTCTGTCCTCGAAAACCTTACATGTCGATATGCTCCTCTAAGTTGGCGAATGCACCATTATGTGAAACAAGAATCAATAAGCCCGATTATATTAATGTAGCCCCTGTTTACCAGCTGACAAGACAGTTGCCATGCACGCTTTGCATTATTGCTAACATGTCCAACTTTCGTGTTCCCCCTCATCATCACCACCAAAATCATTATAAGTGTTCATCTCTGAATAAATCGCATTAGGTATAGGGAGTTTTCCATAGTATATATATGTCCATCGATACACGATACAAGCGGGTCCATCAAACACGAAAGTGTATTCTGTACACGTCTCGTACAAACCCTAGTTTAAAAGATTTGCATAACATGATCTCTCCTAATCACTTGTCGATTTGTGGGTTGATGCCCTGGTTCAACCATTCGCCTCCATCCCAGTTTCCATCATAATAATCCATATACTGTCTCCTTCGCGGATCTTTGCATACACCACTCTATTTGTCTTTCTGTTGTGCTGTAAAAGTGGTATTATTGGGCATACTGGGTTATGAAACTAGCAAATAGCACCAAGAGGGCGTGAATAGGTGATTTGAATGCTAATTGAGCAATTTTATTGCGGAATTAATTGATCTCAGGTAAAGTCTGAATAATGTTCAGATTTTGATCAATCTTTGAATGGCAAACAAATAAATGTGCAATTAAATAAATAAAAGGAGTTTTAGGGAAGAGAAAATATGCACATAGATGTATAGTGGTTCGGCTTAAATCAAGTCTACGTCTACATTCCTACGCTGACAGCTCATTGACTGGATTTCGCTAGATGATCAATCAAGAGATTACAAGTTCTGAGTGATATTTTTCTGTGAAGAATGGATCACTCTATCTCATTCAATCACTCTTATAACAAGTCTCTCAATATCACAGATATTAGCTCAAGATGGACAAGTTATACTGGTCGAAGTGTGCTCAGACTTTGGAATGGATGATTCTGGAAATCGTCTCTCTACTTCTGCTCTTTGACAATTTGTTTCCTTTTATACTCCTCTACTTCCAAACTAATCGTTTGACAGTTTTCAAAGGATCATCTCTTCAAATCTTTATCTTGGACAGATTTGTATAAAAGGACTGAGTAGCCATTGAGTAACAAAGTCTGAATTCCGCTAAATCTGATCGTCTATACAACTAGAACTTTGGTTTTCATAAGCAGAGCTTCTTCATTTGGAAATAAACTTGTCGTGGGGTTGATTGTCAATCAATCAAGGATATTTCAAGATGTAAATATTCTTTGCAAAATAGCCTTTTAAGATCGAATCAATCAATACTTTCCGGTGGTGAAATCCAAGCCAGATTACTAGCCGTTTTTTTGGGTTTGCGATATTGTCTGAATAAAGTCTAATCCTTATCTTGTACTTCAAAACTTGAGTCAGAATGGTTTATTATCTAATTTCTGAATCTTTTGTTTTCAATATAAACTGAAATTCTTTAACTGCCGTATACAAAGTCTGAACTTTGTCTTTTGCTATGTAGAACTTAGACTTTTTCTTCTGATCCTTGTAAAGTCTGGACTTCTAGAAAATGACTTTCTAGACTTAGAAATTCTTTAAAAGTATTTGTCAGACTTATAATAACTCTTGGACAGTTTTGTCAACTTCAAAATATATTAGAAGGTTTTTTTAACACTGGGAAATCCTATTATGCTGATCCTGCTCTGCACCATGAAGATGCTATCTATGCTCCCTCCATGCTTTGATGGGGGGTTTTATAATTAAGGAACTCGGTGCAAGATTCTTCCCAAGGTTCCTGATGTATACCCTCCTTTCATAAAGAAAACTCCTCAGACACACTTGTCCACTTATTTCCTTTCATGAAGAAAATTCAAGAGATATTTTGTAGGAAAAATTGTCAAATAAGTTCTAAACCTAGTGCACTTTTGCTAATTCATTTCTAAACCTTTCAATTTTACCAATTTAGTCCTAAATCGTTTCACGTTTCGCCAATTGTGTCCATTCAATCAAATTTTAGCCGGAAATCACTGATGTAGATGTCAACAGTCCTACGTAGTACGGCCGACAATGACGTGGATAAATTTTAATATTTTTTTAAAAAATTTAAAAAATTTTACAATTTCCTTTTTTTCTTTTCTTCACTTTTTCTTCTCTTTTCCTTCTTTACTTTTTTTTTTCTTTTTTTCCTTCTTTTTTCCTCCGCTAGCCATTACCAACAACTCGCCAATGGCCGGCCATCAACGAAGGCCTAGTGATGGCCAGCAAAGGCGACCCTCGCTCGATTCGGCGATGGCTGACGGAGGGAAAAGGGAAAAAAAGAAAAAATAAAACAAAGAAAAGAAGAGAAAAGGAAAAAAGAAAAAAGAACAAAATTAAAGAAGGAAAAGAGAAGGAAAAGAAAAGAAAAAAGGAAAAATAAAAAATTCGAAAAATATTAAAATATTATAAAAAATTGTCAACGTCATTACTGGCATGTCACGTCAAACGGCCGGAGTTAATATCGGTGATTTCTTGCCAAAATTGACCAGATAGACTTAATAGGCAAAATGTGAAAAGGTTTAAAACTCAATTGACATAATTAAAAATTTTATGACTGAATTGATAATAGTACAATAGGTTTAGGACTTTTTGGACAATTTTCCCTATATTATATGGATGTGAATATAAAATCATATCATTATTGCATGAAATGGCGCAATGAACAATTTTATTTCCAACGGTACAATGCTTAAGAACAATTTTGTATTAGAAGGTATGATGGATGGAAGAGCTTTTACTTGGGAACTTTTGAGACATGTAACAGTTTAAGCTATATTATTTTTCTGTAACTGCTATTTGCCTTATTTTTTTTTAAAATGAAGCAAAAATAAAAAGGAGAAACCGATTCCCGAGTAATTCGAGAATCAGATCGGATGAACATGGTAGGTTATGGGTCGCTTCCAAGACAAATATGGTAAGTTTCAAGTTCCAAAAACTAGGAACCGATTTTAACAGGATAAATTCCAAGTTTCAGATCTAGAACCTACCCACCTTGAACCGATCACCGCTAAAAAGAACATTAGTTTTCTGTGTTTTAATATTGCAAAATAGCAATTATAGAAAATTAAATTATTTTTGTAACTCTTCCTATCAACTAGTTCTTTAATGTTATCAAGTCACTATTAACTAGTTCTTTAAAAGTTCGCATTTATTTTGTTCAAAAAAGGAAGATTCATGTGAAATGTGATACAATTTAACATATAATTTGTGTCAAAATACATATTCCAATTTTAAACAAATGAAAAAAATTCACGTGCTACTAGTAACAATTAAATTGTCTAATATTAGTATTCTTTGACTAACCGATTATCTATTTTTACCGTGAAAATCTCAAATTTTGAGCAAAGTTCTTTATGTATTATCTTTCTTATATTAAATGACATCTTAAAAATGTCACTATTATCTACCATGACAGCTTCATATTTAAAGAATATTAGTGAGCACAACTCATCTGTGTATCATGTATTTCTATTAGTTAAATCGCCTTATGGTTTGTGTTTCATCTCAAACTCATATGGCCATGTGAAGTCCTTTCAAAGGCATCTCTTGCCCTGTTAAATTGTGAAGGGGAAATATGCAAGAAAAAAAACGTTAGGTGGGTCCAAACCTATCCAATTCTACATAGACCATCTATTAAAATTATGTCAAGCGGCAGTTTACCTTGCATAAAATAAAAGAATTACTCTTTCCTCCCCCTTTCTCCCCCTCTCTCTATCTTCTGCACAATCCTCGGCCCCAGCTCAGCTTTGTGCGCCATCCCGGCAGCCTTGGCTGTCGAACTGTCATCCCCGCCGCGCCACCATTGCGGTAGTAGCTGCCGCCCATTTCACTCCACTCACCCTCAGTCCCCTACTCCTCGTCTCGCTCGGATTGACCACCACCCGTTCTCTCTCTCTCTCTCTCTCTCTGAAACCCTCGCAAGGATCACCACAGCCGCCGCCGAGCCCTCATTACCTTGGATCGAGATCGATCTGTGCTGGTCAACCTCTAATTAGCCTTGGCCCCAGCCTCGGTTCGAGGATGCGGAAGCACCGACACGGGCTCCGTGCAATTGAACAATTCTAATGAACAATTAGAACTTGGCTAATGAATAATTCTCCAGTATCAATCCTACCAATTCGTGGGAAAAACAAGCACAGAAAATGGCTCACAAGAAGTTTATCACAGGATCTTGAGAGGATTTTCAATACACAAGGAAAATTGCTGCCCAAGAGAACTACAGACTATTGATAGAACAACGTCATCGGCGATCAGTGCGTCCTGCTCATGACTACTGACTTCACAAGGCACTTCAAGACTCATCCTTTTGGTTAGACATCTCTCTTCATTGGCAATGTCCGAATACGTATAGCTAAGCAGGCACATCTCATCCTTTTGGTTTTCCAGGCAAAAGACATCTGATGCATAAAATTTGTTAACAGCATCCAAAGATGATAATTCGCCACAGTTTTTGCGTCTGAATTGAGCGACACCAGAAAATAGATGATGTGTATAGCAAGGGCAACATAAAAATGTCATCGACACCTCAAAGTTTTGCATTCGGCATTCCTCACATCACAAACCATTTAATCAATGCAACTGAGCTTCTTGGCAACTAGTTGCTTCTTAATGATTGTCAAATCATGATACTTCCAACAAACAACGAACATGCAGCCTCCCGCAACATGAAGCCACTTCTTACTCTGTACAAAATGAAGAGTACATTACAACCAAGAAGAATAACTACAATCTTCCGATAAACAAGGGTCATGTGATATTATCACCTTCGCGTGAAATAAAAGAAGCTAAGACTACCAGAAAAGGATGACTAAATGACCATCCGTATAAATACAAAGCCTTGACTAAAATAATTCTTCTAATTGCAGGTACTAATATTGGACTAACAATGATAACCAAAAAGCCATTTCCAAAAGACCATCCAAAACAATACAGCTCCAAGAATACAAGCTCAACTTTAGAGTGCTCTAACATAAACAGATGGTTGCAATGCAAATTCATAGATAAAGGACAAAGGCTGCTGAATCTACTCACCAAGAAATAAGCCCCATTGCAAACAATGATATCCATTCATTGTCCAAAAACTGCCGGAATATTCAACCTCACAATTAGCTTAGCGAGAAAATTCTCTTCTCCAAAAGAGGAGAAATTGGAACGAAACAGTCAACTACTCAAAAAGCAGGATTTTTGGTTAAAACAGATATCCAGATTGACATTGTCCATACAACCAAGGAGGATGGTTCGTGCAACCAAGATGGTTCAACGATTCACAGTTCATTCTTAGTAGGGACGGAAGTATTGGAGGCACAGAATATACAGTTGACTAGATTCAAAATATGGCCAATCTGAAAATGCCACCTCTAAACACAAAGACTTGAATGAATTTTTAACCTACATGAGGACTTCTCCACTTCCTCAAAAGTTCATCATACACATGTAACTTTCTGGCTTTGGAAAGGCTCTGTTTCAATTTCGACAATGTGGAAGAGGACAATTCAATTCCTCTTTCAACGATATCCTCGGCATATTTGACTGCTTCAGGGAGCCTGTCAATATCAAGAAGCCCCAAAATCAAAATATTTCCAGTCTCATCCAAATCGGACCTGTAGTACTCGACCATCCACTTCCAAACCTTTGTAGCCGAGTGATGGTCTCGTATATCTATAAATATCCTGGCAGCTGCATTGCAATTGGCCAGGCTTGGCACGCATTCATTTTTCACCATCTCTGTAAACACTATAGAGGCCTCCTTTAGTTTCCTGCATTTGATCAAGAACTGAAGCAAAATATTGTAAGTTCTATCATCGGGAAATGCCCCATTGTAGACCATTTCATCCAACAGCTTCTCGGCTACATTGATGCGGTCAGTGTAACAATGGAAAGCTATCATTGAATTATACATTTCTGTATCCGGTCTACACCCAACTCTTCCTACCATAGCTTCCCATAGAAAGTCGGCTCCTTTAGAATCAGTACGCTTTATACACTCCTCCAATGCATTTCGAAAGAACTTCATCCCTGGATAACACCTTTGATCGCTCATCGTCCGGAAATATTTCAATGCTTCAGACATCCCACTAGGACCCTTTAACAAAGTACACAAAAAGGAGCTGTAGGCAGGCACGTTGGCAGGGTCCCAACCGATTTCTACCACCATCTCGGCGAAAGTCCGCCTAGCACCAGTCACATTCCCTTCATTCTCCCAACCCTCCAACAATATTGCATACGTATCCGCGTCCGGCCTAATCCTCTCCTTCACGATTCGTAAGAAGTCCACTGCATCCAAAGTCTTACCGTCCCTGCAAATCGCGCTAATCAGCGAATTCAATGCTACCACATCAGGCGGCATGCCGTATTGGTCCATAACTTCAAAAGTCATAACAGCTTCTTGCAAGCTACCGGCAATCACGTAGCTACTGAAAACCGAAGCGAAAGTGGCGAGCGAAAGCAACCCTTTTTTCCGCATCGACTTCACGGCATCCCACATCGCATCAAACAGAGAGTTCTTACCCAACATGTCCACCACCAAGTTCCAAGCGTACGGGCTGTGGTCGTCCTTGAGCTGGTGCCCGGACCACCGGAAGAACTTGACGGCGGAGCCCGGGCAGCCGTAGGACAGCTTGAGCACCTCCTCCACATCTTCTTGCCCGACCCCGATGCCGGAATCTTCGAGGACCTTCTCGACGGCGAGGGAGGGGGTTCTGGCGACGATTTCGCACAGAACCCTGATCCTGGGCGGCAAATCGGGGACGTCGAGGTACGAACTGAAAGTCTGCTGCTTGCCCACTTCTTGTTTCGGGCCGATGCGGTGGGCTTGAGGATGAGGACGTGGGTACGCTGGGGATTTCGATCTTGACCCCGGCATATTCAGAGAGAAACGGCGCTCCTTGTCGAAGGGCGAACTGGGTGGCGGGGAACGGGAGCGGCGGAAATCGCGGTACGGCCGCTTCCGGCCGCCGGCCATTGATCCTCCTCTTGGGTAAAGCTATGCAAGATTTGCAGAGGGTTTATGGTAACGGCAAGGAAAAGCCCCGATCGAGAAGAAGAAGAAAGAAATCAGAAGGTATGGTGTGGGGCGAGACGACAATCTGATTTTCTCCTGGGAAAACGCTAAAGCGTGCCGACTGTCTGGGCCGAAACATGGAGCCGACCAGGGGAATTTACGAACATGCCCCCCCCGGGTGTGTTTCTCTTGGAAGTTGCCATCGATACAAAAAAACACGCAAAATCGGTTTAACAATGAAAAATCCCAAATTGGTACAGGTAAATTTACCCCGAAGTAAGTTTTTAACTATCAAAATCTTCAAACTGGTATATATGTGATAAATTTACCCTTTCATTTACTTTTTATGAAGAAACTCTCTCATTTACTTTTAAGCAAGGTTATATGCATCGAAATATATAAAAATTCTTAATTTTGATAAACGACATTCGATCCATAAGTAGATTGGGGTTCTTATTTCCACGACTGCTTACGTAACAGGCGGTAATTCTTGGAAAGTTTATAATAATGGATACAAAATCACTTTCTTCCACCCTTTTGTTTTTGTTTTGGTCACGCTTTCTTCCCTTAAATTGATGATACTCATCTCCTTCACCGTCCCCATTTTCTCCATAAATCTATTTTTTTTGGAGTAAATCTCGTGTTCTTGAAATTGGCCGGTCCAGTGTCACGAGAGCGAGTGCGCACGTGCGCGGCTAAAAAGCGATATTTGTGCCGTTCCGGCTCGTTTTTGCTGAGCTCACTCCGACGGTTCAGCTTCCAAAAAGGCCTCTCGCCCTCAATTTTGCCCTAGCCTCGCCGGACCCGGAGCTCCTCCTCCGATTGCCTCCGCCGTCCGCCGTCCGTCGTCCGCCGTCCGGTTCCAGCGAGCGAGCCAGAGGAAGGGAAGCGAAATGAGCGATCTCTGCCAGTTCCCTGGTCTAAACCTTCCGGCGCCGGCGCCGGCTCCGGCTCCTGCTCCGGCTCCGGCTACGGCGCTGGCTCCTGCTCCGGCTCGGGCGCCGGCTCCTGCTCCGGCTCTGGCTCTGGCTTCGGCTTCTACTCTGGCTGCTGCTCTGTTTCGGGCTCCCTCGGCTTCTTCAAGTAAGTCTCTCTCTCTCTCTCTCACTGAAAGTTACGTGCTTTGCTTGAAAAGACGCCCGTGGAATCTGGGGAGGAAGTGTGAAGTTTCGGTCTCGAGAAATGCATCGTTAATTGGATGACGAAATGACTCTGTGCTTGACAAATGCCGCGAAATCCGTTTGGTTGGATGAGGTGAGACGAGAAAGTTTTGACGGAAAAGAAAAACCTAGATAAGTACTAGCTTGCTAGGATGACTGGTACTATTTTGAGTCCTTTTTTGTTTTTTCTGATGAACATCGGTCCATGATGAAGATTGATTAGCTTCTGCATTACCTTTAGTGGGTGCTGATCAGGATATGTGAGGAGTCGGCGTTGATAAATTGATTGACCAATTTCTTCAGGCGAAGGCGCTTAAAATCGGTTTGCCTCTATGCTGGAATTTTAAATTGGTTGAGGTATATAACCGGGTATCTAAGTCGACTACGACGTTAGCAGAAACAGGGGAGTGCGCAATTCTCAAGTTTTTTTCTGATAATAGCTGTTGGTTGAAGATGTGGCAGTTTCTTTGCGAAATACTCTTTAATTACCATTGCAAAAACAGACAAGATAAAATGTCGTTTATTATGGAGATGAATTTGGAGACTAGATATGGTTACTACAGTTCCTCTGTTCGTCCCCCCATGGGAAACGCCGTTCCTCACATGCTATGATTCCTTTTTCTCATGATCTGTAATGGAAAGCTGTAAAGAGTGCGGCACAGGCATCGTTCTTCACTATGACAGTTGCCTATCTCGTTTTATCAGCTGTGCCTGTCAGAAAGGGCAATCTCAGTCAATTTCCTCAACCGGAACTTTCTCCTGCTGGGCCTGCTCTGGCTCTGGCTCTGGCTCTGGCTCCACCTTCATCTCAGGCTCCCACGGAAGCTCAGGCGTTTGACCCTTCTTTGCGTAAGCCTTGCTGATGAACATTGATTTATAATGAGATTTGCGACAGCATAACGTAAACAAGATTGATTAGCTTCGGCATACACTTAAGTGGGAGTAATAAACGTTGTCCTGATTGAAAGGATTTATTACTATATATGTGGACATTGAACAACTTGATTCTCCAATGGTTTATAATATGATCAGATTATATGAGAAATTGGCATTCATAAATTGATTGACCAATTTCTTTAGGCGAAGGTGCCTAAAAGCTGGTTTGCCTCTTTTCAGGATCACAAATATGGTTGCGGTATTTATTTATAACCTAATATTGAAGTTCAATGGTGTCAGCGGAAACAAGGATAGTGCACTTCTAATGTTTTGATCATAGCTGTTGGTTGATAGATGTGGATTTTCTTTGCTAAATACTTCTTACTTAACCATTCCAAAAAAAAACAAGATAGAGTGTCTTTTGTTGCGGAGATGAAACAGGAGGCTGGATACAGTTCAGGACAGTTCCCTCAGTTCATCCCCCATTAGGAAAGGCCGATCCTCACGTGCTATGATTCCTTTTTCCCGTAATTTGAAATGGAAAGCTGTAGAAAATGCTGTAGAGGCATCGTCTTTCAATATGACAGTCACCTGTCTCGTTTTTTCAGGTGTGCCCGTCAGAATGGAGAATCTTAGTCAATTACCTCAACCGGAACTTCCTCTTGCTGAACCTGCTCAGGCTTCGGCTCCGGCTCTGCCTTCATCTCAGGCTCCCAAGCAAGCTCGGGCATTTGACCCTTCTTTGCGTAAGTCTTGCTGATGAACGTTGATTTATAACGAGATTTGCGACAGCATAACGTAAACAAGAGTGATTAGCTTTGGCATACACTTAAGTGGGACTAACAATCTTTGTCCTGATTGAAAGGATATATTACTATATATGTGGACTTTGAAGAACTTGATTCTCCAATGGTTTATAATGTGATCAGATTATATGAGAAATTGGCATTCATAAATTGATTGACCAATTTCTTTAGGCGAAGGTGCCTAAAAGCTGGTTTGCCTCTTTTCAGGAATCACAAATATGGTTGCGGTATTTATTTATAACCTAATATTGAAGTTCAGTATGGTGTCAGCGGAAACAAGGATAGTGCACTTCTAATGTTTTGATCATAGCTGTTGGTTGATAGATGTGGAGTTTCTTTGCTAAATACTTCTTACTTAACCATTCCAAAAACAAACAAGATAGAGTGTCTTTTGTTGCGGAGATGAAATAGGAGGCTGGATACAGTTCAGGACAGTTCCCTCAGTTCATCCCCCAATAGGAAAGGCCGATCCTCACGTGCTATGATTCCTTTTTCCCGTAATTTGAAATGGAAAGCTGTAGAAAATGCTGTAGAGGCATCGTCTTTCAATATGACAGTCACCTGTCTCGTTTTTTCAGGTGTGCCCGTCAGAATGGAGAATCTTAGTCAATTACCTCAACCGGAACTTCCTCTTGCTGAACCTGCTCAGGCTCCGGCTCCGGCTCTGCCTTCATCTCAGGCTCCCAAGCAAGCTCAGGCATTTGACCCTTCTTTGCGTAAGTCTTGCTGATGAACGTTGATTTATAATGAGATTTGCGACAGCATAACATAAACAAGAGTGATTAGCTTTGGCATACACTTAAGTGGGACTAACAATCTTTGTCCTGATTGAAAGGATATATTACTATATATGTGGACTTTGAAGAACTTGATTCTCCAATGGTTTATAATGTGATCAGATTATATGAGAAATTGGCATTCATAAATTGATTGACCAATTTCTTTAGGCGAAGGTCCCTAAAAGCTGGTTTGCCTCTTTCAGGAATCACAAATATGGTTGCAGTATTTATTTATAACCTAATATTGAAGTTCATTATGGTGTCAGCGGAAACAAGGATAGTGCACTTCTAATGTTTTGATCATAGCTGTTGGTTGATAGATGTGGAGTTTCTTTGCTAAATACTTCTTACTGAACCATTCCAAAAACAAACAAGATAGAGTGTCTTTTGTTGCGGAGATGAAATAGGAGGCTGGATACAGTTCAGGACAGTTCCCTCAGTTCATCCCCCAATAGGAAAGGCCGATCCTCACGTGCTATGATTCCTTTTTCCCGTAATTTGAAATGGAAAGCTGTAGAAAATGCTGTAGAGGCATCGTCTTTCAATATGACAGTCACCTGTCTCGTTTTTTCAGGTGTGCCCGTCAGAATGGAGAATCTTAGTCAATTACCTCGACCGAAACTTCCTCTTGCTGAACCTGCTCAGGCTCCAGCTCCGGCTCTGCCTTCATCTCAGGCTCCCAAGCATGCTCAGGCATTTGACCCTTCTTTGCGTAAGTCTTGCTGATGAACATTGATTTATAATGAGATTTGCGACAGCATAACATAAACAAGAGTGATTAGCTTTGGCATACACTTAAGTGGGACTAACAATCTTTGTCCTGATTGAAAGGATATATTACTATACATGTGGACTTTGAAGAACTTGATTCTCCAAATAGTTTATAATGTGATCAGATTATATGAGAAATTGGCATCCATAAATTGATTGACCAATTTCTTTAGGCGAAGGTGCCTAAAAGCTGGTTTGCCTCTTTTCAGGAATCACAAATATGGTTGTGGTATTTATTTATAACCTAATATTGAAGTTCATTATGGTGTCAGCGGAAACAAGGATAATGCACTTCTAATGTTTTGATCATAGCTGTTGGTTGATAGATGTGGAGTTTCTTTGCTAAATACTTCTTACTTAACCATTCCAAAAACAAACAAGATAGAGTGTCTTTTGTTTGGAGATAAAATAGGAGGCTGGATACAGTTCAGGACAGTTCCCTCAGTTCATCCCCCAATAGGAAAGGCCGATCCTCACGTGCTATGATTCCTTTTTCCCGTAATTTGAAATGGAAAGCGGTGGAAAATGCTGTAGAGGTATCGTCTTTCAATATGACAGTCACCTGTCTCGTTTTTTCAGGTGTGCCCGTCAGAATGGAGAATCTTAGTCAATTTCTTCAACCGGAACTTCCTCTTGCTGAACCTGCTCAGGCTTTGGCTCCGGCTCCGGCTCCGGCTCCGCCTTCATCTCAGGCTCCCATGCAAGCTCAGGCATTTGACCCTTCTTTTTGTAAGTCTTGCTGGTGAACATTGATTTATAATGAGATTTGCGACAGCATAACGTAATTAAGAACAATTAGCTTCGGCATACACTTAAGAGGGACTAACGTTCGTTGTCCTGATTGAAAGGATATATTACTATATATGTGGACTTTGAACAACTAGATTATCAAATGGTTTATAATGTGATCAGATTATATGAGAAATTGGCATTCATAAATTGATTGACCAATTTCTTTAGGCGAAGGTGCCTAAAAGCTGGTTTGCCTCTTTTCAGGAATCACAAATATGGTTGCGGTATTTATTTATAACCTAATATTGAAGTTCATTATGGTGTCAGCGGAAACAAGGATACTGCACTTCTAATGTTTTGATCATAGCTGTTGGTTGATAGATGTGGAGTTTCTTTGCTAAATACTTCTTACTTAACCATTCCAAAAACAAACAAGATAGAGTGTCTTTTATTTGGAGATAAAATAGGAGGCTGGATACAGTTCAGGACAGTTCCCTCAGTTCATCCCCCAATAGGAAAGGCCGATCCTCACATGCTATGGTTCCTTTTTCCCCTAATTTGAAATGGAAAGCTGTGGAAAATGCTGTAGAGGCATCGTCTTTCAATATGACAGTCACCTGTCTCGTTTTTTCAGGTGTGCCCATCAGAATGGAGAATCTTAGTCAATTTCCTCAACCGGAACTTCCTCTTGCTGAACCTGCTCAGGCTCCGGCTCCGACTCCGGCTCTGGCTCCTCCTTCATCTCAGGCTCCCAAGCAAGCTCCGGCATTTGACCCTTCTTTTTGTAAGTCTTGCTGATGAACATTGATTTATAATGAGATTTGCGACAGCATAATGTAATTAAGAACAATTAGCTTCGGCATACACTTAAGAGGGACTAACATTCGTTGTCCTGATTGAAAGGATATATTACTATATATGTGGACTTTGAACAACTAGATTATCCAATGGTTTATAATTTGATCAGATTATATGAGAAATTGGCATTCATAAATTGATTGACCAATTTCTTTAGGCGAAGGTGCCTAAAAGCTGGTTTGCCTCTTTTCAGGAATCACAAATATGGTTGCGGTATTTATTTATAACCTAATATTGAAGTTCATTATGGTGTCAGCAGAAACAAGGATAGTGCACTTCTAATGTTTTGATCATAGCTGTTGGTTGATAGATGTGGAGTTTCTTTGCTAAATACTTCTTACTTAACCATCCCTAAATCAAACAAGATAGTGTGTCTTTTGTTGTGGAGATGATATAGGAGGCAGGATACAGTTCACGACAGTTCCTCAGTTCATCCCTCAATAGAAAAGGCCGTTCCTCACATGCTAGATTCTTTTTTCCCATGATATGAAATGGAAAGCTGTAGAAAATGTGGTAGAGGCATCGTTTTTCAATATGACAGTCACCTGTCTCGTTTTTTCAGCTGTTCCTGTCAGAACGGACAATCATAGTCAATTTCGTCAACCGGAACTACCTCTTGCTATCCCAGCTCAGGCTCTGGCTCCATCTTCATCTCAGGCTCCCGTGCAAGCTCAGGTGTTCGACCCTTCTTTGCGTAAGTCTTGCTGACAAATATTGTTTTATAATGAGATTTGCTATCATAACTTAATGAAGAATGATTAGCTTCTGCGCATGCTTAAGCAGGACCAATTATTGTCATCCTGATTGAAAGGATATATTAATATTTATGTTGACTTTAAACAACTAGATTCTCCAATGGGTTATCATCTGAATGGATTATATGAGAAATTGGCATTCATAAATTGATTGACCAAATTTTTTTTTTTTGGGCTAAAATGCTTAAGTCAGTTTTTCTCTATACTGGATTATCAAATCGTTTATGATGTAAATGGAGAATCTGGTGATAAAGCTAAAAGTTGTACATTATGTTTCTTTCTTCTAATTTTTTTTGCATCGAGATTACACTCTTTATGGCATACCTGATATTTAGCCGTGTAGGTTTGGCTATGATTGCAGCAGAAATAAAGGATTGTGAATATTTTATTTTTATTTTTCAAAATGATTTCCTAATCGTTTGGTCAAAAGATGTGGAATCTCTTTGCTAAGTATTTCTTACTTTATCATTCCAAAAGCAAACAAGACAAGTGTTTTTTTTTTTTTTATTTATTGTGGAGGCTTACTATCGATTCTATCAATGAAGAACTGGGAGGCTGGACACTCTGCAGTACCCAATTCATCCCCCCATGCTAATGGCTGTTCAACTCATGTTATGATTTTTTACTCATGATCTCATATCAAATGTTGTAAAAAGTGCTGGAGAGGTTTTGTCTTTCAATATGACAGTCATTGTCTGTTTCATTTTTTTCAGTTGTACCAGCCAGAATAAACGATCTCGGTGAATTTTCTCAACCAGAACCTCCTTTAGCTATCCCTGCTCAGGCTGTAGCTCCACCTTCAACTCGAGCTTCAGAGCAAGCTCAGGTTTCCTGCCCTCCATGTAAGTCTTGCTGTTTTGGTCTCTCATCTGATGTTACTTGTTCTTGGTGAAAAATTCAAATGTTAATAATCTTGTATAGCTTAAACATTTACCTAACTTTGGGGTTTGTCTCACTTTGCTCTCCATTGTTTCATTTTCTATAATTTACCCTATGTATCCTAATTTCTATAGACCATTTTAAAATGGCCCAAGTTTTTTCCACATTATAATGCATGGCCCACTGTGCTCACGTAGGGTCAAAACTGTCTTTTTTGACACTTGATCTATTCGAATAGTCGATGTTTGGCTTATGACTTTGTATACTTTGTTTTCAAGAACTTTCTTACTAACTATTGGCTATGAATCTTCTTGACTAGAAGGATGATTAAAGGAAAAATTCGAGTAATTTTGAGGATAAATGTGACTATATGGGAATAAATAGATATATGACGTGTTGTGACAAACTTTAGCAACTTTGCTGTTGATGGTGGATATTTGAGAAAAAAATGAAACGATTTTGTTAAATCTAAAAGGTGAATCATGAAAAATGATATAACAATGAGTAAAAGGAGACCGATCCATAGCTTCATATGTATGATTCGATAGTCAGGGAAAGGGTGCTTTGCTTTTTGTAATGTGTTTCGGATTCTTTCATCTACTCTGGAACGATAAATCTGACTTACTCCCAGAAAAAACCAAAAAATAAAAAATCTGCTTCTATTGACATTTAGAGGTGGTAACATGCTTTTCCAGGAATTTGCTGCCCTGCTTGATGTTTCATATCCTAGTATCCTCATATATGTCAGAAATGACTTCTAATTTGGCATTTACTTTAGTATGTCCTTCCTGTGAAGTGAAAAGGTTTGTGATTTTTGGTTATTGTTTGAGTATAGAACAACAAATGTATTCTCTTTTTTTCGTGTTTCTAAATGGTCAAAAGAAACCTTCTAATTCCAGAAAATGGGCGATGCTACTATAAAGTGGGCAAAAGACTAGTGACGCGTGCATCATTGATAACCAAAATGGAGACCTTATATATCATATATGTAATTTATTCAGGTGTTCCAGAGCAAGTGATGTACAAAAATCGGTTACAGGAGTATACGCAGAAAATAATGGTGCATTTTCCTATTTATAAGACAATAAATGAGGGATCTCAACATGCACCGAGATATAGGTCAACGGTATTCGTAGATGGGAAAAGCTTCACATCTCCCGACACATTTCCCCAAAAAAAGGAAGCTGAGCAAAATGTTGCTCAAATTGCATTGGACCTTTTGTCACAAAAGATGAAGGATGAAGGCTGTCCTCTTATCCATGAGGTTTGATAATTCTTTAACCATTGCGATCGATTCACTTGAATTGTTCTAGCATATGTTATATAGCTGAAAATGCTGGAAATCATTATCTTTGAATTGATGCCATGTTCTTATCATGCAAGTGGATGTCTTGAAGAAACCTTGAACTGAACTTACTAATTTATTTGAGACCTTCCAACTATGAGCGTACATCAGGTGGATATCTCTGCAATTTCTCCTAATTAATATTGTCTTATATAAGCTGATTGCGAGAACGTGCCTTTCTAAGGTTGTTGATAAAATACATCCAGTTGTATGTGCACGTCCAATGGAGGTCAACATTTAATTCTAATTATCTAAATGTGCTTGTCATGTGGTTAACTGGACCTTTTTGATTTCTCGACATGCTCCTGGTGTCATCTGGTCTTTAGATGAATTTTCCTGGTATTTTGTCTATCGTATGACTGATAGTTATTCTCGACTATATGGAACCACTAAATCGAATGATTAATATGAAGATGGGGGGTATAACTTAGGTAATAAGACAATAGGGAGTAGTCTTTAATATTTTGCATTTCGTTTCATCCAATAGCAACTGGAAAACAAGATGTTTGCTTCACACTCTCATTGCTATATTTTGATTCTTGATTTGTCCTTCTGTTTTTTAACTAATCTGCTGGTTATTTCATTACTGCATAGGATGCAATTTTTTGCAAGTCTATTCTTAATGAATATGCAGCCAAGATGAACTTGGAAATGCCCAATTACACAACCATTCAGCCACAAGGGGCAGTTCCTGTTTTTGTATCTTCTTTGGTATTCAATGGTGTAACTTATACCGGCGATGTTGGTAAAAGCAAAAAGGAGGCTGAACAATTGGCAGCGCGTGCTGCCATTCAATCCCTATATGGTATGCCATTTTTTATACTTTATCTTGAAGTTATGCACGTTTCTATTCAGTCAACTAAGAAAGGATGTAATGCAGATGATAGCCAGTCGAAAATTGTTCTTTTGAAGACGATCAAGTCTAAGTGGAAACTTTATGCTACACACCGTGAGACTAAGTATTCAGGTCCTCTTGGAGAGAATGTAACAGAGAATGTGGGAGGCAATTCTGAAATCTCAAATACCAATCATAGAGAAGCTTCTAGGCCAGCTAATTATGTTCTTGGTCGTGCTATTCCCCAGGCATGCTCAGAAGTACCTACACCACATCATTTGTTCCAAATACCAAGAGCAGTGGCTGAAGCATCCTCTACAGTAGAGAATTCGTTGATCTCCTTTGTTCCTTCGAGAACCGAACAGCAGCCTATTGCTGCTGCGAATTCTAGTAAAAAGCGACGCAAGAACAAGAAAAAGGCCAATAAAAAACCGCGTGTTGATCCTCAGCAGGTTCTACTCTTTACTTATAAATTCTTTTTTTAAACCATTTTAACTGAGTTCTTGTCATCGTATAGGGTGGCTACTTGTCTTTGAACTTTGTTTCTTAGATGTGTGCGATGTAAGTGTTAATTAGTATGCAAACTGATGATTTTCAGAAGGAAATAGTTAAAGACACCTTTACTCCTGTTGCCATTTCCTCCTTAATCGATCTCTGAAAAATCTCGGAGCATCTTTAACTGCTCTCCGATAGAACCTTTCTCAATAAAAATAGTCAACCACCTTGTTGGACTGTTGTGCAGTGATTGTGAACGATGGATTTGTTGCTGGACAAATTGTTAATGTTTGCTTTTGCAGGTTTTGAGTTGACGTCTCCATATATGTCAGTCAAAATGCATGTGATGCATGCTTGTCTCCTACGTTCTTCTTGTTTTAGAAGTTGGATCATTCACTCTGTTACCTAATATTCCTAATCTTTGCAGGTTACCCAATGCTGTGATGCCTTTTGACCAAGCCCCGCCTTGTTCTGTTTCACAGGAGACGGAACATATGTGTAAGCTTTCTAGTTAGACATTAGCTTTCGAGGCTTGGCACCGTGGCTCTCTTTTGAGCGGTATACAAACTTCTCTGTGTTATAGCCTTGACAATTAGGATTTGTATTGTCGGATTGGATGTGGGGTCCATGTATATTATGGTGAGTAGTAAACGCCGATCCTCCTATACCTGTTTAGTTAAAAGGAATTTGTGCTTCTTGAATTTGTTGGTTCCATGGCTGTTTATCTAATTTCTTTGTGTTCTTGTGGGATTATGATATTGCGAAGGTGTATCCCAAAACTGGCACACTTTATTGTGGCTAGATTTTGAATTAGGAACGAGAAATGACCCGTTCAATATCACCAAGGCTGAATGGCTTTGTGCGGATCAAAGTTAAACACAAAATTTGCATACCCAGCTGTTACAGGGAGCTCATATCCAACTTTCTAACGCCATCCCGGACGTCGAAAGCTGTTGTCCAACAAAGGTGATCAGGAAATTCATAAGAGCTACTGTCTTTTCATCCATTCCAATGCCGATCGAAACCGTCTTTCTTAACTATCATGTACGGAGGCTCTTCAACTAATTAAGAAACAAACATATTATAGGTTATATACCACGAAAACCCTAAACTGGTATATTTACTATAAATTTATCCCAATTTAATTGTTTGACCATAAAAAAATCCAAACTGGTATGCTTGTGCCAAATTGATATATTTGTGATAAATTTATCTTCCATTAAATTAGATTTATAAAAAAAAAAAAATCATAAACTAGTACACCAGTGACAAAAGGAAGGTAAAACTCCAAACTGGTAAATCCGTCAACTGTCACGTGTCATTTAACATAGCAATTTGACAGTAAAATTTAACGAAAACTAATCGAGAGTAAATTTGTCACAGGTGTACCAGTTTTGAATTTTTATTGGTCAAAAAATTAGTTTGAGGTAAATTTATCATATGTATACTAGTTTAAAGTTGTTCGTGATATTAACCCTATATTATATTAAAGGACGTTCACATGGAAACTTTTAAAAATTTTAATGTCCTAGTGAGGAGGTTCTCGGAATATCTTGTTTGACACCCTAGACGAGAATTTCTTTGCGTCGGGTTTCATTTGTATTGCGGGGTTACGTTATAGGCATCGTCGTCGTCTCCTCAAGATCAGAGGACTAGGGTCATCGAGCAATTGGGCCGAATTACATAAATGTGCGAACACGGGTGCAAATCCTAGTTTCTCCGTGGAATCGATAATAATTTGGTGTCCCGCGTAGGAAGTGATGTCCGGGTCTCTTAATACACCTCAGTGACGCTCGATTCTTGATCGCTGGCGCTTCTTCACAGTTCACATCAACATACAAGCAGCGGCAGGAGTCATCCGACACGCCTCAGGATTGGTTTCATCCAACAAAATGCCACCACAGGACATCGAGTCTATGGTCCATGAATTTTTTTCTGACTCCCAACTTTTGATGAGCTCGTTATCATCGGATGACATTAGGAGATCTCAGAAGTCAGAAGGAAGTGATTATGCATGAGATAAGAATCTCCCACCTATTTCGTCTGCTTACACTTTGCTTTCTTATAACGTAAGCTAACCACCACCTGAGTCTTGGCGATAATGAATGCGGTTGGTATGTTGATGTCATGGCCAGGTTCACCCCAAAAAGTTGACCTGGATTCTCTCATCTGTTACGTAAGTTGTTTGGCAATTGATTCTACTCCAGAGTTTGGTCTTTTGGCTGGGTAGAGTATTTTATTTGTGAAGAGAAGACAACCAGACGAAGTTCAGAGAACCGGGAAAGCAGGCAATAGCAGATTGAACTAATAAGATGAAGAAGAAGAAGAAACCAATTCTGCTGACATTTCAAGAAGGCCATGGCATTAATTTGATTTGAACCTCTTCTTCTGCTTTTGCTCGAAAGTCCCCTGTTTTTGCTTTCCCTTGCATTGCAATCTTTTCAAATTTCTTTTTTTTTTCCTTAATTGAAAGGATTAAATGCCTCTTCTTCACATAATGCAGCTAAAAAAGGCTACCGAGTTCTCTTTCCTGATTGTTTGCAGCAAGAATTAATCCCAAAGAACTAAACAAGGTCCGTAATTCGCAACAGAACACAACATTTGGTAACTTTGAAATTATATAAAAATTTAAAAATTTGAGGGCCAGAATCATATTACTTTCTGGGCATCCGGTCAGATTGCTACACAGGATGAACAGCAACAACTTTGAGGGAAAAAGCACAACCTTGCCATTAGAACTAGGTAGAGACCTTAATGTAACTGCAAAAACTACTCACCCAGAGAGAGCTAAACTCACGATCATCAGCAGAAGAGAGAGAATCATGACCCAGGATCGCCTGAGGCGAGTTTCCGACGAAGAGTTTGGCACCAGGGGTTGCTTGTAGTACCATGGAAAATAAGGCAAGATGGGATCAGGAGGGGGAGGTGCATTGCCCAAGTACCATGGCGGCGGAAAATAGTACGGAAAGTACCCGCCAGGCGGCGGATAGACCATGGAAGGCGGTGGATAGACCCCAAAAGGCGGCAATGGCGGAGACGGCGGCAGTGGCGGCGGGTAGATTGCGGGTGTCGTTGGTGGCGGGAGACAAGGATAGGGACAGTCGCTGGGCGGCGGCTGCGAAATCGTCACTACAGCTTGTCCATGCACCATGGCTTGTGGGAATGCAGCGAATAGAACCACAACCAAGACATTGGCACATACACCATGACCATTCTTGACGGTGCTTGCCATCTCTGTGCAACTACAGACTTCACTGAGAGGGAGAGAAACCAAAGGGCCAAACACAAACACCTCAAGTAGATGGAAAATGTGGGAGTTTCGGAGGAGGTGCATTAAAAGTGATTAAATAAAAGGCTCAACTCTCTCTCTCTCTCTCTCTCCTAACAACCTTTGTCTTCTACATAAACAAATAAAACAAATGAAGGGTCACACTGTATTATATTCCTCTATGTGGGTTTCGAAGGCATGAGAATGTCCACTACATCCAATAATCGAGACGTAATTGGAGCTTTTCACAAAAGCCTTTTTTGACAAAGGAACCCTCTAAGGTCTCTAGGTGCAACCCCATTTGCCTAAAAGGTCATCTATATACAGGTTGCAAACATCGGCCAACTTTCACTTTCGCAGCCACTGCCCTAAATATGGACAAACCTTACACTATGCTAATAACTAAGGAAGGTAGACCTGCCCTAACAAAGCTGTCAATTATTTCACAGAAGTTGGAGTGAACTCCCATTTTTTTTTCATTCTTCCGGTCCTTTGAAGGGATTAACATAAAAGCTACTAGGTTGGGATAAGAGTCAATAAGTCATTGAATTAGGACAACACTTCAACTACTACCCTTTGGGATCAAATGGGTCATTTTCCTTATTTTTTCCCTCAAATTTTGACCAAATGCTAGAGTATCTGAGGTTAAAGAATTGTATGAATGTAATATGGTGATAGAAACAACTTTGAAAAATCTAGTAGTGGGACAAGAGATCATTAGATATGAGTCCAAACATTGTCTCGAGGTTTGTCCTTGAAAAAATTATTACTCCTTGATGGCGACCAGTACTTAAGTAATGTTTCTCATAAATCGTTGTGAGAAATTATAGCAAATATTCGCACCTTATACAATACGACTTAACTTGAATTCGACACGAATTTACATATTTTCACTCATTTTTAATGTATAAATATTTATAATTACGTTGAAATATTGTTGTATTGACATGTTATGACACGAACAGTCAATACAAATATGACACGCTGTCGCGACCTCCCGGCGGCGCGGCCCTCGGGGGGAGGTGTCAACACACACAAACTCGAATTTCCAAGAAAGAGAATTATTTAAATGGTTCTTGATTTTTTTTTTTAAATGCTAGCGATCCGCATGCCAAATTGCATAAGTTGACAAACGGGCAAAAAGCTTGACAACCCTCGAACTATTCTCCTTCTTAGGTACACCTTATGGATATTTTTTAATGTAACATTGAGCAAATTTAGTGTTGTGATTACGAGAATTGGCAAACCAAAAAATTGTTGTAATTGATGCGGCATATCGCCACGTGAGCGATTTCCGGCGATAATTTGTTGGAAGGACCACAGTGAAATTTCATGCGAAGATTTAGAACTACATTAGTAAAATTGAAAAGTTTAGAATTGAATTGAAATCCACACAATAGATTTACGACTGATCGGACAATTTCCCTCAAATTTAAAGGGGTAAACGTTCTTAGGTTCCATCTCCAATGCAGTTTATAAGCAGGCTTCGTAGTTGACTTCCATGTGATGAGTTAATTGATCGATCATCTAGGAATATGCCACGATGCTTTTTCATATTATTTACGTACATAATGATAATGTTTCACTTACTCCAAGTCGGTGCCTTCACTAGCAAAAGTTGGGAAGGTTTGGTGTAAGAATCTGGATGACCTAAACGTGCAATTTCCTTGGACCTCAGCGTACTAGCTCTGGCGATAAGATATGCTAAAAAAAGAGATGATCATGACCTAATTTAAGCCGGAGCCTCAAGTCAGCGACAGCTAGAATTGCAAAAATAATACATGTTTGTTAAGGGAAAAGTACAAAAAAAGTCTTAAACCTTTTGCATTAGTGCCAATTTAGTCCTAAACCTTTTTTTGGTGCCAATTCAGTCCTAAACATTTTGCATTGATGCCAATTTAGTCCTAAACCTTTTTTTGGTGCCAATTCAGTCCTAAACCTTTTATTTTTGTGCCAATTTAGTCCTTCCGGCTAATTTTGACCGGAATTTGCCGACGTGGACGCCTGCCGGCCGGAGGCCGGTCACCGGCGCCGACGTGGACAACTTTAATAATATTTTAATATTTTTTTGAACTTTTATTTTTTTTCCTTTTTTTTTCTTTTTTTTCCACTTTTTTTTTTTTGGTCTTCCCTCCTTCCTTTGGCCGGTCGCCGGTCCGGCGACCGGCCACTGGCGAGGGCGGCCTCGCCCGGCGAGGGCGAGCCTCGCCCGATCAAGGCAAGGCTCGAGCCCTCGCCGGAGGCCGCGGCGAGGGCGAGACTCCGACTTTAGGAACGAAATTAATCAATACTATGAACGAAATTCTTAACCAGGTGCACTCCTAGGATCCTCGGTATTCGCTTAAGAGGTAACCTCACCAAGAAAAGGGAGTCGAGACTCCGACTTTAGGATGACTATACACCTTGTTTAACATCCCGTCAGCCGGACACCCGAAATCCCCTAAATTCCTTCCAAATTTTTTTCTTCTTTGGAGAGAGGGAATACTGGATAGGTTTTATAGAAGTAAGCTTCGTACTATCCGTTAAGCCTTTTGAGGACATGCGTCCTAACATCAAGTAGGATAAACTAGCGTCAAATTGGGGTAACACATGAACGAAATTCATCGATGCCATGGACGGATCAGGGGGCCTTGGGTTGGGCCCCTTCGGTGAACATCATCCGAACACTTCAGATAATGGTCTAAAGAATGGGCCCGATCATGGCGTTTGCTCAGCAAACAGCATTTCGAGACAAACCAGTGACATCTCCAAGACCCGAAGCCAAGATTTTGTACGAAATCTAGGTATGGTTTTATTTCGCCGAAAATTTCATGAAAGAAAATATTTTTTATATGAATTACTTTAAGGAAAATATTTAGATTTCATTTGTTCGGTGGTTTAAGAAAAGTGATTTCCATCTTACCCGAAAAAGAAGTCGTTTTCCTCCGATTTAAACTTGTTTTCAATTCATGAAAAACGTTTTCATGGAAGTTGATTGGTTTTCTGTTATTCAAATACTAAAAAATCGAAAAGCGATTTCCCAAAAACAATTTTCCTTCCAAACAAACCGACCCCAAATAAAACATATGAGGCAATACACAATAAAACTTTAGTGGGTAGAATAAACTGAAGATTTAAAGTAGGTAATCTATAATGTAAATGCATAATGGGCCCGCTTGGTTCGGCTTTTTAAATGTAACTTGGGGGAATGCAAATACCTTTAGGTGAAAGCCACTTTGGGAAATGTAAGTGGTGTTTGGTAAAAAAAAATTTGTGAAGCTACTTTGGCCTAAGTAGTGTTTGGTAAAAAAAATTTTGCAAAGGGCTTTGGCAATTTTTATTCTTAATATTCCGGTTTTGCCCCTATTACTGTTCATCTTCTTTACTGTGAGGGTGGCCGGCGAAGGGCTGGCGAGGGCGGATCTGGCCGGCGAAGGGCCGGCGAGGGGCCGGCGAGGTCGCCTAGGGTCGGGCGACCGCCCAGGCACCGTCGCCTGGGTTGGTGGTCGGCCGGAGTCGCGCAACCCAGCGGCGATCGCCCGGGTCGCGCGACCTCGGCGCGGCCGGGCCGGGTTGCACGACCCAGCGACCGCCGCCCCGGGTCGCGCGACCTCAGGCGACCGCCGACCCAGGCGACAGCGCCTGGGCGATAGCCCGACCCCAGGCGGCCGTTGCCTGGGTCAGGCGACCTCGCCGGCCCGTCGCCGGCCAGTTCCGCCCTCGCCGGCCACCCTCGCCGGCCACCTTCACGGTGAAGAAGATGAACAGTAACAGGGCAAAACCGGAAAACTGAAATTTGAGTGAGGGCAATTTGGGAAGGAAAAATAGGCTTCAGCATTCCAACGACATTCCAAATGCTAGCTTTTGGCTTTCCGAGTCCGGAAAGCCGAACCAAACGGTTTAGCATTTTGGGAAGGGGCTTTAGAGGCCGAAAGCCCCTTCCCAAAGCTGAACCAAACGGGGCCAATCTCCTCTACCATCAGCTGCGGTACTGGGGACGTGTGTTTGGACATCCATCCGACACGTGGCGCCACGTGTCTACCGCAGTCTCTAACGCCGGCACGTGGCGTCGGTCCCACCCACCTCCCCAAGTCAAAAGATGAGATATAGGTTGAAACGAGGACGGAGAAGGATTCAATTCAGGAGGTCGGCGCAGGGCAGCAAACGAGCAGAGACGCAGCGAGCCAGTCGATCACGATGCTGAACTTGGTCAGTGTCCTGGACTTCGTAGCGCAAGCCGTGGTCATCGTCTTCTGCTCCCCGTGGACCCTCAACCTCGCCATCACCCCGACATTCCTTCGGGTTCTCCACTAATCTTGCCGCTATCGGCGCGAGGTTCGGTCGGTCCAACACGTCGTTAGCACTTCGCACTTACTTTGACTGGGCCAAAACCGTGCTCTGAATTGTAAGCCTCAGTGGTATGGCCGCTGATGTCGCTGTTGATATTGCCCGTTTTGGTGCACGCATTGCTCATTGACGTTTTGGTCTTACGTTAAATCGGTGTTACCCATGTATTGTATACATGCTCGTTTACATTCGATCTACGATTATACCTAGTTTTCTCTTGTCTGTTCTCCGACTATCCCGTCGATGTGATCGTCTTTCATATTCCTTACATGAATTGAACGTGCAACTCAGAGAATAGTGTTACAAGCAATGTTTTGGTACGTGCACTGCTAATTGATGTTCTGGTCCCACGTTAAATTGACACTATCCGAATTTTGTGTGCATGCTCGGTAACATTCGGTCTATGATTATACCTATTTTTCTCTTATCTGTTCTTCGATTATCCCGTCGATGATGCGATCGTCTTTCATATTACTTCTATAAATTGAACGTGCGACTTAGAGAATAGTGTTACAACCATTTTTTGTTTATTCTTTTTTCCTTGGGTATAATAGAACTGGAAAAAAAAAGGGCTTCATGTGAACTAAGTCGTAAATATCGGCGTACGGAGCCTAATTACAAGATTGTTGCCGCCATATCCGCCAGGATCTGCGATGCGACTCCTTGCATCACGGAGTCCACCTTTTTGACTAACAACATCAAAGCTACCTAAAGAAGAATATTCAAAGCCTACTAGTGAAAGGGGAGAATAGGACTTAGACACGGGGTTTAGAATTTGCGGAACGGGCCCTTAAGGAGCTTTGCTCAACCGCCGCCGTGTACATGTGCTCTCGGAACACGACGTCTCCATCCACGAGATCCTCGCACTAGATTGCGCCTCAAATCGATCTTACGATGACTCGGATTGAATTTCCGGGCGGATCTCTCCTCCTTCCGTCGCATTAAACCTCACCCTCTTCTGCAAAAGTTTCACAAGAAATGTTAAGACCACTTGCAAGCATGAAGATTCTTGATGGAATGAGTGTCCATACACGCTTGTCCGTAGTTGGTGTGAACATGCATGAAAAGAACCGTGGGAAAGGAAGTTGTGTCTGTCCTTATCGCTTTGTCTTACTTTACTCAAATAGAGCATTTGATTGCATCGAATTCAAACTGATTGCACTTTTTGCATTCGTTTAGGACTTTGATTACAAATTGGCAAAACTTAGGTGCCAATTCTCTAAAAAAATTAGCTAAGTTGTTGATTTGAATCATCCATATGATTTGAGGTAAGATTCACCATTCTAGTACTGTTTACACTTAACGATGATTCTACTAAATACAAGAAAGCTACATGCATCAAAACTGAAGATGTCACAAATTGGAACTAATTTGAGAGGGGATTTACCTCGGGCAACTTGATGCTGCTGCTCTTTTCTCTAGTGCCACCACGACCAGGCGTCCAATTCGGACCTCCTTGTTGCGACGCATTCTCATCACCGTAACACAGGCTCATGATCCTCTCCGCCACCTCCTTCTCATCCCTGCTCTCCGCCACCAACTTAGCCATCTCCGCCCTCGTCAGCCTCATCTTCACCGTCAGCGGCCCCTCGCCCCGCCGCGGCCGCCCGTCCCCGCCCTCTGACCCCAGGCTCGGCGGCGGCGGCCTGGCAAGCGAGAGGTCGGACGCCGCCCTCCGCGACAGCATCAGGCACTCGAGCCGGTCCTTGGCGCTCATCCGGATGCCCGTGGACCGGACCCGCCTCGGGAACTTGTTGTCCTCCTCTGGGAACTTGGGCAGCTCGACGAGGAAGTACACCTTCTTGGGCTTGAGCTCTTGCTGGGGCTCGAGCGGCTTCGCCCGGATGCCGAAATGCTTGACGGCCTCGGAGTCCATCAGGACGTGCCCCGGGTAGTCCTTCACGACGTCCCCGACTCTAACCGGGGTCTTCAATTTGAAGGTGTCGCCGTTTATCTTCATCACTTTGGCTCGCCTCTTCCCTCCCATACTGTTTCCCATCTCTCCTGTCCCTCACGCTCTCTGTCTCCGAGACAATTCCAAGTGTAATCTAACCCGAGATCACGTGATGAGATATTGGGGTTAATACAGAGTGTGAATCCGAAAGATTATCACGGGGATTCCAATGGATCATCATCAGTAACAATTTGCGACTTTAAAGCTGGATTCGTTCACATGGTAAGTACTGTTATGAAGAAAAGTCTAAACGAGGATAGGGACCATGGCAATCCGGACCAATCTCCTTTTTTTTAATGCATTTCCCACTAGGAGGAAAAGGGGCTGTGGGGTGATTATGTGTCCTTTCCTTTTCACACACTATTTTTAGCGTGTACAGCTCGTGTCAGGAAATTAGGAAAACAAGCTTGTGACGCAATGATGACGAAATTGAAAGGTAATTAAGAATTACATGTTGTGTGGCGTTCTCACTCCTTATTGGTGGTCCCGTAGTATCATGTCATGAGCTGACGTGGTATGTATTTTTATTAAAAATTAATAATAAATTGCCACATGTTGATGACGTGGGCAAGCATTAAAAAATTAAAGATCTCATTCTCTTTTTTTCTCTCTCTCTTCTACTCCGTTCCCTGCATTCCGCCGGTGGCCATGGATCTCAGATGTCTACACTTTCGCGAGCGTCGACAACTCCGCAGGTGGCCATTGCCGAGCCACTCCCTCTGTCATCATGCCGGCTCGCAGTGGTGCCACCCACAAGCACACGTCGCATGCAGCGGCTCGTCCGTTGCTAGATCTAGAGCGACGAGCACATGAAGCAAGAACACGGGCAAGACATGGACTAGAGGATTCCCCTTTGGAGCCCATGCATCTCATGGGAGGGGATTCTCGCTCGACACAGCAAAAAGAACAAATCTCCCTCGTTTTTTATTCTCCAAGCATACATCATGCCTGGGAGGCAAGCAGAGGAAATTTGGGTTCATCTTTTTTCTTTTAGGAAAAGTATCATAAAAGTCCTAAACTTTTTGCATTGATGTCAATTTAGTCATAAACATTTTTGTATGTCAATTCAATCCAAAACATTTTGTCTTTATACCAATTCAATCATTCTGGCTAATTTTGGCAGAATATTTCTAACGTGGATGCCAGCCGGCCTACGTAGTACGGCTGGCGATGACGTTGACAACTTTTAATAATATTTTAATATTTTTTGAATTTTTGAATTTTTTTTCTTTTCCTTTTTTCTTCCTCCAGCTAGTCGCTGGTCTAGCGAGTAGCTAGAGGCCAAGGCCGGCGAGCCCCGTCGGCCAATGGCGAGGCTTGCTCCGCCAGCCACTGGCGAAGTTTGACCTCACCAAAGACGTCGAAGGCAGGTCTCGCCGGATATGGCGAGGTTGTGCCTTGCCCAGTCCAGCTTGAGGCCACCCTCGTGGCCATCTAGCGAGGGCTTGAGTCTCGCGCTGGGTTGGGTGAGGCTCGCCCTCGCCAAATCTAGCGAGGGTCGAGCCTCACCGACCATGGGGAGGCCTGTCCTCGCCAGATCTAGCGAGGGTGAGCCTTGCCGGCCATGGGGGAGGCTTGATCTCGCCAAATCTGGCAAGATTGTGCCTCACCCAGCCCAGCTCGAGGCCGCCCTCACGGCCATCCAGCGAGGGCTCGAGCCTTGCGCTGGACTGGGCGAGGCTCGTCTTCGCCGTCACTGGCAAGGGCGATCCTTGCTAGTGGCCGGTGGGGATCGTCGGCCCTGGCCTCCAGCCTCTCGCCAGACCGGCGATTGGCTGGAGGAAGAAGAAAGGGAAATAAAAAAAAGAAAGAAAAGAAAAAAATAAAAAAAATATATTTAAAAAATCGAAAATTATTAAAATATTATTAAAAGTTATTTACATCATCGCCGACAGTGCTACGTAGGCCGGCCAGCGTCTATGTCAGCAATATCCGGCCAAAATTAGCCGGAAGAAATGAATTGACAAATACAAAATGTTAGAACTGAATTCGTACAAAAAAAAGGTTTAGAACTAAATTGGTATCAATGCAAAAGGTTTTGGACTTTTCTGATACTTTTCCCTTTTTTTTTTTGCTGTTCCAGCCAATTGTTGCAACAATGCGAGGTGGGGATAGCCGGACAGCGAGAAGGGTTCGAGCACAATGTTGTTTGGGGCTCCAATCGAGATCTGGAAATATGGGTACTTGCGGCCAAGGCTCCGTCGTCGGTGTCATCTAAACCCCTCTATCATCGCTCGCGTCCAAGGCTCCAGAGATTTGGAAAACTGGGCGCTCGCGGCCAATGCTTCGTCGTCGGCGTCATCTAAACCCCTCCATCGAGCCTTTGTCGTGAGCGACGTACATGAAGAGGTTGCTTTACTCCATAGATTTGGAAATGTGGATGAATCTGACGAGAATAACAAGAGAGAAAATGGAGGACAGCTCGCTGGTGGTCGTCGTTGGCTGTAAATGGAGGAGATGGGGGAGCTTGCTGCCGGTGGTCGTCGGTGCTTGTGAATGAAGGAGATGGGGAAGAGAGAAAAAGTCCAGCTAGATTTTTAATTTTTTATATTTGTCCGGGTCATTCACAAGTGTCAAGTTGTGATTGGGTTTCAGTAAAAAAATAGGTACCACGTCTGCCTATGACATAATACTAAATGAGCACTGAATACTTTCTCCCTCACTGATAATATAGATGGCTAAATAGCATATTTTATTACGTGTTAATATTGGTGTATTCTAAAAGTATGTTTACGTATGTGAGAGTTATAAATTTTACAAAACTGAATAAAAATCACTTCGCCTGAGCTGAATCATGAATAGTCTCCAAGTGGAGAAGAGCCCGTGTTCGGCGTACAACCATCAAAAAATGGTCAAATGTTCGAACGTCGCAGTCACTTTAGCGGCCGTCCAATCTCCGACCCGAATTCAACAGTGCAGTCGCTGTCTAAAAATTCAAACCCATTTCATTGACAACCACTGTCTTCTGTCTTCTTTTCCTTTCGAAAATAAATCAACCCACTTTAGATTTCTCTTCGAGTTGTTGATAGGTGGGGGCTTACAGCTCCTGCGTAATGAACGAATGTCAACTATTCTCGGATAACTTTTGATTAAGTCGATCGAAAGTATCACCACTTTCTTCTGCTGATCGGTTTATTAGCACACGAGCACAGCGGTCGAAACATATTCTACTGTTGAAGCTCTTGAACGAGGAACCGTTTGTCGGGTTAGAGATTAGATCCATGCATATCGCGTGTTTCAGGCATCCGCTGAAACCTAAAATGAGCTCAATTTGTGGCATCGCCTGACGATAATTTACCCCTTTTTCTGGTTGCAGACATCATTTGAATTATTTACATTTGAGGTGGTACAGCAATGGACTCTGAAGAAGATGGAGCTTCGTCGTGTCCTCCTTTGAAGAGCAGACGTGCATCGATTTCCTTAGATACAGGTGAAGTGTTGACTCTCTTGCGGGCGTCAATCCATCCGTCAATCAAGGATTCTGTCGGGACGCTGCAGTTCGCAAGCAAAATCTTTCCAAATTCTGCCACTAACTTGTGGTGCCCAAGAGGTCAACAAGCGGTTGGCAAGTGTGGATTTTGTGCTGCTTTGACTTTTGCCTTGCTCTTTTGGTCTTGGTGATGATTTTAGGGATGATGGGATGATCATTGCGTTCAACAAATCTGTTCCTTGTGCAAGGCGTTTGAGAAGGTCTGTCACTTTGATTTACTTAATCATGTGGTGGGGTTCATATTGGCATTCGGACAATTATGTTTGGCGTCTTCAAATTTGTGGCAACCCATAATGCACTCAAATCTTAAAAACTTTTACTTTATTCATTTGAAAGAGGAGTCAAAGTACACGATTTGAACAAGTTTTATGACATCTGGTGCGATTGTCCTATATATTTAAACAAGTTCACCACCTCATATTATCTCGAATTCATTTCTCTAGATATACGTTTAAGTTGTGTCACATTGTTTCATAAGTTAAATTATGACAATAGGCTTAAATAGTTTTAAAAAGAAGAAAAAACTTGTCAAAAAGTCCTAAATTTATTATATTTTTGCCAATTCAGTTCTAAACCTTTTCACTTTTTGCGAATTGAGTCCATGCAGCCAATTTTGATCGGAAATCGCTGACGTGGATGCCGAGTGGCCACGTGGAGCTGACGTGGACATTTTTAAATAATTTTCTGAATTTTTTAAGGAAAAAGACCACTAAAAACCCCAAACTATGCTACTTGAGACAAATTTATCCTGAAATTTTTTTTGTGACACTAAAAACTTCAAACTATGCCATTTGTGACACATTTACTCTATAATACTTTCTCCTAAGGCATTTTCGTCTTTTTCCTTTTTCTTTTTCTTTTTTTTTCCTTTCTTCTCTCTCTTCCCTCCGCTGGCCATGGTGGAGGGAAGCCGGCAAGGGCCGCCCTCGCCGGCGTTGGGGTTGGGCGAGGCTGCCCTCGCCGGATCTGGCGAGGGCGACCCTCGCCTGAGTTGGGCGAGGGCAGCCCTCACTCGCCCGACGCCGGCGAGGGTTGGCCTCGCCTGAGTCGGGCGAGGGCGGCCCTCGCCTGAGTCGGGCGAGGGCGGCCCTCGCTCGCCCAGGCGAGGGTCACCTGAGTTAGGCAAGGGCAGCCCTCGCCGGATTTGGCGAGGGCGATCCTCGCCGAGGCTGCCGTCGCCGGCTTCCCTCTGCCATGGCCGGCGGAGGGAAGAGAGAGAAGAAAAAAAAAAAGAAAAAGGAAAAAGACGAAAATGCCCTAGGAGAAAGTATTTATGGGGTAAATGTGTCACAAATAACATAATTTGGGGTTTTTCGTGACACAAAAAAAAATTCAGGGTAAATTTGTCACAGGTGGCATAGTTTGACGTTTTTGGTGGTCTTTTCCCTTTTTTTAATGGTTTTTTTCTTCTTCTTTTTTCCTTTTCTTTGTTTATTTTTTTTGGTTTTGGAGCTAGGGCCGGCAAGGGTGCTCGGCCGACCCTTGCCAGCCATAGGCAAGGGCCGGACAACCCTCGCCAGCCTTTAGTCCACCTAAAATTGATTTTTCTGAAAATTAAATAAAATATTAGAATGGTAATGGGAGCTAAAATCACCTTTCATTTCACCTCCATTTCTTTCTGCGAAACATGGCACTTAAACATGTTAACCTCATCGACTGAAAATTATCACTCCTTAGCTTCTTGTTCTCAAATATGTTATTTCCCTTTTACGAATGATCGCTTTTCATTTGCTTTATCTTGTAATTGCGATTGACACCACTCCTTTGAAAAGCTGATTTCCTTGTTATATCGAGGAAGCCCATTTAATTAGGTAAATTATAAGCCCAAAAAAAAAATATTTACTGACTTTATGAATCAGATAAGACGCGAGTCAAAACCTAAACAAGTATCCCAGAATATGAAATTACTTGCACCTAGGGATGCAAGCAAATCAAGCCAGTCCCGTTCTCCTAAACCACACGCATCTCATTTCTCGAAAGAAACCAGAAAAGAGAGAGAAGAAGAACATGGTTTTTTTTTTGCTACACCAAGTTGTACGCTCGAACCAGTCCTCCTCCACTGCACTTGTCTTGGCCACAATGCACAATGCATTTTTGGGAGGGCATTCTCCTTCACTTGCTTGTGGCATCATTAGTAATGATTCATTACGCACTGATTTGCGCAAACGCGCTTAGAACAACTAATATGGTCGACAGCGGCATGATTAATCTCGAAGAACGCCATTATTTCTGAGCACACCATCTCAGTTGAGTTGTAACCAATAACCAAAGATGGTAAAAGACTTACAAGATAAGTCTTTGGGCAATCTACTGTTTATCACTGCTTGAGATTCGATCTAAATGCTTGGCCTTCGATCTGCATTGAAAGAAAAGATTGAGATAAATAGTGAATGAGAGCAAGTTTGACTATATATTTGTTGGTACCCATCTAATCAAATATATTATACTAAAAGTAATATTTGCACATCAAATGCATTACATAGGGAGTCTTTTTTTTTTCCAAGTGAAAAATCAAGAGTTTTTGCAAAAAAAAGTAAAAGTTTTGAGAAAAATCTCTTGACAATAAGTAGTAAAAATGACCTATGAGAATGAGAAAATATCTTTAGAAAGAATTAAGAGAAATTTTTAAAAAAATATTACATAGATATAGATATTACGTCTATTTAGTAATATCTAAAGTAACAAAGAGTAAAAGTAACTCTACAAGAATGATAAAGTATTACATATAACTTCACGTAAAATTGACTCTATTATGCATGATATGTGATATGATATATTTACAGAAAAAATTACTCACAAATCTATAGAATAATAAGGTGGAGCAAAAGATTGACTTTGTGCTTATAATAGAATGCACCAAACAAACAAAGTAAAGGTCCATTATTCTTAATTCTTTCCCTAAGCTCCATTCTATTTTGCCTAGTCTCCTTGTATTTCCTAGTTATCTAATAAGTATTCCTCACAAAATAAGCTACTATCATATTTGTTATCACTTTCATCCACAGGTTTGTAATAAGAGTCGTCTTCTCAATTGTAATCTTCTACCTCCACGGTAGTCTCCAACTAGACTTGTCAAATGGGTGAATTGGGTCGAATTTGGACGGGTCGAAAATGGCTCCGATCCAAATTAACCCATATTGACCCCATTTCTATATAATATAATTTTAGCGACCCATACTCGATCCAAATCCAACGGAGGTCCAATTCTTAACATTTTTACCTCTTATATTTGGAAAATAAAATACTAAAAAAAGTAATTGAAAACAAATTAGACATGAAAAAAATTAGAAATATAAATTACTAAAAAATTTGACGAATCAACCTAACGGAACACATTATTGTTATTTCTCCTAGTGCTAGAAATTTGATCTAATTTAACAGAAGAGACCATATTTGAAAAGATATATATGACGTAATTTCTACTCTCATAAAAACTAAAAGATCTGAATATACTCAAGGATTTGAAAATACTCAGACCAATCATAACATTAAGAGGGAAAGTAAGGAAATGTACCAAATAACAACAAAGGATTAGGTTTACATATTCAGCCCAATTATTTTTTAAAGCACGTAAATGCTGATAATTTAGACTATCATGTTCACGTGAAATTTTGTCATCGAGATGAAATGTGCTTATAATTTAAGGAGACGGTTAAACTTGACAAAAAAGAGTCTTTTGTTAGACATTATTAAGTTTTTACTACTTGCTAAGTGTACGGATGACTGTAGCCTGCTACATCATTCAATAGGATTGCAGATATATTAACTACATATGTTTGAACTTGCGTACATCGTGTGGTTCTATTTTCTAATTTTCTCCAAAAGAGAAAAAAACCAAGTAGTAAAAGTGTCCAATACCCGATTGTAACTCTATGGATGGATGGGTTTTTGCCTCTTCAAGTGGGTCTAACGAATAGTTTTGAATCTTCACCCGTGCTACTCAATATTGAGCGAGTTCATTGACTGGCATTTTAGGCTAGAAGTGATACTGTCTGGGACCTGCTCCCAGAACCCTTTTGCTTAAATGGGCTGATGAAACTACAAAAGCGAGACAGGTAATTTCCTTACGAGGAAGACAGAGCAGTCTTAGTAGTGCAAAGTGAACGGACAGAGACTGGTGAGTTTGGTTTGAAAGCTGTGAACGCGATGGACCAAGTCCAAAAGGGCAAAACACTTTTTCGTATCTGATGGTGTGGTTGCATCTGCACATGGTGATTGTGTTATCAGCACCTACTATTTCTCCATTTTCTTTTCTACTTTCAAAAAGAAAAGCAATGCCAACATCGTACAGGTTTTGTGACAATAGCCGACAGAAAGATTGCCTCGGAGGGGATGAGATCTTCTGTTTTCGTCCCTATTTCACTTCGGTATCTCACTCATCCAAACTATTAATCCAAGTTGAGAAGTACTTTTATGAAGCTTTCAACCAATGTACCGCCTGAGCGACTCACTGGCCCAACTTAAGCCCCAAGGGCCTATAGACTTTCTGGGCAGACTTCAATAAAGGCATTTAGTGAGAAAGATCGGCTAGGCCCGAGCCAAGTTCAGCTCTAACCAACCCAAAGGTTTGTAAAATAAAAATTTTATGATGAGCAAACTTGGCCAATAGGCTCAACTTTAAGGTGTGGCTCGACCGCCATTGATCACTTCTAAGGTCTAGCTCCAATTTACAAGATTTGTGAGCCAAAAGGATTTTTAGAAAGTGTATGCAAGTTCAAGAACTTGATGTAAGTTCAGAGACTTGATTAAACGGATTAAAAATTCAAAGATTTGATTAAATATATACAAATTAAAATACCAAATTTACATGCACCCATGAGAAAAGGGCTTCAGCAGTAGGATAAGTTTGGGTATTTGTATATATTTAATCAAAATATAGACAAATTCAAATATGTAATATAATTGTTGAGATGAATGAGTAAGTTATGTTAGAAAAGTCCCAAATCAGAGAATTTGTGTGATGTGGAGCAGCCGATATCCTAATTGATCCATAACCCATTAGTTTAAGTTTTTGAGTGAAAGTGGGTCTAACAGGATATGTGGAAGGCCTTAGATTTGAACTCTCTTTATGCGATTTCCACAGGCGAAGGTATCTGGTTTCTGCTGCACACTCCTAATATAAGGTCTCAAAGCCGATGGTAGATTGTTAGCCCCCAACCTGTTTTGGTGTTTGGTGAATATTTCAAGGAAGGAATTTGGTGACCAACGCGGTTTTCGGGCAATTGGGTGTTGTGGCATAGTAATGTGGTCCTGACGACAGCTTATAAGGATAGTTGAATTAAGATAGAGCAAATCTAATACTGAGCTCACACGTGAAAGGGAAATTGTTGAGATGCACTAGTGAGTTGTATTAGAGAAAAAATCTCATATCAGTAAATTGGTATAGTATGGAGCAGTTAATATATCCTAATTGGCTCATGACTCATTGATTTGAGCTTTGAAGTGAAGGTGTGTTCAATTAGATATGTTGACAAGCTCAGACTTGGACTCTCCCTTGGTGATTTCCCCAGGCAAATGTATTGAGCTTCTGCTGTGTGCTTTCAACATTTACTATGACAATATTCTTCTTCAATTTTCTCATACTTATTTTGATATTCCAAGAATATGAAAATTAGGGATGTCAATGGGTCGGGTAGGGTCAGGTTTTGATGATACCCTACTCGACCCAAAATCTACAGGGTCATGCTTGACCCGCCCAGACCCACCCTAGGACCCTGTTCAGCATACACCCCAAGGGTCAAGTCGAGCCGAACCAGGTCGGAGGGTTTTTTTTTTTTTTGGCAGATAGATTGCAACCTCGAGCAACAGGACCTTGGCATCATAATTCTTGTAAAGTTTATGTTTTATCCCCCTACAGGTTTAATACCTTCCTCAACAAACTATAAGAATACTTGAGAAAATCATCTAATTGGAAGGGGAACAAGAAAGCACAAAAAATTCAAAAACAAAGAGACTAAGTTACACGAATGAAGAATATGACAGGATCATGCCATGCTGCGAATATCTATACTTGTACAGTCATATCGGTATCAACACACACCATGCAAGATCTCGTTTCTCCAACCCCCAAAAGAGTTAAGACGAACGTTTCTCTTCAAGACTTCCTCTGTGCTTGAATCGACTGGCTCTGTTCAACAATCGACCGATTTGGATCCCTCAAAACCAGCGTCGTCACTCTTGTTCTGTCTGTACAAGCCTTTCTTCGGTTCAATTCTCGAGCTCCAAACAACCAAAAGAAACCACCAGCTTCAATAATGGAGACGCTCAATTCACGCCTCAGTTCTTGACCAAAAAAAAAAAAAAATTCACGCCTTAGTTCAGGAACAATTCACACCCAAAAACAGCAACTTCAGTTTTTACCCACCAAACAACAAAAAAAAAAAGAGAAAAAGAACAAAGAAAAGCAAAGGGATTGCAACGTAAGGCAAATTAATCGGCTTCAGAAGCAGAAAGAGCAATTACAACTTGTGGAGCAGCTTACATGAGCAGAAAGAAGCACCGATTGGATGGGGGGAAGCACCAGGTCTGGACATCGTTCAAAACCCAGGAGAAGAGAAGCAAAGGAGGATAGTCGAAAAAGCTTCCAATTAGGAGCTGAACGAACCCAGAAAGAGAGACCGGAAGTGAAGAGGAGAAGGAGCTCGAATTGAATATGTGCTCTTTGGGAGATCGAACTGGATTTTTTCGAGAGATAGAAGAGAGAGTGATTCAACTGAAAAGACAACAAAGTTCAAGTATACACAAGCGAGAGCGAGCTTAGAGAGAGAGAGAGAGAGAGAGAGAGAGAGAGAGAGAGAGAGAGATTACCGGCAGCACCGTGGGCGACGACCGGCGGTGATGGATTGACGGCTGAGCTGTAGGTGAGTCCGGGGAGGGAGCGAGCGAGCGAGCGTTGCAGGGAAGGTAGGGGTGCGCGCATGATAACCATTTTGTTCCAAAATGAGTTCCTGAAACAGAAATAGATTTTTCTATTTCTGGTTCCAGGATGAGTTTCTGAGAAAAGAAACCCGTTTGATAACGATAAAAAATTTCTATTTCTGGAACAGAAACCCGTTTGATAACAGCACAAAATTTCTATTTCCTGAAACAAAAACCCATTTGATAAACAACACAAAATTCTATTTCCAGGAACAGAAATCTATTTTTTTAGAAATGAAATAAAAATAATTAGAAAATCCGAAAAATTCCTAAAAATCTCAAAAAAATTCAGAAAATCCAAAAAAATTGAAAAATTCCAGAAAAATTCATCAAAATGTCGAGAAAATAAAAAAAAATTCAGATTTCAGGAAAATAGGAAATTTGTTGAATTTTTTAAAAAAAAATCAAGAAATCAAAATTTTCAAAACTTCACAGAATTGCTTAGAATACGTGTGGCCACCCACTTTTTGAGTAAATTTTAATTTTTTTGAGTTGCCCAAAAAAAATAAAAAAATAAAAAATTTCAAAGCTTCACAGGATAGCTTAAAATACCCGTGGCCAACCATTTTGAGTGAAATTTAATTTTTATGAGATTCCCATAAAAAAATAAAAAAATAAAAAATTTCAAAACTTCACATAATGGCTTAGAATACATGTGGCCACCCACTTTGAGCGAAATTTAAAATTTTTTAGGTGCCGAAAAAAAATAAAACAATAAAAAATTTCAAAACTTCACAGAATGGTTTAGAATACCTGTGGCCACCCACTTTGAACGAAATTTAAATTTTTTTAGATGCAAAAAAAATAAAAAATAAAAAATTTCAAAACTTCACATAATGGGTTAGAATACTTTTGGCCACTCACTTTGAGTGAAATTTAAATTTTTTGAGGTGCCCAAATGGTATTTTTGATTTTTTGCTTTTTTAATTTTTATTTCGTCACCTAAAAAAAATTAAATTTCACTCAAAGTGGGTGGCCACAGGTATTCTAAGCCATTCTGTGAAGTTTTGAATTTTTTTTTTTTTTTTTTTTCGGCAACTAAGAAAATTTAAATTTCACTCAAAGTGGGTGGCCACAGGTATTCTAAGCCATTCTGTGAAGTTTTGAAGTTTTTTATTTTTTTATTTTTTTTCGGCACCCAAAAAAATTTAAATTTCCCTCAAAGTGGGTTGCCACAAATATTCTAAGCCATTATGTGAAGTTTTGAAATTTCTGATTTTTTTAATTTTTTTTGGGAATCTCAAAAAAATTAAATTTCACTCGAAATGGTTGGTCACGGGTATTCTAAGCTATTCTGTGAAGTTTCGAAATTTTTTATTTTTTTTATTTTTTTGGGCATCTCAAAAAATTTAAAATTTACTCAAAAAGTGGGTGGCCACATGTATTCTAAGCAATTCTGTGAAGTTTTGAAATTTTTAATTTCTTGATTTTTTTTTGAAAAAATTCAACAAATTTCCTATTTTCCCGAAATCTGAAATTTTTTTTATTTTCTCGACATTTTAATGAATTTTTCTGGAATTTTTCAATTTTTTTGGATTTTCTGAATTTTTTTTGAGATTTTTAGGAATTTTTCGGATTTCTAATTTTTTTTGTGTTTTTTGAAGAGAAAGAGTTCTTTCAGAAATGATTCTGATTTTTGTTCAAGAAATAGAAAACCTACTTTTTTTTTGTTCTGATTTCTAGTCCAGAATCGGTTCTGGAACAAAAAGTTGTTCCAGAAATAGAAAAATGAAATTGCGTTACCAAACGGGTTTTTGGTCCAAAATTATATCTGGGAACAGAAAACTAGTTCTGGACAGAATCAGAATGGTTACCATGCGCTACCCTAGGATTTCGTCAAGCTCTGCAATTGTGCAGAAAGAGAGAGAGAGAGAGGAGAGAGAAGGGGAGAGATGAGAGAGAGAGAGAGAGAGAGAGAGAGAGGGAGATGTGTGGACTGTGGCCCATGGATAGTCTCGCAGTGTCAATGGGTCGGACCGGTCCCTACCCTAACCCAGTAATACCCACGTCTAAAAGCCCTACCCAAAAATGATAAAGCCCAACTCCAAAATAACCTAAATTTTAGGGTTCGGTTGGGCCGGCGTGAGTCGGGCCGAGCCAGTTATAAGTAAATCAAGAAAGAGTTTCTTCTACTTGTATCATCTCTTTCTCGCCTCTCTTCAAAATGCTATCAAAATTTTACGTTTAAAATGTGGGTTATGTTAACGATTGTCCTTCAGGCATCTGCCTGAGATATTTACTAATAAATGTTTCGATCTCTAAAGTTGTGGTTCTATTGAACACGAAAAAAATAGTGGATGGGAAACTATGAGGTTACTTTTAAATGGTTTCTTAAATCAATGGAGGTATCTTAACAAAATCCTTAAAATATGTGGATGAGAGGACACGCATGTAGATTAATCAATTCTATATGGGTAAGAATAAGTATAATTTATACATCAAACTTCATTCATCTACATAGTATATCTATTGATGGAATAATTATCAAATTAGTCATAAACATATTGAACGAATTAAGGGTGATCATAGTTCCAGGGTATAACCTAGAATCGGATCGGTGGGAACCTGTCTGGTTCCATGTACCAGGGTATGCAGGGTAGGTTCCATATTCTAAAAATTGAGGAACCAGTATCAACGGGTAAGTTCCAAGTTCTAGGTAGGTAGAATTCGGAACCCGAAACCTAGAATAAGTTTTTGTGTTTTTCTTAGTTTATGTCTTCGCACAATCCTGTGGTATTCTATGGCATTCGATGGTGAGTGTATACTATGGAACCACTAATCTGAGCTTCCATTTTACGACTAAGACTTGTACTTTGTTAATGTTTCATATTCATCGTGTGTTTAAATATAAATTATGATTAATGGATTGTAACAATAAGTTGTGGTCATTAAAGGTGATGATTCACTGCAATCGTTCAATAAATAATACAAATAAAACCTGGGTAAACCATGGAACCAAACCTAGAACCTGTGAAATGGTAGGTTTTATGTTCCAAGATATGCAAAGTAGGTTCCAGGTTCCAGAAAAAGAGGAACCTATTTCAACAGGTAGGTTTCCAAGTGGAACTTGTATGGAATTTGAAACTACTCATCCCTAGAACGAATGACAATTTAGTCCAAAACCTTTCAATGTTTCCAATGTATTTCTAAAACTCTGTGTGATTTTCCTATGTAGTCTTTTCGGTTGAATTTTGCCTAAAGATACTGATGTGACGGTACAATTGTCACCAGTAGTTTTACGTAACACGATTGGCATCTCAAGTGGAAGAACTTAAATGAAATGATGTGTGATGGTTGGTCTGGGTTCCAAGTTCCAAGTTCCTAGAACCTGTGACAGGGTAGGTTCTACGTTCCAAGATATGTAGAGTAGGTTTCAGGTTTCAAAAAAGGGGAATCTATTCCAACGGGTAGGTTCCAAGTTTCCAAGTGAAATCTATACGGAATTTGAAATTGCTTACCCCTAGAACGAATGACAATTAAATCTAAAACCTTTCAATGTTTCCAATGTATTTCTAAAACTTTGCGTGATTTTCCTATGTAGTCTTTCCAGCTAATTTTTGCCTAAAAAAACTGATATGACGGTTTAGTTGTCGCCAGTAGTTTTATATAGCACGATTGGCATATGAAGTGGAAGAACTTAAACGAAATGATGTGGGATGGTTGGTCATTCCATCTGAAAAATCTGTTCATTGTGTAGGGCGTTAAAGAACGTCTATTAACTTTGCTTTACTTAATCATGTAGTGGGTTCATATTGGCATTAGGACAATTCTGATTGGAGTCTTAAAATTTTTGGTAACCAATATTGCACTTGAATCTCAAAATTTCAATTCATTCATCTGAGTTAGAACTCAGATTACGTTTACTCTATTGGTTTTTCTTTGGATAGAAGGTCTTACATGTGGATAATTTACAATCATAGGTTTCACCAATATTTACGTTCAGGTAATTTTACATGTATGTACTATTCACAACTTATAACCCACAAACAAAAGGGGTGGGGGTCAATTGACAGAATTAACAAAATTCCTTATTTGCATTTTCGATGGAAGTTTTGAAATTTAAATGAACGAAACGAAAATTTTAGAAGTCAAGTGTACTATTGCACAAGTTTTAGGGCTCCCGATAGGATTGTCCCCATGCATTTAAACAAGTTCACCACTTCGTATGTGTTTCCAATTCAATTTCCTACAGAGTCATTTAGATTATGTCACCTCGATTAATTATTTTAATTATTAAAAGAGATTGGACCTCTAAATCCTTAAAATGTTTAAAAAATACTGTAGTTTAGAATTTAGTTGACAATATTCTCGCCTTGTGCAATCGTCTTCTCTAAGATTGTGAGCTATCAAAAAACCAGTGCAGTTTGAATTTTACATCTCATTACTTGCTTGGTACACCTAAAAGTTGCCTTTTCTGAGAATTAAATCAAATATCATAATGGTAATGGGAGCTAAAATCACGATTCGTTTAACCTCCATTTCTTTCTGCGAGACATGGTACTTCAACATGTTTAGCCTCTTTGACCAAAATAAGAAAAAAAAAACATGTTACCTCAAAAAAACGTCTGAAAAGTTTCGCTCCTTGGCTTCTTCTCTCAAATATGTAATTTCCCTTTTCTAGTGATCCCTTTTTGTTTGCTTTATGTTGCAATTGCAATTGACACCACTCTTTTCGGCAAGTTGCTCTTCTTATTACGACAGGGAAGCCCATTTAAATAGGTTAATCACAAGCCCCCGAAAAAAGACCCTACTAATCTCATGGTTCAGATAACACGCGCGCCACAACTTAAATATATAATTTAAAACAGGAAATTATTTGCACCTAATGATGTGAGGAAATCAAATCGCTCCCGTTCTCCAAATCCACACGCATATCTCACTTGCACACATCTCGTTTCTTGAAAACAAAACGAGAAAAGAAATGAGAATATGGTTTTTCACTCTACCTAGTTGTTCACTTGAACCAGTCCTCCTCCACTGGACCTTTTTTAGGCCTCAGTTGGATGGCATTACCTTTCGCTTCCTTGCGGCATTATTAGTAATGATTCACTTGCGCACTAATCTGCGAAAACGCACTTGGAACAACTGAAAGAAATATGGTCGTCAGAGGCATGATTAATCTCGAAGAATGCCATTATTTCTGAAGATACCATCTCAGTTCAGTAGTAACCAGTAATCAAAGACGGTGCAAGACTTACAAGACGAGTCTTTGGGCAATCTACTGTTTGTCACTGCTTGAGATCGATCTAAATGCTTGGCCTTCGATCCGAACCGAGAGAAATGATTGAGAAAAATAGTGGGTCAGAGCAAGTTTGATTCTATATATATATATGTTGGTACCCATCTATCGATTTTGGACACAAAATGCAATCAATCTTAATGCATTCAAGTTTGACTAATTGTCGATCTTCTAGTTCGGTTATTTAAATGAAAATGGTTCGTTTTGACCAAAGAAAAATGAGGGGTGTCTTTTTTTTTTTCCGAATGAAAATTCAAGAGTTTAAGGGTGAAAGTTTATAGGAATATCTCTTGACAATTAGGCTCCATTTGTTTTATGAAAAATAAATGATTTGAAAAATATTTTCCTAAAAATGATTGCTTATATTGTTTACAAAAATTAATAAACGAAAGAAAATTTCATCATTCACGAAAATACTTAAACATAAATTGTTATTGATAATAAAAATATTTTTAATTGACTGATTATTTCAAGCGATACGAGTAATCACTTTTAGAAAAATAATTTTCAAATTATTCATTTTTTCGCGAAACAAACGGAACTTAAGTAGTAAAAATGACCTATGAGAATGTAAAAATGTTTTTAGAAATGATTAAGAGAGAAAAAATTTAAAATACTAACATAGATATAGACATTACATTTATTTAATAATATCTAAAGATATAAGTTGTAATAATTCCACAAGAACGAGAAACTGTTATATTTATAATTTCCCGTAAAATTGACTCTATTATGCATGATATATGCTATGATATAGTTACTGAAAAAGATTACTTATACATGTATAGTTCAATGTGGAGATATAAATTGACTTTGTCACTTATAAATTTATAATAGAATGCACCAAACTCCCTTCTATATTGCCTAGTCTCGTTGTATATTTGACAAGTATTCCTCACTAAATAAGCTTCTATGTGACTTGCTGTCACTTTCATCCCCAAGTCTGTTTCCAGAATCATCGTCCGAATTGTAATCTTCTACCTCAACGATAGTCTCTACCTAGATGAGTCAAACGACTGAATTGGGTCAAATTTGGATTCCAAAATGGGTTGGACTCAAATTAACCCATTTTTATATAAATACAATTTTAGCAACTCATGCCGGACTCGATTTGGATTCAAATCAAGCACCGATTCTTAGCAAATTTTCCCCTTATATGTGGAAATAGCATATTGAAAACAAACTAACTAATTAAAAAAAATTGAACATGAAAGCAATTAGCAAATAAGAAATTACTAAAAAATCTGACGAATCAAGCTACTAGAACACATATCCTATTATTTCTCCTAGTTCTAGAAATCTGATCTAATTTAACAAAAGAGACCATACCTAGGAAGATATATATGACGAAAACTTCTACTCTCATAAGCCCTCAAAGATTTGAAAATACTCAAAGATATGAAATACTCAGATCAATCAAGATTTAATAAGGAAATGTACCAAATACCAACAAAGAATCAATTTTGTGCATCCACCCCAAATTTTTTGAAACATGTAAATGCTGGTAATTTAGACTATTATATGCAAACGAAATCTCGTCATTGGAATGAAATGTGCTGATGATTTGAGGAGACGGTTAGACTTGACAAAATAGAGTTTTTTGTTAGACATTATTAAGTCTTTACTACTTGCTTCGTGTATGGATGATTAAAGTTCCTGCTATATCATGCAACAGGATTGCAGATAGATCTATATTTGTCTGGACTTTCGTTCTTGACTAATTTTTTAATTTCCTCCACACAAAAAAATAATAAAAGTGTCTAATACCTTATTGTAAATTTATGGATGGATGGGATTTTTCCAGTTATGGATAACTCTCTTCCGGGAGTTTAACGAATAGTTTTCAAATTTCACACATGCTACTGCCTATCAGCGGAGTGATTCGCAAAATTCTAAATAAAATATATTTTATTCAACTATGATGTAACTGCGAGTTGCTTGATATATTCATTCCAATTTTAAAATGGCGACTGGCTTATTGTAAAATTTTAACTAAAATTTTAAAAGTGGGTAATGAGAGTTGGCGATGAGTACTCATACTTAAACTAATCCCGATTGGTTAATTATCTGGAAAGCACACAAAGAACAAATCATGGTTCTTAGCAATCTTCTTCACTGCATGAGGGGAGGGAAAGCAAGTAAAAGTCTTCCACCATCTTGCTTGCTTATTCACAAATCATGGATTGCACAGATTTTCGTGTTTTTTATTTTTGTCTGTCCTACTCTAATTCTCAACTCATTCTTGAACTTTTACCTTGTCAGACTTTTATCATGTCTCTTTGTAGAGCGTGAGAGTCGGAATCCAAATTTTGTTCAATCAAAAAACTTTTGAGGTCTAAATTGAGCATTTAATGGGTTAAAGATGGGTCTATCACATATCCATTAAAGCCCAAATTTTAGTTGGGCTTTGTTGTGATAAACCCATTACATCCTTTAATTAAAGTTTCAAGTAACCCGCATTCTACTTGGTTCATTTAATATAGGGATAATGACACAAATTGTCTCTAAATTTTGGCCAAATGTGCAATGTCGTCCATGAACTTTTAATTTGTTCAATGTGATCCTTGAACTTTACCCTAATATTTGATGTGGTATCTGAACTTTTAATTTATTTAATATGGTCCACGAACCTTTACTATATCTTTAATTTAGTTCTTGAACTATACGAAAATATTCAATGATGTCCTTTCATTAGTTCAAGTTCAGAGACAATATTGAACATTTTCATATAGTTTAGAGACTAATTTGAACATATACCAAAAGTCTAGGGATCATCACATTGAACAATTTAAAAGTTCATGGAATACATTGTATATTGTCTAAAGTTTAGGAATCACATTAAACAAATTACAAGTTCAAGTACCAGATTGCATATTAGATCAAAGTTGATGAACCATTTGTGTAATTTTCCCTTAAATGTAAGTCAAAACATAATCATTAACCAATTTTGCCATCTCTCTCTCCACCTTTGCATGAACCTCATCTTGCCTCACTTTCGGTATTATTGAACCTCAAATTTATTTCACCCTATACATAGAATTGAACCAGTGGAAGCGTTTCCCTTTACTATCTCATCGCTAGTGATCGAGTCTTGCCGGCCACTTTACACCATAAATTTACTTATGTTGTAGCCTAACTTTTTAGTGGCCACTAGGGGTGAGCGGTTTCAGGTTCCACACGGGTTCCACCTCAAACCTGAAACGTACCCGTTGGAACAAATTCTTCATTTTTTGGAACCCAGAACCTATTCTGTCATAGGTTCTAGGGTTGATTTCAAGGTCTACTCAGGTTTCATTTTTATTATTAATTGAACGATTACAGTTAAACATCACCTTTTATGACCACCACTTGCTGTTATAATTCACTGATCGCAACTTATATTTAGACACACAAAAAAATGAAACATTAACAAAGTAAAAGTCTTAGTCATAAAATGGAAGTTCAGACTAGTAATTCCAGATTATATACTCATCATCGGGCTTATGGAATACCGCAGGATCGTACGAAAACATAGATCAAGAAAAACACAAATTTTTTTTCCAGTTTTTAGGTTCAAGATTCGAGGTTCTAGATTCCACATATCTAGAACCTAAAACCTATCCGTTGAAATAGTTCCCCAATTTTTGAAACCTGGAACCTACCCTGCATATCTGGAAACTTAGAACCAGATAGGTTGCAGATTCTACCTTGAAATCATGCTCACCCCTAGTAGCCATTACCAATTTCGCATACGTTAAGTCACTAGGGTCTACATTTGTGCTAAAGTCTCCTCCTTTTCTGCTTCGAAAACTACCTTGTTGAACTCCATCACTCCACTAAGATGAAATATGACTCTGAAAACGTGCGCCATCTATAAAGGTAAGATACATAAGAAAATGCAATTTGCGCGACTGAGACTTCAGAATCTTCTCCTACACAATCGCAAAAATTGGCCCATGATGGATTTAGTAGAGAAGAACTGCTAGGTGCTAAACATAGATAAATGACCACTGAAATGGGTTTTAATTTGCTGAACCTGCTGTTCTAGTCCTTATAAATGAGTGAACTTTCAGACACCACTTATACGGGCTTTAATTAGTCATCTCAGTTCCCTATTCGCCTTTGGAAAATTGTTGCTTACAACACAACTTAAGCAGATTGCTAGAAATAAATATGGTGCAAAAATTCAAGGCCAATACTGGTACGATAATCATTGATCTTCTGTTATTTAGAATCTAGAAACTAGAGAGCCATTGCGCTATTCATGCGGTCATCGCAATCATGGAGTAAAGTGAAATGAGGGTTGCATCCCATAAAGCCAAGAGAGATACGAACTATAGTCACTCGGGCCCTCCTTCATCATTAGGTTGTTGGGGTCATAGACGTGCATTATCTCAGGAGCTGAAAATTGGTATGGGCGAGCCCAAATCGACATCGGTGGAAGATGGGGAACGGTGGGAAGATTCTGATGGTCAATTTGAGGGCCTCCGAAGCCAGCATAACCGAGGCCATTTCTTTGGGGATAGATGCCGGGATTCATGTCTCCCTTCCAGTGGACAGCATCAACCCTCCTGCCCATCAAGGTCCTCTCTCCGATGTTTGTGTTAAGATAGTTTCCGAGGGTCCTATCTCCTTCGAAGAAAGTGGAGGGCATTGAATCCGCAGGACGTAGGATCTGTATATCATTGTCTGAGTATGTCTTTGAGCCATTTTCTTCTTGTTTCGGATTTGCTTTGAAGTCTGGAAGAAAAATCTCAGCGTATTTACCAGAACCTGCCAACTTCTTAATCAAAACATCGGAGTCCACCGTGCCGGAAACAGTTACCAACTCTTGTTCTGGATCAATGTGTACTGAGTAAACACCTGGACTCATATAAAATTAACAATTTAAGCAGATAAGACACCAACAAACGCTCGAGATATTGAAGAAATATGTCAAGAGGAACTAACTACGGAACGGGAACTTGATCGGGCACCATTAAACCATCTTTAGTTCTATGATGCATCGATTTTGCAATGCTGACTCGATATTCATGATTTTACAATGCTGACTCGATATTCATTAAGCACTCGCTTGCATACTGTAATTGATACTTGACTTGAAATGCAGAAAACATGTCAGCTAATTTAGTAATCTTTAGAACATGGAAGCAAGAGACTCTCCTAATAAGTTCACTTATGGATAGTCTGAAAAAAAAAGAAGAAACAGACTCTCATCAACTGAAGTCTAAAACATGCAAACCCTATTGGGCAAAATCTAGACGAGATGAGTACCGTCAATCTTCCGGAGGAGTTTCTTCACTTTCTGCCGGCATCCTAGACAGTTAATGTGCACTTTGAGCAAATGTGTCTGCAAAGCAGAGAAAATTCGTTTTCAATGAGTCAGGCAACATGGATTAGATAACAAACTACAGGTCACCAAAGGGGAAGAGCAAAAAAGGGGAGGCTAAGATTAGAAAGAAGAACCTTTATCATTTGATGTTGACCAAGTTCATTGATTGATGCCATTCTTAGCATAGAAGTGATACTGTCTTGGATCTGCTACAAGAACCCTTTTGCTTCAATTGACGGATGAAACTCCAAAAAGTGAGACAGAGTAATTCCTTTATGAGGAAGACAGAGACAGAGAGTGTTGGTGCACAACATATGAACCGAGGCTGGTGAGTTTGGTTTGGAAGGTGTGAATGCGATTGACCAAGTCCAAAGGCATGACACATTTTCGGATTTGCGTGAATCGCAGATTCGCACCTCCACTGCCTCGTGAAGGTGTGGTTGCATCTGCACATGTTTATTTTGTTATCAGGACTGACCGTTTCTCCATTGTCCTTTCTACTTTCAAAAAGAAAAGCAATATCGACTTATGGAGCGTGGTCATTTCGCTTTTCAACGGTCAAGAATAAGATATATAATCAAATAAATGGATGGATACCATCATATCAGGAAGCATGGACAGAGAAACTGCAATTGCACCCATAAAAATGGTGGTCTCATTTGAGACTATCTTGGGCAATTCTCTACACGAACTGCACTAACATTCCATGTGAAACCACCCACCAAATACATTACCTCCGATTAGACCGTATCACGGGCTGCCAACCTGAGCCACAACGACCTGTAGACTTTTCGAGTGGTCTCGGACGAAGGCATTTAGTGAGAAAACCCGGTTGCCCTAACTTGACCCGACCCCAAGGGTTTGTAAGTACCAATTTGATGATTAGCAAGCTTGGGCAATAGGCCTGACCTTAATGTCCAGCTCGACCGCCCATTGACTAGATTTGTGAGGCGACTAAGATTTAATTAGAAAATTTCAGCAAGTTCATGGGCTTAGTTAGATAAATTAAAAATTTAAAGACTTGTCTAGACAAATTAAAAGGTCACGTTTACTGTATATTCCTTTTAAATTTTATCATGTTTATTTTTAGTTTCATACTCCAAGAATATGAATATTTAATTTACAAATCAATTAATAAAAAGATCCTTCTACTTTTAAGCAGTTCTTTACTTTCTCTTTTAAAGATGCTATCTGCAATTTTTGATTAAAATTTGAGTTATGTTAATGACTGTCCTCGGGCATTTGTAGGACATATAAATTAAGCAATATTTCGATTTCTAAAGCAATGGTTCCACATAATACGAGAAAAATAGTATGGAAAACTATAAAGTTACTTTTAAATGGCTTCTTAACAAGTACAATCGAGGCATCTTTAGCAAAATCCTTAAAATATAGGGATGAGGGGACAAGTATATAGATTAATAAATTTTAGAAATAAGAATAAATATCCATTATACATGAAACTTCACTCATCTACATAGTACTTTTTGTTATTAAAACGCATCTACTTAATTTATGAATCTCAATCTCTTACCATTCACTTCTCATCGTATATTCTTGCGCTAAGTCTAAACATCTATTATCTATAAACTTTGCCTCTTCTCATTAATGAGGTCACTTAATTGTAATTACAAAAAACGATTAAATTACAGCTTCTTCGTTTTACAAATATTTAAATTTAACTTAATTACAAATGGGTTACTAATTAGGCGTATTAATTAACCAATATAAAAACTAAATAATTGATGTCAATTGCTTATATAGGCTAATTCTATTCATGCCAGAAGTAGCTTTTTGTCAATTATTCATTCTTACGTCTTTCGAATAACATTAACACATCGAACATTACGACGATAAGGCCAATGAAGAACACAACTTGCAAAATCACAAGCGCATTGAAAAGCAGGGCCAATTCCATTCAATTTGGCCATCACATGTAAACTTGAGTCCTCCTCTTCAATGAGGCCAATTAATTGCAATGTTTTCATTTGTTAAATCATTACCTAGTTGTTTTTTACCAATATATAAATTTGATATAATTACACATGGCTATTTTTTTTTTTTTTTTTGATGATCCAGGGAACCCCCGCACGGCCGACAGCCGGGAGGTAAACCCTGGGGGCGACACATGCTAGCCACCACACACGTGCACCGGTTAAGTCACCCTGCGGCACCCGGGATTCGAACACTCAATCTTTTGCGAGAGGAAGAGTGCGCGCTCCAGCAGCGCCACCCAGGCGGGTGGTAATTACACATGGCTATTAATTAGGGAAAATGCCAAAAATCCTGGGAAGTCAGCTAATTTCTCGAAGTTTTCGGCAAAAGGATGTTGTTTCAAAAATACCCTAGGAAGCCGGCAACTTTGACTCAGTTGACACCCCCTCCGCATCACTGGGGAAACAATTGGCCCCGAAAACAAATTAAGTAGTTATTCGGAAAGTGTGTGGACTTTTTCAATAACAAAAATTGTTTCCCGTTTTCTTTTGTTATTGCCGTGCAAAAAAGAAAAAAAAAATTGATTTGGCAATTTGAAGCAAATTCAAGTGTCCAAAAGGCTCTTTCTATAAGCTAGATTAGCATGAATTAAGTTCTGCCCACTTAAATTATATTCGATTAATTATGGAAAATTATGTTCGAGTATTTTCATCCTTCTTGATTTTCTTGCTCTTCCTCCTATTAATCTTTAAATCCCATCACCTAACCTAAATCCATGAAGTTATTACTACAATAGTTTTAGTTCTATTACATCTTCAGCATTATGTACTCTTCAGCCATGTCCTAAAATCCATTGTTTCTATACGGTATCATCACACTCACATTGTTTCATGCTCATATTACTAAGTTACTATTCTACTTACGTTTCGTTGACTCTTTTAAGTCATTTTTCATTATATTTATTTAGAAGCCCAAACTTTAAGCTCCGTTTATTTCGCGAACAATGAATGCTTTGAAAAATATTTTTCTAAAAACAATCATTTGTATTGCTTATAGAAATGAATGAGTGAAAAATATTTTTATTATCCACGGAATGATTAGACATAAATTGTTCTCGATAATCAAAATATTTTCTATTGACTAATTATTTCAAGCGATATAAGTTATCGTTTTTAGGAAAATATTTTCCAAATTATTCATTTTTCGTGAAACAATTAGAGCCTTAGTAATATGAAAAATTCTAAATTACTATAGCAAATGAAGTGGTGGCCAATCGTACTAGGTTCTACATCTAAAGTTCAAAAAAGCAAGTTATTCACTAATCAACTAAATTTTAAAGTATGGTTGATGTTTCTTCCTGACAACTTTACACCTATTTTAACACATATGTACTTTAACTTTTTGTTTGACATGCTTTTGAGCATTCCTTAAAAATTGTATATGCTTATAGTACCAGTAGAAGAGCAAACGCATAAGTTTTGGTCAATCTTGTTGACATAGCTGAAAGAGCACCCAAAATATATCAATGTTTTCGAATAACTGAAAAATGTAATTTATTTTGGGATAAATCATGTATGTTTAGTGCAAAAATACAATTCATAGGCAAACAGAGAATTTGAAAAATTCAAATACGACGGTACATAATTTGGATGGCTCTATGAATAACTAACTGAAAAAACATTATGTTATCGCTAACATAAATGATAAATGAAAAAAATCATATAAATTTTCATTAGCGAATCTACCTTATTTGTTGTCTCTGGTGCCGAGTCAATATCCAAATAAACAAATTAATAAGACAACTTTAGGTAATCGTTTAAGTTACACTAATTTAGAAAAAGTGTCCTAATAAAGGTTTTTCTTTTTTAACGTCCTAACGAGCTGTTGACATGCATAGGGATCAATCCTGTCCTTTCCTATTAAGGATGATAATAGATAAGATTTCAACAAGTGGTGCAATCAAGGAAGGTTATATAACTCAAATTTCTTATTATATATAGATAGATATTGATAGATCAAAGTATAAATATAGAATAGATGATAATGGTTAGGATAAGATAGTCATCTTTCAATTTTTTTGATTAAATTGTATCTTCTTTAGAAGTCAATATTAGATACATCACCGATGGAATGAATTTATTGTTACAAATTAATCTAAGAATCACATTTAATTTCTTACTATAGAATATTTCCATACGAGTTTGCCATTTGAAATGAAATGACTTTGATTAGATCACTAAATTTTACGAGTTTCAGAACATTAATTTCGCAATCGATATTCTTCATATTGTTTGATTCTAATCCCGAATCCAATTGCAAATTTTCAATTTTTCTTTTCAACACCCTCTTCTGACTTTTAATCGAACGTGATAATAAATATACTTCTCTCCTTTTTACAGAAAGGATTAGTTACTCTAAAAAAAATGAAAATATCTAGATCAGTTACAAGAGAGATTCACTCAATCTTATAGATTTTTTCAATTTTTCCGGACAGGGTTAAATCTTTTATTTTTTTGGATAAGAATAAATGTTTTCCAAAACAGCTAGTCTCCCTTCTCTATATATGGAGTTATCCTTTTCCTTGCTACGTATGTGAAAGCATCCAATATCTCCAATAGTCATGAGAGGCTCGTTTATGTTGCTGGTGGAAGTTCTCTTCCTCCTTGTTGTTTTGTGCATGCGCAGTGGCAATGTAGAAGCACTTTATTCTTCGGAAGTGCAGTTTGACATGGGAGGTCTCAGCAGAGCGAGCTTTCCCAAAGGGTTCGTATTTGGTACGGCCACATCTGCTTATCAGGTTGAAGGAATGGCCAGTGGAGATGGCAGAGGTCCTAGCATTTGGGATGCCTTCGTTCAAGTTCCAGGTGTGTTGTCTTATTATAGGGTCTATTTGTTTTGTGAATTTTTCTAAAAATGATTACTTGTATGTTTGCAAAAATGAACTTTTCATCGTTTACGAAAATGTTTGACTATAAATTGTTGTCCATAATGAAAATAATTGTTTTAAGTGATGCAAACGATCAATTTTAAGAAAATTTTTTCCAATTCATTCATTTTCTATGAAACTGAGCCTAATTATTATTTTTTATTTGTTTATCCATTTATTCATTCGTTGGACAGGGCATATTGCTGGAATGGATTCTGGAGAGATGGCGGTTGATCAGTATCATAAATACGAGGTATTCTTTCTTGGGATCACAGAAGATTGGCCGTTTTCTCTTATGATTCTAGTTATAATGCAATCGCTTTAAAATCATTCAATTGCAATTTGATGAAATTTTGTCTATAAGAATTTATGGAATGTTGTCTCTTCTTATCAATGCAGGATGATATTGATTTGATGCAGAAGTTGAACTTCGATGCATATCGATTTTCAATCTCATGGTCAAGGATATTTCCGAGTAATTAATCATTTTACCTTGTAGTGAATATTATCTATTGCGACCATATGCTCACTTATTTGATTTTGTCATGTAGATGGCACAGGGTATGTAAATTGGAGAGGAGTGAGATATTATAACAGGTTAATCGATGCCTTGATAGCAAAAGGTGGATTATCTAGTCTTATAATTTAAACAAATAAATATCTTTTTAGTTTTTACTTATTGAATTAAAAATTTTACATTTTATTATTGTAGGAATAACTCCTTATGCAAATCTATATCACTATGATCTGCCTCTAGCACTTCAGCAAAGATATAAGGGGTTGCTTAGCATCAATGTTGTGTAAGTTTTGTATCACAATTGTTTGGATTTATCAGCTTTTGTGTATGACTTTGTTTTAGTCAGATTGTGCGTGACATTTAGAAGTATTACTCAGAATTACTTAATTTGCACTATAGATTCCTTTGATGTGCTTTTCCATTGAGGCAAGTATCAAATTTCACCAATTATATATTTTAATAAAAATAATTCGATTAACAATGGTTAAACAAGAGATTTTAAATTTAAAAAAGTAACTATAATTACTGTAATCCGTAATTTTGTCATGAATGAGCATATAACTAAGTCCAAATTAAGCTGACATCAACATTTGAATCACTACCAAACTGGTGACTGAATCTTATTTAGCACTTTTTGAATGGAAATTAAATAAAATGTCCAACAAGAAATAAGTATGAGGGCCTTGTCTTGTGCTTCTTCTTATAGTTTAAAGAGGATGAATTTTAACTTATTAATTATGTTGGTTATTCACAACCCAAAAAATTTAATTATAAGATTGCGTGATGAGTTTAACATTTGATAATTCATATTTTCTAGGGCAAGTTCCAAATTCGTCAAGTGATGAAAGATAAAGTATGTATTGGTTTAAAATTGATTTATAAGATACTATTGGCTTAATTGCCTTGTTTTCCACGCTTGCAGGAAGGATTTTGCTGATTATGCTGAGTTTTGTTTCAAGATATTTGGTGACAGAGTGAAAAATTGGATGACCTTTAATGAACCAAGGGTCATTGCAGCGCTCGGGTTCGATAGCGGCTTGAATCCACCTTGTAGGTGCTCCCAGCCGTATGGGAACTGTACAGCAGGCAATTCGGCCACTGAGCCGTATATTGCAGCACATCATATGATACTGTCTCATGCTGCAGCAGTCAAAAGATATCGCAAAAGATACCAAGTAAGAATCAATATCAATTCTTTTTTAATTTTCTTTTGAATAAAGTTGATATCCTGTACTCTTCCATCTACTCTTAGGCGGAGCAACAGGGAAGAATCGGAATTTTGTTGGATTTCGTCTGGTACGAACCTTTGACAAGTTCACTGGAGGACAATTATGCTGCTCAAAGAGCAAGAGATTTCCATATTGGCTGGTAAGAAAATACACTTAACATGGAGGAAATGATAATTGTGTCCCTCCTCTAATGTGGATTTCATTTGACAGGTTTCTACACCCTTTAGTCTACGGAGAATATCCGAAAACGATGCAGGAGATAGTTCATGATAGGCTTCCGAAGTTTACTAAAAGAGAGGTCAAGATTGTGAAAGGCGGTTTTGATTTCATAGGCGTTAACCACTATACATCTTACTACATGTTTAACCCAAACTGGACTGAAACCTCTCCACCAGGCTATCAGGCAGATTGGAATGTTGGATTTGCTTGTAAGACCTAGCTTTTAAACTAAAAAAGCCCGTCATTAATTCACATAAATGATTTTTCTTTTGATTGATTTGCAGTTGAAAAGGACGGAGTTCCGATCGGGCCGAGGGTAAATCTTCTGAATTCCTATAAGAATAGCTGAGAACTGCATTTTGAGCCAAACCTCTTAGTATTTCTGTCATTCAAGCTGTAGACATTCTTTGACATACTCATAAAAAGAAAAACTATGCTTCCAAGTCCGTTCTCATTTCCATCTCTCCATTCTGTAAATTGCTTGATTTGTGTATATGTTGGTTGGTTTAATTTTACTTGGAATGTCAAACATATGCAGGCAAATTCAGGTTGGCTTTATATAGTGCCATGGGGTATCAACAAGGCCGTTACATACGTAAAAGAGAACTATGGAAACCCATATATGTATCTCTCCGAAAATGGTATTGAAATCCTATTACTACTAATCATATCTAGGGTATTTTTTTGTTTAGGCATCTCATGACTTTGCTTGTACTTAGGTATGGACGACCCAGGTAATGTCACTTATACGGAGGGATTGCATGACAGTACGAGGATAAACTACTACAGGAGCTATCTGCAGGAATTGAAGGCGGCCATCGATAATGGAGCGAATGTAAATGGCTACTTCGCTTGGTCGCTACTCGACAACTTTGAGTGGCTGTTGGGCTATACCGCTCGGTTCGGCATCGTCTACATGGACTTCAATGACCTCTCTAGACACCCGAAGATGTCGGCCTACTGGTTCAAGCAATTGCTAGAAAAAAGCTAAGCATTTGCTAGTTATCTAGAGTCTAGTTTTCGTTTCATTTCTTGGCTAGATATTTCCATTTTCCATTAGTAGCTTTGTCAATATCTTTTCTGAATTATTTTTGCTTCGAAGCAGGTTGAACCGGGCAAGATCCTTTTTTTAGCCTAAACTCTTCAATAAATGAAGTTCTTTCTCCCTAATCTAATCAATAAAATGGAGTTCATTCTTCTTAATTTAAGAGGTAATTATAGGTTTATAAATTGTCTTTGTTTTGCATCATTCTATTCATTTCCAGGACAGCTTATGACACCTTGTGAAAGTGATTACATTTCTTCCAATCCACCATTCTTGAGTGAGATCCACCATAGAGAGAAACAAAAATCATCTGAGAATTTCATAATTTTTCAACTTAAAAGCTTAAACTTTTAAGATAATCAGCTGTCCATTTTAATCAGTGTTAAATTCGTATTTGATGCTTTTTTCCTTCTCGTGAATCTCTTCGCTGATCACTCTAATATGGACATTGCATCGCCAAGTCTGGTTGCAATATATCACTCTAATATGGATTAATTTAAACCTTCCTTGTTAATAGAGATATTCAAATATCCCTCTTCGGATTGGATTTGATCGTGTGAGATCTCAGAGATTTGACAAATCTATAGTTTGTTGAGTTTAGAAATGGTGATGCCAATTGAAAAAGACAAATTTAAAATGCGAATAATTAATAAATAAACATAAAAAATGTTAAAAATATCAAGATTGCCCTCTTTCCTTTTTCTTTGTTTCTTCTTCTGATTCCGTGACCGAGTCCAATTTTGCACACTGGGTATTCTCGGAAACCGAAAATGAAAAGAATGTCCGAACTTTTCCCTTAAATATTGGCCAAATCTCAGAAAAAATGCATCAACTTATGTCACTGAACAAAAATATTGTCACTTTTCAAATGACCCCGCAAAATACAAGAACTTTTACTTGCGAAATAAGGGAAAAAACCACCAAAAACCCCAAACTTTCCCACTTGTGACACATTTACCCCGAACTTTTTTTTGTGACACCAAAAATCCCAAACTTTGTTATTTGTGACACATTTACCCCGATATACATTGTCCATGTCATTTTCGTCTTTTTGGCTTTTTCTTTTTCTTTTTACTTTTTTTTTTCTTTCCGGCGAGGGCCACCCTCGCCGGCGTCGGGCGAGGCTCGCCCTCGCTCGCCCCGGCGAGCCCCGAGGCTCGCCTCGCCGGGCGAGCGAGGCGAGCCTCGCCGGCGTGCCGGGCGAGCCTCGCCCTGGCTCGGGCGAGGAGGCGAGGCTCGCCCGACGCCGGCGAGCCTCGCCTCGCCTGGGCGAGCGAGGGCGAGGCTCGCCGGCGCCGGGCGAGCCTCGCCCGGCTGGGCGAGGAGGAGGGAGGCTCGCCCGACGCCGGCGAGGCTCTCCCTCGCCGGGCGAGCGAGGGCGAGCCTCGCCGGCGTCGGGCGAGCCTCGCCGGTGTCGAGCGAGCCTCGCCCTCCTCGCCCGAGCCGGGCGAGGCTCGCCCAGTGCAAGGGCAAGCCTCGCCGGCATCGGGCGAGCCTCGCCCTCCTCGCCCGAGCCGGGCGAGGCTCGCCTGGCGAGGGCGAGCCTCGTTGGCGTCGGGCGAGCCTCACCGGCGTCGGGCGGGGCTCGCCCTTGCCTGGGCGAGCGAGGGTGAGCCTCGCCCGACGCCGGCGAGGGCCCCCCTCGCCGGATCCGGCTAGGGGCCCTCGCCGGAAAGAAAAAAAAAGTAAAAAGAAAAAGAAAAAGCTAAAAAGACGAAAATGACCATGGACAATGTATATCGGGGTAAATGTGTCACAAATAACAAAGTTTGGGATTTTTGGTGTCACAAAAAAAAGTTCGGGGTAAATGTGTCACAAGTGGGAAAGTTTGGGGTTTTTGGTGGTTTTTTCCCGCGAAATAATAATACCCATCGCTAAATTTTCATCTAAACAAGTTAACGTGGCATTTGACGTAACTAAATAGTTACTATTATTGTTGTTGTTGTTATTTGTTTATTTATTTATTTATTTTTGGGGTTAATTCTTTCTCATGTTCGAAAGAGGTGGAAAGCCAGAGTCAATTTTGGTACTCTTAATAAAAAAGTAAAAGTAGTACACCTTTTGTCTAATTAAGTAGATAAAATTGGTGCATGGTGAATATGATTATTTATGTAAAATTAATTGAGGCATTGTGTCTAATTAAGGGGGGGATAAATGGAAAAGAAACAAAACAAAGTGACAAAAGTGAAACAAACTCCAAACCTGTGCCATCATATTATGAACCGTTCATTAGAAATGTCGAGCATTGCCTTAACAAGTTCAATCGCAGAACACCCCAGTAACATGAGATCCGCCAGGTCAAATGAAGGCGCTGTAGCTTGCATTGTGCACAATACCGCCAGGTCTCTGGTTGATGAATTTGCTAGATCAGTGAGGGCTGCATTAGCGAATCAGGCGGAAACCCTAGCACTTGTCCACGCATTGCGCTTTCTCTCTCCTCGTAGAAGTCTTAAGCTGGAACTCAAATCTGATTGCTTGAGTTTAATGTCCTCTTTGAAGTCAGCTGATCAGCAAGGGTGGGAAGAACGAACACTAATCACCAAAGCTTCTGATTTGTTGTCTTGCTTTTCAGATATTAAAATCGAGTTTTGTAATAGGGAGCAAAATAGAGTTATGGATTGGGTTATCAAAGCCCAACACACGAATAGAGTTTTGTTTAGATGCCCCTGCTATGGGCTTTGTTTCTTGAGTTCTAAATAATATAACTTAGAGTTTCTAGACCCACAAAAAAAAAAAAAAACACGAGATCCGACTTTGACACTTTTGTTCCTGCCAAGAATATGGCTGCAATGTCATTTCTCTCATTTGCCAATTCATATCAATCACCAAATGTCAGAGGGTGGTGCACTTGAGAATACTTGGTCGCAGGAGTTGTTTAGACACCCATAAATCTCTCTTGCGGATTACACCAAACAGCCGACCTAATTCAGCTGATCATTCATCTCAATACTGTTCATCTGTTCATCAAACAATGTCTTGTGGGTGAAGGATTTAAAGCAAAATAACAATAATTCAGTTGATTGTTTACGATGAAAGTTCCTTCCGACAAATCAACGGTAGTTTTGGCAGAAAAAAAATGAAAAGAACAAGAAAGAAAATGTCTGGCATTAATCTCTTGCTCGGCGACGCCAAATACACACTTCAAGCTTGAGGCCCAAGATGTCGTCAAAGAACCTTCTTGGCACCAAAAGGCAAGGCTCCTGATTCGGATCAGATTCAAATTCTGGAACGCTCTTGGTGCAAGTGTGAAGCTTGAGAGAGCTTTCCCGGTAATTCGCTTCTATGTCATACGAATAATCCGCCTTTGGCAAGGGGCCAATGCAACTGACCTTAATCTTGCTGCCCAGGTCTATAGTTTCGTTTTTCAAGACAAAGAGAACATCTTCTCTCTCTTCTTTAAGCAGACGGACCTCCGTCTTGACGTTTATCAAGAGAGAGGTGTTGGAGTTGAAACGAAAGTACGTCGGAGAAGCCCCATGCTTGGACCTCAAGTGCTTCACTAACTTCCTAAACGAGCCAACATAGCTGCAACTCGAAAAGGGACACGAACACGGAGCGAACTGACATGTCTTCTCGTGGTCGTTTCTCACGTGGTAAGCAAACTTCTGATTGCAGCCGAACTTTGCATTTTGACATGCCATCCTGACAGACTCCAGGACCTTCTCGATGGGGCGGCATCTGTCGTAGCCAATAGGCATAGAGCAGGACGGGCATCTGTTGTTTATCATTTCACAGCAGGAGGAGCAAGCCATGTGCCCATTTTCACACTATTTCCCGAAGACAAAGGACTATCAGTTCAGACATATAACAGCAACTATCACAAAGAATGTCACTTTGTTCGGTATATTCAAAATATTATCCTGAAAATGCCGTACAGGTAAATGAATTTAGTCATTACAATAAGAACATGAGGTTAAGTAGCACTCACTAAAATAAGAGCTAAGGTGAAAAAAAAAATTAAAATCTACCACTGCAGTGATTGACACAACATCAGATTCACGCAACCCTAACATCCGACAAACCCAGATCATAAATACTCCAAACAAAGAGACTATTTTCAATCAGGTTAATATCATGAAAAACTTCAAACTGATACACATGTAACAAATTTACCCCAAACTAATTTTTTGACCGCTAAAAATCCCAAACTGGTATATTTGTGACAAATTTACCCTCCGTTAATTTCCGTTAAATTGAATTAATATCACAAAAAATCACAAACAGATACACTTGTGATAAATGGAGGGTAAAACATAAAACCGGTACATCAGTTAACTGTCGTATGTCATTTAACAAAATAATTTGACAGTAAAATTTAACTGAAATAAAATGAGGGTAAATTTGTCACAAGCGTACCAATTTGGAGTTTTTTGTGACCAAAATATTAGTTTGCGATAAAATTGTCACAGATGTATCAGTTTGGAATTTTTCGTGGTATTAACCATTTTCAGTTCAATCCTGAAATAATCACAGCTAATAAGATTTAGCTTGAAAAGGAGATAGCTATCCATACAATAAGGCTAGTGTACCTTCCAGACACCCAATAATGAAACCCTGTTATCTTTCTGAAACACTGAGGTCAGTGAGAGTAGCACACCCTTCTTTAATTCTCTTTGATAAAAAAATCAATCTTCCTGTGAAGCTTAACGATTTAGAGACAAAAAAAATTTCAGAAAAATAAATTATGTAGGCAGAAATATAATCCTGGAGCTAAACTAGACCCTGTGTTGAGACTTGAGAGTCTTTGGCCGATGGGGATCAATATGTCTATTTCCTTTATTATTTTTAGTATGGCGGCAATAAGGATGATATTGTAATTTTGATCTTTTGACTTTATATAAATAAATAGCTTTGGGTCACATTGACCTAACTAAATATTCAATTTAGTTTTTTTGTCTTTCAACATGATAACAAAGCAAGGGCTAAACTGAAAGTGATGCCGGAGCATTCCTTGAAGACGTCGAGTTGTCAATTTCATCGATCAACTAACAAGTTGTCGATTTGCAAGTTGATTGTTGATTCCAAGTTAACTCATTGATCACGACGTGTTGAAGGCTATTCGGTTCCTTCAAAAAACATGAAGGCCATTAATTCAGTCTTTGGAACTAGTAATGCATGGAGACCCACAACCGATTAAACTTAATTCTCATATTTTCAAAGTCTAGTAAGTGTTGTTCAAGTTTCTAGAGTCCTTATTTATTTATGGTTGTTTTCTAGTAAATGTTATTTGTCTTTCCTATGAGTCTTTTGTCTTTCCAAAGAGTCTTGATAATTACTCATGCTTGGAGGGTTGTTCCATGCTCATCTATATAAGCATGCTATGATGAATAACAGAAAAAAAGACTTATTTGATTCAAAACTAATTGAGCTTTTGGCTTAAGAACAAGGAGTTCTTGTTTACTCTTTTTCCTTAGGTGGATTTCTACGGATGACGAGTATTGCTCTTATCTCTTAGGTTAATTACCTATGAGTGGCGAGCGACCTATATATTAAAGTTATCACTTGTGTTATCTCATACTTCTCTACACTTTCTCCAGCGTTAGAAAGTCTAACCCCAATTTCTTCTCTATGTAACTTTTCTTTTCTCCCTCTCTTCTTGTCTTTGCCCTCTCCCGCCGTAATTCCTTCTCACTTTCTCCTTTGCTTTCTTTCACGGTGTAGGGCATCACTAATAAAGTGATTCTTTGAATCTAGTCTGCCCTAAATCTCACCTCAATGAGATATACTAAAACTTCTTTGTAGTCTGTGATAGGCGGTTCAATCTCCTTTGCAATTTTTTGGATCTTCTTGTTAGAGATTGTTTCTGTCTTGCCACTAGTTTACAATTCTCTCGTATATGAAGACCAAAGTACCACAATTTGTGGACGACCATAATTTTTTTTCAGAATCTTTGGGAAAAATCAGAATTATCAATTTTTTTTTTAGGTTTTTAAAACCTAGCAAAAATTGATTTTTGCCTTCCCTTGATCTAATTTGGCCGATCTTTTGGAGGACAGCTTCATGTACTACTGAGGACAAGTGGATCTCGAATGACTCTTTCGTAATGTCTTTTTCGCTTAACTCGATGCAACCACATATTGCAAAAGGATATTTGCTTCTTGATACTGCGACACATATTTGGTCAGCTACTAGGGATACTGATGGTCAACTCGGTAATAATGCACATATATATGAACTTCAAAACATGGTTCATGACATCACTCAGAAGGAAATGAGTATATCTCAATATTATGCTGAGTTTTGGAGTTTGTGACAAGAGCTAGATCATTATGTTGATTATCACCCAATCAATGTTGCAGACATTGCTGCCTACAGGAACCATGTGGGCAAGATCAAAGTTTTCGATTTGTTGGCAAGATTAAATGCTGAATATGATCAACTATGTGTTCAAGCCCTTAGTCAGTCTCCATTCCCTATTTTAAAACAATCTAGTTCACTCTAAAGAAAGCTGTAGGATAGCAATGCTCCATCCCTCCACCATTGATCAATCTGCTCAACTAACTAGTGTTGACACTATTGCCAAATATGGTTTGTCCTCTCAATTTGATGATACCTTTAAGGAGGTTGTGAAGTGTGAATATTGTCTTAGGTTGTACCATACTAAGGTTACTTGCTGGAAGTTACATGGAAGACCTACAGATTTTGAGGCAAAAAAGGCGGGGGAAGAACAGCATTGGTGCCAAAACTTGTGTACGGAGGCCACTTTGGTGCCAAAAGTTTCAATCGAATCACTTAAGTGCTAAAAGTTGTGAAAAACGATCATTTAAGTGCCACTTCGCCGGAAATCCGACGTGGCATTTTTTTATTAATTTCTCAAGCTGATGTGGCTCGCCGGAGGCTGATGTGGCATTTTTTTTCCTTTTCTTTCTTTTTTCCTTTCTTTTCTTTTTTTTATCTTTTCTTTCTTCTTATTTCCGATGGCCGGCGTCCGGCCATGGCTGGCCTCGCCGAGCGTCGCCTTCCTCCGGGAGAGGCCCGGCGAGGCCGCCGTGGCCTCGGCGAGGGCCGGCCTCGCTGGATCTGGCAAGGCGAGCCCTCGCCGGGGCTCGCCACTGCCCGGGCGAGGTCGAGGTCGCTGGGTAGGGCCGGCCCGGCGAGGGCTCGCCTCGCCCGGTTCGGCGAGGCCGGCCCTCGCCGAGGCCACGGCTGCCTCGCCGGGCGTCGCCTTCCTCCGGGCGAGGCCCGGCGGGGCGATCGTGGCCTCGACGAGGGCCGGCCTCGTCGGATCTCGGCGAGACGAGCCCTAGCCGGGGCTCGCCCTCCCGGGCGACCTCGACCTCGCACGGGCGGGCGAGCCCCGCCGGGGCTCGCCTCGCCAGATCTAGCGAGGCCGGCCCTCGCCGAGGCCACGGCTGCCTCGCCGGGCCTCGCCCGGAGGAAGCGACGCCCGGCGAGGCCGGCCATGGCCGGTGGCTGGCCTCCGGCCACCGGCCATGGTAGAAGAAGAAGAAGACAGAAATGAAAAAAGAAAAGAAAGAAAAGAAAAAAGAAAAAAGAAAAGAAAGAAAAAAATCAGAAAAAGAATATTTAAAAAATTGAATTATACACATGGAAATGCCATGTGTCATTAAAATTTAAATATAAAAGTCACGTATTAAATTTGGTCGGAATTTCTCGCCGTTGGCACTTAAGTGATCATTTTTTCTCCGATTTGGCACTTAAGTGATCACCGGCGTAAACTTTTGGCACTTAAGTGATCCAAATGAAAATTTTGGCACCAAAGTGGCCTCCGTACATAAGTTTTGGCACCAATACTGTTCTTCCCCCCAAAAAAGGCACAAAGAAAGGCAAAAAATAGGCAAAACATACTAAAACTGTTCCTGCTGTACCTAATAATGATATCGATTTATTCAAGGAAGAACTTTGGGCATTTCAACGTCTATTGAATGCTTTTGCTCCTGTTGCCTCCTTGTCTTCCCCTTTGCTTCAAACCTAGCTACTCTAGGTATCTTCTTTGGGGGGTTTAATACATATGTTGTTTCTAGCCCATAGATCATTGATACATAAGTTCCAGATCACATGACAGGTTTTTCTAGTCTTTCATCAATACACCCCTACTTCTAGTAGAGACAAAGTTTGTGTAGCTAATGGAACCGTCTCTTCCATTATTGGAATAGTATCTATCAATTGTTCCTTCATTCTTTCTTGTCTTTTGTTTTACATATTATGTCATTCTCTACTAATCTTGTTTCTATTAGTAGTTTGACTCAAAACTTAATTGTAAAGTAATTTTTTGTTTCCTTCAAATTGTGTTTTCCAGGATTTGGTAACGAAGAAGGAGATTAGACATGGTAGATTGGCTGTTGGTCTTTATATGCTCAAGGGTAGTGTGAGTTTTACTTCTACTTTGTCTTCTATGCATCATCAAGTTAATTCGGCATTGACATATCTCTATTAGTGACACTGCAGATTAGATCATCCCCCTTTAAGAACTTTAGAAAAATCTTTTCCTAGTCTCATTTCAGCTTGTAAGGTCCTTTCCGGTGTACTTCTATTTCCGGTCTTAGATGGTTTGTCATTTTTATTAATTGTTTTTCTCGTACAACTTGGTTTCTTTTTATTGAAACATAAGAGTAACGTTTTTCACTGTTTTCAAATCTTTCACAAAATGATTCCAGCTCTGTTCAACGCCACTGTGAAAATTCTTCATGGTGACAATGGCACTAAGTACACTGATGGTCAATTTCAACAATATCTCTCTAATCATGGCATTAATTATCAAACTAATTGTGTTGATATCCCAACACAAAATGGTGTTGCCAAAAGAAAGAACTGACATTTGTTAGAAGTCGCTAGGTCTCTTATGTCTGCCCGTCATGTCCCAGTTCAGTATTTAAGTGATGCTATCTTAATCACTGTCTATTTAACTAATTGAATGCCTACTAGAATTCTTGATTCCCGTACACCTATTGATGTTTTACAAGGATCGTTGACTTTTATTCTTCCTGCAAAACTTTTTGGTTATGTTTCTTATGCTTGTAACATCATCTCTAAGAGCAAGTTGGAACCCCATGGTCTCCGCTACATTTTTCTTGGGTATTCAGCTACTCAAAAGGGTATAAGTGTTATCATCCTTTTTCTAGGAACATTATTGTATCTATGGATGTGATTTTTCACGAGTCTAATTCCCATTATTATGCTCCACCACTTCGGGGGGAGTGTTGTAGTGTGGAGGTGTTTCCCATTCTAGATGATCCTAAGGATATTATTCACTCTCCTCCTCCGATAGACTCTCATGGTTCTCCTCTTTCCCAAGAAGAGAATAATGCAACGCAAGAAGAGGATAGTACAATACCTCAAGGGGAGATAACAGAGTAACCACTTCAGGAGAAGACCACACTTGTTAGGCAAAATATTGATATCTTTCAAAGGTAGATTGATAGTAGTGAAACATTGAAAACATATCATTGTAGGGGTTCCACTATCAATATGTAGGTTGAGACCACTAAGACATTGCATGTTCAATCATTATATATCCGGATCTGGATTCTACTGCTACTTCTGGTGAGATTTCTCCTTTCGAAAGGGTACTAAAACTTGTACTCAACACCCTATATCCCATGTTGTCTCGTATGACTCTTTGTCTTGCTCTTATCATACTTTTATATCTTCTCCATCATCTATCTCTATTCTATAGAATTGGCATGAAGTTTTTAATGAAACGTAGAATGCAGTAATGGTAGGGGAGATGCATGCTTTGAAAAGAAATGGCATGTGGCATCTTGTTGTTCTTCCTCCTGGCAAACAACTAGTAAGATGCAAGTGGATATTTGTAGTCAAACAGAAAATGGATGATACTGTGGACAAATATAAGGCATGATTGGTGGCCAAGGGATTTATTCAAATTTATGGAATTTACTATCAAGAAACCTTTGCTCCAGTTGTCTAATTGGATATTGTTCGAGAGCTACTTTCGTGTGTTGTTAACCGGGATGGAATCTTTAGCAATTAGATGCAAATAATGCCTCTCATCATGGAGAGTTAGAAGAGGAGGTGTATATGGACATTCCTCCAAGTTTTTCTTGTGATGAATTCAAGGTAAAGTGTGTAAGTTGAAACGTGCACTTCATGGTTTGAAGCAGTCACCTCGAGCCTGATTTGGTAGGTTTCAGAAAATTATAATCTCCATGGGTATAAATAGAGTAATGTTGATAATACTTTGTTTGTGAAGAGATCAGGTGCTAAAGTCATTATTCTCATTGATTATGTACATGACATTGTTGTCATAAGAAATGATAGTGATGATATTAGCCGGTTGAAGAAGTTTCTTAGACAAAAGTTCGAGATAAAGGATTTTGGAAAGCTCCAGTACTTTCTTGGAATTGAAGTTGTCATATCTTTAAAAGGTATCTTTCTATTCCCAAAGAAGTATGTCATTGATGTTTTGATAGAAGTTGAGTTATTGGGATGCCATCCCTCTGATATACTTATTTAGGCCAATACTATTATGATGGTGATGTAGTGAATAAGGATCGTTATCACTGTTTAGTGGGTAAGTTGATTTATTTGTCCTATACCCGACCTAATATTGATTTTATTGTGAGTCTGGTAAGTTAGTTTATGCATAATTCATACTCTACTCATATGGATGCTGTTCTTTGAATCCTTTGGTATTTGAATTCTGCTCCTGGGAAAGGAATTATGTTGTCTCTTCATGATGACTTGAAAGTTGAAGCCTATACAAATGCTGAATGGGCTGGATCTCCTGACCAGAAGTCTATTTCTAGGTATTGTACTTTCTTGGGAGGGAATCTTGTGACTTGGCACAGCAAAAAGTAGAATATGGTTACTCGGTCTAGTGTTGAAGCATAATTTCGTGCAATGACATAGGGAGGTTGTGAGCTATTACAGCTTAAAATGATTAATTGAAGATTTTGGTGTATATGATCTTGTTACTACGATGCTATATTGTGATAACAAGATCGTCATTAGTATTGCTCACAATTCTGCACAGCTTGACCATACAAAATATGTGTAAATTGATAGGCACTTTATCAATGAGAAGTTGGAGAGTGATTTAACTTGTATACCCTTTGTTCAGTCCATTGATCAACTGGCTAATTTGTTCACAAAAGGATTAGGGAGTAATCCTTTCACATTATAGTCAAGTTGGGCATGTGCGATAACTATGCTCCAACTTGAGGGAGAGTGTTGAGAGTATTTGCCCAATGAGGGCATATTTGTCTATTTTCTTTATTAATTTATGTATGGTGACAATAAGTGTGATATTGTAATTTTGGCCTCTTGGCTTTATAAATAAATTAGTTTGGGATGACATTAACCTAACCAAGCATTCGATTTAGTATTTTGTCTTTCAACACCCTGAAAGTCCCCACCTAGCGAGATGTTCATGCTTTGAACCTTAACTTCATGAACATAAATTACAGGAGCTCAACTGCTCCAAACAAAGCCATACAAAACTAAAAGACTCTTCCGATACATCAAAACTTCCTTGTCGTGAGTAATTTCATATCAAGAGAAGGGTCAAAAGAGTTAACAAGAAGAGGAAGCTATAGCATGGCTAGTAGGTGGATCTCTGACACAGATATTTCCTAGTCGGTGATTGTAAAGATGCAGTTCATGATCGGTGATGCTAAATGTGTTTTACCTTTTACATGAACCAAGTTTTCTCCACTTCCCAGGTGGAAGGGTTCAAAAGATGGCACCAAAAAATAAATATGTTTCATCTGGCATAAATCTAAGTAAGCCAGCTCTCAGCTACATATGGGTCAAAGAACAACCACTCTGTTCATTTAGACCCTAAAGATAGATTGCCAACTTTCATCCAAAAAACTAGCTTTCATCCAACTCTAGGATCCCTTGAGTGCACCAAAAAGCACTTGCCATCCCCACAATTCAAACATGAACCATGACCAATAATATTTAACATTGATTTAACGTTGCTCAATAAAATTAACCACTTTCAACACGCCCCAGAGGTGCTAGTACAATTTTGTAAAGTCTCAAGCCAAGAACACGGCTTTCGCCAACATCATGTTACTAAAGTCGAATTGATTGAGGCTGAGAAGGAAACATAATTCAATAAAGAATGCCGTCAAAATGGGCATTCCGACAGAGACTTTACTTTGCTTTCACTTCACATTGTAGAGACTAATATTAATCGAGGAGCTCAATGTTCCTCACAAACCCAACAAGGTACAAAAGAATTGAAGGGAAAATTGTTCAAAAATTCTTAAACATATTGCACTTTTGTCAATTCATTCATAAACCTTTTAATTTTGCCAATTGAGTCTTTAACATTTTCACCTTTTGCTAATTGAGTCAATCCAGCCAATTTTGACCGAAAATCACTGATGTGGATATTGACCATCCTACGTGGCATAGGCGACGCTAACATAGATAATTTTTAATAATACTTTTTCTATGTTTTTTTTCCTCTCTTCTTTCTTTTGCTAGTAATCGACCACTAGCCATGGCCGGGTGGGTTAGCCTTACCAGGGCAAGGGTGGCCATTGCCCGCCATAGGTAAGGCCCAACCAAGTGAGGGCCTCACCGAGTGTCACCTTCGCTCGAGCGACACTCGGTGAGGTCGCCCTGGCCAAGGCTCACCCTCCCCTAGGCGAGGTTCGGTGAGGGTTGGCCTTGCCCAAGCCAGATATGGCGAGGGGAGCCCTCGCTCGGCCGAGCATCGCCTGTGGCAAGCAACGGTGATTGTCTAGGCGAGGCCAGCCAGCCTGGCCACTAGCTAAAGGAAGAAAAAAGGAAAAAAAAGAAAAAAATCATTAAAATATTATTAAAAACTGTCCACTTCAGCGTTAACCATGCCATATAGGACGGTGGCATCCACGTTAACGAATTCTAATCAAAATTAATCAGATAGACTTTATCAACAAAATTGAAAGGTTTATGACTCAAGTGGCAAAATTGCAATAAGTTTAAATTTTTTAAACAATTTTACCAAGACTTGAAAGTCATTAGAAACATTCGAGCTTCTCATCCAAATTTTGCAATTCTGCTCTCACTCATTCAATTCATTCCCGGCAACAACCACAATCGAATCACCAACAAGCAATCAACAGAAAATGAAAACCTGGTTAAAAGAAAATTGAACCTGAAAAATGGGGATTGTCAAGGGCTCGAGACAGACGGTGCAGTCAAACACATCTGGGTCCATGAGAGTGAACTCAAATGACCCAATCTTCCGGCCAAATGGAGGGGACCAACCGCGACCGTACGAGTACTCATCTCCGAACCAATCCATGGACACTGATCGGTCTTCATCCTGTTCTTCTGATTCTTCTTCGCTTAGGATCAATTCATCTCCCCAATCGTTGTCTGAACGTCGGTCTCCCTCTTCTTCTCTACCTCCCTCTTCTTCTTCAACGGGTTGGCTTCGGCTACGGCTACGTCTACGTTCTTCTTGTTCCGAATGATAGCCAGAAGGAGGAAAGCGGTGCCTCTTGCCAAGATTGCGGCTGCTGGGTACAACGTCGCCGTCGTCTTCTCGGTCCACCGAAAATTTCGCCATTATCGTCTTGATTTACTATATGAATGTGTTTCTCTTACTCTCCAATTTGTGAGCATATTTATATATCCGAGGGTACGTCGCCATGGTCTTATCCGTCCACTAAATCTTTCGCAATTATTTTCCCAATTGAAAATGACAATGCGTAGTACATCTCCATCGCCAATTTGTTGACATGTTTATATTTACGAGAGTACATCGCCATCATCTTCTTCGTCCTTTGAAAATTTCGCCATTGTTGTCCCGATTCAAACTATGCACGCATATATCTTGCTCTCCAATTCGTGAACATATAATGCCAAGTGATATCCCATCACGGTCCAACAATGTCATATCAAGTTCCGGGGACCTCCCGCCAAGTTACCCTCATTCCTCAACTAAGAGACAACGTCCATCATAATCTTGGAATGTTCCAAAATATTCCAACGACGCCACCAAGAGAGGAAAACATTGAAGAAAGTATTGAATAAATGGAAATGGATCGCCTCTTTTGCTGAATAGTAAGGGACAAAATAGTACACTTGCGACAAATTTATCCAAAATTAATTTTTAACTACTAAAAATCTCAAATTAGTACCCATATGACAAATTTACCTCAAACTAATTTTTTTACCATTAAAAATCTCAAATCGATACATTTGTAATAAATTTTCTCTTTGTTAGGTTCCGTTAAATTGGATTAATATCACGGAAAACCCCAAATTGATATATTTATCAACTGTCACGTGTCGTCCAATTCAACAATTTGATGGTAAAATTTAACGAAAACTAATGAATGACAAATTTATCTCAGGTGTACTAATTTGGGGTTTTTCGCAGTATTAACCCTTGTAATTATTATGTTCACAAGTGTGGTACTATATATTATGTTCACGGTGTGGCGTTGTTTGCTTTAATTATTGTATGGCATTAACTCCCGCGAGGGGGTGTAAATTTTCTCCCATTTTGCCTATATAAGGCATCACTTGTAAACGTCTGAGGCAGAACGAGTAGTAGAAATACTCCTCTTAACAAAAGCAGTGTGTTAGTGAGCAAAATCATGAATGGCTAAACACTTCCTTCACCTTTCAAAGCCTGTAGATATTGGGAATCTTAGAATGTATCGTAACATAGTCTTGATTACTCCCTTGTAGTTTGTGTTGCGCTCGCCTCTACGAGGATCTTGTGCATCCGAAAATCCGAGGCTAGAGAGCCTTTTGTCCTGAATAGGCGTGAAAAGCTAAAAAAATCAGATAAGGCGTAAGAGAGGCACCATAAGGAATAGAATACTTGCATTAGTTCATTCTTATTCTTGTCATCGTCTTATACGTCCGCTAAAAATTTCGCCATCATTGTCCTGGGTTATTTTGTGAATGTGTCTTTCTCACTCTCCAATTTGTGAGCGTAATTATATTTATGTGGAAAAATTTCAAATAAGGGTATGAAATGAAGCCGTTTTCTCAACAACAAAAAAAAATGGTTCCTAGTGGATCCTATCTTAATCTCTAATAAGGCCCCAAGCTGATTGGCTCACCAATTTTTGTGAGGTTTGTATTAGATACGATTACTTCCAATTTTCCAGGCTGATTTGTGAGGCTTGTATCAGATATAGTCACTTATTAAATTTTTGTATAGTTGGATCCACGATGAATTGAGCGATCCAAACCCAAGACATTGACTTATACGATGCGAGAGAAAATTATTTCCAAGATTTTGATTTCATTTTATATATCTTTAATTTTAGGATATTATCTTAGAATTGATTAGCTTAAGACGTAGATATTACTCTATCTCAGTTACTTGTTTTGATTTTACACTAGAAAGTTTTAAATATTTTAAGTGATTTTTATTAGCATTTAGTAGTAATATTGATACTTATATTCAGGTTTAATTTCGGATTACGGATCATGTACTTGTTATGTCGTTTATTTTCTGTTGCATCAGTTTGTCATAAAAAAAAATGAAGGACCAAAAAATATCAAACTAACGCAGCAAGAACGATAAATGACGTGAATAAAACTATTTGCAAACACGTCCATCCGCGCATAATAGGTCAAAGATGAAATTCTAGCTAAAAAAATACCTCAGAATAGCTCAAAAGTGAAATTTTAGAGAAAAGCCTTGTAATGTATTCGCAATAGCAAAAAGGTGAAAATCCAGTTGAAAACCCTTGTTTGTTTTGCGAAAAGCTATTTAATGGAGGGAAATATTTTCCGTGTGATTTTTACAGAAAATTATTAGTTTCCAGTTGTTTGATGGTGTACTTGAAAGTGAGACAGAAATTTTTTTCGAAGTTTAGATTTTACTTTCAAAAGTTATCCTCTCAATTATAAAGATATTTTTTTCCTAATGGAAGATGATAGGATGATATCCAAATCATCTTATAATTTTCTTCATTTTGATTCTATTAATACTTGGGAAAGTTTAGAGCACAAATTAAAGATATGGTTTATGAAAAGTGAAGAACTTCACATTCTAAGAAAATCTGAATCCTTTTGGGTCAAATGCTTGATCTTGTAATTTTTGGAGCATCCAAATCATCTAGTTTACTTAAAATTGTGTTTATTTTGATTCTATCAGTACCAGGAAAAGTTCAGAGCACTAGTCGAGGGCATAATTCTTTGAAAATCGAAGAACTCCCCAATTCAAGAAGGTTTGGTTCCTTTTGGATCAAACGCTTGATATCTTGATTTTTGGAGATAACAAAACAACATAAGAATGTGAGAATGTTTCTTCATTATGCGTAAGCATGTATGTTTGACACTTTTGTTCCTGCCAAGAACACCGACTGCAATGTTACATCTCTCATTTGCCAATTTAAATCAATCATCGAATGCCAAGTGTGGTGTACTTGATAACACTCTGCAAGCGGCAATTATTTTGAGTCCCAGGAATTGTTTGAACACCCGTAAATCTCTCTTACGAAATACACCAAACAGCCTACCTAATTAAGCTGATCATTCATCTGATTTCAGTTCATCCGTTCATCAAAAAATGTCTTGCGGGTGAATTATTTGAAGCAAAATAACAATAATCAAGTCGATACGATGAAAGTTCCTACCGACGATAATAAAGTTCCTACTGACGAATCAACGATGTTTTTTGCAAAAAAAAAAATTGAAAGAACTAAAAAGAAAATATCTACGACATTAATCTCTTGCTTCATTACGCCAAATACGCACTTCAAGCTTGAGGCCCAAGGAATCATCGAAGAACCTTCTTGGCACCAAAAGGCAAGGCTCCTGATTCGGATCATATTCAAAGTCTGGAACGCTCTTGGTGCAGGTGTGAAGCTTGAGAGAGCTTTCCCGGTAAATCGCTTCTATGTCGTAGGCATAATCTGCCTTTGCCAAGGGGCCAATGCAACTGATCTTAATCTTGCTGCCCAGGTCTATAGTTTCGTTTTTGAAGACAAAGAGAACATCTTCTCCCTCTTCTTTAAGCAGACAGACCTCCGTCTCGACCTTTATCGAGAGAGAGGCGTTGGAGTTGAAACGAAAGGATGTCGGAGAAGCCTCGTGCTTGGAACTCAAGTGCTTCACTAACTGCCCAAACAAGCCAACATAGCTGCAACTCGAAAAGGGACACGAACACGGAGCGAACGGGCATGTCTTCTCGTGGTCATTTTTCATGTGGTAACCAAACTTCTGATTGCAGCCAAACTTTGCATTTTGACATGCCATCCTGACAGACTCCAGGATCTTCTCGACTGCGCAGCATCTGTGGCCAACAGGCATAGAGCAGGACGGGCATCCGTTGCTTATCATTTTGCAGCAGGAGGAGCAAGCTATGTGACCATTTTCGCACTGTTTCACCACACGAAGACAATGGATTATCAGTTCAGACATATAACAGCAACTATCACAAAGTGCGCCACCTTTGTTCAGGATATACAAAATCTTAACCTGAACAAGTCGGACATGGACATGGAATTTACTCATCACAATAAGAACATGAGGTTAAAATAAGAGCTGAGGTGAAAACAATCAAAACCTACCACTGCGGTAATTGACACAACATTAGGTTCAGTCAACCTTAACAACTGACAAAGCCAGAACATCACATATACTCCCAACAAAGAGACACAATTTTCAGTCTAATCCTGAAATGATCGCAGCTAACAAGAGTTAGCTCGAAAAGGAGCTAGTTATCCACACAATAAAAGACTTCATGATTTAAAGACAAAAGACTTCTCAGAAAACAAAATTTATATATCGGCAGAAAAATGAACCCGGGGCTAAACTAAACCGTGAAAGTCCCCATGTAGCGAGATGTTCATGCCTTGAAGATGAATCTCAGGAGCTCGACTGCTCTAAACAAAAACATACAAAACTAAAAGTCCCTTCCAATACGTCAACACTTCCTTGTCAGGAGTAATTTCATATCAAGAGAAAGGTCAAAAGAGTCGACGAGAAAAGGAGTGAAAATTATCCAAAAAGTCCTAAACCTATTGAATTATTGCCAATTCATTCTTAAACCTTTCAATTTTGCCAATTGATTTCTAAATCTTTTGACAATTTGTCAATTGAGTCCATCCGGCCAGTTATGGCTGGAAATCAATGACATGGACGCCGGCCGTGCCACATAGGACAATCGGCACTAACATGGATAATTTTTAATAATATTTTAATTATTTCCTTTTTCCTTTTTCTTTTTTTTTCTTCCCTTCTTCCTCCTCTAGCCGGTTGCCGCAATTGACAATGGTCGACAACCGGCCAGAGGTGAAGGTTGGTGAGGCTCGACCTCGCCCAGCCATGATGAGGACGAGGTCGAGCCTCGCCTGGGGCAAGCGAGGCTTGCCGTCACTAGTGGCCGGCGGGGGCGAGCTTCGTCAAAGGCCATTGAGGTCGTCTCTAGCCAATTGCCGGGCCTCAAGGACTGGCTAGAGAAGGAAGAAGGAAAGAAAAAAAAAGAAAGAAAATAAAAAAATAAAAATTGAAAAAAAAATCAAATTATTATTAAAAATTATCTACGTTAGCACTGGCCGAACTACGTAGGATGGCCAGCATCCACATCAAGAATTTCTATCTAAAATTGGCCGAATGAATTCAATGGGCAATTTATGAAAATATTTAGAACTCAATTGGTAAAATTGAAATGTTTAGGATTAAATTGGCAAAAGTACAATAAGTGTTGGACTTTTTAGATAATTTTCCCAGAAGAGGAAGCAATAGCATGGCTAGTGGTGGATTCTGGTCAGGATACCATCCTCAAAATATCGCTGACGCAGACATTTCATGGCTGGTGATCGTAAAATATGCAATTCATGATCAGTAATCCTAAATGTGTTTTACCTATTATGTGAATTAAGTTTCCTCCACTTCCCAGGTGGAAGGGTTCAAAAGATGGCACCGTAAGAGAAGTGCGTTTCATACGGCATAAACCTAAGTCAACCAGCTCTCAGCTACATATTGGTCAAAGAACATCCACTCTGTTTCAATGAAACCCTAAAGATGGATTGCCTACTTTCATTCAAATCACTAGCTTCTTGTCATTTGCGCCCTGAATTCTATATTAATCCCAACACCAACTTCCAACTTTGGGATCCCTTAAGTGCACCATAAAGCGCTCCCCATCCCGATAGTTCGAACAGGAATCAAGACCAATAAAATTTAGCTACAATTCAACTTTGCTCGATAAGGTTAACCACTTCCGGCACACCCCAGAAGGTGCCGGTACAATTTTGTATTGTATCAGGCCAAGCACACGGGTTTTGCCACCATCAAGTTACTGAAATCGAATTGATTGAGGCCGATAAGAAAACGGTGTTTTGACAAAAAAAAAAAAACAGGCATCCTTACAGAGACTTTAATCTGCCTTCACTTCATATTGCATAGACTAATATTGGGAAAAGTGTCAAAAAAGTCATAAACCTTTGTCACTGGTGCCAATTCAATCCTAAACATTTTGCATTGGTGCCAATTCAGTCATTCCGGCCAATTTTGGCCGGATTTTGCTGATGTGGACGCAGATCGGCCACCGGCGCTGACGTGGATAACTTTTAATCATACTTTAATATTTTTTTAAATTTTGGCACAAAGACAAAAGGTTTAGGACTGAATTGGCACCAATACAAAATGTTTATGACTGAATTGGCACCAAAAAAAGGTTTAGGATTAAATTGGCACAAATGCAAAAGGTTTAGGACTGAATTGGCATCAAAAAGAGATTTAGGATTAAATTGGCACTAATACAAAAGGTTTAGGACTTTTTTGACATTTTTCCCGACTAATATTTAATCGAGGAGCTCAATTTCACTCACAACCCCAACAAGGCACAAAATACTCGAAATTCATCAGCAAGATGCGAGCTTCTCATTCAAATGGTGCAATTCTACTCCATCTCATTCGATATATGGCCAGCAAAAACCACAATCGAATCACCACCAGCAAGCAATCAACAAAAAAAAATGAAAACACGGTCAAAAGAAAGTTGAACCTGAAAAACGGGGCTCGTCAAGGGCTCGAGACAGATGGCGCAGTCCAACACATCTGGGTCCTCGAGAGTGAACTCCAATGACCCAACCTTCGAGTGCTCGCCTTCATCCTGTTCTTCTAGTTCTTCTTCGCTCGGGTTCAATTTGTCTCTCCGATCGCCGTCTGAACGTTGGTCTTCCTCTCCTTCTTTGCTACCCTCTTCTTCTTCAGCGGGTCGGCTTCGGCTTCGGCCAGAAGAAATAAAGCGGCGTTTAAGGCGGCGCCTCTTGCCAAGCCAGGAGCTGCTGGGTACAAGTTCAACGCCGTCTTCTTCTCCTTCCGGTCGTTTAAGGCGGCGTTTAAGGCGGCACCTCTTGCCAAGCCAGGAGCTGCTGGGTACACGTACAGCGCCGTCTTCTTCTCCTTCCGGTCGTTTAAGGTGGCGCCTCTTGCCAAGCCACGAGCTGCTGGGTACACATACAGCGCCGTCTTCTTCTCTATGGGGTCGTTTAAAGTGGCGTTTAAGGCGGCGCCTCTTGCCAAGCCAAGGACTATTGGGTACACGTACAACGCCGTCTTCTTCTCCTTCCGATCGCTTAAGGCGGCGTTTAAGGCGGCGCCTTTTGCCTAGCCAGGAGCTGCTGGGTACACGTACAACGCCATCTTCTTCTCCTTCTGGTCGTTTAAGGCGGCGTTTAAGGCGGCGCCTTTTGCAAAGCCAGGAGTTGCTGGGTACACGTACATCGCCATCTTCTTCTCCGTCCACAGGAAATTTCGCCATCATTGTCCTGGTTTACTTCATGAACGTGTATTTATTTCTTACTCTCCAATTTGTGTGCATATTCAGATTTATAAGGGGTAAATGGTCGCCGGCTGTGCTTGAGAACATGTTTGCAAAGCCCTTTGGATGCGTTTGGTCGGTTGTGCGAATTTTTTTGTTGAATAGGATAAGGTCGAATAGGATATGAATAATATAGGATAACAACTGGATGTATAGTATCGTTTACCGTATTTGGTAGATACCAAATATAACACGGATATAAATGCGTCCGAATTAAATCTCAATTTTTTCTTACCTCCTTCCTCTGTTTCTTAGTTTGAAATACAACTTCTCCCTTCTCGTGATTCTTCTTAAAAAAAATTTGCTCGGTTTCTTTATCATTTTCTCAGACCTTGTCGCCATCCGTAACTTTAGCTCTATACTAGCCGGAGCAACATTCTTAGTGTTTCTCAGTCAAGTGTGTTGGTATTTACGGAACATGCATAATTAAAATAAAACATAAATGCAACGGAAGCAAAAATAAAATTAATCCATACATATATCTCCAAAGCGTTGTTCGTGCATTTTAATAAAAAATTAGAAAAACAAGCTAAACAGATTACCTCTTGTAGCATGCCCAAAAACGACTTAGATGTTCTTTAATTTGAGCCCCACAAATGTCAAACTTTTAGTTCAAACACAGGGGGAAGAACAACAGAAGTGCAAAAGTTGTGTACGAAGCTCACTTTGGTGCCAAAAGTTTCAATCGGATCACTTACGTGCCAAAAGTTGAGAAAAACGATCACTTAAGTGCCATTTCGCCGGAAATCCGACGTGGCATTTTTTTCTTAATTTCTCAAGCTGATGTGGCTCGCCGGGGGCTGATGTGGCATTTCTTTTCTTTTCTTTTTCATTTTCTTTCTTTTTTCCTTTCTTTTCTTTTTTTTTTCTTTCTTCTTATTTCCAATGGCCGGCCTCTCCGGGCCTCGCCTTCCTCGCCGAGGCCACGGCGGCCTCGCCGGCCCTCGCCCGGAGGAAGGCGACGCCTCGGCGAGGCCGCCGTGGCCTTGGCGAGGGCTTGCCTCGCCAGATCCGGCGAGGCCGGCCCTCGCCGAGGCCACGACTGCCTCGCCGAGGCGTCGCCTTCCTTCGGGCGAGGCCCGGTGAGGCCGCCGTGGCCCTCGCCGAGGCCACGACTGCCTCGCCCGGAGGAAGGCGACGCCCGGCGAGGCCGGCCATGGCTGGTGGCTGGCCTCCGGCCACCGGCCATGGTAGAAGAAGAAGAAGAAGAAAGAAAAGAAAAGAAAAGAAAAAAGAAAAAGAAAAGAAAAGAAAGAAAAAAAATCAGAAAAAATATTTAAAAAATTGAATTATACACATGGAAATGTCACGTGTCATTAAAATTTAAATATAAAAGCCACGTATTAAATTTGATCGGAATTTCTCGCCGTTGGCACTTAAGTGATCGTTTTTTCTCCGATTTGGCACTTAAGTGATCGCCGGCTTAAACTTTTGGCACTTAAATGATCCAAATAAAACTTTTGGCACCAAAATGAGCTCCGTACACAACTTTTGGCACTTCTGCCGTTCTTCCCCCTCAAACACACCACCAGCAAAATGAGAGAAAAACTTTTTGCGTCTCAGGTACAGAAATTGCACACTCTCTCTTTGCAACTGTTGCTGATCACTCTTTTATAGACGATCAGCAACAGTAGCTGATCGCATGACACACGATCAGCGTGCACCGGATCAGCAAACAGTTGCTGATCGTGGTGCATATAGCACAATGCACCACGATGAGCAACTGTTGCTGACAATGGCATGCACCCTTTTATCTTTTTTTTTAAATAATGAAATAAAATAGTGTATGACTAGCATGTGTGAATTTTGGGCACCTTAATATGTGTCCTCTTTGGGCGTGCGTGTGCATCATATGCCCACACGGTCATGACCTAAAAAATTAAATTAAATTAAATTAAATTAAATGAGATTTAATGTAACTTCAGCCCAACTCAATTCGATTTCTATGATTGCGAACATATTTTCAATATTATTTCTCCAATTCAACGTCATCCTGAATTGGTTATGATATGTAACATCCATAGGTTCATCACTGAGCTAGTAGTAAGACTCGCACTAAAGCATTAATACTCTCAAGAGAGTTGATTGTCCCAATCATCCTCCAGGTCTTACAAACTATGATTGACATCTAGCAATATGTCATGGCTATTCAAACAGTGTAAATTCTTTAAGAACATAATGAATTTGTCAGCTTTGGCTATAATGTAGTTCAATCCCTTTGCCTGATTATGTCCCGATCGAACAAAGACCATGAAATATTTGTTAAGCCACCAATTCGATTATATGCACAAACCTAATTGATAGGCATTTTATACAAGAAATATATAATTCATTCTCGATTACGACATCGGGCGAGGATTTCAATGCAGTGTCATGACTAGATTGCATAGGATATCATTATTGAACCTTGCATGTAATAAGGAGGCATATTCCATTTTTCGCACACATGTAACTTTGTATGTGAACGAATTATGACCATCAAGTATAGAGATGGATCAACGAATCGGCAATATGCACACCTGTGAACCATATCCATCCAACACACAAATCAACATTGTGCCTCTGTTCTAAGGATTATTTACACAAGACCAAAGCATGAACAGTTATACATTGACTACGCTAAAAGCTTCCATGTTGCTAATTATTCTATGCGTGTTATGTTCAGTGAACTTGTTTGGAACAAGCACCTGTGTTCGAACTCGGGCATCACAATACCCAATGACTCATGACTCGTCATTCCCTTAAGTATCCAATACTTAATGGTGAAGCTAAGAACACATTGGTCTCAACAGGAAATATCCACTCAATGATCCGTCAACCGATAACAATTTAAAGATTTAGTCTAATTGCAGTCTAATTGTGAACCATCACACATATTCTTAACGTCTCAAGAATAGGTTCAGTTACAACTGATGTTATGGAATCATTCATATAAATAATTGAATAAAAAAATGAATACGTCTTTGTCATTAATTAAATAATAATATCGATAGTACAATTGAAATCCCTAACATGTATTTATTACATGATTACTTTGGGGCATACATCCAACAGTGTGGTCACCGTTAAGGACACCAACTACGACATAGAGGCCATGACCGATGCAAGGAGGAGGCTCAACCTTAGGCAACCTCCAAGCATTAGCCACGAACTCTAGCTACCCTCGGGCTACCCTAGCTGTAGCCTTCCTAAGGTCGGCAACCTTGGATCCAAGGTCTGAAGTCTCATATCAGAGGTCTGAAGCGTCAGACCACGCCAATTCGACAAATCTAGAAAAGAGAGAGCAAGACAGATAGGGAAGATGGCTAGGCGGCACTCCGATGTTGAGCTTGTGGGCTGGTCTTTAACTATGGAGCTTGACAATATGATGGCATCGCTTGATGCACTCTCACATTTTTCTCTTCCACGGATGGATCTCTTGCGATTTTAGCAAAAAGCGCCTCCTCCTCCTCCTCGTCCTTCTCCATCATCTCTCTTTTTTCTTTTCTTTTCATTTTTTCTGATCCTTGTCATATTCGGATATATCCCACCTCCTAGGTGGGAGTTTTTTATTTGGATTAAATCTGAGTCATAAATCCGGAATTCAACTCACCCAAATGCCGAATGTGATAATTTTATATCCGATCCAGAGTTATATCCGGTCTACCCAACGTAGCCAAAAGGCCTTGGCCAAATGCAAATGTTTTTCCCAAGTATTTTGGGAGCTCATTTGAGAAATGCTAGCATTTTCAAGTATCCTCCGAGACTGCCTTACCAAGGGCGTTTCGGCTTTGTGGATTTGCCTGAATACTAAGGTCTGAATTAATGAAAGTTTTCAATTGGCCATCTTACCCTCACTTACAAATTGCAAACCCAAATTTGCCGTTTTTTAAACAAAGTCCTCGAAACAAAACACAATAGATCGTCGTTCTCTCCCTTCACTCACGGGACTGCCTCTCTTTTTCCTCGCGCTTCAAGCTCTTCTGATTGCTTCTCTCAACTTCGGCGCTCCTTGCTGAAGTTTGTTTCCGCTCGCCTCTCTCCTCGCTCACCTCTCTTCCTTCCTGACAAACGCAGCTCACTCACCGCTCTCCTCGGCTGGTGACGGGTGCTGCGATTTTTTCGAGTTGGTGCGGACCCCTTATGCCCTTTCTTCTGAGGTACGTGTAATTTCAATAACTTATCCAAGTTTCCTTTTCGCCTTTTGATGATGAATATGAGTGTCTGTTGCTTGCTCTTCGAATCTGGAGTCAGTCCCATCGTTGGAGTCCAAACCTGCCGAGGTACTTCACATTCATCTGATAGTTTATTTGTAGTTTCGTAAATTCGAATTAATGCGACAGTGTTGGGTGTGAAACTGCAATTTGGTTTGGCGTGGTCATCGCTCAATTGGTTTTTGTCTGTGATTTATTGCCTTTTCTGCTCGTTAGGGGGAAACACATTCTTCTGAAATAATCTACAAGTTGCCCAAACTGCAGTTGCTAGATTTCTTTCTTCAGTTCTGGCATTTAGTATGACATTGTAAACCTTTGACTGCACTGTGTAATTTACTCGTGAGACTTAATTGGGGGATGAGTAATGAATTACTTCAGTTCTGGAAGTGCGCTCTAATTACGAGTAATGAATTTCCGGCTTATATCGCTCTGGTTGTGCTAGTGAACATGTTTGACCTGTCCGAGATGAAAGCCAATATTTTGGAGCATGGTTTGAACTTCAAATTTGTGTGGTCACACTGGCAGCATATTGTGAATTAGTCTTCCTTGCTACTGGATGTCCTCCCCCGAACATCTGAATTTGTAATTTTATCAAGTTGGGCTATATGAATGCCGTCCATCTCATTGGATCTCGATTATGGGTATACAGTTGATCCTACTGATGTAAATACTGGGGTTAGTGCTTCAAATGATAATGCATCTTTTGACATGGTACGTTTACGTGATCAATAATCCGTTGTTGTTTTGATCCATTTGATTTTTTTTTAGCCAGAAAAGAAATGTGGTTGTTTTATTTATAAGTTTGTTAAAGCGTTTTTGACATTGTTCTTGACATTCAAATTGTAAAAGTTGCGGTGATTATTTTTTACAATTTTAAACAGATTAAAAATTAAAAAAAAATTAAATTGATCATAGTAAAGGACTTTTCAAATGACCCCATAAAATGCACGAACTTTTAGTTGTGGAACAAAAATTCCCACCGCCTAGTTTTCATCGAAACAGGCCGATGAGGCGTCTAACGTGACTAATGGTGCTGACGTGTGCGGCATATTAACAACGCAAAATGACACCATTTCTTGCGACTTAAAAATTGCGTTGTTCTTTAGTCTTTTAAATCAAGAATTCGTTTGTTTCAGATATAAAAAAAAAGGGAGAAAAATAAATAATGAGCGATAATCAAGAATTTCGTGCGTCTTGGGGTACTTGAAAAGTGCAAATATTTTTGTCCTGCAAATGCAAATTCGTGGATTTTTTGGGATTTAGCCCCTAAATTTATAGATTCACACGATTTTTGGGTCCATGAATCTTCTAAACCCCCCATAAAATAAATCCGTTAGCAAAAATTTTGGGCTTGACGCTTTGAATTTTGGCCCTTAAGCCATTGAAATTTGTCTATTTATCGACAAAATTTACATTTTCTCTTATTTTTGGACATATATATATTTTAAATAAATTATTTGAAAAACATTTTCTTGAAAATGATCACTTGTATCGCTTACAGAAATGAACAAACGAAAAATCTTTTCATTGTCCATAAAAATGTTTAGACATGAATTGTTGTCAATGATAAAAACATTTTGATCATTTTTAGGAAAATATTTTTCAAATCATATATTTTATGCAAAATAAACGGAGCCTGAATAAATATTCACTTTAAGATCATAGAGTGCCCTTGAGAAGAAGCTGGATGAATGTCCAGGAACAGAATTTGCATTTGCAACAGTGCCTAAAATGCATCTAGTTTATTGAAAACGATGATCTCACGTGAGTCCCATTATATCCGGCGATTTAGATGTATTTTGGCACACGTGTCACGCAAGTATGATAATTTGTATTTGCCAGCTCGACATAATTAAGGACGATTTTTAAACTTTTCACCAAATGAGAAGTTAACGTAAAGAATTTTATTAAAAACGCGGTCACTGGACATAATAATTATCAATTTTACAGTATATAATGTCATGTTCGGAGATCAGATGTGTTGTGACTAGGGGTGAGCAAGATGAACCGTCCAAATTGTGACCGGATTGGACCGGACTGGACTGACCGAACCGACCGGTTTGGTCCGGTTCTCGGGAATATCGGTCCGGTTCCCGGTTTCTAAAAGTGGAACCGGTTTCCAGACGGTCCAGTTCCCGGTTCTAGGGTGGGAACCGAACCGGACTGGACCGATAAATATATATATTTTCTAATTTTTTCATATATATTTATTTACTTTTAAAATTTTTTGAAAAAAATAGAAAGCCTAATCTAATTTTCCCAATTCTCACTTGCCTTTACTAATAAGTGATTGGTCCCATTGGAACCGGACCGGACTGGACCAATGGTCCCGTCCGGTCCACGGTCCCAAGACTAGTCGGTCCGGTCCCCGATCCTAGAAACTGGGAACCGGTCTTCCCGGTCCGGTTCCCGGTTCTTGAGTTGAACCGGACTTGACTGAGAACCGCACACCCCTAGTTGTGACTTTACAAAGAAAATTAGTTACTTGACTTGAAGCACACCAAATATCACAAAAATACCCAGCTAGTATTCTCATTTGATTTGATAAAAATTATCCGGCATTGATCCATCAAACTTATGTTTCGGCCTAGCAAGGGGGAAGACTTGGAATTCTGTTGAACTTAATTTAGTATGAAGAACAAAATTAAGGTTGGTGACCATTATAATTCAGCTTTTTAATTTGACCAAGAGAATTATTAACATAATAAATCTGCAAAAATAAGCGGGTTTAATAGATTTATTTGGCTAACCCTCATTTTCCTTAGGTTCCTAACCCGGTTTTTATATGCACGTACATAGATAGATATAGTTAGATTGACAAAATAGATGTACGTACTTATCGATCCGAGTAATATTAGGGGTGGAAAAGATGATTTAAGTTTTATTCTTCTTTTTTACAAATTGATGTGACAAATTATAAATGAAAGTAAAAACAATTGGATCACAAGTAAGCGCTCAGCCAAAGTTATAATATAGTTTATTAATTCTAATGGACCCATAAAAAAGACTCATAAATATAGCATGAGGCATTGGGAGTGGGAAGACTTAAATTATTTCTCAAATTGATGAAGAAAAATTAATTGATAGTTTTTAAGGCAACAAGAACAACGATAAGAAAATGCTATAAGACTATAATGCCTTTCGGGCCAAGAAGAAAAATAAAAAATGCTTGATGATGGAATTTCCGCGGAGATGAATATTATGAATTAATTTACCATTTATAATTGAAGTGAGCAAGTGACGCAGCGTTCCGCGAATAATTCTAGCAAAATCTTGCTTAGAGAGAAAAAATCTCGAAATTCAATATTGATGATAAGAATGTTCTGTCTTCAAAACAACCCTAAACACCCTTTTATAGGGATTAAACCTAATTACAATAGGAAACCTAATCATAATAGGAAAGTTACCTAATCTAAATTAGAAACTTAATCATAATAGGAAAGTTACCTAATCTGAATTAGAAACCTAATTACAATAGGAAATCTAATCATAATAGGAAAGTTACCTAATCTGAATTGGTAAGCATAAAACATCAAAATTAGGAAACTGCCTTTTTAAATTAACTCATAAAAAATATCCGATGTCGTCGACCGGGTCCACCGGTTCTAGTCACATCACCGTTTCGCCTTCCGTTTGGACTTCTGCCTGTCCAATCGGTCCAGAAACGCACCACTAATAGATTCCGCATCATTCTCCTCCACTTGAAAAGAACTCGTCCTCGAGTTAAAAACAGAATCTGGATATAACGGCTCTGTGGACTCATGAAACGGTGACAAATCAGCAACATTGAAAGTGTTGGATATGCCCATGCTATGTGGAAGGTCTATAACATAAGCATTATCGTTGATCTTCTTGCTGACAGCGTAAGGTCCATACTTCTTTTGCTGTAATTTACTGTAAGATCCAGCTGGTAATCGCTCTTTACGAAGAAAAACCATGACTTGATCACCTACCGCAAACACCTGCTTCCGCCGGTGCTTATCTGCTGCAGCTTTATACTTCTGATTAGCTTCCTCCAGCTTCTGTTTAACTTCACGATGCACCTCCACAATCTGTTTAGCCATATGATCCGCTGTTACACTTTTATCCGCTTGCTTAGGCAACTGTACCAAATCCAGAGTATGCTAAGGCGCCTTTGTATAAACAACAGAAAAAGGCGACCTGCCAATAGAACTATGAACTGCATTATTATAAGCAAACTCTGCTTGTGATAAAGCAACATCCCATTGTTTCGACTTATCTCCACAAATGCTTCGAATCAAGTTTCCCAGAGTTCTATTAACCACCTCTGTTTGCCTATCAGTTTGCGGTTGAGTTGTGCTACTGAAATTCAAAGATGAATCAAACAGCTTCCATAAAGTCCGCCAAAAATGCCCTAGAAATTTACTATCCCTATCTGAGGTAATAGACTTGGGCACACCATGCAAACGAACCACTTCCTTAAAGAATAATCTGGCCACACTTACTGCATCAGAAGTTTTCCTACAAGGAATGAAGTGCGCCATCTTGGAAAATCTGTCAACCATAACGAAAACAGAATCCACGCCTCTTTGTGTCCGTGGTAAACTAAGCACAAAATCCATGGACAAATCTTCCCATATATTGTTAGGAACAGGTAAAGGCATATGCAGACCTGTATTCTTAGATTGACCCTTAGCAGTCTGGCAAACATAACACTTTTGTACGTACCTACTGACATCTCTACGCAACTGGGGCCAGTAAAATCGCTCCCGGACTGCAGCAATAGTTTTATCACGACCTAGATGTGCAGCTAATCCACCATCATGTAAATCGCGAATTACCTTCTCTCGTAATGATGTTCGAGGAAGGCAAAGCTGGTTGCTACGCATCAAATAGCCATCATGCACATAAAATTCTTGTACAGGTTGACCAGCAGCACATGACTCCCAAATTTTTCCAAAGTCATCATCATCTGCATAACAGTCTTTCAACTGCTCAAACCCCAAGATGTCTTGGCTTAATGTAATCAACAAGCCAGCTCTCCTACTCAATGCATCTGCTACGACATTATGCACACCTAACTTGTGCTATAATCTGAAAGGAAATTTTTGCAAGAATTGACACCATCGCGTATGCATATCTTTGCTAATCATCTTCTGACTATTCAGATACTTCAAAGCTTCATGATCAGAATAAAGGACGAATTTTTTCCCAATCAGATAATGCTCCCAGGTCTTCAAAGCCCTTACGACAGAATAGAATTCTTTATCATAAGTGCTCCACTTCTGCTTTGCGTCACTGAGCTTCTCACTAAAATAGCAAACTGGTCTTCACTCTTGAGATAAAACAGCTCATATACCCACTCCACTAGCATCACAGTCCACTTCAAACGGTTTATCAAAATCAGGTAAAGCAAGAACAGGTGCAGTACATAACTTCTCCTTCAAAATAGCAAAACTATTCTCAGCTTCCTCTCCCCATAGAAATTTACCTTTCTTCATACATTCAGTAATTGAGGCTGCGATAGTACTGAAATTCTTAATAAATCGCCGATAGAAAGTAGCTAACCCATGAAAACTCCTAACGTCAGAAACTGTTTTAGGAGTCGGCCACTCTCTGATTGCTCTTACCTTCGCCTCATCTACCTCTATTCCTTCAGCAGTAATAATAAACCCCAACAATAACAGCTTATTAGTTAAAAAACTGCACTTCTTAAGATTAATATATAGCTTATTAATCTGTAAGGCTGTCAACACCTCCCTTAAATGCATCAGATGATCCTCCTCGGTCTTACCATAAATCAGGATATCATCAAAATAAACTACAACAAATTTGCCAATAAAAGATTTCAGAACCTGATTCATAAGCCTCATGAAAGTGCTTGGAGCATTGGAAAGTCCGAATGGCATCACCAACCATTCGTACAACCCCTCCTTTGTTTTGAAAGCTGTCTTCCACTCATCTCCGTGTCAAATCCGAATCTGATGGTATCCATTCTTCAAATCCAGCTTCGAGAACCACTTAGCACCGTGCAACCTATTCAGCATGTCATCCAATCTCGGAATTGGAAACTTGTAACCCACGGTTATCTTATTAATGGCCCTGCTATCTACACACATCCGCCAACTCCCATCTTTCTTAGGAGTCAACAAGGTCGGAACAGCAAATGGGCTCATGCTATTCTGAATGTGTCCCTTTCGCGACAACTCCTCCACCTTCTATTTTAGAATCTCGCTCTCTTTTGGACTCATCCTATAGTGCGGCAAATTAGGCAGACTAGCATCAGGAATTAAGTCTATATGGTGCTGAATATCGCGCATAGGCGGCAACCCATCTGGAATCTCTTCGGACATCAATTCGCTAAATTCCTTCAATAAAGGTTTAACTGATTCGGGCTGCTCTTCCACTTGTAATTCAGCCTCAGTCTCAATTGCTTGTTTCACGACCAGCACGTGAATCTGTCGGGTCTCCTTAACCTCAGCTTCAAATTTCCTCGTAAGGGTAAGGAAATTGTTTTCAGCAGCTTGTTTTCCTTTGTTCTTTAGCGGCAGCAACATATACTTCACTCCATCCTTCACGAGGTTATACTGATTGCTTCTTCCCAAATGCTGAGCATCTATATCAAATTGCCACGGTCTCCCAAATAACACATGACATACATCCATGTCTACTACATCACAATACAGCTCATCATGATATTTACCGATGGAGAATGGAATTTTACATCGCTCAGTTACCTGAATGCTTTCCGCTCCAGATTTAATCCATCCTAACGTATAGGGATTAGGATGCTTCTCCACGGGTATCCCCAGCTTCTTCACTGCCTCCTTCCCAATGATATTCTCCATACTTCCACTATCAATAACCACAGCAAAGATCTTTCCCAGAATGGTGCACCTGGTTCGGAATAACTGATGGCGCTACGAATCATCTTCTTGTTTTGGGGCCAACATCATTCTACGCACCACACAGTTTACTTGCTCCTCTTCTTCATCTTCAAAATCATCGTCCTCACCATCCGGCGCACAGCAATATCCATCTTCCTCCTCTTCTCTCGCTGCTATGTTTACGGTCTTTCTCTGAGGGCATTCATTAGAACGGTGCCCAGGTTCATTACACCTGTAACACTTTATCGCGGCTGGTTTAGTATAAGGGTTAGGGGTTCGCAGTTTTCTGTGCTTGCGTTCCCTTATCCCTCGGCTCGTTCATAGGGCGCTTTTCTACCGCCTTATCTTCCCGATTTCGCCTGCGTTAAAGCGATTATTGAAACCGCTCTTTTCTACCGAACCGCTCGAGCCGCTACCTCGATAATTTTCGTAGCCTCTTCTTCCCTATCTTGCTTGCATCAATTCTCGCCTTCATCGCCATATTCTTGACTTGAGTTAAATTTCGAAACCGCACTCCAATTTTATCTCGAATGAAGGGTTTCAAACCATCAAGATATCTGGCCACCTGCTGTCCCTCCGTCTCTGATAAATTATTCCACTCCGCCAATCTCATAAATTCGGCCGTATACTCATGCATAGTCCAATTGCCCTGCTGGCAACGTTGGTATTGCTGGAACATAATCTGCTCATAGTCGGGTGGAAGGAATTCTTGCTTCAGCAGCCTCCTCATCCTAGTCCAAGTTCGAACTCTCTCTTTCCCTTCTCGTTCTCTCCTATTCTGTAATCTCTCCCACCATGCAGACGCACCGCCCTTTAATCTACAGGCTACTAATCGCACCCTTTTCTCACCAGGGGTCTCCATATAGTCGAAAAATCTATCTATATCAGCAAGCCAATCCAGAAATTCTTCTATGCCCAGACTACCATTAAAATAAGGGATATCGACTTTCAATTTAAAGTCGTTACCTTCACGATCGTCATAGCGTCGTCTTCCATCTCTTCGATCATATCCTCTTTGAAATCCCCCATGACGACGTCTGCCGCCATAATCAGCACGTTCCTCATCAAAATTTTCAATTTCTTCTTCTTCCGAACTCTCTGAAAATAGAGGGTTATTTTGCCTGCGGACAAGAACAGGCCTATCAACAGGATCACCGCGAGCAAGATCTGCACCCAGCCTTCTGTCGTTCCGCCGATTCCGGTTCACATCAACGCCGAGACCTTCGAATCGTTCTGTTAACTCGTCAAATCGTTCTTCGAAACGACGAAGACTTTGATCGAATCGTTGATCCAAGCGTTCCATTAAATGCTGCTCCTAACGTTGCAGCGCGTCGTCCCCAAGGGTTGGGGCTCCAGTCTCCTGAGCATCGTCACGAAGACCACCGCCAGTCGCCATAGGCTCTGATACCACCTGACGCACCGTTCCGCGAATAATTCTAGCAAAACCTTGCTTAGAAAGAAAAATCTCGAAATTCAATATTGATGATAAGAATGTTCTGTCTTCAAAACAACCCTAAACACCCTTTTATAGGGGTTAAACCTAATTACAATAGGAAACCTAATCATAATAGGAAAGTTACCTAATCTAAATTGGAAACCTAATCATAATAAGAAAGTTACCTAATCTGAATTAGAAACCTAATTACAATAGGAAATCTAATCATAATAGGAAAGTTACCTAATCTGAATTGGTAAGCGTAAAACATCAAAATTAGGAAACTGCCTTTTTAAATTACTCATAAAAAATATCCGATGTCGTCAACCGGGTCCACCGGTTCTAGTCACATTACCGTTTCGCCTTCCGTTTGGACTTTTGCCTATCCAATCAGTCCAGAAACGCACCACTAATAGATTCCGCATCAGCAAGTATTCATGAGTCTGGTACATATACTAAACTCAATCTGAATTGTCAAATTTGATGGGACTCACATGAACTCTCCATTTAGGGTTTATTTAGGGTTGAAGTGATGACGTCGTCCATGAATAGTGATCGTCTCTCATAGTCAGTCTCGCTGTGAAGCAGCAGCGGGGAGGAGGAAGAAGACGAAGCTAAAGCGCAGGGCCATAGTTCATCATTGATCAACAATTTAAATCATCGAAGAACCCTCTTGGCATCAGAAAAGGTAGGGCTCCAGAATGGGATTATATTCAAAGTCTGAAACGCTCTTGGTGCAAAAGTGTGAAGCTTGAGAGAGCTTTTCCAAGAATTCGCGACTACGTCGGACGAAATAATCCGACTTTGGAAAGGGGGGCCAATGCAACTGATCTCAATCTTGATGCCCAGGTCTGTGCTTTCAATTTCAAGACAAAGAGAACGTCTTCTATCTCTCTTCTTTAAGCAGACAGACCTCCGTCGAGCGGGGTGTTGAAGTCGAAACGGAAGGATGTCGGAGAAGCCTTATGTTTGGTTGGTGCTGAAGTGCTTCACTAACTTCCTAAATTAGCCGATGTAGTCACGACTCGAAAAGGGGCACAAACATGGAGCGAACAGACATGTCTTCTCATGGCCATTTTTTGCGCCGCAACCAAACTTTTTGCATTTCGACATGCATCCCGACAGACTCCAGGACCTTCTCGACGGCACGGCATCTGCTGTGGCCGATGGCCATAGAGCAGGACGGGCATCCGTTGCTGAGTTTTCTGCAGCAGGAGTAGCAAGCTATGTCCCCATTTTCACATATTTCACCGAACGAAGACAAAGGACTACCATCCGTTCAGACATATGACAGCAACTACCACAAAGATTGCCACTTTGTCCAGATATACAAAGTCTCATCCCGAAGATGCTGTACATGTACATGGAAATATACTCATCACAATAGGAATCCGACTCTGTGCCCTCCAAAAGTCAAAAGAATCACATGTTGAGTGACAATCGAGCCATTTTTAACATTTTAGCGATTGTGGTTAAATACATTTTGAGTTGAGAGCGATCCCACGTGTATTAGCACATCAGCCCATAGGCTGTAAAAGGGATAAAATTTGAGGACGACCTTCAGTATATGTATTCTGTACATGTATTTGCTTTGAGATTAACTTTTCCCAAATATTTCATTCGAATATTTCCCAAGTACATGTTGAGTTACTAAAATACTGCTTTCAGATTAACTATGTTAATTAAACACTAGGGAGTGTTGAACAAATATAAAATTAAAATTAAACACTAGGCAAAGCTTGTTACAGAAATAGGGATTTTTTTATTAAAAATGGCGTATTATTTTTCAAAATATCTCATTAATGAGTGAGACGTAAATTTAATTACAGAAAGTAAGATATTAGCAAGATTAGTTGATGGTTATCTTTACTATTAGAATCACGAATGTGTCCATTTTATCATCTCACATTATACTACTAAATCTTAATTTGAGAAGAAGGGTCTTCTTATTGAATTTTGTGAATAAAACTTTGAAAGTGAAACTTTTAATTGAATTTGCTTTCAAAGTGATTCTTCTAGGATAATGACACAAATAGTCCTTAAATTTTGATCCAATATATAATATGATCTTTGAATTTTTAATTTATTTAATATGGTCCTTGAAATTTGACACAATGGGCAATACGGTTACTAAACTTTTACTTTGTTCAATGTGGTCACTGAACTTTTGGCAAATACTCAAACTAATCTCTGAATGTTCGATGTTATACTCAAACACTTTAGGGATCAATTTGAACATATATCAAAAGTTCAAGAATTATATTGAACAAATTAAAAATTCAGTGACTACATTGCACATCGATCTAAAGTTTAAAGATCATATTAAACAAATTAAAAGTTCATTGATCACATTGCATATTGGGTCAAATTTCAGGACCACAATGGACATTAGACCAAAATTCAAGGATCATTTGTGACAGTGCCATGCTTTTGCCACTCACTCTATCACTAATCCACTCCCTTTAAAGTGTTTGATCATTTTATCCTTTGTGTTCTCACGTTTTTGGCATCCAAATGTTACTTCTCCTTGGTCATATGTGGTGTACTTTATTTTATTTGGTTTCTTCGTTTTCTTACCCTAGAGATCCCACTCCTTTTATTGCCTCTGTGCATAGCAGAGGCCCTTATTTTGGCAATTCTCAAGGCAACAATAATGGCGATGATAAACAACCACGACGATGAAGAGGAAGATAATATCGCCGCATCAAACCAACTGGAGGATCACCACCTTCAATCAATCAACGCCGCCATCGCCATCCGCAAACTTCTTTTCTATGAACACTCCTTCCAGCACTAGCCTGCCGCTATCACTCTCCTCCACCTCCTTGACTCCCGCTTTTTTGACCTCGCAACGAGCCTCCTCTCCCAGTTCCCCATCGACCACCCCCGCCCCTGCCATCGGCAGCTCAGCATCCTCGAGTTCGGCTTCAGCATCGGCCTCATTGGGATTGTGGCCGCATTCGTGCTCGGCTCCTACGTCACCATCACCGACCTTCCACACTTGGTCCCAACCTCCAGTTCAGTGCGTCGCGGCCTTGGCTGTGAGCGTCAAAAATCATTCGTTCCCTCCATCTTTCACCGTCATTTTGAATCTACAGCTTTAGAGTTGAAAATCGCTAATTCCCCTTCAAAGAGAGGCCAATTGCAGTGTCTTGAAGAAGGTAAAACGACCAAAGAGGGGAGAAAACTAAACAGAGACTCTTCTGGAGGCCTTTTCTCAAAACCCAGATGGCAAAATCGATACGAGAGAGAGAACTAAGAAAGTGATATGAGTGAGGACCAGAGGATAAAAGAAGAGAGAAAGTGGGATTTTTTTTTTAAAGCAGTGCGTAATTATTGAGGAGCGGGGCCATCAAGGAAAGAAAAACCAAATAGAAGGAGGGGCACCACATTGGACCGAGGAGAAGTAACCTTCAGATGAGAAAACGTACGAATCGCAAAAGAAAAAAATATGGTCAAAAATACTGTGAAAGAGAGTGGATGAGCAATAGAGGAAGCGGAAAAAGCGCCACCTTTTTACTTTGAAAGAGAGAGAGAGTAGCAGACGCTCTCGGAGACAGAGAGAATTGAAGAAAAAGAGGGAAAAGCAAAAGAGAGAGAACCCCCCCACCGGTCCAACCGGTCACCCCTTTCCCCTCTTCATACATTCCCTCGCCTCACCGTCTTCTCCAATTTATCTCTCCCCCCCACCCAAAATTCACCTTCTTCTTCTTCTTCTTCACCGAAAGAAGTTCCTAATTCCCAAGCCATATGAATAAAGGTTGTTCCTTTTTGGCCATTGTGGGTCAAATCCGATCGATGGCTTCCAGGAAAGAAATGGATCCGATCGATGGTCCGTGGAGCCCCAAGGAAGACGAGGCCCTCCGGAGGCTGGTCCTGAAGCATGGAACCATGAACTGGCTGCGAGTCAGCAAGCCCATCCCCGGCCGGTCCGGGTTATCGTGCCACCTCCGTTGGTGCTACCAGCTCTCCCCGCAGGTCGGGATCGTCGCTTCAAGGAAAGAAGTGGGTCCGTGGAGCCCCGGGGAAGACGAGGCCCTCCGGAGGCTGGTCCAGAAGCACGGAACCATGAAGTGGTCGCGCATCAGCAAGTCCATCCCTGGCCGGTCCGGGTTGTCGTGCCGCGTCCGGTGGTGCTACCAACTCGCCCCGCACGTCGAGCACCAGGCCTCCACGCCTGAGTAGGTCGCGAGATCATCGTCCGGGCCACACCCGTTTCACACTAACGTATATACTAGAATGAGTACCGTTAGAGCATGTATGACTATCTCCTGGTAGACCATTGATGACATAGGCCACGGACAAGTCTAGATCGCCTCCGAATTCAAGATCCTCGGTGAAAATGGCCTCCATGTCTCTCGCGTACCATTCAGCAGCATGCCAAATTATAATTTTCTTAAGAAAAACAATGCAAACTGTTATTTGTGTGCATGTGTTTGATCGAGCGAAAAACTTATTTCTATCGTTTAAGTTAGTTGCAAGTGATATACAGATCATGATTGTGTGTTGTTCATCAAACTTGTAAGGGTAGTTGGAATCGTTGCTAGACAAAATGATTATAGGGTCGTGTATAGTGGCACGTGTCCAGTTGCCGTGAGCGTGCCACTTGTTAGAATAGTATAAAATTGATTGTTGCATGAGCACGTTGGTTGCTGAGTTCTAGATTTGGTTTGATGTCTTAATTCATGTTTGAGTGTCAAAAGGAGTGAAGACTGCACAGTTATCGGCTCATTTAATGAGTGAATTTTTACTTTGTTGACATTTTGTCCTAAGGATAATAAGTGTGTGGGATGTTTGTCTTCATCATTAAATGTATTGTACATGTTTTGCTACTACATTAGAACGTGAGGGTGAGTGTTGTATTTTGATCGAAGCCATCAGAAAACATTTTAAGAACAATTTCTCTCTTCAATTTTCTGACCTTATTTCAATTTCCAAAGTTGTTATTCTTTGGTTCCATAATCACCACAGCGCATGCCTTTTTCTTCGACGAGTATGATTTTCTGAAGGAAGCTTGAGTTCTTAGTGATCAGGCGTTGCGTGATGTACTCCGACTCCGAAGAACTCATACGACGCTTCTCATTCACCACACCGCGCACAGAAATTAAGTTTGATGACACTCCTCATATACATTTATCTATAGGCAAGAAAATGATCCTGGGGGGAAACTAAACCCTAAAAGTCCCATCTAACGAGATATTCATGCAGTGAACTTGAGTTTCAGGAGCTCTACACTACTCCAAACAAGGACGTACAAAACTGAAAGACCCTTCCAAGTTCCAATACGTCCAGGCTTCCTTGTCAGGACTAATTTTCATATCAAGAGAAGGGCCGAAGGTGTTTCTCTCTTCTAAGAAGAGCAAGCTTTAGCATGGCTAATAAGTGGATGCTGATCAGGCTACCATATCTTCGGTGTATCACTGACGCAGGAATTTCATGATCCTTAAGGTGTTATACCTTTTACGGGAACCAACTTTCCTCCATTTCCCAGGTGGAAGGAGGTTTCAAAAGATGGCACCAGTAGAGAAATGCGTTTCATGTAACATTGATCTAAGTCAACCAGCTCTTAGCTGCATATGGCTCGCTCGAAGAACATCCACTCTGTTTCATTGAGACCGGAAAGATGGATTGCAACCTTTCATCCAAATCACTAGCTTGTTACCGTTTGTGCCCAGAAACGTACATTGATCACGACATCAATTTCCAACTTTGGGATACCCTGAGTGCACCGAAAGCACTTCCGATCCTGACAATTTAAATGTGACTCGTGTCCGATCAATTTAACACCGATGCAAGATTGCTTGATAAGGTTAACCACTTCCAGCACAGACCAGAAGTGCCGCTACAATTCAGTCCTGTCTCAGGCCAAGCGCACATCTTCGGCCAACGGTCAGGTTGCTAACATCAAATCGATGAGGCCGAGAAGAAAATGTACTTTGACCAAAAATGACGGGAAAAAGGGCATCCCCGCAGAAACCTTGCTCCGCTTTCGCTTTACATTGCGGAGACTAATATCAATTGAACCTGAAGAATGGGGCTCGTATAGATGATTGACTTAAGTAGACAATATTGGCGGGTGGTGAATATGATTATTTGTATGACCACCTTTCTGATGTTTCAATATCATCTTTGGGAACTCATTACAAGGAATGGAGATCACTGCCTTAAATAATTCGATCACAGAACATCCGATATGACAGAATACCGACCGCGATGTTACTTCCGTCACTCAGCCAAATCACCAAATGCCAACTATGACGTATTTGATGACACTTCGCAAGTGACAATTAATATGCACCACGTGGATGGTCTAGATACTCATAAATCTTTCCTAAGAAAGTGACCAAACAATCTACCCAATTCAACTGATCATTCTTCTTAAAACAATTCATCTGTTCATCAAGAAATGTCTTCTGGGTGAAGGATTTGAAGCAAGATGACACTTACTCAGTCGATTATTCAAAGTGAAGTTCCTACTGATGAATCAACAGCATATTTGGCAAAAAAAAGATAAAAGAGAATGAAAGAACGAAAGAGAAAATATCAACGGCTTTAGTCTATTGCCCCGCTACGCCATATGCACGCTTCAAACTTGAGGCCCGAGAAATCATCGTAGAACCCTCTCGGCACCAAAAGGTAGGGCCCCAGATTCGGATTATATTCGAAGTCTGGAAGGCTCTTGGTGCAAGTGCAGAGCTTGAGAGAGCTTTCCCGAGAATTTGCGACTATGTCGTACTTATAAGCCGCCTTTGGCAAGGGGCCAATGCAACTGATCTTGATCTTGCTGCCCAGGTCTACGGTTTCATTTTTCAAGACAAAGAGAACACCTTCTCTCTCTTCTTTAAGCAAACAGACCTCCGTCTCAGCATTCATCAAGAGAGAGGTATTGAAGTTGAAACGGAAGGATGTCGGAGAAGCCCTGTGCTTGGTGCTGAAGTGCTTCACTAACATCCTAAACGAGCCAACGTAGTTGCAACTTGAAAAGGGACACAAACAAGGAGCGAACGGACACGTCTTCTCATGGTCACTTTTCATGTGGTAAGGAAACTTCTGATTGCAGCCAAACTCTGCATTTCGACATGCCATCTTTAAAGACTCCAGGATCTTCTCCATGGCGCGGCATCTGATGTAGCCGATAGGCATAGAGCAGGACGGGCATTTGTTCCTGATCTTTCTGCAGCAGGTAGAGCAAGCTACGTGCCCATTATCACACTGTTTCACCATGCGAAGACAGTATTATCAATTCATACATATAACAGCAACTATCACAAAGAACGCCACTTTGTTCAGTATATACATCTTATCCTGAAAAACGTTGTACATGTACATGGAATTTAGTCACGAAAATAAAAACATGAGATTAAGTGGCACAAGCTAAAATAAGAGCCAAGGTGAAAAAAAAAAATTAACACCTACCACTGCGACAATTAACACAACAGTAGGTTCAGTCAACCTTAACATCTGACAAAGCCAGAACATCGTATGTACTCCCAACAAAGAGACGCAATTTTTAGTTTAATCCTGAAAAGAGATATCATCCACACAACAAGGCTAGTGTACTAACCAGACAATCCAATAATGAAACCCTGTTATTTTTCTGAAAACACTGAGGTCAGTGAGAGTAGGACACTCTTCTTCAATTCTCTTTGATCAAGAACCAAGCTTCCTGTGAGGCTCAGTGATTAGAGACAAAAGACCAAGACCTTTCAGAAAAAATTATCTGTTGGCAGATAGATGATCGAGGCTAAACTAAACCCTGAAAGTCCCCATCTAGCGAGATATTCAAAATTTGAACATGAATTTCAGGAATACTCCCACTCCAAACAAAAACATACAAAACTAAAAGACATTTCCAATACGTCCAGACTTCCTTGTCAGGGCTAATTACATAATAAAAGAAGCGCCAAAATGGTCAACCAGAAGAGCAAGCATTAGCATGGCTAATTGGTGGATTCTGATTAGGCTACCATCCTCAGTTTATCACTGACGCAGACATTTCATGGTCAGTGATTTTAAAAGATGCAAACATTTCAAAATCGGTGATCCTAAATGTGTTTTACCTTTTATGTGAACCAATTTTCCTCAACTTCCCAGGTGGAAAGGTTCAAAAGATGGCACCAAAAGAGGAAGACGTTTCGTATGACATAAATCTAAGCCAACCGACTCTCAGATACATATCGGTCAACGAATATCCACTCTGTTTCATTAAGACCCTAAAGATTGATTATCTACTTCCATCCGAATCACTAGCTTGTTACCATTTGCACCCAGAATTCTACATTAATCACGACACCGACTTCCAACTTTGGGATCCCCTGAGGGCGCCAAAAAGCACTTCCGATCGCGACAATTCTAACACGACTCAACCAATAAAGTCAACACTGATTCAACATTGCTCAATAAGGTTAACTACTACCAGCACAACCCAGAGATGCCGGCACAATCTGGTCATGTCTCGTGCCAACCACACGGCTTTTGTCAACGATCAAGTTACTGAAATCGAATTGATTGAGGCCGCCAAGAAAAACGTATATCGACCAGAAAGGAAGCAAAAAAAAGGGCATCCCAACAGAGGCCTTACTCTGCCTTCAATTAACATGCAGAGACTAATACTGATTGAGCAGCTCAGTTTCACAAACAATTTGACCCATAACAAAAAACTTCACTCACAACCCCCGAATAGCCACGAAAGACTCGAAATTCATCAGCAAGACGCGAGCTTTTCGTCCAAAACCCGCAATTCTACTCTCCCTCATTCAATTCATGCATGCCCAGCAACAACCCACAATCGAATCACCAACAAGCAGTCGACAGAGAAATGAAAAAACCCGGTCAAAAGAAAATTGGAACCTGAAAAACCGGGATCGACAGGGGCTCGAGACAGACGGCGCAGTCAAGCACATCTGGGTCCTCGAGAGTGACCTCCAGCGGCCCAACCGTCCGGCCATACGAAGGGGACCGACCACGACCGTACGAGGCCCCGTCCCCGTGCCGTTCCGTGGACACCGATCGGTCTCCATCCCGCTCTTCCGATCCTCCCTCGCTCCGGTTCGACTCGTCCCCCCCTTCACTGTCCGAATCCCGGTCGTCCTCCCCCTCTTCTTCTCCGCCACCCTCTTCTTCCTTGACGGGCCGGCGCCGGCTCCGGCTCCGGCTCCGGCTCCGGCTGCCTTCACCTTCCTCCGACGGGTGGCTGAAGGAAGGTGGGCGGCGCCGCCTGCCGAGCACGGAGCCGCCGCCGCCGGGTACCCCCTCCTCCTCCTCCTCATCGTCCTCTCCCTCCACCGAGAATCTCGCCATCACTGCCTTCTGGTGTTGTAGTATCTCCCCCTTCCGATTTGTTAGGCCAACGTGCGAGGCTAGTATTTATACGCGTACGGCTGCGCAGGATACATCAGTATGGTCTACGTACATTGGCTTATACGATGCGAGGGAAAGTAATTTCCCGAAGATTTTTTTTATTTCATTTCATTTCATCTTTAATTTCAGGACATTATGTTAAAAATTGATTTGCTCAAGAGATAAAAATTAATCTATTTTTCGAAAGGTTTCATAATTTTTATCGACGTTCGATAATAACCTCAATGCATGTAATTAATGCTAGTTTTGGATTGTAAACTTTTCACCATTAAGTTTCTAAATACGGGAGTATTTCGTTTTGACTTTGAGCGGTGATGCTCTTGTGCAGATGTTTAGATACTGATTTATTCTTGCCATTTATTTTCCCACTGTATCAAATCATCGTAAAAAACATAAGGGACAAGAAATATCAAACTATCGCGGTAGAAACCCTCTTAATGTATTTGAAAGTTTATGCTACTAGTTATTATTACATATTAACTTTGTAATTTATTAAATGGTGAATCGGGAATAGGCAATTTTCAAAAAGGAGGATCGGTCGGATGCCTCGGTTCAAATACACCATGGAAAATGTTTGCAATCATGGAAAAAAATTCTTCTAAAATAGAGGAAAATGATTTCCGCTAAAACGTCATCGTCTATGCACTCCTTTTAATTATTATTTTTTATTTTTTTCTTTAAAAAAACAATATTTTAAATATTTTTCTTTTCCTTTTTCTTTTTTTTTTCTTTTTCTTGCTTTCTTTCTTTTCCATCCTTTTCTTTTTCCTTCTTCCTTGGCCGGTTGCATACCATAGTGACGGCGACAACCGGTTGGCAATGGACCACAGAGTCACAACAAGCTCGCCCGAGGCCGATGAACTCAAGGCCTCGCGATTCACAATCTGGGGAGCTCAACCTCGCCGAATTTGGCAAGGTGGACTAGCGAGGCTCGACTTGGCTTGGCTCGCCAAAATCTAGCAAGCTCAGGCCTCATTGGCCTATGGCGAGACTCGAGCTCGCCTATGGCCAATCATTGGCGATGAAGAAGGAAAAAGAGAAAGAAAAAAATAATAATTAAAAATGATTAAAAAAACCAATACATGGAGGAAAATAAAATCAAAATTTTCATACCAAATAGCAAAAAATAATTTTCAGGTCTTCTTCATATTTCAGCCAAACACCAAAAAATTGTCATTTTCCTAGCAAATAGCTTATTGGAAAACATTTTCTAGAAATATCACATCTTCTGCGAAACGAATAAAGACTTCAAAAACACTCGCAAAAAAAAAAAAAAACTAGGCGAGAGGCTGAGGCCAGGCCTCCCACCTGTAGCCGCCACCTCATCACTGGGGAGGTGTCGGCCATGGCCGGAGGGGTCGCCAGCGCGTTAACAAGGGCCAGCGACCGTAGCCCAATCCTATCCCAAATCAGCCCTTACCCATGTTTAGCCACAGCCCTCCCCTAGATGGTAACAAGAGCCGATGTCCCTCACCCAAATTGAGGAGAGGGTCGCAGCCCTTTCCTAGTTCTAACAATGGCCTGCTGGCCCTTGCCTCTGGTTGGCGAAGTTCACTAGCCCTCGATGACCATGACCAATGCCCCACTGGCAATGGGGCGGCGGTCATAGGCGGGAGGGTTCACTTGCATTTTTTTTCTTTTTTAAAAAATTGATTTCTTAAGTTTTAATCAAATTTAACTAAAATTTAGGTTAAAATTATCTTTGCGCGAAAATGCCCTTCACTAGCCAAAATATTTAGTCGGACTGCAAGTTCAGGCACTTATTTGAAATTGCCATGACTACTTCAAGCCCTTATTTGCTCAATAAGGGTAACTAATTTCAGCACATACCAGAGTTATTGTCACAGGCCAAGCACACTGCTTTCGAATGGTCAAGTTGCTAACATCGAATTGATGAGGCCAAGAAGAAAACATACTTTGACTAGAAATGACGGGAAAAAGGGCATCCCCTTTCACTTTACATTACAGAGACTAATATCAATTGAGCAGCTCGATTTCATTCGCAACCCCCAATTAGGTACGAAAGACTTCATCATAAACATGAGATCTTCTCATACAAAATGTGCAGTTCTACTCTCACTCATTCAATTCATGCCTAGCAACAACCGCAATCGAATTACCAACAAGCAATCGACAAAGACTGAAAAACCTGTTGAAAGAAGATTGAACCTGAAGAACAGGGCTTGTATTGAGGGAAATAAACTATGTTTTTCTTTACTTCAATGTGAAGCATAGGTATGCAACAATTATCTCTTTTTCTACTTTTACGTGGAATTGCATAAGTTTTCTATTTCCTTATATTACTTACAGTAGACTCTGCTAATTTCAGTTCTACTTGTTCTATTATTATTATTATTATTATTATTATTATTATTATTATACCCCTAACTCATCAAGAATAAGGAATGTCACGGTTGTCCTTTCACCAAAGGGCGCATCCTAAACATAACCAAAACTCATCCTGATATCAAAATATATACATATATTTGTGCATGATAAAAAAGTTATTTGATTATAATAGTAGAGTTCACTGTAAACCATCAAAAGACTATATACACATCTCCAACAAAAAAAAAACTAACTCAAAAGCTCTACAGCTATGCACAACTCATACGAAAAGTTCCCACCATCAAAAGTCTTCTCAAGATACCGAAACGCCAATGCCTTGCTTACAGCTCACTGATGAACCCGAAAAGCAAGTAAAATGAGAGGAATGAGCATAGCTCAGTGAGTAATACATTTCTTCTAAGTAGATCGAGCATCCACTATACACAATTACAAAACCAAACCATAACTCATTTAACCCAATTCAAGCATATAACAAACTTCAATATCAAAATACTTTATGCACTACTTTAACATAACATTTTCACAATAGAAATATTCATTTCAATCAATAATATCGAAGGAAAAACCAATAGTTCAGTCCATTGATCAATATCATCGAAAACACATGCCAATGATCCATTTCATTGGCCAATTTCGTGTCCAGAAATTTAACCATGATCGTGGATAACGCCCCGTGACAAGGATCAAGATTCCCTCATTGACAAGGTCTCCACCTATTATAAACCGGTGGCTCTGCCCACAATGATATTCTAGACTAGTATGTGCATACCCACAACCCCTAATGAGTTGAGAGAGACACTAAGAATGAGTACTTACCACAATAATATTTTTCACAATCCATAAAGCCAAATCCAGAAACCATTTCATATATTGCAAAACATTTCTCAAACCAGTTTAGAATCCATTTCATAAACCATTTCACAAATTTGTATATAACCATTAAAAAATTATATTCAAAGTTACGAACTTCTCATGAGTCTTTTTCAAAAGGTTTCTTAAACTCATTTACATTTAATAAGCTCAAACCGTAATCAAAAGATAATTTTCCATATCAAATAGACAAAACGGTAGTAAATGCTCGATTCATTTTTATACAACCAAAATACTCTTATCTCACAACATATTTATAGCATATTATTTTCGAAACATGAGTTTACAAAATCAAAGAAAAAATAATACCATTTACCTGAAAAGGCTGAAAAATATAGAGGTGGTTACTCAAGCCAATGCGCTCGAATACCTAACAATTAATCGAAAAACGGTATCAAAAATTGAGTAAACCTATATTCTAGCGAACGACTTAACAAAACTACGTTTATTTGTCGGTAAAACGACACTTACACACCAATGGCAAGCTCGCCCACAGTGGATAACCATTGTTGTCCGCTATGCGTAGCTCACGTGACGATCTTGTTCAAGCCATAATTTCATCTACTGAACATTATTTCAAATAAATTTATAGTCCATAGGAAGCTCTTTTTACGTAGTACAAAACCCTTAACTAGATAAACCCAAAAACTAGCCGAACACCAAAGAAATTCGCAATTTGTCCAGCATATATAGCAAACTTCAAAATTTTGTTCTGGGCAAACCACAAGCTTAAATCGAGATCCGTAAAAAGCTATAGATTCACAATACCCAATACTTTCATTTATATATAAATAAACTAAAAAGTGTTCAATTAATTTATAGATTATTGGTTTATAAGTGATTTTAATCTAGACATCTACGTTTGTGATTATTAAAATAAGTATGAAAAAGTTTAGTTACGTAAATATCTAAAATGTAATCAAAGTAACCTATGAATCTTGTTGTAATTCCCATGGTTAAAATAATACATTGTATACTTACAAATAATATAAAGCTAATTAAAATCGCAAGCATGAAAAATCATATGTAATGCAAAGGTAATATATAGAATGAAAAGTAATATAACGCAGAAGGTTAAAACCATCCATAAGAACGGTAATCTAAAGATAATGTGACATTCCACAAGGGCGGTATTTGGCTCGCGACGGAAGTCCCAATGCAAGTAAATAAACACAATTAATTAAAATGTGATCATTCACAAAGGTGGTGGTCTGCTCATGAGTGAGATCTTACTTAATAAAGAAAATTAATTACAATTTGATCATCCACAAGGGTGGTAGTCCGCTTCGCGTGGGAGATCCTACTGATATTCAAGACAAGTAACAGAAATTATAAAGTAATTACAATGTGATCATCCACAAGGGCAGTAGTCAACTTCACGAGGGAAATATATTCAAGAAAAATAACTAAAATTATAAAATGATCAAGCCAACCATGGATTGGTAGGTAATCTCTTCATTAGATGAAGAACTCACAAGTGATCGGATGATATAAATCGAAGTGATATTGTGATGCAAATCGAAGTGATATTGCGATACAAGTAGGTGATTTCGAAGTGATCTTGTGATACAAAGCAGGTGATTGAAGTGATACAAGTGATGTAGCTATGATGGGGAGTTACAAGTGAAGAGGTAAGAACAAGAAGAAGAAAATGGGGAAGATACGAGATGGAGGTTTTCGGAAGAGGTGAGCAAAGGGGGAGGAAGAGAGGAAACTAAGCTAGAGAGCTAGAGAACAAGAGAGGGAAGAGCTAGAGTGTCGGGGAATCTGAAGGGTAGAAATAAGCCTGCTGATTTCCTTCCTTGTGCCTCTTTTTATAGACTCCTTGTGTGTAGCCCAACAACCCTCAATCGGACGGAACAATACAGAATTGACAAAACTTCGAATTTCAAATCCTAACTTTGATGATTCTCCGATTAGACGAATAACATGTTCGAACACTTACCCACATTGCAAAACGGTTTCTTGTTTTGTCCGCTACTCAAGGTGCCGATGAAGAAGAAGACAAATGAGATGGGATGGACTTGACTTAAAGAGAAATAGACTAGTTGAGACCTATTTATTACAATTATTTCCTGGAGTTCTCGCGACTTATTTTTTTTTTTATCGGAGAGTTCTCACAATGTTTGCTAAGTCAGTTTTGGCACTCTTAATAAATGAGTAGAAGTAGAACGCCCTTTGTCTACTTTGTCTTATTAAGTAGACAAAATTGGTGGGTGACGAATATGGTTATTTTTGTGACAAACTTTCGGATGTTTCAAGATCCTTAATAAAGATGCGAACTCATTATAAGGAATGGAGATCACTATGGTTCGATCACAGAACATCCGATATGACGGAACACCGACCGCAATGTTATTTCCATCACTGCCAATTTAAAACAACAAATGCCAAACGTGACGTATTTGATAACACTTCGCAAGCAACAATTTATTTGCATCGTGTGGATGGTCTAGATACCCATAAATCTCTCTTAAGAAAGTGACCAAACAATCTGTCCAATTCAACTGATCATTCTTCTTAATACAATTCATAAGTTCATCAAGAAATGTCTTGGGGGTGAAGGATTTGAAGCAAAATGACACTTGTTCAGTTGATTATTGACAGTAAAAGGTCCAACTAATGAATCAACGACATATCAGTAAAAGGAAAAAAACATGAAAGAACGAAAGAGTTTGACCAAAAAAGAAGAAAAAAAAAAGAACGAAAGTGAAAGTATCATCGGCATTAATGTATTGCTCCGCTACGCCAAATGCACAATTCAAACTTGAGGCCCAAGAAATCATCGACGTACCCTCTTGGCACCAAAAGGTAGGGCTCCAGATTAGGATTAAATTCGAAGTCTGGAACGCTCTTGGTGCAAGTGCGAAGCCTGAGAGAGGTTTCCCGAGAATTTGCGACTACGTCGTACAAATAAGCCGCCTTTGGCAAGGGGCCAATGCAACTGATCTTGATCTTGCTGCCCAGGTTCACAGTTTCCTTTTTCAAGACAAAGAGAACACCTTCTCTCTCTTCTTTAAGCAAACAGACCTCCGTCTCGGCGTTCATCAGGAGAGAGGTGTTGAAGTTGAAACGGAAGGATGTTGGAGAAGCCCCATGCTTGGTGCTGAAGTGCTTCACTAACATCCTAAACGAGCCAACATAGTTGCAGCTTGAAAAGGGACACAAACAAGGAGCGAACGGACACGTCTTCTCATGGTCATTTTTCATGTGGTAAGCAAACTTCTGATTGCAGCCAAACTCTGCATTTGGACATGCCATCTGGATAGACTCCAGGATCTTCTCCATGGCGCGGCATCTGATGTAGCCGATAGGCACAGTGCAGGACGGGCATTTGTTCCTGATCTTTCTGCAGCAGGTAGAGCAAACTACGTGCCCATTATTACACTGTTTCACCATATGAAGACAGTATTATCAGTTCATACATATAACAGCAGCTATCACAAAGAACGCCACTTTGTTCAGTATATACAAAATCTTATCCAGAAAAAACGTTGTACGTGTACATAGAATTTACTCGTGACAATAAAAACATGAGATTAAGTGGCACAAGCTAAAATAAGAGCCAAGGTGAGATAAAAATTAACACCTACCACTGCGATAATTAACACGACAGTAGGTTCAGTCAACCTTAACATCTGACAAAGCCAGAACATCATATTACTCCCAACAAAGAGATGCAATTTTTAGTTTAATCCTGAAAAGAGATATTATCCATACAACAAAGCTAGTGTACTAACCAGACAACCCAATAATGAAACCCTGTTATTTTTCTGAAAACACTGAGGTTAGTGAGGGTAGCACACCCTTCTTCAATTCTCTTTGATCAAGAACCAAGCTTCCTGTGAGGCTTAGTGATTAGAGACAAAAGAGTTTTCAGCAAAAATTATCTGTTGGCAGATAGATGATCCAGGCTAAACTAAACCCTAAAACTCCCCATCTAGCGAGATATTCATGCTTTGAACATGAATTTCAGGAATACTCCCACTCCAAACAAAAACATACAAAACTAAAAGACACTTCCAATTCGTCCAGACTTCCTTGTCAGGACTAATTACTTATTAAAAGAAGGGCCAAAAGAGTCGATGAGAAGAGCAAGCTGTAGCATTGCTAATTGGTGGATTCTGATTAACCTACCATCCTTGGTTTATCACTGACGCAGACATTTCATGGTCGGTGATTTTAAAAGATGCAGACATTTCAAAATCCGCGATCCTAAATGTGTTTTACCTTTTATGTGAATCGACTTTACTCAACGTCCGAGGTGGAAAGGTTCAAAAGACGGCACCAAAAGAGGAATACGTTTCGTATGACATAAATCTACGCCAACCGACTCTCAGATACATATCGGTCAAAGAATATACACTCTGTTTCATTAAGACCCTAAAGAGTGATTGCCTACTTCCATCTGAATCACTAGCTTGTTACCGTTTGCGCCCAGAATTCTACATTAATCACGACACTGACTTCCAACTTTGGGATCCCCTGAGGGCACCAAAAAGCACTTCCGCTCGTGATAATTCTAACATGACTCAACGAATAAAGTCAACACTGATTCAACATTGCTCAATGAGGTTAACTACTACCAGCACAACCCAGAGATGCCGGCACAATCTGGTCATGTCTCGTGCCAACCACACGGCTTTTGTCAACGATCAAGTTACTGAAATCGAATTGATTGAGGCCGCCAAGAAAAGCGTATGTCGATCAGAAATGAAGCAAAAAAGGGCATCCCAACAGAGGCCTTACTCTGCCTTCAATTAACATGCAGAGACTAATACTAATCGAGCAGCTCAATAAAAAAAAGTTGACTCACGACCCCCCACCAACTAGGCACGTAAGACTCGAAATTCATCAGCAAGTTGCGAGCTTTTCGTCCAAACCCTGCAACTCTACTCTCCCTCATTCAATCCATGCATGCCCAGCAACAACCCACAATCGAATCACCAACAAGCAATCCACAAAGAAATGGAAAAACCCGGGTCGAAAGGAAAATGGAACCTGAAAAACCGGGAGCGACAAGGGCTCGAGACAGACGGGGCAGTCGAGCACATCCGGGTCCTCGAGAGTGAACTCCAGCGGCCCGCCCGTCCGGCCGTACGGAGGGGAGGACCCGCCACGACCGTACGAGGCGTCGTCCCCGCACCCTTCCGTGGACACCGATCGGTCCCCACCCTGCTCTTCCGATTCTTCCTCGCTCAGGTTCAGCTCGTCTCCCCCATCGCTGTCCGACTCCCCGTCGTCGTCGTCGTCGTCGTCGTCCTCCTCCTCCTCCTCCTCCTCCTCCTCTTCTCCTTCTCCGCCACCCTCTTCATCCTTGACGGGCAGGCGCCGGCGTCGGCTCCGGCTGCCTTCTCCCTGCTCCGACGGGTGGTCGGAGGAAGGTGGGCGGCGCCGCCTGCCGAGCACGGAGCCGCCGGGCACCTCCTCCACCTCCTGCTCGTCCTCTCCCTCCACTGAGAACCCCGCCATCACTGCCCCCTGGTGTAGTAGTAGTAGTATCTCCCGTTCCGACTTGTTAGGCCTACGTGCGAGGCTCGTATTTATATACGTACGACTACTCAGGATACATCAGTATAGAGTCTAGGTACACCGGCTTATACGATGCGAGGGAAAATAATTCCCCCAAAAGTTTTTCATTTCATTTCATTTTCATCTTCGATTTTAGGGCATTATCCTAAAATTTGGATTTGCTCGAGAGTTGGACATCGATCTATTTTTCGAAAGGTTTTCATGATTATTTGTCGGGCGTCCGGTAATAACCTTGGTACTTATAATTAATGCGGATTCTGAATCTGAATCGCACGAATGATCCATTTGTCCTGCTGAAGACGGCTTTTTTCGTCATTAATTTTCCAAGCACGGGCGAATATCACCGTAAAAAAACAAGTGATGGATAAGAAATATCGAAATACCGAGGCAAACACCCTCTTGATGTATTGGAAAGCTTATCCTTATCCTGCCGATTATTACCACCAATTACCTGGTAACTAATTAAATGGCAAATTGGGAATTCGAAAAGTGGCATCGATCGGTCAACCCGGTCCAAATGCATCGTGGAGCAACAAAATGTCGAACCCGCCCGAGCCAAAAATACCCTTTTGATGTATTGGAAAGCTTATCCTTAGCTAGTTATTACCACCAATTAACTAGTAACTAATTAAATGGCGAATCGGGAATAGGAAAATGATTTTTGGAAGGTGGGATTGGTCGGTCGACCCAATTCAAATGTACCATGGAGCAATAAAATGCCAAACTCGCCCAAGCCAAAAACCCTTTTAATGTATTGGAAAGCTTATCTTTATCCTACTAATTATTACCATCAATTAACTGGTAACTAATTAAATGACGAATCAAGAATAGGTAAATGATTTTCGGAAAGTGGGATCGGTCAGTCGACCCGGTCCAGATGCACCGTGGAGCAATAAAATGTCGAACCCGCCCGAGCCAAAAACCCTTTTGCTATATTGGAAAACTTATCCTTGTCCTGCTAGTTATTACCATCAAATTTTTTTTTTGGGTCAAATTATCACCAATTAACTGGTAACTAATTAAATGGCGAATCGGGAATAGGCAAATGATTTTCGGGAAAGTGTGATCGATCGGTCAGCCCAGTCCAGATGCACCGTGGAGCAGCAAAATGCCGAACCCGCCCGAGCAGAATCGAACCGCACTATCCGGCTCGGTTCGAACGGACCGGTTCCTGGGTTGAACCGGCTCGCATCGTCTTCTTTGTCGAACGGGAAGTCCATCTGAAGCTTTTCACGATTGACGAAGAGCCTCGGTAGGGAGAGAGGAGGGCAACTCGTGCGGCGAAGCGAATCGATGGAGGGGGCTTTGGCGTGCTCCGTCGCGCAGACGAGGCTTCAGGTTCCGATCCCTGGCTCCGGCGGCCACCGCGGTTGCGCCGGCGGCGGCGGCTGCCGGAGGAGGAGCGGGAGGTGTGCGGTCAGAGCGGTGAAGAGCGGCGGCCACTCCTTGTCGGCGGCGAGGCCGACGCTGTCGAGCAATTGGGACGTCAACGGCGGCGGCGGCGGCGGCTTGTCCATCTCTTCCGTCGCTCCGACGGCCCCTTGGTTGCCCAAGTTCGAGGAGCTCGACACCACCAACATGCTTCTCCGCCAGAGGATCATCTTCTTGGGTTCCCAGGTCTCTCTCTCTCTCTCTCTCTCTTGTCGTCGAATTGATTGGTGCCTGTAATTTCAGCATGCTGGAACCTTAGCTTCTCTGGTTTCGATGTGAGTACGAGCTTCGAGCTTTCGGGTTATGGAGGACTTGATTGATAGGTTGGGAATGGCGACACCGTGTGGTGAAAGTGTGAAATGTTTGAAACTAGCGATTGGGGAAGAAGCTTAAGATCTACTTGAATTAAAACATCTTGAGAGCTCCAAAACAAGGCGGTCGGAAAGATTACTTTTTGAGTGCATTTGGAGATGGAAATCTGAATTCGTTGTGAATGCCTTTTTTGACAGGTTGATGATGTGACGGCGGATTTCATAATAAGCCAGCTCTTGTTTCTAGATGCCGAGGATCCCACCAAGGACATCAAATTATTTATCAATTCTCCTGGTGGCTCTGTTACCGCCGGTGAGTTTGAGATTTATAGTCTGGAGCTTAATACTGTTAAAAGAAGTATCTTTCTTGTTCGAATTTGCCGGTGCTTACTGCTTATAGAGTAGTAGTTTCTTCAATGGGGATATTAAAAGGTTTTCCATGTGATGGTAGGAGTACAGTTTGGAGGTTGCTCATCTGCATTGTAGGCTTGTAATGTGATGGTTTACAGGTGGTTTTGCAGGATGGAGTGGCTATTCTGAAGGATTACAATAGACTGTAGAGTAGGAGTAAGAATGGAAAAGTTGCGACCTACTTTGGTTCAGGAAATGGATAGCTGACATGTAATTGTACTCCTCTCAGTGGTTTAATAATAATAGATTGTGGAATGATCTAGGAAGAATTAAGGAAAATTGCCATTGTAGTTCTAGCATGCTAGAGTGGGTACAATATTTGTGTCGAAACTTATTTTAAAAAGGCGTTGTGCAATGGATTTTGCTGCCATTTGCAATCACTTGTCCATGCAATAGTCATTATCACCATAGTAGCGCGAAATCACAAAAATTACATGTTAACAAAGGACCTTTGAAATGCTATGAACAGGAGTCTCCAGTTTGAAAGCCCAAAAAGTGCAACAAAACCTGAATTATTGCTCTAGTGAACTGTGTCAATGGCATCTTCCTCTGGTTGTTCTTTGAAGTTGTTTGGGTGCTCTACAAGGGTAAAATTGAGTTAACCAGGAAGAAAGTAGGATAAGGCGTTGATGTCAATGTCGGTTGGAGCTGGAAGTGTGGAGTGAGTTGAGCGCTTGGACGGGCAGAAAGAAGCATCAGTGCTGTGGAGCTTCAGTAGCAGAGTGGATTGAGCTCAGTTGACAGCTGGATTAAGGCGTAATTAGTAGTGGAGGTGCAGCATTGATGCAATTCAAGTGCTGGATGGTTACTAAAAACAGAAGAAAACAAAAGACAAAAAAATTTCAAATGCCGGATGGATATATAGATATTTCATGAATAATGGAGTTGCAGGGGGTAGCTGTTGTGCTAGATGGGTGGGCAAAGACACAAACTTATATATGATGCCTTGAGGAACTATATTCATGCTGTGAATAATTGAGGACATTCAAGGACAGAAGTGGTTTAGCTATTTTCGTCTGGGCTGGAATAGCTGTGCCCTTCAGAGTTGTATGAATAAAATACCTTCTGAAATTACTAGCAGAGTTGTAGGAATAAAATACCTTCTGAAATTACTAGCCTGCCTCCTTTTTGAGACAAACATTGGAATAGCTATTCCATCACTGGACTTTAATAGCCATGACCCTTAATTTTTATTTATTTTTTGTAAACCATGACTCTTCATTAAGCAAGCTGTTAGTGCACATTGACAGAGAAAGTGCCTTTTCAGAGTTGCAGTACAATCACTTTTATCTGGTGTCATTGAGTAGAAAACATGTTTTCCTAGTAAAATGTAATGCTGGAGTTGTCATTAGAAAGGTGAGAACTCATTTTCTTCTAAAATTTAAACTGCAACATAGAAGTTGTTATTAGAATTTTACATATGAAGGGGTCAGGTTAATCATCATAGGGGAGTTTGAGGCTTGCCAAAGAAATAAAGGAGTTAGATGACAGTCCGATTTAAGCAGGATTGTCCCTTGTAGAAGACAAGAACAACATTGAAATATGATTTGGACAAATCAAAAGAAAAAGGGGCAGTAGATGTTGTAGAATAGATGTGCTTGTGTCATTTTTCGATAACAAATGGAGATATTGCCATGTTATGTGTTTCAATTGGTTGTGCGTAATATGCTCTATAATCTAGTTGAAAACATTCTCAATGCTTAACCTTGTACTTCAACTTCACTGTCAATGTAGGAATGGGAATATATGATGCAATGAAGTTGTGCAAAGCTGATGTTTCAACTATTTGCCTGGGGCTTGCCGCATCTATGGGTGCCTTTCTCCTGGCTTCTGGTTCAAAAGGCAAGAGATTCTGCATGCCAAATGCCCGAGTGATGATCCATCAACCACTTGGAACTGCTGGAGGCAAAGTATGTTTGATTTTGGACTTGTTTTTTATCATCCCATATAAGCTAAAGCCATTGTTCATGTCTTTCAAGGCTTGCTTGCGTTGTTGTAGTTCATTTCACTTGACCTCATTTGTAAGAAGTTCTTGTATATCTAAATATATTGGAGGGACTTGCTGTGTAGGACCTTGATTCAATATCCTAGATCGTCCCATCTCTCCTCTGCATGGTTAGAATTTGGATTTTACTTTTCAAGTTCAGAGATGCGGATTATTTGCACAGTTCGACGCCTAAAGTGGAATCTTTTTCCCCTAATTAGGAGTTTAAGCTTTCTTTGTGATGACAGGCCACAGACATGGGCATTCGGATAAGAGAGATGGTGTACCACAAGATTAAGCTTAACAAAATACTATCAAGAGTCACAGGGAAGCCTGAAGAGCAGGTTGGACATGAAAAAGATCTATGGACTCGCATTTTCTTTGTATCTGCCACCTGTGATATCGGTCAAGAGTCCATTATCATGTTCTTTTTCCTCTTTCTATGTGCAGGTTGAATTGGATACAGACCGGGACAATTTTATGAATGCTTGGGAAGCTAAGGAATATGGGTTGGTTGATGGAGTCATTGATGATGGGAAGCCAGGTCTGGTTGCTCCAATTGGAGATTCGGTGCCTCCGCCAAAAACACGGGTATGGGATCTGTGGAAAATTGAAGGCAGCAGGAAAGCCAGGAAAAATTTACCCTCAGAGCACAAGATTTTAGAGAATGGATTTACCGGCGGACGAGGAAATGATGATGATAGGGGTACAGCACAAGAGAATGAATCACCCACACCTGTGTAGGGGTTAAGCTGCTATGTTAGACACAAGCTGTGATATTTTCTTTTGGAAGAAACTCTAAAATCAGATTTCTCTCAAATTGTGAGGTTCGTGATGAGAAGAAGAATAGTTGATTTAGAAAATAATTTCCTTTTTTTGAGTTCTCTAACAGGATAGGTGCCATCATCAATCTAATCTGTATGTGCAGCTAAGAAGGATGCTTTTCAGGTTTGCATTCGGCCTGCGAAAAAATTCATTTACACAGACTGGTGTGGATGAGTGATGTGTTTTCTGAAGGCTATTTCGGAAGCATGATCAACTTCTTTTTGACTCTGATATATACAGCATTTATCTAGACTTGTGGCTGCTCAGCCTCGGCCCTCAGGTGTCATTCATCTAGACTTGTTGATATGGTTTGGATGCGGCTGAGGAAATGGCAAGGGCTCCGGAAGATTACAACTTTTTTACATGGCAAGTTGCTCGTGGAGTCCTTCACAAGCTTGGCAAGAGCTAGGCATAATTTAACCGATGATAGTTCCGGTTCCTCCGTGTCTTACATAAGTTGTCGGATTGTGAATTGAAATTCTGGTCACTTTTGTCTGGCAAACCCAGTGGAGGACGAGCTTCTCTCTCTTGAGTTATGCTGGTGGCTAGTTCGACATGTATCTCGGCATTGTCCAACTTGGCCAGAGGGACGGCGCATTGCGGGGCTTTCCTTGTTCGCATTGCGTGTTGGACATGGAGATAGAGTTCTTCTGTGTTCGAGTGTCATTTGCTTGCTTACCGGACTTCGGCTACTTATGTTATGCTGCAAAATTGTGTGAATCAATTGCTGTTGCAAATTGCGGTCCCTAACTTCCAGGATATTCAAAAAGAAAACCCTGGAATTCTAATTTCCTCCAGAATGTCTTAGCAAGTCACATACCTCTGGCTCCTCAGGATACGAGGATAGCAGTAACATCGTTTTTTTAACTTTAATCATAACTCCTAAGAATGAGACCAACAGTTATTTCATGATATGCCAACCATGCACCGGAAGGACTTGTTAGAAATTCAACACAATTCACTATGTCTGGTTGATTGGAATTGGAAAACTTTTATCCATATGTAAGCCGTGACGGGCTTGTCTAAAATGAGCCGGAGTTATGACTGTAGTCAAATATTTTGGCGTGGTGTAGAACTCCTTTGGTAATACTTAAGAGGGTCACTATGCTAGTCATCCATTTCCATCCTTTTTATTTATAAAAAAAATTATACACAGAATCCAATATTTATTGTGTTTGATCCTCAGTGTTTAGCTTGTGCAAGAGTTTTTTTTTTATTGCAGTAAGAGTTGACTATCCTAGAATATATTTTTTTTCTAAAGGTGAATTTGTTTCTCGAAAAGTGAATTATTTGAAAAATAAAAAAATTTTGAAAAATAAAAAAAATAATCATTTGTAGCGATTACAAAAATGGAAGAACGAAAAATTTTTTTTACCTTCCACGAAAATGCTCAGACATAAATTGCTTTCTAATTATTTCAAACGATATAAACGATTATTTTTTGAAAATATTTTCCAAATCATTTATTTTATGTGAAATTAACGGTGCCTTAAAGTGTATTTGTTTTAAACAAAATATCAACGATTTCGAAAATATTTTCTCAAAAATAATTGTTTGTATTGTTTAAAAAAAATTAGTCAATGAAAAACATTTTCATGATTACCGATTTATGGCTAAACTATTTCTTTATGACGAAAATATTCTTTGCTAGTTCATTTTTTAAGTGACACTAGTGATAATTCTTTTTTAAAAATGTCAATATTTTTCGTTGACTCATATGTGTAAACGATACAAGAAATGCCTGGATATTAGCCTATTACTGTTGGGGAAAAATCAAGCAAGTGAGAAGAAGAATAGATTCAAACTATGAGGCGTGATAATACTCTCTTGAAAGAATTATTTGCTCCGCAATGTTGCTAATGGTTATTGACAAAAGATATAACAAAATCTCGATGAGAATACCAGATAGCAATTCTGGTATTTCTCCAAGAACTCTCAAAGGGAAACAATCGGAAACAATTGTTGTATTTCTCTTTTGGAAAGAAACGAAAATGGAAGAAGAAGATCAGTATTAAATAGACACATTAGGGAATCAATAGCAAAATACAAGAAGATATATCCGAACAGACACAACCTTCCAAAAGTTAAGAAGTTATGTCTGAACAGATACGATCTCTGAAATAACTACAGTCGAAGAAAGAAAACTCAGAATTAAATAAATAATAAAAAAATAACCATAACTCCTTTATGAACAATTGCACCGTTTCAATAGGACATTATGGTTAATTTTTATAATTATAAATCCGAAATTAATTAAATAATAATAATAATTGTTGATTAGTTCCAAATCTAGTCCACATGCATACTCACATCGTTTTGATGTCGCCAAGGCACCTCTTAGCTTGTTAACTAAAATTTTCTGCAAAAAAGAATCACATTATAAGATGCGACTCTTATAAATAGAATGTGCTTTGATGGAAAGAACCGATTGATAGCCTATATAAATAGAATCTGGTTCTCTCTCCACCCAAGACAACGAACGGCTGTATTCTATCAGCCATCTAATAAAATACGTTAAGAAAAAGTGAGTTAAAGGAGAAAAATCGATTTTTCTTCATTTCTTATGTTTTTGCAATAATCATTTTCAAAGTAATTGCTATGGATATAGCTTCATCCATAGCAATAACCTTGAAAATGATTGTTGTAGAAAGAGAAGAAATCAAGAAAATCCGATTTCATAAACGGTAAGGGATAATGTAATTCAATAATGCAGAAATTTATTATCGAAGAATCTTAGATTTTCATGATTTTTTACCATAAGAAGGATGAAGACAACCATCTATCTATAGCAATAACCTTGAAAATGATTGTCGCATAGACAGAAGAAATGAAGGAAATCCGATTTCCCTCCAGGATACTTTGTTGTATCCAGAAGGACTTTTGTCAGTAACTATTAGCAATGATGTGCAGCAAATAATTTCTTAAAGAGAGTGTTATCACACCTCAAAATTTGATTTCATTTTTTTTTCTCGATTGCTTGATTTTTCCCCAACAATTACTACTAGAATTTGATCATGATTGAGAGACACAGTATGTAATCGATTCCATTCCAATGCGAATACATGTGAACTATCAAAAATGTGAACTATCAAAAAAGATGCGAATACATTGTAACTTCTCATAAAGCTCTTCTGAAAGTAAATGCTTGTAATCAATTGCATAGTTGTGTTTTTGGGCTCAACACAGGGGAACGAACAAGTGTGGTCGAACGAATTCATCGATAGCAAACAAGTGTCGCGAGGAAAGAGCCGAACAAAAGTTAGACATTGCATGAAAATTGAAATTTAATGGAGTGGTTTTTTTTTTTTGGTCGAAAAGCGAAATGTTTCATTCATTAACCGAAAAAGGATAACATAAGTTATGGATTTCTGAACATAAAAGATCCCATAAAGGTAAAGGTGGTTCTACAAGCCAGTCATGCGGTAGGACTTTTCTGCGGTGAGACTTAGCTAATCAATCCGCCACTTGGTTGGATTCGTGTGGGCTATAGACCAGTTGAACATACTTGGACCGAGCTAGCATCTCTTTGCATTCCTCCAAGATAGCCTACAATTCCCATGGGCCTGTGGTCTGGCCTGCAACAATATTCACAAGTGATGAGCTGTCAGAACTTAAGACCACGTGCAGATCAGATTTCCTCCACAGTTCGTGTTCTCTTCTCCACAGATCAGTTCCATCTTCCAAGTACAATAAAGCAGCTCGCAGTGCTAGGGTTTCAATTTCCAGCGACGAAGAGGCAACCACACGTTCGGCAAAGCCTCCAACTATTCTCCCCATTGAGTCTCGGCAAATCCCAGCAACCGCCCCTTCCCTTTCTCCTTCGACGATCGACCCATCAATATTCAGTTTTACGCTGCCTCTCTCTGGAGAGTGGTTAGCAGGTGGACAAATACTATCGAATAAAACGTGATACATCGAGCTCATTAGCACATAAGACAGTACCATAGTAGCTCAATCATGCAACTTTTATAAACTTAATCATTAAATAAAAAACCAATGATACTGAGGCACATTATGATGTGTCCCTTTCTCATAATTGTTGTAATCAAGCACATTTTTCCTTTAAATAATATAATTATAGATCAGGGTTACATATTTTATTTATTTTCGATTTTTCCCTCCAATCATTACTTACTAAAAAATAGATTTATTTTTCTCCTATCCAATCATTAGGCATATAAAAACTCCTGTAGGAGATCATTGTAGCATTAAGTGCATCATTTGGATCTAGAAGTTCCGGTGAGTTAAATTATTCTTTGCGGACAATCGCACGGATCTATAGGATTCCAAGACAAATTATGTTGCAATCAAAGCGCGAGATACGCCCGAAATAGACGGACGTGTCGCGTGAGTAAATGATTAGTGCAGTTACCATCCTGAAATATATAGTGAAATTGCAATAAGATTTTATTTTTTTTAAAAAGAAAATTGTATTCATTATTGCAAATGATACATGAGAAGTACGTAAACATTCGTGATAAAGCAGATCAAAGTAAAGCAAAGCCCATAATATAACAAAACAAAAGGAGGATCACTGAGTACTTATAAGGTTAAACACACACTCATTCCATAAAAACGGATCTGTCAAGCAAAATAATTGGCGGCTGATCATTAGATCTCGTATCAACGTCAGTGATGAGCATATGTCGGAAATTCCTTCTCCAATAACTACGATATTGTTAGTTGGCGGTTCACGCCTAGGTTCAGCTTCCTCTACATCATCACCGTACGGATACTACCAAAACGGGTTGAAAAAACACATATCTAACTTTCGGAAGAGCAAATCTTCGTAGTTCTGCGAGACGCCAAAACTCCTGCGATCATCATTAAAATTGGAAGCGTATGACTTGTACACAAACAGAGCATGTAGGTATTGAATTCCCGAAAATATTATTAAACTCTTAGATTTAAATTGGGAGAGAAAAGCTCCAAGATCTAGAACTAAATCAAGAGAGTTCCAACTATTAGATCTAAAATTAGACCGGAAGAAGAGAACTCCCAAATTTAGATTAGGAGAGAAGAAAATACAATAAAAGAACAAAATCACTCAAACAAAATCAACGGGAGGGGAGGATGAGACTAGCTCAATCCCTCTCCCATTAGTAGATTATATGAAAATATTCAATGATATCTTTATGTTAATTTAAATTAAATGAAAATCAGCTAAGATTGAATGGTTGAAAAAAATAATTAAATATGTATTATTCACGTAAAATATTCATATTAATTTAAAATATAATAATAAATGTCATCAAATACTTGTGGTGTTAACGCTCTAATTCGTTTTTCTTTTTTCAAAGTACATGGATATACTGAATTATCATTTACAAATCAAACTCAGCATATAATAATAACCCATGTCATTAAATAACGTCTGATTTGATGTTTAAGTAAACGCATTGACTACATTGATTATTTACTAACAGTTCGATGACTATATTGAACAAATTAAAAATCAAAAAGTTACACTGCACTTTAAATCAAAGTTTAGGGATTATTTGTATCATTTTTCCTTGCCCAAAAGGAATTTAGTGCCAATTTTCATATTGTCATTAGACAATATTATTATTATTATTATTATTATTATTATTATTATTATTATTAAAAATGAATTGCCTCATAAAAATGTAAGTGTGGCCTCGTGGGTTGATTTTATAGAGTCCAACTAACTCAATTCTTAACCAGTCGATGAGGGATAAGGTGAAAATGAAACACATAAAAAAAAATTGTCCCAAGTTACTTACCTAGAGAATTTTGCAAGCACGAATCTCTTACAAAAGTGAGGATGTACATGCAAATTATCTCTCTAAAAACAAAAGGTTATCTGTTAGATTTCTGTCCTTCATATTTTATTGCAAATATGTAGACTTATTATTTTTTGACTAAAAATGTAGATTAATTGAAAGTACTATTTTCTTAAGAAAATATACCTGAGGTAGATTCGTAGGGTCGGGGCTAACACTCGCCCCGCCTATGCCCTGCGGGGCATGAAGAATCCGTGCCCTGTGCCCTGTGATTGTCGCTAGTAGAGTCGTGCCGCCCCCGCCGCAATCACAAGGGTCGTTCCCTCCAATCGTCGACAGCACACTTCCACCTACCGCCACCGACGCAGCGGTAACTCGCCCTATGTGAGTGTATTTGTGTGTGTTTAACCCTAAACCGAGCAATATCGTTGGAGGATTTTGAAGTTCACGAGTCACCAACATCCTTTAATTTTTGTAGTCGCCTGATCTCAACATATATCTTCCAAATTGACTTCATATTTAAAAGAGTGTTTGATTGCACCTGCTAGAGTTCCTAATTGCGTTTTCTGAAAAATGTCGAGATCGAACTGATCAGGGAAATTTAAGGAATTTGGTGACCTGTGAGGTTCAACATCCTCGAGGGAAATTGCTCAGGATAGGGTTAATACACACAAATACACCCACATAGAGAGAGTCGGCAAGAGGGGAGGCGCCGGCGGATGGGGACGCAACATCGACAATTGACGGGAGTGACGATGCATGATGCCGGGAGCGGCGGCATGGCTCTGCTTAAGCTGATCCAATAATTTCATGAATAACCCATAATAATAAGTTTTAAGACAAAGTGATTTTATCTGATGGTTACAAACGCAATTTTGAAACTCTCCAAATAATTGTCTTGTAACCTCATAAATTGCTCTTATATCGAATTTAATTAAATTTCTCGAAATATTTTAATTTCGTAAATGATTAGCTTTGTTTTACCACCAATTCTGAACTTCAATTTTTCCTTTTTGTCATATGCGTAAATGTTGCGTGCTTTTGCTAATTTGCTAACGAATTATCGCCGTCGACACCCTTCCACTAAATAAAGGAAGTTCGTATCTGTGGTATCGTAGAGACAAACTAGCAAATTCATACTCTCAAGAATGAGTTTTCCATAGATCAAGCAAGGTATGGAGAATTCTTCTATTGTCACTGATGGAAGGAGCTTTCCTTTTAATTAAAAGAAAAGCTCACATGATTTAGGAATAGTGAAGTTTTTATTTAAGTTCGTTATAAGTAGCTTGTCACTTATAATGCAAATATTAGGGCAGTCTAACAAGGATGACAAGTGACAGTTCCTCGTACGTGTCGTTAGCTTGCGTAGTTTATAATAATTACAAAGTTCGGAAATTATAGTGTTCAATCGTCCTGCAAGTAAGTTCTTCTTTTCAACCCAGGAGCACGCATCGATTAGCCGGCTATCCGGAGAGGAACTAGCACAACAATTCACAATCATATCCCCCCACGTAAATATGAGTTTGTGAAGACCGGATTCGAATCTAAAACTTTCGATTCATGAGCCGTCAGTCCCTATTTAGTTTGTAAGAGATGACACACCTATCTTATATATTACTTTGCAGATCGTCTCTAAAATCAAAGGACGAGAATATCTATGTAAATTTGGTGAAACTCGAGGGTGTTTATGTTTATAAAGACATCCAACGTCATCCATAATCAACTAAAACCATGAACATGAGCCGGTGTACTTTTTCTTCAGTAAAACCACATGAACATGCACATGCTGAGAATGCGAATCAAGCATGAACCGGTGTACTTTTTCTTCACTAAAACCACATGAACATGCACATGCTGAGAATGCGAATCAAGCATGTTTCACGTACTTTGGTTTAATTTAATCTCATGGATCTAATCCGAGGATCGGGCTAGGCTCGTAGGAGAAACTGGAAAAGAAAAAAATGATAGAAAAATCGAATGGATCTTGGCACGTTCGGTTGTGTTATTCTATTCAACGCAGGTTTGCTCAATTGTGGAGTCAACGCGGTCCAACCTAACTTCGGTACTCAGATCTGCCCAATCTAAAAAGCAGTGCACTATTTTTGCAAAAAAATAAAATGAAATAAAATAAAAAGTACTGCACTAGTGATTTACGGGTTCGGTCGGGCCGTCGTCGGATCAATTTTGGCCGGATCGGACTACTAATGTCAAACCCTTTTTGCGCTCTTTCAAAGCATGATCTATCGGACTAATAAGCTGGTCTACTTTGATGTCGAGCCTTTTTTCATTTTCCAAGTTTCTTGATCATGGGACAAAAGTGGGAAAATTATTCAAAAAGTTCTAAATCTATTGCATTCAGTTTCAAACCTTTCAATTTTGTCAATTGAATCCTAAACATTTTAACTTTTTGCTAACCAAGTCCATTCGGTCAATTTTGAATGGAAATTGCTGACGCGGACGTCAATAATGCTATGTAGGACAGCCGACGTTGACGTTGACATTTTTAATAATTTTTTATAAATTTTCTGATTTTTCTTTATTTTTTCCCTTTCCTTTTGCTGGTGGCTGACGAATGGCCACTAGCCACGGGAGGTGGGCGTCGAGGACTAGCCTCGCCAGATCTGGAGAGGACGACCCTCGCCGCCCACTGCCTGTGGCCGATGGATCAGCCACAGGCAAAAGGAAAGGGAGAAAAATAAAAAAAATAAAATTTTTATTAAAAAATCATTTGAAAATGTCAATGTTGGTGTCAGCCGTCATATGTAGTACTATTGGCGTCCATGAATTCACAGAATTGGTCGGATGAACTCAATTGGTAAAAGATTAAAATGTTTAGAATCCAATTGGCAAAATTAAAAAAATTAGAACTGAATTGAGAAAAGTGCAATAAGTTTAAAACTTTTTGGACAATTTTTTCGAGAAAAGCTGCAATTGACGAGCGGAACATCATAGACGCGCACGAATCTTCCATGGCGTTGCATGGAAGGTTAGATGAGAGATAAAAAGTGAAGAGATATTTGTTGGGCTATTGTAGAAATTTATGTGAGGGATAATGCATCTCATCTTAGGATTCTATCCCCACATTTAATATTATATCAGTGCATGTCTGAGAACCGTATAATATACATATTGGGGGTGTCAAAACCAAACAATATACCCGAACCGGAACACGAACCGACCCGATCCGACCCAAAGTTTTGGGTATTTTCGGGCCGGGTCAATTTCATGTTCGGGTATTAGCTAAGCAAATGGGTATCTCAATGGTTTAGGTTCGGTTCGTGTTCTAAACACGAACCGAACCGAAACACATATATTTTTATTTTTAGAACCGAAACACATTTCACTTTGTAGCACTGTCGTTCAACTTCGTCCTGGCTTTTTCGCCGTGGCGTGAACAAAAAGTTTTTGTTCTTTTGCTTGGGTTTACTTGTGTGTAGATCGGTTCAATGTATGCTGTGATTGGGATTTTGGTTGCTTCTGATCGTGTGCTCTTTTCCATCGTCCTCATGTGCTGAGCATTAGGAGCAGCAGCACATAGAGAGAGAGAGAGAGAGAGAGAGAGAGAGAGAGAGAGAGAGAGAGAGAGAGAGAGAGAGAGAGAGAGAGAGAGAGAGAGAGAGAGAGAGAGAGAGGGGTAAGGCTGGGGCCGGCGAACAGGATGATGCATCAACGTTGTCCCAGTTAGCAATGAGAGGTACTAGCAAATAATAAGGGAGTGGGGGAGGAGGTGATGGGTGACCACTCTGTTTTTAGCAAAAATATTTCAAACGGCTTCTGTTCTTTTTAATAAATTTCCAGTCTCATTAGAAATGGCAGTCGGCCTTTTTCATGGGAACAGACATTTAGAGAGAAAGAGAGATACTGCATCCAAGGATCAAGTAATTGATAGAACCAGGTCGCACTATTGGGACACAAGAAAAGATTCATTTCATGGTACCCTCCCAGTCCCGGACCTTAGTTTTCGTCGTCGAGAGCAATCGATGTTCGCGAGGGGCCTTTTTGAGCTCGTCGTTTGATCGGGACGAATTGACCGGAGATCTTTCCTATAGAATGGCATCGTATGTGGATACACGGAAAAAATATCTTAACTGCTCCAGTCTTGGAATGAACGGATTAGCACTCAATTTATTGCCGATGGGGATTGGTGGAGGCGGTTGGGTAATTCCGATAACTTTCAATTAAGCAATTGTAACATCGTCAAATATTAGCTTGAACCCAAAAAGACCCGAAACCCGACCCGGTTTTTGCTTTTCGGGTCATGTTTGGTTCGGGTCAAGAGTCCACATATCTTTTATGATTCGGGTCGAGTAGGGTAGCGTGGAGACTAGACCCAACCCGACCCATTGACACTCCTAGGTGTAACTTAACCTTAATTTATAATAAAAATATAAAATATGAACCCGAACTGAACCGAACCGATCCGATTGTGCGGCTATATCATGTTCGGGTCTTGTTCCGGGTCGGGCCAATCACACATATTCATTGTTTCGGGTCGGGTCGGGTATCATGAAAACCCGACCCGACCCATTGACACTCCTAATACATATATATGTATGAATATATATTATAGGGGGGACCCACCATGCTTCCCACCCTTGGACCGATCCACGTGGTCCAATTCAGATTCCAATTAAAATTCGAAAACTATGATGAACGATTTGATAAGGTCAAGTTCATATCTCATCAGTCGGGCTTGTCTCATGTGTAATGGGGTCCTCTTAGGTCATCGATGTCTGGTTTGTTCACATTTCTTTTCTTCACACGTCTGTCCAACCAACTCCAAAAATCATAAAAATTTACAAAAGGTTCTTATATCTCTACACCCGATGGGTGTTCTCAATTTTCTATTTCTTCAACCCCCCTTTTTTGTTCTAAAAAATGACTTTAGGTCTTCTTAAATCTTGTATCTTATCCTAGGCAAGATCTCGAGACTAACCTGGATTTAAAAGGCGAAATAACTCTAAATGGGAATTATATATCGATATTTGATGTAGGTAGTGTCAGAATTTCTCTTTGTGAGCTTGAGACAGTTTATCTTAATTTCGGTGGATCGCGATTTCCAGTTAAGCTCCATGTAAATGTCGCAGACTCGCACTTTTTAATTAAAAATCAGGGGCATGAGCATAATTAGCTAGCTTCCTAGAGGAGAACTCGCATAGCAATCCACCGCCATGACTCCCATTTGAATTTAAGCTCTTCAGGGTAGGAATTGAAGGCAATTTCATCGATTTCTAAATCGAAAACATGTGAATGCCCTTAGTACTAAGTCAATTCCGGGTAGCAGTGGCCAAGGGTTTGTGCTAGCCCGGAGAATGTCATGCCCATCCCTATTATTTATTTATTTATTTAGAAATTCTCAACAAATCAATAATAACTGATAAAATTCGCAAGATGTATTATAATAAATCGACAAAAAATTAATAAAAATTCAAGGGAATTCTAATTTTATTTATGCTTAATTCTTTATAGTTATTTTTAAATAAATATTTGTATATTGCAAGCTTTATTAAAATTACACATAGAGAAATGCAGACGGGTTCAAGATTCGAAATTACACCAAAAATTTACCTGGATGAAATATGAATATATTACCGACCCCCCCCCCCCCCCCCAAATAAATGAGTACATACACTAGAGAGAATAGTAAACTGTAAAAGGAGACAAGTTAAACAACATTTATACTTGACGATACTGATTATGTTTCACACTTTTATCTTCATTGACATAACAATTCAAAGCATTCTCAAATAACAAAACATAATTGAGAATTTACGTCCTATCAAGCACGGGAAACTACATGAGCTATTTAACGAATTATCTAAGGAGTTAGTCACGAAAAAGTTTAATCTTTTTTCAGAAATTTCCTGATCTAGATTGAAATGGCTAGCCTATGAGAGAACCGAAGAGACAAACTTACTCTTATGCCTGACCAAAAAAGATGTTTTTCTATTTTATCTATTTTGGCCATGAGTTACAAAAACTAGCCCTTTTTTTCTTTTCGAGAGATGACACAAATGGTCCCAATGTGCAATGTGATCCCTAAACTTTCAATTTGTTCAATGTGGTCCTTGAACTGTAACCTAATGTGTAATGTTATTCATGAACTTTCAATTTGATCCGTGAACTTTTGGTACATATTTAATAGAGTCAATGAAATATATGACAATGTTCAATATTATCCCTAAACTTAAATTAATAGAAGGATAACATTCAATCTTTTCATAGAGTTGAAGAACTAACTTGAACGTGTACTCAAAGTCAGATTGAACAAATTAAAAGTTCAGGCATGATATTGTACATTTGATTAAAATTCAAGGATCAATTTTAGGGATCACATTACATTTTGAATTAAAATGTAGGGATTATTTGTGTCATTGTCTATTCTTTTACTTCTTTTGGGCAGAAGATCGGAAGATGGAAAAGATACCACGTTAGTTGCAACATGGAACATCTGACAGAACACAGCAACATAGAATAGAGACAAGAACAACATAATTTCATTGCTGTCTTGCAAAGTCAGGGTTAGAAAATCCCTGAGAAAGGAGAGTAGTTTCACGAGCTGCCAAGGAAGCCAAGCCGGTGCAAAGCCAGAAAAGACCTAACGGCAATTCATGAGCTGAACGCTTCCAAATCAAATTAATGTAGAGACAGAACGGATTTTTACACAAGGCACCTAAGATCTTCCAACTATATTGTAAAATGTTCAATATGATCTTTCAACTATTTTATTTTGTATAACGAGTCTTTAAATTATATGTTTTCTTTGTTCGAATTGGTCCTTCTGATTAAAAAGAAATAAACATGCTGGCACGACAATGAATTACCATTAAAACTTCGATTCGATTCCGAGATGGAGATGGAGATTGACATATAGGATTTTTGGTTTCCGTCTGCAAATTTGACGGAAGGACCAGCTCCGACGAAAAGGCTATAGCTTTAAGGACCCAATTGCATAAAAAAAATAATTGAGGGACCTGATTAGATATTACATTAATAATTCAGGACCTTCTGTGCCTTGGACTTTGGATGATCTTGAAGCACACCACAGATATCGTCAGCTCATCTGCATCAGATTGGTAACTGAAGAGACTTTGTCTTTAAATCAATTATTGCGAGTCCCTCGTCTCATCATCTTCTTCATTGAAGCCTTCAAATAGCGTTCTTCAGTTCGTCGCCATCACCAAGTACCTCTGTCTCTGTCTGTCTCTGTTCTTGCCAACAGTGTCACGACTGGACCTCCATTTCTTGCTTTCTGAAATCCCAGGTCGAGTTCTTCTGAACTTTTCGATCCCGCTCTGTTCTTCCTCCTCCTCCTTGATCTGCCACAAGTGAAGAGCCAGTGGCGTTTTCTGAATGTCAAGACTCGTGAGACTCCACATTTTGAGGAAGTTTCCTTACTGAAATGGCCAATCTGTTGGCCTCACTGCGCGGGACCATGAATTCTGGATCGCACGACGTGCTCAATGCAGTGTTGCCGTTGTTGAAGCTCCTCACCATAACGCTAATCGGTCTCCTGCTCGCCCACCCGAGATTCAAAATCGCCCCTAAGTCCACTTTCAGGCTGCTCAGCAAGCTCGTGTTCGCTCTGTTCTTGCCCTGCTTGATCTTCACCCATCTTGGCCCCTGCATTTCGTACAAGAGCATTGTCCGGTGGTGGTTCATTCCTGTGAACATCGTAATCAGCACCGGCATCGGGTGCGTCCTGGGGTTCGCGGTCGCGCTGATATGCCGACCCCCGCCTGAATTCTTCCGGTTCACTGTGATCATGACCGCGTTTGGGAACACGGGCAATCTTCCTCTAGCAGTCGTTTCGTCGGTGTGTCACAATGTGGAGAACCCGTTCGGTCCCGATTGCTATGGCCCTGCTGTGGCCTATGTCTCCTTCTCGCAGTGGGTCTCGGTCCTGTTGGTCTACACTCTCGTGTACCACATGATGGAGCCACCACTGGAGTTCTACGAGGTCATTGATGATAGAGTCGAGATACAGGAGATAACCGAAGAAGATTTGGATAGACAGTCAATCCATGGGGACGCACAGGCCAACGATCTAAGCAGGCCGCTCCTAGTCGAAGCCGAATGGCCTGGAATTGAAGATAAAGAGACCGAGCATTGCAAGACACCCTTAATTGCAAGGCTGTTCAATAGCATGCCCGGCTTTTCGCACACCGCACTTCCAGAACTCGATCCGCCGGAGTTCGGCAGTGAAAACAGCCCAAAGTCCATGAGGTGCTTAGCTGAGGCGAAGGTGATTAGGAAGATCAGAATCGTCGCCGAGAAGACCCCGATTCACCACATCCTTCAACCCGCAATCATAGCATCTCTCTTAGCAATATTTGTAGGGATGATTCCTAAACTCAAGGACTTATGCTTCGGAGACGATGCGGTGCTTGGCTTCCTTACGGACAGTTTGGACATCATGGCGGGTGCGATGGTGCCCTCGGCGATGCTCGTCCTCGGGGGAATGCTCACCGAGGGCCCCAACGAGTCAAGGCTCGGTCTCCGCACCTCGATCGGGATCATGGTCGCCCGGCTGCTGGTGCTTCCCCTGCTGGGCATTGGTGTAGTACTCTTGGCCGATAGATGGGGCTTGCTGATGGCCGGGGATGAGCTCTACAAGTTCGTGCTCCTGCTGCAGTACACGACGCCGAGCGCCATCTTGCTCGGGGCGATCGCGAGCCTGAGGGGCTACGGCGTGAGCGAGGCCTCATCGCTTCTCTTCTGGCAGCATGTGTTGGCTTTGGTCTCTCTGTCCGTGTACCTGACCGTCTACTTCAAGTGGCTTCTGTCTTCCGGTTGAGATTTGTGCGAAAGGGTCCTTTTGAGGTGTTGGCCTTGAGCTTATTTTTGTTTGTTCATCTCGCGATCCAGTTGATGTAATTTCACAGGCATGTGGTGCCAATATTCTTTGTTTGGGTTTGGAAGATTAGGCCTCTTTAGTTTCTATAAATTTTTCCAATTCTCAATTCGAAAAAATGTAGATAATAATTAGAGGTGTAATCGAGTCGGGTCGAGTCGAACATATAAGATGCCAAGCTCGAGTTCATCGACTAGTATACTCGGTGCTTAATTCGACTTGACTCGACTCAACTCAATTACATAGTATGAAGATACTTTAGCTTGAGCTCAAGCTCCATCTTCGGGCAGAGCTTGTGAAGAGAAAAATGATTATTTATGTGTTATTGACAAAATTATTGTGTGGGATTGAGTATGCAAGTGCACGATGGGAAACACCAATAGACGAGCTGACACTATTGGTGCCCCTTTTCAATTTACAAGGATCAAAATCAAATGAATCATTCAAGAACGGACCCACACGGCGTAGGTTCAGGGCAATTGCCGCCGCCGATTGTAAATTCATACATTAATATTATTGTTTCAGAAGAATTTCCAATAATGTCCCCCACGAATTTTATCTAAAATCACTTGAACTAGTTATACACGACAGAATGGTACCGTGCCTATCACATCCTTGGTCTTTTAACCCATATGTGGGTGGTAATATGAAGTGCCTGGGCCACATCTATTTGTGGCAAAGTTGTTTTTCTTTCTTTCTTTCTTTTTTGTACAGCAATGTAAATGAGTATTTAAAATTGTTTTATCCTTCTTTCATCACTTTTTCAGGGTTCCATCAGAGATAGACCTGTTAAACGGGTGGGTCGGATCGGGTCGGGTCGGGTCGGGTCGGGTTTGGGTCGGGTCATAAATGGTCCGACCCAAATTGACCCATTAACCTGTTTATGACCCATTTATTCATAGTGTAAATATTCCAACTCATATCCGACCCGACCCATACACAACCCATACCCGACCCGACCCATATTGCTAAAACACTTTTATATTTAACCTAATGTAGGAATACTTGTTTCTTATGATTTTTTTTTAAAATTATACTGCTAAAACATTTTATGCAATACAAAGCTAGTGAAATTTTTTTATAATTTTTTTAAAATTGAGGTTCTGTTTGTTTTACGAAAAATGTGACATTTCTAGAAAATATTTTCCATAAAGTTATTATCCAAGAAAATAAAAAAAAATTCTGACGTTTGGCTAAAACCTGAAAATAAACTAGAAAATATTTTTCGATATTTGGTATATAAAATCTGATTTGATTTTACTTTGTGCATTCATTTTAATAATATTAATTTTTTTATTTTTTAAATTGAATTTTTAATTATTATTTTTTTCTTTTTTTTCTTTTTCCTTTATTTTTGGCTGATTGCCGGCCGCCGTGGCCGGCGATCGACCACAGGCGAGGACGAGCTCGCCGATCTGGCGAGGCTCCATGCTCGCCGATCTGGCGAGACTCGAGCTCGCCGGCCTCGGGCGAGGCTCCACCTCGCCAGATCCGGCGAGGTTGAGCTCGCCCGAGGCCGGCGACCTCGAGCTTCGCCGGCCTCCGGCGAGGTCGTCCCGCCCCGGTGGTCGGTCGCAGTGGCCGACCACCGGCCGAAATAAAAAAAAAAGAAAAAGAAAGAAGAGAAAGGAAAAAAGAAAAAATAAAAGAAAAAGAGAAAAAATAAAAATAATTAAATTTTGATTTTTTTAAACATCTTTGTAAAGAGGGAGAGAGTGTGTGGATGGGTCTAGTGGGTGGGTTGGACATGGGTTCCAAACTTAACCCATTTAGACCCATTTATCTTTAAACTTTAAAATTTAAAATCCATTTAAGATTGACTCTTTAAAATTAAAGTGACCCATATATGATCTATTTATTTTAAAATGGGTCATATATGGGTTTAAGACCCATTTTGACACCTCTAATCAGAGCTATGGCCTGTTATTTATGTAGTCAATCTTTAATTGACATTTGTGTTGTTCTCCAATATCTACCTATAGGAGAGAATTCAACTTGAAACTGCTCGACTGTATGAACTAGCTGGAATAAATCCACTAGCACTAGTTGGTGAATTACCGTAGCAAATGTTGGTAATCTGTTCGTGACTGATAATGTTGTGAAGAGAAGGTAGATCTTTCGTGCTGGTCGTTCGTTATGATTTGTTATTTGAAGAAATAAAGAATATTGCTCTTTCTAGCTTCAGATAGATTACTCGTGCTATATGATTTTGACCTTAGTTATTAGTGAGGGAGGTGAATTTATTTAATTTAGGGTTGATACCACGATAAACCCCAAACTGGTACATTTATAACAAATTTACCTTTCGTTAGTTTTCGTTAAATTGGATAAATACCACGAAAACCCCCAAACTAGTACATTTGTCAACTGTTACGTGTCATCCAACTCAGCAATTGAACATGCCATAGAGAAATCAAATTCAATGCCTAACTTGAGAGGAGCAATCACCGACCGCACAAAGGTTTCCACAGTTCCTCCACTGGTAAGTCCTCACAAAATGTGCTTATCGGGATTTGCTTGTTGATGCCATGAAATAACAAACAAGACCATGCAAAGAAGTGGAAAAGTCATTCCGTTATGGAGATTCCAGACAATTTTAGAAATGAAACCGCTGATGTTTGTCATGAGAGAGGATCATGCCTTAGTCGAGTCCTTTGATTAAATTGATCTCATGCAATCTGTTGGTTGCGGTATGGCCAAACATCCAGCTTGCGGACTGATCATGTTACGGTGGAGAATTGCCTGACGCCAACGATTGAACCACTCCATAGCCAAACATCTAGTTCACAAGACAAAAATGCAATGTTGGAGACTCGGCGAACACGAACAATTGAACTACCCCAAGGACGTGGGCATGTTCCTCGGGAGAAAAAGAAAAGCTTTGTCGACCGAGTTCAACAGCTCAAATGTCTTGCCCCCCAAACGTACGGAGCCTCTGGAAAAGCCGGCAACTGTAAGAATTAGCAAAGATGAAGAGCCAAGGTTCGAAAAGGTCAAAAAGCAATTGAGAATATAGAACCCCAATTAAGTGAATATCAAGATTATAGTTTGATGATATTCATTTACACAGAAGGAAGAATATGCAACACCGGTTATTCCATACTCTTAATCTGGTATGTGAAAACCAAGATCTTCTGCAGAACCATCACAGAGTATAACCAATGATTGCAGTTCATGAGAAAGGTGCTTCTAAAGAAGACAAAAAGGACGAAATAATGCGAATGCGGACGAAATAATTGCGTCAGACCTTATACAATGAGCTCAACATATGAAGCACAGATATGTACGAAGTGGAGAAAAGACTTGGTGGCTCTTAAAGTACTGAAGAATATCAGCAAACGCCGGATTTAAATCATCCAATTCCTAACTGTGGAGAGCCGCTTCTTAGTTAAGATAATTTGCCCAAGAATATGTAGATTGTCACAAATGTTGACGCAGATGATGACCTGCCTTGCCAGTCCAAGTCCTGCCTACCGATTTCCAATTCTTATTTTAATGTCCTTGATTGTCATATATTTGATTAACCACCTAGAAAATGGATCTGCTTCATACAGAAAAGCAGTGCCATTAGAAAAGATGAGTGATGCAAGTTAACAAAATTGCGTAATACCCCGGAATTATGGCAAAGTCCTGTTTCAGGCAAGCCCAGAACCGCATCATCTCCTGTCAATGAGGGATATCTGATTTATGAGGAACCCAAAGTTTATATTAAAATGAGGTTGACGTCGAAGGTAGATGAAGAGCTGATACTACATATTCGAAGGTCACAGGATAGGGCCAATTTAAGTCCACCTAATGCTACTCTCTCTATAACAGCAATAATAGGATACGGAGAATCCTAAATTCCGCAATGAAAGATAACTAGCATTATAGCTTTACGCACTAAAACAGAGGGATCTTTAAGGAACATCTAAAGGAATCAGAAAGGCCAACAAGATACTAGAAGCAATCCAAAAGTGTCAAGTGGCTATAACATAGCGTTGTAGGTTAGAAGGTAAAAAGGAGTTCATTCAAAAGTGTACAAGAGTAGGTTAATGAAATGTTCTTCTGCGTAACGATATCCATAGTTGATAGCATAAAAACTTGTCTAAGCTCTCAGCTCTTTAGTCTGTTTAAGAAAAGGCACAACTCAAACTAGAATGCAGATCTACAATGCAATCCATGGATTTACGGAGGCAAGATTCATCAGAGTCATTTAAAAGGTCTTACAGACAAACTATTGCAAGTATATATCACTAACACAAAAAATGCCTTGGGGTCGTCATTGATGGTTCTTTAAAAATGGCAAGTACCTCTGTCCCTGACTCTGTTCTTGCTAACAGGGTCGAAGGCCTGACGAGTGGACCTCCATTTCTTGATCAGTCCCGGAAATTTCCTGGAATATTCTGAATTCCCATTCTTCTGAATTTTTCGATCCCACTCTGTTCTTTCTCCTCCTCGATCTACCACAGGTGAAAAGCCAGTGGCGTTTTCTGAATGTCAGACTCGTGAGACTCCACATTTCGAGGAAGTTTCCTTCTGAAACTACAAGTCTTCCCATACAGAAGAAGATTTGAGAAATGGCGAATCTCTTGGCCTCACTGCGTGAGACCATGAATTCTGGATCGCACGGCTTCCTTAACGCAGTGTTGCCATTGTTGAAGCTCCTCACTATAACGCTAATCGGTCTCCTCCTCGCTCACCCAAGATTCAAAATTGTCCCTAAGTCCACTTTCAGGCTGCTCAGCAAGCTCGTGTTCGCTCTGTTCTTGCCCTGCTTAATATTCACCCACCTTGGCCCCTGCATTTCGTACAAGAGCATCCTACGGTGGTGGTTCATTCCCGTCAACATCGTACTCAGCACTGGCATCGGGTGCGTCCTGGGGTTCACGGTAGCACTGATATGCCGACCGCCGCCCGAATTCTTCCGGTTCACTGTGATCATGACCGCGTTTGGGAACACGGGCAATCTTCCTCTTGCGATTGTTTCGTCCGTGTGTCACAATGTGGAGAACCCGTTCGGTCCGGAATGCTATGGCCCCGCTGTGGCCTATGTCTCGTTCTCGCAGTGGGTGTCGGTCCTGTTGGTCTACACTCTGGTGTACCACATGATGGAGCCACCTCTGGAGTTCTACGAGGTTGTCGATGATGGAGTCGAGATCCAGGACATAACCGAAGTAGATGTGGATAGACCATCATTCAATGGGGATGCACACGCAAACGATCTAAGCAGGCCGCTCCTAGTCGAAGCGGAATGGCCTGGAATTGAAGATAAAGAGACCGAGCATTGCAAGACACCCCTCATTGCAAGGCTGTTCAATAGCTTTTCGGGCTTTTCGCACACCGCACTTCCAGAATCCTATCCGTCAGAGGACAGTGGTGAAAGCAGTCCGAAGTCTGTGAGGTGCTTAGCTGAGGCGAAGGTGATTAGGAAGATCAGAATCGTCGCCAAGAAGACCCCGATTCACCACATCCTTCAACCCGCAATCATAGCATCTATCTTAGCTATACTTGTAGGGATGATTCCTAAACTCAAGGACTTATGCTTTGGAGATGACGTGGCGCTTGGCTTCCTCACGTACAGTTTGGACATCATGGCGGGCGCGATGGTTCCCTCGGCGATGCTCGTCCTCGGGGGAATGCTAGCTGAGGGTCCCAACAAGTCGGGACTCGGCCTCCGCACCACTGTTGGGATCCTGGTCGCCCGGCTGCTGGTGCTTCCCCTGCTGGGCATTGGTGTAGTACTCTTGGCCGACAGATGGGGCTTGTTGATGCCAGGGGATGAGCTCTACAAGTTCGTGCTCCTGCTGCAGTACATGACGCCGACCGCCATGTTGCTCGGGGCGATCGCGAGCCTGAGGGGCTACGCCGTGAGTGAGGCCTCGGCGCTTCTGTTCTGGCAGCATGTGTTTTCTTTGGTCTCTCTGTTCGTGTACCTGACTGTCTACTTCAAGTGGCTTCTGTCTTCCAGTTGAAATTTGAGCAGAAGGGGTCCATTGAGATGTTGGCCATGAGCTCATCTTTTTCGTTCATCTCGGCTTTCTGATATTGCCCGATTGAGCATGTGGTGCCACTATTCTTTGTTTGGGTTTGGAAGATTAAAGCCTTGTTAGTTTCTATAAATTTAAAATGCATTTGGTAGCTAGAGGTGTAATCGAGTTGAGTCGAGTGGAACATATAAGATGCCAAGCTCGAGTTCCTCGACTAGTATATTCGGTACTTGAAACTCGACTCGAAGTAAATTCGGTGACCAAATCTTTGCTTGAGCTCGACTCGAATAGGAAAACGAAATACTCGAGCTCAACTTGACTTGACTCTATTACAAAGTATGAAGAAAATGCAGCTTGAGCTCAAGCTCCATCTTCAGGCAGAGTCTACGAAGAGAGAAATGATTATATGGGTATTATTTATAATAATATTTGTGTGGGATTGAGCGCGCAAGTGCACTATGGAAGCACCAACAGACGAACGCTAGGGACCAGCAGCTAAAATCCGCATAACCGTTCTCTCTTTTGCTTGAAAGATAATAGACAATAGCATTTACCATGAAAATTCAATCGGTTCCTCTCCAAATTCAAACCCAACCTATCTTTTACTAAGAACAAGCCATCAATGAATTTTATAAGGGGATATGTGGGATTGGGGCAAATCCTGTGGTGTCCTTTTTCAACTTACTAGGATCAAGATCAAATGTATCAACCTAGGCTGGGGTAATTGCCGCCATTGATTGTAAAAAGCATATACTAATGTATGTTTTCAGAAAAATTCGCACCCCCCCCTCACAACAACAAATTTGATGAAGAAGCAATTTTTAATTTGGTCATAGACGAAGAAGCATTTTGTTTTGGTCTATGATGAAGAAGCACTTGAATTTTTTTTTTGGTCGTAAGAAGCACTTGAATTGAATTGGTTGTTTTCTCACAAATTTATTGGAGTTGTACTCTTCATTCTATTTTATCAATTACAAAAATGTTGCATTGGCTGTTTTTAATCGACAAAATTTTTGGATTTGCCCCAACTAACAAACAATGTCTTGGCCCGGTACCGAATTGGACCGAGCCAAAACGGGCCGGTATGGGCTAATCACGAGAGATAGGATTCCCGACTCAAGGAAGAAAGAGCGAGTGGGGCCATCCTCTTCTTGGCTCGCAAATGGTACGCTCAAAGTGAACATTGATGGGTCTTTTGTTGAAGAAACATTTGAAGGAGCAATTGTGTATGTTTGTAGAGACTACACTGGCCGCCTCGTTGATGCATTCGCCAAATCTGTGCATGTCGCCTCGGCTGCGCAGGTGGAGTCATTGGCGTTGGTTGAAACCATGAAATTTCTTCTCGCATGAAGTGGAGAAAGCCTAATTTTGAAATCTGATTGTCGTGAACTAATCTGTGCTTTCTTAGGCATGGCTCAACCGAAGCGGGAGGTTAGAGCTCTTATCAATGAATCAAGTGATATGCGGATGTGCTTTTCAAATCTCCAACTGGCCCATTGCTTTAGGGAGTCCAATGAAGTTGTGGACTGAGTTGTAAAAGCCCAAAGGAGAAAGAACCTATCCAGACCAGAAATTGGATTACTTATCCACCTCAAGCTTTAGCTATGTATCCTTCCATTTTATCTAAACGAATGAGAAAGGTTATTTCTCACAAACAAAAAAATGATACGTGGGAACGTGATGCACCCTATGGGAATAGAATCTGTATCGCCTTTCCCTCCCTTAGCTTTCCGTCGTTTGCTCGCGAATTAACCCGAAACACGCGCACAAAAGAGAGATTCAGACGCATTCAACAAAGACGTAGCGCAAAGTACCTGAGCACGAGCATAGTGACGTTGTTTCAGGAGATGGGTATGTGATAATGGGGGAGGGGACACTCCATCTCTTTCTTTGGGGGAGACAAAGACAGTGCATCGAAGGAAAGGAAGGAAGGGAAAGAGAGAATGGAACGTTGCTTGCGTCCTTCATCTTGCGGGCACCCCATTTCCTTTCCCTGCAAGAAGCCTCTCTTTCTTGCGCGTTCGACCTTCCTCGCATGTTGATCAAAACCATTCCTATATCGGTTTAGCTTTTCGCAAGCTGCTTCTCTCTCGCTCTCTCTCGCTGACTCTCTCTCCCGTACATTCATTGGAGTACAGAGCATGGGAATATGAGGATGAAATAGTGGGTTCTTTTGCAGCTTTCTTGTTATCTTTTCCGTCACTTTCGATTTTCTTTTCTAGATTCAGCCTCATTTCTTGCTTTTAATATCTGCCCTTTGTTGCTTTTTTTCCTTTCATTTCTTTCCCTCCTACCTTCGTCTTATTTGGATCCCTTTTTTTTTGCTCCTTCTTCCATAAAGGTTTAAGCAAAATGAAGATGGGTCGCCATTCCAGAATTCAGATGTGTGAGGTAAATCCACTTTTGATCTTCTCTAAACATCATGTTATGCGTAAGGTTTCTGCAGTGCTCGTTCATTTTTGCTTTGATGGTGATTTTTCCAACTTTAATGCGGCATCGATACTAAGATAGATTGCTGTACGTTTAATGCGACTGTACCTGTTGATGTCCCGGTAGCACATTCTCTGCGGTCCTTGTAGTCTTTTGGTGCTTGACCATTGCTCAATGCTTTTATGTGATGCTGTCTTGTATTGGCTTAACAATGGGAAACGTGTTGGTGGTTGTTTTGTTCTGGCTTAATTATCAGAAACGTGTTGGTGGTTGTGTTCATTCGTATAATATGCCTTACTGTGTAGCGCTTGTTCCACACCATTTAACTTCTGAATAACCATCAAAACAGATTGTCACACTTACATTGTTTTGCTCTTTATTGGTTTGTATATAATTCAGCTTCCTTAAATGCTTTTCAAATTTCACGTCAAATTGTAATGATCCAGCTCACCTCACAGAATTGATTGTGGAAACAGAAACAGTAGTAGTCGATGAAAAGATACCCAACAGAAACTTCTCTTCATTTTTCTGAGATCTTTTTCTATTCAAGTTAATTGTCCTTCCATGCCATGGCAAAAATGAGAATGTCACAGCAATGTGGTCATTTCCATGATGGATCGGTGTCCTCCAGACATGGTGCCGACTTACTAATAATAATTAATAAGCTGTTCCTCTTTTGCACTTCATAATGATACTGAAGTTTTGATATTCTGATGCAGGGAACTCATTAAGGTTTTATCTATTTCAAGTTGGTTTAGAAGGTTCTGCTTGAATCTAGAAGATCTGTTTGTGGGAAACAGCTTTTTAGGGATGGGGGACCATTTCGTGTTGCTCGTGAATCGGTTAACTACTGACGCTACCTTAGAAGCTGCTATTGAGAGTGAGGACAGGATTCGGCAGGTGTTGATGTCTCCAAATAAAGAATCTACAGCTGATACGAACATGACAATCCTCTCCACTCCGAGGGAGTTGGTGCAGTGTAGGATTTGCCATGATGAGGATGAAAACTCAAATATGGAAACACCGTGTGCGTGCTGCGGTAGGTTAAAGGTCAGATGCAGTTCGATTTGCAGATTGCAGAGAGGTCCCCTTTTTTGGATGTTTCAGCACATTTTCAAGTGATCTGGTGGTTAGGTTCTCTGGTAACTTTGTTAGGAGCACAAACTAAAAAAATCTGTTAAGTTGATCACTAAAGCCACAGTTCACTGATTGAGCTTTGCAATATCACTTTGTAGTGGTTGTGTGTGCCGGCCATGGTTTAGATTGGAGACTGAAAGCATTTGGATTGAAAGAAAAGGCACAGAACAATAACATAGTGAAGTATAGGACAGTTTTGACTATGTAGACCACACATAAGAAGGAAGGGACTTAGGTTTTGTGGATGTTCTACTCTTCTTTCTTTTTTGCTTGGCAAATGTTCTACGCAACTAGATGCTCATCCATAGCTGCATTGATCTTTTACTCTTGACTCATGGAGATTATTTCTTGAGATTCAGTCTGCAATAATATCCAACACTTGGTATATGCATTACATCCATCGCTTCATACTTGTTGTGATCATGCCTTCTTTTTTCCATGGTGTGAATGGTTAAGAGAGTATAACTTTGTGAAGTTGTACTTTTTTCTCCTCCTGTGCTCCACAATTCAGCATCTGTGACTAACCAGAGCAGCAGGAATCTTGTGATTTCCCTTTTTCTTATTAAATTTCTTGCTGCAATACTCTGGCTTTGATTAAACTGTGCCTTTTCTGGTTAAATTCAGTATGCTCACCGCAACTGTGTCCAGAGATGGTGCAGCGCGAAGGGTGACACCACCTGTGAGATTTGCCGCCAGGTTCGCTAATTCTTATCAGAACTTGCGATTTATCTAAAGAAAAGTCTCAAGAGTTTATCTAATTAAAGAAAGTGATTACAAATTCCATGAGACTGTAGCAATTCACACCTAACTATACAGCACCACCTCCTCTATTCCCGCATCGAAGTCTTCCGTTGAGCTTCAGGTATCATATTTAAATGTTTCTATGCCTGACTAAAATTTTATGTGTCCTCCAATTGTTGTTCTTAAGTCTAGCAAAATAGGAATTCCCCTATTACAAGTAGATTATTTAGTATATGTTAAGCGTATCTTTTCAGGGATACTTGGGGAATTACCAGAAGGGATCTGCTCGACCCACGATCCATAGCAATGGTTTCTTCTGATAATGATTTTTCAGATACTGACTTTGAGGATTACTCAACTACATCTCCTGGGGGGTTGATGTGCTTCCGCATAGTTACCATAATTGTACTCTCTCTCTCTCTCTCTCTCTCTCTCTCTCTCTCTCTCTCTCTCTCTCTCTCTACACACACACATACCATATAATGTAGTCCATTATACATATAAACATATACTTGAATAGAATTAGCAGGAATTAATAATGCCGATATTTCTGTCAGAAAACATGGACCTTATTGAATTTGTATTGAAGAACTCATCACAATTTCAGGGGCATCTTGGCTTTTATTATACTACTTACAACTCAGATGGATTTATTTTCTGTCTTTTTTTTTTTTTTTTGGTAAGGGATTTATTTTCTGTCTTTCATCCACGGTAAAATAGACTAAAAGGAACATAGATAGCAGACAAGTTGTTAACATTTCAAAAATATGGCGTATGATTAAGCAGAGTAATCACGATCTCTCTAAGGGCTCTTCAGGGTGCAAATTTTTTTTTCCTGAAACACAGAGAAATTAATTGAAAGAAATTGATTATTATTCTTTTGGAACTAAAGACATGGAGGAAAAACGGCATATGCTCAAGATTTCTGTGTGGAGACTTTGTTGTCGAGTGGCTAGTAGATGAATTCTGGGCCCAACCTCAATTTGTTCATGAGCCGTACCCAAATCTTAAGTAGTTTTGTTCAAGCCGTGCACAGGTGGTATCTTGCAATGTCTCTCATAGAACTTCTGTTTCCGGTTAAGGAACAAAAAACTATTTCAGCAGACTATTTGCCCATCCAGCTCTTTGGCTGTCCTCTCTTGTCTCTTCTTCAAGCTTCTCATTGACATGTCCATCTATTCCCTTATTTATTACTGCCTCAATCATATTCCAACAGTTGTCTACCCCTCTTTTGAGGAGGTATTCAAGCTGAAGCTTTACACTAGAAACCGTTTATGCTTCAATTAATATCGCTATGTGTTTATTGGAGGTGAATGTACCTATCCCACAAGAACTCTAGTTGGGCTTAAATTACACGCTTCTTTGAAGCTGTTCATGTTAGATAGTCACATTTGCTCTTATTTTTTATTCAATTGTTTCTTCTTTCTCATTCAGAAGATGCTATACAATGAAATTTGCAGTATTTTGAGTCAAGTATAGTACTAGTTCAACAGATAATTCCCCCCTTACTTGATCTTACCAACATTTACATTGGTGCAAGTCATGCAAGTTACTGTTGCACATCTACAATATCTAGTTATTTTATTTCCAGCATTTTATGCTTGGTATGAATTCATTTTACGAAAAAAAAGGCTGGGCATATCAATCTACAAACTTTCTTCTATTTTCTCCCATTTAAGCTAGGATAAGCGGATTAAAACACCTCCTGGCTTGGATGAAACAGCGGTGTTGAGCCAAAGAAATTACTTTTTGCTGTTTGACAGTTTATGGTTCTTCTAGTCCTGAAGCACACTTTACCAATTGTGCTTATTGGAGCCGGAGATTACTCGCTGACATTGTTCACGGTGAGGCTTGTCAGAAGAACTGTTTCTTCTAACTTAAAATTGATGACATTAAAAAGGTGCTGACAAGTTACTTTGATCGCAGTTACTTGTGTTCATTATGGTCAAAGCATTTTCTGCCATCCAGCGGCGCCATCAACAGGTCACTAGATGATTTATTCTTCGATTTCTCATAGCTGTTATTCCATCATAGTATGGCTCTATGCGTCAAGTTCTAAAGAGAAAATTGGAGTAGTATGTCACTGTTTGATTTCCTAGCTGCTTCTTATGATTTTGAAATAAAACTGCCGGAAACAGAGGCACCATACGACTAACTCACGCGATGTAATGCTCTGCTTCTCTTTACAATCACCAGTCACCACATAAATTTATCCAACAGTTTTCTTCTTTAGGTTCCTCACTTGTTGCTGGAGACGACTGATCAAGAAAACGAGTTGCCACTGATGCAGCCTCTCCCAAGATTCATCCACGTCCAATGATAACAGCGGCTACCTCTCTCGGTTGAAATGAGGAGAAGAAACTGCTGGTAATAGCGCGGCTGTCGAATATTACCGTTGAGATTCTGAAGATACCCTGTCACGGCCGCAGAATCCTTGGATTCAAGAGTGAGAGCAGCGGAGGTTCGGATAAAAACATACTGGGGAAATCATCTCCATTACAGAAGAATGTAAATATTATGTCCCTCTCCCTGCTGTCTACTCTACTGTTGAATGTGCTAATGAACTCAACGCTGACATTAAGCAGGAAACTCAATCAAGAACACTAAATTTGCAAACTAGACGAAACCGGAATGTCGAGATTAAATGAAGTAGAATTCAACCTATCGTAACACAAATATATTTAGACTATAGTGATTGTACATACTTGAAGCTAGTATTGGGAAAAAAACTTACAGTTATTAATGCTCCATTTGTTTCGTGGAAAATAAATAATTTGAAAAATATTTTCTTAAAAATGATTATTCGTATCACTTACAAAAATATATATATGTAAAATGTTTTTGTTGTGCACGAAAATATTTAAACATAAATTATTGTCGATAATAAAAACATTTTCCATTGATTAATTATTTCAAGCAATACAGACGATCAATTTTAGAAAAATGTTTTCCAAATCATTCATTTTTTGCGAAACAAATGGAGCTCAAATCTTAGAAAAGTTTCAACCGGAGTGTGGATGCTTCGAAATGGCAATGTTTCGATCTATACGTATGCATGTGTATTTCTTGCAATCATCAAAACCCTTAGCGAAAATTTCAAATAAAGGTATGAAGTGCCTTCATAATTTCAAATAAGGGTCTCAAGCGGAGCTTGTTTCAAATATGGGCCTGAAATGCCATTATTTTTCTCAAATAAGGGCTTGATGTGGCTATAACTAGGGGTAAGCATGGTCCGGGTTAGGCCGGACTAGCATCTAACCTAATGATCAACCCGCATAGTGTTGGTCCCCAATTTTTGGGACCGGGGACCAACCCTATAAAGCTTGGGATCGAGGACTAGACTGACCCTATGGGTTCGGTTTGATTCTAGGGTCAACACAGGACTAATTGATTCTTTTTTTTGTTGCATTTTTTGTATTCCTTGAAAGGACAAACACACTATTTGAGATTACATATACATCTACAATGCGATATTGAGCAACTAAACCATGAACACCGATATAAATCAAATAGAAATCTAAGATAAGGCAACAACAGAAATCTCTATTTGCCAAAAATAAAAAAGATTTTTCTAATGAGCATAAAGCTCTTTGATCAAGCATAAACCGGGAAGCGAAAGGGGCAATATAAATACACAGCACAAATTGGGATATCACATGAGCTTGAAGCTCTCAGTTCAACCACAAGCTGAGATGCGAAAGTGGAAAAATAAATACACGGCATAAATCGAGAACTCACTCGAGCTTGAAGCTCTCAAATTAAGCACCGACTAGGAACTCACCAGCTGAGCTACACTCGTGGGGCGAGGGAAGAGAGGTGAGCGAGCTGCATTCGTGATGCGCCAAGAGACACAAGCGATGTCACCGGCTCAGTTGCTGAGCTGCGTCCTTGAAGAAAGCGAGGAGAGGCAAGAGAATTGGTGAAGAGAGGTGAGTGAACTTAGCTCGGCAAAGAGAGGCAACATTTGACCAAAAAAAAGAGAGGCAATAGGGTTTTTAACTTTCTATCTTAAAAGGAAAAAAAAAAGAAGAGGGGGGGGGGGGGGGGATAAAATATATTTTATACGTACAGGATTGGTCTAGATTGGATCAATCCTAAAGTTTCAGGATCGGGGACCATCCTGCACAGTGTAGGTTTCGAGGGTCCTAGGACCAATGACCAGTCTGGTTGGGTCGATTTAGGGTTGGTCCAGGGTTAACCCTGGATCGCTGCTCACCTCTATTTATAACAGTTTCAAATAAGGGCATAACCTCTTGACAAAAAAAAATAATAATAATAAGGGCCTAACCTTGCCAGCTAGCCAAATTTTTCCGGTCGATCAAGAGTATTTTTGTCCAAAAATAATTTTAACATAAATTTTAGTTAAATTAGATTAAAAATTAAAAAAAATGATCAAACTTTTTTCTTTTTTGAGTTTATTTTTTAATGAAAAGAAAAAAATAGAACAGGAAAAAAGAAAGAAGAAAATGAAAAAAATCAAGTAATCACGAATGAGTTGCAAGCATTAAGATAAATCTCATACTTGGATTAGTTGAATTGCCTCATGGAAAGTACGCTATCGATCGTAAATGAGTGTATAAATCAAAACTAAGGTAGATTGTATGGCGGGACGTTATAAGCTCGACTGGTAGCGAAAGGCTTTTACTTAGTAGTATGGCATTAACTATGATGTGACATTGTTTCAATTGCACATCTTACTTCTATTCAAATTGTGACATTCAGAATTTTCCATGTTTGGTAATAATATTTAAAACGATTATCCACAACTTAATCGCCCAAAGTTTAATGCGTTAGGATTAAGATGATAGGCTTTGGTGTGTATGTTTGTGGCGTAGAAAGACTGTAATTAATTTATCGCCATATTAGTTGTAGACAAAGGCTAAGATACTCCGAATTACTTACTTGATGATTTTCAAGTTTTAAGTTACGGAATTGAGATTTCCAAGCTTTCGATATTGTTCACTAATAATTTTAGTGAGTTTAAAATACTTTCCGGATTTATCAGTATTTAGAACGGGTATTGATTTTTATGTTCGCATAATGATCTATTAAATATTTTGATTATTTAACAGAATAGTTACTTTGGAAACCACAAAGATGAACTATTTGCTATTCTTTAACTTGCGCCATCTCTCTTCAAGCTCAACCAAATTTTAAATCATATGCTCCTAGAGACATTGAACTAGGCCAACCATGATGTCATGCATTACATCATCTAGGATAACCTTAGCTCATTAATGCATTGATGATTGATTCCCTCTTTGCTCGGCCGAGAAGGAGTTTTCTTCATTTGAATCAATGTATCTCCTTGAAGTTCATCTTATTAGAACACTTATAACCCTAGCTACTCATTTAGGGCCACCTAAAGCATTTTTATTAGAACACACGTTTTTCTATCTCTTAGACCTAATGATTTAACCCAAGGACATTTATTATCTTAACCTTGGTTTATCTTCTCATTCGTACGATCTTTATCTTGGCCGAGTGTATTGATCTTGGCGAGCTTTCACCTTCTCAAAAACAAAATCCTTCTCATCATTTACTTCTATTTACCAACTTCCTTTTCCTACTTTCATTTTCAAGTCTTGAGAACAAAAGCAAAGACATCACTTCCTTAACTTCCAACTTCTCCTCAACTTTCGTTTTTCAAATTCCGCGAGTAAAAGTGGAGGTCCCGCACTTGTGTTATTAAAGTTTATGTCTCAAATCTTTCTAGTAGGACGAGGTGAGTTGTTAAGCCATACTACTTTTTACTTATGGTTTCGTCGTTTTAAAAATAAGAATTTGTTGATTTTCAGTTTTATTTATGTGGAGGTGACAAAGTTTTGAGTTATAAAGTCATTTTTAAGTTAAGTGAAAACTCTAAGGACAAAGCTAGAATGATTTATTTAGTACTCTTGAGCTTGGTTGATTGATTGTTTGTTTATTTAGTTTGGATCTTATTCTATGTGTGAGCAAGTTTCAATAGTTTTATGTTAAGCTATGGTGATTGTTGAGCTTGAAGTAAAAAGCTTTTCACATGCTGAGGTGGTCCTTGAGAGATTACTAAAATGTTTTGTTGCATTTTGAGTAGGAAAAGTGTGAAAATGGTAAAACTTGGCATAAAAGGGGTATTTTGGTAATTTTTCTTGTCAAGGTAAGGGATAATTTCGAATTTACAGAAATAAAGAGGGGATGTGAACAATGTTATTTTATGATTTTTAGTGTCATTTAGTGGGTTTTTAAGTAATATTAATTAAAGGAAATCAAACCAGTTAAAAAAATGAGTTTATAAGCTTTAGGGGCAAATTTGTAATTTCACCAAGTTGAGGGGCAAATCTGTAAAAACTGGAAGTTCTGGGGACTGTTCACAGCATGTGGAATCTCATTTTGATAAGTGGTTAAGTTATTTTTTTAGAAATAATTGCTTAATTAGGACATGTGTCTAACTATGCAAAATTGGAGCAATTTGTAATGATTAACTAAAAGTGGACAATTTTGAAAATTTTGTAAAATTTGTGGTGTCTATAGTGTAAATAAAATGTTTGTGTGTTTTAAGGAACAAAATAATATCCTTTAGTTTTTAATTTAATTATTATGGCTTGGTTGGTTGAAAATCGAAAGTTTGGGGTAAAATTACAAAATTTTACTAGGAAAATATTCCAAGTCTAAGAATTTGGAACTATAGAAATAGTCTCTAATATATGTGGTAAAAGTGAGCTTAATCAAGGGTGGTTTAAAAATAAATAAATAAATGAATATTAGATGAGTTACTAAATTATGGAGTAGTAGTGTTTAATGTTATAGAACTTGTAAAAGTTCTCTTCTTAATGATGTTGGCTTGGTGAAAAGACAAGGAAAGTTTTTATATTGAAAGGTGCATAATTAATCAATTGTCTTGTACATTATGTGAAATGCCAAGATATTAATGTGTAATTGTTTTCATTCGTAATTATGAAAATATGTGGCGTTTATAGTGATGTAATTAACTGTGTATATCTTTAATGCTACATTAAGACCTTTGTCATAGCCTATTCACCACCAAGCGAATTCCCTTGTACAAGTATGTATATGAGACTCTGGAGTTAGCTAGATATTCTATCGTATGAGACGGTCCTCTACAAGATTGAGATGACATGAAATTATATGATGACATGACTCGTGTAGTCATGGATGACATGGCTTTTGTAGCCATGGTATGATGCTAAGAAATGGTCAACATCATGCGAATGTACGGTAGTGTATTTATCCTCGCTAATGTAGAGGACACCCGTGATGGATAGGTTAAGAGGCGTGGTAAATTGGTATGTATGTTGCTGTCCCCCATGAGTTGGTGGTGATGATGCCTCGTAAATCGAGATGGTCTTGGCCAGTGACGAATATGAACTCATATGTGTAAATCAATGAGATGTTATGTGATGTTTATGATATATAATAGCGTTAATACCACGAAAAACCCTAAACTGGTACACCTGTGATAAATTTACTCTCAGTTTGTTTCGGTTAAATTTTACTGTCAAATTACTTTGTTAAATTACACACGACAGTTGACTGATGTGCCAGTTTTACGTTTTATCCTCCGTTTATCACAGATGTAACAGTTTGTGATTTTTGTTTTTGTATTAATTCAATTTAATGAAAACTAACAGAGTGTAAATTTATCACAAATATACCAATTTGGGATTTTTAGTGATCAAAATATTAGTTTGCAGTAAATTTGTTACAGGTGTACCGATTTGGGATTTTTGGTAGTCAAAAAATTAATTTTGGATAAATTTGTCACAGATGTACCAGTTTTGGGTTTTTTATGATATTAACCCTATATAATATGTCATCCGCATGCACATGAGTGAATGATTTTATGCAATATTTTTGTTGTTTTATCGACATTTCATAATCGGAAGGACAGTATCTCTATTCATGTATTCATCATGCATGATTGTTTTGTACTGCCTTGAACTGACAATTATTGTTGGTACCAGATTGAGTGGTGAGTAAATCTTCTATCTTAGACTTAAAGATTTTAATTACTGAGTCTCAGCTCACTCCTTATTTTTCAAATATGTAGGAAGAATGTCCCACCGCCACCACTTTTTGGAGTTCCCATGCATTTTGATTATGTTTATGATGATGCACTTGTACCTAGATCACCAGTAGTATATACTAAGTGTACTTCCACTGTATGGGTCGACGTAGGACTTTTAGAGTGGATTCCCCGTCATTTTGTCGCTTGGCATATTAACATCGAGGGCGAGTTGGTTGGACCACTTAGAGACTTTGATGGTCCTCCAGGGTTCGACGATGATGGCTTATCAATGGGTGAAGTTATCGACCTTTAGTTGATGGTCCGACAGTGTACAAGTAGGCTTTTGGGCTAGAAGTATAATGTTGTATTGTAAAACTGCTGTTAATGTATTAAAAGATGCATATGTATTTTATTAAACTTGTACTGGATTTTTGTGAGTTCTTTAATATGCTTCTACGTGCTTTAATAATTATAAGTAATAATTGGAAAAGACACGTATCGCGCATGACTTTCTGAAGCGTCACACAAAGTCTTCTTGTTGATGCTGCTATTAAATGATGGCCTCTATTCCAAATAGATATAAAAATTGCCTTCCTATATGGCGATCTTCTTGAGGTAGTACATATGGAACTTCCTTAGCTTCAACTTTTGAATTAGACTTTCTAATACAGGGAAATTATCAAAAAAGTCATAAACCTATTGCATTTGTGCCAATTTAATTTTAAACCTTTAAATTTGGCCAATTCAGTCCTAAACCATTTGGCAATTTGCCAATTCAATCATTCCGGCTAATTTTAGCCAGAAAATCATTAACGTGGACGAAACTGTCCTACATGGCATGGAAACTATTCTACATGGCATGGCTAGTGTTGACGTGTACAAGTTTTTATAATTTTTTAGAAAAAACTGAAATTTGAATTAATTTTTTAATTTTTGAATTTCTTCTTTCTTATTTTTCTTTCATTGTGCTGACAAGGGTCAAGTGACCTTCCCGTGAAGGCCTTGCTCTTGACCGGCGGGACCGCGAAGACCCTGGGTGAGGCCATCACGCCCTTACTTGCGGCCTTGTGTTGTGGCCTTATTAGTCGTGAGTGAGAATCGCCGGTGACCCTCGTAGACATAATGAAAAAAAAGCAAAAAAAAAAAAGAGAAAAGAATAAAAAATTCAATTTTTTTTATTTAAATTGCAAAATTTATTTGTTGCGATTTCTTGCTAAAATTGGTCGGAAGGACTGAATTGGCAAATTGTCTAAATGTTTATGACTGAATTGGCCAAATGGAAATGTTTAGGATTGAATTAGCACAAATGTAATAAATTTAAGACTTTTTTGGTAATTTCCCCTTCTAACACATTTTGTGGGATTTGAACTTGTGACTCATGAACGGGAAATACCCTTAAGCCCCAATTAATTGTCCTAACCCTAGGTGTTTTTTTTTTTTGCTTGCCCAGGGTTTTAAAACTAGGTGTTAATAATTTTTAAAAGTACTTTTAAATTGAACCAAATCAGTAAAAATGATTCGATTCGATTTAACAGATTGAATCGTTCTTTTTTTGTCACCCCTAATGATTCGTTACTAGCAAGTCTTCTGTTGAAGAAGCTAAGCACGCAGCATGTCGCTTGCGACAATCATATAATCATGGAAGATAAAGCACGCATGTTCACATGCAAGAAAGTGAGGGTTTGGTATTGCCAAAAATAAAGAACGTGGGGTTGGGGAGTTGATACAAACTCGCACCTAACTTTAAAGAAAAAAAATTGATGAATTCGAATTTGAAAATTGAATTAATAGGCTGATTTAAGGTTTTTGCACTACATTACACTACAATTATGGCAATTCATATATATTTACCTATCCAAATCTATCTATTCATTCCCAAACGAGGAAATACAAATGGCAATCTTGGTACTTACAATACAAACAGCTTTAGTTGGGCTGCTACTCCACGATCAAAACTACTTCTTTTCGCAACGATTTTGAGGATATCATTCTTTTTTCTAGGTCACGTCTCTAATCGTCTTTGCATATTTTGTCATCTTACCTTTTGAAAACACAAGATGTTCTCATTATTTCGTCCTTTCAAATCCCGTCAGAATATTCGTATCTTTATGAATCTTTCAGTAGATCTAATCCTGAATCTTTCATTGGAGTTATCTTCATTTAATCTTGATGCGGGTAACTCTAGCGAACCCACTTCAGCAGCTCCTAACATGTTTGCGCCATCTGCGGATTCTCCACCCTTGGTCATTCCTTCTTCTCCTGTTCGTTATTCCACCCATGTAAGTCAACTTTCTATTTGGCTTTGTGATTTCCATTGGCATTGTACTATTGCTTCTTTTCACGAGCCTTGCACATATAGAGAAGCTCGTATTAATCATCTTTAACAACAAGTAATGACATATGAGTTGCAAGCATTAGACAAATCTCATACCTTGGGATTTGGTTAATTTGCCTCATGGAAAGTATAATATAGGTTGTAAATGGATGTATAAGATCAAAACTAAGGTAGATTATATGGTGGGATGTTATAAGCTCAACTGGTAGCAGAAGGCTTTACTCAAGAAAATGTCATTGATTATGACGAGACCTTTGTTTTAGTTGCATGTCTTACTTCTATTCGAAGTTTTCTTGTTATTGCCGCTATTAAGCAACGACCTTTGTTTGTGATAGATACAAAAAAATGCCTTTCTCAATGGCATTCTTCTTGAGCAAGTACATGTCGCGACCTGCCATTCTCATGGTTTGAATGGCGTAAGTCTAGATACGCTAAGTCTAGGTTTGGGACTTAACTCGGGCTCTCCCAAGCCCATACTATATCACGACTTGTGGTTTAGGTTTTTAACCTCTAAGTGATTTTTATCTAGGAGTCGTCACAAATCAGTTTACAGTGGGTTGATTAAACACCCAAGTAAAGCAATGAGAGAATTACCTTACTTCTACGAATTAGAGATTAAATGAGTTTGGAAACTTGGTTACACTAGTTAAATAACTAGTGCCCTTTTGGTACCTTTTATCCTGCTCATTTCAGAAAAATATTTTATTAGGCAATTTGGATTGATTTTAGGACCTATCTCCTAATAAGTAAAGTGATCAAGTGAGTGCACAATCATTAAATGTTAGCAGTCAACTAAATATGAAGCCTAGGGTTTTAACCCTAACTAGGGAGACGACATTCGATACATGACAATTTATGCAATCATATACTAATTAGAAATAACATGTATAATGATAATACAACAGTAGTAAAAATAACATCCAAAATCCTACTGTATAGTCATATAGGGTTCTCCGATTTAGACATAATTATTAATCAAATAATTTACATAATTTAGAAAAATATTAAAAAATACTAATTTCTAAACTATTTCCTAATTTTAAAGAAAAAAATGAATATTTTTAAAAAATATATTTTTAATAAAATAATATTATAATATTAAACCGGGTCAGGTCGGTGAATCCGCATCGGGTTGGAACCGACCCATATGCGTTGACCCAGGTTGGATCTCCAAATCTGAACCGTGTCGGGGTCAACCTAGGGCGTTAACCCTGGTCCTGAAACGGATCTGGCCTGGTCCATTGGAAAAGGACAAAATAGGGCTGGTCGGATCAGTTTGCAGGCCGGACTTGGGCCGGCTCCAGCGTGCCTCAGGCACGCGAGGCCTATTGAAGGCCGAGGGCTGGCGTCTAGCCGGTCTCGCCTGGCCACTGGCTGCCCTCGCTTAGCCATTGACCGACTCCTTCTTTGGCACACCAGGCCAAAGAGGAGTCCACCTTATCGGCCACTAACTGGTCGGCCACAGTGGTCACCGATCGAGCCCCAATCGGGGCCTCTTGGGCCCAAGCATCGGTCCAGGCTTCGCCAGCCGCCCAGGCCAATTTTGGCCTAGTTTCTGCATTAAGAGGTCACCATAAGGCCGTCTCAGGCCACCCAGCTCCCCAGTTGACCATCAACTCGCTATCCGGGTACAAAAACAAACGAATCTCATTCAGGCATTTCGTCGAACAATTAGTGTGTGCGACTGGAATAAGAAGAGGTTTCAGACCTCTTTTGGGGGTCAAACTTGCTTCGGCGGCCACAACTTGCTTTTGACGGCGAGTATGGACTAGGGGCAAGATCGGTATGGGCTGGGATTTGTACTAAATGGCCAGCATGAGTCTCGGTCAACCGGTGAACCAAAATAGGGGAAAAACAGAGGCCGAGAAGAGTTACCGGTTGAGGACTTCGGCTTGGTGGACCGTCGACGGTGTAGGCTCAACGGGACAGCTCCTGTGGCTTCATCCTTCCACCTGCAAGCTAAAGTCTTGATCTTTCTCGCTCAATCTCTCTCTTTTTCTTCTTTCTCTCTCTATTATGTTTTCTCTCTCTCTCTCTATGGCCCGGGGCTCTCTCTCTTCTTCTTTGGTCTTTTTAGGGCCAAAGGCCACTTGCTTCTGCTCCATTAACTCTCCCTGCGATGGTCTGTACCGACCTACTCTGCGTCCTTGACTTTTGTGGCCGTTTTAGGCCAGTTTAGGAAGGCCAGTTTTGCTCCTCTGCATCTCGATTTTCATGGCAACCGGGAGGGGAGGAGGAGAGAGGGAGAGCCCGAGAAAGGCGGAGGGGTGGGATTGGGCATCAATGCCCTCTGCTGTGCTTCCCTACCCATCCATTTTGCTTGCTGAGGATAGCCAGGCCGCTCCACAGTCCGTGGATTCCAACGTTAGAAACCGGGGAAGACAGAGGAAGGAGGGAGGAAAGAGAGAGAGAGGGGCTAGGCTGGCTCCCACATGGGAGAAAGGAAAAGTTGGGTCGAGCTGGGCTAGACCCAGTCCAGAGCGTAAGGGAAAAAGGGAAGAAGGCCGGATCGGGCCGACCCGATTCGATTTTTTTTAATTTTTTAAAATTATATATATATGTTCTAATAAACCCTAATAATGCGAAAAAATATCTAATGTCTATATGCAGTGCTGATAAATATTAAATATTTTTTTTTAGGAATTAAGGACATTAACCCCTAAATTTTTGTATAATTAATTGGGCAATTAAAAATAGGTGTCAACAGATGCCCCTATTTGAAGGTGAACTCTCAGAGGTTCCATTTAAAGATAAAATAACACCTAAATTTGGCCCGTGCATGTTCAATGAACGTTATTTTTGGCGGGACCACGGGTCTCATTTTTTTATGATGCGATATAAGATGATGCAGGCTAAAGCAAATAAAAACATACTCGAGGTTACTTACCTTACTAGGAGGGTAGAGTAATTCCATATAATTGGTGTTATGTGTCGATGACCCGAACTTATCTTCGATTTTCTTGACAGGAGAAATCGTTTGTCTAAGAACCGAACTTATCTTTGGTCGCCTTGACGGAGGAAATCGTCTATCTAGGACCCGAACCTATCTTCGGTCGCATTGACGGGATTTCATTTGTTTGGGACCCGAACCTATCTTTGATCGTCTTGACGGGATTTCGTTTGTCTAGGACCCGAACCTATCTTCAGTCGCCTTGACGGGATTTGCTTTGTCGAAGTACCCTAATCTTGTTAGAGGTACCTGAAAAGGCTTGATGTGAACAGAGGGAGGCGATCCCATGTTTGGTGATTGCTTGACAAAGTACCTAGATCCTGTTTGAGGTACTTGAAAAGACTTGACCGACAAACGTCTAGATCGGTCCAGAGCGTCTAACGGCTTGGTGAACAAAGGGAATTAACTCAAACGTTCAGTTTTGCCTGCTTAGTACCCGAATCTTTCTTCGGGAGCACCACAGGGCAATGAAAATACTTGCTTAGTCCCTAAAACTTTCTTCGAGCGCACCACAGGGCAATTAAAGTGCTGCTTAGTCCCCAAAGCCTTTCTTCAGGCACACTACATGGTGATTAAAATGCCTGTTTAATAATTGAAACTTTTCTTCGGACGCACCACAAGGCGATTAAATGGCTTGCTTAGTCCCTGAAACTTTCTTTGAGCCCACCACATGGTGATTAAAGTGCCTGCTTAGTTCCCGAAGCCTTTCTTTGGGCGCACCATAGGGCTATTAAAGTGCCTGTTTAGTATCCGAAACTTTTCTTCAGACGTACCACAAGGCGATTAAAGTGCATATTTAGTATCTGAAGCTTTTCTTCGGACGCACCACAGGACAATGAAAGTGTCTGTTTAGTATCCGAAATTTTTCTTCGGATGCACCACATGGCGATTAAAGTGCCTGCTTAGGCCCCAAAACTTTCTTCGGGCGCACCACTGGGCGATGAAATTATTCAAAGGGAATACCTGGCTTGTATCTCTTATCCTTGAGGGCATGTCTTCTGCTGGACATGTTTATGGGGTTTCTTACTCGAAGGTTTAATGGTTTGCCTGGTAGGTCCTTGCCAGCAAGTTTTGAAGAGACTCAAATAATGAGCATATAGGGGTCATCACCCAAGGATTTGATGATTTGCCCGGTGGATCTTCACTAGCGGGTCTGGGGGTCCTCGCATAGGGATTTGATGGTTTGCTTGGTGGGTCCTTGCCAGTAAGTCTTGGAAAGACTCAAATAATGAGCACCTGTGGGTCCTCGCCCGAGATTTGATGAATCATTTGTTGAATAATCGACCTTTCTCGGTATACATCGCTGGGGATGGTAAAAATGGCTCTTCCAATGCCCCAATTTTCGTGGTGTACCACTGGAGAGTAAGAAAGGCTTCGAGACAAAAATGCATGTTGTGTCAATTCCATTTGGGGAACAAAAGCGCCAATTTGATATCTGAACTTCTTCTGGGATACCCTGCTGGAGAATAAGAAGGGACTCTGAGTCACTAAAGGATGTCAGGTCAATAAGGGGACATCGGCTATAGAAATAGTCGTGTCAATCCCGTTGGGGGGACTCTAGGCTGCGGAAGTCATGTCCTTGAGGGGAGGACTCCAGGCTACCAGGGCACGCCGTGTCCGTTGAAGGGGAAGAATATTTGAGAGTTTTTAGGACATCTTTGAAGACACTTCAAAGGTCAAGCACTCTTTGAGTCTTTGAGGATATTTTACCTGTTAGAGACGATTAGAGCAAATATATATGCATTCATCAACGATATAGACAAACTAAGCTATTCTAAATTGTGCATTTTGAAAGCTCATGCATGATGATTTTGCCATATTTGCATCACCAAATATCTACCGAAGGTAATTATCAATTGAGATAATTTTCTCTCGCAAGGTAGATTTCTCAAGATGCTGAACGAGGGACCTTCAGTTAGAAAGAACTTTCCACTCGCTCTCATTGAAAAATGTTGTTTGTCTCGACCATTAATGCGGGAACATTAAAAACACTCAATCTGACCGTCGTCACATTAATAAGGGTCTGAGTTTTCTCGCAAGCGGTACAATCCTACTAATCAGATAGGTCATTATCAGGATCATAATGTAGGCTTGGTCAATGGCTTAACAAAGGAGACTGTCCGAGTCAAGGCCATGAAAGAAAATACTCCGCAATCATCTTCGGGTTTACAAGTCAAGAATTCTGCAAAATGATATAGAAGTTGTCTTGCTCGCACTTCCTCAAGCGATGTTTATAAAGATTTGAAACTCTACGTTAATTCAGGTGCCATAGTCAGAAAAGACTTCATGAGGGACGTAAAGCAGGCTTGGTTCATAGGTTCAGAAACGAAATGATAGTTAGACTAAAAAATATGTGTATAATGGGCGAGAGTTGGTGATCATTTTGGCATAGTCACCAGTCTTTCTCTTCACCGTCGGGATCTTCTTTACAAACTCTCTTGGGTAATTCCAAGCTTTGGTTTTTTTGAACTTTATCCAACAATTACAAATCTACTGGGGGATATAAATTTCCTCATAATCGAAATTCATTTTTTGATTGTTTTTTTTTTGTTTATGGGTATTGGCCTTGATTTTATCAGGCAAATTGCTTTTTTTATGTCCCTAATTTTCAGCATTTTTCATTTTATGAGCATTGGCCTTGCTTTTACTAGGCATATTACTTTTTCACGCCCCTTGATTTTCAACAATTTTTATTTTAGCATTTATTTTTATTTTACTTGACTCATTGATTGACCTAGGTAAGTTTAATCGATGTAGTGTTATTTGACTCCTTAGGTCTTTGTCTTTAGTCAGTGCTCTAGATTATGCCGCTTGAATTGGGGATGACTTTTGCCTGGCCTTGGTTTGGGAGATGATCACCAACTAGGTTTGTACGAAACGAAACTATAAGCTTAATTGGGTTAGCAAGGGATATAAGTGTGTGGGATAGAAGAAGAACTGCTATTCATCATCCTGTGGCACTTAAATCATTGTGAGAGTTCACCTATAATAATAACACTTGAAGATTGACGCAAGTGAAAGCAAGAAAACTTCTATCCATTTTTCTTACCTCGTGTTGTCGACTTACCTCGTGTTGCCTCATGTGAGGTGGTTCTTGACAGAGGTAATTTGAAAGGAACCTCCAAGTATATATTCTCAAAATGGTTAAGCAAAGGATCACCGGTAGTATATAGGATAGAGAAATGAACTGCCTCTCGTCACTTTGGCTACCGTACCTTATGCGAGAAATCTCTTTACCTTGCAAACATGGAATCTTTTCACTCATCTCGCCGGGGATCAGTACATGGGGATGTGTATGGACTAAGGATTGCCTTTCGTCATCCCGACACATCTCATTTAGCATACTCGAGTAGTTTGACACCATTTGTCGAATTGTCATCTTGATAAATTTTCACATGGAATTGAAGAATTAAACAGGTAAAATTATTGTGCAAAATTCTTTTCCAAAAGACATGCGATGCATTTGAGGGGAGGATTAAGCATATATTCGTTTTAAATTGCTTCCTCTTTCTTTGATTCTTCGTACTCTTATGAAAAGAGTTTAAAGGGAATAGAGATACTTACCTGTGCTGCAGTGGCGAGGCAAACCTGCAAGGTAATAAGATAGACCATGTTAATGAACGGCTCTTTGAGGGACAATACAACATTACCCTTCATGTCTCCCTTCATTTGAGTTTAAGCTATTGACTCCTTGAGCTTTTCTCGAATGTTGACAATTCCTGTTGAGAATAGCATGAGCTTATGTTAGCAATGAAAAGATCGAGGGTAAATTGAGGACGATACCAAATTACCCTTAATCCATTTTGCCTTCAAAGCTAGCAGAGTCTTTTCTTTTGAAACTCCTCTCTAGTTGGTCTTAAAGCTCAAATAAAAGCCTTTGTAGCTAAGGGTGCTCCCAACTAGAGAGTCCTATTCTCGACGCATGTTGTGTCAATGCGGTTCTAGTACGTTGAGGAACTTCTCAAGAATCATCTGATTCCTGACCGCGCAAAGCATATGCAATTTGCTTGCATGGAGATCTTCGCAGCAAAACTAATCTTGACTTTAAATGTTTTCAACTGATATGAGCGTCGTAATCTTTTCTGATGACTACCGTCGAGACTTCCATGACTGCTAGGATTAGGATTGACGCTATCTTGTCATATGCAAAGTCCTTTCCAGCTGCTTATGCTGGACCTTTACTTAAATTCGTCCTATATAAAGGGAAATGATATGTTATTTATACGCTAAAGTAGATAAACTTTAGAAACGAAACACACCATTTTTGATGGACTGGAGGATTCTGAGATTCCATGCCCCCTAGTCTACTCTTCCAATTAAGTGCTCCATTTCATCTTGAAGGTTGGATGATCTTCCCCTGGATTGCCGCTATTGGATTAGTCGGTCCGTTATCACTATTAGGGTCTGATGTGCTCTTTAGTTTGTCACCATCCTTGGGACTTAATGTGTCATTTCCAAATGCCCCTTTGTAATAACAAATCAAAATAGAGTATGTTCTGAGACACGAAGTGAGTGAGTTAGAAAAACAAACAGGGCTATGAGCATGCACGTCCTTCTACCACCATTCTTTCTTCGGTTCTTTTGAAAATCGATAAAACGTTCATTTCATTTTCAAAAGTTTAGAAACGAGGAAGCATGAGGAAGCTCGGGCCTCATAATACTTTCCTTTACATGGCTGGATATCATCAACGGGCCGATTTGGGATACCTCCTCATTCCCTTAAAACACTGTCATTATTAACTTTTTACAACAAGTGAATTTACAATCTCAGAAGATGGGGAGTTTCTAGAAGACATTTCTTCCAACAGAAATGACGCTAAGAAAAACACAAGATACAAGAACGGCCCCTTTTCAAGGGCCCATGCAAAAAAGGGGTAGAAGGAGTTCTACTTAAGCGGACTTGCACCCATTCCCTCCGTCGGTTTGAAATGAGAAAGCTTTATTATCCAACAAACTCTGGATTCGGCGCTTAAGAATGTAGCACTCATCAGTCAAATGCCCCACCTCACCTATATGATAGTCACACTTCTTTGACGGATCGTAGTTGGAGAAGTTTTCAGGATTATGATGTTTCCGCTCGGTAGAGAGTAAGCCCTTTTTTCAGAGAATTGCCAGCATCTGAGATGGGGACTCGAGGAGTGGAGTGAACTACCTTTTGTTACTTCGCCTTTGGGGCAACTGGCAGCCTGAAGCCGGCTGCTGTCCACCACTCATATGAATTGTCGGGGGGAGGACGAGTGTTCTAGGTGTATGTGAAATCCACGTTTGGCAGAAGGTCATTCTCCTTTTTCGCGCCGAGTCTCTTGCTTGTGGAGGTAGAGTCAGTGAACCACCCGTTGCGTAATCCCATCTCGATGCGTTTGTCTATCGGAATGAGTTGATTAAGTGACTCAGCAGTGGCACCAGTCAATCGGTGTTTGTATTCATAGGGAAGAGACTAGGAAGCTCTGGGGTAGTCTGAGTGGCTAAATTCCTCCACCTAGTGGCATACTCCTTGAATGATTCATTCTTCTTTTTTTAGTGCATTCAAGATCGTCACGAGAGAAGGTGATGTCGAGGTTGAATTGGTATTGCTTGGTGAATTCATTAGCAACTTCATCCCAAGATTCAAGGGCATTTATAGTCTTTGACATATACCATGTCAACGCTGGCCCTATCAAGGTTGCTTGCAAAGACTGGATCATGATGGGCTCATTATCAACACACTGGGTTATTCTCACATGGTACATGCGTAAGTGGGACTTAGGGCAAGAGATGCAATTATATTTCTCGAATTTTGGTATTTTGAACTTTTCTGGCACCTTGATCCTTTTGTACACAGACAGATCAAGTGGGAGAGAATTCTACGGGCCCTGTAACTGCTTTAACATCTACTCAACTTTCACGAGGCGTTTGTCATGTTCCGTCGTTGGCGCGCTCACGGGCTTAGCCTTCTTGATCGCAAGCGGCAGCGGATCCTCTTTTAGCATGGGCATCTTGCCGTTACTGGCCGTGGCTTGGTCATTGCCAGTGGAAGAATGCAGTAGCTCCACCTCAATTGATATAGGTGCGGGAGTGAGTTTTCCTTGGATGGACTCCACCTGCTTTGTGAGATTTTGGATTGCATTAAGGACTAGCTTCATTTCATTTTCCGTGTTAGTGAGAAGGTCGAGCGCGCTTTCCTTAGCCATTTTTGCTTGGCGAATGGGTATAGTTCGTAACTACCTAGTGAAGAAGTAGCAATGAATGAGTATAAGACCTCATTAGGTGTCAGTCCATGATTTAGTCTAGTACTGTATTTTCATACTCCGTTTAGTCAAGTACTTTTCCCCTTCTTGCAAAAATAAGAGATGCAATTTTTTTTAAACGACGAGAAATCGCATGGAAAACAATAATTTATAACGTGCTTATAAAAATAAAGGCATAAATTGGAAGTAAATATTCTAAAAAAATTTTAGTGATTCTTTCTTCCAAAATGACCATGGTAATAAATCCATAACTAACATAGACTAATCATGGACTAACTAGGACATACGAAAATAAGTAAATTGCAAAGTGCAGGAATAGAAAACTTACTTTACCGGGAACTATGGCAATCACAGAAACATACACATGGAATGTGAGGATTGATTTCTGTCTAGACAACTTTAGCAAAGTGAAGTTAAAAGGATCTCTGACCATCGTAGTCTCGCGTTGATGTCAGGTCCTTCTAACCTTGGCCAAAAAACAAAAATACTTATAAATTCAATTTTAAAAAAATAAAAATAAAAATAAAAATAAAGAAATGAAAAAAGAAAAAGAAAAAATTATTAAAAGGAGTTCACTGAGAAAAATCAAATCAGACTTTTCATATCAAACGGTGGAAAATATTTTCAAGTTTCAGCCTAGTATCAGAAAATATTTTCATTTTCCAGAAAAGTAATTACTGGAAAACATTTTTCGCAAAACAAATGGAGTGTCATTTATTTTAAAAAAAAGGTATAAAAGTTGTCAACTAAATTTGTATTGCATGGAAGTATTTTAGCAATATAATTTTTTTTTAAAATCATAAGAAATAAGTTTTCTTAGATTGATTAAATATGAAAGCGTTTTAACCGTATGGGTCGGGTATGAGTTGAGAAACTTACATTACAAATAAATAAGTCATAAACGGATTAATGGGTCAATTTGGATAGGACAATTTATGATCCGACCCATCCATTTGACAGGCCTAATTTCTAGCAAGTCTTCCTTGAAGAAGCCAAGAACGCAGCATGTGGCTTGCGACAATCATATAAGCATGGAAGATAAAGCATGCATGTTCACATGCAAGAAAGTGAGGGTTTGGTATTGCAAAAATTAAAGAACGTGGGGATGGGGAGTTGGGACAAACTCGCACCTAACTTTAAAGAAAAATAAAAAATATATAATTATGAATTTGAAATAAGGTTTTCGCAGTGCATAGCTCTACAATTATGGCAATCCATATCTATCTATTCATTTCGAAACAAGAATACTAAACACTATTCTTCTGTGCAAAAGCAGATGGCTGTTCGTCTTCCTTCTTTTCGTGCCTCAGTCGCACCATCTCTCAAGCGGAGTGTGTCGCAGCCTTCACCGATTAGAGCTCACAGATTCAAAGAAGAAGAAGGTAAACGTTCGCGCTAGAGTCTTTGCTCTACTACACATCAATATAGTCGAAATTCAAATAACTTTTCACGATATTTATCATCTTATTTTGTTGAAATATACAATCTATCATATAGTCTTTGCTTGCCGAAACACATTAAAAAAGAACGTTAAGTGCGCAACTGCAAGTGCTTGTACATGATGATGTCTTGGTATGGATCCAGGAAGATCATCATCCAGCAATCTAGTCGATGCGAAGTTGAGCGTCTTGAGAAAGAGGATCGATGAAGCGAAGACTAAGGAGAGACTGGAGAGGTGTTGCAGAAGCAAGATTGGGTGGAACTACGCCAAGTCCAGATGCTATTCCATATATAGGCGGAGAAATGACGCAGAGAGGTCGGAGTTCTTTGAACTCGTACTCTTAGTTTGCGGAAATATCGGCCTAACAAACATTGCTTGTGCATTCTTCCTTTGCTTAGCTTCCGTATTCATACATCTGAGTCAACTTCATGACCATTTCTTGTAGATCTCTCTGTCTCTCTATCTCTCTCTTCTAGCAATTTCTCAGTGTTCAGTTTCTTTGGTGCTAAACTTGATATCCATGTAGCGTTCTTAGTATATCTGTAACAACCCTATTTGATTTAAATTATATGTACTTAAAATCCAAACATATATTCTTTAGTGAGACACTTACGAAAAAAGTCATAATGTGCTAATTCAGTCCTAAACCTTTCAATTGTGCAAATTTATTTCTAAACATTTTCACATTTTGCCAATTGAGTCTATCTGACTAATTTTGACTGAAAATCACTAACATGGATGTCGATCGTACTATGTGTCACGACCAGCGTTAACATCGACATTTTAAATAATAGTTTGATAATTTTTTAATTTTTATAATTTTTTGGTTTCTTCTTCTTTTTTGTTTTGGACTGAGGGTTGGCCGACCCTTGCCGGCCACAGGCGAGGGCCAGCAACCCTTGCCAGCAATGGGTGAGGGCATCGCCGCCCTCGCCGGCCAAAGGAAGGGCTCAACCCCCTCGCCAGATTTGGGCCAGATGAGGGTGCTGTTAGTGATTTTTGGCGAAATTAACTGGGAGAACTATATTAGAATTTTGTGTAAAGGTTTAAGATTAAATTGAAAATATCGCAAAATTTTAGTATTAATTTGGCATCCATACAATATGTTCAGAACTGATTAGATAATTTTCCCTTCTAGATGATAAATACTATAAATGGAAACAAATCACCTAATATCCAAAAATAAAAAGTTTCTAAAATAAAGTAAGATGCGGAAATAAACAATAAATACAATCTTTTGAAATATAAGCAACGCGGCAAGCAATAGATAAATACGGATTCAACGATCCGCAAAGATGCACTCGAGCGCACACGCTCACATGCCTAACTCTAGAGAGAAATCTCTTTTTCCGTATGCTGTAAACTATGACGAAAGTTATCTGATATATAGAAAAGGATCAAATAAATACTTTGCTAACCCTTGATGACACTAGAAAAACCGAAAATAACCTTAAGCAGTAAAGAATTGTAAAATAAACAAAAGTCTAAAATAATGCAGAAAAATTACATAAAAATAGAAAAGTGCCCCGAAAAACACCTCAAGATGGATTTTGAGGTCCGAAACCACTACAAATGGGCAACCGAATTTGGCCCCAGCATAGTTCTACATGCTTTTCGAATTGATATCATGGGCCGTGCAATCTTTTCTAGATGGAAAGTAACGTGGAAAACTAGTCGTCAAGTTATTTGGAGGATCCCGAGTATAATGGCTCATCATCTAAAATAATACTGATAGACATCATCAACTAAAGAGATACTCATAGAACCTGGAAGATCAATGACGTAGACATTATCGTTCATACGCTTCTTGATGTTTTACGTCGTGTACTTCTTCGGTGGCAGCTTGCCATACTAACCAACCGAAAACCATTCTTTCTGCAAGACAACCATCACGTCGTCTCCTTCAACAAAAAGTCATAAACCTATTGCACATTTACCAATTCAGTCCAAAACCTTTTAATTGTACCAATTGAGTCAATCTGGCCAATATTGATCGGAAATCACTAACGTGGACACCTGCCGTCCAAGTGGCATCATAGGCACTGACATGGATAATTTTTTTATATAATATTTTAATATTTTTTTGAATTTTTTTATTATTTATTTTCCTTTTCGTTTTCTTTCTCTTTTTTTTTTTTTTCCTTCTTCCTCTGGCCAGTGAGGTTAATCTCGCCGGCCTCTGGCGAAGCTCGCCTAGTGACAGCGAGATCGGCCTTGCCATGGCTGGGCGAGGCTGGGCTGGGCAAGGCTCGCCCTAGCTAGTGGCCGGTGGGGGTGAGCTTCGCTAGAGGCTGGTGGGGTCAACCTCGCCGGCCCTCGCCTTTGGCCAGTTCAGCGACCGCCTAGAGGAAGAAGGGCAGAAAGAGAAAGAAAAAAAAAAGGGAAAAAATTCAAAAAATATTATTAAAAATTGTTCACGTTAACACTAGCGACGCCATGTAGGATGGCTAGTATCCACATCGGTGATTTCCGGCTAAAATTGGGTAGATGGACTCAATTGGCAAAAACTAAAAGGTTTAGAACTCAATTGGCATAATTAAAAGGTTTAGGACTGAATTGATAAAAGTGCAAAAATTTTAGGAGTTAGACAATTTTCTCTACTTTCTTCTGACGATGATGATGGTGCAGCTTATGCTTAGCGGTAGCTCTGTCTAGTCTTTGCTTAACAGCCTCTTGAGTCGACTACTGTGTTGCCAAATTTGAGTTTCTAGTCTTTTCTCAATTGACATATGATGTATATGCAAGTAAAGCACATGACGGGGACATTTCCCATGGACAACACAGAAAGGAGACTTCCCTCTAGGTGAATAAGCCGTACTGTTATATACAAACTCCGCCTGAGCTAATGCCAAGTCCCATTGTTTCGATCTCTCCCACAAATACCAGGGATTAATTTTCCTAGAAACCGGTTAACGGCTTCTGTCTGATCGTCGTCAAATGATTTAGTATGGAAGCATAATATCGTGCTCTTACTAATATGACATCGCGATGATTACTAGAAGACATGAGAGTCCGTCATAATAGCGAGACGGTTATTTAGCGTGACAAGTGCTATTCAAATAGAATATAATGATGTTTTTCATGAGCACACCAAACACGTCAAAATAAATTGTTATTTCGTACGATAATCACATGCTTCGTGGTATTGTTTGTCTTGTCTCAACTTCATTGGTTGAATAGACAACTGATGTCTTCATTAAAGGCACGTCTACTCGGGCGGTTTTTGAATCTTTTCTCCAAAGTTTAGTTGAATTGTACGATGTCAACTTGAGTTTGAAAGGATGTTAGAGACAATTAGAAGATAATTAGGAGATTTTTTAGCATCTTAATTGATTATCAATATCTCTTAAGATTGTGTATTATTTCCCTTGATTATCCATATCTTTAGTTGATTGCGATTGATTTTGTAATATCTTGTTATCATAGACAGTAATCTTGTAAAGCCTATAAATACCTATTCTTCATTATAGAATAGACAGAAATTATAGAATCCTCATTTCAGCAAATTCTTATCTAAACGAATCATAAAAAGCGGTTTGGATCGGTCTGTGAATCATTTTTTGTTTTGTTTTGCGAAAAAAGTTATTTTTTTTCAAATAATCTAAGAGTATGAGCGTAGAGTCTTGACTATATGGAGATGCATAAAACACATTACAAACTCCTTGAACTTGTGAAGTCCCAAAGCAGTTTAACAAGTAGTTAATGGATTCGAACTAATGGCGCCCCAAACAATTGTCCCAACCCTGGGTTAAAACTAGTTTAAGAAAAGTACTTTTAAATCGAACCGAACCACCAAAAATGGTTTGATTCAATTTGGGGTAACAGTTTGAACCCTTTTTATTAGTCACCCCTAATTATTTTTTACTAGCAAGTCTTTTGTGGAGGAAGCTAAGCACGCGACATGGTGCTTGTGGCAATTATATAAGCAAAAGACATGATCTCACAATTTTTTTTTGGGTATGAAAAATAGCTAAAACCGAATACAAAAATTTAACATCATAAATCTACCATCTCTATTTTATCACCTAATAAAACATGAAGTAACTCTCTAGGAGGTAGTAAAAAGAATCTAGTATCCAAGCACTTATTAATTCCGAGATTAGCAAGACAGTCAGCGGAGCAATTTCTTTCCCGAAAGTTATGATGCACGTTAAATTTAAAGTGAGAGCACAATAGTCTTTTGATATCTTTAAGCAAAGTAGGGCAACATTATCAATCTAAGCTCTGGACTAAAAAGATTAGTGATGGCTTTAGGGTCAATCTCAATGACAATCTCATGAAAACCAAGTTGTTTTGCGAAGTTGGGTTCCAACCACAAAGCCCAAGGTTCTGCTTGTGTCGACGAACATATTCCTACAAATGTGGCAAAACCACCAAACCAGTCACCCCCTTCATTTCTAAATAAACCCCACGCACTAGCAACTCTTGGGTTGCCTTTACAGACCCCATCAGTATTCAGTTTAATCCACCCGGAAGGTGGAGGACTCCTTCTTACCAAAATCGGAGAAGTGCATGATTCACTTATCGTCGAGTTATTCACAAATGAAACTTTAATGATTTTCTTTGTGTATGATTGGATTACTTATATCATATTCGAAGGGAAAACAAAGTTGTCCTGGAAAAGTGACTTGTTTCTCCATTGCCAAAAATCCACATACTCCAAAAATTATGCTCCAATCATGATGAAAATTCGATTGCCCTTTTCCAGCGAGATTTGAATTCAACCATTGTGACAAATTCATTTAGAATAATTCTTCAAAATATTGTCGTGGGGAAAACTCAAGTCATATCCTACGGATAATTGGATAATCCCTTAAAATATGTAAAGTTGTTTCCACATGAGACTCACATCTCAAGCAATACGGATTTCCTCCCAAGTTGTGAGAGGTCTTCAATTCAATAGTTAATAGTCTCTTATAAGCGGCCAGCCAGAAGAAAGTTCTATCTCGTTGAGGTCCCTTCCACTTTCAAATAGTGGACCATTACTGTCAAAATCTTGATTTTTGCCCCATTCATTACCTCACACATTGACTTAACATAGAAAGACCTGCTTCAAGTACCCTCCCACAAGATTATCTTCCCCATTAGAGGTTAAAAGAGATTTGATAGCTCTAGTGCGAAAGACTATATCTTTTGGTATGATTCCCCGAAATATCCGAAAATTACAATTTCCATTCAGTACATAATCGCAAATTTTTATGTCCATCTCAAAAGGAGATAGTTGGGTACTAACAATATTATAGAGCGACTCCATACCTGGAATTCATCTTTCTGTCCAAAACCTAACACATTTTCCATTTCCCAAACTCTACAAAGCTCATTCCTGTTAGGCCGACCATACATTCACAATCACCTTCCATAAGATCGAGTCACCAGGTTTAGCATAAAATAGTTCTCTGTGAACAATATTTAGCCGTCAGAATTTGTGCCCAGAGATTACTGAGTTGCGTCTTGAGGCCCCATACTAGCTTCATCATAAACCCTTGATTAGTCAGTTTAAGAGATCGAAAACCAAGACCACGATATTTCTTAGGTTTGTAGATTGACTGCCAATTAAGGAGGTGAATTCGACGTTTGTCCCTTGTGTCTCCCCATATGAAAGCATGGCAATTCTTTTCAATCTCTTGATAAACTTGAGTTGGAACTTTATTGCAGTGCATGTAATACATAGGGATAGAGATAACTACAGAATAGACCAATGTAATTCGACCCGCCATTAATAAGCTTTCAAATCTCCATCCACTAAGCCTTTTATTCATCATTGCTAATAAAGATTGAAAAGCCTTAAAGAAGTTCTTCCATGAATCAAAGGCACTTCCAGATATTTGCCTAGCTCTGCACATACACAAAACCAGAAATCTCGTTGAAATTACATTTCAACCCCAGTGAAGTATTCTTTGAACAGAAAATTTTAATTTTAGCCTTGTTCACAATCTGGCCTGATCTATTGCAAAAATCACGTAAATATTCCATGATGACATCCATTTGATCTCTTGAAACCTCTGCCATTAACAGGAGATCATCCGAAACACATTAGATAAGAAATTCATGGTCCACTCCTTCGAAAGCAAAAATGTTTCCATCATTTTGAAATTACTACATTATTAATAAGGTGAGATAACCTTTCCATGCATAACACAAAGATGTATATAATGTCGCAATTATGATCATGCCTCCGCACTCCTTAGTCTTGCCGTAACGCATGGAAGATAAAGCAAGCACAAGTTTACTTTACATGCATCAAAGTCGGGGTTGGGTTTCGACCAAAAAAAAAAAGGTCGGGGTTGGGTATTGCCAAAGATAAAGAACGTGGGGGTGGGGGAGTTTGGCACCTAACTTTATAAAGAAATAAAAAAACCCATAATTATCAAGCTGAAAATTGAATCAATAGGCTGACCTAAGGTTTTTCGCAACCGCATGACTCTACAATTATGGCAATTCATATCTATCTACCTATCCATATCTATCTATTCCGAAACGAGGAAATACAAATGGCAATCTTGGTACTTACAAGACAAACATCTTTAGTTGGGCGGCTATTCTACGATCAAATTCTTTGTGTAACGATTTTAGAGATATCATACTTTATTCTAGGTCAAAGGAGAACATCCTTTTTTCCCCTAAATTCCAATACAAGCACGAGAAAATCATGGTTGACAGCTAAGTTGCGAGGATTGTTCTTTGTCCAAATACGTAACTCCAAAAGCGACGTGCTTACTTTATGCAATTGATTTGACTCTATCGAAGACACCTAGTATCATTTCATCATTTGTAAAACATTTTATTAATCGTTATTGACGTACGACCTCTTCTATTTGCCAGAGACAAGGCTTCACATATTATCAAAATGATAATAATCATAATAATACTAATTACTTTTTTTGCTTTTGGGTGATCATGGCCTTCCAACGTTCAACCCTCCTGAGATGAGAACTTCTATATTGTCTGCATGTGCAGGCTTTATTTTGACTCGATCAAAAGTGAAGCCAACCTGTGTTCCATGTGTATGGAGGAGATTTACTGTACCGTGTGACGACAACTCTGACAGCTGTAGAGGGCTGCTTTTGATAGTTTTATTCAACTATAAAACCGTGTTAATGGCAATGCTACATGGTGTTCTTCTGTGCAAAAAGCAAATGGCTATTCGTCTTCCTTCTTTTCGTGTCCCAGTCGCACCATCTCTCAAGCGCTGTGTGTCGCAGGCTCCACCAGTTAGAGCTCAGAGATTCAGAGAAGAAGAAGGTAAACATTTGCCCTAGATTTGGCCATCTAACGCTCTCTGCACTTCATATCATTATAGTGGATATTCAAAAATCTTTTCATGATATTATGATCTTTCTTCGTATATTGTACAGTCTTTGGTCGCTGTAAAGCTTAGTTGTTTTCTTCTCGTGGCTCACATTGAAAACAGCACGTTAGATGCGCGCCTGGAAGTGTTTCTACATGATGATGTCTTGGTGTGAATGCAGGGAGATCATCATCCAGCAATCTAGTCGATGCGAATTTGAGCGTCCTAAGGAAGAGGATCGATGAAGCGAAGACGAAGGAGAGATTGGAGAGGTGTTGTAGAAGCGAGCTTGGGTGGAACTACGCCACGTCCGGATGCTATTCCATATCCAAGCAGAGGAAAGACGCAGAGAGGCCAGAGTTCTTTGAACTCCTACTCTTAGTTTGCGGAAATATCGCCCTGACAAACATTGCCTGTGGATTCTTCCTTTGCTTGGTTTCCATATTCATTCATTTGAGTCAACTTCACGACCCTTTCTTGTGAATCTCCCTTTCTCCCTCCATGTAGTTCTGTATAGTTGGACACAACAAAGAGTTGTTGGAGCTCACAGAATTAAAGACTATGATTGCTAGCAATTTCTCAGTGTTCACAGTTTTATTAGTGCTAAACTTGATATCCATGTAGTTGTTCTTGAGATAATTTTAGCAACCCTATTGGATTTACATAGCACTGATGACCAGTTACTACCTTTTCTAGTTACATCCTAAAGAAATACAATGCACCATCAATTAGGTTTCAAATATATTTTCCAGTTACAAAATACATATAATTGCATACACCATGAACCTTCTTGAGAGAGCCAACAATCTTCGTAACCTTCTCATAATAACATAATCACGACAAGCTTATGCTACTTATGACAGAAGATCACACGTATGTTTGCTACAATGGCATCAGCTTAAAAAAACGATGAAACAAAAGCAAGTTGGAGATATGCTACAACGTCGACCGTCCCTCCATGTCTTGTATTCAAGACATTTCTGTGGTCCCTAATGTAACCAGCTTTTAATATGACTAGATCTGTGAGATTAACCTTTGAATCATTGCCATGGATTCATAGATCAATATCTAATTTACCGATACAACATTTAATACTTTGAGCTGGGACGACCTTGTGAAAAAATAAACACGAGTAAACAATTGGGTTGTTGACGAAGTAGAAACGAATGATAGGGTGGATGAGAATTCGAACACACGAGTAAACAATTGCAACACAGATGACGACACGCAATATAGAAAAACTCTTTGTTTTTAATTTATTCAGCAAAGGATAAGCTAAAGTACAAGAGGACGTAATATCTATTCATATCTAATAAACTCTATCAAATATTAACTTTAAGACCAATAAGAAAATCCGACCTACTAAAGCTTGTATGTCTAAATGATAACTCCTAAATATTGAAACAAATCACCTAATATTGTAGCATAATTTCCAAAATAAAGTAAGATAAGGAAATTAACAAATATTATAATCTCTAGAAGTATAAGCAGTGCAGCAAGCTATATATAAACACGGATTCAACAATTTACAAACACGTACTAGGTGCACACCCTCAGGCGACTAACTACAGAGAAGAATCTCTTTTTCTGTATTCTGTAAAACACGAAGACAGTTGTCTAATGCCCTGCTAACCCTAGGTGACACCGAACATCCCGAAAATAACCTTAAGCAGTAAAAAATTCAGAATAATAAATAATTGTCTAATATAACGCGGAAAAAAAATGATATACATATAGAAAACTGCCCCGAAACACCCTGAAACTAGAGCTTTTGGGTCCAAAATGACTGCAAATGGGCAACCCAATCCAGTCGTGGCATAGTGCTGCGATCTTTCGAGTCAGTACTGTGGGCCTCGTAACTCTCCTCACGATTTTCAAGCATGGACAATACTGCAGTTCTCTTTGGTCCTTCACTAGTAACAACTGTTGGAGGTTGGGGAGAGGATCCAGTTCAACTGTGCATGCTTCAAAGGGACAGCTTAACCCCCGCACCCTTTCCTAGGGGCTCGCTTGGATGGCCGACCTGCAAACATTTTCCGCCAATCACAACTCTGCAGAATAAAAGGCATAAATTGACTTCCCCTACAAAAATAGAGGAAAGTGTTTTCCTAATTAGAGTTGAGTTTGGTGTTAGTCTGGCAAGGCTGTGGACTAGTGCAACTCTTCTAAAAAGCTCTCTCTCTCTCTCTCTCTCTCTCTCTCTCTCTCTCTCTCTCTCTCTCTCTCTCTCTCTCTTCAAATTTGGTATATAACTTCACAAAAAACTTGTAAAGTTCTTAATAAAGAGACCAACCCACAGGAATTCTTTTTCATTAAGTTATGACCAAGCTTTTGAAAATTATTTCCTTTACATATAGAGATATATTAATAATTAGCGAAAAATGACCATTTTCTTTGAAAATGATTTTCGAAGAAAACATTTCCTTCATCATAAGATAAATTATCATTCACGGTTGAAGAGATAAGAAAATGTAGCATTTTCATCTCTCACAAGAAAATACTCGTATATCATCGTATGAATCTTACGAGACAAAAGTCTTTATTTGGGGGCTATTCCACCGTCAAACTAATTCTATTGCAACGATTTCGAAGACATCGTACTTTATTTTAGGTCAAAAGAGAACATCCTGTTTTTTTTATTTCTACAAACACAAAAAAATTCATGGCTGACAGCTAAGTTGTTTGCCAGGACCTTTCTTTGTCCAAATACGTGACTCCAACGGCGACGTGCTTATTCTATGCAATTAAAATCGACTATGCACTAGACACCTAGCATCATCACGTCATTTCTAAGTCATCTTGCTATTCTTTATTCAAGCACGACCTCTTCTATTCGCTAGAGACAAGGCTTTGCATAATAATAATAATAACAATAACAATAATAATGGCTTGCAAAAGTCGAACCATCCTGAGACCTTCTAAATTGTCTGAATGTACAGGCTCTACCTTGACCCAATCAAAGCGAAACCAATCTGTGTTATTCACTATGCCGTGTGACAAATCCAACATCTCTAAAGGCTGCTTTTGATAGTTTCATTTAGCTATAAAACTGTGTGAATGCCAATTATTCTTCTATGCAAAAGCAAATGGCCCTTCGTCTTCCTTGTTTTCGGGCCTTAGTCGCACCATCTCTTCAGCGCGGTGTCTCGGAGCCTCCACCTGTTAGAGCTCAGAGTTTCAGAGAAGCAGAAGATAAAGGTTTACCCTAGATTTGGCCCTTTAACATTCTCTGTGCTACATATTGCTGTAGTAGAAATTCGAATAACTTTCCATGGTATTCATCATGTAGTCTTCGTTCCCCACAAAAGTTTCTGTTGTTTTCTTCTTGTGGGTCACGTTAGAAATAGCACATGTGTGCGCCTAATAATGCTTATACGTGATGATGTCTTGGTATGGATCCAGGGAGATCATCATCAAGTAATCTAGTCGATGCGAATTTGAGCGTCTTGAGAAAGAGGATTGGTGAAGCAAAGACGAAGGAGAGATTGGAGAGGTGTTGCAGAAGCGAGCTCGGATGGAACTACGCCACTTCTGGATGCTATTCCATATCCAAGCGGAGAAAAGACACGGACAGGTCGGAGTTCTTTGAACTCGTACTTCTAGTTTGCAGAAATATTGGCCTAACAAACGCTGCTTGTGCATTCTTCCTTTGTTTAGCTTCCATATTGATTCATTTGAGTCAACTTCATGACCATTTCCTGTAAATCTCTCTCTCTCTCTCTCTCTCTCTCTCTCTCTCTCTCTCTCTCTCTCTCTCTCTCTCTCTCTCTCTCTCTCTCTCTCTCTGTAGTTCCGTATAGTTTGACTCAAAAAGAGTAGGTTGAGCTTAAAGGATTCATGACGTTATCATTCCTAGCAATTTCTCAGTGTTCACAGTTTCATTGGTGCTAAACTTGATATCCATGTAGTTGTTTTTAGGATATTTATAATAACCGTATTAGATTTACATTAGCACATACAATTAGTTACTAACTGTTGACACCAAAAAATGATCAATTTTTTATTTATTATCGACAAATGACAAACTGAGTTGATAAACAGTTTGGTGAGAACAATTGGCAACTTGAAAAGATCAAAAACATCATCGACCCTAAACATCAGTTATCGATGAGAACCTTCATAATGAGGTCATCGACAACCATTGCCGATTTTACTAAGTGTTGGAACTTGAAGGCAGTAATGATGAATTGACGCTGGAACATAAATGTTGGGTGGGTATAACTTCTTATAGATAAGTGTTGTTTAATAGTTGGAGATTGCGGAGTAAATTCTTGTAATCATATATGTTGATATCTAAATTTTGACAACCCAGTCAGTCGTTCGTTGCATAAAAAATTAGGGATCGATCTCAGTCTCTAGACAAAAAATTAGTTAAATTGCATATAGATTATGAGCATTTGAATAAGTAATTAGGTCCATATAATCGCATTTGCACTGGACTGGCGGTGAATGGACTGGAGTGGATGGTCTTTAAGTCCGTATGAACGAAAACTTGGTCAAGCCCACATTACCCTTTAGGCGACCAAATTATAGTTTTTATATTATTTGCCAAGATTCGGTCACATAATGAATAATTGGCAATAATCTTTGGGGTATATGTGCGTCCATGGATTTTGGAAAATTCGGTCAAGATTATGGAATGTGCAAGAGGGAAATTGACCACCACTTACGGGGAAAGAATTGGTAGAGCGGTTGCATGATTCTCTTGTAATATTCACGTGATGTTGGCAGTATAGAAAAAAGGAGAGGAAATAAAAATCAATCTCAGTTGATTGAGGGGAAATCAAAGGATATATTTCTTTTCCTTGTCCAAAATTTTATGTCCTGACACTGTAAAAGACGCGGCAATACAAGAAAAGGGGGAGGGGGCCACACAATTCATAACACACTGGCCACAATATAGAGAGAGAGAGAGAGAATTGTCTTCATTTACGGGGGACTCTCTTTTTGGTCTGACAAGAGACAAAAGAAAAGAAAAAAGACAAAACACAGAGAGATATCATTAAGAATAAAAGAGAGAGGAAGCTGTCGTCTCCTTCCTTGGTGTTTCGCTTGGAGCTTCAACCTGCAACTCGAGCCACTCGTGCCCTGCTCGCTGCTCTTCGCCTGTGACGGTGCTGTTGCCATCTGCACCGCGACGCTGCTCACTGCTTTCGTTCTAGCCCGAGCTGTTGCAATCCCAACGACCATAGCCGCTGCTGCCGCTCCTGTCCTGACCTCATCGCTGTTTCCAAGTTCGGGATCACTTTCGACGAGCTGTTCCGTACCGCAAGCAACGCCGAGCTCCTGCAACCTTCAGCCTGCAGCGTCCCTGCTGTTTGCGTTGAGTCCAGGAGCCCCATTGTCAAAGATCCCTGCACTACGGCGGCTTCCTTTTGGTCTAGCTCCTCCCTTTCACAACGGAGAAGTTCTTTCTATCTTGCAGATTTTTTAGCGAGCCCCACCGAATTCTTGATGTGCAGTGAGTCGTGACATCCTTGCTGTGTCGCTACCGTGAACCATCCACACCAAGTAGCCAAGCTAGCGGCTATCCTTGGTCGCGAACCACCGTCCGCCGGTCCAAACTTGAAAAGCAAATATTCGAAGTAAGTAAAAATCTCATCTAATTTGATTTTCGAGTATATTGTTTTCTTGTTTAAAATATGTCAATCTTATATGAATTTTTGAATGATATTATCGTATCCATTAAGTTCCCAAATAGCCTTTAAATTAGGAATTATTTCCTAATTTCACAACGTACATATGATCGATAATCCGATTTCATGTCCGAAATATGACTCGCGATCGTACGGAAAATCGTCAATCCGATCTCCCGCCTGAGATATGATTCGCGATTGTGTGGAAGATTGGCCAATCCGATCCTCATGCCCGAGATATGATCCGTCAATCTATTGTTTCTAAATTTAAATGGATACGGATAATATTTCTTATGATTGGGTGTCGTGTTCATTTCATTGCTATTTCTTTCCGTCTTTTGTTTGAATTGAATTGATTGTCTTTCCAAAAACAAATACAAAAATGATTAGGAAATTGCATGTTTAGGATAAATTTTGAATATTTTCTTAAAATAGATTAGATTCTTTTCTTAGATATTATTAGTACATGTTTAAATTAGGTTAATTATTTATTCCGAATTTAAATTAAAAAAATATGAAAAAATACCACGTGCATGTCATATTAGAGTAGTTGCATATTAATTAATTCTCGTCATTAGAAATCTCACGTCTAGGTTCATTTGCGTGCCATATTAGAGATAGTGCATTTAATTTTTGTTAGAAGTGGGACATTTAAATAAATCGTACGTCGCATGTCATATTAGACGTATAATGCATTGCACAAAGTTTAGTTTTCGTTAAATCAGAGAAAACCCTAAAAAAGATTTGAGTGAATTTGTGTGTTAATTAGAAATCATATTAGAGTTGTCAATGTGATTTTCTAACTAACATTACATATGCTTTCGTTGCTTTCAGGTAAGTCCCTACTTGCAATTTATTTATTGCTTTGCATTATTGAGTGTTATATTATTGGATGTGCATCCGCATGATCACCTTGCATTTTAGTGGATAGGTTTAAAATCAATCCAAGCTACCTGGAAATATTTTTTTGAAATAAAAGAGAAAAGGTACCGAAGGGCATTAGAGTAATCTAGTGTAACCAAGTTCCCGAATCCATAATCTCTTGTTCGTAGGAGTAAAGTAATTCTCCCGATACTTTACTTGGGTTTCCAATTGACCCACCAAAAAATAGATTAGTGGTGACTCCTAATTGAAATGATTTGCATGTTAAAAACTTAAATCTTAAGTCGCGAATTGATATAGGCTTGGGAGAGTCCGAGTTAGGTCTAGACTTAATAATCCATTAGCCGAACCCCTAGGTGGTGCACCGCAGGAGGTTAGGTCGCGACAATAAAGGATTAGGAAGTTATATGTTCTTTTAAATTCAATAACCCCAAGTAACCGTTGGTAGAGGGTTATACTTCCCCAAGTGTATTCATTATAAGCCCCCTCAAATCAATTACAGAAGTTAGCGTTCTTATGCAAATTTATCGTTATCTTTACTTTCTTGCAATTTACATGAGTAGATATGATTGTCTTCGGTTTCTATACTTTTAAATTTCTTGCCATTTACTTTCCTGTCAGAAAACAACAAAGAACCCTCCGCAACCTCTGTTGATTTATATTGATCCATCCATATTTTTTAAGTATATTTCATCATTTTTTGGCAAAACACTAACCTATCTAGTTACATTCTAAAAATTTACAACGTGTCACCAATTATATTTGACATATATTTTTAAAATTCAACAGTATATATTCTAAGTTGGTACATAAACTTATGGCGATTCACACCACGAGATACCTTCTTGAGAGAGCCAACAATCTTTGTACCCTTCTCCTGAAGACATAATCACGACATAATTATGCCACTCACGACGGAAGATCACACGTACGTTTTGTTTGCTCCAATGGTAATAGCTGAAAAAGCGATAAAAAAAAAAGCACGTTGGAGATATGCGACAACCTCGAGAGTCCCTCCATGTCTTGAATCGAATATTTGAATACAAGACATGTCCTTGGTCCGAATTGTAAGAAGCTATTAACGTGACTAGATCTGTGAGATTACCCTTACCATCTTTTCCATGAATCTATAAGATTGGAAATAATACTGAAAGGGAGCTTGTCATCAATCAATATCTAATTTACCGATGAAAAATTTAATAATTTGTGCTGCGATGACCTGGTAAATAGGTTTCTAAAGACCAAATAGGTATTTTTGGGTTATTGATGCAGCAGAAATGGGTCATTCTCGAGTGACAACTTGCAAACATGAGTATAACAGAGAAATCTCCCAATTTTTCATTAATTCATCAGAGAATAAGCTAAATTACGAGTAAGCACAATATCTATTCATATCTAACAAAAGCCCTAATCAAATTCTAAATCTAAAATTGGAAATAGATGAAATAATTAGAAATCTGACCTACTAAATCTTAAATTCTAAATGATAACTACTAAAAATTGACACAAATCACGTAGTATCTTAACATTTAAAATATATAAAATAAAGTAAGATAAGGATATAAACAAAAATATATTATTTTAAGATGCACGCAATGCGGCAAGGACAGATAAGCACGAATTCAACGATCCACAAACACGCACCCAAGCGCACAAGCTCGAGCGCCTAACTATAGAAAGAGATCAATTTTTCTGTATTCTATGAAATAGGAAGAAAGCTATCTGATATATAGAAAAGATCAAATAGATACCCTCTTAATCGTTATTGACACTAGAAAATCCGAAAATAATCTTAAGCAGTAAAGAATTAGGATAAATAAACAAAACCCTGAAGTTATGCACAAAAATGACGTAAAAATAGAAAAGCGCCTCGAAAAACACATAAACGATGTACTTTGAGGTCCGAAACGACTACAAATGGGCAACCCAATTCATCCGCAGTATAGTGTTATGTGCTTTCTAAACCGATATTATGGGCTGCACAACTCTTTATTGATCAAAAGTAATGATGGTTTCTCCATGAGCTATGCGAATTTTTGTCTTAGGACCCACTTGTTAGATTGTATCCATTTGAATGCTCTAGAAAATCATTAGTAACAGCATTAACGTCAATCCTCTCCACTTGGGGAAAACTCATCCTCAAGTTATTTGGAGGATCTCAAGTATAATGGCTCATCATCAAAACATACTGATAGCCATCAGCAAGGACAGAGATACTCATCAAAGCTGGAAGATTAGCGACACAGGCGTCATGTTAATTTGCTTCTTGATCTTGGACGTTCCTTATTTCTTCGATTGCAGCTTGCCATACTAACCCATCAGAAACCACTCTTTCCCGTAGAAATCATCACGTTGTCACCTTTAACAGGTACTTTCTTTGACTATGATGATCCTTATCAAGCTTGTACTTAGCGTTAGCCCCTTCTAGTCTCTGCTCAATAGCCTCTCCCCACAAATATTAAGTTTCCCAGAATCCGTTTAACAGCTTCGGTCTAACCATCTGTCTATGGATGAGTTGTGCTGCTGTAGTTAAGGATCGAACAAAAAACAGCTGAGAAACCTTGTATCACGGTTGGAAGTAATGGTTTTCGAAATACTGTGCGATTTCACTACTTCAGAGAAGAACAGCCTCACAAAATGAGACCCATAAAATGTTTTCTTACATGGAATGAAATGCGCAATCTTACCGAAAATATGGCATTGGAGTAAAGGATTTGCTTCGAGCTTGTGCTTCAAGAGAATACTTGCTTATATGGAGAAACTCCTTCGTTTACATTTTCAAGATTTTTCAGGTAAATGCTGACTTCAATTCTCATTTCCAACTTGAACTAGCTAATGTACTAACACGATGCAACTCATTTATCAGCTCGTGGTTATCGCATTTATTACAATGACCCTCTTCTTTCGGACTAAGATGCCTCGGGATACCACAGCCGATGGAGGGATTTATATTGGCGCATTGTTCTTCACTCTCACTATGATCATGTTCAATGGAATGGTGGAGATTTCCATGACAATTGCCAAGCTCCCAGTTTTCTACAAGCAAAGAGATCTCCTCTTTTACCCGGCATGGGTATATGCTCTTCCAATTTGGATTATAAAGATCCCTATCACCTTCGTGGAGGTTGCAGTTTGGGTGTTCATCACCTACTATGTCATTGGATTTGATCCATATGTTGGGAGGTAAGAAAGAAAGGGGTTAATTTCACTGTTGAAGGACGGCAAATCCATCCTTGCGTTTGTAAATTTTTTACTGTTTCGATGTATGAAGTGTCTGTGTCGTGTTTTCAGGTTGTTCAGGCAGTACCTTTTGCTTGTGCTTGTCCAGCAGATGGCATCGGCATTATTTCGGACAATTGGGGCAGTGGGTAGAAACTTGATTGTTGCCAATACATTCGGGACATTTTCTCTGCTCATTCTCTTTACATTAGGTGGTGTTGTTCTTTCAAGAGGTATAGTGTACATAGAATTCAAAAGTTTTTTTTCCCTAGGCCTTCTGTCGTCAAAAGGAGTGCTAATTTCCCTTCTCTATATGAATGGCAGAGAATATAAAGAATGGTGGATTTGGGGTTATTGGGTATCCCCCTTAATGTACCGGTCCACCACTGCAAAAACAAAGTCGGGACCACGTTGACTATGCGGTAAACCGAGCACGAAATCCATAGATGCAACTCCCAAGTATCTTCCGGAACCAGCGAAGGAATGCACAAACCTGTATTCTGCATCTGCCACTTTGCTATTTGACAAACAAAACGATGCTGCACTATTCTGCAACATCACGCTTCGACTGAGGCCAGAAATACTGCTCCAAGTACCGTTGCAATGGTTTTTATCTTGACCCAACTGATCGGTCAGTCCGCCCCCATGAAGTTGTCCACTAACATATATTCTATTGATGATAATCATCTGGGTTAATACCACAAAAAAAATCTCTAATTGATACATCTGTGATAAATTTATTTCCAACTAAATTTTTTATCATAAAAAACCCCAAACTGGTACACCTGTGACAAATTTACCTGCCGTCAATTTCTATTAAATTTTACCGTCAAATTGCTGAGTTTGATTATGCGTGGCAATTGATGGATATACCAGTTTGGGGTTTTACCTCTCCGTTTGTCACGGGTTTAATAGTTTATGATTTTTCATAGTATTAATCTAATTTAATGGAGGGTAAATTTTTTACATAGGGATTTTTGTGGTAAAAAAATTAGTAAAATCTAACGGAAACTAATGGAAAGTAAATTTATCACAGGTATATTAGTTTGAGGTTTTACCCCTCCGTTTGTCACGGGTTTAATAGTTTGTGATTTTTTGTTGTATTAATCCAATTTAATAGATGGTAAATTTGTCACGGATGTACCTGTTTGGAATTTTTCATAGTGTTAACCCTAACCATCTTACAACTCGAGTTAAAAATTTTCAGGCAGAATATACAGTAAAATTAAAGAAAAAAAAGTAGATCAAGGTTTTTAAGCACGGGCAGTAACAAAAGGAGGAGGTCGGGGAGAGGACCAAGCTGGCACAAGTGTGTGTGTGTGTTCCTCATGAGTGGGCCCCTGCTCTTGCAAGACAAGGGAGGCCTAGATTAAGGTTCACCAGATTGTCCACCGAATCATGTATGGACAAATACCTTTAATCCCTACAAATCCCCACTCCCACACGCCCTAGACCAAAATGCCCAAGGGATTGCTAGCTCCGATGTCGTCACCCTACCAAGCCAACTTAATGCCCCCACTCGGGTGACAAGCCCACGTTACCGAGCTCGGCGGCCCTGAGACCTATGTGTAGACTCATATATAGCGTCGGTAGCATGCACATCCTTCCGATGTGGGACTTTTGGCAAATCTAAATAGGTTTCCAGAAATAAGTCAGACCACATGTATCCGCTATTTATTTTGAACACCGCAAGAGCCATCTGACGCTACAGCAAAGCCATGTTTTAGGGAAAACAATTACGGGAGTGGATATTCTTTTCCGGAGAAACGCAGACTGTGGCCAGGCGTGTTGGATACTGGCGGATATGATTGAGATAATCTGATCCCGCCATGGTATTCTTCGATTTCGACACAAGGCATGTCTTTAGTACCATTTTATGATCGGCTGTTTAATCTGTTGAATATAGGTCGGATGTGAGCGAAGACGATTAAGGCATCTAAATCGGGGATCTCTGCATGCATCGTCGTCCATCGTTGTTTCTATTTCAAGCGATGGACCACCTCTTCTTTGGCCACGGTTCTTCTGTTTCTTGTTCATCTTGGGTACTCTTAATTGCACACGAACAAGGAAACTTGACTTTTATCAAAATATGTAGAGAACAAACAACGTTGTTGGTTGTTTTGATGAAGTATTTAGGCGATTCTTATGATGGAATTTCATGTCTTTGTTTGCCGCGAGCAATGGGATTAGCTTAATAAGGTAAGCAAGAGGACATTGAATATATACATGCTACGACATCTAGTCCACGCCCAGTCCTCTCTTTTGAGACTAGCAGTCGTATAATCTCCGAAAGCTGAGTTAAGTCCTTAAAATTATAGAATTTCGCCAATCATGTCCCTCAATTTGCAATTCCAACAAATTGAAGCTGTAGTGATGGTTTACAACGGACGAAAATCTAATGTCAACATAATTAGTGCCATTGCGTCATTGTATCTAGAATTAATGTAGCTGTAACTTAATCGGTGCATATTGATTGTCATTTGCAGTGCTGATTTTTCCAGATATGACTGCACTGCTGATCAAGTGCCTCTGTAATAAATGTCCATCCTCGCAGAGAAACTGCCATTGAAAGTTTTGCAATTGCGCAGTGTGCTTCACTGCATCAGCAAGTCAAAAGGCTGAGCCATGTATTGCTGATCCTGTTTCAACTACAACCAAACGACATAAAAAAACAACTCAAGATAAGACACAAGAGAGAGAATAAAAGAAATACAAGCGAATTGCGGAGGATGAGGAGGCTACAGATCAATGGTTTCTGGGGAAAAAGCTTGGCATAGATCATGGAAGCCCAAGCACATGCCTAGAGGAGTGGATCAAGCCATTCAAAAGACTCTTCAGGCTAATATATGCTGCAACATAATAAGATATGAAAAACAGAGAACGAGAAAGATAGAATCGTAATGGTGAGTCCATCCATGCGATGAAGGATTACTCAAACTCTCTGCTTTGATGATAGTGCCTACTCTATTTCAGTCTTATAAATTATCGGTAGTCAACATTGCAATCACCAACCATACTTTCGAAAATCAATTATTGCGCCAAAGCTAATGAATAAAAGGGTCAGAAATCCTGAATGGAGGAAGTGAAAGTTAAGTCTGCATCAAGGACCTGGTGTTAATAATTTAGGCAAACTCCTTGTCCTGAATGCTTACCCCAGCTTAGCAAGCTCCTGAAGAAGCAAACCATTGCCTGTTCCTATGTCAACTACACTCCAGCCACATATATGTTTATCACCATTTTCGGCGGATTCATTGACATGGTCAGCGTCTGTTGGCAAGTGAACTTGGACAAGTTGAATGCAGAGATTTCTGGTCCAAGGAACTACTGCATCCATAACATCAGCACCAACCTTCAATATACTCAGCTAGTCAGACAAATTAATTTGGAAAAGAAGGAAGTTTTTACGTCATAAAATTCTTCAATTACCTACCTCATCGCTTCTTCGCCACTTAGCGTAATAAAGGAACTGGTGGAGCATTTGCAATTTTAGGATTGGTTATTATACATAAGGGCTTTGACTTAGAATATAAGATTCTAGGAAAACAATGAAGAACTGTCAAAATAGAAAACAGTGGAGTTTCAGGCAATGGTCACCATGAAAACAAATTATGATATAAGGGGAAAAAGATAACGAGCCCAATGACAATTTCCCTCGGTCGTACAAAGAAATAAGCCATCGTCAGATTAAAATTCTGTCTTCAAAGAGATAAGTGGGGTTAATCGATTTTCTCCATCCAAGTTTACAATATGGAGGTTAAGTATGTGTTGGTACAAACATTAAGTAAATGCAAACAATTGTGCTCTTAATATACGCATGAAAAGAAAAGAGAATGTGTTCCGCACATTTAAGTACGAGAAATGCTCAACAAGCTTTACCCTAAAGGCCATGCTGACGAAAGTTCATCAATCCATCTGCATATGCAGCATCCCGAAAGCTTTAAGTATCAGCATCCGGTTCTTCCTTGTGCGAACTGCTAGCACACATCCAATGAAGTTAGCCTTCCGCATTCGAAAATTTCGTCTCTCTCTTTTGCTGAATGGAGTGCAAATTAGTACAAGCAAAAGGGCAAAACTAATTCACAGTAAGGCTATCAGTTAACTCATTGTAATAAAATAGGACAGAGAACAGCGTGAGAACTTTTAGTCACAGTAGAACTATCAGTTCGCTCATCTTCTAACTTTTCAAGAAGCAGTCAAACAATCCTTTCTTCTTCAAGAATCTATATCGGGAACCCTACACTGCCAAGCAACTATTCTTTGGGTGAAGGCCAGTCATTTACCTCGAGCTCAAAACTGCAGAGCAGAGCTGCAGACAAACAATCAACTAAAAGGATATTGGTGGTACCAAGGAAAGAATTAATTGAAACAGATATTAACTAGAGAAGGCACAGCCCTCCAGCCAGTACCCTCTTTCGAACCAAGAGAAGGTACAGCCCTCCAGCCAGTGATTTCCACGCAAAAATTTCATACTCAGTCATCATTACGTTTGTACATTGGCTCTACAAATTTTGTACCTGGCTATTTCTAAGTTGCTGGTGGACCAGACTTTTGCGCTCCCTCGCATGCCCTCACAATCTTCGTATGCACAACACAGAAGGCGACTTCGCAGCTGAATGAACTGTACTGTCATACACAAACTCCACCTCAGCCAACGTGAAATCACACTGCTTCGGTCTCTCCCCACAAATACAGGGGATTAGGTTTCCCGAAATATAATTAACGTCTTTGGCCTGACCGTCTATATGTGGATGAGCTGTGTTGCTGTAATTTAGGGACGAACCAAACAAATACCACAAACTCTTCCAAAAACAGCTGAGAAAGCTGGTATCTTGATTGACAATTAATGGTTTTCCGAGTACCGTGCAATCCCACAACTTCAAAGGAGAACGGCCTCGCAATATGCAACTAACCAAATGTTTTCTTACATGGAAAGAAAGGCGCCATCTTGGAGAAGTAGTCCACCACCAGTAAAGGAGAATCAGAACCACACTGAGTACGCAGTAAACCAAGCGTGAAATCTATAGATAGATTTTTGCAAATATCTTCTGGAACTAGCAAAGGAGTGTACGAACCTATTTCCTGCGTCGCGCCTTTGCTATTTGATAGACATACAATGCTGCACCATTTTGGGACATGATGCCTCAGCTGGGGCTACAAGTACCGCCCCCCGTGAAGTTCGCCAATAACTTTATGAAGAATGGATCGGTTACCATCTGCTCTTACAATCTACATATTGCGAATGGCCAGCAGTACACTTCGCCCTCCTAAGTCCCCAAGTCTAGATCCTTCCCTAAACATCCATTTGTACATTGCTTTATTATATGAATCCGCCTTTCGATCATGCGCATTGATCTTCTGCCCAGCTAAAAAGAGAAATGTGAAACCAATCATACGCGTACATGACCAGCAGCAATCGCCACATATCCGACCCAGTCGGGAGCGCGGTGAAAAAAACAAATGTTTCTTAATTCAAGCAACATTTTCAATGATGTATTTACTAAATGTATATGTTAAAGACTTGATTAAGCAAAAAACAAAAGGTGGGTGTCGGGAATAGGGTGGGAGCTCATTTACCCGAGGTTCGGATCCGGCGTGAGCCTCCTGCTCTTGCAAGACAGGATGGGAAATCGGTCCCGGGGTGGGTCCAATATCCTGAAACTCAGGCCTACATCTGACTAACAGAGGCTTGCTCCTTCTTTCTGCCCCCAAGTCCCTCTCCTTAGACCATCTTTAATGCCCCCGCATGGGTCACAAGCCCTCGCAACTGAGCTCGGCGCCACCCTGATGGCACCCGTGCAGACCATACATAAAGTGTTAATGGTACAGACATTCTTCCGATGTGGGATTAACATGTAAGAGGACATACTGCCCCATATATACAATCATCCCGTGTTATCTCCTTTTGGCTCTGTTCATCTGTGTCCTTCCCCGCTCTCGGTCTCACTTCCTTGCTGTTCCTCTTTCGGTCCTTGCCGTCCTACGTCCTCGTCACCGAGCTTCCTGTGGCTCTTCTTGCTAGTCCCCCGAAGCTCCATCCTTGCTCTCCTTCGACTTGGAGGAGTTCTCCACATGGTCTTGGTTCTCCACCGTCTTCTCCAGATACTCGTCCTGGTCCAAGTCCACTCACAAGACTGAGCTGAGCAAGGTTCTCCGCGCGGAGATTGAAGCCTAGGCCTTCCGCGATGATGATGGTGACAAGAAAGGGGGAACTCGGTTTCGAAGTTTTTTTCCCGAGAGCGAAAACCAAGAAACTACCAGGTGATTCTGTTTGATTATTCGGTTGGGCCTCAATCTCTCAGATTGGCAATAATATAGCATCTCAATGAGCTTGTCTCGCCTCCATTCAGCCTCGAAGTTAAAGTAGGAGGACAAGAAAAGATTGAACATCGGTGCTCACTATCGTTTACAATTCACAATGAAAGAAAATTCGCAGCAACTTTTGACAGAGAATTTTAGATGTTCCTGGTTGCTCTATAGTCACTATAAGTCCGCCGATATTTACATTTCCGGATCAGATGAACCGGTAGGGACTACGCCCTGCTACAAGAATTGAAAGGGCTTTAAATCTTGAAAATCAAAATCCCCTTTTCTTTATTAGGCATCTCTGATCAAGAAAAAAAATCAAAAACTTCTCACAAATTCGGAAACACAAGACCCTTTTCCGAATTTCGAATACGATAGTAAAAAATCATCCGAAACGCCCCAAGAAAAATACAGATTTTTCTTACCAATTCAGAACCAAAACCCAAAAAGGAAGAAGCTCAAGTCGCGCCCTCCCCTAAACTCCGCAAGGAAAACAAATCCAATTCATAGCGACAGTGACAGGCCTACACTGGATACGCTGCCAATTAGGGGAACGATTTGTGCGTGAAATACTAACTTTAACACAAGACACCTCTTTAATACCATTTATGATAAGCTATTTAATCATGTTAATGGATCATAAAGGATTTGAAATATAATCAATTCAAAGTTGGCGCAATTAGTTTGGGGCGTCAGAAGATTTTTAGTTCAAGAACTGGAGATCATTCGTTCAAATCCCAATGATTAAATAGGTGGGAACTCTTCTGGGTTAAGGCCACCTGCTTGAACTTAACTGGTTTATGAATTTTACAGGGTGAGCTCTGAATAACCGAATCTTTATGCTCGTGCCCTAAAATAAAAACGTGCCGCCAGCCCTGCCCCCGCATCCATGGTGGTTATGAACAAAGGCGGGAACTCATCCACGGTGGTCGTGAGTCGTGACCACCGCAAAAACTGGCGGCCCCAGCTTGGGCGACAGCAAATCCTGCCCGAGGCTGGAGTGCACTGAAATCCCCCCTTTAGGCTCGATCATTATTTGTCAACTAGATTGGGCTATAAGATCCACTCGTGTTTCATGCATTTTCCTCTTGTCAGACACGGCCATTGTACATAATAAAGTATCATTTTCAATTCAATCATTCCTGGCCCACTGCCCACGGGAGTCCAACCAGGCCACAAACCGAATTGCCAAAGCCCAAAGAATGAAGGCCATTTCGCAAAATTGTCTGTTAACACCACATTTACCTCCATGCGATCTCTTATGTTTTGAAATCCATAATCTATGTTATTCTTACAATGTTAATGAATGAAATGCTTGGTTCTCGACCAAAAAAAAATCAGTCATTCAAAAGATCGAATTGCAACATTTCTCACATTTTAGGGCCTTTATGCAATTATGTTAAAAGTTTGGTGCCTTTGGGCCTTCATGCAATTATTATTATCCACTCATAGTCATAATTTGAATAAATCCGGACTTGTCCTCGAGTCATCACTATGTGCAAATTTGAGGACATTATCTAGGTCCTACAACATCGAACTTAATCCTTATCACATTCAACCTCGTGATCATTCACTTTTTGTCATGATTCATATGGATCCTGCACTGTTCTGAATTCGGTATTTACAGCAAAATTTTAAAACATTATCCCTTTGATGCTAATCTTTGGCAGTGGAGAATGCTAATTGGCTTTAATTATTTTTATTCAACCCAAAAAAGGAAATACAAGATCAATTTTATATTGGTCCTTCGCCTGTATGGATACGTCAAGATAAGATAGACTCTCTATCTTGCTAAATTATTTAACACGATTATAATTAAAGGTCTAATTCCCAAAAAAGCACCAACTTGAAAATTTCACATCACGGGGGCCAAATTTGGAACTAAATAAGTTGGACTCTATCTTGCTAAATTACTTAACACGATTATAATTACATCGTATTTGGTACGGGCTGACGAACATAATTAATACCAACGAAATCCTAGCAGGAAAACCAAGAGGGCAGGGGTGAATTGGCGGACAGACAATAAGATTTTAGTGAATTTTTGCAAACTAATTGAAGAATAATACTGAACTAAATAGATAAACCATGATGGTTTGGAATACATGAAGTGATGCCATTTAGAGAATAAGATAAGAGAAGATGAGTGAAGCATGTAGAGAGGTTTGGCCATCCACTCCTAGTCCACTCTTTCAACACTGGCAGTTTGTTTCGCCAAGAATGGTTCCATGCGACGAAATACCTTTCATCAAAGGTTGGATCTTTGATTTTTCATTTGAATCGGATTTCGTAGCAATTCGGATAGGGACTGTTAAGCGTAATGACAACAAGAACTAGTGCTAATTACTAAGGGAAAGTAAGTACATGTACTGGAAAGTTAAATTGATAAATTGAAAGATAAGTTGTTTGTGTAGATGATCGGGGCTTACAACAATTCAACACAGTTTATACAGATTATTACACAATGAAATTGCTTCCGAGCAGTTAATATTCAAATTAGAAGCTAAATCCGCATATCGGTGATTTTCGACTCCATGATCACTCTTTATAACTGTATATTCATCTTATCTATAAGCGGTTACAAATCTTCACTTATCGTTGGGCTTAACTTTAGGCTCCACAATTGCTTTTCGTGATTACACGCCAATCTTCTCTAAGAACTGCCGATAACTCCTCAATCGACGTCTTCATTTCGATTTTCTCCTTTAATACTTAGCTAAGCATCAATCGTCAACTTAATAGTCATCGTATGTCGATATTTGGTCGCCGATACTCACAATCATCAATGAGCCCAATTGCCTTTAATATCCTATCGATAGTCCAATCGCTCGATACCTAACTTTATATCTATTTCGATCGATGGACCGATTCCCCTTTGACCACGGTTCTCCACTTTCTTGTTCATCATCTTGGGGTACTCTTAATTGCACACGAACAAGAAAACTTGTTATGAAGGACAACAAACAATGTTGTTAGTTGTTTCGATGAACTATTTAGGCGATTCTTATGACAGAATTTGACGCCTTTGTTTGCTATAAGCAATGAGATTAGATGAATAAGGTAAACAAAAGCACGTAGGAGATATATATATATATATATATATATATATATATATATATATATATATATATGCTACAATGTAGATTTTGACGAATTCATCTTGTTTTCCGGCGAGTTGTGTCTCGATTTTTTAACACAAGACATGTCTTTAATACAACTTATGACCAAGTATTGAATAATGTGATTAGATCTAGGAGATTAGCTTCACAATCATGTCCATGGATCACAAAGGATTTGAAATATAACCCCTCAATATTAGCACAGTTTATTGAGGCGTTAGGAGAACTCTGGTTAATGATTGGAGGTCATTTTTCTAATCTCACTGCCTAAATGCGCACAAACTTGTATGGATCAAAACTATTGCATAGGTCAAAGGCCCGATGCAATTGTGCTCCTGATTTATCACACGGAAAGGACAGATTTTAAATACCGAAAGAGAGACGTCCGTGATTGGTATATAATAGTAACAATGATTTATTTAATAATTTTGAGATATGACAAATTGGCCCAATAAGAATATTTCCACTTCACTGGGTTATAACTACATAATAAAAAGTTCCACTATCTTATTAGATGATACATATACAAAAGGGTATTTATCATCTAATAAGATCCCCTCGAAGCCAAGAAGAACGATGTGGTTGTACTTGTATATGACCGTTTAGCGCTTTGGTTACCTCAGTCAACTGCTCATATCAACTCCCGAGGAAAATCAGTGCTCTTATCTTGAAGGCCCGTGAGATTGTGGGCTGATTTAAGAACTTCTTTCTGGTCCATTGCTCAAGGGAATCTAACCAAGTGGCTAATTGGATTTGTAAGGCTTATAGATTACATAGTCTATCTCCCAATTGGATAGTCCATCCCCCCAATCCTTTTGGGATTTGGTTTGTCTTGATGCCCTGGATATGGGCTTTGCTGTTTAAGCTTTTTCAATTCAATAAAGTTGTTTCCGACCAAAAAAAAAAATGTACCTCCTAATTATATGTATGAAGAAAACTAGGATGAGTGAAACGCACTTGATCTCCTAGGTATACGAAAATAACAATTGAAAGATGATATGGAGAACAAAATCTCCATATGGAATGATCCTACTGATCACTATTGATACCAAAAGGATTGAGATCCTTTGAGTTTAAGAGGTTAGTTTATCCGATAAACTTGCTTTCCAAGTACCCCTATGATTTAAGATAATTTCCCCTCATCACCCAAAGAAAGCCTTAATAGACATCCTGTTCGGCACCACAACTGTGTATAACAAAGTAGCATTTTCAATTTAGTCTTTCAAAAGATCAAATTGCAATGTTTCTCACAGTTTAAGGCCTTTATGCAATTTTGCTAATAGTTTGGGGCCTTCGGGATGCTTTTTAAAGATTCGGAATCAATTGATCAGGTTTGACAAAAGTCCAGTTAATCCTTATCAAATTATCATATCAATCACCTTATTATCCTCTTATTGTCATAATTTCAATAAATCCGGACTCGTCCTCGACACATCGTCTTTTTCAAATTTTAGGACGTTAGCTAGGTCCTAGGAAAATCGAACTTAATCCTCATCACATACAAATTGTCATAATACAAATAATTTTTGACACATGCTCGACATATCATTAGTGGCTAACTTTAGGATATTATACCCATAACTGTTCTGAATTCAGTCTTGCAAATGAAATTTAGAACATTATCCTTCCCCAAACATCTATTTGTATATGAACCCACCCTTCAATTATGCGCAATGATCTTAAGCTTAGCTAAAAAAAATGCGAAATCAATTGTACGAGTTCGTCTTACGTGTATGACCAGTAGCAATAGCCACATATCCGACTCGGTCGGGAGCGTGGCGAAAAGAATAACAAAATTTCTTAAGTCAAGCAACATTTTCAATGATGTATTGGGATTATTTACACATAAAAGGCTGATCAAGCAAAGAACAAGTTTCATTGAGAGTGTAATGCAGCTCTCCCTGATCCTTCAGGGGGTCGTCAAAAAGGTGGAGGTTGGGGAGCGGATCCGGCCCTCACTTGTCCTGAAGGGCAGGATAGTTGTCCTGGCCTTCCTGTCGTTCAGGAGAAGTGCAGCCGGAGCGTTGTGGATCGAGCACGCTTGTCTTGAAGGACAGGTAGGCCAGGACAGTGTTCGCCTAGCTGTCCCCCACTCCAAGTTCAGGCCGAGCGTGAGCCCTGCTCTTGCAAGACAGGACGGCAAATCATTCCGCGGCATGATCGCCAACTCGCGCCGAGTCCGAAGGCTCGCTCCTCCTCAGGAAGCCAACTCTCTCCCGAGCCATCTTTAATGCCCCCACTTGGGTTACAGGCCCTCGTTATTGAGCTCGGCGATTCTCTAATCCCGTATAGGCTGAATATAAAGTGTTGGTGGTACACACAATCTTCCGATGTGGGATTTTCGGCAAATTTATTGTTTGTTATTCATGACAAAGGAACTACCGTATAAGCACACGTCCTGCCCATGTTGTACGTTGATATGGTATTTATTTACTCTCTTGTGGTCTCTTCCAGAGCTGTTCTCTCTTCTTCACCATTTCTGAACTTTTTGCTCTTCGGTCCTCGCTGTTTACATACCCATCCACATCGCGCTTCCTACAACTTTTCTTGCTTTTCTCCAAAGCTCCATCTTTGCTCTCCTTCGACTTGGAGGAGTGCTCTACATGGTCTTGGTCGTTGTGGGACTTAGCCCAACATCTCACTGCAAGAGCTGACGACAGCCATGCGCCACGTGTGTACGCGTTCCCAAAGGCACACCTCTCTTTCAAGAGGATTTGCGGCATGTCAAGCCCTGGTAAAGTTCTTCGCTTTGCATCGAATTAAACCACATGCTCCACTGCTTGTGCGGGCCCTCATCAATTCCTTCGAGTTTCATTCCTGTGAACGTACTCCCCAGGCAAGATACTTAACGCATTACGTCCACTCTATTCTCCAAATACTCGTACTATCAGACTGAGCTGAGCAAGGTTCTCCTAGGACATTAAACCCTAGACCTTCTGTGATTATTGTGGCGACAAGAAAGGGAATCTCGGTTTCACGGGTTTTTTCGCGAGAGCAAAAACCGAGAAAATGCCGGGTTGTTTGGTTCGATTTTTTCGGTCTGGCCTCGATGTCTCGATTTGGCAATAATATAGCATCTCAATGAGCTCGTCTCGCCTCCATTCAGAATCCATGGATGCATTGCGTAATTGCAAAAGAACAAACGCTCTTGAGTTTAAAGTAGGAGGACAAGAAAAGCTTGAACATCATATGCACACTATCACTAACAATCCACAATGAAAGAAAATTCGCAGCATCTTTGAAAAAGAACTTTAGATGTTCCCAATTGCTTTCCGCTGATAGTTTACAATTTTCAATCAGATGAACCAGTAGCAAACCTTCAAAATCAAAATCCCCTTTTCTTCTTCAAGCATCTGATTGAGAGAAAAATCCGGAAAAACAAGACCCTTTTCCGAACTTTGAAAACGAAAGTGAAAAATCATCTTAAACCCTCAAGAAAATTCAGATTTTTCTTTACCAATTCAGAACTAAAACCCAAACAGGAAGAAACTCAAGACGTCCCCTTCGTTAACTCCTCAACAGAAACAAAAAACAAATCTGATTCATAGTGACGGATCACCACCAAGCGATCCAATCTATTTAGGAATTTTTTTTTTGATAATTTCCTTATTCGACTTGATTGGGAGCGGAGCAATTTCTGATTGTACATCATTAATTGACGAAAGAAAAAACATATGAGATAAATTCATAATCGAATAATTCATATCCAAGTTTAATTTGGTGCACTCTAATTGAATGAGTATGTTTCCACATAATTGAGTAACCATCCAACGGATGGAAGTGTTTTTGAAACTCGGTAGATACGTGTATCTCACAAAAAAGTACAAGTATTATACTACTAGAGATTCCTCTTTAACAATGGTTGGCCTGATGTGCATCAAATCAATAATCCACATGTGACCATATTTAATTCAAATGGTCGACATTTTGTCACTGAATTACACTAACTTTTTTAATGCGATCTTCGAACTTCTTGCTGCTGTTATAAGTGAGTCCTTAAAATTATAGCACTTCCCCAATCAAGTCTCTTAATTTGCAGTTCCAACAAATTGAAGCTGATCTGATGGTTTATATCTGACAAAAATCTAATGTCCACATGATTAGTGCCAAAAATCTAATGTCCGCATAACTTTGGTCGGTGCAAATTAATTGATGTTGCAACGCTGATTTTTCCAATTTTCCTTTTTTTTTGTTTTTCTACATCTATGTAGAATCTACTTACCATAATTAAGAATATGTTTAGTTTTTGTTTATTGTAGATTTTCCATGTATAATAAAGGCACTATGGTTTTTTTTATTGTTAGATATTACTTCTGTAAAAATTTGTTTTGTCCAAAAGAGAACTTCCTAGCAATGTCAATCAAATTTATGGATAAACTGTTAAGTAGATGAAATTTAATTAAATAAAAGCATTGCATAAAGTAAGAAATTTTTTATGAAAAAGCTAATGAAATATCATTATTTTGGATTGACAAAAATTAATATTATCTACGAACTGTTTACGAAAAAATATCAAGATACCACATTGTGCATAATGTTTTGGGAAAATGACACAAATAGTCCATAAACTTTGACCTAATGTGCAATTTGGTCCCTGAACTTTTAATTTGTTCAATGTAGTCCCTGAACTTTAACCTAATGTTCAATTTGGTCCCTGAACTTTTGATTTGTTCAATGTGGTCCCTGAACTTTTAATATGTGTTCAATTTAGTCCTTGAACTATTTGAAAATGTTCAATATAGTCCTTCCGTTAATTCAAGTGCAGGGACTATATTGAACATTTTCATATAGTTCAGGGACTAAATTGAACACATATTAAAAGTGCAGGGACCACATTGAACAAATTAAAAGTTCAGGGATTAAATTGAACATTATGTTAAAGTTCAGGGACTACATTGAACAAATTAAAAGTTCAGGGACCAAATTGCACATTAAATCAAAATTTAGGGACTATTTGTGTCATTATCCCTAATGTTTTTAGTGTACTCCTAGACATTCCTCTAACGTGTTACATGCTTTGTATAAAAATATATCGCCAAAACAATAAGCTAAAAGTTAAATTCTTTGATTTCGTATATAAAGAGACTTGATATATATTTTTGACTAACTAAATTAATAAAAAGTTCACCAAGAAAGTGAGCTAGCTTTTGAGATGAGAGGGACAAAAAATAGATAAGTTGTCTTTCTATACCACATCAAAGAATATCTTTTTTTCTTATTAATAGCGAGATAATTTACATGGAGCATGTACAACATTATAGGAATATTGGGAATACACTTTTCTTTAATATAGTAAAAAAAAAGCATGCGAAATACTTAATTATGGTAACTATCCTAAAAAGAGAAAGAAAAAATAGAAAAAAGGAGTGGGCCATTACTTCAAACTGCAATTGAAAGATTGAGGACAGCTTTTTCTTTTCAGTGTAAATGGGGGTTGATTTAACCATTTAGAAAGTGAAAATAGTGCAGCCCTAAATAAAAGCGTAAAATAATGTACGAACTTGAGATAAAACAAAAAGAAAAGTGCCTCGAAACACACATAAAATATGAATTTTGATGTCCAAAACGACTGCAAATGAGCGAACTAATTGGCGGCAGCATCGTTCTACTAGCTTTCTGAATTAATAGTAAGGGCTTGTAACTCTTCTAATAACATACATTATCGGCGGCAGGAAATTTTAACTTACGCTTGTTATAAGGAGTATTTTAATGATAATGAATGTTAAAAACCGTTATCATTATAGAATTATAAAAAAAAAACAGATCATTCACTAAACTATACCATATGCTATGACAATCTAAATACGCCGAATGACCATTAGTATAATTTGTCCCCCTAACTCTAGATCAGTCCCTAGGCATCTATTTCTATGTTGCTTTATAATCTGAATCTGCCCTTCAATTATGCACGTGGATCTTCTGCCTAGCTGCAAAATTGTGAAGGCAATTGATATTGCACGTGTATCACACGTATAAGAGACATCTTTATAACAAAGAAACGAACATATAAGGACATCCCACCGACATATACATAAACAAGTGGATTAACGCACATCTGCTATCAACTTTGAACATAGCAAGAGTCATCTAACACTACAACAACGCCATGTTTTAGGAAAAACAAATAGAAGAGTGGAATTTCAGCTTCGGAGAAACGCAAACCGTGGCAAGGGGTGAGCCGATTGATCAATCTACCGAATATAGGTCGGACATGGATGGACATGATGAAGGTATCTAAATCGGGGATCTCTGCACGCATCCTCATCCTTCGTTGTATCTATTTCAATCGATGGACCAACTCCCCTTCGACTACGGTTCTCAACTTGCTTGTTCATCTTGGTACAACTCTTAATTGCACACCAACAAGAAAACATAAACTTCTTTAAAAATGTGTAGACAACAAACAATGTTGTCAGTTGTTTCGATGAAGTATTTAGGTGATTTTTATGACAGAATCTCACGTCATTGTTTGCTATAAGCGACGGGATTAGCCGAATAAGGTAAACAAAAGAACGTTGGAGAGATATACACGCCACGACGTCTAGTCCATGCCTAGTCCTCTCTTTCAACACTAGCAGTCTTATAATCTTTGAAGGCTGAACTGCATAGATCACGAGTTACAAATTCTTCACAAGAGCAGTCATTGCTGCCTCTCTTTCATTAACATCACTTTCCCCCTCAGTCCCAATCAGTTTGATTCTTCCACATGTGGCTTCAATCAATTTTAGTGGTTGCGAACCTTTGACTTCTCATTCGTAGGTACGATGAATATGACGACACTTCTTCATTAGATCGATCGCCAAACACCAGAGACAACTTTCCATGCAGAACTTATTCTTTGGGCAAAAGTACACTACAAGTACCATAACTTGTGTACGGCGATCACTTTGGTGCCATAACTTTTTTTCGGATCACTTTGGTGCCAAGTCGGAGCAAAAGAGATCACTTTAGTGCCAATTTGGCCGGAAATCCGACGTGGCATTTTTTATTAATTTTTTACGCCGACGTGGCTCGCCGGAGGCTAAGTCAGCGTGTACAGTCAGCATTTTTAATTTTAAATAATTTTTTTTAGCGTATACAGTCAGCATTTTAAATTTTAAATATTTTTTTTCATTTTTTTTTTCTTCTTTCCTTTTTCTTTTCTTTTCTCCCCTCTCCGGCCGGTTGCCGGTGGCCGGACGGCCACCGGCGAAGCCCGGGAAGGGCTGGGCGAGGGCGGCCTTGCCCATGGCCGGCGAGGCGAGGCCGGCCCTCGCCGACCCAGGCGAGGGCTGCCCTCGCCCAACTCCGGCGAGGGTTGCCCTCGCCGGATCTGGCGAGGGCGACCCTCGCCGGCGTCGGGTGAGGGTCGCCCACGCCCGACTCAGGCGAGGACGACCCTCGCCCGCTCAGGCGAGGGCTTCCCTCGCCCAATGCCCGACTCAGGCGAGGGCGACCCTCGCCCGATGCCGGCGAGGACTTCCCTCGCCCGACGCGGGCAAGGGTCGCCCTTGCCGGATCTGGAAAGAAGAAAAGAAAAAAAAAGGAAAAAAATATTTAAAATTAAAAATGCTGACTGTACACGCTAAAAAAAATTATTTAAAATTAAAAATGCTGACTGTACACGCTGACTCAGCCTCCGGCGAGCCACGTCGGCGTAAAAAATTAATAAAAAATGCCACATCGGATTTCCGGCCAAATTGGCACTAAAGTGATCTCTTTTGCTCCGACTTGGCACCAAAGTGATCCGAAAAAAAGTTATGGCACCAAAGTGATCGCCGTATACAAGTTATGGCACTTGTGGTGTACTTTTACCTTATTCTTTGTATTGGTTGCTGATTCCGTGACATCGATATCCGCAAATTCATGTTTCTTTCCAAATAAGATCAATGACTCGTCAGATTCCTTAATCTCGAAAATTCTTTTCTCGGTATAGGTTAAACGAAAGTTCTTAAACTTGATTATGAAGTTTCCTAGTGGGGGAGTCTTCTTTTCCATGCATAATTACACCTTGACTTTCCATAACCCGACGCTTATGACCTACGTCTACCGCACTTGTATTTTATGTTTCCTGGCATCTAATTAGGCGAACGCGTTGGGAATTATATATGTAGCTTTATTATCATCAAAATCATCCCTTCAGAGAGCTTCTCCATTGCTCCCCCAATGCCATTAGTCACCTTCGCCCCCGGTCCTCGCCCTTCCAGAGCCGCGTCTTTCCTGTTCTGTTATCCCCGGATTCAAGAAAGAGAACTGGGAATCGCAGCTTCGTCTCGCACCATTACCATAATCAGCACCTTCATTTCCATTCGGTAACCAAGACTTCCTCTCGACCAGGAATCGCGATCGGGATTCCTCCTCTGGTAAGGTAGGATTCAAAAATTTCTGTCTCAGTTGTCTATGATTAAAAATAGTAGCTAGTGTCATGCTGATGTTCGTGTGACCATTGTGTTCTTTATGTTTTTATGTGTGGTACCTTCGATGATGTCCCGCTTGTGGTGATCATCGGCGAGGAAAATGAGCAAGAGTCCCCGATATGCATATTATTGAGTCTCCGGTAATGTACTTAATTCGGCGCCCGAACTTGCCTCGGTGATTATTTGCGCTCTGTGCATGTTCTACAATGTTGAGGCTCCTTCGTCGGAAAGTCGATGAATGGGAATGTCATTTTGACGGCGGTCGTCGGTAGTTCATACAGTTCTCCGGCGATACTGTTGGCGGTGAAGTAAATATCACCCGGTGCTATTACCAACGTTTACAGCACTTATATATTATATTTCCATGCATCCAATTAGGCAAACGCGTTAGGAATTAATTATGTAGCTTTGATAACATCAAAATCATCGAGTAAGAGATTTAGCAACAAGAATCTCCATTGTTTGATAAAACTCACAACGTCAACAAAGTAAGATAAGGAAATAAACAGAAGTTATAATCCTTACAAATATATCGCAGTGTAGCAAGCGATAGACAACCACGAATTCAACGATCCGCAAACACACACTCAAGCATACATGCCCACGCGCCTAACTATAGAAAGAAAAATCTCTATTGTATTCTGTTAAATATGACGAAAGTTGTATGATGCATCGAAAAAATCAAATAAATGCCTTGTTGAGTGAGTTGAAATCTCTTTTGTTTTTTAAGAAGTCTAACCTTGGCTTAGGCCCCGTTTGGTTTAGCGTTCTCAAGTGGCTTTCGGCCTCCAAAGCCCCTTGGGGAAATGCTGGGGGTGTTTGGCAAGCCTTCCCAATGGGCTTTCAAGTGAAAGCCAGCATTGGGTCATGCGACCCCAGGCCTCGGCCGCTGGCGCCAGATTTGGCTCGCCGGTGGCCCTAGCCCTTCATCGGCTTCGGTAAAGGGTTTGCTTTTTTTTAATAAAAAAAATCCCAAAAGCATTTTTCAAAAAAATTTGCCAAACATTATTTGGGCCAAAACAGCTTTACAAAGAATTTTTTACCAAACGCAATTTGCATTTCCCCAATGGGGCTTTGAGTTAAAGGCATTTGCATTTTTCCAAAGCCTATTTGCAAAGTCGAACCAAACGAGGCCTTAGCTTAGAGGGGCTTGGGTTTAATTTAGTTTCAACAAAATGGGCTTGATGAGTTTTCTATTTGAGGTGGGCTTGTTTACATCAAGCCAATCGTGTACGCGGCCCAAACTCGTGAGACCATGTCAACAGCTCGTATTCGGACTGGGCCCAAAGGTCCAGCCGGGTCCCCAATTTCGGAATTAAAAGAAATTAAAAATTTATTTAAAAAATTCAAAAAATGTGCGAAATCGAAAAATAGTTTAGAAGTAAGTTTTGATTAGGTTGTTTCATTTTAGCACTAGATGTGGGTAAGTTATATTTAGTTAGCATGCCCTTAGGGATTTTATTGAGCACCTTTGACATTAGTTTAGTTTGAGTGTACTGATCTTTAGATAAGAAGTTAGATTCAATTTGAACTTAGCTCATGGGGTTGCTATCATGGGGCTTAATAATAAGGTCGTGTTGTGTACATTCTTTATTCGACACTTCAGTGAATTTACTTCCTTATGCTTTATCTTTATTGTACTGATTGTGATTGTCAACTTTCTTCTGATTGCGCACTCATGCATGGACTCTATTTTGTGGAATAGGATAACAAAATGGTAAAAGATTGCCTGAATTATTTAGGTAACAAATCAATCGAGTTAGGATACCGAAAGGAAACTAATTAGACAATTAATGTAATTAAGTCTCCACACATCTCTGGTTGTGTAAAAAGTGATGTATCCCCTCGTGCCTCATCTAGCTCCTAATGCTCAATAGGCTAGTGGCGACTCCAAATTTAGGTTGTACTTCAAAGATAGATCAATTTTAATTGTAATATCCTAATGTGGCACAAGGTAAGGGTTTGGAAGAACCCGTGCCGATTAAGGACTTGACACGCCCGTTTGGGAGGTCGCGACACTAAGAATGCTCCAACTGAAGTACTTATCCACTTCTTGCTTTCTGGAAACCCCGTTTCCGCCGTCGAACATTTACGTTGTCCTTACCAAAAGTAAAAAGTCAACTTCACCGTAATTATTCGATTGATTAGTGGATTTTTTGCGGCCTGCTCTTCGTGTAGAGTAGCTATTGATGCTCAGATCGAATCACGTAAATTCTTTGGGTTCTGCCATTTCTTCTTAATTTCTCTGAAAATTCGGTCTCTCGCATTACATTTGAGGTACGTAGCTTCCGCGCTATTTGACAATAGTTTCATTTTAATTGCTTTTGCAATGTGAAGACACTTTTCATGCACGTCCTCACTTTTCCTCTCTCGCAATTCATTACAAGGTCTGTTTTGACGATCATCTATCATTCATGTTGTGGATAATAGGCAAGCAAATCGGATAAAATAGTCGAAAGTAAGGAAAGGAAATCGGACACCGTATTTACATGGTTCGCTCCAAATATCGAAACATACGCCCACGGGAAGAACAGCACGGAATTCCATTATACAAATAAACGATACAATGAAGATTACAATCACTCAAGTACTCAAGTACTCAAACACACTTTTGGTATTTCTCGGCCTCCAATTATATTCAATAAATCACTCAGTATTTAGCCCCTCACAATTCCTAGTGAAATCTCACTCAAGGAATTAAACGAATTCTACTCACAAAAAATTAATTGGCTAAATCACTCTGGTGTAATTACAACGAGAAAATCTCTCACAAGAAGAGCTCTCTCTTCTCTCGGCCACCGAATGGAACTTGGCGCGCTTTCCTTCGTTCCCTCTCTTCGCTTTTATACGAATGGAATTTGTCCGAAGACAAATCAAGCAGCAACTTCGGCGCCTCCCTCGTTAATTCTCCTGAACGTGCACAACAAAGGGAAATGATTACCTTGGACTTCCCTCGAAGAGAACAAATAAAGGAATCCTTTTGTCAAATATTGTGTGCCCAACTTCAGAGAGTTGAATAAAACATGCATGTTCCTCCTGCTCTCTTTAATTTCTTCGTAGATCTTTCAGCGTCCGGCGCGCATGCAGAAGGGACATCTCAACTTTGGACTTATGCAGCCATACGTCCATGCTTTAATTCGGACCATGTCCATTTAACGGGCTCAAATTCAAGATATATTTAAACAATTCCGTTGTTACTTTGCTGCAACATAATACAGGAATCTAGGCATTCGTTCGATCTCATATTCTTCTCCGTCTCCTGTCAATCCTTTTCTTCACCCATTCCATGAAATCTTACTGCATAATATAATATAGATTCGGTTTTGCATCTTTTTCTTTTCTTCTGGAAAAAAAAATTAGTATAGTTCTCCGAAGGTTGTTTTTGTCCCAATACAAGCTGCCAACGGTCTCGTGAGTCTCGTGTCATACGTGCACTGACCATGCTGATCAACTAATCTTCGAGGAGACAATGATTATTCAAAGGCAATTTGGAGACAAACTCTAGAATAACTAGTAATTGCAAAATGTTGCATTCAGGAGCAGTCCCAAAACCGACCCAAAGAGCCATGGAAGAGGTGCCGGAGAGCGAGCAAATGAGATGGCGATTAACAAGAGAAGAATTAATACGCGCAAGAACTGAAGAAGGCCACTCGCCTAGCAGCTCCAATGGTGGCAGTTTCAGTGTCGCAGTACCTCGTGCAAGTCGCATCGGTTGTCGCAGTCGGACACCTTGGCCAACTCTCACTAGCCAGCGTTGCCATCGCCACTTCTCTGGCTAATGTCACCGGCTTCAGTATCCATGTAAGCCAATGCCGTTGCTTAGTAACTTGGTCACATTCTTAAAAAACAGAAATCTAAGTCATATTGGATATTCCTAGTAGTCAGGATTGGCCGGCGGACTCGAAACTCTATGCGGGCAAGCTTATGGCGCGGGGCAATTCGAGAAACTCGGAGTTTATTTTTTCAGCGCCACCATATCTCTCTTTCTTGTTTGTCCTCCAGTTTGCATCCTCTGGATTTTCACGGACAAGTTCTTGGAACGAATGGGCCAAGATCCTGTAATCTCGCTTGAAGCCCGTAAATACTCGATGTGGCTCATCCCTGCGCTGCTTGGGAGCGCCATCCTCAAGCCGCTTGTTCGGTTTCTCCAAACTCAAAGCCTGATACTACCCATGCTCCTCAGCTCCTTCTTGGTCCTCTGTTTCCACGTACCCCTTTGCTGGATTCTTGTGTACCAGTTGGAGCTAGGAAGCACGGGCGTGGCCGTGGCCTTTGGCATCACGACTTGGTTGAATGCGATGCTGCTCGGGTTCTACGTGGTGTTCTCTTCAGCATGTCGGGGAACCCGCGCACGATTCACTAAGGAAGCCTTTCCTGGAATCCTCGAGTTCTTCAGATACGGAGTTCCTTCTGCTGCGATGATCTGGTCAGACTGTTTAGTTTTAGCAACGAGAGACTTTCTTGCTGTTTCGTACTATCTTCAATTGTTTCTCAATGCCTGTGGTTGCAGCCTAAAATGGTGGTCATGTGAGGTTCTCCTTTTGTTATCTGGCCGTTTACCGAATCCAAAGCTCGAGACATCAGTTCTCTCCATATGGTATGATATAAAGCAGTTCAACAATCATTCTTACGTTAATCGGCAGTCTTTCTGACTGTTATAATCTTAATGGCAAAAGTACACCACAAGTGCCATAACTTATGTACGACGATCACTTTGGTGCCATAACTTTTTTCGGATCACTTTGGTGCCAAGTCGGAGGAAAATCGATCACTTTAGTAACTCCGGCCAAAATTCCGGCCAAAAAGCTGACATGTCATTTATATTAAAAAAAATTGGTCTGACTTGTACACGGCGGAAATTACGTGGCTTTTTTTCGAATTTTTTAATTTTTAGAAAAATAATAATAATTAAAATAATTAAAAAAAAAACAAAAAAACAAAAAAGGTATTGCAGCAGCGGCGAGGGAGCCCTCGCCGCTCCTACCGCCAAGCCACCACCGCTGGGAAGGACCGTCGGTGGTGGGCGCAGTGGTCGGCGACGGTCGCCGGCCCATGGCCGGGGCCCGGCGACCCTCGCCTCGCCCGGCGAGGGCCGGATCCGGCGAGGCGAGACCTCGCCGTCGCCTGGGTCGCGACGGCGAGGCCCCGCCTCGCCTTCGCTGGGCGAGGCCGCGCCTCGCCGTCGCGACCCGGGCGACGGCGAGGTCGGCCTCGCTTCGCCGGGCGAGGCGAGACCTCGCCGTCGCCCGGGTCGCGACGGCGAGGTGCGGCTCGCCTTCGCTAGGCGAGGCGAGACCTCGCCATCGCGACCCGGGCGACGGCGAGGTCTCGCCTCGCCGGATCCGCCTCGCCGGGCGAGTCAACGGTCGCCGGGGGTCGGCGAGGGTTGTCGGGCCCCGGCCAGGGGCCGGCGACCCTCGCCGACCACTGCGCCCACCACCGCCGGCCCTTCCCGGCGGTGGTGGCTTGGCGGCAGCAGTGGCAAGGGCTCCCTCGCCGCTGCTGCAGGGTTTTTTTTTTTAATTAATTAATTAATATAATATTTTAAAAAAATACACGTCAGCGGGCTAAACGGCGTCGTTTTTGGTTTTTAATGCTGACTGGATCTCTCCGGTGAGCCGTGGACCTCTCCGGCGAGCCGTGTCAGCGCCACATCGGATTTCCGTCGAGCCACGTCAGCATTGGCACTAAAGTGATTGATTTTCAAAAAAGTTGGCACCAAAGTGATCCGAAAAAAATTATGGCACCAAAGTGATCGCCGTACACAAGTTATGACACTTGTGGTGTACTTTTGCCTAATCTTAATGCTTCAGTCTTACGATCTCTACATTGCACTTCACTGTACCATATGGTTTTGGAGCGGCTGCCAGGTAAAACTCTTGTTTCCCTTGTTCCCTTGTAATGTGCGGTCACAAGAATGTAACGCAAGCTATGTTTCAAGTTTTGAATGGACATGATTTTTTGAGCTTTTGCAATACTCGGGTATCAAACAAACTTGGAGCAGGGAACCCTGTTAGGGCTAGTGCTATCACCTAGAGGGGGTGAATAGGTGATTTTACCAAAATTGTATGATTTAAACGTGCGGAATGAATATAGTCTAGGTCAACAACTCATATGATCAATATCAGATGGATTCGTATAACAAACTCGTATATAAATTGTTATCAGATGATTGAGTCTGATGACTAAGACGATGTTCTGATGAACTTGTTTGACAAATATGTATATAGTATAATTTCAGCAATAATAAATAAAAGTTTATGGATAGAGAATACTATATACAGATCTTTATAGTGATTCGGCTTTATTGAGCCTACGTCCACTCTCCACGCTGGCAGCCTGTTGGCTGTATTTCACTATTGAATCACCAGAAGATTACAAGAACTGTGCTTCTCAGATGATAGATAACACTATCACGTACACTCTTCACTCAAGTAATTTTCTTTCTAAAAAACACAACGTGAAAAACAGTAATCACAAGTGTGTAATATCGAAGCTCTATTCAAACTTTGGAATTCTCGATTCTGGTTCTTCTTACTTGTACGACATTTGCACTCATTTTATACTCATCTACTTCCAATCTATCCGTTGGACAGTCTTTAGAGGATTGATCTCCAAATCAACCCGTTGGAGATTCTTCCCAAAATAAGATGCATAGCCGTTAGAAAAAGAACAATTATCTCCGAGTGATTTGATCGCCCATACAATCAAATCAAGGTTTCCATAAGTGTAGTTCTTCGTATTTGAGGAACGATCTTGTGATTACCAATTTTGATATCAATTTGATTATCCTGTATAAACATGCCAAAAATATCATTCATTGAATCTGTCGAGTAATTTTAAGTCTGATGACAAAGTCCTTTCATCAACTAAGTCTTATGACTCAGCATTTACCTGCATCAAATAACTTAAGTGTAATTCTGCTTAGTAATAGATTGTTTTGTCATTCCTCAAAACTCATTAGGGATTTTGCTCAACAAACCCTAACCAGGCTAAGGTGGTAGTGCTGGTAATATCGTCTCTCGCTATTATTGAAGCGGTCATCGTGGGAATAGTGCTCTTCTGCTGCCGTTATGTCCTGGGATATGCTTACAGCAGTGAGAAGCAAGTGGTGCATTACATTGGAGTCATGACTCCTCTTATTTGTCTCTCCATCTTCATGGACAGTTTACAGGCCGTCCTATCAGGTCAGCTCTTCTAATTCTTTCCATTTTCCTCCTTTTCTTTACTTAAAGTTTGAGAAATCATACTTTTTACATCTCAGGGACATTCTTCGGAAAATTATTGTCCTTGAATGTGGTTCGACACTTGCTGCAGATTAAGAACTTCAGTTTTTGGACCACTAGTTGAAATGATGTGATCATGTTTGATGAATCAGGAGTTGCCAGGGGAAGTGGATGGCAGAGAATCGGAGCATACATCAATATCGGGGCATTCTATTTGGTAGGACTCCCAATTGGACTGATACTTGGTTTTGTCCTGCATCTACGAGCCAAAGGATTTTGGATCGGTATCGTATCTGGAACCGCGGTGCAATTGGCTCTCCTATCTGTCATTACTAGAGCCACAAATTGGCAAAAGCAGGTAGTTGCTCAAAAAAGCTCTTGTGCCTTATCAGATGCAAATTGTTAGATTTTGAAGTCCCGCAAACGAGCTTCACAGAAACATGACATTTAATCGAAAAGCCCACTTCCACTTCCACTTTTGGAAATACCTGCCTGAATCTGCTGTGGCTCATAACGTCTCTCGATCTAAAGATCAATCGGGAAGTAGAAATTGCACACCTACACATGTTTAATATGTCCTCGTTTAACATGTGGTGAACTGATCCTTGCAGGCGAATGAGGCCAGGACGAGGTTATTTGCACGAAATCCTCACGAAGAGCAAAGTGACCAGAGGACTAGGAGTACATCTACATGATAAAATGTGAATTTCGCTTGCTGCTTTTCACATCACTTGTTAACTGGAAATAGTTAGTATTATTAATCAGATGCGCTTAGTGTTAGCGGAATACGTACAGTTGGTGTTACTTGGAGTTGATTCCCGGTATATGTGCAATATACGATAGATATGTTGTCATTAAATGTGACACTACTTGTACAGCTGTGAGTACTGGATGTACTTGATTCTGATTGTGTCCTTATACGTATGAGTACATGATTAAAATTGATCAGAAAATAGATTTGCAAGAGCAGGGGGAGGATTAGATCAGGGCCATGAAAGTGTTGGGGCAAGCACATGCGATGCGAGCGTAACTTCATGGAGTTCAAATTGGGAAAGTAAAGATCACAAAGTATTTGAACAATCAAGAGGGACCACACCCGATGATGCTTGCTCATGAATCGTAGAATTATCAGGATGGTCCATTGTTCTTGAAATTAAAAGAAAGGTTTTGATTAGAAACAAAACCTGACAAGAGTCCGCACGTAGAAGAAAGACCATGATGACTGTAACATGAATTTTTCCTCTCCATATTTCAAAGACGATGAACATAGCGATGGAGGACAACATGCTTTCCTAATGGAAATAGTGGGCTAAGTGTCACCGGCCGGTTGATCTAGAGGAAAAAAAAAAAGTACAAACACACATACTCAGCCATTCAGCCATTCATGCGCAAGAGTGTTCATACAGAGGAGTGAAATATAAAAGGACAATAGCACGATAAATGAGGGGGGAGAGAAGCTCTTGGCTGGAGGGTACACGAGCAACACTTAGGTCATCCACTACCTCACACTATAGCTCATCTCCATCACTGATAAAAACTAACAATCCCTCACAAGCCACTGGAGGTTCATAAAATTCTCTCAAGCCCCTTTCCTTGATCGGGCGGTGATCTTTGCTCGCTGGTCCCTCTTCTTCATCTCGGCTTCTCCATCGTTTGGCACCATCATTCAAGGTGTAAACGATCGTCCAAGCTCCAATGCAACTTCGACCATCTCAACCTCAGACTTCCGACTCGTCAAGACTAGTTCACCATCACAAGCCACCACAAATTGCATGAAAAGAAGACGTGAAGGTGCTTAGGTTGCACGCTGATATGGAGCGAAATGAGGGTGAAGCTGTGGATGGACTGCAAGCACCCACAGGAACCCAAGCACTCCCATGACGTGCCCGCCTTCATCGCAAATGACCTTAACACTAAATCAAGAGCAGGACCGGATTCTGCCTCTTTTAAGGTAACGAGGACGGTCCCTCCATGTTTAAGATTCACGCCTGGTTTGAACCCAATGTTTGATAAAATGTTCATTAGGACGTTTCCTGATTCGGAGTTAGCTATGGTGCTCGAGTCATTAGGGAATTTGACTTAGTAAATGACTTCATTTGTGGAATTTCTAACTAGTGAAGTGTGGATGACATCCATAGCTTCGTTTTGATAGGTTGTGGTTAAATTTGACCATCGTTTGCTAAGAAAAACCCATCCCAAGGCCCAGACAGGTCTCGGGAAATTGACGATTAGGGGCCTTTAATTTAAAAATATGGAAAAGTGATCGACTACAAAGTTTTAAAGGACTATATAAGCTTTCCAACGAGGAATGATTCATATTTTCTGGGTTGTTTTGCTAGGTTAAAGTGGTCTTCAAAGTCCCATTTTTCGCACTATACGGGTCTCAGCCTCTCAGGTCAGTTCTGACTAGCTGGATTATTTGTGTGATATCATAAAGATGCATGCCTAATCTGGAAAAATAGTAAATTAGAGAGTTTTAGAAGACTTCAAGGGCTTTCCAAATATATAAATTTCATATATTTCTAGGTTGGTTTGACAGGTTGAATGATGTACAAAGTATCGGTATGGATTCGGGGGTCAAATTGACAATTGAGGCACTTTGGTAATATCGAATTTTTGCGGAGCTGTCGCGCCGCGCTTTTTTTGTTTGGGTTTTCGGGATTTGCGCGTTAAGGAGGTATTTCCGTGCAAGGGTCTCTCCCAGACCATACCTCACGTGACAGCGGATGATAATTTCCTATTTAGTCTAAGTTCTCGATTTTGGAGTCGCCACTAGTCATCATTGGTAGGATGACTAAAAACCTAATCGGGGTATGGGAGAAATACCACGATTCTACGAACCAGAGATTCTGAGTACGGGAACTTGGTTACGCTAATGATCCCGAATCGAGATCCCTAACGCCCTTTCGGTTTCTAAGAACGATACGATGTCTAACGTGTCACGCAAGTTTCCGAGGCTTACCCACTAATCCTATTCATTCTAATTGCGGGGAAAATCAATCAAGAATTAAATGCACAATCAAAGTCAATCAAATCAATCAATCCTAAATTGTCTCTAAAAATGAAAATGCACCCAAAAACATCCAAACCCTAATAAAGTCCTAAAGGCTTATTCATTTCATGATTTGTGTCTTTTTAGGGTTTTAGGATTTTTTATGGGTTATAATCCCTGAATTTGAAATTTTCTAAAAATGCCACTTGGGCACTTCAAAAAATTTAAATTTCACTTTCTAAGGTTGGCCACAGTGTTTTTAAACCATTTTGTGAATTTTTGAAATTTTTTTTATAGATTTTCTAAAAAAATTTCTGAATTTTCGAATTTTCCTATTTTTTTAGATTTTCTGAATTTTTCACATTTTTTATTTGTGTTTTCTGCATTTTCTGGATTTTTATGAATTTTTCAAAAAAAAATTGAATTTTTATGGATTTTCTAATTTTCTGAAATTTTTCAAATTTCTGAAAATTTTTTTGTATCTTTCTGATTTTTTTTTTTATGAATTTTCTATTTTTTATTGAATTTTTTTAGATTTTTTGTTAGATTTTTTAAATATTTTTGAATTTTCTCGCCGGAAAAAGAACCGGACTGGCCCGGTTCAGACCGGTCCGACCAAGTCGAACCGGTCGGCACTTCGGCATGCACAATACCAAAATGGCGCCGTTTTTCTTTCTCTTCATTGTGGCATTTCCTCGAACAAGTGGTGTGCATGAAACTAGTTCAAATGTTTTCGAGGCTGTTGGTTCAAAGTCAGCTCTGACGACCTTCCGGCGGGATTTTAACCATTTAATTTGGTGTAATGTTGAGTCCACATCACCTCTATCATTCTAACCTAGCTAGTTCGCCACTGGACCACCGCCGGCGAGCGAAAACCGAACCTAAAAATGCTAACTCAGAACTGACCTATCTAACTTTTCTAACATTCACCCCTATTCTGATCGCCCTAGCCGTCTAAGTCGATCAAAATGACCATCAAATCATCAAACAAAGTCAAGGATTACTAACTTGAGCGGCCATTGGCCATGAAATGTACTCCGGCGAGGTTCCGGATGGCTCCGGCGAAGGCTTCCATGAACAATCGACTCGGTTTATGCATATTCAACCATTCAAAATGCAATCAAGCAATGAAAATATGATCAGAAACATGTTTTAGGCATAAAAGAACTTAGAATCATTAAAGAGAACACATGATTATCAATATCAAACTCAATTTCATTTTCTGGATTTCTAGAAAACTATGGCGAGGATCAGATTTTACCTGCTTCGACAGAGGATCAAATGGAGTTTATGAGGCAATCGGTGACTGTGGAGTTCTTCCTCAACACTTGGACTCCAAGCTGGTGGTCTCAACTTTGCCGGAGCATCTCTGGATCAATCGGCCGAGCTCGAGTTTCAGGCCTTCACATACAATGAACTCAATTGAACCCAGGGAGGGAGGTGACGGCCGAGCTCTGATTTGCCGGCGCTCTGCCATCTAGGGCGGCACCGAACGCTCAGAAGGGGACCTCTACCTTCTCCTCTTTCTCTCTTTTTCCTCTGTTCTTGCTCTAGTTCTCTCTCTCTCTCTCTCTCTCTCAATCATTTCCTCGAGCAGCTTTTATGCTTAATGTTCAGTTCTTTCTTGTTTTTGTTGATCAATTTTCCCGCCCAAATTCAGTTAGAACCGACTTAGAATCAATTAGGATGATTCTCTGGCGCCAGCTGGAGATTCTCCAGCTGGCCAAGTCGATTTTCACGTGCTAAATCGATCGGGGAAGGTTCACGAAGTCGCGGGTTTAACTTGATTTTTTGGAGTTTGGCACATTCTGGGCGATTCGAGGGAAGAAGATGGATTCCCGGGTCGGGTCGGGTTGACCCGGCCGACCCGGTAAGCCCAGTTTTGGCTAAAAATTCATATTGAGCCCAATTTTAACCGAATTTTCAAAATTAAACCCCAAAATTGAATTTCTCATCACATTTTGAACCTAAATATGTGATTTTCCCCAATTTTTGTCATAATCATGTCCTAGATTTTTAACTTTTTATACTTGGGTTATTAGGGTTTTATTCAATTCGATATCTTAATGACCTGATTAGGCAAAATTTGTGCCAAAATTGAATTACCCACATCTGATGAACCCTATAAATGATGATCTCGTGGTTCGACAATTTCGAATTGGACATGATTCCCAATTTGGGCTCAAAATTCCTAATTTTCAATTGAATTTTGGGGTTTTCTGATTTCTTTGTTAAATTGTGCAATTGGACCGTTCATTATATAATTGAAGATCCCAGAATCATTTGTTATGAAGACATTATGACTTAAAAATGAGTAGAAAAGATTTAATTTCATTTTTTGTCCAATTCGGGTTTGATTTTGCCCAATTTTGGGAAAAACACATGTCCAATTGAGATTTTTCAAAATTGATGATTCATTAATGAAATTGGATTTAAAAAAAGACTAATGACTATTTTTATGGAATTTTCTGATTCCATTTACTATTTTTCTTGATTTTCTCACTCAATTTGACTAAAAGAAATTAAAGAAAAATTCAGGAAAATGTTAAAAAATTTATTTTTGGTCTAATAATAGGTTTCTAGGCTTGGTCAAGATTCTTAGTTCTAATTTTGAGATTTTTAAAAATATGAAAAAAATAAGTTAAAAATCAGGTGTCAACAGAAGCTAATCGTGAAAAGTTGTCAACTAATGAAGTGAAGTAGACTCTCTTAAGTTTACTAACTTGGGGTGAATCATTAAAATTGAACATCGGGTTGGGCTAATATTGACAAACTGAACCAGCAGATTTAGGGTATAAGACCTTGAGTCCGAAGTTTTGGTTAAGTATTGATTGATGTGAGTCTCTTTCGAGTTCTTGTTGGGTTTTGCTTGATCCACATTCTGTAGGTTTGTTGATGGTCAACATGATGAGTTCTTAGTTCCAATCAAGAGTTCATTTAATCAATAACAATGTCATCACAATTCTATAGCTCATGGGGGTCATGTTCCCAGGCTTAATAACATGGTGGTGTAATATTCTTTGTTCAACTCATATAAGGTTTTACTTACTGCACTTTACTTATTTGATATTGTCGTACTTTGATCTTCTGTGCTTACATTTTTATTATTTAGCTGTGGATATATGTATTTATGATTAGCTATGTTGAGCTCAATTGTGTATGGACATGTAGATGAACACTCATAGAGAGTAAAAAATGAAAAGAACGCATGATGCGTGCTCCCACTCATCTAAACGAGTTTAGGAGCTGAAAGCACATTAATTACATCATTAGCGTAATTAAGTCCCCAAATCCGAATCTATAATTCGGGGAAGTAAAGTGACCTCCCACAGCTTTACTTGGCTCCTAACCAGCCTCCAAAAGGTTAGTGTCAACTCCTAAAATAAGAACAATTTTCATAAATGATCGAGGAAACCAAGTTGGGATCAGAAGGATTTGGAAGAGCCATTGGGAGGGTTACGACAACCATGACATTCTTCCCCATCTGATCTGGCAACACCCTCATTGCATCTTCGGCATGGAAAGCATCAATTGGCTTCTTGAACTGCCAAGGAGCTTCTGTGGGTTCTCAACTCGCTTCACTCTCCGGTAGACCCTTCCATCAGATCAAATATTTGCGCTTCGATGCACAATCCTGGTTCTACATGAGTCAATGGGCCATGATGAAATCAACATCATGATCATTTGAGGTTTTTGCCCCCAACAGGTGAACAGGTGCCCGATGCGACTCTCCTCATTCCAGGTTGTCCTTATCTACATGAAAAGGTTTAAACGGGAGCTCCAGCTTGTATGCTACCTTCTCAACTCACTGCAACACTCGAAAAAGCCCTTTTAAACCTCTTGTGTATGTCTCGATATCGAAGAACCAAGTGTAGCTTGGCCAATACCGGGTCCCCGACTTGGTACTCCATGTGCCGTCGCTTCTGGTCAGCCCATTTTTTCATGCATTTTGAGACCTTGTATAGACAAGTCCGCACCAAGTTCGCTTGTTTTTACCACTCCTTAGCAAACTTGGAAGCAGATGGCTACTCCCTTGATACCCCTTTGCAACCATACTCCAACCATACTCGGAGTGAGTAGTTGTTGTGCTGTCACGATCTCAAAAGGACTCTAGTTCGTAGACTCTCTCCATTGCAAGTTATAAGAGAATTGGGCTACATCGATCAGTTTCGTCCAATCTTTTTTTATTTGTGATCACATAGTGTCAGAAGTACAACTTCAAGAGTGCATTCACCCTCTCTGTCTATCCTCCGATTTAGAGATGTAGACTCGTGGAGAAATTGAGGTCCGGCCATAGCTGCTTGAAGAGTTAGGTCCAACTAGTGAATCGAGGATTGCGATTGCTCACGATCATTTGTGGCACACCCCAGTACTAGACAATGTGCTTTTGAAGTAGCCAAGCCACCTCCTTAGCTTGGCAATCCTTCATAACTGGTGCGAACATTGGACACTTGAAGAACCGATCCACCACAATCATGAGAGTCTGACACCGTTCGATCTTGGGCAAATTCATAATGAAGTCCATGGAGATACTCTCCCATGGACGCTCCAAAACTGGAAGTGGCTCAAGGAGCCATGCCGGCGATCACTGCTTGTGCTTATCTTGTTGGCACACATGATACTTCCTCACATAAGCTTCAACATCGTCACGCAGGTGCGGCCGAAAGTATTGATCCTCCACTAGTACCATCATGCGGTGGATCCCCGGATGACCCGCCTACTTGTAATCGTGGCACTAACGTTGCACCTCCTTCTGTAGCCTCCCATGAAGAGGCACGTACAGCCGTTGCCCCTCGGTGTAGAGTAGGTCGCCCTAATGCCAGAATTGTCAAGCCTTGCCCTTTTGCGCATGCTCAAGAACGGCCTTGGCGGTTGGATCATGTTGTAGCCCCTCCTTGATTTGCTCAATCCATGGGCACTCGAGTTAACTGATGCTTGCCATATCAATCTTTCACTCAGTGCATCAGCACAGAGTTAGCCTTCCCAAGCTTGTACTCCAGCATGTAGTCAAATTATGTAAGGAAGACTTACCAACAAGCTTGCTTCGGACTAAGCTTCTTCTATGTTTGGAAGTAGCTCATGGCCACGTTATTAGTCCTCACCACGAACCACGATCCCAAGAGATGGTGTCGCCATGTGCGAAGGCAATGCATCACCGTTGTCATCTCCTTCTCTTAGACCGTGGATCGCCATTCGACCTTGTTCAACTTTCTTGACTCAAGGTCACTGGGTGCCCTTCCTACTTTTACCACCACCAAGAGCATACTCGGAGACATTAGTCTCTACCTTGTATAGTTTGGAGTGATCGGGTAGCACGAGCACCAATTCCTTAGTCATTGCCTACTTTAACTAATCAAATGCCTTTTGACCTCAATCCGTCCATTCCCACAACTTCTCCTTCTTCATAATGTCCATGATGTTGAGATACATATGTGAGTTGTGTTAGAGAAGTCCCACATTGAATAATTGATGTGGTATTGAGTAGTTAATATATCCTAATTGGCCCATAACTCAATAGCTTAAGTTTTTGAGTGAAGGTTGATCCAACTGGATATATTAACGGGCTCGGACTTAAGCTCCCTCTTAACGATCTCCCTAGGTGTCACGTCCCGAACCACTTACGGTCGATACTTGTTGACCGACCATGATCGGAACGAACCCGTGAAGCATAAATCATTGTTAGAACGTCCCTTTGATTTTAAATATGAAAAGCATGCGGAAGCAATTCAACGAGACCAGACCAAGCAATAAAGGCAAACGGTGCACGTCGTATTTACATGATGGACTCGTGCTTATTTACATGCCCTACTTCGGGCAAACAAGCCTTAAACGATATTTTTCACATGCCTATTTCAAAGGCACTTCCGAAAAACAAACAAGCTATATGCACAACAAAATTTTGGTTTGGGTCCTTAGCTTCTCTACGGCTACTATCTCCTCGTCCTCGCTCGCTCCTCCCCGCCCTCGTCCGTACGGCCGTCCTCACGCCCCGCCCATGGCCGATCCCGGAGCCGAACCGCCCATGCCACTGAAAGGACCATTAAATCCACGAAGGGAGCCGACCCAGTCCCCGTCGGCTAGGCGATACCAAGCCACGTACGGGTGCGGGACAAGGTCTACCCGACCTTCGTCAACCATCACGTAGGTTGTAATCCTGTGGTAGGCGCGGTTCTCACGGGCATCGATCACCGTCAGGAGCTCGGCTCTCATTTCGATCGGATTGCCAAACAGGGCCGGGGGTGACGCCATTCCTACGGACCTGAAAAAGAGGAAACAACGGGGGGTGAGTCGATGAGACTCAGCAAGTAAAATTTTACTAACAGGCGAGGACATATCAATCGTCATTACACGAAACATTCTTACCGTACCGGCCTCCGTGGCCGATCAAACAACGACGTGCATAGCAAGCATAAAACAAGGATTCCGGGCATGGCTAAGTCACGGTTTACCTCATGTGTCGCGCCTCGGTTTCTAATTCGTGTTAGGTAACATGCAAAAACACGAAACAAGGCAAACTTGTTATAGAGAACACAACATCGGAACACCAAGAACCGAGAACGGGGAAAGATCGTGATACAACGTATTTCAACGTCATTTCCCGGTAGTAAAATCTCACTTACTCTAATAAAACAGGAACTAAAGTGTAGAGAATGGGCGGGAAAAGTAACGGCCTCGGGTCTCGGACAACTCACGGTATCGACTTTTCTTTTCTCTCTCTCGGGTTTTCTCTCTTTCTCTCTCTATCTCGGCACTCTCTCTCTCTCTCTCTATCTCGGCCGGTTTGTGTACGTGGGAAAAGTGCGCCAATTTCTCCCTAATGGCTTCTATTTATAGAGGAGCAAGACTTGAGTTGATGAAGTAAGCGCACGTGTCATCGGGGAGGTGAGGTAAGCGCGCATGTCACTTGGGCGATGAGGTAAGCGCGCGTGTCATCCAAGCATTAATAGCCTAAGCCAAAAATTATGAAGAAGATGGCTAATTATGTCTTCCTCTCTCTCTCCTCAAGCTTGGCCGTGACCCCCTCTCTCTCTCCCCCCTCCTTTCCGTGGCTTCCTTGCTTCTTCTTGGTCAATTCTTGATGGCCAAGACTTCATAAATGGCTTCTAGGGTTTTCTCAATTTGGCTGATTTTCATCCCAATCTGCTCGGATCAAACGGGTTTCGCGAAATACGCACGGAACGTCCAAAAACGAACCCCGCATCATAATAATTCCCAACTTTTCCCGAGGGTTTTCTCACAAAATAATTCTAATAATACCCATTTAAAATGGAATTTAGTGTAAAAAGGCCTTCACAATTGCCAAAACGTGGCCCTACAACAATCCAAGCCAAAATAACCTAAATTGGCCTTCTCGGGTGGACTGGGCACACGGCCAGGCCATCGGGCAAATTGGCCGGTCTGACCGGGTCAGTGGCCGGGCGAGTGGCCGGGCTACACGGGCAACGTGTCGGGCCGCACGGGCGATGCGCCAGGCGACATGCCGAGCTGCACGGGCGACGTGCCTAGTGCTTGACCGGCCGCATGGGCACCATACCGAGTCATACGAGCGAGAGGTTGGTTCACGGCCAAACACGCACATCAGCCCGGGAATGGCACGACGCACTACTCATGGCCACATGTCTTGGACACGGGACAAGATCGGGACCGGATCTTACGGGCACGACTTGTGGCACGAGGGTCGGGCACAATGGCAGGCGCACGACCGAGCACGTAGTCGATCCGTGGCCTGGCTGACGGGCACATGGCCTTGGCCGCCGCGACCGGCAATTTTGTTCGGGCCGCGACTAAGCCATTAGGCACATGGCCTGGTACACGTCTCGTCCATGGCCTTCCCGACTTGGCACAACGATCCGTGGCCGATTCGCGACCGGGCCACGTTCGAGTATCAACTATCCATGGTCGACCCTCGGTTGTCATGTAGCGTCGTGGAAATCAGGTACCCCGGAATGAACTCGTGGTCACCCGGGACTAATGCATGGCCGTGCGGTATCACCCGCGACCGACATATGCCGACACCGGATTGATCCACAGTTATCCCGGACCACTCCACTAACGGCCCTTATGGTCGAAGGATCACCCCATGGTCATATCACTCTAATCATTTGCGTAGTCAGGGGTCATTCCACTGTCGATCCCTAGGCCAACTCATGGACAATCTTTCGATCGAACCACGACCAACCCTCAGTACACTCATTCTGATCATGCTGTCCATTCCAATACCGACCCTCGACTCAACTTACCAGCTAATCCACTTATTACCAGCCCTCGGCTTCTTAGGCCCGAAATCGGGGATGTCACAATTCTCCCCCTCTAATAAAAATTTCGTCCTCGAAATTTAAACACATACCTGATTCCTCGAATATGTGTGGATACTGCCGCTTCATGATTTCCTCACCTTCCCATGTAGCTTCCTCTATGCCCTGGTGTCGCCATAGGACCTTTACTACGGGAACGGTTTTATTCCTTAACACTTGCTCTTTACGGTCCACGATCCGCACCGGCTCCTCAACATAGGACACTCTGCTGTCCAATTCGACCTCGTCGAAATTCAGCACATGTGTCGGATCGGGTTCATACTTTCTCAACATGGATACATGGAACACGTCATGCACCTGAGCGAGTTTCGGTGGCAGCGCCAACCGATAAGCCAAATTCCCTATTCTCTCTAGAATTTCAAAAGGTCCTACGTACCTGGGGCTTAACTTACCTTTCTTCCCAAAGCGCGACACACCCCTCATGGGTGATACTTTGAGAAATACATGATCACCTACTTGAAACTCTAGAGGCTTCCTACGCCTGTCAGCGTAATTTTTCGGTCGGCTTTGGGCGGTTCGCAATTTATCCCTAACCACTTGCACGATCTCATTGGTGAGTTGTACTAGCTCTGGACCCGTGACCTTCTTTTCCCCGACCTCATCCCAACAGACTGGTTTTCTGCAAGCTCGACCGTATAATGCCTCGAATGGTGCCATCCCGATACTCTGCTGGTAGCTATTGTTGTACGCAAATTCATTGAGATGTAAATGCTCATCCCAACTTCCCTTGAAATCCACGACGCATGCTCGCAACATATCCTCAAGGGTCTGGATCGTTCTTTCTGTTTGGCCATCCGTTTGCGGATGATAAGCTGTACTGTATAGTAGCTTGGTTCCCATAGCAATTTGGAGACTTCGCCAAAAACTTGCAGTAAACTTTGGATCTCGATCCGATGTGATTGTTATCGGGACTCCGTGTAATCACACAATATGTCGAACATATAACTCGGCATGGTCTTCCAATGGAAGATCCTTTCTCACGGGAAGAAAATGAGCCGATTTTGTCAGTCGATCAACGATCACCCATATTGAATCGTTTCCTTTCTGACTTCTCGGTAATCCCATTACAAAGTCCATCGTGATGTGCTCCCATTTTCATTCAGGGATTTCCAATGGTTGTAATAATCCGCCCGGCTTGCAATGTTGAGCCTTGATTTGTTGACACGTCAAGCATTTAGCCACATGTTTGGCTATGTCTGTCTTCATGCCGTTCCACCAGAAATGTTGTCGCAAATTCTGGTACATTTTAGTGCTGCCTGGATGGATACTGTAACTGCTTTTGTGAGCTTCGGTTAAGATCTCTTCCTTGAGTTGTTCATCCTTTGGCACGCATAGACGTCCGTTAAACTTCAAGATTTCGTCGTCCGTCACATGGAAATTGGATTTCTTCCTTTCTATTACTTCCTTTCGGACCTTTTGAATATCCGGGTCTGTTTGTTGTAGCGCCTTGATTTTCACAATGATGTCCGGCTCGATTCTGAGAGCAGCTAGTACATTCTGATGACATCCAACGTCCAGTTTGAAATCTAAGTCCCGAGCTTCCTCTAGTAAGGTCCATTCCTTGACCATCAAATGAGCGATGGCCGATTTTCGGCTAAGGGCATCGGCAACTTTGTTTGCTTTGCCAGGATGGTACAATATCTCGCAGTCGTAATCTTTGAGAAGTTCCATCCATCGCCTTTGTCTCATGTTCAGCTCCTTCTGGGAAAATAAATATTTCAGACTCTGATGGTCCGTATAAATCGCGAACTTTTTTCCGTATAGATGGTGTCGCCATATTTTCAAAGCAAACACGATTGCAGCAAGTTCTAAGTCATGAGTGGGATAATTCAACTCGTGTGGCCTTAGTTGTCTTGACCCATATGCCACCACTTTGCCATCCTGCATCAATACACAGCCCAGCCCCTTGTGAGAGGCGTCGCTGTATATTTCGAACCGTCCTGGTCCTTTAAGGTATAGTCAAAATAGGAGCAGTCGTCAGCCTTTGCTTCAATTCTTGGAAGCTTCGCTCGCATTTGTCATTCCATTCGAACTTCGTTTCTTTCTTTAGCAATCGCGTTAAGGGAATAGCGATGCTAGAGAATCGTTCCACGAACCTTCTGTAGTATCCTGCCAAACCCAAGAAACTTCGAACTTCGGTGACAGTCGTTGGTCTTGGCCAATTAACTACCGCTTCAATTTTGGATGGATCCACTGATATGCCATCTCCCGAAATCACATGGCCAAGAAATACCACGCGAGATAACCAGAACTCCCATTTGGTGAATTTTGCATAGAGTGAGTGTTCCCTGAGCGTTTGAAGTACAAGTCTTAGATGTTGCTCATGTTCAGCCGAATTCTTCGAGTATATCAGGATGTCGTCGATAAAAACTATGACGAAACGGTCCAAGTAGGGCTTGAACACTCGGTTCATCAGGTCCATAAAGGCAGCTGGAGCATTCGTCAAACCGAATGGCATAACTGTGAATTCATAATGGCCATATCGGGTTCGGAATGCCGTCTTTGGAATATCCTCCCTCTTGATTCTCAGTTGATGATATCCCGACCTTAGATCGATCTTAGAAAACACAGATGCTTCTTGGAGTTGGTCAAATAAATCATTAATTCTCGGCAATGGATACTTATTTTTTATAGTAACCCGATTTAATTGTCGATAGTCGATACATAATCGCAATGATCCGTCTTTCTTTTTCACGAACAATATGGGTGCACCCTAGGGAGATGCACTTGGACGGACGAAGCCTTTATCAAGTAATTCCTGCAGTTGTACCTTGAGCTCTTTTAACTTGGTCAAAGACATTCTGTAGGGAGCCTTGGAAACAGGCTCTGTTCCAGGGGCGACTTCGATAGTAAACTCAATCTCACGTTCTGGAGGTAAGCCTGGCAATTCTTTTGGAAAAACATCCAAAAATTCTTGTACCACCAGGATATCTTCCAACTTTAATTGGTCTTCCTTTACTGTATTCTCTACTGTTGCCAGAAATCCTTGACAACCTTTCTGCAATAGTCGGGTTGCTTCTATAGCAGACATTAGAGGAGTAGAAGGTCCTCCTCCATTTCCCACGAATGTATAGCAGGGGCGATCAGGGGGATGAAACTGAATTACTTTACTATAACAGTCTATATTGGCTCGTTGTCTACTAAGCCAATCCATACCAACGATAATATCAAAATCATACATGGCCAGTACTGCAAGATTTATAACATCCACAAGTCCGCCTATAATCATGTTACACCCTTGACATCCTAGGGTAGCCTTTACTTCATTTTTCATTGGAGTAGAAATACTAAGTGCATTTTCTAACGGTTTCACCTCAAGTTTGGCCAAACGCACAAATTGGCTAGATACGAATGAATGTGTAGCTCCTGTATCAATTAACGCATATGCAGCACGGTTATTGAGGAAAACCGTACCTGTGATCACTACGTCGGAGTTCTCAGCATCCTCTTGAGTAAGTGCATATATTCGTCCTTGAGCCGGAGGACGATCACCGTTGTTAGCACGAGGTTGAACTCCAGTTGGTGCTGTCGCTTGTCTTTGCTGCATAGGTATATTCTGTCGCCGTTGTGGACAGTCCCTAACCATGTGACCTTGTTGGCCACACCCGAAGCACGCTCCCGTACGAACGGGGCACGGGGCATCGCCATGCTGTCGTCCACAAACAGAACAAGTATTTCCAGAAACATTGGCTGGCTGCCGGAAATTCCGCTTCTTGTTGGAAACAAAAGGACGTTTCCCCCTTATCACTGGCCTCTTGCCCGAACGTTGATCTATTCGGGGAGTAGAATAATAAGGTCGCGTCGAAGGGACCCTCTCCAGCAAATCCTTCTCGATCAATTGAGCTCGTTCATATATTTCATTATAATCTTTCAGGTTCAGAGGCACTAACTGACTCCGGATGTCAGGTTTGAGACCATCACGGAATCGTTTCGCCTTGTCGACGGGATTTTCAATAAGTCTAGGAGCGTACCTGGACAACTGGGCGAACCTTGCTTCATACTGGTCCACTGTCATATTTCCCTACTGGAGTTGCAGGAATTCTTTCATTTTACGATCACGAGCACACTCGGAAAAATACTTTCCGTTGAATGCCTCAACGAAAGCATTCCAGTTTACTGCAGCATTTTCCGGGAATACAGTTTCCTTAGTTGCTTTCCACCAATAACTGGCGTTCCCTTGCAGTTGATAGGCTGCTAAGGCGACTTTATCTTCCTCAGAACATCGCAGAAGTTCAAACGCTTTCTGTAACTCATCGATCCAGGATTCTGCCTCTTCGGGATCTCCAGTTCCAGCAAATTTCGGGGGTCACAGCTTCAAAAACTGCTCGACCAATCCGTGCATTGTTCGGTCACCATTCCCATTTCCGTTTGCCGCTGCTGCATTCTCAGCAATAGGCAGTCGTTGCTGTGCTTGTTGTACTTGCTGCCCCAGCAATTCTCCTACGGTTGCAAGAGCCTGCAGAATTCCGTCTATTCGGGGATCTTGCTTAGACTTTCCTTTTGAGGTCGAGGTCGGGTCCGGAGCACTCATACTGCCTTTGGTAAGCGACTAAGGCTTTTCTACAGCGCAAGAACATGTCAGCAATCAAAATTCAGCAATCAAAGTCCTACTTACCAATCAATCAGGTGCACAGTCATACAATCACATGCATGGGGTGTTTCCTGGCTAACTACCCCACTTCAACGCACCTTATCACTCCACGCATTTATTATCGCTTGGTGTTCAGAACCGTTTTCCACTTTTCGGTGCACAGTTCGGAAATTCTTGTTCATTAACCGTCCTAGAAGCCTGCTAGGAGTCGCTCAAAGATCAGGCCCTTCACCCCGGTGCCACTTCCTTTCAGAAGCCGCTCAATGATCAGGTGGTATATTTTTGTACCCCGGCGCCACTTCTTTCGAGAGGCCGCACAATGATCAGGCTATCTGCCCCGGCGCCACCTCGGTCAGAAGCCGCACAATCATCAGGCATTCGTGACCCCGGCGCCACCTCCTAAGAGGCCGCTCAATGATCAGGTCTTATGGCCTCAGCATTACTCCCCGCCCTCATCGGATCGTCCAATTGCAAGTCGTCACGAACTGCACCTACTGAAGGAAAAACCTGCTCTGATACCAAAACCAACCCTGCTGTCACGTCCCGAACCACTTACGGTCGATACTTGTTGACCGACCATGATCGGAACGAGCCCGTGAAGCATAAATCATTGTTAGAACGTCCCGTTGATTTTAAATATGAAAAGCATGCGGAAGCAATTCAACGAGACCAGACCAAGCAATAAAGGCAAACGGTGCACGTCGTATTTACATGATGGACTCGTGCTTATTTACATGCCCTACTTCGGGCAAACAAGCCTTAAACGATATTTTTCACATGCCTATTTCAAAGGCACTTCCGAAAAACAAACAAGCCATATGCACAACAAAATTTTGGCTTGGGTCCTTAGCTTCTCTACGGCTACTATCTCCTCGTCCTCGCTCGCTCCTCCCCGCCCTCGTCCGTACGGCCGTCTTCACGCCCCGCCCATGGCCGATCCCGGAGCCGAACCGCCCATGCCACTGAAAGGATCATTAAATCCACGAAGGGGACCGACCCAGTCCCCGTCGGCTAGGCGATACCAAGCCACGTACGGGTGCGAGACAAGGTCTACCCGACCTTCGTCAACCATCACGTAGGTTGTAATCCTGCGGTAGGCGCGGTTCTCACGGGCATCGATCACCGTCAGGAGCTCGGCTCTCATTTCGATCGGATTGCCAAACAAGGCTGGGGTGACGCCATTCCTACGGACCTGAAAAAGAGGAAACAACGGGGAGTGAGTCGAGGAGACTCAGCAAGTAAAATTTTACTAACAGGCGAGGACACATCAATCGTCATTACACGAAACATTCTTACCGTACCGGCCTCCGTGGCCGATCAAACAACGACGTGCATAGCAAGCATAAAACAAGGATTCCGGGCATGGCTAAGTCACGGTTTACCTCATGTGTCGCGCCTCGGTTTCTAATTCGTGTTAGGTAACATGCAAAAACACGAAACAAGGCAAACTTGTTATAGAGAACACAACATCGGAACATCAAGAACCGAGAACGGGGGAAGCTCGTGATACAACGTATTTCAACGTCATTTCCTGGTAGTAAAATCTCACTTACTCTAATAAAACAGGAACTAAAGGGTAGAGAATGGGCGGGAAAAGTAATTGCCTCGGGTCTCGGACAACTCACGGTATCGACTTTTCTTTTCTCTCTCTCGGGTTTTCTCTCTTTCTCTCTCTATCTCGACACTCTCTCTCTCTCTATCTCGGCCGGTTTGTGTACGTGGGAAAAGTGTGCCAATTTCTCCCTAATGGCTTCTATTTATAGAGGAGCAAGACTTGAGTTGATGAAGTAAGCGCACGTGTCATCGGGGAGGTGATGTAAGCGCGCGTGTCATCCAAGCATTAATAGCCTAAGCCAAAAATTATGAAGAAGATGGCTAATTATGTCTTCCTCTCTCTCTCCTCAAGCTTGGCCGTGACCCCCTCTCTCTCTCCCCCCTCCTTTCCGTGGCTTCCTTGCTTCTTCTTGGTCAATTCTTGATGGCCAAGACTTCATAAATGGCTTCATAATGGCTCATAATGGCTAGTTTGAAAACTATGCCAAGGAATAAATGAGGGTAATGATGATATAGATAAGGTTTGACTTGGTCAAACCTTCTAGGGTTTTCTCAATTTGGCTGATTTCCATCCCAATCTGCTCGGATCAAACGGGTTTCGCGAAATACGCACGGAACGTCCAAAAACGAACCCCGCATCATAATAATTCCCAACTTTTCCCGAGGGTTTTCTCACAAAATAATTCCAATAATACCCTTTTAAAATGGAATTTAGTGTCAAAAGGCCTTCACAATTGCCAAAACGTGGCCCTACAACAATCCAAGCCAAAATAACCCAAATTGGCCTTCTCGGGTGGACTGGGCACACGGCCGGGCCATCGGGCAAATTGGCCGGTCTGACCGGGTCAGTGGCCGGGCGAGTGGCCGGGCTACACGGGCAACGTGCCGGGCCGCACGGGCGATGCGCCAGGCGACATGCCGGGCCGCACGGGCGACGTGCCTTGTGCTTGGCCGGCCACATAGGCACCATACCGAGTCATACGGGCGAGAGGTCGGTTCACGGCCAAACACGCACATCGGCCCGGGAATGGCACGACGCACGACTCATGGCCACATGTCTTGGACACGGGACAAGATCGGGACCGGATCTTACGGGCACGACTTGTGGCACGAGGGTCGAGCACAATGGCAGGCGCACGACCGAGCACGTAGTCGGTCCGTGGCCTGGCTGACGGGCACAATGGCCGGTCATGGCCGGGCACATGGCCTTGGCCGCCGCGACCGGCAATTTTGTTCGGGCCGCGACTAAGCCATTAGGCACATGACCTGGTACACATCTCGTCCATGGCCTTCCCGACTTGGCACAACGATCCGTGGCCGATTCGCGATCGGGCCACGTTCGAGTATCAACTATCCATAGTCGACCCTCGGTTGTCAAGTAGCCTCGTGAAAATCCGGTACCCCGGAATGAACTCGTGGTCACCCTGGACTAATGCATGGCCGTGCGGTATCACCCGCGATCGACATATGCCGACACCGGACTGATCCACAATTATCCCGGACCGCTCCACTAACGGCCCTTATGGTCGAAGGATCACCCCATGGTCATATCACTCTAATCATTTGCGTAGTCAGGGGTCATTCCACTGTCGATCCCTAGGCCAACTCATGGACAATCTTTCGATCGAACCACAACCAACCCTCAGTACACTCATTCCGATCATGCTGTCCATTCCAATATCGACCCTCGACTCGACTTACCCGCTAATCCACTTATTACCAGCCCTCGGCTTCTTAGGCCCGAAATCGGGGATGTCACATTAGGTGAAGGTATCGGGCTTCTACTGCGCATTCCCAACAAATGGTATCAGAGCCAATGGTTGATTGGTGGGCCCCCAATCTGTTCCGATATTTGGTGAATATCTCAACAAAGAAATCTCATAATCGACGCTTGTTTCGAGTGGAAATTGCCATCACGATTGGTCTGGCGAGAAGTAACTATGGATAGTTGGTCTGGTGACGCGAAATAGAGACTATGGGTGATGCAATCCCAAGTTAGCAGTTGATGATGGTTGTTGTGCATAGTTGCGGGTGCATTGCAATGACTTAGAGATGTTAAGATAAGCCGATGCAAAAGAATACCTAAATTAAGAGGGAGCAAACCTAGCACTGAGCTTACATGTGAAGGGAAGATTATTGAGATACACATGTGGGTTGTATTAGAGAAGTCTCACATTGAATAATTGATATGGTATTGAGCAGTTAATATATCCTAATTGGCCCATAATTCAATGGTTTAAACTTTTGAATGAAGGTGGGACTTGAGCCCCCTCTTGACGATCTCCCCAAGTGAAGGTATTGGGCTTCTGCTGCGAATTCCTAACACATGAGTGGCACGGGATGCTCAAATAGCTCTGGATGAACCACCGATAGTAATTGGTGAAGCCAAGGAACGACCGTAGTTCCGTTGCCTTGGTTGGCGGCTCCCACTTCGTAATGGCTTGGATCTTGGCCGAATCCATGCACACTTGTCCACTCCCAATAATGTGGCCCGGGAACGGCACTTCAAGCTGTGCAAAGCACACTTCTCGCGCTTAACATACAAGTCACTCTCCTGCAGTTCTTGGAAGACCTGCTTGAGATGCTCGATGTGCTCCTCGAATATCCAGCTATATGCCACAATATCATCTAGGTAAACCACAACAAATCAATCAAGTAATGGGAGGAGTACCTTGGTCATTAGGATGCAGAAAGTGGCCAGAGCATTAGTCAAACCACAAGGCATGACGAGGAACTCGTATGAACCGTATCGCATCATACATGTGGTCTTTGGCTCATCTCCCTCAGCAATTCACACTTGATAGAATCTCAATCACAAATCAAGCTTTGTGAACCACTGCGCACCACTCAGTTGGTCGACAAATGGGTGATGAGAGGGATCAGGTAATTGTTCTTTATCGTTAGCTTGTTCATGCCCGATAGTCGATGCACATACAGAGCAATCCGTCATGTTTCTTTTGGAATATGACAAGGGCACTAAATGGAGCCTCAAGGTTGGTTGTAGCCGACATTAAGCAACTCCTTGAGTTTGACAGAATTCGACATCTTTGTTTGCTATAAGTAATGGGATTAGCTGAATAAGGTATCAAAAGAACTACGGCATCTAGTCCGCGTCTAGTCCTCTCTTTCAACACTAGCAATCTTATAATCTCCGAAGGCTGAACTATATAGATCACGATTAGAAATTCTTCACGGATGCTGCAATTGGTACCTCTCATTTAAATAACATCACTTTCCCCCTCAGTACCAATCAGTTTGATTCTTTCACATAGTGGCTTCAATCAATTTTAGTGGTTGCGAATCTTTGACTTCTCATTCATAGATACGCTGAACACGATGGCAATTCTTCGTTAGATCGATTGCCAAACACCAAAGACAACTTTCCATGCAGAACTTAATCTTCATATGGTTGCTGATTCTGTGACATCAATGTCTGCAGTTTCATGATTCTTTCCTAGTAAGATCAGCATTCATTCAATTGCTTAATCACGAAAATTCTTTCTTTGACGTAGGTTGAACGAAAGTTCTTAAACTTGATTAAGAAGTTTCCTTGTGCCGAGTCTTCTTTTCCATGCATAAAATTCGTGCACCATCACTTCCCATATCGTCTACAGCACTTTATATTTTATATTTCCTTGCATCCAATCAGACAAACACGACAGGACTTAAATATGTAGCTTTGTTATCGTCAAAATCATCGAGTAAGAGATTTAGCAACAAGAATTTCCATTGTTTGATGAAACTCACAACGTAAAGAAAGTAAGACAAGGAAATAAACACAAATATACAGCAGTGCAGCGAGCGATAGATAACCACAAATTCAACTTAAAAGCTCACAAGCCTAACTATAGAGAAAAATCTCTAATTTTGTATTCTGTAAAATATGACGAAAGTCATATGATACATCGAAAAGATCAAATAAATACCTTTTTAACCTGTGTGACACTGAAATATCATAAGCTAGCCATAATCATGATAAGAATTCGGAAAAACAAACAAAAGCCTGATATAAAGAGGAAAAACAAACAACCGCATCGGCGTCATTCCTCTCCACTTGGGAAAAACTCGTCCTCTAGTTTCAAGCAACAAGTTCGATTTAGAATGCAAACGCAGGGTCGCAGTTCTCCCTGGTCCTTTACAGGACAAAAGGTGGATGTTGGGGAGATGATCGAGCTCAACTGTCCTTCAAGACAGGAAAGACTGGGCAAGACAGATCCAGACTAGGTTTCCTTGTTTGTTATTTATAACAAAGAAACAAATACTTAAATAAGTTGACAACATACATCTGCTATATATTTTGAACATAGTAAGAGTCATAAAGTACTACAAAAACCCCATGTTTTAGGTGAAAATTACCAAAAAAAAGTGCTAAACCTATTACAATTGTACCAATTCAATCTTAAATATTTTTTTGCGCCAATTGAGTCCTAAACCTTTTGTATTTATACCAATTCAGTCCATACGGCCATTTTGGGTCGCCTCGCCAATGGCCGGCGAGGTCGACTTGGCCGGCCATCGCCTTTGGCCGGTCGCCTCTGCCGGACCAAGGAAGAAGTAAGGAAAAAAAAAAGGTAAAAGAAAGAAATAATTAAAAATTCAAAAAAATATTAAAATATCATTAAAAATTGTCCACGTCAGCGCCGGTCGTGCCACGTCAGTGCTGGCTAGCCAAAATTGGCTGGATAGACTGAATTGGTACAAATGCAAAAGATTTAGGACTGAATTGGCAAAATTACAATAGGTTTAGGATTTTTTTGGTAATTTTCCCCATGTTTTAGGGAAAACAATTAGAGAGTGGATTTTCAACTCCAGAGAAACACAAACCGTGACAAGGCGTGAGCTGATAAGTTAAACCACCAAATAAAGGTCGGATACGAGCGTACTTGATTGAGGTATCAGAAATCTCTGCACGTCGTCCTTCGTTGTATCTATTTGGAGCGATAGACCAACTCCTCTTCGACCATGTTCCTCCAGTTTCTTGTTCATCTTGGGTACTCTTAATTGCACAAGAACAAGAAAACGTAGCTTTTATTAAAATATATAGAGGACAAACAATGTTGCTAGTTGTGTGGATGAAGTGTTTAGGCGATTCTTATGACAGAATATCATGCCTTCGTCTAGTCTTAGTGTACAAGGCATATAATTTTGTCGAATTGCCACATGACCGAATCAATCGGGAAAGGGCTATATGAATAGTTGACAAGTACTGCTCGAAATTTTAAACATCTAGTGTCAATTGGAGTTTGCAATCCTTTGAGTATGCATGCTTGGTTTGTTTATTGAAAATTTACAATAAACGAGAGTTTCGATTCATTGAAATTTGGCCAATTACATCTTTTTCGTTTTGTATTTGTAACAAGCTTCTTCTTAATATTTCTAATAATTTCAGATGCAGAATTTCTTTGTTATTTAAGAAAATTGAACCTAACTGAGTCTCAATAAAAGGTGGAGGTCGGGAAAGAGGAGAGCGATCCCAAACTGCCCTAATTTCTGAGGGAAGTTTCCGCTCTTCCAAGCCAGGCACAGGACTGCGCGGCCCAAGGGTTGGTTCGATTCAAGTGAAGGACAACGACACATTCCGCACCCGACCGAACTGATTCCTCATGTAACAGGTTGATCCCGCTCTCCAGACCCCTCCGGAACCGACTTAATGCCCACACCCGGGTCACAAGCTCCAGTTACGGAGCTCGGCAATTTTTGATCTATCTATAGACTATAGTAAAGCGTCCGCTGAAGACACATTCTGTCGGTATAGGAGTTTGGACAAGCATACACCAAAGCCAAAAAGCGAGTGCTCTTCTTCTCACCCGTGCCCAATTTGTTGCGTTTGTAACCCCAGTCCTTGTTCGTTCACATCGAAGAAAGAATCCCACACACCCACACAAATAAATAAGTGGAAGACAGCACAAAAAATTACCAGCTTTACATGAAATTCTGTATTCCTCCGGCATCTGCAAGTCCAGTAAATGCAGCAAAAACTTCTAGCCTTTCACTAGATCGTTCGGGTTTTCAAGAAACATGAGTTGTTTTGACGATGCTATAATGGACAAAGAAAGATATCTTGGGGGAAACAATTGCAAGAGTGGATTCCTAGTTCCGGAGAAACGCAACTGTGGCGACGCGTGACCCGACTGACCCACCAAACATGAAGGTCTGATACGAGCGAACATGGTTGATGTATCTAAAGGGAGGATCTCTGCACGTGTCATTGTCCTTTGCCTCTAGTTCCAACAGTTGACGACCTCCCCTTTGATTATAGTTCTCCACTTCTCGGACCAGTTCATCTTTGGTGCTGTTACACGAGGTGATGACCTATCATCACCAGGCATGGGGACAAAAAAGATAAGTTAACTTTCATCAGTACATATTTCTATGTGCAAAATTAACAACAAAATTAGCTATATGGCAGAGAAAACCATAAGTAATGATCAGCATGAACAGAAACCATGGTGTTCTAAGTGGAACTGTTAACTTGAAGATCCCTGTTTACGAAGGATAGGGATAACAGGACCTTTTAGTTGAAAAATATTCAATGAAACTAGAAGTACAGAACTACATAGGTAACAGATTCAGGACATTACCAACAACCCACCAGGAGCCACCAATCTTGAAACAGAATCCCAGTACATAATCCTGAAAACGAAGCATGTATTCAGATCTTAATAGGGAATCAACATACAAGTATATGTCAACTCTACATGAAACACAAAGGAATGTCAAAGTATTTTGCTGCTTACCTTTTAATATTGCCATCAGGATGCAATCCAATGGCATCTAGTGTGCCTTTGTCCACGACAAGCTGAAACTGCTGATCCAGCTTTGTTTCAAGAATATCATCAACCTAAAGCCAAAAGAGAGGAAAATGAATACAAAAATGACACAATGCTAATTAAATGCCTCGGTAATGCTCCATGCCCATCCTATTAGAGAAACTACCTTTAAAAATTTCTGCAACTTGTTGCATAAATAAGTCACAGACTGAGCCATGTATTGCTGTACCCGTTTCAAGTACAACCAGACAACATAAAAAACAACTCAATATAAGACAAACAAGAGAGAATAAAAGAAACATAAGCAAATTGCAGAGCATGATGAGGCTATGGAGCAATGGTTTCTTGGGAAAGAGCTTGGCATAGTCCTGGAAGCCCAAGCACATACCAGGGCCCCTCATGCAAAATAACCCAGGTAATTCGAAGAAGAGTTGATCAAACCATTCAAAAGACTCTTCAGGCTAATATCTGCCTTTTGGCTAAATAGTTTGCTGCCACATGAAAGGATATGGAAAACAGAGAACAACAAAGATATAATTATAACTTTACCAAAAAAAAAAGATATAATTATAATGGGTAGTCAATCCATGTGATGTAGTATTACTCAACTGTCTTCTTGCTTTGATAGTAGTACCTACTTAGTTCCTCTTTATCAATTATAGGCAACATTGCAATCACCACCCATACATTTGAAAATCAACTATTGCACCAAAACTAATGAATAAATGGATTAGAGATCTTCAAAAGGGGGATCCAAAAATATGAACCTCAGTATATACAAATTAACCCATCAAGTAGTCGACATCTACAAGAAGCAGGATACCATCCATTTCACTTGGGCAAGGAAAGGAGAAAAAGAAACTACAGTGGGAACTCAAATTGTATGTCCAAAGAGTTTTGTGACTGTCATACCAAAAATTTAATATTGGGAAATCCATCCCGAACAGCCAACCTCCGAGCTAGGTCAATTGCCCCGTCACTATAATCAACTCCAGTCAAGTCAGAAAACCTGAAAAGGAGGAAGACAGATTAAGTCTTGGTCAAGGATCTAGGGTTAATAATCCAGGCAAACTCCCTGTCCTGAATGCATACCCCTGCTTAGCAAGCTCCTGAAGAAGCAAACCGTTGCCTGTTCCTATGTCAAGTACGCTCCAGCCACATAAATGTTTATCTCCTTCTTCAGCGGATTCATATTTGACATCATCAGCATCAGTTGGCAAGTGACCTTGGGCAATTTGAATGCAGAGATTTGTGGTCCAAGTAACTACTACATCCATAACATCTGCACCAAACCTTCAACATACCCAGCTAGTCAAACAAATTAATTTGGAAGAAAAAAAGGAGGATTTTATGTCATAAAAATCTTCAATTACCTACCTCATCATTTGTTCACTACTTAGCATTATAAATGAACTTGTGAAGCATTTGCAATTTTAGGATTGGTTGTTATACATAAATGCTTTGACTTAGAACATTAAATTCTAGGAATACAATGAAGAACTGCCTAAATACAACACCATGTAGTTCCAGGCATTGCCACCATTACAACAAACTACAACGCAAGGGGAAAAAGATACATGAGCCCAATTACAGTTTCTCTCTGACATACTAAGAAATACGCCATCATTAAACTTTCTTCCGAGTTCAAAGTTATGAGTGAGCACCAATATAACATCAATCCCCCTAATAGATAATGTTTGGGGTTAATCAATTTTCTCCATCCAAGTTTACCATATAAGGTTATTGTCAGTACAAATATTAAGTAAATACAAATGACTATTCGCTCAAAGTATGAAAGAAAAGAGAATGTGTTCTGCACTTTTAAGTACAAGAAATGCTCACCAAACTTCACCCACATGACCATGCTCACGGAAGTTCGTCAATTCATCTGCATACGCAGCATCCCAATAGCTCTGAAGACCAAGCATTGAGCTTACCCCATCAGCATCGGGTTCTTCCTTGTCCGAACTGTTAGCACACGTCCAAGATAGTTAGCATTCCACATTCGAAGATTTTCATATATGTTGTTGCTGAATGGAGTATAAACTAGTAGAAACAAAAAAAAAAGGCAAAACTAATTCAAAGTAAAGCTACCAATTAGCTCATTTCTATACAATAGTACCAAGAAAACGGAAAACTTTTAGTCAAAGTAGAGCTATCAATTAGCTCATTTTGCAACTTTTCAAGAAGCAGTCAAACAATCCTCTCTTCTTCAAGAATCAATATTGGGAGCCCTACACTGCCAATCATCTACTCCTTGGGTGAACACCAGTCATTTACCTCCAGTTTATAACTGCAGAGCCGCATTCAAACAAGATATTGATCGTACCAAGAAAAGAATTCATTCAAACTGACATTAACCAGAGAAGGTACAGCCCTCCAGCCAGTAATTTCCACGGAAAGATTTCAAACTAAGTCAGCATTGCGTTTATACATAGGCTCCACAAATTTCGCACCTTGCAAATTCTGAGTAGCCGGTGGACCAGATGTTGGCCCTCCCTCGCATGCCCTTACAATTATTATTTTTTTTTTTCGTATTCACCTCCGAGGAAGCATCTCAGAGGTTTTTCCTTTTGGGTGCAAATCTCAGTTTAGTCTCACACCAATTCATAGAGGAAACTCGCATACATGAGAAATGCATAAATTCCGCAAATTTAAGCATCATACAGACATTAACGCGGAACTCATATAACTATCTACCCCAAATTGACAACTGAGGTTAGGTTAAAGAGAAAAGGAGTTTGTGCAGAGTGCCATCATAAAAAACTACGAACCCATCTCCAGCAGCCGCAAATCCACCCGAAATCGTCAGTTTCGCGGCAACACAGTCCGATTCACTAGCTCAACGCTAATTCAACAAGTCAAGAGCCACTTCGATCATCAACACGTAGAGCAGCCAACATTTCCACAGGACATCTGATAGCCCCCAAAACGATACGGGAAGAAAAAGGAGCAGCGAAAAGGCCCGGAAACGAAACACGGAGCGCGAAGAGGGGAAGGAGGAAGAGCGCGAGACCTGTAATCGGAGGCGGCGGCGCGGAAGTTGCCGGAGGTGAGGAGGGCCTCGGCGGCGTCGGCGTGGCGCTGGTCGTCATCGAGGGTGCTGCCGTACTCGCTCTTGATCGACCAGGAGTCCGCCGCCACCGAGCGGTCGTCGTCGGACACGAGATCGACCGACGCCGGGCCGGGCCGGGCCGGCTGGGGCGGCGGCGGCTCGGGGTCCTCCGGCGGCGATCTGATGCCGGCCATCCGATGCTCGCTCTCTCTCTCTCTCTCTCTCTCTCTCTCTCTTCCTCGGACTGTTGTATTACTCGTGGGGGTTTTGGACATTTTTGAACCTGCGAGTACGAGATTTGGATCCACGTTCTCAGAGATCCGGTCCGGTCCGGTCCGATCCGGCGGTGCTGACTCAGCGGACCGGACCGGACCGGTTCGGGCCGGAGCCTGGTAGAAGCTTGGGACCCGCACGGCCATCTCGAGGGCGTAATTGAACCGAGCCGAGGCGGAGAAGAAAAAATAATCACTTTAATAATCGAGTCAAAATCTCGAGCTTATCAAGTATTTTTGTCACGTCCATTGCTGATCTGATAGACCAAAGTAAAAAAAGCGCATATTCAAATTTATTTGAGTTGTGGCGACAAAGAAAATCTGCTTTGATGACCCATGTTCTTAGGGTTAGGCGATAATAAGCACATTGAACTGTCATGTGGTTTTGACCAAAGAAAAAACTATCATGTGGTTGAGAGCACTCACAAATTAGGCACAGCAGACGAGATTATCAAGGGACCACTTGGCTAATAGTGGATCACATTGGCCTCCTCTTCAGGCTCTGTAATAATCTGGTCCAATGAGAGCAGGGAGTGATCGTCGGGCCAAAGAGCCTAAATAAGGAGCGGCTCCTGGTAGGCTTTTAGGATGGTGAAAGGGGTAGGAATGAACCGAATTATGTATCAAATATAAGGAGAATAATTCTAATGTACGTGTGTTTATGTGTAAAAAACTAGAATTAACTCACAGAAGCATTTTTTGACGTAACGGCAAACTTTGCTTTGAAATTCCAAAGTTGAGCAAGCCCAAGCTAGGGCACAACCAAAATGAGTGACCTTCTGGGAAAGTGAACGCATATACGCTAAAGGACAAAACTGTGAGGTTTGGTATGAGACTGGCCAAAGTAAGCAACATCTCGAATGAGTTAATTCAAGGATGTCGTAAACTCGCTATGTCAAAAGTGAGAGAAATCCCATCTCCCTCGAACCCTTTTTCGCCCCATGTCGCCACGAGCATAGGACTTCAAAAAAAGGATCCTATCAACTCATCTTGACCCCGGAACAAATCATGCGGTCCGTGCAATCGTACACATGGTGGAAAATTTTAGACATTAGATTGGTCCATGCTTGCTAAAGAAAAGCTCGTTTATAATAGTATTTCAAGATTTCGTCATTGAGAAAATCACTTTCCATTTCCAAGATAATAGTATTTTTGCTTGGAGATGCGTATACGCATGTATAAGTACAATGAAAGATATAACCAAAGTGTCCCCCAATAAAAGGGAGCAATGATGCGGATGAGAACCATTATATTTTTTTGTCTTAGCAAGCGAAGGACGGCGTGTCATTTTCCAGCAATGCCAAGCCATGAAAATGGCCATGATAAACTTTATTCATTGCTTGATCATGGGTTAATCGTCTCCCTTTTGTCCATGAAATGTCTTGTCTTATATCATCCACATTCATTATTCACATCACCATCAACCTCAAAAAGGGAGATCTTATTTATGAGGTTGGGGGACAAGCGCATTAAAAGCCCTAAAAATATCACGAAAGTACAATCAAGTCCTTAAAATTGTCGCAAAAATGTAATCAAGTCTTAAAATTTATTTAGTTGGTGCAATCAAATTCTAAAACTTGTTAACATTTCCCTTTTGTGAAGTTAGAATGACTTGATTGCACTAACTTGATAGGTTTTAGAACTTGATTGCACCAACTTGACAAGTTTTAGGAATTGATTGTAGTTTTTGAAAGTTTTAGAACTTGATTATATTTTTGTAACAAGTTTTAGGACTTGGTTACACTTTTTTAATATTTTAGGATCCTATTACACTTTTATGATAAATTTTAAGACTTTCGATATACTTATCATTGATGGGTTTGCAACATGTTTAACCAAGAAGTCAAGGGAACATGGCTAAAAGTCAAAAGCCTTTTGTTAACATTAGTTGTGGCGGCGTACTTGCACGAAATTGAGATTCCCATCCCTATATAGTATTAAATCTTGGGATAAGTGTATTAAAAGTCCTTAAACTTGTCATGAAAGTGCAATTGAATTTCAAAACTTTCAAAAAGTGCAATCAAGTCTTAAAACTTATCACGAAAGTGCGATCAAGTCCTAAAACTTTTGAAAAGTGTACTCAAGTCATAAAACATATCACGAAAGTTCAATTGAGTCCTAAAACTTTCGAAAAGTGCAATCACAAGAATGACTTGATTGGATCAATTTAATAAGTTTTAAGACTTAATTGCACTTTTTGAAGTTTTAAGACTCATCGTACTTTCATTATAAGTTATATAACTTAATTGTACTTTTCGAAATTTTTAAGGCACAACAACACTTTCTCGACAAGCTTGACAACTTCTGATTCACTTATCCCTTTAAATCTTTATGAATTGCTTTTAGTGACTATGCGAGAAGCCAAGGGAACATGGCTAAAAGTCAAAGCCATTTGCTAAACTAATAGTTGTGGCGACGGACTCGCTCGAAATTGAGATCCCCGTCCGACAGTATTAAATCTTTTGTGAATTGCTTTTAGCGACGAAGCCAAGGCCGTTCCTAGAAGTCCGCCAGCCCATTCTTAAAGTAAAAGGGCTCTAGGGACAATCGACCGTAATGCAGCCTCCATTATTGGGGTATTCACCTTGGTCTATGCACGTTGGTCTCTCGCCCGAGACGTGCTCTATTCAGCGGCCTTCTTTGAGAGGACTTGGTATATGCTATTCCACTTGTGGACTAACTAATCATATTTTAGCAGGACAATGATACAAATGGTCCCTGAATTTTGATCCAATGTATAATGTGATCCATGAACTTTTAACCTGTTTAGTGTGGTCCCTAAACTTTAGCCTAATGTCCAATGTTGTCCCTAAACTTTTTTTTTGTTCAATATAGTCTCTCGACTTTTGGTACATGTCCAATATAGTCCATGAACTATATGAAAATGTTTAATGCAGTCCCTGATCTTGAATTAAGAAAATGACTCTATTGAACTATTTTCATATAATTCGGATACTAAATTAAACATGTACCATAAGTTCAGGGAACAAATTAAATATTCAGGGATCACATTGAATAAATTTAAAATTTAGAGATCACATTATATATTGAGTCAAAGTTCATGGACTATTTATTTTGTTTTCCCTATTTTAGCTGAGAGTGAGAGGCCTGTGCACAAGGATGATAGCTTCTGTTAGACCGTCCAATGGACAACGCAAACAAACAGATGGACTTGTCATATAAGAGTATCTGTTCACATCAAACGCAGTACACTCCGGAATCAAGCGACTGTGCGCTTCAGGAGGATGAACAGTTCGCCGGGTGACTTGTACCCGGGGTCCGATAGCATGGAAGACTCTTCGATCTTCTTCTCGAACCGGTCAAATAACCCGTCCACTATCTCGGCCCCGAAATGCTCCTTGATGAGCCCCTCCAGGAGCGCCCTGAAGTACGAGGTGACCATGGACAGCCGCTCTGTGATGTTCCCTCTGTTGATCTTGGGCCGATCAAGCAGCTCGATCCTCTCGATGCTGAACGAACCGTTTCTCTTTATGACTGCTTCCAGCTCTTGCTGACTAGCATAGTATCTGGGGAGGTTGAAAGAGTCCACATCGTTTTCACTTAGCAACCCCTAAAGCCAAGAAAACAAGTAAGATTGATCATTGAACGCAAATTCGAAATGAACTCGAGACATTCCATAGAGATGGCCTCAATGTACTCAACTTTCTGACCAATGTCAATGGAAGGCGCAGACTCGGAAGCAGATTTCGTACCTCAATGGCCATGTCGATGAGGCAGGAACCTAGGACTCCACCCATTGCTATGAGCGTGCATTGCTGGGCAGTTGTCCCGTACAAGAGGCACGGAACGACAAGGGCCATAAGCCCTCCGCACATGAGCTCTTGCTCTCTGGCTCCGAGGAAACGCTCCAAGTCTCTTGCAAATTGAGCTGCGTACGCCTCATGGACCTCTGGAGGGCCGTATGCATAGTCGATCCTTCCCTTGTTCCATGCAGGCGAGTCCTTGTCCACCACTTCTTTCGGCACTTCTGTGAGCCAGTGCAGGGCGTAGGAGCAGTGGATAATGTGAATCGAAGCCTTGGGAAATAGGCGGCCATGAAATCCTCCGGGGACGCCAGCCACAAAGTAGTGCCGGTCACAGGGAATCAATTTGAAGAGGGTGTTGAAGTCGTTGGAAGTGAAGTCGTTGAAGAACACTTGGAACTCGGTGGTCTCAGAACTGAGGCCATCAGAACTGAACTTGACTTCAAGGGATTCAATAATGTTCTGCACCGCAATGAAGGTGTTGGGCCCGACGGAGCAGCCTAAATCTGCGATGCAGAATGTGGTTGAGGCTGCCAAAGGAGAAACGAATCGTTTGGTATCGAGCTTCTCGGCGATGGACTCTTTGATCAAGGCCTTGGCGGCTTCTACTCCCCATTTCTGCAAAATTTCTACTCTTGATCATAATCCTGGTCAGTAAACACTCTAATCGAAAAGAATTAGTTCTTAATAGGGCATCAGGAACTTTGATGGTTGAACATAAAGAAGACACATAAGATGATTATTAGCCTGATAAAGGATGTCATCCAGAGAAAACAAAGCTGGAAAACATTGCCATAAAGGTGAAGAAACACATAAAGCTGCAGGTGAAATATGTTGGCCAGAATGCACTGCCTGAAAGGTGGAGTTGCGGGTGTAACTGTACAAGCCATCTCCTCCATTCGCCGGAAGTGATCGAGTTGGTACACAGGCCATCTCTCTCTCTCTCTCTCTCTCTCTCTCTCTCTCTCTCTCTCTCTCACATGTGGACACACACAAGGGCACTTTCCACTGGACCTGCTATATTAGGTCTGTCATGATATATAAGCCAAACTGCATTTTAGGCTCCGAAGTAACCGAGGCTGATTGCTCAAGTTGAATGAAAAATGAAAAAGATCGTTAAAAGATACTTGTTAATTGATTTAAAAAAATGAGCAGAAGTAGTTAATTCCTAAGGCCGGCCAACAATCCTTCAGTACAACTCACACTTTCTTGGCTGACAGTAACCTATGTCCGGACACTTGCATTCACCTTCTCCTTCTGATTATAAAAATAGGGTGAAATATACCAAACCATTGAACTATTTAGGCATTCCTGTCTTTTAGTTGGTGAGAATCAAGATCATCAGATTCCAGACCTAGACCAGGTGAGCAAAAGTGATGTACCTTCTGATATTGCTGCACATTCCAAATCCCACAAACCTTATGATGGATCTTACATGTTTCTGAACCAAAAAATATATATCAACTCTGCTTCAAACTCCGCTTCTGAATTCGGCAGATTGACTAGTTTTTCGCAGTTTGAGTTTCTTTCTTAAGATAAAACAACTGTACATTCCTCATTTGATCTGTATTAAAAGAGAGATGGGGATGATAATTGTTTGCAGAAAGGTCGTCCAAATATTAGAGCCCACTTTTCAGTAAATCCCTTCCTCTAGAACCAAAAAAATTATCAGGAACTTTGGCCCTATACAAATTTCTATGCTACCAGAATAAATGAGCATTTGCATCTCTAATTAGACCTATTTCTTCTTTTCGTTTCATCAGTTTCCTCAATAAACTGCAAAGCACATTACTTGAAAATAATACTAAATGCTTGGATCATAATTCAACTCCTAATTACACTGACCAAAAGAAATCTTAATTAGATATATACTCCTTTTCCCGCAATTAGATTGGGATTTTCCCACCAAATCTGGTTGGAGACTCAATCCTCGCTGGCTCTTAACTCGAGTTATGGACTGTACTGGACTATGAATATGGCCTTTAAAGCTCACAACAGTCTTACAAATAGTACCATTACTCATCATCTTGCCCTAGGAGCTCAAAGAAACTCAATAAAGTTCAACAATAGATGAATAATTCTGAAAGTTGGCATCAATTGAAAACAGACAAGAACAAGGGAATTGGCCGTTAAGCCCTATACTTCTTTCATAGGTGTAACCGCTGGTTTCCGCTTTGTCATTTAAGTAACAGCTATCCATTCAGCAGACTACTATTACTAGGCCAAACTTCTTCGCTGATGTGCTCAGAAATTAGATTCTTACCAACAGGGTAAGTGGCACATTGTTGCTCACACATGAATCACAGGATAGCAAAGGACCAAGAAGAAATTTTAAATGCAGTTTCTCTCTTCCTTTCACGTGATAGTTAATTTCTATGTTCTTGCTGGACACACCTAAACAAGGGAAATTCTCATGCTATACAGGGAAGCTGTGAAGTTTTGTTGAGATCAAGATGATGGGTCAGTTGCGGCATGAAGAATCTACTGATGACTTTGACATGCAACTTATTGGAAACTTTCTGAGCTTTGCTTCGAGGGGTGATAGAGTAGGCTTGAACCAGATGCTCAGGAAAGGCATATCTCCTAACGTCCAAGACTATGATAAGAGGACTGCTTTACATCTCGCAGCGAGTGAGGGCCACGCTCCTATCGTTGAGCTTCTTCTTCTTTACAAGGCTGATGTTAACCTTCAAGATCGATGGAGCCGCACTGTAAGCTTCTATCTAGCGCATCATCTCTTGTTGATAACTGATTTGTTTGTTGTTTTCTTTTTCTGAAGATATCGTGCTTGAAGTTAAAAACCATCATGTGTCTATTTTATGTTCTTTATCAGACTAAAACTCTATGATTTTCTTACCTGAAGCCCTTGACTGATGCGAGAAGTTATGGACACCGAGATATTTGCAGGATCCTGGAAGTGAATGGCGGCATAGATTTCAAAAACGATCAACCAATGGTAACTAGCTTAATCTCTACAGTAAAGTTAGTTCATAAAAAATATTTTCAATGTGGACTTTATTACTTTGTTGAGCCAAGTCCTCTAAGCAATGTGCCCGAACATGGTTGATATCTCCAAAGAGTACCCTGTTAGCTTTTATTAGAGAAAATGGATGCAATGAATGCATCTAACCCCGTAATTTCCATTTTGCAGACGGTTCGACATGAATCTGATTTGAATGAAGTGAATATCGATATCACAGAACTTAATCTTCTGCATCCTTCTATTGTCAAACAGGTAGGAGCCTCCATGAACAGATGTAAGAGGTATCTAAAGAGGCCATGTTCAGTACTTTATCAAGCATATAAATCACGTCTGAGATTAGCTAAATCACATTAACTATATTACATGGCAAAACTACCGACAGAGTGTGAGTAAATGACTGCAAATATTCAGGTATTAATTGGTCATTAGCATTGTTTCTGCTGCAGGGTCTATTTGGCAAGTCTGAGAAGGTCAAGTGGCGTGGAACAATGGTCGTCAAAACCATAGTTGAGAACCAAATCTGCCATCCTGTCAAAATGTGCGTAAAAGCTTCAGTTTTTCTCATCTTCCTTGGACAGTTTCGTGAATTTATTTCTCTCTGAGGATGGAATTATGCAAGGGGACTGAATTTTCCTATTTCAAGAATGATACAGGAAATTATCAGCGAAGGACAACACTCTCTTACGAGAACTCAGGCACCCCAACATATTGCAGTTTCTTGGTTCAATTGTGCATGGAGAGGAAATGATTTTGATCACTGAATATTTACCAAAGGTATCATCAAACTTTATCACTCTACTTCTCAAATGACCCTCCCTCTGTGTTAAACTAATTTTCTTTTTTTGTGCATGAATCTTCATTTACTACTTGAAATTGTGATATCCCATCTCATTATCTGTTAGAATTCTGTTGTTTTCAATGTCTAGGAGGCTCAATGAACAAAATATTATGCAGACAGTTATAACAACTGAAGAATATTTAAGATCAAATATAGAACTCTCCTTTTAATTAGGGTTTGCATTGTACAGTGAAGATACTTTTGAGCAGACCAAGGCTTGAGCTCTTAGGAAGCTACTTCACTCATCAATCTTTCTTTCAACTGTCCACTCACCTTGCTGTTCCAAATGTGTTTCAGGGGAATCTTGAGGACATCGTGGAGGGGAAAGTAAGAATAGAACTGCACACTGCTTTGCAATATGCGCTGGACATAGCTAGGTGAATGAAGCTTTTCTCTCTCTCAATCTTTTTTCTCACTGGAAAATAAAATTCATTATTCTGATATTATTTCAGCTGCGCAAACCTTTTGATACATTAGATATCTTAGGATTCCACTCTTATTTACCCTTCTAAGTGGCTAGACTATTCAAATTCATGATGTTCAGTGAAAGCAAATGGTCTGAAACTAGTACTGTGAAGCTTTGGAATTTTAGCTGTCTTTTTGTTTGCGGTCGAATCTGATGGCCAACTTGTAATGTTTCTGTTTAGAAACTTTATCTTCTCTATGCAACATCATAACCGTGCTTATTTCTGAAACACAAAGCTAAAAACGTACATCATGTGCTCAAGAGTTCAAGACTTGCTTGATTGAGGACTCGGTTGAAGCAGCATAAGCATATATAGCTAGTAATTATGCTGATAAAACTGCAATTCAAGTGTGCTGCAAATTCACCGACTTAAGTTGCATCATTCAAAAAGTAAATTACACAACCACCATAATACATTTATCAATTTCCAAAGTAATTTGCAGGGGAATGAATTATCTCCACCAGCATAAACCCTTTCCTATAGTGCACAATCATCTCCATCCCAGGTAAGTATGTTTCTGGGCCAGGCACTGCATTTGCTGAAGTGATGTCAGGTATTGAAACTTAGGACACAGTTAAGATCAAGTCAATTCCTAGACTTTTTTTTCTATTACAACACTTATAGAGTGATGGTGGAGAACTTCTTTAAGAATAATTAGACAGAGCACAAGCTAAAGTGAAGTCTTAGCAGAAGTAATACAATATGTAGCATCACTGAATGCCCTGGCTTTGTACCTCATCAATTTTTAGAACCAAGAATTGTTTTGAAGTCATGTCCTGACCCTGTGTCAGTGTATCTCACCTATGCTTCCTCCCTTTGTATATAGAAACCTGTTACAGGACGAAGGGGGACACTTAAAGATTGGTGAATATTGGGTCCCAATGTTATATGAGAAAATACAACCTAATCAAGAAACCGGTATGTGACCAAGTATTTTTAGTTAAGTCAATATTAACTTTACCGCTCCTCTTATCAAGTCTTCTGCTTCACAGGTACAAGAAAGGATGGCTCTGGCCACAAAAGAAACCCATCGGGCGACATTAAGAAAGATATCCTTTTATTTGGTATCATAATTTATCAGGTCAGCAAACTGCATATGACAAGCGCAAATAGCTTGTAGCATAAGCAGAAAAAGTAGCTTTTCTTCCATAAATTTATCACCAACTACTTTTAAGCATCGGTGACTGACAAACATCATTTTGTTGTGTTTTCATAAATCTTGCCACTCTTTTTTTTCTCTTCTATTTCCCGCTAAGTCTGTCGCATTGTCTAAGCTTACAAGAGTTATTTCCTGTTGGGGATTATACGATTGGAGAGCAGATGTTAGAAGGAAGGCACCTGCCAAATAGTAAGAACTCTGATGCCATGCATATCGAGTATGCTGATTTCGAAGTGAAGTTCCAGATGAGCAAGTGTCCGAAAAGAATTCAACAGTAAGTGAAGCCAGTTATGCATATCGAGTTCTATACTGTCCAAGTACTTCATTTCGCTTTATGAGTTGCATATCGAGAAAACTTATATTTTGCAAATCAGAGTTAAGCACTTACATCTCTTGCTTCCGTGGTTAGACAGTGATTTTGACTGATTAGCGAGTCAATAGCATATAAAATATCCCAAAGAAGTTGCCGAAATAAAGTATCTTTGATTTTTCATTGCATCTCTCAAGATTTAGTATGCTTTCAGAGTATTTCATGATTAGGTCCAGCAAAGGCAAGTACACATTGAATGCAATGCAAACAGACTGGTTCACGAAAAGTAAAGCAACTTTGACCTCTAGGATAATCCGCATGCTTATACATCAAGGTGTTCTGCAACATCAATGTGGCCTACAAGCTGAGACGTTCATTATACTCATTTTCTTTAGTTTCGATTGCAGATTAATCGAGGAGTGCATAAGTAAGGATCCACATCAAAGGCCTGACTTCATAGCTGTGATCCAAACACTTGAAGAAGTTTCCTCGAGCCTCACGCGGCCCGCATGCGTCTGCTGAATTTGCAGATACACACCTAACATGTGGATGGTGGACATAGTAAGGGAAATGTTGTTTTCTGTTACTCTACCACGGCAGCGTGAACCAAAGAAAAAGACTTGGGTAAAAAATAATTGCAGAAATAAAACCTGAATACAGCAAATTTTGGCGGTGTGCCTAATTCACGGTGAGAGATCAATGAAATAGTTCTACTATGATTGGCGAGATGAAATTACAATCGTTCAATCACACTATTTCAGTCCTAGATTAAAACCAAATTCACAAGAACCAATCACAAGAAAGGAGTTTTCTCACTCTTAACCCTCTTGGGTGACCGGTAATGGTTCTCAGTGCTCTCTGTCTCTTGCAAGGTTTTACTCATAGTAAGCACACTCACTACGCACACCAGACATTTATGTGCAAAAAACTACGAGTTCGCTGACCTGGACATAGACTTCATCTTGAATAAGGAAAAGAAGTACAGTGGGAAATCAATTTCCCTTTTTGCATCACCCACGACTTTGTCAACCAGAGTCCAATTTAGACTTTCCTAATATGGGTCGGGTCTTCTTGCAATTCAATTGCGGATCAAATTTTCAAGTCAATGGAGATTAATTTCGAGCCACAATCAGTACTTTCTTTAACTAACAACTTAGCATGCTTTATAGACAACGATCCAGGCCGTCCTTTATCTGACTCTAGCTGAGGATTGCCTGATTCGAATGGTTAAGAAAAGAAAACTAAGTTTGTCAAGAAGGTTGGCAAGTCCTTGCCTAAAAGGTTCTTGTTGCCACATGCTAGACGATCATAAGTATCTATTACGTGGATCAACCATCCCAAATCTTAGCCAAACAAAGGTAAAATAGGAATGGGATGCCAATTCCTTTTAGAACCACACATGATGTAAACAGTTCAGGAAACACGAGGTTCGACTGTCCAATCAACGTGAAAAAGGATCCTCATCAAATACATCAGCAGATCCTCCAACCTATAAGAAGTTACTGCAGACAATGACTTAACAATCACAAACATTTGGTCCAGAAACGAACACAATCAGATATTCTCCTGGATTGAAGGCACTTTCGAACGAGCATTGCCGGGTGCATTTGTGGAGCCAGGTTACTGCACAATCTGTATGCCATGTCCTAATGAAAGGCACCCTCCCTTTCACGCAACTTGGATGACATTAGAGGCGCATAGGGATCTTCGGTTGGATCCACACGTGGAATGCGTGATCCTTCAGCTATGGGGCGACATATTAGATTATATCTAGAGTTTGAGCCGTGTAACGAAGTTCAATCCAAAGCCTGGCCATGTGTCATTTAAATTAGGAAAGTTCTGATTGGACTTATGGTTGACCTGACATTTGAAGTAACAATAAATCCTTGTTGGAGCTGGATGATTGAGTCGGCAAAAAAGTACGGAAATTGATTTCCACTTTGAAATCGATGAACAAAGAGTTTCCTAGTTTAATATAGGGTTAATACCACGAAAAATCCTAAACTGGAACATCTGGAACAAATTTACCCCAAACCGGTACATTCGTAACTAATTTTTTTACCACAAAAAACCCCAAACTTGTATATTTATGACAAATTTACCCTCTGTTAAATTAGATAATATCACGAAAAATCACAAACTATTACACATGAATTGAGGGTAAAATCTCGAACTGGTACACCCGTCAACTGCTATGTATCATTTAACTCAAAATTTGACAGTAAAATTTAACGTAAACTGACGAAGGATAAATTTGTCATGGATGTACCACTTTAGGGTTTTTAGTGGTCAAAAAATTAGTTTTGGGTAAATTTATCAGATGTATATCACTTTGAGGTTTTTCGTGGTATTAACCCTTTTTGTATATACAAGCTTGTTTTGGTGCCGAACATCCCACTGAGATCGCTTGTCTTATTGAAGGTGAAAGTTTGGAAGCTAAGAAGTAATTCTCCGTGATTTATTTTTTTGAGAAGTTATGTTAAGCTAAACACCGTGAATTTTGGTGTAATAGACTTGTAAGCACTTGAGTAAATGATTGTAACTCTGTGACTCTTTGATTGATCAGTGAATTCTTTGCGGCTGGCTCTTTCCGTGGAACAGCTATGATACCCAAATCGAACCATGTAAATCTTTTGCATTCTTTATCGCCTCTTTTTAATTTCTCTGATAATTTTGATCTCTTCTGTTAGAGTTGAGTTACATAGCTTCTTCGTTATTTAACAACATATTCATTTTAGTTGATTTTGCAATATGAAGACACATTTCATTGAAATCCCATCGTACAATATAATAGATTTGGTTTTGAATTTGGCTAACGCCGAAAAAGTCCTCTTCTTTCAAACAAAATAACGGGTGCTGAGTTGCTTTTCTTTACTTCCGAAGAGAAAAGAATAGTTTAGTGCTTTGAACGTTGTTTTTGTCCCAACACAAGCTGCCATCGGTCTCGTCATACGTGCACTGACCATGTTGATCATATAATCTTTCAGGGGACGATGATTAGTCAAACGCAACTTGGAGACAAACTCAGGAATAATGTAGTAGTTGCAAATTGCCTCTTCACTCACCCTTTTTTAAAACTGTTGCATCCAGGAGCAGACCTGAAACTGACCCGAAGAGCCATGGAAGAGGCGCCGGAGAGCGAGCACATAAAATGGGTGTTAACAAGAGACCTGTATGTGCAAGAACTGAAGAAGGCTACTCGCATAGCAGCTCCAATGGTGGTGGTTTCGGTGTTGCAGTACCTCGTGCAACTCGTGTCAGTGGTTGCAGTCGGACACCTTGGCCAACTCTCGCTATCCAGCGTTGCCATCGCCACTTCTCTGGCCAATGTCACCGGCTTCAGTCTCCTTGTAAGCCAATGCCATTGCTTAGTAACTTGGTCACATTCTTAAACAATAGAAATCTAAGTCGTATTGGATATTCCTAACAGTCAGGATTGGCTGGCGGACTCGAAACTCTATGCGGGCAAGCTTTCGGTGCCGGGCAATTCCAGAAACTCGGAGCTTATTTTTTCAGCGCCACCATGTCTCTCATTCTCGTTTGTCCTCCAGTTTGCATCCTCTGGATTTTCACGGACAAGCTCCTGGAACGAATGGGCCAAGATCCTGTAATCTCACTCGAAGCCCGTAAATACTTGATGTGGCTCATTCCTGCGCTGCTCGGGGGCGCGATCCTCAAGCCGCTCGTTCGGTTTCTCCAAACTCAAAGCCTGATACTTCCCATGCTCCTCAGCTCCTTCTTGGTCCTCTGTTTACACATACCCCTTTGCTGGATTCTTGTGTACAAATTGGAGCTAGGAAGCATGGGCGCAGCCTTGGCCTTCAGCATATCGACTTGGTTGAATGCAATGCTGCTCGGGTTCTACATCGTGTTCTCGTCAGCATGTGAGAAAACCCGTGCACGGTTCAATAAAAACGCCTTTCATGGAATCCTCGAGTTCTTCAGATACGGAATTCCTTCTGCTGTAATGATATGGTCAGTCTCTCTATGTCCCAGAAAAGAGAAACTTTCTTGCTGTTTCATCCTCTCTTCAATTGTTTCTCGATGCCTGTTCTTGCAGCCTAAAATGGTGGTCGTGTGAGCTGCTCCTGTTGTCATCTGGCTTTTTACCAAATCCAAAGCTCGAGACCTCGGTTCTCTCCATATGGTATGGTATAAAGCAGTTCAGCAATCATTTTTACACAAATCGGCAATCTTTCTGACTGTAATAATCTTAATGGTTCAGTCTTACGATCTCTACATTGCACTTCACTGTGCCATATGGTTTTGGAGCTGCTGCAAGGTAAAACTCGCGTTTCTCTCCATCCCTAGTAAGGTACAGTCACAAGAATGTTAGGTAAATTATGTTTCAAGTTTTCAATGGATTTGGTTTTCTGAGTTTTTGCAGTACTCGGGTCTCAAACGAACTCGGAGCAGGGAACCCGAACCGGGCAAGGGTGGTAGTTCTGGTAATATTGTCTCTAGCTATTATTGAAGCGGTCATTGTGGGAATTGTGCTCTTCTGCTGTCGTTATGTACTGGGATATGCTTACAGCAATGAGAACGAAGTGGTGCATTACATTGGAGTCATGACTCCTCTTATTTGTCTCTCCATTTTCATGGACAGTATACAGGCAGTCCTATCTGGTCAGCTCTTACATATCTCTATTCCTTCCATTTTCCTTCTTTCCTCCTTTGAGAAACCGTACTCGTTACATCTCGGGGACATTCTCTCAGATATTTGTCCTCCTTGAATGTGGTTCGACCCTCTCTACAGATTAAGAACTTCAATTTTTTGACCACCAGTTGAATTGATTTGATCATGTTTGATGAATCAGGAGTAGCCAGGGGAAGTGGATGGCAGCGCATAGGAGCATACGTAAACATCGGGGCGTTCTATTTGATAGGACTCCCAATTGGACTAATTCTCGGTTTTGTCCTGCATCTACGAGCGAAGGGGCTTTGGATCGGTGTCATATCAGGAACCGCCGTGCAATCGGCCCTCCTCTCTCTCATTACTGGAGCCACAAATTGGCAAAAGCAGGTGCTTGCTCAAAAAGCTCCTGTAGATGGCACGTTGTTAGATTTTGAAGTCTGCACATCGACATGACATATAAACGAAAAACCCACTTCCACTTTCAACAACACCTTTTGAGCACCCCCTTTTAGGAACAGCCTACCTGAATCCGGTCAGGGATCATAATGTCTCTCGATCTAAAGTTCAATTGGGAGGAAGAAATTGCGCAGCAACACAAGTTTAATATGTCCTCGTTTAACATGCCGTGAACTTATGTTGCAGGTGAACGAGGTCAGGAAGAGGATATTTGCACAAAATCCTCACCAAGAGCAATGTGACCAGAGGACTAGGATTATATCTGCAAGATAAATTGCGAATTTCACTTGCTGCGTTTCCCATCAATTGTTAACAGGGAATAGTTAGTATTATTAATCAGATGCGCTTACTTTCCGTGGAATTCATACAGTTGGTGTAATTTTGAGTTGATTCCGTGTGTATGTGCAGTAATACCATGGATAGTGTTGTCATTACATTGCGACCCTACTTGCACAGTTGTGACTACTGTATCTGTACGTACTTGATTCTGATTGTGTCCTTATACGTATGAGTACACGATAAATGGATGAATGATCAGAAATCGATTTGCAAGAGCAGGGGAGATTTAGATCAGGGTCATGAACACGTGGGGGCAAGCTAGCACATGCAATGCCATCCTAATTTCATGGAGTTCACATAGGCAAAGGAAAGATCGTGAAGTATTTGAACTATCACGAGGGACCACAACAGATGATCCTCGATCATGAATCATAGAATTATCACGATGGTCCATAGTTCTTTAAATTGGAGGATGGTTTTGATTAGAAGCAATACCTAACAAGAGATCCATGTATAGATGAAAGACCATGACAACTGTAACATGAATTTTTCGTTTCCATATTATCAAAGACGATGAACATAGTGATAGAGGACAAAGACAACATGCGTTACTAATAACACATCCAGATATGAGGCAAGGCTCTTCTAGGCCATCCTACACAGTTTTGAGTTCTCTCTCCCCCGCACCATTCTCCTCCATATGCATCATACCATATAGAAAAAATCTGGGATATTGCCTACAGTGCCTTGATCATGAAGATTTTGCGAGAAAAGGGCATTGCAATCCCAGTGAGCTCAAGACCAAGAAGATGCAGACTTTGGAGATAGGGAAATGGACCTGAGGAAGATGAATCTTAGGCCAACCCCTGCTGGTTGGATAGATCTAAAAGGTGAAGCTGTGAAGATTGCAGAGAAGGATGATCTTGAACATGCGTGCAACATACATGCAAACCATGTCCTTTCAAAACTTGATTGCATGCATATTGCATGTGTATTCAAGATTATCACAAACATCATTTTAGGTCTAGGCCCGGTTCGGGGTTCCCTCCTCCGAGTTCGTTTGATACCCGAGTACTGCAAAAGCGCAAAACCCCATGTCCTTTCAAAACTTGAAACATAATTTGCATTACATTCTTGTGACAGCACATTGGAAGGGAACAAGGGAAACACGAGTTTTACCTGGCAGCGGCTCCTTGATATAGCTAGCAAGGATCACCTAGAGGGGGGTGAATAGGTGATCTAAAACAATTTTAATAATTTATGCGGAAACAAAATAAACCACAGAAGAGTCTGAATAAAATTCAGATTCAAGACAGATTATATAGACGGTGCTCTGGATGTGTAGAATGTAAAGTAAGAGATAAGGGATAGAGAATCTGCACACAAGTTTATAGTGGTTCGGCTTATAGCAAGCCTACGTCCACTCTCCCACGCTTACAGCCTACCGGCTGGATTTCACTATGTAATCAAGAGGAATTACAACTTCTGAGTGTCAACACTCTTGTGTATGATAGGACTCTCTATCTCACACAATCACTCTTACAAAGTGTCCCTCAAGATCTTAATGTTTTGCTCAGAACGACAAGAGAAATGATTGGAGTATGCTCAGACTTTGGACTTGTTGATTCTTGATTCTATTCTTCCTTCTGCTGCTCGTTGATTTCTTTAAATACTCCTCTACTTCCAAACTAGCTGTTGGACAGCTTTCAGAGGATCATCTTCCAATCTTCACCTTGGACAGATTTGTATAGAAAGGATTGAGTAGCCGTTGGATGACAGATTCTGAATCCCGCTGATTCTGGCCGCCCATACAATCAGAATCTTGGTTTCCATAAGTAGAGCTTTGTCCGTTGTAATGCATTCCTTTCGTGATGTTTGATTGTCAATCAATTTGATTTAGATTGAGACAATCAGAACATTCCTTCTGTGAAATCCATGCCAGATCACTAGCTGTTGTGTTACGTTCTGAATTCTGCCGTCTGAAGAAATTCTGCGTCTGCATCTGAGGAGCTTCTGCTTCTGCGTCTGAAGAATTTCTGCATCTGAATAATTTCTTCGTCTGCATCTGCATCTGAATAACTTCTGAGTTTGAATTTCAGAACTTTGATTATGTGGGTCTTCATAATCATACTTGACAGATTGTAAAGTCTGAATAACTTTCTTCTCAGCTTCCAGAATATACAGTCCTGGAATAAAATTGTTCAGAATAAGTATCAGACTTTCAATAACATAGAAGGTTTTGTCATCTTCAAAATTAATAGAAGTTTTCCTCAACAATCTCCCCCTTTTTTATGGTGACAAAACTTTCTTGCAGTTTGAATTATTTTGAAAATAAATAAATATATTAAGCTCATGAAACACAAATTGAAAGATCAAACTCTGTTGATATCTATGTCTTTCTTCCTTTGAATATAACATGTGAATCTGCAAAACCTGCATATAATTTCTCCCCCTTTTTGTCATCAACAAAAAGAATAATAATAGATAGAATAATGCACTGAGATTAAGTAATCAACCAGTCTAACAAAAGTATGAGATATATTACAGACCAATGGAAAAAAATGTGGATAGAAAAGTTGAAAAACATGCTATTTTTTAGGAGTACGAATCAGTTGAAAATTTTCCAATATTGATACAGCCTCCTCAATCTTTGAACTGCATTGACTTATGGCCTTATCCATGTTGGATGAGCACATAGTAATGGCTTCCTCTAATGCTGCTTTATCTGCTGCTGACTGAAGTTGTTGAGCCTTAGTGTTTTCCTCAACAATGTTCTGTAGATTCTGCATATGTTGTTCTAGAGCAGCTTGCTTGTCTTTAATCTCAAGCAGAATAGAAAGGATGTTCTGATTTTCGGATGGCTGACCTTGGACATTAGCTTCCTCAGACTGATTGTACTCTGTGGCTGATTCTGGCAGAATCTCCCCCTGAACAGGTGATGGATCTTCAGAAACATGTTCTGCATGAATGGATTCTGAAACCTTGGGATCTGGTTCAGGAACATGTTTCGAGCCTCCCTGTTTCAAAGTGATCAGCTTCTGCTTCATCATTTTCATCTTGCAGAAGAATTTTACGCTTTTTGCTGTACACTTTTATTGGGGTAGGAGAATCAGGCTGCTTGCTGGCTGAACTTGTTCTTTTCCTTTGCTCATTTGCTTTCTGAACTTTCTTGCCAACAGATTTTGCCTCTGACTTTTCAGCCTCTTTTCCTTTTACTCTTTCCCTTATATCCTCGCAGTTCTTCATTTTGGGGAGCATTCGTTCTCCAACAAACATAACAGGTAGCATGGTTTCTCGTAACTCATCAGGAATAGATATATTGAGATACATGAAGATACGAGTGATTAAAGCTCCATATGGCAGATGACCCTTATCCTTCTGTAGTGCCCTGTACATATGGAATATGATGAGGTGAGGGAGAGAGAAAGATTGACTTGTCAAGATAGCCCAAATAAGCTTGATCTCTGATTTTGATAGGTCAGTTTTTGAGGCATCTTTTGGCTTCAAACAGTTTGTTATGATCTTATACAAGATCACAGATCGTCTTGATAAGTCAGAATAGGAGAGATGACGCTTTGATCCTTGAGCAAAATTCGGATTTTCAGAAGCCACCTGAGAAGCCTTTTCAAGATTTATTGCCAATGGAGTAAAAGTGGAGTGTGTGGCTCCAATTATCCTTGCCAACTCATGCGCTTTTAAATCAACCTTCTTGTCACCAACAGTAAACTGAATCCAATTTGGTGACAGTATTGAAAGATTGGAATAAAAGTAGGCAGTTAATTCAGCATAAGTATGGGCAGATTGAAGACAAAATTCATAAATCCCTAACTTCTCAAACAGGTGCTGTACAGAAATGCCAGCCTTCTTCAGATATTCGAAATCCACAGTTCTATTGTTCATTACTCCTCTAGTAAGTAACAACTTGTAGTACATATGATGCGCAGTGCTTCTGAACAAGCTTCCTGTTCCAGGCAAACTAGATGCTATGCCCACCTTTATATCAAAAGTCTCAAAAAATCGTGCATCATTATCAGGAATGACAAATTTTGAAGCACTAGTGGATTTAGGGCTTACATGAACCGATTTCTTTTCAGAAGGAGTTGAGGCTTCTCCAACTTTTTCTTTGCCCTTTCGTGAGGAAGTCTCTTGTGGGGTAGAACGGGTTGGAACTTGTCCAGATTGAGTACAGTAATCAGTATAGGTTTTCACAATGTGAGTTTCAGAGCGAAGATTGTTGTCTTTCAGACAAGCACGAAGAGCCGACTCAGAGGCATTGAACCTTTTCAACCTTTGATAATGTTCCCACACATGTTTAATGCTTCTGAACCGAAAATCAGTTTTACCAGACGATTTTGGAGGAGACGATCGCTGAGGTGTTGACGCTTCAGAAGGATCTGCAGGATGATCGGATTCTGAGTCCGAAACTTCCAGATATTCTGCCGATGCAGTAGGTTTCGAGTCTTGATTAAGAATACGAGAAGATCTTCTACGGGCCACCATCTTGACCGGCATTATGATCACCTTTGGAGACGAAAGTTTCGATCTTTGGAGGAAGAGGAGGAGAGTCTCTGAATATCGGAAGGGTTTTGAGAGTGAAAAAGGTCGTACTGATAGAGTTTTGAAAAGAGAAGAACGGGTTTAAAAAGGAGGTGGATAATTTTTGGAAGGAAAAGTTACTTTTAGAAAATAAAAAGATATCCCAAGCAAGTAGGAAGAGAATATACTTGAAGCTTAACCAAACAGGATGATATCATAACAATATATGAAGCACAATTTATCAGATGAATTAGAATACATACCTGATTTGCTTCCAAAAGTAACGATTATAAAAATATCCTGCCAGACATGCCAAATATATACCCGCCAAAATTTGAATAAGGAACGTACCTTTCTTTGTGAGTCTGAAAAATGTTCAGACTGAGAATACTTGAGTCTGAAAAATTCCTGTCTATCAAACACTTCAAGAAAATGGATAAGTGATGCACAGTTTGTCTCTTATAAACTCAAATGAAGATTTGTCAAGAGGTTTTGTAAATATATCAGCTAATTGATTCTTAGAATCAATAAATTGAATATTTACATCACCATTTTGAACATGATCTCGAATAAAGTGATGCTTGATTTCAATATGCTTAGCTCGAGAATGAAGAATCGGGTTCTTTGTCAAATTGATTGTACTTGTGTTGTCACATTTGATTGCAACACTTGATTCTTCAATATCAAAGTCTTGTAATTGCTGCTTCATCCACAGAATCTGTGCACAGCAACTTCCCAATGCTACATATTCTACTTCTGCTGTAGAAAGTGCAACTGTATTCTGCTTCTTTGAGTACCAGGATACCAACATATTTCCAAGCAGTTGACATGTACCTGAAGTACTTTTCCTGTCCACTTTACATCCAGCTAAATCAGCATCAGAATATCCAGTAAGAGTAAAATCTGAATCTTTGAAATACCAAAGACCTAACATTGGATATGTTCCAATGTATTTGATTATTCTCTTTACTACAGAAAAATGAGATTCTCTTGGGTCTGATTGAAATCTCGCACACATACAGACACTAAAAAGAATATCAGGTCTAGATGCAGTTAGATACAATAATGAACCTATCATGCTTCTATATACCTTCTGATCAACCTTTTTACCATTTTCATCTTTGTCCAGTTTGGATGAATGAGACATGGGAATATCTGTCTTCTTGCAATTTTGTAATCCAAACTTCTTGATAATCTCCTTTGCATACTTCTCTTGGCAAATGAATGTACCATCTTTGGTTTGTTTCACTTGAAGGCCAAGAAAAAATGATAATTCTCCCATCATACTCATCTCGAACTCGTTCTGCATATTCTTTGAGAATTCCTTGCAAAGCAATTCGTTAGGGGATCCAAAGATTATATCATCAACATAAATTTGAACAAGTAGGAAATCCTTACCCTTTTTCTTAACAAATAAAGTTGTATCAACCGTACCTTTGGTAAAACCATTTTGCAGAAGGAAATTACTTAACCTTTCGTACCAAGCTCTGGGTGCTTGTTTCAGACCGTAAAGAGCCTTCTTAAGTCTATAGACATAGTCAGTCTTTCTAGGTTCTTCGAAACCTGGTGGTTGTTCCACATATATTTCTTCTTTGATATATCCGTTTAGAAAAGCACTTTTCACGTCCATCCGAAACAATTTAAAGTTATGGAAACAAGCATAAGCTAATAGTAGCCGAATAGGCTCTAACCTTGCAACTGGTGCATAAGTTTCATCATAATCTATGCCTTCTTCTTGAGAATAGCCTTTTGCAACCAGTCTTGCTTTGTTTCTTGTAACTTTCCCTTTGTCATCCAGTTTGTTTCTGAATACCCATTTTGTTCCAATGACTGGATAATTTTTGGGTCTTGGTACAAGCTCCCAAACTTTATTGATTCTGAACTGCTGAAGTTCCTCCTGCATAGCATCGATCCAGCTTTCATCTGATAAGGCTTCACCAACTTCTTTTGGTTCTATTTCTGATATCAATGCCAAGTTGCTGATGTTCTCTTTGTGTTTGGATCTTGTCTTGATGCCATCTTCTATTTCTCCAATAATGAGGTTCTTCGGATGACTGGATTTATGTTTCCAGTTTTTGTCAAATCTTTCCTTCTGAAAATCTGCAGACTCTGAACTTTATGGTTGAGTCTGTATTGAATCTTCTTTTCCTTCTTTTCCTTCTGATACTGATTGCTGATGATCTTCTGATAGCTCTTGAATGTTTGGAGGTGATTCAGATTCATCTCTATGAGTCTGAAAGTTTTCTTCAAACTTTACATTCATTGATTCTTCAACAGTCTGAGAGTTCTTGTTGAAGACTCTGTATGCTTTACTTGAAGTAGAATATCCAAGGAAAAATCCTTCATCTGCTTTCTCATCAAACTTACCAGTGCGGTCATTTGGATTTTTCAGAATAAAGCATTTACAACCAAACACTCGAAAATATGAAATGTTGGGCTTTCTACCTTTGTAAAGCTCATAGGGGGTTTTCTCAAGAATAGGTCTGAGAAAAGCTCTGTTAATGATATAACATGCTGTAAAAACTGCATCTGCCCAGAAATGAAAAGGAATTTTGCTTTCAATCAACAGAGTTCTTGCCATTTCTTGCAAAGAACGATTTTTCCTCTCCACAACACCATTTTGTTCTGGTGTATAAGGAGTAGAAAAATTGTGTTGAAAGCCATTTTCCTCACAAAAATCTGAAAAACTTTGATTTTTAAATTCTCCCCCATGATCAGTTTTAATGCTGGAAATGGAATAGCCCTTTTCATTCTGAACTCTTTTTGCAAATTTTGAAAAATATGAAAATGCTTCATTTTTATGAGCAAGGAAGAACACCCAAGTAAATCTTGTGAAGTCATCAACAATGACTAAACAATATTTCTTACCACCAATACTCTGTGTTCTGGTTGGTCCAAATAGATCCATATGAAGAAGCTGCAAAGCACGATTAGTGGAAACATGATGTATAGACTTGAAAGAACTTCTTACTTGTTTTCCTAGAGTGCAGGCATTGCATAACTCTGTTTTCTTGTATTTCAAATCTGGTAGACCTCGAACCAGTTTCTTGTTTGAGATCTTTGAGATTTGTTTCATACTGATATGCCCCAATCTTCTATGCCATAAATCTTCATCCTCTTTGATTGAGATCAAGCAATGAGTGGAGATTGGATTGACATCTAGAAGATAGATATTGCCATATCTTCTTCCTGTAAATGTTTGAGAAGAATCTTTGCTTGTCCCTGAGCATGTATCTTCTTGAAAATTAATTCTGAAACCTGTATCACATAGTTGGCTTATGCTTATCAAGTTGTAGTTGAGTCCTTTCACCAAAGAGACATCATTGATTGTAAGTCCTCCAATTTCAACTGTTCCTTTGCCAACAATCTTTCCTTTGATATTTCCTCCAAAAGAAACTTTTCCACCATTCAGGCTGTGTAGATCAGCGAATATGCTTGGATCTCTAGTCATATGTCTAGAACATCCACTGTCTAGGTACCACTTCCTTTTTCTCTTTGTGGTAACCTGCAAAAATCACAACATCTCAAGCTTTCTTTGGTACCCAAATTTGTTTGGGTCCTTGAGTATTAGTATACGCTGTCTTAACAAAATCTCTTCTGACAGGTCTCCAGACCTTAGGACATTCATTCTCAAAATGTTGTGGATCTCCACATTTTGAGCACCTGAGTGCACTTCGGCCAACAGGTTTTACAAAATTCCTTTTGAAATGATTTTTATAAGCTTGTCGAGGAGGTCTTTGTTTTAATCTCTCCTTGACCTTTGGAAAATCAATCAAGCTATCACTTTCCTTCACAAATCCGAGACCAGATTTGTTGTAGTAAGGAATTTGGATAGAAAGGATATGCTTCAAGGTTTCTGAACCCTTTGAAAACTTGGAAGTAATTTCTGAAACTTGCTTTTTCAAAACCGCATTTTCTTTGGAAAGAAAATCTCGACTTTCCTTGACTTGATGAAATTCTTTTTGAAGGAAATCGATTTTCTCTTTTTGTGAAACATCATGTTGCCTCAGTGATAAATTTTCCTTTTTCAAGGAAGAGATGCATTTAAGAGCAGTCTTGAATTCAAAGCATAATTCATCAATGTAATTTGATACTTCAATAGGCATGTCAGAATGTTTTACCTCAATTTCCACTTTGGGATCAGAATCTGAATCTGAGTCTAAGTCTGAGTCTGACTTAGCCATTAGACAGAAATTTGAGATATCTTCATCACTGTCTTCACACTCTGTGTCACTCCAGGTTTCTACTTTTAAGGCCTTCTTTGCTTTCTCAAACTTGGTCTTCTTTTTCAGAAGTGGACAATTTGGCTTGATATGTCCACGTTTCTTACAGTGAAAGCATATAACATCTTTCGATCTCTCGGTTTCATTGAAAGATTTCTTCTTCTCAAAAGGCTTCTTACCTCTGAGGTTTCTTCCTTTGATCTTCATTTTCTTATACTTCTTTATAAAGAGAGCTAGTTCTTCATCATCAACGTCTTCATCTTCAGAATCTGCATCAGAATCAATGTTAGTCTTCAAAGCAATTGATTTATTACCTTTGGATTCAATCTCCTCATTCCGTTTCTCAGTCTCATATGATTGAAGAGTTCCAATTAACTCATTCACTGATAGAGGCTTGATCCTTTGTGTTTCTCGAAGAGATGTTTTGATGTTATCCCACTGATTTGTCAGTCCTCTCAGGAGTTTGTTGACTTTCATTGCATCCAGAACTGGTTGTCCTTGATAAGCAAGACCGTTTACTATATCAGTAAACCTGTCATACAAATCAGCAATTGATTCTCCAGGCTTCATTTTGAAGGATTCATATTGACCAAGCAAAAGATTGATTTGAGTTTCCTTGGCTCGATCTGTTCCTTCATAAGTGACAAGGAGAGTATCCTAGATTTCTTAGCTGATTCACAAGCAGCAATTTTTTTATAGTCAATAGGAGATAAAGCACAATAGAGAGAATAAATTGCTTTGGAATCTAAGGTTTCTCTTTTGGATATCTCAGTTTGAGATAATGGAGGATTTATTGTTATGCTTGCTTCTGCCTTTTCTTTTGAACCAGAAGATCTTGGATTGACTTCTCTGATGATGACATCCCATTGCATGTGATCAATTGACTTTATGAATGCCTTCATCTTATTCTTCCAGACACTATATTCCTTGCCATCGAAATATGGTGGTCTGTTGTTGCTCTGTCCTTCAATGAGCCCTGGAGCACCATAGCTAGCCATATAGATCGTTAGCTCAGAAGTAAGACACTTTAATAAATGAGCAACCCGGTCTGATACCAATTGATATAACTAGCAAGGATCACCTAGAGGGGGGTGAATAGGTGATCTAAAACAATTTTAATAATTTATGCGGAAACAAAATAAACCACAGAAGAGTCTGAATAAAATTCAGATTCAAGACAGATTATATAGACGGTGCTCTTGATGTGCAGAATGTAAAGTAAGAGATAAGGGATAGAGAATCTCGCACACAAGTTTATAGTGGTTCGGCTTATAGCAAGCCTACGTCCACTCTCCCACGCTTACACCCTACCGGCTGGATTTCACTATGTAATCAAGAGGAATTACAACTTCTGAGTGTCAACACTCTTGTGTATGATAGGACTCTCTATCTCACACAATCACTCTTACAAAGTGTCCCTCAAGATCTTAATGTTTTGCTCAGAACGACAAGAGAAATGATTGGAGTATGCTCAGACTTTGGACTTGTTGATTCTTGATTCTATTCTTCCTTCTGCTGCTCGTTGATCTCCTTAAATATTCCTCTACTTCCAAACTAGCCGTTGGACAGCTTTCAGAGGATCATCTTCCAATCTTCACCTTGGACAGATTTATATAGAAAGGATTGAGTAGCCGTTGGATGACAGATTCTGAATCCCGCTGATTCTGATCGCCCATACAATCAGAATCTTGGTTTCCATAAGTAGAGCTTTGTCCGTTGTAATGCATTCCTGTCGTGATGTTTGATTGTCAATCAATTTGATTTAGATTGAGACAATCAGAACATTCCTTCTGTTAAATCCATGCCAGATTACTAGCTGTTGTGTTACGTTCTGAATTCTGCGTCTGAAGAAATTCTGCGTCTGCATCTGAGGAGCTTCTGCGTCTGCGTCTGAATAATTTCTTCGTCTGCATCTGCATCTGAATAACTTCTGAGTTTGAATTTCAGAACTTTGATTATATGGGTCTTCATAACCATACTTGACAGATTGTAAAGTCTGAATAACTTTCTTCTCAGCTTCCAGAATATACAGTCCTGGAATAAAATTGTTTAGAATAAGTATCAGACTTTCAATAACATAGAATGTTTTGTCATCTTCAAAATTAATAGGAGTTTTCCTCAACACTCCTAAACCGTATGGTACACTGAACTGCAATGTAGAGATTGTAAGACTGAAGCATTAACGTTGTAACAGTCTGATTAATGTAAGAATGATTGCTGAACTTCTTTATATCATACCATATGGAGACAGCTGATGTCTTGAGATTTGGATTCGGTAAACGGCCATATAACAAAATGAGCATCTCGCACGACCACCATTTTAGGCTGCAACACAGCCATTGAGAAACAATTGAAGAGAGAACGAAACAGCAAGAAAGTGTTGTCGGCTAAGTTCGTACACAAGAAATTGAAACCAAACGTTAGGAAAACTAACCTGAAAGCAGTACAAATAAATAAACAGAATGTTGATCCGAGCCCAACGAAATAACGTCGTGTCCTTAAGACGAATTTGGCCCCTCAATCAGTACCCGAGGATATTGGACAATCGTCTCCCAGGATAGAACGGATCTCGTTCCTCCGAAGCGGTACGTATTCGGAGGACCCCTTCGTACGCAATTTCGCAGAATAATCGCACGAAATGATGAAGTGAAAAATGTCTAGAGTGCGTCGGGAAAATGTCTCGCGGAAATATGAATGCTACGAAGTGTCACACTGTTCCAAACTAAACTGTTCGGTCATACTTAAGTGGCGAAAATGAAGAGTTGAGAGTAATTAAGACTCGCTTTTCGTGAACAGTAGCGAAGGTTCACTTAAACCGGTTCGGTTCGTGAACAGTCGCGAAGGGCTTCGGTTTTCGTTCGGGCGAACCGAACCTCACGAACAGACATGTTTGTTTGTCCAAAAAATAATTAATTAATTAATTTCTAACAACGTGTCTGTTCGGAAAAAATAAAAATCGATAGAGAATGGACCCGGCTGGACGGACGGCGGGCGTACGCAGGGGGAACCAACCTAGCTTGGCGTAGGTCCTCTCCCTTCCACAAAAGTGGGGTACCTCTTAGGGCCCAAACCCATTTGTGAGGCTCAACTATTTGAACCCATCTCCCATCTCTCTTCTATTCAATGTGGGACACTTTCATCCACACACTTTTCATTCAATTCTATGGGATTTGGATGCCAAAATCCCAACAATCCCCCACATGAATGAAAAGTTCTGATATCATGACTCTTCGTGTATGCATGAGATGTAAAGTGCGATTATTTCATGAGAAAACGTTGCATCAGGATAAGTAGTCTGAGACTTTGAACTTTCCTTAGTGAAACCTATCGGACTTACTCAGTCAATCAGTAGACTTGATGTCTTTGAACTGTCGACCTTTGGTGTAAGCCTAGACAATAGAAATCACACAACTGTTTCTCGAACAAAATTGGTTCTCACTGTTGTGTTCGTTTTGGCCATGAACACCGCCTGGTCTCATGAGTGTTTTAGAGAATTCGGCCTTTTCAATTCTCACATAAGCGGCCCTCACTTCACACTCACATAGGTGATTTCTGAACATATAGTATATCACATACTCAATTCAGAATCATTAAAAGCTTTTGCTTAACCTTCACATATTAGTACTGTCTTCATCCGGAAATAAGTAAACAATTTGACAGTACTTTACACTGTCTTCATAACTTAGTTGTCCCTTTGAACCTAGATCTTGGGATCTCCAGTCAACTAGGTAGCGTTTCCGCTATGATGACTTGTTTATAGGCCTTAAACCCATTCTCCTTGATGTTTTCGCAACCATCTCTCTAGTTAGGCATTTTGTCAATGGATCCGCAACATTATCTTTTGACTTCACATAGTCAATGGTGATAATTTCACGAGAAAGAAGTTGTCTTACTGTGTCATGTCTTCAATGTATGTGTCGAGACTTACCGTTATACATGACATTCCTTGCTCTTCCTATTGCCGCTTGACTATCACAATGTATACAAACAGCGGGCACTGGTTTAGGCCAATTAGGAATATCTTCCAAGAAATTTCGAAGTCACTCTGCTTCTTCACCGGCTTTATCCAAAGCAATAAATTATGATTCCTTAGTGGATCTAGCAATACAAGTTTGTTTGGATGATTTCCAAGACACTGCCGCTCCCCCAAGTGTGAATACATATCCACTTGTCGATTTTGTGTCTTTAGTGCCGGTTATCCAATTTGCATCACAGTATCCTTCAGTACCGCTGGATATTCTGTGTAATACAAAGCATAATCTTGAGTATGCTTTAAGTAGCCCAATAAACGTTTCATAGCTTTCCAATGATTTTCATTTAGACTAACTGTAAATCGACTTAGCTTGCTCACAGCACAAGCTATGTTCGGCCTAGTACAGTTCATGACATACATTAGACTGCCTAGTATACTAGCATACTCATTTTGAGCTTTGCTTTCACCAGTATTCTTTGAAAGATGTAAATTAACATCTATCAGAGTCTTTACTGGTACAATATCTAGATTCTTGCACTTTTCAAGAGTCATCTCAATATAATGGGACTGTGATAGAGCTAATCCTCCAGATGTCTTATGGATTTTAACTCCTAAAATAACATCTGCAACCCCCATATCTTTCATATCAAATTTACTTGTGAGCATGCGTTGGTCGCCTTAACAACCTCACTATCGCTGCCCATTATAAGCATGTCGTCTACATATAAGCACAAAATGGCAAAACCATTATGAGTGTTCTTAACATATACACATTTGTCACACTCATTAATCTTAAAACTATTCGACAACATGACTTAGTCGAATTTAGCATGCCATTGTTTCGGTGCTTGTTTCAATCCATAGAGTGACTTGATAAGCCGACATACTTTCTTCTCTTGTCCTGGAACAATGAACTCTTCGAGCTATTCCAAATATATTTCTTCTTCCAAATCCCCGTTTAAGAAAGCCGTTTTCACATCCATTTGATGGATTTCAAGCTTGTACACCGCTGCTATGGCAATTAGCATCCTTATTGATGTAATTCTAGTAACAGGTGAATAAGTATCAAAATAATCAAGACCTTCTCGTTGCTTGTATCCTTTTACTACAAGCCTAGACTTATATTTATCAATAGCACCATTCGTTTTCATTTTCCCCTTGAAATTCCACTTACATTGTAGTGGTTTATTACTAGGAGGAAGGTCAACCAATTTCGATGTATGGTTTGACAAGATGGATTCAACTTCACTATTGATAGCTTCTTTCCAGAACGGGGCTTCTGGCGATGTCACAGCTTCTTTGAATGTCCGAGGCTCATTCTCTAACAGGTACGTTAAGAAATCAGGTCCAAAAGACGTGGAAGTCCTTTGTCTTTTACTACGTCTAGGTTCATCCTCCATTGGATCACTTCTAGATATAGTATCTCGAGACCTCTTATTATTATCAATTGGCTTATATACTATGTTATACGGAAATATATTTTCAAAGAACGAAGCGTCCCTTGATTCAATAATCGTATAAACATGTATATCTGGGATCTCTGACTTGTGAACAAGAAAACGATATGCATTGCTATTCTGAGCATATCCGATAAAAACACAGTCAACAGTCTTTGGTCCTATCTTAACCTTTTTCGTCTTAGGAACCGCAACCTTAGCCAAACAACCCCACACTTTGAGATAATTCAAGTTAGGCATTCTGCCTTTCCATTTCTCATAGGGAGTTTGTTGTGTCTTTTTGTAGGGTACTCTATTTAAAATAAAATTTGCTGTTAAGATAGCTTCCCCCCACAAATTCTGCGGTAAACCAGAACTGTTCAATAATGCATTCATTGTTTCCTTTAGGGATCAATTTTTCCTTTCCGCCACACCATTTGATTGTGGTGTATAAGGAGCAATCATTTGGTGAACAATACCAAACTCAATACAAATTTCCTCAAAAGGAAATTCATATTCACCTCCTCTGTCACTCCTTATTATTTTAATTTTCTTATTCAACTGAGTTTCAACTTCGGACTTATAAATTCTAAAAGCATTCGCAGCCTCATCTTTGCTACTAAGCAAATAAACATAACAATACCTCGAACAGTCATCTATAAATGTGATAAAATACTTATTACCACCTCTTGACGGTATTGATTTCATATCGCATATATCTGTGTGTATTAAATCTAAAGGTTATGTATCTCTAGTATCTACAGAATGGAAAGGAGGCTTAGAAAATTTAGATTCAACACACACTTGGCATTTCTCACTTGGACAGTCAAATTTCGGCAACAGTCCCATATTCATTAATTTCTTTATCGACTTATAGTTAACGTGTCCTAGTCTAGCATGCCAAATATTAGAAGACTCAAGCACATAAGAAGAAGCAACTTTATTCAAATCATCCTTGGTTACAACAGTCATTACATTCAGCTTGAACAAACCATCACTCAGATAACCCTTTCCTACATACATCTCATTTTTGGAGAGTACAAACTTATTAGATACAAAAACCAACTTGAAGCCATTCTTACTAAGGAGAGATCCAGACACTAAATTCTTGCAAACATCTGGCACATGCAAAACATTATTTAGCGTCACAATCTTTCCAGATGTCATCTTTAGAGCAATCTTTCCGACACCTTCAACCTTAGAGGTTGATGAATTACCCATATAAAGTTTTTCATCACCCCCCACAGTTGTGTAGGATGAGAACATCGATCTGTTTGCACAGATATGACGGGTTACTCCAGTATCAATCCACCACTCCTTGGGGTTTCCCATCATATTACACTCGGATATCATGGCAGTCAGATTGATATCATCAACACCACTGGAAATCTCTTCCATCACATTAGCCTGAGTTTTCTGTCTTTTCTTGGCTCTGCAGTCTTTGGCTCGATGTCCACACTTGCCACAGTTGAAGCACTTGCCAACGAACTTCTTCAGGCCTTGGGTGAATCCCTCACTAGACTTGCTAGGCATTTTCCTCTTATTGTTGGGTTTCGATCCTTCTTCAACAACATTGGCCTTTGAAACCTCTAAGTTCTTCCCAACTTTTTTCTCAAAGAGCCTATTGTCTTCCTCAATCCTCAACCGAACAATCAAGTCTTCAAGTGACAACTCCTTTCTCTTGTGTTTGAGATAATTTTTGAAATCTCTCCAAAATGGTGGCAGTTTTTCAATGAATGCAGCCACTTGAAATGTCTCACTTAGAGTCATTCCTTCAGCATGAATATCATGCATAATCACTTGAAGCTCTTGAACCTGACTTAAGACGGTCTTTGAATCAACCATCTTGAAGTCCAGAAATTTACCGACAATGAATTTCTTCAATCCGGCATCTTCGGTTTTGTATTTCTTGTCCAGACTATCCCATAACTCCTTAGCCGTTTTTAGCGGACTATAGACATTATAGAGAGTATTGTTCAGACCGTTGAGGACATAGTTGCGACATAGGAAGTCAGAATGCTTCCATGCATCCACAGCAGCAACCTTTTCTTTATTTGTCTCTCCAACATCCAATTTAGGACCATCCTCATTGAGGAATCTAGCCAAGTTCAAGGTCGTGAGATAGAACAACATCTTTTGTTGCCATCTCTTGAAATCCGTACCATTGAACTTTTCTGGCTTTTCTCCATGATTCGGAATAGGGTTAACCGGAGTCGAAGTCGAAGCCATTTCTGAAATACAAAAACAGAACATATTCACAAACAGAATCGGAAATATATAACTACGAACAGAATTGTTTGTTCATGAACAGAATTGAAAATTTTAATAGGAACAGAATGTATGAACAGAATCGTATTCCTATACGGCTATAACAAGGAACATACAAACTATACAAAAATTCGACTTAAAGGAACGCCAATCTAGATATTTGACAGAAAAACTCAATGAACAACGCATAAGAATATACGAACAGAACCGAAGCAAATTTGTCTTAAAATTGTTGTCGGCTAAGTTCGTATACAAGAAATTGAAACCAAACGTTAGGAAAACTAACCTGAAAGCAGTACAAATAAATAAACAGAATGTTGATCCGAGCCCAACGAAGTAACGTCGTGTCCTTAAGACGAATTTGGCCCCTCAATCAGTACCCGAGGATATTGGACAATCGTCTCCCAGGATAGAACGGATCTCGTTCCTCCGAAGCGGTACGTATTCGGAGGACCCCTTCGAACGCAATTTCGCAGAATAATCGCACGAAATGATGAAGTGAAAAATGTCTAGAGTGCGTCGGGAAAATGTCTCGCGGGAATATGAATGCTACGAAGTGTCACACTATTCCGAACTAAATTGTTCGGTCATACTTAAGTGGCGAAAATGAAGAGTTGCGAGTAATTAAGACTCGCTTTTCGTGAACAGTAGCGAAGGTTCACTTGAACCGATTCGGTTCGTGAACAGTCGCGAAGGGCTTCGATTTTCGTTCGGGCAAACCGAACCTCACGAACAAACATGTTTGTTTGTCCAAAAAATAAATAATTAATTAATTTCTAACAACGTGTCTGTTCGGAAAAAATAAAAACCGAACTGATAGAGAATGGACCCCGCGCGCGCCGCGGGGGTGCGGGGGGGAACCGACCGACCTAGCTTGGCGTAGGTCCTCTCCTTTCCACAAAAGTGGGGTACCCCTTGGGGCCCAAACTCATTTGTGAGGCTCAACTATTTGAACCCATCTCCCATCTTTCTTCTATTCAATGTGGGACACTTTCATCCACACATTTTTCATTCAATTCTATGGGATTTGGATGCCAAAATCCCAACAGAAAGTCTCTGTTTTCTAAAACTACAGTGTCTGACCACAGCAGAAGGAACTCCGTGTCTGAAGAACTCGAGGATTCCATGAAAGGCGTCATTAGTGAACCGTGCGCGGGTTCCCAAACATGCTGAAGAGAACACCATGTAGAACCCGAGCAGAATTGCATTCCACCAAGTCAAGATGCCAAAGGCCAAGGCTGCGCCCATGCTTCCTAGCTCCAATTTGTACACAAGAATCCAGCAAAGGGGTATGTGGAAAAAAGAGGAACAAGAAGGAGCTAAGGAGCACGGGTAGTATCAGGCTTTGAGTTTGGAGAAACCGAACAAGCGGCTTGAGGATCGCGCCCCCAAGCAGCTCAGGGATGAGCCACATCAGGTATTTATGGGCTTCAAGCAAGATTACAGGATCTTGCCCCATTCGTTCCGGGAACTTGTCCGTGAAAATTTAGAGGATGCAAACTGGAGGACCAATGAGAATGAGATATATGACGGCGCTGAAAAAATGAACTCCGAGTTTTCGGAATTGCCCCGCGCCATAAGCTTGCCCGTATAGAGTTTCTATTCCGCCAGCCAATTGACCGCTAGGAATATCCAGTATGACTTAGATTTTTGTTGTTTAAGAATGCGACCAAGTTGCCAAGCAATGGTATCGGCTTTGGGAAAAGTACCAAAAAAGTCATAAATCTATTTACCAATTCAGTCATAAACATTTAGGTTGGAAATCGCTGACGTGGACATCGGCGGTCCTACGTGGCACTACCAACGCTGACGTAGACAAATTTTATAATTTTTTTAATAATTTTTTCAGATTTTTTTAATTTTTTTTCTTTTTTTTCTTTTTCCTAGAGTTGGTTGCTGGCAAGGTCGTCGGCCAACCATCGCCGGTCACAGGTTGGTCTGGACAAGGACCCCTGCACCCTCGTCAGCCACAGGCGAAGGCCGAAACCCTCGTTTGTTGGCCGGTGAGGGCGACAATGCCCTCGCCTAGTCTGGGCAAGGGCTTCGCCACCCTCGCCTGGATCTGGGCGAGGGCGTCAGGCATCTATGGTGAGCGAGGGTTTCAGCCCTCGCCTATGGTCAGCTGGAAACCTCGCCGGCCAACCAGTTCTTGGAAAAGAAACAAGAAAAAAAAGAAAAGAGAAAAAAACATAAAAAAATATGAAAAAATTATTTAAAAAGTTATAAAATTTGTCCACATCAATGTTGGCAGTGCCACGTACGACCGCCGAAGTCCACGTCAGCAATTTCCAGTCTAAATTGGCCGGATGGACTGAATTGGTACCAATGTAAAAAGATTTATGACTAAATTGGTCCAATTAAAAGGTTTAGAATTGAATTACTATTAATATAATAGGTTTAGGACTTTTTTGGTACTTTTCCCCATCGGCTTACAAGGAGACTGAAGCCGGTGACATTGGCCAGAGAAGTGGCGATGGCAGTATACATGCAAACCATGTCCTTTCAAAACTTGATTGCAATTCAAGATTATGACAGACATCATTTTAGATCTATCAAACGAACTCGGAGGAAGGAACCCGAACAGGGCTAGGGTGGTAGTTCTGGTAATATCGTCTCTCATCATGGCAATCAGGCTCTTCTGCTGCCATAATGTCTTGGGATAGCGGCAATATACGTGCAAAAACATTCATATTTGTTCCAACATCCAAATAAACATGATAAAATCATGAGAAGCATGATATAGTAATATCGAAGTCAAATGCGATAAATAAAACCCAATACAAGTTGAGTAAATAATATTACACTGCCTTATAAAGTCTCGGGACAGGTCCGAGAAATGTGTCAGAAAAGTCCTAAACCTATTGCATTTGTACCAATTGAGTCATAAACCTTTTTTTTTGCACCAATTCAGTCATAAACTTTTTAATATAGTGTTAATTAAGTTATTCCGACTAATTACACTGCCTTACGTGGTACCGTTGGCGTTGACGTAAACAACTTTTAATAATATTTTAATAATTATTTATTTATTTATTTTTCTTTTTTTTATTTTCTTTCTTCTTCTTTTTTGCTTCTCCTCCAGCCAGTCACCAGGCCTAGATGACTGGCTAGAGGCTAGGGTTGGCGAGGTCAACCTTGCTTACCATAGGCAAGCCTCGCCAGATCCGACAGGTCGTGACCTTCGACCTCACCGGATGGCCACGAGGGTGGCCTTGCCCAGCCGCCGGCGAGGCTCAAGCCCTCGCTAGAGGCCATGAGGTTGCGGCCTTCGACCTCGCTTGATGGCCGCGAGGGCAGCCTCAAGCTGGGCTAGCGAGGGTCAAGCCTCGCCTATCATGGGTGAGGCTCAACCTCGCCAAATTCGGTGAGATCGCGCCTCGCCCAGCCATGGCAAGGCTCGCCTTCGTCGTTGCTGGTGAGGGCAAGCCTCACCAATGGCCATTGAGGTTGACCTCGTCGGCTCTGGCCTCCAACCAGTCACCTGTCCAACAATCGGCTAGAGAAAGAATAAAGGGATGGAAAAAAAGAAAAAAAAAGAAAAGAAAAAAATATTAATATTAATATTAAAATATAAAAAGTTGTCCACATCAACGCTAGCAGTGCCACGTAGGCTGTCTGGCGTTCACGTCAGCAATATCCAACCAAAATTAGTTAGAATGACTGAATTGGCACAAATACAAAAGGTTTGGAACTAAATTGGCATAAATACAATAGATTTATGACTTTTCTGACATTTTTCCCAAATAGCTCCCCATGAGCTATGCCCAAAATTAAACGTACACGCACTTTAAATTAAATGATGCATGCTCCCTTAAACTAGGTGATGATCATGCAACATTTAACAAGAACGAGCTATGATTAGGCATAGATCAAATTAACCCTAAACATTAAACATTCAAACACCTTGAACTAGGATCCATACATCCTAAAACTAAACAATGGTGGAATATCTAATAACATGGTAGCCGATTAAACATGAATTAGACTATTCCTAAAAAAAAATTTACCCCAAAATGCAAGTTCCATCTTTTTTACGCTTTGTTGATTACCATTTTTTTTGTGATGTTTCATTTATACTGAAGATAACATGATTAAATATGTAAACCACACTAAAATGCACCAAGTCATAAATCGACCACGATAGAACAAATTCAACAACGATAAGACCTAAACATGCAAATTTCACCCCGAAACCCTATACCAATATAAAAGGGATGCTCTACGAAACCTAGAAGGACCAAATAGGCCTCAAGTGGACATTCGACACTCATTTGCAGTCCAAACGACTACGGAAGTATCACGAAACAACATCGGACCATTGCGACGCCTAAGGCCACCGCAGGACACCACGAACGAGTTGCCACCATCCCTCAACACACCAAACCCGCCGTGGTCCACTGTGGATGGAGGCGGGATGAAAGGTCCATTCGAGAATCGGTTCACCGAGTGATTCGACCGTGGTTGCACGACATGATCTTGATAATAATGCTCCTAACATGCATCTACAATATAATAGGATCGATCATGAACACCACAAATGAGCAAAATGAGCAAAGCTAATATTATCATGAAATTTTTTAGCTATCTAGGACCGGTTCACACGATGGCAACTATTAAGCAATCATGAAGATTTAACTTAAAATAACAATGCTAAACTTTAACTTATCACGAAATATGGCTTTATCACAACAAACAAGGACGGAATGGACTCCTAAAGGCCCTTGAAGCTCTCGCGTCAAGGGGAATCGTCGACCGATTTTAGCACAAACTACACGTAATTTGCTCTAAAGCGTAAAGAAACATGGTCCATGCCTTTTTCCGGGCCAAAGAATCGTAGATCGAGATTACAGGCTCGCAATACCCATGAAGGTGAAGTGAGCCACGGTATCTTAACTTTTGACCACGGTTGGGGTCCGGGGTCCTCGGCAAACGACGTAAAGTGAGAATAAATGAAGTTCCTACCTTCAACGGGCGGGACGAGGCGACACCAGCCCGGGAACAAACCTAATACTAATTGCCACACAATTTTCCATTTAGTACCGTCATTAACGATCATTAATTCGATGGTATTATTATATGCCAGAGGAGAAAGTTAAGTAGAAGCTAGCTTTGTCATTTTTTAAGTAGAACATTAATGAGTTTTCTAATTATTTTTGCTTTTTAGGGCACCTAGGGAATACTAAGATTCATTGCTAGCTTCGTGCCCAACCTTTCCAACTGGTTCATTTGTCGTATCCTCATCAAGCACATAAGCATGTGCCCAGTTTTAGATGATGCGAGACATTGGGTCTTCTGTGAATGTCTTTGAGAATTAGGCTGAATGAAGAGAAACAGGAAAGCGACCTCCAGCAAAATTGCAACACATAAGAGTGAAATTGCTACTTCAATAGAAAATGGCAGTCACGACTCCTCGGAAAAAAAAATTCTAGGAGGCATATATCCTTCTAACCATATGAAGTTGCTGCAGACAATGACTTGATAATGATAGTCCTTGGTCCAGAAACGAACCAGATCTGATATATTCCTGCCGAATCTGCATGCCAGGCTCTGTTGCAAGTGCTCATCCCTCTCATGCAACTTTGCTCCCTTTCGACCAGCATAGGGCAACTTGTTTGCATCCGAACGGCAAATGCGTGATCCTTCAGCCATGGAGCATATATTCATTGCTCTTGCAATGTCAAAACATATTTCACGTGTGTCCTCACTTGCCCTCTCTCGCGATTCGTTAGAAGGTCTGCATCGACGAGCCTTTATCATTCCGTTCTCACTTTGCTACCACCACATACAGGAATCTAAGCATTAATTCGATCTCAGAGATTTTCCTAGTTTCGTATGTTTATAATAGGTTTGTTTTGGTTCCACTATTGATGTCATCAGACAGAGTTGTCTTCATCGTAGGATTTGATATTACACCCATGTGGTGCAACACTTCTCGTCATTAGCGTTTCTGTGGCCGCACAAAAGAAGTCCACAAGCTGTTTGAATATTTAGAACTTCTTCTTCATGGATTTCACTCGATGATTTGTGCAATACATCCAATTGAGATCGCTTGTCTTGCTGAAGGCGTGATTGTTTGGAGCTGAAGGTAATTCTTCGTGATTAATTTTCTTTCCTTCGGATAAAAAGAGTAGTTTACTACTTTGGACGTTGTTTTTGTCCCAACAAAAGCTGCCATCAATCTTGTCTTAGTGCACTTGGCCTACCCCGGATCGTAGAGAGAAATTTGGAGAGAGGAGTGATGGGGAGATGCTTCTAATGCAAATGATCGGAAGAGGGCCCTTATTTTATATATAAAAACTTAAAATTACAATTATAGATCTTTTGATACGGTGGAGATTCAAACTCCTTACCTACTATCTACCCCATTATTATAAAAAATCCCATAAAATGCAGGTGTGCATTTCGAATATTACCCCTAGGAATGTTCAAGAGTACTCAAGATAATCCTATACTCTTAGAAGCTTTAGGCATGTCCGGTCAGCCTATTGTGTCTTGAAAACCGCCAGTCCATCACGGACCAACCATGATGTTGATCAACTACATCTTTCAGGAGGCAACGATGAGTCAAATGCAACTTCGAGACATACTCAAGAATAAAATAGTAATTGCAAATTGCCTCTTCGCTCATTCTTTTCTCAACTTTTGCATCCATGAGCGGTCCTAAAACTGACCCAAGGAGCCATGGAAGAGGTGCCGGAGAGCGAGCACATGAAATGGGCGTTAACAAGAGATGAATTCGTGCAAGAACTGAAGAAGGCCACTCGCATAGCAGCTCCAATGGTGGCGGTTTCGGTGTTGCAGTACCTCGTGCAACTCGTGTCGATGGTTGCGGTTGGACACCTTGGCCAACTCTCGCTCTCCAGCGTCGCCATTGCCACTTCTCTCGCCAATGTCACCGGCTTCAGTCTCCATGTAAGCCAATGCCATTGCTATGTAACTTGGTCAAATTCTTACACAACAGAAATCTAAGTAATATTTGATATTCCTAGCAGTCAGGATTGGCTGGCGGACTTGAAACTCTATGTGGGCAAGCTTATGGTGCGGGGCAATACCAGAAACTCGGAGTTTACGTTTACAGCGCCGTCATTTCTCTCATTCTAGTTTGTCTTCCAGTTTGCATCCTCTGGATTTTCATGGACAAGTTCCTGGAACTAATGGACCAAGATCGTGTAATCTCACAAGAAGCCCGAGAATACTTGATGTGGCTCATTCCTGCGCTGCTCGGGGGCGCGATCCTCAAGCCGCTTGTTCGGTTTCTCCAAACTCAAAGCCTGATACTACCCATGCTCCTCAGTAGCTTCTTGGTCCTCTGTTTCCACATACCCCTTTGCTGGATTCTTGTGTACAAATTGGAGTTCGGGAGTCCAGGCGCAGCCTTGGCCTGCGGCATGTCAACTTGGTTGAATGTGACATTGCTTGGGTTCTACGTGCTGTTCTCTTCAGCATGTGAGAGATCCCGTGTGCGGTTCACTAAGAATGCCTTTCTTGGAATCCTCGAGTTCTTCAGATATGGAGTACCTTCTGCTTTCATGATCTGGTCAGTCTCTCTACTCCTAGAAAAGAGAAACTTTCTTGCTGTTTTGTCCTCTCTTAAATTTTTTCTTGATGCCCGTGGATGCAGCCTAAAATGGTGGTCGTGCGAGCTGCTCACGCTGTTATCTGGCCTTTCACCGAATCCAAAGCTCGAGACCTCGGTTCTCTCCATATGGTATGATATAAAACACTTCAGGAATCATTCTCACACAAATCAGCTATCTTTCTGACTGTTATAATGGTTAATGCTTCAGCTTTACAATCTCTACATTGCACTTCACTGTATCATATGGTTTCGGAGCCGCTGCCAGGTAAAACTCACGTTTCCCTCAGTTCCCTTTAATGTGCAGTCACAAGAATGTGATGCCAGTATGTTTTAAGTGTTAAAAAACATGGTTTTTTGAGTTTTTGCAGTACTCGGGTCTCAAACTAACTCGGAGCAGGGAACCCTAACCGGGCTAGGGTTGCAGTTCTGGCAATATTATCTCTTGCTATTATTGAAGCGGTCATCTTGGGAACCTCACTCTTCTGCTGTCGTCATGTCTTGGGATATGCTTATAGCAATGAGGAGCAAGTGGTGCATTACATTGGAGTCATGACTCCTCTTATTTGTCTCTCCATTTTCATGGACAGTTTACAGGCAGTCCTATCTGGTCATCTCTTATACTTCTCTATTTCTTCCATTTCCCTCCTCATCTCTACTTGAAGTTTGAGAAATCGTCCTCATTACATCTCGGGGACATTCTTCGAGGAAAAATTTTCTCCTTGAATGTGGTTCAGCACTCGCTACAGATCAGGAACTTCAGTTTTTTTATCACCAGTTGAAATGATCTGATCAAGTTCAATGAATCAGGAGTTGCCACGGGAAGTGGATGGCAGCACATAGGAGCGTACATAAATCTCGGGGCGTTCTATCTGATAGGACTCCCAATGGGAGTGATTTCCGGTTTTGTCCTGCATCTACGAGCCAAGGGGCTTTGGATTGGTGTCGTATCCGGAACCACTGTGCAATCAGCTCTCCTCTCTCTCGTTACTGGAGCCACAAATTGGCAAAAGCAGGTGCTTGCTCAAAAAGTTCCTCTGCCTTAGCAGATGCACGTTTTTAAATTTTGAAGCCCGAACACGTTAGACGGAGACGTGATATTTAAACGGAAAATCCCGCTTACACATTGAACAGCACCTTTTGAATACCCTTTTGGAAGGGAATCCGTGCGTGGATCCTAATGTCTCTCAATCTAAAGATCAATCAGGAAGTAGAAATTGCACTCCTACACAAGTTTAATGTGTCCTCGTTTAACATGTCGTGAACTGATCGTTGCAGGCAAACAAGGTCAGGAATAGGATATTTGCACAAAATCCTCACCAAGAGCAATGAGACCAGAGGACTAGGAGTATTTCTGTATGACAAAATGCGAATTTCGCTTGCTGCTTTTCCCATCAATTGTAAACAGGAAATAGTTAGTATTATTGATCAGATGCGTTAACTTTTAGGGGATTACCTACGGTTGGTGTTATGTGAGTTGATTCCCAACATATGTGCAATAATACCATGGATAGTGTTGTCATTACATGGGACACTACCTATACAGCTACATGAGTGTTGTATGTACTTGATTCCGATTGTGTCCTTATACGTATGGGTACATGATCAAAGGATGGATTGATCACAAAATCAATTTGCAAGAGCAAGAGGAGGATTAGATCAGTGTCATGAACTCTTGGGGTCAAGCTGGCACATGCAATGCCATCGTAATATCATGGAGTTCGCATTGGAAAAGGTAAGATCGCGAAGTATATGAACTATCAAGAGGGACCAAACCAGATGATCCTCGCTCACCAATCGCAAAATGATGACAATGGTCCATAATTCTTGAAAATGGAGGGTTTTGATTAGAAACAAGATCTAAAAGACATCCATACATATGTCATGGGCTGAAAACTTACTGGCCAAAGACCATGCTAGCCTTCCATCGATAGATCATTCAGTATGGCGAATCGCGTCCTTATGTTGGATTGTACCATGCCCAATTCAGCTCGGGTATCTAGTCTCAAGCGAGACATATAAATCACTTTAACACAATAACTGGTTTTGATTTGTCATTGCCATCATCAAAAAAGCAATATCAGTTCCCGACCAACTTATGCATAAGAGACCAATCCCGCCTTTAATGATCTCTAAGATGATTGTTCTATCCGTGTTTCCTAGCACAAACACGCTGAGGCCACTCCAACGAATCAATCATATTAACTCTTCTACAAATCTCACATTCTCGATGCGGCAAAGTTTTACTTCTTAGCCCACATGGGTGTGGAAGAGACCGGACCGCAACATTCGCCCCACTCAATTTCCACAATACCTTCGTAGCTTCCTTGTGTTCTTCGACCATCACCGCCACTCATTCAGGACTTACATGTCAGTTGCTTCACCCAATCAAAGTTGTCCACAAAATCTTCAATCACTTGTGCTCTCCCTAACAAGTCTAGCACCCTGAACCTACTCCAATCCCTTGATAGTACTTCTTCCACCTACTAAGCTTCTCGTGATCTCAGCAAACAGTAGAGGTTCCTCCTCTTGTTGGAAACATGGCAACATATCTTTTCATAGCATCCGTCTGTGAGATTTTGTAAGACCATTGCTGATTGTTCTAAAAGCTTAAGTTGTTGACGAAGGCATGGTTTATTAAATATTCTATCACTCTTCTTCACGCTTAATTTGGTGTTTTTGCCTAGTACTATGCGTAGAAATATTTTGTTCCCCCTCATACTTAGTCTGGTCTTTTTGCTTAGTACTAAGCGTGGAAATATTTCATTGAGAGCATATAGAGGATTGAAAAGATTTGAACTTAAGACCTCCTACTTTATTACCATGTGAAATCAATACTAACTATTTAAAAAGTTTAAGCTGTTAAATGAAAACGTGGTTTAATATTTAATTATTCTAACACTCCCTTTCATGCGTGAGCTGAGCTTTGGCCTAAGCCCAAAGCATGGAAATATGTACTTGGGAAGGCAAATAGATGCCTAGAAATATTGGAACTCATAACCTCCTACTCTAATATCATGTGATATTTTATAAGACCATTACCAAGTTTTCTAAAATTTTAGGCTCTTAAATGAAAGATTGGTTTAATATTAATTGTTCTGACACTGTCCATACAGTTTGGGAAACCTACTCTGATACCATTTGTCATGGATCGAAAGCTTCCTAGTCAAGGATGAGCCTATGCAGCGCCTAGTGATCTAGAACACCAAGCCAGCTTGTCCTTGATAGATCATTCCTAAGGACAATAAGGTGAATTGAATCCTCATGTCGATCGTATCACGCCTAGTTCAACTCAAGCATCCAGTCCTTCGAGCGAAACATAAAGATCACTTCAACACAACAACTAGTTTCAACCTACCAGGACCATCATCAAAAAAGTTACATCAGCTCTTGATCAATTTGTGCACAGAAGACCAACCCCACCTTTAGAGATCCTTTAGGATAATAATCATCCCATCCTTGGATTCCAAATGGAAACATCCTAATGCCCCTCCCACGAACAACTTGTATCAACCATTCTACATATCTCACACTTCACCCCAATGCCACAAAGCTTCACTTTCCAGCCTACATGGGTATGAAAGAGATTAGACCGTGACAAATAGATGAAAGACAATGAAGACTATAACATGAATTTTTCGCTTCCATAAGCTAAAAGATGATGACGCATACCGATCAAGGACAACATGCTTTATAGAGGTTAAGCAATGAAGATCCAATTCAGATGAGATCAATTCATTGATAAAATGTTTGTTTAATATGTGTGAAATTTTGGGGGACCACTATTAATTGTTCTAAAAACTTAAACTATTGGTTGAAGGTGTAGTTTAATAATTTAAATATCCAAATCCTCCCTCTTGCGTGTAGGCTGGCTTTGGCCTAAGACTAATAGGTGGAAATATGTCATAGGGGAGGTGAATAAGGGGGCCTACAAAGATTTAAACTCGGGAACTCCAACTCTAATATAATGTGAGATTTTGTGGAACCACTAGCAACTATTCTAAAAATTTAAAAAATGACTTAATATTTTAAATATTCTGAAAATATACATCCCGATCAAGGATACGTGCAAACATGAATCAAGAATAAGATTTATTTCTTAGCGTTTTTCACATACGATCGAATTCAAATGTTCCTATGGACCTTGATTCGTGGATCTAGTCCATGCGATAATATACACTTTGCTAATGTTTTTACAATTGTTACATGAGCACGTCGGTTAAAATGAACCTACAAATAGGCAAGGGCTATTCGGTCTAGAGGGGTACAGATCAACTAGAGAAGCCCATGCACTCTAACATTTGTAATATACAAACTATTCAATAAAAATTACTTTATCTTGTGTTGACACAAAAAAAATGACCGAGTCCTTGACTGTCGACTTAGATTAAAAGAGGCCACACAAGATGAGACTGGAGAGAAATTGAGTAAATGTCGACAACCCTTAGTCAGCAAATTCTATCAGTCGACAAGAGTACTGGTTTTAGCCAACAGAGGATGTTGCGGAAGTAAAGCGATCAAATAATAAAATAGACAAAACAAAAAAATAAATCGCACACCAGATTTACGTAGTACGGTCTTAGTAACATACGTCTACGGAGAGAGCAACAACGAATTACACTATAGATCAAGCGATACAATAGAGATTACAACCACACTCGAGTCACTCAAACACTCTAAGTGTTTCCCAAGCCCCAATTACATCCAATAACTCACGCAGTGTTTAGCCCACAATTTCTCACGAAATAATCTCTCAATCTCATGAAGAAATTAAATACAAATTCTTACCACAAGAATTTAATCGACTTCAACACACTCGGATATCTTCAGAGTGCAATTCATTAGCAGAAACTCCTCTTTGATGATCTTTACAAATAACATCTCCTTCTTATTTATAGGCAAGAATTGGATCTAAATTAGGAAACCTCTTTTTAGGAACCTTTTCTAACTAGGAAACCATTCATTTAGGAAACCTACTTGAATTAGGAAACTTACCTTTTTGGGCTCAAAACTGAGACATAATTTTAACAATCTTTACATTGGCTCGACATTTAAGTTAAGTCACAATCGCTTTAATAGAAATCTGAATTTCGCTACTACTCTTCTACTGCCCCTAATGGGCTTAACTACCACAAACATCTTCTAAGTCCAAGCCATGCTATAACCATGGACCTCATTTTCGAACACAACCTCCTTAACCTTAGAAAAAGAAAAACCATCATTGCATCCATATCTATCAGGAGATCGAACACATGTCTTGTCAATATCAACAGTTACAGCAACAGTTAGCTCTACAGGCTCCATCTCGCTACAAGCATCATTTGTGTCGATTACTTCGTTAGTACCCACTACCTCAAGAGTTTCTAGTTGCAACTCTACCTCAAGCTGAACACTGTTCAAATCCTTATAAACATTGCTATAAACACTTCTACCCAGAAGTATTGGAGACTCGTCAAACATAACTTCTCTACCAACAATAGGTGAATTTAATTCCGGGCATCACAACTTATAGCCCCACTCACCTTGTGCATAACCTAGGAACATGTACTTTCTTGCCCTTCCATCGAGCTTGTCATCATTAACTCGAACATAACATGGGCAACCAAATATTATAATAATAAAATAATCAGTAACATTACCTGACCACACATTTTCGGGAGTCCGACATCCAATCACAGTCGATGTGGATTTATTCATCAGGTAGCCTGTCGTACTAAGCGCATTCGCTAAGAATCTCGTAGCCATACAAGCACTAGAGAGCATTTTATGGGCCGTCTCTAGTAACGTTTTGCTCATCAATTCTGCAACATGTTGTGGTTCATTGGTACTAGTATAGTGTCTCACTATGCCTTCCTTCATGCAGAATTCGTTTAACAGTTTCGAGCAAAACTCCATACTATTGTCAGTCCGCATCTACTTGATCATCTTACCAGTCTCCATTTCGATTAAAGCTTTCAACTGCTTGATCTTGACAATAGCATCAAACTTGTGCCTAAGCACGAGCACCGAAGTCTTCCTCAAGTAGTCATATATAACTGTTAGCATAAATCTGGCACTCATCCTCGAAGGAAACTGCGACAACATGCGAACATCCAAGTGAATTAATTCTGCAATTTCCGTGGTTTCTTTGACAATCGTACTGAACTACACTTTTCACCATTGATCTAAGTCACGACACATGCTTACATTCAGTTCGTTAGCAACATAACCATATAACAAATTCCTTTCACTTAGAACCTTTAGGCTTCTATCGCTAATGTGTCTCAAATGCATATGCCACGGTTCAAACTCTCGAACCGATGCATTCCACGTCTCCGCAGTGAATTCCGTCACTGTCTCACCTTGAAGTTCATACAGGCTACTGTGCTTGATTTCTTTCATTATCACTAAGGAACCTCGAACGACCTTCAGAATTCCACATTCCAAAATATATCGACACCCAGCTGAATCCAGGGCACTTAAGGAAATCAGATTTTTTTTTCAACTCTTGAACATGCCTCACTCCAGTCAATGTCCACACCATATCATCATGCATTCTAATTCTGACATCACCAATACCTACAACATCGCACTCAGCGTTGTTCCCAACTACACTTTACGACTATTCATGCACTGATAAGTAATAAACCAGTTCCTATTTGGTATAGCATGAAAAAAACAATCAAAATCCATAATCCATCCATCAAACAACGAATTATCAGTGACAGACAAGACAAAATCAGCATTATCCGAATTACCATCTGTTATAGCTACAACATCATCCGCAAACTCAACTCTAATTCCTTTATCTTTGTCGTTTTTTAGCTTAAAGCAATCCCTTTGAAGATATCCCATCTTGCCACAACTCCTACAAACAACACCATCAGTCCTAAACTAACTTCATCTATTCAAGTTAATACTACTCCTACTAACACATGTGCTAGTTCTTCCTCTATTTTCACCTACTAAAGTAGCAGATACATGTTCACCATATTCTCTTCTACGGATATCCTCACTTAGAATCAAATCTCGAACACCATCAAACATCAAACTTGTTGATCCAAAGGAATTCTTAACAGTACTAACAGTAGTATTTTAACTATCGGGCAATGAGAATAATAGAATCAAAGCACATACCTCATCTTCAAAGTCAATGTCAACTGAACTCAATTGACTAACGATCACATTGAATTCATTAATATGATCAAAAACTGACGCATCTTCGCTCATCTTCAAGTCATCAAATAGACCTTGTTGATCGCAGAGGGCTTCTCTTACATGTCCGGCAGGGCTTCCATTAAAGTCGCAATGATTGTCTCTTTCACGATATTAAACGCGACATTACGTGCCAACGTCAGCAGAATAACACTAAAAACTCGTCTATCCAGTAATTCTCAGTCAGCTTGCTACATCATCTCCGGCTTCTCCCTAGACAGGGGCAAGTGTAGTTTCATCTGATATAGATGATCCTCAATTTGCATCTTCCAAAAACCAAATCCTTCCCATCAAATTTGTCGATTTTCACTTTTCCTTCTTCTGTCGCCATCGATTTGCTTTAACTCAGTCAAGCCTAGCTCTTATACCAATTATTGCGGAAGCAAAGCAATCGAACAATAAATAGACTGAACAAGAAAATAAATCGGGCACAAGATTTACGTGGTTCGATCGTAGCAACCTACATCCACAGGGAGAACAGCAACGAATTCCACTATAGATCAAGCGATACAACGGAGATTACAACCATACTCGAGTCACTTAAACATTCTAAGTGTTTCCCAAGCTTAATTACACCCAATAACTCATGCAGTGTTTAGCCCGCAATTCCTCACAAAATAATCTCTCAATCTCACAAAGGAATTAAATGCAAATTCCTACCACAAGAATTTAATCGACTACAACACACTCGGATATCTTCAGAGTGCAATTCAGGATATCTTCATAGTGCAATTCACTAGCAGAAGCTCCTCTTTGATGATCTTTACAAATAACATCTCCTTCTTATTTATTGGCAAGGATTGAATCCAAATTAGGAAACCTTTTCCAATTATGAAATCTTTCCAACTAGGAAACCATTCAATTAGGAAACCTATTCAAAACAGAAAACCTATTTGAATCAAGAAACCTACTTGAATTAGGAAACTTTCTTTTTCGGGCTCAAAATCGAGACATAATTTTAACAGAGGATCTAAGTGAAAATAGCTAAGTCCATGAGTAAAATGTAGACAAGTGAGGGTCATCTCAAGTGACTAAGGCCACTATCTTATTGACGTAACCGTCAACAGAGTGAGGAAGGAATAACCGTTTGAGTGTCGGAGCCAACAATCTCATATGCAACCGTCAGAGAAACGTTTATAAAAGGGAAATTCAATGCAACCATCAAGCAGTGGAGTTGAAGATCCTGGAAATAACCGGCAATGGTAACTCTAAAGAAATGGAAGAGGCATAACCATCGAATAGTGGAGTAAGAGGTTTCCTAGTAACCATTTGTAAAGACGAGCTGCTGAGTTACATGAGTCGCGTAGAGCATATTTAATTTTTTTGTAATTGTTGTTAACCGCCAATAGAAGGTATAAATAGATGAGTTGTAGTTTATAGCAAAGACTGCTAATCAATGAAAGAACACTAGCTGTTAGATTTATTCTTCCTATTCATCTTTACATTTCTTGTCCTTTACATGGCTGGACATTATCGTCTCCAATCTCATTTCTTTTTATTTTCTCATCGTTTGCATTTTCTGTCCCATGATCAACGAAGGACCCTTTACGCCATTTGTTAATTTACTCATCGATCCATATTTTGCAAAGTATTTCGTCAACACTTTTCGGTGAAACGCCTTGTGTAACAGTCTGAATTTTCAATCCTTTTCCCGGGATCTATGAAATGAATATTTTGGCCAATGCACTTGTAGTGAAATCTCACCCGGAAATGCGCATTCACGGGATGCTAACCTTAGGGGTAGAGCTATTACGGGATTGAGTTCGCACGACCAAAGAACTTGACCTGGGTTCGATCTTCGACCATATGGATTGATGAGGGAATGTTTTGAGCCAACCGAGACCGGTCTATTTGATTGATCGTGTCCGAAAGGCACTAGTGACAGACCCTCGCAATTATATGACAACCGAGGTCGTCCCGGGTAGAGTAAACTTAAACGTGATTTGACTTGGTGTCGGTCACGGTCGAGAGCGCGTAATCCCAATGAGCCACCCATTAGCCAGAGATAAGCTAAAGTCGTGATTGTTCAATTCTAGTCATTTCTTGGAATTCGGGCCCGGGAATCGAGAATTTTGAAAGTGACAATTTTGAGCGGCCGATGACGTTTTTGGCTTGGCCAACCTTGGGGCCACCCATTTCTGCAAAAAATGGATTTCGGTTCGTAACCGAAAAAATTACGGTTTTGCCCCTGAGGACACCAATGTTGGATTTTGAGGTCATTTGAGGTTATTTTTCGAGGCTAGCGTCATTTTGGGGTGGCCACATGCATTTAGAGTCGTTACAATCAAAAATTGGAATTTTGGCTTGGAAGCGAAAAATAATATTATTTTATTCCCGAAACTTTGCAGTCAATTTCCGAGGGCTTAAAAAGTGAATTTCGCGGATCCGACGCCACATTATGTTGGCCACGCACATATGGAACACGTATGTGCAAAAATTGGAATTTCGCCCCGGGACCGGAAAAATGACGGTTTTGCCCCTGGGCCCGTTTCAGTTCCGAATTTTGGGAAATAATTTGGGATAATTATGGATAATTATCAGCTGCATTATTAGGGGCCAAAGACGATATTACCCCTCAATTATTTGATCCTATCTCTTTAGAACCGTTAGATTAGGGGTATTTTGGTCAAATCGCGTAGGATCGCGACACGTGGCGCCCCTATGCCACTATTTTTGACCAGCTGACCCTCCTCTCTCTCTCTTCCTCCCCATTCTGGCCAGAACCCCCACGATCAGCTTTTCTCTCTCTCTCTCTCTCTCTCTCTCTCTCTCTCTCTCTCTCTCTCTCTCTCTCTCTCTTCATCTTCATTTCCTCCCATCACCGCCGGTGTTGCTGCTGCTGCTGCTGCTGTTCCGCCCGTTTCAGCCTCCAATCCAGCCCGTTCGTCTCGCCTTTCTTAGGTAAGTGACCTCCCCAAATGTCGCCTAGGACCTCGGGTATTGTTAGGCTTATTTAGGGCTCGGTTTAGGGTGAATTTAGTGGCTGGTTTGCTCGGTGGTGTGTGTTGGCTGATTTCCAGTTAGGTTGCTGCTGCGTCGCTGGTTTTTGTTATTTTTACTATGACTTATGTGGCCCGAATTTAAGGAAGTGTTCTTCATGAAAGTTGTTCCCAACATCTTGAAGTATAACTTATTTTAATTTGGGAATTTTTAGAAATCATTTGAGGCCATTCGGAAGCCCATCTTTGGACCGAAATAAAACTGCCCGATTTACTGTTCACCCGACCTTCGGGTCTGTTCGAATTTTTATAAATTTTTCCAGACATATTTTCAAAATACTTCCTTCACAAAAATTGTTGGGGAAATTTGTGGCTATAACATATAAAAATTTCAAGGTTTTCCAAAATTATTTGGGTGTCGAATGAGTTGTATTTTGATGGCCTGAGGGGCTGTCCGAGCGAACCGGATTTCTTCTGACTTTGAGTGTCAAAACGAGGTGTTTACGGTTAGAATTGGGTTTCGAGTTCTAATAGAAAATTTTCATAAAGATGTTTTGTACAACATATCCAAATTTCATAATTTTTGGAATTTATTTACTATTTATTTCAAATGGATTTCTGTCACTGTGTAACTGCCAAGTTTGGACCCGATTTTGTTCACTCTCGGTTTTTATCTCTCTCGGACTGATTAGGCGATGAATTTTGAGGTTTAGGGAGCTTGGATTAGGGCTGTGATGTTGGGGTTTGATCGGAATTAATTTGTGCGATTAATTAATGGGATTGTGCCTTGAATGGAAATTTGTGCGTGGTTGTGTGATTGTGCTTGTTGGTTGGCTTGGAAATCGTTGTGGGCTGATTTGGTTTGTGCATTGGGCTGAATGTGGTGTGGTGGCGTACCGTGTTTGTGTAGCCGTGAAGTGTGGTGATATGGTGATGTGAATGTGCATTGAATTCGCGTGCCAAGAGCGTGTGGTTAAGTGGTGCGTGTTCATGTGACGAGAATGCAAAATTATGGAATGTGTGTGAAGTGTGTATGTTTGGCAGTGTGTTTGTGTGGTGGCGTGGTACGTGTAGAGAGTGTGGAACGAAGGTTCGGATGTGTAGGATTGATTGGAAAAAGGTCCGTCCTGAGGCGTGTACGTTTACGCGGGACGATGCCATCCCTGACGAGGTGACGATGCCCGGCCTGACGAGGTGTCGATGCCTGACGTGGTCAGAAGACCGTTGGCCTGATGCGTTTTACGCGGGCGCGGTAGAAGGAAAGTGTGTGTAGGATTCCGTCTGAGGCGTGTACGTTTACGCGGGACGATGCCGTCCCTGACGAGGTGACGATGCCCGGCCCGACGGGGTGACGATGCCTGACGAGGTCAGAAGACCGTTGGCCTGATGCGTTTTACGCGAGCGCGGTAGTGGTGGAAAGGCTGAGAATGAGCAAGAATTGGCGGGACGAGTGAAATTAAAAAAGTGGCGTGTGGTGTGAGTTGGTGTGCGAGTGTGTTTGTATCGCGTGGTGTGATGTTCGATTATGGGGTAAAAACTGCTAGGCATGGTATGGGACGTGCCCAAGTGGGTTTTGCTCTATAATCGGGGCACGCACGCGGCTGTGATGTATTTCTGTGGCATACTGGCTGTGTGGTTGACTAACGTGCAGGGACGTGCATGAGGAATTCCAGGTAGGGTCGCATGTGATTGTTAGTTTGGCTGATCGTTGTGTGTTATGTGTGTTTTCGTCTGGCGGTACGTGAGTGCCTACGTGGGGTTTGGGGTTGTACACTTATTGAGATTCGTCTCACGGTTGTATAACCGCCACTTTCAGACCCCCAGCCTTAGACCCGGGAAGTTTGCCTCCTCTTTAAAAGTTCGAGAAACCGCCTTTGGTGCCCGGTGGAATTGCAGGTGAGTGTCCGGAGGCTCAAACCCGAAGGATCAGAAGCAGAGCGGAAGGGCGACCGGTAGGCTTTCCCTAGGATATTTTAGGGGTTGTGTAAATCGGGTTGACCCATAGGGAAGTTAAGTTAACCAGACCTTGATCTTTTGTTAAAACGGTGGCGGAGTATGTTCGTCTGTATTTATGTCTGTAATATGATGTTTGTATGTTTGGTGATGTATGAAGATGTTGTTTGATTGTTGTGGTGTTCTACCCCGTTGTCGTCATCTTTTTGTCCGGGGTTTTTATATCCGCTTCCGCATGTGGCTCTGATGTTTGGATTGGGTCGGCGACGTTCCTGGGACGTCGCATCATTTCGACCAGAGCAGGGAATGTCGCGAGCTCGTAGGGGTTCGGGGCGTGACACCTTGTCCTATCGTTTCTCTTTTCCCAAAAAGCCCGCACAGACACACCATTTCACATAAAAATCTATACCAAATACTCGCAGCAAAATTCGACAGTAAGATTGCTTGCTAGCTTTTCTCATACACAATCAAATTAAAAAGTTCGAATGGATGTAGAAATGTATAGAGCCCATTCAATAGTTGCGGAAATCGATGTAATGCATCGACTTTGCCCAAAGGAGAAGAAATATACCGATCTACGTTCCGTACTATAGTAACAGTGGAAAAGGAACGTGATTACATGCTCTAGTTGGCTCACCCATTCAAAGAAAAGAAATGGGGAACGTATATGAATCGAGCACTTTTAGAAGTGTAATTGTCACATGAATTACCTCTTCCTTTCAATTGAGTGGTATTCCTAGACTCGGAGACCAATAAGCTACACGTAATCAGAAGTAATAAACCAGAGCCAACGCAGTTTAAGATGGTGCTACTCGATACGGCAGCATGGACAGCGGCGCCCCCGAGGCCGCATAGGAGGGGTGGGACGAGGTGAAGATGGTGAGAAACGCTGGTGATCCGGAGGTGGAAGAGGAGGAGGTGGACGGGGATACCGCCAGTTGGGTGGCCTCGCCATCGGAATCAGCATGGGATTGTCTTGGTGTGAAGGCGGAGGAGGATAAGGATGAGCATACCGCTTAGGGAGCGGCGCTGCAAGCCGCGGCAGGTACCAGTTTGGGGGGCGGCGGATCATAAGGGTCAGGAGGTGGAGGAGGAGGTGGTGGTGGTGGACGGTCCGTTTTGGGGATGCATGATAGCGAGATGGGATTGGAATGGCAGAGAGAGAGAGAGAGACTTTCTTATGTGTGGACTATATGACTAGCGCATGCTTCTCTTTATATAATTTGAAACGTTGTGATTGTTATTTAGCTATGAAAACAACAAATTTGGATTTTTCCAATTTGGTGCTATTGCTTCATTCCTATCCCATAGTCCACATACATTTCTTGTGGAGTTAGAATTACTCGGATGACTAGCAAATGCATGATGCATTATGATTCGGCACCGCGAGCAGATCACTTAGCGATGAACACAAGCAATCCAAATGTCTCCAGTTATGCCCATGCCATAGTTTCACTTGTTCAATGCCCTGTAAAATTGCAATACCTAGAATTACTTGGCCAAGAAGTTGCAAATTTGAAGGGTACGGGAGTTTTCGAGGGATTCGACAGCTAATTGAATCTGGTCGCTGGAAAATTTACCAAAGATAATCAATTAAGAGATTGAAAGAGATAGAAAATGAAGACAAATGAGAGATCGCATGTTGCTGATTATAGTCCAACCGACCATGTTCTTTGCCAATTGAGTTTGGTACATGAAACAAATTCAGAGATGTCGTTGAAAGAATCCGTATAGTCCATGGACCGGCGCTTGGGCGGAGACGGGAAGAGAGTTGAAGGACATTCAGATCCATATAAATGTAAGGACATTAGATTTTATTTTTTTTTCTTATAGAGATGGAAAGCTCCATTGCAAACCAACAATTATATTGTACAAAATTAAAGTGAAACAAACATAGGCCCAAGGCTCAAAAAGGAAAGAGAATAGCAGAACGAGAAAGTACTTGTACTAATGTACTAATGTGAGTTTATATGAAACTCTCAGTGCCATTGTTGCTATCGTAGGAATGAAGAGAATAGCTAGTGATTGATGTCACAATCTTGGGCCGGTCACCCTAATTTGTTCAATTTTATATAGAAAATTCAATATTTTTTTTAGCATGGACGGGCTAAGCAAGGACACCTTGGCTCAATAGTAGGGCCATATCCCGTCTAGATCCGCCCATTGATCGCACCTAGTGCAAGGTAATTGTGTCGCGATCGAGTGTACATGTGCAATGTTAGAAAGACTCGCTATCTTCTCCACTCTCGAGTTCGGCCCATATATCCAATTCAAAGGTTCAGACACAATCTAGATATTTACACAGAGTGTGGCAAAATTTGTTCTCCATGGATCATTGGATTTTAAGTAGGTCGAGGCATGTGGTGTTTGTATCACTAATGCAATATACTCTCGAAATAATTGAAACGATACATATATTTTACCCAACAGAGAACAAAATTTACGGTACCCATTTTGTAATTCTTATAATAGTGATTAGCAATCGAAACGTACGTGAGAACATGTCGATAGGTCATCAATTCAAACAAATAACATGTTTGAATCATGGTAAATCTAGCAAGAATCTCACCCAACTATGCCTTCTTTATATCACAATAATAATAACCGATACTTATACTGAGCATCGCAAAGCAAATATAGACTTAAAACTAATACAAATGTTTACACTGTTACAAGAAAAAAAAATACAAATCTCTCCCTTGTTTCTTAGTCGAATAGAGCAAACCTTGAGCTACATGATCAGCAAGGGAAACTCACCCGCAGCAAGATCAAAGCTCTCAAGTGCTCCCAACCGCATACGCGAGCTCAGTAGGGCGGAGGAGGGCGGTGCCACGGCGGAGGCGGAGGTCTATAGGGGTCGAAATAAGGTGGTGGAGGAGGGCCGGGAGGATAGTGATGCGGCGGCGGCGGCGGGTGGTGATGGTGGTGGTGGTGCGGAGGGGGAGGAGGAGGAGGGGGATAGTACAAGTCGGGGCGCGGGGGCAGAGGCGGCGGTGGGGGGCCGTGCCAGTAAGGATCGGGTGGCGGGAGCGGCGGGGCAGAAGGAGGAGGGGGCGGCGGAGGGTGCGGGTGCCTACGGTGGTCCATGTTGGGGATTGAACGACGGGAAATGAAATTGGGATACGGTCAAGAGAGAGATCAATGTATATGTGTGGACCGTCCGCGGGAAGTTTCGAGAAATGAATATACCATGGACTGTTAGTTGGGTTTAGACACATGGAAGACTAGCAGATGTGTGTTTGTCATTTGGGACCGCGTATGATTTACTTAGCTATGAAGATATAAGATTCGAATATTTCTAGTCATGTGCTGTTTGCTTTATTCATGCATCGTCAGCCACGACACCGTTAAAATATCTCGCGTTATTTGTCTATGAAATTTTCAACGGGTCTTATTTTCGCTTATTGTCGCTTCGTCTATCGACTTAAGTTTTCGATTTGAACTCTTTTGATATGATATCAGAGTCGGTTTCTTTCCCCCCAAAAGGCTCCTCCTCGCTCGTCACTTTCTTGTGTCATTCTCAACCCGGTTTACAAGTGAGATAGGGATATCCCGCATCACTCGCTTATGAGGTTTTATAGGACCTTGTATTTGTTTCATGTCTTTTTATCTATCAGTTTACCCTTTTAAGGGGTACGAGTGTTTTTGAGTAATGGCTAATATAATCGAGTGACTCAAACATACAAAGGATCAATGGGATAATTGTTCAAAAAGTCTTAAACCTATTATAAGGCAGGTCAATTCAGTCCTAAATTGAAACAATTCAATTCTAAACATTTTGACAATTTGTCAATTTTGTCATAAACCTTTCAATTTGTCAATTTAGTCATAAACTTTTGAAAATTTATCAATTTAGTCATAAACATTTTAAAATTTTGATAATTTAGTCATAAACCTTTTGACGATTTGTTAATGTATCATAAACCTATTATATTGATAAATCGTCAAAAGGTTTAAGACCAATTTGGTAAATCGTCAAAAATTTTAAGACTAAATTGACATAATTAAAAAGTTTTGAATTGAATTGATCGTCGTATAATAGATTTACGATCTTTCATATAATTTTTGCGAAAAATTAGTAATTTGTCATTCTCATATTTGTCATTTTGGTCCACGTGTAGTCAAATTTCATCGCATGTAATGAATTGAGGAGGTGGATCACACGAAATTGACATCCTCGGGTCCCAAACATGGGTGCCTCCACAACTCAATTCCCCTGGCGCACCGCCGACGGAATTGAACCACGTCAAATGGTTTAAGGACAAGTGGATCCAAGGAAAACCAGGCACGACTACCCATGCTACTTCATCTTTCCTTAATCTGCCTTTTTACCCACCATATCCATGGAAAATAAATAATAAGGTTAATACCACGAAAAATCCTAAATTGGTACATCTGTGACAATTTTACCTTAAATTATTTTTTTTATCATAAAAAATCTAAAACTGGTACATCTGTGATAAATTTACCCCGAACTATTTTTTTGACCATCAAAAACCTCAAACTAGTATACTTGTGACAATTTTACCCTGAACTAAATTTTTAATTTTTTTTTTGAATTTTTTATTTATTTTTTTATTTTCTTTTCTTTTTTTCCTTCATCTTCTTCATCTTCAACCTCTGACCGGTCGCTGGACCGGTGACCAGCCAGAGGTGGAAGCCGGCAAGGTTAGCCCCGCCGACGAGCCCTAGCCAGTTGCCATCGAGTTCGAGCCTTGCCAGATCTAGTGAGGGCTCTGCCCCACCAATCGCTGGCAAGGCTCGACCTCACCGGCGCTGGGCAAGGCCGACCTCACCGTTGCAGGGCTAGGGCGACTTCGCTAATTGTCAGCGAGTTCGAGCCTCGCCAGATCTGGTGAGAGCTAGGTCCAGCCGGCAAGCATGGCGGCCAACCGGGCCGCGCCTCTAGCCGAGAGCCATCGAGCGCTGGAAGACGCCGCCATTGCAATTGTTGCTGCTGTGTTGAAGCTTCGAGGGAGCGAGAGCTCTGCTAGAGAGAGAGAGAGAGAGAGAGAGAGAGAGAGGCGCGGCCATGTCGGCCGTCGTGCTCGCCGGCAACTGGCGAGGTCGGCCTCACCCTGCAACGACGAGGTCGGCCTCGCCCAGCGCCGGCAAGGTCGAGCCTCGCTAGCGGCCGGTGGGGTCGAGCCCTTGCCAGATCTAGCGAGGCTCGAACTCGCCGGCAATTAGCGAGGGCTCGTCGGCGGGGCCGACCTCGCCGGCTTCCGCCTCTGGCTGGTCGCCGGTCCAGCGACCGGCTAGAGGTTGAAGATGAAGGAAAAAAAGAAAATAAAATAAAATAAAAAATTTGAAAAAATAAAAAGATAATATTAAAAAATTAGTTTTTGGTAAAATTATCACAAGTGTAACAGTTTTGGGTAAAATTGTCACAGCTGTATCAGTTTAGGTTTTTCGTGATATTAACCCTAAAAAATAACAATACTGAATAAATAAAATTAAAGCAGGAGTCGTCCTTGACGTGGAGATACCTCGAGTGGCTTGACCATAGAGTTCATATGCTTCTTATATATTTACGTGATTTATCTTTACCTATTGATTTAAATTTTTATTTAGACTTTCTTATAATTCATGTATGCCAACCCCGTCCGTCAAATTTCATGTGTCATAAATTTCCGACTTACACGTGAAAGGGGTATTGAAATACCCAATATGCTCATCTATTGGTTTAAGCAATTGAGCCGGAATTTCTAACAATTTGGTATACACGTTTTGGATTTTCATGTATTTTTTTTAAAATTTCCTTTTTGAGACCAGATCTCTTTCCTTTGATCTTCTTGGGACGTACCCGGTACTACATTCTCACCCGAACCTCCATGGACGTACGCGGTACTACACGATCGATAGATGTTGGCACAGAACTTCCCACTTCCAAAAAATTATAAATAAATAAATATTGATTACGTGAAATTAGCAAAGACTTCACCTAAGCAACAATTGAACTTCATGAAAAGTTTAGATCAACAGAAGTATAGCCAATTTTCGTAATATTTTTTTTTAATAATAGGGATAATTTTTTTTAACATATGTGAATTATCCCCATTATTTTTAAAGAGCTTGAGCCACTAAATTCTTTATAACAACAAATTCGACTGTGAAAAAGAAATAGAAAGGCAAAGGTTGGAAAGAGAGGACGAACGAGCAGAAGATCGATACCAAGATTCATCCGTGGTGGATAGAGAAAAGATACAAATGATCTCTACCGAACAGAGGCACGAGCGGCTATGCTCGCTTATTCAGTTCCAGTCTCAGTACATAAAATATTTGACTGAACAAGAACTAGTGCATCAGTAAGGTGGACGGGGATGAGGGTGGTGAGGTCCCGGCGGCGGCGGATGGCCCGGTGGTCCTGGCGGTGGCGGGTGAGCGAACGGCGGGGGAGGCGGACCGTGAGGGTGAGGCCCCGGCGGCGGGGGCACCGGCGGGTGAGCGAACGGCGGGGGAGGCGGACCGTGAGGGTGAGGGCCCGGCGGCGGGGGCACCGGCGGACCTGGCGGAGGGGGCGGGTGGTGGAAAACTGGGGGAGGTGGCCCCGGCGGTCCTCGCGGCGGCGGCGGCGCGAAGGGATCAGGGGGCGGCGGGGGATGATGGTGGCCGTGAGGAGGAGGCATTCTGAACTGGAGCACCGGCGCGAGGCTCTTGTGAGTTTGAGTAAGAAGATTGATGCGGTGGTGCGGGGATTTAGATAGAGAACATCGAGTATAAATGATGGTACGAGACTAGAAGCTCGTGGAAAACTAGGATTTGTTCGAGGACTGGTGGTTGGAAGTTGAATTACCGTTGGTTTGGTGCGAGAAAGGATTGTCTTATAAGTTTATTCCATCGTTGACATGAAAACCAATCAAACTTTCATCTCAAGGAAACTTCGTAATTTTGGTGGTTTAATAGGGAAATTTCAAAAATGGTCTCCATTTTTTTTTTTTTGCGCCTATGCCAATTTGTTCTCATTTTTTTTTAAAATTAACGATCCGTGTCCCGAATTTCAATATTAGATTTCAAATTGAAAAAAATTACCAAAAAGTCCTAAATCTATTTCAATTATGTCAATTCAATCCTAAACCTTATTTTTAGCCAATTCAGTCATAAATCTTGTGCAATTATGCTAATTCGGTCTTTTCGGCCAATTTTAACTAGCCGGCGCTGACGTGAAAGTTGATCGGCACCGGCTGACGCAAACACGGCAATTTTTTAACAATTTTTTTTTTTTTTCCGAATTTTTTAATACTTTTTTCCTTTTTTCTTTTTTTTCTTTTCATTCTCTTTCTCTCTTTTTTTTTTCCTTCCTTCTTCCTTTGGCCAGTTGTTGGACCGAGGCAACTGGCCAAAGGCCTTGCCGCCACTGGCGAGGCCAACCTCATTGGCCCCTGATGAGGCGTGCCCTTGCCGAATCTAACGAGGTCGACCTCACCCCCGCCAAACCTCGTCTCTGGTCGGTCGCCTTGGTCCGGCAACCAGCCAGAGGAAGAAGGAAGGAAAAAATATAATTAAAATATTCGAAAAAAAGTTAAAAATTATCACGTCAGTGTCGGCCAGACAGCCGGCGCCGGCCAGCATCCATGTCAACATCGGTCGCCAAAAATTTGCTGAATGGACTGAATTGGCACAATTACATTCCATTTTGGACTGAATTGGCTAAAAAAGGGTTTAGGACTGAATTAGCATAGGTTTATGACTTTCTTTATAATTTTCCCTTTCAAATTGTGTCTTTCATCTATTACTGTGCTTCTTCTTCCAATTTAACGATTTGTTGTTTTAACCGTTACAAGCGTTACAGATCTTAAAGCAAAGGTTAGTAACAGTCACAATTTCAATCTAGATGCTACGAGCTCAATCAAAGCTAGAGAGAGAGAGAGAGAGAGAGAGAGAGAGAGAGAGAGAGAGAGAGAGAGAGAGAGAGAGAGAGAGAGAGAGAGATGGGTTTAAGGGGTTGGTTGAGGCGGTGGTGAGGGCCAAGGGGTTGGTCGAGGCGGCGGTGAGGGCCAACGTGTCAATCAGTAGCGGCGGTGGCGGGTGGTGGTGGGGCTTGGGTGAGGTTGTTTTATAGTTTAAGCTTAGTGTCTTCTAGGATTCCTATTGAAGGATGGGTAAATGGGTCTTTTCAGTCGCATGTTCTGATTGGGATACAAATTGTAGATTTTAGAAGTTAGAGGATGCAAATTACAAAAAATTTGGGTGAAAATTGAATATGAGATTTTTGAAAATTTTCCCCATTTACTAATTAATCGAAGAACGCTCGTCCAACATATGTGTACCATGTCTACATGTATCCTTGGTTGAAGGAAGTTTCCTCTTAGCTTTTGGATCGGTGAGTTACAAATTTAGACACCACCTTTGTTCATATTCAAATTAAGTTCGAATGTAAGTAATGTTTATAATGTATAATTGCCAAACCAGAGACACGGAAAGTTACGTCTCTCTGAACAGACGTGTTTTCATGATGAGTGATGTGTCGAAGGAAGAGGAATACTTGCATGAACGAGATTATGAAGATGTACCTCTTAAAATGGTAACTCTGATTTTTCACATGTCAATTTTCTCTTAAAATTAATGGAACAAGATGAATTGTTCAAGCAACAGCACGACATTCACATGACAATCAAGGCCCACTGTATAAGAGCAGATAAACACAGGCATTCTCTGTAGCAGCCCATCGGGCGAGCTCATGTGTGGCCCGACCACGACCCAATCCAACCAGTCCGCTACTCCATTGGCCTCTCTCTACCCTAATGGACTAGGTGAAAATCCGAAAAACTAGATCAACAGATCACCGCCCTCCATGATAAGCACTCTCTCTTCCCATGCAAACTTATCTGCACACTCCAAGGCTTCTATCAAAAGCTAAACTATCTGACTCTAACACCAAGCGTTCGTGCTTCCTAGATAGGGGAATGCTTTAGGGTTTTCATTTCTGCGTCATATCAAAATTTCACTAATCAACTGCCAGAGATTGATTACGTCGAGACAGTAATGAATCTTGCAATGAGTCGAACATAAATTGGGAAAATATCGCTCCTTCGAAAAGGGAATTGAATTACCATCCATAAGTTGGCATCTAATCTAAAGCCCAAGCCGTCCTAGTTTCTTTGCATCACTATTCTCTCCGTCTTGTATTGTAGACTCTCTCTCTACCTGCCCTAGAGAAGCCCAACAGTAATTTTCACTCATTATTTGGTTCTTCAGCTCTTATCCTTGGCTTCCCTTCGCTCGCTCAGACACGCTCCCGCACATCGACGCACCATGAGCTCAAGACCCAAGAGCAGCAACATCACCCCCGAGTCTCTGTGGACATGGACGACGACCACCCCGAACGGCAAGCCCCGGAGGAAGAGGGGCGACAAGCGTTCCCCCATCACCGAGTTCCTCCAGGACAAGCACCAGCAGCTCCAGGAGCTGGTCCCGGGTCCAGGGGCCGGCTTCGGGGTCGGGTGCGGAGCCGGGCTGGGCCTCGGCATGGTCGGCGGGCTCGGCTTCGACGGCTCGCCGTGGAGCCACCTGAAGCTGGTGTTCGGGGTCGGCATGGGCTGCGGCGTCGGGGTCGGCTTCGGGTACGGGCGAGGATTTGGATACGGCGCTAGCTTGGAGTCCCTGTCCAGAGACTCCAAACGGAGCTCTAAGTCTGAGAGAAGGATTATCAATTTGTAGCCTGAGATTGAACCCTTTTATGGCAATTTGGTTTTTTGGCTGGCTTTCCGATTCTGTGTGCTTATTGAGTGTTTGGAATGGTGCATTGCATCTTTCACTCTAACTTGGTGGTTTGTGAAGAACATCTGCAGATCGATGTTTCATTGAGATAATCGCATTAGCCATTGACTTTGTCAGAAGATTAAGCTGATGGCAAAAGAGACATGAAAATAAGTTGCTTTTCCTGATAATAATATGACTGTGATGTTAGGAGCCAAGTTAAACAAAGCCTAGAACATTCGAATTCTGGGTTCCCAATGTGACTGCCTGAATTTGGGTCCTTGATACATGTAGGTGTTAGATCTTCTATAACTCGCAATTCGATTAACAGTCTTTCGACACGCGAGCTTCCTTTTTCCGATAAGCAAGTTTTGTGAATTGATATCAAAAGGTTAATAGAGAGAAAGAGACCCATGAAACTTCTACGAGTCTATGTTTTGTTTTTGAGGGAGAAGGATCCTTCTCCTGGTGGTAGCAATCCAATTGCCATTGACCCACTCCAGGTGCATCCTTAGGTCAGAATCAGAGAAAGCTAGCCTCTCTCCACTATTCTCGAAATGCACGACGTACGTTGACCCTTCTCTGCCGGTTATCCTCCCTGTCCACCACCCGTCGTTGTAAAGTGCATCGACCCTGTCGAGCATCGCAAATCCGGCTGAGGCGGTCGGTAACAACTTAGCGGGCGGCGTGGGGCGGATATCCTCGCCTCGGATGACCTCTCTCAGAGGACCCGACTCGTCTTCCTTCAACAGCTCCCTGTACTGAACTAGGTAGAACTCATTCTGGATGTAAGTTACTATAGTTGCCTTGTAGTAGGAACCTATGAAGCCCTCTTCTTTGCTGGCGATCTCTACTTCTTGCCCTGGAAGAAACCTCATTCTCGCTCCGGGTAGCGAATTACAGAGAGCGAGCATGTAAAATCTACATTTGTTGAATGTTTGTGGTGCCCTTTTGGCATGGTAAGAAATAAGAGGAGCTCTGCAGAATATCTTTTTGTTGCCCAGAAAGTGCATGCAAGGTGCGTGTTGATTCTAGTACAATCTGAAACAGAGGACCTTCCTTCCTTTGAGTGGACAAGATTTTACCACATCAATGTTTGGTTGCAAGAGTCATGCTTTAGAGACGTTCACATCTGCAGCAATAGATGAAGAACGTTGTCTGTGATTATCGAAAGGACCATCAGAAGAACCTACTTGGAGATATCCGTATTGCAACTGGCGATAGTACTCGTCTATTCGCGTTTGCATTCTCTCTAGTCTAGCCAAAATGACTGTAGAAGCTACAAAAAACTGGATCCAATAGAGGATCCGTAAAAAAGAAAGAATTAATGACATCCTGATCGTGCGAGATCAAGGGTGGAAAAGGACCAAATTGGGCTATTTGATGTCCATTCAGAGCACGCTACATTCGCTCACGAAACATAAAAAAAAAGTTCCTCCACAGATTAAAGGGCCAGTAGCCAAACAGAATCACCTTCCCCCTGATTCCATGTCTGCCAGTGATCGACCGGCAGTAGGTGATATGCATCCAATGCCGCTCCTCTCATCCAGACGGCTCTCGTTTTGAGTCTCCGCGGCCTGCGTTTTGGGAACATCCTCTGCAATCACGGCCTGTGTATTCGTACACGACTCCAATTCTTCAAAGGAAACATAAGGCCTCCAACCTGCAAACATACGGATTTGTGAAACTTCCTCCGAAAAAATGGTTATTCCTTCCCCATGTTCTCATCCATCAAGGTCTAAAGAAAGATTACGTAATTAACTTTCAATGATCTTGCTCTCTTTTATCTTGTTCCATTATGAGGCACGACTATAACCCTGCCAATTTAGGGAGTTGGAGTACCAGTAATCTTATTATCGGAATAAGATAACTACAAGATATCGACAACGAATTTTTATGATGACTGGGAGGTCATAACATATTGACTCGAAACATACCTTCAGCGTGATATGGAGGTGGAAAGAACTGCAAATAGCAAAACACTGCTACCGTAATCCCTGCAAAATTTCTTCTGCACGTTAAGCCAAAGAATCAAACTTGCCGCCGCTAACTCCCACAAATTGCGGAAAACAGCAGCACAAACCTAGGAGACCTCCAGTAATGACATCCTGCCGGTGATGCCTGTGGTCATCTAGCCTTGAAATGCCGACAAGAGATGCAACAAGAAGCGGGACAAAGATGATGCACAATTTTGCAACATGACCTTTGTGATCAAATGCTTTAATTTTCCCAGCTAAATAAAGAGATAAGAAACCAAGACCTGCAAAGGACCCTGCACAATAAAATCCAAGCTATTCACATACTCACAAGATTTGCTTGTGTAATAGTCTGATACAATCATTCTTTTTCTCTTTCGCATTGAGCATTTGGACAATACTTTTTAAGATAACAGAGGGAAATCCTTACATGAAGTATGCCCGCTAGGAAAACTCTTGTGCCCATCATCTATGACACTTCTTTTACCATGACAAATGACATTTCCCAATTGATCATACACCTACGAATCAATCCAAGTTTTAGATGCTGCAATCAGACTTGCCCTAGGATAGTCAGTATATTCTGCTTGATTCATATTCACCTACATCTTTCCCATCTGGAAAACAACGCCAAAAGAAGTCTGGCCGAGGCCGGCCAGCTGCAAGTTTTATGGCATCTGTTATCACTGCAGTGAATGTAGCAGAATACAAGAGCCCTGCCTAAACAGCCTTTGTTTAGCATATTCTTGAAAAAACACCCACCACCATTGAACGATGAGCAGAGGATACATGAGAATGGCACAAAAAGAAACTTTCACCTAGTACAGCGTGATGAAGATCATAGATATCTCTCCTCCGAAGATACACGACAATGAATATCACCATTGGCAACAGAAGGGCATACATCTAATTTTTGTTGGGAAGAAACAAAAGGAAAGTGTAAACCGCCACCAGTAAAAATTCTTAAACTTACAGACTGACTATTAAGGGGACAAGAGTAGTGCAAAGCATGCCTACCGGAACAGCCCAGAAAGGCACTGTGTCTCTCTCCAGTGGATACTTGAGATCAGTCATCATACCCTTCCCGACAAAGCAATAAAACGGCTGTATGAGAAGCAGGAGGGACCAAATGACCACAAGAAGCATAAGGATCAGCCAATCATATATGTATGTCCTTGTGACTATCATTCCATTGGACCTCGTCATATTTGAAGCAATCTGGCTCAGCATACAATGACTGCACATGCCAGATATCCAAAACTATTAGTATAATCTTTATCAAAATTGAAATGTCCTAAAATAAAAAAAAGAAAAACGAAAACATCGATGCCGTCACATAAGTGCTTTGGTTGATGAACTCATTTCAGTTTCCCTCTTCCAGAAAGAATAGTAACATCATTGAAGATTTACCCAGTATGCAGGCACGTATACTAGAAACTTGAGTCCTCTGTCAGATATAAATGAAATCAAACAGGAAAAGTACTATCAAAGAAAGGAATAAACCTGTTGGTTTTTCTGCTCTATCAAAGGAATCTTGATTATTGGAAAAGAACTGCTGCTTATCGCAAAAGAGTATAATCTTGAGCTTTGCACCTCCTCCTAGAAAACCACACAAAAAAATAATTTCCAGATCTAATAAATTTAGCCAAGCAACTTCGATTGTTTCTGATAATAAAAGGGTCCTCCCACATCATTCACTCTGATACACTTCTGGGAAACTGAATCTGCGAACCATTTAATGCAAACCACGCTATCTATGAACACTGCACTATTTGCAAGCTCGAAGGACACAAACCCTTAGACAAGCACAAAAAGGTCAGTTTTCCAGGGTTTTGATGAAAAAGAAGGCTTACAAATTTACAAGGTGTATTAATGGACTTTGATATGTGTGTATTCTACTTATGGAGTTCCTTTACAAGTGTAAAAAATAACTGGCAGGACTCTTATAGTAACTGCACAATGATCAAAGTGAATTTCTCTTATTGCTCTGAGTCTGATAATGAATGCAAAAAACTATTTCAATAGGAACAGAATTTGAACATCTCTTGAAATAATAATATAGCAGTTTCTCGATGCAATAGCCAATAGCCAGTAAAGCTTTCCAGGGAAGGGGGGATATTCACGTTTGTGCCACTTATTTAAACTAACGCATTTGGTTGAAGGGAATGGGCAAGGACGTGTCTATTCCCTTTCTGTTGTTTGGTTTGGCAAAGGAAAGGAGTGCCCCTTCGTTTCTCATGCAGATGCAATTTCTGTCGTGATACATTTCAGGAAGTATTTTCGATCTTTTGTTACTACTTCCCTTACCTTTCAACGTTGTTCCTCTTCGCCGCTAACAGAAAAAAATAGAGAATGCAATCCCATTAGCTCATTTTATTCCCTCTTCAATTCCATTTGCTCACTGATTCCACTTATTGCAGAGCCAGGAATTTCAAATCACCATCAGTAGGACATCTCACTCTCACTCTCACCCCCACTTTCCACTTTCCCTTCCATTCAATTAAGCATGAAGCCACGAAACTTTGATTCTGAAACCATCCATTTATTCTCTTCTTTTTTTCTCAATGAAAAGTTTCTCTCTCTTTCGTAATGTAAGCCAAAACCGATTCGCGAATTGTCTACACCGAATCGCTAAAGCTAAATACATCAAGAACACCAACGAGTCAAGGTCGTATAATTCCCCTCTTCTCACCATTACAACGACCTCACAAGCAACTTCAATAGCAAGAGAATCTAAAGTGAAGAGAAGACCCACCAATCTGAGAAACCCCCAAAAAGAAGATGCCATTCAGAAAAGAAAGAAACCCAAAATTCCTCCAATGCACGGTTTCAATTCAATGTGAAGCAACCACCCAACGAAGGGCCAACCGCTAATGGCGGTTCACTTGCTCATCAAGCATTTAGTCGAACGAGAGAATGATGCATCCATTTTCTTAATTCTACTCTCTTTCAGCGGTGACCCACAAATATTGGAGTGGGATTCTGACAGGAAGCTTCCCATTTTGTTGGGATCAGCCCAATCTTAGAGAATTGAAGAGAGCGACTACAAAGAATCTACATATGTTGATTGTTTGTGGTGCCCTTTTGGCAGGTTAAGAAAAAAGAGGACTTCTGCAGACAAAAAATACTTTCTTTATGCTCAGAAAGGGCATGCAAATTGCATGTCGATCCTAGTACAATTTGAGACAGAGGACCTTCCTTCCTTTGACTGGACAAGGTTTTACCAAATAAATATTTGGTTGCAAGAGTAATGCTTTAGAGACGTTTACATCTGGAGTAATAGATGAAGAACATTGTCTGATTATCAAACAGAGCATCCGAAGAAGCTATATGGATATATCAGTTATGCAACTGGCAACCATATTTGTCTATTAGCGTTTGCATTCTCTTTAGTTTCACCAAATTGACTGTCGAAGCTACAAAAACTGGATTCAACAAAGGATTAGTAAAGAAAAAAATTAGTGACATCCTGATCTTGAGATCAAGGGTGGGAAAGGACCAACTGTGCAAATTGATGTCCATGCAGAGCACGCTACATTCATTCATACAAAAAAAAAAGGTCCTCGATAATACTTGTCAGAGGCTTGCCCAAAAAAAGGACAAAAAACAAATTGGAGATACTAAAACTCTACTCTGTACAATAGGCTTTAGAGATTAAAGGGCCAGTAGACAAACAAAATCACCTTCCCCCTGATTCCACGCCTTGCGGTGATCGACCGGAAGTAGGTGATAGGGTCAGGCCCATGCATCCGATGCCACTCCGCTCATCCACACGGCTCTCACTTTGAGTCTCTGCAGCCTGCGCGTCAGCCGCACCCACTGCATTCGCGGCCTGTTCATTCGTACACAACTCCAGTTCTTCAAAGTAAGCATAAGGCCCCCAACCTGCAAACAAATAGATTGTGAAACTTCTTTTGAGAAAATGGTTAATGCTATTCCCATGTTCTCATCCATCAATGTCTAAAGAAAGATTACATAATCAACTTTCAATGATCTCGTTCTCTTTAATTATCTCATTACATTAAAGGCAGCACAACTATAGCCATGCCAAATTACGGAGTCGCGGTGCAAGTAATCTTACAATCACAATACAACAACTACAAGATAATGTAGAGAAAATGGTTAGTGCTATCCCCATGTTCTCATTCATCAATGTCCCAAGAAAGATTACGTATTTAATTTTCAATTATCTTGCTCTCTTCAATCATCTTGTTACATTATGAGGCAGCACGACTATACCCCTGCCAATTTAGGGAGCTTTAGTGCAAGGAATCTTATGATGACAATAAGACAACTATAAGATAGCGTCAAGGATTTTTTATGACTACTAGAGGCCATAACAAATTGCTTCGGAACATACCTTGAGCGCGATATGGAGGTGGAAAGAACTGAAGATAGCAAAACCCTGCTACAGTAATCCCTGCAAAATTTCGTCTGCATGTTAAGCCAAAGAATCAAACTCACCACCGCTATGACTCCCACAAATTGCAGAAAACAGACAAACCTAGGAGGCCTCCAGCAAAGACATCCTGCCAGTGATGCCAGTGGTCATCTACTCTTGAAATGCCAACAAGAGATGCGACAAGAAGCGGGAGAAAGATGATGCATAATTTTGCAACATGACCTTTGCAATCAAATGCTTTAATCTTCCCAGCTAAATAAAGCGATAAGAAACCAAGACCCGCAAAGGACCCTGCACAATAAAAACCAAGCTACTCACATAACAAAGTTTGCCTGTGTAATAGTCCAATACACTAGATCATTCTTTCATATTTCGCATTGAGCATTTGGATAATACTATTAAAGATGACAAAGAGAAATGCTTACATGAAGTATGCCCGCTAGGAAAACTCTTGTGCCCTTCATCTATGACACTTCTTTTACCATGACAAATGACATTTCCCAATTGATCATACACCTAGGAATCAATTCAAGTAAGTGCTGCAAGCAGACTTGCGTGTGAATAGTCAGTTTATTCTGCAAAATTTATATGCACCTACATCTTTCCCATCTGGAAAACAACGCCAAAAGAAGTCTGGCCTAGGGCGGCCAACTGCAAGTTTTATGGCAATTGTTATAACTGCAGTGACTGAAGCAGAATACAAGAGCCCTGCCTAAACAACTTCCAATTAGCATAATCTCGGGAAAAAAAAACAACCACCATTGAATGATGAGCAGAGAATCCATGAGAATGGCACAAAAAGAAAATTTCACCTAGTACAGCATGATGGAGATCATAGAAGTCTCTCCTCCGAAGATACACGACCACAAATATCACCATTGGCAACAGAAGGGCATACGTCTAATATTTGTCGGGAAGAAACAAAAGAAAAATGAAATCCCCCACCAGTCAAAATTCTTAAACTTACAAACTGACTATTAAGGGAAAAAGAGTAGTGCAAAGAATGCCTACTGGAACAGCCCAGAAAGGCACTGAGTTGCTCTTCAGTGGATACTTGAGATTAGTCATCATATCCTTCCCGACGAAGCGATAAAATGGATGTATGAGATGGAGGAGGGACCCAATGACCACAAGAACCATAAGGATCAGCCAGTCATATATGTAAGTCCTTGCGACCATCATTCCACTGGACCTCATCATATTTGAGGCAATCTGGTTCCTCATTCTATGCTGTAGGATGAATGCACATGTTAGATGACAAACTGTTAGCATTACCTCCATCAAAATTGATGTTTCTTAAAAATACCAAAAAACAAAAACATCGATGCTGTTACAAAAGCAATTTGGTTGACGAGAAATCATTTCAGTTTCCCTCCTCCGGAAAGAATAGTAAAAACTATTGAAGGTTTACCGAGTATGCAGGCACATACACTAGAAACATGTGTCCTCTGTCAGATATGAATAAAATCAAAAACAGCAAAGGTACTACCAAAGAAAGGGATAAACCTGTTGGTTTTTCTGTTGTATCAACGGAATCTTGATAAGCGGAAAAGAAGTGCTGTTTATTGCAGAAGAGTCCAATCTTGAGCTTTGCACCTCCTAGAAAACCATGCAAAAAAATTATTTCCAAATCTGATAAAACAAGCCAAACAACTTCTTTTATTTCTGAATAAAAGGGTCATCCAACCGAAACTTCCATTTCCTACAGAAAATTCAAGATGGTGCATAAATAAGGAACCCATAGAACATCCCACATCGTTCACCTGTGATAAACTAGCAGGAAATTGAATCTGCAAACCATGCTATTTAAACACACTGCAAATATTGCAAGCTCCAAGTACTCGAATCCTTAGACGAGCACAAAAGGGCAGTTTTCCAGGATCTTGATGAAAAAGGAGGCTTGCAAATTAACAAGGTGTATTAGCGCACTTTCAGTTTCCAACTTCAACCAACTCCACTTTCCGTTCCATTCAATTCAGCATGAAGCCACAAAACTTTGATGCTGAAACCCTCCAATTTATTCTTTTTCTCCTTTTCTCAATGAAAGCTTCTCTCTGCTTCCTAACGTAAGCCAAAACCGATTCGCGAATTGTCCACACCTAATCACTGATGCTAAATACATCAAGAACATCAAATAACTCAAGGACGTATAATTCCCCTCTTTTCACCATTACAACGACCTCACAAGCAACTTCAATGGCAAGAGAATCTAAAGTGAAGAGAAAAGCCACCGACCTGAGAAACCCCCAAGAAGAAGATGCCCTTAAGAAAAGAAAGAAACCCAGAATCCCTCCGACCCATCGTTTCAACTCAACGTGAAGAAACCCCCACCGAACCCACCCACCCGGTCCCCCAACGAAGGGCCGCAAGCGCGAATTTTGGTCGATTGCCCATCGACCATTCATGCGTATGAAAGAACGATGCTCCCATTTTCTTTACCCTACTCTCTTTCACGGGTGTGCCACAAATAATGGGGAGCAAGGACTCCGACAGGAAGCTTCCCACTTTGTCGTGATCATACACGAGAGCCACACAAAGCGGTCGATTCGCTCGCGGAAAAGCAAAGAAAAAGGAGTAACCGTAGTAAAGCGCAAGAAAGATTAAGAAGACCAAACTGATCATTAGGAAAAGGCTATGCTAACAGTACCACAGTGCGTACAGGGTACAAGGGTGACGGCTTTAGCACCTTGAAAACTGAAGCTACTTTACATGATTTGCGGGAAAGTGAGCTTTTGTCGGACCAGGTTTCTTGCCCAAGATTCAACACGAGCGAGAGAAGAGAGAGAGAGAGAGCAGAGTTGTCCGTTCAAACGCCGGGCTTAGCGGCTGTAGGTGGAGGACAAGAGCACAACTCCGGGAGAAGCAGCGACGGATTGTATAAAATAAGACCTGGTCGCGTCTGGACAGCCTTCTTATTTTTCGGAAACCCCAAACGGGACATCGTACCATGAATTTATTACAAATTAATTTTTAATCATCAAAAACTCTTCAAACAGGTACACATATGATAAATTTATCCTAAACTAATTTTTAATCACTAAAAACCCCAAATTGATATATTTGTAATAATTTTACCCTCCGTTAAATTGAATTAATACCATGAAAAACTAAAAATCGGTACATCTGTGACAAACGGAGAGCAAAACCCTATACTGGTACACTCGTCAATTACCATGTGTCATCCAACTCAGAAATTTGACTGCAAAATTTAATGGAAAGTAACAGAGGGCAAAATTGTCATAGGTATACTGGTTTGGGAGTAGTTTGGGGTAAATTTGTGGTACATGTTTAGGGTTTTTCGTGATATTAACCCTTTATTCAATCTAAATATGATGTAATTCGACTTTTTCCTTATTTCGTAAATCTGTAACTTTCGTACCGTACAATTTTCGACACAAAAGTTCACATATAATATAACCGCAATTTTCTAAAACTTCCATCTGGGTATTTTCGATGATGTTCTTGCTAGGTGAGACGCGAGCGCACTTATTTCTAAATTATTGTAATCCGACTAGTGGTGATGAGCTTCTCAATATAGTAGTTATCTTGATGAAATGTTGTGTAATATAGTTTGAGCTAGAGAAGGCCTGCTGTGAACCTTCTCAGCATAGTAGTTTTTCGTCAGTTGGGGGATTCCACATTATAATCCTGCGTGTGCCCATGTCACTTTTGTCTGCTTGTTAATTAGATTATGGCAGTACTTATTGTGCCTATCTAGTCACAGAAAGAGGATAGAAGAAATCTCCTGGTGTCATGATGTTACGTGGTCGCACCATTGGTCTTTTCTGACAAAGTGGTACCAAAGCATTGGTTGTTTATATATGTGCCCAACCCAACCCATGTTCTTAAGCCCAGCTTACCATTTCATTTCCTCTTCAACAGAGGAAGCCGAATTCGGCGGAGACGACAACAAGAAGAAGACGCTCGTCGTGGAAAAGGAAAAGAAAATAGGAATAAAAAACGGGGAAAAGAGAAAAAAATTTATGTGGTGATGATCATGTTAATCTCACTAGCCAGGACGCTACATGGGAGTTGATTCGACCACCTCATTCCATGTTACTTCAAGAGGAGATATCTTCACATCCAACACCGTCGGTGATTACGGTAACGTTAGGATGGAGAATGACGGGGAAGCCAAGATCGTTGGCATTGGCGGCATCTATTCGGAAACCAATATGCAAAGCAAGCTGGTACTAAGAAATGTCAGACATGTTCCAAACATTTGTCTTCAATTGAACTCCACTAGTGTACTTGACAATGAGGGCTATCATAGTCACCTCGGGGAAGGTAAATGGAAGCTCGCCAAAGGTTCTCTTGTGGTGGCGAGAGGTGTCAAGTCTAGCACTCTGTATGCTACAGAAGCTTGGTTGTGCCCATGAGAGGTGAACGCAGTTGAGGATGCCTCAGTAGAGTTATGGCACAGGCTGCTTAGTCACAAATGCAAGAACGGACTGCAAATTCTCGCTGGAAAGAAATTGCTTCCTTTGAAAGGTACTCCTTTAGAAACTTGTGCTCATTTTCTAGCTGGAAAACAACATAGAGATGCATTTCATAGTTGTTATCCCTCTAGAAGATCGCAGGCTTTACAGCTTGTTCACGCTGCCGTATGTATGGTTGATGCTAGAACTCTTGGCAGTGCCCTGTATTTTGTTACATTTATTGACCATTAATCTCAAAAGTCTCAGCATTTGCTTTGAAAACCAACACTGAGGTACTTGATGTATTCGAGCAGCTTCATTTCAGTGTCGAGAGGGCAATGGAAAGGAAGTTGAAATGTGTTTGTGCAGATAATGGTGGTGAATATCAAGGTCCCTTTGAGAAGTATTGCAGAGATTGCAACGTCAGGCTGGAGAAGACCGTTGCAAAGACTCCATAGCAGAACGGAGTTGTAGAGAGAATGAACTCCACCATTCTCGAGAGAATATTGTGCATGCTCTCTCATGCAAAACTCCCTAAATCCTTTTGGGGTATGGCAATGATAACTGTAGTGGATTGATCAACCTTTCTGCCTTAGCTCCTTTGGATGGTGACATATCAGAATGAGTTTGGACAGCGAATGATATCTCTTACAAGCACTTGAGATTGTTTGGCCCCAGGCTCTGTGCACATCCCGTGGGATGAGGTCGAAGCTTGATGTGAAGTCTAAACTATGTATCCTACTGGGTTTTGCTCATGAAGAGTATAGTTACAGGTCGTCAGTTCCGATGGAAAAGAAAATTGTCAGGAGTAACTTTGGAGTATATGTAAAGGATGAAACCATTGAGCATTTCCAGAAAAACGAGAAGCCGAACTCAGATTCCAGAACTTTTGTTGATCTGCAAAAAGCACCTCCTAACTCTACCCTGATGGTGGGGAATTTGAACAGCATGATGGTCCTCCTACAACAGAAGTACCTGCACCTCATAATGATGTGGCAGATGAGCAAATTGCGGAAGTTCCTCCAGAAGCAGCAGTTCAGCCTCAGTTGAGACGTTCCACTCAAGAGCACCATCCCATATAAATCCTCCCTGTTTGTATGTCATGCTTACTGACGGGAAAGAGCCAGAGAGTTACCAAGAGGTTATGTCGCATGAGCTCAAGGTAGATTGGTTAAAAGCCATTCAAGAAGAGATGAAATCCTTGCATGAGAAGCACACGTTTGAGTTGGTGAAACTGCCCAAAGGAAGAGAGCACTCAAGAATAAATGGGTCTTTAGATTGAAAGCTGAAGAGAAGAGCTAACAGCCGAGGTACAAGGACTGGTTGTGAAGGCATTTGGCCAGAAGAAGGTATCTGACTTTGAACAAATTTACTCACCCGTGGGTAAGATGCTCTGTGTTTTGTTGGGCATGGCTGCCTGCATGAATCTAGAGACTGAACAGGTCTACGTGAAGACTGCTTTCCTTTGTGGTGATATGGAGGAGGATATCTATATGGAGCAACCCGAGGGATTCGCAGCGAGGTGAGGAGCACTTCGTGTGTAAATTGAAGAAGAGCTTGCATGGGCATAAACAAGCTCCAAGACAGTGTTGTAGAAAATTTGATTTGTTCATGGATACGGCAAAACGAATGCAGATCCTTGCGTGTTCATGAAGACATTTGCTGATGGTGAATTTGTTATCCTTCTACTCTACATGGACAATATGTTGATTATCAGCCGGGATGCAGAGAAGATTCACAGTTTGAAAGGAGAGTTGAGAAAGTCGTCTGCTACGAAGGACTTGGGACCAACTAAGCAGATCCTTGGTGTAAGAATCACTCTTACAAGAAGAACAGAAAACTCTGATTATCGCAGGAGAGATATATATCCAGAAGGTGCTGGAGAGATTCAACATGAGCAAGTCAAAGCCAGTTAGCACTCCACTTGTATGGCTTTTTAAGCTGAGTTAGTGACCTACAAGTGAGACAGACAGAGAAGAAATGAAGAAAGTGCCATTTGCATCGGCGGTTGGTAGCTTAATTGTACGCCATGGTATGTAACAGCCAGACACTGCTCATGCAGTAAGCGTGTTATCGCTTCCTCTCCAATCCTGGGTGAGAACATTGGGCAGTTTTGTGAAATGGATTTTCGGGTATCTCAGCGGCACCTCTAAGTCTTGTTTGTGTTTTGACAATGGCAAACTATGGTAGAAGGATACACAGATGCAGACGGGGTTGGTGACATTGATGTCGAGATATCTGGTTACTTATGCAGGGGAATTGGTGTCTTGGTAGTCAAAGTTGCAGAAATGCGTTCCTTAGTCAACGACTGAAGCAGAGTGTATCATTATCACAAAATGCTGCAAGGAAAACTTGTGGATGAAGAGGTTCCAACAAGAGTCAGGCCGTGAGCAAATGAATTTTACTGTAACCTGCAGCCATCAGAGTGTGATCCATCTAAGCAAGAACTTGATCTTTCATTCATATATGAAGCATATAGAAGTAAGGTATCACAAGATTAAAAAAAAAGGTATCACAAGATTCAAGATTCGCTCTGAGATGAAGGAATTGCTTTTAGAGAAGATTCATATTGGCAGCAGCGGATCAAATATGAAGACAAAAGCTTTGCCTCAAGGAAAACTAACTTGCAGGTGACGGCGGGCATGGAGAGCCTCCCTCCAAGTGAGTTGAGGAGGGAGATTTGTTGTGTGTGTGTGGGTTCCTCCAGGCATTCATCAACTTGGTCAAACTGTGGCCTTGACTCACTCGGCCAAAAATGGAAAAAAGAGAAGAGAGTCAACTTAGTGAGCAGAAGCATTTGAGAGAAAAGAGAGAGCTCGTCCGAGGAAAACACCGAGAGGAAGAGAAGAGGGAAAAAAAACCCTGTGTGGGGCTGTGTTTATCAAGAATCAGATGGCAATTTCAGTCTTGATTTTGATGGAAATTCTAGTATGTTGTTCATGGCGATGTACGCTACCTATGGACTGGCGTTAGTTGTTGGAAAGCCTATTCTACTCATGAATTTCCGCATTCTCGCTGGGTGAAATTCGATTTCACCTTTCTCTGTGCAGTAAGGATGAGCGTGTTGTTGTGATCCAAGATAGTTATCTCGATGAAATATTGTGTAACCTCCACTTGGACTAGGGAAGGCTTGTTGTAGCGCTGCTTTGCATAGTGGCAGTTTTGGGCGAGAGCTTGCTCTGTGGTTTTTCCCCCCAATGGGGTGTTCATGTTAAAATCCTGTGTGTCCCAGCTTTGCATTTTCCTGCTTGTATATTGAAGTATGGCCGTGTTTAGTGTGGCCATTTAATCACACAGAGAGGAGAAGAAATTTCAAAGCTAAATAATTTCAGCTGTGGAGTGTGCCGTGGTCGCGCCACGGTCTTTCCCCAACAGCCTTCTTATCAGTCTAAGATAGATTCTCACAGTTTTTTTGTTAGCTCCGAAAGACCGTCCTGAGGTCCTGCAACTATTTCTGAATAGAGAGTTGGAGGGTACATGTTTCGTTGAATCAAGTACTACGATTGATGAAAAGAAAAAAGAGCTCCATAACTATCATAATTAGATGACCTTTACAGCTAGATATGGAGGTACAACAATATCATATATATATGTCGAATATAATGAACGGTGTTTATTGTCTAAACTGTATAAGCAAAGATGAGAAATGGGAGAGAATTGCCATCAAGCAACCTCTTAGGCGCATATATAAGCATGAGACCGAAGAAAATCGTGCCATGGGAGATAAAGAGACGAAGACGATCCTCAGTAGATTCTCCGAGCCTGAAGTGATTGCATCAGCCCGGGCCTTTCCACTCCCAAACCTGTTTCTGCAGTAGTAAACTCTGAAGAGGCATAACTTTGTTTAACAACCGGCTTCCAAGTAAAGGACGATGAATGCTTGTCACTGTTGTATTAAGAACTGTGACGTCTGACTTAAGGATTGGTGAAGATGGCCAATTTGTCCAAATTGTTCAAGACATGCCTCATGGAAGGTCTCCTTTCAGGGCTCTTGTTAACACAAGCAAGAGCCATCTGAAGCAATTCGGCCATCTCTTCTTCCTTGTCGACATCATGAAGCAAGACGGGATCTATAATGTTAGGAATTGGAATTCTCTCATCGACGCTCATCTGCACCCATCGGACTAGATCGAATCTAAGAGACCCCACTTCAACTATGGGCATCTTCCCGGTGATCATCTCGAGTAAAATCATCCCGAACGAGTAGACATCCCACTTCTGAGATGGCTTCGTGGGTTTGGATGCTTCAGGTGCTTGATAGTAGGATCTCAAATTCTCGGTGGAGTTTATTGCCGTGAACTCATAGGGAGAGCTCTGCTCCGGCGTCCCTACCGCCACTTGTTCGAGGTGAAACTTTGAAGATTCGCCAGTGAAATTAGCGAGCCGACTGATGCCAAAGTCAGAGATGAAGGGCTCCATATTCTTCCCGAGCAGTACATTGCTCGGTTTCAAGTCTCCGTGGACGTACCTCTTTGGACTGAACTCATGAAGATAGGCTATGCCTTTCGCAACTCCTTTCATGATCCTGAGACGCGCGCTCCATGAAAGCGGCATTAAATTTGTCATCCCAGCCTTCCCTGTCAAACAAAAGAAATTTGTCATTCACAGATCAGATCGACTTGCATAATCATTCTTCGACATTTTGGTGAATTCTGTTCCATGGACTAGAGAAGGTACCACCTAATTTCAAAATTCTTTCATTAATGATAAAAGGGAAATGCAAATTTACCATGTACTGCAGCAGAAAGGTCACCATTGGGTATGAAATCATATATGAGAAGCTTCTCTTCGCCAGACCAGCAATAAGCTCGGAGAGGCACAATGTTCGAGTGCTTGATCTTCGCTATTGCTTCGACCTCGGTTTGGAATTCCTTCAGCCTCTGAGAATCTCCGCCCAGTCTCCTAACTGCTAAGGTCGACCCATCCTCAAGAACAACTTTGTATACTATTCCGGTCCCCGTCTTGCCCAAAAGGAAAGCAGATGCTTTCAGGAGTTTGTCAAGATCGAAATTAACCCGCGAGTCCAGCGCCACGAAGTTGTGCTGCTCCATCGTTTGCGAGAGAGTCTCGACGGCCTCCTTTCCAAAGCAGAAGAGCTCCTTCCTAAACATCACTTTCTCTTCATTAACAGTGTTAGTGATACTGTCACATACCTTGCTATCACGGTACTTTCGACATACGTGGGACAATAACCACCCGAGAAAGCAGCTTGCGACCATGGAGCTCACAATTATTGAGATCAAGATCCCTTTACTCATGGCACTTCCTCTTTTAGGCGCATCAGGCGAAGCCTGGGTTGGAAAATGAGGAATTGTTGAGGAATTTGGGTCGGGAATGTGGGAAGGACACAACGACTTGAGTGGCGCTCCGCAGAGCAGAGGATTACTGATGAAAGCAGTCGGCCCTGCTTCAATTAGAGCGCCATTCTGTGGTATTGGTCCGCTGAGATTGTTGTGGCTGAGATCAATGTAGACAGTCTCAGGGAGGTTTCCTAGGCTTGCCGGGATCGGGCCACTGAACAAGTTATTTGACAAATCTAGAGTTCCTCGCAAGCTCGACAAGTTTCCCATATCACTGGGGATGGAACCAGTGAACTTGTTAAATGAAAGATTGAGTTGTTCGAGCCAAGTTAAGCTAGTCCCAAACCCATCAGGTAGGGATCCTGAGATACCATTCCAACTCAAATCAAGCACTTTAAGTCGTCCACACCGAAGTAACGATGCCGGGATCGAACTGTTGAATGAATTCCTGGAAAAATCCAAGGTCTGAAGTGAACTGAGATTTCCGAGTTCCTCAGGAATTGTCCCGGAGAACGAGTTCCCTGAGAGCAGTAGGCTTTGTAACCCATCTGCATCGAAGAGCGTGACAGGCAAGCTTCCCGAGAGGTCGTTGTTCCTGAGATTGATATGCCGGAGTGCTGATAGGTTTCCAAAGATACGAGGAAGGAAGCCGGTGAGATTCTTATACGAAAGGCTGAGAGAAACAACTCGGTCTCCTACGCATTTGACTCCGTTCCATGCGCACGGAGTTTCGTCGGACGATCTCCAGTTATCGAGGAACCTGCCCGGGTCTTCACGGATGGACTGTTTCAAGGACTGGAGGGCAACACCTTCATTGTTCAGAGATTGCACAGGCATGTGAAAGAGGTTGGACATGAGAAGAATAACCAGGCTACAGAAGAGCACCATCTTCTGCAGAAGGACTTCCGAGAGATGATGTTTGGTTATCAAAAAACTGGAAAGGGCGATTCACAAGTTGGAAAATGGCAATGAAACTTATGAATTTGGGACTTTTGCCGAACTTAAAAAATCTCTGTAAGTGTGGAGGACCATTGACAAGAAAAATGTGTCCAAAGACTCGAGACCTAAGGAACTTGCAGTCTCTTTCTTTGCCTTGTCGTGGGTTTAACCTAAGAGACGTCGCTTTCAGTGTTCATTTCTAAGGACAAAAGTGGATGAATAAAGGAAGAGATTCGTATCATAATGCTATAAAAGTTAACTACATGAACCCACGAAACACCCTTCCAATGAACGCAAACTCGAGTGCTCTAGTTAAATCACAACTCGAGAGCCGACAAGTAGAGGCATATTATGCTTCCACTTCTACTTCCCAATGGTCAATTCGTCCCCACCAGTTAATCGTTAGCTTCTTCTCTAACAAGGGAACTGAACTCTCACGGCATGACTTTGCCATCAACACCCATCTTCATTGGATTTCCAATCGTACATAGAGAAGTCTGTCGAGAACTTTGCCTGTTTTTCTTGTACACACTGGGGTCGTAACATCAAAGGAGAAATCCATATTCAAAACTTTTAGGGACAGTAGTCAAGATTCCATATGATGGCCTGTCTTATCGAGGGGTCCTCCTTCAATCTGCAGGCGTGATTGGAGGCGCTATTTGTGGCCCAAGTAGGTGAAGTTGAACTATTCAAGAAGAGGTTGGCAATGACTGTTTGACTATCATTCGGCCTCCACTTGCAATCAGACAAGTCAAGTCTGCCTTCTATGCTTTCTTGCATGGAAGTCCGAAATCGAAACGGCACCTGGGCGATTTTGCAAAGTCGTCTTTCGTGCAACCGCGGTCGACTCTGAGTCAGCGGAAGTCTTGACAATGCGCAAAATAGTAGGGTTTTCATTCGGACTAACAAGAGATAGCAAGAAATCGTAGGGCCAAGAAAAGGATGATTCGACCTTTATTTTGGTAAGAATAATATTAGATATATAAAAGTTCATTTCAGTTGACGAATAGAGAGAAATGTATCTTCAGTATATATGACAATGGAGGAGTACATGGCTATATACAGGCTGTACAGAAACTTATCTATGGTTAGGATATCCGGTGTATCATATACAATAGTAATATAAAATTATTATCCTAAGTTGATATAGACGGTATCAATCAGAGATATTGCACAATCTGGAGAGATTACGGATATCTCTAACATCTCTCCCTGAAGCTCAAGGTGGGAGGGAAGACGTCAACTTAAGTTTGGAGAAAAAGATCAGGGAAATGCTCCGGTGGATTTGCCTTTGTGAAAATATCAAGAGTGCAATTAACAGATGGAGTAGAGACACGATGGACGGTTTTATAGAGGGAATTTTGTCAAAAAAATCCTAAACATATTATACGGTGGTCAATTCAATCCTAAACATTTTTTATTTGGCCAATTTAATCATGAACTTTTTATGATTATCCAATGTAGTCCTTTCGACTGATTTTGGCCGGAAATCACTAACACGGCGATCTGACGATCTTCGTAATTATTTAAATTTTCTAAATTTTTTTATATATTTTTGATGTTTTTTCTTTTCTTTCGTTTCTTGATATTTCCGAAAGGATCGGTGAGGGTCACTAAAGCCTTGGCAATGGCCGACCACAAGCGAGGGCCTGCATGCCCTCGCCAGCCACGGGTGTGGGCTAAGAAAGGCCTTCGCGGCCCTTGCCTGTAGCCAACACCTGTGGCCAACAGGGTTGCCGGCCATTGCTGAAGCCCTGACGAGGGAAGATGATTATGATCACAAGGTGGGTAAGGGATTTTGGTTATGATCGACATGCTTCTGAACGTCTTTGTAGTAAAGTAAGATGTAAATTTTATGATATGTTGTTGCAAGCACAATCCTTTATATACGCATTTAAGCGTGTTATAGGTAGTAAATACTTCGACTATATGAGATTAAGAAAATTCCTTAGAATCATCTAAGTAGAGCAAGTAATCTGGCTTTAATAACTCTCCATAAGATATGATGATACTGGCTTTAATGAGATAGGAGGATACCGGCTTAAATGACTCTCCTTAAGATAGGAAGATTACGATGATTCTATTATCAAAGAAGCAAAACATTGTTAAATAACATATGGTAGTCCATATGTATCTTATGTCCTCGGAATCGTTAGATTCAATTAGATTCAACACTTTTAATGATGCACGTGGTTCAATGGTGCATGCCCCCAACTTTAGGGAATTGTTATTTCAGTCCTAAACTTATTGCACAGATTTCAATTGGAACCTAATATTTTGTATTTGGCGCGGCTGTTCCCATGATGCCTATGTGATGTTGACGCTCGGATTGAACTAGAGCAAAAGATACACATGCTTAGTTGGGATAAATCATCTGTTTTCTTTTTTCCTCCCCTTCTCTTTTAGGCCATGCTTTAGAGTTTGGGTTTCGATTCGAGACTAGAAGGAAAAACAGACGTATTTTGTAGAGCATGACCAGCTTCGTAATGAGATCGCCAAACCATGCACCAATCATCTCGCGAATGGGGGTCACGTTGATTGACGGCGGTGATGAATTGGATCGAAATAAAGAGGGATGGAGTCCAAGGAGGACATAATGGATGGATTAGGAGTTGTGTGAGGTGTTGGCAAATTTTGGATTTGCTCTTTCTTCGATCGAGTTTCAGAGACGGTCAAAGCAAGTCACTTGCCAGTGGTGGGCTACTAGCTTGTAGGTTTGGGCTTTGCCAGTCTTTTTATTTTCCTTTTTTCTTTTACTTTTGCCCTGGTTTCGCCGAAATTTCTCCTGCGACGAAATATCTTTCACCAAATATCGTTCTTCGGTTTTTATTTAAGGAAACCAGGGTTCTGCGCCAGATAGGAGATATCACAAGCAAAATGAACCGACAGCTTTGATTAGAGCGGGACTGTATAGACACAAATCATGCCGGCCAATGAAGTAATCAGATGTAAACAAACTACGCCGAAATTTAATTGATGACACGCCTTAAAACATTAAGATACTATGTCGGAATTTAATCGACAACACGGCACCTAGATATATAAGCATGCCAGAATTTGAACAATTATCTCATTTTTTGGAGGACGTAACATCCCACATAAATGATTGTTGATTCAATATGCTTGATGTGTTCATGGAAAAAATCATAGTGTACTATTTAAATAACCTTTTGGTTGTCATAAAAATGGTCTATCCCACCATGATGACAAACTCCTATGTCTTGTAGTAACCACCGCAACCATAATAATTCAAAGTCATATGGCTGACGGCATGAAACTCCACATTTGTATTATCAAGCGCGATGGTCTGCTCTTTACTCTGCTGGGAGATAAATGAGTTGACTTGGAAGAACCAATAGCCTGTGGAGCGACAATTTGAAAGATCACGTGCGCGATTTGCGTCAAAATAAGCTTGGAGCTCTATGGTGGATTGAGCAAAAAAGTGAAAGCCATGAATCAAGGTACCCTTGACATAGCGAAGGATAAGGAGGATTGCCACAAATTGAGTCGTGCATGGCATAGACGTGAACTGGCTAAAAATGTGAACAATATAGGTGATATCCAAACACGAGTGACAGTAACATATAGAAGGCTACCGACTAGTTGTCAATAGACTGCAATTTTCTCAATATGAGTCTCGCCCATGTTGCTAAATTTGGCATTTGTCTCAATTGAAGTGGCAGTAACTTGCTATTACTAACTCTTACTTGTGAAAGAATATCATTGTTGTACTTGGATTGCAAAGATAATTTCCATAATCATAAGCAACTTCCAAGCCTACAAAATAACTAAGTTTCTCGAGATCCTTAATTTCAAACTGTAGGTCAAGATACTATTTGTGTGTTGCAATGCAAATCCACGAGATATTTGCCAAACAAAGGGAGCATCGTCATAAGGACTAGACGTGAACTGAAGGCGCTCCACGACAGAACTAAACTTGGCATACCACGCAAGAGTAGCCTGCCCAAACCTATATAAATTATAATGTTCAATGTAAATGGCACACTTTGTTAGATGAATAGGTGGGCCCAGGAGGAGGCTCTATGCAGATTTCCTTGAGAAGGTCATTATTGAGGAACGCAATTTTGGCATCCATCTAAAATAGAGCTCCTACTCAACAGCTGCAACAACAAGAATACTCCAAACAGCGGTAAGAAATGCAACAAGAGCAAAGGTCTCAACATAATCGCTTTCATACTCGAGAGTGAAGCTTTTTGCTACAAGTCAAGCTTTGTAGTGTTTCACGGTGCCAATGGCCTTCATCTTGATGTTACACGCCCATTTGAAATCAACATCATTTTATAAGAGGCAAATCAACCAAATCTAAAACATGATTTCTCTCGTAAGGCTATAACACGTTTACAACAACTTACTGCCAAAAAGGGTTAGTACTGGCTTCTTTACATGTGCGAGGCTCATGGAGAAGCGAGGGAAGAGATGGAAATCATGAAGACGAACAATAGGTTGACTTGCACAAGTGAAATGGCGAACAGTGGAAGGAGGGACGAGCTGTGAGAAATCCTCAAATGGTCCAGATAGCTTGGGGGCATTTGGAGTGGAAACACTAGAGCTATCTACAGCATGGTTAGTACAAGACAACTCTAAAGGTGGACCTGGTAATGGTACTGGTGTCGAATGTATCCTTATCAGGAAGGATTTGTGACTCAAAAGTAGCTAAAGAGAAAAACATCTAGTGTCTTGAGAAGTTATCATCACAAGACAAGTGAAGATGTTTGGAGACATGATCCCAATATCAATACCCTTTGTGCTCAACATCATAATCCCGAAAATATAGTTTAATCCACTTAAAACGGTCTTGCAGTGCCTTGAATCTTGCAACCTGGGGCCGCTGGATCCGAGCACCCCAAATCCTAGGTTCAAGTTGGCTACTATACGAAATACATAAATTAAAGAGTAGAAAAGAGTCACCACCAATAGATTTATCTAATGTAAGTCAATTGGACACGTAAAATGCCTAAGCAATTACAAGGAAAATAAGTTACATATGTGGAATGTGCCAGGTGACTAGCCTAAGTGCACTAACCAAAGGTTGAGGCCTGGGGTTTCGGTTCCGTGAGGGACTTATTAGTATCCGGCAACGGCCATTAAGGATCACAACCTGTTGATTAAACCTTAATTCCCTTTTCATCGTGCATTTTCCTTAAAAGAGTTTGAAAAATATTTGGGCGATGTGCAATCAGACAAAAAGATCACATCATTTTACATATCGGATAACCCCCATTATGTATGAGTTTGTATGTTGGAAATATGCTATGCATGACATATGACCTAGAAATAGACATTGAATGAAACATGATTGAATGACTTAAAAGTCGCAATTGAATTTGCCAATACAATTTTTGAAATCCATGTGGATCACCTTTTGGAAAATGAACTCTTTAAAATGATGTGTTTCATGCAATTTTAGGCAATTTCAGTACAACCAGCATCCTAGCCGCCTAATTCAGATCCAAACAATTGTCGTTATGATGGCCTAGAAACATGCATCACTTTTAAAATTATCTCGGCAACATAAGGAAATATTTCGAGACTAGAAATTTTATTCCAGCATTACGACGACCTAGGTACATCCGGTTTATGTTTACTCAAGCAAGTAGCATAACAATGTACTTTCGATTCCACGATTCCAAACGGGCATTACCACGTCCTAACATGCATTTCCACTCGGGATTCCAATTGAGGGGATTGGGACCTATCTCGAAAGTGCGAGAAATTATTAAATCAAGAATTTGAACGCGGGACATTGTTTTGGCGTGGGTAATCGAATTTACAATTTCGAAAACCACTCGGTCATAGTTGGCCATGGACCGTAACTTTGTCACTTTCCAAGAAAGCACATGTCTCGCGCCTCCCCTTCATCGGTTACTTCACCTCGTCCCCGATTTCCCTCCTCGTTCCAAGGTCCCGAACCACATGACCCACGCACTCTCTCTTGGACTTTTGGTGTGACCCTCGGAGGCTCCATCTCGTGACCCCCCCAATCTCCAACCCCTCTATGTATACCTCCCTCGCTTCTAATTCCCAATGCACCATCTTCTTACTCTTTATCTTAAGCTCGCTCGCTCAATAATGACTATGACGAGGAAGGGACCTTCTCCTTTTGTCGCCTCGTTTCTTGTGACGGCGCTCGTCGTGTGTAGCCAACTGGTGCCGAGAGCGGAGGCAGAGTGCGACGCGATGCAGCTCAAACCCTGCACGTCTGCGTTCATGCCCCCGAAGTTGCCGCCAACATCCGAGTGCTGCGCCAAGCTGAAAGAGCAGCAGCCGTGCTTCTGCAACTACATGAAGAACCCGCGCTACGGCAATATCGCGAAGTCTCCCAGGGCCAAGGAAATCTTGCAGGCCTGTCAAGTTCCCTACCCTCAATGTTGATTGGACAGGCCCAAAGAAAGAAGAAATGCTACAACGTAGCACAGGAGTACTGAATATGGGAATGCATCTGGGTGAAGATTGAGTGATGTAATGAGACATTTGGAGATGAATAAGATATATATATATATATATATATATATATATATATGCTGAATAACTTGCTGCTTAGCTTGTGTGATTGTGTGCATGAGAACTTTGACGTTGATGCTTTGTTTGACTTGGGCGATACATGTCCAAGAAAGTTTTAGATGCTTCTCGAGCCGCACTGACCGTCCGCCCAAATGATTATGGAGCATTAAGTTTGTTATGAGATTGATGGGCAATTTTGCGATAAATAAGTGGCAAATAAGGGAAATCTAACACTAAGACGTGATTTGATCAGTATGAAATATATTCATAGGGAGAGTTAGCAGCGCTAAGAAAAGTAAAATCCACAGAGAAAGAAGCCTCATTTTGTGCCTTTTAAACCAGCCTCCAATTACGTCCAAAGCTCAGTAAATGTTTTTCAGTCTCTCGTATTGTTTCCTCACAGAAGCTCAAAACAGAATAAAGTGAACCCTAACATACTCTCAAAAGCTCTGCAGTATGTGACACAGCAAAACCCTCGAAAATGCACTAAGCTCTGGAAACCCGAGAAAATGACGCCTTTAGACGCTCGGCTTGCCTACTGCCTGGCCATACCAGACGGAGGTTCTAAGCACACTGCAAGATTCTACGGCATGGTCGAGCACCAGATGATTGAGTGCCACAGTAGCTACCAGGCAATCCTCGGGGGTCAAGGATTGGTTCTTCGAACGCTCAGTATCGAACTCAGACTATTCCAAATCAATTTCCTTGCTCTGGTGTGCACCTCACATCAGTTTGAGTCGCATCTTTATCAAAACATTACTGAAGCACCTTGAAAATTCCAACCTTAAGAGTTCAGTCTGTAACACCTAAGGATCCTACACTTCACAATGTTAGGTTATGATAATCTACGAGAAACAATCAGCCTCTTAGTTGTTATGTTCGTTTTAGAGTCACCACTGATCTATCTTTCGTGGGTTGATCAAAAACCTCAATTTTATCCGAGGGAAGTCATATAACCACCGAGATCAAGTGAAGCAGCCAGCTGTGTTTGTCTGATAACTAAATAATCTTAGATTCAGAGTATCTACTATGTGTTCTTGGCATCGTTGCCCTTCTAATAGTTAAGTTCTAAACTAATTTGACATTAAATTCCCTAAATGTGAAATGCATCACAACTTTTGTTTTGGGACGAAATCCACATACTCTCTTCAAGTTGTATAGAAATCAAATTTGATTAATCGTGGTTTGAGGATTTGTTATTCGATTTTGAGTGTTATTAAATAGACGATATCTTTTTAAAATAAAGAAAACCAAAAGATTAACTGCCATTTTCGTATGATAATCATACAAAAATCGGCAAATGGTTGTCTGACAAATCTTTCGCGAAATCATTCCCCTTTTCCAGAATGAAATGAGAAACACTTATTAGAGAAATTATAACAATAACAAACAAAATATAGACGAAGTATCGCCATAATAAAAACCAAAATGGTTAATGCAATAATGTTAAGCATCAGCTAGCTAATTAAGGGGCTAGAGTTTTATAGTACGAGAAAGGTGAGATGTTTATGTTGATCGACTCTTATCCAGTGAATAAGTAATTTAACAGAAGGAATTCAAAAATAAAAAAAGATGAAATAGTATTATTAAAATAAGTGGATGTTTATTTTACTTTTTATTTTTATTTTTTTCCATAAAGATAATTCTCATTCATAGTGGTTAAGTTCGAGCATACGTACTTCAAGTTTCATAACAAATAAGAGCTCAAAGGGCTTGAGGAGGGCAAGAAACCCAACTTGAAGGGAGGATATTTCATCTTTAGGCTTTGGCGACCTGGTCCACCACTTAATTTCCTTCAAGAGTACAATGGGCCAGACTAAGATCATAGAAAAGCTTTATTCGGCCTCGTTGATAAGCACACTATTGCTGCGAAAAATACCAAAAAAGTCTTAAATCTATTGCATTGGTACCAATTCAATCATAAACTTTTCAATTAGACCAATTTAATCATAAAAATTTTCATATTGGAATCAATTTTGTCCATCCGGTCAATTTAGGCTGGAAATTGCTAATGTGAACGCAGGCGGTCCTAAGTAGCACGATCGGCGCTGACATGGACAAATTTTATAATTTTATAATATTTTTTCAGATTTTTTTAAATATTTTTTTTCTTTTTTTCTCTTTTCTTTTCTTCCTTTTAATCTTTATTGTACATTATTGGCCGGCGAGGTCACTGGCCAACCATAACGGGCCACAGGCGAGGGCCGACGATCCTCGCCTGGTCTGGGTGAGGGCCTCCGTGCCCTCGCCCAAATCCAGGCGCCTGTTGCCGTGCAAGGGCCTCCATGTCCTCGTCGGCCACAAGAGAAGGCGCGGAGGCCATCGCTCGTGGCAAGCGAGGGCATTGTCTAGGCGAGGGCCTAACACCCTTGCCTGTGGCTGGCAAGGACGTGGCAACCCTCGCTAGCGGCTGACGAGGCCGTAGAGGCCCCCGCCCAGACTAGCCTGTGGCCGGCGATGGTCGACCGGCAACCTCGCTGGCCAACAGTGTACAGTAAAAGAAAAAAACAAAGAAAAGAAAAGAGAAAAAAATTATTTAAAAATCTGAAAAATATTATAAAATTATAAAATTTATCCATGTCAGCGCCGGTCGTGCCAGGTAGGATGACCGACGTCCATGTCAGCGATTTCCGGCCTAAATTGGCCAGATGGACTAAATTGATACCAATATCAAAAGGTTTAGGACTAAATTGGTCCAATTGAAAGGTTTATGACTGAATTTGTACAAATACAATAGGTTTATGACTTTTTTGGTACTTTTCCCCACTATCATCCCATCTAACTTGATCCGTGCAAAGCACCGCACTTATCAAATCAAAGTTATCAGACTCCAACTCCAAACACTCTTCAATTCTTACTTACAAGGGCTGTAAGGTTTCAAGAAGGGCTATAGCTTCGATTTGAATTGCAAATGATGCCCGCACGTTCTTCATGAATCCATCGATCAAGAAACTTGATTTGGCGACCTAGTCCGCCACTTAATTTGCTTCAATGAGTACAATGGGCCAGACAAAGATTAGAGAAAAGCCTTATTCGTGCACGGGCCTCATTGATAAGCACACTAACATCCCATCTAACTTGAGTTGTGCAAAGCACCGCACTTGTCATATCAAAGTTATCAGACTCCAACTCCAAACACTCTTCAATTCGTACTCGCAATTGCTGTAAGGTTTCAAGAAGGGCTATAGCTTCAATTTGAATTGCAGATGATGCCCTCACGTTCTCCTCGAATCCATCGATGAAGAAACTTGAGCAATCTCGAATAACACAGGCTATGGCACCATCGTTCGTCCCTTGGAGGTAAGATCCGTCTATGTTTATCTTCGAAGTTCCTTGTTTCGGTGGCCTCCAGTACCGAGAAGAGTCGATCCAATACACCCCTTTTTGTTTTGCTATTAATACCCGTCGAGTGATGTTGTCGTCATGGCTCTTACTGATTCTACAAGCTGGCTTGGTTCTGGGGTTAATGCTCTGAAAACACCGTTGTCGCTTGCCTTCCAAATCTGCCATAGAACTACGAAAAGCAATTCAAATGAAACCGAGGTATGATTAAACTCGACAAACCATTTCTCTATTCTTGAAAGTCCATCGTTTGAGATGTCGATTTTTAGTGCAAGGTCGGACCAGACTTTCTTCATCCAGGGACAAAGGAAAAGGACATGTTAAACAGTCTTGGGTTGCTGATGACAATAAGTCGCACATAGGATCATGTACAATTCTCCTTTTGAACAAATTTTCTTTGGTAGAGAGTGCATTTTGACCCGAAGCATAGTAACACTGGTTGACGATCGCAGATACATTCTAGCACTCACTAATTTTCCCATCTAATATCGAATCATCTGCAAACAATAAATGAGAGAGTGGGGGACATGAATAATTCAGCTTGACCTTTAATGCTCCCATCTTTCACAGCTTTCTTCATCAAAAAAAAAAAATAGAACATTAGATACCATGATATACAAGTAAGGGGAAAGAGAGTCACCTTGTCTTATTTCTCGCAAGGGGAGAAATGAGGGCAATGGCTCTCCATTGGATTTGACACCAAATGTGACCGTTGACACGCTGCAACACCCAATTGACCCATTTAGCATAGAAACCTGTTTTAAGCATAATAGCTTCCAAGGAATCCCACATGTTCATAGTTTTTCTTCATGTATAGCTTAAAAACGGCCTGAAATATCCTCTTCCTTTTATGAATCTTCAGTTGATGCAAGGCTTCCTGAACAATCAAGATGTTGTCTTGGATTTGCATTCCTCTACCAAATGCACCGTGCTCTACAGCAATCAATTCTCGCAATCAACAGTTTGCCAGGATTTTTTAGATAATTTTATAGGCAAAGTTGCATAGGCTGATAGAACGAAAGTATTCCACTTGTTTTAAACGTTCTCAACGCTTCTTGAAATGAGGAAATTAACAAAAAAGTCCTAAAGTTATTGCACTTCTACCAATTAAGTCATAAACATTTTGACGATTTGTCAATTGAATCGTAAACCTTTCAATTATGCCAATTTAGTCCTACACCATTTGACGATTCGTCAATTTAGTCCTTCCGATCAATTTTTACTGGAAAACGGTGACGTGGCGGTCTAATCAGTGCCGATCGTCCTATGTGGCACGGTCGGCGCTGACATGGATAACTTTTTGAATTTGTTTAATTTTTTCTTTTCCTTTTTTTTCCAACTCTTGGCCAGCGACCCTCACCTGGTTTGGGGAGGACGTCACGATCCTTGATGGCCAAAGGAAAAATTGTCAACCCTCACCCAGATCCAAGCAAGGGTCGTGACCCTCACCTATTGGCCGGTAAGGACTACGACACCCTCCCCTAATCCAAGCGAGGGCTACAATGCCCTCGCCCAGACTAGGTGAGGGTCATTGGCCCTCGCCTATGGTCGGCAACCTCTGCACCCTTGCTAGCCAAGAGTTGGAAAAAAAAAAGGGAAAGAAAAAAGAAAAGAATAAAAAAAATGCAAAAAATTGCCCATGTTAGCGCTTACCTTACCACGTAGGATGGTCGGTGCTGACTAGACCACCACGTCAACATTTTTTGGCCTAAATTGGCTAGATTGACTAAATTGGCAAATCATTAAAAGGTTGATAACTAAATTTGTACAATTAATAGGTTTAAGAATAAATTGTCAAATTGTCAAAAGGTTTACGACTAAATTGGCCAAATTGAAAAGTTGGGGACTAAATTGGCACAAGTACAATGGCTTTATGACTTTTCTGGTAACTTTCCCTATTGTGATTGACATGCAATTTCCCTTCCAACTGCTCCCACTTCCATGATTTTCTTCATTTCCATGATCCTAGTAGAAAAATTTAGGATAATTGTTGACGAACTTGACATTTAAGTTAGTAGTAATAAAAATTGTTTTTCCTCTATCATGAATCCACTCTCTTATTGACAGTATAATGTTATTTGTGCTTTTTATATGAGCTTTATGTGATTTTTTTTGGGCGTAAAACTTATTAGGGTGTGGTTCATACTCCTCATCAACAAAAAGGCACGGGGTTGCAGGAGACAATGCCCCCGAGCCACCAGAAGGCTTTTATAGTTTGGGCCCGTATTATATTGGTAGTTTGGGTTTGAGCCCATGAATAGCTAATGAGTGGCCTAAGGCTTTCTCAACCTCTAGGGTTTTCTTGTGTGGCCTATATATAAAACATTGTGTCTCGATTTCTCTTTCTCGCATTTACTTTTTTATTTCGTTGTGTTTGTGCGCCTAATCCTAATATTATTGAGTTTCACTGTTAGAGAAGTCCCTTATTGGAGAATCGATGTGGTATGAAATAATCAATATATCCAAGTTGGCCCATAACTCATCAGCTTAAGTTTTTAAGTGAAGTTGGGTCCAACTAGATATTATGGCAGACAGATCCCTCTTGGCCATCTCCCCAGGTTGAGGTATTGAACTTCTACTGCATGCCCTCAACAAAACCTAGGGAAAAGTACCAAAAAAGTCATAAACATATTGGATTGGTACCATTTCAATCCGAAACCTTTCAATTGGACCAATTTAGTCATAAACATTTTCACATTGGTACCAAATGAGTCCATTCGGCCAATTTAGGCCGAAAATTGCTAACGTGGACGTCTACTGTCCTACGATTTTTAAAAAAAATAAAATTTTCAATTTTTTTATTTCTTTTCTTCCATGGCCAGCAAGGGCTGGCCTCGCCTGAGCAAGGGTCACCCACGCCGCCACAAGCAAGGGTCAGCCTCGTATGGGCGAGGGCAAGCGCCAATAAAGCCGACCCTCTCCTGGCATTGGAGTTTGCTTGAGCGCTAGCATTTCCAAAGATGTAGCTTGCCACTATTTTCTCTCTATTAGTTCATAATCTCTCGATGGATTGTTGTTTTGGTCGATTCCTTTGGTTTAACTCTGAATCTAGGTTTTCTTTTCGAGGATTTTGTTTGTCAGTATTTTACCTAATTGCATGCTTGAAGTTGCAATCTGTTTCCCATCGATTGCAATCGCATGACACGGACCTTAAGACTGTATACGGCCCCTCGAGTTATTTTTTGCCAATTCTGTCTGAGTTCTGATCTGAGCTGAAGTGGCAACCGAGTCAAAAGCCGCGACGGAAGAGGTGAAGATGGATTTGTTCGAACACGACGATGAGTTTAAAGAGTTTGAAATCAACGAAAGTACTACTTATTTGGCGAACCTCTGCGTTGTTCAACTTAGGCAAGCCCATGGTTCAAGGGCGACCCTTGCTCAAGCAAGGCCAACCCCCGCCGGCCATGGCCTATGCCGGTGCAGGCCATGGAAGAAAAAGATAGAAAAAAAAAGGAAACTAAGAAATTAAAAAAATTGTCCACGTCAACACCAACCGTGCCACGTAAGGCGGTCGACGTCCACATCAACAATTTTCGGCCTAAATTGGCCTGATTGACTCAATTGGTACCAATGTAAAAAGGTTTAGAACTGAATTGGTCCAATTGCAAGGTTTCGGACTAAATTGATATCAATGCAATAGGTTTAGAACTTTTTTGATAACCTATTTCCAATTTCTTTATATTTAAACTCATAATTCTTCATCAAAAAACTTACTCAACCATATTGAATTATAGTTGAATCATGAACCGCATTAATAACTTTCTCCATGGTCAAACTATAAAAAAGTTTAGTCTTGATCTTTCTTTTTGCAAACCATTGGGGTTTACCCCAGTGGCCATCCTTCCTACTTGGGAAGGGGAAGGTGGGGAGTTCGATTCCCCACCTTCTCAGGGAGACTAGGGGTAGAAACATGTAGTTTTAAATGTGGATTTTGACTCCCACGCCCTGCAAGAGACAGGGCAGAACTCTGAGAGTGAGTTAAAAGTTAGAGTAGGACAGACAAAAAAAAAAATTCCTTTTGCTTTTTGCTTTTTAATCTTGTTTAGTCTTTATGATTTTAAGATTAGAAAGAAAAAAAGCGAAATAAATCCCAAGTTGAGTTTCTAAGTTAAAACACATTATGGGGTTTTTTTTTTTTTGCCTTTCCGAAGGAGAAAGTAAATTATTCTCTTCAAAAGAAAGATATTTCAAGTAAACCGAGATAAGAAAGTAGCGATTCATGGATCATAATTGCATAGAAAATGTGTCATATAGCATTACATGCTTAATCCAAGTTGAAGGTTAATTTGGTCAGTCAACTTAAATAGAGTGTGTTTTAGCCACACACACAAAAAAAGAGGTGTGGAAATAGCCTCACCCATATGCTTATTGCAAAACATGTAAGTGGCAAACAAAACCCCAAATTTAAAATCTAAAAAAAAAAAAAAGAAAGAAAGAAAGGGAAAGAAAGAGCAAAGAGAAAGAAGAAAAGGAAAGAAGTCACAAAGCTTTCGCCCAACTAACTTGGCTAGCTATAGCAGTAGCAAGGAATCTTCATAATTATGACATTAATTGGTGATGAAGAAGCGGTTGAATTAACCGGCCATTGAATTGATCTTCAACCACCTCCTCCATTTGACCTTTGTAATGTGTCCATTCCACCAGAAACTAGAAAGAAAGCAGCTGCATCTTATCCCCTTTTTTTTTAAATGCCGAATCGCATTATTGTTTGGTTTGACTTCCATCCTGATCGGCAAACTATGCCGACTCACACAGATTTGGTTCAATCTCAAACACTCATTTCTAATTCAACCACTTCCAAAACTTATTTTTCGAGGCACACACACCCATCGTTTTTTTTTCTTCAATCGGGTATTGAAATCTTCGCCGGACGTGACAATCTCCCCGTACCATCCTGCCACTAATATATGAATGCGATCTCTAACAACATCAAGATATCACAGTAATTTGACATTCTTCTATCTCGAACGAGAAAGACAAACGGGCGATCGCTTGCTTGATAATTTCCAAGATTCCGGTGGTTCGCACATAGCAATCAAAACATGGAAGTGTGCGATCGTGGACGAACCCTGAATTGTTCAATTAGGTGGGACAGTTGGGTGGGGAACGAGCGGTCCTCGTCCTATAGTTTAATGAGCCGATCGATCGTAATCTCACCACTCGCAAAGCTTCCCCTCTTCTCTCCAACCTCGCTCAGGACAAAAACCCCATAAAAAAATCCAACGTTCTTGTTCAACGTATGACACATATTAGTGCTCAGCCCAAGTCAAGTCGACGTACTCTTTTTCTGGTTTCCTCTCTCTTTCTTTGACTATTTCTCCTAAAACCCAAGTGATGTCACCCCCTGGTTCCGTCTTCCATTTGCTCTCTCAAGCGTCCCCATTCCCATTTCGTGGCGTACCACGATGTTGTCTCTCTCTTGGGCTCCTCCTCCTCCCGCGTCCTCGTCTCTTGTTCTGCACTTGCTGTTTCCACTGTTCTTGATCTTGATCAAGACTCCTCGTTCCCTGGGCGAGGACTATTACTCGAGCTGCACCGAGAAGTTCAGCTGTGGGGACGTTGTTGACGTTGGCTATCCTTTCTGGGGAGGCAGCAGAGCGAGCTTTTGTGGGTATCCCCAGCTGGAGCTCAAGTGCGAGAACGGAAGCACCGCGACCATAGTGATACAGGAAGTGAAGTACCGTGTTCTGGGGGTGTATCCTGATCCTATTCAGGTGCTGAGAATCGCGAGGGACGACTATATGCAGGGACTCTGTTCCACGAATTTCCTCAACACGACTCTCGACTCGTCGCTGTTCCAAATCGCCTACGGCTACACCAACTTCACTTTACTCTACGGCTGCCAAACGGTTGTCCCACTTTTCTCATGTCCTGTGCAAGGGGTTCCGTACACGGGGGGCTATTATGTGTTGTCAGGGTTGGTTGTTCCCATTGGATCGTGCTTCAAGAGCGTGGTAGTCCCGCTTTCTTTGGATGTTTGGAGTACCTTGGGGAATAGCTCGTCCAATTTAGTTGAGGTGCTGCAGCATGGTTTTGAGGTTCAGCTGAAGGTGGATGGTGAAGCATGTGGGGAGTGCACTCAATCGTTTGGAGTGTGTGGTTACGATCTCGCTACGAATCAGACCACTTGCTATTGTCCTGGCCAGTCCTTTGGTTCCAAAACCTGTGGTTCATCAATATCTGCTGCGCCGCCAGAGGCAACAACTGCTAAATCTACACAAGGTAGTTCATCTTAACTTTTCTTTTATCACTTATTCACTTTGCGGAGCAATTTGGGAGTGAGGAATAGGATGGAAAGAGAAGGGTAGAGGAAAATATGGTGGAAAAATGAATATGCCATTGATTGGAAGAAGAAAGGAAATGGAGAGAGAATAACGCGGAGAGAAAGTTTTCAATTGGATCCCAAAAGAAACAATCTCAAACGAAGGTCACTTGAAGTATAAAACTTATACTTTACTTGTAAATTTAGATGTTCCTGTTTACTTCCATTCCTCCAATTTCCTCTTCATCCGGACAAGGTCAAGAGCAGATATGTTTTCTCTGCTTCCAATCTCTATGTCTTCTTATTCCCCTCATCATTTTCTTTCCTTCCTTTCTCTTTTTTCCAAACAAAGGGTTAGCCTCTTAAAAATAGGAGGAAAAAAGTGACCCATTTGTACTTTTTGACTAGAGTTTGGCTGGCCCTGCTAACTGCTAAGCTTCCATAAGTTTTCTTTGGACTAAAGCAAAGTTGTTGGAAGACTCACCCACACTTGAGTAATTTTCATGAACCATCACTTTCCCAGTGACATTAGTAAGTGATATTTTATCTGCCAGCCACATCTAAAATGATGCTCTAATAGATGTCCCTTAGAGTCTGCCAATCAATGCTCAATAGAGCATTATATTTTTTTTTTTCTACACGGAGAGTTGGTGAAAGTTGATATCTCTGGACTTAGTCAAACCCATCCATCACATCCACCCTTTTAAAAACAAGAACCTTGTAGGTTATGAGTCACAATACTGAGTAGATGACATCGAGTAATTCATTGATAAAATTCGGAGAGACATTTACCATCATATGATATACTATCATGCTGAATCAAGATTTATCATGTTCGCTAAATTGTGCTTGGATTTTCTGCTAAGACTGAGCATTGCTTCAGATGAGACTGGTTCTTTCTAATGATTATCACTGTTGTTTCTCTTGAATAAACTTGAAAATCTAGGAAAAGTTGGATTTTGTGAGATATTTACCATAGAACCACTGCAATTTCTTTGACTGGAGAGCTACTTAAAGACAGATACATGACTAATTTTTTTTCCCTTGTCCCGTCTGATCGCTCTCATTTTTTTAAGTATAGTTCGAGTGTGCTTTCTTATTCTCTAGAATGATTATCAGGACAAGTTTAGGGCAACAAAGCCACTTGATTTGTCTTTAAGAACAGAAGGATTTGGCACACTCCAGTTTCAAGATAATGTTCACCAATTGATGCCATTATAACTTTTTTCTATTCTCCTTCAATGTTAAGCAATTGAAAAGTTTAGTTTGGTCAATTCAGTAAACAGTTTTTTCTCATGGGTGATTTTATCAAACATAGGTTCTTGAGATTTGGAGATAACATTATCTTTAGAACACTTCAAATTGGACTTAAAGTATTTGCCTGATTCTGAAGCTACTAATTATTACTATGGACTGTCGTTGTGGATGTGGATATGAATTTGCCTCGTAAACAAATTCCATTCTTAAATAGTTAGAGTAGGATTAAAGAACTGACATCTTACTTGTCTTTTTCTCGCTTTTTTAGCAATTATGGCTTGATTATTAATTCTCAGTCTTATCTCTGACGCAGGGAAGAAGGATTCTAAATCACTCAGTATAGGTAATATACTCTCTGACAATGAGCAAATTTATGATGTCCAATAAGTGATGGAAAAGTGAATGTTCGTTCATATTGTGCAGGCCTTGGCATTGGCGGAGCTGGTTTTGTGGGGATTCTGCTAGGTTTCTTGTTTGTCTGTTTAGTGCGGAGAAAGAAAAAGAAAGCTGCTTTCCAAATTCAAACCAAAGATCTCGGCAGTACTCCTTCAAACAAAAGCCTGCTCATATCAAGCAATTTCACTAGAAGCATACCGTCTTTTCCTTCTTTGAAGTCCGACCTTGAGAAGGGAAGCACCTATTTTGGAGTTAAAGTCTTTGAGTACGTAGAACTTGAAGAGGCTACTCAAAATTTCGATCCTTCTCGAGAACTTGGAGATGGAGGTTTTGGGACGGTTTATTACGGTAGGGGATGCACTGTTAGTCATTAATGTAATGAACCATGGGAACTACTAGCCCATTAATCAAAGTAGTAATGATTTGTTGCAGGTGAGCTTCGTGATGGGCGAGTAGTTGCAGTCAAGCGCCTTTACGAGAACAATTTGAGACGTGTTGAGCAGTTCATGAATGAAGTAGAGATCCTAACACGCCTGCACCACCAGAACCTAGTGAAGCTGTATGGATGCACCTCAAGACGGAGCCGGGAGCTGCTTCTTGTCTATGAATATATTCCTAATGGAACAGTGGCGGATCATCTCTATGGAACGCGAGCGAGTTCTAATTTGCTTCCTTGGCGTGTTAGGTTGAAAATAGCCATTGAGACTGCAGATGCACTCACTTACCTTCACGCATCCGATGTCATTCACCGTGATGTTAAGACTAATAACATTCTCCTAGAGAACAATTTCTGTGTAAAGGTGGCTGATTTTGGTCTTTCACGGTTATTCCCCACAGATGTCAGCCATATATCTACTGCTCCACAAGGAACTCCTGGTTATGTGGATCCAGAGTATTATCAGTGCTACCAACTTACAGACAAGAGTGATGTATATAGTTTCGGTGTTGTCTTATGTGAACTCTTATCATCAAAACCTGCAGTCGACACTAATAGGCATCGTCAAGACATTAATTTGGCCAACATGGCTGTCAACAGAATTCAAAATCGTACATTGCATGAACTGATTGATACTTCTTTGGGGTTTGAAACAGATTATGCAGTTAGGAGGATGATGACCTTCGTGGCAGAGTTAGCTTTTCGGTGTTTGCAGGACGAAAGAGATATGAGGCCAACTATGGAAGAAGTCTTGGACACTCTGAAAAGAATTGGGACTGCGCAGATAGAAGAGCAGAAAGCCGAGGTTATGGACGAAGTTCTAGACACCTTGAGAGGATTCCAGTATGAGAATGCAAGAGTGAAGAAAGCTGAGGTGATTGACATCAGGTCAGATGAAGTTGGGCTTCTAAAGAATATGCCTCCCTTGCTTTCCCCCGACTCGGTGGTCTCACCTAATTGGGGAAGCAACCCTACCACACCTAATTCCATTTAGCAATTGAGATTTCCTGTTCTGTTTATTTCATAAATCTTGAAGCAGGGAAAGTGATTTCATGTATGATGACCATAAGCTCTGTGGCCTTCTAGTCTGATGTTGTTTAAGCAGGTGGACAGGAGTTACTGAGAGCAATGTACATAGTAAAAGCGATCTGCAGTATTTATCTGTTTCTATGATATTTTGTGATGAATATACTTGCTGGCTGTTCTCTCTTGGAAATGTTAAGGAAACCAGCGCATGCAGTGCACTTATCATAAGTGGTAATCATCTGGTGTCACAGGAGCAATTCATTGCGAGATTGTCCAAAATGATGTCATTTTACAAGTTAATACTAGTGTTGGTGGATCTACCATGCAAGTATTTGGTGTTGCTGATGTATTAGGAAAAGTGTGATGGCGCAGTCTACACATGCGGAAGCCAAAACATCCTCCTTTGTTCAGTTTTCCGGTTGTTGTCGTTGTGTATGCATTTTAGACTGAAAAAGCAGAAGTAGCAGGAGAAAAAACTTCGTGGTTTCGTTCTGTATATCAACTTCAGTTGATATTCATTGGCAGGGCACATCTCTGGTCCCTCCCTCGTGGTATGGTAGCCGGGATTATAATTCGTCGTAAGCACGGATATTTTTCCAATTTAGTTGCAGCAAAGCCAGTAAAGTCTACTGTACACTAGCTGCTCGAACTTGGTTATATTCTGCTAATCCTATCAATCTGGAAAAATAGGATTGCCCAAGCAACATATGTTTGCCTCCCAAATTGTGACTTGGTCGCCGGAAGTGACTCAACTAAATTGGAATGTGGCTGCGGCAGAACATGATTCATAGGCTTCTTGTTTAGCTATACTTAGAGATGTATCGATTATTCGGTGATCGGTATTTTGTCCTCCGGAATCTCATCTAGGAATGTAACTACATCGGAAAACTTGCATTATCTTGCTAGGGAAACGATGTCGGTGTTCCTAGAACGAGTTTTCGTTTGATTCCCAGATGTTTATCAATAGGATGGATAATTTTGGTAAAACAACATTCATAACTTCTGATGTATGCTCTAAACTGTTATTAACCATACATTATATTTTTTGAATTCCACGTTTGCCTTTCTTGCTTTAGGGCCAATGAATGTGAAAGATGAACTGACCACCCTTTATATTTTGCTAAGAATTTAAGAGTTTAATATAAGGTATCATATCATCCACGAATTATAACAACCCCATTTATGAATAATAGTAAGTCTATTATCATATAAAATTTGTGGTTTGTTACATGACCAGTCTAAACTTATAAAATTTAATATTGATGACTTTTCTGGCAAACTTAGATATATATTTCAACACTCCCAGAATTATGCATATCAAACTTTTGAACCACATATATAGGGAAAAAACCACCAGAAACCCCAAACTTTGCCATCTGTGACACATTTACCCCGAACTTTTTTTTGTGACACCAAAAACCCCGAACTTTGCTTTTTGTGACACATTTACCCCAATATATTTAGTCCATGGGCATTTTCGTCTTTTTTGCTTTTTCTTTTTTTTTTTTCTTTTTTTTTCCTTTCCGGCGAGGGGGGCCCTCGCCGGCGTCGAGCGAGGGCGGCCCTCGCCGGCGTCGGCGAGGGTCGACCTCACCTGAGCCGGGCGAGGGCCGCCCTCGCCGCCTGTGCGAGGGTCGCCCTCGCCACGGGCGAGCGAGGGCGGCCTCGCCCGATCCGGCGAGGTCGACCTCGCGGCCGAGCGAGGGCGGCCCTCGCGATCCGGCGAGGGCGGCCCTCGCCGACGCCGGCGAGGGCGGCCCTCGCAGATCGGGCGAGGGCGACCTCGCTCGACGCCGGCGAGGGTCGCCTCGCCCGATCCGGGCGAGGGCCGCCGACGCCGGCGAGGGTCGACCTCGCCGGATCGGGCGAGGGCCGCCTCGCTCGCCCGAGCGAGGGCGGACCTCGCCGACGCCGGCGAGGGTCGCCTCGCTCGGGCGAGCGAGGGCGGCCTCGCCGGCTCAGCGAGGTCGACCTCGCCCGACGCCGGCGAGGGTCGACCTCGCCGAGCCGGGCGAGGGCCGCCCTCGCTCGCCCAGCGAGGGCGAACCTCGCCGACGCCGGCGAGGGCCGCCCTCGCCGGATCGGCGAGGGCCGCCCTCGCTCGGCGCCGGCGAGGGCCCCCTCGCCGGATCCAGCGATGGGCAGCCCTCGCCGGAAAGGAAAAAAAAAGAAAAAGCAAAAAAGACGAAAATGCCCATGGACTAAATACATTGGGGTAAATGTGTCACAAAAAGCAAAGTTCGGGATTTTTGGTGTCACAAAAAAAAGTTCGGGGTAAATGTGTCACAGATGGCAAAGTTTGGGGTTTTTGGTGGTTTTTTCCCATATTATAATTAAACAAATCTAACGGCCACTTCAACCTCAAGTTTCTCCAAAACAAAATTCAATGAAAAACATGGACAAATTTTAAACAATCTTATGACTACACATAATAATAAATGGACCACTGATCCAAAAAAAAAAAAGAATTATAGAAGGATGAAAGATAATCAAGCTAATTGGCCAGTAATCAATAAATTTCATATTGTTTAAAGGGCAAAAGCCACACAAAAAAAACCTTAAATTATGTTCACCGTGACACATTTACCATATAATTTTTTTTTACATGACACCAAAAATCTCAAACTTGTACATATGTGACACATTTACCCTCCTTCAAATTTCTATTAATGATAATTGTTAAAAATCTGCCTACGTAGACGCTAAAAAGCATTTGACAAAATCTTGACGAAGGGTAAATGTATCGCATAGGTACAAGTTTTAGGTTTTTTATCTCACAAGAAAAAATTTAGGGTAAATATGTGGGAATGGTCTAGGGTTTTTTATATCACAAAAAAAAATTCAAGGTAAATATGTCACAATGGACATAATTTGAGGTTTTTTGTGGCTTTTTCCCCTGTTTAAATTTACATTCACAAAAATTGCTAAGTACTCTACAAATCTCTCCTCTTTCGTTTTATAGACAATGAAAATCATATTTGAAAAATTGATCAAAAATCTATAAATACCATTTATGATTTATTAAATTCGTTTTTGTTTAACTATTTCCCTTCAATGCAATAAATTCCATGTAAATGACTTCTTGTCATTTGCTTTCATGCAAAATTATCTGACAACCACATAGTATTTTTTTTTTTTATGTCCTATCTTTAATTCTCCTCACTCTTTGACTTTTATTCTGCCTCTTGCAAGTCCGGGAGTGAACTCCGCATCTCTGATACTAGCGTCCCAACCCCTCCAATCCATTTACTAGCAGGACCGCATGCCTATTGACAACAACATAGTATTGACTAAACATTGATTAACGGGCGATTAGACCGTGGGCCGTCCACCTGCTTCCCCGGTCCAGCGTCCAGTCTTGAATGGAATTGTCTAAATACTTGCATTTCGGACCCACGGTAGCTTCTAACCTTTGGTGCTTCATTCCGGACATTTGCCAAATGATTTAGGATGTTTGAAATCTCTCTTCGTACATTCTAGACCAATTTCACTCGCTTCAGATATTTAAGGATCCAATTCATGTGGGAAAATTGTCCAACAAGTTTTAAATGTATTATACGGCGGCTAATTCAATCCTAAACTTTTTTCAATTTTGCTAATTTAGTCCTTATCTTTTGGACGATTTTACAATGTTATCCCTTCGACCAATTTTGACCAAAAATTGCTAACTGGCGATCCAGTCAACACCAACTTTTCAATATGGCACAATTGGCACTAACATTGTCAATTTTTTGCAATTTTTTTTCTTTTCCTTTTCTTTCTTTCTTTTTTCTTTCCATTTCTTTTCCTTTTCGCCTATGGCCAGTCTCAGCATAACCAGCAACCGACCATAGGCGAGGGCCGGGCTCGCCAATTTTGGGCAAAGGTGACCCTCCCCAGATCAGCCGAGTTCAATGCCGTTCTTTCACCGCAAGAACGCCTCCAATTTGGCAACGGCTCGCACACCAAGTGAGGACGACGGGGGTGGCGATAAGAAGGAGAGAGAAGCGAATTCGAAGAGGAAGCAAGGTCAAAGAGGGAGTGAGAGGCCGAGGAAGTGGACGAGTGTCGATAGATGCTGTTGGTTCGTGGGGTGCATATGCTCGATGTGGCGGTTCATGCTAATCCTATTTAACACGATGCTTGCTTCGTTCCCTCAATACATGACAACGGCAATCATCGGTGTATTGCCGGACCGGCCCCGAGGTCAAGGAAGGAGGGCTTGACGGCGAGGCATCCTGCGGTTTTGGTCACCCTCACCCAAATCTAGGCGAGCGTGGCCCTCACTAGTGGCCGATCATCAATCATCGTCAAAACCTGCCACTGGCAAAAGGAAAAGAAAAAGAAATGAAGGAAAAAAAAAGAAAATATTTAATATTTGCAAAAATCATCTGCGTCAGTGCGAGCCATCACCGACCATGCAACACAGAAGGCTAGCGCTGACTAGACTACCACATTAGCAATTTCCAGCCTAAATTTACCGGAATGACTCAATTAGAAAATCATCAAAAGGTTTAGAATTAAAAAGTTCAAGATAAAATTACCGTTGTATGAAAGGTTTAAGACTTTTTGGACTATTATCCCCGATTCAAGTCACTTTCAAAGCAACAGACGAAAACCTTAATCTCTCTATCGGCAACCCTCTCTCTCCCAAAAAACCCCCCCTTAATCTCTCTAGGCTTTGATTTCCCTTTTTTCCCTCTCACGATCTAATCTGGTAGTCTTTTTTTCATCTTGTTTGGTGTCTTTTTTTCGGTCGTTGTTGTTGCTTTTCTTCGCTCATCATAGTGAATAAATCAGCTTGCAGCTGAAGACTTCGTGAGAGCGTCGTCACCAGTCCAACCAATTGAGACATCCGAAAATTCCTACATTAATTAATAGTATGTATGAAATGTATGCAATAAATGTCACATGTGAAAATTCAAGTCAGATTCTAACGTGGTAATAGCATAAGGCTCGAATTATATTTTCTGCGTCCGTAGTTTTCCGAAAGTGATTCCATTAAGGTTAAATTAATGAATTTTTTTTTTGGATTTATTATCTAGAGTGGCGATGAAGCATGTAACGCCACGTTGGTTGTTAACAGAGACTGATACTCTTTGAGTTTACGTATCAGATGAGTGGTAGGTTGGAAATTTATTGAGTTGAGTCTATCCTAGCGTCCCATAATTTTTGTTGAACATTTTAATGGGTTCAAAATGTTTTTCTGTCTTATCAATGTTTAAATCGAATATTGATTTTCTTGTTTACATACTGATTTACTAGATATCTTAGCAAATTATCAAAATATCTACTTTGAAGGCGTAGAGCTAAGCCAAATGTCACCCTTTAATTTGTACCCCTCTATCTCATCCACCACCAAGTATTTTTAACCCAACTCATCATTACTTTCAACCCATGCTTATTTGATATTATCCTTTTGTAACTCATAAAATTCTTCCTAATATGTCCCTCTCTTGATAGTAAGAAGCCATTTCAAGTATCCAAGTTCTAAATACAAAGCTTCAACTCATTGTTGGAGAGAGAGAGAGAGAGAGTTTTTCATGTCACTTTCCCTTCTCTTTCAGTTTCCACTCCTTTGAAGCAAAGACCAACGTTCCACATTTGTGTATCACAAGCTTCTAAATCAATATTTCAAGTATTTACAAGGTGAATTTTTGGGCCTCCTCTTCATCTTATGAAATTGGTTTTGTTGTTTAACAAGTTGGGAGTTATTGATTTATGCTTTCGATTATCTTGCTATGAAATGCAGGACTTCATTGCCTTATTTTTTTTCAAATGTACAAGATTCGGATGAGCAAATTAAAAATATTAAGAACTCAATCAATCAAAGTTAAACGCTAATGACTCAATTGGCCAATGATTAAAATGCTTAATTTGACCAAGCTAAAATATTAAATACTCAATTGACAAACAGCCAAAATGGATAAAGAATGATTCTTCTCTTGTCCCCTGAATATACTATTATGACTTCTATTCTTTTTTTCCCCTTTTGCTTCATGTAAGCGACATGTTAGACTCCAGTTTGGCAATTACAAGGCCATTTTCTTGCAAATTCTTACTTTTATTTTCGATATTCGCCCCGTTATTTTTTAGGGGGGAAAAAATCTCTTGAAACTATGAAAAACCTCATACATAATTTTACATATAAATAATCATGTACTTTGGTATAAGTAACAAATACATACCTTTCAAGTGATTCGTGTTAAATAACGGTGAAATTGTGAAAGTCTCGAAATTATAAAAAGATAGAGATAAATAAAGATACAAAGGAACTGGATTTCACTCAAAATAAATCCATGCCGGCGTGTTTTTTCAAGTAGATTGATTGGGATATAATTGTAAGGCGATCATGGGGAAACATGATTCTAAGCGAATCGAAAATAGAACGGACGCATCACATCGAACGAAAACGTGGTATCAAGAGATTCGAACCATCTGCATGGACAGACCGAGTTAGATGCATTACGAGAAATTGATGAATTTCTCGTTGGGCAATAATCATCTTTTTTCTGGGACAGCATGATGCCATATTTCTGGACCAATTCCGCAAGTTTCTGCACGTTTTTCTTCTTGCTACAGTGCTGCTACAGCTACAGTGCCGAACAGTACATGAACAGCAATTTCCCGAAAAACTGAGCTAAATGTTTAGCGCCGAATTGACCGGACAGAAGAAGTTCATGACTGGATCGGCACGATTGCAATAAACTTTTTCCCGTGGCTTTCCCCGTCTGCGCAGGGCGAGCTCGATCGGTCAGAACCATCAGCATCGAACCGACCCAAAACCGGGCGATTCCCTGCAGAAACCAATGGAATCGCCCCCCCACAACCGAAAGCATTCAAGACGAGTGAGGAGGAAGCTAAACACAAGAGTTTCGACTTGGGGCATCTTCCTCTTGCATGTTAGCCAGGGAAGGCATCAAAAGGAATCGTTCCGGATCCAAAACGCACCGCTCTGGGCAATCGCCATCGGCGCAAGCATCTTCCTCGCGCGCGGGCCCCCAAGAGAAAAGGAGGAAAAAGAAAAAAGAAAAAAGGTATGGACATAAATTCCCGAAAATTCCCACGCCCCGCCACGTGTCACCGGAAAAAGCATGTGGAGAAACTCGCTAAAGGCTCCGCCCGTCCATTCCATTATCGCTTCGCTTTCTTCCCCTCCTCCTTCGTCGGAGCAAAACGCCGATCAGCTTCTGTACTGCGACGGCGGAGCATCTCCGAAGTGCCCATCGGAACGGCGCAGCTCGCTCTCTTGCAATTCGGGATCTCGCCCATCTCAGCCGGAGCGTCGATTCGGGTCGGGTTCGGATCTTTTTGGGCTTTCCGGAGCGAGGGGGCGGAGGGAGAGGGGGAAGGGGAGATGACGACGCTGCAGAAGTTCAAGCTGCTGGCGACGCAGTGCGCCGTCGTCGGGAGCCCGTCGCGCAGCCCCACCACGAGCCCGGTCGTCCACCTCCGCCGCCGCAGGACCCTCCGCATGCTCCTCAACCGGGCGGATCGCCGCCGGTTCCCCCGCCGCGAGGGCTCCCCGGAGCAGGACCCCGGTCGCCAGAGCCCCCCGGAGAACCCCGCCAGGTTCAGGGCCCGGCACAAGCTGCGGGACCTCTTCGTGTCGTCGTCCCCGCCGCCGCCGCCGCTCCCGCCGCTCGACGGCGCGGCGAGGCCGGAGAGGAGGCTCGAAGCGCGCGAGCGGTTGCTAGCCGAAGCGGGGACCGGGACCGGGACGGGCGGCGGCGGCGGGGGATTCGCGGCTCGGCGCGGCGGCGCGGGCGGCTCAATCAGGCCGTTGTCGGCGGCTTTCAGGTACAGATTGCTCAGGAGACCTTGGCGACCGGTGCTGGTAGCGATTCCCGAGTAGCAGCAATGTGATGTCAAAATTCAAAATTTTTCTCTCGATAAATAATATTAAAATTTAATTTTTCGAAGTATATTTTTGCTCCATTGTTTTTTCCTCGGCTCTTTCTTCATACATCTATGGTTATGGGCACTGGGCACCGTGTGTAAGCTTAGAAGAAAAGCTAGGGGCGCAGCTCCGGCGGCGCAACCGGTCGGAAACCGCCGAAGAGACGTCGGAGGGGAGCGTGACGTTCGCGAGCGCAGATCGCGCGCGGCGGCGCCAACGGAACGGGGAAAAAACCGCAATCGGCGCATTGAATTTGCTAACGGAAAGCAAAGTTAGGGACAGCTTTTAGTCAACTCCGACACTGTTCTTGCGTGTTGTTGTTGTTCTTGAGTGGGGTGGGGACAGGGGAAGAAGGGGGGGTGGGGGGGTCCCTCTTTGAAGGCGCCCATGGATCGTGCAAGACAGAAAGTCCAAGACAGGGACGGGGTTCGGATGATGATGGCTCCTTCATAAACAAATGTCTTGACGACGAAGATGACTACTGTCGCCCCGCCCTCATCTTGCAGCCCCTCCCATGCGCGACTGGGTTTCGATTAATTGGAGACTGCTTGGCTACTTTCACGTCTCCTCCACTGGATGCGCGGAATGATGTGGGTTTTGCTTAGCACTTAGGAGGGGACGACCCAGTTGCGAAATTGGGGGAGGCGAAGTCGTTTGCTTCAATGGGGGTTGTGCTGCGAAATTGTCTTTCTGGTTTGCAACTTAGTCTGAGAAGCTTCAATGCCGGTGGTCGAGCTCTGTGAATTATGGTCGAATGTACTCGAATGGGTCGGTCGAGTCAATGGAGGGACCAGCCGGGTTTTTTGACGGGGTCGAATTGACTCGAGAGGAGGGAGCGAAATCTCGCGACGAATGGGTGAACTTAGCTTGTGCATTTTGAATCGGTGCAGAGGGACGAGATGCAGGGGTCACATGAGAAAGATCTGTTGTGTAATGTGCTCTGCGGTTTGGTCCAGTCGTTCCAGGCATGATTAGTCATGAAGCAAAGTGGGCATCATGGCCCTGGATGTGCGGCGATTTAGGCAATGATTCTTGATCAAGGCATGGGACTGCGGTTGGTGATCACGCTTTCTTGAGACTTTGGAGTTGGGGGGTTAGTGTTCCTCGGAATGATTATCGCATGAGTGGTGCAAATTTCAGTGTTTTCGAGCATGCTTCTTCTTGTGCCAACAACATGTGAGAGAGGCTCTCTTGGCTGATTCATGACTGAGAAGAGTGGATAAGATGGGAGGACGACTGGTGAGAAAGCCCATTCGAGTTGTGTTGGGTCGAGGATTGAGCACTAGGCCGTCTGCAGATGTGGTTTTCCGGTTTCCTCAGTCCGCTTTCTTTGCCGGTTCCGAGGTTGAGAGTTGACACAGGCCGACTGTTGGTGCACTCGAAGGGTCGTTCGCAAGGACGCTTCTCCGTTTCTCCTCGCTCCATTGGGGTGTTTCCGAGATCCTAGATTACTGATCCAGTTGCACAAGGGTCAAGGGGTGTGTTTGTTTGAGTAAAAGAATTTTTCGCGAATTAGTTTTTCGAGACTTTCTCGCATTTGGTTCGTTGAAAATGATCGATTAACGGAAAATCATTTACTGCTAAAGAAAATATGAATGCTTCACTGTTAGAAGAATGAATTGCCTAATTTGAAAATGGGAAAAAAATTCTTGAAAAGTGATTTTCCATTTTCCTTTGTCATGGAGTTATCCTCGAAACAAACACACCCTTGGATACAGAAAAATATTCCAATTCAGCCTAGTCCAATTCGGTCCAGCTCTCGTTGGTTTACTAGGGTCTAGGTCCGGGATAATGACTACAAAATAAGCCTATGTTTAGAGGTGTCGAATGTCTGGGTAGAGTCGGGTTTGGATGGATTGGAAATGGGTTTAACACAAATTGACCCGTTTCACCCATGTTGACCCATTTTCATAGTCTATAAGTATAATAATTCATGTCCGACCCAATTTATATATTTCATTCGACTCAATAATCCATGTTTTAAAGGCATTAATTAAACCTACTTTTTTTCCTTTTTATAATTTTGCCATTTTGAGGAACACTAGCCATACTCTTTTCCACTTGCTCTCGGACTCTCACTATTTTATTGGGCCACGTGGTCACACATTGCAAGGAAAGTAGCCGTTTCTTTTGCGTGTGGTGGGGGGAACACATATCTTTTGTATTATCAGTTTCTTTTGCTCTTCCACTACCAAAATTAGAAATTTAAAAAAAGAAGAAGAGAAAATCAATCAATCAGTTGTAAACTTATTGTACAAATATTAATATAATCCTGAACTTTACAATTTGACAATTTAATTGTAAATCTTTGTGCGAAATTCCGATGTGGACTGGATCACCACATCAGCAATTTCCAACAAAAATGATCGAAAGGATTACATTTGAATTTCGCATGAAATTTTAGGACTGAATTGGTAAAATTGAAAAATTTATGACTGAAAAAGCTCTAGAAGTGGTATTATACTGACCACAGCCATTCGCACGTGGCCTTTTGAGGAAAAAGTGTCCAAAAAATCTTAAGTTTATTACACTTTTGTTAATTCAATCTTAAAATTTTCAATTTTGTCAATTGAGTCCTAAACATTTTCACATTTTATCAATTGAGTCCATCTGATCAATTTTAATAGGAAATCGTTAACATGGATGCCGGTAGGGCCACGTAGAATGACTAGCGCTAATGTGGATAAAAAAATTAAATTTTTTATTTTCTTTTTTCTATTTCTTTCTTTCTTTTCCTTTTTTTTTTTTCTATCAATCCGGTGAGGATCGCTAGCCGACCCTCATCGACCACAGGCGAGAGCCAGCAAGAATCGCCAACCCCTGGGCGAAGGCTACGACCGGCGAGGGCCTTACGGCCCTCACTCAGTGGCCGGCAAGGGTCAGCCGGCCCTCGTCGGGCTTGGAAGAAGAAAAAGAAAAAGAAAGAAAAACTAATTTAAAAAAATTGAAAAATATTAAAATATTATTAAAATTGTCCACATCACCGTCAGCTGTATCACGTAGGACGTCCGGCATCCACTTCAGCGATTTTTCACTATATTGACCGAATTGACTCAATTAGCAAAATGTGAAAAAGTTTAAGATTCAATTGATATAATTGAAAGATTTAAAACTGAATTGATAAAAACTAATATATTTAGGACTTTTTGAACAATTTTCCCGGCCTTTTGAAGTGGAGAGTGTCCATCAGGGAGCATGAGAGTAAAGTTCCCTTAGCGTTGCTTTTTTATTAACTGAGTTGAAAGTGGGTTCTTTCTAGACCCATTAAACCCCATCATTAATTGTACTTTTTCTTTATTAGACCCATTTCAACCTATATTTTAAATTTTAATTAATTTATATATAACTCAACTCATTAAATATGAGTTAATATATAAATTTGTAATTTATTTTGCCCATGTCTACCTATATTATAGGCCCATTTGGGTGAATGGGCTTATGCTAGGAAAGTCAAGTTCTAACCGGTTTGCTTTTTCCCTGCCCTCTCTTTAGGGTTCTCTCCTCTCCCTCATATCTTCACACAACCTTCTTCTTCAATCTCCATGGAGGGGTCCCCATCCCTTCTCCTTTTTCTTTGACTGATTTGGTTCTTTATTATCTTGTTCTTGTTTTCCTCCCATTTTGAGGAGTTTTTATATTTTAATATAGTCTAAATCTAGAAGTTTCTCTCTCCCTGATCTAGTCTAGATTTGGGGTTTTTTTTTTTTCATATATGATTTTGAGGTTTCGTTTTCCTCGAGTTTCGTTGGTTTATAGGTCCAGTTTTGAAGAAGATCACAGAAGTTACGTAAAGGTTTCGCTCTCACAAGTGTTAGATCTGTGCGTATTTAACCTTGTTACTTTACACGGCGATGGTGTCAGGACACTGAAGCTAGGCACACACCACTGAAAGGCAAAACAATAGCAACAGATGAAGATCTCGATTTGTGCTTATTACTGAAGATGAATTTGGTGATCGACCACCGACTTTGGCTTGAAAAAGTTTCAGATCTACTACTTTTGAGGATGTGACTCATAACCTTATTTTGATGATTCATCTTCTTATCTAAAACTTGTTTTGTTGTCTTGGTTTGTAGTTGAATTGCGTATCTCTATTGTACATCCATGGAAATGAATAAAATATTTCTTTAACTAAAAAAAGTTCTCCTTAATTTCTCTTGAAGTAAGGGTAGTCGTAGCATATTATGGCCGAGTGAAAAGAATTTATGCGAGCGGCTTTATGCATCATATATCTCAAAAAGTTGGTAGTTATAATCCTCATATAAAAAGTAAAAGAAGTTGCTCATGTAAAATATGCTTCATTGGTATACACTATTTTTGAAAAAATGATACTACAAGTGTCATAACTTTTATACGACACTTACTTTAGTGCTAAAACTTTTTAAACGATCACTTGAGTGTCATTCTGGCGATTCCTCCTACGTGACTTTTTAAATTAATTTTTTACTTCGACATGGCTTTTTAAAATGAAATTGAAGTCTAGCGTGGAAAATTCTTCATCCGATGTGACATAAGTAACCAAAACGATGATATTTAATCTAAAGCCGGGGGGGAAAACTCTCTCTCTCTCACTCATCATATATTCATCATCTACACTCATTTCATCAATCTTTGACCATGGCAATGTGTTCGCATCAATTGTTGCACTTCCCACGGTTGTTACTAAAGCCCTAATTTTATTCATATTATATTTTGATATATTTTCAATTTCTTATTTATTAAATTTTTATTGGGTTAATATCACAAAAAATCTCAAACTAGTACACTTATGACAAATTTACTCCGAACTACTCTAAACTAGTACAATTGTGATAAATTTACCTCAAATTAATTTTTTAATCACCAAAAACTCCAAATCAGTATATTTTTGATAAATTTGCCGCTAAAATGGCAAGCCTTAAGAGAGAAGAAGGTGGTGATGCGGGTCGGTTGTGTGGGTACCACTTACAGAGGTAAGCTTGAAGTGCTGAAGCAAATGCCAATGATGCCATTTGTTAATAATGGTTCCTTTGCCACGAATCTAGGGGCCAGGCCTGCAATCATGTTATATTGACCTTCCTCTTAGGCTTTGTCGACACAATCGTGAACCGCTTCTCCTGTTTCTTCTGCTCTCCACTGCAAATTTGATAAGAGTGATTTTGTCTCGATTTGAGAATTGGGGTTAGGGTTCCTTGAGAATGTACTGAATTTTGCCCCCTTCTCATTAATTTGGGGCGAACCGATTTCTAAATGACGTCTGTGCAGAGGCTCACTTGCTCACTTCATCTCGCCGAGCAGCCTCGTTGGGCTTTATACAATAAATTAATAGCACATCGGATCTTTCGGCCATTCAGATCACCGATGACAGTAGAGTGATTCGATTTTATTTTTACTCAACCGGCATTGAAGTAAGCGACTGTACGAAAATTACGGCACTTACGATATCTTTTTTTTTTTTCCCGGTTTTTCCATTATAGATAAACCCTAATCACTCGCCCTTGTGTTGATCATCCCAGCCATTTCCCAATTTATAGATGCAAACGAAGTGGGACCAAATTCCACTAAACACCAATTTGACCCAAGTGGTGAGGCTCTGGCCCTCTTTCTTGATGGGGTTGGGGGGGATGTTCGTCCTTTCCTTTTTATGTGTACCCTTTTTGCTCTTCAAGATAAGAGGCTTTTGATTTAATTTTTTTTTCCATTTCGGCTTTTCGTAAAAGGAGAAGATACTTCTCAATTATGGAGGAGTTAGTGTGCTTCTCTTTCTTTCTTTCTCTCTTTTGTTTTTTTCTCTCCGTGCCCGTGGCCCTTCCGGGGCTCCACTCCCAATTTCTCATGTATCTTTATCTTCTGCTCTCTGGAAGTTCTTTATCTCGGTAATTCGAAATTCGGATAATGATCGAGACAAAGCCTTTTTAAGGACTTACTTGGATGCGACGAAAGGAGTTAGTGCGCTTCTCTTTCTTTCTCTCTTTTGTGTGTGCTTTTTTATCTCATGGGACGGACTCCCTGGTTCTGGACTCACAATGATTCTTTACTCCCCATGTGGACTGCACTTTGGCCATGACACCTGCAAATGTCGTGCTCTTGCCAGTGTCGCCGCCCCCTGCATTACGCCTATCTTTCGAAGGATGCATCCATCGATGGATGATATCAAAACCCTTTCAAGTATTTTTTTCTTGACTATGATTGTTGTGAACATATAATATATATATTTGTATATGTATGTATGTATGTATGAATATCAATTTATTCATTTCGATCCGTTTTCTCTGATTATGAATGGTATGAATCTCGTGATCAAACCTTATCACAAGGCGTTAGCTTAGAGGATAAGAGGAATATTTGCTCCTATCCACGGTCTTAGATTCACATCTTGTTGCCATGTTGGTAGAACTTCGGATGTAAAATCTTAAGTACTCTAGGCCGATGAAGGAAAGTGCATCCTTAAAGTCGCATAGGGAGATAGGCTAATTAAGGTGTACGAAAACTGATCGAGATACCACTTGACCGCTATACGATGAAAAAATAAGTAGTGTAAACTTTTAATAACTCTAAAAAATGACTAAACGATAGACGGTTCAGTAGGAGAAATATGAATTCGTCACCACCGTAGTAGTACAATTAACGAAAAAGTTGAAAATTTCTAAAATTCTTTCCAACCAGTGTTTTGGTTTTTTACTTAATCTAGTGGTACTTATTAGAGCTTAAGTCATGTTATAAATGCAACATATTGAGAATCATCATTTATATAAAACTCAATGACATGATATATGAATGGCCATAATATATTCTTCTATCCTTTTTCAATAAGTCATATGAGAGTTTATCGGAATATATACCAACCGAAGATTCAAGAGTTGTCAAAGCTAGACACGGAGGTCTCCAAGACACGGCGAACCAAAAGGGGATCCCGATCCATCGGACCGCGGAACCAGACCTACATTTCACCCGGCCGCCTCGCTTCCCTTCGATCCGAGATCTCGTTCCCCAGCTCAGGCATCAAAACCGTGAGCGCGATCGCGGGCGAATTCGCTCGCACCCGCCCGCTCTCGCGCGAGCGCTACTGTCTTTCGCCTCGATTCGAAACCCCGGAAATTGCATTAAACAAAGCCAATTGCACCACCTTCCCCCCCGCAAAGTCCAAATCTTTCCGTGGGAAGCTCTCTCTTTTTCCAAAGCTACTCCCCCCCACCAGCATTTAGCCGTGACGTGTTTTGGCATGTCGAGACAAAGAGAAAGCGAATATGCAACACATCTTTTCTTTTACATAAAGCGGGACGTTTAACTACCAAAAAGCACCTTTTTGACAATCGCGTCCCCCTTTCCAATCCCCTTCGTTTCGTTTGTTTGTCTCCCAAGAACGATGAATGATCACACGTCCTCCGCTGTTGAAAACGGAGGGGAGAGGGATCACGCGCGCGCGGGGGCCGGCCAACAAGTGCTCTCTTCGTTTCTTTCTTCCTTTCGAACACCTACTTGCGTAGGAGACGCTAAGTAGGGATGTCAGAACCGAACTGAAAAATCGAATCGAGAACCGAATCAAATCGAAAATTTAGTGCATTTCGGTTCGATTTCGATTCGGATCATCAAAATAAATCAATTTTTCTTTTCGGTTCGGTTCGGATCGGTTTGGATCGAACCGAACTAAAATAAACACTTCGGTTTATGGCTATTTTGCCCCCTCTCTCCCCTTCTCTCTCCTCTCTCCTCTCTCTCTCTCTGCTTAATGAACTTGAAACCGAAAACTGATCCGAACCAAACCGAACCAAATCGATTTTTCGGTTCGGTTCCAATTCGGTTCGGTTCAAATTCGGTTCGGTTCAAGGGGGCACCCTTAATGGTTCGGTTCGGTTTGGTTTTCTTGAAAAACCGAATCGAACCGAACCATTTACACCCCTAACGCTAAGATCCATCCATAAAATTGATATACCACGGATCCTGAATTTGTTCGACCGGAAAATTTCTGTTTTTACTTTCAATGTAACCGAACGTAACCGAAACAAAATTCCCTTTTTTTTTTTTTTTTTTCGGTTAATGCGCATTGATCGGAATTCGTGGTGATGAGGAGGATACAGACGGTGGAGTGGTGTCGATATAACCGGTAATGTATTCGGGTTTTACTTAGAAATTGGTTGATTGCATAATAATAATAATAATAAATTTAAGGAACAAAAGGTTAAATGCATGGCAATTGACATCATAAATCGATGTGTAACCGGCAAATCTACCGAAAAGTGTGAGATATAGTTAATTAAACTTAAGTAAAAGTTAAATATATAGTCCCCTGGATATCTTGTTCCCATGCCAAATCCCTTTGGTTTGTTTCATGAAAACTAAATAACTAAAAAATATATATTTTATAAATATGCTCGCTAGTATCGCTTGAAATAATTAGTTAATAAAAGATATTTTCGCTATCGATAACATTTTATGTGTGGACATTTTTGTGGGCGTCGAAAATAAATAGTTATTTTAAAGACACGATACGTTTTTTCGCGAAATAAATAAATATGTCAATTTATCGGTATGCCTAGTCTTTTTTTTTTTTTGGGAGGCATATGTTAAATTGGAATATACTAGAACCTGAAATCCGCCGTCACGCGACCACTCCAAAACACCCCTCTCTCTCTCCTTCTCTTTTAACGTTCGACCAAACCTTCGCACCTCCTCGGCCCGCCGTACTTGACCTCACGCGCCGCCCTCTCCTCCGCCGCCGCCGCCCTCCCCGGAGAAACGGGAAAGCTCATCCGACAGGTTTCGACCCCGACGCGCCGGCCCCCCTCCCCCGCCCCCCGACGCGCCGCCGACGTCGTGTCCACGCGCCGCCCCTCGCGCTCTCCGCCGATCTGCCTGAGAGATTCTCCTCTCGAGATCTGCTGCAGAGGGCGTCTCCTTGGGGTTGCATGAATCGGTCGCCTTGTCTGATGAGAAGGAGATGGGCGGGGTCACGTCGTCCATTGCAGCCAAGTTCGCCTTCTTCCCCCCGCAGCCGCCGTCCTACACCGTCGTCGCCGCCGAGGACGACGGCTGGCGGGGGAGGCTGCGGATACCGGAGCTGGCCGTCGGGGACGCCGCCGTCGACGTGATGAGGCTGAGGACGCGGCGGGGGAACGAGATCGTGGCCGTGCACGTGGCGCACCCCAGGGCTTCCTCGACCGTGCTGTACTCCCACGGGAATGCTGCGGATTTGGGGCAAATGATGGAGCTTTTCGTCGAACTGAGTAAGCGCTTGAGGGTCAATATCATGGGGTGAGTTCAAATTGGACGGGATTCAGTTCTCTGTAGAGAATTTGGAGCGTTCGGAGCTCACTCACTGATCTTTGCTTAGCTTGATGCTTAGCTCATAGAAGAAGCTGTGTGGTTGTGTCACTTCTTGTTGTAAGAATTTGCTATTTTACCTGCTGATCAAGTGAATTTAATGGCCTTTCCAATTAACCTTGTTTGATTTTTGAACTCATTCTGAATACTGAATTATAAAGACCAAGGTTCCCAGTTTTTTTTTGTTTTTGCGGTGCGCTGGATCTTTTGGTTCTTAAAGTGATGAAAAACCAATGGCAAACTTCCTATTGTGGGGTCATTTGTTGGTGTAGCTGTTTGCTTCTTGAACTAGTGCTCCATTAAGTTTCTGTAAGGGAGGTCTCTTTGCATTATCTTTTCCCCTGAGGCACAAGAAAACCAATTTTGGGTTTGGGTATTACTGTGGAGAACGTTATTCCTAAACTGAAGATGGAGGGCTGGATGGATTGGAGGATGCTGATTCTCTCCTGCCTGACCCGTGTGAATGATCTGAGGGATTGCTCCAATATTGATGTCCCCAGATCATTGGGAGGGGAAAATCTAATTTGTGACCCTTATTCATTGTGGCGTGTTGGCGTGGTGTCATCCATCATAACAAGTGAGGGCATTTGATTGGATGGCTAGCATCACGTCAGCATGCCACACAGTCTTAGTATTACATCCTAGTATTTCTTCCTTAATTAGTGACACCACAGGATAAATTAAAAACTCCTTTACTTATGTACTGGTCTTTGCTCTCGATGTATTATCCACTGTGATCAGCCAATGATAGATATAAAGGGTTGCTCACTGTTCCTCTGTTGCATGTTTCAGGTACGATTATTCTGGTTATGGGCAATCTACCGGAAAGGTTGGTGCGTGGTCTCTTTATAGCTTTAAGTAATTGCAGAAGAGTATTTTGTTTTAGTAATTCTTCAATTTCTACTTATTCAAGAAACTTATGCTTGAGCTTCCTGCACGACTCCTTTAAGATCAGTTGTAGTCGCAATTCTGAATATACACTCTGTATTTCAAGTCATTTGGTGAGCTCCATGTTTCATAGTAACTGCCATAGCATCACCATGTTCCTCAAAAGTAACAAAAATGCTGTCAAACACAAACACTTGTAATATATTTAGCATTATCATTGAAACAGATATCCAAATGTTGCAAGATAAATACAGAGTTTGGTTGCTGTATGACGAAAGATCTGTGGAAAGATTTACCTGCTAAACATCCATATTGTATTGATGACATTAGCTAACCTGGCATTTATTGATGGCACAAGATGGGATTATTGTGCTACAAAACAATTTTCATTAAATGCATAACAAATCTGCAGTTGTTTCGTAGCAGTTCACAATGCATCCTACGCCCTCAATGAACACCCCCCCTTCCTAAAACCGAAATGATGCCGAAGCAAATGTTATCTCATTTGGTAGGATCGAGTATATTAATCTTTTTTCATCACTGCACCTGATTCCGAATCATGTTTAGTATAACAATGAAGTGCTCCGTGTCTTTCCTTGTTATCTCCTTCAAATTTTGTTTTGGGTCTATCCGCAGTTGTTTTCACTTATAATGTCCAATTTTCATTTTGATAAACCTTAGTTATCTTGGCTAGCCCAACTTCGTTAAAATAGATTCAATTATATTTTCATCTCTTGTCAAGTGCCGACACATCCAAAGATGCATTGTCCTATATAATGCTCATCTGTGCTTGTCTTAGTGTTTGACCATCTAATATTCCATAACATAAAGTGTCGCTGATCTTATTACAGTCCTATAGAGTTTTCCCTTTAGTTTTGGTGAAATTCTGTGGTCGCACATGGGACCACATGAACAATCTAGCTTAAACTATAAGAGGAGATGCTCCATCAACTTCCCAATCCTTTTTCAAAATGGTTCCAAGATATGAAAGAGTGCACTCTTCTATACTCCCTGATCTCCGATTCTAACCATTATCTTGTTTGAACCTCTCCGTCCCCCTGACCAAAAATGACCCCTGCCAGCACGGCTGCCATAAGAGACCCATTCACGAAAAAAACTAGAGAGCAACAATTTCTTCTAACAAGAAAAACAGCAACTTTAGAAGGGAGGGAGAATGAACGAGATAGACCTTGGAATACCTGGGTCCAAAATTGCAGACTACACTGTGATAAATCTCATAATCACTGTGACTTTTACTGGCTCATAGGTATAATTTGCATCTACATTTTTCTTTTACTCTAAGTGCATTACTTTATCGATAATAACGTTCTGAGCACATGCTACTCTAATTTTTGTAATGTGCTGTTAGTCATCACTTGTTTTGCAAAATATAATCTCTATCTGCAGAGAGTAAACGTGCTATTAGAACAAGCAGATAATATTCTTCAAGTATAGTTAACTCTGTTCCATGATTTACATAAAAAGCTATCAGGCCACAAAATAATGAAAGTCCAATTCCGTGTTTTTCCTTATCAGCCAACTGAATATAACACGTACGCCGACATCGATGCGGCATATAAGTGCCTTAAGGAACAGTATGGAGTTCAAGACGAAAAGTTAATCTTATATGGCCAGTCTGTTGGCAGTGGACCTACTGTCGACCTCGCATCACGTGTTCCAAATTTGAGGGGTGTTGTATTACATAGTCCTATTCTTTCAGGACTCAGAGTGTTGTACCCTGTCAAGAGGACGTACTGGTTTGATATCTACAAGGTAATGTTTCTATACTGATAGTTTTCAGTTTGTTTTTCTTCCCCGATACAGGTTACTGAACTTTGTTTTTCACAGAATCTTGACAAAATAGGACTGGTGAATTGTCCGGTTTTTGTAATTCATGTAAGTCAACTTCCCTTTAAATACTGCAATCTTGTTGTCACCTCTCTCTCTCTCTCTCTCTCTCTCTCTCTCTCTCTCTCTCTCTGCATGTGGAGAGAAAAAGGTTTTGGTTTGTAAACAAGGAAAATGCAAACGTAGGAATAATTCAATATCCAAATTATAGTACAAAAACCAACTTTTTGATTATCATGAGTAAGAGATTACACCAACTGAATAATGATCCAGGGACAGATACCTGAATATTTGTTTGACATTGCTTTTTAGAAGTTATGACCCCGCAATTTTAGACACCTGAAATTTGGCCATTTAGAATTTGAAAGAGCCCAAATTCCAATAGAGAATGTGTCCGAAGATCACAATTTAAACAAGTGTGAGCACTTGAAATTGGTTGAAGATCCTCTATCTATCATGTTCCCATTCTAACAATTTTAACTGCTAATTACTTAATCATAAATGTCAAAAGATATATATTGTATTCACATGGTAATAGTGTGGTAATGACAATAGGAACACCATACTGAGACATGGATTTGAAATCAATCAATTAGAAACAAAATAAAAAAATGCTACCCACCATAGTATTTCTTCCAAGCTTAAAATAAGGTTGACAAAAATGTGTGTTTTTGTGTCATGTTTGTGTTGGTTATTCGTGTCATTTCATGTTATTACGTAAATGTCCCAATTTGACTACAATGTGCTTTTCAAAGAAAATGGATTAAAACATGTGAACGTATCAATATTGAGCGAAGTCGTGTTGAGTTTGGATTTCTCTATAGTAAATTTGTGTCATGTTCGATATGTTCTCATGTTGTTTCAGAAGTTGCCACTACTTAAAAGCTAAGGAATTAAAAGGGAATTTAAAAGAATCAATAAGTAACGTTCATTTGGGAAAACATTACTTTCTTTTCTTTTTCAATGTGTAACTCCTATGAAAATGTTAGCACTATCAAGTGATTATAAAATGCTTTGATGTAATGAGAACTTATCAATGACAATCTCCTTCTACAATGACATGAAAATCCCTGTTTGATTAATGATATATCACTTGTCAGTAAAGTTAAATCTGATCGTTATAACATCATTTAAGATGATTGCAAACAAATTACAACAAGGTAATTTGCTCTTATATTGTTGACCCCACTGGTGAAAACTCCAGGCTGTCCCTGTGATTATCTTTAGTTTAATTCTTATAGGAACAACACTGTTTTCTCCATTCAGAAAAGATTGTTAAGCAAACTAAATTCTAGAGGAAAGAATCCACAAAAAATGCTTGAGATTTGGGAGAAACAGTTAGAAGTAACAACTTCACACTGGTAGTTTCTTTCCATCCCCTGACAAGCATTGCAATAATTCAACCTACGAACTGGTTGGGGGAACTCTTCAGCGTACTTTGTTTGGAATTTGTTCTTACTATTGCATGAAAAAATGGGAACTTTGCTTCGCGGGATTATAATTCTTGGGCCTTGTTACATGTGAAATGTTCTGTGTTGTTATTTTACTCTTTCTGGTTTTTCTCGTGTTTCTCTTTAGCCATGATGGTGGTGTTGTTTCAAGCCACAACTCCGCCATGATTGGAGGCTATTTTTGAAGAGTAATTTTCTGATGATCTCTTTCTTCTTCTTCTTCTCCTTCTTCAGGGAACTGCAGATGAAGTAGTTGACTGTTCGCATGGGAAACAGCTATCGGAGCTTTGTAAGATTAAGTATGAACCTCTGTGGATAAGTGGGGGTGGACATTGCAATCTCGAGCTTTACCCGGAATACATTAAGCATCTAAAAATGTTTGTATTGAGCTTGAACAAAGCAAAAGTCACGACAAACAATACAAAGGAGAGCAATGGAGACTCTGAAGCCCAAAAGAAATCATCAGATACTGGAGCTTCGGATACTTTTGAGTTGGCTCCAGATCTTCCTGAAGTTTCCAGGAACAGCTTAGATAGTCGGCTGGAGAAGTCTAAGAAATCAGTAAAGCCTGAACAATCTCGTATGAGCACCGATCGTCTTGACTGGTTTAGGAGAAAAAGGGGCTTAATTTGGTGAAAATACAGCCAGCCATTTAACTCCCACCAGAACAGGTTTTTGGTTTTCATATTTACTCACCCAAGAAGGTATATATTCTTTATTTGCTCTGTAACAGTGTATCAATCTTAGATGGAAACAAAACACTGAAGTGTGATTTGAGCTAAGCTGTAATTTGTATGTGTGCATTGTAGAAGTTCAATTGAACATAATAAATCCTTTGTACTCCTGTGGAGGTAGTGCATAGTTGAAACTCAAAGGGAATGATTTCGTAATTAGACGGATCATCTTCTTCTATATACACTTGCCCATCTTTGTTCTTGTTTGTTTAAATGCACTCCTGTCTCAGAATCTTATCAGTTCATGCAGATTTTGTGCAGAGCAACCACTTTGGGAGGTAAGTCTCTCTTTATCTACTTTTGAAGCAATACCTGTCCTTAGAGATCCCACCATGTTTACTTAACTTTTTGGGTCAGAATGGAAGGACGCACATACTTGACCATTGGCAATATCTCGATGAGGATAGGGTATTTTATGCATCTGTGATACGGGTGATGGAGCAATCTCTTTTCAATAAAATGATTCTGCATCATCCACTTGTGCTTGGATTATGAGATAGTTTCTGGGTTAATTGGCTTGTCCAGCCATGTCTAATTAGATACATAAGGTTCTCTCTCCTTTGAGAAAATACAGGGAGGATCTATCTGAAATGCAACTGTGTTGACACCTAAATATTTGCCCAAAGGTCATTTTCATATTTTTTTTTCAAAAAAAAATTGGAACTTATTTTCCTTTAAAAAAATATTTTATTCATTACATGTTGCATTCTTGCATTTTGCATTACTAGGGTTTTTAGTAGAAGTTTCAAAATTTTGGTTAGATGGTTTAAAATTTAATCCCAGCAAGAAAAGGAGAAGCAAAAAAGTAAATATTGTCTTTCATTTGGCACATCACATGTGCATTTTTGCATTTAGAGATTCTTTAGGTCATTTTTTAGATCCTTTTAATTGAGTGGAGTTGATATTGAGATTTGCTTGTTGGAGCTTTACAATCAGGAGAGAATTTATGATCAATTTGGTCTTGGATAATTTTTGTACTAGTTCCACATGTGCATAGAATTAAATTCAGCATTTACATATGGCGTTACTATTTTCATTTCGCATTTAGCTCGGGTTTAAGCACTCATAATAGTTCATGCATATTGTTGTTCACGGGTCCTGCCCCGGGCCAAAATAAGAAGGCAATGCCGGCTATCTACTCTAAGTACTATTTACTCTATGTTGTTCGAATTTGTCGCAACCCGCCAGATTTTCCAATGGGAAGGGGGAAGATGAAAATAGGTGTCAACAGAATTGTTTTAGCATGTATGCACTTTAGATTAGGGCATATTTATATATTGAGAATCACAACGAAGTTGAAAACACCAAAATTTGTAGAGGGGAAGTGGGAGTCGAGGCTCTCCCCAAGTCATATTAGGCCAAACTTACGCCGCTTTGTCTTTTGAGTTATCACATATTCATGTATCAATAAATGATACACATTAATTTGTACTCAGAAGTACAAGTGCTTACATACTTCCTACATTGTGATCAACTCTATCGGTCACACTACCAGTAAAATGAGTGCAACTCGTATTATTTTTCGAAACAAAATGACAGAAAAGGGTAGAATGTAAGAAAGATGCGTATGGGAAGGTTTCAATATGTTCCATGCTTGAACAAGTTGTCTGTTTAAGATGGGAAAGAAACCTTTCTGGTTTTGGAATTTGGTAGATTCGCTCTTTTGGTTCTTAGCATTTTGTCCTCGTTGTGATTCGCATTCACGGCGTTCATCTTTTTTGCTGAAAAGGGCAGGTGGGATTGTAAGCACCGGTTTCTGTGGAAGGTGGAAACTTTCTACAATCTGAACCGGTCCTTACTCAAGAGGGCGTACTCGAAACAGCTAATTCCTTGTCCTTTGAAGATATTCTGGCCCAGATTGCTTCTGAGCCAGAGTACTTTTTGTCTAACATCGACCATTGTAGTTTTCTGAGTTGGTTAATTTTACTAGTAGTGAGATTCACAATGGGGTCTACTTAAGAAAACATTGACCCCGAGTGATGCGATTGGTTTTTCCCCCACCACCACAATGGTCGAACGAGTCTCCCTTCGTTCCATTTTGCCCCGTCCTAGGCCCGACTTCGGCCTTTGAAGGATCTACATACTCCTTCCTATCATTTATCAGCATGCTTTAGAGAACTCCCTCAAAGCAATCGCGCCTGCGTAATCTCCGGAAGTCACCTCCTCGAGCACGGACCTATGTGTCCAGATGATCGTACCGCGCGCGCGCAAAACGACAGGATCACTGCATTCGATTGGATTAGCTTCGCGATCGAATGCTCAAAGAGTGGGAACAGTCAGAAAGAAAGGACGAAAAGGAGGACTTGGCACATAGCAATGGATGACGCTGGCCCCGGTCCTTTCGGGTGCGCTGTTTGGTTGAGAGTCGAGCAAACAAATTTGACTCCCTTTGATCACGTTAACGACAAATGACGTGAGGACGGCGTTGAGCATTAGAAGCATTAGAAGCATTCCTTGACAAGTCCAAGTGGGCGGCTCTTGCTGCGGAAGGTTTTCTTGGCCCCATTTTGCTTGTGACTGTTGATACGAAGAAGATGCTCGCTTCCATTGAAGACGGTACACGGCTTCACCTCCCCGACACGGCTTAATCGGTTGAAGAATCAACTCAACTACCCCCGATTACCAATAGAAGACTCCCCAACAAGGAGATCCATTTCTTTCCAAGTTAACCATTAAGTCTTCTCTCTCGAAAGTAGGTTGACTCCTCCAAGGCTGAAGTCAACTGACAAACTCAGCAATGCTTAACCCTTATCTTCTCGTCGTTGCCGCCGCCTTCTTCTTCTTAACATTTCCTGCATCTTCCGCTTCCGTCGATCAGCAGTATGTCGACTGTGGGCGCCAGTTCAGCTGCGGGAACATCCAGAACGCGAGCTATCCTTTCTGGGGTAGTCCTCTGCCCTTCTACTGCGGGCTACCGGAATTCAAGCTCCTCTGCGAGGACGAAGTCACGACCATAGAAATCGCGTCGCAGAAGTATCGGGTCCTCGAGATCGACCACGACAATCACGTCCTGAAGCTCTCGAGATCAGACTTTTACGATAATATATGCCCCCCAAAGATCGTCAACACCACCATGAGCTACCTTTTCATATATACTAGCCAATTTGGTAACCTCACGCTGTTCTACAACTGCTCGTCCATGAACACATCTATTGCCTCCGGCAAATTCAGTTGTTATGGAAACGATGCATACAATGAGAGCAACTATTACACAATCGGTCCTGCTTTGAGTGGTGGAGGATTCGGTTCTTGCCATGCCAGTGAGACTATTCCGGTTCTTCCGACAGCATCAGAAATCCTGATGGAGAATAAGACATCCTCGCTTGGTGAAGTGATCAGAGAAGGATTCAAGGTCCAGTGGGTCGTGGATGACACGGCGTGCACTGAATGCCGGAGCTCCGGCGGACGATGTGGATACAACACGAGCTTTTTCCATCCCATCTGCTTCTGTCCCGATCGGCCTTATCTATTAAGATGTCCCTCCGGATCAGGTAACAGCTGCATTTCCTTGACGACATAAATCATCGTTGTCTGCGCTAAGATGCAGTTCAGACATGGTTTTTTCTGGGATGCGAAATGACAACGTCCCACAATTTTTATTGTTCAGGATCCAAGTTGAGCTTGGAAGCTGGGGTTCTCATAGGTAATACCTCGATTGAACTGAATTATTTCTTTGTTTTGGTATTAAACTGAACTGATCTGTCTATGGCTTTCTGATATACCTCTTCACCTAATCCACGAAAGCTGAGCTTTTACAGCCTCATATTGGAAATATTCGTGTTGTCTACTTTTCGACCCCGAACTTATGGATTCTGCATTTTAAGGTGCGATAATGCTTGGACTCGGAAGTATAGTCGGGACGATATTCCTCGTCCATCGCTTGATGAGAAAATCGATGTCGGATAGTGTAATTTTCTTCTGGAAGAAGAAATCATCGGGCACCAACAGAGTGGAGGCGTTCCTAGAGAAATGTGGAGGCTTCGCCCCGAGAAGGTACAGTTACAAAGATGTCCAGAAAATGACCAACTCCCTCAGAGATAAGCTAGGTCAGGGAGGCTATGGCAGTGTGTACAAAGGAGAACTACCCGATGGCTCTCTAGTGGCAGTGAAGATATTGTCCGAGTCTAAAGGCGATGGGGAAGAATTTCTCAATGAAGTCGCCAGCATCAGCCGAACTTCGCACGTAAACATCGTTACTCTACTCGGGTTCTGTTCCGAGGGGTCAAAACGGGCTCTTGTTTACGAGTTCATGCCTAATGGATCACTGGAAAAGTATATATTTGCAGAGGGTCAGGCAATGGATGTTGATCGACTAGAGTGGGAGAAAATCTACCAAATTGCCATTGGTGTCGCCCATGGCCTGGAGTACCTGCACAGAGGATGCAACTCGAGAATACTTCATCTTGACATCAAGCCGCAAAACATCCTTCTTGACCAAGATTACTGCCCTAAAATCTCTGATTTTGGTCTTTCAAAGCTGAGCAACAGGAAAGAGAGCGCTATGTCTATGATGGGCGCCCGAGGAACCGTGGGGTACATAGCTCCAGAAGTCTTCTCGAGAAATTTTGGAGTAGTTTCAGACAAGTCCGATGTCTACAGCTTTGGGATGATGATCCTAGAAATGGTGGGTGGAAGAAGAAACATCGAGGCTGGACTTACAAACAGCAGCGAAGTTTATTTTCCGCACTGGGTGCACAGCCAAATGATGTTGAAGGAGGATCTGAAACTGCAATGGAATGTGAATGAAACAGGAAAAGAAGCAGCGAAAAAGATGATCCAGGTAGGTCTATGGTGTATCCAGACGTGTCCGGGGAACCGGCCATCGATGGATAGGGTGGTCAATATGTTAGAGAGAAGGCATGAAGCTCTCCAAGTGCCACCTAAACCCTTTCCTTCTTCTCCTCCTGCACCGCACATCAATCCTGCAACATCTGCTTCTCTTCATTCATCGCAAGGCAGTACAAACCTTCCTTCACATTATTCACAAGACTAGGAAGGCAATCAATTGCAGATAAGCTAACCATTGTTCAAAACTTCTGTTTCAGTGATATACATAAAGTGGCCGGTTCAGCTAGAAGATAATCATATTCTTCATTCTTAGGAAGATTAAGAACACTTGATGTAAAAGGTTGGCACCTTATTGATGATTCATGTGCTGGTGCGTAAGAAGACTGCAATATTATTATACCACATAAAACTGCATCTGCAGCTTCAGTCCGCGCTCTCTTTGTGAAATCAATTTAGAGAGATTTTGACAGCTTAAGTAGAGTCCCAATTACGTTGCGTACATTCACAAAGAAGCATTGCTTCTGAACCAGAATAACGAACCAACCCCACTTGATCAAAAGAAGCTTTGTTTTATTGATTCATCCCCATCACATCTAAATTCGACCGTTAAATACTTGATACGAGTTTAAGGCCCCTTTCGAGACAGAGAAGTCAAAATACCTGAACATATAGGCAAGCCCGTATTGCTCACTAGAACTTAAGCCACTCAAGATCTACTTTCTCTACATTTCTGTCATTCGCTCTGACGATGGACATCGAGTCTATAACCCATTGATGACTATTGAGAGCGAGATAATTTGTAGTATAAATCTTCTCTTCTACTTTAAAAGTATTTCCTAGTCCAGGATACCGGACCATCTTAACAGGCAACATCATTTACAAGCAAGTGCCACAATTAGGAAGCAACGCAAATGAAAATTCAAGTACCCAAGTCAAACAAGAATTTAGACAACAATTGGCACAAAGCCCTTCATAATTCACATCACCTTCTTGGATCCATCATCTATGGGGTCTTGGAGTGTTCCAAACATCCAGTCCATCCAGATGGTGTAGTGGCCATAATTATGGCGATATGTGGTATGGTGGATAGTGTGATAACCAGCACCCATTACAGGCCAAAGCTTACCATGGATGCAGTCATGGATATTTGCTGTCCATATCGCCTCTAGAAATAGGAGAGCGATGTGCGTTGTAAAATGGGTTGGCACAAGGAATAGTGCCATAACATGTGGCACTGCCTGCAGTATCCCATCTAGAGGATGAAATGCCAAGCCTAAAATAAAGAAACAACTTATGATTAGTCTTGTACTTTATGCATACATGAAAATACGAACAAAAGAGAGAGGGATTGTATTATTCACAGGGTGAGGGCATGGAGAAAAACATACCATAAGCATTCAAGGTGAGACAAGGAACAAGAAAAATGCAGTACATGAAGAAATGGAAAGGAGAAGGCGAACATTAGCAGTAACTGGTAACACATTTAATTGCCACTAACAGATAAGTAAACAATATTGGGAAAAGATAACACGAAACAGCTCTGATAAATAAGCCGTCAATAAAATCATTTTTTCAGATTGCCAATAACATCATGTCCATGATCTGCAGATGCCTTACTGTGCCTAACTTGATACCTTGAGAAATATGGCTGCTAAGTAGGAATTACGCTGGGAAGAGTAATTGCCTGGGTGTAATTTTTGTTTGCAGCTAGATTTTACGTGAAACTCAACATAATTCATACATCATGGGTTGCTCCTTAAATGTCATCCAACTTTGTTTCAGCAAACTAAAGGCCTAGATAGGAGGTTTATGGCCCAACTTCTGTTTCTACCGTCTAATTGTGATCTGACTTATTTTCAGCATCAAAAACCAACTAGCGAAAGTCAACATAGAAGTTAAAAGAAACACCAGGGCCAGCAGCTTGGGCTGGGGTTGTCTTTCGAGTAAACACGAAAAAGGAAAGTATTAGAATTATCATTCCGAATGGTGTTATACAAGAACATATAGTCCACCTTTTGTTAGTTTTTTTTGAAGTCAAAGATATAACAATTCTTAAAGCTACAGATTCGAAACATATGCAGATCATAGCTAATGCAAAATGTCAAACCGAAATAAAACCGGAGAACTGCACCTAAAACTTAAGAGTCATCGCAAGCAACTTGACCCAAGATTCGAAACATATGCAGATCATAGCTAATGCAAATGTCAAACCGAAATAAAACCCGAAAACTACACCTAAAACTCAAGAGTCATCGCAAGCAACTTGACCCCCTCTCTCTAACAAGATCGTAGGTCCTATGAGCTCAAAGCAGTACTTTTGTCTTGTGATATCATTACAAAAACCAGGGTGATGATATACATTTGAACAACTTATCACCCTATCCTGCTTTCAAAGTGTTTTGCATAGCAGGAAAAGTCTGCAACTTGTCCTTTAATATCAAGAGCTACGGAAGGAGAAGGATTTAGCAACATCTATCTAGAGAGCACTTCAATTAAATAAGAGTGGCAAGAAGGGGCCACATGCTGACACAAAAGAGGAGTGAGTAGAATATACAATATGCCGTACCCACGAAAGAAAAGGAGATCTTCGATAACATCTTCTAAACATCTCTCTACCCAAACCTAATAACACTTGTTTTATAGGTTCAGTTACATTGTAGAATCTAAAGATCCAAGGACACTGTATGCTAAGTTTTCAGATTGCATCAATCAATACAAATTAAAGGAGCACGGGTACAAAACCAAATACTGTTACAAGATCATGCAGTAGCCAGGTGTAGCACTCAAATTAAGCAGCAGCAGAACATAATCGAAACTCTTGGATTTGGACTTTCAGCAATAAAAGTAAGCAAATGTACAATCATTTGCATAATTCTATTGATTGAACAAAAATAAAGTCTACCAACAAAGGGCATGTTACTGCACTTAGCAGACTGAGAACTCACCAGCAAAAGGAGAAAGTGTGTTCTGCTTATTGTAGATGTGATGTGTTGCGTGGAGATGCTTGTAAAGAGGTTTAATGTCATGCAGCTCCCTGTGCATCCAATATATCCCAAACTCCACCAGTACAAGATAAATTGACATGTACACAAGGTATGCAAGCCAACCAACATCGCTTATTCTTGAATAGCATTTCGTCCATCCATTTTCAACCATGTATTCAGAAAGTGATGGAAGAGCAGAGTACCATGGCATTGCCTTCATCGCAACATATATTTGCAACAGCATTGCCTTCTTCGTAGGAATCTCATCTGCAGCAAGAGAATTTGACAGATTGAAAAAAAATACACAACAGTCTAGCAACCAGATATCATTACTGAGTTTAAATAGACAAGAAATATCGTAGGCTAGCCCAACTACAAGTGCATATAACATAATCTCGCACTGGAAATAATGTATAACGTTCTCTCCGAGAAAAATCTTATCAGCAAGGAAGCAGTCACATAGTATTTTAAGCCCTACAGAGAATGTTGATGACTGCCATTTGCTTGACAAAAAATAGTCGACAGGGATCCAACTAGCAGACTTCTTTGATGAACAGCTGAACATAATCACAGCTTTTAAAGCAAGAAACAAGTCAAAGTGTCTTCTCCATGAATAAAAGCATGCATTAATAAGCTGATTTCATAACCTGTTAAATGCGACCCAGTTAAGCTGAGCCTAAGAATGGTTTAATGTCAAGATCCAGAGGGCACAAAATTATAGATACCGATGCTTGCTGAATTAGCAGCACTCCCCATTTGAATTGATGATGTAGATGACCTAGAAGTTACTTGGATGGTTTATGGCAGCCAGGGAATTCCAAAAGGAAAAAAAAATAATGAAATATCTGCAGGACACATCTCACAGATCATGAAGGAAGGAAGAAACTGCATTGCACAACATCTAAAAACTAAACGAAATATTCTGAAGAAAATGCATCAAAGCACAGAATTTGTTAAACAACGGTCCAGCCATCTAAATATCTGGTAAAAAGAGAAAACCTTTCAAGGTGATGGAAGTAAGTGAAAAATCAAAACTTTTAGAAAGCATAAAGCGGCTGTCAACAGCACTTACAGCAGATTAGATTCTAAGATGTTCTGCATCAACCATTTAACATGGAACAAATTAAATCATTGAGCCACTTCGAAGGAAACATATAACCCACTCTACAAGATAAATTGAGATCGAAGAAACTAATCTAAATCAAATCCAAAATAGAGAAAGGGAACAGTGTTTCTAGGAATCAGCCAATGGAAGGAAAAACAAATACAAATTATTTGAGTTATACTGCGTCATTCACAGAATAGCACACATCAACATCACATCTCTGTAGCAAATTCAATCCATCAATCTGACAATCACACCCACCCTATTTATGCTTATGAATACTGACCATAAAAATAGTAGAGGCTCATCATGCCATGAGGAGAATCAGGAAAAGAAGAAAACTTTAAAGAGAAACCCAGAGAGAGAGAGAAAAAGGATAAACCAAGAAGAGAAAAGAGAAGCTACCCTTAGGGACGTAAACATTGCGCTTGAGGTAATAGATGTAGGAGCACCACAAGAAGCCGGAGAGGAAGTAAACAAGGGATCCGCCGATGAAGTTGCGGATCCAGGTCTGGAGGAACCGGGGCATCGGCTCCCACGCCGACGCCGGCAGGAGGCTGCCCAGGACAATGCGGTTGTACAGGGATGTCTCCGCCGTGAACAGGCCCAGGTAATCGGCGTCCATCGCGCCGGCGAGGCTGGTCGGGTGGGGGATCGGAGGGAACGTCGCCGGAGATCGGGAGCCGGAAGCGCGGCGCGTCAGTTGTGGGGGGGCAGGAGGGAGCGGCGACCCAGGTCTCGAATTGCAGTGAGGAATAGTGGGTGGGCAGTGAACTTGACTTGTAAGGCACGATGACGAAGAAAAGCTCGGTTGATTAGATGGAAAAGGCGAGGAAGACGACGAGACAGAGAGACGAAGACACGGGGGGACAGGGACAGAGAGACGCAGACACGGGGAGGAATATCTTTGGTTGGCTTGGCCAGGATGTTGACAAATGGAGTTGGGTGTGTGGCCACACACTTCTTCAAAAGATCTCTCTCTCTCTCTCACTGCAAAGTGCATTCTCTCCTCGGAGCCAGCGCAGATAATTCTCTGGCTTCCATTCTTAAAAAAAGAAAAGGAGGATCGACGAATCGGGCCTGCACCACCGATTCAAGAAGACCGATCCGATTCCTGATACTAAAAAAATAAGGGGAGCCGAGTCCGATTCCAGAAACTGGAAATCGGCCTTTATCGATCCGGATCCGACCGGTTTTGTCCAAAACAGAAAAATTAAATCTACTGATAGGGAGAAAATTCCAAATAAAGATCCGATGTTGTTTCATTTGGCCACGGCGTACCAGTTTAAAATTTTTGGGGTGTTGAGCCTTAAAATTACCACGGGAATAAAATGATACTTTTTTTCAAAGCAATTTGCATTGGTAACACAAAGTAAAATCAACTCTATCTCCAACGACTTACATCAATAACTTTGTCGGGGTACAACCTAAGTCATCCCGAAGAGGAACTAATGGGAATAACAACATGCACTAGCACTATTTCGGTAATACGAAGCGCGTGTTTTTAACGGTAAGGAAGAGACGTCATAGTTAATTGTAATGATAGGATTCAAACATTGAAATGATAAAAAAAAAAAGTACACCTATTACTTAAAAGATGGTTGCACGATAACCTTAACATTTTCTTTCTCTAACTCTCAAGTTAGCAAATCAATATATGATTTTATATACTTAAAATATTTCCGCGCAAAGCACGGGTCTTCATATTAGCATCACCTTACTTGAGGGCAAATAAAAGGAGATAAGTGTACTTGAAGCTCTAAAAATAGTCAAATTGATGCAATCAAGTCATTCTGTTAACTCCGCCCAACTTGGTTAAGGGGAAATACTAATTTGATTTTTTTTACTTTTTTATATTTCCTACGTGGCATTGACCTTACTAAAACATGAAATATAAGACTAAAATGACATTATTTTGATCCAAATCCTAATTTTTTTAGCCAAAATATTAATTTAGTTAAATTAATAAAAATAAAAAGTTGAATTTTCTTTAGAAAAAGGGAAAAGGAAAGCCAAGGGCGGAAAGCCCTCGCCGCTGCCAGTGCCGCCGCCACACCATCACTGTAAATGGCTGGCAGGGGTCGCCCGGCCCTCGCCAGCCATCGCTGAGCCCCGCTGGCCCTTCCCAGCGATGGTGGGGCGACGGTAAGGGACTACTGCTTTGGTTTTTTTTTCTTTTTTTAAAAAAATAGCTTTTATTGTTTAATCTAATTTAATTAAGATTTTGGTTTATTAAATTAGGATTTTGATCAAAAAGACGTTATTTTAGTATTATGTTTCATGTTTAAATAAGGTCAATGCCACGTGGGAGAGTGAAAATAATAAAAATGGCAATATCATCATTTTCCGTTGGCCTAGTTTGACGGAGTTAGAGGAACGACCCGATTGAACCAATTTAATTAGGGCAAAAGTACACCACAAGTGCCATAACTTGTGTACGGCGATCACTTTGATGCCATAACTTTTTTTCGGATCACTTTAGTGCCAAGTTGGAGGAAAAGAGATCACTTTAGTGCCAATTTGGCCGGAAATCCGACGTGGCATTTTTTATTAATTTTTTAAGCCGACGTGGCTTGCGCGGAGGCTGAGTCATCGTGTACAGTCAGCATTTTTTATTTTAAATAATTTTTTTCAGCATGTATAATCAGCATTTTTAATTTTAAATATTTTTTTTCCTTTTTTTTTTCTTCTTTCCTTTTTCTTTTCTTTTCTTTTTTTTCTTTTCTCCCCTCGCCGGCCGGCCACCGGCGAAGCCCGGGAAGGGCTGGGCGAGGGCGACCTTGCCCATGGCCGGCGAGGGGCGGCAGACCCTCGCCGACGACAGGCGAGGCCGACTCTCGTCGGCCCAAGTGAGGCCGCCCTTCGCCGGCCCAGGCGAGGGCTACCCTCGCCCGACGCCGGCGAGGGTCGCCCGACGCCAACGAGGGTCGCCCTTGCCCGACGCCGGTGAGGGTCGCCCTCGCCAAATCCGGCGAGGGCGACCCTCGCCGGCGTCGAGCGAGGGTCGCCCACGCCCAACTCATGCGAGGGCGACCCTCGCCCGACCAGCGAGGCGGCCCTCGCCGGCGTCGGGCGAGGGCGACCCTCGCCCGCCGTGCGAGGGCTTCCTTCACCCGACGCCGGCGAGGGCCGGCCTCGCCTGTCGCCGGCGAGGGTCGGCCGCCCCTCGCCGGCCATGGGCAAGGCCGCCCTCTCCCAGCCCTTCCCGGGCTTCGCTGGTGGCCGGCCGGCCACCGGCAACCGGCCGGCGAGGGGAGAAAAGAAAAAGGAAAGAAGAAAAAAAAAGGAAAAAATTTATTTAAATTAAAAATGCTGACTGTACACGCTGAAAAAAATTATTTAAAATAAAAAATGCTGACTGTACACGCTGACTCAGTCTCCGGCGAGCCACGTCGGCGTCAAAAATTAATAAAAAATGCCACGTCGGATTTCCGGCCAAATTGGCACTAAAGTGATCTTTTTTCCTCCGACTTGATACCAAAGTGATCCGAAAAAAAGTTATGGCACCAAAGTGATCGCCGTACACAAGTTATGGCACTTGTGGTGTACTTTTTTCATTTAATTAGTTTTAGGACTTAATTGTAACTTTTGAAAATTTTAGGACTCGATCGCATTTTCGTGATAATTTTTGAAATTTTCGACTCACTTATCCCTCAAAAAAAAGTGCAACCATGTTTGGACCATTCACCGGAACCTAGGCTCGCCTTATGCTTGGTTCACAAGATAATTGGAGTATGTTTAAAGTTTCACAAACTCGAGATTGATCTCATTAAGATTCGTTTGCTAGTCATTAGAAAGGACGTGTAGCTCCCCGCCCATTTTTCATGGCCAACAACATCATCTTGATGCATCGAGATGTGGGGGACTTTTGACTGATTCTTGGCATTTTTGGCTTTCTAGCCCACAGAATCGAAATTTTGCCCGACTCAATAACAACAGCTTCTGCATGTAAAACGAAGTTTGGCACGTGAACTTGAAGTGAATTGTTCATATGGCCCATGGATTGCCTTTAGGAAAATAATACAAATGACACTGAACTTTGACCCAATATATAATGACTTCTATGACCATTTAATTTGTTTAGCACAGCATACAATATCGTTCTTGAACTTTTAAGTTGTTCAATATGGTCCGTGAATTTTTTATACATGTTCAATCTCGTCCGTAAACTCTATAAAAATGTTTAGTGCAATCACTCCATTACTTCAAGTTAATGGAATTTGCTCATTTGACTTTCAACCCGATACGTTTGACAACGTTACATGTGAATTATTCACGTAAGATTATAATAATCCATGTTATCAAATAATATGGATAATCATTTTTCCAAATTGAACGTATTAAAACGATTATTATATCCTAATTTGAGTTGAATATCTTACGTGGATAATCCATATGTAATGTTATTTTTTTGTCCACCTTTCAGACTTACCGGATTAGAAGTCAAATGAGCAAATTCCGTTAACTTAAATTAATGGAATGATAACATTATATATCTAGGGACTAGATTAAATATGTATCAAAAGTTTATGAAGCACATTAAATAAATTAAAAGTTCATGGACGATATTACATATCGAACCAAAGTTTATGGACCATTTGTATAATTATCACATCGTTTTTCACGAATAAAAAGGACAGAGAGATACGATTGACCTGGCGCATTGAGTGTCCCCATAAGAGTCTCGCGCTTATAAGGAACGCTTGAATTCAATTACAAGTACCCGACACCGTCTGATACACCAATGTGTCCCATTTTGTCGAGGCGATCTCGCCGGCAATTCCATCAACGTGCCTATAGGATCAAAGGGACCAACTAGAGATTCGCTCGCGATGTAATTCGAATTTGCAATCACCGCTGGAGGGAGCACGTGCGGTGGCGTAGCCCATAGATTTCAAGGGACCAAAAACCTGGTGCCCAGGTCAGGTGTTAACTGGCCACGAGTGTCAGGTGGCGAAACCGTGGACAGCTAGTTGTGCGGGGCTCGGATGAGTTAAATTGCAATTTCTGATCCTTGATGCAACACGACAACTGCACATTTCGCAAGCTCAAGAATCTCGCTCACATGATCTCAGATGGGACTCGAACTGCATCGTTTCTCGATCACATGATCACAAGTCAGACTTTACACGCGAGATGACAATAAATTCTAGATTAATCATCAGTTTTGCAAAGCAAGTTATGATTTCATGAGATGATTAATTACGTGAAAGCTCGTCAGAGCACACGAGATCGTGTTTAGTTTTTACTGGGCTTTTGTTTTTTGTTCATACTAACTTGTGATTAAGACGTAAGATGGCTCGATGTGTATTGAGTGCAAATAATAATGGGAGAGTCCGTCCAAGCGCCCCCACCCAAATAATTCTCGACGAAATTAGGGATGGAAGGACCTTTGGGGGCTTGCACCATGTACGGTCCCATCTCCATTTTATAACCGTTGGATTCACGTCACGTGACGATTTAGATCAATTAGGGAAAAGACGCCTTAACAGCATTCAACGTTGTTTCTTCCCTTTGTCTTAACCGCGAGACCACCCGACCTTGCCATCTCCGAGGAACCAATCACCGGACTTTACGCATGACCGCTAATGAGCCGATCAAGCTACTCCGTCCTTATCTCTCTCTTTCCAAGAAAAAACCCTCGAATATACTTTTTTTTAGGTGTCATTCATTTGTATCTGCTCGTAGTTGGTGCAATGCATGTGAATGAAAAGTAATGTTTAATAATAAAATTCAACTAGTAATAAGGAATTAAGTCATGAATTCTTCCTAAGATAAAAGGAAGAGTTAGCATATAGCCGTCACATCTCCACCTAATTTCTTTTGTAACGGTAAGAATGTGGTGTTGTTCGCCATCTCTCTATATATTTTTACAATACAAGGTATCCGAATCATTGTACATCAAGTAAGATATCACTCACGGGATATTGGGTGTGACACCTGAGGACAAAACTCGACTATTTTGTCATTTGGTGCAGTGATGAATAACTCCAATGTGGCTCGTCGGCATTCCCAGTCAGCATTTATAGTCCATAATACGTTGTCTACATGTTTTGCCCCAAATATAAACCCTAATTGGACAATCAAGTCTTTTCTCAATTTCTTCGAACTCCAATCGGTTTCCCCCAAAATTAAGAGCTAATTCTTGCAAATGGAGAGCAAGAGCAGGATAAGCGGCTCAAATTCGTTTCAATGAAGTAAAGAAGAAGATGATTATTATTGTTATTTTAGGCTCAGATATCCAAGAAGAACATCTTGGACTTGGTTGAATCCCGGGAGAAGATTCCATAGATGCGCAAGATATAAAGAAGGCTTGAAGTATAAATATTTCAAATGGATTGATGCGAAATTTTCAGATCAAGCAACAGAGATAATCTTGGAGCTACTTGACAGACGACATCAACCTCCACCTACATTAGCGGACGAGTTACACAATGCAGACTCAGTGCAAGAAATATGAAGGCTTTAGCATCTCTAGCTAACCATTTAAAGAATTCAAAGATGAAAAGTGAAAGAAAGTTCTATCGAGTGTTGACTGTGTTGATGTCTTGTTTAGCATATTTTATGCTCAGATGTAAACTAAGTGATGGGAAGAAGTTTCTCGAACTATCATAGTTGAAGATCAACGGAATATGTACTTGTATTGGGGTAATGAATTCTAGTTACCTATGCGTGTTTTCCTAAATGTCATAATTTGAGGGTCATTAGATTCTAGTAGGCTGTGATTTCCAAGTTTCGATTTAAATTCCAATTTCATTTTCGATTGCAAAAGTTTAATTTCGGTTTCGCGCTTTAATTTTCTTTATTTTCAGTCAGCAGTGGCTTCGACAATTTATAAGGAGTAGGGCAAATACCCCTAGACAAATTGCAGATATTTCGATTATTAGCATAAATATTCTAAGCGTCGGTTACTTTGACCCCACTAATTTCTATATTTTGACCCCAATAAACTATCTGTTTGAAGAACAATATTAACCTCACGAAAACTTTAAAAACCCAAGATACAATGAAAAAGGTCAAACTTAAAAACCTACTCGATAAATTCAGGTACGACAAAAATAAATATAATTAAACTTGAAATTGAGTTCTCAAAATTAAATTTTTGCATGATTGTGATTTTGGTTCCCATTAGCATTGAATTATGTTACAATACATTCGATTGAGCTAAATTTGAAGGTTATTTTTAGTTACATCTTGTTAATGAGTACTTCGAGACATTTATTAAGCAATCTTTTTTTGTCGAATTTATTAAGCAATCACACATACAAAAAAATTACGGATTTCAATGTACTACATTCGTATCATGTATAATCAATGCATTAAATTGAAACATTTCTTATCATTATATTTAACCAGTGTCCCATAGTCAATCCTTCATAAATAACAAGACTCAAGCTTTGGGCTATTTTATCTCAATAATGTAATTGTGTAATGTGATCTAGTTCAATCACATGCAAGAGTTAAGACCTGACTTGTTTTGCAAAATTTTGTTTAGTGACTCTTATGTGCATATAATATGCTGTCATTGTGCGCGCGCTAAGTTTAAAGGACGTCCATGAGTTAGTTTTAGACAATTTGTATGGTTAGGTAACTAGTATGTTGTAACTTAGCTCAATCGTGAAATATATTCAACAAAAATGAAGATTGTGGATCAAATTTATATTTAAGTTTAAAAATTAAAAAATAAGTTAAAAAATCAAATTTATATATTCAACAAAAATGAAGATTGTGGATAATGTTGTTAACATAAATGCAGTACGATGTTTGAGAATGAATTCTGTGGTGGATGTTTTCACGCGCGAAAGATTTTTTTTTTTCTAAGAATTGCTCTTGGCCACATGTTTGTGCACAGACAGCTAGAGAAGAAAAAATCTCCAAGTTGTTGGCTGTGCTATAAATCTTGGAGAAGAGACACCGCGAAGGAGTTCAACCAGACTATCGTCTAAGTTTGGAGGAGACGATTTTCAAATTTCGTAGTCTAAAGATGCATCGTGATCGCGTGAGCATAACTATCAAGGATGATGAAATCTGGGAGCAGAGAAGGGCCAGATTGAAAGCACTAGAGTCAGTTCACGAACCACACACCCAAGTGGAATTCAATTATCGTGTGTATCCACTGCTACACGCAGCCACGAAAGAAGGCAACATCGACAAGTTCATCGAAGCCCTTGAAAAGTATTCTGCCGAAGAAAGGGTCTCTTTGTCCGAGATTATCCATATACAGGGCCCTTCAAGGAACTCGTTGCTCCATGTCGCAGCAGGTATCGAGAACTCCGACATCCTCCAAGTGCTCCTCGAGGTCATCCAGGACAAGCAGCTTGCCGCCCAGGCGAACGACAGAGGGGACACCCCGCTTCACGTCGCGGCAAGAGCGGGTAGCATACGCATGGCCGAGCTCCTCCTCGACTGCGGCAGTTTTTTGGACAAAGCGAACGAGGCGGGGAACAAGGCGTTGCATGAGGCTGTGAAGAACGGTGACTACGTGTTGACCGATCTGCTCCTGCGTCGTCAAGGGTCAACATCGGTGATTGAGAAGAACGAGGAGAACAAGTGTCCACTGTACTTGGCAGTCGAGATGGGGGACTTGAAGATTCTCTTGCGTTTGCTGCAAGCGGTGGATGGGAATGAAGTTCCTTTGTCCGGGATTGAAGGCATGTCGCCGGTTCTCGGAGCCGTGATGCACCAAAAGTTAGGTCAGTAATTGTACTTATGGCTCTCGCTTGCGTAAATTTATTAGTCGGACCACTTACATGCGTGTCCACTTTGGATCCATACGAGCCGTTGAACCTGTAAGTCACGTTCATAAAGCAGCTGACCTCACATGTTTTGTTCTTCTCCTAGAATGGTTTAACCTTTTTCTAAAGTCTGCATCAATTATTGAAGATTTCCCATAATTTTTGGACTTGGGACCTGGCAGGAATTACCCCTTGAAGAATGTCATCATGCTAGCATTTCAGTAGTCGATACTCATAGTATAAGCCAATTTCCAAGGACCTTTTGTGAATCAGGGAGAGACTCCTGTCCTGAGCGTGAATGTTGGAGATGAATGTCTCTATGCTTTGAAGCATTCTCCAATGTTTATACTGAAATTATCCCCCAAAAGTTTAGATTTCAATTATGTATTCCATGTAATATCGCATTTTTGTTTCATCTTAAGAAAAATCTAATAATTAGAGGGCAAAGTTACCAAGCCCTTCGTCATGAGCGTGAATGTTGGAGATGAATGTCTCTATGCTTTGAAGTATTCTCCAATGTTTATACTGAAATTATCCCCCAAAAGTTTAGATTTCAATTATGAATTCATGTAATATCACATTTTTGTTTCATCTTACGAAAAAGATAATAATTACAGGGTAAAGTTACCAAACCCTTTGTCATGAGCATAACACAAAGTCATTCATTTCTTGCTCTCTAATGATATAGATATGCTGATAGAGATGTCAGAGCAGAAGAAAGAGCTATTTGATTTAAGAGATGCTGAAGGTGGTACTCCCCTCCATCTAGCAGCACACGAGAATTACGTCAATGGAGTCAATTTCTTGGTCAACAAGTTTCCTTGGAGCGCCTTTGAGCGTGACGAAGAGGGCTATCTTCCGATCCATGTCGCGTGTAAAATGGGTCATCTTGAAACAATCAAGGAGCTGCTTCGACGATGGGCAGATCCAGAAGAGTTGCTTACTTTAATGGAACTGCAAAATATACTTCATGTTGCCGCAAAGTACGGAAGGGCTTCCGTAGTGAAATGGATAATCGGCAATCCTGAGCTTGAGAAGCTTATAAATGCGAAAGACAAGGAAGGAAATACGCCTTTACATGTGGCCACATTGCAATGGCAACCCAAGGTTCTGCTCTCTCTCACCCGGGACGACAAAGTTGATCTTAAGCTTGTGAACAACGGCAACTTGACGGCTCTCGACATTGTAGATGAGCAACTGAAAGAAATCGATGCTCCACTTCGCAAGGTAATGATCTCTACAAAACGGATCAACAAGTTATCTACTTTGGTTTTTCACTGTTGTTTTCGCTACTTCTTTTCTGGGAGAGACGAAAGGAATTAAAGTTTATTTTGACCCGTTGAACTCCGCCAGGAAGTTACCAAGTGGATTTAAGTTTCTACGGTAAGCTCAGAAAATATTGCATTCACTTGACAAGGTCTCAAATTTTTTATTCCTAAATCTTTGATTGACAGTCCATCTTCATGGATAATAACGGTCTTTTTTTAACTATTACGCTTAACCAGAGCTTTACACGGACAATCTTAGTATCTGCTGGAACACCCAGAAGCAAAGACAAAGCAATTTGCCAGCCGAAAGGCTTAGGCCCGGCTACAGAGCCTCAAATTGTGGATAGAATAATGGACGAGGCCAAAACCCGTATGGTCATGGAAAAAGTAAAGGACGAGGCCAATACCCGTATGATCGTGGCAACACTCATAGCTGCTATGACATTCGCTGCTGGCTTTTCTGTTCCTGGAGGAGATAATGGTTCTGAACCAGATGCTGAAATCGCTCGGCTGTTGAACAGACCCATGTACGATATCTTCGTGATCTGCAACTCTGTCGCCATGTACAGCTCCATAATTGCAGTTGTGATCCTTCTTTGGACACAGATCAATGATCCGGGTGCGATGCTTCATGCCCTTGGGAAGACAAGGCTACCGCTGCTCATAGCTCTTGCCACAATGTCCTTGGCTTTCATGGCGGGAGTCTACTTGACCGTAAGCAAACACACTTGGATCGCGGTTGTCGCCTTGATCATTGGGATCACCGCCCTCTTCATTATCTTGGGTCTTTACATTGCGTTGTTCATCCCACTTGGGTACAATTGTCGTCTTGTCCAGCTCTTCGCCGACTTCATCATTAGAGCGGGTATATCAATTTCAATGACTGAAGGATGGGCAGACAATAACTCGGGGCAGCGTGAGTACCATCTCAAACACTCTGGGATAGTGCCAAGAATGGATATAATAAAGAGAAATGACGTTATAAAAACTGGTGACTCTGAGCAATTAAGTTTGGCAGAAAGCGAGGATTGAAAAACTTCTTAAGACGCGAATGAAAATATAAGTAGCTCCTTGCCAAAACTGGATGTGTTTCGCCTTGATAGGAATGTAATGTGACCCTATTGATTATTCTCGGCTTTGGTGTTGGATTTCACGTCCTTTGTCAGTAAACATTAATGTCATTTTCCGTAGATATTTTCCTTTTGTGAAAATAATTCTCTGGATATCACATGCTAGACTGCAAAAACATGAGTCTCGTGAATAGTATAAGGTGCAATAACAAATTACAATTCCATTTCAAATTTTCCTCTTTTTGAGAAGAGGAAAACATTTTCCCCATCTCCTTCTTTCACCATTCATTTTTTTTCTTTTTTTTTTCTTTTTTTTTCCTTCTTCTTCTTCCACAGCCGGTCGCCGGCCACGATGACGACCGGTGACTGTGACATCACCGATTTCGGGCCTAGGAAGCCGATGGCTAGTGATGAATGGATAAGCAAATGCTGATTTGCTGCAATTTTTGCTACAATGACTGGTTTAGTTCTCAAGTGGTAACAAGTTTACAAGTGATCATTTGCGTGCCTAAATTTAAAAAGTGATCATATAAATGCCAAAGTTTTTTAAAAGTGATCACTTGAGTATTGTTGTTGTTAAATAGTGAATGCTTGTGATGTTCAACCATTTAAAAAGTGATATGCTGTTTTTGGAAAAAGAACACTAGAAATGTTATTGCCCTGTTTTGTACAGGAAATGTTGATTTATTGCAATTTTTGCTACAGTGACTGGTTTAATTCTCGAGTGATAACAAGTTTACAAGTGATCATTTGCGTGCCTAATTTTAAAAAGTGATCATACAAATGCCAAAGTTTTTTAAAAGTGATCACTTGAATACTGTCGTTGTTAAATAGTGAATGCTTGTGGTTTTCAACCTTTTAAAAAGTGATATGTTGTTTTTGAGAAAAGAACACTAGAAGTGCCAAAAGCTGTGTACGGTGCTCACTTTAATGCCAAAATTTTTTTTCAGATCACTTAAGTGCCACTTTTAAAAAAAAAACGATCACTTAAGTGCTAACTCTGATTTGGGTCACCAGAAATCTGACGTTACCATATTTTATTAATTTCTAAGTCCTACGTGGCATCGCCCGCATTGACGATGAAAATTTTTAATAATAATTTAATAATTTTTTGACTTTTTAAATATTTTTTCTGATTTTTTTTCTTTTTTTCCTTCTTTTCTTTTTTTCTTTTCTTTCTTCTTCTTCTACCTTTGGCTGGTGATCGGACATAGGTCACCGGCCAAAGGTAGAAGAAGAGGAAAGAAAAGAAAAAAATAAAAAATATATTTAAAAAATCGAAATATATACATAGAAATGCCACATAGACTGATTTTTTTTTTAAAAAAACCCAACTCATATTAAAATTTTAATTATAAAAGCCAAGTATTAATTTGGTCGGAATTTCTCGCCGTTGGCACTTAAGTGATTGTTTTTTCTCCGATTTGGCATTTAAGTGATTCGACGAAAATTTTTGGCACTAAAGTGAGCGCCGTACACAACTTTTGGCACTTCTAATATTCTTTTTCCTATTGCTTTCACTTTGTGAAACACTTCCATTATCAGCATTCGAAGAAGCATGAGGCACATATTGCATACAAACTTTGAAACAAAAAAAAATCAACACTACACCAGTAAGGATTGATTTCAAATAGTTTAACGCAATCTTGTGCTTGCATCAGCTACACAAATAAGTGATGGTGCAAGCACAAGACTGCACCAAGTTGCTTGCACTAGAAGCACAAACAAGTGCTGGTGCATTCTTGTGCTTGCCCTAGCAGCACAAGACCTACAAAACTTATATTCAAATGATCATTCCAGATTTAAAGTCTATAAACAGCCCATAACCATATTATCTTATCCATTTGCTGAGAGCCTCTCTTATTTATTATGGTGTCTCACTTTCAAAAACATATCTAGATGGTCTTCTTCTAACCTAACAACCCATAACCATATTGTCTTATCCTTTTGCTGAGAGCCTCTCTTATTTGTTGTGGTGCCTCACTTTCAAAAACATATCCAAATGGTCTTCTTCTAACTAAGAAAGACATAGCAAGTTTAAATTTTGCCAACGTATGGACATATAACACCACTAACACAAATTGTACAACTTACTCAAGATTTTCTCCTCGTTTGTGCACCTAGCGCAGCACTTGGCCCTACAGCTAGCCCTATATTAGACCCTTCAGCTTGCCCTGCATCAAGCCCTGGAGTTGTTGCAGTTGCACCTTCAGCTGGTATTGGAGATGAACTTGCCCTGATTATTGCATTTTGTGATATGTTGTTGCTGTTACTTCTACAATTGACAACTAGCTTTATTGTGCCCTTCCTTATACTAATACGAGCACTTAATTTTTCCACCAGTCCTGCTCATTCTATTACTTGTCATCTCAAACTACTGCATTCTCCTTTTCCTTTTTGGCCTGCTTACTTGCTTCTTTAGTGGCAAAGGGTGAGGGATATCATGATTTGTTGGGTCTCAGAATTTGCGATTTCTAACGGGAAGCAAAATATGTGCTTCTTTTGTACCAATCTTCCAGGTAATCGTTAGGATTTTGTTGTCAGGCTCAACATGAATACTTTCTCCTCTCCAGGGACAACATACTTATCAACATTATTCATGATCTCATATCTATCATCCCCATTCTAAATTGGATGAAAGAACCTACTAGCAACTAAATTGTCATCCAATCCTTTGGCGATCTTACGATCACACTATCTAGTCCACTTTCTGGTCTTTTCTCTCTGTCTTTGCAATCTAGTCATGACTATCACTCTTATATCTTCAAGCATGCCGATGATTGGTTTGCACCTGACTTCTATGATTCTGTCATTAAATGCTTCATTAAAGTTGTTGTCAATAATATCATGCGTGAATTCTTCAGTGTATAAGGCTCCACACCAATGCTTTGGTTCAGTCTGGAATAGTGCTTTAAAACCTTTCCTTATCAACTCAAACAACCATCATTTGTGAATTCTGAAATAAGGCATGTTGGTGCTCATTGCTATGAGCCAAAATTGCTTATGCAGTTTATCCCCTTTATACTTCTTTGCTCAATTTGCATATATGTGCTTCGCACACATTCTATGTTCAGTATATTGCATCAACTCAATTAATGCAGGAACAAGTCTCTGCAATAATTCAAACCAATAAATATTTCCAAGCTATAATATGTAATTAATATTAAAAAGCCAACAGTTGACAATGGCATTACCTTTTGTTGGTCGCTCATGAATGCCCAACCTAACCCATTAGTTATCTCAAGGTCAGTCATTATATTTTTGAGGAACTAGAATCAAGTGTCATTGTTCTCTACCTTCACATCAGCCTAAGCTATTGGAAATATTTGGTTAATAACTCTCATTTGCATAAACCATTTAATAAACATCCATCCAACTCTATCAATCTTCTATAGCTAACCAAAAATCCCCTTTTGCATGCATCAAAGCAAACATACATCTTATCAAACTTAGTTTCACAATCAGGCGGTGGCTTCTCTACAACCTCTATATATACTTTACTGGATGGGTTTTGAAGCCTACATTCCCCAGCATAATCCCGAATCTTGCATATTCTTCCTTGTACCTACTCATTAGTGTACTCATCACCTTGTATTTAGCTCTTTTGCATTGATTTCTATACATAATAACCCATACATGCTCCTTCACTAATTGTTTCAACTAAGGACTTTTGATCTCAAGTATGACCTTAATAGTGTTGAGAAAGTGCTTGGCTAACCATATATTAGCTACCCTTTTGTTATCAAATACAATGACACGAGTATGTTTCTCCTAGAAGGATCTTATTTGAAATGAGCCGCTTTTCCTACTCAGTGCATCATATGTCTTCTATGAAAAATTTTGTTGTAAATAATCTCACAAATTTCTTGGTATTTCTAATGAATTCACACTCATTTATTAAGCAATTGAGTACTTGACAATAACTTCCTTTAATTGTTTTGCATTATCAAATTTCATGGATACGCACAACACATACATGCAATAGTCGAATCATTAGAAGGATACTTATTTTTTCTTCTCTGCACAGCTACTTCTTCTTCATTCTCATTCTCATTGTCTGAACTATCACTCTCATCACCATCGTCATTTTCTTCATATTCAATTTCATTACCATAAGCAATTAGAGCTCCTCGGTCCCTCTTTACTGGTTAAGATTTATGCGATTCCCCAAGTGCTACAAATTTATTTTTCTGAAGTTCCCTCTAGTTTTGCCTTTACTGTGCAAGTTCATCGTCACTTGGGCAATTTGCATTTGGCAAAGCTTCATCATCTAATTCACTTGATGGAGTAACTTTCCAATCCAACCCAATCAATTCTTCATTACCTATGTCTTCACCAAAGACTTTGGGACATATCCCCGTTTATTGAACTCTCTCTAACACACGAGTTGTATGCATTGCCTCCGTCTCTTATTCTACTTCATCTAAAATATATCCATCCCCAGCCCGAGTACTCAGTTCAATACCATCTCCTACTTCTCTTACTTGAGCGCTCTCATCATCTTCATCATCTCCGTAATACCCAATATATACTTAAGCTTCCTCACCATGAAGATAATAGTAAAAAATGTCCATAATACCATTATCATCATGGAAGTATCTCAAATCATCCTTCAAGCTTTTACTAGGAACTCTATAATGCAATTCTTTAATTTTGCATCATAACTGTTGCACTATATCCCCCACAAAATCAATATATGATAGCCTACTTACATTAACAAGGATAGTACCGATATTTCCACTAACATATTCCTACTCATCATTGCCAATAACAAATTCCCCACCAAGTGTCACCCATGCCGATGTTGCACCCGAGATATAAAAAAAAAAATTTAGGTTTTCTGACCGTAAAGCATAAAGGACGACAACTTCACATGAGGTCTGTACAATCTCACCAAATTGAATAATTAATGATTCAGCGGTTTTCGCTTAGTGGATAGAAAACAACAACACATCTCACCAAACACAATAAATCACTCACCTTTACCTCTTGCGAGATTCCTCCTCTAGCATCGAGCCCCAATTTTTTCCCTCTAAGAACTGAGTCCTAATTTTTCCCTCCAACCACAAAACCCTAGTTTTTTTCCCACACCAATTGAGGAAGTGAGAGAGGATGACGATGTTCGAGTGAGTGACTGTGTGAGAGCGAGAGAGACAGCGAGCGAGCGATGGCGACCAGTGACTTTGATTCGTCAACAATAGTGAGAGGGAGAGAGAATAAAACGCAAGTGTTGAACAAACGAAACAAATTTGTCTATATTGAGAGAAGGTCCGTGCAATGTCATTTAGGCAAGCCAGCCACCTTGGAAGTCCACATTGGACTCGTTTTTAATATAAAAAACTATTTCAAATTAAACATTTTATTATAAAAGCCCTGTGATATTTTTGGCCGAAGGCACTAAGCGATTGTTTTTTTTTCTTTAGATTTGACACTTAAGTGATTTGGCGAAAAGCTTTGGCACTAAAGTGAACGCCGTACGAAAGTTATGACACTTGTAGTGCCTTTTTTCCCATTTACATAGATTGCCATTTGTCGGAAGAGGCTCTCTTTTGTTATTCTTTACTAAAAAAGTTTCTAAGTTATAAAGGCTTCGGAGTTCTTTTTTTTTTGGCCAAGAGGCTTGGGAGCTAAAAAATCCGAAATTTATCGAGCAAGAACAAAAAAAAGACAAAAAACTTTCCCCAAATGAATAAGCACATCAATAGGCTGTCGGATCTAAGCCCAATGCTTAATCACTCAGCCTTAGAATTCCTTTCCCTTTTTATGTCAAAGTGTGGTGGATGGTCCAAATTTAGTTTTAATCAAATGAAGTTCTGCTTTTTCATTAGAAATACAAACGAGACGGGTTTGGAACGCTAGCTTGGCGTCATCTTGAACTCGTCTCTTTAACTTCCAAACCCATTCCTTTCAGGCTTGTAATTGCATATCTCCAATTAGAATCTCTACAGAGCCACGATCCAAGAAACTGCAGAATCTTGAGATTAAACAGTTTGTGAAAATCTAAGAATTGACTGCAATCCCAAAGAAAATTGGTGGTTGTCGCAAAAAAATAAATATTAATTATAATTACTTTTAGATTTTAGAATTTTTTAATAAATTGAACGAGCGACTTTCCATCCTTTTAAAGCAGTTTTATAAGTGGCCTATCGGATTTGAGTTTCGAGTTATCCATCGGATGAATTCCCAAGCAATGCCGAAACCTCATGACTTTTTCAAATGTGATTTCAAGCATGCCAATTAGCCTATGTTGTCTCTCCTGCTCGGCCAACTCAATCAATATCGGTGCTGTTTTCTGTTTTTTTCTTTGGGGGTTGGCAAAAGCACTTTCATTCATAAAACTTCAATAGGACAGCATAGATTTCTAGTCCTAGAACGTAAAATTTCCAATAAAGGACTGGGTAGTGTGTTTTTGCCCTGGGCTTTTTGCTAGCCAATCTCCTACTTGATTTGTCTCTCGCGAGTTGAATATCACTTGAATGTTCGTGGACCGAAAGAGTCTCTCTCGACAGTCTTTTATAACAGGTCACGCAGCCTACGGGCTTGGATCGGAGCTCGTGATCGGGAGAGAAATCGATACACTATCAGTCTCGATGGTTAGGCGCAGATAAGAGTTCAAGCACAGATCCTCTCTCGCCTGCAGAAACACCAAGGCATCTCGCACTGCCAGGGCTTTAGCTTCAAGCGGTGATGAGGCGTGAACAAGATGTGCAAAGATTACTCGGCCACAGGAGTCGCGGCGTACACCCGCCACTGCGCCCTCTCTTTCCCCTTCCAATAATGGTCCGGGACCATTGGTCCCTATCTCCGGCGGGCACCACTTAAAAGGCAAAGTTTGCTGCTCTGAAGAGAGCGAGAAATTGGCGCTACTTTCAAGGGTCCCTATTGTACAGATACCTCGACGATTCCCACTCGTTCGCATCTCGAAGCTTAGGAGCCAGTGTATGATTGGTTTATGAAGGTTGGGACGGAAAGGGACGAGAACCCGATCAAACCTTTCTTGCTTCCATCCCTGCTTTCGATGTGAATTACTCGAGCTGGTAGGACGCGGGACACTTCCACTGGGTGTGTGCAAAAGAGACGGAAACCGCCTGGGACCACCCAAAACCAGACCGGAACCGGTGATTCCTAAGGGAACCAAACCGGTTCTTGGTTCTAGATGTGGAACCGCCCGCCCACCCGCTCACATAGACCGGACCGGTAATATAATAATAAATATATAATATAATATATTTATTTAATTTTTATTTAAAAAAATCCTAGATCCCTAAATTAAACCTAACTCGTTCGACGCCCATAACCTCACATTGAGTCAAGAAACACTTTCTTTCGCTTTTGCCTCACGCTCACTCTCACTCTCTCACTCTTCTCGGTTGATGCTCACCTCACCGTTTCCGACTCTCCACCTTCGTCTTCATCTCCATCTTTCCGTCTCCGTCCTCGGCTAGTGGGACTGGTTCCATGGACCCACCCGAGAACCGGACCGGACAGGCGGTCCAGTTCCCAGATGGATCCATGGAATCAACGGGCGGTTCCCTATTTCAATTTTTAGAAACCGATCCTTAGTGGGCAGTTCCTGGTTCTAGGGTGGAATCGTCCACCCGGACTATACTCACCCTTAACTCCCACTGCTTTGGGGGTAAGTCGTGCATGGACCTGGATCCATGGATCCCAACATAACGTGGTTATTGTTGGATTCATATGACGAATCGCCGCGATGGATCCGGGTCCAGGCAAGAATTTTGCTCGTCGCTTCTCTCTAGAGTCAGGGGAATTGGTCTACGACGCCCGCCAGTCAAGCTTAACCCAACAGTACTCAAGGCCCAAGCCCGATCCAAACATGGGCTGAATTGTGACCGTGGGCATACTTCTACAAACATCTACTGGCGCGGAGAGAGAGAGAGAGAGGGAGGGAGGGAGGGAGGGGAGGGGAGGGAGATGGAGGAAGAAGACGTGCGAAGAGAAGCGGCGATAGCGTCAAGTCCCTCTCTACGACCAAATTTCAAGTCCCCTGGGGTCACCAAGGACCAGCTCTCCAAGTTCCAAGTATGCCCATGATCCCTTTTTCTCAATCGATACCAATCGGTCGAGTCGCGTTCGTTCTCATTCATACCTGTTTCTGGGTTCTGGGTAATCGTCTCAGAATTGATGTTCTCATTAAGGAAAGGAGTTTGTATCTATCTGGGTTGTATGGATTGCTTGTTCTCGTTCATGTTTTCGTTCTTGATCGATTATTTTTTCGCACCTTAGGCTTGTATAGACTGGGAAATTGTTTCACGCCATTGTCTAATATCTATGCGTTTGGCTGAAGTTCCTAACTTGCCTGAATGACATGACTTCACCTTCAGACTCTGCTATCTGATCCTTCAAACGTGTATGTCAAGGAAAGTGCCTGCTTGGTTTACATTGCGAGCCCGTTTGTTAATGGCTTCTCTGTTTTAGACAAAGGTTAGTTAAGGGTGGCGTAAGAGCTGATGTTCACGGTCTCCATTCGTGAGCCAGTTTCTTGCTGACGAACATGTATGATGTCCATCCTGAGATTGTCTCTTCATGGCATAGTTTGTTTGGGACAAACAGTCGGCATAACGAGCTGATTGTTCCAACAAGTCTGAATTAACTTCTGTGGATATCCATTGGATGCTGGCCGAAAGTCTAGCAGCACTGCGAACTGACCATGTGTTTTCGTTTGCTATTTAACTGTTTACTGTTTTAAAAGCATAAGATGGAAAAATCTTTATAATTAATGAATTAGAAATGGTTTTTGTGTCTTGAGTCGCTAACTTGTAAAAGAGGCTGCAGACCTTGTTGGCTATCAAATTACGTCTGTTAGTGGCCTTAAATTTACTATATCAGGCAAGAATCAGGAAAGACAACTTTAGGATATGGGTGCCTTTATGTCGCACTGATCAGTCAATCACACAGTAATATTTCTGAGATTTGGCTCTTATGGTCTTATAGTTCATTAGTAGTTCTTGAGATACGATTGGCCTTCCTTTCTTTGGTGTATTAGTTCGTATTATGGTCTGATTGATGTGGCTTTGTTAAGCACCTAAAATCACTCCGCCTCTGGAATTCATGTTCTGACGATAAATGGCTGACAAAGGAAGTTCTGATATATGATGTAATTAACTTCGCATTAATTTACTAGAGAGGAATGTGAGAAGACTGATAACTGTGATGAAGGTCCAGCTGTGTCAATTAAAACAAGTATCTCATTGATAGGAGATCTTCTGGTGTCTTTCAAATCGTTTCATTTAAATCTCTTTCCTCCGTAAGTTTTTTAGTCCAACTCTTTTATTGAGGTCATGCGCGTACTACCTATGTCAATATCAATGGATACGACACGGGTCTGTTGTGCGCTTTGTGCTGTTCATTAGAAGAAAACTGAAACAACTTGGTCCTTATCAAAACTCCCCTAATAAGTAGTAAGGGATGATTTTTGGGGTTGAGCCTTCAATCATACATTGGTTTACAACTCTCTTACATCTGAATTAAGATGTTTATACCTACTACAGGCCATGTCTATTTCCTTTACTTCTCAATAGTTCACATGTTGCTTCATCAAATTGGGTGCTCTGTACATGCCTCCACGCCTGGAGGCTCAATGTTCTAATGCTAATTATTATGAAGTAGCCCCAATTGTGTCAGTAAATTTTCCAAGTATTCAAGTGATGGCATTTGACTGAACTTTATTTATATGTCACTTCCGTCATGTGGGAATTAGGACGTGACAAAATCTATTAAACATATGAAGCTAAACCTGAAAGATAAAGATAACAGTTAAAGTCACCACGGATACTACTTAGTTATGATATTCTTTTTGGTTCCATGTTCTAGCCTACCAGTTTGTATATTCTTGTCCGAATCCAGTGCCCTACATTTAGAGATATAGATAACTCAAGACCAATGTGACATAAGCATTCCGTGCCACCATACCCATGTCCAAGTCTAGTAACATAGCATTGTAATCTTTTGCTTCTCTCTTTCTTCTGCTAAACTTAATAGATGATTTTTCCCTAGTATCATTCCCTTTATAAATTCACCAGTTACCTTTCCATATTATTTGGCCAAAGAAAAGGCACCTTATTCTCTTTTCAACTGGCAGGAGCTGCATAAGAAGCGCATGCAAATAAAGAAAAAGTCAGAGCAAAAGAGATGGAAAGGTCTCCTTTGCGGCTTTAGTGACTTTAATCCATATTGCAGAGCTTATTATTTACCTAACATTTGTGGTATCGCAGATGAGATCCGGAAATTCCAGAAAAAGCCAAATAGCAAAAATAGGATTGACGAAGATACATCCATTGAAGATTCCAGTCTGTCCAACTCTAGTCTCAATAGCAAAGAAGATTCTTCAGTAGAGCAGCAAGATATGCAACAGCAGATTACATTGATGAAACCGCAGAAGTTACATTGGGGGTACTACCCACTTTCTTGCATATTATTCGATGAATTAACGCTGCTTTGATACTGAAATTCGGGAAATTGAGTTATTTTTGTCGGCGAAAAGAGCAGTTGGTTATGCTCAGCTGATTTGGAAATGAAATTACTATCCTGTGAAACGAGTACTTGCAATTATCCTGACATTACATGTAGCTTCTCTTTTCGATTTTTCTGTTAATGCGTCATTTTAAAACACATGCGCGTCACGAATTTATGGCCTTAATAATTTTTTAGATCTTGCCTCTGCAATGTGATCTATATAGTAAATGTACATTTACCATGTTTGCCGAATACCCATGTTATTAAGGCGTTCTTTGTTTCCAAGAGTTGATCTTAGCTTTTCTGCTCTTGATAGGCTTGACGTGAAGGAGAGATGGGAAAGGAAATCCAACATGTAGAGTTATTCTTCAGGCAGAATGCAGATGGAAGCGAGCATCTGCCAAAGCATTAAAGTCGGTCGCATGGTCGATCGAGCGCAAGGCCATTCAAAATCAGTCGAGTCACCCTTCTTTACATGTCGTGAGGACATCGGGATCACCAACTGACTGCCGTGAGATCTCTCTCGCGAGTGTCCAAGTACTTGTTTGCGCTGAGCTTGAGAAAGTTTAGTCCGAGTATTTCTCGAGCAATTCTCCGATCCGGCACTTGAAAAGGATAGCTATTTACAAACTGTACATTGCTGGCATTTAATTGTTGTCACCGTTCTAAGTTTGCTAATGTCTATTTCTTACCAAAATTTGACTTGTAATGTGACTCATATTCTCATAGGAAAATGGATGAAATGGAAGAAGGCACGGAATTTCTGTTTTCTCTTTCAATCGCCAATGCTATTTTGTTGCTCGATTTTTGCATATTTAAAATATAATTTTTATGTAAAATAGTTCATTGTAATTTTCTGTTTGATGGATATTCAAAGTCTGAGTTTACTTTCGCTGTTTCATAACCAACATGACTAATAATTGAAATACCAACGATCTTTTAGCAAATGATGCACATAATATCAAAATTAATATAAAATTTTATTGGTTAATTATTTAAAAAATTGGAAATCCAAAATAATAAGTAAATTGCTCCATAATAAATCAATCATACTCAATATATCAAATACAAGTTAAATTATTATAAAACCAGCATTAATTTATGAATAAGAAGGCTTTAGGAGAAGATGGTAGCTTGCCCTGTAGAATTTGCTTTGCACGTTGGTTGACATGCTCAAATGGTTTTAAATGGGATTGCACTTGCCCAGTTTGGCAATATTGAAGAAAAGTTAGGGACATAATGGTCCATGTGAAAATGCAATTAAGCTCATCGAATTATCGAGCCTGTTTAATCGTTTTTTGTAATGGGGAAAGTCTTTGGAAATATATAAAGGACTTTAGGTTAAAAGGATTTTTCGAAATGCAAATAGTATTTGGTAAATTATAATTTAAAAGTATATAAACAACTTTGATTTAAATGGTGTTTGGAAAAATGACACTTTGTAAAGCACTTTTGCTATTTTTTTTCGCTAATGATTATTTGTTTTTTTAGCCAAAAAAAATAAGCAAAAGTGCTAATGATTTTCCAAGTGATAGTCGCCTAAGTCGCGTGACCTGAGGCAAGGTTGGACGGTGCCGGTCCGGCTTGCCGACAACTAGATCTATCTTCACTGTCTCCTCGCCGACTGGTCTCGCACAACTCTCAAACGAGCTATCTATGTAGAGAAGATGACCAATTCTTACAAGGGCAAATTTGAAAAACGAAAGTATTGGTAAGGGTAGTTGTGGAAGAAAAAAAATTATTTAACCTTAGGAAATGGCCTTTCAAAAATACTGAAAGCCCGTGAGAGCATGCTTTGGGCTTTCAGCTTTGCCAAGGCAAACATTTGGCCGAAAGGATCCCATACAAAGAATTTGCCAAGTACCCCAAGTTTTTCCCAAGGGTTTTAGAAGACCAAATCCCGGGGAAAAGTGCCAAAAAAGTCCTAAACCTTTTGCATTGGTGCCAATTTAATCATAAACCTTTTTTTTGTGCTAATTCAGTCATAAATCTTTTGCATTGGTGCTAATTTAGTCCTAAACCTTTTTTTGGTGCCAATAGAGTCCTAAATCTTTTGCATTGGTGCCAATTCTGTCCTAAACCTTTTGTCTTTGTGCCAATTCAGTCCTTCCGGTCAATTTTGGCCGGATTTTGCTGACGTAGACGCCGACCGGAAGGCGGCCAGTCACCGGCGCTGACGTGGACAACTTTAATAATATTTTAATATTTTTTTGAATTTTTTTTCTTTTTTTTCTTTTCTTTTCTTTTTTTCTCTCCCCTCCCTCCAGCCGGTTGTCGGCGCCGGCCACTGGCGAGGCTCGCCCTCACTGGCCACTGGCAAGGGCGGCCTCGCCATGGCTGGGCGAGGATCCGGCGAGGTCGAGCCTCGCCGGCGGCTGGGCGAGGCACGACCTCGCCGGATCTGGCGAGGTCGGGCCTCGCCCAGCGCAAGGCCGCCCTCGTCAGTGGCTAGCGTGGGCAAGCCTTGCCGGCGCCGGCCTCTGGCCACCGGCCGGTCGCCGGTTCGGCCACCGGCTAGAGGGAGGGGAGAGAAAAGAAAAAAATTAATAAAAATTCAAAAAATATATTAAAATATTATTAAAGTTGTCCACGTCAGCGCCGGTGACCGGCCGCCCGCCGATCGGCGTCCACGTCAGCAAAATCCGACCAAAATTGACCAGAAAAACTGAATTGGCACAAAGATAAAAGGTTTAGGACTGAATCGGCACCAATGCAAAAGGTTTAGGACTTAATTGGCATCAAAAAAAGGTTTATGACTAAATTGACACTAATGCAAAAGGTTTAGGACTGAATTGGCACCAAAAAAAAGTTTAGGACTAAATTGGCATCAATGCAAAAGGTTTAAGACTTTTTTGGTACTTTTCTCCCAAAACCCGTTAGGAAAACTAAACCAAACGCGGTGAAAGTAAGCCCGGCCTACTTATGGTTTTTTTAACATTAAACTATTAATATTCCATTGTTTAGAAGTGTAGTTAATTTGTGGTAGATGAATTTAATCAATTAAGTTGTTGCATAAATCGATTTAGTGGCCAAGATGCACAAATTAATTTTAATTTTCCTGATAAAAAAATTTACCTAAATCATTTTTCTTTACATTATCCCTGCATTACGTGAAAAAGACAAGGATGTCTCAGTGCTCAAATCTCTGTCCCTTAGCAGTGGCAGCGCAACCAAAACTACTCAAGAAGAGGCTCGAGCACCTTCAATCCAATCCTCAAACCGTCGTCACCGGCTCGCCTGTGCGTCGTCGAGTCTCCTCTTTCAGCGAAAGGTCTGTTTTTTTCCCTTTTCGTTTTGCAGTCTTCTCTTCTAAGCACGTTTCTCTGCGTTCCTTCAATGGCCTACGTGACTTGGAATGCAGATTTTCGACTTGAATTGGACAGGGGAAAGTGACCCAGTATGTTAAAACGAGGGGGTTCTCGTTTACCTTCGAACTGTTTATCGAAGGTTTCGGTCTTGCTCAGCCTAGTTACTTTTGTGGTCGATGAGAATTGTGGGATTAGTAGCAAAATGTTGTTGGGTTCTTGCTTAATCATATTGGGGAATGATGACTGAGCTCTAGGGGCGAAAAAATTCTGAATTTTGGGCGGCTGAGAATGGTTTTGTTTTAAATTTTTCCAACACACGATCTTAATCAAGTAATTGGGTGCTGTTCTCTGAATATAGGTCGATGGTGTATGCATTGTCTGCCTCCAGTACGAGCATTTGCTTTCGAAAGGAGCCTCGCTCTGGTCGCTTTCGGAGAAAACATTTTGTTTCCATAAGGGCCTGCGCATCTGCTTTGTCGCCGGATAATATCAATGGGTTGAAAGTCGAGTATACGCCTTGGCTCGTAGCTGGTTTGGGGAATCCGGGGAATAAGTACTATGGTACTAGGCACAATGTACGAGTTGACATCAGATTCTCCTCGAGTTTTAATGTCGTTATATCCATTCTACTTGGTTATTTACATGCAAGGTTCTCGCTTAGGTCGGTTTTGAAATGATCGATCGGATATCTGAAGAGGAGGGTGTCGCAATGAACATTATTCAGTCAAAATGTTTGATTGGCATAGGTACTCTTCGACTGTGTTAACGCACTGTTTTTTCCTAGCTTCTTGTTTCATTATTTGAAATGGAATTAGGGCTTATTTCAGTTTTTGTGTCCAGTGATAGTTGATCTTCTTGCGTGATAAATGCAGGTTCCATTGGAGAGGTACCAGTTCTGTTAGCGAAGCCTCAGACTTACATGAACTTCTGTGGAGAATCAGTTAGTTTTCCCATTCTGTTCTTTCAATCACTGAAGTGGCTGTTCTGTTGGATCGATATATAATCACGTGAACAATTTTATGAACATTTGAATGAAGAAGCCAAGGTTTTAATAGAGAAGAGTCATTATCTCCATGTGAGACTTGTTGAATTTTGATCAAAAGGCTGCTGAAGTTTTCTTTTCATAATTGTAGGATGATGAGCCAGAAACTTTAAGTAATGAGATTGCTCATGGCCTTTGAATTATAGTTACGAAACTTCATGTATATGGATCTCCTCTTTTGTCTGACCTTTTTATCTTGTTGGGAGATTTATTCCTGTGGTACCAATAGTTAGGTCATAAGAAATGACCTAGAGATGTACTGAGTTAACCATTGCTGCTTATCTGCAAGTTAGTTACTAATTTCAATGTTAAGGAAAAGATGTCCTTGTGCTATAACCATATCTACATCTGGTTCTCGTCTCTAAATCTCGTTTTGAGGTCAGTGCGCCTCATATTGAAGAATTTCTAACAGAGAAATGTCGCTTCTTTTTGGTTCGGAGAGAAATGCCAGTTAAGTGCCTGGGAATTTGAAGTTTGTGTGAACAGGATGTGGTCAGTTTGGCAGTGTCTCCTAGAAGCACTGGTTTTTGTTTCTTTGAGTGAATGAGGCAAACTAGTAGTGCAATTTGTCAGCAGTGTGAAAAAGTATTACGGGTTGAGGGGTTTTTGTTTATCGAAATTTCTCTACCCATAGACCACTGTGTAACATCTTAAGCTGAAAATCACGTAAAAAGCCCAGGAGTATTGAGTGTTTAAGAGTAGATTTCTTCTTATTAATAGTTGAAAATCTTTTTACCACTTCACGTAAGACTTGCGATATTACAGATCATCCACTTTCTCATCCTCAATGCACTTGTTGAAACATATGACCTCTGTATGCTGGAGATCATGGACTCACCAGTCACCCCAATAGCCAGCAAAGTCCTCAGTCATCACCTTGTTAGACCGAAAGTTGTCCTGGTTATGCTACATGGGCTCGGGATGCTCTGTAGCCTACAATCCGAGAGCTTGTGGCTTGATATCATTTAACCATTGTAGATAAAAATGACATACATTAAGCTTCAAAAAGAGTACTCGAGTGTTCATTACCTTTCATATGATTGTTCGTAGTTACTTGTCTTTGGATCAGTAAACTTTCTCCCCTTTTTTATCATCTTTCATTTTCTTCTGGAATTTTCTTTCGGAAGGGAACAGAAACACGGGAGGGGGAAAGTGGGTGCCACATGATTTCTTCTCTTTCTTTCCACCTGGTTTCTTTCCCCTAATTCAAGTCACTGTTGATTGTGTACTCTTCCCTGGTGGCGATTGATGTTTGCAACTTTTTTTCTAGATACATGCTTAGTGTTTCTATTTCTAACTCTTTTCTCCTTTATCATTGTTAATCCGGAAGGTTGGGGCACTGGCGGCATATTATCAAGTTCCCTTGCGTCATATCTTACTGGTATGTACATGTATATGCCTACTCTTATGCAGGTCTGGAAGAACTAAGGTGCATCTTTTCCATGTTTTCTTGTGAAGGTATATGATGAGATGAGCTTGCCGAATGGTGTCTTAAGGCTACAACCAAAAGCAGGGCATGGCTATCATAGCGGGTATACAGTCTGCATACCCTGATATTCAAAATGCACTACAGTCTTGATATTTCCCCAGCCTGCATTTTCAGAGTTCCGTCAAGCTGCTCAACTTTTTGATTCTCTCATCTTGCAGAGTAAAAAGTGTGACGGCCCACTTGGATGGCCGCCGCGAATTTCCTAGGTTGTGCATAGGTTGGTTTAGTGCACCGTGTTTAGATCCATCTCTCGATTCTTCTCTTCAGTCTTCTTTTGTTTATCATACAGTGCCATTTCATGTCGGGTGTTTGCAGGCATCGGAAATCCACCTGGCGCCATGGACATGAAAGCTTTTCTTTTGCAGAAATTCAGTTCCCTCGAGCGACAACAGGTACGCTACTTCTTTCTGACGGCCAGTGTGCTCGGATAGGAGAACTTCTATTCCTGAGGCGAGGTTGGGCAATCGCTAGCGGTTTCGTGACTGTCATTGGTTATCTACACAGATCGGTGTAGCACTTGAGCAGGGAGTCGAGGCTGTGCGGAACCTGGTGCTTAATGGGTTTGATCAAAGCATTGAAAGATTTAACTTAGGACAGAAATACAAGTTCCACAAGGTTTAAATGGTTGTATGCGACTTATTTTTGACCCCTTAGTTGATTACTTACTTATGTGTCAATTACTTAGGATGGATCTAAAATGGAAATTCAGAGGGTCTTCATCCTTCATTTTATCCCATCCGAGCGAAATGCGCTAATGACCAAGCGTAATCAAAGAGGGTCCAAAGAGCTCTCTCGATTGATACGGCTCAACCTACTCGAACACGCTGTTTTCCGAGTGGTCCTCAGAGAAGGCGATTGGTATCTCGCTCACGGCAGCTGTGGGAACAAACCCTGAATCTTTCGTCGTCTCGATCGCCTGATAATGAATGAAGACAGGCGGTCTCCATCCTTTCCTCATGAGAGTCCATTTCCGATCTCTGAACTAAGCCTCCCTCTTTTTTCTTTTGCATGTTCTTTTGGTACCGCAACGCTAGAGAGATGAGCCGGGGCATGACCGATAAGCATACAAATCGGCACTTGTGACCAAAGTAACATCCTTCGCGATTCTGTCCAATTCCAACCATTAGTCGTCCACGTGTCAGCCCACGTGGCGGTCACTGCGCTGATGTGCACTGTAACTGGCGTATCTTCTCTCTGAAAACGACGCCGTTTCATTATCGGATTAATCGATAGATTTCTTCGAGCTCAATGAAATATGGCCAGAATGAAAGGTCGAATCCTCCGATTAGTCATCGCGCCAAAATTTCTCCGTGATAAAACCATGTAATGCCGAGTCCAAACTCTTGATTTGATTCGAGCGAAAGCTAACTTGTTCGAACCCTAAATCACACCATCAGCGACCCGATTTCTATCCCCTCCCCCAAAAGGTTCCATCAATGCCATCTCATTGTCTGTGGGAGAGGTTTCGAAACCCTGAACTCCCCAATCTAGATCCCCCCAAGATGAGTTCGATTGATTTCCATGAAAGAAAACATTTTAAAGAAACAGATGGCAGATGAGCTCTGTTCATTTCGTTCGAAATTTCCCTATGCTTAGGCTTGAGGTGATAAAGAAACGCCCGCCCCTGTGTGTTGACACGTGGACAACGAACGGCAGAAATTGGATAGGATCATGACGGATGCTTATTTTTGTCGAATGGGCCAAAATTTATGACTTTATCTTGTAATTTTGAAAGGCCGTGCCTCTTTCTTTCTTTTCTTTTTTTGGGGTCACGCGAACCAAAGTTCGTGGCTTTTTTTCATGGTATTTGGCCGTAATTTGGAATTGGCACTAATTCTGAGTACCGTGCGAAACTACATTTCGAAAATTTTCTGAATCTCTGTATCGAACACACTTGACCATCATGCCATGCCATGCCATATGTAAAGGAACAAATTTCAGTCGGCTTCTCATCCCTCAAAACCACAAAAAAAAAGGACCCCACTTCTCAGATTTTTCTCCTTAGCTCTTTTTATTTATTTATTTTATAAATTAAGCATATATTTTCTCCTGAGCCAGTGATTATTGTACACGGGGGGTACAGTAACAACACAGTCTGTACATCATAAGAGGGAAACCACCTCGAACTTTCCACATAACATTCAACCGGGTCAACCCCATGACACGTAGGACAAAAGAAAAGGACTTCACAGACACGTGGGCCCACAAAAAAAAAAAGACAAAACAGAGCATGACAAGTAGGACAAAGAGTTCAACCCAAAACTAGTTCATGCGTAGGCAAATATACCATAATTTAAATTTTTTACCATAAAAAATCTTAAACTGGTAAAATTTATCTTCCGTTAGTTTCAGTTGAATTTGATTAATACCACGAAAAATCATAAATCGGTACACCCATAATAAAAGAAGGGTAAAATCTCATATTGGTATACCTATCAACTATCACGTGTCATCCAACTGAGCATTTTGACAAATAAAATTTTATGGAAACTAAACGGATGATAAATTTATCGCGGAAATATCAATTTGGGGTTCTTTGTGGTTAAAAAATTGGTCTGTGATTAATTCATCGCAATTGTATCAATTTATCGTATCAATACGAGATATTTTGTGGTATTAACCCAACCCAGAAAAGGGAGAAAACTCTCGTCACCACGGACAGACACCATCATGGGAACGAACCCCCCACCGAGATCGGACGGTTGGTAGACGATCCGATGATATCCGGGGCCCCTCCGATGATCCGATCCGACCGAGGGGGGCCCCCAGTTCGGAAATACGAACGTTGGGAGGGGGGGTTTGGAAAACAGGAAAGAAGAAAAGGAGAAGAGTCGGTAAAAAAAAAAAAGCAGACGACTTTCCCTCTTCCCCCCTCTCTCTCTCTCTCTACCACCATCAATTAGACCGTTGCTTCGCTTCCTCCTCCTCCTCCTCCTCGCGATCATCATCACCTCCTCCTCTTCTTCTTCTTCTACAGCAGCAGCAGCAGAAGCAGAAGCAAACCCAAAGAACCCAACCTACAAAACCCTCCCCGTCTTCCTTCATCGATCACGAAAACAGCGCAGCCCAAGGGAGAAGAAGGAACAGAGAGCAAAAGGCAAAACAATGGCGGACACCGCTCAGGCCCTCCAATCTCTCTTCCACGCCCTCGACCCCGTGTCCCTGCTCCGCTCCCAGAACTCCGGGAAGTTGGAAGGAAGAACGGAGCGGCGACCTTCGATCTCCCCGCCGGCGATGGGGGAGAGCGGCGGCGGCGGCGGCGCGGCCCCGCACCGGGCGAGCACCGCTCCGGCAGTCCAGCCTGTCGTCCGCACCCTCGACCCGGTGTCGCTGCTCCTGTCCCAGAACTCCGCCACCGACGACATCGTCCCGCTGAGGCTCGCCACCGACCACTACTTCGTGGAGAGAGGGCCCCGGTACGACGCCTACGCTCGGCTGAGGGAATCCAGATTGAGGATGAAGCACGCGAGGCAGGAAGAGCCTGAGGAGAGGGATCTCAAGCTCACCCCGCCGCCCAAGAAACAAGTCAGGTTCCAGGGGAATTTGGGCGGCGGCGGCGGCGGCGGCGGCAGGCGAAGAGGGTCGCCTTCCATTTTGGCCCAGTCCGTCCCGGACTTCTCGTCCGCTCTGAGGAAAGAGAACCGGAAGCCCGCGCCGCTCCCCTCGCTGGCCGAGATCACCCCGCCATCGAAGAACTGGTCGAAGGCGGGCGGCGGCGGCTCGAACGCTAGGGGGAGCAAGTCCGTCGGTGCGGCTGCCGGGGAGAAGAAGGGCGGGCTGATGGCGAGGAAGAGCTACGCGAGCATGGAAGAGCTGAAGGGGTTGTCCTGTGCCGCCGCGAGCGCCATCAACGGAGACGACAGAGGGAGGATCGGGAGAGGGAATGGGATTGGGAGGACTATCTTGGGGTACAGGAAGTTCTGAAAAGGTCATATGATGATTTGATTCAGGGTTTTGGGGGCGGGTCGACAGTTAGTTCTGTTTGTTTTCAAACAAGTTTGATCGAGGTTTTACAAACTTGTTCACACGTTCTGGGGTGGTGTTTGATCATCATCATCATCATCACCGTCAAGGCATAATGAATTCTTTGTATTCTTTTTCCTGCTTTCTTCATAAAGAAGCTCTAGAGCTTACTTTCAATGTTTCTGGGGTTTGTTTCTGATGTAATGATGGGAACTTTGGCCTTCCAGTTCCAGTTTAGTGATTGTGGAAGCATAAAAACAGTCATGTCTATAGTTGTGGGTGAATCAATTTTAGTGCGACACACATTTACATTCATAAATGGAATGTGCTCAAATGTGGATGCAAGAGATTTTGAGGCTATATTAAATAATTGCAGTTACCATTCACTCAAATCTTACAACAAAAGCACGTCTGGTAAAAGAAACGGTAACTTATGAAACCGACATAAGAACATCTTAAGACGAAGAAACATCAGACAGTTCATAAATTGGCCTAGGGGGGATTTTATCTGACCTAGAAATTCAGTTAGCGTCTTTGCATAGAATGCTCATTTACAAATAATATTAGCCTCCATCGCTAGCCGTTTCGGCATTTTTGTACAATAGTACTGTCTTCCTAAATAAGAAGTTTGCACCATTTGTTGCGACAGCATCATAAACACAAAAAGAGTCGACCGGTCTAAAACCCAGGAACGACATTCATCCTCAAAGATCCATCACAATTTCCTCCACCAGATTAGAGAGTATATCCTCACCCAGTTCAGCACCATTCTCAAATGCCTCGATGTCGAAATCTGTCCATTTCCCCAGGGCGTTACTCATCTCGTAGTCAATTATCCCATCAGGAATCATCCCAGCTAAACAGGCCCACTTTCTCACCTCCCCTCCAACATCTTTGATCAACTTCTCTACATTCAAGAACATCGATTGTCTCGTCCACCCTTGATATCCAAAGTTACAGTATCTCCGGTACTTTGAATCCAAGCACTCCAACAAACAGTCGAAAAGAAACCGCCTCAGCTGATTCCCCTCTTTGGCTTCCTCTGATCCAAACAAAGATTTTATATCTGTCCAGGTAGTGGCAGCAGCACATTCAAGTTCATCGAGGAGAAAGAGGGTAATGATGAAATCTTTCATCCCACTGGAATGACGTCGAGTCAAATCCGCAAAGAGCAGTTCAGCATGCAACATCACATCCTTTGCATGTGTGAGCCTGCTCCCTGTCAATTCCAACACCAAAAGATCTAGGCCCCCTATCAGTCTAGTTATCCGGTCGATAAGATCGATCAACATGTTGCGGTAGCTACTTCCGTTTTCGAGTGATGTAGCAGAGTCCAAAAGTTCAGCTTCCAGATTGAGCGGTTGCAGAGTATCAGGGTAGTCCATGAAGTCAGGATGCAACTTCAATCCTGAAGACACAATATAATTTGTTTAGTCAAGGGAAGCCGATATTCAGAGAGGAGTACATGAAGATTCCGGTAAGGTGGTTTGTGAGTGATAACAAAAGCAACAGGAATTCTAGCATGTTACCCGTGCTATCATCCAAGCCACTGGAGATGCAGCTGTCATTGGAAAAGGATGCATCAAGGACTGAACCTGGGCTCAAATGATTCACATCACTCGAAAATCCAATCAATGTCCCTTCCGTAATTGCCTTTTTCTGATAGGAAAGAACAATACTTATTAGTCTAGCATGTTATAAGGCATCATTAGAAGATGATGCATCAGTCTGGAAAAGCAGCATATGGCATATAGCAGAACTTCAATCAAAGAAATTAAAATATAATGAAGAAGAAGTGTTTATTCCTACGTACAAATCCCCAAAGATACATTAAATCAGCTATACCAATCATTCAACGTAAAATTTGCTGTATTAGATTGTCCTCCAGTCACAAAAACCACATTTGATTACCCAAATGATAGCATATTCTTATTGCACCATTGAGACCGAGAAAACCAACCTTAAAAGCATTTCCAGCATCAAGCATATCACAATCTTGTGATAAAGGTGGCGCAGCAGTTAAAGCGGCAATCAGTTCTTGGAGAATCATAGCAGTAGATCGCTTGGGCATAGCACATGCCGTACTCAGCTCGTCTTCTTCTTGAGAAATCAATTCCTTCAATTTACATTCCAAAATGGCACCTAGAGCATCTCCGTTCCAGGGTAACTGCTTTTGAAATGCTGCTTCATCATCACTTCTGTTGAACACTGGCTCTCTGGAATCAGATGCCTTGCCACCAGGAAGGCCCTTTCCGGATCTCTTGTCATCAATGCCCGCAGGAAAACCACTCTTGTGCTTCAGCGGAGAGTTGAATGTAAAAGAAACAACACTATCATTGTTAGTGCCAGCAGCTTTAATTCTATCGGCTTCACCTACCAATTTACTCCTTTCACAACTTCTGTCGCTGGAGGAAGCACGAAAGTTGACCTTCGTCCTGGGAATTGCATTATGCTGAGCATCATTTTGTTTACCGACTTCAGAACTGACAAAACTTGGACTCTCGACTGGTCCATCAACATTAGGAGACCTTATCTTCCGCGCTGGAGTTCTGAATTGAGACAAAGAATCAGCTCGTCTAACACGAGTCTTTCTGGCTGCATCAGAACCAGAGTTTTCAGCTTTGACAGGCACCCTGGATCGCGTTCGACCACTTAGGCTGCGATTCAGAGCTACAAAATCCTTAGCCCCAGTAGCAGAATTTCCACTTGACAAGGCTTTCCTGCTATTGGAATTGCTGCATTTGGCATTTGGAGGAGTCCTACCAGTCTCTAACATCTCGTTCTGGGTGGTGGGACTATTCTTCAAAGCACTGGACGGTGATTCTTCGTGGTGAGGATTGCACTTATGGCTTGGTATACACCGCTGCTCGTGGCATTCTTTAGGAAGCGGTTTTGCATCCTTAAGGGGTACATTAAAGGCTTGAAAGTGGCAATTTGGTGGGGAAGACGGAGCAACAGATTCTCGTTGCCTTCTCCTATAAGTTAGGTCTCTTTCTCGCATCAGAGCTGCTGGTGGTGGTCTTGGTTTATTGATTCCAGAGTCTAGATAAGAAGCATGAAAAGGATTCAAGGTTATGTTCGCATGATCTAGCATCTGTTGCGATGTTTCTTGTATGAGGTCTATATCCACCAAATTACCACAGTTAATGCACGAAGTTTGTCCTGCAGCCTCAGCTTCACTACATATGGCCCGTGTAAAGACATTTTGTGACTCAGATGGAGACCTTTCTGCTATACCCACCTCACTGGAAGGATATGCGGAGGTGGAGTACGGAAGGGCACATTTAACCCTGTTTCTGGCTTGCAATCCAGGTTCTAGTATCCTAGCAGCCGCATCAATCAACCGAGAACTCCGTGATGTATTCCTTACGGAAGAAATTCTTGGGCTCCTCATAGGGGAGAGAAGCTTGGGGTGATGCTGCTTCCTCGATTTAGTCAAGACACCTTTAATTTGGAAAGCCTCCGCTCCAAAGCGAGTGACAACCCGTCTCTCCAATGGACCAGTCTTCTGAAGTTTCTGAGGCCTCAGTTCATGCTTTAGCTGACCCTTTTCATTATTCAAGTCGTCTTCCTTTGTGGACCCTTTGCTACCAAGGAGAAACTTCTCCACTTTACCATGGCGAGTGTCGCATGACAGAGGTCCGGTAGCCTTCTTCTGCGCAGCAGGCATGGATTCAAGACCCATTAGCCTGGCAACCAACCCAGGAGCTTGAGTTTCATGCTTTTGCCTCTGTTCCAGATCAAGATTCTTATTCCCATTTCTCCTCGAATTAGGGAAACCCCCTTCGTTCTCATCGGCAATCTAAAATTCAAGAAATGTCGTGTTCAAGAAAATAGTGAGCACAACAACCGGTCATTCCAAACAGCAAACCAACAGAAAGAAACGAGGGATGAAGTTTCAGAAAGGCCTACCAAATGGAGCTTAGCAACGGGCATCTTCTCGTCCCGGCGGAAGTTCCTGGACACTTGCTTCGTGCGAGCTGACACATCGAACCAAAAGAAGAACGTGTGAACATTGCAGTGGTTCACCATGACGTGCAAGATGCAGGACCAGAGATTTGTGCACCACCGAGGGGACGAGCGAGCAAAACCAAGCACAATAAAGAAATGTATGGGCAGGGCAAGGACATTACCAGGAGCAAGCAACTTTCTGGAGAAGAGCCTCTTCTTGGCGAACCTGCGGTGCCAGTCAAAGAGCTGAAAGAAGATGCCGACACAACCTCCGGGCCTCGCCGGAGCTTGCCGCTTCTCCGCAATCGCCAGACACGACGGCGCTTTCCCTGCGCTCTCGTTCATCATCATCGTCGTCTTCTCCCGAGAAGACGAAAAGGGACGGACTCCTAACCCGGTGGAAGACCCCTGAACAAACAACTCCAGCTAGCCCCGAATCCGATCCTAAAGATCTAACACAACGCCACTCGAGCAAAGAAGGACAGACGAGATTGATACAGATCAGTAACGCCAGACCAAAACGTGCTTCGTCTTCGCCTCCCCACAACCTTCTCGCGCGCGCTTCGCTGAATCAACTCACATTTCTCCAAATCACAAAGCCCACCTTCCAAAACCGAAATGGCCGTCGCCGCGCAGCATCATCATCTCCGCAGAAGCTGACGTGTCGTGTTCCCCGGAATCGCGGCCCCGCTCTCTTCACAGCTCCGAGAAACGAAGCAAGTCAAAAGCGGAGAGGGAGAGAGACCCTGAAATCGGAAAGCGACGGATCAGAGAAAAAGCCGAGCCAGCCAAGAACACACAGACCAAACGATCTCTGCACAGCATCGCACACTGCACCACTTATCTCACCTTTTTGTACTTCTCTTCACGCAAGGTCCCAGACGCGCAGCAGAGGCAGCAGCGAAGCAAAACCGGGGTAAAGCTACAATGTCGCAGGTGAAAAAGGGAAAAGGAGGGGCGGGGAAGAAGCGACCGGCTGATGGCGACTGGCGACCGGAAGGGGCGACGACGATCGAATCTCAACCGCACCGAAGGAAGCGAAGAGGGCGGCGAGGCGCGGCGCGGCGGCGGCGGTCGTCCTGCAGCGAGGGAGGCGAACCGGACGGCTTCGACGGCTCCCTACGCGAGCGCAATGGCGGGGCGGCAGCAGCAGCGCGGCTGGCAGCAGCTGCTTCAGGCCGTGCCATTCGCAGCCTCTCTCTCTCTCTCTCTCTCTGTCTCTCTCTCTCTCTCTCCCTCGCTCTGTGTCAGTGACTGGTCGAGCTAGAGAGAGAAAGTAGTGAGGGGGGGCCGGTGCGTAGGATAAGCAGTGGAGAGAGAGAGAGAGAGAGGGAGTGATGCAAGGCCCACGCGCGGTCGGAGGAAGACAGATTTCACGAGGTTTACAATGGAGACAAATTCGTGGGCGAGGATTTTTTTCTTCTTTTTGGTCCGATTTTGGCTCCTCCCGCACGTGCGAAACCGAGGTTCTTGCATAATTGGCGTTGAAATTTGAATTCCGTCGTTTCGGTACTATGATTTGTTTACTCAATCGAGCTGGAGTGACTCGCTCGTGTCCACGTTGTTTTTTTTTTCTTTTTTTGCGGTTTATGTATTCAGATAAAACAGGTGGGTCGCGGACTGCTTGATCGGGGCTTCTCTCCAAGTGTTTTGGATTGAGATCGGGTTTAATTGGAGACGGACGAGATGCATTCAGTAAATCCCGTGGACCGAAATATCTTAAAATTACTTGATTCTTTATGTGCTGTTAGGATCACGGCGCGACACTTTTAACACGCGCGTTTTCGAATGTTCCGCTACTTTTTGAGGTGGTATGTGATGATTTTCGGAATGGTAATTCGACTTAATTTACCTTTTGGATGGACTGTCGAATTTTATAATGTAATGTAATTCGGGGGAAATTCGGAGGGGAAAAACTTAGCGTAACGCCCAAATCAAGAATTGAAAAAAAAAATCTATCATGTTCTGATGTAAAAGAGTTATTTAATTCCTTAAATTCACTCGAAATCTTCAAAAACTGTAGACTTCTCCGCCATTTGTTTCTTTCCATATATATGTGTGTAAAGTAATTTTTCAAAAAATATTTTCCTTTATCGTAAAATTTTCTTCTATATAAATGGTCCACATTTAATACCGACGTAAATTTACATTGTTCCGTGGATTTTTTTTTTTTGTGTATATTAAGTTGGATCTGGTTAAAAAAATAAAAAAATTTGTAAAAGAAAAAAAAACGTGGACGGAGTTGGAACGGTGGCTGTTATTGGTCACACCGCCGTCACTTCACCGCACGTCGCCATGCGGTGGTTGTCGAGGGACCGCCATCGCCAACCACCATGAGACGGTGGTTGTGTCTCTACAAGTCAGCATGTCCTCAAACTAAAAGTTCCATTACAATAATTGCATCGCGAATTGTAGGGGCCCGTTTAATGTTTCTAATAAGCTCCGTATTTAGGGCTTAATATAATTAAGCACATTCGATAATCAAGACTACTTCCACTTAATTCGATTGATAGAAATTTAGCAAGTGATATTTTTGCCCACGGTGTTGCTGAGAACCTCAAACCTGCCAATAATATTTCGCAATTTCATATTTGATAACAAACTACTATTATCCAATATTCAATTATATTAAAATGATATCTTTTTTTTCATTTTAAGCACTTAACATGGTCGATATTTGAAATTCATCATTAGAATTTTTCAATGATTATTTTTCCAGTTTCATCTAAACAAGCACGTATTTGCAGCTTATTTTTCACGGACGAATTAAGTTTTGCCTCGACAGAAAAGACAAGTCGAGTCGAGTTGAAAGTCAAGCTATAATACATAAGGTTTGACTTGAAATTACCTGTGCAATCGTGTACTTTTAAGCCATCAGAGCGCTACGCTGAATATATTTTAGATCTCAACAATTTAATTGGTTTTGTCTCCTAGCTTTTTTTCTTAACGACGGAGCTCAATTTAGATACATAAATTCACGAATCAACAGATTCTCCACTAATGTAAAGGATCGGACACGACACGAGTCCTCAAATACGAAACAATCTGCACCTACAAATGCGAGAAATCGAACACGCGCCGTGGGCCTCGGTAATAATGTAAAAACATCGTCACGGTCGAAACTCTTGTTTCACACGAATCGCTTGAAAAAGATTCAAGAACATGTAAATACCGTCACGTAGATAATTACACAATTCTTGTCCAATTTAATTTAAAATCTATATATGTATTTTAAAAAAAAATTTGAAATGTTAAATTTTTTTTTTCTTTTTTATTTTGAGAAAAAGGCCAAAATAGGGAGCCACCTTAGCTACCGTCGAGTCCACGTCTGTCTGGCCGTATGGCGCTGTCGAGGAGCGTTTGCCCTGTTCCCGTCTCTCCCCTCCCCCCTCTTTTTTCAAAAAAGCCGAAAAGGGCAAAAAAATCGCTCCGAAAGTCCGTCCGTCCGACGACCCCCCCCACGCGCCTCGGTTGGAGGGGCAGACACCGGAACTCGCGCGGTCCGCGCGCCACGTGGGCTTGTGGGGGGGGGGGGGGGGGGGGGGGAGGGGGCAATTCGGTACATTCCCCAGCTGCCGGAGATATGTCCTCGGGAGGCGTGAGGCGGACACGTGGCCGTCGGTTCCGGAGCCGCTGACCGCCGTCGCGGCGGTCAAAGCGAAGCGGCGGCGGAGGAGGCGGAGGAGCGACGTTTCCTTGGGCTAAAATGCGCCCGAGTGGGAGCGCGTGGGTCCGCGTGAAGAGACAGCTAAGCAGAGTCCCACGAGGCAAATGTCTAGCTCTCTTTTTTCTTTTTTCTTTTTTTTTTCCGTGGGATAAATAAATATAATTACGGAATAATAAGCCAATTGGTAAGAAAAAAAAAAGCGTAATAAATTTTCGGGAGGAAATAAAGAGATAGTAAGAGTTTAAAGAAGGGATAATGACACAAATAGTCAATGAATTTTGACTCAATATGTAATTTGGTCCCTGAACTTTTAATTTGTTCAATATAATCCCTGAACTTTAACCCAATGTTCAATGTGGTTCCTGAACTTTCAATTTATTCAACTTGGTCCCTAAACTTTTAGTAAATGTTCAATGTAGTCCCTAAATTATATGAAAATGTACAATATAGTCTCTGAACTTAAATTAATGGAAAGACTACATTGAACATTTTTATAAAGTTTATAGACTATATTGAACATGTACCAAAAATTTATGGACAACATTGAACAAATTGAAAGTTCAGAGACTATATTGAACATTAGATTAAAGTTCATGGACTACATTGAACAAATTAAAAGTTCAGGAACCAAATTGCACATTGAATCAAAGTTCAAGAACTATTTGTGTCATTTTCCCTTTAAAGAAAAGGATGGAATGTTTATGTGAATGAGCTCGGTGTGATGATACCTTTGCCAATACTACGGGCAATGCTTTTAATTTAATCACCGGGTTATGTCGAAAGAGTGTCGTCGAGTTATTTGTTAAGCATGATGCTTAAATAGGAACGATCCAATCTGCAAAATGGCGATTATCCATGACACGAGAATGGTCGGTGTATTAAGGAACCATGGAGAAATTACGCAAAAACTCCCCCATGAACTTCTTGGGTAGTACATGTTTGTCCCGAATTTTCAATCGTTACACAGTACCTCGTGGACTTTTAATCATTATAAGTGGTAACCCCTGTTGCACTTGACTTTAAGGCTGCGTTTGGTCGACCGTATAAAAGCTAGGATAGGATATGTTTTATCCTATCCTGTGTTTGGTGGTGGTCCAGGATAGGATAAGGTCGGATATAGACCGGATATAGCCCGGATAAAAAAATCCGGGGGGGAGGGGTAGGATAGACCCGGATAGGATTTCTAATGCCTATTTTTCCAGAAATCCTACGCTCCACTCGCCGTCATCTTCATCCCCACACTTTGTGCGCTTTCACCAAAAAAATTTCTCGGCTTTTTTTCCTTCACCGACTCCTCCGGACTCGTGAATAGCAAAAAAATAAAATAAAAATTATCCTATCCGACTTTAAATCCGTAGTCCACCAAACAGTGGACAGGATATGAAGAAATCCCAGGATTTCTTACCTTATCCTATCCAGTCCTATCCTGTTTAGAAATCCGGACGACCAAACGCAGCCTAAGGGATAAAAGCATATTTCTATCTCTCTTTTTTTTTGGATAATCTCTTTTAAACCCTTAATGGCTGTAGAAATCGAACAATTATATAAAATGAGAGAAAATTAAGGCTTCCGTTCGTTTGGCGGAAAATATTCTCCTTTTGGAAAATATTCTCCCAGAAATCATTTTTCTGAAAAATGTTTTCCTGAAACACAATTTTCTGGTGTTCGGCGACCGCCGATCCGGCGGCGACCGCTGATCCGGCGGCGTCCGGCGACCGGCGGCGGCGATTGGCAACCGGGCGGCGGTCGGCGGCGGCGGGCGGCGACGGGCGGCGATCGGCGGATCGACAGAGACGACCAATGGCCGACGGCGGCCGTTTTAATTTCGACGATCGGTGTGACGGCCGTGGCGATCGCGGCAGGATGGCGACGATCGGCGACGGCGGCTGTGTGATCGCAGCATTGGCGGCGGTGGACTGGGCGATCGGCCGCAATTGACGACCGACGGTGGACTGGGCGATCGACGACGGCGGGCGGCGGTATGCGGCCGGCCGCGGCGATAGGCGATCGGCGGCGGCCGACGACCGTGGCGGCGATCGGCGACGGCGAAGGCGACCGGCGGTCGTCAATCGGCGGCGGCGACCGGCGGCCGGCGGAGGCGACCACGCGGCCGGCGGTCAACGGCGGTGACCGGCTATCAACTTCCTCTCCCACGGAAAACATTTTCCCTCCCATGGGCAATTTTGCCTTCACTTTGGGGGAAAATGATTTCCTCTTTGTGAAAAGAAGAAATTATTTTCATCAAAACAATGAAGGATTTTGGGTGGGGAAGGAAAATGTTTTCCCACGGAAAACATTTTCCGCCCCCGAACACCGGAAAACGCGGAAAATGTTTTCCGGAAAAATATTTTTCCGAAAACGAACACAGCCTAAGTTAACTAAATACTAATATAGGACGAAAATAGTATTGATTACATATAAAACAATAAAAGTTCGATTTCTTTGCTAAATAACAATAAAAGTTTGTTAAAATTTGATAATTGTAGCCACTTTAATATAACTAAATAATATATTTTAAAAACTAAGTGCGAATTAGTAAAGTGGGAAAAGGCATCGACGACAAAAAGGTGAAATGACAAAATTGGTTACTCAAATGTATATGCAAAGAATTAATTAATTGAAAAAAAATTGACCGAAACAACCCAACTCGTAAAATGATCAACGGAAATATGGTGATTTTTTAAATAATTTTTTTATTGATCAATCATTTTTTTTCATCAATATACCATGTAGAAATACATATTGAGTATTCAATTTTTGTATTTGAATTTTTCGTTATTGAGGTGTTTTCTTTTTACGTAATTGTGATCCTTTTATAATATATAATAAATTTTGGTAATATATTCACCAAATGTTAAATATTATGTTTATTAGTATTGTCATATATTGATAATCATTTTTCTCATACTAATATCTTAGTTAATTTATTTTTCCATTTTCTTTTTATTATTTTTATACAAAAACCAATGGTAAAAGATGGATTTTCTTGTAAAAGATGGGATAAAAGAACATTTTTACCCATTCAAAGTCACGTGCATCATACATACCCACGGAAAGCATATCGGGTGCGACGCAATAAAAATTCAGTGGGATACCGGGTGTGTTTGGGAAAGCTTTCCCAAAGGCTTTTGGCCCAACGCAAATGGTGTTTGATGAATTTTTTGGAGAGCTTTGATGAGATACAACTGTATTTCCAAAGACCTAAAAAAGGCCTTTAACCCAAGGCAGATTCGGTGCCAATTACGAAATGTTAATACGTCTTTTCTTCCAACTTTGCCATCGCTAAACTTTCATAATTTCTATTTCGATAACAGCCCCACCTCACATGACGTTGCCAACAAAGGGCTCAGGCCATCGGTGCCAGATCTGGCTCGCCGGCCCCTGAGCCCTTTGTCACTTCCGAGGTTTTATTTATTATAAAAAAATAATAACAGAATGCCCTTTTATAGAGCGTGATTCTTCTGGTTGCTTCTTATTGCACTTTCAGATTACAATTTACCAAACATCGCTTGTATTTCAAAAAAAAAAACCCTTTAACCTGAAGTTTTTTTGGCATGAAAGGCCTTCTCTCATAAGCTACACCAAACGTACTCACCGTGTAACGGTCAAAGTTCAGAATGTACCACCGCTAAAGGACGAGGGCCCGTGTAATTTCCCCCCTTAGTTCTCTAAACAAGCAAGAGGCGCCGTCGTGGTGCTTGGGATGTCCAAATTTTGCATTTTGAATCCATCTTGGTCCCATGACTCACCACCACCACCATTATTTATTTGAGTGTTGACCTACTACTACTACAACTACTGACCACCATGGCTCTCGTTTTGTCCCCACTCCATTAGCGCGTTGTCTTGTCTTGGCTTGCTGGTATTTCGAGGGAGGAGGGAGGAGGGGTTGGTGATAAAAAACAGGGGTTAATATTACGAAAATCTTTAAATTAGTATTTATATAATTTTTTTTATTTCGAATTAACTTTTGATCATAAAAAATTCCGAATTAATACTTCTGTGATAATTTTACCCATAATTATTTTTTTGACCACTAAAAATCACACACTGGTACACTTGTGACAATTTTACCTTGAACTAATTTTTTGAACACTAAAAATCCCAAACTAGTACACACGTGATAATTTTACCCCAAACTTTTTTGACAGCTAAAAACCCCAAACTGGTACATTTATAACAAATTTGCCCTTTGTTAGTGTACGTTAAATTGGATTAATATCACGAAAAATCATAAATTAGTAAATTTATGACAAACAGAAGGGTAAAACCCTAAACTGGTACACATGTCAACTACCACGTGTCATCAAACTTAGCAATTTAACAGTAAAATTTAATAGAAACTAACGGAAGGTAAATTTGTCACAGGTGTACCAGTTTGGGGTATTTGGTGGTCAAAAAATTAGTTCGGGATAAAATTTTCACAAGTGTACTAGTGTGGGGTTTTTGGTGGTCAAAAAAATAGTTCATGGTAAAATTATCACATGTATATCAGTTTAGGTTTTTGGTGATCAAAAAAATAATTTAGAGTAAATTTATCATAATTATATCAGTTTGGATTTTTTGTGATATTAACTTAAAAAAAAATAAAAAACAAAGGACCAACTCCAACTGTTGATTTCGCGCGAGGAAAAAGGAAAGGAAAGGCTTTGTCTGCTTCTGCTTGTGGGTGGGACGAATGATGAAGCAATTTTGCAAATGCGCTCCCCCTCCGCACGTGCCATCATCATCATCATTTTTATATTTACCCCCCCAAAAAAAAAGTAGAGGACTCTTTACGCTATCTTTTAGGTGAACTGATGTTTGCTTCATTATGAAGCCTTTTTGTCCGTGACTTTGTCCGTCTAGTGTTTCCTAGGTTCACATTTTGCGGTGATCTTCCGGGCCATGGTTTTACATTTTTTAATTTTTTTTTCCCAAAAGTTAATGCTTTTTGGGGGGGCATTATCTAAGCATCTCCATTAGCAAAAAAAATATATATATAAGAAAGAGTTTTATTTTATTTTATTTTCAATACACAATTTACGCATATCGATAGTAACTCCCACGTAATTTAATTACCATTCATGTCGGGTTTTGTTTTTCGTTTAATTTGGGATGAGTTTTTTCTTTCTACTTCTTTCTTGGTATCGTGTCTTTCTTCGTTTAGCAAGCTGTTGATCGAGGGGCATGGACATGAGCTATCGTGAAAAGCCGGTCACCATTTAGCTAATATCACTTAAAACTGAATGAAGCAAAGCTGACGTGAATGCTTGGTGCGTTGGAAATTCTTACCAACATGGGCTAGTATCAATCGCGTGATATTATAATCTGTCCGAAGCACGTTGTTACCGAGTAAATATAGTCTGAGAGACGATGCACGGTTGCCTAAATACAGGACTAAGGTGATCCTCTCCTTCTATTGATTCGAAAACAGTGACATGTTTAACTGGGTATCGGATTTCGATTTTGTTCGAACTTAGGTATTCTAAATACCATATATATATATATATATGTGTGTGTGTGTGTGTGTGTGTGTGTGTGTGTGTATGTATGGGTTTTAGATTTTTGACTTTCTTGCATGTGGCATCAGAGCCACCGTATATATGAGTTTAAAATATCCAATTGATGCATAGTCTCGACGCAATTCCATGTAGATTTTTCAAGGTTTGCGGGTGAACTCGGAAATTTGATTCTTCTGGTTCGCTTCTTTGTCGAAATTGACTTTGGGCTTTGGTTACCCACTACAATGGAAAATGCCCTCTGCAACTTTCGTTCTATAGCTTGCTCAATGCTCTGAGAATTTCGTAAAATTGAAGGGCATACGAGCCGAAAATGATATTGTGCATTTTCACTTTTGTGCTAGTTATTTCGCACAATTGATTGAGGGTTTTGCTACCCATGCAGTGATATTTATAGTCTCGAAATTTTGTGTCCTAATTCAATTTGTACATGGAGAATTTCGAACTTGAAGTTTCAGTTAAAGCTGAGATAAGTACGTGGACAGTCATTTTCGAACTTCGAAATTCAATTTCTCTGGCTGTTAATATAGACAAAATTAGCTCGGGGCAATTTGTCTTTCGTGACAACATACTTTCGTTCGTGAAGATCCTTGGCGTATGGTGATCTACGTTGTGAGAAATTCGAGTGTGAAAATTTTGATCTTATCTTGAGACCGAACGACCATCTTCTAATTGAGCGCTGATCCGTCATTTCATTTCGAAATCGGCATGCAAATCTTGGATCACACTGTCATTTTGATCTATTTTGATGTTCAATTTCATATGGAAAATCGTTTAGGGCGTGCAATTTGAGTTTTTCTAATGTATGGGCCATTAGATTTCGAAGAACCATAGGGGATATTACGAGTTTGTACTTGAATACTCATTATTTGGAATCTAAATGCATCGATTTTGCTAGTAGTAGCATTTTTGGTCTAAACAACATGAGTTCAAGACAATACAAAATAACTATGTATAACGAATGCATAAGCAAAAATACTATCTTTATTATCATGATATGCAAATGGGATCCATCAACAATATTATAAGTTTATTCACTCAATTGCAAGCAAAGGCATATTATTTCGTGATGCCCCACTATCACCTAGTAATATCTATTCTGTACTTGTCATGTGTCGTGCCATGCCTTTTCGGGCACGCTAAGAAGGTACTTTCATTTGTCACGAATGGGGGAACTCTCCCCAAATGGGCTACTAAAGTCCAATACGGATATTTTGCCCGGACATCCCGCATACATCCCATCACTAGATAAACGGGGGCCTCTCCCATATCATACCTCATGTGATAGCGGATTGAAATTTTTATCATTCTATTCAATCTAAGTTTTTGATTTGAAGTCGCCACTAGTCATTATTGGTAGGTTGACTAGAAACCTAATCGGGATACATGAAAAATACCACGATTCTGCGAACCAGAGATTTTGAATACGGGGACTTGATTACGCTAATGATCTCGAGTCGAGATCCCTAACGCCCTTTCGGTACCTAAAATGACATGATGTGTCTAACGTGTCACGCGAGTTTCCAAAGTCTATCCACTAATTCTAACCATTCTAATAGTTGGAACTCAATCAATCAATATAAGCGGCACAATCAATTGCAATCAAACAAAACAATCCTAATTTGGGTCTCTAAAATGAAAGCCAATTCAAAATACTCAAACCGTAGTAAAGCCCTAAAGGCTTATTCATTCAATGATTCATGTCATTTTAGGGTTTTAATTTTTTTTTTTTGTTTTTTAGGGGTAAGAACCCCTTTTTTTCTCTAAACTAAGGATTTTGTAAAAATGCCACTTGACACTTTCAAAAATTCTAATTTCACTTGAAAAGGTTGGCCATTATGTTTTTGAGTCATTTTGTGAATTTTTGAAATTTTTGATTTTTTTTTTCTAGAATTTCCAAAATTTTGAGTTTTTTTTATGGATTTTGTTTTGTTTTGTTTTTTTTTACATTTTTATGGATTTTCCGAATTTTTTTGGATTTTTATGATTTTTTTGGAATTTTCCCGATTTTTTTATTTTTTAATTATTTTTATGAAAATTTTATTTTTTATTTTCTGAATTTCTAATTTTTTAGATTTTTTTATTTAGAAATTTTTTTATAATTTTTCTGGATTTTCTACATTTTTATTTGATTTTTTTTTCTAAATTTCTAATTTTTTAGATTTTTTAAATTTTCCCGCCGAGGGATTGAATCGGACCGGACCGGTTTGGACCGGTCCGACCAAGTTGAACGGGTCGGCACCGGCAACGGCCATCGCCCGGCGAGCACGACGCCAAAACGGCGCCGTTTAGCCTATCTTCTCTTCGGCATTTCGCCAAGCACCTAGTGTGTATGATTCTGGGTTTATTGTTATCAAGGCCACCGGTTCAAGCTCACCGCCGACGACCTTCCGACAAGATTTTAACCATTCCATTTGGTGTAATGTTGAGACTATGTCACCTTTTATTAGTCTAACCTAACTAGTTCTCCGTCGGACCATCATCGGCCAGTGAAAAACCGATCTAAAAACCCTAACCTGAAAATTGATCAACTCTGCTCCTCAAGTATTCAGATCACTATATTTATTGCCTTAACCGTCTAAATCGATCCAAATCATCATCAGAACATCAATCAAGGTGAGAGACTACTAACTTGAGTGGCTTATAGCCACGGAAGGCACTCCGGCGATGATCGGGAGTTTCGGCGATGGTTTCCATGGATGGCTGACTCGGTTCAAATGCAGATTCAAGCCAAATTTTGCAATCAATAAATGAAACTTATGATTAGAAACTCATCATAGACAGCTACAAGCTTAAAATTGTAAGAAAAATCGCACGAACAATAAGATTAAACCCAAACATGTTTTCTAGAATTTCATTCAAACCGTGACAAGGATCGAAGTTTACCTACTTCGACGGAGGGAAAATTGGAGTTTCTGAAGCAATTGGCGATCGTGGAACTCTTCCTCAATACTTAGACTCCAAGCTGGTGGTCCTAGCTTCGCTAGAACACCTCTGGATCGATCGACTAAGGTCGATTTTCATCGCTTCGCGACTAGATTTATGCTGCTCGCCTGAGGAGGAGATCCTCCTTGAATGATCGATTCGCCGGTGCCGTTCAATTGACACCGATCACTCGATCAAAGGATCTCCACTACTTTCTCTCTCTCTCTCTTTGGATTTCCCTCTCTTTCTCTCTCTATCTCTCTCTCTCTTCTCTCTCTAGAATATCGTCGAATGTCTGGTTTCCATTTGATAATGTTTTTCTCCCCTTTTCTAGCTTGACTTTCGCATCCAAAGTTGGTTATTACCGACTTCGAATTGGTTACATCGAATCTCCAACGCCAGCTGGAGATTCTCCAGCTGGAATCATAGTTTAACACGTGCTCATTTGATCGGATTAAGTCGGTAAATTCATGGGCACGAGATATTTTCTAGGTTTATAACGTTTTGGGCGAGTCGAGTGAGGAAGAAGGCCGACCTGGGTTGGGTCGGGTTGGGTCAATCCAATTGACCTGGCAGACCCGGGTTGGTCTAAATTCGCAAATTGGAACGTCTAATTTTGACCCTATATTTTTTTTATTTTAATCCCAAAATTGGATTCCTCGTCACATTTTACACCCAAATATGAGATTTGCCCTAATTTTTGTCACAATTAAACCCAAAATTCTCAAATTGTAAGTTTGGATCATTAGGGTTTTCGTTCAATTTAACATAGAGATGACCTGATTGGAAAAAATTGATGCCAAAATTGGATTGCCCATGACTGATTAACCCTAAAAATGATGGTCTCAAGGTTCAACGATTTTAAATTGATCATGATCCCCAATTTGGGCTCAAAATCCCTAATTTTCAATTGAATTGTGGGGCTTTTCGATTTTTTTTATAAATTGTGTAATTGGACTGACCATTATGTAATTCAAGGTTCCAGAATCATTTGTTGTGAAGACACTATAGCCTATAAATGACTAAAAATGACTCAATTGAATTTTTGATTCAATTTGTGCTTGATTTTACCCAATTTTGGGAAAAGCGCATTCCCAATTGAAATTTTATAAAATTGATGCTGAAATTGGATTCAAAAGAAGACTAATGGATATTTTTATGGAATTTTTGGATTCCATTTGCTATTTTTCTTGATTTTCTCTATTATTTTGACTAAAAGAAATTGAGGAATAATTCAGGAAAATTCTAAAAATTTTATTTTGTTTTAGAAATAGGTTCCTAAGCTTGGTCAAGGTTCATAATCCTAACTTTGTGATTTTTGAAAAAATTAGAAAAATGAGCTAAAAATTAGGTGTCGACATCATGAAACACACCAACATACACAAGTGAATTCATACTTGTCACTGGCATCTCGATTAATGAGGCACTGTCACTACCAACTCGTGGGGACAAAATCATACATACCCTTTGCCACATTTTTGCCCATTTATCATGCGTATCCTCTACAAAAGCGATGATAAATATACCACCGTATATCTGCATGATAATGGTCATCATACCATGACTATAAGAGCCATATCATACCATAACTATACAAGCCATGTCATATCATAACTACAAAAGTTAGGTCATACCATGATTACAAAAGCCATGTCATACCATGACTACGAAAGCCTTGTCATCATAGAATTTCATGTAATCTCAATATTGTAGAGAACCGTCATATACGGTTAAAACATCTAGCTAACTTTAGAGTTTCATCCGCATACTCATACAAGGAAATTCGCTCGGAGGCGAATAGATTGCGGCAAAGGTCCCAATCAAGTTTCATCATTCACATGTAATAACAATCGCTATGTACAACTTAATGTTTTCCATTTCTCATGCAATCAATGAGATAAATAATCAATTACATGCATTTTAATACATATTCCCACCTTATTACTTCATCACATATTCTTCAACGTAATAAAATGTATTAGTTAGACAATGGAGTAAGAAGCAACATGTAGTTATACTCAACAGGTAAATCTAAACGGTAAGTAATGATACTCGACGGGTGAGTCTGAACAGTAAGTAATAATACTTAATGGGTAAATCTATATAGTAAGTTATCGGTAAGAAAATTATGGTGCGTTTGTTTTACGGAAAACGTTCGTTTCTGGAAACTCATTTTCCAGATAAATGAGTTTATTTTTCGGTGTTTGGCTAAAACCTAAAAAAGACTTGGAAAATATTTTCAGTTGTTTGGTGAGGGAAATCTGATGGTGAAAATCATCAAAATTTTTTGTATTTTTAAAATTATTTCAAATTATTTGTTATTTTTAAATTATTTTTACTAAGAAAAGAAAATACAAGAATGTTTTCCTTCTTAGAAAGAAAAGAAAAGAAAAGAAAATAAAATAAAATAAAGAAAATAAAATAAAAAATATTAACAAATTCAAGATGAGTAATTCTGAAAAGTGTTTTCACTTTAAGGGAATTCACTTTCCTAAAATTAAAAATAATATTTGTGTTGACCGGAAAATATTTTCGATTGACCAAATTATTTTCTAAGAATCAAACGGATGAAAGTCCAGAAAACACTTTCCGCAAAAACACTTTCACCTAAATAAACACACCCTTGGACTCCGAAAGTGAATCTGTGACATCCCGAATTTCGGCCCATTTTTGGGATTTATAAAACGTGTAATCCGTCAGTGCGCTTATAATGGAATCTCGCCCGGGAACTGATCACTCTCGGGTTCTCGTTTTTAAAATAGAGATTTCGCTAGAATCGCACTCGATCGAATTTGGCCGTTATTTAGATCCTGAACTTGGCAGTCGATTTTCGGGAGTTTCGGGACGAAATAAATTGGACGTGTCGATATTATTGTGGCCAGCGTCGAGATTATCAGGAATAGTGAGAAAGTGGATTTTTGACCGGGTGCGAATTTGGACTAATAGACCTCCCTCGTAGTGTGTTTTGAGTTATTTTATTTTGGCCATTTGTCCTATAATATTAATTTGGATTTTTGCGGACCGTTAGATCGTTTTTCGAATTTAAACCGTGTCCGTTGGATCGCGTTCGAATGCGCATTGACTTTTTGGCTCTCTTCTCTCTCCTCTCTTTCCTCTGCCGCGCACGTTTCTTTTTCCCCCAACGCGTCCGTCCTCTCCTTCTCTCTCCTCATTGCGTCTGCCCCTCCTTTTTCTCTCTCTCTCTCTTTCCCCTCCTGGCCGCGCACGTTCCCCCATGCAACGTCCCTTCAGCCCACGCCCCATGCAGACCAACCCTCTGACACACCTCTCTCTCTCTCTCTCTCTCTCTCTCTCTCCTCTTCCTTCTTCTTCTCTTTCTTCTTCCCTCTCTCTCTTCTCTCTTCTCTTCCTTCTTCCTCCCCAAGCCCCGACTGTTCTGCTTCGTTTCTGTCCTGCACGCCGTCTGCCGTGCGACCGCCCTGCCGCCTCCACCCGACCGCCGACCAAGCTCGCCTCCAGCCCCGTCGCCGTCGCCGCCGTCGCCCCGACCGAGCCGCGCCGCCGTCGGTCGCCGCGACCGCCCGTCGCCGCCCGCTGCGAGACGCGCGATGAGCAGCTCGTCGCTGCGGCCGCCGCGACCCGGCGTTGCCCAGTCGCCCGGCGGCCTGTTCTCCGTCGCCTGGCCACCCGTGAAGTCGCCGTGCCGCCTTCGGCTGCCGCGAGACCAGTTTTCCCCCTGTCTCTCTCTCTTCCCTGGCCTCTCCCCTGTTTCGGTTCTGGCGAGCCCAGCCATCCCCGTCACCGCTTGCCTCCGCGTCCGGCGAGTCCCGGCCGCCGCCCAGCCAGCTCCCCAGCATCGCCCCAACGCCTGGACGTCGTCGCCGTCGTCCCAGCCGTCGCCGTGCTGTCCCGTAGCTGCCGGTTCGCCCCATTCCTAAGCTTCGTGCGCCTTCGCCGGAGCGCCGTCGCTGCCTCCGGTGCCGCCGCCGTGAGCCGCCGTTCCTCTCACCTCAGCTGGCAGTCCCCCTCTCCCCTCCAACCCGTGAGCCCTCTTCCCCCTCCCTTCCTCTCTGTTTTGGCCGTGGAAGGCTTTCGCCGGGGGAGCTCCGCCGCCGCCGGGGCTGTCCCGCCACCACCACCACCTCGCCTAGCACCGTCCAGCCGTCTCACTTCTCCCTCTCTCTCTCCCGTCCGCCACGACCAGTCGCTCCCCCACCTAGGACCGCCGGTGCCCTCAACCGTCGTCGCACGCTCGCACCGCCGGGAGGCCGCCGTCGCCGCCGCTGTTCCGCCGCTGCCTAGCCTCCCTCGCCGCGTGTCCAGCCCCATTTCAAGCTTAGGACATCAAGTGAGTACAACCCTAAACCCTAATTAGGCTAATTTACATTTCTAAATGAGTTTTAGGGGTTAATTAGGGTAAATTAGGGGTTAAATTGTGGAGATTATTAGGGGATGATCTTGTGGCTATTTTACGGGCTTAGTGTAATAATTTAATTGAGGTTTAGTGGCCCGTATAGTGCTGTGCGGTGGCTGGGCATAGGCGCCTTAATTTGGGCGAAAATGTGAATTTGGCGGGTGCAAATTGAGGACCGAGTGGAGGCCACTAGGGGCTGATTTTGTGGCGCGTTTGGTGACCGAGAATGATGATTTAATTGAGGTTTAGTGGACTATAGTGTACTGTGATGTGGTGAGGCATAGGTGCCGTGATTTGGACGGAATTGTGGATTTAGCGGGTGAAATTGGGAGACCGAATGGTGGCTGTCTTGGTGGCTATTTTACGGGCTTAGTGCGACAATTTAGTTGAGATTTAGTGACCCGCGAGGTGCCGTGAGATGGTTGGACAGATTGGTTCGGAGCGGTCCAAGTTTGGAGTAAGTTCGGGCTTTAAATATGGATTTTAGTGCGCGCCTCATTTGGTCTTTGTGGTGGCTGATTAGAATGATGTTTTGGGGAGTTTAATGGGGCATTTTGAAGATATTTATTGGCCTAAAATTAGCGGTATAGTGGCTGTCCATAACGGATTGAATTGGACAAGGCGCGATCTATTTGGAGTTTAATCATGCAATTACCGGGAATGATCGCATTGATTGATTGACTGGCTGATTGGCCTTTGTTTGTGGTTGGATTTGTGATGTCGTGTCGCATGTCTAGCGGGACTAAGAATGGAATAGCTCGATGGGCCTCGCATGCGCGAATTCTTGTTGACCCGGTTGTGTGAATATGTGCATGGATTGTGTGTCAAGTTTGTGCCATGGCTGTTTTGAATCGATTGTCTGATGAGGCATGTTGATTCATGAGATTGAATATGTGAGGTGCAAGCGAATGCCCAAATGCGAACGTTATAACCATGAGTGTGCATCTCAAGCATTGGCACGACATGTGCATATACAAGTGTGCCCGACTGACATGTGCATTGTGATCACCTAAAATGCCCTGATGCGTTTTACGCGGGGTTCAGATAAAAATTGGTGCCTGTGAATGTGTGATCACAATAAACCCTGATGCGTTTTACGCGGGGTAGTGAACCCGTCCTGAGGCGTGTTACGCGGGACGATACCCGGTTTACCGGAAGATGACCAACCTGAGGCGTTTTACGCGGGTAATGCGTCATGAGCCTGATGCATTTTACGCAGGCCAGAGATCGATCTCGAAGTGATGGACCTGATGCGTTTTACGCGGGTCGGACATGAAGCGTTTAACGCGGGTTGGAGGAGAAATTGATAAATTGCAAGAGTGCTAGCATGCAAGTGTGCGATAATGCATTGATGAGGCATGAGCATGAGTATGAGCACGAGCATAAGCATGACATGCGTAGTGACCAAGTGACGTGTGCATGTAGCTCGATGGGGTTCTGTGTTATTACTGTGATTTATAAGTGCCTAACCTGCAGGGCCAAGGTAGGTATTGGATTTGGGCCCGAGGGCCTGAGTCAATTATGTTTTGAATTGTGTGTTGTTTAATACTCGTCAGGAGGTGCATATTAGCCTAGTTTAGGTTTAGGGGGCCTACTCGCTGAGATTTATTCTCACTGTTGTTGAAACCCCACTTTTCAGACCCCCAGCCTTGAGGATGGCAGGCGTACCGATGCGTTTTGGGAGGAGCCCCGGCTAGATATAGTGCTTGACCGCCGAGCCACGTACCCCCCTTTTTACGTTGGTGGCTGTTGATCCGTTTTGGCTTTTATGTGTTTATTCTGTTGTGATAGACATTGTAAACCCCCGTTATTAGTGCAAGTTGTATTTATAGTATTACTGCTATCCTTGGTCATGTGGTTTTAATTTGTACGGGTGTTTGTTTGCTTCCGCTTGTGCATTGTTCTTTGTTTTGGGTTTTGGGTTGGCGACGCGTTCTGGGACGTCGCACTGAATCGACCTCGGTAGGGTTGTCGCGTGCCATAGGGTTCGGGGTCTGACAGAATCAGACTCAAAAAGCAATTCAGACTCAGAGATCAATTCAGATTTAGAAAGCAATTTAGACTCATAGAGTATTTCAGAGTCAGAAAGTAATTCAGACTCAGACAACGAGTCAAACCCAGAGAGCGATTCAGACTCAAAGAGCAATTCATACTTAGAAAGCGATTCAGAGTTTGAGAGCAAATTAGACTCAAACAACGATTCAGACTCAGAGAGCACTTCAGACTCATCCTTTCTACATGCATCATGTTACCCCATCCCGAGGAAATCTCAAACACTTGTTAGGCATATAAACACTCATCAAAACATTATCAAAACATCATACCGTTGAACAAAGTTGCACTTATCATAAAATTTAATTTCAACTAAAGTCACATACCAACCAACCAAGTCCAAAGTGTTAAGTAGATCAAGCTAACTTAACGCCTAGAGTTTTACTTACCTCGAAAACAATTTCGAACTCAAAGCTTTAGATCACCTGTAAGCAAAATAAACAAAACCGAAAATCAACAATGCTTAATTTTAAAAGGACAAAATCCGTTGGAAGAAAGTAGTGAACAAAAAAGATTTACCTCATTCAAACTCAAAAGATTAGGACAAAAACTTATGATTAATTCAAGTGTGGGAACTCCATTTCTATTTGTGGGTTTTTGAAAACGAAAGCTTGAAGAAGTGAGTTGATAGTTGAAAATTAATGAAGTTGTATCTCTACTTTTGGAAAGCGAAAGCTTGCCATGGTTTTCTTCATATGATCAAAGCAAGATGACTTTTAAAAAGTTCTCAATAGTTATCGTAAAGAGCAATCATTAATCAAGGTTAAAAGAAATTTTAAACTTTGATTAAAAGGCAAGTGCTCCAATGAATGAACTTCAAATGGCTCTTATAATGCTAGCTAGGATACACTTGGCCCAAAAGATTTAGCCACAAGAAGATATTTTGATGGGAATGAAGATGAGCTCCTCTTCTTTGGCCAAGTGTGTGCATGATCACCAAAGCATTAATGAACTACATGCATGAGTCACCCAAAGCATTAATGAACTATAGGCATGTGTCTCACATGTATTAATAGAATATGGTTAAAATTGATGGTGTATGCATGATGTTAAAACCAACCAATTCAATGTCTCAACTAAGGTTCCGTTCGTTTGGCGGAAAATATTCTCCCGGAAAATATTTTCCGGTGTTCGGGGGGCGGAAAACGTTTTCCATGGGAAAATATTTTCCTTCCCCCCTCACAAAATAGCGTAAGTCTACGGAAAATGACTTCCGCTTCTTCAAAAACGGAAATCATTTTCCGGAGCTTCTTCTTCTTATTCTTCACTAAGGTCGCCGGCCGCCACCGGCCGCCGCCACCGGTCGCCGGCCGCCGCCGCCGCCGCAGCCGCCGCAGGTCGCGCCCGGCCGCCGCGCAGCCCGGCCGCCGGACTTTGGCCGCCGGACGCCGAGCCGCCGCGCCGCCGCTCGCCGCCGCCGCCGGTCGCCGGCGAAAAATATTTTCCGAAATTTTTTCATATTGATCGCCGAACACCGGAAAATTATGTTCAGGGAAAACATTTTCCAGGAAAATGACTTCCGGGAAATTTTTTTTCAAAAGCAGAATATTTTCCGCCAAACGAACGGAGCCTAAAGCATGGGTTTAAATAGGTTGGTAGAGAAAAGAGAAGTGACGTGTCAACTGGAGAGAAATAGAGATTTAGGAAACCGATATTGATTATGAACATTGGTGAGTCTGATAATATTTTGAATCCACTAAGATTATCAATGAAAGATATCAAAAATTTGAAAAATCTAAATTCAATAAATTCAGAACTGGAATATCATCAAATATGAACTTCAAAACATACTGGCCCTATTCCTACACCACTAACATACCGTCAAAATCTACGAGCTTAAGTTTAACATCTTAGACTCCTGGATATTCGATCGTGGAAATTAATCCTAAATATTATTATCGAATCGTGAGAATTTTTGGATGTCACACTTGGCTCCATAAGGGCGCTCTCTCTTGTAGCAAGGAGCTTTGTAATGGCGTGCCTACCACTAGGTCAGCCTCGCATTTCCCCAAATTTCTCAAATTTCTTGGTCGTAATCGGAAATGGCGTGATGGGTTTTCTTTTTCCCGGTTTGATATGCACTACATATCACGAAAGAAGGAAAACATTTTCTTATCAATCTGTTTGGAGTTCACCCTAAAAACAAAAAAGAATAACTTTTTTTTTTGTATGTGGATTTTGTGAAATTCGAGGGGAGAGAAAATGAAAGAAATTTAAGGCTTCGTATTTGATCTGAGTGATTGTTTCGATCGGTCTTAGCATTTATAGAGAAAGTAGTATAAATTGGTTGTTCTTAATTCGTTGGTGACTTGTCTCATCTGCTTTTCCTGCTTGGTGATATTGATGGTCAAAAGCGCAGTAGTTGGTAATTAGGTGTCGTAAGAAAGTGAAATTCTTGAATCTAAAACTGGAAGATCGCCAATTGGCGACTTTTCCCGTTTCAACTTTATGCTTGAGCAAGAATGTTCAGTGCGTCATGAAATCAGCTGGGAGAGTTATGGTCAAGCTAGGAAGTGATTTTATTTAGTTATGCTCACAATAAACACACGAAGTGCTATAATGCCGAAATGGTTTAGTTCTTCTATTATGAGATCTCCTACTTCAGGTTGAGTCACGCTTCTGTGGTGTTTGATTCTCAAGCACATCGAGTATTGCAAGCATAGAGTGAATTTGCTTCGGTGTTATGTAGTTAAACCAGTTCATGTTTTCGATGAAGGTCTCCTATTGATAAAGATTGTACAGGAAAACGAGTGTGCAAAGTATGTGTTTTTAGCTCTTTAGAAGAATCACTTACTATTGAACTCAAACCCTAAATTTTCAATTGTTTTTTTCGAATCTTTAGCGCGTTCACTTGTCTACTTATCTTATTGGTTTTGAGCAAATCTTAAACAATAAAGAGTTGTGCATCTTTCCCTATATACATGATAGGAGCATTTTCCTTTTTCAAGTGTTAGAGCCTATCTAAATAAAATTAAAATTCTATTTGTCTAGGAATCCCCTTTTCACTTTTTTAGGTGTCATAAGTTCCTAAATATCCAACTGGAAGGGCTCAATCGATTCTACGAGACTTCTGTTATCTTAGGGAGGGTCTAGATGTTTCAAAGTTTTGCAATCATGTGTAGAGTCACCGAAGGACTATGACTACCTTGCTTACGTAGGTTCGAGAAGGAAAATCTTGCTATTGCTATTGAGCACGAGTCAAATGGAAATGGTGTTGCTGCTTATGGGCTTTCAAAAAGCAATAGACATCACACATTCCATGGCACATGAGCTAATTCAAGTGTGAAAATACTCCTGGTTATGCAATTTGTGGTTAAAGTAAGTTAAATTGTCATTCCTTATTAATTTATCTCTTTATCATAAGTTTTGAATTTTTGGAAGAATGCGGGCTGTTTTCAGACCCATGTCAGCGAGTGATTGCAAATAGTCACAACAACTGAATATACACATCTTAAGAACCATTTGGCATCTGCTTAATGAATTCAACTAAGTTCCCTGTTCTCTTGTAGCTTGGAATACTAGAACTTAACATCTTGCCCAAATTTGTCCATTCTGAAGATTATCCGAAAAATTAAACATATACAACCACATAAAACACTCTATAAAGTGGGTCAGAAAGGCTATAGTTTGCTTAGTGATTGCGTGTTGTCATGGATATAGCAAGAAGCAGCTACTGGATAACTCACTCTGAGACAACCAAATGGTATAAGATCTGAGTCCTCTGTACAACATTGACTTGTTTATTAACTACCAAGAAAGTAAATTGAGCATCTGCCTCATAAGAGGCAACAACATAAGAAATGTTCTCCTTCTTTAGAACCTTCCACATGCAATAATGCCAATGAAGATGCGATAAATTAATTAGGAATGACAATTTAACTTACTTTAACCACACATTGCATGACCTAGAGTATTTTTATACCTGAATTAGCTCATGTGCCATGGAAGGTGTGATGTCTACTGCTTTTTGATTGCACTCATAAGCAGCAACACCATTTCCATTTGACTCGTGCTCGATAGCAAGAGAAAGATTTTCCTTCCTTGACCTACATAAGCAAGGTAGTCATAGTCCTTCGGTGACTCTACACATGATTGCAAAACTTTGAAACATCTGGACCATCCCTAAGATAACAAAAGTCTCGTAGAATCGATCGAGCCCTTCCAGTTTGGATATTTAGGAACTTATGACACCTAAAGAAGTGAAGAGGGGATTCCTAGACAAACATAAGTTTAATTTTATTTAGATAGGCTCTACACTTGAGAAAGGAAAATGCTCCTATCATGTACATAGGGAAAGATGCACAACTCTTTATTGTTTAAGATTTGTTCAAAACCAATAAGATAAGTAGACAAGTGAACACACTAAAGATTCAGAAAAAAAACAATTGCAAATTTTGAGTTTGAGTTCAATAGTAAGTGATTCTGTTGAAGAGCTAAAAAACATACTTTGCACTCTCATTCTCCTGTACAATCTTCATCAATAGGAGACCTCCATCGAAAACAAGAACTGGTTTAACTCCATAATGCTAGAGCAAATTCACTCTGTGCATGCAGCACTAGATGTGCCTGAGAATCAAACATCACAGAAGCGTGACTCAACCTTAAGTAGGACATCTCATAACATAAGAACTAAACCATTTCAGCATTATAGCACTTCGTGTGTTTATTGTGAGCATAACTAAATAAAAACACTTCCTAGCTCGACCATAACTCTCCTAGCTGATTTCATGATGCATTGAACATTCTTGCTCAAGCATAAAGTTGAAATGGGAAAAGTCGCTGATTGGCGATCTTCCAATTTCAGATTCAAGAATTTCACTTTCTCACGACACCTAATTACCAACTACTGCACTTTTGACCATCAATATCATCGGGCAGGAAAAGCAGATGAGACAAATAACCAAGGAAGTGAGAAGAGCGCATTCATACTACTTTTTCTATAAATGCTGAGACCGATTGAAATAATCACTCAGATCAACTAGGAAGCCTTAAATTTCTTTCATTTTCTCTCCCCTCGAATTTCACTAAATCCATATACCAAAAAAAAGTTATTCTTTTTTGTTTTTAGGGTGAACTCCAAACAAATTGATAAGAAAATGTTTTCTTGTTTTCGTGATATGTAGTGCATATCAAACCGGAAAAAAGAAAATCCATCACCCCATTTCCAATTACAATTAAGAAATTTGAGAAACTTGGGAAATGCGAGGCTGACTTGGCGGCAGGCACACCATTATAGAGCTCCTTACTACAAGAGAGAGCGCCTTTGTGGAGCCAAGGATAGGTGTCAACGGCGACGGAGCAGCCCTCCAGCTCCTTTATGTGGATGGGCACCATGATCGACTTCAATAGTGGCAAAAGACCCCTGTGTACCCAACTCTTGTTCTCTCCTAGCTTCTCTCTTCCTCTTATGACAGAGAGAGTGAGAGAGAGAGAATGCCCTAATCCATAGCCAGTTCAGTGTGATGTGACGGTGAAGAAGGAAGGCAGGAAATTTTTGAGCTTTTGACGGTTGGTGTATCTATGGCCCTCGTCTGATAAAATATATATATATATATATATATATATATATATATATATATATATATATCTATGGCCCTTTTTTTTTCCCTCTTAATATGTTTTTGTGCTTGATTTTTTTTTATGTTCTTTTGTGATTGGTTGAGCGAAACAAAATATATTAATGTCATGAAATTATGTAAAAACTCATTTTGTTTTATTTATTACTAACTTTTAAAACCCAAAAAAATTTGGATCCATGGCATTTTCACTTGATTACAAATAAATATCCGAGTGTCGTGAGATTAAAAAAAAATCACATTTTGCGATATTTTACAAAACTTAAGCTTTCTCATTAAATTCAAAGGGTAAAGTGTCATAAAATGTATTTCTGTTTATTTTAAGATATCGTACAGAATTAGCACATTCCTTTACTTAATTCCCTAAATTGATTTTTAACTTATTCTAGTCAATACAGTCAAAGTTTATTTGTTTTATCAATCACACTTAATCTCGCTAAATTCCATTTTTTTTAATTTTCAGCATTTAATGGCATTAAAAAATAAGGACTCGTTTGATAAAACTAAACGACAAGTGTTGAAAATTTAAGCACCAAATATTAAGCACGGACAATAAGTGTTGAAAATAAGTATGATGAATTTCTTATTGGGCATTTGCAGATATTATTAAAAGGTGTTAGTAACATAATTAATAAGATTTTAATATCTCTTGAATGAATCAAAGGATTAAACCTTTCCTTTCAATTAAGATGTGCATGGTTAAAAGGCACCGACCGCACTTATTGACCTATAAGTGTTGAAAATAGCAATGTTCCACAGTTAACGTTATTATCCAACACACCTTAGTCCTTGGTGAGTTGTGATGTTGGATTAGAACTTAATTCTCAGCCAATCATATGAATTTAATACATGACTGATGAAATTGTTGCTTGACAGATTGAACTTGACCCCATAATTCCATTTTATCGAATTAATTCCTTGATAAATTTTGACAAGAACACACGTCTAGATGGCCACATAGTTGCATAGCATGTGAGATCTTTATGTTCATGATCACATTGCATGGAATTGACTGACTTTTGATGGTCGAAAAATTTTCAAGATTTGACCCATTTGGTCTTTTTAATGCCTCATTTCGGCTTTATTTGTTTCGCGAAAAATGAATGATTTGGAAAATATTCCTTAAAATGACCATTTGTATTGCTTACAAAAATGAATAAACGAATATGTTTAGACATAATCTGTTGTCGATAATGAAAATATTTTTCATTGACTAATTATTTCAAGTAATACAAGAGATCATTTTTTAGGAAAATACTTTCTGAATCATTCATTTTTCGCAAAACAAATGGAACCTTAATGTGAAGGTGCTCTTATGTCAGTTCTTAGTTTGTTCAAATTGTCTTAGTCATCAACAAGGGCGTGAATAATAACCATTATGTTCCAGAAATTAATTTCTAGCCATAAATATATTTTTTTATTTGTATTCCCCGGATGTTTTTGAGAAAAAGGCGTTTGATAACGATACAAAATTTTTCTCTCATGGGTGAGTGGACAACAAGTGGTGGAGGACGGCAAGTGACGGCGGGTGGCGGTGGACAGCGACAGGAGGCGGTCAGCATCGGGCGGCGACTGGCCGACAATGGGGGGCAGGTAGACAGCCGGCTGGTAGCGAGGGCGAGCAATGAGAAGAGTTTTTGTTTCTCATTTCTCTTCCAGAATTAGAAAAGTATACAATTTTTACTTTTCATTTCTATTCCAAACCTATTTCTGAAATCAAAATTTATTCGTGAAATAGAAAAATGAAAATGCGTTATCAAACAGATTTATATTCCAAACCTATTCGCTAGAACAGAAAAATATAAAAACATAATGGTTATCGCGTGCGCCGCAAATGTCTTTACACACTTGTTTATTCTGCTTGAATTTTTGCCACACCGAGATCATATCTTAGGTTAGATTTTTCTCCGTCTTGTCTGTCTTGACCGAGCACACATTTCTATAATAGAATATTCGTTTTTTTATCATATTTTTGTGCCTTAGTCAACGGTCTATTTTCATTTGATGGCTTTTTTCTGTAAAGGACGTAAGTTTGCCCCAATTGTGTTTTTCTCCTTGAATCTCAATAACTATGCAAGCAAAAATATAAAACGGTTGAATGCGTTGAAGTTACTTGTCCCTGCACCAGCTCACTAAATTGTCAAGCTCCGTCCCTAATGCAAAGTATCATTTTTTCTGTATGATTGCGGATAAGTCATCTGTACTTGCATCGAATGCGACGAGTAAACTCCTCGTGATAGTGCAGACTGCATCGAGCAAGTCCGAGGTGAGTACGCGAGGACGGGCACTCAAAGGTGGGATCAAAACAGCACCATTGCTCGCAGATCACTGCGTAGGGGAAGAGCCCAAGAGGTGAAGTAGCACCAAATTGACTTTTAACTCTCCCAAATTGAGTTAGATAAATGGAGATTTCATGTAGATTCTAATCGCGGTACCAGTTACCAAGCTAGGATGGTTTATTGTAACTAAATCTCCGAATCGAAGAATATCTAGTTCATGCAAATAAGTAGTCTTGGTCTAGGGTACCTTCAGACTATAGATTTCATTCAAATACATTCTCACATTACCAAATTGAGACAGGACCTGGGAGAGTCCAATCGAAGCTGCACCTCTATATTGCAGTAACGCTCCCTATTCAATCGAGCATGATGATAGGTTCTGTAATTTTAGCTATCCACGCTGCCTCGACCGAAAGGTCGCGAAACTCCTTGCGGTTTAGGATTTCATCATACTCAATCGACTTATCACATGATCCACAAAACTGATTGGATCTTCGCAGGCACGAATAGCGATATAGAATTCCTTCAAACCATACTTGATGGGTTCAAGATATGAACTTTGATTCATCCCCACCAGCTGGAGCATCAACACGAGGGAGTACATCTGCCATTGCTGTTGTTGATTGAAAGATAATTTAAGATGGATTCTGTGCTGCAAGAGACACATGAGCTCCTTCAAAATACATCATCCTAGAGTCAAGAGGGATTGCATAGAACGCTGAGTTCTCCCATGCTTCGCAGGACATCCTGGCAGCAGCAATCAAAGGAACAACCGTGTCTTACACGAGAGCAAATCATCCGGTTTATAGGCCGTTTAGACTACTACGTCTATTTCAACCATCGATCATGTGGGCTATGGTGAGATCCACGAGATGATATTGGTCCACACGATCTACAAATCATGCAATATCTTCTCGTCTTATGCCTATGCTATAAGGCCATAACCTCAGACGCTTAAAAAAAGCAAAAATAAAGATGAAATTCACGGATCTGACGTATCCTAGACCTTTTTAACGACATAAACTTCTAAAACAACTGTTATTAGGAGAAAGTCTGATTAAGCCATAGTATATACGATTTTCACTTGCAGTTCTGTTCATGCAAGACTTATCCTGAAAAGGATAGACACAATTCGAGGATCATATGTGATTGTTCTTGGTCTTCCTACTCGCAAATAACGAGCTCAGCCCAAACATATCCCCTGTAGGAACGTTGAGAACAACAGGACTACCTTGAAGAGCTCTCTGTCGGTAATGAGACCCGAAACACTTGGACGAAGAAGCCTTCTGATTGTTCTTTGTCGCCCAACACTGCGGTGGAGGGAGTCTTTGCCGATGCTGCTTCGTGTTCGGGGAAGATGACCTGGTCGAGTAGCTCCGCGGCATAAGCGGCAAGAAACACAAGCGCGTTCCATACGAATTTGCAGATCCCAAACTGCTACTTCGTCTGAACCTCCAGAATGACCTCGATGGCTTGTCGTCAGCCCGTTCTCCTCTGAACCTCGCATCCTTTATGTTCCGGCCATGTGGCATGTTGCCATCACAAATGGCTTCCGGATCCATTGATATCGTTTTAGCATGCCTCGTCGGATTACAAGACACACCCTCTTTAGGAGAAGGCCGCGATGGCAGCGGACAGTCAGAGTGCCTCTGTCTCTCAGAAACATTCTTCTTCTTGACGGGGACTGCGAGAATCTTGCCATCGGAGAAGAGCTCTTCTGCGGAGGACGACTGAGGTTTGAAGCTCTCCGAGAGACAGAACTCAAAGTCATTCCCCGAATCTAATGCTTGAAGACAAGTGGTAGTAGTGTTTGATGGAGGAGAGTGTATCGCTTTCTGTGCTGCATCCAAGTCGCAGAGATTGAAAGAGAACGAAATCCTCGGGCTCAAAACAGAGAAGTTCTCGGGGTTCAGCTGATCAACGGCCATGTTTGTTCGGCTAACTTCGAATCGATGGGAAGATTCTTGTCATGCCACGCAGGGTGTTTTATAGACCACAATTTGATGATAGTCCATTTGAAATCAGGAACTAACAAGAGGGGAGACTGAAAAAAGCAAGTCGTGGAGTCACAGGATCTCTTTTAGCTTCATTTCTAGAAGGACTGAGAAAGGTAATTTCTGAATACAGGAGTCACGAGAGCTGCCAACACTTGGGATTGGATGTTCTCTCTTTCTTTTCCTTGTGTTTCCTGGAAAGTTGAAAGTGAGAGACGTGAACCGAATCATCTGACCGGGCTCATTTTAGTGGAGCCAAAGTCCATCGGTTTTGGTTATTTGGTTTGAGTCTTCGTGGAGGTTGGCGAGTCGCTCTCACTACGAGGCAGCCATGTCTAGCAGATATTGCTGCTTTTCAAGAAACAAGAAGATCTCTAACTTTTCTTTCGAAAACTCAAATTTGTGACAGTGACAATGACAATGAGGTTGTCACTTGGTCATTCAAGCCAAGCCCGACGTGCAAAGCATTACTCTTTGAATACATGGAATAATAACCAAAATATCTAATTTCGCAATTCGTCCTCCGACAGCTGCAAGAATATAATTGCTTATCGCCTTGACGAGAACATCTTCCATGTCCAACCGAGTATTTCCACCTCTAATTTCGGGTAAGGGGTCTAGGATGATGCGATTGAATTACGTTCGAGCTGCTTATTCATCGAGATTTACTCTACGAAAAGGGCCAGAAAGAACGCACGCATTGCCATAAGCACAGCGTATAATCTTCCGTATTCATATATATTTTCTGAAGGCACAGTAAGTATTTTGTAGCTTGTGCCAATAAATGATCTCATATGTATCTATGTAGAATATTAGGAAGAGAGATGTCACATTGGGAGCTAAAGATGGCCGGCTTGAACATCAATAGGAAATTAGAAAGTGCCTGTTGGGAGATTCTTGTTCCGCAGAACCAGGAGTTGACAAAATTCGAGCCAAAGATTTCTCGTCTTGTATCGGGCCTTGCCGTCCCATTCAGAATGTTCAAGGGCTTTTAAAATTTAGAGGAAAAATGAGGTGGTGCTCCTCAAACTGTTTGACTATTTCTAGGAGGAAGAAGCCACTCGAGATATGTTTCTTGCGACGATTGCCGAAAGCGTCTCTCGCTGCTGCTTCAACTTCTGCAATTGAAACGGTCTAAGAGCTCCCCTTTTGTACCTCCTGAGAAGGACAAGAGAAGCGCTCTCGCATGCCGACTTGGTACTTTACCCGATGGCATGTTCATAGCTATTCGACTGTCACATCAGCAAGAGGGATTTGTTTATCGCACGTATCGATCAGATGTGGCCTTAATCATACCATTTGGCACAGGAAATCGGCCTTCGAAGACGATGAACTTCGGCCTATCTTCCCTAAAAAAGTTAGCTGTATGCCTTGACTACTCAAAAAACAAGACTTAACCCGCGGGAAACTATTTATACTGCAGCTAGGTTTTCTCATTGATGTAGAGAGAGAATTTTATTTTCAGAGAGTTTTGTGAGCCGTGAGGTTTTGTCGTTGTTTCGACTTCTGAAAACTGTACTCTTTGATTATAGTGGAATCTTGTCTTGCCTCGTCCATGGACGTAGATCACCTTGTGATCGAACCACGTAAATCATTGTGTTCTGTATTTGTTTTTACGCATCTCTTTTCAACAAGTACAAACCACTAGCTTAGGTGAATAAGAGCTTACTCCCAGGTACTTTTCCTTCAGGGGGTCCATAGGTTCGAATTAGGAGGACATCTCTGAAGATTATCTGCAACTCTGGTGCACGGTAATCAGGTTTGAACAGCGTAATATCGGACTCGGTGAGCCGGCAAACTGTGCGAAGGGAAATTTTTAAATCTATAGATGTTTTCAATCCCCTTTCTCCTATTTTTCCCGTCTCCTGAGTTCCCAATCAAAGCCTCTAGGAGGCACTGCCTCCCGTATCCCTGAATTTTGGTCCAATGTATAATGTCATTCCTAAAATTTTAACTTATTTAATGTGATCGATGAACTATTAGTAAATGTTCAATTTAGTTCATTGACTATATGCAAATGTTCAATGTTGACCTTTCATCTATTCAAGTTAACAAAATTTGTTGATGTGTTTCCAATCCATTAAGTTTGAACGATAGACAATAAAAAAAAGTTAAATGTAGATTATCAAAATAAAATATTTATATAATAATCGATGTCATCAAATAATGATGGACATGTTGATGTCCTAATTTCTTTTTTCTTTCCTAAAATAAATGGATTAATATATGGACAAGTTGGCTCATCTTTTTTTAAAAATCCAACTTAATAAATCAAAGTTTAAGGATCATTTGTGTTATTTTTCTTTAATTTTATCTTTTATCAACCTTTTGTTTTGGTCGTGTGGCACCACATCTAGCACCACGCCATGGATATGAAATTATTGGATAAGTGGAGTCATGTGGGCAAAAATGAAAAAGTCTTATTCTGTCAAACCATATATAGTTTCAAGAGACCTATCTATTCTGTCAAAAATCCTCCGACATGATGTAAAAGTTTTGTTGCATAAGTCGAGCAAGTTTGTAAGGCTCATTTCCCCAAAAAAATAAATAATAGAGGATGAAATGTACAAATGACATTAACATGAGGTAAGGATGAGCATTAGTCCGGTTCTCGGGTGAACCAAATAGGTTCATGCGTAAAAATTGTCAATATCAATTTGATTCCCGGTTTTTTCTTATTTCTAAAGAATATATATATAAAGTTCAATGAAGGAGATTCGACCTAAGTGGCCTACCAAGCTTTGACGTGCTTCAACCCCTTTGTAACAACAAGCTAATGCACCAATTGTGTTATAAATACATTTAACATGTCCTTTTTAAAGAAAAAAGAACTTGCAATCAGGTTCTCGGGTCTACCTTAATACCAGCTAATTCCAAAAATCTGTAATCGGTTTTAACTGAGTAGGTTCTAAGTTCTCTGTCGGGAACTAACCCATCATGAAACACGTCACTCCTAACATGAGGCCAGAAACCCAATGAAAAAAGAAAGAAAAAAAAACGGGGAGGAAACCTACATCGTCCACAGTTTCTCGGCAAATGAGCTGCGACAAGCCGACCAGTCGTGCACTATGTTAATGATATTTAGGATAATTATAATGGTATTTTTTATCTGTCAAGATTATGTGAATATCTCTCTTTGATTGTGCGTATCTTGATGATATGTTATCTTATTTAGTTATTTTATAAAACCTATAAATAGGCTTATGTAATCTTCATTATAATATATTGAATTATACACAAATTACCCAATTCTATCTTCTGCATTATTATTTTCAACTTGGTATGCTAGTCAATCCCGAATTGCACCGCGTGCGAGTGCACCGGTGCACACCCAAGTGCCCATCCAGAGCTAATTTAGCTTCTTCTTCTTTTTCAATAAGTCCTAATATCCTCCATTAATTTCAACATTATTCATCTTTTCCGATAGCCAATGCATTTTTTGTCACATAGTCTGCAGAGCCCTCTCATATGAGGAAGCGCTTAGTTGAGTCGATGGTCGTGTTTTGATGCCAACCGCAATGGCCGCATCACCCAGTCGAGCTTTTCATAGAGGTGGCTTTTCTTTCGATGCCAATCGAATAGACCGCATCGCTTAGTAAACTATTTTCCCAAGCCAGCCATATAGGTTGCTTGATGCTACGACGCCAATCATATAGGCAGCGTCACTTAGCTACTGTTTCACAAGTCAGCCACATCGACCGTGATTCTCGACTTTTTGCATGTCGTTTCAAGAAGCCACACTGCCACCTGACTTGCTGCTCTCATACTGGCAAGATCTAGAAATTTTGCCATGAATAGCTGCCATACACCTCCTCATCCACCACATATTAGCTGTTGGACACTATTCGGACTTGTATTCAAACTCAAGTTACATCTTCAATGCAGCTTGAGTTTGAGGGGGATTTAGAGATATTTAGGATAATTCTGATGGTATTTTGTATCTCTTAAGATTGTGCGAATATCTCTCTTTGATTGTGCGTATCTTGATTGATATGTTATTTTATTTAGTTATTTCATAAAACCTATAAATAGACTGATGTAATTTTCATTATAATATATCGAATTATACACAAATTATCCAATTCTATCTTCCGCATTATTATTTTCAACTAACTATATTAATATGCATGACATCCAAAATCAGTAATTTGAAATTAAAATCTCATTCCCACAATTCCAATCATAGATGTTTTTTATCATTGTGCAATTAACGAGAGAAAATTAATATCGATAACTAAATCAAATAGGATTACCTAGTCATTGAGAGAGAGAGAGAGAGAGAGAGAGAGAGAGAGAGAGAGAGAGAGAGAGAGAGAGAGATGGATGATGATATATGTGAAAAAGTCGTAAAAAAACTCCAAATTATGCCACATTTATCATGGACTTTTATTTGTAACATTAAAAATCTCAAAATATATCCACTGTGACAATTTACCCTTGTTTTGCCAACATTGCTTTCGCAACGAATTATCTTTCACCAAAAGTTGTTTTTCTGCTTTTAATGAGATGGGACGAGTTTTGTGGCGATTCCAGATAGGAAATATCCAAGCAGACATGGAATAATCACAAACTTTTACTTCGAACTTAGAACCGAACAGTACATACAAACCGTGCCAGAATTTAACTGACGACGAAGCTTGAAAGTACAGCCACTTTCATAGCAACACACGCATACAAACCGTGTTGGAATTTAATTGACGACAAAACTTGAGAACGTGCAAAGAAGTAACGACGGAATTTAATCGACGATGCAACACCTATGATAGAGATACACGCCGGAATTTAATCGACAACACAACACCTATGATAGAGATACATGCCAGAACTTAATCGACAATGCGAATCGGAAAGCTACAGCTAAGGAAAAATAAAGTGCGGTATATGAAAGTAAAGATAATTAAAAGATAATATTTTGATTGATTTGTCGGGAGTCTCTCTGAAGAGTAGAATGTGGCTATTTAAAGCCTACAATCGACAATTATCAATGGAAGTTACAAACGGTTACTAAAAAATAAATAACTTCCTAACGGTTATGAGAAATTACAAAGAGAGGTTACAAATGGAAGTTACGGCCAGAGGTTATGAATGGTTACCAAATGGCTGTCGACAGTTACGTAGACTCCACTACGTCGACGGTTTCTACGATTCCACTACGTTGACGGTTGCATCCGATATTGTTGACTTCACTTTTTGTCAATTCTTTCAAGTTGGTGATTCTTCACTGGAGTTCCTATCCTTTTTTCGCATCTTGACTATTCACGACAATCTACTTCCTTAAAAAATTGACAAATCTACTTTTTTTTTTTTGAGAAAACTCAAATCATAAAAGTTGTAGATCCAGGAGTCTTCGTTCTTTTGGCTTTGAAATCAGGTCAATCCGACCTGTATTGACAAAGTTATGATCATTTTTCCGAACTAGTGTGGAATTGGAAGTTCTGCTTGTTTTGTGACGGAGTCTCCGTGTGTGCAAGTCACTCTCCCAATTCTATTGCTTGAGTAGTCAACACATTGGGCTACATAAAAAGGACCACGAAATTATGCTCTTACTGACTAAACCCATCACTTGTTGATAATAACCAAAAAATGATCATTTTTTGGGTGTAAACAACTCTAAACTTTTTCTTGTGACATAAAAAACCTCAAACTTGTACCCATATGACACATTTACCCTCCATCAATGTTCCATCAAATAATTTTTGTCAAAACAATGTCATTTTCATTTCACTTAAGTTACGCAACAATGTTTTCTTTCCGGCATCAATAAAGGTAAATTTTTAATGGTCCTCATTGACAAGACTTTGACGGAGGATAAATCTATTACACAAATACAAGTTTGAGATTTTTGATGTCATGGAAAAAAGTTTAGGGTAAATGTGTCACGGATGGCATGTTTTGAGATCTTCGGTCACTTTTGCGATTTTTTCAATAGAATACATCTGATATCTAAAAATTGAAACTCGAGGGTTGTGAACTCTAGGCATGAGTTGTCATTACGAAGCAATTAATTATGTTCATGTTACTCATATGGCCTTTGTCTGCGAGACTGGTTCATGGATTGACCGATGACTCATCTAACTTCGGGAAATTCTCACATGGACCTTGGTCCATCATGGATCACGCGATTTCAGCCTTGTTGGATGATGTGAGATCCACGTGTGGCCCATGTCAAGAGTTCTACATCCAATTATGGATCCCAAAGGTGCAGAGAGAGATCCAAAGTAATTTGATCGAGACATCGGAAGCCCATTCCAGGTACTTCCATCTACATAGGATCGAGGCAAGAAATTTCTGTCTACTTTGTTCATTACTTTTAACTTCAAGGACTTTGTTTTAGACATTCTCTGGCAACTTTTCCTCATTGACAAATGTTTATTTTACATAGCGTCTCCCGGCAGGCTTAATCTCTCTCTCTCTCTCTCTCTCTCTCTCTCTCTCTCTCTCTCTCTCTCTCTCTCTCTCTCTCTCTCTCTCTCTCAATTTGTGCCTCAAACTCTCTTTCTGGGTACGCAGGCCGTGTTACAAGATAAGTTGGTGTTGAGAGTAGTCGAGCTGCAAGCCTGCACCATTTCAGCCGCAAAAGTTTTGAAGCTGGGCGTGCTTTCTCTGGCGAAATCCGTCGATAATTGCCTTTAGTGATAAAGAAGTTGTTGTATCTGGAGTTACTAGGGGTGTAGCCTATTCGAGCCCCATACGATGCAGTACTTAACTACACGCGAATGTTCAAGGCTTGATGCTCAGATTTGCACTCAAAAAGCAGTCGTCGCGCTAAGTACTCAATTTCAGTTCAAGATGTCTTAAAATTCAAGCTTGAACTCTACTTCCTAACTCTTAAAGCAAATGGAAGAATGAAACTCCACAGAATGCTTTATTTATAAGTGAAAAGGCTTTAAAAGCAGCTGATGTTGCTCGATTCGATTGTTTTCAAGCTCAAGCCGACTCTTTTCGAGCTCAAAAAGATCCGACAATTGACCTACTCGCGCTCGGTCGGAATGAGGTGAGTTCTAGTTTTCAATTAAGTAATGGCTTCTACTTTTACGTATGACTCTGAAGATTCTTCAAGGTGCTCTACCGTCTCTCTGATGCATCCCTTCTTTCTCTCCATTTGAGGTTTGGCTCAATCACACCATTATGTCAACCCACGAGTGGCTGGCATGTATGTAATTCCTTCAACCTCTAGCTTGGAATGACGACGTTATCTTTCTATAACCGAAAGGCGTAGTACTCTTCATCGACACACCCATAATCAAGCAATTGGTGCTCAGTCGACGATATCAACGAACAAGGTAAGCAAGCAACTAAAGTCATTCATAAATCAGTTCTTAATCCAACGCATCAGCAAACTCAAAAGCAAACGAAATATCACAGCACTTGGGTAAAAAGGGAAAAATGGATCATTCGACATCTAGCTACAATTGAAAGGTTTGGAACGATGCCGCTTCGAGGTAACCCGACGATCCACCATGACATAACTTGCTTAGAATCCCTTGGGCTTGGAGGCGATGAAACTGATGCACTGCACTTGACGCTTGTTGTCGAAGCCGATGATTCTGACGAAAGCATTGGGGTAAGCCTTCTTGACCTCCTCGAGCTCCTTCAACACCTGGGACGAGTCAGTGCACCCGAACATGGGCAGCTTCCACATGGTCCAGTACCTGCCATCATAGTACCCCGGGGAGTGGTGGTGCTCGCGGTAAACGAAACCCTTCTGCATAAACAAAAGGCGAAATCCCCCCATTCCATCACAATATGTACTGTAAGTTAAAGGTTGCCTAGCTAGAGAAAGCAGTTAGCATAATCGCATTGCGACTAGTGTTAATAACTTAAAATCGAATAAGCCTGTCGAAGAGATGGACCTCCAACTCGAATTCCAAGCAAGGAACCCAGCCCATGCGGAGCAGGTAGTCGACTTCCCTCGCCAACTGTGCGGGAGACAGAGTAGGAAGGTAGGACAGCGTCTCGAACTTCTTCTTCCCAGTTGGTGGCCACACCTGCCCACACGCATCATTCGACATAAGTCTCAACTTATTCAGGTTACTGTTCCTGCTAATAACCTCACTGACTAGGATCGTCGTTAGGAAATTCTCCTAAGATGTTCATTTTCTATAAACACAACGAAAATGGAGTTAACATCCGGTTGATTCTAATGAAGAACGAGTCTGACAACTCGCGCTCACGACGGCGAGATTTATTCCCGCTTTTTATATGCATACCAGCGAAGAATGTTCTTACATGTCAGTTGGAACTAAGGCTATTTATGAGAACTTCTTCCACCAGTGCCGTACATAACCTTAAAAACCCTTATGTAAAAAGATAAGGTACGTGTTATAGTAATCGATCTAAGCCTGAATTGTCTCAAGTATCCAGAAACAATTGTATAAACTAAAGCTAGACATATATACCTGCATGCATTGCACTCTTCCACCATTGCTGGGGAGAGAGGTGATGTCATTGCTCTTGCGGGTGACTGGGAAGGCCGTGGCGGACTTGAGGCCGGCGAACGGAGCCACCATGGTGGCCTGAGCCGGGGTGGTGCTCTTAACGGCGGCGACAGTGGCCGAGGAGAGCATTGAGGAGGCCATCTCTCTCCCTCTTTCTTCTTCTTCTTCTTCTTCCTTGAGTTGTAGTGTGGTGAGCGAGAACTACTATGCTCTCCGTGGGATTCATCCTATATATAAACACAAGCTCCCCCCTTCACACATCCTACGGCCGCGGATCCCCGGTCCGGATAGGCCGCAGATCCTGGCCATCGGTTCCGATAGGGGATGACATTACCACTTGCTGGCCACATAAGGTGATGAAGGTTTTTGATCTAGCCTTATCGTTACCCAGCACAATGACAGCGCCACGTGGCGGCCTCTCGGTGATCTTATCTCATCCTAGGTAGGACAATGAATGTGTGATGGTGGTGACTGGTGAGAGTTTGCTCTTTCAAAATGTGGTCATTCTAGTTGATGCCCCTCGTTGCAAGCACTGGTGCTGAGGAAATGAGAGATCTAAGCCATTCCTTGATGCCTCCCCACCTGTCATATTCAATCACTTGTGATCACGAACCCTAAAATTATAATAATTCAATCATGTATCTAATGGGGTTTTTTTTTTTAAAAAAAAATTGGACCTTTAATTTGAGCAAATATCTAAGGAGTTCCTCTCATGTCTCGAAACTCATTTGAAAAAATTGGTGTAAAAGCTCAAATAGACAAAAAAAATTGATTTTTTTCCTTGTCAAACATAAGGTATGGCGTTAAAATTAGGAAAAGAAAATATAATCACATTATAGGGATATGTTCACTAGAAGTCCTAAAACTTATCACGAAAGTGCAATTGAGTCCTAAAACTTGCAAAAAGTGCAATCAAGTTTTAAAACTTGTCAAATTGGTTCAATTGAGTCCTAAAGTTAGCACCGTATAATTTACAAGCGGAAAATGCCGACGTGGCATTGATGTGTCTTATTTTGATATTTTCTCTTTTTTACGTGGCAATGGCGTGGCTAAATTATGAAACATAAAACTAAAACGATGTCGTTTTGACCTAAATTTGATTTTTAATACTAGTTTTATTTAAATTTGATTTAAAATAAAACAAAGGCCACGTAATCGCCTTGTAGGATAAAAAATAAAAATAAAAAAGCCATGTCAGCATTTTCAGTTAGCTAACTTGCAGGGTGTTAACTTTAGGACTCAATTGAACCAATTAGACAAGTTTTAGGACTTGATTGCACTTTTTACAAGTTTTAGGACTCAATTGTACTTTTGTGACAAGTTTTAGGACTTCTAGTAAGCATATTCCAACATTTATATATACAAATTATATAGGCAGTGAGGAAGGGAGGGGGCAAGAAGTTAGCTGGGCCTGTTGCATTTGATTGTAATGGAGTTGGGTAAGGGATAAGCCCAAAGCCCAACCCAACGACCATCCTCAAGAAAAAGGAAAAATAACAAGACAATGGTACCTGTTTTTCTATTAATAAAAACATTTAAGTTAGTTTTTTGTGAGCAGTTTTTTAGATAATCTAGATATAGTTTAATTTTTTTATGATAAGTGAGAGTGGAATCTCAATGTTTTCCTTGAGATTTATTGTTCTATGTTAAGTGAAAATACTAATTATATTGATCGACTTTGATTGTGTATCCTCTTCTTTTGCCTTATTAAGAAAAGGAAGATGTATGCGATTTTCATATAAAATCACGTTTTAGAATGATACTTTTCGAATCCTTTGTACCATTCAAAAACCATAGTCGACTTTAGTCCTTCCAACTGTTCGATGTGATCGATCAAGTGCGACGGAAGTTTCTTATATCTCGTTTTTCATCTCGAATTAGTAATGAAAACGGCTAACCCGATAGCAAATTTAGTGGCTGCCCCTGTCGGAACCGATGATGGTTCCTCAGATGGTTGGAAAAAGGGGTTCATGCTACCTATGGCTGGCTGTCCGACTTATGAATAGTGGCTTTGTTAAGGAAACCCACCGGAGCGGAGCCGCATATTTTTTTTTTCAGAAAAGTTCACTTTCTTTGTTCTCTAGTATACTTGCTCATGCTTATCATGAGATTACTTTGTCAAAATTTATATAGAAACATATGTTTATTAAAAGTGCCTATTGTCGATCGCCTCTTGCACATATATGGCTTATAAGAAAATATACTACTTTTAGAGAGTGACAACAATTATTAAATTTTATTGGAGGGAAGGGAGTATCACTTGAAAATATAATATATATATATATATAACTTGTTTGGTAATTCAATATTATGAAGTCATTTGCGTTATAAATTCACTTTATATATATTAAATATCTCTTAAGTCATATTTTATTAAAACTAGATATTTTTTTTTAAGTAACATTTCTTTAATATTACATTTTTTACTACGTATTTTTCATTATGAAACCAAAAGTGTATTGTATTAAATAGGTAACAAAGTCAACTTTGCTCTCTCTCTATTTATTCTGTAGATACATAAATAGATATTCCTGTATCTAATGCCAAATCGCGTTACAAAGTCAATTTTGTGTGAAGTTATAGATATAATTAATTTCACCATTTACGTAGAGTCGATTTTATACGTATCACTTTAGATATTACCGAAAAGATTGTAATATTTTTAGCTCTGTTAATACCTTAAAATAACTTCTCGGAATAAAAACCCTCGTTCTCATAAAGTGAAGTTTACTACTTATCATCGTAATATTTCCCTCCAAACTTTCTAGTTTTTCTTGGTAAAACTCTTACATTTTTTTTTATAAGAGAAAAGACTCATTTCATTAAACCTGAGGACATATAGTGTCTAAAGTCACTTTTAGCATATTGCATGAAATTTGCGTTTCAGATCGATTTAGTAAACTTGTTGTGTTTAGTAAACTTATTAATTGCTAAAAGCTAATTAACCTACCATAGCCAATTGTATCAAAAATTTCTTTCTCCAAGATTGCATTTTTGCCTTCATCATCGAGTATAATGCGATTTCACTTTGCACCGTATATTATCTAACCTAATAATAATTATTACACCTTATTACTTTGTTGATTATTTTGAGGTTAAAATGTAGAGTCATATTGCAATACTGCTAAGCAATTGAGTCGTTAACATTTTATCTTAGTCAATTAAGTCTTCAGCGTTTGTCTAATTGTATAATTGAGTCCTAAATTTGTCACCTGTGATATTTTCATATAACCGGAAAGACTTATCTACCATTGCTAACGTGTTGGCTGAATGTTCACCCTATAATTGGAGCAATTTTCTTTTATGGTCTTTTTATAATCCAAGTGAACGGCGTGAAGATCCAATTAGTTGGATCTCATGAACCGGTCGAATCTAAACTTTTGATTTGTGTAAGTGGCCTTGACCTGGAATTGTTTGCATGCAATCAGTAACATTCCAATGGATAACCTTTAGTTTCTGAGCTGGAAATCCCTAAATATCTTACAAAATACTGGGCTTAATTCCCTAAAAAAGCCCTAACTTTAGGTCAAGTCCCAAATATGTCCCGAACTTTTTTTTATTTTAAAAAAACCTCAAACTTTAGGTTCAGTTTCAAATCTACCCCGAACATTTTTTTGTCTCAGAAAAAATCCCAAACTTTAAGTCCAGTCCTGAATCTAACCCAAATTTTATTTTGCGTAAAAAAAATCACCAAAATTCAATTTATTTTCAAAAATATACCCCCATGATCTGGTCCCAACTTGACATGCCATTTCCACAACGATAACAAATCCATATCAACAAAGTAATGAGGCTTTTTTTTAGACAAAGAAAAGTTTGGGGCAAATTTGGACTGAACCTAAAAATTGGGTATTTTTTTAAATTAAAAAAAGTTTTTAGGATGGATTTGTTATCGTCCCTAACTTTCATATCCTAGAACGGTTTAATTTTAGAGAATTTCAACAATTTTTATTGGGTTGGATTTGTTATCGAAGTAGAAATACAACATCGGCATGTACCTATCGCCCCATTACTTTGCTTATGTGGATTTGTTATCGACGTGGAAGTGCCACGTTAAGTTGAGACTAGATTGTAAGGGTATATTTTTGAAAATAAATTGAAATTTGCTGATTTTTTTACACAAAACAAAATTCGGGGCAAGTTTGGGTTTAAAGTTTGGGGTTTTTCTGAGATAAAAAAAAGTTCGGGGCAAATTTAGGACTGGTCCTAAAGTTTGGGAGTTTTTCTAAGATAAAAAAAAGTTCGGGGCAAATTTGGAATTTGACCTAAAATTGATGGTTTTTTAGGGAATTCACCCCAAAATATTGTCGGAGTCCGTAAATAGTTTCTTTGCTGTCGGGGTCAAATTTGTTGTATTGAGAACTTCATGATAACGAAAAGTATTTTCCACGAAAATCATTTTAAAGGAAAATAGTCAGTTTTCATTTAATTGGTGATTTAGGAAAAATAACTTCTTTCTTTGCTAGAATGGGAAGTTGTTTTCCTTCAATCTAAACTTATTGTTTTCGGTTCATGGAAAACGTTGTCCCGATCGGTCTTCTATTATCCAAACACCGAAAAGTCAAAAAATAATATTCTGAAAATACTTTTCCCTCCAAACGAACGGACCCCCTCAACCGGGAAGAAATGAAAAAACAAACCTCCAAAATTTCAACAACCGTGAAAACAAAAAGGCCAAGATATTCACCCCTTTTTTCTATTCAAATTCCCGAGGGCCACCGCACTGTTTGGAGCACGTTAAATCAACTTGGAGACCCCAAAAAACAAAAAAACACTTGATTATAATCAGGGCAAAGATAAGCATGATTGCGCAGCGAGTGTGGATTAGATTAAGCGACAAGTTGCGGGAGGCCCGCTTAGATTACGAGACGATTAATTAATAAAACAAAAGCGAAAGCAAGAAGAAGAAAATTAGCGGTGCTGGTGTTGCCGCTGTGGTGTCGCCGCCCACGGTTCTTGGAGGAAACCCAAAACCAGCGAATGGTTTTGGACGGGCCAAGAAAAGAAATGAAAAAGAAAAGAAAGAGAGAAAGAGAGGAGGAGAAGAAAGAGGAAGTTTCGCTGCCGATTTCATTTCCTGTAAGTCAGGAGTCAATGATCGATGTGGGACCACGATGATGTGTGAATTATTCCTTTCCTTTCTTCACAAGGTGCTGCTACTAATTTGGTGAGGAATATTCCTCAGTTATTTCTCTAGACTCTTAAGTTAATGACCCTTCGATTCAACCCAAAAAAAGAAAAAAGAAAAAAGAAGAAAAACGACTCGGCTTATTGCGGTCGGATTCAAACGATTTCATCGGATTCTCGCTCGACCGATCTGTCGAGTTACTCATAAGGATGCGCCCCTAAAGTAAGGGGGGGCGGGGTGCCGGGAGCTGTGTCCCTTCGATCCCCCGCCCCACTATTATTAGAGATGCCCCATGCCCCGTCTTGTGCCCCAAAAGTTGGGGGGGGCGGGCTGCTGGGGGGGGGGGTCCCCAGCCGCGGATCTCACATGCCCCCACTTGCCTCGCTCCCTAATAACTTACTCAGTTCCAACAAGATGACCGGTTGGATACGCTCCGGTCAATCACGCCAAACCCATGTCACGGAAGACCCGACGAAGAGGGCAGCATCTATCCGTCGTGGCCCGAGAGTCACATTAATCACCGGTTCGTCGATTTACCCGGAAATCTCTCGTGCTCCAATCGAACATCCCCGGCAGAAATTATAATGTGAAAAGGAAGATCAATCAAAATTGAATGAGTTGATGCCTTCGCTTTGACAAGAATGTGATTTTGCGGTTCACGTGAATCTGATGGCGAAGATTAGGTCCATGGCCTCCAAAACCATGGATGGCCGCAACGGACGGCTTGGCCCACCAAGGGGAGCGATATTGATTAAGTTTCTTTGTACAACTCCGCTGCTAAACTTGTGGAGTGGGAGGCGGGGGGGGATGAACCTAAAGCTAAACATGTGTAATTCGGTCAAAATGATGACAAGATGTACATGGATTCCGAGACTAGTTTCGTGGAATACGATATCGGAATCCATTCGATTGGTTCCAAAACAGTGGGCGTGCTCCACATCCCCATCACGGCCTTCCACGAGTTGCCGAAGAATTGCACGACCCCCCCTTTTTTTTTTTTATTATTTCTCGAAAATCGGGACGATCCCCAAGTATTTTCTCGATTTTTCGTTTAGAAAAATGAGTTAACGAAAGTATATTTTTAATCTTTATCCATTAGATTTTACTCTCTGGTTGATATTTTGTATCGGACGATTTTACCGGACGATCAAGATTGCAAAGATTTGCAAAAATTAATTTTCGGTGTTGAGTTCTTCACGGAAACATATGGAGCTCAAATGACCGTTTTTTCCGCAACTGCTCTAACCAATAGGAACATCGGCTATGTCGAGGTGTGAAAAGAACTATCACGTCACCGTGTGAAATCCCACCCACAAAGGAACCCTAATCGGGTTATCTTCCGAAACAAGAACTTCTAATGTTTTTTTGAGTTAGAAAGATTTGAATTCGAAACTTCCCGCTCTAATATCACATGAACACCAACATAAGGCTACGTTTGGTTGTCCAGATTCAGATTGTGATAGGATAAGATAAAGAGGATTTGAAATTCTCCAAATATCTTTCGGATTGTAGGAATATCCCATCAAATATTTGGTGCAACCTAATATAAGATTTGAAATCTTTGAAAATCTGCAAGCTAAGATAGAATTGAAAATCTTTTAAAATCCTTCTTGTTGAAAATCTTTGAATATCCCATCTCCGACGGGTTCCTCATGTACGTGACAACTCAAACTCTTTCAACCACTGTCATGAACAAGCAGACTCTGGGAAATTGGCCTCGGGGGCTTGACAGCATTCAATAGATATGATTTTTTTCATTAAACAAAATTTCGAATAGAAGTCGAGGAGAATCTTTCTAGCGTTTCATCAAACACTTGATGTTTCAAAGTCGACCAAGAGAGAGATCATGGAACAATGGAAGCCGAGAATGAGTAATCAAAGATGAAGTAGAGAGAGGAACCGAGAGACGATTCGGTGATAGTGGAAAAGTTGGAAAACCGACTGAGAAAGAGAGGAAGCCACGAATGAGGTGGTAAGCCCTAGCCTCCCAAGTGAGACCTGAGTAAGGGTGACGCCGGAGTGAGGGACCCTCACAGTGGGACAGTCGCAGGAGTGGTGGTGGGGTGCCGCCGATGAGAAACGCCAAGGACCGCGAGTCTGCTCGAGGTGGGTTTTACTGGTGCGTGGGAATTGTTAAGTTAATTTTTAAAATTTCATATCCAATCCGGGTCTATCTGCCGGATTTCTTATCCGGCCATTTTTATCCGGATGTATCAAGATTTATTCGATCCGAAGAACGCCACCAAAATACTGGATATGATAATTTAATATCCTATCCGGACACAAATCCGGACCATAAAACGTAACCTGAAAGTATAAACCATTAGATGTACGAATGATTTAACATCTATATACTCTAAAACAATGAACACCACCTTGATTTCTTAAATCACCTAGTGGCAATGATTAAAATATCATGATCACTTGATCAGGATGAAGATTACCTTTTCCTTTCCTTCTTATCATTGGCCCGTGTATACACAATACGGGGGCTTTCTTGAGCGTGTGGGGGCGCAAGGATTGGATCTCTCCGTTTAGGAAAGGATAGACATTATCCTTCCCATCCCCCTCCTCCTTTGACCAGAAAAGTTTTACCCCACATCCGATACCGTGACGCGTCCCACAGGTAAGTTTTTGAAGAATTTATTGGATTTCGCCACGTCAGCAATAGGAACCCCAACCTTTGCCTTTGTGGTGGCGACGGCACCATGGAGGAGCGGCGCCGATGACGTGCTCGTCTAATTCTCTCCCTCCTCCGCCTATCGGATGTTAAGCTCATTCTTCTCGTGCTTCCTTCCCGCTCTTCTATCAAAGGCTCCCAAAAGCTTTTTTTTTTCTCTTTTTTTATTTATTTGTTTAAGACCCGAGAAAATAAATGTAATTAAGTCGTAAAACGAAAAAAGAAGGGACAAAGATGGTTGGAAGAAATTTATAAGGAAAGATATCATTTAACCCTTTTTTAAATTCACCTCTAATTGCGCTTCATTTTATATATTTTCAAAAGCACAAGTGTTAGACAGCAAATGGCAGGTAAACATCGATCATTGCTGTGCCTTTCATTCACAAATTGCCCCTCTTCCTAAAACATAGTAAAACATCCCATAATAATTTGTTCTAGCAGATATAAAATATATCAGATAAGGGAGAGTTGCCCAAAATATTCTAAACCAATTATACCGCGGGCAATTAAGTTCTAACTTTTTTTAATTTGGCCAATTTATTTTTTAAACCTTTCGACGATTTGTCAATTCAGTCCTTTCGGCAGAAAATCGCTGATGTGGTTGTCGGCCGTCCTACGTGGTATAGCCGGTGTTGACGTGGATGATATTTCTACAATTTACTTAAATTTTTTGAATTTGTTTTCCCTGTTCTTTTCTTTCCTTTTTCGTTTTTATTTTTTTTTACCAACTTCCCTCCGCCGGTCTGGGCCCTCGACGATGACCAGTGGAGGTCGCCAACCACAGCGCGAGGGCGTCGAGGGTCTCGCCCAGATTCGACGAGTCGTAAATGGTTGTGGCAGTGTCATTGCTAGTGGCCAGATTGTCATGGATGGTGGTGTAATTGGAAATTAAAATTTTGCTCTTTAAGAATTTCAATGGTGACTTTTTTTTTTATATAGCTTTTTCCCTAAATGTAAAATTTTATTTGCAGAAATAATTAAAGGAGGAAAAAATTAAATCAGGATGAAGACGATGAGGGTGATTGGTGTTTTCACAACCCATCATGCAAGAAGATGAGGAGAAAACATGTGCAAATTGCGAAGTTCAAGAAGGAAATAGGATTTACTGGTATAGATAGTAAGTATCTCTACACTATAATTTAAGACTTAAGAGATGGGCAGTGATTCCTGTTTTCAAAGCTTCTTCATGAAATTTAATCTTACTCTTTTAGAAGAAACTACCCTCTCTCTCTCTCGCCTGTCTCAATCACTCGATGATTTTCCATCAATCTTTGCGAAGCCACTAACTGAAATTCCTTCTTCTACACTTCGTAACAACAACGGCGACAGTAACAAAAATATAGAAGATCGAGACAAATTGATTAGTTATGAACTCTAATTTCTTGCTCAGTGGCTCCTAAATTAGGGGATTTTTTTTAATGGCGCAAGAAAAAAATTTAAGGTGCTTATGTTATAATGAATAAAATTAGGATTTTTAGTAATTTTATGTAGTATTTAAAAAAAAATTGAAAAAAGAAGGGAGTGGCGATGGCCGGGGAACGAATTCCCAAGGAATAAGGAGAAAAAGCACCTCAAAGCAGGCGAGGAAGAACAGCGCCACGCGGTCGGCTTCCTAACTTGCATGCGCTTTTCGTGGAACCCTCGCACCCAAATGTCACTTTGAATTCCCCGCAGGTTGTCTTTTTCTTTCCCCTTTTCCCTAAATTTATTTTATTTTATTTTCCCAATCCTTACGAGGAATTAATTTAATAAATGTCATTTATAATAATAATTATTATTATTATTATTCGTTCCCCAAATTAATCTGGGTTTTTGTCGCTACTCTACAATTTTTAGGACGGGACCGAAGATCATCCGATTTTTGTCGAGAAAGAACACAAAGCTTCTCGTGGTGGGGAGGGGGTTGGTTCACAGGAACGACGACGTCGTTTCGCGTTCCGGAACTTAAAGTCCAACCTTCTCGGATAAGCTGGACCCGGCCGCCGCCAACACCACCCGCCCACCAGCGTTTTGGGAATTAATAATAAAAAAAGGGGAAAATTTACGGAAATCAAAAACAGTAAATCTCATAATTACAAGATAAGCTCGTGCCGAACTTCGAAGTTAGGTCCGAAGACGACGTTTCACTTTTTTTTTTTAACTCAATCACTCCAATTTCCACCCCCCCACTTCACAATTAACTCCCTTTTTTTTTTCTCCCATAAATCTCATTAAAGCGTCGAATCATTTAAATCAGTCGTTTTTAATCTAAGGGCACGAGCGCAGAGCAGAGATGCGACCCATCTCGATTAAGCCAATGCCCTTATCAAGAGCGGTCGGAGAACCGGACCGGATATCAGCACGCGAGTTTCCTGATTTTCTCGAGCCAGGCCGGCCAGACCACGTCGACCTCCGGGTAGAGTTAAGGAAATTTGACGGAACCGGTGAAGGTATTTTTTGTTTTTGTTTTTAAAAAGGGAAAAGCAGAATGATTCAATACAAATTATTTAATAATAATAATAATAATAATAATAATAATAATAATAATAATAATAAGGATTAATATCAAGAAAAACCCCAAACTGGTACACTTGTGACAATTTTACTCCGAACTAATTTTTTGACCACCAAAAACCACAAACTGGTACATTTGTGACAAATTTACCAAAAACTATTTTTTTGACCACCAAAAACCCCAAACTGGTACACCCGTGACAATTTTACCTCAAACTAAAATTTTTTTGACTGCTAAAAACCCCAAACTGATACATTTGTGACAAATTTACCCTTCGTTAGTGTCCGTCAAATTGGATTAATATCAAGAAATACCACAAATTAGTAAACTTATGACAGACAGAGATGTAAAACCCTAAACTGGTACACCCGTCAACTACCACGTGCCATCAAACTCATCAATTTAACAGTAAAATTTAACGGAAACTAACGGATGGTAAATTTGTCACAGGTGTACCGGTTTGGGATTTTTGGCGGGTCAAAAAATTAGTTCGGGGTAAAATTGTCACAGGTGTACCAGCGTGAGGTTTTTGGTTGTCAAAAAAATAGTTCGAGATTAAATTATCACAGGCGTATCAGTCCGAAGGTTTTTTTATGATAAAAAAAATAGTCCGAGATAAATTTATTTCAGATATACTAGTTTGAGGTTTTCGTGGTATTAATCTTAAATAATAATTAATAAATAAGTAAGAACCCATGAGATGGAACATTGGAAAAACAAGAGAGAGAAGCAAGGGGGGGGACTATTCAAAGGATGCTGACCCCGATAAATGTTGTTGTTGTGGTGAGAGACTCCAAAACCGTTGGCGAGGGAGGGGAGAGGAGGGTGGCCATGATGTGCGCCCACAGTCCCGCAAAAGCAAAACCAGCTCCTGGTTTCTCTCTCTCCCCGAACTTTGCTTTGATAGACTTCCCGAAAACCGGGAGCTCCTCCTCCTCCTCCCCCACCATTTCTTTATATCCTTTAAAAAATAAAAAGTAAAATATAAAATAAGCTTTCTTCTTTTCTTTTTTTTGGGATTATTCTGTTCAGCGTAACAGATGTGGCGATTCGACCGCACCCTGACACCCCCCCACCCCCCACAACGTGCTCGCCACGCGCTTCCCCCCCCCCCCCCCCCTCTCCTCTCTATGGACCGACATTTTACCGAGAGAAGATAATATGAATAATTCGTCAACTTTTAATTTGTTCAATGGAATTTTTGAACTTTTGATGTATGTTTCCATATGTTGAACTTGAATTAATAAAAAGATGTCATTGGACATTTTCATAGAGGAAGAATGACGCGAATGGTCTCCGACTCTGGCACAACGTGTAATGTGGTCCCCGCGCTTTTAAATTTGTTCGATGTAATTCCTAGAATTTTGATATATGTTCAATCTGGTCATTTTGCTGTATGAATATGTTCAATATCATCCTTACCAAAAGCTTAGGGATCACAGTGAACAAAAATTGGGCGAAAGTTCAGGTATCGCATTGCATATCGGGTCAAAGTTCATGGACTATTTGTGTCATTTTCCATTTCATATAATATAGGGACTATATATTGAATATTTATCAAAAGTTCATGGGTCGCTTTATGAACGACATTGAACTAAAGTTTAGAAATTATATCGAATAAAGGGGCGACACTGTATATTGAGTTCAAGGTTCACGGACCATTCGTGTTATTATATCTTGGGAAAATTCCAATTAAGGACCCCAAGTGGGGTCCTTTTCTCAAAAGAGGACCCAAAGTGAACATGGTGTCAAATAAGGACCTAAAGTGCCCAATCAGTCTCAAATAGGGGCCCGAAGTATTCAATTTGTCTAAGGTAAGGGCCTGGGTTCGCCGGCCGGTCAAATCTCGCCGGCCGGCGAGCACAGTTACTGTTCTGGCAATCGGAACAGTACATTTCACCTCTGTTTTTTTTTCTTTTTCTTTTTTTTTTCTCTTCCCTCCGCCGGCCATAGCCGGGGCCGGTGGAGGTCGCCGGCCTCAAGCGGAGGCTGCCCTCGCCCGACGCCGGCGAGGGTCGCCCTCGACTGGGCTGGGCGGGCGAGGGCGACCCTCGCCGGCGGAGGACAAGGGCTCGAGCTCGCTGGCCATCTGGGCGAGCTCGAGCTCGCCAGCCATCTGGGCGCCGGCGAGCTCTGCCCAGATTTGGGCGAGCTCGAGCTCGCCAGCCATCTGGGCGCCGGCGAGCTCTGCCCAGATTTGGGCGAGCTCGAGCTCATGCCGGCCCTCGCCATGGCTGTGCGGGCCGGCGAGGGTGGAGCTCGCCCAGATCTAAGCAGAGCCCGCCGGCCGAGCTCGCCCAGATGGCCTGCGAGCTCGAGCTCCTGCTGGTCTCAACGAGCTCGAGCTCGCCGGCCATGGCACCCTCCCCCTCCCCTTCCCGCTCCAAGTTCTCCCCACGGAAGCCCTCGCCGGAGTCCCCGGGCTCCGCCGCCAGCCCCGCCCCGCCCGATACGGCCCTCGACAACCCGGATCTCGGGCCCTTCCTCCTCAAGCTCGCGCGCGACACCATCGCCTCCGGCGACGGCCCCGCCAAGGCCCTCAACTACGCGATCCGGGCGAGACCGGCCTCCTCGAGCTCGCCCAGATCTGGGCGGAGCTCGCCATGGCCGGCGAGCTCGAGCTCGCCCAGATTTGGGCGGAGCTCGCCGGCAGCTCGTCCAGATGGCCGGCGGGCTCGAGCTCTCGCCGGCCTCAGCTCTGGCCAGGTCGCCGGTTGCCGGACCGGCAACCAGGGAAGAAGAAAAGAAAAGAAAAGAAAATTGGACAAAATTGCCCCTATTCCGGCAAGACGGAAATGTCACGGCCGGCCCGGAGAACATTTGATGCCCGGCGAGCTCAGTCCTTATTTGATACTGGTTTGGCACTTTAGGTCCTTAATTGATACCTTGTCTATTTGAGGTCCTCTTTTAAAAAAAGGCACCCACTTTGGGTCCTTATTTGATAATTTCCCTTATATCTTTCTACGTAGTTTCGACCGCGGTAACACCACACTTTATCCAAAGGAGGCTCCTTCCACGCGCGAGTGGGCCGTAAGGGGAGAATGTACGATCACTTGGCTATTATTATAATGTATGATAAAGGTGGGTGTTACTTCCCAATCCCAAAAAATATAAAAAAAATAAAAAAAATCTCTCCTTTTTTGTAAAATTTTTTAATTACGGGAAACGTGGAAAAACAGCTTGCTGCTCTCTCTCAAGAGTCCCCTGTATAATCCAACCCAGCCAGCACCCAGGAATACCAGTACCTAGTCTTTCCTCCTCCTTCCCTTCCTTCCTTCCTTCATTCCCTCGTTTATAAACCCCCCACCCCCGAATCTCTCTCTCTCCCAAATCCCTCATCCCTCCCACCATCTCAAACCCTCTCCCAAACTCTCTCTCTCTCTCTCTCTCTCTCTAACTCTAGAAGAGACGCAAGACCCACCTCGTCTTCCTTCCTTCTTCTCGTTCTTGTTCTTGAATTCCTCTCTGTTTTGACGCTTGCGATCCAAGGAAAACGAGGGCCGAAGAATGCGGATGAGCTGTAACGGATGCCGGGTGCTCCGCAAGGGCTGCAGCGACAACTGCAGCATCCGCCCCTGCCTCCAGTGGATCAAGAGCCCCGAGTCCCAAGCCCACGCCACCGTCTTCCTCGCCAAGTTCTACGGCCGCGCCGGCCTCCTCAACCTCCTCAACGCCGGCCCCGACCACCTCCGCCCTGGTCCGTCCTCCCATCCCATCCCCGTCCCCGCGCATGCATTTCCCGTTTACTTGTTTTTCTTTGGGCGAAGCGAAAGAGAGTGTTCCTTCTTGGCTGACGCTTCTTGGGTCGGTTCTTGTTTCTTCTGTATCTGCAGCGATCTTTAGGTCCTTGCTCTACGAAGCTTGCGGTCGGATCGTGAACCCGATATACGGCTCCGTCGGCCTACTCTGGTCCGGGAGCTGGCAGCTCTGCCAGGCCGCCGTGGAGGCCGTCCTCAAGGGCCTGCCCATCACCCCGATCGCCTCCGAGGCGGCGGCCAACAGCCACGCCCCGCCCTCCAAGGTCTACGACATCCGCCACGTCTCCAAGGAGGAGACCGCCGCCGCCGCCGCCGCCTCCGCCTCCGCCGCCGCCGATCTCCGCCGCGTCCGGGCTCGCTGCCGGTTCAAGCGATCCGGGGCCAAGGCCAGGTCGTCGTCGTCGTCGGCGGGGGATGCGGCGGCTTCGGGCATGGAGTCGGCGCCGGCTCATGACGAGCCGGCGGCGAAGTGCTCCGACGACGAGCCCAACCGGTCGACTAGCCACGAGTCGTCGCTGAGCCACCAGTCCGAGGTGGTCGCGGCGGCGGCCAACGCGGAGGGCGACAGCAAGGAGACGCTCAGCGCGGTGTCCGATGACACGACGGCCGGGCCGCCGCTGCTGTTCCGAGCCGCCGAGCCGGAGCCGGACGACCGCCGGCTGGGCGGCGGGGGCGAGGAGATCGGGCTGGAGCTGACCCTGGGGTTCGAGCCGGTGGCACGTGCCAACCACGTGGTCCCGGTGAAGAAGCGCAGGTTCGAGGATCGCGGGTCGGGTTGCAAGATGGACTTGGGCCTGGAGTGCTCGGCCCATTTACGCGGAAGCCCAAAATCGACCCTTTGAATGCATGCAAACAGCGGCGTGTAGTTTTGACTCTGGGCGGCTCTGTTAATTTAGCCGAGTTTCCTTTTTTTTTTTATATATATATATATATATAAAAAAAACCCTTAATTTTGTCTTTGTTTTTTTTTTTGTCCCTTTTTTTTTCCTTTGTTTTTTGGGGGGGCGGAATTTTAGCTGTTGAGAAGTGAGGTGTACATAAAGCAAAATCTCTTTAGATGAGTAAAAAGAAGATGGGGACATACCTTTTGCCATGGTCGTGCAAAATTGCAAACCAGATAAATTATAACGTGGGGGCGAATATGGAGAATCGGACCTGAGTCTTGCGCTCATGCACTTAAAACCCTAACACGAGCGAATGCATCTTTTCTCGATCGTGCCCGATACCCAGTGGAGTGGATTCGAGCCATTGACATATATGTTCTAATGTTATTCCGAGGAGATCATTTGTGTTCTCGAATGAATTGGTCATTTTCCCTTCTATAATAAAACCTAGGTTAGGAACCGAATGTTTGTTTCCTAGAGAATGTTTACACGATGCATATATAACTAGACGTTTGCATTGCGCGGGGATTTTATATTCATCGGGAAAATTCGGAAAGAAAAAAAATGATAATAAAGAGTCCATAAAATTAAAGTAAATGAAAAAAATTAAGATATTTGTATATAGGTCGTCTTTCCAATAAGTAAATATGTAAAAGGAAGAATCTATTTTTTTTACGGCCAAAACACAACAATAAGAGTGTGCTCCTCAATAGAAGGAACTTGAGGAGCCGTAATTGCCCAAACTATGCTAGTATGCAATTTTTGTCCTCGTTCCATATCAGGCAACTAAAATTTGACAATATTATTAAAAAATGAAGAAAATGAAATTTCGAATCTCTATGGTACCTCTGTAAATGTGTCTAAATCGACTTGAAAAAGATTTGAGACTTCATTCGTACTACTTCACTCGCCAATGCTTAAATAATTGTGACGAAATCACTAGAGCGCATTGATCGAAACAGATATGATGTATTTAGCGATGGCTAAATCGACTTGAAAAGGATTAAGATTTCATTCATACGACTCTGCCGATCAATGCTTAAATAATTGAAACAAAATCGCCAAGGCGCATTGATCGAAACAGATTGATGTATTTAGCGATTGTAGGGGAATATAATAAGGGTAACTACCAATCCGAAAAAAAAAATAGTGGAAAAAAAATCGGATTTTGGCTCATTCGAAGGTGAAGTCAAAATAATATTGCAAGAGAAATAAACGATGGTGTAAAACAAAATAAAAAGGAATATCGAAGACCTTGGACATTGAAGAACAAAGCCCAGCAGGGTTAGCTGGTGAGATCGATACGCTCATTCACCTTTTTGGGCTGGCAAATGTTGAAGATTGGAAGAACAAAGTGGACTAAAAGGAGGGCCAAGGCCCACTAACAATTCAAGAACAACCTCTGTCGCTACAAAAAATGGAGCAGCCTTTTTTCTTTCCTTTTTTCTGGGTAAAATAGCTTTGATCCTCTTCTTCCAAGAGATGCTCCGCCATTGGATAGTGTTTACACCAAAAAATGATCGGGTTGTCGACATGAGTAAGCACATGCTCGAGCATGGGCAGTCGCATGAGTAACACATGAGTATTACCACACATGTATTGTCGATGACTATAGAGGTTGATATTTTGTTGATCGGTATCGATACACATGTTATCGATGCATGATGACGAGCTACCAATAACAATCGACATAGATATTGGCAATGGGCGAGAATGCCATGTGAACTCTTTGAACCCACGAGAAGTATAGGGCTATAGGTAATAGGTAATGGACGTGCATGTTTGGAGGGAACAATTACCATTTAAAAATTAAGATTATGGGATGTGTCATGATTTAGAGGACAGGATCATGGAGCGGCAAGAAGATCGTGCGACAGTTACCGATGAATAATAGTTACTAGCCATCATTCAAGGACAATTGCATGGGATGGTTATATATGGGATCGTGGAATAGCTAGTGCAAAGAAATTATCGTTTAGAAATGGCGTTAGGCACTGGATTTTGAAGCTCAGAGACGCAGCAGAAACCGCTGGAAACCACCTGAAAGCAGATCATTATAAATACCACCGGTCTACTATAAGACCACCCTTACAAATCAAACAAATTCGCTGTCTTTCGGTACTTTAGTTTCCTGCACTGCACTTTGTTTTCATAGCCGTTGCTTTCCGATTCGTGTCGTCGATTAAAATTCCAGCGTGCAATCACTATTCTGGGTTCTGTGTCGTTGATTAAAATTCCGGGCAATGTTGTTGATTAAATTTCAACATGATTTGTTTACATTTGGTTACTTTCCTGAGTCTGTATTTTTCGAGTTGTGTTGTCGATTGAATTTCGGCACTTTGCGCCGATACAGTACCGTTCTGTAAAGTTTCGATTCCCTCATTTGCCCATTCACAACAAGTTGGCCGATTTTCAAATTCTAATGCTTACTCCACTCAAGCCGTAAGCTGACACATGCAGTTATTACATGGATCGGGTCTTCTGGTTCTCCTGCATTCGATCTATCACAATATTTGGATTAAGTAGTAAATTTAAGAGATACTGACATACGTGGTTCTTGAACTTTGTCTCAATATATAATGTGGGCCATGAACTTTAAATTTGTTCAATGTGGTCCCCCTAAACTTTTGGTTAATGTTTAAACTAGTTCCTAGATTGTATGAAAATATCAAATGTTATACTTCAATTAATTTAAGTTCATGAACAACATTAAACATTTTTATATAGTTCAGGATTAGTTTGAACATGTTACCAAAATTTTAGGGACCACATTAAACAAATTAAAAGTTCATTAATGACATTGCATATTGGGTTAAAGTTCTTGGACCACATCGAATATATTAAAAGTTTAGGGATCACATTGCATATTATGTCAAAGTTCAATGATCATTTGTGTCATTTTCCCTAGAATTAACGCACGATTCACTTAATTTAAAAAGACCAATTTATATAGGGATAATGACACAAACAGTCCCTGAACTTTGGCTCAATGTGCAATTTGATCAATAAACTATTAATTTGTTCAATATAGTCCCTGAACTTTAACCCAATGTTCAATGTGGTCCCTGAACTTTTGGTACATGTTCAATTTAGTTCTTGAACTATATGAAAATATACAATATAGCCCCTAAACTTGAATTAATTGAAGGACTACATTGAACATTTTTATAAAGTTCAAGGACTATATTGAACATGTACCAAAAGTTCAGGGACCACATTGAACAAATTAAAAGTTCATGGACGACACTACACATTGAGCCAAAATTCATGGACCACATCGAACAGATTAAAAGTTTAGATATCACATTGCACATCATGTCAAAATTTAATGATCATTTGTGTCATTTTCCCTAGAACTAACGTGTGATTCACTTAATTTGAAAAGACCCAATTTATATATAAATCCAATTCACGCAAACCAAACGTGGAGCGAGAAATGTACCCTCGCATGCGGTATCTCGATTCTCTTGCTTTCCCTAGAAAGTCAATACGTGTTGGTCGATGCGTCGGCTGGAAAGTCGATTAGGACAACTTAGGAGTATCGTGCTTCACCACGCAACGATTTGTATGCACTCACCACCAAATTGACAACTGATCGTGGGACTCTCTTCTGGGTCTTAGTCTAATCTGTCCCCATCTCGCGGAAATCACTGAGGAACAAAGGGCTTTCGTTTTACTGAAGAAAGTGCCAAGCGTCCGTTGACTTGCTGTTCCTTTGTTTTTTGTTTGGTTAAAAACTTTGCGTTTCCTTTGTTGACCGCGCTGCTCCATAGGGTGATCGGTCCAAAGCGCGTGCTGACCCGAAAAATAAAACACATAAAAGAATGTGTTGACCACCCCCCACCAATGTTGCTTTTTTCTAGGTGGAGCAAAGAAGAATAAAAGAAATGACATTATGACCACGGACTAACCAGTGTCTCGGAGAAAATATTAGGCGGTCCGGGACCACCACATTAGCGTGATAAATTCCACTTCGAACGAGTTGGCCTAATATCTTCTCAATGTCTCGACTCCGATCCACTTTTAAGTGACGGGGAGTCTGAACTCTCTAGAACCCATTACATAAAAGTCGGAAAAATTACAAAAAAAAAGAAGTCATAAACCTATTATACGGATACCAATTTAGTCCTAGATCTTTCAATTTGGCCAAATTTAGTCCTAAGTCCTTTTGACGATTTGCTGTTGTAGTTATTCGGGCCAATTTTGACCGGCAATAATGACATGGACGCCCACGGTACACGGCCGGCGCTGATGTGGACAATTTTTTGCAATTTTTTTTTTCATTTTTCTGAAGTTTTTTCTTTTTTTCTTTTATTTTCTCTCTTCCTCTTCCATCTCACAGCGATCGGCGAAAGAAAAAGGCAAGAAAAAATAAAAAAAAATCTATAAGAATTCAAAAAATAAAAAATGCATAAACTTATCCACATCAGCGCCGGCCTTGTCACGTGGGACGATCAGTGTCTACATCACTAAAATTGATCTGAATGACTATATTGATAAATCGTGAAAATATTTAGGACTAAATTGGCACAATTATAGGGTTTAAAACTAAATAGACCGCCATACAATATGTTTATGACTTTTTTGGTAATTATCCCCACAAAAGTCCATATCTCCAATAGGAACTTCACCAAAAATCTGCATTCCTTGCTGTTGGTGGTGTCGACCTAGCATTGTCAAAGTGTCCGCACATCTTCTGGAATGCTTCATCTGAACTTGCTGCAATCCTTCTAACGATGCCCTTTATTCAAGAATAATTAGTATGAAGTCTCGATTGAATCTTTTGCATGACTGCATTTTATTCAGCAATTTATCTGTCATTCGATTTCGAAGTTTCTGATGTTGCTCTCAAGAGCCAGTTTTAATCCTATCTGCATTTACAAGAGCAAAATCACCAACAATCTCGATGAGGAACATCACTCATCGTACCGCTCTCGATGAAACAGCCGAGGTACGAAAAAGAAGCAAATCTAACCAAAACAATTATTCTCACGTGGATTCAAGGGCTTCAAACATATTTGAACCCCAAACTTAGGTTTTATGGTGAGGACGACGACCGGGGCATGACGGTAACTCTCCGACATGGTGAAGCTAAACCTCGATATCAGCATCGCTAGTATGATCTTCGCTTCCATCATTGCGAAAGATTGGCCGACGCAGTTCCTTGGGCCCATCGCGAACGGCATGAACCTACCCGACGAGAATGGTTTGGATGCGAACCGCTCGGGATTGAACTCGTTGGCATCTTTCCCCCATAAGTCTTTGCTGTGATGAATCGCTAGCACCGGGATCCAGATCGATAATCCCTTCGGGACATGAAGGTCGCCTATGTTGATGTCTTCGAAGGCCATGCGCGGAAGAAGAGATGCCGGTGGATAGAGTCTTAAGGACTCGTTAATAACCATATTTAGCTGCATAAAAGTGTGAGCTCTTCAACTACTCGTCACAAGATATAATCAATGTAGTCTTGGAATTAGTCAATATGTGCATTAGGTCATGCAGCACTCCATCTCTTATTGGATGAAACTTCCTCCCGTCAGTCTTGTGATTGGTTGGTTACATATATGGACATCACTCAATTTATTTTTTAGCCAAATTTGCATTTTGGTGATATTCATAACTTATAATCCACTAATGAAAAACATAACTAGAGAGAGTATTCTACAATCAAGGATGGAGAAAAATAACCCCTTTGGATAATATTAACAGGCTTAACTACACAATCGATTATATTCTAACTTTTGGTAGAGATTTCTATATCGAATGAATTAAGTAATTGAGTGAAAACTAATCAGCACTACCGGGCGACCTTCTTTTTCTCAATGCCGCATGCATAGCTCCGATTTCTCGTTGTCAATGGTGATAAGCCTCCAGATCTCAGGGCTCTATGTCTCCTCCATGGCCATCGAGATCTCAACAACAATGGAGGGTGGAAGAGAGAGAGATAGCTTATATGCTGTTGCCAGGCAGCAATATTTACATTGCTATCTGGACAGGTACCATGATTTCATGCTTTCTCAAAAACCCTAACATGTAAAATGCAAGTAAACCCTAACCCTATCTAGCCCTTCTCCTTTCACTCTCTCTCCAGCCGGCACCCATGGCCACTACAGTCTTGCCGTAGGACCACCGCCGCCCTGCCCCCGACTTTGGCCTCGTCTCCCAAAATTTCGGGTACTTGCGGCGTAATTATCTCAAAAAAAAAATATGTTCTTCTATACTGTGACCAAAGCAGACCTCACGTTGAGCTAAATTCGAACGGTGGAAATGCTTGATTTAACAAAAAGAAAAAATTGACACTAGATTGTGAAACGGGTAAAAGTTCAGATACTTTCTGATCATTAATTATCCCGATTTCTTTCTGGCATTTCGCATGCAAATTTTTCACAGTGAAGAAGGACGCACTTCTCGACTCGACTGGCTTGTTTATCTCTACTTCGGGCACCCATTTGATGATCTCTACAGGTAAGTTTTCTGAAATCGGTTCTTTTTTGGGGAAATTCTCAAAAGGGTGCTTAAAATTGCTACAGAAAAGAAAAACAAAAGTGCTTGGAGGGCATTTTAAGGAAATAATTCTAAGACTCGATGGTCCCATGAGTTGAAAGATGGAGCACTAGTCCAAATTCGACTTCGTAGGACTAGCAAGGACTTTATAGTGACGAGGAAATCTTCAATGTCCTTTAGCATTTCTTTTGATTTACAACCAAAAACCGCCAGAGACTCTTGCGAAACACTTCAATTAAATGAACATGAAATCATCCTGAAGTTTTTTACAATCTTTTGAAGTCAATTGTGCTTTATCGAATGCCATCGCCACCAGAATTTGCTTTTCCTAAAGATGATTTGTGCTTGTGAATTTATGTCACACGGCATTCTGATTGTGTCTTACAAATATAGACATCACACAAGTTCAATTTCTAGTTTAAGTTGGTGTGTGAATGTGTTCATATTGGTTAAGCTCCAATGAGAAATCAGAAGGCTCCTAGGAGAATTTCCTCAGATTAGAAAAGGATGAAACATGACCATATTCCATATATAGTATGTGCATTTAGTGCTTACCAAGCTGAGTTTGGGAAGATGATGGACCGAAGGATTTTCGCTGTTGCAGATCCGAGTCACCTCAGCGCGGACCTTGTCTTGCCAAGAGTGGTTGCTTGCCAGTAGCATGATGGTCCATGTGAGCAAAAGCGCGGCTGTGTCATGCCCGGCGAAGAAAAACGTCTTGCACTCGTCCATGATCACTTGCATGCTAGGACTATATGCACTCTTATTCCTTGCCGTCATCTTGATCTCGTTCAACAGCATGCCGAGTAAATCATCGCCATACGTACAACTCCGTCCAATCTCGGTACAGTCTTTTCTGCTCTCAATTATCTCCATCAGGAGCCTCTCCACCTCCATCTTCAATGTTTTGATCTCCTTATTATATTTGGTGGGAAAGAACCTGCACACAAGTTTTCAACATGTTACAGTGGCAGAATTCTGTGTATTTTGATGGCGAACACAAATGATGGATGAAAAATTCATCGTATTGCAAAGAAGACATTTTGCAACTCACCGGCTTCCGGGAAGACACAAACGCCGGCTCGATTGAGCACAACGATGCTGCAAAACTGTCAGCAGATGGAATATTCGCTTTCCCTTCTCGTAGCTGCTCCCGAATTCGGTCCTAGAAATGATGTCGGACGTGAGCCTAGCCATGTACTCGCCGATCTCGATCTCGGTTTGACCTGAGTCTATGGCATTTTGCAGTGATTGTAGTGTCTGATTAGTGCACTCCACCATGAACCCAGAATAACTCTGATTTTAACAAATATGGAAAACAGAAAGACTTGAAGACAGTTTACTGACATATTGCAGAAGCGTTCATGAAATTTGCTCAAAACACGAATTACTGATGTTTGGACAAACCTTGAGTTTGTCTCCCATGAACGCAGGAGCGACGATGCGGCGCTGATGTATCCAATCGTCCCCATTAGCCATCAAGAGCCCTCTCCCGATGAAATGCTTCGATCCTTGTTGCTGAAGCCATGATTTACCAGTTTGAGTGCTGTACTTGGAAAGCAACTCCTTGATGAGGTCGTTCTCGGTCAAGCACAGGCGAGGCTCGACCCCGTTCCAATATATGAATCTCTTCCCTGCGAACAAATTCTCATCAGCACATACTTGAAAAAGATGAGCTAATTCTCATCATATTCTTAGCGGTATCATAACAATCATTTCATCACAACAAGATCATACGATGAAGAAATCAAGGACAGACCGTATTGCTTAGTCCATCTGACGTAATGAGGCAAGAGGCGACCCACGATGTCGTGGCGTATGGACTCCATGTCCTTGGAGGTAGATTCTGCAACAAGAGAAGACACATCGCCGAGGTTGCCGACAAGAAACCGCGGTTCAGGGCCACGCACTCCTTGCCTCTCCATTATTTTCTTGATACGTCTCGGAGTCAGCAAGTAAAACGACAACGCCGCATACACGGCCCTCGCAATTCGCAACAGAAGCAGGAGCAAAAGAGTTGCCATAACCGCCACGGCGACGGCGGTTGCCATGGTACCTGAGAGTCTTTCGCACTGGTCAAGCTCCACCAGACGAGAGAGAGAGAGGGAGAGAGGTGGATACCCAATGCAGGATGCAGGATGGCCTATTTATAGTGTCTGAAAAGCAAAAGGGTTTAGAGATTTCTCGTAAGGATGACATGGAGCTCCAAAAGTTCTCTTTTGTTACATGAAATCCTTTATTCTTTGCAGTACGCCGACTAAAAGTCCTAAAACTTTTCAAAAAAATGTAATTGAGTCTTAAAACTTACAAAAAATACAATCAAGTCCTAAAACTTATCAAGTCGATTCAAATGAGTCCTAAAGTTAACTCCGTCAAACTTAATAATGGAAAATGCTGATATGGCTTATTTTAATATTTTCTCTCTCCTACGTGGCGATGACGTGCCTAAAACGACGTCTTTTGGCCAAAATTTGATTTTTAATACTATTTTTATTTAAATTAAACTTTTAAAAAAGATAAAATAAAATAAAAAAAGAAAAAGGAAGAGGATAGTCGGGGAGGGAGGGCTTGCCCTCCCCGCGCCGCCGCCACCCCACCATCGCCGGGAGGGGCCGACGAGGGTGGGGGGATGGCAGGCGAGGGCCTGTGGGCCCTCCCTAGATCATGCGAGGGTCACCGACCCTCGCCCAGACTTGGCCGAGGGTCGCCAGTGGCGGCCCTCCCCCAGATTTGGCCAAGGTCGGCCAACTGGCGGGGGTCAGCCGCCACTGGCGACCCTCGGCCAGGTCTGGGTGAGGGCCGGCGACCCTCACCCGATCTGGGGGAGGGCCCGCAGGCCCTCGCCTGCCGTCCCCCCACCCTCGCCGGCCCCTCCCGGCGATGGTGGGGCGGCGGCGGGGAGGGCAAGCCCTCCCTCCTCGATTGTCCTTGTCCTCCTCCTCCTTTTTTTTAAAAAAAATTTTAAATTATAATTTTGGCTTATTTTTAAATTTAATTTAAATAAAATTAATATTAAAATAATGATAATAAAAAAGCCACGTCATTGCTACGTGGGATATAAAAAAGAATAAAAAAGCCACATTAGCATTTTTCATTAGTCAAATTGGATGGTGTTAAATTTATGATTCGATTGAACTAATTTGATAAGTTTTAAGACTCGATTGTATCTTTCGTAAGTTTTAGGACTTCTAGTGAATATATCCCTTAATCTTTTTTTCTTTCTCTCCGTAGTTGTGAAATATCAATATATTAATAGAAAAGAATAAAGTTATTCAAAGATAAAACTTTGTTAACTTCGTCGCACTGCCTGTGAAATTCTCTCTTTTCATCGCTAATGCAAAATACAAAAAGTCCACATTTTCAAATGTTCGTCATTCCGTCAACCCTTCGCTCGAGATGGGGTGTCGAGGTCTAACATATGGCATCTTTCTGTTAAGGTCACTAAGCTTTCGAACTAATCAATCGCACACTTCGCTTTAACAACTTAAAAAATGCTATGGTATCATTAGAATTAATAAAGGACATATACTTTGTGTACATTTTTCTATCTCTTTTTTATATACACATGACATCCTTAAGGACGATCGTGGCGCATCCCACCAAGATCCTCTTTAATTAATTAAGGGTATAGCTTAATCACGTTCTTGAATCTAGAACGAGAATCAGGGCTCCACTTAATTACGGTCTTGATTCTGCTTTGATTGTCAACTCGCGAAACTTTTCAACATTCGTCGCTACTATAGTTGTGATATTTAATTAATCTTGGAATTAATTAAATTCCAAGGGACTCTATACTAATTATTAGTCCACGCCCGTGATGAGATTTTTCTCTATTTGTTTATTTTTCTCATGATTAGTGAGTTCCCGAATTAATCTAATTATATCGATTACCAAGTACCAATGCAATTTTTTTTTTTTGGGTAGAGAGTACCGATGCAATTTGAGTGCTTCAATGATTGCCCATCATGCCCACAAGGGGCAAAACTAAAATAATGAGCACTTAATAGTTCGTTTGTCTTACGAAAAATAAATATTTTTAAAAATATTTTTTTTGAAAAATAATTATTTATATCGATTGAAATAATTACCTAATGAAGATATTTTTGTTATTGATGATAATTTATGTCTAAATATTTTTTTAGATAATAAAAATATTTTTTATTTATTCATTTTTATAAGTGATATCAATAATTATTTTTTAAAAAAATATTATTTAAATTATTTATTTTTCGTGAAATAATAAGTGCCTAATTGCTCCCGACGAATGTGGAGACTAGAGAGAAGGGATTGGCCAAGCTATGACAGACTACTCTCTCTATTGAGGAAGGGGAGGTGCGATGTTGACTTTTCAAGTACCGTCCGACTTTTAACCTAAGATTGTGGAATTTTTTGAACATATATTCTGAAGAGAGAATTCAAACAAGATCTTAGGTTCAAAGTAGTCACATGTGAAAAGATCTTGCAAGCAAGCAAGGGATGTATTCGCTTGGGGTGGTTGAGATCGGAATCTCGCAACCCGTGATTCCTGATTCCAAGTCCAAATACGACGGCCCGGCAACCGGATGCCGGGAAAACTTCAGCCTCGTGGGATCTCTACTAGCCTGGTCGAGCGCGGAGTGCCTGTATTTCATTTCTCCCGACGAGATAGAACAATTGAGATCTGCGAACGATGGCTAGGACCTGACCGGAACATGCGACATTTACGAATAGAACGCGGCATGATCGTCTTCGATTGGAAAACACATTTGTCACTTCGATAGCACTGTGTGGGAGATATCAATTTTGATAATTATCTACAGCTCGCCGACTCGTATGAAATCAATTTCGATGTGCTCCCAAAGTTTGACTCCAATTAAATTGCTTGTCAGAACTTCAATCTTATGCTTTCCCGTGAGTTGTGACCTAAGTAGCACCGACACCAACACGCGACACGACACGACACGACACGACACAACACGACACGACACGACACGACACGACTCGTCGATACGTCAATTATCAAAAAATGAGAATTCCAACACGTTGGAGCACGTTGTATATTACGTGCATATTTTTATATATACATGATAAATGATCATTTTTATGATTATTTCTATCAAATTAATTTGATTCAAATTCACAAATAAATAAATAATAAAAAAAGAGTGTCGGACGAGTGTCAGTATCTGACACGTCCGACATGACCCGGAGGCCTCTGGAGAGTGTCTGTGCTTCCTTGGTTGTGACTTGTGAATATAACAACACGAGGATTTTAATTCGTCACTTTGGAATTCTTCACCTTATAATAAAATGACCCCCCCATGTGCTCCACTCCCGCCCTTTTGAAATTTGCTGCTATGTTTCTTCTATAAGAATTGTACAATCAAAATAAATTAAATGTAATGGGAAAAATAAACAAGAAAATGATATGTGTGAGAGAGAGAATGTCGGCTTTAGCTATGCCCTCTCTCTCTCTCTGGTGTTGCCGGGCGAGAGATCATTCGGGTTCGGGTCCATAAGTAGTGACAATTGCCCTGTGAAGATTCGCTTTTGCTATGGCTCCGGTAATTCCATTAACCAAGCCACTGCCTATGAGTAGCCGACTCATTCTTCAACAGGCACACGATCAGAGTCTTAGGTCGCGTTTGATTCGGTTTTGCAAATGGGTCTTGGGAAAAGGCAAATTGCATTTGGAAAAAAATCTTATGTAAAACTACTTCGGCCTAAGTAGCGTTTAGCAAAAATTTTTTTTTGTAAAGAGCTTTTGGGTTTAATTTTTCTTTTTTTATTAAAAAAAATCGAATCCTTCGCCGGTGAGCCAGATTTGGCGCCGGTGGCCGTCGCCTGAGGTCGTGCGACCCCCAGTGAGGGTTGTACGACCCCACCCCGGCGACGGCTGCCTGGGTCGCGCGACCCCAAGCAACGAATCTTATGGTAGCGCGACCCAGGTGGCTGTCGCCGAGGTCGCGCGACCTCGCCGGCTTGATCTAACCTCCTTGGCCCTCACGCAAAGAAAATGAACAGTAACAACGAGGGGCAAAACTGAAAAACTAAAGAATTGGAGGGCGTAATTTTGGAAGAAAAAACTAGTTTCCATGTTCGATCAAATGCTAAAGGCCCAATGCTGGTCCCCATCAGCATTGGATTTTCAGCTTTCCCAAGGTCAGGATTTGGTTGAAAGCCCCTTGGAAAGGTTTGCCAAACACCTTAACATTTTATCTAAGGGCTTTAAAGGCCAAAAATTCATTGAAAAAACTGAATCAAACGCACCCCTCCTACAACGCTTAAATAAGTGATGGCGTCTACCAGCACCATAGACCCCACCTGAAGTAGCGATGGTATCAATTTCATTTTCTATTGACTTTACAATCAATGTTTGTGGGAACTTAGCAATGAATTCCAGAAAATCCAGGGGCACATTTCAAAGAACTTGAAATATGAGAGACAAATTTGTAACAATCTAAAAGCCTCGGGCACAACATGTAATGCTCCCGAATGGGATAATGACACAAATGATTCCTGAACTTTGGTCAAATGTGTAATATATTCCCTGAACTTTTAATTTGTTTAATATTGTTTCCGAACTTTAGCCCAATGTGCAATGTAGTCTCCGAACTTTTTCAATGTGGTACCTGGACTTTTTGTATATGTTCAATATGTACTTGAACTATATGAAAATGTTTAATTCTGTCATTCCACTAATTCAAGTTAAAAGATAATATCGAATATTTTCATATAGTTTAAGGACTAAGTTGAACATGTATAAAAAATCCATAAATCACATTGAACAAATTAAGAGTTCATGAACTACATTACACATTAGGCTACAGTTTAAGGACGGCCAAAGTTCAGAGTCCATTTACGTCATTTTCCCCTCCCGAATTTGCAGGATGTTTAAGCTACTCACAACGAGCACCACGGAACCACGTGAGAGCACGTCACCAGAATTCCAATGAGCACCTAGGCCAGATTCAATGGTCGGGGTCATATCAAAACGGATTTCATAACGTCGGGGCGGACATCGCAAACACCGAGCTATCGGAAGGCGAATCGCAACGAACGAAAAAGTACTGGGGTGGCGGCATGACGTGAATCATTCGTCTAAGCCCCTTTATTAAAAAGAAAAAGAACCCTTGTTGTAGATTGAGAATCGTCGTCATCTCCGGTTGCTTAAGCTGAAGGTAGGCAAATCAAGAACACGAACCAGTTCACACACCCATAAAGTGACCGCCATTATCATAACCTAAAAGAGGGGATCGATGCAGAAGGACTTGGAGGCAGAATTTGGAAAAAAAAAACCGATCAAAGTCCTGGGACTCGGTCGGTGCGTTAAATTTCCTCAAGCATCATTCACGTTGTACGTGGGACGGCCAAGGTGGCCCTTTTTTCCTCCTCCTTCTCCCTAGACGCTTTTTTCGGGTAAAGAATGTGAAGCTGCGTACATTGTCATCAATGGCGGAAAGTGCTTTGAGATTGATGCGTCCCACGACCCGCTGTTGTGTCCGCGGACGGACCGACGGGTGAAAGGGAAAGGACTTTCTCGACGCGAATTGGTACGCTAGGAAAAAAAGGGGGGGTGAACCTGAACATTTATTCGTTGCTGTTCAAGAAAATGAACCGGATCCGACGGACCTAGTATGTCACAACCGTCCATTTTATGGGTCCCTGCGTGGATCCCGTGCCCGAGCCCATGATATTGATGGTTGTGATAGGCTCGGTCGAGTGGACCCGCGACCAGGCAAGAAAGTTCGATAGGTAGAGCTAGGATCTCGTAAAGGCTTCATTTTTTGTTGTTTGATTTTCTTACAAAATAGAGTGAGGGATGAAACTAACTCTCTTGAAACTAGGATTGAAAGTTAGTTTTAGGGACAAAAATCTGTCACAAAATAAAGTATGTTGAGAAAAATTCAAAAAGGGGCAATAGTATAGGGACCATTTTTCCAATTTCTCCTCCATTTTGTTTTTTATCCAACATCGGGCCGCCCACGCGTTCCTCTTCGGTGCATAATTAGCATTTTCCGTTGAAATTTGGATATATATATATATATATATATATATATATATATATATATATATGCCAAAGATTAATCTAAGGATCAAATTCATCATAGGTAGGGGTGTACAAAACGGACCGCCCAAATCAGGAACCATTTGGACAGGACGAGAACGGCCGATTTGGTCCAGTTTCCGAGAGTGTCGATCCAGTTCCCAGTTCCTAAAAGTGGAACCGGACCGACTACATATACTTTTTTTATTTTGTGATTATGTGTAGTTGGTATGGGGAATACAATTCCAATTTTAGAACATATATGTAGTCGGCATGGAGAACATAATTTGTCATCGTATTGGCTCGAATTGCACACTTGTTTTTGTGATTATGTGTAGTCGGCATGGGGAATATAATTCTAGTTTCAAAATACATGATATCGAGTAGTGGGAAAAAAAAAAGTGATCGATTCTATTGAACCGGACTGAAATCGGACCCGGAATCGATCACCCTTAGTCATAGGATGAAGTACAATGACCAAAATCGAAAAGTGGCAATAACAAAGTGACCACTTTTTGTAATTTCTCGAAAGTAAAATATCTCAAAAGTAATTATTTGGAGATTTGACTTCTTTAACGATTATAAGATAGGGAAATTTTGAACTTCGAAAGTTTTAGCTATCTAGAGATCACCTTATTTATATATTGATTGCTTCTGAAGTACCAATTTGTCCATAATTTAACACGGATAGATTAAAGATTTGTCTTATAATAAACATGGGTTCTCACGTATTGGTAAAAGTTTGGCGCTAAAGCACTTTTAATTTACTCTATTTATCCATCTATATCACTATGCTTCTATTTTACAATCCCTATAGTTTTGTCCCCTGAGATTTTCGAATTTCTTGAAACTCACAATTGTACTACGCGAAACCCCAAACTAGTATACATGTGACAAATTTACCAAAAACTAATTTTTGACCACAAAACACCCCAAATTGATACACCTGCGACAAATTTATCATCCGTTAGTTTCAATTAAATTTTATTGTCAAATTGCTGAGTTGGATGACACGTGGTAATTAACGGGTGTACCGGTTTGAGGTTTTACCCTCCGTTTGTCACAGATTTACCAGTTTGTGATTTTTCCTGATAAAAAAAATTAGTTTATCCTAAATTTATTATATATATACTAGTTTGTGATTTTTCGTGGTATTAACCTTATTTTCTATGATTGGGGTTTAAAACGAACTTCTAGAAAAGTCGGAGAGGGGCAAGCACCCGGTACCCACCTGAATCTGATCCTGATTAGAAAAAAAAGGTCAAGATAAGAATTTCAGAAGCCACTTGATTAAATCGCTTTATTTTCTATTATATGTGTACTAATTTAGAGTTTTTCGTGATATTAACCTTATTTTCTATGATTGGGGTCTTAAACAAACTTCTAGAAAAGTTGGAGAGGGGCAAGTACCCGGTCCCCCCCTGAATCTGATCCTGATTAGAAAAAAAAGGTCAAGATAAGAATTTCAGAAGCCACTTGATTAAATCGCTTTCTGCATGTCACTTTTTCCATGATAATGACAATCATTTTCTTTAATTTTCAATTTGTTACATCGGAATTACGAAAAAATGACATGGGCATGGAAATTGGATGAATTTTTAGGTTGCTACTATTATGCTATTCGGAAATTGAAAAATCAACGAGAGTGTTGTCATCTTGGGGGAAATAAAAACGAGAGCCGTCAAGTCTGCGAAGGAAAAAACTAATAAGAGGAATTTTCAAGTTTAATTGCATTTCTTGTTATTGATTTCATAATACAAAAGCAGATTCAAAATAATATAAAAAGGCGGGGTTAATTAAATAATTAATCGGTTTCCAAACATATAGAATTAAAGGTCATTTTAGTCGGTTAAAAACCAAAAAAATGAAAGTGAAGAAGAGTGGAGATGAGAGAGAAAAAGTACGATGCTTGGTGATAATACCGATTTGTTTCTAAATGTAGCATGTTATTTTGATCGGTTAACGAAAAAAAAAAGTGTTTATTCGGCTAAAGAGGAGGTGAAAGAAATAATTATTTTTTTTTGGGTCGAACTCACCAAACATTGGGCAAGGACTATTGAAATCTAGTCGACTTTTTCTTCATTTTCTAATTTATGTAAGACAGCCCATCAGTTGAGCCAAGCCAAGCCCACTACAGAGTTTGAGATTGGGCGGGGCCTAAAAAATAATTATGATTGTGCAAATAATGTCTTGCAAAATAATATGTAAAGTTCCAATACCAATGGATAAAAAAAAAATGAATCTTGCTCTTCTGATATCAATTGGTGAAGAACAAATCTCGCTCTAACGCCGATCGATGCGGGACATTAACGTGTAGCGAGCAAGAGATATTTAAAGAAATTGAAATGCCAATCCAATCCGGCGACTGAAAACTGACACCGATGCGTCGATTCTGGAAGGAGCGACGGCGGGTTCGATCTCCGGTATGCTGCGGGATGCTACGGGGGCACTTCTCGATGGCTTTACCAAGACGGTTCCGGCGTTGTCTGCGATTCGGGCGGAGATGAGCGCCCTGATCGAAGCCCCGAATCGATTCAAGTCAAGGGGAGAGGGTGTAATTGAATTGGGGTCTGATTTGTGAAGAACTTGTCCGAGCGCTTCAAGAAGAGACGCATGTGCCATGGGGAGATAAGAGTCCTTAGCAGTGGAGACCCGGGCTATTTTGGCCCACTTCCCTCATTTCTCCCTAGCCCACTGTAGTTGGAGTGCAAATCAGGTAGCGGACTGGCTCGCTAAGGCCCAGCGCCAAAATATCCTGTTTCTTTCATGGCTAGCCCATCTCTCCAGCTTTTATGGGAATATTTGCTTTGTTTGGATGCCTCCTAGTTTGAGCTCTCTGTCTAAGAAACTTTGATCTTCAATGATATCAGTCTCATTTCCAACCCAAAAAAAAAAAAAAAAATCCCAATCCCAATCGAGAAAGAGGAAATACCGACCCAGGTAACTTCATACATAACTAGAATTCTCAATTCATCGATAAAAAAAAAACACTAATGAAATAATTACTTAGGCCTATGTTTACAGACAACTTTGATAACGATTCTTCTAAGAAAGTAAATACGAAAAGAGAAGTAAACTACGATGAATATTCTAAATCCTGGTGATATCGGATACCCAATTTAAAAATAAAGAAGAAAAAACTAAGGTGTTTGAGATATTCTCTTGATCATAATTTTTCTTGCATCATTAAATATCAATAGCTTTGAGAGTTAGATTATCAAGTATACCTTGCTAAGCAGAAGCAAACCGAGTAGTGGATGCCCAAGCAATAATCGCATCTTTGTCACGAGAAACTTATTATAATTATGTAAACTTTTTGTGGAAATTAATGTCTATAGTATCAAGATCTTCAAGACAAAAACCCTAATTTACCATTGGAAGTACTCTAATTGTACTCCGATGTTATGTTGTAATCAAAATCATGAACAACCATTCAGCTTAAGTTTCTACTTGCCGGACAAGGTGCTTAGCATTCAACAGGTATAGTCGAAATGATTGGAAAAAAACATAATTGGAAGATGATAAATTGATTGAATTTACTCGAATTAAAAGTTCGATGATTGAGATGCATTCACGATAATTAAAAGTTCGGGTTTTATGTCGAGGGAGTAGATCGAATAGTTGAGAGATTGGAAATCCTCTAGATCAATAACACAATGAATGATCGATTTCATCCAAGATCCATCAATAGAGAGAAAACAAATCATGTCTAATTGTCCGTACCATGGACACGAGAGGGTCACAGCGCCGGCGTTTGGCAGAGGAAATATGAAAGTTTCAGGGTCAAACGTTGACTTCTTCCTTGATGGACACTCCCCCACAAGGCTACATTTTCTCCTTTTTTTTTTTTTATACTTATAGAGATTAATTCTACCATAAATAAAAAAAAATATCGGGAATAATTACATAAATAATCCCTGAATTTTGGCTTAATGTGCAATATCATCCCTAAACTCTGTTCAATGCGATCCATGAATTTTTTGTATATGTTCAATCTAGTCCCTGAACTACGTAAAAATGTTCAATGTTGTACCTGAGCTTAAATCAATGGAAGGATATCATCGAACATTTTCATATATTGAGGAACTAAGTTGAACATGCACCAAAGTTCACATCAAATAAATTAAAAGTTCGGAGACGACATTGCCTATAGGGTTAAAATTCATGGACCACATTGAACAAATTGAGATTTCAGGGACGATATTGAATATTGAGAAAAAGTTCATGGATCACTCACGATATTTGCCTAGCTTATACAAACGAGTTTTTCTTTTGCCCAATTGGACAACTTGAGAAGAGCTAAGGATAGCAATGAAATTATGGCATGCCACTTGCGTCGTAATGATACCTTTATGTCCATGCATGATAGTTGGCAACTTGGCATTGCAATTAATGAAATCCACAACTGTGCCCCGGATATTTAAGTCGATCCAATCTATAGTCGGGTACTTTAGAGAGAGAAATTTTCATACACTCTCGGATGACACCATATACCTGACCAATCATCACAAATCAAATCTTATCAACACTCCCTATTGTAAGTGCTTCTCACTCCACTCAATCAATCACCCCAAGTTAATATAATCTCTAGGGTTTGATGTTCTTTCTATTTCGTAAATCTTTCTCGGAAAAGTTTAGACCTTTAGGCCACGTTTATTTTCCAGAAAATAAGTGATTTGAAAAACATATTTCCTGAGAATGATCGCTTTGTTTGCTCACAAAAACGAAAGAACGAAAGATATTTTCATCGTTCACGAAAGTATTTACACGTAAGTTGCTGTCGATAATTAAAATGTTTTCGATCAACCGATTATTTCAAACGATATAAGCAATCGTTTTTAGGACATTATTTTTGTAATTATTTATTTTTCACGAATCAAATGGAGCTTTAATCGCACGTGCCACGTTGATTGACCAAGCCGCATTTGTGTATCAACATGGACGTGTTGAGAAATGGTCACGGAACAAATGTTTTGCAATCTATCACAAGGAGGCCGCATGGAGGACCAAATTTGTCCGATTTCCGCAGCATTCTTTTTGTCGCTTCTAGAACCGGTTCGCCGTCATTTGACCAGACCATTTCGTCCCTTCAGAAAGGTCGGAGGAATGATTCCTCCAAGAGCTTCGTGCGTCGTGTGCCTTGGCATGCGCTTGCTGACTTTGCATGCACACTGAGAAACTCGCCCTAGAGATCTTTCATGTCACGAACCCTCGAGACAAAACATATAGTATAAACTATAACCACCCTTTTTAACTGTCTTTGATTGGGAACGTCATCGTTGCCGAGGTTTGACCATGTCTTCTCTAGCTAAATGAAGCTTTACATCCGCCGGTCATGTACCTGCATGTACATGGAATGACGACCGCGAGTCAAACGCGTTCTTTTACTTAATGTATCCGAGCGTCGCGCGTTACGCAGACGCGTCTCCTATAACCTTGGGGTATATAAAGTCTAGAAGAGGCTGCGAACGGCAACGGCCTGAGTCTGGACTTGAGAAACTCTTCTGCTGTTAAGAGCTCAGATCGAGAAATATAGCAGCAGACCGAGAGATCATGGGGAGGAAGATGGATGTTCTTCTTGGAAGGAACAGCAAGGAGTCTAAGATCAAGACCCTCTCGAAACTTGCCATCTCTAGGATGGCCATCCTTAGAAAAAATCGAGAAGTTCGACTGTCTCATGCCTGGTCGGATGTCATTCAGCTACTGAGCCTCGGACACCAAGAACGCGCTCTTCTCCGCGTACGTTTTCACCTCTCTCTCTCTCTCTCTCTCTCTCTCTCTCTCTCTCTCTCTCTCTCTCTCTCTCTCTCTCTCTCTCTCTCTCTCACTCACGTGCACTCATGCTCGCACGCAATCATTCTAATAAGGATTATCTTTGTACAGGTTGAGCATGTAATTAAGGAGCAGAATATGGTGGATGCATTTTGCATCTTGGAATGCTACTGCCACATCCTTGGGCAGAGGGGAATGCTCATGCAAAAGAACATGTAAGTTTGCCAAGGCCTTCGAAACTTTTAGTAAGAACACTAAAGAACTAATCAAACGACGCTTGAGGCTTTTCACTGCACTTTTACGAACAGGGAATGTCCCGAGGAGCTCAAAGAGGCAGCGTCTAGCTTGACATTTGCAGCTTCGAGGTGCGGGGACTTCCCTGAGCTCCAGGGGATCCGCACTGTCGTCACAAAGATATATGGGAAAGAGTTTGTGGCTCGAGCAGTTGAACTACGCAAGAATTGTGCAGTGAATCCTAGGGTAAGTGATTTGACTCTGATCACTTGATCAAAACTGGCCAGTTTCTTTTCATGTCTGGATGACTCAAAGCTCAATGAATTCAGGTCATCGAGAAGTTCTCCACCAGACAACCGAGCGTGGAAAGTAGGATGAAGGCACTAAAAGAAATCGCCTACGAAAACGGAATGATTTTGCACTTCAAGAATGCTGCTGATGAGGTAGGTCATTGAATTGGAGTAGCAGATTCAGGCAACACTCCACGAATCGAAGTTGATTGAACAGTTTTTAACAAATATAGATCCTACATTGCAGGAAAAAGCAGGCATAAATTTCGGGGACAAGCGACTTGAACACAGTTTAACAAGTTCTGGACTCACAGATGACACCTGTGATGCACCAGAAAAGATAAGCGAGGATGAGGGCTTCTCCAACTCCATGGAGTGGAGGGAGTACAACGACGTGGTTGGCGCAGCTCAAGACTCATTTGAATCAGTGGTTCATGCAGCTGCCGCTGTAAGACTATCAGCATCGGGATCAGGGGACCATGATCCCGATTATCAATGTAACTTAAATGACTCAGGCGAAATATCACCATCTACATATCAAAATGACCTATATGAAGCTCCAGAGGAAGTAGACGTAGATCCCTATCCTGACAGGCCGATTTATGACAACATCTATCAAGTGTATTACTCAGACTCGGAAGAAGAAGAAACAGAAGCCGATCGAATTTATCTTGAAACGAGGGAGAAGAACGAAAGGCAAATGCATCAGAATAGTCGACTAGCGGCTCTACACTTAAACTAGGATAGGAACAATCTAAAAGAGATGATTGCATCTTCGACACCATGGAGCCAGACAGAGCCCTCGGACAATAGTGTGGTTTGACACCAATAACAACCATTCAAACGAAAGGTGGGGGCGGTAGAGGGTATTGGCTATAAACTGTGAAATTGAACAGAGATAGAAAGTTTAGATCACCCATGAATGAGTTCCTTAATCCTGCAAAATATGATGAAGTTGTAGATGAATGCTTCCTAAATAGGAATCAAAGTACAGAGCTATTGAGCAGATCTAAACAGGAACAGGAACAGGAACAGGAACAACGGGACTAGTTCAGTGAACAAAATTAAAAAAAAAAAAAGTTCGTTCCTAGGTTCCACTATTCTTTGTTGATTTATCATGTATTCGCTCCAAAATTCAACTATTCTTTTGATGATTTATCAAGTATTCATCTACCCCTACCTATTATTGCATTATTATGTACTCCTACCGGGTTTCATCCCGAGTTAATTCTTGAATGGTGGGGAGAAGGCAGGTTCCACTGGTCAAGATATTTCGCCAATCCCTACTGACTGTACAGAAACTAATAAAGCTCGACAAAATGAAATACTTGCTTAAAGGAACTCAGAATGTAGTAGCAAAGGTATTCCTGAGCGTGAAAGGCTCCAAAAGAAGTTTCTCCTTTCACGCCAGTTACATAAGCATTATCACTGGACTGCAGAAAAGCAAAATCATATGCAATATAGCGCCAGTCAAAGAGGTAAACGCATTCCAGCCACCCAGAACTTTTCTGTAGAATATATATTATGGCAGGAATTGTTGCATGGTATTGAACGCAATACATTACTCTCCATCCTCAACTTTACCTCAAATAAGATACGTAATTAAACAGAACCAGATAGGCTGATACAACAGAAAGAATACACATTAACTGAAGCAAAAATACAAATGTTCAAAGAAATTATACCAGAGTACAAGAAACTTGACTAACTTGGATATAACAACAGACCACAGAAGTACAAACTCCAGAATGCTACTGCTACAGCTTACGATAAATCGCCGCCGCTCTGTTGCCACAAATTAATGATATCAGTAGCCTGATTAAGAAGAAGAATCATCTGCTTCTGTGAAATCCATGGTTTGCTTTCAAGTAAGACCTTAAGCTCCTCCCACGCATCTTTCCTTGGCCAAAAGTAGTAGGAACTCAATGGAATTGTGCCATGGCCAGGTATCATTTGATCTAGTGCAATCCCAACGTTCTTCTCCATCCAAATAAACTTCAAGATAAGTCTGGGTTTGTCCATTGGCTTTACAACCACTCCAAGCTTCTGGATCATCCAAAAAAAATAAAAAAAACAAATTATTCCGATAAACAGAACTGTTTAACCAAGCAAGACTGCATTTTAAAAAATGGGTTAATACTATGAAAAACCCCAAACTGGTACATCTATGACAATTTTACCCAAAACTAATTTTTTGACAACCAAAAACCCCAAACCAGTACTCCTGTGACAAATTTACCCCGAACTATTTTTTTGACCACCAAAAACCTCACATTGGTACACTTGTGACAATTTTACCTCGAACTAATTTTTTGACCACCAAAAACCCCAAACTGGTACACTTGTACCCCCAACTAATTTTTTAACCACTAAAAACCCCAAACTGGCACATTTGTGATAAATTTACTTTTCGTTTGTGTCCGTTAAATTGGAATAATATTACGAAAAATCACAAATTGGTAAACTTGTGACAAACAGAGGGGCAAAACCCCAAATTGGTACACCCGTCAATTACCACGTGTCATCAAACTTAGCAATTTGAGAGAAATTTAACAGAAACTAACAAAAAGTAAATTTGTCACATGTGTACTAGTTTGGGGTTTTTGGTAGTCAAAAAATTAGTTCGGGGTAAAATTGTTACAGATGTACCAGTTTGGGGTTTTTGGTGGTCAAAAAATTAGTTCGGGCTAAAATTGTTACAGATGTACCAGTTTGAGGTTTTTGGTGGTTAAAAAATTAGTTCGGGCTAAAATTGTCATAGGTATACTAGTTTGGGGTTTTTTGTGGTCAAAAAAATAGTTTGTGGTAAATTTGTCAAAGATGTAGCAGTTTGGGTTTTTCGTGATATTAATTAAAAAAAAAAAAAAAGAGAACCTAAAGATGCAAACAGACTAATAGCAAACCAAATGAGCACCCCAAGTTCACAGAGGTGCAGATTGTGTCTTTAATTTCCCAGTCGTGTGTTCTTGGTAAGCAAAGAGAGGGTCAATGAAGCGAAAAGAACAAATTTCAACACGAGGGAGATTCAGGGTGTTTAGGTTTATTTTACATTGTATAAATACAAGGTTATAATGTATCGTATATACATGCGGTCTCCCTCTACCTACTAATTTAAACTTTTGGATTGGACATTCTTATATAGTATCAGAGCACAATCAGGAGCTTGAATCCTAACATTCCCCTCTCAAACTCATTTCTCGTGGTGGATTCAAAACAACTGGCTTGTGGAAAATACGAGTCATACCCATTTCACAACAACTGAGCTTGAGGCGTGTGACTGCAAAGGATCAGCTTACACGCGACGGGAGTGTTAATTATAATCTCACATCGCTTCAATACATAGTTATAATGTGCCTTATATGCATGCAGTCTCTCTCCTCCTCTTAACTGAAGTCTTTCAATTAGACATTCTAACATAGAGCTTGATAACAAACTCCAATTAATAATGCAACAAAACATAGAACAAAATCTCCATCGAGGAGATCACAATAGAAACATAAAGAAGTGCTATGACAAAGTGGGAAGTGCTGTGGCTTTGTAGCATGATGTGCTGTAGTGAACCAACAACTTTTCAAATTTTATATTTGGATGGACTCAATGCGAGACACAATAGTTGATTCATGAAATTGCATTAATCAAAGATAAACCAAAAAAAGATAGATATCTTTTTATCATGGAAAGGATTAAGGTGATTGAAGATTAATTTTATTTGTTTATGGGACTTGTAATCCGCATATCTGATCCATTTTGTGGTTTATTTGAAAATGTTTTCGACTAAGGAATTTTTAAATGTGAGGAAAGGCTAGTTGGCTTGAAGATGCGATTAAAAATTTGATTGAAGCACATAAAAGGAGAGTTGTTTATGTGATTGACAATCAAGCTACTAAGGATTCTACATATAGAATGCACATCCTAAGGAAAGTCAACATAAATGCAACAGCTAGCGGATCATAAGGAAAATTTTCAAATTCGAAGCGTACAAGGGCTGGAAATTGAAGTGGTGGAAAAGAGAAAACGGCTACGACAAAGACAGCAGCCAAAGAAGCTTACACCACTCTGATTATAACATTTATTCTTATTCATACCCTTCCGAATTTCTATAGAGTATTTATTGATTACATTTTTAAGAGATTAAAATCTTGTAAAAATGAGACTAAATTTTGTACGAGAAGAATAGCATAATGCCACTGAGTGTGTTGATACAGAAGGAACAGGTTCACACTGTACTTGAGTTGTGCACAAATCAGGCTGTATTCTTACTGAAGGTGTTCAGCAAGGGAGGTAATTTTGTATTGGGGGAATTACGGAAGCAACTGCTGCTGTTGCAGGGAAAACATATTGCAACTCTTGTACTGCTCAATTGAAGTAGCAGAGTTCAGCCTTAGTTCGAGGCTCCTAGAGCTGGAAATGAGAACGCAGACATGTACAACCAAACTCTTTAAATGCTTGGTTCAATCTCCTTATCCCTCCTTGTTCTCATCTACTGAATGCATCAATTGCTGTCGTGACATTACTATGTTATAATATTAACTGACTCTTGAGGAGCCATATAGTGTAACAAGTGTGAAACAATTTCAGGTGTCACGCCATTTTTATAGTAGAGGGTTTGATTCCACGGGCTCCCCTTCGCTCTTTATGCTATGATTTTCAACCAATTGATCCTCCCCTTCTTGCTTTCCATATAGAGGTATCTCAGAAAACCAAGTCCATAGTAGGTAGTAAATCCTTTCAGAAATTCACAATTGTATCAGAACTTAGCTACACCTACTTGAGATTGAGCTAATGCTTCCTCTGCATTATATCAGCTAATTCATATTAGAATGCATCTTCCCTGATCATTCCATTCCCCAAATAAGCTAAGCCCCACCACGAGAAAAACAGTCCAAGTCCCATTTATCTCCTCTTTATTCACACATCCCCATGGCCAAACAACCACACTCTCATAGGCATAAACACAAACACAGAAAGAGGAAATACCAACCAGGTAACTCAATACATCACTAGAATTCTCAATTCATCGATAAAAAAAACTAATGAAATAATTGTTTGGGCCTATGTTTACAGACAACTTTGATAACAATTCATCTAAGAAAGTAAACATGAAAAGAGAAGCAAACTATGATGAATATTCTAAATCCTAGTGATATCGGATACCCAATTTAAAAATAAAGAAGAAAAAACTAAGGTGTTGAGATATTCTCTTGATCATAATTTTTCTTGCATCATTAAATATCAATAGCTTTGCGAGTTAGATTACCAAGTGTACCTACTATAGAGAAGCAAACCAAGTAGTGGTTGCCCAAGCAATAATCGCATCTTTGTCACAAGAAACTTATTATAATTATGTAAATTTTTGTGGAAAATAATGTCTATAGTATCAAGATCTTTATGACAAAAACCCTAATTTACCATTGGAAGTACTCTAATTACTCCGATGTTGCGTTCCAATCAAAATCATGAAAGACCATTCCACTTAAGTTTCTACTTGCCAGAGAAGGTGCTTAGCATTCAACAGGTATGGTCGAAATGACTGGAAAAAAACATAATTGGAAGATTATAAATTAATTGAATTTACTTAAATTAAAAGTTCGATGATTGAGATGTATTCACAATAATTAAAAGTTCGGGTTTTATGTTGAGGGAGTAGATCGAATAGTTGAGAGATTGGAAATCCTCTAGATCAACAACACAATGAATGATCAATTTCATCCAAGATCCATCAATAGAGAGATGGCCCAATTCCAAAAAAAACCATCAACTTTACACTTTGTCCCAAATATATCCTGAACTTTTTTTTATCTCAAGAAAAACCACAAACTTTTATCTAAGTCCCAAATCTGCCCTACCGTTATAAATCCGTCCAATTAACGTCAGAAAGAAAAAAAAAAAAAAAAAACAGAGAACGAGCAGCTGCGGCGGTGTCCAAGGCCTCGCCGGTGGCCGCCGCCACGGCCCGCCGGGAAGGAGCGGCGGCCCTTGCCTCGGGCCTTCCCGAAGGCGGCGACCCTCGCCGGCCCCGAAGCAAGTCGCCGGCGAGGGCGTGGCCCCGATCCGGGGGCAAGGGTCGTGCCCTCCCCAGATCGGGGCCGCACGCCCGCCGGCGACTCACCCGGGCCGGCGACCCTCACCGGCCTTCGAGAAGCCTGGGCGAGGGCCGGCGAGGGTCGCCGACCTTCGAGAAGGCCCGTGCGAGGGTCGCCGGCCCCGGCGAGCCGCCGGCGAGGGCGTGCGCCCCGATCCGGGCGAGGGTCACGCCCTCCCCTAGATCGGGGACTGCACGCCCTCGCTGGCGGCTCGCCCGGGGTCGACGACCCTCGCCGGCCTTCGGGAAGGCCCAGGCAAGGGACGGCAAGGGTCACCGGCCCCGGGCGAGTCGCCGGTGAGGGTGTGCAGCCCCTGATCTGGGGCGAGGGTCGCGCCCTCCCCTAGATCGGGGGCTGTACGCCCTCGCCGGCGAGGGTGGCCGGCCTTCGAGAAGGCCCAGGCGAGGGCCGCCGCTCCTTCCCGGCAACTGTGGCAGCGGCCACCGGCGAAGGCTTGGCCACCGTCGCAGCTGCTCGTTCTCTATTTTTTTTTTCTGACGTTAATTGGACGGATTTATAACGGGAGGGCAGATTTGAGACTTAGATAAAAGTTTGTGGTTTTTCTTGAGATAAAAAAAAGTTCATGATATATTTGGGACAAAGTGTAAAGTTGAGGTTTTTTTTGGAATTGAGCTATAGAGAGATAACAAATCATGTCTAATTGTCCGTACCGTGGACATGAGAGGGTCACAGCGCCGGCGCTTGGCAGAGGAAAGCCATAATGAAAGTTTCAGGGTCAAACGTTGACTCCTTCCTTGATGGACACTCCCCCACAAGGCTACATTTTCTCCTTCTTTTTTTTTTTTACTTATAGGAATTAATTCTACCATAAATAAAAAAATATTATCGGGAATAATTACATAAATAATCCCTGAACTTTGACTTAATATGCAATATCATCCCTAAACTCTGTTCAATGCGATCCATGAATTTTTGGTATATATTCAATCTAGTCCCTGAACTACGTAAAAATGTTCAATGTTGTACCCGAGCTTGAATCAATGGAAGGATATCATCGAATATTTTCATATATTGAGAAATTAAGTTGAACATGTATCAAAGTTCACATTAAATAAATTAAAAGTTCAGAGATGACATTGCCTATAGGGCTAAAATTTATGGACCACATTGAACAAATTGAGATTTTAGGGACGATATTGCACATTGAGGAAAAGCTCATGGATCACTCGCGATGTTTGCCTAACTTATACAAGCGAGTTTTTCTTTTGCCCAATTGGACAACTTGAGAAGAGCTAAGGATAGCAATGAAATTATGGCATGCCACTTGCGTCGTAATGATACCTTTATGTCCATGCATGATAGTTGGCAACTTGGCATTGCAATTAATGAAATCCACAACTGTGCCCCGGATATTTAAGTCGATCCAATCTATAGTCGGGTACTTTAGAGAGAGAAATTTTCATACACTCTCGGATGACACCATATACCTGACCAATCATCACAAATCAAATCTTATCAACACTCCCTATTGTAAGTGCTTCTCACTCCACTCAATCAATCACCCCAAGTTAATATAATCTTTAGGATTTGATGTTCCTTCTATTTCGTAAATCTTTCTCGGAAAAAGTTTAGGCCTTTAGGCTCCATTCGTTTGGCGAGGGTCGCCGGCCGCCGCCGCCGGACGCCGGACGTTGGCCGCTTGGTCGCCGGCCGCCGCTGCCGCTGCCGCCGGTCGCCCGCCGCCGGACGGCTCGCCGCTGCTGTCGCCGGCCGCCGGACGCTGCTGCCCGGCCGCTGCAAACGCCGCCGCCGCCCGCCGCCGCCGCCGCTGCGTTTGCCGAAAAATATTTTTCGAAACTTTTTCATATTGGTCGCGAACACCGGAAAATTATGTTCGGGAAAACATTTTCCAGGAAAATGACTTCCGGGAAAATATTTTCCAAAAGGAGAATATTTTTCGCCAAACGAACGGAGCCTTAGGCCACGTTTATTTTCCAGAAAATAAGTGATTTGGAAAACATATTTCCTGAGAACGATCGCTTATTTTGCTCACAAAAATGAATGAACGAAAGATATTTTCATCGTTCACGAAAGTATTTAAACGTAAGTTGCTGTCGATAATTAAAATATTTTCGATCAACCGATTATTTCAAACGATATAAGCAATCGTTTTTAGGAAAATATTTTTGTAATTATTTATTTTTCACGAATCAAATGGAGCTTTAATCGCACGTGCCACGTTGATTGACCAAGCCGCATTTGTGTATCAACATGGACGTGTTGAGAAATGGTCACGGAACAAATGTTTTGCAATCTATCACAAGGAGGCCGCATGAAGGACCAATTTGTCCGATTTCCGCAGCATTCTTTTTGTCGCTTCTAGAAACGGTTCGCCGCCATTTGACCAGACCATTTCGTCCCTTCAGAAAGGTTGGAGGAATGATTCCTCCAAGAGCTTCGTGTGCGTTGGCATTCGCTTGCTGACTTTGCATGCACACTGAGAAACTCGCCCTAGAGATATTTCATGTCACGAACCCTCGAGTCAAAACATATAGTATAAACTATAACCACCCTTTTTAACTGTCTTTGATTGGGAACGTCAGCGTTGCCGAGGTTTGACCATGTCTTCTCTAGCTAAATGAAGCTTTACATCCGCCGGTCATGTACCTGCATGTACATGGAATGACGACCGCAAACGTGTTCTTTTACTTAATGTATCCGAGCGTCGCGCGTTACGCAGACGCGTCTCCTATAACCTTGGGGTATATAAAGTCTAGAAGAGGCTGCGAACGGCAACGGCCTGAGTCTGGACTTGAGAAACTCTTCTGCTGTTAAGAGCTCAGATCGAGAAATATAGCAGCAGACCGAGAGATCATGGGGAGGAAGATGGATGTTCTTCTTGGAAGGAACAGCAAGGAGTCTAAGATCAAGACCCTCTCGAAACTTGCCATATCTAGGATCGCCATCCTTAGAAAAAATCGAGAAGTTCGACTGTCCCATGCCTGGTCGGATGTCGTTCAGCTACTGAGCCTCGGACACCAAGAACGCGCTCTTCTCCGCGTACGTTTTCACCTCTCTCTCTCTCTCTCTCTCTCTCTCTCTCTCTCTCTCTCTCTCTCTCTCTCTCTCTCTCTCTCTCTCTCTCTCTCTCTCTCTCGTGCACTCATGCTCGCACGCAATCATTCTAATAAGAATTATCTTTGTACAGGTTGAGCATGTAATTAAGGAGCAGAATATGGTGGATGCATTTTGCATCTTGGAATGCTACTGCCACATCCTTGGGCAGAGGGGAATGCTCATGCAAAAGAACATGTAAGTTTGCCAAGGCCTTCGAAACTTTTAGTAAGAACGCTAAAGAACTAATCAAACGACGCCTGAGGCTTTTCACTGCACTTTTACGAACAGGGAATGTCCCGAGGAGCTCAAAGAGGCAGTATCTAGCTTGACATTTGCAGCTTCGAGGTGCGGGGACTTCCCTGAGCTCCAGGGGATCCGCACTGTCATCACAAAGATATATGGGAAAGAGTTTGTGGCTCGAGCAGTTGAACTACGCAAGGATTGTGCAGTGAATCCTAGGGTAAATGATTTTGACTCTGATCACTTGATCAAAATTGGCCAGTTTCTTTTCATGTCTGGATGACTCAAAGCTCAATGAATTCAGGTCATCGAGAAGTTCTCCACCAGACAACCGAGCGTGGACAGTAGGATGAAGGCACTAAAAGAAATCGCCTACGAAAACGGAATGATTTTGCACTTAAAGAATGCTGCTGATGAGGTAGGTCATTGAATTGGAGTAGCAGATTCAGGCAACACTCCATGAATCGAAGTTGATTGAACAGTTTCTAACAAATATAGATCCTACATTGCAGGAAAAAGCAGGCATAAATTACGAGGACAAGCGACTTGAACACAGTTTAACAAGTTCTGGATTCACAGATGACACCTGTGATGCACCTGAAGAGATAAGCGAGGATGAGGGCTTCTCCGACTCCATGGAGTGGAGGGAGTACAACGACGTGGTTGGCACAGCTCAAGACTCATTTGAATCAGTGGCTCATGCAGCTGCCGCTGCAAGAGCCGCTGTGAGACTATCAGCATCGGGATCAGGGGACCATGATCCCGATGATCAATGTAACTTAAATGACTCGGGGGAAATATCACCATCTACATATCAAAATGACCTATATGAAGCTCCAGAGGAAGTAGACGTAGATCCCTATCCTGACAGGCCGATTTGTGACAACATCTATCCAGTGTATTACTCAGACTCGGAAGAAGAAGAAACAGAAGCCGATCGAATTTATCTTGAAACGAGGGAGAAGAACGAAAGGCAAATGCATCAGAATAGTCGGCTAGTGGCTCTACACTTAAACTAGGATAGGAACAATCTAAACGAGATGATTGCATCTTCGACACCATGGAGCCAGACAGAGCCCTCCCGACAATAGAATGTGGTTTGACACCAATAACAACCATTCAAACGAAACGTGGGGGCGGAAGAAGGTATTGGCTATAAGCTGTGAAATTGAACAGAGATATAAAGTTTAGATCACCCATGAATGAGTTCCTTAATCCTGCAAAATATGATGAAGTTGTAGATGAATGCTTCCTGAATAGGAATCAAAGTACAGAGCTATTGAGCAGATCTAAACAGGAACAGGAACAACGGGACTAGTTCAGTGAACAAAATAAAAATAAAAAAAAGTTCGTTCCTAGGTTCCACTATTCTTTGTTGATTTCTCATGTATTCGCTCCAAAATTCAACTATTCTTTTGTTGATTTATCAAGTATTCATCTACCCCTACCTATTATTGCATTATTATGTACTCCTACCGGGTTTCATCCCGAGTTAATTCTTGAATGGTGGGGAGAAGGCAGGTTCCACTGGTCAAGATATTTCGCCAATCCCTACTGACTGTACAGAAACTAATAAAGCTCGACAAAATGAAATACTTGCTTAAAGGAACTCAGAATGTAGTAGCAAAGGTATTCCTGAGCGTGAAAGGCTCCAAAAGAAGTTTCTCCTTTCACGCCAGTTACATAAGCATTATCACTGGACTGCAGAAAAGCAAAATCATATGCAATATAGCGCCAGTCAAAGAGGTAAACGCATTCCAGCCACCCAGAACTTTTCTGTAGAATATATATTATGGCAGGAATTGTTGCATGGTATTGAACGCAATACATTACCCTCCATCCTCAACTTTACCTCAAATAAGATACGTAATTAAACAGAACCAGATAGGCTGATACAACAGAAAGAATACACATTATCTGAAGCAAAAATACAAATGTTCAAAGAAATTATATCGGAGTACAAGAAACTTCACTAACTTGGATATAACAACTGACCACAGAAGTACAAACTCCAGAATGTTACTGCTACAGCTTACGATAAATCGCCGCCGCTCTGTTGCCACAAATTAATGATATCAGTAGCCTGATTAAGAAGAATAATCATCTGCTTCTGTGAAATCCAAGGTTTGCTTTCAAGTAAGACCTTAAGCTCCTCCCACGCATCTTTCCTTGGCCAAAAGTAGTAGGAACTCAATGGAATTGTGCCATGGCCAGGTATCATTTGATCTAGTGCAATCCCAATGTTCTTCTCCATCCAAATAAACTTCAAGACAAGTCTGGGTTTGTCCATTGGCTTTACAACCACTCCAAGCTTCTGGATCATCCAAAAAAAATAAAAACAAATTATTCCGATAAACAGAACCGTTTAACCAAGCAAGGCTGCGTTTAAAAAAAAGGGTTAATACTATGTAAAACCCCAAACTGGTACATCTGTGACAATTTTACCCCAAACTAATTTTTTGACAACCAAAAACCCCAAACCGGTACACCTGTGACAAATTTACCCCGAACTATTTTATTGACCACCAAAAACCTCACATTGGTACACTTGTGATAATTTTACCCCGAACTAATGTTTTGACCATCAAAAACCCCAAACTGGTACACCTGTACCCCCAACTAATTTTTTAACCACTAAAAACCCTAAACTGGTACATTTGTGATAAATTTACCCTTCGTTTGTGTCCGTTAAATTGGATTAATATTACGAAAAACCACAAATTGATAAACTTGTGACAAACAGAGGGGTAAAACCCCAAATTGGTACACTCGTCAACTACCACGTGTCATCAAACTTAGCAATTTGAGAGAAATTTAACAGAAACTAACAAAGGGTAAATTTGTCACAAGTGTACTAGTTTGGGATTTTTGGTGGTCAAAAAATTAGTTCGGGGTAAAATTATTACAGATGTACCAGTTTGGGATTTTTGGTGGTCAAAAAATTAGTTCGGGCTAAAATTGTCATAGGTATACTAGTTTGGGGTTTTTTGAGGTCAAACAAATAGTTTGTGGTAAATTTGTCACAGGTGTATCAGTTTGGGGTTTTTCGTGATATTAACCAAAAAAAAAAAAAGAGAACCTAAAGATGCAAACAGACTAATAACAAACCAAATGAGCACCCCAAGTTCACAAAGGTGCAGATTGTCTTTAATTTCCCAGTCGTGTGTTCTTGGTAAGCAAAGAGAGGGTCAACGAAGCAGAAAGAACAAATTTCAACACGATGGAGATTCAGGGTGTTTAGGGTTATTTTACATTGTATAAATACAAGGTTATAATGTGTCTTATATACATGCAGTCTCCCTCTACCTACTAACTTGAACTTTTGGATTGGATATTCTTATATAGTATTAGAGCACAATCAGGAGCCTGAATCCCAACACTCCCCTATCAAACTCATTTCTTGTGGAGGATTCAAAACAACTGGCTTGTGGAAAATACTAGTCATGCCCATTTCACAACAACTGAGCTTGAGGCGTGTGATCGCAAAGGATCAGCTTACACGCGATGGGAGTGTTAATTATAATCTCACATCACTTCAATACATAGTTATAATGTGCCTTATATACATGCAGTCTCTCTCCTCCTCTTAACTAAAGTCTTTCAATTAGACATTCTAACATAGAGCTTGATAACAAACTCCAATTAATAATGCAACAAAACATAGAACAAAATCTCCATCGAGGAGATCACAATAGAAACATAAAGAAGTGCTATGACAAAGTGGGAAGTGCTGTGGCTTTGTAGCATGATGTTCTGTAGTGAACCAACAACTTTTCAAATTTTATATTTGGATGGACTCAATGCGAGACACAATAGTTGATTCATGAAATTGCATTAATCAAAGATAGACCAAAAAAAGATAGATATCTTTTTATCATGGAAAGGATTCAGGTGATTGAAGATTAATTTTATTTGTTTATGGGACTTGTAATCCGCATATCTGATCCATTTTGTGGTTTATTTGAAAATGTTTTCGACTAAGGAATTTTTAAATGTGAGGAAAGGCTAGTTGGCTTGAAGATGCGATTAAAAATTTGATTGAAGCACATAAAAGGAGAGTTGTTTATGTGATTGACAATCAAGCTACTAAGGATTCTACACATAGAATGCACATCCTAAGGAAAGTCAACATAAATGCAACAGCTAGCGGATCATAAGGAAAATTTTCAAATTCGAAGCGTACAAGGGCTGGAAATTGAAGTGGTGGAAAAGAGAAAACGGCTACGACAAAGACAGCAGCCAAAGAAGCTTACACCACTCTGATTATAACATTTATGCTTATTCATACAATTCCGAATTTCTATAGAGTATTTATTGATTACATTTTTAAGAGATTAAAATCTTGTAAAAATGAGACTAAATTTTGTACGAGAAGAATAGCATAATGCCACTGAGTGTGTTGATACAGAAGGAACAGGTTCACACTGTACTTGAGTTGTGCACAAATCAGGCTGTATTCTTACTGAAGGTGTTCAGCAAGGGAGGTAATTTTGTATTGGGGGAATTACGGAAGCAACTGCTGCTGTTGCAGGGAAAACATATTGCAACTCTTGTACTGCTCAATTGAAGTAGCAGAGTTCAGCCTTAGTTCGAGGCTCCTAGAGCTGGAAATGAGAATGCAGACATGTACAACCAAACTCTTTAAATACTTGGTTCAATCTCCTTATCCCTCCTTGTTCTCATCTACTGAATGCATCAATTGCTGCCGTAACATTACTATGTTATAATATTAACTGACTCTTGAGGAGCCATATAGTGTAACAAGTGTGAAACAATTTCAGGTGTCACGCCATTTTTATAGTAGAGGGTTTGATTCCACGGGCTCCTCTTCGCTCTTTATGCTATGATTTTCAACCAATTGATCCTCCCCTTCTTGCTTTCCATATAGAGGTATCTCAGAAAACCAAGTCCATAGTAGGTAGTAAATCCTTTCAGAAATTCACAATTGTATCAGAACTTAGCTACACCTACTTGAGATTGAGCTAATGCTTCCTCTGCATTATATCAGCTAATTCATATTAGAATGCATCTTCCCTGATCATTCCATTCCCCAAATAAGCTAAGCCCCACCACAAGAAAAACAGTCCAAGTCCCATTTATCTCCTCTTTATTCACACATCCCCATGGCCAAACAACCACACTCTCATAGGCATAAGCACAAACACAGAAAACTACCACCCACACACGTCAGAAAGAAGAAAACTCCACCTCTTTGCCCTGCGCAACTTCAGGGGAAGAGCCTGCTGCCGACGACGTCTCTTCCGCGACGACCACCGCTTCGGCGGATGCCGCCGAGACTCCGAGTCCTCTCGACCCGCGACGACCCACTTTGAGCCCGGCACTCGGGCAGTTCTTTCGCGCGGCAAAAAACGAAGCTTTGGATGGCGGCCTCAGGGCAACGTCGGAGCAGGGGAAGGACAGACGCTGCATGAGGGCGGCGTTGACCTTGGGTTCTATGGCCATGGTCAGCATTGCTTCAGATGAAACTCTGAACTTGTATCAAGCTCTGAGCGAGGGAAGTCTCAAATGGAGAGAGAGAGAGAGAGAGAGAATGAAAGCTTGGATTTTGCTGGCATTTGATGGGGAGGATAAGATGATGAATGATGATGTTCAGGAAGAGGAAGGAATTGGGCTTGTTGAGGACTGATTTGGGCTCATAATGAAAATAATTTCGGCCCAGCCCAATTGAGAAATAATTGTTCAAGTCAATTTGTAGTTTTAATCGGAGAAAATGACACAAATGATTCATGAATTTTAACTTAGTATCCAATGTGATTTCTGAACTTTAGTCCAATCTGCAATGGATCCTTAAAATTTTAATTTATTCAATTTAGTCCCTGAACTTTTGGTACATGTTCATTGTAATGCTTAAATTATATGAAAGTGTGCAATGTTGTCCTTGATCTTGAATTAATGAAAGGACTACATTGAACATTTTCATATAGTTTAGGGACTGCATTCACATTGGACAAATTAAAATTTTAGAGATCACATTGAACAAATTAAAAGTTTAGGGACTATATTGCATATTGAGCCAAATTTCATAGACCATTTGTATCATTATCCATTTTCATTGCGGAAAATATCTGCACATTTACCCCCGGTCTTTCTTCAAAATTCTTCATGGAAAAATCATATGTTTTTTTGGTAACTTCAACATGGACACACACACACACTTTACAAAATATATCCATTTCTCTCTCAATTTTTTTTTATCAATGTTATCGTCTTACTCGGTGAACTTTAATCATTCATTTTTTTCCTATTTCATCATATAATTATATTCTATTGGAGACTATTGTTGTACTTCATGTTCCACTTTTTCCATTCATTTAAATCATAACAATTATATGAGCTTCAATATTTTTACATTTGGAATTTAAAAAATAGATTTATTTTACTTTGTAAACGAAAAATTCTAACTTTTCCACTTTTTCTGCTAGTTGTTTGTTTAAAATAGTTTATTTGGTTACTGTAATATTTAAAATTAGCTAACTATACACTGTTTGTTTTGCGAAAAATAACTGATTTAAGTGATCGCTTGTATTGCTTAAAATAAATTAGCCAATGAAAATTCTTTTAATTATCGACAACAATTTAAGTAAAACATTTTTGTGGATGATGAAAATATTTTCCGTTTATTCATTTTTATAAGCAATACAAGTGATTACTGTTAGGAAAATATTTTTAAATTATTCATTTTCCGCGAAACAAAACACAAATCTAATGTTGAAGACTTTCTTATATTAATTCAAGGGGCACGGTCCGACATCGTACCTTAGAAGTTCCCATGAGTTTGATGTAGTTTTCGAAGAATTTTACTTTAACTGCTAATTACAATCCGGCCATGAACTTAGGAATTTTAATCAAAGTGAAAGGCTTAAAATATCTTCTACTTTGTTGCGATCTTCCAATTACATCCGTGATCATTAAAATGCTCAAAAAGCTGTAATTTATAGTCTTTTTCTGGGTTCATGCTAAAAATGAAGAGCATGCGTTAAACACTTGATTGATGTCAAATACTTGACATGAATTGGTTCCTCTTTCCCATTACAGACCTACATTATAAGTATATTTCCGCTTCAAAGAATAGTCGAAGCAGTAAACTACGTCGTCTTGACTCATCCCGAGTACCAACTCACAACCCCAGATGAGCTGATAAAAAGCAAGAGATTCACATTCCTGAAGTCAGCGTAAGGCAGAGAGCAATTCAAAGTCTCATGGGACATCTTAAATCAGAAATCAACAATATTTCGACGCGAGTCCACTCTTTCTTTTCACGACAATGATTCCAACATCCATAAGCCCTTCGTAATGGGTAAGAAGGATCGAGCAACAAATTACAAGACAGCCAGGAAAAGATGGACTTCCTAATCAATTGAATGTGTATTATTTCATGGAGGTCGAAAAACAGTAAGTTCCCGAAAAGTAGCTCTTCCGCACAAGGTAGGGTCATCCTCGTTTCCTCCACCAACGTTGGTCTGAGGAAGAGTAGGCGCAAATTCAAGACCAAGCTTCAACATGATACTTACCGGCCTTTTCCAGTGCCCTAAGCCACCTAACAGCAGATTCCCTCGGAACCGCACCTTCTTTAGATACGATGTCTTCGAAGGCTGACCAAACATCAGAGGGCATTTTGGTTGAAGAACCTGCGACGTAGACGGCAGCTCCCGAGTTCAACAAATTCCAGACCGTTTGGCTGTGTTCCCGTATCTTATCTTGCACGTATATCTTCTGAGGTTGGTCTCTCGAAAAAGCAACAAAAAGGCCCCCGCCCTTGGCATCAGAGAGAACCCTGTCATTTCGTGAATGATCTAACCAGAAATCTCTGTATAGAAAATCATTTTCTTCATTTCGGCAACCAAAGAAGAAAATGATGGGCGCAGTCCACATAGACCGACTTTGAATGGTTCTTTCCTCGACAAAACCACGAAATGGTGCACATCCAGTTCCAGGTCCAATGAGGATGAGAGGTAGCGATGGTGGTGGGGGAGGAAGTGAACCTTTCTGAAACCATGCCGGAATACAAGCACCTACTATGTCAAATTCAGCAATTAGCATTGCAATATGTACATTTGATACCTCCATCAATGTATTCCTGTAGAGTGTCCGTGTAAATAGTTACTCACCCTGATTAGGATCAAGATTGGCCAGCCACATTGAGCAGAGCCCAACTCGATTCCTCTTAAAAGGTGTCATCCATGACACAACATTCACAGTTAAGTGGACTTGATTAGGATGGGCTGAAGGAGAAGATGAAATGGAGAAAGCCCTTGTTTTTAATGGAGGGATCAACTGGACCAACCACTCGAGCGGCAGTTGTACGGAAGGAAAATCTTGTAATACCTATTTAAAAATGAAAGGATCACTAATGACCTGATGCATGGAAAAGATTAATATATAGCTTCTCGCAGCATATATACCTCAATGTGGCGCAACTCACTTGTACATACGAAGGATGATGTCGGTGGAGTAATTAAACAGAAAAGGAATATCATGTTCTTACAGAATGATTTGATACCATTTTGACAAAGCTAAAAACTCTCCTTTTCTTTAATGAAGCATCTAGAGGACAAATACATTTTTGAAAGGTAGGATTTCTTTCCAAATAATTCACAACAAATACAGTCTCAAAAAATTAGTTTAGTTTCGTCACCTCCAAAACAGTTCTTCGTTCTTTTTGGTTGTATTGGTATAGATCATCTCTTCCTTCAGCTGATGCAAAATATTGAAGCCTTTCCTTTTCATGTTGGGCTGCAGCAAAATAACTCATTACCTGATAGGCGGTGCTATTAGTATGAGGAAAGCAAAAAATTGTTAGGCATGCTGAGTAAAAAATCACCAGACCAAAGCCATGCAACTCTATATTTGTTCATATAAACTATCTATTTCAGCATTTCCCATGTAATATGCATCATTACTAGATAATCCTGGAGATCTGTAGGTCCTGAGACAGTAGTTCCAAATCTATGCAAGGCAACAATGTATTCACCATAGGAAGCCGCATGTGACAAAACATAGCAGGGAAGCTTGTTAAACCCCCAAAAGGGCACAACACTAATCATGCGACACGGCAATGAGTATAATTTCTCTCGACTACTTAATTTCCAGACTCAATTCATATAATCACTAAATCAAGCTCATCTGTGACTTATATGCCAATCAATTCCCCAATGCTACGGCTTTTCTTTGGTGCAGCAGCAGACATCCACCAAGTTCGGATAAAGAAATTTTGGATAAAACAACCATTGGATGGAGAAACATGGAAGACAATATGCACACCAAAATTATACTGAATTCAGGAATCAATATCTCGCAGACGAACTACTTTGCTTCCATTTTTACTTCATAAAACATTCTAGGTTTCTAGAAAGCATGCATATATAAACAATAAGTATGGCCAATTCACAAGCACAAACAGGCACAGAAAGTAGTCGATCATAATTTGATGGGTGTTTACATCATAATATTAGTAATACAAGACTCTTGCCTCGAAGAAGTAACGTCGCGGTGATGCTGATGAAATATCCATTGCCAACTCAACGAAAGTCCTTAATTTGATGGGGACTATTGAGGCACTTCTTCCATTGGCTAGAACTCGATTATCCTCTTTTCTTGGATGAACCTGAAGCATAGAAAAAAGGTTTCAAGTAGCAATTAGTAATGATGCACACATAAGGTGTATGAGAAACTATGATAACAGTTTTGCAAGAGAATGGGACTTTTCTGCCTTGATTTCTGTAATTTTCATTCTTGCAGCCATAATATAGACGTTTAAAGAAACTTTGGTTAGAATTCATTCAAGATTTAGTTATTATGGGCTTTGGTGTTCTCTAGATTATAAGGGCTTTTTTATGAGTTTTAAGTACAAGCAAAAATTATTTTACCACCAAAAATTAATTCTATCTAAACTCGGAAAAATTACGAGTTAAAAAAATGCTAATTTACATGTCGATAATTATACAATATGATAGTTTCAGGTGTTCCGGGTTAAAACAAAAGTCCAAATGCATACACCGCAAAATTTAGATCAAGTAAAAAGTGTAAAGTAAAAGTCAATCCAGACACACCCCAAGTCTAAATGGTTTATCTTTGAATTATGCTAATTTTTTATTGGAAAGTATGAACTATAGAATTATAAAGTACTCTGGTCTTTGTTTATAACATATTTCTGTAAAATCTTACTTAATAATGTGATTTTAACAACCAGAGAGAGAGAGAGACGATGGATTTGAGGGTAAATATAGAAATGAGCTTAACTAGCTTTATGAATGAGAATAGATGATAGGATTATATAATCAACTATGAGGAACAACAACTACCTGCAATTATTTTAGATATAAAAAGATTAAAAAAAAGAAAAGTAGCATATACCACTGCTCTTCAGTTGAAGCAAAATATGAAAAGCAATTAAATTATCTGAACACCAAATATACTTATTTAGCTTCTATAGCGAAAATAGCCATAAAGCATCTACTCTAGCTTCCAAAATATTAGTCCAAATGGACAAACTTTATCTTGGTCCTTCATTAGCTGTGTATATGCGGCTGCATATGCACAGAAAAAAGCATGTGATCAGAGGACAGCTAAAATCTGCTGGAAATAAATGCGTTGTAAAATCATAAAGGAGGTGAACATCCGAGCAAGAGCAGCAAAGAATATGTCCATTTTGAAGTAATGAAAAATAATCAGTCTGACTGCAATAGTTCCTACCGTAATGAATGATTCAGGGTCCAAATGACAATGCTCCAAGAAAGCATCTACCGCCTCAGGATCTTGACCAGGAAGAATTTCTAAAACATCACCTACATCATATTCAATAGCCTGAAAATTCATTATTACACATTATACAAAAAAGGGAAAACCAATCTCCAAAACTCTTTGAACAGTATATTTAAACATCTTACAGATGACTCAAAGTTAAATTCGAGGTGACGCACATCCTTTCCACAGCCTGCCTTAGTCAAGCAATGATTTTTTACCTACTCAGGAAAAGAAGAAAAAAGAACCAATCAAGATTTTTTACTTTTCTAATCCAAATTCAGCTCCACAGCATACAGCATTCAAGTGTTTTAAATTCCTTCTCACTCATTAAGCGCATCCCTAATGCATTTCACTTGAAAATAAATATAAAATTAGATTCAGCAGATTTGCTAAATGAATATGATTGGTAGGGAAACTTTGGCTTCTCAGTATATTAGATTATTTGCTTTTGATTACCCATCCTCCCCACTTCTAAAAGTACTGAACTCACACTCAATGGAATTAAGACAAAGTTATAGCGTATGTTTAATGACAAAATCAACCATATTTTGAAAGCAAAGGGCTGAAATTGCATATTGTCCACTGGCTATGTCATATAAGTCGTAGATTACCAATTTAAGAAAGCAATCCGGTCTTGTTTGGCGACCAGAGAATCTTCCAGGAGACATAGAGCGAGCCTTCTCGATTTCAATCTCTGTGCATGACAAGCCAGAAAAATTGAAAAAGAAAAATAGTCAAAATGACAATGCAGCCTGAACATATTCATACAGATAAATTGGATAAACTTATTGGATAAACTACTCAGCGACCTTGTCTTTTGCACCATACGATCTCCATTTAGTAAGGACAATGGAGAAGCATGCATACTAACACTCTCAATACCCCAACTTAGCAAGAAAACCACTTCAAGTTCTCACAATAGATTGATCCACTGACACCAGTACGTTTTTTGGCTAAGCTTGAATTTTTTTACCCTAGATTCACACCATGTGTATACCCTATATCAATACATGCTACTGCTAGACAGATCAAATTACCTGAACCAAATAAATATTGCGGATTCACTTCATCAGCAGCATGGTATCTGATTTGAACCTTTGGTAGATCCAGAAATTTCTCATCTGATATCACATAATCTGGACCATCAGGAAATAACTTTGGATTCTTCTGATTTAACATTCTCCACAAGGATGACAACCAAGGGTCCAGAGCACCTTCATACCTTGAATTACAAATCACTATGTTGGTTACTTGGCTTCTTTGGATTTTGACCTTATCTTAAGGTAAAAGACTCCAGCATGAAGAATTAACTACCATGAAACTCCAATGAAGCGCGAAAGCAACAATTGTGAATAAAAGTATAGCGCAAAAAAGAGGGATTTTAAGTTACGCCCAGGAATAAAAGCATTCCTTAAACATGACAAAATATCGGTTATAAAACAAAACCAAATAAAACTATTAAAATCAGTTGACAAAGGGTCCTGTTTCATGGAGGCATAAGCTACGCATAAAACTGGATGCTAAATTTCCAGAACTAATCAACCAAGTTAGTTCAAAACTAAATGAAAAACTATGAAGATATACTTACTTTCCTTTGATGGTGTATCTAAAGTTTTATGATTGGAAATGAAACGGTAACTACACAAGTAACATATAGACGAGTTTTCATAGAAATGAGAGAGCATATAATACGACCAGACACGACAAAGAAATACATGCCACCAAACTTAACCATCCTCATAAACGGTAAGATCAGCTCCACAAGCACGAGCCAGAAACACCAATGATTTCACATAGTCACTTGGTCACATTTCATAATACTAGCCAGAACTTCGAAGCTGCATTCGGAGGGAAAAAATGTCATTTGATAGATTACCAAGACCATAGTTTGCAAAGCAAGGTTTCTCCATTTTATTGTGTGAGAACTAGACATAACAATTTTTAACTAAGGATTTAGTTTATAGTACCATGACATACCCTGAAGGATGCTGGTCATCCCCTAAACCTCTTTCAACAATGGCCTGCGCTCCAAGATCCGAAAGTCTCTTATCAAGTTTTTTGGCAACAAACTGCAGTCATCAGTCATGAAGATGAAGATAAGTTCCTCTGGCTGAAGTAACTGTGAGGGAGAAAAAAATATTGCAACAAATGGTATGATTTAACAAAGTAGCACTGAAAGCATGGATGAATATCCAGGAGACACCCAGGCACTTAAACTTGAAGGAAGCCGAATTATTCAAGGAGAGGAGATAAATGGGCTGAGAGAAGTGGTTAGCAAGACACGTTTCAACTAAAGAGTAATAAAAAAGATGAAGTCTGGGAAGAATTTAAGCTAAATTACAATGAAAATATTGAACTTGGCACATTACCTATTATGCTTAAAGTATATGCAACATTACTTGATTCCACGAAAAAGGAAATTGCTAAAACAGTCGCTTACAATTCCTGTGGAAAGAAAAATACCAGCAAATGGCACCATAAAAAGTCAAAAGAAATCTACTCTAAGCACTTCCTTTGAACTACAGTTCTACAAAACTCAAGGAACATATAAAAATATGGATTTTAACACACTCAGAATACCTAACGGTAAAATTTATAGACGCCAAATAATCCCCACAAAAAATGTTGGCACGTACATCTAAGGCATCAAATTGCTGTTATGCAACTATGATTTTTAGAAAGATGGTGCTGGGCCTCGAAAGCAGAAGTAGCAACAGACCCTAAATGCTTTGAAGATCAACTTCAATTACAAGCAAGTTTGCTTTGCTGGGCATAAATGCATCCCAGGACTTCAAACAGATCATGATCCTATTACACGAAATTCAATCACTTCTATTCTCCGTAGAATAAGCACAGAAGCAGCAGTTGCATGACAGTGGAAGTCAGTTCTAGAATGTTCGATGCCATCACTAAACATATGCCAATCTCATGAGAAAGCAGCGAAAACATGATTACATTGTATTTCTGGTAACCAGAATCACCTAACCCAAACACGGCATAACGCAGTCCCTCTAACCAATGCCGGTTCAGGTTTCTCTGCAGCAGAAACCTCCAAAATACCTGTTTTTTTACAAAACAAGGGCATATCAGGAGCTACAAACGCTAACCAATCCAATCACCACAGCATCTTGAAATCCAAACAGCCTCCAAATTTCAACACAAAACCCTAAACCAACCTTCATGAAATCTGGCGGATCCCCCTGGCCCGTCGTAGAAACCACGAACACGACAGTGTCCTCGAGAGGCAACAAACTCTGCCACGCATAAAAGCAAACACAAACTCGCATGAGCTAACGCATCGCCCCCGAATAACATGACTATTGCAAAATAATAAAGGCATCACTAGTTCCCGAACGAATATCAAACACCCAATGCAAGTGCGAGAGACCGATTCAAGACTCACGGCGTCATATTCGTCCATGGAAAGGAGCGAAGCGGGGCAGCCTCTGCGCTCGGCCTCGCGGCCGATGCGCTCCGCCGCGTCCACGGCGTTTCCGGTCTGAGTCGCGTACAGGATCAGAAGCTTCCTGGATTCGGTCTCCGTCATGGCTCCTGGAAGGGGGGGAACGGATCGACGCGACCCCTCAGAAGCGAGATTCGGGTCACAACGAGCGGCGAGCGACTGCAATTCGGAGCCGGAGACGATCAGCTGAACCCCCGACGGCGAGACTCGCGGCCGGCCGGCGACCGCCGAGCGATCTCGCTTTCTTCTCCGGCGAGCTCGAGCGGTTTTGGGTTTTGGAGTTTCCAGAGGAGTGGAGGCAGGAACAGAGAAGAAAGGCCAGAAATAACATCGGAATGACCTAAATACCCCTAAAATAATAGCAGATATACAACACAATTACGTCATATTTATTTTCTATTTTGATAATTTATTTACGATTGTAATAAAAAAAATGAACCACGTAATATGTGATTATGCTAAGATAGATAATATATAACAATAACTACTACTTTAATAGCCAATCATGAGTGTAGTAGTGTCCTATATATATTATCGAAATATTGCAATTTAACGCATAGATTTGTATCAATTACGTAAAAATTAACGTGTTATTATGATTTAAACATAAAATTTGATCATGTTGGATGAATATTATTAGTTATGTAATTAATTGTATGATTGAAATTATAATTGTTGAACGGGTACTTATTGATATAATTTAATATTGAGGTAATCATCTTATTGTAAATAATATTATACTAAGCTATGGGAATTTACATAATCGTACCTAATAGAAAGCAACTAAGTGTTATGCTAATTATAACATCATGAATAATTTTCAATAAAATAAGTACTTATGTATTGTCATGATAACATAATTATCATGATATCAATTATTTACTTAGTCATTAGTATTTTATTTATTTAATCATATAATAGGTGATTAAGTCAAAATAATCAAAATCTGGGTAGCTTTATATAAAAAAACGGTATCATGCTAGTAATTAATAGAAATTTTAATTAAAATTAGAGGAAATTACACAAAATACCTAAACTTTTTGGGGCAGTACACCTCCGCTCTCGAACTTTCAACTGCTACACAATGCCCCCTTGAACTTTCATTTTACTACTGTGTTTAACCCTTCGTTATTTTTCCGTTAGCATGTGGAATGCACGTGACTTTTATGGGCTTAAAGTATATTTTCATCTCATATTTAAAAGAAATCTCTCTTTTTAACATCATTGATGTAAGAAATGATTAAAATATAGAAGATGGGAGCATACTAAATTAACTAGATACTAACAATAGATAAAGTAAAATTCTATAGTTGTATTAAACGAAATTTGATAAATATAGTCACTTGAATAGAACTAAATACGATCTTCCAAGAAAACGTATAAACACAAATCAAATGAAAAGGAAAAAGGCCTAAAAAACATGAAGGTCAATGACAAAATTTGTTTAGTCATTATGTATATTTAAATAGTTAATTAATGTAAAAAGTGATTGATTAATAACAATATTTTAAAAAAATTATAAAAGGAAATGATCTCCTCAACTCATAAAAAAAATTAATCGAAAACTAAGCTTATTTTTAAATTTTTTCTATTGATCAACCATTTTTTTTTTTGCAGTGATAAACCATTTACATAATCATTCATAGTCCAATTTTTGTTACTTGACCTTTTTGTTATTGACGGTTATTTTCCTTTCAATTAATTGAGTTTCTTTTTCTTGAAATATTTGAGTTCTATTAATATTTTCATCCCTTTATAACATTCATATTAAATTACTATTGATATCTATTTTTTTGTTATTAATAATTTAATTATATTATTTTTCTCGATTTTCTTTATTTTTTTTATGTTTACAGAAATCAAGGATAAAAAAGAGATTTCTATAAAAAAAAATGAGATTAAATAACACATTTACACTTTAAAAGTCATATGCATTGCGTATGCTAGCAAAAAATATCATAGAAGATCAATGGCTATAACCAAATCAAAACATGGGGCAATATGTTCTTGTTAGAAGTTTAGGGACGAGCAGGTACAATATAACTATCACACGGGGTTCCATGTAATAGCTATTACAGCTTCTCTAATAGCTGCCACTACGAGAAAACAATCAACCGGACCTGAAATGTAATAGTGATTACTGCAACCAAATGTAATATTAGAGGTTGGGAATTTACATATGAATTGGAGTATGGAGTTTGGCTCCCACGTATAAGTCCATGATTTCATAAGGATATCTTATGAGCAAAATTCAACTATTTGATGCAATCATCGTCTTTATAAATATCGTGGACACATAATTTTTCATCGAACATTTTATAAAGATTTGACCCGCTTTTAACGGAAATAGAACTCCATTAGCAATTCAATGTAAGGGTATAAGTGTGCTGTACTCATCAAGAGATTACCAACAAAATAGATTTGCCCAAATCAAACGGCCAATTCTCAAGATATCGAAACTTTTAACCACGATTATTCGTTCTTGAGGAGTTGGGAATTTTGTGATTTAACCCGATCAACTAAATTCTATCCAACACACGAGATTTATGATGCTGCAAGAGTCATGTCGATAAAATATTTAACGAAGAAAATGTCATAAACTTTTAGTACAATTGTCCATTCGACCCAATCACTGAAAATCCGCTACTTGTCACGTTTCGAAAACTAGACTGCATTTTTGAAAAGTTTAGAAACGGAAAAAGATTTGACAATGTTGAATGGAAAAAGACATGCTTAGTCAAAATTTTGGTCAATTTTGAAAGGGATAAGTGTAGTAGAAATCCCAAAATTTGTCATAAAAGTGCAATTAAATCCTAAATTTTTCAAAAAGTGTAATCAAGTCCTAAAATTTGTTATGAAAGTGCAATTGAGTTCTAAAACTTTCAAAATGTGTAATCAAGTCTTAAAACTTGTTACGAAAATGCAATTGAGTCCTAAAACTTTCAAATAGTGCAATCAAGTCATAATACTTGTTAAGTTTGTTCAATCAAGTCCTTCTATTAACGACGTTCAACTTGACAAACAGAAAATACTAATAAATTTTACGATTTGATTGCACTAACTTGATAAGTTTTAGGATTTGATTGCACTTTTTGAAAGTTTTATGACTCAATTGCACTTTTGTGATAAGTTTTGAGACTTGATTGCACTTTTTGAAATTGTAGGGCTCAATTGTACTTTTGTGATAAGATTTAGGGCTTCCAGTGTACTTATCCTATTTTTAAAAATACATGTATGATTCCACATAAAAAGAAGAAGAGAAATCGATGCTGGTGATAGGTGGCGGCATGTCCAATGGGCAGGCACCTTGTGTTGCACTGGGCATCGAGTTGCATTTGCCAGTGCTGGGTCGGCGAGCCAGCCGCTAAGCAGCATGGCCTCTTTCGACACTGCACAATAGCGATGGAACGTTTTGACCAAAAAAAAAGCGATGGAACGACGCCCTAGCGGACCGTTTTTGTTTATGCATGGGCCCAATATTGTGGCCCATTGTTCGACTGATGTCGTTCAGTGGGCCTGTTACACTGTGTTAGGCCCATTTGGCCTTTCGGCGAGGCCTGCAAAGCCTATTTTGAGGCTCTTGTGGGCTTGTGCAGTATTTCCCTTATGCTTTAAAAGCACGATAATTAGGGGTGCGGAAATCATTTCAAATTCAAGGTAAGTTCATTCCTCATTTGCTCATTTCTGATTTCTCTCCATCTTCAAGTTATTAATCTTCCTTAATATCGTCCTAATGCTGGAAATAAATTAGAAAATTTAGCCTCCGTTCGTTTCGTGGGAAATGTGAGGTTTCCAGAAAATGTTTTTTATGAAGCCATTTTTCATGAAAATGACAATATTTTCCGGTATTTGGCTGAAACCTAAAAATAAAATGGAAAATATTTTCCGTTGTTTGGTATCCGATTTGATTTTCTAGGGAATATTACCAAAAAATTCGATTTTTTTTAATTATTTTAATAATTAAATTACTTTTCTTTCTTTTTTTTTTCCTTCTTCCTTGGCCGGCCACGGCAATGGCTGGCCGCCAGCCATTGGCGAGGTCGAGCCTCATCACAGGTCGGCGAGGTCGAGCCTTGTTAGCTTGTGGTGAGGTCGAGCTTGCTCAAGGTTGGAAAGCTAGGCGAGGCTGCCTTGCCCGAGGTCGCCAGAGGTTGCCATAGGTTGGCAAGGCCCTGGTGACCTCAGCCTCGCCCAGCTAGCCGGATTTGGCGAGGCTTGAGCTCGCCCAAGGCTAATCGGGTGATCTTGGGCCTTGCTAGATCCGTTGAGCTGGGCGAGGCTCAAGCCTTACCTGAGGTTGCCAGACATCGATGAGGCTCCGGCGACCTCGAGCGAGGCTCGAGCTCGCCTGTGGCCGGTTGCCGGTCGAGGAAGAAGGAAAAAAAAGAGAAAAAAAAGAAAAAAGAAAAAAATTTAAAAATCGATTTTAAAAAAATAAAAGAACATTGTATTATTTGAAAGAAAATGCAATGAAAGAAGAAATGGAAAATGTTTTCTGCTTTCTAAAAAGCAAAAAATATTTTCCTCACTTTTGAATGTGTTTTTTTCACTTATGAAAAATGTTTTCCATGACTAGTTTATTTTCTGCGAAACGAACGCCAGAAAATAGGGAAAACATTTTTCTGGAAGTTGTTTTCCTTGAAACGAACGGAACCTTAGTAAATGCAGTTAGTAGTACTGTACTGGATCCCGAACAGACTTTTCTTAAGTGAATATAGGTTGCTATTATGCTCAAATAATGCATATATCCCGAAAAACACAAAAAAATATGGGCTTATATGTTTGGTTTTTTCAGTGGGGATTGGCTTGGAAACGAGGAGTGACTGAGTGACAGAAGAAAGGCCCGAATGGCCGAAACGAATCCATCACACGGAAATGAAAACAACTCCATGGTTTGGCTAGTTGGCCTATCATAAGATTTGATCATTAAAAACCAACTAAAAGTTGAAAAGTAAGCAAACCCTGAAAAACCAAGTATATCACACAAGAGTAACCAAACACTAATACTAGAAACCATCCACATGGAATTTGGCGTGGTGATCAAATGGTCACTTGTCCTTCACGAGGTCATGAGTTCGATTTACATTGTAAATAAATCATTGATCATGTTGAAAATATGTCTCGAGTTTGAGCCTGAAGCAAAAATCTGAATATTTTGAATTGATATTTTGCGGACGTCCGAAATTGAGCAAAAAGGAAATATTGGAAATTTACTTTCCAAATATGTGCTGGAGTCGGCCAAAAGAAAAGTGAAGAGAACAGTCAAACATTGGATTTTTTGGTGACCGAATTCCACTTGATTTAGTTTCCTTCTCCAGTACGCGTGGCTATCTTTGACCGTATTATGCTCTTCTTCAGGCGGTGGACATATATATTTATAGCTTATACGTTGGTTTTCAAGGTAGAGCTGTTGTTGATGATTCGCTTGAAGCGCCGTTTTGAGTGCTTGATAGTGGAGCAGTTGGCGTGCTTTGCTGTGCGAAGAGGTGCAGAGGGACTCCATCGTGGGGCTTCGAAGTTCAGATAATTACATTCGTGTGCTAGTGTTCTTTAGCGATTAAATCTTGTGATAAGATTTGTGTATAATTCCTTCGCGAGATTGAGAGATTATTTCGTGAGGAATTGTTGAGGCTAAACACTGCGTGAATTATTGGGTGTAATTGGGTCTTGGGAAACACTTAGAGTGTTTGAATGACTCGAGTGTGGTTGTAATCTCCGTTGTATCGCTTAATCTATAGTGGAATTCCGTGCTGCTCTCCCCGTGGACGTAGATGACTACAACCGAACCACGTAAATCTGGTGTCCGATTTACTTTTCTTATTCTATCAAATTTATTGTTCGACCGCTTGGCTTCCGCAACAATTGGTATCAAAGCCAGGCTTGGCTAAAGGAAGGCATAGTGAGACGTCGCACTAATGCCATTGAACCACAACAGGTTGCAGAGTTGATGAGTAAAACATTACTAGAGACGGCCCATAAAATGCTCTCTAGTGCTGGTATGGCTAGGAAATTCTTGGCAGATACGCTTAGTACGATAAGCTACATGAAGAATAGATCCCCATCGACTGCGATTGGATGTTAGACTCCTGAAGAAGTGTGATCAGGTAACGTTGCTGATTATTCTGCTCTTAGAATATTTGGTTGTCCATGTTATGTTCGAGTTAGTGATGGTAAACTCGATGTAAGGACAAGAAAGTGCATATTCCTAGGTTATGCATAAGGTGAGCGGGCTATCGGTTTTGGTACCCGGAATTAAATTCACCTGTTATCAGTAGAGAAGTTATATTTGACAAGTCTCCAGTGCTTCTAGCTAGGAGTGTTAATAGCAGTGTTTATACGGATCTGGACGGTGTTCAGCTTGAGGTGGAGTTGCAACTAGAAACTCTTGAGGTAGTGGGTACTAGCGAACTAATCGACACAGATGGTGCTTGTAGTGAGGTGGAGCCTATATAATCGACGGTTGTTGTAACTGCTGATATTGACAAGGTGCGTATTCGATCTTCAAACAGATATGAATGCAACGATGGTTTTGCTTTATCTGCGGTTGAGGAGGTTGTGTCGAAAAATCCTTGTGGAGCAGTTAAAGATGCATGTGGAGTTGGTGTTCTGATTAGGTCCACGGTTATGACAAAGTTCAAGCGAGGCTTGAACTTGAAAGAAGTCTGTGGCGGTTGAGCCCATTGGGGTTGTGGGAGAGTAGTAGCGAAGTTCTGACGAAGCGATTGTTACTTGGCTCAAACGTCGAGTCAAGGTGGAGATTATTGAAAATATGTCTCGAGTTTGAGCCCGAAGCAAAAATCTGAATATTTTGAATTGATATTTTGCGAACGTCCGAAATTGAGCAAAAAGGAAATATTGGAAATTTACTTTCCAAATATGTGCTGGAGTCGGCCAAAAGAAAAGTGAAGAGAAAAGTCAAACATTGGATTTTTTGGTGACCGAATTCCACTTGATTTAGTTTCCTTCTCCAGTACGCGTGGCTATCTTTGACCGTATTATGCTCTTCTTCAGGCGGTGGACATATATATATTTATAGCTTATACGTTGGTTTTCAAGGTAGAGCTGTTGTTGATGATTCGCTTGAAGCGCCGTTTTGAGTGCTTGATAGTGGAGCAGTTGGCGTGCTTTGCTGTGCGAAGAGGTGCAGAGGGACTCCATCGTGGGGCTTCGAAGTTCGGATAATTACATTCGTGTGCTAGTGTTCTTTAGCGATTAAATCTTGTGATAAGATTTGTGTATAATTCCTTCGCGAGATTGAGAGATTATTTCGTGAGGAATTGTTGAGGCTAAACACTGCGTGAATTATTGGGTGTAATTGGGTCTTGGGAAACACTTAGAGTGTTTGAATGACTCGAGTGTGGTTGTAATCTCCGTTGTATCGCTTAATCTATAGTGGAATTCCGTGCTGCTCTCCCCGTGGACGTAGATGACTACAACCGAACCACGTAAATCTGGTGTCCGATTTACTTTTCTTATTCTATCAAATTTATTGTTCGACCGCTTGGCTTCCGCAACAATTGGTATCAAAGCCAGGCTTGGCTGAAGGAAGGCATAGTGAGACGTCGCACTAATGCCATTGAACCACAACAGGTTGCAGAGTTGATGAGTAAAACATTACTAGAGACGGCCCATAAAATGCTCTCTAGTGCTGGTATGGCTAGGAAATTCTTGGCAGATACGCTTAGTACGATAAGCTACATGAAGAATAGATCCCCATCGACTGCGATTGGATGTTAGACTCCTGAAGAAGTGTGATCAGGTAACGTTGCTGATTATTCTGCTCTTAGAATATTTGGTTGTCCATGTTATGTTCGAGTTAGTGATGGTAAACTCGATGTAAGGACAAGAAAGTGCATGTTCCTAGGTTATGCATAAGGTGAGCGGGCTATCGGTTTTGGTACCCGGAATTAAATTCACCTGTTATCAGTAGAGAAGTTATATTTGACAAGTCTCCAGTGCTTCTAGCTAGGAGTGTTAATAGCAGTGTTTATACGGATCTGGACGGTGTTCAGCTTGAGGTGGAGTTGCAACTAGAAACTCTTGAGGTAGTGGGTACTAGCGAACTAATCGACACAGATGGTGCTTGTAGTGAGGTGGAGCCTATATAATCGACGGTTGTTGTAACTGCTGATATTGACAAGGTGCGTATTCGATCTTCAAACAGATATGAATGCAACGATGGTTTTGCTTTATCTGCGGTTGAGGAGGTTGTGTCGAAAAATCCTTGTGGAGCAGTTAAAGATGCATGTGGAGTTGGTGTTCTGATTAGGTCCACGGTTATGACAAAGTTCAAGCGAGGCTTGGACTTGAAAGAAGTCTGTGGCGGTTGAGCCCATTGGGGTTGTGGGAGAGTAGTAGCGAAGTTCTGACGAAGCGATTGTTAATTGGCTCAAACGTCGAGTCAAGGTGGAGATTATTGAAAATATGTCTCGAGTTTGAGCCCGAAGCAAAAATCTGAATATTTTGAATTGATATTTTGCGAACGTCCGAAATTGAGCAAAAAGGAAATATTGGAAATTTACTTTCCAAATATGTGCTGGAGTCGGCCAAAAGAAAAGTGAAGAGAAAAGTCAAACATTGGATTTTTTGGTGACCGAATTCCACTTGATTTAGTTTCCTTCTCCAGTACGCGTGGCTATCTTTGACCGTATTATGCTCTTCTTCAGGCGGTGGACATATATATATTTATAGCTTATACGTTAGTTTTCAAGGTAGAGCTGTTGTTGATGATTCGCTTGAAGCACCGTTTTGAGTGCTTGATAGTGGAGCAGTGGGCGTGCTTTGCTGTGCGAAGAGGTGCAGAGGGACTCCATCGTGGGGCTTCGAAGTTCAGATAATTACATTCGTGTGCTAGTGTTCTTTAGCGATTAAATCTTGTGATAAGATTTGTGTAGAATTCCTTCGCGAGATTGAGAGATTATTTCGTGAGGAATTGTTGGGGCTAAACACTGCGTGAGTTATTGGGTGTAATTGGGTCTTGGGAAACACTTAGAGTGTTTGAGTGACTCGAGTGTGGTTGTAATCTCCGTTGTATCGCTTAATCTATAGTGGAATTCCGTACTGCTCTCCCCGTGGACGTAGGTCACTACGACCGAACTATGTAAATCTAGTGTCCGATTTACTTTTCTTATTCTGTCAAATTTATTGTTCGATCGCTTGGCTTCCGCAACAGAACGGCCCCCGATGCTTCGCCTAGTGGCGACTTGTCTCGTGCTATTGAGCTGGATGAATTCTCAAATACGGAAGACCTTGGCAGTGAGTTATGTGGCTCGATGATGGTCGAGAGACTTTTTCACTACTGGCATCTTGATCGGGCTACTTGCCGACCTCAAACCAATAGGTTGCTGGTGGCAGAATAGCAATGATTCAATATGAACATTTCGTAATGGATGCAGGACCCTTATATTAGTATCTAGAGAGTGTTGCTGGTGTCGGCCACCCCTCCTCTTCTTTTAACTTATCAAACTTGTTTCTCTGCTCAGAAACTCGTTCAAGGAATAGAAACTGAAAAATCTATCTTTGGCCATAAATGGTTCCCAGGAACTATATGGTTATCATTCACGCACCCTAAAACAACCGTGCTTGGGAGGGATGCAGCAACCACCTTGCGACGGTCATTAACCGTTGCGCAATTGCTCTTTCTTTCTTTAAACCAGAAGGAACTTTGTTCATCCATTCCTTTTTATGTTTCATATATTTTTTTAACAGAGCTTGATAATTTTATCCTAACATAGATCTCGAGAAAGTTATTTGGCATCCAAACTTTTTTTCGCTAAAAATTTGGCATCCAAACTTCTTTGGCTTGAAGTGCGCCACAAAATTTGGAATAATCTCTAATTTTAATAACCAAAGTAACCAAACATACCCTTAAAGCCCTAGCCTCCCATGATGCACTTAAAAGTCAAAATTATTTACCCGAATAATTATAAAGAGAATGTTTATAACGATCGGAACCCTAATACAGGAAGACAAATTGTGCCGACTAGTCCCTTTCACGGATCTGGTCCCAGTTCACATAGGTGTAAGAAATGCAATTCACGATTGGGAGTGACCGGGTAATTTTGTTTCGAATTCAAATGGAGAATGGTTTATCATTACTTACCGTGTACAAATGAATGGAGATTTCACTGTTAAGGTTGTTAGTCAGGTGATAAACGAGTTACCTGTTTTCCACGAAATCACGAGATTGATTAATGTCGGGAGCGAATATTCCGAACGGCTTGTGCTGCATTGTCTAACTGTGGCATATCTCGTGCAGGGAGAGAGAGACATATTGCCGACACCGATCGTCTCGCCTCGCGTTTTCTGAACGGCAAAGAAAAAAACTCTCTGGAGATTTCGATTTCTTCTGTCATCTCAGCCAAATTGGACCGGACGCTGTCCTCCACAGTGCAATCAAAGGGGTGCTTTCATGAGTAAACTGCGCTGATGTGGACGAATCCGAGGCCACGCCACGTGAAATGGATAGGGCTATGTACATATCGCGTTTCGAAGTCACGGTGGCCACACAAATAAATATCGCCGTACGTCTCTATGCTTCACATTTCAGAATCGCGACCGGCCACACGAATATGGACCGTCGACCGTCCGACGTCTCACATTGCAGAGAGTCACGAATAGGTACCATCGTTTGTCTAATGTTTCGCATTGCGGAGAGTCACGACGGCCACACAAATAAATGTCATCGTACGTCTTTTATGTTTCACATTTCAAAATCACGCCGGGCCACACAAAGAGGGATCGTTGTACGTCTGATGTCTCATGTTGCAGAGAGTCACGGATAGGTATCATCATATGTCTAATGTTTCGCATTGCGGAGAGTCACGATGGCCATAGAAACGGGAGTCAGTTTTTAATGATTTTGGAAAAATGGATCTCCACCCGTAAAAAAAGGGTTAATGCTGCTAAAAAACCCCAAACTGGTACACATGTAATAAATTTTCTTCAAACTAATTTTTTGACCATAAAAAACCCTAAATTGGTACATCTGTGACAATTTTACCCTCCGTTTAATTTTACTATCAAATTTTTTAGTTGGATGGCACATGAGTATACGAGTTGAGGGTTTTACCCCGTGTTTGTCATTGGTATACCGGTTTGTGATTTTTCATGGTATTAATCCAATTTAATGGAAGGTAAATTTGTAACAAATGTATCAGTTTGGGATTTTTGATGGTCAAAAAATTAGTTTGGATAAAATTTATCATAGGTGTACCGGTTTAGGGTTTTTTGTTGTCGTCAAAAAATTCATTTGGGATAAATTTGTCACAGATCTAGCAGTTTAGGATTTTTCGTGATATTAACCCTTAAAAAAAAAGCAAATCTTATATGTCGATTGCAAAATTTTGACATTTTTGTGTGTCATGATATCTTTATATAAAAGTTACAGAGAATACAAAAAATTATGATCCATTACAATCCACGAAAATGCGTTCTTCATCAATCATAAAATTGCCCGACAGGAGGAGTGATATTTGTGATTAATGAAAAATGAATGATTTGGAAAATATTTTCCTAAAATAATTGCTTGTATTGCCTTTAAAAATGAATGAAAGAATAATATTTTCATCATCCACAAAAGTGTTTAGATATAAATTATTGTCGATAATCAAAATATTTTTTATTGACTAATTATTTCAAGTGATGCAAGCAATCATTTTTATAAAAATATTTTCTAAATCATTTATTTTCCATGAAACAAACGAAATCTAAAATGTGAAAATATATTTGGAGAGCCAAATTGGTGATCTAGAAAAATTAGATCAAGATGCAATTTAATATTTGAATAATTTAATACATTATACTTGCAAAAATACTGGCTTTGGATTTCTCAAACCAATTATGCATTGACATTCATTGTAGTTTTTTAGAATGTAATCATAATTGATAATGCACGTGATTACATACAAGAGGAGTGGATTGGGGATCCCATCTGGACGTTTATAAGTATCACGTCATGTTTACTAATTTTACATGCATACAAATCTATTTACATGTGCAAGTAGAAAAAAAATTACCGAGAAACACTCGTTTTGTAGATGATAATGTGTACACACACAATCACAGCACGGAAAATAGGTAGACATGTAATCAATTTTGAGGTCGCTTGCCTCAGGCAAAGGTCATGACCGTGCGCCCACACTCAGAGGCGACATTGGTGGTGTGATTGCGGCTGACTTGGAGGTTCAGTGGAGGCAGTGATAAGACAGCAGTGCGTCAAAGGTGGACTGTGGACTCCAAGTAAACATTGGATATGTTGGGAGCGAGCAGCAAAAGCCCGATATCTTCACTTGGGAAAATCGCCAAGAGGGAGCCCAAGTCCGAACCCGTCAACATATCCAGTTAAATTCACATTAAAAAAAAACTGAAGTCAATGAGTTATGGGTCAATTAGGATATGTTAACTGTTCTACATCACACAAATTCTCCGTTGCAGGTCAATTCTCCGATGCGAGATTTCTCTAATACAACTCATACGTGTATAACGCACTACACGTTAGGCCTTCACGCGGTTAACTAGAAAAGATCCAATCTTGGATAAATATAATATAGAAAATCCAAATCCTTTGGAATAAGCAATTGTATTAATCCGGTAGACCAACTCCTAGCAAGCCCCCTGCTGATTCTTGCATGCATTTACTAAAGACACAGTTGAAGCCACCATCGATACCTTCGGACGTGTCGTTGGGCAGATGCGTCCATAGTGATTTGGGTGGATATCTCGGACTCGAGAAGCAGCAGTTCGCGTTGTTGATCGTCTGGGGCCCAAATAAGTCAATTTCTGGGCATGATCTAGACCTCATCTCTTTTTATGAAAAGGTAAGACATTTCCTTATTTATCAAAGATGTAATGAGAAGCGCTATGCCCCGTCCACAACAGCTACAAATTGGAGCATCCCACTGGCCCGTGAACAAGGAGCCTCTTCAATTGCTCAGATGATGGGCAGTTTTATCAGCTCCACTGGCTCGGCCAAACCTTTCCGAGGCGATAGAGCAAGAAATGGTGAGAGCGATCATTGTGGCGGTGACACCGGGACCATCTCTTCTCAGCCGACGATTCTTCAGGTAATCCCTTGTCCTTGAATCTGAGTTTCGGACCACTATAGACCTAGACGTTTTGCGCACCGAACATTGTAACAATCCATTGGGAGATCACATGTCTTTTTTAATCTTTGATACTTGCTGTGTACATGGGAAGCTAGAAAATTTAGCTCTAGCAGTTTCTTTTCCTAGTTCTCCTTCAATAAAAAACCTATGTTTATAGATATAAGCATGCGAATTCCTCTCTCTCGCACGCACAAAGGAGACTTTCTTTTCTCTCAAGGAAAACTTGTAGCTTGTAAATTGTAACCAGATATCTTTGATCTTCATGATGGTTGTGCGTTTGAGTGTGTAATTTTCACAATTTTCTTCCGATTCTGGCCATCATTTTGTTTGCAGAAAGAGGAATTTGGATGGGCAAGTAGAGCGCTGCTTTGGAACACTCATTTGAGCAAGATTACGAGATCTACTTATGTTCTTGAAGGGCTACATAAGTAGATAGCTGCTGCGCCTCGACCTCGGACATTCAGAGTGGTCGAGAGATTAGCAGTAACTTTTTTATTAGCACTGTCTTATGAAACTCTCTTACATAGAAATGGGGACTTCATTTGTCAGATTGTAAAATCCCTCTATATATGTTCTCTTGCATGAAAACATTTAGGTGTAGAATAGAATGTAGAATCTAAATATTGGCATTTTGTTAATGAATGATTTCGATCACGTCGTTGAGTTTCAAGAGGGGTTAATCTTCTCTCCCTTGTTTTGATGTGAAGCCAAAAAAAGATAAAACCCCTCTCCTCAATGATAGCCAAATGTCGTTGTATAATGCTAGGGTTCCCAAGTCTCAAGCATCATGTTAAGATTAGGTACGATTGTAGAAAAAGATCCCATAAGTTTTGATGAGAAATAAAAAAAGGAATAAGGAAAATTCGAGTGACTACAAGCTGAAATAGCTAGCTACTTATTGGCAGCGATTATCATTTGGAATCCTAAACTAAATATGATACTTCCAATAGTCGTAGCAATCCATGTATGTCTCTATCCCATTAATTAATACCGATTGAACGAATGGAATGGAATGGAAATTCTTCTATTGCTTTGATGAGGAAGAAGGCAAAAGAAAAAATACTACAAGAAAAATATGAGAAATCCCTGTTGGGAATGAAATGGTTTCGAGATCTTATTCGTGGTTGTGCGTACATAAGTTTTTGGGAAAAATTACCAAAAAAGTCATGAACTTATTGCATTTGTGCCAATTCAGTTATAACCTTTCAATTGTGACAATTCAGTCCTAAACATTTTCACGTTTTGTCAATTGAGTCTATTTGACCAATTTTAACCGGAAAATATTGACGTAGTAGTCCAATCAGCGCTGGCCGTCTTATGTGGCGTACCAGCGCTTGCGTAGATAATATTTTAAAAAAATTTCCAAATTTTTTTTTCTTTTTTTGTTTTTCTCTCCCCTTTTTTGCCAATGGCCGGCCACTAGTGATGCCTGGATAGGGCTAGGCGAGGGTTGCCTAGAAGCGCGACAAACAAATGATATCTCATTGGTCAATTTTTGTGAGCGTTGTCGGGTGTACTCAATAACTTGGGAAATACATTCGAGCTTTGACTGATTTGAGCGATTGGATATGTGCTTAATTGCACTAGGACATCTCTTGGATCTCTCTCCGCGTATATACGCGCAATTGACTGAATAAAACGTCATACTTTCTCTGCATATTTATTTCTTGCTGTGTATCTTTTGTTTGATTGTTTGTTTCATACTTTCTCTTCAAGCGCCACATATACCTTTGCAAATGTACGTTTAATTTTAAACTCAAAATTGGTAGAAGTTCTTATGAAATAAAGACTAATCTCATCAGGTAATGATATGGCGCTGCAATCGCAATCGATATTCATCAATGTAATAGACCTTGGGGTGGCACCAAGAAAGTTGCGGAATCAAACCCAATGTCATGTCTTGCGAGGGCCGAGAGATACTTTGGTATTGAATCTTAATCAACTTTGGCTAATCCCAATGAATTGGTTATTCCTAAACGAGTCGTGAAAGGTGAAACGAACATACCTTGTCTCCACATTAGAAGTTTTGAAAGCACTCATGTTTCGCCCAAATTCTTTCGCAACGAAATATCTTTCATCGAAAGTTGTTTTTTGGCTTTTAGTTAAAGGAGACTAGGGTCCTGCACTGACTTTGGACAGAAAATATCCAGGCAACTGAAGGAATTGGAAAGTTTTATACAGAACGTGACTATACAAACGTAAATTGTGCCGGAATTCAATTGAAGCACAACTTGGAAAACACAGACACGAGAACGTAACCAAATGTAAACAAACTATGCTAGAATTGAATTGATGACACAGCCTAAGAACATAAATGAAGACACTATGCCCGAATTTAATCGAGACACAATAGCGAGGATAGAGATTACATGCCGGAATTTAATCGACGGCGCGAATCGAAAAGCTACAGTAATGAAAATAAAGTGCAGTGCAGTAAAGTAAAGTATTGAAAGATAATAAATTTGTTTAATTTGTGCGGGGGCTCTCATTGGATGTCTAGTGGTATTTATAATGATCTAGTAATAACCACCTTCCGACAGTTCCCAACAATTGCATTTCCTTGAGCGGTTTCTATAGATGGCTTTCACGTTCCTCCATTTCCGAAAGTTCGATGTCCATGCCTTCATGATGCTACCTTTCTTCTTTTAAGCCGTTGCTTTTGTCATACAGTATGATAACTGCCTCACGATATTATCTTCGACAGTTATTGACTTTTTCATGAATCTATCTTCAAGTAGAAACTGATCCCTCTGAAAGTGTCATCTCATTTCTCCTCTATCTCAACTGCCTTGCTAATTTTGAACTTTGTACTTGCATTTCGATGTTCTTTAAGTAAACGTCTATCGGTGTCTCTGTAATCCTAATTGCTTTGTTTAGACCGGTGCCCATACTTCTATGTTTTTTATACTTTCAAAGGACTTGCTTGATTTACTATTTGCCTATCGATATCGATAGCAACTAACTATTTGTCGTCGTCTATAATACGTACTACGGATGTATATCAACAACAATTGTTAGTTTCCATGGTCATTGACAATATGCCACTTGTGTAACAATGTTCACGTGACTGTTCACGCTTATGCCACGTACTTGTCTATGTCGACGACTTGACTATTTTTGGTGTAAACAACTCCTAAACTGCTTAATGCTTAAAAATGGCTTCCAATTTTCTCATTTTTGGGTTCTTATACCAACAAAAATCTCAGAAGACATGCAAGCGAGAAATAAGAGAGATAATATACATAACATATCAATGACAATTTTCTATTAAGGAGTCAGTAACAAACATAAAGTATAATTGTAAAAGTAAGAAACACGACATAGTAATTTACGTAGTTCCATTAAGGGATTATGTGCACTTGGGAAGGAAGAGCAAAAGTTCACTAATATTGCATGTGATTGCATGTAATAAGATATCTTATTTCTTTTTTGGCAAAATACTGGATAAGTTTAGGGGATATTTCTATGCCCTAATATTGAGATTTAGTTGGCCTATAATAAGATTTGATAAGAATAAACCGAATCAATAAAATAGTAAAATACCAAGAAAATCACAAAAGGGTAACCAAACACACATGCTCAACCACCATGATGGAAGTAGTATAGTGGCAAATTGGTCACAAGTCTTCCATGATACTCGAATGGCTCGTGCTAGAAAACTTTCGAATATTGAAGACCCTGGTCATGAGGTATTTGGCTTGATCATGGTCGAGAGATTTTCTGATTGCTTGCATCTTAGTGGGCTACAATGACAAGCCCGCCAGCTCCAAAGTCGAGGGCTCCATATCTAGTATCTACTATGTAACATCCCGAATTTCGGCCCATTTTTTGGGATTTATAAAACGCGTAAATTGTCAGCGTGCTTATAGTAAAATCTCGCCCGGGAACTGATCACTCCCGGTTATCATTTTAAATTAGAGATTTCGCTAGAATCGCACTCGATCAAATTTGGCCGTTATTTGGATCCCGAAATTGGCAGTCGATTTCCGGGAGTTTCGGGACAAAATAAATTGGACGGTGTCAATATTATGGTAGCCAACGTTGAGATTGTCAGGAATGATGGAAAAATGGGAGTTTTTGACCACGTGCGAATTTGGACTAGTAGACCTCCCTCGTTATGATTTGGTCTAATTAATTTGGCCTTTGTCCCTTTTTATGTGCGAGGTTTATTTTGGACCCGTAGACCACTTTCGGTTTTTAATTTGGGCCATCGGATCGCGATTAATATTTGAGACTCCGTTCGTTTGGCGGAAAATATTCTTCCGGAAAATATTTTCCGGGTTTTCCGGTGTTCGGGGGGCGGAAAACGTTTTCCGTGGAAAAATATTTTCCTTCCCCCCTTCACAAAATAGCCTAAGTCTATGGAAAATGACTTCCGCTTCTTCAAAAGCGGAAATCATTTTCCGGAGCTTCTTCTTCTTCTTCTTTACTAAGGTCGCCGGCCACCATCGCCTCCGGTCGCCGACCGCCGCGCCGCCGGTCGCCGGCGCCGCCGCTGCCGCCGTCGTGGCCGCCGCCGCCGCCTGCCGCCGCCCGGCCATTGTTCTGCAGGCTGCCGCCGCCGCCGGCCGCCGTCGCCGGTTGCCCGCCGCCGCGCCGTCGCCGCCCGGTCGCCGCTGCCGCCCGGTCGCCGCCGCCGCGGTCGCCCGCCGCCGCCGCCGCCGCCCCGCCGGTCCCGGCCGCCGCCGCCATGGCCGGTCGCCGGCCCCGCCGCCGGCCGCCCGCCGATCGCCGGCCGCCGGCCCGCCGCCGGTCGCCGGCCACCGCCGCCCGGCGAAAAATATTTTCCGAAACTTTTTCATATTGGTCGCCGAACACCGGAAAATTATGTTCCGGGAAAACATTTTCCAGGAAAATGACTTCCGGGAAAATATTTTCCAAAAGGAGAATATTTTCCGCCAAACGAACGGAGCCTGAATGTTCAAATATTTTCTTTTACTCTCTCTCTCTCTCTCTCTCTCTTTCTCTCTCTCTCTGTCCTCTGCCGCTCATGTCCTCTCCGCGCACGTCTCCCCCTGCCCACGTCCCCTCAGCTCACCCACTCCCACCTGCTCTCTCTCTCTCTCTCTTCGTTTCTTTTCCTTCTTTCTTTTTCTTTTCTTCTTTCTTTCTCTTCTTCTTCTTCCTTCTTCCTTCCCCGAACTACTTTGGTTACGCTTCGTTCTGCTTTCTGCTCATAGGGCTTTGCTTCGACTCGCCCATCCGGCTCCGCTTCGACGCCACCCCTACCGGCCGCCGCGCCGCCCGTCCTCCTCGCCTGGCGTCGCGCCGCCGCGCCGCCCACAGCGGCTCCGCTCGGCGACAGCTGCTTCCTCCCCTCCCGAGCGCACGAGCTCGGCTCAATCGCCGCCCGCTCCACCGGTCGCCGCCGCCGGCAAGCTCGGCCGCCGTCGCGCCCTCCGCTTGGCCGCCGCCCCGGCCCGTCGCCTTCTCCTCCCTCGCGCGCAGCAGCTGGCAGAGCCTCGTCGCTAGCTGCCTTTCGCGCCCAGGCCGCCCATGCTGTTCGCCGGCTCGCCGCCGGCCCGCGTCGCCGTCGCCGCCTCCCGGTCTTTGCTGTCGCCGCCGTGTTCCACCACAAACAACCGGCAAGCCCCCTTCCCTCCCCTTTCTCTCTCTCTCTCTCTCTCGGTTTGGCCGTGAGAGGCCTTGAGCCGGAGGAGCTCCGCCGCCGCCGTCACTGTTCCGGCGCGGATCCGTCGCCTCGCCCGGCCGTCCAGCCGTTCCATTTCCCTCTCTATCTCTGACCGTGCCCCTCTCTCTCCCTCTCTAGGCTGTGGATTAGCTTAGACCGTCGCCGTCGCTCGCGCCGTTCGCCGGAGCCGCCGCCGCCGTTACTGTTCCGGCGAGGGACCGCCGCTGTCCAGCCGCCATTACCACGTGTTCAGCTCGGTTTGAAGCTTAGGACATCCGGTGAGTTTGACCCTAAGCCCTAATTAGGACAATTTGCATTTCTAGACGGGTTTTAGGGGTTAATTAGGTTAATTTAGGGGTTAAACGGTGGAGGCTGTTAGGGGCTGGTTTTGTGGCGCATTTGGTGACCTAGACTGATAATTTGACTGAGGTTTGGCGGTCCATAACGTGTTGCGGGTGGCTGATCATGAGAGTTGTGATTTGGACAAAAATTGTGATTTTGGCGAGTGAAATTTGCGAGCTAAATGGTGGCTGTTTTCGTACTGATCTTGTGGCTATTTTACGGGCTTAGTGCGATGATTTAGTTGAGGTTTAATGACCCGTATAGTGCTGTGAAGTGGCTGTGCATAGGTGCCTCAAATTGGGCGAAATTGTGAATTTGGCGGGTGTAAATTGAAGACCGAATAGCGGCTGTTTTCATGGCGGTTTTGGTGGTCTAACGGGATCATTTTAATGAGGTGTAATGACTTGGAATGTGCTGCATGAAGGCTGAAAGTATTGGAATGATTCGGCCCGAGTTTGGGGTTGATTTCGGGTTCAAATGTGGATTATAGTGCGCGCCTCATTTGGTCCTCATGGTGGCTGATTTGGGTGATATTTTGGGGAGTCAAATGGAGTGTTTTGAAGACATTTGTTGGCCTAGGACGATCTGTTTGGTGGCTGTCCATACCGGGTTTGAATTGGTCTATGAGCGATCAATTTGGAGGTTAATTGTGTGATTACCGGGAATGATCGCATTGATCAATTGACTAGCTAAATGAGTCTTGTTGTGATTGATTTTAGGATGCCATGTTGCTTGTTTAGCGGGACTAAGAATGGAATAGCTTGGCGGGCCTCGAATGCGAGGGTTCTTGTTATCCCGGTTGTGTGGATTGTGCATGGATTGTGTGTCAAGTTGATGCCATGGCTGATTTGAATTGATTGTCTGATTGGGCATGTTGATTTATGAAATTGAATATGCGTGGTGCAAATGCGCATGATTGCATCGTGATTTGAGTAAGTGGTGCGGTGCAAGTGAATGCCCATATGTGAACGTTATAGCCATGAGTTTGCATCACGAGCATTGGCACGGCATGTGCATTTACAAGTGTGCTCGAGTGACATGTGCATTGTGATCACCTAAAATGCCCTGATGCGTTTAACGCGGGGTTCAGATGAAAATTGGTGCTTGTGAATGTGTGATCACAATAAACCCTGATGCGTTTTACGCGGGGTAGTGAACCCGTCCTGAGGCGTTTAACGCGGGACGATGCCCGGATTGCCGGAAGACGGCCAACCTGATGCGTTTACGCGGGTTCGGTCCGTATATGGAGATCGGTGTTGCGCCTGATGCGTTTACGCGGGCTAGAGACACTGGGCCTGATGCGTTTACGCGGGCCAGGAAGTGTTGGATAGTGATGGACCTGATGCGTTTTATGCGGGTCGGACCTGATGCGTTTAACGCGGGTCGGAGGAGAAATTGATAAATGGCAAGTATGCTAGAGTGCAAGCGTGCGAAAATGCATTGATGAGGCGTGAGCACGCGTATGACCACGAGCATAAGCATGACATGCGTTGTGACCAAATGATGTGTACATGTGCTGCGACTGGGTCCTATGTTTTATGCTTGAATTGTAAGTGCCTAACCTGCAGGGCAAGGTGAGTGTTGGATTTGGGCCCGAGGGCCTAAGTCAATTATGATTTGCTTGGGGTGTTGATTTAGTACTCGTCAGGAGGTGCACTTTAGCCTAATTTAGGTTTAGGGAATTACTCGCTGAGATTATTCTCACTGTTGTTGAAACCTAATTTTTCAGACCCCCGGCCTTGAGGATGGCAGGCGTATTGAAACGTTTTGGGAGGAGCCCCGGCTAGATATAGTGTTTGATCGCCGAGCCACGTACCCGCTTTTGATTTTTGAGTGTGGGCTGTATATGAATATTGTATATGTTTTCCAATGTCAAAACAAGTGTATATTTATCCGTGCTGGTTGTTGTATGGCTATCCTTGGTCAGGTGTATTTTAATGTACGGGTGGTTTTAATTACTTCCGCATGTGCTTTAAATCTCTGTGTTGGGTGTTGGGTCGGCGACGCGTCCTGGGACGTCGCACACGAATCGACCTTTGCGAGGGATGTGGCGCGCCGAGGAGTGCGGGGCGTGACATACTACCCCGTGATGGTTGCCTTAGTCGCTTGATACCATTTTGTGTGTGCGCGCACGAGAGAGACTCAAGCCATCACCACATTGGTGGTTGCTTGGAAGGCGATGCAACAACCACCTTGCAATGGTGGTCAGTCACGCCACAGTGGCATCTGTACTTCTTTCTTTCAACAAGAAGGAACTCTGTTTATTATTTCCCTTTCTAGAGTTTGTATTCTCTCTCTTAGCAAAGCTTCATAATTTTATCCTAACGTACATCTCAATTAACTTTTTCGGGATCTGAACTTTGTTTGGCTCGAAGCACGCCACGATACGCCGGATGCCACCATTATTAATCTTATCCGATCTCTAATCCGAACAGCCAAAGTAACTCAAACGCAACCGCAAAGCCCTACATGGGAAAACAAAACAAGCCAACCCGTCGCTACCACGAGGGTTTCCACTCCCACCTAAAACCATACAAAAAAATCAATCCCCAAATCAGGTTGCCGACAAAAAAAGGTTGGATCGGGTCACAAATCACATCGGTATGAAAATCCAAGTCACAATCGAGACACGACTCGGTAATTCAGCTTCGAATCGAAATGGAGAACAACGATTGATGTGGACGAATTGGAGGCCAGGCCACGTGAACTGCGCTGCGTGCCACCTGCGTCCCGTGTATCACGTTCCGGAGAGTCGCGAAGGCTGCACGATGAGTTGTTTCTCAAGGATTTGAAATTGACACGTACAACTCATGATGGACAAGTCTACACGATTTTGTCAAAGCATCGTCCCGTGGGAGATGGGCATCCAATGCTCATAGGGTCTCTTGTCATTCGAGCTGTTATCTGTCTCTTTCGTTGATAATGTTCCTGAGAACCGAAGTTGCTGATGTAAAAAAAAGTATTTCGTGTAAGGTTTTTTCGGATCCTCACCGTTCTAAAAGATCAGGCTGATAAATGAAGCGTGGTTTGATACTAAAGCGTGGAAACAATATCTTATGACCAGTTAATTGTGTTGCACGCCAAGTCCATCTTATGTTGAAGAAACAAGGCGCCACACGGACGGGTATTCATCTGATGCATTCTTGAGAAATGGATCTCGATGTTTCGATGACTGTCCGCTGAACAAAAGGAGCAAAACCTCGCTTATCAATCATAAAATCTTCGTATTTTCGCGTGTTATCATATTTTGCGTAAGGGTCGCGATTAATTATAAAAGGGTTACAATTCATCATGATTCCTCATCCGCCATATTTAGAAAGGACAGCTGGGATTTTGAAGGGATAATTTTTTTTTATATTTTTTTATCTATCATATCTCTAGCTTTTCTCTTTTTCTTACCTTTTGGTCTGCCTCTTGCAGAGCGCGGGAGTCGAATTCTGTACCTATGATACTAGCGTCCTCACCCCTTAGACTTTCACATGTACGCTTAACGTATGATATCACATGTATGACTACACTGTACCAAACTAAACCTAAACATGTGGTGTTGTCGGCATCTTTCACCGACAGACCCTTTACCCCCAAAGCTGTTATAGTCATTCTTGATCGGACCATACAGGATGATTATAATAATTTGTGATTCTTGAGGGAGTATCTCCTTCAAAAATCTCCTTCAAAAAAGAGTTACCAACGTAACAAATCGAACTTCAGACTCTCCCAATTTCATGGTGTAGAAAGTCCAAATGATTTATCCAAGCATCGTCACGAGAGATGGCATCCAATGCTCATGGGGGTGTTCCATGAAGCACGGACACTCTCCTGAAGTCATTGTGTTAGTGTCGGATATGTGTCAGACACCAATGTTCGTCCAACACTCTTTTTTTTTTATTATTTATTTATTTATAAATTTGAATCATATTAATATGATTGAAATAATCATAAAAATGGTAATTTATCATGTGTATATGAAAATATACATTTAATATGCAATGTGTCCCAATATGTCGGAATTCTCTATTTTTTGAGAAATGACGTGTCGGTCTGTCATATCGTCTCGCATGTCAGTGTCGGAGCTACTTAAAGGGTGTTTGATTGAAGCCGTTATTTTTATTGGTGTGCCCATGAATATATGCATGCGGTTCACCCTAGAGAAAAGTCTCTTCATTTAGAACCTAAGTTGCTAATACAAGAGAGTATTTCGTGAAAAGTTATTTCATCATGTAAAATTTTGTGGGACCATACCAACTTTATTTAAAGTTTAGGGTCAATTTGCTCAAAGGAAAACTGTTTCCGGGAAATTATTATTCGACTTTCCGGTGTTTGGATGACAAAAAAATTATTCGATGTACGAATAACGTTTTCTATTGACGAGAGCTTAGGTTGGAGGAAAGCATGGTCACCTTCTAGCAAGGGGGAAATCACTTTCCTTAAACCACCAATCAAATGAAAATTAACCATTTTCCTTAAAAATGATTTCCATGGAAACAATATTTTCCTTTATCATGAAGTTTTCAGTGAATCAAATGCGCCCTTAAGTTGATAAATAAAAAGGCGTAACTTAATATTGTAACATTCTAACATTTTTCTTCACGTGTAATTTGGACTTTGCCCAAAGACTTTGGTGTGGAAATATATTTGGGGAGCCATATTTGAGACCTAAAATATCTGAACCCTGGATATTCTACTCTAATAGTTTCTGACATTTCGTTGGACCTCTACAAACTATTCTAAAAATTAAACTATTAGATGAAGTAATGATTTAGTATGTAAATAATTTAATACATCATACTTGTAATATCTTGGCTTTTGATATCTCAAACCAATCATGTATTGACATTCATCGTAGTTTTTGAGCATGTAATCATAAATGATAATGCATGTGATAACACCGTAAATGAAGAGACATTTTTCTAGAAAAGATTTAATTATTGGCAAATATAATTATGAAGATTTGGATCCTTCACCACCCGCCTGGGTGGCGCTGCTGGAAAGGGCACTCTTCCTCTCGCAAAAAAGTTGAGTGTTCGAATCCCGGGCGCCGCAGGGTGACTTAACCGGTGCACGTGTGTGGTGGCTAGCACATGTCGCCCCCAAGGTTTACCTCCCGGCTGTCGGCTGTGCGGGGGTTCCCTGGGTTACCAAAAAAAAAAAAAAGATTTGGATCCTTCGAAATTAAGTAATTGTGTTGGTCTGGTGGACCTACCTCCTCACTTAGCCCCTACCAATTCTCACATGAATTGCTGAAAGGTCCAGTACATCCAATGCACTTCGAACTGTTAATCCTCCGGGGTCCAAAGAAGTCAATTTCTGCCCACGATCTAAACCTCTATAGATATCTAATAGAGGGGTAGACTTTTCGTCTCTATTTAAAGATGTGTTGAGAACCGCTATTCTCCGTCCACAGCAGCAATAAATTTGAAGCCTTAGGACACCCCACTGGTCTGTGAACAAGGAGCCTCTTGAATTGCTCAGATGATGGGCAGTTTTATCAGCTCCACTGATTCGGCCAAACCTTTCTTAGGCGAGAGATCAAGAAATGGCGAGAACGATCGTAATGGTGGTGACACCAGGACTCTCTTCTCAGCTGACGATTCTTCAGGTAACCCCTTGTTCTCGAATTTGAGTTTCGGACCACCGTAAGCAGAAACCGAAATTTTCATATAGCATTTGCCTACTCAAGACCGAGATGTTTTGTGCACTGAGCCTTGTAACAATCCATTTGTAGATCGCATCTGTCTCCTTTATCTTAGGTACTTGCTGTGTCCATGGGAAGCTAGAAAGTTTAGCTCCAACAGTTTCATTTCCTAATTCTCCTTCAATGAAAAACCTACTATGCATATACAAATAAGCATGTGAATCCTCCCTCTCTCAAGAAAAACTGTAACATCTAACCAGATATTTTGATCTTCTTGAGAACCTTTTGAGTCAAGTAGCAATTGTGTGTCGTGCGGGCGCGCGTGTGTTTGAGAGTGTAATTTCATGATTTTCATCTGATTTTGGCCATCATTTTTTGCAGAAAGAGGATATTTGGATGTGCAAGTAGAATGCTTCTTGGAATACTCATTTGAGCAAGGTTACAAGATCTACTTATGTTCCTAAAGGACTCTATAAGTGGATAGCTACTGAGCCTCGACCTTAGACCTTCATGGTCGCGAGATTGTCAGTAGCTCGATTACTAGTACGGTCTTATGAAATTGTCTTACACATAAATGAGGACTTTACTTGTTTGATGGTAAACTCCCGAGATGTACTCTTGGATGAAAGCATATGAGAGTAGATTAGAACGCAAAGTCTTTATTTCGAATTTTTGTTAATGAGTAATTTAGATCACATTATTGAAATTCAAGAGGAGTTAATCTTGTCTCCTTTGGTTCGGTGTACAGCAAAACGGATAAAATTTCTCTCCTCAATGATGGCTAAATGTCCACGAATAACGCGGGTTACAAACTCCGAAGTATCAAGCTCAGATTAGGTAGCATTTTTAAAAGAAGATGTCAATTGTTTGATGAGAAATACAAAAGAATATGAAATTTCGAGAGACTGCAAGTTGAGACAGCTAGCTATTTGTTCACAGCGATTAGTTTCAAAAGCTTGGCTGTCCAGAACTCATTTGTTGTGGCCGTGCGTCTTTTTAGAAGCAATAATTTGGTGTTATGTTTTGTATATCTATCGTTATACAGTGCCATTAGCATCAATTGACATGGAAATATGTGCATACCTTATTCTTCCACCTGAGTGTAACTACGATTCTGACCAGCACAAAAGTTATAAAATGTCTTTTGCAGACTTACCTAAAAGTATGATATTTAACCAAGCAATTCAATCATTGGGTTTGCCCCTATAGCCACCCTTTCTACTTGGGAAAGTGGAGGTGGGAAGTTCGATTTCCCACCTTCTTAGAGGGTTAGGGGTGGAGACGTGTAGTTTCAAATGTGGATTTCGACTCCCATGTTCTGTAAGAGATAAGGCAAAAATCTGAGAGTAAGTTGAGAGTTAGAATATGATAGATAAAAAAAAAAATCAACCAGTTCAATAGTTTTGCCCGATTGAACAATTATGCTATACTACGCTTAAAAACTTGACACCCACAATTCTAAATAGTTAGAAATGTCTTCTCTTCAATGCAAGAAAATCGTTCTTATTACATTCTCCACAAAGTGTGCTGTCACCTAAACAACTTACAACTAATTGAAGAAATTTGACATTATTTTCTATCAACGACAAATCAAATATGTAACTCCTACCCCCTCTAATTGATTTATCTGCTTCCTGTGCCACATTTATCAAAAACTATTTTCGTGTCATAAATAATCTCAAACCGGTATATCCGTGCACATTACCCCTAACAAATTTTGGTGTAAGAAAAATTTTAGACGGTTACACTCGTGCAACATTTACTCCAATTAATTTTGGTGTCACAAATAATCCAACACCGGCATAATCTTGACAAATCTACCATAATCTTAGGGCAAAATTGGGGCAATATTAGGTATTTTAGCAAATTTTCTAAACGTGAGGGAGCTCTAGGGGCAAAATTAATAGATATTAGATGATTTCCCAATCTCAATTCATTTCTTCATATCGTGCTTCTCAAAAACGATATCGTTTATATTATCCATTGATGTTGAATTTCCACGTTAGATCCACGTCATATGTCGATCATTCAAGTGGTTTGTCACGTGTGTTTCCCCGCTAGTAGTTTAACAGGGATATTGGACGGAAGTTAATAGATGGTAGATTTGTCACGTATGTACTAGTCTTGGATATTTTATGACATGAAAATTAGTTTAAGATGAAAGTGGCATGGATAGACTAACTTTGGATTTTTGTGACATGAAAATTAGTTTGAGATAAATGTAGCATGGGTGTACTAGTTTGGGATTTTTTATAGTATTAATCATAACATTTAGGGACTTTCTAAATGCTATTGAGTGTATGGTTTAGTAAGTAAATATAGTCAATGTGCTATGCTATTGAGCGTGATTTGTTTTTCACTTTGTTTTACGTTTTGTTTTGATTTAATATAAAATCGTAACTCATTTTCTACGGTCTCATTTATTAGACACTATGCATTAAAAATCTAGACCACCTTTGTTCCAAGTATTCAATAAGTACATCTAAAACATCGGCCCTTGATTGATAAATTTATGTTAGGGAAAATTTTATATGCCCTCATTTTCTTAAATAAAGACATGAAGTTGACCTTGTTTCAAATAAGAGTCCGAAATAGCCAAATCATCCCAAGTAAGGACTTTTGGCCGGTTGACCAATATGTGACTATTCCGACCGTCGGAAAAGGGGTATTCAAGTAAAAAAAAATTTAAGTATAAATTTTTAAATTTTTTTTATTTTTTTACTTGCCTTCTCTTTTTCTTTTCTTTTTTTCTTTTTTCCTCCTTGACCATCGCCGCGCTTCGTCGATGGCCGGCAGAGGTCGTCGACCTCGGGCGAGGGTCGCCCTCGCCTAGATGGGCAAGCGCTGCCCTCGCTGGGGCTGACGAGGATTAGGCGAGAGTCACCCTCGCTCACCTAGGCGAGCGCGGCTCTTGCCTGCACAGTCGAGGGCGTTCCTCATGCAATCATCTACAATTTTTGGTTTGAAAATCTAATAGACATTATCCACGCATGAGGAACCACATCAATAACAAGTGTTACAACATGAAATCATTGGTTATCATTCAAATTCATGGCTGTGATATGCGTGAGAATTGTTAACAAAGTCATAAACATATTGCATTTTTGTTAATTCAGTCTTAAACCTTTCAATTTTGCCAATTGAGTCTTAAACCTTTTTCAAGTTTTGCCAATTGAGTCCATCCGGCAAATTTTGACCAAAATTACTGACGTGGACGCCGACCGTCTTATGTGACACGACCGGCGTTGACGTGGACTATGTTTAATAAATATTTTAATATTTTTTTGATAGATTGATTGATTGATTTTGTTAACTCTAGCTAGCAAGGGATGTCGCCCAACCCTCACCAACTCTAGGCAAGGGAGTCACAACCCTCGCCAGCCACTAGGCAAGGGCCGCCAAGCCCTCACATCGCCCAGATTGACGCCCTTGCTAGATCTGGGTGAGGGCTCGAGTGCCCTTGCTTTGACCGGCAAGGATAGTGCGGCCCTTGCCGGCCAGAGTTAACAAAAAAAAACAAAGAAAAGAAAAAGAGGAAAACAAATAAAATTCGAAAAAAATATTAAAATAATATTTAAAATAGTCTGCGTCAGTGCTGGTCGTGCCATAAAGGATGACCGGCATTCACGTCAATGGTTTTCGGCCAAAATTGTTCGGATGTATTCGATTGGCAAAATATGAAAATATTTAAGATTAAATTGATAAAATTGAAATGTTTAGGATTAAATTGATATAAGTGTAATAAATTTAAAAATTTTGGGATAATTTTTCGGATAGTAAGCTGTGATCAGTGGGACGGGCACAGAACTGCATCAATCAGAACTATTATTGCTGCTGCAACTCGACCACTTACATTTGGGTACACAGTCTACATAGCTTTCGAATGTCAATGATGCGTGTCCCACATAGTACAACGACAATGACAATTGACGAATGAGAGAGGTCATGGCACGGTGGGAAGGTAGTAAGGGCTTGGGCAAAATTGAATGAGACATTGAATTTTCAAGCCGTTGTGTCCTTCTTTTTAGCAATTCGTGAACAATACAAGTGAACAATTTTATGAAATCTTTTTTTAAATTGTTCATTTTCGATGAAACAAATGTACGATATTTATATTGATGGCAGATTCAGTTAGCAAATAAAAAATATTCATGTGAACCTGTTTTACAAGTTTTGAAACATTTTTTTTCTAAAAATCAGGAGATTAGTTGCAAACCCATTGCACAAGTATTTTATTAGTATATCAAAGGGTTAACACCATGAAAAATTATAAACTAGTACGCATGTGATAAATTTACCAAAAATTAATTTTTTTACCACAAAAAAATCCCAAATTGGTACATCTGTGACTAATTTATCCCAAAATAATTTTTTGATAACCAAAAACTCCAAACCGGTACATTTGTGATTAGTAAGTTATTTAGGAAATATTTTCACTGGTTCGAGTGGCCTTAAAAGTCATTTTTAGATGTTTAAAAGAATATGCTTTTCAATTTTTAAAAAAATTTCCATTCTCAGCCGTTTGATTTTGCTGTACCGCGCAACAAATTCAACAAGAGAACATTATGTCAACAGAAAGTTGACAGATATTCTTTTGACCAACGGGGAGCAATGGACCGCCGTGCAATTTTGCATGCTATCTTCTTCTTTATAATCCCTTATTCCTCTGCTTTAGTCTAGTGGGTCTTTTCTTTCCCCCTTTAATTTCTTTCTCTTTTTCTTCTCTCTTTTTTCCTTTGAAGAGTCTCTTCTTTATTTGAGTTTATATTCGGAAACGTGCTTCACATGGGTCGGTCTGGTCATCAGAAAAAAGAAAAAAAAAACACAGTGATGCTCTGGTGAAAAAGCATGGCCGACTCCTGGTCCATTCATTCACGTTCTTGTGGAGATCCTATCGGATTTGACGGTTTAGATTCAGTTTATTATATGTACTAAGTAAATAGAACACTTGCTCTGTCGTTGAAAGAATATTTATCCAAATCCAACGACGAATTCCATGGACTGGCGACTTGGTATTGTATAATCTATTGATCTGCGTGGGCCTGTCTTGGGGGCTCCATTAAGTTTCATGAGTTGGTATTGCATAATCTATTGACCATGCGGATTAAAGTTATTCGGGTCATTGATAATGTGGGTTCTATTTACACTTACTGATCAATAATATAGATGAGCTCAGTCCACATACTTTAATAGCCACACAAATTTTTTTTAATTTGTCCTCATTATATAATTTAGGGAATATACCAATTACCAATTTCCCCTTCGACTCCATGCCACTTTGCATCTTATATTTTTCAAAAATACATCTTTGCATACTCATTTTTACATTTGGTCACTAGATTCCATCTCACACCAATACTTTCTTTACCCAACCGCCCATCTTATTCCAAAGTTGCCCCTACCTCTTCTTTAATGTCCCCATCACTTAGGGTGCATTTGGTTCCGCTTTTTCAATGGACTTTGAGCCTCCCAAGGTCCTCATGCTAAAATTGAGGTGTTTGGTAATACAATCCCACTTTGGGTGCATTTGATTCATCTTTTTCAATAAACTTTGGGCCTCTCAAGGTCCTCGTGCCAAAATTAAGGTGTTTGGTAACACACCCCAAAAGGCATTTAAGCCAAAGTTAGCATTTCCAAAATCTCTCAGCTCAATGCAACTTCCACTTAGCATTTGCATTTCAACATTTTCGGAATGCTATTAAGGGTTTAATCACTTTATTTTCTTCTAATCTTGTTCTCGCTAATATTTTCATACTCCATTTACACCCTTGCTGATAACAGATTGTGGATGGTCATAGAGGAGCTGGAGGGACGCCAGCATGGGGTCGCCTAGGGTTGGCGCTCGACGTTGCCTTGATTAGGTTTGCACGACTGTGGCCGCTCTCGCCTAGGGTTGCACCAACTGTCGAAGACCAGATTTAGGTTACCTAAGGTCATGCGACCTCGGCGGCACTTGCCTAAGGTTGCCCGACACTTGAAGCACCATATTTAGGTTGTGCAACCTTGGCGACACTCCCTTAATTTCATGCCAAAGCTCGAAGGGCCAGATTTGGGTTGCATGACCAAGGCATTGTCTCACTTAGGATTGCATGACCTCGGTGGCCCGTCAACTGGGGTTGCCAGACTTTGGTGTTGCCTGGCCTGGGTCTTGCGACCTCGCGACCCTCGTCCGGGCTCACACGACCTTGACAACAAGCCGTTGGCTGAGCTTTCAGCCTTTCCATGAGCTGCTAAGGGTCGCCAACGCTCATCTTTGGACAAAAAAACTAATATCCTTTACAAGTGATATGCAAATAGTGTTGAGGACACAACTTGTTGAGGTCAGTGAAGTCTGTTGTGACTAGTGATATAACACAAAGGGGAAGTGAATAGGTTATTTAATAAACTTGACATTTTTTCGCAAAAATAAGTAGAAGCAAGTTTGTATGTGCGGAAACAGACTGGAAACAAGCATAAACTGCATAAACTACATGCACGTTACTTCTCTCAAATAAATAAAATAGCAAGTAGAATGAGATAGAAATAGATGTTTGCAGGTTTATAGTGGTTCGGCTTGGGATAAGCCTACATCCACTCTTCCAGATTAACAGCCACTAATAAGACTAGAATTCACTAATGGCTATTGAGATGTTACAAATGTAGCTTGCACTGCTTCTACTCAAAGCTATTTCTACCTAAAGCTTGGTAGATCACACTACTAGGAATACACATACTACTACGGTACTTGTACACTTCTCAAAAGATTAATAATCACCGTATAACTCTTAGTAAGCCAAATCAATCGATCGCAAAGTGTATAAAATATTCTTGTAATTTTCATAGTTCGTCTCTATCTGTCTTGTTTTTCACATTGGCCTGCATTGGTCCTTTTTATGGACAACGATCCTCAAGTTGACCGTTTGACTGATCAATGTAGCCATTGTATTCCAATAAAATTATCAGAGATTTGATTGCCCATACGATTAGATCTTCCAGCAATCTTGCCATTTCTATTAATATAAACTCTGAGTTAGAAAATAATCATTGTCCAACGGTATAATGAACAATAGATTTGATTCTCTTTAGAGCAAATAAATCCGTAATTCCAGATTTGTGATTGGCTACCAAAATCCTTTGAATGCGTAATAACGATCAACGAATGTCCAGGTCTTCTTTATGTCAATTGTTCAGTAGCGATCTTCTAAGTTTGATCTAGCCAGTAGCTTCTACCAACTTTTCTTGGTTCTTCCCAGTAATCTAGTTAACAATTCTTGTGTTTATCAAACTCCATCGATTTTTCCCTAGCACGTATGTGAATTAAACTTCTACATATCCATTCACCTATTGATTTTTCAAGTCCTCACAAACTTCTCGTTCTCTTTGACTTGTTCACCCTGAAGGTCCTCCTAGTCTTTCAAGTTCTTTCACATAGCATCAAGGATAGATTCAATGGTGTTGAATCATCGATAGACATTTGGACAGAAACAACACTCGCATCTATCAAATAATGAATCGCACAAAATAGATTTGTCGTTATTAAAATCCTCATGGGTTTTCTCAACAAAGTCCACACACATACGCCATTTACCGTTGGACTTCTTAACCAGCACCAGATAAGTTGATCATCCAGGATACATGATGTCTCACACAAATCTTGCTTCAACCATTTGCTCGTTTCCTCCTTAATAGCCTAGTGATGTTGTAGCTCGAATGACCGGCTTTTCCATCTCACTGGCTTGTACTCTGGTGAGATGCTCAATCAATGATTCATGATCGATGGGTTAATTCCAGGCATATTCGATGGCTCCTAGGCTAACACATCCCTATTATTTTGGAACCAATCAGTAATATGTGCGGCCAAGGTCGAAGACAAGTTCATCCCAATTTGTGTTGTCTTCTCAGTATTGGAGTCCTTAAAGCACATTTGTACTGCTTTTCTTCAGGGTTGGGGCGATTGTAGATAAACGGACATCTAGCATCCATTTCTACCGTCATTGCATGATTTGGAGCTTTGCCCCTAGTTGCGACCATATGACACTAACGGGCCACGGACTGATCACCACAAACCGCTCCCATGCCATTGTCCGTTTCAAACTTCATTAGAAGGTGCTAGGTTGAGATGAGGCACAAATAGTGTTAAGCAACGATCACCCGATGATGCCCTTGCATGCCGATGGGACATAGCGTTCAGAAAACCTCCTATATATTTTGAAGTTGACATAACTATCAATAGTTTATATTGATCTTAATTAATAAATGCAAGAAGTGTTTATATTTTAGGCAATATTCATGTTGAAATAATTTTCTTATGAACGAAAGATCTTCCGAACAAGTCTTGAACGGATTTTTTATTGACTTGAAAGCATCAAGATCTTATGTCTACAGAATCTACGTCATTATCGGTGTAAAAGTATCTTGGAAAGAATAGTTGATAATGTCCAAGAATCCAGAAGCAACATATTATGTAAAAATCAGCAAGGCAACTGGATGAATATTAGCATGGCTACTAAGTGGATATTAGTAGACAATGCTAGAGCAAACGCTTGATATCATTAGAACAAGCTGAATATTAGCAGAACATCTATTCTACTTGCAACGAGATTCTTATCACGAACTTCAAGATTATCATTTTGAGTTAGTTAATCTCGTTCTTTATAGCTAGTGATATGATATGGATTCCCACTTTATAAGATCTTGATTGATTATCAATTTTAAAGATTATCTTCGCAGAATAATCAATCATGCAAGATATCTTGGTTGATTGACAATCATCCGGAAAGCAAGATTACGACCATAGATGAAGACCTCCACTTTTGGAAACAAAGATTTGGTTGTTTAGGTAGCTAAAATGGCGGGATCTCTGATTGTTCAACATTAACGGCTACCTAATCTTCTCAACTATTGTCCAACGGGTAAATTGGAAATTGATCCTCGAAGATAGTCCAATGGAAGTTCGGATATTTAAGAGTTTAAAAGAAGACCAAGGCATCGAAGAGCAGGATAGATCAAGAGTCTATAGATCACGTACTTTAAATTGTCTTTTGAGAGTATATTATTGTAATCTCTTCAGATGTGTGAACAGTGTTACTAATGTGTATTTAGGTGTAAGACAGTGAGACCTATCAGCTTGAATATTAGTAGTACCTACTTTGTGAAGAAGTGCTTGAATATTAGCAGGCACATAAAACTGTAATTTCTCATTGACTATAGTGGAATCCAGCCACTAGGCTATTATCTCTCAACTCGTACTAAATTATTGCTTTATAGAAACATTGCACTCGATAATCTGAATATTACTAGGATTTGATCATATTAATAGTTTGCTTTATTTGTACTTGGTTATATTCACCTTGAATTCTTTCAATTCCGCAATATTTGTTAAGATCCCATGAAATCACTTATTCACCCCCATTTAGGTGATATTGTTAGCCTACTTCACATAGTCACTAAAAAGTCAGTCCATCGGCAAATTTGCCTTGGGGTTGACCCAATAGCAACACGAAGTCAAACTAGGCCTTCTGTCTTGTTGAGGCGTGGTTTATACTCCTCATCGATAGGAAAACATAGGGACACCACCCCCGCGACATCAGAGGGCTTTTATAGTTTAGGCTCGTATGTTATTGGTAATTTAGGCTTTGGCCTATGAATAGCTACTGAGTATATATAATTTATTTCTCTTGTAATTGAGAGTTACAATAGAGAGGTGGGAGGTGCTAATTATAATCATTTGCTAGATGTAACCCTAGTTTAAAGGTGAATCGGGATAAAACCTTATGTCTCGACTTCTTTTCCTCGTCTTTACTCCCCATTTCGTTGTGTCTGTGTGACTAATCCTAACAGACTTTTGACTGCCTCACTAGAGAATCTACACAATGGGCTTTCGTTCAGTCTTAGTTGTTCCTAATGTCCGCTTGTCTTCTTGAAAGCGTCTAAATATAAGACACGTGTTGAGCTACCATTTTCTGCTAAAAGGCCTCTAACTACATACTCAGCTATCAAAGCGCAGATGACAAGAGCGTCATCATCGGGAATTTGCATACCTTTCAAATCATCATCAGCAAAGGTGATTTCGAATGTGGAACGAAGTCTTTTGCCTTACCACCCACCAGCAATTGAATGACCTCCTCTACCCGACGGGACAGTGCCACTAAGATTCACCATCGGCCCTTCGCTCATGGCTCTATTCCGCATGAAGGTAGGGTGTTACGGCTAGTGCTATCACCTAAAGGGGGGTGAATAGGTGATTTTACAAAAATTGTATGATTTAAACGTGCGGAATGAATATAGTCTAGGTCAACAACTCATATGATCAATATCAAATGAATTCGTATAACAAACTTGTATATAAATTGTTGTCAGATGATTGCGTCTGATGATTAAGACGATATTCTGATGAACTTATTTGACAGATATGTATACAGTATAATGTCAGCAATAATAAATAAAAGTTTAGGGATAGAGAATACTGCACACAGATCTTTATAGTGGTTCGGCTTTATTGAGCCTACGTCCACTCTCCACACTGGCAGCCCGTTGGCTGTATTTCACTATTGAATCACAGGAAGATTACAAGAGCTATGCTTCTCAGATGATAGATAACACTATCACATACACTCTTCACTCAAGTAATTTTTTTTCAAAAAAAAAAAAACACAACGTGACAAACAGTATCACAAGTGTGTAAGATCGAAGCTCTATTCAAACTTTAGAATTCTTGATTCTGGTTCATATTTCTTGTACGACGTTTGCACTCCTTTTATACTCCTCTACTTCCAATCTATCCGTTGGACAGTCTTCAAAGGATTGATCTCCAAATCTACCCGTTGGAGATTCTTCCCAAAATAGGATGCATAGCCGTTGGAAGAAGAACCATTATCTCCGAGTGATTTGATCGCCCATACAATCAAATCAAGGTTTCCATAAGTGTAGTTCTTTGTATTTGAGGAACGATCTTGTGATTACCAATTTGGATATCTTAAAGTATCAATTTGATTATTCTGCATAAACATGCCAAAAATAATATTAATTGAATCTGACGAGTAATTTGAGTCTAACGATAAAGTCCTTTCATCGACTAAGTCTCATGACTGCATTCACCTGCATCAAATAACTTAAGTGTAATTCTGATCAGTAATAGATTGTTTTGTCATTCCTCAAAACTCATTAGGGATTTTGCTCAACAATCTCCCTCTTTTTTATGATGACAAAACTATCTATATGTGATGTAAACAATTAGAATATAGTCTATTCAGATGATATAACTTTCGAAGCATATTAAACATTGTTAAGCTTTGAAATATGACAGTGTATAGCAGTTCATATTCTGCCACTCCCATACTTCATATTACTTGCATTCACATCCATTCTTTATAATACTTCTCCCCCTTTTTGACATCAGCAGAAAGGATAAACATCATAATTAATATAATAAGAGAGCAGTATTCAAAGTTCACATAATAACCAAAAGTCAAACAACCATTGCAAAAGTCTCATAAAGTCAAACACATAAGTAAGATCAACAAAGAGTTTAGAAATGGTAATTTCGAAATGAATGAGATCAATTTTGCTGATTTTCTGGAGGAGCTGAGGGTCTGGCAGGTTCAGATGATGAAGTTCCAAATGGTGCAGAAAGGAAAGGTACTTGGACAAGATGGAAACTAGAGATTTGATTTAATCGTTGCTCAATGTGTGAGGAGAGCTGATGAATCTGGCCTGCAGTGTTAATACCTGCAATTTGTATATCAGTTCTAACTTGAGCCTTTAAATTGTTGAATCTGGCTGCCATCAAGTCCTTGATTTCCTGAATTCCCTCTTTGAGTTCATTGCGAAGTTCCCGAACTTCATTCTGAACTGTGGCTTGTCTCCATCTTAGATCAGTAATGGCTGCATGGTCTGACATGGAAGAGGAGATGTTGTATCCAGAAGAAGTATGAGTGGTCTGAACATGAATAAAAGCTGCTTCCTTCCCTTTGCCTCTTGATGGAGCTTCAGATGGACTGTTTTCACAGTTAGTGCCTTCAAGAGGAAAGTCTACAGAAGTTGCTACTGAAGGAGCTGCGTCTTTTGCATTCTAATCATGGTCATTGTTCTTAACATCTGGAGCAGTGTCTTCTTCAAACTCCTCCTGCATGTTATCATATTGAGCATCTTCTTCTTCAAACTCTTCCTGCATGTTATCATCTTCAGCATTTGCTTGTTGAAACTCCTCATGCATTTCTGCTTCATGTTCAAACTCCCCCTGTCTTCTAGAGGTTTCTTTCTCAACACCTTTCTCAGCAGTGGCCATTTTCTCTTGCTGATTTTCCATGACTACTTTGTTGATGATGTCACTAAGTGAATTCATCAAATGGTCCTCCTCTTCTTGCAGTCTCTGAATTTCAAGCTGAGTGGCAGCATGTCTGTCTGCACGAGCTTTGTACTTGGCATCTTGAATAATTAGCCATTGCATAAACCTTGACTCCTCAAGGCTTCTTTCATCAGCTTGAGACCGTTCAGCAGATTGGTCATCAGAAATCTGCATTTCATTAGAATCACTGGCATGGCTTGAGTTCTTTTGGCTGGTCTGTCAGTTCTGGAGACTGTCGGCTGCACTTTCCTTTTTCTTACTAAGGGTTCAATTGATTCCTCCTCATCAGAATCATGAAAAATATTGACAGAGCCCTTGTGTTGTGCACTCATCAATTCTGCAGGAATAACCTTACCCCTCTTATCCTTCCAATTTTCACCATCAAATTTGTATCCCATTTTTGTCATCATAAGTTCTCCAACGGTCATAGTTTGAAGAGGTTTACCTTTGAGTTTTGTTGGAATGGAAATTTTCAAATACTCAAAGATAGCGGTGATCAAAGCTCCATAAGGGAGTTGACATTTACTCTTCTTAACTGTTCTATACATTTGAAGGAGAATCATATGTGATAGAGAAATAGTAAAGGAAATTTGAATTGCCTAAATCAACTTGGCCTCATAGCGAGAGACATCAGTTTTGGAAGACCCTTTGGGTCTGAGATAATTGATTATGATTTTGTGTAGGACAATTGAATTTAGAGGAAAAATAGAGTGAGATATATGAGATGTGGAGCCTCTGATGAAAGAAGAGTCACCAGACAGAGATTGATATGCCAAATCTGAAGTAATAGGAATAAGAGAGAATTCTGTATGTTTTACTCCTAGAATAGCATCGAGATCAAAGGCTGATAACTTGTAATCTTGTTGAAAGACAGAGAACTCAATTTCAGAAGAAGAAATGAATGACAGATTTGAATAAAAGTAAGCCGTAAGTTTTGGGTAGACTTTGTGAGGGAGAGAGCACATTCTTTGAAAATCAAGATGTTCAATCAGACGCTGAATTTTGATATTGAAATTTTCAAAGAAGCTGAAGTCTACAACTCTGTTATTCATTATTCCTCTTGTTAGGAGAGAGTTGTAAGCAACTTGATGAGTTTTGTTTCTAAACAAGTTATCACTTTTCTTATCATTAGCATGAATTCCAGAAATAGGCAAAAACTCAGCAAATAGTTTTTCATCATTATTCTCCTTCCTACTATCAATGTTTCTACTTTTCTTCAAAGTCTGCCGTTCCTCTTCACCAACGAATTCTTCTCTTTCGACATTCGAAAGTTCTCCGACTTTCTCTTTTCCTTTTCGAGAAACTCCTTTCTTGACAGTCACAGGGGTTTCCTGTACATTAGAGGATTCTTTAAGAACTATCCCTTTCTCAGCAACAGGCGTTCTTCCAAGCCTTATACCCTTCTCATATTCCTCCATAACTTCATGCTCAGACAGAAAACCTAAGGTTTTACATACGGCATTTACCGTACTCTGGTCACTCCGATTTTCTCGAAGAAGTCTAAGGGTTTTTACCAGTTGTCTTGCCATAACAAAACGATCACGTTCTTGAATAGGTATACGTGGAGATTTGTTACCTGCAAAAGACTCTTGCTCTAAGCCCGAGTCAGATATATCGATTTTCTCTGCTTCTCCACCTTTGTCTGCTCTGGTAAACATTCTCGCGATTCTATCCGATCGTCTGGAACCTTTGACTCCTTTCTTTGATTTGGTGGTCGATTTCGGTGCCATTGAGGATATTTTTGAGTTTCCGAAATGAAAGATAAGATCTTGTAGGGTAAATCGTGGTTTTGGAGATCGTTAGGGTTTCAGAGAATGGAATAAGTGTTCGGAGAAAGAGTGTGAGAGTGCGAGAGAAGATAAAAAGGTTTTAAACCGAGTAGTACTATATATCGGTTTTTATAAAACCTTTTTTGGAAACTATCAATTGACAATTATGGAAATTTCGGAAATTATATTCCGAAAATTTTGGAATTATAATCCTCAAACGATATCAATCAAGACAACTAATATATGAGATATTCAAACAATTACGATATTTAAAATATATGAGATATAGATACCTTTTATAAGATGAGTTGCGCGCCAAAATCAAACACTTCAAATATATGTTTGAACAAATAGTCATCAGATGCAATAAGAGTTTGTTCTGTATATCTCAATAAAGTGGGTTAATGATATTTAATTTATCTCTAATAAGCTCAAAACTTTTCTTCTCTAAAGGTTTTGTAAAGATATCAACTAATTGCTGTTTAGTGTCTATAAATTGAACAATTATATCTCCTTTTAAAACATGATTACGGATAAAATGGTGCTTAATATCAATATGCTTAGCTTTGAAATGCAGAATAGGATTCTTGGTTAGATTGATGGCACTGGTATTGTCATACTTGATCTCCACAGTTGAGTCTTTGACATTGAAGTATTTCAATTGTTGTTTCATCCAAAGAATTTGGGCACAGCAACTACCAAGTGAGACATATTCTGCTTTTGCTGTTGAAAGAGCTACAGTTTGTTGCTTCTTTGAATACCATGAAACAAGCATGCGTCCTAATAATTGACACATTCCTGAGGTGCTTTTCCTGTCTAATTTGCATCCAGCATAGTCAGCATTGGAATATCCAATAAGACTAAAGTTTGATCCTTTAGGATACCACAACCCAAGTGTAAGATTGGTGCTAACATATTTGATAATTCTTTTAACTGTAGTAAGATGAGATTCTTTTGGTTCTGATTGAAATCTTGCACACAAACAAACACTGAACAGAATATCTGGTCATGAGGCAGTTAAATATAAGAGAGAACCAATCATGCTTCTATATAATTTTTTATCTACTGGTTTTCTTTTTTCATCCTTGTCTAATTTAATGGAATACGACATTGGAGTATCAATCTTTTTGCAATTTAATAAACCAAACTTTTTCATAATTTCTCTGGCATACTTTTCTTGACAAAGAAAGGTGCCATTTTTGGTTTGCTTAATCTGTAATCCAAGGAAGAAAGTTAATTCTCCCATCATACTCATTTCAAATTCACTTTGCATCATTTTAGAGAAATTTTTACATAATTTTTCATCTGTAGAACCAAAAATGATATCATCTACATAGATTTGAACAATTAAAATATCTTTACCTTTTCTTTTGATGAATAGGGTAGTGTCTACATTACCTTTTGTGAAACCATTTTGTTCCAGAAAGCTGCTTAGTCTTTCGTACCAAGCACGTGGTGCTTGTTTGAGACCATATAATGCTTTCTTGAGAGTATATACCTGATCAGACTTTTGAGGATCTTCAAAACCAGGAGGTTGTTCTACATATACCTCCTTTTTGATGTAGCCATTTAAGAATGCGCTTTTTACGTTCATCTGAAATAATTTAAAATCACAGAAACAAGCATAAGCCAATAATATTCTTATTGCTTCTAACCTGGCCACGGGAGCATAGATTTATCGTAATCAATTCATTCGTCTTGTGAATATCCTTTGGCCACAAGTCTTGCTTTGTTTCTGACGACTTTTCCTTGATCATCCAGTTTATTTCGAAATACCCATTTTGTTCCGATAACTGAATGATTTTTGGGTTTAGGAACAAGTTCCCATACTTGATTGATCTGGAATTGTAAAAGTTCCTCTTGCATAGCTTCAATCAAGCTTTCATCTTTCAATACATTTTCAACATTCTTTGGTTCAACTTCAGAGATGAGAGCCATTGTATTTATGACTTCTTTTGCTTTTGCTCTTGTTTTGATTCCATCATCCAAATTTCCAATGATAAGATCCTTGGGATGGCTGGATTTTTGTTTCCAGTTTCTGTTGAATCTTTCCTTGTTTTCATCATGGAGATTTGATGATTCTTCATTGTCTTGTTGGTTTGATGATTTCTGAACTTCATCAGATCTTTGATTCTGATGATTTTCACTTGGCGTTAATTCATCAGATGCTATGTCCTGTTCTTCAGATTCACTATCAGAATTATCTTGTTGAGTTTGAATTGAGTCTTCAAACTTGACATTTAGTGATTCTTTCACTGTTTGAGTATTTTTATTATATACTTTGTAGGCCTTGCTTGTTGTTGAGTATCCAAGAAATATTCCTTCATCTGACTTTTCATCAAACTTACCAACACGATCATTAGGATTTTTAAGAATAAAACATTTACATCCAAAAATTCGAAAATATGATACATTGGGAATTTTACCTTTAAACAATTCATAAGGAGTCTTTTCAAGAATTTGTCTTGGAAAAATTCTATTTGAAATATAACAAGCTGTTGAAACAGTTTCAGCCCAAAAATATGCTGGAGTTTTGTTTTCAAATAGAAGAGTTCTAGCCATTTTTTGTAAAGTTCTATTCTTTCTTTCAACTACTCCATTTTGTTCAGGAGTATAAGGTGAGGAAAAAATATGTTGAATACCATTTTCATCACAGAAGTAAGTAAAATTTTGATTTTCAAATTCTCTTTCATGATCTGATTTAATGCTCGAAATAGTATAACCCTTTTCATTCTGTACTTTTTGGCAAACTTTGAGAAAAATTCAAATGTTTCACTTTTATGAGCCAAAAAGAATACCCAAGTATATCTTGAATAATCGTCTACAATAACTAAACAGTATTTCTTACCTCCAAGACTTAGAGTTTGAGTAGGTCCGAAAATGTCCATACGAAGCAACTGCAAGGCTCGGTTAGTGCTTACATAATTTATAGATTTGAATGAACTTCTTACCTGCTTACATTTGGAGCAAGCTGAACATAATTTTGTGCTTTTAAAATTTCGTTCTGACAATCCTTTGACAAGTTTCTTGGAAGCTATTTTGGAAATTAATTTGACACTTACGTGTCTGAGCTTCCTGTGCCACTGATCAGATTCATCTTTTATGAAAACGAGACATTGCAAGTCATCAGATTTTGTGTCTAGTAGGTAGATGTTTCCATGTCTTCGACCCGTAAATGCTTGCTTGTTGTCCTTACTTATCCCAGAGCATTTGTTTTCTTGGAAAGTAATTCTGTAACCAATATCACATAATTGACTAATGCTAATTAAATTAAAATTCAAACCTTTAACAAGTGAGACTTCATTGATGATGAGATTGTCAATTCTGACTGTTCCTTTGCTAATTATTTTTCCTTTGTTGTTGTCTCCAAAGGATACACTTCCTCCTTTAATTCTTTCTAACTTAATGAATTTTAGAGGATCTCCGGTCATGTGTCTTGAACAACCACTGTCAAGGTACCACTTGTTCTTTCTTTTCTTTGCTACCTGCGAAAGATAAGTAACTCACTTTTTCGTTGGTACCCATATTTTCTTGGGTCCATTTTGGTTAGGATCAGTCATTCTCAGAATTTCTCTCTTAATAGGTCTCCAAACCTTTGGACAGTCACTCTTAAAGTGATTTGAATCACCGCAATTTATACATTTTTGTGAAGTTTGACCATTGAATTTTACAAACTGTTTTTGAAAATGATTTATGTAATCAAGTTTAGAGGGTCTTTTCTTTAGTCTTTCTTTGACATTCGAAAAAGTATTTTTTAATTCAGTATTTTTATCAAAACCCAGACCTGATTTATTATAATAAGGAATTTGAATTGACAAAATATGATCAAGATTTTTAGAACCCATTGAGAATTTCTTAGTTATATTAGAAATGTCATTTTTCAAAAGTTCTTTTTCATTTGAGATGCGATCAAAACTTTCCTTAGAAATATTTTTTAGATCAGAAATTTCCTTTTTCAGTGAATCATTTTCCTTTTCAAGAAAATCTTTATTTTTCTTGATAAGATTAAATTCTTTTTGCAAGAAATCATTCTTATCATTTTGCGAAATATCTTGCTGTTTTAAAAGATTGTTTTCCTTTTTTAAACATTCGATTGATTCATCAATTTCATTGTTTTGAGTCGTACTTTTTAAAGATAAAATTTCTTTCTTCAATATAGAAATCTTTTTGAAAGCAATGTTGTTAACAGAGACTAATTCATCAATATAATTTGCAACTGCTTCAGGAATATTTGAATTACTTACCTCATTTTCTTCATCAGAACTTGATTCTGAGTCTGATTTTGCCATCAGATAAATATTGGCAAACTCTTGTTCGCTTTCTTCATCCTCAGAATCACTCCATGTTTTAGCTTTGAAAGCCTTCTTATATCTTTCATATTTTCCTTTGTTCTTCTTGAGAAGGGGACATTTGGGCTTTATGTGTCCGTTCTTTTTACAGTGGAAACATATCACATCTTTGTTTTCTTCATTTTTGGCACTGGATCTCTTCTGAAAATTTAGCTTCTTGGCTTTTGATGGCTCAGAATTCTTGAATTGCTTTGATTTATTCAACTTCACTTTCTTTGCCATCTTTCTCAGTTTTTTGACCATTAAAGCCAACTCTTCATCTTCATCTTCATCCGAATCTATATCTGTGTCATCAGAATCAATGTTAGTTTTTAAAGTAATGAACTTTTTACCTTTGGATTCTTCAATTTCTAAGAACTTTTCAGTTTTATAGGATTAAAGAGTTCCGATAAGTTCGTCCACCGTGAGTGATCTGATCCCCTGAGTTTCTCGAATAGAGATTTTAATGCTGTTCCATTCTTTTGAAAGAGCTCTCAGCAGCTTGTTCCTGGGATGGGATTGTTTTGGAATTCAAGCCCATTTACTATCTCAGTGAATCTACTCTGCATCTCAGAGATTGTTTCATTTGATTTCTGAGTGAAAGACTCGTACTGCTCAAAGAGAATATTGAGATTTGTCTCCTTGACTCTTTCTGTTCCTTCATGGACAAGCTTGAGACGATCCCAAATTTCTTTGGCAGTTTTGAGATTTGCAATTCATTTGTATTCAACACTTGCTAGACCATTGTATATGGCCGTTATGATCTTTGCATCCAGGTGGATTCTTCTGGATATTTCTTTGGCCGAGAGAGGTAAAGCTTGAGGTCTAATTTGCTCTCTAACTCCTTCAGAAGAAGATGTCTCATTTTGCCCTTTTGAAGTTTCTGGGGATTTTGTTTCGTTTGGAATGATTTCATGTTCAACGTATCCCATATGTCTTGGTCTATTCCTAAGATGAATGTCTTCATCTTGTTTTCCCAGACACTGTATTCAGTTCCATTGAAATAAGGCGGTCTATTGTTGTGACCTGGCTTAGCATTACTAGCCATCAAGAATCGTTAGCTCAGAAGTAAAATAACACTCCAAAGAAAAATGAGCACTAGGCTCTGATACCAATTGTTATGACTAGTGCTATCACCTAGAGGGGGTGAATAGGTGATTTTACCAAAATTGTATGATTTAAACGTGCGGAATGAATATAGTCTAGGTCAACAACTTATATGATCAATATCAGATGGATTCGTATAACAAACTTGTATATAAATTGTTGTCAGATGATTGCGTCTGATGATTAAGACGATGTTCTGATGAACTTGTTTGACAGATATGTATACAGTATAATGTCAGCAATAATAAATAAAAGTTTAGGGATAGAGAATACTGCACACAGATCTTTATAGTGGTTCGGCTTTATTGAGCCTACGTTCACTCTCCACGCTGGCAGCCCGTTGGCTGTATTTCACTATTGAATCACAGGAAGATTACAAAAGCTGTGCTTCTCAGATGATAGATAACACTATCACATATACTGTTCACTCAAGTAATTTTCTTTCAAAAAAAAAACACAACGTGGAAAACAGTAATCACAAGTGTGTAAGATCGAAGCTCTATTCAAACTTTGGAATTCTCGATTCTGGTTCATGTTTCTTGTACGACGTTTGCACTCCTTTTATACTCCTCTACTTTCAATCTATCCGTTGGACAGTCTTCAGAGGATTGATCTCCAAATCAACCCGTTGGAGATTCTTCCCAAAATAGGATGCATAGCCGTTAGAAGAAGAACTGTTATTTCCGAGTGATTTGATCGCCCATACAATCAAATCAAGGTTTCCATAAGTGTAGTTTTTCGTATTTGAGGAACGATCTTGTGATTACCAATTTGGATATCTTAAAGTATCAATTTGATTATTTTGCATAAACATGCCAAAAATAATATTCATTGAATCTGACGAGTAATTTGAGTCTGATGACAAAGTCCTTTCATCGATTAAGTCTCATGACTCAGCATTCACCTTCATCAAATAACTTAAGTGTAATTCTGGTCAGTAATAGATTGTTTTGTCATTCCTCAAAACTCATTAGGGATTTTGCTCAACATAGGGTAGCTACTTGCATTGTGTTAGGATTGTGAGGCTTGCTATCTAGACCGCTCCTAGGTGCGTTTGTTTGATTGTTTACCTGACAATATGACATTCATTCACTCCTGCTATTAGTACGGATCCTTCTCCATAGATGGTTAGACTAGACTTTTTTTCTCCTTTAGACCATACTTCTCATATGACCCTCTCGATTAAGCTACTCAATTTGATCACGTAGGTTGTGGCACTCCTTGGTTTTGTGGCCATGATCTCAGTGGAAAAAAATATCATTATTAGTCTCGATGGCCCAGAGGAGCTTTAAGTCGATTAACCAAAAACGATTCCATGATCTTTGATTTCCATCAAGATTGTGTCACTCCCCCATTCCTTCGTATTACACCCAAATGCAGACAACATGGCTTTGGTCGACATTAGCAATATATTTAACTCGTATAGACCACCAGCAGATCCTAACATCTCTTTAGCATTGTTATACTTGGCCACTCAAGTAGAAAACTCATCAAGAATTGCCAGGCACTTCTTCCTGACATAGGGCACAAAGTGCACCGATTGGAATCTCGCAATGGTTACAAGAAGAGCGGCTCTAGGGGGAAGATGGAATACTTCAATGGCAACCTAATTGAACTTGCACAAGTTTTCTTTGAGGGCTTCTTCGGGCTTTTTGCTTTACAACCAACAAAGACTTTTAATATTTTGAAGCGGGCGGCTGTTGAAAAAGTGAGCCAAGAATAGATCGACTATTTGGCAAAACAAGCTGACAGAGCGTAGATGAAGGTTATTGTACCATATTCTTGCCGCCTTGGTCAAAGTGGCTGGGAAGGCATAGGACATACTGGTGTTGGGGGCGGCATGAAGCATCATCATGGCCTGAGTTGAGATTTGTGTGATTTATGGTAAAAGAGATAAGTGTTGTAACGTCCTGAATTCGACCCACTTCCGGGATTAATAAAATAGATGATTATTTCTCATTTCGTTTTAGTGAGTCTCGCCCGGAACTGATTATTCTCGGGATACTGACCGTTAGGGAATGGCTAACTAGGAAAACGGTGCGTGGACCCAAGAACTCGACCGTGAATCGAGTCCGATTCCGAGAAGCGACGAGGGAATATTTTGTGCCGACAAGGGCCAGTCCAAGGGGAGTGACGGATTTGGTTTGACCGACGGCGTATGATCGGATAGCGGGTGATTCCGCGCAATCGAGAGTACGCACGGCGAACGATCCCGAACTTACCCCGGACGACCGCGACCCTTGGGACTAGTGATAAAACCTCGTGTTCTCTGGGAAATTGGGACCGTCATGACTCGAGTAACCCTAGGTCAATACGCGTAACCCCTAAACAGCCGCCCGTTAGTGAGAGACGTTAAAACTGCAAATTGAGTTAAATCGATCATGGAATTTAGTCCGGACTTCGGTGTCGATTTTCGTGGGCGTACGCGACTATTTTGTAAGGACGACGTCATTTTTATGTGGCCACGCATATTTGGGATCGATAGAGTCAAAAATTGGAAATTTGACCCGGACCGGAAAATTACCGTTTTGCCCCTAGGCCTAAATATAGTGTTCCGAATTTTGGGATTATTTGGGGATTATTTTAGGGTTTTATATTGGTGTATTTCAGCCCAATAATGCTGAAAATATTGGTCCCTTATGCCCTTGGATATTTTGTCAAGTTTAAACCCCAACCCTTGGATTAGGGGCAAAATTGGCATTTTTGAATGTTTGGTCAACCACCCCACTATCTCACTCTCTCTATACACTCCCCTTTGACTCTCTCTCTTCCCATTTCCCCCCAAGTCAGCCGGCCATCCCCTCCTTCCACGCCAACTCCTCTCTTCATTTTTTTCCTTCTTGTTTGGCCGTGGAAGGCCAAGCTCGCCGGACCGCCGCCGGTGCCGCCGCCGTGAGCCGCCGTTTCCCTCGCCTCGCCACCACCATCCAGCCGTCCCACTCTCTTCTCCCTCTCCCGTCCGCCGTGACCAGAAACCCCCCTCCCCTTCGCCGCTTTGGATCGCCGTCCGTCGGGGAGCCGCGCACCGCCGCCGTTAGCGTCGCCGGAAACCGCCGCTCGCCGCCACTGTCCAGCCGCTCTCGCCCCGTGTCCAGCTGTGTTTAAAGCTTAGGAATCCAAGTGAGTACAACCCTAAACCCTAATTAGGCTAATGTGTGTTTCTAGATGGGTTTTAGGGGTTAAATTGTGGAGGTTGTTAGGGGCTGATATGGTGGCTGATTTCGTGGCTTAGGGTGATAATTTAATCGAGGTTTAGCGGCTTGGAATGTGCTGTGTGATGGCTGGAAATATTGGATTGAATCGGCCCGAGTTCAGGTTAAATTCGGGTTCAATTGTGAATTATAGAGCGCGCCTAGTTTGGTCCTCATGGTGGCTGATTTGGATGATATTTTGGGGAGTCAAATGGAGCATTTTGAGGATATTTAGTGGCCTAGAGTGACCTGTTTGGTGGCTGTCCATATAGGGGTTTAATTGGACAAGGCGCGATCGATTTGGGGTTTAATGGAGTAATTACCGGAAATGTTGGATTAACTGAATTCGTGGCTAAATTGTCCTTGATTGTGATTGATTTTGTGATGCCATGTTATATGCCTAGTGTGACTTAGGTTGGAGTAGCTTGGCGAGCTTCGAGTGCGCAAATTCATATTGATCCAACTGTGTGATTTATATGCGTAAATTATGTGCCGAGTTTGTGCCATAGCTGGACTAGATGATTTGATTAATTGGGCTTGTGATTAATTGAATTGAGCATGTTGTGTTGTGAATCGAATATGAGGTGTTATGCAATTGAATGCTCGCTGTGAAATTCGTGAGTGCCCAAGTGTGAACTTTATGGCCATGGGTGTACATCTCGAGCATTGGCATGGCATGTGCATATACGAGTGTACACGAATGACACGCGTGTGTGATCACCTAAAATGCCCTGATGCGTTTTACGTGGGGTTCAGATAACAATTGGTGTTTGTGAATGAGTAATCACATAAAGCCCTGATGCATTTTACGCAGGGTAGTGAACCTGTCCTGAGGCGTGTTACACGGGATGATGCCCGGATTATCGGAAGATGACCAACCTGATGCGTTTTACACGGGTTATGTGTCATGAGCCTGATGCGTTTTACGCATGCCGGAGATCGATCTCGAAGTGATGGACCTGATGCGTTTCACGCGGGTCGGAGGAGAATTGATAATTGCAAGTGTGCAAGAGTGCCAGCGTGCGAAAATGCATTGATGAGGCGTGAGCACGCGTATGAGCACGAGCATAAGCATGACATGCGTTGTGACCAAGTGATGTGTGCATGTGCTGCGATTGGGTCCTATGTTTTATTCTTGAATTGTAAATGCCTAACTTGCAGGGCAAGGTGAGTACTGGATTTGGGCCCGAGGGCCTAAGTCAATTATGGTTTGGTTGGTGCGTTGATTAGTGCTCATTAGGAGGTGCATGTTAGCCTAGCTTAGGTTTAGGGAACCTACTCGCTAAGATTTATTCTCACTGTTGTTGAAAACCAATTTTTCAGACCCCCGGCCTTGAGATGTCGAACGTACCGGTTCGTTTTGGGATTCCTTACCGGATAGACCGGGAGGAGTCGGTGTACCCTGCTGGGAACGGGGATTTTTGGGTTAGATACCTTTCCACAATTCAGGTCGACGCGGGTGAGGAGGTTGACCGGGTCCATAAGTATATAGTGTGGTGTATCAGGGATCATGAGGGGACCTACGGGCCTTTCCGGACGTTTGAGGTTCCGCTTACCGATGCCGGGGATATTGACCCTCAGTGTCCCGATGGGGAATTGACGAGCCCTGATCGTGCGCCGGAGGATGGGGTTTCAGACCCGGAGCTGATGGATTCGGAGGACGAGGAGCCCGAGCCCATGGAGCAGGATATGGAGCCGGAGGATGAGGCCGAGCTGATGGATTCCGAGGAAGAGTCAGCTGGGGCCAAGTCCGAGCAAGATTCCCTGGACTCGGAGGTTGAGATGTCTGATAGCTCTTCCGAGTCATCGGGATCCGACTCGGACTGGGTTCCGTAGGTTTAGCCCTTAGTCCTAGGTAGAGTGGGCCAGTACCTTTTTGACCGGAGCCCCTCTAGTTTTAGTAACCTTGACCACCCGAGCCACTTACCCCTTTTTGATAGTAGTGGCCATTGACCCGCTTTTGATTATTGAGGTTCATGCTGTATATGAATATTGTAAAGGTTCTCCCTGGCAATGCAAGTGTGTATTTGTTTATATTGATGGTTGTGCGGCTATCCTTGGTTATGTGAATTATTGTTCGGGTGTTTGCTATTTCCGCTGTGCTTTGTTCTCTGTCATTTGGGTGTTGGGTCGGCGACGCGTCCTGGGACGTCGCACTCGAATCGACCTTTGCGAGGGATGTGGCGCGCCGTAGGGTGCGGGGCGTGACAAGTGTGATATATTCACATTGCCAAAATGAAGAGTACAAGCCCGCCCTTATATATAGGATGAGAGGCAATTAAGTTTAATTACAATTAATGTAAACTATAATTAACCTAATCTATATATATATATATATATATATATATATATATCTAACATACCCCTTCAAACTCAAGGTGATTGGAAAGAAGTCAATTGGAGTTTGGAGAAAGATCCAGAAAGCAGCCAGGTAGATGTGTCTTAGTGAACATATCGGCAGTATAGTCGGCTGATGAAGTGGAAGAAACAAGTCTAATAGTACCATGAAGTGTGATGTTGGATGAAATGACAGTCTACATCAATGTGTTTTGTGTTAATGGAAAACATCATTATGTGCAATTCGAATAGCACTGCTATTATCGCAATGAAGAACTATCCCACTATGAAGACGCCCTCCCATATCTTCCGGTAGCCATCGAAACCATAATAACTCCGATGCCATATCAACAAGAGCTCGATATTCAGCTTTTGTACTAGAGCGAGCAACAATATTGTTTCTTGCTACGCCATGAGATATAGGAGGTGCCCAAAAAGAAATAGTAGCCCGTAGTGGAGCGACGATCTTAAGGGTCATCGGCCTAGTCAACATCCGAATAGGTTGTCACTTCCAATGTAGAATGAGTAGATTAGTGAAGCACATGAATAACATACCCTTGACATAGCAAAGAATATGAAGAACTGCGACAAAGCAAGTTGTACAAGGCGTTGTCATGTACTGACTAACAATATGAACAGCATAAACAATGTCACGGTGAGTAATAGTGAGATAGATGAGACCGTTGACTAGCTGTCGACAGAGGGTAGGATTTGAAAGAGGGGTCCCATCACCGGCATCAAATTTGGCATTGGTCTCAAGAGTTGACCTTGGTGCAGTAAGTCCAGCTAGAGAATGAGATCAATGACATACTTGGCTTGAGAAAGATAATAACCAAATGAGGTAACCTCCAAACCTGAAAAATAACCGAGTTGTTCTAGATCTTTCATCTCAAACTGTTGACTAAGATATTATTAAAGATTTGACATTCCGGTACGATCATCTCAAGTAATAACCATATCGTCCACATATAAGAGCATGAGATTGGACCCATGAGAAGTATGTCAAACAAAAAGAGCATGATTGTAGGGACTAGATGTAAGTCTAGGGATCCCATTGTGAAGCTAAACTTGGAATACCATGCATGAGGAGACTATTTCGATCCATATAATGTGTGACGTAATCAACACAATTGGTTAGAAGGATGAGGGTAGCTAGTAGGAGGTACCATATAAACTTTCTCGTTGAAATTGCCATTTAAGAATGCATTTTTAACATCCATTTGAAATAAAGACCAATGCTTAATAGCGGCAACAGCAAGAAGACTGTGAATAGAAGTAAGATGCGCTATGGTGCAAAAGTCTCTTCATAGTCAATGCCATACTCCCAAGTAAATCCTTTCACAACGAGGCGAGCTTTATAGCGGTCCACAGTTCCATCTGCGTTTCCCTTAATCTTGTACACCCATTTACAATCGAAAGTGGACTTACTAAGAGGAAAATCAAATAAATCCCAAGTATGAGATTTGTCTAAAGCTGTTACTCACCTTCTATTTCTTGTTGCAAAAAAAAAACAAAAGGATTGATACTAGCTTCTTTGTATGTGTGAGGTTCATAAAGGGAAGTTATAGTAGAATAATAACGGTAATCCTGAAGTCGAACAGAAGGTGACTTACTCTGGTGGATCGACGATTAGAGGAGGAAGGAATGACCGACGGTAGAGAATCCACGGATGGGGTAGACACGTCAAAAGTGGCCAAAGTGGCATCGCCAGAAGACCCTACATCAAAATGAAAAGAAGATAAATCTGGCAGAGAAGAGTCAGATGTGGATGGAAGTGTGGTATTATCTGAAAATAAGTCCACAGAAGGATTTATAAATAAAAAAAAAAAAAAGGAACGTGAGCATAGGATTTGAAGGGATGAACATAAGAAAACATCTTGTGCTCCCAAAAGGTAACATGACGAGACACACCAAGGTGGGTAGAAATGGGATCCTAACATCTATACCCTTTGTGCTCAAGGCCATACCCATGTAAGCAACATAAATGGGCACTGGGTTCTAATTTGGTGTGCTCATGTGGAAGAAGGTGCACAAAACAAGCACTACCAAAGCGCGAAGAAGACTATAATTGGGTGATGGAGTACAATTGATAATGTAATCAGGAGTGTGACAAGCTTCCCCCCAAAATTGTTTAGGACAAGAGACAAAGACGAGAAGAGTGCATACAACATCTAAGATATTCCTATGCTTACGTTTTGCTCTACCATTTTGCTGGGAAGTGCTTAGGCAAGGCAATGGATGATAGTATCATTTTGGGAAGGAATTCTAAGAAATTCCGTGTCTCTAAATTCCATATCTTTATATTCCATAGCATTATCAGTATGAAAAACCTTGATATCTTATGAAAATTGGCTTTTGATCATCACAACAAAATCACGGTAAATACGAGAAAGTTCAAAACAATTTTTTATAAGATAAAGCTAGGTAAAACGAGAGTTATCATCGACAAAAATGACAAAATAGCGAGAGCCATCCATGGTAAGGGTGGGAGATGGTCCCCAAATACCAGAGTGAACGAGATCAAAAGAAGCATGAGATATAGAGTCACTAGTCTAAATTGGTAATGCATTATGTTTTCCCAACTTACAAGGTAGACAATCAAATGTTTAGTGTCAACAAAACCTAAATGACCACTTGAAATCAAGGCCTTAACCTAGAAAAAGAAGCATGACCTAACTAAGAATACCAAATTTCAGATGACACTGTGGCAGCACAACCATCAAAAGAAGTCGGAATATTTAGGGAAACAAGCTCAAAGAGGCACCCCACTTTATGGTCTATCCTAAGTAACTCCCATCCGAGGATCTTGCACATAACAACCACAAGAAGAGAAGTGGATATCAAAACCAAGTTCATACAATTGGCCAACAAATATCAAGTTGAGTGAGAGTTTAGGAACCAAAAAAGTGTTAGGTAAAGGTAATGTAGATGTGAAAATGTTCCTATATGACTAACTCTCATCTGTGAGTTATCAGTTGTATGAATAAGAGGTGCACATGAAGTGGAAGATTTAGATTGAAATAAGGTAGATTAAATGTCATGTAATTGCAACAAGCAGAATAAAAAAACTATGAATAAGAAATACCTTAAGCAATAGACATAGCAGAATTGCTAGGAACAAAAGAGCTAAAGATACCAAATTCTCATAGAACAATGAAAAGATACTCTAAGGATATTAGTGTGATGGATAATCCATGAGTAGAAGCAGAACCAACAGATGGACGGGCAAAGGGACCTTGGCTGCGCGATTGCGTGACCGATCCCGTGGGTTGCGTAGGTCGCAGCCAATAACAATTTGGTGCCAGATGACCACGCTGATGACAGTGTTTGCAAAATGGACGACACAAGGAGGAAGAACTCGAAGTGACAAGTACCGCATCTGTAGGTGTGGAGATGGGCACAGTAGGGCGTTGCATTTTCAAGGTAGCCAGTCAAGTCTCCTCAATCGATAATTATGATATAACAATCTCACTGGAAGGAAAATGATCTCTATGCAGAACGGAGGCCCTCACAAGTTCAAACTCATCATTCAAGGCCATCAAAAATTGCATGACATGAATACCATCATGATATTCAACAACTTTGAGAGCAACATTAGCCGCCTCCAAACGCGGTGTAGACAAGGTCAACTGATCCCAAATAGCATGCATAGATGATAGAAAATCATTTATGAACTGACCTGGCTCCTGATGAATGTGATATAAATTCCCTAATAGCCAATACTGATGGGCAACATCCAAACTGGAGTAACGACAGGCAAGAAGATCCCAAGCTTCATTTGCCGTATTAAAAAGGCCAAACTAGAGTTGGATAGATGGGATCAAAGTGTTTCGAAACCATGTGAGAATATGATGATTTTTGCTATTCCAATCATCCATATGATCCACAAAATTAGCATAAGTTTCTTCAGCAATTTTAGTAGGCTCGCTAATTTCCCTAGTTACATAACTCCGAAGCCAGCGTCCTTTCAAGAAGCTTGATATTTCTTGAGCCAAAAGAAACCATTGAAAATAGTCTAAATGGGCATTGAGACTTCCACTCTATCCATTATAGGCACTTTACTAGTATAAAATCAACAGAACCCAATATATCAAGAGTAGATATGGACAAAATAAGGCAAAAAGCGAACTTTGAAAGTCGAAATACCTCAAGAACCGGTCAGAAAACGCCAAAAACCAGTCTAGAAACAGTCGAACCAGTCAAAAATGCGACAAAATCGATCTGGTATGAACCAATCAACGTTTGGTTAACGGTGGCCAACGTCAGTCAACGGTGGGATGACGTGGCGATCATGTTAGCAGCTTACAGAGTTTTTTTGTGCGTGTCGTTGGGGGAGGTGTGTGGATCTCATGCGTAGGACTTCTAGCGGCGCGTTCGGTGGAGGAGGGCAACGAAAATTGATGGGTTGACTCAGTGGAGGGCGGCAAGTCGTGGGTTGGTGTTGGTTTATCAAAAAATATGGCGGAGGGCATCCAAATCACCACTGAACAGCTGCAGGCTCCCTAGGTCCAAGGCACGGCGGTGCGTGTAGCAGCGTCTAACGTTCGTTGGCTCGTAATTTCAGGATGTGGGTCGTCTAAGGGTGGCGAGTCTAATGGTGGTCTCGATTTTTCGAAATGAGCAGCGGAAGTATGTCGAAAAGCAACTAAAGACTTCGGTCTTATTGGAGAACCATAGTGACGCGGCCAGCGTGACTGGCGTTGTGACGGTCAGAGGGTAGTTGACTCAATGAACGCTCCTCAATTGACGATGACACTAATACCAAGTTGAGATTTGTGTGGTTTGTGGTAAAAGAGACAAAAGTGTGATATATTCTCATTGCCAAAATGAAAAGTACAAGCCCTCCCTTATATATAGGGTGAGAGGCAATTAGGTTTAATTACAATTAATATAAACTACAATTAACCTAATTTTAAATATATACATCCAACTGCCCGGAATGCCTCCAAGTGATCAAGGGGATCTCTCGAGACATCATAAGTGTTCAAATGAGGGATTCGAATTCCTTCGAGAGATTTACCGTCATTATGTCTTCGACAAATGGGGGATAATTATAGCCAGATCTTGACCCCGACGGCTTTGGCTCGTCAAGCCTATGGAGAACATCTACGACCTCACGTTCCGATTCCTTAAAGCGGTCGTCGACCAGCTGGTCCCAGTTGCTTTCCAGCGAGTTAAACTGGTCATAGGTAACATAATTACCTCCGAAGGTAGGAACACACCCTGGAGGAACATAGAATTTATAACTGTGAGAAGGTTGTGGAGAAGGATTCGGAGGATGATGAGGATAGCCATATGGCCGACGATATGGTGGTGCCTGAGCGTACTGGGGGTAGGGAGATGGAAATTGTGTTGAGAATGGTGGAGACATTTGTCCGTGAATATCCGGGCCATTCTAGGTATTTTGAGAAGAACTGAGAAAGCAGGGATAGTCATCCATCCTGGAACAGTATAACAAAAGACTACAAGAGGAATAGTTTTGAAATTCTAGGGAAAGACCAAGACAACTTTGTCATTTCGTATGGATTCGTACGGACGGAGCCAAACTATGAATACTGAACTTCGAAAACTATTAGGATTACGAGCATAAATATAACGAAATAGAGAGTAGAAGTGAGAAAGAAAAATCGCAACATAAAGTTTTATTCTGACTCATCTTTAAACTAAGGCTACATGAAAAAAAAGATTATATATACTCGGTAATTATTAATGGGCATAAACCCGAACTACTGATAAAATACAAACCCAAATTATATCCACCATTAAGGACATTTGGCATCCCGACAACATGTAGTGCTCTATAGTGATCAAATTGTTATGAGAACCAGTGCATCCGTAGGTATCGTTGTGGTTGCTAATTATATGAAATTTGCATTGCTACTTGAGATTCCATACTGTTGGGCGTGCATGGTTTCCTGTCGGCCTCTTCTTGACGTTGGTTTATGGCCGTGACACGTGGGTTCTTTTGACAAGCCATTCAAAATTCCTTCGTCACTATTGTACTATTGTCAAAAAAGAGGTGAAAAGACAGGGTATTTGCATAATCAATCGAAAACCTATTGTAAGAAAAACATATTGAGAAATAAAACTTTTAATTAAATTAACGTAATCTTAAACCTTTAAGAGAGAACATAATCAAAATTTCTTGGTCGAGTCTTGCCTAATTTATCTAATTTGGGAGTCCAATCATCATCGACCGTCTCACGTATCGGCGATAGTGTGACGTGGACTATTTTAAACTGAAACGATGTCAATTTTTCTTCTGATTTTTCTGAATATCTTTTTCATTTTTTTGTCTTATTTCCTTCTTTTCCACGCATTAGCTTCTCTTACGTTCATCATCTTCAAGCGCTAGATTGCTCAGCCAAAGCTCCTCCGATGCTTGCCCGTCACTACCCACTACGTCATGGGCCTCTAGCAGTGTGTGTTATATTTATAATGTGATCCTACATTTAGGAATATAGTTTTTGAAATAAAAACTAATCCGTTGGGTTTGACCCACGTTTTCTCTTTTAAGTGACGGTTATCCACATACGGTTTTTCCACTGTTCGTACCCCTTCGGTGACAACCGCCCTCTTCGGTAACCGCCTTGATGGGAAGCGGTTTATAAAGATGAACGTTCATTCTATAAGGGTAGACACAAGGTTTAACGCAAACCCTCTCATTCGGTAATACACCATCAGTACGCGAGGGGATTGGGTTAGTAGAGTGCGCCCGTAATCGCTCTCAAATTAACGTCGAACTACCGTGGATTTCCGACGAACGTAAAGTTGAACAATGGCTGGAGGTCAGTTTATTTTCGATCCTGTTTTCCGCATTTGATTCTAATTGTGCTTAAATTTTGTTCTTCTATGCATGATTAGAATCCTTCAGTTTTAGTCTTACATTTGGTATCAGAGCATGTTTAGTGCCTCTGTCTTGTTTTTGTTGAATTTTGGGTGCATTTTTCGGGGCTTTTGAGATGAACAGTAATTCGGGCTTTTTGGGGCTAAGAGGGAAATCGCTGATTCCGGCCAAATTCCGGCGACCCACCGCTCGACTTCGGACCGGCACGGTCGCACCGCCATGGAGAAGAATAGCCCTAAGTTAATCTGGCATATCGGTGATCGCCGGAGGCTGTTTGAGCAGCGGAAGTTGCGGGTTAGGGTTTGTGCGTTTTGACGGAATTTTGCTTGATTCGAGCCAATTTCTTGGTTGTTTTCGCTGAATTTTGGGTCCATGTGGTCGCGCTGACGTGGTCTCCGAAACCCATAAATTATTTTGGTGTAATATGGGCTACCGGAGGAGACCCATTCGGAAGAAGGCGCGGTGGAACGGCGAAGATCGTCAAAAAATTGGATCTGGTCGAGCGGAGGAAGAAGGCGCGTGGTCCCACGCGCGCACAATTGCTGGCGCGTGGTCGCCACGCGCGCGCAACTGCAGACGCGTGCGGCCCACGCGCGCGGCAGTTGCAGGAGCGTGCGCCGCACGCGCCCGCACGGTAAAGAAGGCGCGTGGCGTGCACGCGCCCACGCATGGAGCAGGCGCGTGCCGCGCACACACCCTGGAACCGGCGCCCCCTTCGGTTTTTACGCTTCTACCCCTGCCTTTTACCCATTATTACCATTCTGCCCCTTGCCGAATTAAGTTTATTGTTTTATCCTTCATGCATTTTATGAATATTTTTATGCATGAAATTAAATGTCCAATGATCCATATATTTTAATTAATTGAGGAGTAGCCACATCATCTTTAATTAATTAAATTATATATTAAGAGCATTCGGACCACATTTGGAAATGGACATTGATTGTAATTAATCTTATTAATATGATGAATTTTATCCCACAGGAATTTTCATTATATTAATTTGATTAACTAGGTGGAAATATCATATTATTTTTCTTAATTTACCCACAGGGATTAAGGAAAGGAATATAACATGATAGTTTCTTCATGAAGTATTTATGAATCTATTTAAATTAAAAACTTAGCCCACAGGCAGTTTTTATGTTATGTGATTCATATTTTGTGACATGTCTTACATTGGTAGAACATGATATATGTTGATTTTGCCTCAAATTTTGTGACATAAGCATGATTATTTGATATGCAGTTTTGCAACCTATGAATTTCTCTGAATTTAAGAGTGATGTTCCCATACTGAATGGTGAAAACTATAAAGTTTGGAAAGAGTCAATTCTTCTTCAATTGGGGTGCATGGACATTGACTATGCTATAAGGAAAGACGAACCACCTGCTCCTACTGACACAAGCACTGCAGCTGAGATAGCCCTTTATGAACAGTGGGAGCGGTCCAACCGCCTTAGTGTGATGTTCATAAGGACTAAAGTATCTCCTAGTATCCGTGGTTCAGTCGCTCAGCATAGCAATGCTAAGGCTTTATTGGAGGCCATTGATGCGCAATTTGAGACTTCAGAAAAGGCACATGCCATGACCTTGATAATGAAGTTTTCATCTCTAAAGCTCACAAGTGTTAGAGGTGTGCGTGAGCACATCATGAAGATGAGAGACATTGCAGCTCAGCTGAAAAACCTTGAGGTTGAGATATCTGAATCATTTCTTGTGTACTACATTCTGAACACTCTCCCACAACAGTATGCACCTTTCAAGATCTCCTACAACACACATAAGAACAAATGGTCAATTAATGAACTCATGACCATGTGTGTTCAAGAGGAAGAGAGGCTGATTATGGAATTGGGAGAAAGTGCTCATTTGGCAACACAAGAAAGGAATAAGGGTCACGGCAAGCAGAAGGGGAAAGGTAAAATACCTCCCCAAGCTGACATTAAGAAGGAATCCAAATGTTTCTTCTGTAGAAAGAAGGGGCATATGAAGAAGGATTGCGTTAGATTTAAGGCCTAGCTTGAGAAGAAAGGTAATCCAACCTCTTATGTTTGTTATGAATCTAATATGGCTGATGTGAGTCACAACACTTGGTGGATTGATTCTGGTTCTACAATCCATATTTCGAATTCCTTGCAGGGTTTTCAAAACCACAGGAAGCCAGTGGGAAGTGAACAAAGCATCTATTCGGGAAACAAGATGCGTTCGCATGTAGAAGCTATTGGGACATGTAGATTAGTTCTCAATAGTGGCTTTGTTTTGGATTTGGAAAGGACCTTTTATGTTCCAAGTTTCTCTAGAAACTTAATTTCAGTTTCAAGACTTGTACCTTTGGGTTACTCTTTTAACTTTTCAGATTCAAACTTCAGTTTATTATTTAAATCTGAAATTGTTGGGAGTGGTATTTTGTCTGATGGTCTTTTTCGAATTAATTTACAAGACAATGCCTATTATAATGCGATGCATGTTCATGATAATTTTGGTATGAAACGATGTGTTGTGAATGAAAATTCCTCTATGTTGTGGCGCTGGAGATTGGGACATATCTCCATAGATAGAATTAAGCGATTAGTAAATGATGGAGTACTCGGTACTTTGGATTTTACTGATTATGATATTTGCGTGGACTGCATAAAGGGAAAGCAGACCAACAAAACAAAGAAAGGTGCCAAGAGGAGTACAGACATATTAGAAATCATACATACGGACATTTGTAGTCCTGATATGGACTCGTATGGTCAGAAATACTTCATCTCCTTCATTGACGATTACTCATGTTACATGTATCTCTACTTGCTTCATAATAAACATAAAGCGTTGGATGCCTTTAAGGTTTTTAAGGCGGAAGTAGAGAAACAATGCGGCAAGCAAATTAAGATCGTGAGATCAGATAGAGGTGGAGAATTTTATGGTAGATACACTGAAGATGGACAAGCATCTGGTCCGTTTGCAAAGTTTCTTCAAGAGAATGGCATAGTTGCCCAATACACTATGCCAGGTTCTCCGGACTAAAATGGCATAGCAGAAAGAAGAAACCGAACTTTATTGGACATGGTGCGGAGTATGCTTAGTAGCTCCAAACTTCCTAAGTCCTTGTGGACTGAAGCTCTTAAGACGGCAGTGTACATATTAAATCGAGTTCCAACCAAGGCTGTCCCAAAGACGCCTTTTGAGTTATTCAAAGGTTGGAAACCAAGTTTGAGACATGTACGCGTTTGGGGATGCCCGTCTGAAGTAAGAATCTATAATCCACAGGAAAGGAAGTTGGACCCAAGGACTGTAAGTGGGTATTTTATTGGATATGCCAAAAAGTCCAAGGGATACAGGTTTTATTGTCCATCTCACACTACTAGAATTGTGGAATCAAGAAATGCTAAGTTTCTTAAAAGTGACTTGATTAGTGGGAGTGATCGATTGAAGGATATTGTTCCTGAGAAAGATCATTCAGATACTCAACCTTCCACTTCAAGTATTAGGTTGGTTGTTGTTCATAACGCCCCTTCAGTTCAACCAGCTATTGAACAACCAACTATTGAAGTTCCACAACTTGCTGTGTCACGCCCCGCACTCCTCGGCGCGCCACATCCCTCGCAAAGGTCGATTCGTGTGCGATGTCCCAGGACTCGTCGCCGACCCAACACCCAACACAGAGATTTAAAGCACATGCGGAAGTAATTAAAACCACCCGTACAATAAAATACACATAATCAAGGATAGCCATACAACAACCAGCACGGATAAATATACACTTGTTTTGACATCGGGAAACATATACAATACTCATATACAGCCCACACTCAAAAATCAAAAGCGGGTACGTGGCTCGGCGATCAAACACTATATCTAGCCGGGGCTCCTCCCAAAACGTTTCAATACGCCTGCCATCCTTAGGGCTGGGGGTCTGAAAAATTGGGTTTCAACAACAGTGAGAATAAATCTCAGCGAGTAATTCCCTAAACCTAAATTAGGCTAAAGTGCACCTCCTGACGAGTACTAAATCAACACACCAAGCAAATCATAATTGACTTAGGCCCTCGGGCCCAAATCCAACACTCACCTTGCCCTGCAGGTTAGGCACTTACAGTTCAAGCATAAAACATTGGACCCAATCACAGCACATGCACACATCACTTGGTCACAACGCATGTCATGCTTATGCTCGTGCTCATACGCGTGCTCACGCCTCATCAATGCATTTTCGCACGCTTGCACTCTAGCACACTTGCCATTTATCAATTTCTCCTCCGACCCGCGTTAAACGCATCAGGTCCGACCCGCGTAAAACGCATCAGGTCCATCACTTCGAGATCGATCTCCGGCCCGCGTAAAACGCATCAGGCTCATGACACATAACCCGCGTAAACGCATCAGGTTGGTCATCTTCCGGTAATCCGGGCATCGTCCCGCGTAACACGCCTCAGGACGGGTTCACTACTCCGCGTAAAACGCATCAGGGCTTTATGTGATCACACATTCACAATCACCAATTATTATCTGAACCCCGCGTAAAACGCATCAGGGCATTTTAGGTGATCACATGCTCATGTCATTCGTGCACACTCATATATGCACATGCCATGCCAATGTTTGATATGCACACCCATGGCCATGAAATTCACACTTGGGCACTCACAAATTTCACAATGAGCATTCAATTGCACAACGCCACTTATTCAATTCACAACACAATATGCTCAATTCAATGAATCACAAGCCCAATCAATCAATTAATTCAAATCGGCCATGGTACATCATCGGCACACGAAAATCACGCGATTGAGCCATTAAACTCGCACAAGTCTAAGGTCCACCAAGTCTACCCTTTCTCGGCCATATAAGTACTCAACAAGGCATCGCAAATTGATCACAACCAAAGATAATTCAGCCAATCCATCAGTTAATTCGACCATTCCCGGTAATCACACAATCAAGCCTCAAATTGATCGCGCCTTGTCCAATTAAATCCCGGTATGGACAACCACCAAGTAGGTCATTCTAGGCCAATAAATACCCTCAAAATACTCTATTAGACTCCCCAAAGCATTACCCGAATCAGCCACCATGAGGACCAAACTAGGCGCGCACTATAATCCACAATTGAACCCGAACTTAACCAAACTCGGGCCAATTCAATCCAATACTTCCAGCCATCGCATAGCACATTACGGGCCACTAATCCTCAATTAAATTGTCACACTAAGCCCGTAAAATAGCCACAAAATCAGCCACCATACGGTCCACAAATTTCATCCGCCAAGTCCACAATTTCGCCCAAATCAAGGCATCTATGCTTCGCCACATCACAGCACTCTATAGACCACTAAACCTCGATTAAATCATCACTCTCGGTCACCAAATGTGCCACAAATTCAGCTCCTAGTAACCTCCACTCGGTCCTCAATTTGCACCCGCCAAATTCACATTCAAGGCCCGAACCTACCCCGAACTTGGGCCATTCCGATCCAATTCTGTCTAGCCAATGCACAGCACCTCTCGGGCCACTAAACCTCCATTAATTTATCGCATTAAGCCCGTAGAACAACCACCAAAAACAGCCACCACTCGGTCTATAAATTTCATTTCCCCAAATCCACCATTTTGTCCAAATCCGGACACCTACGCTTCGCCACATCACAGCACCATACCAGCCACTAAACCTCGACCAAATAATCATCCTTGGTCACCAAAACACCACAAAATCAGCCCTTAACAGCAGCCACCATTTAGCCCCTAATTACCCTAATTAACCCCTAAAACCCGTCTAGAAATGCAAATTGTCCTAATTAGGGCTTAGGATCAAACTCACCGGATGTCCTAAGCTTGAAACGGGCCGAACACGTGACGAAAAGGGGCTGGGCAGTGGCGGTCCCTCGCCGGAACAGTAACGGCGGCGGCGGCTCCGGCGAACGGCGCGAGCGGCGGCGACGATCTAAGCTAATCCACGGCCTAGAGAGGGAGAGAGGGGCACGGTCAGAGATAGAGAGAGAAATGGAACGGCTGGACGGCTAGGCGAGGCGATGGATCCGCGCCGGAACAGTGACGGCGGCGGCGGAGCTCCTCCAGCTCAAGGCCTCTCACGGCACAGAGAGAGAGAGAGAGAGAGAGAGAGAGAGAGAGAGAGAGAGAAATGGAGAAAAGGGGCTTCCGTGCCAGGGTGGGACACGGCGGCGGACCGCAGACGGAGGCGGCGACGGCGACGCAGGGGCCGCCGGCGAGCCTGCGGGCGCGTCGCGAGCTCGCTGCCGGGTAACGGCCACAACGGCTCTTGGCTGAGGCGTCAGCGACTCGCGCAGCGCGGCGAGCTGGCCGCGCGCGCGGCAACACGGCGTCGGGCGGAGGCATGAGGGCGTTCGAGCGGTGGTCGGTGAGCTGGGCAGAGGCGAAGCAGCAGTCGAGGGTCGGGGGAGAGAGGAAGAAGAAGAAGAAGAAGAAGAAGAAGAAGAAAGAGAAAGAAGATAGAGAGGAGAGAGAGTGTCAGAGAGGGGGGGTTGCGTGCGGTCAGAAGGAAAAGAAGAGAAAGGAGAGAGAGGGAACGTGCGCGGTCAGAAGGAGGGAAACGTGCGCGCGGAGGAGAGAGGAGAGAGAAATAAGAGAAAATAAACTTCATTCAAATATTAAATGCGATCTGATGGCCCAAATTCAAAACCGAAAACGATCTACCGGTCCAAAATAAGCCTCGCACATAAAAAGGGACAAAGGCCAAATTAATTGAACCAAACTATAACGAGGGAGGTCTACTAGTCCAGATTCGCACGTGGTCAAAAACTCCCCTTTTTCCATCATTCCTGACAATCTCAACGCTGGCCACAACAATATCGACACCGTCTAATTTATTTCGTCCCGAAACTTCCGAAAATCGACTGCCAAGTTCGGGGTCTAAATAACGGTCAAATTCGATCGAGTGCGATTCTAGCGAAATCTCTAATTTAAAAATAATAACCGAGAGTGATCAGTTCTCGGGCGAGATTTTACTATAAGCACACTGACAAATTACACGTTTTATAAATCCCAAAAATGGGCCGAAATTCGGAATGTCACATGCTGATAATGATCCGGTAGATCCAATTGTTCAACAATTACCAGAAGCTGTTGAACAACCAGTTGAACACCACGCTCCTCTAGAGAATGTTGATACAACATTAAGAAGATCTACTAGAATGAGGAAATCAGCAATTCCTAGTGATTATATTGTGTATTTACAAGAGTCTGACTATAATATTGGAGCTGAGAATGATCCTGAAACGTTTTCACAAGCCATGAGTAGTGATGAATCCAATTTGTGGTACAATGCCATGAAGGATGAGATGAGTTCTATGGCATCAAACGAAGTCTGGGATTTGGTTGAGTTGCCTAATGGTGCGAAGGCCATTGGTTGTAAGTGGGTCTTCAAAACTAAGAAGGACTCATTAGGCAACATTGAGAGATATAAAACTAGACTTGTTGCCAAAGAATTCACTCAAAAGGAAGGTATCGATTACACGGAGACATTTTCTCCTATATCTAAGAAAGATTCTCTTCGTATTATTTTGGCATTGGTTGCCCATTTTGATATGGAATTACATCAAATGGATGTGAAAACGGCATTCCTCATTGGGGAACTAGAGGAAGAGGTTTACATGAAACAACCTGAAGGATTCTCCTCTAGTAAAGGTGAGCATTTGGTGTGCAAGCTTAAGAAATCTATATATGGCTTGAAACAAGCATCCCGCCAATGGTACTTAAGGTTCCATGATGTCATCTCTTCATTCGGCTTTGTAGAGAATATCATGGATCAATGCGTATACCAGAAGGTCAGTGGGAGCAAAATTTGTTTTCTTGTGCTGTATGTGGAGGATATTCTACTTGCAACCAATGATAAGGGGTTGTTGCATGAGGTGAAACAATTCCTCTCTAAGAGTTTTGGCATGAAGGATATGGGTGAGGCATCTTATGTCATTGGCATTAAGATCCATAGAGATAGAACTCGAGGAATTTTAGGACTATCTCAAGAAACCTATATCAATAAGGTCTTGGAGAGATTTCGGATGAAAGATTGTTCACCAAGTGTAGCGCCCATTGTGAAGGGTGATAGGTTCAATTTGAACCAGTGCCCGAAGAACGATCTAGAAAGGGAACAAATGAAGAACATCCCATATGCTTCTGCTGTCGGAAGCTTGATGTATGCTAAGGTTTGCACTCGACCTGACATCGCTTTTGCTGTGGGAATGTTGGGAAGATATCAGAGTAATCCAGGGATAGACCACTGGAAAGCTGCAAAGAAAGTGATGAGATACCTTCAAGGTACTAAAGGATACATGCTTATGTATAGACGGACTGACAACTTGGAAGTATTTGGTTATTCGGATGCGGATTACGCTGGTTGCGTTGATTCTCTAAAATCAACATCAGGATACATTTTTATGTTAGCTGGCGGAGCCGTGTCATGGAGGAGTGCGAAGCAGACTTTGACTGCTACTTCCACTATGGAGGCTGAGTTCGTTTCTTGTTTTGAGGCTACCTCGCATGGTGTATGGTTGAAGAGTTTCATTTCAGGGCTTAGAATTGTTGATTCTATTTCTAGGCCATTAAGAATATATTGTGACAATTCAGCTACGGTTTTTACGGCTAAAAATGCTAGAAGTGGCAGTTGAAGTAAGCACATCGACATTAAGTATTTAGCCATAAAGGAACGTGTTAAGGAGAATAAAGTGGTCATTGAACACGTTCGCACTGAATTGATGATAGCTGATCCTTTAACTAAAGGCATGCCACCAATGAAGTATAAGGATCATGTGGCTAGTATGGGAATAATTCCCATAATGTGATTTATTGTCGTACGGACGACTTTTGTTGTTTGAAACTCTTACTCAATTGTAATGTTATTCTCAATTTCTGGTGTACACATTCAGTTGTTTATGAGAATAACAATTATCCTTGGTTCTGGAATAAACATAGGGTTTATTCATTAAGATGTGTTGTCACATATGGGCTGACATTAAAGGAATAAGATGCATTGTAATACATGGAAGATATTACTCGCTCTTAGAGGACATGTCGCCATGATTCATGTGTCTTGTTTCTTTTCTTAAGCATAAGGTTTTCGTGGATTTGGTTGGGTAATCCGTATGATGAAAATGTTGGGATCAAGTGGGAGAATGTTATATTTATAATGTGATCTCACATTTAGGGATATAGTTTTTGAAATAAAAACTAATCCGTTGAGTTTGACCCACGTTTTCTCTTTTAAGTGACGGTTATCCACATACGGTTTTTCCACTGTTCGTACCCCTTCGGTGACAACCGCCCCCTTCGGTAACCGCCTTGATGGGAAGCGGTTTATAAAGATGAACGTTCATTCTATAAGGGTAGATACAAGGTCTAACGCAAACCCTCTCATTCAGTAATACACCATCAGTACGCGAGGGGATTGGGTTAGTAGAGTGCGCCCGTAATCGCTCTCAAATTAACGTCGAACTACCGTGGATTTCCGACGAACGTAAAGTTGAACAATGGCTGGAGGTTAGTTTATTTTCGATCCTGTTTTCCGCATTTGATTCTAATTGTGCTTAAATTTTGTTCTTCTATGCATGATTAGAATCCTTCAGTTTTAGTCTTACAGTGTGTTGCCACCATCGCTGGCCCTTGCTCGATCGGCCACAGACACCATTGTCGTGCGAGGCCGACAGCCTTCACTGCTGTGATTGGTCTCTCTGTTTCTGTTTCTCTCACCTGCGCACATGGAGTTCAAGGTTGCCATTCGTGGCCATGGAGGTTGCCACCACCATCTTGAAGCTTGAAAAGAGAGAACCAAATACAGGGGCACTCGGTTTGGCTCGACGGAGATGACAACGATAGTTGCCGATGGTCGAGCTAGGTCAACAGGGGTGGTAGCACGCTGCTGAAGATCCAGGCAACAGTGTGGGCAGTGACGGACAAGCATGAGATGAGCTTTGGCTGAGCGGGCGAGAGCTTGAAGATTACGAACAGTAAGAGGAGGAGCTCATGTGTGAAAAAGAAGAAAAGAAAAGAAAATAACCAAGAAAAATCAAAAGAAAAACCGCATCATTTCGCTGAAAATAGTCTACGTCACGCCGTTTCTGCTACACGTAGAACGGCCGGCGATGACAGCGTTACCACATCAGATAAATCAGGTGAGACTTGGTCGAGAGGACGTGATTGTGTTTTCCCTTAAAAATTTAAGACTACATTTGTTTAATTAAAAAATTGATAACTCGATTAGTTTTCATACGATATGTTCAAAACTAATTATGCAATTACCCTTTAAAGAGAAGGATGAAGATCTTGTTGAGTAGAAGTTTCATATAGTGTAATGTCATTAGGGAATCTTCTATGCTTGTGGTAAAGCAAGTACACATAAGATGAGAAGACCTTAATATACAAAAGTTACATTTGCATCTAAGAACAATTACTTATAATTTGCGATCGATGGCAGACCGTAGCTATACTGATGCAAAGAAGCTGTAAAGTACAAAAAGTAATGAAATTATGACAAACTGATTGACCATTTTTTTAGGGTTAATATCACGAATAACCCCAAACTGATACACATGTGACAATTTTACCCTAAACTAATTTTTTGACCACCAAAAACCCCAAACTGATGCGCTTGTGATAAATTTACCTTCAGTTTATTTATATTGAATTTTATTATCAAATTGCTTTGTTAAATGACACGCAACAGTTAACTGATGTACCAGTTTATGTTTTACACTCCATTTGTCACAAGCGTACCAGTTTGTGATTTTTTGTGGTATAAATTCAATTTAACGGAAACTAACGGAGGGTAAATTTATCACGCATGTACCAGTTTGGGGTTTTTAGTGGTCAAAATTTTAGTTTGGGGTAAATTTATCACAGATGTACCAATTTGGGGTTTTTTGTTGTCAAAAAAATAATTTGGGATAAAATTATCACAGGTGTACCAGTTTGGGGTTTTTCGTAGTATTAACCCTTTTATGAGCAGATGACAAATTCATTGACTTTACACAATAATGCACGTATATAAATAATGTACAAATGGGACCAATGAAGAAACCTGACCGACTGAAAATGACCAAGAATCACCACCATATCTAGATCCTGACCTCCGATACAAACAAAACATGTACCATTTACTAATTGACAAAAGAAAATGCACCCAGTTCCTCGCATTTTGTTAGTGATCATTGGTTGATGAAAGCCTTGATCTGCGAGATCATCTCCTGAGTTCTTGAGCGAGCCATCTGGGACTTGTTCAGGACTTGGAATGCATGTCCCACTCCTCTGTACATGACCATTTCCACTGCCTTACCCATGTTGGCCAAGGCATTACATAGCTGCAAGTTCCGGTCCTTCAAGATGTCAAGCTCTGATATGCACACCATCGCCGATGGGATGCTGAGATCGACACTATTCGACAAAGGATTGCACCAGGGATGGTCCCTATTTGCCCCTGAAGGAAGTGACAGCCTCCAATAGGCGTCCGAAGCAGATAGCGTCAGCGCAGAATTGGATGGCTGAGAGGCCATCTTTTCAGACCCAGTCCGGATCTCTCCTCCGAAGAAAGGTTGTATCAAAATAACCCCCTTCAGGTGCAATGGTTTGATAGCGTTGGACACAGAAGCGCTGATGTTTCCTAATCGAACAGCTACGTTAAAGGCTATATTAGCACCGGCGCTGTCGCCAACTAGGAAAAAGTTGGATAAATTGCACTGGCTCACCCACCATTTTTGCATGTCGGATCCATCGGCAACTTGCCTTTTAACCCACATGATCGCATTGACTCCGTCGTCGTAAGCAGCCGGGAGACGGTTCTCAGGGGCTAGGCGGTAGTTGACCGATACGATCACGCAGCTTGCAGTGGAAACCAGATTGGCCAGGAACTCATGGTAGCAGCTCCACGCAGCTGATCCGACACAGAATCCCCCTCCGTGGAAGTAAACGAGCAAGGGGTATTTGCCGGGCCGGTTTGGAACATAGACACGCACCCACAAGTTGGTGAACTTGTCGATTGTGACGTCTCTGGCATGCGTGTCGACTCCTGAGGAGATTGCGCAGGAGACGCTAGGGATGACGGGGAACCTCTCGACCCGCCCATCCTTGTGAACCCTGAGTAGGCCTTCAATCTCTTCAAGCACCAACGATTGTTGTTGCTGATGGTTTTTGCCCAGTTGGAGGTTGAGCCTGGCATCAAAAGATAGAGAAGCCATTCTTTTTCTTCTAAATAGTGAGAAGATGGACTTAATGGTTTGGATGGATTATTTGCCAATGTAGGGTTCTTTATATACAAAAGAAGTTTTGGATAAGACCCTAGAGAGATCTTTGAATGCGGAAGAAAAGTTTCCAATCTCTATATCAGGCAAGTGGGTGGAGTAGAACCTCCCCCTATGTCATCACATGGATTCCTGTGAGAGGTGGGAAGCCACACTTTTCAAACCCTTATTTTTTTCTTTATTAAATGTGGAGGATTCTGTAGATTGCAAAGAACGCTCGATCATAACAGTTCGCCTAGATTTTACTGTACCTCTTCTTAGCCAGAGATGCGAAGTTTGCTCGAATTCATGCATGCCATTTCCACAGGTGTCACACACGGTGGTTGACTTAAGACTGTTATGGGTGGAATTTGAGTCAGAAATATATATTCCGCAATCTCAACATTCAACCCCAAAATGAAGATTGGACTCTCCTATCCTTGCAACTATACTCCTCCTTTTCATTTTCTGGCTAAACCTTTGCTTTTAGGTTCAGACACAAAGGTTTCAGATCCTCCTAGATGCTGCTTGCATGTAGCACATTTAGATGCTGCTGTTAGTAATATACGATCTATAAAATATTTGTCGGCCTGAAAATTGTTTGAGACTTTTGGTGCTCTTCCACAGTGATCTAGATTGACCGGGTACGAAGCATCCAATCCCCAAGATGCTCCAAAAATCATCTTGCTAACGATAATGAAGAATTTGACGTCGCATGTCACGGCTGCATGAATACGATTCCCCACCAACACGTAGAGGTCATGATCGGAGATGATAAACATGGTTCGTTCGGCGACTTTTTATCGGTATCGCTCTTTAGGTTTGGAATAACAGATCCATCTAAAGAGAGGGCCATAATGTGGAACTGAATATCGAGATCTTGTTCCTTGTACTTGCCTTAAGAATCTTGACCTCATGTCCTCCTCCTCAAATCTCTCAATCTATTTCAAGTCTGAACTGGTTTCCTGGTGAATTGAAGTTCCAAATCCCGGGTTCAATTAAATGGGTAAGGAAGGCACTGTCAAAAGCATGATCCACAGAATATTTTCTCGATAGTCCACCTTCTTGGGGAGCTTTCAAACGGAAGTTTTTATCACAATGCGGCAATGGTGGACAGTTCTCCATTGATCCTGACATAATATTCTTTTGACACTTTCCTGACATTTTATTCTTTGAGGCGGCATCAATGTTTGTCCAGTTATGTTGGGTTCAGACACGGGTGTTGCGGCACCAACCGCCACATTCTAAGGAAGAAAGTAGACGAAAATGGGAGTCGGATTGAATGAGCTTTTAAGTGAATGCGGGTCCAATTGGATATATTGACAGGCTCGGATTTGGACTCTCTCTTTGTGATCTCCTTAGGTGAAAGTAATAGACTTCTGTTGCGTCGACCAAATAAATGGTCTCAAAACCGATGATAGATTGGTGGGCCCCCAATATAAATATGTGTTTGGTGAAAATTAAAAAAAAAATCTTAAATATGACTCTTTAATCGAGATGGCGAATCGTTTCTCTGAGTTTACGATCAAACTTGGCTGGGCCAAGGCAATTGAGGTGGAGTCCAAAAGGCAGATTTTATTCCTCTCTCTAACATCTGCTAAGCTTACTAAGCCAAGGTAGAGATTCAAGTTGAGATAATGTTGATGCAAAAGAAATACTTGAATTAAAAGGGAGCGGGCATAACAAAAAATGCTCACATGTGAGGGGAGGATTTATTAAGGTGTGTGTGTATCCAACTAAATATGTTGATGGGTTTGAACTTAAGATCTCTTCTGATGATCTCCTCATATGAAAGTATTAGGCTTCTACTACATCGACCCAACAAGCAAATCACTCTTAAATTCTTAGATCCACTGTCACTCAAAAGTTTCAACTAGTGAATTAAGCGCCAGTAAGGATACATTTTGTTTCATACTACACACCACATGCATGATGTGAGACGTCTTTCGCCTAACACCCCATATGTGCACCTCACCACTTAGCCACTGCAATATCACGGCAAGATTTTATTCCATATTCTATGTCGGTTACAAACGCATAATTTTGGACGCGAAACCATGCTAAATTGAGTCATCGAGATACCTCAAAAGAAAATTCACGTTCAAAAATTCCCATTGCGGGATCAGATGGACTGCCTTGACGGCAAAAGCTAAAGATTCTTTGTCATCCCTTTTTTCAGTGTCTCAAAAACGTAAGTCTTTTCAAAAACCAATGGATTTAATTGCCAACTGCGGCTGTCATCTTTATTCCCATTAGATATTATATTCTCCTTCTTCTTTCTTCTCCATCTTTTTGACCATGCATAAATCATGCGTGACCCCGTGATGTACAGAGCTCAGCATACTCATCACTTCCCCTTGAGAATAAATGAATAGCCAAATGGCATATCTCTTCCTTTTGGTCAATGAAGCTTTTACTTTTCATTGTTTTCACTTGTTGCCCCTAGGTTGATGGTAAGGGGATGGTTAAGGTCTTTGATTAATGCAAATAAAAGTCATCAGCTTCATTCTGGTTCTCGAAGAAAGAATAAGTTTGGAACTTAATTTGGCCAAACCCCCTTAAGAGTTGCTTTTGAACTTTTCTGAGTGGCATATGCATTAGGTTTAGTAGCAACGACCGGTTCAAATAAAGAGGCTTACAATTATACAAAGAAATAACTCTGCGTTATCTTGCCAAAAGAAGTGGTATATTTTGTCTTAAAAGTATATTCCGCAAGAAGAATTACAATTCAGTCTTAAACCTATTATACCGGAACAAGTTGATAGGATCCCCTTTTTGACGTCATGCCCCTCCCGTGTGGCAACATGGGGATGAAAAAGGGAAAGCGGGGGATGGGCTTTCTAATGCTTTTGACATAGCAGGCCCTGCAGGAGGCTCGCACAACAGGCTATTAACTCAGTGGTAGAGCGCACTCTTGATAATTGCATCGTTGTTGACACTTAAATTTTGCCCAATCATTTAGGGTTTTATCGTATAAAAAATTTAGGGTTTAATTTTTAAACCACTAAACAAAAAATATTTTCATTAAATTATATGGCATATAGACATTAGGCACATTTGCATTAATAGGGCCTACTAGGACACAAAATTAAAAAAAAAAAAGATTTTCGGGCCGAGTTCGTCAGCCCATTCTTTTTTCCTCTTCTTTTTATTTTTACGCGGCCCATTTTTATCTTCTCCTCCCGTTTCATTTTCCCACGCGGGCCGGCCCGTGTCTGTTCATCTCCCCCCTCCCCAGTCAACGTTTCAGAAGGTACGGGGGAGGAACAGTGCAGAAGAACAGAGAAGCCAGAGGGGTGCGGGGCACACCGGCGCGATCCTCGGGTCGAGAGCAGGCCGGCCACGGCAGGCTGGCAGTGGCAGGGGCCATGCGCGCCTGCCTGCCGGTTCCGCGCCACTGGCCGTCCTTAAAGCCGGGGGAGACAGAGAGAAATCGGGGAGAACCGAGGGAGAGCGAGAGCGAGAACAGAGAGAGTGAGATTGAGATCGGAGAGGCTTTCGTCGACGACCGCCGCGCCTCAAGCCGCGGCCGACAACCCCTTTTACGGTAGGTCTTGCCCCGAGTTATCATTGGGTCTCGGTTTGTTTTGACTCGGGGTCGATTTTCGCAAGGATTTCAGCTTGCCGGCGTGCGAGGCGACCGGATGAAGTCTGATCTACCACGACTCGCCCTCATTCGTCGCCGTCGAGCCGGATAGGGAGCGCCGCAACAGTCACCCCCTTCCCCTGTTGTTTCTTATTGTTCCCCTGTTTTCCGGCTCACTGGCCGGAGCTCACGCGGCCGCCCGGCCCGCGCGAGTTCCGACCTGTGACGCCTCGTGCATAATATTTCCTGTCTATGGTTCGTTGTGTGCGATTTTCCGATGCATTTGAGCCTCGACCGAGCCTAGGATCTCTCATTTTCGCAGCGCACGCCACCTGTTTGTCAAAATATCCTAAGTGTTGTCTGCTGTATTTGGCTGGTAGAGGAGAGTCGAGCAAGGGCTCGGCCGCACGACCGAAAACCCCGGCCGCGAAGGCTGGGGCTCGGAGGGGCCGGCGCTCCGGCAGGCCGACGAAGACGAGCCACGTCGGGCGGTGGCAACGGATGCGGCGTCGAGCGGCGGCCATGGAAGGCGAGGCTCTGGGCGCGGGGTGGCGGCCGCGAGCCGGGTCGGGTGAACCGAGTAGGGTTTCCAGCGAGTCAGGTCGGCGACTCACGTCCGGGTCGGGTCGCGGGTCTGACCGGATAGGGTTTTGTTTAGTGTGTGGGCTTTAGTGTTTTATTAGGTCTTGGGCCTTTCGCGGATGGACCGAAATTGGGATTTGGGCTGAAGTGTTGTTTAGGTTTTTATTTATAGTGGGCTGGGCTTTTGTTCTTTTTAAAAAAAAATTCGGGCTAGGCCCCTTTTTCTTTCTTTATTTATTTTATTTGCCAGACCGGGCTCAATAAATGAACCCGGTCCGATCGTGGACCTGGGCCGGTGCACCCGGGTCAGTCCCGATCCAGGCCGGATGTGGAGATCCGACCCGGATCCAATTTTTATATTATTTTTATATAATTTATTATTTTAATATTAAAAAAATTAAAAAAAATTCGAAAATCAAAAATTAGAAATTGGGTTTTAAAATCGTTTTTCTCTCCCTTTTTGTGTGATTAGCTTATGTTTGATTGCACCTCGTTTGATTCGCACACTTTGAATTGCGCGTTTAATTTAATCTCGCATGTGGTCAACTATGCATGTTAGGTTTAGGTATTAATTGTTGCTTCCCTTAGCTTAGTTAGGAATGGAATTTTGAGGCTTCCGATTAGTGTGAACACGTTAGTTGGTGAATTGAACAAGATTAGGTACCGAAGGAGCACTAATTAGTCAATTAGTGTAATCAAGTTCCCGTACCTATAGAGTCTCTGGTTCGTAGAAGTGAAGCATTTTCTCCCGTGCTTTACTTGGGTGTCTAATCGACCCACCAAAAACTGATTAGTGGCGACTCCTAGATGAAATTGATTTGCATGTTAACAACTTAAACTTAAGTCGCAAATTGGTATGGGCTTGGGAGAGCTCAAGCTAGGTTTAACTTAGTAATCCATTAGCCAAACCCCTTAGACGGCGGGGCCGGTTCGGGGAGGTCGCGACAATCGTTGAGCCTAGTTGTGAGGGCTCTTAACCACATGGATAGTTTAATATGCTCATCAACGCCTGACCTGAGATGTGGATCATCCAAGGCATATTAGCATATCGTACTTCTCCTATTTGAACCAGGTTTGAAACCAAACCTCTCCTTAGGAGGATAGATGGGGCGATTTAGGCGAGATCCAATTTAGATCCAACTTTCTATTCACTCGTGAGATCCGAGTGTCAATTCAGTCCTAAATTTTTCAATTTTTCTAACGTAATCCTAAACCTTTTGCGCAAAATTCCAATATATCCATTCCAACCAATTGCCACCGGAAATAACTAATGTGAATCCACAAGTTGTCCATGTCAGCAGGCCACGTTAGACAATTGGCAACGACTAGACGGCCATCTCAGCAACTTTCATGGGCAATTGGCCGGAAAATTGACTGGAATGACTAAACTGAAATTTCGCACAAAAGTTTTATTACTACATTTGTATAATTGAAAAGTTTAGAACTTAATTGACATATATATAATATGTTTATAACTAATTAGGTAATTATCCCATATACCGCATCGCTCCCTTGTAAGTTAAGTTTCAAATATGGATATAAAGAACGATAATTAAGATTGAATTATCAATAGTTCAAACTTTTCTATACGTTATAATTGGTGCATCAAAAAGGGTGATGTCATACATAATCTATATACTTGTAATGACTCATTTTGTTCCATGTGGACCAAACTCTCTAAAGGAGTACTTTGAATAACCACATAAAGTGGTGGCCATTTGAGAGTCGACATTGAATTATAAATCACTCGATATGGCCTTTTTCCCAATCGATATGGAATTTAGGATATCACAAACTCTCTCACTTAAAGAACTGTTATCGTCTATGAGAACGCCGGTGTTGGTCTGTATCACCTAAAGATACTCCCTTAATTCGACGTGTAGTCTAGTCTATGCATGGTTCCTCCGCCACCCTAGAAGCCTGCCAGAAGTAGCCTTGTTTGGACCCCCCTCACTCCTGCCATCGCTCCTCGCCTTTGTCAGATCGAATATGGGCTTATTCCATCCATTCACCACACATCTATAAGAGGGAGACCTGCTTTGGTACTATATGTAAGACTCAGCCCGTTTTATGTGTGGACCGAACCCCCCGATAATAGTGATTACTTTTAAAAAGTATTCACTGTCAGTCTTCCGGTTACAAAGCTCTACCAGAGTGGTAAGGTGCACGTCGAAACAGTAGCTGGACAATCGGAGCAAACGTGCCACATTAAATTTTATTGGCTCACTTGGCGCCTATGTGACTAATATGGTGCCAAACAGGCTGACAGCAGCGTACGTGCGCCCAAGTGTGTGTGTGTGTGTCTGCGTGTGCGTGGGTGCGTGAGATGGCGATGGCTGTGTTGCGGTCGACGGTCGACCAGACAGGATCCATCTCGCGTCGCTTATCTCTTCCGAGATAGCTGCGATCACCTCACGGTGGTCATCCTCTCAGATCTAGGATCTGAGCCTCCTTTCCATTAAATTAGGGAATTAAGAAGGTACGGAGTTTGGAAAGTTTTCCAAAGAACCGATGAAACTAGTGAACAAGAGCACCTCCAAAAGAAATCATGCCACATAAAAACAAACGTTGCTATGAATATAATGGATGTCACAGAATTTTCCAAAGCTTCATGATCTTAGAGATATGAGTCGGAAACTGTCTAACTGGTAGCAAAGAAAAGAACGTTTCATGACACAAACTATTGCAAGATATACTTTGACAATTTTTTCTCGATGAGGTCTTCAAACCAACGGAAATTTTTGGAAAGATCATGTTGTTCATATTTGCAAATTGAAATTTCATGTGTCTATTGGTATAAATTTTTCTGATCCATTGGTAATTGCATAAGAGGATGATCCTCAACACCGATAGATCTGATGCAATGTTCCTCGTCAAGCTCTCATGGGTTGCTGATGCATTGGAGGCATCATAGCAACCTGATACTGCACATTCTGCATTTGCGCGGCATTTCCCTGCCAACCTATGCAAGTAACAAGAACAAGCATCAGTAATTTCTCGCCGAAAGCAGAGAAGAAAAGATTTTTCTTTGTTGGTGACGGTATTTGAGGCCGAATTTAAACCATAGGGACGATATTGTTGTGTCATATATGAATAACATGGCTTGTTAAGTGCTTGTTTGCAGCTCAAATAGCAATAGTCGACATCAATTTTACCTATGGAAGGGTCAAGTCCTCTGTTCTTAAGCTCTCTGTATTCCTGAGATAGAGCGCAGCACTCGCAGAAGAAGTGAGTGATCCAGTCAGGAGCAGGAGACTCGATAAGATTGAATCGGTTCCAGAGTTTAGTTCGGTAAGTGCAAGACAACAGGCATGGGCAACCGATGAGAAACTGGATCCCGCCATACAGTAGCCCGCTCGTGCCACACGCTGCCCATCAAACAGCATGTTCAAATGCATAAATCCGACGAGACCCATTCTTCTCAAATGCTAAAGCACATGAAATATCTCGTTCCAATTACTCTTTCCTTTAAAACTTTAAAAGGATATTGAATTTTCTAATCACTGTTATCATCTACACTAGTACGATAAAGGATTCGAAAGTCAGTAAAGGCATTGCCACTAACATGTGCTCCCTCGGTCAACAATCTCCGCTATCTGGCCGAACGTTATGCAGGGGAAGCAACAGGCCACGACCGCTGCAAACACGCAAGAAATACTTAGAAATTTTCCATTTGTTACTCGTCCAATTTATCATAAACTTTCCCGGGAAAAGCAAAAGGCGACGTACCATTCAAAGGGTCATCCATGCAGTCAAACAACCCCGTTGTCCAAGGAGAAGGTGGAGCAGCTGGTGGCAATTGAACTATCATCCCTTGAGGCATAGGAGGCACGTTATGCAGAGGAAATGGCACTTGAGTATAGTTTACACCAGCAGTGTGGAAGGGTTGAGCTGGAGCATTTGTCGGCCTTGTAATAAAGCCCTGTACAGGATGCAACGGCTGGAAACCGGCTTGAATTTGAGAGCTCACGGGGATCAGTTGCCCCGAGTATGGAGTCAGCTGAGCCCCAAAACTTTGGTTCGCTTGTGGAATTTGTCCAGGACCAGCCAGATTCTGTGGATTAGATCGCGGCATCGAGTAAAGTGGCATCATCTGTGGATTTCTGGGCGAGTATTGTACAGCCTGCATCGGATCAATCGGACTGGTTTGTATATTCTGCTGGAGCTGAAACTGTTGTTGAGTCGAAGGATCGCTCGCCTCCTCCGGCTGCATTTGTTGATGGACTGAACTGAAAGGAGCAAATGTTTCGGTTGAGGGACGTCCCATCTTTTCTCGATCCTGAGGATGCACGGCAAATTTTTTTGGATGAGCTGAAGATTAGCAAACTTCTCAGATGGTTTTCATACAACTAAGTGAAACCCACCTCCAGTCCCAAAGATTAAGACATAAATGGATCTTTCCTCGCTTAGCGTGGCTGGTGTAACCACAATCTATATAAAATCTGTTTTCAAACAAAAGGTGCCAAGCAGAACATTACAAAGGCTTCGTTAACTTCTGAGCAAATGAATGACAATTTGTTACTCCAAGCAGTACACTACAAAGGCTTGGTTAACTTCTGCGAAAATGAATGACAAGATGTTGCTAACATATTAAACAGTTATTTTCTTTCCTCCAGTTCTTTGGCTGATTTATTACATGAAATCTGTCGAGAACGGTAGAAACTAGACAGGACATGCCAGTAGTTTTCGGTCTTTACGACGTGCCGTTCCAAGACCGGAAGATTAAAGTAGCTCCGAAGCTAGAGGTTTTCACAACATTCATTCAAATGGTGTATTAGTACAGCCAATATGCGCTCATCGGAGACTTTCACGTCTTGTTTATTGACAAGGAAGTCTCTTCTCGGTCACAGAAAGAGGAAGCATAGGCTCGGTTCTGGCTTTCATGTCTAAGGCACTAGATTACGTGCTCCATGTAGGTCAAACCTTTCTTTGGTCTTTGACAATCATATGTATGCATCATGTGCCTGAGTTTTCAAAGAGAACATGTTCGAGATGTTGCTCATCATTACCAGTTTCTCAGTTACACAAGATGGAAGGGAATTTTGGCTATGACATTGCGAGGAACAGAAAAGCTTGTTTAGAACCGCAGTAAATCTCACCGGGGGAGGGCACAACACCCTGTATCGTGCTAAACAAATGTCCAAACTAGGATAGACCGACGCGCCGGACTGGTCACGGCAAGGCCTACATGGCCTGTCCCGGGCAGGGCGGAGCCGTTAGCGAAGAGGGACTTGATCGTTTCCTTTATTGAGAATTTATTAGATTTAATTCAAAAATAGAAAATAGAAACCGGACCTGGACCCGAACCCAGACATAACTTGCCTCGGCCCGATACAGACCAGACACGGCCGTGGGCAATTCCTAGTCAAAATGTTGGGTGAAGTGCATATTTTAGTCCTTAACTTTCAGCAGTTATGCGATTTGGTCCTCTAATTTTTATTTCATTAAATCAAGTTCTCTCTTTCTAGAATTGTGCAATCGAGTTTTATTTTGTGCAATCAAGTCCTTTGACTTTTTGGATTTGTGATGCTAATTTGCTTCCAAATGAGCAGAAAACAAACAGTTTAAACAAGAATAAAGAATCGTAATTTGACAGCCCTAGTTACAGCGAGTAAACAATACACTTGATTGCAAAAATCAAAAAAGTTAAGAGGGCTTAATTGCACAAAATAAAAAATAGAACATCAAATCGCACAAATGCGTAAACTTAGAGAGCTAAATCTGTACTTAAACCTCCAAATGTTTAGAGACTCGTTTTTCAGATTCCATCGACATCATTACAGTCCAATTTCTTTCGAATTTATCTTTAAGGGATATGACTGTCTGAAAACTGCAAGCACGCCGAAGAATCAGCTGCAGAAGCGTCTTCATTAGCCTGTAAGAGGACATTAATGCCCTCATACACCCAAGTTTGCAATTTGCAAAGGATTTCAGTTTCCAATTAGCCTCGAGATGGATTCATGGAGATGAAAGCTCAAACTTTGTGCATTAAATTAAAGCTCTTTGATTGCCCTGAATCTAAAACAGTGGAGTATCTTCTACCAAATATTTACACAATCATGCAGATTTATCAATGATTATTTAGCCAAAAATCGCTACATAGCTCTACGCAGTACATCATTCAGTGAACGGTAGATCCTGTTCTGTGCAGCAGCAACTCAGCCTCAAAAGTAATGGAAGCAAAGCGGGGAAGGACAAAAGAAAACACAAGTCCTCACGATACAAAGTACGAATTTGGGGCAATAATTATTTTCAGGTTTCACCTGATTAAAGTTTGAGGCTAAAGCTGGTTTGCACATGCTCTCTCTGTTCCATGGGTCAGGTGAGCTGCAACGGGATGCTCTACTTCGCCAAAGTCTGGACTACATATTGCTGTGAAAATCTTCCAATGGAAACCCAAAAGTTCATCTGTAGATGGCATGAACATACAACTTCTTGTTCCCATATACACGAGCAGACTGAAGGCAAAATCTGTGGGTACACTTAAGGTTTGGCTGGGCCTTTCCCTTCTTGGTTTTGTGCATACTCTCTTTTCATCTCTTCCAAGACAGCATCATTTGTGCTGCCAAAGAGCCCACAGAGAAGTGTCAGATATTGGGGGAATCCCCGTTTTTAACATTAACACGTATTCCAGCACAGATTAAGCCATTAAAGATGTTTGATTGAATTTCAGTGGGCAGCAACTGCCAGAAGAATTCCCTCTGGGGCAGTCTTGTGTCCTCATCTAATATTGAAAGGACCTGAAGAGAAACTCGACAATTTTATCTTCCAACTCTAAGGTCACTTCATGCTGTTACTTTTGTACTATTGTCAATGAATTTAGCATCAAGTTCTCCTCGACTTCTCAGCACTTTAATAAAATAAGCGATGTAAGTGATGTCACTCCAATTGACTCATCTTCATTAAACTCTACATTGACCTGGTGATGTAGATCTCGTGTACTGTTCCAAAGTAAGTTCAGTATCTAGAATAGTAAAATCAAACCTTGGATACTTCTCTTGTTTTGATGAATATGAGTATATTTCTAATTTACATCTCACATTGCATTAGGAAGAAAGCTTTCTCCAGCATGTGAGATGCCTCTTCACCTATGCATGATGCATACTGCATCCCACGACTCTACCACATAAGTAAGATACACTCTAGAGAAAAGTACTATTCAAGGAAATCATATTAGTACCACCATTCTTCTCCCATTCATACTATCATTGCCACAATAGGATAGAAAGGACCAGGACCTCACAATACCACATTCCAAACAAGGGCAACCCTTACTCCCACTAGTGTTTAAACAGCATATTACAGACAACTTACACGATTTCGAACCCCTCGCATCAAACCAAAGCAGTGACTCCATGATATGCCCAAGTTCCTCTTATTCCAACCCCATTTTCAGTTGAACACGAATAAATCGTAAAATATCGAAAGGGGGTTAGTGTTAGTAACTGGTATATCCTAAGTAGTCAACATACCCGAGTAGTAAATAGTAAATGGCCGAATTAATTCTCATTCCTGACACATAAAACCACCATCATCAAATCAAACCTTGCTAAACGACCCCCAAAAAGTTATGTGAACCACGTCCGGTACCAAGCCCCAACGACGAAACAGAAAGAGTTTCTTCAAGAAAGCTTACTAGTGATGAAGGCAATCGTTCAATTCTTTCGCTTGGTTGCGGCACTGCCAGACCACTGAGAAGGTTCTTCCGGTGGCGCACTCCGCATACCTCGAAGCATAATAATCGCATTCTTTCAGAGCCTTCTGCTTCATCTTGCTGCGTAAGGCTGGAAACAAGAGGAGCCACGCAAAGCGCTTAGCCAGCCGAAAAAATTCGAAAACATATGCAAATACACAAGACACATGTAGAACCATGTAGAGCTTAATTTTGTCTACAGCATCTCCCTCTTTTCCTTATTGATCTATTCGATCAAAAAAAACAAAACTGAAAGCAAACAAAAGCACTCAGCAGGACCAATCTACAGCTAAAAGCACTCGAAAAGAACAGCAAAACTGCCTGCCTAAAACCATGCTTTGGCTTTGCTATCAGAAGCGAGTACCAGCGACCCAATTAAGCTCAATGACCGCCGTTACCATTCAAACCTCGAGACGCGCGACACGACAATGTCGGGTCAGAGAACCCTCATCCATGGGCTTGTTGGGGTTCAAGAAAATCATCTCTACCGCAAGCAAACAATGAGAAATCTTTAACGAACGAGAGCGGGATCAAGAGAAGAAACCTTCCTCGACTTTCTTCTTGACGTGGTTTTCGCGCGCCTCCTGAACGTAACCCATTTGGAGGAACGGGAAGGTCTCCTCGAAATCGAAGGAGGAGGAAAGGTCTCTCTGCTTTTAGAACTTCGCCATGGGAGGTTAAAGAAGCAAAAACTGCGAGGTTGAGTGGGTTTGCGGCCTCGCAGTCGCAGGTCAACAAAGGGCTCTTTCCTACTCTTCTTCGACGCCGTCGTTTCGCATGCTAATTTAACTATGGGGCTAATTCCGAAAAAAACACACCAACTCAATTCTTGCCCAAATTTTTTTTGTCTTGATAAAAAAACACTAATTTTTACTCAAATCCCAAATCTGGCCCCCATGATATGAAATTTTCAAATTGCTCGAACCAGATTTTGGATATTAGTGAAAATTGATATTTTTTATAAGATAAAAAAAAGTTCGAGCCAGAATTGTCACTCAAGTAAAGCTGGTGCTTGTTTTTGGAATTATACCCTTAACTTTGGGACATTTGTTAAACATTATTAATAATTGGATTCCCAAAAAAAAATTGATTGCATTAGAAATTTTAATTTATCTTCAATTAATTACTCAACACACATTCTAAATGATTAATACATAATAAAAGGCTCTTTCAAAATTAGCAATTGCCAGATAAATTAAGGCAGGAATTGAGATCCCGACACATCAAATGCGAAAAGTCTGTATAGACGTCTGACGAAATGTTGAAACCGGCTCCCCCCGAAAAAACCAGATGTTGAAAATACTTTCACGAGAATCGGTTGAGCCAAGACGGCCAAAGCATTATTTGTTAGAAGTTTTTGACCTGATCATGCGCCCGGCAGCTCACGGACTTACTCGGGCTCAAGCCGAACGGGCACGAAGGATAATGTTGGGCTGACTTCGATAAGGCCATATGTTAGGAAGTCTAATGGCCTTAACCCAAAATTGGTAAGATGGGCGAATTAGGCCCAATCTCAGAGCCCCGAACAGCTCAATTTGATCACATCTATTATTATCAAACATACTCAAACGCCACTTGAAAAGGAATCGTAGCTCTTCAAGCTAAAAAATAAAACCATTTCAAATAGGAGCAACTTCCCATAGAAATATTTGAAGTGCAAAAAATTTCTTTTACAAAACGGAAATAAAGGTTTTTTTTTTCCCAACTTTTGGCTCTGTAGATAAATAGCATTCGATGGGAATGAAACTTTCTTAATGAAGATCGCTACTTAGACATGATGCGGTTAAAATACACATGTATCCTAGAAGCCCATTATACGTATACCCTCTTTTGATTGGTAGCTTATGATTTAGATTAAAAGTTGTTCAAAATGCGATCAAAGATACGATGCACATCTTCAGATACGGTTTTCATCGATTTTCGTATACACTTAATCGTAGGGGTGATCAATTCCTGGTCCTGTCTGATTCTGAGATGGAATCGGGAACCAAACTGGGAGGACCGGTTCCCAATTGGGAACCGGTCACTTTTTTTTTCCTCATTAGTTCATTCATTACACTATAAAATTTTTAGGAGAAAGTAACATTAAAGTTTCAAAGTGGGGGATTAATCTTTGGAACATAACCTCATACTAATCCCCCAAATGAATTCTTCTTTTGCTGCCTATCCTATTTAGGTTTTCAACAACATTGTCTATACAACTAAATTTAAAAAAAAAGCATATATAGTGGGTCCGATCCAATCGGTTCGGTTTTTTTTTTGAACCAATCAGGAACCGAACCGACACTCCTGGAAACCGGACCCAATCGGCCAGTTTGGTCTAGTCCGGTCCGAGCCGGGCGGTTTCCAATTCGGGCGGTCCATTTTGCATATCCCTACTTAGTTAAAACCGAGAAAGCATTCAATTACACAATTTAAAATAAATCAAAAAATTTAACAGCACAAGAAATAATCAGAGGGCCAATTCCCCCACAACAGCCAAGTTAGTTCAAGGGAAACTTCCTAAAGTGTAACGTTACTTTAAGCTCCGTTCATTTGGCGGAAAATATTCTCCCGAAAAATATTTTTCGGGTTTTCCGGTGTTCGGGGGGCGGAAAACGTTTTCCGTGGGAAAATATTTTCCTTCCCCCCCTCACAAAATAGCCTAAGTCTACGGAAAATGACTTCCGCTTCTTTAAAAGCGGAAATCATTTTCCGAGCTTCTTCTTCTTCTTCACTAAGGTCGCCGGCCGCCGCCGCCGCCGGCGCCGCCGCCGCCGCTGCCGCCGCCGCGCCGCCGCGCGCCGCGGCCGCCGCCGCCGCGGCCGCCGCCCGCCGCCGCCGCTGCCGCCCCGGCCGGCCGCACGCCGCCCGCCGCCGGCCGCCGCCGCCGCTGCGCCGCCCGGCCTGGCCGGCCGCCGCCGCCGGTCGCCGGCCGCCGCCGCCTTAACCGCTGCCGGTCGTCGTGCCCGCGCCATTGCACTGGCCGGCCCGAAAAATATTTTCCGAAACTTTTTCATATTGGTCGCTGAGCACCGGAAAATTATGTTCCGAGTAAACATTTTCCAGGAAAATGACTTCCGGAAAAATATTTTCCAAAAGGAGAATATTTTCCGCCAAACGAACGGAGCCTTAAAGTATCATCAATTATCAACGGTAAATCTCAACTGCCGAGTGATGATAATGATGCGCCGTTACGTCCATCCTACATTTGAAATTTCTAAAAGTGGGGAGATGGTTAATTTTTTTCTTTCCTTTCCATTTGTTTCTCTTGCTAAGGGGAGGGGGGTTATCATTATTTGTTCTTGGGCGAAAGAGTAAAAATTGGGTGGCTTTTTGGGGCGTGCGTTCCTCCCTCTCGACGGTCAAAGCCCAGCGCAGCGAGTTCAAAGCGGCGCCTCCAACCTTCTCCGCCGCCCGCACAACGGTAAGTCCGTCACCCCACCCCATCTGTCGCCTCCCCATTGGACCTTTTCTCTCCCCCATTTTTCACCTCCCCCCCTTCTCCCCGTATAAATAGAACCCCTCCTCCCCTACCACCACCACCACCACCACCACCTTGCCCACGTCCCCTCCGCTTCTGCTGCTTTACTTCTCTCTCCTTCTCTCGCACGACCTCCGAACGAAAGCCCCCCAATCATTCGCGTCTTCGCAGGTATGCGCTGTTCCTCGTACTGACTTGTTCTACGTCGATTTTGAGCTTCTGGGTCCTTTTCTTTTTCTGGGTTTTGGGGGGGGGGGGGGGGGGTGTTTGGGCTGCGATTGATCTCTATGTAGCGTCGCTCGTGTCGAGATCTGCTGTTGTTGTGCGTTCTTGATCCGTCGGTTTGGTGCCCTTTTTGTGGGCTTTTTCTGTTGACTCGATTCTTGGTCTGAAGTTCTCGGAATTCTTGGCGTGGGCGAGTTTCGCGGGTTTCGAAATTAGAGGGAGGATTCTTGTTCTGATCTGTTGGTTGGCCCGCCCGGAAGCCCTAGCGGATACCCTGTTGATTGGAATATGTTGGAAATCTGGTTTTTGGTAGCAATTGATGGGGTTTTGAATTCCTGGAATGAGTTTATCGGGGCTTGAAAGGCGTCAGAAATGAAGAGCATCTGGAATGCGAATGAGTGGAGTCGCTTTTGCTTATTTTTTATTTCTTAAACGAGTCGAGTGCGGATTCGATCTGTTTGCTTGGTGGGATATAATCTTGGGGAAGAGAAAAAAATCAGAAAAAGCAGAACATGGGTTAAAATTGTTTATGATTTAAAAGAAAACTTCCTGATATCTAGCTGTTGAGTGCTAACGAGGGGAAAGAAGAAGGCTCCTAGATGGAGAGTGGTGCTCGTAGCATTATGTAGCCCGATGATTGGTGATTGATATATCGAGTATATGCTATATTATCAATCTCTTAGAGAGATTATAAGCTCTAGAGATCTTGAGTTATGGTATTTTCTGAAACTTCCCATTTTGAGATTATTTTTTTGTCTGATACCTAATTCGTTCGATAACTCCTTTCTTACACTGTCCGTTGGTCTTATTGCGTTTGTGTTCCCTGATGACGTTGGTATAAATGATCCTTTGTCGTGTTTGGTTGGAGAAGTAATCCCTGAATCACTGGATGGTCTCTTTGTGACCCCGAGTTTACATTTAAAATCTTATCAACACACTCAGAGATGGTGTTTGCTTATTCCGCCTTGCAGCTTTTGTGATTTGATCAGCATATTGAAGATGGCGGCAGCTGATGCTTCACGAGAGGAAAATGTGTACATGGCCAAGTTGGCTGAACAGGCCGAGCGTTATGAGGAAATGGTGGAATTTATGGAGAAAGTTGCCAAGACTGTTGATGTCGAGGAGCTTACTGTTGAGGAACGTAACCTCCTCTCCGTGGCGTACAAGAATGTGATCGGTGCCAGGAGGGCTTCATGGAGGATCATCTCTTCCATTGAGCAGAAGGAAGAGAGCAGGGGAAATGAGGACAATGTTGTGATTATCAAGGAGTATAGGGGGAAGATTGAGACTGAGCTCAGCAAGATCTGTGATGGCATTCTCAGTCTCCTTGAGTCGCATCTCATTCCATCAGCCTCATCTGCTGAGTCAAAGGTGTTCTATCTGAAGATGAAGGGTGATTACCACAGGTACTTGGCTGAGTTTAAGGCGGGAACTGAGAGGAAGGAGGCTGCTGAGAGCACCTTGTTGGCTTATAAATCTGCTCAGGTGGCTTTTTATTTTCAACTTGTCTCATTAAATAATAATTGTTTCTATTTGCTCCCATTGGCATTTGGTTGTGTTTAATACTTGCATAATAATAAGAAAACTGGTTGTCATTTGCTTGATGTAGGATATTGCTTTGGCTGAGCTGGCTCCGACTCACCCTATCAGGCTTGGACTTGCTCTTAACTTCTCTGTGTTTTATTATGAAATTCTCAACTCACCCGATCGTGCCTGCAGTCTGGCTAAAATGGTAACTTTTGTTGAGTTCTTCTGAACTTTGTTTAAGCAGTTCATTACAAGAGTAACCATTTGAACCAGCGTGGAATGAGATATAGGTGGTATTATGAGATAGAGTTGATGTCACAACAGAAATACTTCTGCTCATTTGAAGTATAAGTTTGTATTTGATGTTTATTCCACTCCATTTTGGACCTCAATCCTTCCATTTCAATCGTCATCCTTTCCTTTCCTCAAAATGCATTAATTGTTTGGCAGGCATTCGATGAGGCTATCTCCGAGCTAGATACATTGGGCGAGGAATCATACAAGGACAGCACATTGATTATGCAACTTCTCCGAGATAACCTAACACTCTGGACTTCTGATGTCACGGTCTGAGTCTCTCTCTCTCTTAAGCACAAACATGCATATGTGAACACATATCCATCATGCACACCTTTACAATACTTGTCCATTCACAGTGCACTATCTCATACTTTACATGGGACTACAAGAATGTAATTTCTCAGGTGAGGCATTTTTTACTCACTCTCACACACACACTCCCACACACACAATGGCCACCTTTTGCATGGTGCTGTGGTTGGGTCAAGTTCACTAATTTGGCACAGTGGCAATTATACTAATGTCTCAATTAGGCTACGTATTACCGTAGCCTGGTAATGATTTGTTATGTTTCCTATTTCAACTATTTTGTCCACGGTTTCAGGATGAAGCTGGAGATGAGATCAAGGAATCTTCGAAACGGGAGTCTGGTGAGGGGCAACCACCGCAGTGATGAGCTCCATTCATGAAGATGGCTTCTCTGTACTTGGAGACTGTGAACTCTTATGTAGACAGTGCTTTGTTATAACATCATTTTGTAATCAACGCCATGATCTTAGTACTTGCACTACTTTTAGGTGAAAGTATTATGGGATTGTGAACTTTTCTCTGGTTATTTTATGGGAAGAGATTGACTTGATGCAGTGCTCTGTTTTGTCTCATGGTAGCGATGCCAGTGGTTTTCTTATTGTGAAGTGAATATTTCTGTAGACACACACTATTGATAGATAGTTCACAAACTGATTGTCATAGATAGATGTTGAGTGCTTAAATCGGTTCGCCGGTTTATGTCGAATGCAATCACTGCTTGGATAGAGATGGTGTCTCTAGTATAACTCTTCACCAAAGTTCATAAATCTATTGCTTGTTTGCAATCATGAACAATAGTCACAAAAACATTTCAAGCGTAGTATCTAATTGTCCTTTCATTTTGTGCCTGTTGCTGTTGGTGCTTCTGGTAATCTTTTGAAGTCTCAAGAGTTGGAAGAGGCCATATTGGGTTGGCATCTAGGGCAAGTTGTCCTAATGGGTCGTGTGTAATTTTACCAATTCTCTCTCCATTTGGAATTATCCCTTTTTGGCTTCATTAAAGAAATTGAAGTCTCAATAATCTGGACCATAAGTGCAATCGAGTGAATATTCTACCCTTCGCCAATGGAAAAACATAGATATCAAATCAATAATAATAATTTAACTAGCACTTCTTTCTTTGAGGACACAATAAGAATTCAATACTAATCTTCATCAGCGACATCAACGCTAGTCAAGACATTGATAAGTGAAAGGGTCAAAATATCTTAATCAAGGTCCTCGTTAAATACTAGTTATCTGGATTAATTGGATCTTCAGGATATTAATAGTGCATAGCACGAGAGCAATTAATATATTAGAGAGTAGTAAGAATTTTCTTAATTCGGTATTTAATTAGAGAATCTAAGTGTTTGCCGTGGTCATCCTTCCACCATCCACTACCACACTAGCCAGTGCGAACTTGTACCCGGATCCGATTCTCTGAAGATGACAACTAACAAGTGGGAAAGAGTATTATTATATCAATTTTAGCAACAAAAAAAAAAAGAGTACTATTATATCAATCGATGCATCTAGAAGTGCTTGTTTGTTTTCTATCTGTTTTCCCTAAAACTAATACAAAAATTAATACACATAAAATAAACTTTATACTAACAATTTTATGAAAAAAACATTACTTCCCAATGAAACTAAAACCATAAAATTAGCGGCATGTGATTTTGCATTTAATAAGCTTCTAGTGCGTATGATAAAGACGATCGTTTTTCCAAAAATCGTCGGAGTATTAACAAGTGTGCCGGTAATCTTTGGAAATTATGCATTCAATATTCAAATATTTTATTTCGCTTAAAGATATTCAGTGGTGAAAAAAATGCCGCACTAAAATTGAAAATTACACGCAGTATTATTGAAATTAGTGTTGTCAAAATTGTATGGAAAATCGAACCGAACGGTCAAATGGTACTTGATTGAACTGATCAAAGCCCGATTGAACTTTAAATAAATCGACTAGAACCCTTCTCCAAAGACGGACTTGGATGAGTCGGCCGGTCCTGTATGTTTTCAAAAACACCCGTTCAAAAGGAAGAATTGCATCATGGCCCTTGGGTTTTTGGATTACTACAATTTGACTCTTGCAATGCACACCCCCATATTTTATAGTTCATTTGAATGTGCCCTAAAAGTTTAAACCCGGTCCAATCATGTGCTCTCACACTATTACCTGACGAGATGGAGAGGTTGTGAAGGGTTATTCCCTCCTGCAAATTTGAAATAATTTCATCTTTTCCTACAATTTTAAAAATCGTTATGAAATGCCCCTTTGTGCTTCGAAATTTTTGCATTGTGCCTCATAATCTTTTGAAATTTGTTGTTGTTTTCCCCTTGCATACTTGTAAAATAACAATAATAAGGTTAATTGAAAAAAGGATAAGTGTACTGGAAGTTTTAAAACTTGTCACAAAAGTGCAATTGAGTTGTAAATCTTTTAAAAAGTGTAATCAAATCCTAAAACTTGTTAAGTGGGTCCAATCAAGTTTTAAACTTGTCAAGTTGATGCAGTCAAGTCCTAAAACTTGTTAGTATTTTCCGTCTGTCAAGTTGGACAGAATTAATGGAAGAACTTGATTGTACCAACTTGATAAGTTTTAGAACTTGATCGCATTTTTTAAAAGTTTTATAACTCAATCGTATTTTCGTGATAAATTTTAGGATTTTCAGTGCACTTATCCCAAAAAAATAATTGGCACCAGCAACAGTGATTGCTATTGCTGTCGGGATGGCCTCCCCATATCGCTTCCTCGCTCTCATCTACTTCGTTTGTTTTGTATTATTAACATTTCAACTTTTCCTATTTACTAAATATTTGTTTTGATTATACATTTTTTTTGCCGAAAGAACATTGCACCAATTTTTTTTTAAAAGATCAGGAGGCACATTACAAAACTAACCTCAGGGGAGCACACTACAAAATTTTTTAAACCTTAGGTTGAGGAGTTTAAAAATCTAGGTGGTCCCTCCTCAATGAGCACCCACTAGTCACGGAAGATAAGTGACAAAGTTACAACGAGAGTTTGGCCAAAGTCCAACACTAAAAAATATATTGAAATATATTTTAAAATGTCAGGATGGACATCGCAAAAAGTCGAAACAATGAGGAGCGAATTGCCATGATCCAAATATCTATATTGTAATTGGGTTCTGATTTGGAAACGAACACTCAAATAGAGATAATTAATACATAAGTCGAGGGAGCCAAGTTATTATAATTCAAAACACATACTGTACACCAATTCAAAAAAACCTATTGGGACGCTCTAAAGTGTTCCGAAAATTATACATAATCGATTCAACTAACCACTAAGGTTTGCCCCAGTAGCCACCCTTCCTACTTGGGAAGGGGGAAGGGGAGAATTCGATTCCCCACCTTCTTATGAGGGCATTTACTTTTAGATGTGGGTTTCAACTAGGCCCGATTATGATTTTTTGTATAACCTTTTGGCCAAAAAGCTCAAAAATCGAGAAGGACAAGTTATTACACAAATTTAAGGGTTAATGTCACGAAAAATTCTAAACCGATACACTCACAAATTTACTATAAACTAATTTTTTGACCACGAAAAATCCCAAACTAGTACACCCGCGACAAACTTATCCCAAAACTAATTTATTGATCACATAAAAACTCAAACTGGTATACTTGTGATAAATTTGCTCTCCGTTAAATTGGATTAATACCACGAAAAATTACAAACTGATACATCTATGACAAACTGAGGGTAAAACCGCAAACTAGTACACCGGTCAATTGCCACGTGTCATATAATTTAGCAATTTGACGGTAAAATTTAACGGAAACTAACAGAGGGTAAATTTGTCACGTTCGTGATAAATTTGTCATAAATATACCAATATGAGGTTTTTCGTGATAGAACTCCAAATTCAATACTCGTTTTTCGTGGTATAACTCCAAATTTAATACTCGTACGAAAATGATTTCGGACCAATGAATTCAGCGGGCTGTAACGGGGAATTCACATGAGATCCACAATTTCGATGATCCGAATTCATTTTAATATACACATATTCAACCCGTCCGGATAATTACTATTCCAAATCCAATCTTTTGACCCACGTTATGGAATCCTACTTAGAATTTTCTTGGCCATAGTGGAGGGCGACATAAAGTAACGTAAATCCCTCAAAGGAAAAAAAAGCAAGAAATCCCACTACCAAAAGATGATTTCAGTATAAAATCCCGGACGCTACAACTCTCGCTACTAGCCTACTATTACTACTACCACTGCACTATCTTCACGCCTATTCTCGAGCCTCCTGCTTCTCTTGGCGTCTTCTTTCGCACGCATCCCTCCTCTTTGGCTCCCCTCTCTCTGCAAGACCCATTTGCCTTGCCGTTCATGTCTGCCACCAGCGCTGTCATCGCTTGGTCCGCCCATCTCCGACCCTTTCTTGAATCTCCCTTCCTCTTCGCCTTCGCGTTGGAAAGAGCTTGTCTTTCGGCCTTCTGGGTCATCGAGACTCGACCGTTTTTGAACTTGGGTTTTTCTGTTTTTTCTTCAGGGGCTCAGGGGAAGATGGGCAGCTCGGGCTCGGGGACAACGAGGAGAAAGAGTGGGTCTGCGCCATCAAAGCTCTCGAGCCATACAAAGTCCGCTCCGTCGTCGCCGGGAGCCGAAACTCGCTCGCCATCTGCGAGGATGGCCAGGTCCTTCTGACGTTCTTTCTATTTTGTTTTGCCGTTGAAAAATCTGTGGCGATTAGTTTCTTGTTCTTTAGCTCTTGTCTTTATTCTCAGCTGACAATCTGTGAAAAACGCGACACCTCGATGCGACTCGGCGCCGAGAAAACGGGAAAAACGTGATTACTTGATGGGAGGGACTTAAAAAATTTTGACACGATCGCATCGTTTTGGCTTCTCCTGTTTATAATTTTTTTTTTGGGTTGAGTTATTTGTTGAGCAATTCTTGTTTGGCCAAGATTTTTGTAGGATAATCGCCTGACGTGTTCTTGTTTTTTGTTTTGTGTTTTTTTTTTGGATGTTAGTTGTTTACATGGGGTTGGAACCAGAGAGGGACTCTTGGGCATCCCCCAGAAACCAAGACTGAGAATACCCCAAGCCAGGTTAAAGCTCTTGCCAATGTCAAGATTGTTCAGGTAATGCACGTCTACCGTGAAAGCCGGCTTGGCCAATTTGATTCACATAAAATTGCTTTTCGAGTGGTTAAAGTCGCTCTTCTGGTTCCAATTTTTAGGCGGCTATTGGTGGGTGGCATTGTCTTGCTGTTGATGATCAAGGTCGTGCTTACGCTTGGGGTACGTTACTTAGCTCTATGTTCTTAGGCTCTTGGGTTGCACCATGCACAAAAATGTGGTTGTTCGACTAGAATCAAAATATGAACCATAGAAACTGCAAATGTTGGTATTTTGAACTTCAATCAATGAAAGGCTATATTTTGTAGGTGGGAATGAGTATGGACAGTGTGGTGAAGAACCTGGGAGGAAAGATGACACTGGGAAGCCCTTGAGAAGAGATATTGCGATTCCCCAACGCTGTGCTCCCAAACTCGTAGTTCGCCAGGTGGTTCACAAAACCTCGCAATCATGTTATGGTGAAATCCCCAATTTGCTAATACTTGTCTCTAGTAGCTGGGATTTTATATTTGTCAACTTCGCGCATTTAGTTCATGGTGATTTCTTGCTATCATGAATATTTGGGGTTATAAGAAGCTTGAACCCATATTTTGAATGAGCTAAACCATCTATGGTTTGATAGCTTGACCATTTCCTTTGACAGAACTTTTACAGTTAGTATTGGGATATATCCTCTAAATTAGTCTCAACTTTCACTAGTGCAAAAGATTAGACAATGAATTCAACATTCAGAGCTGATGAAATGCATTCATTCCACAGATTTGATTAGACAACCCAGTGATGATGTATTATGGCAAGATAGATCTCTTTTTCTTGTCTACTTGAGCACTGATGTATGACTATCACCCGTGAACGCTACTTATCATCCTTTAGGAAGCAAAAGAAATCTTTCTTAACAACTTTGCTAGGGCCTTAATTATTATATTTTCTCCTGAGCTTCATTGTTAGAGCCATTTCTACACGTGCCAGTCACATGTTCTGAACCATTTGGGATGTAACTGTTTTTGAGTGCTTCTTTTCTAGGTGGCTGCTGGAGGTACCCACTCTGTGGTACTTACACGTGATGGACAAGTATGGACATGGGGTCAACCATGGCCACCAGGAGACATGTATGGTTTGCATTGGCCTAATTATTCGGACATTTCAGTAGTTCTTTCAGTTAATTGTTTTTCAGGCGTGGTAGCTTCTTGGTTTGATCTGATTAGTACTTGTCTTTACAGAAAACAGATTTCTGTTCCAGTGCGAGTACAAGGTCTTGAGAAGGTAAGGCTTATAACAGTTGGTGCATTTCACAATATGGCCCTTCAAGAAGATGGAACTTTGTTGGCATGGGGTAATAACGAGTATGGACAACTTGGCACTGGTGACACTCAACCTAGATCCCAACCTGTCCTTGTTCATGGGCTCGCTGGTCTTACTCTGGTTTGTACTAATGATATTTTTGCTATTTTGTCTTTGCTTTCAGTGTTTTCTGTTAAGCTTACCAATGAATGCCATCTCATTATCATCTTTCACTTGCTAAACTGAGGGGTCCATCTTGTTGCCATCGTGGAAGAAACAGGACAACGGATTTGGCAGTGTTTTAGACGTGAAAACTTCTGCAAATGATTTTACAACTAGAAGATAACATCAATTCTAAAAGCTTTTCAAACTTTTTGTATGTATTGCTTTATGTACTCTGGAATTTTAACATCTTGTCTGATAAATTACTAGTCTAGGTAACTCATCAGTTTTAATGTCCTCATTTTTTCCATTTACCGGATGAACAGTACTGTGTATTTGTAGTTGTGCGCATAAACCAGTTGTCGTTATAAGCAACTGTTTGCGATGAAGTAGATAATTCTGTACTGCTGATGTTTAGGTTGATATTGCTGCTGGAGGATGGCATTCTACAGCATTGACAGATGATGGAGAGGTAAATGTTTGCAGCGATGAGTTTCTTTGCATGGCTCTGTTATCAGCTTCGTATTTCTGCTTTTTATGACCTTAGGTACTTATAGCATTGGTTTTGGCAATAGGTGAATTGCCATATAAAGTATTGTGCAAAACGAGCTCTAAATTTCAAATGAGAGTTGAACCATTTAGGTACTTTGCCATATAATTATCTCTAGATAGAGAAGAGCTCTGTCTAGCATCCATGAATAGCCAATGTATGCTTACACATCAGAATCTAGCTTCAACATATGCTGCAAAATTTCCTGTAACGTACATGTGCTTGTCTGTGCTTGTAAAGTCTTATATAGGGACATTTGGATCTTTTGATACTTGCTCCTGAGGTGGTGAAACAGATAGTGTTTTGTGCACGTGTCCTTGCAGGTCTATGGATGGGGAAGAGGTGAACATGGGAGGCTTGGTTTTGGAGATAATGATAAGAGCAGTAAGATGGTACCCCAGAAGGTCAATCTTTTGGTTGGGGAGAACATTATTCAGGTAATTTTCCGTAAGTGTCTTGTTATGTTAAAGCATCCGATCAGTTTTAGGGCTGTTTCAGATCTGCACCTAGATCTCTGCCATTAGTTTAGAACTGTCGGTTGAGAATACGTGAAACCATATTCTGGTGCAACCTGCCTGATTAAGTTAATGTTCAAAGTTTTCCCTCCAAAAGGTAGTCAATTCAACTGGCATATCTCTAGACAACTCAATCCCTGAATATTCCGGGTAGTAATTAAAGTAGAACAGTACTCCAAAAGCACCATAAAACCAACGCATCAGTCAACGACCTCTTATTGGGTGTTCGAGTTTACAGTGATGTGACCAAAGCCAGTGGCATTGGCAGAAGAAGAGATGCAGGTGCAAACAGAAGATCTGTGATCTTTCGGGAAAACCCTGCCTATGTCTGAGAAAATCTGCCTGCTAAACCTAGAACTCCCTTTTCTGTAGGGAAAGAAAGTGGGAGATGGACAGTCTTTTTATATTAATTCTTCTTGATTTGCATTCATTGTGCATAAGGACCAAGTACTTGCTGGCATGATTCGTTGCTTCCAAGCTCAAGAGATGGTGCTTGCTTGTTAAATTTTTCTTGGACAAGGGGTCCTTTCGCTTTCTCGCTGATACTTTTGTCACTCTGAGATATTCTTGCCATACAAACATGACAATTTTTTTGGGGGGCCATAAGCCAGAAATTGTTTTATTTATCTATGATTTAGGTGTCTTGTGGGGGCACACATTCAGTCGCATTAACGAGTGATGGGCGTATGTTTTCGGTAAGTTTCTTGGCACTTGATTTATCATAGTATGAGAGTATTATGAAATGATAATGTAAACTTTATCATCCTTGGACTCCTGATCTTTTTTCCTTTTCTGAGGCATTCATCTTGTGTGGCATCCGCGTGATGATGCTCTGGGAACTTTCTTGATATGATGATCGATTTTCACAAATGTAGTTTGGTCGAGGCGACCATGGGCGCCTTGGGTATGGAAGGAAAACTACAACGGGCCAGCCAGGGGAGGTGCCGATAAATCTCCCCCCTCCAAGAAATTTCAGCGGTGCCGAAGCTGAAGCCGAAGGAAGTTGGGTTTCCAAGCTTGTTGCTTGCGGAGGACGGCATACCCTGGCGATTGTGGAGTGGCAGACTCACGAAACCAGGTAATATGCATATTCCGGGGTTACCCAGTCATCTGTAGAAATCGGGAAACAAAGACGATTCCCACATTAATACCTAAAATGCCGACTTCTAAGGTACACAAAACAGGATTCCTCCGCCAGTCTTAATATCAAGGATATCAAGGATATTAAAGGTGTGATTTTCAAATTATATGTCGTGGGGTAGCGGTGATGTTGCTTCATGCGTGTTTTTTTCTCTGAATGATATGAATCTATACACAGTCTTGTTCATGATGAAGTGATCGTATTCTAGTTACCGCTCAACTGAGGCCGCCTTTGGTCTATTATTTCGATTATGCATAACGCTGAAGAGTCCAAATGATCGAAACCCTTAAATTAGGATCTTCTTGTCAGATCATGTAGAAATCAATCTTGAATAAATATGGAATGTGAAGTCACAAGTATCATATTTTGAGTCTTCTTGAATCACCTAATTAGAACTTACCATCTAGAGTTGTTGAGTTCCAACCGCAAAATCAAGCTGATCAGCTCAAGAATCGGGCCATATCTAAGGATTAATCACTACTCGGAATCAATACGACGACCACAGCAAAGTACCGATTAACCGATCATGAAAGCGGGAGCTTGCTCCATCTCGGCCGCACTAATCGATCGTGTTGGGAAAACATAATCCCCGTTCGTTGCGTTCGAAACATATTCGGAACGAATTCGATCAATGCGGAAAACGTGCCCGAGGACCATCAACTTGTATCACCGATCGTACAGGTATATCACACAACGAACATACCCGGTATTGTCACAGATTAAGTGCCACTTTGCGCTTGAGAGTTCTTCGAATGTCTTTCGTACTCGCGTGCGTTCCGAAGCAAAAGCAGAGAATACGTTGTATCGAAGGAGTGTGTTTGCATATGTTAAAATCACGTCTGTTTTCCAAGGGGTGCCTTCTATTATAGATAGACAAATAACTACCTCATAGGCCCTTGTGGCTCACGGGCCGGGTTTGGCCCATCTTGGGCGGTCCACCCAATATGTCTTACATCTCCCACTCGCCCACGATGGGCTAAACACAACTCTCTTCCTTGCAAAGTTCATATTGGCAAATAATCCGTGCGACCAGCGTACTCCGAGAGCTCGTTGTTATACATCTATTAGGAATATATAACAGCTCAAATTGGGCATTATCCAGAGTAGAATTAGTATGCAGTTCCCTAGATCAATCAGTCACAATTTTCATCTCTTTTAATCTCTTTTAGTATCTCGTATATTGTATTCACAATTATGATTTACTCAAAATCATAATTGGTCGACCTGTGAATACAAATATAGAATGTGACATCATAAATCAAATTGATCTTCCTCTTTCCTTAAACTTCTCCATTTCAGTCCAACTCGTTTTTCTAGAAATGCCCCGTTAGACCGAATTATCATGATCATCGGCAACATCCTAAGATAACAAACACTGAATAGAAATTTTGAGAATAAGTAAGAGTCGTGAGGGCACTTTAATTGAGAAAAACTATTTTCCTCAAGAGTCTCACACGACTTAAAAGTTGAGATCATAACTTTTTGTCAACTCTTATCGGTCGTCCCATGCATACGTAATATGAAATACGTATTACGGTATTCTCTCCTTTTCCCATAGAGCGTATGTCTTTACTCTCAATACCGTACATATGATAGTTTAGACATACTCAATGTCTAACTTGAGTTCACAAATCTACTCTATTCATAAGCATCTATCAGAACTCACATCTGGCATTAAAGACAGGTAAAGTGAAATATGTGGGTCATTTCACTTTCGGACATAATAATCTATATGTCCTCATCTTAACATTCTGTTAAGGCGACGTCCATGCTTCAAGCTTGAGCTCTCAATTATCACCTAGATAACAAGCTTAAAACTGTCTCATCTCTATTCATCACAAAGTGAGTAGAGGCGATTACCCGTGTGAGTGGGCTAATCTCTCATCTGTCCGACATACCTTTTCAATATAATGCACTCAGCATCGACATTCACAAACGTCATACAAGCTTATAGGCTTTGATAATAACAAACTTCATTAATAGTGAACATTCTGGGAAAATTACAATATTCAGTACATCATATTCTACACAGTCCTAGATATCTCACATGACCATAGAAAACTTCTCTAGGAATCGGCTTCGTCATAGGATCTGCTATCATCCTTTGTGTAGATATGTACTTCACGTTCACTTCCTTTCGTGCAATCATGTCTTTGACATAGTTATACTTGATATCTATATGTTTGGTCTTTCCATGGTACTTGGGATACTTAGTGTACGCTATTGCTGCTTGGCTATCACAATAGACCAATACTGGGTTTGCAGCATTCTCAGTAACACCTAAGTGATCCAAAAATCTTCTAAGCCAAACAGCTTCTTGTGCCGCTGCTGATAGAGCCACGAACTCGGCTTCCATTGTAGATAAGGCTACACACTGTTGCTTCTTACTGCTCCAAGATATGGCGCCATTATTCAGTAAGAACACGTATCCAGAAGTAGATTTCCTTTCTTTTAAATCTCCTCCCCAGCCAGCATCAGTATAGCCTTTAAGGTGTAGATCACTTCCTTGATAAGTCAGCGCATAGTCGGCACTTCCCTTTAGATATCTCAGGATTCTTTTGACGGCGATCCAATGTGCTTGACCTGGATTAGATTGGTATCTACTTACCATTCCAACTGCATAACAAATATCAGGTCTTGTACACATCATAGCGTACATCAAGCTTCCGATAGCACTAGCATATGGAACTTGTTCCATTTGCTCCTTTTCTTGTGAAGTCTTAGGACACATTCTGTCGCTTAATGCTTCGCCCTTTGCAATAAGAGTATCTATTGGTTTACAGTCTTGCATACGAAATCGCTCAAGGATTTTATTCACATACGTCTCTTGTGAAAGGGATAGGGATTTCTTTGAGCGATCTCTTGAAATCTTAATTCCAAGAATGTATGCAGCTTCACCCATATCTTTCATCTCAAAATTAGAAGATAACCAATTCTTGACTGTATTAACCAACTCCATACTGCTTCCGGCAATTAGTATATCATCAACATATCATGACAAGATCACAAATTGATCTTTGGATCTTTTGATATATACACAATTGTCTTCACTAATCATTACAAAATCATATGCCATTATGGCATTGTGAAAACGTATATACCATTGTCTCGAAGACTGCTTAAGGCCATAGATCGACCTCAATAGTCGACACACTTTGTGCTCCTGGCCTTTTGAATGAAACCAACAGGTTGTTCCATATAAATTTCTTCCTCTAATTCTCCATTGAGGAATGCAGTCTTTACATCCATTTGATGTAATTCCAGATCCATACTAGCTACTATTGCCAGAATAAGGCGAATAGAGGTAAATCTAACCACAGGAGAAAAAGTTTCTGCAAAGTCAACTCCTTCCTGTTGATTATATCCTTTCGCCACAAGGCGAGCCTTATACCTCTCTATTGAGCCATCAGCCTTACGCTTTATTTTGAGAACCCACTTGTTCCCAATGGCTTTGCGTCCTTTTGGAAGGTCAACCAATTCCCAAACTTGGTTTGATCTTAATGACTCCATTTCCTCTTCCATTGCATGTATCCATTCTTCCTTATCAGGGCACTTTAGAGCATCGTTCACATTCTTCGGCTCATCTTCATCTTGTGGGGCGATCATGAAAGCTTCTCCTTCAATGTCAAAACGTCGACGGGGAATCCTATTACGACTTGACTGTCGTATGGAATGCTGTACTCCTGATGATTCACCACGTTCCATTGCGCTCCCACTCGAATGAGATAATGGTGGTGTCGTCTCTTTAAGTGGTTGCAATTGAGACTGGGTTGCATTCAACTCTTCATTTGTCACAATGCTCCCACTAACTTCACTATCACGATCCACATATTCGTATAGTGAGTAATCACCACCTACTTCGCCCTTTTTAGGAAATTCATTCTCTAAGAATGTGACATCTCGTGATTCAAATTCAGTAATACTTCCGCTTTCTTGCTCACCTATGAATACATATCCTTTTGAGTGCTTTGAGTATCTTATAAAAATACTATTTTTGCCTCTTGGGCCTAATTTTCCATACTTGTGAGAAGACTCACGAGTATAGGCAGCACAACCCCAAGGTTTTAGAAAGCTTAAATCAGGCTTTCTGCTTGTCCATAACTCATATGGAGTAGAAGCAACTGATTTAGAAGGCACACGGTTAAGTATGTAGGCAGCAGTCAACAAAGCATCATCCCAAAAGGTGATGGGCAAGTTAGCTTGTGCCATCATTGATCTAACCATTTCCATTAAGGTTCTGTTTCTCCTTTCCGCAACACCATTTTGTTGAGGAGTATATGGAATAGTCAGTTGTCTTTCTATTCCCTTTTCATCACATAAATTTCTGAACTGATCAGACAGATATTCTCGACCTCGATCGGATCTTAATGCTTTTATTTTCTTGTCTAATTGATTTTCCACTAAGCTCATAAATCTTTTAAATCAATTTAAAGCTTCGGACTTATGAGAAATCAAATCGACATGTCCGAATCGAGTATAATCGTCAATGAATGTGATGAAATAAACAGACCCGTGCCTTGCTTTTACATTCATTGGACCACAGATGTCAGTATGGATTAATTGCAAAGGAATTTCAGCTCTTGTTCCTTTTCCAAATGGTTTCCGTGTTGTTTTTCCTTCTAGGCAATGCTCACATATGGGCAAATCAACATTTTTAATATTGCCCAATAAGCCATCTTTAGCCAATCTATTCATTCTTTGTTGGCCAATATGACCAAGTCTAGCATGCCACACGTTCACATCATTCTCATAAGAATCAGATGATGTAAATAACTAACATTAACTTCACAATAGTCAACATCTAATACAATGAAACCATCTAAGAAATATCCGGAACCATAATAACTTGTACCTAAAGACAAGTCTACACCATTGTTATGGAAGTTTACATTAAAACCAAGTCTAACTAAAACCAACACTGAAACTAAGTTCCGACGAATCTCTGGAGCAAATAGCACATCATGTAGGAACAATGTGCGTCCACCGCGCATAAGTAGTTGACAGGTGCCAATGCCTCTGACCTCCACTCTTGAATTGTTCCCCACGTATATCCACTTCGTTCCTTGTGGAACTCGTCGGAACTCCAAGAAAGCTTCTCTGTCCTTCGCTACATGGTCTGTGGCTCCCGAGTCTACAGTCCACAAAGGATTAGATTCGGTTAGAAACACTGAACTAGACACATAAGTAGCATTTTCATGAATGCTAAGGGTTTCTACCTTCTTTGGCTCGCCACAGTCGCGAGCAAAGTGACCCTTCTTGCCACAGTTGAAACATTTCACTCTTGAAATGTTCTTCTTGAAAGGACGCTTTCCTTTCTCCCGTTGGTTAAGCCTCGGCTTCTTCCCTGAAGGACTTGGCCCTTTGCCTTTCCACTTCTTTGACCCAGCAGGGTGCTTCCTCTTGGAGCTCGAAACTCCATGCGAGCTAGAACCAGCAAAGTAAATATCAGTTTCTGGCTTAGCCGCCATGAGGCGATCCTCTTCCAGCTCAAGATGCCTCATAGCATCCTCGAAGGTCTTGATACCCTCATTGTGGGTCAAATGGATCTTCATGTGCTCCCGGCTTTGAGGCAAAGAGCGGATTCTCGCCCGCACCGCTTGTTCATCGGTGAGTATGTGCCCGGCATCCTTTAGCTCACTAATCATATTCGACATCTGCCTCAAATGTTGTTTCATGGTCTTTCCATGAGACATCTTGTATGAGTCGAAACGGATAGTGAGTTGTCTTAGTTTGGTCACAGAAGTTCGATCAAATCTTGATGCCAGTGCAGCCCACATGTCTTTGGCGCTCTGGAAACGTCCGAACTCTTGCATGATGTCATTGTCCATGCTGCTTAGCAACGTAATGCGAGCAAGAGAGTTCTTTCTTTTCCAAACAGCAAAGGCATCTTTGTCCCTCTTGTGTTGGGCAGTTGTCCCATCCTCAGGTTCTTCCATAATCTGGTTAAGAGTTTCGAGTGCCTCTTGCTCTTCCAGCACATATTGAATCTTGAGACTCCAAATCTCATAATTGTCACCATTCAATTTTTCTCCCTTATTAAGTTCAGCCACTATATTCTTAGTTGCTAAAGCCATCGTATCTGAACATTTCAGACACATACGCACGAGTTATTAAAGCCTATCTAAATGCTTCATCAGCATCATGATTACATAAACTAATCATATTAATGAATAGTTTCACAAAAGGCCTTAGAGTCGAAAGTTCACTATGTTCCCAATCATCGTCTAACAAACCTAATTTGAAATTACCATTAACATAATCATTTATGTAAAGAAATTGGTTCTTCAAAAGTTATTCAAACTTTTAAGAACTTCCCACATATAACATAACACATAATATGGCAATATAAAATGAGAAATCACCAAAAATTCATAGCCATATATATATCATAACACATTCACAAATATTTAAGAACATGTAATATCAACTTGAAACATATACAGAATTGATTCCAAATCCTAAAAGAACAATATCAAGTGTACCAATCCAACACATAGACAGGAAATGACTCATAAAATTCTTTAGAAAGTTTTATTTTCTTTGGAACATAAACAGAGGCTCCCGGAAAACCCTTAGATCCGGGCCATGGTTTGCGCCGAGACCCATTCAATGCAAGGGTTGATGTTCTCCTTGCCCCGACCCTTATATATTGTTGCAGAAAATTCTCCATAAGCATCTTATAGCTTGGACGCTTTAAGGTTTCTCTAACCTCATCAAGCATTCTTCCCAACTCCTCAGGAATAGTGCATTTTAGGGCTCCGACCATTACATATTCCGGCATTACAAAACCGTTCCAAATGATATCCTGTATCATTTTGTTGACTTTGATGATGTGTGTCATCATATCATCTTTGGCGTCCCATCGATAAAGAGCTAGCTTGACTCTTAAGTTCTCAAGCTTCTCCTTTTGAGCTGCCGTTCTGGGGATTATCGGAGTGCGTCTCAAATGTACCATTGTTCCTGCAACGAATGCAGAACGAAGGATTACTTATAATCCATGATACATTAAGATAAGGAATGTTTATTCATATACATATGATCTAGCACTTGTATTTCAAAAAACTATAGAAAAATACTAGAGAAAATGCCAAAGAATATACCCCTAAGTACGTGTACATAGGGTTTATCGTGCATTTTCACATTCATAAGTGCAGCAAAAATGTAATATGTATACATCATAACGTAGAGCATTCCGATACGAGCACGTCGATACCAAGAACGCCCAAATCAGAGTTCAAATGAGCTCGAATGGGCCGAAAGAAATAACTGGGTCATTCTGCCGGTTTGAACCGGTCCGGTTCGACCGGTCCGACCGTTGACCAGTCAACGGTCAACCGGGTCGGGTCAACGTTCAACCGCGTCTGGGTCAACGGGCCGGGTCACGGTCCGCTCCCGATGACGTCACGCTGACGTCATCGTCGGCGGTTAGTGGCGACCGACGCGCCGTTTCACACGGCCGCGCGTGGTCCTTACGCGCCGTCGCGCCCAAGTCCCTTGGAGGCGCGTGAGGGCGCGTGCGGCCTCCTCCGGCGACGTGCCGCCCCTCATTTTGCTCGTCTCGACGAGTACTTTCTATTTATGCAATAAAATTCAAGTTTTTACAAAATACAAAAATCGAAACATGCATGAACAGTTCGGCGACGCGAAGAAAACGAACAAAAACGAGGCCAAAACGAAAAAACAAGCAGTATACACTTCAGACGATACATATGCATGATCGGGAAACAAGTAAACGGGCTCTGATACCAATGTTGGGAAAACATAATCCCCGATCGTTGCGTTCGAAACATATTCGGAACGAATTCGATCAATGCGGAAAACGTGCTCGAGGACCATCAACTTGTATCACCGATTGTACAGGTATATCACACAACGAACATACCCGGTATTGTCACAGATTAAGTGCCACTTTGCGCTTGAGAGTTCTTCGAATGTCTTTCGTACTCGCGTGCGTTCCAAAGCAAAAGCAGAGAATACGTTGTATCGAAGGAGTGTGTTTGCATATGTTAAAATCACGTCTGTTTTCCAAGGGGTGCCTTCTATTATAGATAGACAAATAACTACCTCATGGGCCCTTGTGGCTCACAGGTCGGGTTTGGCCCATCTTGGGCGGTCCACCCAATATGTCTTACAGATCGAAACAAGATGCATGGAATCTGTCTCGCGTGCACGAACTTGTGTCAAATAAGAGGAATTAATGAATGGAATCTGTCTCGAGCTCACGAACCTATGTCAAAAAAGAGGAATTAAAGTCGCCGGGTAAGTTAATCTCGAAACTTGGAGCCTAATTTCTCTATATTAGTTAATAATTAACTGATTAATCTATTTGGGAGGAGACAAACAAGTGTTGGGGCGAGTTGGGATGACGAACAAATGCCTTCCTCACATGACAAAGTCCTCGCTTATTCCATCACTCCATAATTTCTCGTGCTAAAACGCCTTCCTCACATGACAACGTCCTCGCTCATTCCTTCGCTCCATGATCTCTCCTACTTAGCTACCGTTCTACTCATCAAGATTTTATGCATCGCTCTGTAACACGTAGAGAAGCCAATCAATCGCCAAGAAGATTAGAAAAGGAAATAAGCAAGCCGACCAAAGCTGTACAACTTTTATTTTATATGACAGGGTCAGCTCAGCTCTTCCGGGGAAAAGCTTTGCGTTGACATACAGAACGTGAAGCTTCTAACAACTTCACTAGAAATCAAATATAACTCACAGTTCTTGTAGCTCATTTCTCTTCAAAGCTCTCTCTCTCTCTCTCTCTGTGGGTTGCTGCTGCTAAGAGCTCTTTTTCTGTTGCTGAGAAAAAAAATGACCTCTCTAATAATAGTACAAGTTTTTATCGAACTCTCTGGATTCATATCTGTGTTTGGAGTTTCTTTTCGTTCGGTTCTTGGCATGTGATGTGACTTATGTTTGGCTTTCTGCTGTCTGATTCAGGGTTTCACCAAGTCACTCGCCATGAATATGCTCTCCGAGGTTGGCGACCGGACATTCTGCGTTGCCGCTGTAAGCCCTCGCATTTCATTTCGTTTTCTTGCCCCAATACCCGGAACTTGTTCTTTCATGAAATAGTAGAATCTACAAGTGTTCTCTTGATCTTGATCAAGTTCTACGATGGCATTTCCCGAGCACAATGGCACGCTGATGCATACATAGTTCAATAGAAAAGGTAATATCCTGCAAATGCAACGCAGTTCACATGAAAAAAAAGACTGAACTATTAATACGACAAATGATATCTATATTAGCACTCAACCCATGTTGATCATCAATACATGATGCATTGACACCGTTGTCATGTCGACTATATGCTATCTTGGGAAATCCCGGTCATGCATCTCAAATAGTCATTGACAATTCACATCGGCAGCTGCAGTCTGGTTATAAGAAGTTGAAGCTACTCTGTCACAGACATTTGGTTAATGTCTGTGCTATAGACTCTGGTTCCATGCTATTATAAACTGAATCAGAAATAGACCAGACATGAATGCACGGTTCATTTGTAAGGTTAACACCGTTTTTTCTCTGCCTTCTTTAGATTCTGGCAATGCGATATCCAAGGAAGAGTGTTTTGCTAGGATGCCTAGTTTCAGTAACTGTAAGCATATTCTTTCTCATACTTCTCATTTTATGTTCCATTTCTTCACTATAATTTCATTTACAAAGTAAACGCTTGAACTTTCTATTTTGCTATTGTGATCGAAATTTAGGCAATGACAGTGATCTCAGCTTTGCTTGGCTGGGCTGCTCCAAATCTGGTCAGCATTACAATCACTTCTCAGTTCTCACTGATTCATAGTTCATTAGATGTGTTGGTATCTATTAACTTTGTTGACCGAGCAGCTCTCAAAGGAATGGTCACATCATGTGACCACGTTCCTGTTTTTCCTGTTTGGTCTCCGGTCTCTCTGGGAAGGATTCACAGAGGATGATGAGTAATTTTTTTCCTCTTTTTATTTTCTTTTCAAGCCTTTTTCTCTCTTTTATTGTCCTTCCCTTCCCATCACAAAATGCAGGGTGGGTTTAGTTGTTGTAGCATCAATGTAAATCTTTTATTTTATGCAAACTACTTTTCTTTTGGCAGTGATAATGAAGAATTGGAGGAAGTAGAAAAGGAATTGGTCAGTGTTCCTCTCTCTCTCTCTGTCTCTCTCTCTCCTTAAGCTGTTTTTAAAGAAAGGCATCATCATTGACCTGCATGTTTCTGGCGTTTATCAGGAAAAGGATTTGAAGGCAAGTTCTGAAAAATCAAAAGCAGCTTCTCAGGTGGACTCCTTGCTCTTATTCTTTAACTTAACCTACTTTGATATCCGTCTATTTAAGTGCAGGCATTGCTCCAATTTACTGAAGAAATGATCATACTTCTGCTTCCAATGTTTCAACTGATCATCTTCATCACACTCTTTGGGCGCGCGTTTTCTTTTTTCTCAGGCTGATGATAACTTGAAGAAGAAACAGAAGCCATTCCTCACCTACTTCTTCTCACCTGTCTTTCTTAAGGTGATTCCTTTATCCCATGCTGAACACAACTTCACCTTTCTCCAGAGAAATGCTATTTCTAAATGAAAATAGATTGAACTTTGTGGTTGGGTTCCACGAAACCTACATGTTGAGACCCAGCCTAACTCAGGATATTTGCTCTGCAGGCATTCTCGCTCACCTTCTTCGGTGAATGGGGCGACAAAAGCCAGGTAAAAAAGTGCCTGCCAGAGTAAATTACGCAAAGTAGTGCTCATCTAATTCTGAACTTATGGGATCTGCATAACAATTTGGAATCAAGAAACATCTTTGAGAGTATTCACTCTGCTTAACAATCTGAAAACTGTAAAATACTGCAGCTAGCAACAATCGGCTTGGCAGCTGATGAAGACACTTTGGGAGTAGTGCTCGGTGGAATAGTGTAAGTATAATTGTACATAGATTAACCTAATCATGGATTTGATCTGGCAACTACTGAGTATTTCGTGTTGGTGCAAAACAATGCAATTCTGATAATAGTCACTAACATCTTGTCACCATGACCGCTGTTTGAGCAGCTTGATTTGTTCTCTTCACCGCCTACATTGAAATTCTTCCACCAGAGAATACAAGCATCACTCTAGGACAGATCCTACTGCTTAATTTTTTCGTCATTTTTTCAGGGGGCAAGTGTTGTGCACAGTTGCTGCTGTTATAGGGGGAAAGAGCCTGGCTTCTAAGATATCAGAGAGGCTGGTAATTCCCCTTATCTTTGCTACTTAGCTCAGCTCACACATTCGTTTCTTTCTTCTATGTGGTCCTCAATCCATTCACCTTTTTGATTGTTGGTGCAGGTGACCGTCCTAGGTGGAATTCTCTTCCTAGTGTTTGGGGTCCAATCCCTTCTTTCACCATCCTAATTGTGGATTTCTCTCTTGTTTGTATGTCTATGCTGCTGCTTCCCGTTAGTTGAGACTGCTCTAGCTCTGATACCTCAGTTATTTTTCTCCGAGCATTCTTATGTTTTTGACTACTTGTCGACATGTTTCAAACTCGTTACTTAATAGTTTGTATTTCACAACGACCTTTCCATATACGAGGATGGGTCTGTTCGCCGTTGATGTACTTGTCGATAGAGCAACCAGCGAGCCCCAGAATGATGAGAAACACCACCAGATTCACCACCAAAAGAGGGCCCATCAGGCCTCTACCTTTGGCCATTTGCGAAGCTCAAGCTCAACTATGAGACAGAGAAATTGGAGCTGATCAATGGACGTTCCAATTTTCCCCTTCTTTGTTTTGGTTCTTCCGTCCAAAAGAGAAAACAGACAACTCAGTAGTATGTAGCAGACGACAAAGGTGGCACGGCTGCAATGATTCTAGACGCGTGTCTTGCATGCATTAAACATTCCCTCTTTAGGCTTCCGTTCTCAGGTAAATTCTGGCATTGCACCAACGAATCCCATTCACTTAGGTGCATATTCTGGTAGTAAAAATAACAGGTAGTAAAAACAACCGATGATCAGTGCCGATTTTGGTCTACTCAAGATAAGGTCTAACCTGCTTGGCCCATGGTCTTCAATTATTAGATCAGAAGACTTTCACACTTATATATTGGCCCACACACTCACATCTTTTCTATGTGGGAGAAGACTCATTTTTATTTATGTTACAAACAAACTATCAACATATTCTAGAGGTCGAAAAAATATTGCACAATCTACATAGTACATATATCGGATCCATTTGAATCATTGATTATGCTAGTCTCCATGATCTATAAACATACTATAACTTATTGTCACGAGCTGATGACTCTTGCTCAAAGATCATATAACGTGTATTATCCCCGCCCATGAATGATATGCTAACTGATTCGAGTGTGCAACGTTCCAAAACCAAGGAGCTCGCTCTATTTGCATTTGGTTAATCTACTTCGCAAGTAAGCAATCATCCTTATGTATGCAATAAAAAGCAACAGCACAGGCAATCAAAGGATTGGGACAATGGACTAGGAAGAATTTGGTGCTTGAACTCCCCAAAGAGTTTTCTAACCAATTCCTCCTATGGCAGGAGACAGTAGGAGACCTCTCCTATGCTTGAAGTAACACAAAGCTAAAGGTAGGAACAACATGAAACATACATGTTTACATGAATATTTCTATACTAATTGGAGGGGTAATTACCCAATATGTCCTAAATTTATTGTATGGATGCCAATTCAGTTATGAACTTTTGAATCTTGCTATTGTAGTTCTAGACTTTTGCGCCAAAATTCCAATGTTGTCCTTCTGGTTAATTGCTGTCGGATATTGTTGATGTGACATCCAGTCACCGTCTACCGTTCTACATGGCACCCTAACATGGACAACTTGTGGATTGCCTCGTTAGAGCTTTCCAATGGCAATTGGTTAGAGAACTATATTAAAATTTTGCGTAAAAGTTTAGGACCATATTGGTCAGATTGGAAAGTTTAAGACTGAATTGTTAATTGTACAATAAGTTTGAGACTGGTTGGGTAATATTTCCCTAATTAGTCGAGTGTCTTGTCTTGGACACTATTATCATTAGATAAGTGTTTAATCTATGCTTTTGTGAGTCATCTAATTTTTTTTTATTTTTATCTTTGTTAATCTTCGTTCTTTACTTCTACAACAATCGTACAAGCAATGTACAGAATCGAGAAGTGCGTGAATATTTGTACTTAATTCACATATATTTTATTGAAATAGTAAGCAACTTTAAATCTTAGAGAACACTTTTAACTCGTGTGATATATAAAACTATTTCTCTTGACAAATATGAGTATGTGTTGTCATCCCAAAATGACAATGTCAATACATTTTGCAGTTATATAAGAGTTATTTATTTACTTTAATGGAGATTAAATGTTTATACATTAACAATTTGTTTGTTCTATTATTAACCGCAATTATCAATGAAAGAATACAAAGCGGTGGTTGGTTTCTACTTAATTTGAAATGAATAATCTCTTGAATTATGCCGTTTTTACTCATGTTGTTGAGTTTAGAATATAAAATTTTAGGGAAAAGTGTATTGGAAGTCTTACAACTTGTCCCAAAAATGCAATTGAGTCCAGAACTTTCAAAAAGTGCAATAAATATCTAAAATTTATCAAATTGGACCAATCAAGTCCTTAAATTGATTATTCATTTTGAAAGTTTTATGACTCAATTGCACTTTTGTGATAGGTTTTAGGACTTCATTGCACTTTTTAAAAGTTTGAGAACTCGATTGCACTTTCATGATAAGTTTTAGAACTTGATTGTATTTTTTGAAAGTTTTACGACTCAATTGCACTTTCGTGACAAGTTTTAGGACTTTTAGTGTACTTATCCCAAAATTTTAATATCTCAATACAAAGGAAGGAAATAAAAGAAAAGAGGGAAAAGTTTGGAAAACAAAAGGGAGGAGAGGATGTTGCATATTCTCTCACAAAAACGAAGAGAGAGGCAAGATGGCAAAGAGGAGGCAGTCACCAGAGGTCCGAGTCTCGTCGGAGAGTGTCCGTTACCGTCTGGATATTGTCCTTCTTGTGATAGACAAGAGGACAAAGAGGAGCGCGACCCCCGTGTCTTCCTGTCAGAGGAAAGTATGAATTACACTCGAAGAATATTTCCCTTCACCGTGGATCAATAGGACTTGATGGTGCAAGATTCTGGCAAGTCCTTTTGACAGGTAGTACCATACAATGTTGTAGTGGCAGGTTGTTGAATGGGTGACTTCCTTGCAAAAATGCAATCTGTCTGGATACGTTTTAGGGTCTATACTTGTCGCCAACATATAGTATTGGATGAGATCTTTTTAGTAACACAAAAGTCGCGTGATTTGGTTATATGCGGAGGGAGAATTGAGTCCTTAAAATTAGTAACTCAAAATGGGAATTTTGAAAATTTGTGAATTTTGCATCCGCCGTGAAGACAATAACTTTGAGCGGCTCGTGCTGGTACTCTGACATCGGATTTCGACACTGTTTTCACCATTGTGCCGCGCAAATTTTTTGCAACTTTTTTTAATTATTGTGATTTTTGGCAATATTTAGATGAAAATATTTGTGTACGAGGAATGTAAGAATGTGATGTAGCTAGCAAGGATCACATAGAAGGGAGGGGGGGGGGGGGTGAATAGGTGATCTTAAACAATTTTGATCAATTTATAGCGGAAATGGTTGATCACAGTTGAGTCTGAATAAAATTCCGATTCAAAACAGTTTATATAGACAGTGCTCTTGATGTGCAGTATGTAAAGTAAGAGATAAGGGATAGAAAAACTGCACACAAGTTTATAGTGGTTCGGCTTATAGCAAGCCTATGTCCACTCTCCCACGCTGACAGCCTACTGGTTGGATTTCACTATGTAATCAAGAGGAATTACATATTCTGAGTGACAGCACTCTTGTGTATGATAGGACTCTCTATCTCACACAGTCACTCTTACAAAGTATCCCTCAAGATCTTAATATTTAGCTCAAGAAAGACAAGAGAAAGGATCGGAGTATGCTTAGACTTTGGACTTGTTGATTCTCGATTTCGTACTACACTTTCTGCTCATCGTAGATCTCCTTTTATACTCCTCCACTTCCAAACCAGCCGTTGGACAGTCTTCAGAGGATCATCTTCCAATCTTCATCTTGGACAGATTTGTATAAAATGGATTGAATGGCCGTTGGTTGACAAAATTTGAATTTCGTTGATTCTGGTCGTCCACACAATCAGAATCTTAGTTTCCATAAGTAGAGCTTTATCCGTTGTAATGCATACTTGTCATAATGTTTGATTGTCAATCAATTAGGTTGAGATTGAGTCAATCAAAACTTTCCTTTTGTGAAATCAAAGCCAGATCACCAGCTGTTATGTTTCGTTCTGAATAAATTCTGAGTCTGAAGAATTTCTGGTTCTTACTTTACATTCAGAACCTGAGTCAGCGTAGGTCTTTAGTAAATTACGAGTCCTTCACAAAGAGTCTGAAGTTCTCTGACACTTTAAGATAACTTCTAAGTGTATATATCAGTAAGGTATGAACTTCTCGTTCTGAAACTTGTAGAGTCTGAAGTTTTCCTTCTGAACCTCGTAGAGTCTGAGCGTCCAGAAAGCTAAATTCTCTTGAAGTATTAAAGTTACCTCTTCCAGAATATATTTACCTAGATCAAAATACTTCAGAGTACATATCAGATTTACAAGTTAATCATGAATAGTTTTGTCAACTACAAAATCAGGAAGTTTCCTCAACAATCTCCTCCTTTTTTATGGTGACAAAACTTCCATGCAGATCAAAAAAAAATTTGATAAGATTTGAGAATAAAATAACTTTTAAGCGCATAAGGTACAAATAAATGTAAGTGCAAAATATAAGATCTGTGTCCTTTTCTTCAAGTCCATCCAATAATCTGCTTTCCAATAACTTGTTCATGCATCCCTATTTGTATTATGTTTGCATAAAGATATCATGCATCCCTCAACAATGTATATTCTCCCCCTTTTTGTCAGCAGCAAAAAATAGATAATTAATGATAAAAAATAGATAAATGTCAGTTACACAGATCAAACTAAATGAAGGTAATAGTTTAAGTTAAACATCTGAAAATAAAGTTTTAAGCAATAGGGAGATAGAGCAGACTATTTTTTAGAAGGTGTGCGAACGAGTTGAAAATTTTCCAGGATTTGAACAGTGTCATCAATTTGGAGAGAACATTGACCAATAGCTTGCTCCAGATTGGTGGAACATTGAGTAATGGCCTTTTCAAGATCTGTTTTATCTTGTTCTGCTTGAAGACGAAGATTTTTACTGTGGTCCTCAACAAGGATCTTAAGATTCTTCATATCTTCTTCCAGAATTGACTGCTTGTCTTTAATTTTGAGCAGAAGTTGAAGTATTGGCCTGTCTTCTGATGATTATCCCTGGACATGTTCAGATGCAGAATGTTCAAATTCACCTACTCTTGTGGTCGGAATCTCCCCCTGATTACCTGCATATTCTGCAGCAATATCTTCTGTCATCATTTGATCAGGGTGTTGTTGTGAAGATGGACCTTCTTTGGTCACCATAGGAATTATGCTTAGTGCCTGTTGTCTTAAGCTTGATTCCTCAGGTTCTGGTTCTGAAACGTTAGCAGCAGGTTCTGAAGACACTTGTTCTTTCTCAACATGTTCCTGATTAGCAATTTGTCCTAAGTCAAGACTTTCTGATGCATCCTCTTCATCCCTGAGGATAAGTCTTCTACGCTTTCTGTACACTTGTACAGGACTTGTTGAGATGATCTCTTCCCTGGCTTTCTCTTTCCCTTTGCTTCTTTCTTCTTTCTCCCTTGCTTCTCTTCTTCTAGTAGATGGTGCTTCGGACTTATCTCCAAGGTTTTCTTCGGGTCTACGTCCTGAAATCTCTCTATCCTTTCTGACAGCAAACTGCTTGAAATTCATCTTAGCCAGCATTTTCTCTCCAACAAACATTAAAGGAACAAAAGTCTTGCACAACTCATCAGGAACAGGAATGTGCAAATAAACAAAAATCCTGGAGATTAATGCACCATAAGGGAGTTGACCCTTGTCCTTCAGTAAAGTTCTGTACATATGAAGAATAATGATGTGCGGAAGAGAGAATGGAACTTCATTCAGAATTGCCCAAATAAGCTTGACTTCAAATTTAGACAAATCTGTTTTGGATGATGCTTTGGGCCGTAAGCAGTTGATAATGATCTTACGTAAGATCACTATTTTCTTTGTCAAGTCTGGATAAGTAATGAACCTTTTTGATCCTATGGAAAAATTTGGATTTTCTGAAGCGGCTTTAGAAGCTTCTTCTGCACTGACCTCAATAGGGATAAACTGACGGTGTTTAACTCCAATGATAGCACCCAATTGATCAGCAATCAGAGTATAGTCCTTATCCCCAACAGTAAATTGAATGCAATCAGGAGACAAAATTGACAAATTTGAGTACAAATATGCTGTCACTTCTGCATACATGTGTGTAGATTGAAGGCAGAATTTAGTCATTTCCAATCTGTCAAAATAATGTTTAACGAAAATGCCAATCTTTTCCAGAAAGTTAAAATCAACACTACGATGGTTCATGATTCCTCTTGACAACAAGATTTTGTAAAACTCACTGTGCAGATGATTCCTAAAGAGATTTCCTTTTCCTTTCACTCCAGAAGCAATTCCCATCTTCTTCTCAAAATTATTAACAAGCTGGGCGTCATCATCCACCTTTATTCTCGTAATGTTAGAATCTCGGCTCCGTGACTTACGGCTTGTGACATCAGATTTCCTTTGAGAAGATTCTCCCACCTTTTCTTTTCCTTTTTCAGATATACTCCCCTTTCGTTCAGAAGTAGATACATTCTTTCTAGAGTGACTAATAGCAGACTGAAGCGAAGAATATGTTTCCACAAGTTGTACCTCTGATCTAAAGCCATTGTCTTTTAAACAGGCATGTAAGACAGATTCTGAAGCATTACCCTTTTTCAACCTTTGGTAAGTCTTCCAAACGAGGTTTAGATCTTTAAAGAAAAAGTTTGTTTTACCAGTAGTTTTTGGAGAAGATGCTTGAGGAGTGGCTTTCGAAAAAGTCTGCTTCTCCGATTCTATTTCTAACGAATCGGTGACTTCCATGTATTCTGCTGGTCTTGAATACTTTGAGTGTCTGTTGAGAATCCGTGATGAACGTCTTTTGAAAGGCATTGTGATCGTGCGAGAATCCTTGGAACAAAAAGGTTTGATTTTTGAGAAGAAGAGGAAGGAAAAGGAGTATGTTCCGAGGAGGTGTGAGTCGGGAGCGAATGGGTTCGTACTGTTAGGGTTTTATAAAAAGAAGAGAACGGTTTTTAGAAAGAAAAACCTTTTTTAGAAATTACAAAAAGTGATTCTATTATTTAGGAATTTTAGAAAAAAAATATTTCAAGCACACTCAATCAATCAGATAATATTAGAGTACATACCTGATTTGCTTCCAAAAGTAACATGTACCAAAATATCCTGCCAGAAATGCCAAAAAAATATACCCGCCAAAATTTGAATTAAGGCGTACCTTTCATTTGAGTCTGAAATGGACATTCAGACGGAGATTATTTGAGTCTGAAAAATTCATGTCTAACAAATACTTCAAGAAAATGGGTAAGTAATGCATAGTTTATTTCTAATATATTCAAATGAAGACTTATCTAAAGGTTTCGTGAATATATCAGCTAATTGATTTTTAGAATCAATGAATTGAATATTCACATCACCGTTCTGAACATGATCTCTGATGAAGTGATGCTTGATTTCAATGTGCTTGGCTCGTGAATGGAGAATTGGATTTTTGGTCAAATTGATAGCACTAGTATTGTCACAATTGATTGGAACATTTGATTCGTTGAATCCAAAATCTTGCAGTTGTTGTTTCATCAACAGAATTTGAGCACAACAACTTCCCAAGGCCACATATTCTGCTTCTGCTGTAGAAAGCGCAACTGTGCCCTGTTTCTTTAAGTACCAGGTTACTAACATATTTCCAAGTAATTGGCATGTCCCTGTGGTACTTTTCCTGTCCACTTTACAGCCAGCTAAATCAGCATCAGAATAACCAGTAAGAGTAAAATCTGATTCTTTGGAATACCAAAGACCTAACATTGGATAAGTTCCAATGTATTTGATTATCCTTTTAACTGCAGAGAGATGTGATTCCTTTGGGTTAGATTGAAATCTTGCACACATACAGACACTAAATAATATGTCAGGTCGAGACGCAGTAAGATATAACAATGATCCTATCATGCTTCTATACACCTTCTGATCAACCTTTTTACCACTTTCATCTTTGTCCAGTTTGGATGAATGAGACATAGGAATGTCTGTTTTCTTGCAGCTCTGCAATCCAAACTTCTTGACAATCTCCTTTGCATACTTCTCCTGGCAAATGAATGTACCATCTTTGGTTTGTTTCACTTGTAAGCCGAGAAAGAATGTTAATTCACCTATCATACTCATCTCGAACTCATTCTGCATATTCTTATAAAATTCTTTGCAAAGCAGTTCGTTAGATGATCCAAAAATGATATCATCAATATAAATTTGAACAAGTAAAAATTCCTTACCTTTTCTCTTAATGAATAAAGTTGTATCAACCTTACCTTTGGTGAAGTCATTTTGCAGAAGGAAGTTACTTAACCTCTTATACCAAGCACGAGGTGCTTGTTTTAGACCATAAAGAGCCTTTTTGAGTTTGTAAACTTGATCAGTCTTTCTTGGTTCTTCAAAACCAGGTGGTTGTTCCACATATACTTCTTCTTTGATATAGCCATTCAGGAAAGCATTTTTCACGTCCATCTGAAACAATTTAAAGTTATAGAAACAAGCATAAGCTAAAAGTAGCCTAATGGCTTCTAACCTGGCAACCGGTGCATAGGTTTCATCATAATCTATGCCTTCTTCTTGTGAGTAGCCTTTTGCTGCAAGTCTTGCTTTGTTTCTTGTGACTTTCCCTTTGTCATCCAGTTTGTTTCTAAATACCCATTTTGTTCTAATTACTGGATGATTTTTGGGTCTTGGCACAAGTTCCCATACTTTATTGATTCTGAACTGCTGAAGTTCCTCCTGCATAGCTTCGATCCAGCTTTCATCTGATAATGCTTCACCAATTTCTTTTGGTTCTATTTCTGATATCAACGCCAAGTTGCTGATGTTTTCCTTGTGTTTAGATCTAGTCTTGATGTCATCTTCTATTTCTCCAATGATGAGGTTCTTCGGATGACTGGATTTATGTTTCCAGTTTCTGTCGAATCTCTCCTTCTGAATATCATCATATTCTAAAGGTTCTGATTGAGTCTAGATTAAACCTTCTTTTCCTTCTTCTACAGATTCAACGATCTTTGGAGATTTTTGTTGAGCTTCAGATAACTCTTGAATATTGGGAGATGGTTCAGATTCATCTTTGTGAGTCTAAACATTTTCATCAAACCTCACATTTATTGTTTCTTTCATAGGCTGAGAATTCTCGTTGAAGACTCTGTATGCTTTACTTGTAGTAGAATATCCAAGGAAAAATCCTTCATCTGCTTTCTCATCAAACTTACTAGAGTGGTCATTTGGATTTTTGAATATAAAGCATTTACAACCAAATACACGAAAATATGAAATACTGGATTTTCTACCTTTATAAAGCTCATAGGGGGTTTTGTCAAGAATGGGCCTAAGAAAAACTCTATTAATGATAGAACAAGCTGTAAAAACTGCTTCTGCTAAAAAATGAAAAGGAATCTTGCTTTCAATCAAAAGAGTTCTTGCCATTTCTTGCAAAGAACGATTTTTCCTTTCCACAACACTATTTTGTTCTGGTGTATAAGGAGTAGAAAAATTATGTTGAAAGCCATTTTCCTCACAAAAATCTGAAAAACTTTGATTTTCAAATTCTCCCCCATGATCAGTTTTAATGCTGGAAATGGTATAACCCTTTTCATTCTAAACTCTTTTTGCAAATCTTGAAAAATATGAAAATGCTTCATTTTTATGAGCAAGAAAGAACACCCATGTAAATCTTGTGAAATCATCAACAATAACTAAACAATATTTCTTACCACCAATACTTTGTGTTCTGGTTGGTCCAAAAAGATCCATATGTAGAAGCTGCAAAGCATGATTAGTGGAAACATGATGTATAGACTTAAAAGAACTTCTTACTTATTTTCCTAGAGTGCAGGCATTGCATAACTCTGTTTTCTTGTACTTCAAATCTGGCAGACCTCAAACCAATTTCTTGTTTGAGATTTTTGATATTTGTTTCATACTAATATGCTCCAATCTTCTGTGCCATAGATCTTCATCCTCTTTGATTGAGATCAAGCAATGAGTGGAGTTAGGATTTACATCTAGAAGATAAATATTGCCATGTCTTCTTCCTGTGAAGAAGAATCTTTGCTTATTCCTAAGCATGTATTTTCTTGAAAGTTGATTCTGAAACCTGTGTCCAATAGTTGGCTTATGCTTATCAAGTTGTATTTTTTGGTAAAGGTAAATGTATATATTACTTTTCATTAAACCAATACAACCTAAAGCCAAAACCAGCCTGTGACCCAATTAGGACATGGAGATGTCCAGACGAGGTCAAAGGTGGTTCCGCGAGGACTATACAAGAAGACAGAGGCTAGAGTAAACAAATCTAGAAGATCGTAATAACTAAAGCCCAGGCATCCAGTTCGCTTCAAAGATTGAGAGCGGAAGCTCCCATTTCCTCTGTAGGGCACGATTCCTAGGAGTATCCTGAACTTTCCCAAAGGATATGGCCTTGTCTTTGACTACTTTGAGAAGATGCTTGCGCATACCCGGAGTGTATACGCTCTTGTTTCTGAATAATGCATTGTTTCTCTCTGTCCAGATAAGATGGACTAGCGCGCCAAGGGAAAATCGGGAGAGGCGGTGCGCAAAGGAATCTCCACCGCAAGTCTTCATTGCCCATAAAATAAGGTCTTGCCAAGGTCGATTGCGCCATGGAAGGTTGCATTTTGTCGCCCAGAAGGATGCCAGTCTACGTGTAGAAGGGCACTCAAAAAAGAGGTGGTTGACCGAGTCCGGCCTAGAACCACAAAAGACACAAAGTGCAGTGTCAATCCTTCGATTTTGCAGGAGGAATACCTGGGAAGGCAGCCGGTTGAGTGTAATAATCCATAAGAGAAAGGCATGTCTGGGAGCAATATGGTGGTCCCGGATAAATGAGTGCCAAGTAAGCTGGATTGCCTTTTCTCCCGATATGGTTCCAAGCGAGACATTGCGAGAAGGAGCCCGAGGGATGTGGAGTCCATACCAGCCTATCCGGGGCATCATCATCAAGGACGGGCGGGGGATCAGGCCAGCTCAATATAGTGCCAAGTGTATTTGAGTCCTGCCATGTACAATCGTAGAATTCCCGAATCGTTGTTTCACGGGGGATTCGCGATTGATAGATGTCTGCATTGCTGAAGATAAGGTAGAGGGGGCCTTTGTTGTGCCACCAGTCAAACCAGAAGGAGACATAGTGGCCATTTCCTATCTCCCATCGAAATAGAGTTCGAGCAGAATGTCTCAAATCAAGAATTTTCTTCCATGTCCAGGAACAAAATGTCGGCTTGGATACTAACCAAAAGTTAGACTTTTTTAAGAAAACAGTGTGTATCCATTTACTCCACATTGATTCCTTGTCTGAGAAAAGGAGCCATATGTGTTTATACGTCATTGCTCGATTGTAGTCAACCAATCGCCGAATCCCAAGGCCTCCTTCGTCTTTGGGTAAGCAGACAGTAGACCATGCTACCTTGGCTCCCCCAGTGCCCAGGTCAGGGCCTTTCCATAGGAATTGTCTCGAGATGGTCTCAATTTTGTGCAAGACAGCTTTTGGGAGGGAGAAAATACTAGCCCAATACACTTGGATGGAGTGCAGTACAGATTTGATGAGCTGCAGCCTTCCCGCAAAGGATAGGAAACGTTGTGTCCAAGAACGTGCCCGTGCCGTTATGGAATCAACTAATATCTTGCAGTCTTCTTTCCGCATTCTAGACGAGATGATGGGCACCCCTAAATATCGAAAGGGGAGTGTGCCTTGCTGAAAGCCAAGGCATTGCAGTAGTTGGGCTTGCAGTGCCGAAGATCCTCCCGAGAGGAATAAGTTGCTTTTATTACTGTTCGGGTTAAGGCCAGACCAACTAGCGAACAAAACAAGGGATTCCTTGATTATTTCGACCGACCTGAGATGAGCTTCAGAGAATAGGAGAACGTCATCTCGCAAAGAAGAGGTGAGAAATGAGTGGCTTTTGCGGCGCGGAACCGGTGAAAGTCCGGAACATTCGTTCTCCTCTCAAGAATTCCGGATAAGACTTCCATAGTCGGAATGAAGAGGTATGGCGAAAGTGGATCGCCTTGTCGAATACCTCGGCTGCTGGCAAAGAAACCATGTAATTCCCCATTGATTGAAATGGAGAATTTAGCAGTAGTGATACACGCCATTATCATCTTGATGAACTAGTCAGGAAAGTTAAAGGCCTTGAGTGTCGCTTCAATGAATCTCCAATCAACTGTATCAAAGGCCTTTTGGAAATCTACTTTAATGGCGCATTTGGGGGTGTAAGCCTCATGATGGAAGTCCGCAAAGAGCTCCTGGGCAATCATGATATTATCACTAATTCTGCGTCCTTTAACGAAAGCCGTTTGGAACGGACTAATCAGTGATGGTAGGACGTGCGCAATCCGTCTAGCCAAGATTTTTGAAATGCATTTATAAAGTGTGTTACAACATGCAATGGGGCGAAAGTCCGTCATGGCGGATGCATTAGGAGTCTTTGGCACTAGGGTTAAAATGGTGGTATTTATCTCTTTAAGCAACTGGCCAGACTCAAAGAATTCACTAACCGCCCTGAGAATGGAAGGACCAATGATTTCCCAGGAGGTTTTGAAGAATTCAACATTGTAGCCGTCCGGCCCAGGCGCTTTGCCTTTGGCCAAAGAAAAGAGAGTAGCTTGAATTTCCCCATCGAGACCGGCGTGATAGGTAGATCCTCTGGTTATCATCCAGGACTCGGCCTAAGAAGTCACCTATCTCACATATGGATGCCGAGAAGGAGCGGGAGTACCATTGAGCGGTTCTTGATAGTGGGCGACAATGTGATTAATGACTGCAGGAGGGTCAGATAATAAGGTCCCATCACTGGTGGAGACAGAGAGAATACGGTTATGCAACCGCCTTTTGTTGACAAAATGGTGGAAGTATTTGGTGTTGAGGTCTCTTTCTTTAAGCCAACGTATTCTGGATTTTTGTCTGAAGAAAGATTCCTCCTGTTGTCTTAAAGAAGAGAAGGTTTGTAAGAGCTCGGCTTCCCTATCAAACAAGCTTTGGTCGAAAGGCTGAAGTTCCAAAGCTGTTTGAACATCATATAAATCTGCTCTTGCCTGTTCAGTTCTTGTAGAAATAAAGGAGAAGGAAGTCCTGTTCATTTGTTTCAACTTGGCTTTAAGAAGTCTCAGTTTGCAGCATACCAGGAACATGTGGGTTCCTGGAAAATGAGAATCCCAGGCTTGAGCTACCAACCCCAAGAAGTTAGGGTGAGAAGTCCAGAAATTGAAGAACTTAAAAGGTTTCTTGGAACGTTCTGACGGATGGATTTTAATCACCATTGGAGAGTGATCAGAAATGCCTGGCGCAAGAAAGGAGGCTTCTGAAAATGAGAAATGCTGGTGCCACAGGTTATTAGTGAGAACCCGGTCTATCTTACGGAGTTTCCGGTTATTCCCCGAGGAGTGAGACCAAGTATACATGCATCCCACATATCGAAGGTCCTCAAGTCCAGCTTGGTTGAGGCAGTCTCCAAATTCTTCAAAAACTGGGATCCATGGGGTTGTGCTGCCCACTCTGTCCTGCGGGTCTTTAATGGCGTTGAAGTCTCCGGCAACAATCCATGGTAAGTCACATGTAGAGAGCCGAATGAGGTCTGACCATAAAGGACGACGATGAACAAAAGTGTGCTCCCCATATACAACGGTAAGTAGGCAGGACTCCCGCGTACTCAAAAGGTTGAGATGCATGTGTATCATTTGGCCAGAGGAGTGTAGTTGAGTCATATCAATCTCACGCGGGTCCCAACCACACCAGATTCTGCCAAGAGGGGAGAAATCATAGTTTGAAGTCCACCGCCATTGATCATTTATGCCTCTAGAGATCTCAGCAAAAAGGGAGGGCTTGACTTTTGTTTCAATGATACCAACAAAAGAGAGCCGATTAGTCCTAATAAAAGCCCGGATCTCCGCTTGTCTTAGGGGGTTAACTAGTCCCCTAATATTCCATATGCCAAAAAACATAGCCATAAGTATAGAAATTACCGATGTGAAGCCCTTGGCCTCCTCCTCTTAGCTTTTGAGGAAGAGGGACCAGGAGCTTTGGCGGGGCAAGATGGGTTGGTTGTTACGCCAAGCGAGTCATTGGCAGCCTCTTCATTGGCATAGGAAGCCAAAGCACGTGATCGAGTGTTTGGGGGGAGAGTACAAACAGATTCGGTCCCCCTTGTTTCTTCGAGAGCCTTGGGGCTATCCGCTGGATTGGGAGAGGCAGAGGAGGTTCCATTGGAAGAAGGGGAGTTAGAAGTTGAGTCAAGAATTTGCTGGTCTAGAGTGCTTGCTGGACGTGGACCAGGGGATGAGTCCAAAGTCTGCTTATCCAGTATGGTCACTGGACTCATGGCAGGGGGGGAAAAAGGAACTGCCTCAGTATCCGTGGGGTTAGACAGATCGAGACCTGCTAGAACTGGATCAGCAACTGTTCGAGTAGGTTGTCGCTGGGCAACAGCAGTATGAGAGGGTCCTCGAGGCAGCAGGGGATCGACATCAGCAGCAGGTTCAACAACAGCAGACAGGGGATCCTCTACGCCCTGGTGAGGATGGAGGGTTGAGAGGGTTTGCCGCTGGTCTGAGGCCAAAGCAGGAGGAGATTGCCGCTGGTCTGAGGTCATAGCAGGGGGAGCATTGCCTTTTTTCCGACTGACCACAGTCCATTCGCCTACTGTTTGGGGCCGAGAGGTGTGGACAGCTCTGGGTTCTGGTTGCTGAGGAGCACAATCAAATCCTTTTGTTTCTGGTTTGTGGCCGAAAATACCACATGTGGAGCAAACAAGAGGTTTCCATTCATATTCGACATTTATGGAGTTCACTTCCCCATCCCACCTGAACTTTACATTGTCTACTCGAGGGTTAGTAGCTTTTATCTCAACACAGACACGTGCGTAAGAAATTCTGGTCATTTGCTCAGTCTGTACATCCACATAAAGTGGTTTACCAATGGCGCTAGCTATGCGCCCAATGCCCGCCGGGGACCAAAGTGAGAAGGGGATATCCCTTAGCTTGACCCAGACCGGGAGTGTCTCCAGTTTGCCCTTCCTTAGCTTCATTTTCGGATGCCATTGCTGAAGCATCAAAGTGCAACTGAAGATAGAGACAGGCCCCATGTCAATGATCCTCTTGCGAAAATCTGCATTAGGGACACGGAAGAAGTAGAAGCCATTCTCATGCAATTTCACATCCACTACTTGGTCACCCCAAGCCTTCCTAATTGCCTCTTCAGTTAACTTAAAGGGAGCTTTCTTCCCTATATAATGCCCGACGATGCATTCCATCCAGCAAGGGTTTCCCTCAGCCACTACCTCAGGAGTGATGTCGACTATAGCTTGGCCGTTTTCTATCATAGGGGGAATATAAGCTAAGTTATATCCCTTAGTTAATACCTTGGCCACATTAGCCCAGGTTCTGGTCATAGGCGCATTAAAGAGGTGGCGGCTAGAGTTTTGAGTTACCGTGGTCCCTTTTGTTCTTGCACTTGGGCTCTTAACAGAGGTTGAAGGGGCTGCAATAGGGGCACGCCTAGAGGAGCTTCTACGACTTTTGGATCTACCCCTGCTCCGGCTGCGGCTGGCATTACCTTTCTGAACATATCTATGTCCAGGGGGAGAATCACTCTTTTGAGTAAAGGCTACTGATTTTCCTTTTGGTGCAGCAGGTTGGGGAATTTCAGCATTTTCAGACTCTTGTAATTGAGCCACAGCAGCAGGATTGTGGCTGGGCAAGGGGTTACTAGAGTCCAGCACCATTTGGTCGTAGTAACAGATTATCTCATCATCAGACAGCAACCAGAAAACCAACCAACACCAGACAACAACCAGTCAGCCACCAGCTCAAAACCGCACCGTCTACGATCCAGTCAGACCAGGCGGTCAATGCACCAACAAGTCACCCAGAAAATGCAACCTCAACACGTCCGATTCCAAATCCAACCAACAGGAGGAGATAATAGAGATGACGTATGCCAGGAGATCAGCTAAGCAACACCCAGTCAATCACCAACAGCCTCAGTCCAGAATGAGTTTTCCACCGGAACAGGAAAGGTAAGCGAGATGGTCGTCCAAATGCTAGGAGCATCCAAGCGACGAAACTCAACCCAACCAGGGGGAATGAAAAGAGGGTACCTTCTGGAAGGTTGGGCGACTTCGAAGGAAGCAACCCAGACGATCGAAGACCCAGCGATTTGAATTCCTGGCGGGCGAAGAAGACGCAACAGGGCTCGGCCAGATCTGGTGTCCCGTCCTCTACGCTTGGAGATATGGGAAATCCGTCGGCGAGGAGGGAGAGGGGGGTCCAAAGGTCCTCGACACCGGAAATCAGGTCCTCTGGCCGCCGGAATCAGCCGGAATCATCAGCAGCCGGTCGGATGAACAGTTCCTTCGAGAACCCCACTTGAGAGCATTCTGAGTGAACAGTACCCGCAAATTGGAGAAATGAAAAGTCGTGCTTATCAAGTTGTAGTTGAGTCCTTTTACCAATAACACATCATTGATTGTGAGTCCTCCAATCTCAACTGTTCCTTTACCAACTATCTTTCCTTTGTTATTTCCTCCAAAGGAAACTTTCCACCATTCAGGCTTTGTAGTTTAACGAACATGCTTGGATCTCCTGTCATGTGTCTAGAACATTCATTGTCTAGGTACCACTTTCTTTTTCTCTTTGTGGTAACCTACAAAAATCACAACCACTCAAGTTTTTTTTTGGTACCCAAATTTGTTTGGGTCCTTGAGAGTTAGTATAGGCTGTCTTAACAAAGTCTCTTCGAATTGGTCTCCAGACCTTAGGACATTCATTCTCAAAGTGCTGTGGATCTCCACATTTTGAGCACTTGAGTACACTTCGGCCAACATGTTTGACAAAGTTCCTTTTGAAATGATTTTTATAAACTTGTCTAGGAGGTCTTTGCCTTAATCTCTCCTTGACTTTTGGAAAATCAATTAAATTGTCACTTTCCTTCACAAATCCAAGACCAGATTTGTTGTAGTAAGGAATTTGTATAGAAAGAATATGCTTCAACGTTTCTGAACCTTTTGAAAATTTGGAAGTAATTTCTGAAAATTCCTTTTTCAAAACAACATTTTCTGTTTTGGGGCTTCATTATGGTCGCATGATTTTTGGGGCTTAATCACATTTGAAGTGATTTTCAAGGTTGATCATAACCAACATGTGTTTTTTTTTTGGGTCATATCACCATACGAAGTGTGATCATAAGATTATTGACATGATCGTGTGAAAATGATATTAGCCGGCCATATTATATGTCTATGTTGTAATTTACGGAAAGAAACATATGTTATATTCATGGCTATTTTGGGATTTATGTTATAGTTATCTTCATGGTACGTATTGTCACATCTATATTTATAAAGTTACATTGTTCGTTGCTTGATCCCATCGGAGTGGTGATTGTCACTTACTGATCATGATTTCGCTCACCAATTCTTTTTATCATTCCAAGTCATGGGTTCGAGGAATTGGCAAATGAGGACATGCTCTAGAGCATTATAGGGGACATATTACAATATTCATCTGATTTGAATAAATTCTATTAAACTGGGACTTGTGATATTTTTTTGGCAATGGTTTGGATTTGTTTTCTTCAATTTCGCGAGTACAAGTTTGGGATAATGACATCATAAATGTCTGAAATCTTTTAAAAGTAACTCAATGTGAGATTTCCATCAAAAGAATTGCAAAATTAGAAGATATTTGCTCGGTAGCTCGCCTACTCGATAAAAATTATTTCAACTCAATATCAAAGGAATTCAAAATTTAATTTCCTATTCCTATTCCTTTTCTTTTTTCCTTATTTTCTTTTTCTTGTTCTTCCCTGGTTCACTGTTGTAATATGACATTGTCGTAGTGATGATGCTGCCCGCTGTTTCGCCCGCCACTTCATCTGTCACATTGGGCCACCGTTCATCCACCGCCCCGCCGCTTCACTTGTTGCATCGCTATCATGCCTAGCGTGCGACCTCTTCGCCACCTTGGACCGAGCTTGCATTTCACCTCGACCTGCTCCACCTACAAACAGGGAAAATTGTCCAAAAAATCTTAAATCTATTGCATTTTTGCCAATTCAGTCTTAAACCTTTCAATTTTGCCAAATGAGTCATAAACCTTTTCACTTCTTGCCAATTGAGTCCATACAGCCAATTTTTGTCAGAAATTGCTGATATGATTGTCGACCATCCTATGTGGCGCTGATGTGGACAATTGGCATGTAGGCCGGCTTGCGTCCACGTCAGCGATTTTTGGTCAAAATTAGCCAGACGGACTCAATTGGCAAGAAGTGAAAATATTTATAACTTAATTGGCAAATTGAAAGGTTTAAAGCTGAATTAGCAAAAGTGTCAAAGATTTAGGACTTTTTGGACAATTTTTCTCCTACGAAGACGATCTACATCACGGTGGCAGTGGTGATGGTGCTCCAGGCGTCTTTTTTCTTTGAATGATTTAAATCTATATAGTAGTTTTTTGCATGACTAAGTGATTGTATTCTAATTACAGCGATACCGTTAACAAAGGCCACCCATCGGTCTATTTTTGGATGATGTACCACGTCGAAGAGTTGAAACGGTCGAAACCCTTGAGGCCGCACATATCATATTTTGAGTAGGATGCCCTAACTTCTTTAAACACCTTTCTGTTTTCTGGTCATGCTTTAAACACCTTGTTAAGTTGAAAGGGACATGAAGTCACACAATATCAACTTGCTCCAATTTTTTGTCCGAGGCAGAATCAATCTAATCAGCGCCACCAATCGGGCCATTTCTAAGGGTCAATCGTGTCACGGAATCGATATTAACCAGAGAAAAATACTAATCAAAAGTCAGTAAAATAATCTCGAAAGATGGACCCTCATTTCTTTATAATTAATCAATAATTAATTAACTGATCTTTTCGGGAGGAGCACGAGCGAGTGAAGATGCAGCACGTGGGGCGTGTTGGTTTGACCTGGAAAGGCGTTTTTGTATTTGTGACACGTCAAGAAGCCATCAATCGCCAACGACAAAAAAAAAAAACTAATAAAAGAAAGGAAGAAAGTGACAAAAAGCTTTAAATTATATTATTAATATCACGAAAAACCTCAAACTAATACATCTGTGACAATTTTACTCTGAATTAATTTTTTGATTACCAAAAACCTCAAACTGGTACATTTGTGATAAATTTACCCTCTATTAGTATTCATTAAATTGGATTAATATCACGAAAAATCATAAATTAGTAAACTTGTGACAAATAGAAGGGTAAAACCCCCAACTAGTACACCTGTCAACTACCACGGGTCATCAAACTTAGCAATTTGACAGTAAAATTTAACGGAAACTAACGGATGATAAATTTGTTACAAGTGTACCAGTTTGGGATTTTTTGTGGTTAAAAAATTAGTTCGGGGTAAAATTATTATATGTGTATCTGTTTGGGGTTTTTTATGGTCAAAAAATTAGTTCGGAGTAAAATTGTCACATGTATACCATTTTGGGGTTTTTATGGTAAAAAAAATTGTTCGGGGTAAAATTGTCACAGGTGTACCAGTTTGGAGTTTTTGGTGGTATTAACCCTAAATTATATCCATTGTGACACGTTTATCTTGTATTTTTTTCTCATGACATAAAAACCTCAAATTTGAATTTATGTGACTCGTCAGATAATTTTTCAGTCAAAATAACATCGTGTCACGTGAGCACCATGTCAACACTGTTTGTTTCCACGTAGGTAGATTTTTAATGGTTCTCAGAGGCAGAACTTTAACGGAGGGTAAATGTATTGGGATTTTTGGTGCCAATGAAAAAGTTTAGGATCGTGGACATAATTAGGTGTTTTCGGTGGTTTTTGCCCTAAAAGAAAAGAAGAAAATAAATAAGCCAACCAAAACTTGTGCTTTTGTTTTGCGGAATATTTGATTGCTTGAATCACTTACGAAAATGAATGAACAAAAAATATTTCCTTTGTCAATGAAATTATATAGATATAAATTGTTATTGATAATAAAAATATTTTCATTGATTAATTATTTTAAGCGATATAAGTCATTATTTTTCGAAAAATATTTTTAAAATCATTTATTTTCCACCAAATAAATTGAGCCCATTGGATTTTTTTTTCCAAATCATTAATTTTCTGCGAGACGAATGGAGCCTAAAGCTTGTACCATTTTTTTTGGCAACTTCCAACATAAGGCGATGACCCTCAGTCGCATTCCAAAAAATTAAGGGTTAATTTTGCGAAAAACCCCAAACTGGTACGCTTGTGACAATTTTACCCCAAACTAATTTTTTGACTACCAAAAATCCCAAACTGGTACACCTGTGACAAATTTACCCTCAATTTATTTCCGTTAAATTTTACTGTCAAATTGCTTTGTTAAATGACACGCGGCAATTGATGGATGCACCAATTTTATGTTTTACCCTCCATTTGTCACAGGCGTAACAGTTTATGATTTTTTGTGGTATTAATTCAATTTAATGGAAACTAACGGAGAGTAAATTTGTCACAAATGTACCACTTCAGGGTTTTTAGTGATAAAAAAATTAGTTTAGGGTAAATTTATAACATGTGTATCAATTTGGGTTTTTCATGATCAAAAAATTAGTTTATGGTAAAATTGTTACATGTGTACCAGTTTGGGGTTTTTCGTGGTATTAACCCAAAAATTAATTAGCTTATTTCTAAGTCTTGTGTTATTTTACTGGGTCAGCTCAGCTCTTCGGAGAAAAAGCTTTACGTTGACATATAACATATGAAGCTTCTAACAACTCTGGCAATCCCCCATAAATTATATTACTTGCATCTCATTTCTCTTCAAACTCTCTCTCTCTCTCTGTCTCCCTCCTGTCTCTGCGTTTGTGTGTGCGCGTGTGAGATTGTGTCTGTGGGTCTTTTTGCTGCTAAGGGCTCTTCCTCTGTTGCTGAGGCAAAAAATGAACGCTCTAGTAGTACAGGTTTTATCAAACTCTCTGGGTTCATGTCATGTGACTTGAGTTCCTTCTTTGTTTAGTTCTTGGCATGTGATGTGGCTTATGTTCTGCTTTCTGCTGTCCGAATCCAGGGTTTCACCAAGTCACTCGCCATGACTATGCTCTCTGAGGTTGGCGGCCGGACCTTCTGCGTAGCCGCCGTAAGCCATCGCGTCCCTTTTCGTCTTCTTGCCCCGTACCTGGAACTCGTTCTTTCATTGAAATAGTTGAATTTCCAAGTGTTCTCTCGACCTCGATCAAGTTCTAGGATGGCATTTCCTGCATAATGGCATGCTGATATTGCACATAATTTGCAATAGAGAAGGTTAAAGAGACCAAACAATGAATACACCAGACGACACCTACACTAGCACTTTAACCCATGTTGACCAAATCAATACATGATGCATCGACACTGATGTTTTTCCATGCCGGCAACATGCTCTCGGAAAACCCCGGTAATGTGTCACAATACGATCATTGACAATCCACAGTGGCAGCTGCAGTACGGTCATTTGAATGAATAGAGTTGAAGTTACCCTGTCACAGAAATTTGGTTAATTTCTCTGCCATTGACTCTGCTTCTATGCTATTGCAAACAAAATCAGAAATAGACCAGACATGAATGGACGGTTAATTTGTAAGGCTAACATCGATTGTTCTCTGCCTTCTTAAGATTCTGGCAATGCAATATCCGAGGAAGAGTGTCCTGCTAGGATGCCTAATTTCAGTAACTGTCAGCATTTTCTTTCTCATACTTCTCATTTTATGTTCCATTTCTTCACTATTATTTCATTTACAGAACAAACGGTTGAACTTTCTCTTTGTGATTGTGATCGAAATTTAGGCGAAGACCGTGATCTCGGCTATGGTTGGCTGGGCTGCTCAAAGTCTGGTCAGCATTACGATCGCTTCTCAGTGCTCACTGTTTCATTGTTCATTAGATGTTTGGGTACCTATTAACTTCATTTACTGAGCAGCTCTCAAAGAAATGGTCACATCATGTGACCGCATTCCTGTTTTTCCTGTTTGCTCTCCGGTCTCTCTGGGAAGGATTCACTAAGGATGATGAGTAATTCTTGCTCTCTTTTGTTTCCTCTCTTTTCAAGCCTTTTTTCTCTTCATTGTTCTTTCTTTCCCATCACAAAATGCTTTGTGGGTTTAGTTGTTGTAGCATGAATGCAAATTTTCTTTTGTGATGCAAACTACTTTTCTTTTGGCAGTGACAATGAAGAGTTGGAGGAAGTCGAAAAGGAATGGTCAGTGTTCTTCTCTTTCTCTCTCAGACATTGCTCCAATCCACTGTAGAAATGATCATACTTCTGCATCCTATGTCTCAACTGATCGTCCAAAACGCATTCTGTGTTGCGTGTTTCTTTCCCAGGATGATGATGACTTGGAGAAAAAACAGAAGCCTATCACCTACTTCTCACCTGTCTTTCTCAAGGTGATTCCTCCATCTAATGGTAAAAATAATTTCACCTTTCTCCAGAGAAATGCTATGGCTAAAAGAAAATAAATTCAACTTTATGTGGTTTGTTTCACTTAAACCTACATGTTAACACCCTCCCTAACTCAGGATAGCTGCTTCGCATGCGTTTTCGCTCACCTTCTTCCGCAAATGGGGCAACAAAAACCAGGTAGAAAAGTGCCAGCCAGAGCAAATCATGCAAAGTAGTGCCCATCTAAGTCTAAACTTATGGGCTCTGCATAACAATTTGGAAAAAGAAGAAGAGATATTTGCAATTGAGGAAGAACTTTGAGAGTATTCACTGTGCTTGACAATCTGGAAACTGTAAAATATTGCAGCTAGCAACGATCAGCTTGGCAGCTGGTGAGGACATTTTTGGAGTGGTGCTCGGTGGAATAGTGTAAGTATAATTGTACGTAGATATGCCTAATCGTCGACTCCAGATGGCAACTACCAAGTATTTCGTGTCGGTGCAGAGCAACGCAGTTCTAATAGTAGCTGCTCACATCATGTCACTATGCCCGCTATCTGAGCAGCTTAATTTGTTCTCTTCACCGCCTACATTGAATCTATTCCACCAGTGAATGCAAGCATCACTCTAGGACAAATCCTTCTGATTAATTTTTCCTCATTTTTTCAGGGGACAAGTGTTGTGCACAGTTGCTGCTGTTATTGGGCGAAAGAGCCTGGCTTCTAGGATATCAGAGAGGCTGGTAATTCACCTCATCTTGACTAGTTAAATCGGCTCACACATTCGTTTCTTTCTTCTAATGGGTCCTCAATACATTCACCTTTGTGCTTGTTGGTGCAGGTGACCCTTCTAGGTGGATTTCTCTTCCTAGTGTTTGGGGTCCAATCCCTACTTTGACCATCCTAAGTATGAATTTCTCACTCGCTCGTATGTCTATGCTGCTGCTTACCATTAGTTGAGACTGCTCTAGCGCTGATGCCTCGGTTTTTTCTCCGAGCATTCTTATGCTTTTAAGTACTTCCATTGATAAGTTTCATGCTTTTCAATTAACAGTGTGTATTTCACGATGATCTTTCCACATACAATCCCAGGAAACACAAACACATGCTCTCTCAGGAATCACGATGAAAATGCATATGCTATCCTATTCCTAGAGAAAAAAGTCAAACTGTAATGGAAACTCTCTTTACAAGCAGAGGTCATCAGCTAAAATTTTTACCACGGCAGTTACGAAACAAAAGTATGAAGTTAAAACGACATTTGTGCAGTGGCATGTCAAATCTTAAGAAAGAAATGCTGGAAAAAGCACGGGACACTGGTAGTTTGCACTGACCTAGTGAGAAAAGGCACGCGAGTAGATTCTTACAAACAAGCGGTGGCCTGGAGTGTCGGTTGGTTTTGGTCTTGTGACCAGAAACCTACCGGCTGCCACAGAGTGGATACCCAAATCCATGTGCCCAGCTAGATAAGCCAGTGAGCAATAGCCCCAGATACAGAACTTGACTCAGCACGGATATGACGATGAAGGCTTCAAGCGTTTGCTGCCCAATTAGCAAGTAGACTAGTCATAATCTTAGCAGATCTCACTAAAAAGTTCACAAGAGGTAAAAAGTTGTTAAAAACATGTGACCAACTTTCAACTGGGCTGAAAGATCTTACCAAGCGCTTTCCTCTCTGTCCTCCTAATATGATCTCTTTGATAGCAAGACTGCAACCACAAGCAACCAAGAAGAGGAAAAAAAACAGATGGAGATAGAGCAAATGTTAACAGAAGAACGCTCTGTGACTAGCAGACGCTTATGATCCACGTCTAATAAGTTCCTTCCTGTTAGAGATGGCATGGGATCAAAAGAATAATCTCATGTTCACTACGAACTAGATACATCACTAACAGCCCAAAGAGCTAAAAGATTTTCGAACCATACCAAATGGTCTCAATAATTATGGTGAATCCTATTGCGCATGGCGTGCATGTGACATAAATTACATCAACCTCCTTTTAATGTCCTTCCTAGTTATCTGCAGCAATCCAATAAGCATAACCTTTTTTCTCTCCCCTAGATTTCAAGGGTTCAAAGCACTATAAACTCATTCACGTACCAACACCGTCGCCCTTGCCAATCCACGCCATGCCTATATGCTAAAAGACTAGAACATAATGAACTTGAGTGGCGGAACTAAAAATCTAACAAAAACAGAGGAAGCAACTGTGGCTCGTTTCTGATAACAATAATAATATGCGATGGGAAAAACAAATGGTGCGCCTCGATTTGTCCTTCTGGTACTCCAGGAGCGATCAGAACCGTCATGTGAGGGTCTCATATGCAATGCCAAATAACAGCTTCTGAAGACTGAATACTTTTACATGACATTTAATGTCCCTCATAAAATAGCACCTAGATCTTTCTTCATTCTTCGTTAGCAAAATCACATACCCAAATGCGAGAGCTGTTACCGCTGATGTGACAATAGCCACAGAAGCCGCATTGGCCAGACTCTCATTCCGCCATGCTCAAAGGTGGGCGAAGCCAGATAGCACCGAACAGACACCAACACTCCCGACAGAAGAGCAAACATCAACATGAAGTTGGTCGATGGGTTTCCACCTAAGTCTGTTTCATCAATACTCGTTACACCAACATGGAAAAGCCAAAAGGGCGCAAGAAGAGCCAAAAAAACAGCAACGTAAGATGAAGAGAGGGGGAGGCTTACGAGGATGGGTCTGTTCATCGTCGATGTACTTGTCGAGAGACCAACCAGCGAGTCCCAGAATGATGAGAAACACCACCAGATTCACCACCAAAAGAGGTCCCGTCAGGTCTCTCCCTTCGACCATTTTCAAAGCTCAATCTCAACTATGAGAACAAAAAATTGGACCTGATCAATGGAGGTTTTGATTTTCCCCTTCTTTCTTTGGTTTTTTGGTCCAAAAGAATAAAAAGACCACTCGGCAGTAAGCAGCAGACCACAAAGCGGCAATCTGTAGAGAAGGAAACCCAGAAAAAGAAAGTTGCTCAATATCGTCATATGTTGAGGGGCATTGATAAATATAACTTCAAATGGTCGGTTTCTCTTCTTCCGTAACTGGAGCCAAGTCCTCACGCACTGAAATTGATATGGCAATGGTACTGCTGACTCTGTGCGATGATTCTTGACACGTTTTCTTGCATGCATTAACGTTCATGGATTCCCTCTTTAGGCTTGCCTTCTCTGAACAATTTCTGGCATTGCACCAACGCATCCCATCCCTCTTGTGTGCACATTGTTGCGTCGATCATATGGTGAATGCTTTAACATTTGTGGGTGTCTCACGCATGCTATGAATGCCATGAGACTCAGTGTTGCACATGCGGTAGGAAAATTAAGTAGATTTTACTTCTAATCCCAGTGCATCTATTTGAATGTTATACGAATGCATGTTGGGTTTCAAGAAAAGCTAAATCAAAGTCTACCAGCGGATGGATTTACACTATACGCGGTGGAGCCTTTGCTTGGTCATCTGAAAAACAGTCATGCATTGCACTGTCTTCTATGGAATCGGAGTATACCGCTGTGTAATTAGCCAGAAAACTCCTTCGCATCCTGTTACTATCTGTTGTGACAATAAGGGAGAGATTTACATAGCCAAGAACAATAACATTTCATATAAGACAAAGCATATGGCTTTGAAGTATCACCAGAGGCGAAGCCGTGTTATCGAGTACATGGCAACCAAGTTGAAGTTGGCCGATCCTCTTATTAAGAGATCACTTATGAGATTCACGTCGTAGCCTACTCACTTTTTATACTTCGTACAACAGAGAATTCAAAGGAAATCTAAATAATTGTGATGTGTAGTAATGTTAATGCTGAGGCTACATTTTCGGTGCAAGTTACTTTGTGTTGGCTGGGTTCTCCTATGTGGGGCCAAGCTAACTTTAATTTTAAAAAAAAAAAGTTAAAAAACAAACAAAAGAAAAAGAGGAGCGGCTGTTTTGGTGTGTCCAAGACTGCTCACACCTAAATTTTGTCTAATTATTTATGGTTTAATTGTATAAGAAATTAGAAATTAATTTTTAATCCCTAAATAAAAAAAAAGGGAGTTTCGGGCCGGTCTGTCCGGCCCATTCTATTTTCTTTCCTTTTTTCCCTTTTTCAACTGGGCCCAGTCCATTTTTTTCTTACTTTTTTCCAACTTTGCTTTCTTTTTGTTTCTTTTTCCGCACGGGCCGGCCCTTTTTCTCCTGGCCTAGCACGTGCACTGTTTCTCTTCCTCCCCCAAGCGTCGTTCCAGCTCTCTGGAACGCTGGTATAGGGAAGGACAAACGATAGAGGATGCAGAGAGACAGAGGGGGGTGGCAGGCGACTGCCCAATGCGATCCGGGGGTCCGGGGCAGGCCGGCCGCGAGAGGGCCTGGGTGGGCCTACCGGCCAGCCCCTAAAAGGCCGAGTGCTCGTCGCACGCGAGGGGGAGAGAAATCAGCACAGGGAGAGAGAGAGAGACCGGGAGAGAGAGGGAGATTGAGAGCGAGATCTGAGATTGAAAGGTCTTTCGTCGGTGACCGCCATGCCTCAACCGCGGCTGGCGACGCTCCGACACATCCCATTTCTCGCGGAAAAAGTCAAGGTAGGTCTCAGTCTCGGACCCTCGTTGGAGCTCATTTTTTCGGTTTGATTCACGGTCGGTTCCCCGAGGATTCCGGCTCGGAGGCGTGCAAGGCAACCGGACATAGTCCGATCCATCAAGTTTGCCCTTGTTCGCCGCCGCCGAGCCGATTAGGGACGACGCCACCTCTTCCCCTGTTTCGACGCCCTTGCCTTGTTTTCGGGCTCACTGGCCGGAGCTCGTGGCCGTCCGGCTCACATGAGCTCCGGCCCGTGATGTCCTCATGCTCGATTCTGCTTATCTATGCATCTTATACGTGAACCTTGGATGTGTTTGAGTCTCGATCGAGCCAGAAATCTCTCGTTTTTATAGCGTACCCCAACTGTTTGATGTTATGCTTGAGTGAGATCCGTAAGTTGATTTCCTTTGTGTGTGATGTGTTCCGAAACCTTGGTGTCTCTCCCTTCACTCGTGGTATTTTGGTTGCGTCACCGAGCTTAGTGCAGAAGATCAGTCCGCCTCCTTTTAGTCAACTGTGTTGGTTTGTTGCCACCGAACGATGACAGTCCGCAAGGAGGCGATGTACGAGCAGGGGGGCTTGACTTGCCAAGAGACCGTCGGGGTTTGGTTGGCTTGGAATTGGCCGCCGGCGCTAGGGCCGGCTGCGGTAGGTGCGGTGGAGTGGCGTGCGACGGGGGCGAAGGAGGCTCGTGGTTCGGGCGACGTACAAGCGTGTGACCGTTGGCGAAGTGGCTGGCCAGTCCCTCGTCGTGGCTTGGTCGGTTTAGGCTCGGTCGCCGGCCGAGTGGCGGCCAGACCTTCGGCATGGTGGCCGAAAGGAACGCCGGCTGATGGATCCGATGGTGGTAGGCGAAGCATCGGGAGGCGTCGGAGCGAGTCAAGTCGGTGGCCGTGAACTGGGTCGTGCGTGCAAGTCGCAACTGGGTAGGGTTTGGCTCTAGGGTTTTGTTTGAATGGGCCATAATAGGTAATGGGCCGGTGTGTTAGGGTTTTAGTTTTTTTTTGGGCTTTTGTTTTTTTTAATTTTGTTTTCGGGCTGGGCCCTTTCCTTTTAATTCTTTTTTTTTTAGTTTGCCGGACGGGGCTCAATAAATGAGTACGGTCCGGTGGTGAACCCAGGCCGGTGCGCCCGGGTCGGTCCCGATTCGAGTCGGATCTCCATATCCGACCTGAGTCCATTTAAATATTATTTTATTATTTTAATACAGAAAAATTATTATTATTTATTATTAAAAATTTCAAAAATTAAAAAATTGGAAATTGGGCTTTGGAATTGCCCCTTTTGCCCTTTTTTGTGTGTTTAATGCCATGCTTAATTACACGTCACTTGCTTTGCACGTTTTCATTGTGTGTTCAATTCAACTTTGCGTGTGGTCAATTAGAGATATGTCAGGCTGCTGATTGCGCATTTCCGATGCATTGGTTGCTACGTCTTAGCATAGTTAAGATTAGAACTTAGAATTCATAATTGGTAAAATTGCTGCATGAACACGTTAGGTGGTGATTGAACAAGATTAGGTATCGAGAGGGTACTAATTGGTTAATTAGTGTAATCAAGTCCTCGAACCCTTTGAATATTTGGTTTGTAGAAGTAAAGCAATTCTCCCATGCTTTACTCAGGTGTCTAATCGACACACCAAAAACTGAATAGTAGCGACTCCTAGATGAAATTGATTTGCATGTTAATAACTTAAACCTAAGTCGCGATTTGGTATGGACTTGGGAGAGCCCGAGCTAGGTTTAACTTAGTAATCCATTAGCCAAACCCCCAAAGTGGTGAGACCGGTTTGGGGAGGTCACGAAAAAGGACCAAGAGAGAAAAGAGGAGAGACAGAGCACCGAGAAGAACGAAGGAGAAGAAGGAAAAAAGAGCTTAACTTTGCGATCCCAATTCGAAGGCAAACATTATCGAAATTGGTTAAAATTCCAATTTGTTATTTGTGAGATCGAGAGCTATGAGTTGATTGGTTTCGTTCATTAAGAATCTTCTCCAAGTTGTCTCTCCTTTTCTCCAATCCCGGTTAGGGTTCTTGCTTCATTTGTGTTAATCCACCTTCAAGGTGATGGAATATTGTTGTATTATTGATGTTGAGTCTCTAGTATGTGACTAGAGAAGAACCTTTGTGTATCCTACTATTTTTCGTAATTAATGGGAGTTTTTGGATCATCCTACATTGGGTTTTCACGTAAAATATTGGTGTTATTGTTGCCTTTGTCTCCTTATCATTTCGGCTTTATATTTACATATTTGCGAGGTTGTATTGCTAGAATATATTGCTGGTTGTTACTAGGATTAAGTCAAATTTGGTCGGTTTAGTTTTGGAGAAGATATTAACCCTCAATTGGGTTGGTTCTTGGTGAATTGTTGCTCGTTCTCCCCAACAAAGTGGTATTAGAGCAAGCGTGAATAATTAATTGAATGGAGGAAAATAGTGACACAATTTTTAAGTTAAATGCCTTGAATTACTTCAATTGAAAGTCTCGAATGGAAGACATGTTATATTGCAAAGATTTACATGATCCCATTGATGGTGATGAGGGTAAAGGAGACAAGAAAAACAAAGAGTGGGAGCAAATGAATCGAAAAACTGCTGGGTTTATTCGACAATGCATTGATGATAGTGTTTTTCAACATGTTGCGCAAGAGACGAAAGCAGACACTTTGTGGAAGAAATTAAAAGATTTCTATGAGAGGAGAACTTCACAAAATAAAGCTTTTCTAGTTAAAAGACTTGTGAATTTGAGATATAAGAAGAGAAGTAGCATGTTGGAACACTTGAGTGATTTTCAAGATTTGGTAAATCAATTGACAAATCTTGAAATTGACCTTGGTGATGAATTACAATCATGTCTATTGATTGGTACTCTCCTTGATAGTTGGGATACCTTGGTCGTCAAATTGAACAATTCTTCTTTCGATGTACTTTCTATGAGTGTGATCAAAGAAAGCCTATTCAATGCAGAAACTAGAGAAAAGGCATGAATTATGCTTTTAAATTGAAGGCTCTTGTTATAAAAAATAGGACGAGAAGTCAATCAAGAAAGTTTCAGAGTAATGATAATAGAGGCAAGTCAAAAGGAAGGTCAAAATCAAGGCCGATGAGGAGTGTGAAGTGTTATAATTATGGCAAGATGTGACATTTTGCTAAAAAATGGTAGTTTCCAAAAAGAGATAAATCCCATAAGAGAAATGTGTATCGAAAGAAAGAAGAGAAATAGGTTACGGTGGCAATTACATCCAATGCATCCAATGGCGATATTGTGCTCATCTATGGCGATGCTTGTGTGAATCTTACGTGCCAAGACTCTAGCTGGGTTGTTGAATCCACAGCCTCATTTCATGTAACCTCATGACATGATTGTTTTACATCTTATCACAGTGGTGATTTTGGTTGTGTCAGAATGGGGAACGGTCGTATTTCCAAGGTTGTTGACATGGGAGATGTTTATTTGGAGACCGATGCTGGATGTAATTTGCTTATGATGAGACATGTTCTGGACATTCAATTTCACTTAATCTCAACATATGCCTTAGATGATGATTGGTTATTGCAATTTTTTCTAGGGTTAATGCGGAAAACCCCAAATTGGTATACCCATGACAATTTTACTCAAAACTAATTTTTTGATCACTAAAAATCCCAAACTGGTACACTTGTTATAAATTTACCTTAAACTAATTTTTTGACCACTAAAAATCCCAAACTGGTATATTTGTGAATGATGTACCCTCCGTTAGTTTCCATTAAATTGGATTAATACCACAAAAAATCACAAAACTGGTATACCTGTGATAAACAAAGGATAAAACTTAAAATTGGTACAAAAGTCAACTGTCGCTTGTTATTCAACAAAGCAATTTGATAGTAAAATCTAACGAAAATAAACTGAGGGTAAATTTATCACGATGTACCAGTTTGAGGTTTTTGGTGGTCAAAAAATTAGTTTGGGATAAAATTATCACGGATATATCAATTTAGGATTTTTTGTGCTATTAACCGTTTTTTCTCTGATGGCAAATGGAAATTGACTAAAGGTTCCATGGTAGTGGCTTAGGGTAAAAATACTTTCATTCTCTACACCATACAAGCTAAGTTGATTAAGGAAGACATAAATGCAATGAATGACTCCTCAGTTGACTTATGACATATAAGACTTGGTTATCTCAGCCAAAAGGGGCTTGAAACTCTTGCTATAAAGAATTTTCTACCATTGAATGAGAGAAATCTAAAGGAATGTACTCACTGGCTAATAGGTAAGTAACATAGATTCTCATTTCATAATTCTTCTCCACACACAAAATCAGATGTAACTAACGTTTGTTGCATGGATGTTAGAATACTTGGTGATGCATTATATTTTGTGACATGTATTGATGACTGCTCTAAAAAAGTGTGGGTTGTTGTTTTGAAATTTAAAAGTTAAATGTTTGTTGCTTTTAAACAATTTCATTTCATGTCAACGTGGAAAGAGAAACCAGGAAGAAATTGAAATGTGTTCGAATTGACAATGGTGGTGAATATAGAGATTCGTTTGAACATTATTGCACTGATTATGGTATCAAGCTTGAGAAGATTGTTCCGAAAACACCACAATAGAATAGAGTAGCAGAGAGAATGAACCAAACAATTAATGATAGGATTCGTTGTATGCTCTCTCATGCAAGGTTACCTAAGTCATTTTGGGGTGAATCAATGACAACAATAATGGGCTTGATAAAATTTTCTACATCAGTACTTTTTAGGGGGGATGTTCCTCAAAGAATTTGGCGTGAGAAAAATGTTTCGTATAATTATCCGAAAATGTTTGGTTACCAAGTATTCGTGCATGTTCCAAGAGATAAAAGGCCCAACTTGATGACAAGTTTAAGTAGTGTATCTTCTTGGTTTATGGACATGAAGAGTTTGGCTATAGGTTATGGGATTCAATTGCAAAGAAAGTCATTAGAAACCAAGAGGCAAAAGGACACTATAAGTGCCATAACTTGTGTACGGAGATCACTTTGGTGCCATAACTTTTTTTCGGATCACTTTAGTGCCAAGTCGGAGGAAAAACGATCACTTAAGTGTCATAAGTTTTTTTGGATTACTTCAATGCTAAAATTTTTGAAAAACGATCACTTAAGTGCTAAATTTTTTTAAAAACGATCATTTAAGTGCTAAAATTTTTTAAAAATGATCACTTAAGTGCCAATCTCCGGCGAGCCACGTCAGTTTCAGAAATTAATAAAAAAAATGCCACGTCGGATTTCCGGCGAAAAATTATGTACGGCACCGGAGTTAGCACTTAAGTGATCGTTTTTCAAAAATTTTAGCACTTAAGTGATCGTTTTTCAAAAATTTTAGCACTAAAGTGATCCAAAAAAAACTTATGGCACCAAAGTGAGCGCCGTACACAAGTTATGGCACTTGTAGTGTTCTTTTGCCGAAACCAAGATATGGTGTTCTTTGAGCATCAAACCATTGAAGACTTCGACAATCCAGGGCGGCCAAAGAATGTAGCTTAACATTTTGTTAGTTTTTAGCCCAAATCCTCCTATCATATTAGGTGGAAATCACAGGGGAGAAGTGCATGAAAACCAAAAAGATGATAAATTCTCACAATATGTTAATTCTTCGGCTGAGATAAGTGAAATAATTAAGCCAGAACAATCAATTGAGCAAGAACAACCCGTTGAGCCAATGAAGCCAGTTGAGCAAGAACAACCGATCCTACCTTAAGTTAGAAGATTTGAAAGAGAACATAGATCTTCACAGAGATATAAGCCACATAAGTATGTGTTACTCACCAATGCAAGAGAACCGGAAACTTATGAAGAGGCTATATCATATGATCAATAAAATAAGTGGCAAGAAGCCATGCAAGAGGAGCTCAAATCCTTGCATAAGAACCACACATTTGAATTGGTAAAGTTGCATGAGGGCAAACGAACACTAAAAAATAAGTGGGTGTACAAATTGAAGACGAAAAAAAGTAGTTTGCAACCACGATACAAGGCTAGGCTTGCTGTGAAGGGCTTTCATCAAAAGAAAAAAATGACTTTGAAGAGATTTTTTGACAAGTTATAAAAATGCATTCTATTCGCATTGTCTTGGGTCAGGTCGAGTCGAAAATGGTCTAACCTATATTGACCAATTTAACCTGTTTTGACCAATTTTCATATAATGTAAATGTTATAACCCATACCCGACTCGATCTAACCCATACCCGACCTGACCCATATTACAAAATAACATTAATTTTTAACCCAATTTTGAAAAATCAATACCCACCTATTTAATCCACTTTTATATGTTACTTAAATAAAAACTTCACATCAAATTAAAAAAGTAAATAAAACAATGAAGAAGAATAATTAATAATATAATATATCATGTCTCTATCTATTGGTTGGCCGCGGTTCCAAAATTCACACGATCCTCAATTGGAAAGTAATTCAAAGTATTAGATGCTCCATCGGACCCTATATTAGAGGAGATGGTACCTTAAGAAGAAGAAACAACCACCCTCAAAAGTAGAAAAATTGCAGGAATTTTGTTGAACAGTTGGTATGTTTACTTAAAGATGTGTACACAAGAGCAAGACGCACTAAAATATTCATGGGTACCAAATGAGCATTACTCTACCTCGCTTTGAGTCACATTAAGGTTGCACTCTCCCCAAAAAAACTCACCCGATGCAAATTGCACATAACAGTAGATGCGTGCATCACGCATGTACACCCACAAAGAGAGGGAGGGATAGAGAGAGAGGGGGTTGAGACTTGCTCACCCGTTAGCACTTTGTGGCGCTATGGAATCTGTAGGAGACTTCCCCATTTATGCAACTCACAAGAGACAGAACCAGAACTACCATTAATAGCACTGACCAAAGGCCTCTACAAGCTCTCATTTTTACTATCCTCAAGCCTCCAAACACGTCTAACAAGACTTTAGTGAAGAATAGAAAAAAATAGGGACACAGATCCATAAAGAAATCTACAATATGATTAACAAATCCCCGTCCAAATTCATATCAAGCTCAGTTAAATAGAGCCACCAATTAGATGAGTCGGACATCCCCATTGCAAGTGAAAAAAAAGAAAAACAATTTCAAGCGAATGGTTCGAATGGCTTCTTTATAGGAGGTAGAAGAGGATGGAGACAGGGACCATCGGCTAAGGCCGGAGGGGGAGGCGGCGGAAACTGTGGAAGAGGAGGAGTAGCGGATGAAGAAGCGCTTAAGGCCCCCGGAAGAAACAAATTTGAGGATTTGTAGGTAGGTTGGGTAGGGTAAAAGTATGGACCCATTTAAAACCCATTTACAACCCATATTTAATTGAGCTTTACGACTCAAACCCATAACAACCCAATTATTAAAATTAGGCTAACCCATATCTGACCATTTAATAAAAAATGAGTTTAAAATGGGTCATCAACCCATTTTGACACCTCTAGCCACAAGCTTGGATTTGGAAATTGAACAACTTGATGTAAATACAGCTTTTCTTCATAGAAACTTAGAAGAAGAAATATATATGAAGCAACCAGAAAGTTTTAAAATTGAAGGTAAGAAGTATCTTGTATGCAGGTTGAAGAAATGTTTATATGGTCTCAAGTAAAAACCAAGGCAGTTATACATGAAGTTCGAATCATTCATGGAAGATCATTGATATGGTAATAGCAACTTTGATTCTTGTGTCTCAGATAATGATTTTCTTATGCTCTTGCTCTATGTGGATGACATGCAGATAGTTGGGCATGATGCTAAGAAAATCAAGAGCTTAAAAAATGAGTTGAGTAAATCTTTTGCAATGAAGGATTTGGGACCGGCATGAGATTTACTCGTGATAGGAAGAAGATGAAACTTTTGGTTATCTTAAGAGAAGTACATTGAAAGGTTGATGCAAAAATTCAACATAAGCACATGTAAATCGGCAAGTACTCCATAAGTAATGAGGGAATTTTTGTCATCTCTTCCTCCTCTTTCTCACTTGCAGGACACTCTTTACTACTCAACTTGAATTAGCTTGCAAGTGGAGTAGTAAAGAGTGTCCAACAAGTGAGAAAGAGGAGGAAGAGAAGATGAAAATTTCCTATGCATCGGCCACGGGTAATTTGATGCATGTCGTGGTTTGTAAAAGACGAGATATTACTTATGCAGTTGGTGTTGTGAGTAGGTTTTTCTCAAATATAGGTAAAGAACATTGAACCGCTGTTAAATGGATTTTGAGGTATCTCATAGGCAATTCTAAATTCTGCCTGTGTTATGAAAATGGAAAAACTAAGTTGAGTGGCTACTCAGATGCAAACATTGACTCTCGCAAATTTACATCGGGTTATATAATGACTTTTGCAAGGAGAGCAGTTATGTGGCAATCAAGATTGCGAAAATGTGTTTCTTTGTCTAAAACTAAAGTAAAGTATATCGCTATTATCGAAGGAGAAAATAAACTCTTGTTGATGCAAGAGAAGTTTGTTCAATATTGTGATAGCATGAATGCTGTATATCTTAGCAAAAATCTGGTATTGTATTCAAGATCGAAACATATTGATGTGAATATTATTGGATCCGAGAGAATCAGAAGAAAAGATCTTCCTACTTGAAAAAGGTCCACACCAACGATAATAAATTCGATATGATGATCAAAACTTTACCCCTGGTAAAACTCGTCTCTTGTAGAAACAAAGCGGGCATAATGGAACTTCCCTCATGAGGCGGAGGGGGAGATTTATTGGCTGGATTTGCCTATGTGGGGCCTGGTAGCTTTAATAAAAAAATAGGAAAGTTAAAAAGCAAACAAAAGAAAAGGAGAAGAGCGGTTGTTTTGGTGTGCCCAAGACCAAGAAAGAGGAAAGAGAGAGAGCATCGAGAAGACTGAAAGAGAAGAAGAAAAAAAGGGCACAACTTTGCACTAACAATTCGAAGGCCAAATGTTGTCGGAATTGGCTCAAATTTTCGTATGTTATTCATGAGACTAAGGGCTTCGAGTTGGTTGGTTTCGTTCATTGAGAACCTTCTCCAAGTCGTGTCTTGTTTTCTTCAATCTCAATTAACGTTCCTACTCTATTTGTGTTAAGCCACATTCGTGGTGATGAAATATGTTGTATTGTTGATGTTAAGCCTCTAGTGTGTAACTAAAGAAGAATCTTTTCTTTATTTTACTATTCTTTGTGATTAGTTGAAGTTTTTGGGTTATCTGTGAGTTTTCCTGCATTAGGTTTTCCACATAAAATCTTGATATTATTGCCTTTGTCTCCTTATAATTTCGGCATGATATTTATACATTCCGAGGTTGTGCTGCGTGAATCTATTGCTGATTGTTGTCGGGGTTAAGTCAATTTTTGTTGGTTTAGTTTTGGGGAAGATATTGATCCTTTATTGGTTCGGTTCTTGATGAAGTGTTGCTCGTTCTCTCCAACACTTTGGAACTAGCAAGTAACAATAATTAAAAGGACAAATTCCATCTTGAAATGTATACCGTTGGTTCTTAAAAAGTGAGGTTTGAATTTAGCTATTATTAATAAAACCGCAGAACAAGTAGAACGAAAAGGGTAGCTATGAATGCTCTTAATATGATTCGCGTCTGCTGTCACATCCCCAACTTAGCATGAACAGGGAAATGACATGGCCATATGTAATATTTGTATTTCTTTGACCAGGTCAAAGACTTAGTGATGAGACCCACTTACAAAAAAAGACAAAAGATAAAGATAAAAGAATCAAAATGGGATGCTTTATTGTCTTAGTTGCCGAGAGCTCCCTCAGCCGAGAAACAGCGAAAAAAAAGGAAAGAAGAGAGGAAAGGAAATAAAGAAAGAAAGAAGAGGAGGGGTTTCACGTGAGCTCGTTGTGGGACCTCACCAGGCCAATTCGACTTCGTATCACAACGTCCGGTAAGTATTCATGTCCCTTGCTCGTCCAATCGAAGTAATTATTGGAGTTATGGTTTAAATTCAGAAGTACGAGAGATTCGAGCCGCAAAGTCCGATTTTTAGTCGTTAAGCTGAGTATATAATATATATATACACACACACACACACTACCCTTTGATTATCCTGAACTTCTGAAAAATTTCAGTATGGAATTTGCTAGAGCTTTAGAAGAAAGAAAAACACTTATAAAGGGAAAAATAGTTTTTAAAGCAGAACCTTCTATAACTCTAGATACTCCCATAATACAAAACCTTACTGTTAAGGACACTCATGAACATATTAATATTTTAGATAAATCTGATACAGAATCAATTCCTGAAATAAATAAGATTACTTGGAAAGATCCACAAAAATTATACTTTTTTAGGGCAGCACCTCCTGATATACTTGTGGAAGAATCATCTTTAAAAATACGGAATAAATACTCTTATGATGCAATATATGAATGGAACATAGATGATATTTCTGAACAAAATCTTATAAATATTTTAACCCAAATGGTTATACTTGCTAATACTTATAAAACCGTCCCAGAGACCATAGACCATTCGGTAGCATACCTTTTAGTAGTAGGATTTACTGGTAAGCTAAAATGATGGTGGGATAATTATCTAACAGATAAACAAAGAAATCAAATTCTTAATGCCTATGGGGTAGATGATTTCGGCCAAAGGATAGTTGATGAAGAAGATCAACCCATTCAAGATGCTGTGAACACTTTACTATTTTCTATATCTCAACATTTCATAGGAGACCCCTCTCATATACGAGATAAGAATCAAGATCTTTTGTCTAACATGAAATGCAGGTCTTTGGGAGAATTTAAAGAATATAAAGAAATCTTTATACAAAGAGTTTTCCAAAGAACGGATTGTAACCAACCTTTTTGGAAAGAAAAATTTCTTGCTGGATTACCAAAACTCATAGAAGAATAAGTTCGCAATAAGATAAGAGAAGAATATGGAGATCAAATTCCATATGACCACCTTTCTTATGGAGGATTAACTTCCTATGTCTATAAAATAGGAACACAAATGTGTACCAATATCCGACTTCAAAAACAGATTAAAAAGGAACAAAAACTCTCTAAAAAAGGATTAGGAGAATTTTGTGCCCAATATGATCCCTCTTTTGAATCCTTTGAAAAAAATCAAATCTAAGTGTTTAGGAAATTGCTCACTTAAGCAAAATGACAAGAAGAAATTCATAAAAAATTTAAAAGGAAATCTTATGAGAAAAAGAACGAAAAGAAAGAATTTGAAAAACCAAAAAATCCTAAGAAAAATTTTCATAATATTACATGCTATAATTGCGGAAAGAAATGACACATTTCTAGATATTGCAAAATCAGTAAAAAATTAAATGAATTAGATTTAGACGAAGAAACTCTTAATCAACTTAGACAAATTATGGCTGAGATTGATACCAATTCTTCTGATGAATCTAAAAACAGTCTTCAAGTTTGTGAGATTGAAACCTCTTCATCTTCTACATCAGAAAATGAAGATGAGGAAACTACCAATTTTGAAATAAATGTTTTAACAAAAAAAGAAGAAATTCTTTTGCAAACCATTGATCAAATCACTGATCTTGAAACAAAAATTAAATATTTAAATAGTTTCCAACCATCAAAACCTATTTCTCATTCTGACATTCCTTACAATATTTCCACTATCCTTAGTAAATGAAAGAAAATAGATTCCAAGCCCATTTCTATAAGCAATCTTAACCAAGAAATCAACCAACAAAAGCGAGAAATTCAAAACCTCAAACTTACCCAAACCAGAAATTTAAATATTCTCCAAGAGCATTCTATTTCTGAAATCAATTGTATTATTCAAGACAAAGAAGCCCATCTCCAATTTTTAAAGGAAGATCTTGAGTATAGAAAGATTGAGAAAAATCTTTCTGAAACAAGTCTTCAGAAAAAGATTTCTAATCTTGAAACTCAAATAAAAAATTCTATATGCTCAATTATTCCTAATGCTTTTTGGTCCAGAAAATATCATACAGTTGATTTACCTTATGAATCAGAATTTTTTGAAAAAAATATTCCTACTAAAGGTAGACCTTCTCAGATGAACCATGGAGTCCTAACTTTCTGCCAGAAGGAAGTATAAGAACTTCTTGAGAAAAAACTTATTAGGAAAAGTCAGTCACCCTAGAGTTGCTCAGCTTTTTATGTCAACAAAAATGCCGAACTGGAAAGAGGAGTCTCGAGATTAGTTATAAATTATAAACCATTAAATACAGCTTTAAAGTGGATAAGATATCTAATCCCTAACAAAAAAGATCTGTTAAATAGATTACATAATGCAAAAATATTTTCCAAATTCGATATGAAATAAGGATTCTAGCAAATTCAAATTAATGATAAAGATAGATATAAAACTGCTTTCACAGTTCCTTTTGGTCAATATGAATGGAATGTTATGCCCTTTGATTTAAAAAATGCCCCTTCTGAATTTCAAAGAATAATGAATGATAGTTTTAATCCATATTCTGATCATGTCATAGTCTATATAGATGATGTTTTGATATTTTCAACAAACATAGACCAACATTTCAAACATATAAATCATTTCATTAATATTGTATAAAAGAATGGTTTAGTAGTTTCGCCTACTAAAATATCTCTTTTTAAAACAAAAATAAGGTTTCTAGGACATTATATCCATCTAGGAACTATTATACCCATCGAAAGATCAATAGCATTCTCAGAAAAATTTCCTGATGAAATCAGAGATAAAACCCAATTGCAAAGATTTCTTGGAAGTTTAAATTACATTATTGACTTTTGTCCCCATATCAACATTATTTGCAAACCCCTTCACCAAAGACTTAAAAAAGATCCTCTACCTTAGACTCAAGTTCATATTGATATTGTAAAACAAATCAAGCATACTATTAAAGAAATTCCTTGTTTACATCTTGCTGATCCTACTGCTTTCAAAATAGTAGAAACCGATGCTTATGAAATTGGATATGGAGGAATTCTTAAACAATCAAAAGATAGTAAAGAACAAATAGTGCAATTTGTCTCCAAACATTGGAATGATTGCCAAAAGAATTACTCTACTATCAAAAAGGAAATTCTTGTTATTGCTTATCTATTTTTAAATTTCAAGGAGATCTTTTGAATCAAAATTTTTTATTAAGAATTGATTGTAAAATTGCTAAAGATGTTTTACAAAAAGATGTTCATAATATTGCTTCTAAACAGATTTTTGCCAAATGGCAAGCCATTTTATTAGTCTTCGATTTTGATATTGAATTCATAAATGGTTCTTCAAATTCTCTACTAGATTTTCTTACAAGAGAATTTTTACAGGGAAAATGCATCCTCCTAACAAACCAACCCGAAGAGACAAAGGCAAAGAAATTGCCAAAACCCCAGAGAAAAAATTAACCAATATCAGGACATGGCTTCAAGCAATCCAACCTTCTGAACCATCTTTGAATATTACCACTATTTCTAACCGGGTTAAAAAGGAACTTGCTTCTCCATCCACAAATACTCCTTTTGATATCTCTAAAATATCCAACGAAGAAGCATTACAACTTCTTCAAAAGGCCTTCAATAACCATGGTAAGTACCAATCCTTCTCCTTGGTATCAGAGTCAGCCAAAAGGCAATAGGAAAAAGAATTTCTAGCAAGGTGGTTATTCAGCCAACTCAGGCGACCCCTCCAAAATCAAAATTCTTTGCCAAAACAATATTCCAAAATATATGTAGTGTTGAAAATAAATTTTATCATGAAAATCCAAATATATTTGCAAAGAACATGTTTTTTGATAAGTTTAATTACACTCCTTATGATTCTTACAAAACAATGGAATTTTATGAGAAAATTTTGACAGAAACCAAATCTGTCACTTTCAGGTATTTTTCTGATAAGGGTCATATAAATTACTCCACTGCAAGAATTCACAGGGTCATCCACCCTTCCTAATGAAAACCAGACCCTATAATCTTGAAGAAATTTGATACCAAAATGACTGAACCCGTACCATATAAATCCTCTTACTCTTATTTTGATTGCCAACAAGCATGGCATAATACATTTTGGAGAAAGAATGCCAATAACTCCCATACATGGCTATTCTTCTTCGAAAACTTTGATATTCAACAAGTACCTTGCTGGTTTATCAGATGGTGGGATCATCTTGGACCCATTGAAGAAATCCTTCATCCTAAAATCCAAACCAGTTATGAAATATTTACCAACCAGTTCACTCCCTTTCCATATGAGAAAAAATGCTTTTTTTCTATTACTTTGGAGTATCATGGGTACTTGGTTGGAATTTTGGTTATAGAAAAGCTATAGAAACAGGCATCCCCATTTTAATCAGAAAATTTAAACTTAAATGGTGGGATGATTTTAAATTCTGGGATAGAGTTACTGAACAGGCCGTTTCAGAACGGTTAATTTCTAGAGGATCCAACCTGGTCAGTTCTGATAATATCACCTCATTTCTCCATGACAAAGGGTTCGTTTTATCAAAATTGGCATTTGCTAAGTCTCACCAATAACTAGCGAGAATGCTGAAACAAGCCCTTTCTCAACTAGAAGACTCAAACTCATCACAATTCCACCATAGCGGAAATTCAAATGAAGATGACTGTTATGGCATTCCAGGCATCCCGTGGGGAGAAGTGAAAGATGAGGAAGAAGAAGAAGAAGACCCTCTGGAATCTTTGTCCAGATTTTGAAGGAACAAGACAAAAGACGCCGAAAGACTTCTGTCCACTTTTCATATGCTTTTTGACTTTTGCCATATGCTTTCATAATTATGTCCACCTCAGGCTACTATTCACCTTTTACTGTGCACCACAGTATTACCCGTGAACCTTTTTCTACAGCAACCAATTGGCCTTTATAATCCCACTCCATCCATCGGAGGACACAGATTTTCTTTCAGAACCTCTGAATTTCCTCTCATTTTTCCACCTCTCATCCTAATTTCCTTTTGAAGAAATAAGGGATCCTGTCGCACGAACACCCCGAACCCTACGGCGCACGAACACCCCAACCGTGGTCGATATTGCTGTGCGACGTCCCAGGACGCGTCGCCGACCCAAAACCCAACACAGAGATCAAGACACATGCGGAAGCACATAAACACCCGTACAATTTAAAACACATGACCAAGGATAGCACCAACAACAAACAACAGGATTACAAATATACACTTGCATTAACATCGGGAAACATATACACTATCTATTTATACCAAAATACAATACATCAAAAGCGGGTCAACGACCACTACTAACAAAAAGGGGTAAGCGGCCAGGGCGGTCAGGGATACTAAGACTAGAAGGGGCTCCGGTCAAAAAGGTACTGGCCCGATCTAACTGAGGTTAAGGCTAACCCTACGGAATCCAGTCCGGGTCGGATCCCGAGGACTTGGAAGAACTGTCAGACAGCTCGACCTCGGAGTCTAGGGAATCCAGCTCGGACTCGGCCTCTGCCAGCTTCTCCTCAGAATCCATCTCCTCAGGCTCGCCCTCCTGCTTGGGGTCCTGCTCTATAGGCTCTAGCTCCTCATCCGACTCCATTGGCTCCGGGTCAGAGTCTCAATCCACTGGCTCCTCGTCCATCGGGTCCGGCTCATCAACCTCCTAGACAACAGGTCCGGGTCCAACGCCAGCACTAGAACTCCCCTCGGATGTGTACTCAGGGCTCGCCAGGTCTCCATCCTGACACTGGGGATCTATGTCACCTAACCCGTTGAACGGAACGTCAAAAGTCCGGAGGGGCCCGAAAGTCCCGGAATAGTCTCTAAAGCACCAAGCGATATACTTGTGGGCCTGAAAGTGCTGCTCACCCACGTCAACCCATACGGTAGTAAAGTGTCTGATATATGTATCCCCGTTCCCTACGGGGTACTCGGTCACGTCCCGGTCTATCCGAGACGGAATCCCAAAACGTATAGGTACCTCAGACATCTTCAAGGCCGGGGGTTTGAAAAGTTGGGTTTTAACAAACAATGAGAACGAATCTCAGCGAGTAAAACCCCCTAAACCTAAACTAGGCTAACATGCACCTCCTGACAGGCAAACAATCACACGAATAGATCAAAATCAATTAACCTAGGCCCTCGGCCCAGATCGAGCACACAAATGACCCTGCAGGTTAGGCATAATTCAATCACATAATGGCACATACGCGAACATAAGCGGCCACACGTACGCCATGCACATACTCATGCTCCTTGATGTCTGCATCACACACGGTTCACCGATACGCACATGCTTGCACACTGCCAATGCACTCTTGCACACATATGTCAATTCTCATTTATTAATCGACCCGCGTAAAACGTATCAGGTCGGACCTGCGTAAAACGCATCAAGTCTATAACAATTCCAACACTTTCTGGCCCGCGTAAAACGCATCAAGCCCAGTGTCTCTAGCCCGCGTAAAATGCATCAGGCGCAACACCGATCTCCATATACGAACCGAACCCGCGTAAAACGCATCAGGTTGGCCGTCTTCCGGCAATCCGGGCATTGTCCCGCGTAAAACGCATCAGGACTATAACAATTCCAACACTTTCTGGCCCACATAAAACGCATCAGGACGGTTAAATGATCACATGCTCATGTCAGGCACGCATACTCGCACAAGACTCGTCTCAAGTCAATACTCAACATGCGAAATGCGTGGCCATGCAGTCCGGCACTCAGGCAACCATGTAATTCACAATGACCATCCAATTTCATTATAGGCACACAATTTCATTGAAGGCACATAATCATTCCATGCCAAATCAGTGTCGATCAATGTCACAGCTAACTTGCCCAATCAATCCGCCTCAACATGCTCACTTAGCCAATTTAATACCGTTTGGCACCACACACAAATGGGTAATCACAATTCATATGCTTGAGCACTATAATTCACGTCAATTATTGGCCAATTCATACGCCGCATCATTCGGCCACACGAACATGCTACATAGCATAATAAAATTGATCACCAAATAAGCACAATTCAACCACTACATCAATCAACATGGTACGCTCGGGAATTCCATGATTAAACCTAAATAATTCGAACTTAGGCCAATAGATCACAACATGGGCAGCCACCAATTTGATCAATCTAGACCATTAAATTATCCTCAAATACTCCATTCAGCTCCCTAAATTACTCCCAAATCAGCCACTAATCCATAATCCACTAATCAAGTCCTAAACAACCTAATTAACCCTAATCCTATCTAGAGTTGCTTAATCATCCTAATTAGGGTTTAGGGACTAATACTCACTTAATCCTTAGCTCCAAAAGCGGTCGAACCGGTGGGGAAAAACGGGCGGCCAAGCGGGCTCACGGCGGCCTAGCGACGGCGACGAGCGGTGGTTTCTGCGGCGGCGCGCGGAAGTCGGCGGTCCAAGGCAGTCCTCACGTGGCTGAAGGGGAAAGAAGAGCTGGTCAACGGTGAGGGCTTAATGGAACAAGTGGGAAATGAGGGTGGTGGTGGCTTGAGCGGACGGTGACCGGCGAGCTTGCGCGCGGCGGCACTTGGCGAGTGGCGCGGCCAAGGGGGCTGATCCGACGGTGTTTCTCACGGCCGAAGGGAAGAATGGAGAGGAAGAGAGAGAGAGAGAGAGAGGATGAGACGGGGTGATGGTGAGCGGTGGCGGTGCAAGGCGGCGAACGGCGGCTCTCTCGCGCGGCGGCGGCGGTCCGGCGAGCTCTCACGCGGCCGAGCAAGGAGGAGAATGGAGAGGAGAGAGCTTGCGTGGAGGAGGGGGTGGCCGAAGGAGAGTGAGGGGGAATGAGGGAGAGAGAGAGAGAGTGGAGATGAATTATTGACTAATTTTCCAAAAATTCCCATTTTGCCCTTAATCCAAAGGTTGAGACCAATTCAAGTCCAATAATTGAAGGGGCATTCTAGTCCAAAACTTTCTGAATTATTGGGGCTGATCATATCCATAAAAATCCCCAAAATGCCCTTCAATAATTTGTAAAATTCGGAACACAATTATAAGGCCTAGGGGCAAAATCGTAATTTTCCGATTCCGGGCCGAAATTCCAATTTTCGACCGTACTGATCCCAAATATAGTTGGCCACACTAAAATGACGTTGTCCTCGCAAAATAGTCGCGTACGTCCACGAAATTCGATGTCCAAGTCCGGATCCAATTTCGCGATCAAAATTGCTCAATTACAATTTTAGGGTCTTTCACTAACGGACGGCTGTTTAAGGGGTTACGCGTATCGAACTAGGGTTACTCGGGTCGTGACGGTCTCGATTACCGGAAAAACGCGAGGATTTATCGCTAGTTCTGGAGGTCGCGATCGTTCGGATTAAGTTCGGGATTTGTTCGCTATGCGTACTCTCGATCGTGCGGAATCACCCGCGATCTGATCGCACGTCGTTGGTCAAACTAAATCCGTCACCTTCCTAGGATCGGCCCACATTTGCCCAAAATATTTCCTCGTCGTTTCTCGGAATCGGTGCCCGATTCGCGATCGAGTCCCTGGTCCACGCACCATTTTTCTAGTTAGCCATTCCCTTTTGGTTAGTATCCCAAGAATGATCAGTTCCGAGCGAGACTCACTAAAATTAAATGAGAAATAATATCTATTTCATTGATTCCGGGATTGGGTCGAAATTCAGGACGTTACAGATCCTTCATCTCAAGAACTTTCCTTACCTCTTTAATATCCAGTAAGTTTCATAGCATCCATGTATCACATTATATTCCAGATCTTACTCATGATCTGAGAATATAAAGGGTTTCACTTACTTTGCACATGTACTCTTAATATTCGCATTTGTAATCTTTCGATACTGTTTATATATTAGTAAACTTTACTCAATTGCAATTTACTTTAAAGCAATTTAGTTTACATACCCACACAATTGGCAGTTTGAACCGCCTGTGGTTGGTCTGTCTTTTATTATAATTACGTCTACCTGTCGATTGTGGGGTATGTAAACTAAATTGCTTTAAAGTAAACTGCAATTGAGTAAAGTTTACTGATATATAAACAATATCGAAAGATCACAAATGCGAATATTAAGAGTATAGGTGCAAAAGTAAGTGAAACCCTTTGTATCCTCAGATCATGAGTAAGATCTGGAATATAAGGTGATACATGGATGCTATGAAACTTACTGGATATTAAAGAGGTATGGAAAGTTCTTAAGATGTAGGATCCCTTATTTCTTCAAAAGGAAATTGGGGTGAGAGGTGGAGAAATCAGAGGAAATTTAGAGGTTCTGAAAGAAAATCCGTATCCTCCTTCAATGGATGGAGTGGGATTATAAAGGCCAATTGGTTGCTATAGAAAAAGGTTCACGGGTAATACAGTGATGCACAGTAAAAGGTAAATAGTAGCCTGAGGTGAACATAATTATGAAAGTATATGGCAAAAGTCAAAAAGCATATGAAAAGTGGACATAAGTCTTTCGGCATATTTTGTCTTGTTCTTTCATAATCTGGACAAAGATTCCGGAGAGTCTTCTTCTTCTTCCTCATCTTTCACTTCTCCCCACGGGATGCCTGGTATGCCTGGAATACTATATCAGTCATCTTCATTTGAATTTCCGCTATGGTGAAATTATGATGAGTTTGAGTCTTCTAGTTGAGAAAGGGCTTGTTTCAGCATTCCCGCTAGTTGTTGGTAAGACTTAGTAGATGCCAATTTTGAGATAGATATATATATATATATATATATATATATATATATATATATATAAAATTGGTAGCTTAGGGTGTTGTGGAGCCATAGGATTTTGCGGAACTCGATTTGGACTTATGGTTTGCCCAATACGACTTTTTGAAGTTGCGTGCGCGTGGTGAACAGTGCGCGACCAGTGGCTTTTAGGCAGATTTTCATCAATTTTCAGCTCGATTTTGGGACGGCCGAGTTGTGGGTTTTCTAGTGCTTTGAAAGATCTTCCTTTTGACTATAAGCTTGCTTGGAATAGGGTTTGGCAGAGAGAGTTATGGCGGGATCAAGTTTTGCACTTAAGCTTTGCGTTGCGGACGACTTTGAATAATCGCTTTGAAAGAGTAATGTGTGGGTCCGTGGGAGTAGTTTTGTTAGCAATTAAGTATAACTTGATCGAGTCATTAGTTAAAATAATTTTTACTTGGATTTGACGTCGATTCTTGTTCAATTGATAATATTACGAGATCATCGGCGCGTATAGCCATATTGTTTGGTTTTGGGGCATTTCTAGGTAAGTGGTGCTATATCTTTTATGGATTTGTAAACTCATGTTTTGAAATTGATAAGGATTTGAGTATCATATGAGTTATTAAAGCATGTTTGTTGCATAAAAGCATGGATCGAGCAATTACTATATTTTAATATTTAAGAATGATTTGAGAATGGTTTTATAAAAGGTATTGTGAAATCATATATATGTATTGCATTGCGAACTGGTTTATGGAATGAATTCTAAATGATTTGATAAACTGCTTTACAAAAGGTTATACATATCGATTTATGAAGAATTTTGAAATGATGTAAGAATTGTCTTGTAAACGAAGTTGAGAAAGACTATGTGGTTTGTTTTGTGAAATCAATTGGTGATATTGATTGTGGATTTAATTGTTGGAATTGGAGAATGTGGGTTTTGTGCTCAAAATCGCTGTGCATCCATTGAGGGGTTTGGGGGTATGAATACCAGGTTAGGATATCCTTCTAGGCCAAGCCACCAACTTCATAGGTGGAGATCTTGCCAAAGGGGAATCTTGGTAGCTTCGTCACAAGGCATTATGTCGTGGCCAAGGTTTGATATTGAGCAATAGATTGGTCGTTGGAATGGACCATCGACGTATGATGTGATATAAGATTCATTAATGGAATAGACTATTGATATATGATTTGAGATTAGTACGTGATTTTAATAAAGATTGATCAATAGACTTGACTATTGATGTTTGATTTGAGATGGTGGTTTAAACGAGTATTTCTTATTTGTAACCAGCCTTGTTGAAATGAAAGAACTCATATTTGATTTGATATATATATATATATATATGTTATATCTTTGGATTAAAGTATGAGCTTTACTTAGAAGATATACGCATTACTTACTAAACTGTGGTTGCTCACCCCTCTCTTTTCCAAAACTTTTCAGGTTCTTTGGTTGGTAGTCAATAGAGCGAGAGTGATGTCGTTAGGACTTTTGGGAGTTGGATTTCTTGTTGTGATTTGAGACTGCATCCTTCTGGTGGAAGGACGGCCGTGTCATCTTCCATCCTGGTAGGTTTTGGGGTGTGACACCGTCATTACACCAAAGGACCAGTCTCAAGCATAGTTAAAACTCAACATGATATCAAAATATATACATGTGACATTCTGAATTTCGACCCACTTGGGATCTATGAAATGCAGGATTTCACTAATGTACTTGTAGTAAATCTCACCCAGAACTGATCATTTTTTGGATACTAACCATTAGGGAAAAGCTAATTAGGGAATTAGATTCGCGCGACCAAAGAACTTGATCATGGACTGACTTTCGACCATAAGGATTGTCGAGGTGATATTTTGGGCCAGTATAGACCGATCCAAGGATGGTCACGGATCGATTTACTAATATCATATAATTGGAATGCGGGTGATTCCGTCTCGCCATAATATGATATTGGCGAACGACCCAAAACTTATTCCGAACAATCGCGTTCTTAGGAACTAGTGATTGATCCTCGCAATTACATGACAATCAAGGTCACCATGGTTCAAGTATACTTAAACGTGACTCGATTGAGTATCGACCACGGGTCGAATATACGAATTTTCCCGAAAGCCGCCCATTAGTTTGAGATACGCTCAAGTCGCGTTTATGTGGATTTAGCCATTAATTAGAGACCGAGTTTGGGCATCGAAAATTTCAAAAGTCATGACAATTAATTGGACAACATTATTATTAGCATGGCTAGCTTCGAATTCGTCAGAAAATCGAAATTTTGACTCAAAGTGGAAAATGACCGTTTTGCCCCTGGGACTTTGTGAAGGCTAAGTATAAAAGTGAAAGGGCATATAGGACATTTCACCCCCACTTTAGAAGCCACAATTTTTGGACAATTTTGCCCCTACCCTTTTTGTTTAATTCCCGTTTTACCCTTGGATATTTTTTGTGAGAGTTGATCTTGGCCGTCGATTTTAAGATAAGATTGAATCGTGGCCGTCGGATGGAAAGTGGAGAGGAGGACGAGATGGTAATTTTGCTTGGGGTAGACTTTGACTAGCTTTTTATTTCTTTCTCTCTTTTTCTCTCTCTCTCTCCTGCTCACTTCTCACGTCTCCCTCTCTCTCCCTCTCTTCTTGGCCGAGCCACCCTCCCCCTCTCCTTGCCGTGCTTGTGGCCAGTCGGCCACGCCAACCACCGCCAACATCCACCCGTCGCCGCCGCCGTCGTTCCGTTTGTGGCCGCCGTGAGCTGCCGGTGCTCTTCTTTGTTCGGAGCTGCCACCGCTGTTGTTTTCTTCTCGTTCAGCCATCTTTGAGTGCTTGATCTTGCGTAGGACCTTGTGTAAGTGATATCCTAAACCCCGCTTAGGATAACGGGTAAATTCGGGTTAGTTTGGGTGCGATTTGATGAAATTTTGGGGTTGTTCGAAGGTAATTTAGCCGACTGAGTTGGCTGTGATGTTTGGGTGAAATTGTGATATTTTTAGAGGTTAAATCGAGATTAGAATAGGTTGATTTGATCGTTGGATTGATTAGAAACTATTGTAATGAGCATAGCATGGAAAATGAGCTCAAAGGTGATGTTTTGGTGTTTTACGTGGCGTGGCTGAATTGATGTGCTTAGCGTGGTTAGATTGAATGCGTGAATATGTGTGAAATGCATTGCGTAGTGAATCGGGGTTGATGGCGTAAGTGCAACCATTCTTGATTGATGAAATATTGGTGCAAAATGCGAAAATTGTGTTAATTGTGGCTTGTTGGTAGCTTGAATATCTTGGGTGACGTGTGCAAATTGGTTGTATGAGATTGATATGTGATCGGGTGCTTGATGTGTTGCACGAACATTAAACACCCTGAGGCGTTTTTACGCGGGGTCTAGATAATAAATGGAAAATGTGTGTACGTGTGATCACCTAATCCCTGAGGCGTGTTTACGCGGGGAATGGAAACCGTCCTGAGGCGTGTTACGAGAGACGTTGCCTGATTTTACCGGAAGACTGTCAGCCTGAGGCATTTTTACGCGGGTTGTGCAGTAGACATGAGGCTTGTTGACGCGGGTCAAGATTGATTGATCGTTTTTTAGCATGAGGCGTTTTGACGTGGGCTGTGAAAAGAAATTAGACCTGAGACGTGTTGACGCGGGTCGAGAATTAATTGATCGTTTTTAAGCCAGAGGCATGTTTACGCGGGCTGTGGAAGGATTGGACCTGAGGCGTGTTTACGCGGGTCAGAAATGATTTGGACACGCGTGCTCGATTGCAATGGTGAACGCGATATATGTGTTGACAATTGAAAGTAGTCAGATTGTTGTATGAACTTTGGTACGGATATGGATTGATTGGTATTGATAAGTGCTTTATTATGTCGATTTCTGAAAGTTATGTTTGAAATCGCATGTAAGGTTGCGTGTGTATCAAGGAGAGATGTTTGTGCCTGCGATTTTATGGCATGCTGATTTTATGATCTGAGTGTTTGAACTGGTCCGGAGGTACGTGTTAGCCTAGGTAGGGTCTAGGGTATTCGCTTGCTGAGAAGTGTTCTCATGGTTTTATTTAAAACCATTTCAGACCCCAGACGTGGACCATGAACAATTCGCCGCCGCAGTGTTTTGGTATACCGATGCAATTAGGCCACGCGTCGGTAGAGTACCCGAAGCCGCTAGTCCTTTTTGATATCGACGGTTGTCAGTGTGGAGGTTTGATGGCTGCGATGGTTTGTAATGAATATTGTAAATATAGTGGGTGTAATGAAGTGGTTGGTTGTTCTCCCTGTTACACCTCTTCAAATTCTTGTCCGGGCGTTACTCGTTTCCGCTTGTGTTTGATCTCTGACGATTTTGGGGTTGGGTCAGCGACGAGCCTGGGACATCGCATTCAATTCGACCAATTTAGGGGTGTCGCGCGCTCGTTGGGGTTCGGGGCGTGACAATACATTTACATAATTTTAATGAAAAAAATTATTTGGTTATGATATCATAGCTTTTCTTTAAACCATTAAAATGTATATATACATATCCAACAAGCAGCTAACTCAGAAGCTCATCACAAATATATACTACTCATGCCCAAAAATCCCCACTATCAAAAAGTCTTCCTGATATGCTAACGCTCTCGTTTTACTTGCAGTTCACTGAAAAACCTGAAAAGCAAGTAAAATGAAAGGAATGAGCTACCACGGCTCAGTGAGTAATAATTTTCTTTTGAGCGGATCGAACACTCACCATGCATGTCACACCCCGAACCCGACGTGCACGCAACATCCCACTTAGGTCGATAATAGTGTGACATCCCAGGGACTCGTCACCGATCCAGAGAAACACTAATGATCATGCACCGGCGGAAACAAAATCAAACACCCCATACAACAATTTAATTACACAGGATAGTAGGGAACTCGCTTGAACACATAGCAACAAACATGTTCATACACTTGGCATACTTATAAAATTTATTTACACAACCTTACACTAGGCCACTAACATCAAACCACGTTCATAAAAAAGGGGCGATGGTTGGGTAGCCTAACTTCACTACCAAAAGGAGTACACAATAGACGGGAGCATTAAACCTATCTTCAATGCCCGTGGTACTTTGGTGGCGTCCCCGGGTCTTCCATAACGTCATGAGGCTCAGGGGTCCGAAAGGTTTATAATCAATTATGAGAACAAGTCTCAATAAGCGAACAACCTAAGCCCTGCATAGGCCAACACGTACTTCCGGACAAGTCTAAGCATGAGATTCAAACTATCAACATGCCGAGACAAACACAGACATCCCTACCTCATCTCGGAACATGCACAAGTCCTGCATATTAGTCAAATCGCAATAATGCAGCAATAACTCATGGACACGTACAATCCCGGATATGACTTACACATGCACGTGTGCCAGCGACAATTCGAACATGATCACATCTCAATCTCAATACACTGCATACACCAATGCACAACACACACCCACTTTTCCGTTCAGATTATTCACGACCCGCGGGTGGAAGAACATCATTGGTGCCAAAACTTGTGTACGGAGGCCACTTTGGTGCCAAAACTTTCATTTGGATCACTTAAGTGCCAAAAGTTTACGCCGGCGATCACTTAAGTGCCAAATCGGAGAAAAAACGATCACTTAAATGCCAACGGCGAGAAATTCCGATCAAATTTAATACGTGGCTTTTATATTTAAATTTTAATGACACGTGGCATTTCAATGTGTATAATTCAATTTTTTAAATATTTTTTTCTGATTCTCTTCTTTCTTTTCTTTTTTTTTTCTTTTCTTTCTTCTTATTTCCGATGGCCGGCGTCCGGCCACCGGCCACCGGCCATGGCCGACCTCGCCGGGCATCGCCTTCCTCCGAGGGAGGCCCGGCGAGGGCCGGCCTCGCCGGATCTGGCGAGGCGAGCCCTCGCCGGGGCTCACCCTGCTTAGACGAGGGTCGAGGTCGCCTGGGCAGGGCGAGCCCCGGCGAGGGCTCGCCCCGCCAGATCCCGGCGAGGGCCGGCCCTCGCCGAGGCCACAGCTGCCTCACCGGGCCTCGCTCGGAGGAAGGCAAGGCCCGGGGAGGCAGCCGTGGCCTCGGCGAGGGCCGGCCTCGCCGGATCTGGCGAGGCGAGCCCTCGCCGGGGCTCACCCTGCTTAGACGAGGGTCGAGGTCGCCTGGGCAGGGCGAGCCCCGGCGAGGTAGCCATGGCCTCGGTGAGGCAGCCATGGCCTCGGCGAGGGCTGGCCTCGCCGGATCTGGCGAGGCGAGCCCTCGCCGGGGCTCGCCCTGCCCAGGCGACCTCGACCCTCGCCTGGGCAGGGCGAGCCCCGGCGAGGCCGGGCCTCGCCCGGAGGAAGGCGAGGCCGGCCATGGCCGGTGGCCGGACGCCGACCATCGGAAATAAGAAGAAAGAAAAGAAAAAAAAGAAAAGAAAGGAAAAAAGAAAGAAAAGGAAAAAAAAAAGAAAAAAAAAAAAAGAAAAGAAATGCCACATCAGCCTCCGGCGAGCCACATCAGCTTGAGAAATTAATAAAAAAATGCCACGTCGGATTTCCGGCGAAGTGGCACTTAAGTGATCGTTTTTCACAACTTTTAGCACTTAAGTGATCCGATTGAAAGTTTTGGCACCAAAGTGGCCTCCGTACACAAGTTTTGGCACCAATGCTGTTCTTCCCCCCGACCTGCGTAACACACATCAGGCCCGTGGCACAACCCGCGTAAAACGCATCAGGATGGCGATCTTCCGGCTTAACCAGGCATCGTCCCGTGTAACACGCCTCAGGACAGGTTAAATCCCCGCGTAAAGACGCATCAAGGCTTAATTGATCACACGTACACTCCGTCACATAATTTATTATCTTTTCCCCACGTAAAGACTCATCAGGGCACTTAGGTGATCACACACGCCACATTACCCATTCAATTCCATGTCATTCACGCGCTCGAACATCACTCGAATGTGCTCAATTACCAGCAATGCAAATCAGTTTACACGCCCACCAAATCAGCCACGGTTCCACCAATTAAAGCCATGAACACACATTCACAATCAATCACTCCCTCACGTGCAACAACCACAGCGAAAGGTTCCCGAGAGAGAGAAACCAAATTTGCACAGAATCGGGCTTAAAATTGGCAATTACACAGTAATCGAAACTCTTTTAAAATAAATGGTAATTCAACTCCAAAAATTCTGAATTTTGGATATGTCATTGAAAACATCTTGATAAACATTTTTTTATGAGGAAACGAAATCCAATTCCGGCTACAAATAGCTCTTTTTGTCACCCAAAGTCAGATCGAAAATTAGCCCACTAGGGCAGACCATTTGACCTTAGAAATCCCTTTCAATCAGTACCCAAATCTCCTTGGAAAATCTTGAAATTTTTATATGTCATAGAAACAAGTGTCATTGACAATTTTAATGGGGAAGTTTGTTGAAAAGAGGTCTGGAAAATTTTATAAAAATTCAGAAAGACACGTCGGTCGGGTGAACAGTAAATCCGGCAGAGTGGTGATGGTCCGAAAATAAACTTCCGAATACCCAAAAAGGTCTCCAAAAATTTCATATTTAATATATGACATACTTCAAGATGTTAGGGTCAACTTTCATGAAGAACACTTCCTCAAATTCAGTCCACATTAATCTCCACAAAAATAGCAAAACACAGACGCATAGCAGCAGCGAATCCGAGAATCAACCAACATGAACCATTCAGCAATTCAAGCTCATCTAACCACTAAACCAACTATCCACAACCATGAATCAGCCCCTAACATGTCAATTAGAAACCCCTTAGCCTAGTCAAGGGTTAGGAAGCCACTTACTAGGAGCCTAAGCTTGAAATTAGCAATATCAGTCTAGCAAGCAGCTGCTGTTCCGGTGGCCGGACGAGAATGACGGCGGCGGCTCCGGTCACGGCGGTTCACGGCTGAGGCGAGCACAAGCTGGTGGTCATGGTGAGGGGTGGTATTGGTTTCGGTGGTGGTTGGTGAGGCTGGAAAACGGCAAGGAAAGAAAGGGAAAAAGAGAAAGGCAGCGGTGTGCGGCGAGGCCAAGGGGCCAGGTGGGTCATTCCCGGCAGGCTTCACGGTGGTTGGTCTTCTTTGGAGCACTGCTGGTCGGGCCAGGTGAGGGGGGAGTGAAGCTTGTCCGAAAATGGAGGATGAAGGAGGAGAGAGAGAGTGAGCAAGAGAGAATGAATGAGAGAGAGAAGACTTGATCAGATTTTCTACTAAGCCCCACTAAAAACCCGAGGATGAAGGAAGAGAGAGAGTGAGCGAGCAAGAGAGAATAAATGAGAGAGAGAGAGAAGACTTGATCAGATTTTCTATTAACCCCCACTAAAAACCCCATCATCCACCCCACTCACACTTTAAAGGGCTCACATTCCATCCCCTTTTCCAAGTCAAGATCCAAGGATCCACATAATTCCTCACATTATTTTCCCAAAATTCCTAAATGGCACACAAAATAAATAAGCAAGATGTGGAGGGGTATACTTGTCCATGAATTTCGGCCAAGAGAGGGAAAGCCCATATGTCCAAATTGCCCTTCAACATTTCAAATGAATTCAAATAATCCCAAGGGCAAAATGGTCATTTTCCACTCCCGATCCAAATTTCACTTTTCCGACAAATCCGAGTGGCCCTAAGGTTGGCCACGCCAAATGTGACATCATCCTATTAATTAGTTGTGATTTTCGAGAAATTCGATTCCCAAGTTCGGATTCCAAGTAATGATCAATTTCGATTAAATGCAACTTTAGTGTGTCTCAAACTAACGGACGGCTTTTAGGAGTTACGCGTATCGACTTGTGGCCAATTCGATATCGGGTCACATCTAAGTTTACTCGAGCCATGGCAACCTCGGTTGTCATGTAATTGCGAGGGTCAATCACTAGTTTCAATTGACGCGATCGTCCGGATTAAGTTTGGAATCGTTCGAAATTTGTACAATGGTCAAGCGGAATCACCCACAATCCAATTATATGACATTTGCTAATCATTCCATAACTATCCTTGGATCGGTCTATAATGGCCCAAAATATCTCATCGTCGATCCTTATGGTCGAAGTGTCCATCCATGACCAAGTTTTTAGGTCCACGTACTTGATTCTTAGCTAGCCATTCCCTAATGGTTAGTCTTCTCGAGAGTGATCAATTCCGAGTGAGATTTAACTAAAGTGCATCAAAGATATAATCATTTCACAAATCCCGAAAAATGAGTCGAATTTCAGAATGTCACAATGCATCCTTACAAAACGACATCATATCATTTCAAATTCAATATATGATATATATGTAAAATATTGAAAATGTATGATAACTTTCCAACAAACTTTATATGTACAATATCATTCAACAAAACATACTCAACAATAACAAACAACCATCAATGGTCTATTCTATTGATTAATCCCATCAAATCACACATTGATAATTCATATAATCGACTAATCTAATGCTCAACATCTAACTATGGTCCCGTTTAACGCCATGACAAAGACGACCAAATTTAACCCCCTTAGTTAGGTTTACTATCTATATCAGCCAGAGGTTCAGCCTAAACAAACGTTCTAAAATAATATGTAAACTCCCCTCTCAGTGGGTTCTCATCATAGTGATATGAACCATATTAACCAATATATTTCTCCAACAACCCACAATTAACACCAAAAAGCCGTTTCATAAACCAATTTTACAAACCGATCATATAACCTTTCATAATTCTATTTATTAAATAGAATGCATTTCATAAACATTTTGTATCCAATACGTATAGCTTTTAGTCATTCTTTTTACAAAACATTTAATCAAAACATTCACAAATGGTCATTTCAGACTACTTCATAAACATTTCCAACCCCTTTTCAATCAACTAAAAATATAGTAAAAGTTCGATTCAATTTATGCAAGAAAAATACTCTCAATAACTCATTCTCTATTAAAACTCTACCATTTTCAAGATATAAATTTGTAAATTCACAGATGAAATATTACCTCGAGAAAGTCGAAAACTAATAACCTATGGTGACTACTTGAGCCAACGCACTTGAATTCCTAACAATTAACTGAAAAGTGATATTAAAAACTGAGTAAATCAATTTTCTAACGAATGACTCGAGTTCATCACGCTTCTTCGTTAATAAAACGACATCTACACGCTAATGAAAAGCTGGGCCATATGGACACCATTGTTGTTAGCTATGCGTAGCTTGCGTTCTTAAATCATTCGCACTATAACTTCCTCCACTGAACTCCGTTTCAAGTGAACTTATAGTCAATAGAAAGCTCTTTCAACATACTACAAAACCCTAAACTCCCCTCTCAGTGGGTTCTCATCATAGTGATATGAACCATATTAACCAATATATTTCTCCAACAACCCACAATTAACACCAAAAAGCCGTTTCATAAACCGATTTTACAAACCGATCATATAACCTTTCATAATTCTATTTATTAAATAGAATGCATTTCATAAACATTTTGTATCCAATACGTATAGCTTTTAGTCATTCTTTTTACAAAACATTTAATCAAAACATTCACAAATGGTCATTTCAGACTACTTCATAAACATTTCCAACCCCTTTTCAATCAACTAAAAATATAGTAAAAGTTCGATTCAATTTATGCAAGAAAAATACTCTCAATAACTCATTCTCTATTAAAACTCTACCATTTTCAAGATATAAATTTGTAAATTCACAGATGAAATATTACCTCGAGAAAGTCGAAAACTAATAACCTATGGTGACTACTTGAGCCAACGCACTTGAATTCCTAACAATTAACTGAAAAGTGATATTAAAAACTGAGTAAATCAATTTTCTAACGAATGACTCGAGTTCATCACGCTTCTTCGTTAATAAAACGACATCTACACGCTAATGAAAAGCTGGGCCATATGGACACCATTGTTGTTAGCTATGCGTAGCTTGCGTTCTTAAATCATTCGCACTATAGCTTCCTCCACTGAACTCCGTTTCAAGTGAACTTATAGTCAATAGAAAGCTCTTTCAACATACTACAAAATCCTTATTTTTAGCAACTCAAAAAATGCTCGAAGATAGGCGTAAATCAATGCCGAAATTTGAAATTTGTAACTATCCAGCAGCCTACACAGAATTTTGAAAATTCACTCCGATCAAACCGTAACTCAAATCGATTTCTGTCAAACGTCATAGCTCCATAACACCCTAAACTTTCATTTTTATAGATATATGTAGCTTGACAACCCCTAGACGATAATAATGAAGAGCCTATCCACAAGTACGATCTCTGAAGGTGTAGGAAAGCGTGTTGGAAAAAATAGTCCGTTGTCGAAAAGTACTGTAGCAATCTACAGTGGCAGGATACTATAGCAAACACTGTTCATTACTATAGAAATTACTATTCATTAATGTAGCAGTACTGTAGCAAGTTGAAAAACCGTCGGTAAGTGTCTTAATGAACCTATCAGTAATCTATCAAAACTCTATCCGTTTGTAATGAGTCTACCAGTCATCTGAATGTATAATGAGTCCGTTGATAATTATTGGTGATTTCTAGAACTTTACCAATAATTGATCGTTTGTATAGTCATGTGTGCTTATATAAGGCAATGCTCATAATATTCGGAGGCAAGATCTATTCCCCAGAAAAGTCTTGAGAAATAAAACTTGTATACATCATGAATCCCTAAATCTTTACTTCTACCTTACTACCTGGTATAATTCTTTAAACAAATGTATGTGCACTGATTAGTCCTGGTAGTTTGCTCTGTACTTGCCGTAATTTGGAACATGTGTATCATAATTCTACTACTATAAAGTAATTTTAAAGTGCTAATCAAAATTTGAAGATCGGTTTGGTGGCTAAAAGGCAGTCCCTTTTATGAAGGCTTGAAGAACCGTTTGTGTGTGGAATAGCATACCTGCCACAAGTATTGTCTTCGTTTTCCCTGATTGACATCTTAGTACCCCTTTACAACGGTTCAAAATTGATATAACTTCAAATTTGTGCTCTAACTTTAAATAATATTTTGATTAGATGAATAAAGGTTTCGATTACTTATCTAGTGGTACAAAACGGCATTCAATTGGCTTCGGATCATAAACGCGCGAATATTTTATCTTTTCCCGTTTTTCTTCTCTTCATGGGCGTGCGTCTTCTTCCTCTTCGTGTTTCCTCCACCGGATGGCAACATGCAAACATTGTGAAGGAACAATGAAGGTGGGCTGAGGGTTTAAGAACGTGAGCTGGCTAACAAAATAATGGGCTTATATATTACATTAACGATCGTGGAGAAATCATGGTTACTTCATATGAATAGTGGTAACGCTCTAAAGCTCTTGCCAAGTCGGGATAAGCACATCACTTGCGACACTCTACCTTAAAAGAATCTATAAGTCTTGTGCAAAGTGAGCAAAATCAAATGACGGGTCAAGACTAGGTTTCATCTTCTCAACTATTTAATTTTTTTTCGCCCATCCACCATGGATTATCCATTGTGTTGATACTCACTATTTTCTTCGGAATAATCCTTTCTCAGAAAATGGTGAGCGAATGTTGCGTATTTTTTCTAATAAGGATTAGTAGCTAATTTAATTTATTTAGCAAGGAGAATTCTAATTATCTAGTAGCTAACTTGTCTTTACTTCTTATCCATTAGTAATTGTTTATTACCGTTTAGAATTTGACAATTTTCTAAAGTTTGAATTCAAAGGTAATCACCGTTTCATTCATTACCCTATCACGTGTTCCTTTTTCTCCTCTTCATCTCTTTCATGCTCTCTATATTGGCTATTATCTCAAGGCTTAAATCGTTTTATACGCATAGTAAATGAGAAAGACTAGTCTGGGCATTATACCTCGGGGACAGAATTTCCATCAGAAATGGATTCCATTTTTGGTCCTAGAAGTTGATCCGACCGACTCCTCATCTTGTCTTATAGACCTTCTCTGTATGGATCACAAATTACCTTAGATGATCAAATGTCACAACTAACTAATAAGTAACAAACATTACTGATATCACATAAGTAACAACAATTACTTGTTCCTCATAGCACAGCACTAACAAACACATGCATTTAATGTTTTAGATCACGCGTGCATCCTAACCCTTCAGTCACTAGCGCATCTTATCACTTTAGGCTAAACCTATGCTCTGATAGCTCAAATCTGTGACAATCCGTGACGTCCTAGGTACGTCACTTTCTAACTCGTACATTCTTATAATTGTCATTTACTATGCAAACGGATATATATTATGGCATTGAATAAGTTCAATATAACATTGAACTCATGTAATAAACACAGCTTTCATATATATATATATATATATACACATCTTGACATTTATATACATATATACATAGGTATTTTCACATAGGTGTTTTCAAAAGACCATCAAAAGAGTACATCAACCACTATCATCGGCGCCCTGGGAAGTCCAGGAACCTATCACCACTACTCAAAAATAGGCGCCCATCAGCATACACAATAACTACACATATCTAAAGCCACACATACCCACACCGCTACTCCTAGCTCAACAAGTGGAATATTCATTTTCTAAACTAATCGCTCCATTGCTACTTCACAGCCTAAACAGAACTAATAGAATATCAATACTAATATAACATGAATACCTGGGCCAATAACACGAATGACCAACAATTCATAAGAACAATATCTTGCTGACCAAAAAAAAAAAAAATAAGAACAATATCTCAAGCACACATGTCACATATATCGACGTTCATTTGTTCTCAAGTAAACAACTTCCTCGATTTGCTAAATAATACATGCCGGCTCACTTTCCAGCTTACCAAGGTTCGCTGTCCTTGGGCATCTCACTCCAAGGCATTCCTAACATAATAGGGGCATCCCAGACACAGTAGGAGCATCCCGACTCCTCCGGGGAATATGTATCGGTTCGTTGTCCGATACTTATCACTCTTTAACCCTTAAGTCTGACATAGCTTTGGCATTACTCATGAACATCTTAACATCAATTTAGTAAGCACCACATTCGTCATAGCATAATGAACACATATCAACTAACATCAAATTCGGCTTCCTCACGCATCATAACCGGACACGGCCAATTTGTGAACAATAACATCACAATATCAACAAAACCAAATGTACTAGTTAATCTAAGCTCACGACTTCCCCAATTGAAGCAAGGCCGAACACCCTATTCAACTAACTACCCATTCACGGAGCAACAAGGACTAATTGAGCTAGAAAGTAGAAATTTCAGCTTGCCTTTAACCTCAGCAAATCAATTCGAAAATTCACGAAATTTTAATATGTTATAAACAAGATCATGACTGACATCTTTCATGAACAACTCAAAGTCTAGTTCGGTCTGTGTTGACACCTCGTTTTTCGTTAAAAAAAAATAAAAAAAAAAACACAATAAATAAAAAATTACTGATCCAATTCGGCCCATTCATGCTTAATTGATTCGTTGGCCCAGTTGATCAGTTTTCTCAATTTAGCTAGCCCGATCCATTACTTTTTCTTTCTCTTTTGGCCCATCTCAACTGCACTTGGCCCAACTAGAGCTTTCCTTCCTCCTTCACGCTCGTGTCTGTGATGCAAGAATGAGAGAGGACACAAGTGAGCGAAGAAGAGGGAGCGATGGTGACAAAACAGTGAGTGACCGGAGCAAATCCACGAAAAACGTTCTAGAACCTAATGAGCTGGCCAATACATTAGAAATAACAAACCGAGAGAGAACGGTTGGAAGAGAGGGCGCAGGATAAGAAGGCAGGGAAAAACAGATACAAAAGGGGGGGCTGAGGGAATTCAGAAAGAGGAGGACGTCGCCGGAAGAGAAGGGTCTAGAGAGGAAAGCGTTCGGTTCCTCCATTCACGTGAAGGATTACCAGCAAATTTCCTCCCCTTGGATCTTCGGTCGCTCTTTCATCATCGCCAAAAAACGCCAACTGCTGGCTGCTGAATTTCTTCACGCTCGAACGAAGAAGACATCAATTGAAACTATTTGTCAGCGGAGAAGGAGTTACAGAGAGAGAGCTCACGGAAGAGAGTTCGGAGGAAGAGGAAGTGAGATTTAGACTTGACTAAGAGAGGAAGAAGAGAGAGTTCTTTACCATTGATTAGTCGGAAGCTTTGCTATAGTTTGTTGTTGTCTGTCGATCGTAGACGATCATCGCATTTCGATCACCGGTCATCTTCTTGCTCGTGATTCATTTCTATTGCCGCTGTCATCACATTGTCGACGATTTCCGATATCGCCGTATCTGTCATCGCCGATTTCTCCTCACCGCCATCGATCGCCATTCTGCAATTCACGAACCAGGTAAAATCCTCTTCTCTTATCCTCTGTTGCCTTTTTGTTTTCTGTCGAGGGGTAGCCGAAAGTCCAATTCTCTTAATAGGATTAAACCGAGTAAAACCGACTATATATGAGACTGATAGAACATCACACATTCATCTAATTCGAGTACGGTTGCGAGTTTGCATCAGAAGCGGTTACAATCCACTCACTCGCCGTTTGCATAACATGTGTTTGACAAAATGCTCGAGTAAAAGCTTGAAACTGATTTCACAAAATCGATTCGTAGAATTTTCGTTTTACATTATGTTTGCTCTTAAATTGTCATATTGATATTGAATATGTGTTTTTCCGTGATTCTGTGACATTTATGCATAACAATTCGACCATGGATGAGTCTTCCGTCGGAGATATATATTCCCCTCGCCGGAGCTAAGCCAGCGGTTTGAGGCCCGCTCAAGTTAGTCTACTCATCTCCGTTTTAGTACACATATGCTTGTTTGTATACTAGATTAATTGTATGGATTTGTGGAATAAATATTTTCGTGCCAGAATATGTGACCGGCAATTTAGAAACTGCCGACCAGCTAGTGGCCGGGTTGTCCACACCCGTAACATCTCTTGATTGGTGGACATGGTGCATTCCCATGTCGTCTCCCACACAGGCGACAGTTTCCATTTGGAAATGATCTCCGTTCCATCGAATGATTATTCCGTGACCTCATGTTATCGTGTCTCTTCTCGGACTCAAAAGAGGATTTTCCAAACTGAATGGGTCTCTTGCCAAACCTGACGTTATCCCGTGTGGTTTGGTGACTCGTCTTACCTTGCATCCAGTTTTCCAGTTCTCCCTTCATCAACTCCTATTCAATGAGTTGGGCACGTCTGTAAAGTACATTATAGTCCCTTATATCAAAGGGTACTAACTGCCTCCTTATGTCAGTCCTGAGCCCATTCAGAAATCTCTTGGCTTTTCCACCATACGAGGCGCAAACCTAGAAAGTTCAGAAAACTTTGCCTCATACTGATCCATAGTCAGGTTATGCTGATATAGTTGTATGAACTCTGCTATTTTTTTTTTATCTTTAGCACATCAAAAAAATACTTCTCATAAAATATCTCTACAAAATTCTCCTAAACTACTTCTGTACCTGTGGGAAACACGGCTTCTTTTGATGCTTTCCACCAGTGTTCTGCATTTCCTTCCAATTGATACTCAGCCAAGAGTATCTTATCAGCATTGGTACAATTCAACAGGTTGAATATTTTCTCCAAACTGCGTAACCATCTTTTAGCCTCACTGGGGTCTCCTAACCCTGCAAATTTAATTGGCCTCAATTTCAAAAATTGTTCAATAAGTCCTTGCACGCGGCGATCACTATATCCTGCTGCCGCTTGTTGTTGGGCTTGTTGTTCAAACAATGCCCTTACATTAGCTAAAGTCTCGAGAATTCCATCCACTCGAGGATCCCTTCTATGTGCAAAACTAGAAGATGATATACCATTCCTCCTCATCTTATTTTACCAGTTTCTACACATTGATCACCAATTACTTCATATGATCAATCGTCACACTATCTAATAAGTAACAAACGTTACTAACATCATATGAGTAATCATGGTTACTTGTATCTCTCTAGCACAGAACTAACAAACACCTGCATCAGGTGTCCTACATTACTCGTGTGTCCTAATCCTTCGGTCACTAGCGCACCTTATCACTCCATAATAAAACTTAGGCTCTGATACCATTCACATAGGGCTGTAGCGTCCCAGGCACGCCTCCTCCAATAGGTCACTCTAGTCTTACTTGTTTTTATAAGAGTTTGGACGCGGAAGATGTTTTCTTTTTAAGGCTAGCATTTATAACATGAATTATTAATAAGGAAAGCCTAATATTATAAAAAGACAGCACTAGCACTGAACTAAACTGTTTCTTTATTTATCAACACAGGTGATATACAGGCGAGAAGATCCTTTCTTGGGGAGGCTATCACTACGAGTCACCCCTATAGGGTCCATCTATATAGTCTTGCATAGTGGTATAATCCAAAAGGCATCACCTTTCATTCGACACTATCTCCCAAAAAGTACCAAGTAGTGTCGTCCAAAAATAATTCTCTTTGGCCTATCACTCCCCGCATCACTCCACTCCACTGTCTCCATCGTCGGCTCTGTCCCCATTGGGATGTGGTAGCAGTCCTACCGTCCATCCGCCCACTCGAGCAAAGATTGCCACGAACCCCATGAGTATAGGGCCAATCAGGGAACCGATGTCAACTGTCAATACCGAGATGCACTTCACGAACACTACATTCGGGAACTCCCGATCCTAGAACTCAGTTAAATGGCTCGAGAAATCTATGGGGACTCCATAGCTAACAGAAGTAGAAGCAGGGAGGATCGGCATACTCACTAATCAGTAAAATTTTAATCACCACAGGAGTGAGCAATAGCTTAATAAGAGAATATCTATTACCCTATACCAAACGAACAACCACATGCAAATCAACCAGTAGACACACGACAATTACTCTCTTGATCAACTAGACGAAACCAACATACCTTATTATACACACTTTATTAACCATTCTAAAACTGATATTTTAACAATCGACCAAATGAATAATAGCATAATTCAAACATGCGCACGCTATTCAACACTTGCATGGGTATTATTTCTTCACTCCAAGTCACATGCCCGGTGCGCTCGCCGGTCACACAAGGAGGAGCACTCCCATCTGGCAAGATTCGGTGCGCACTTCGATCTACCGCGGTGTACGTCGAAATTCTCAACGGCCCGCACAGGCTTCGTGATCCACTGACCACGGCATCTCGATCACACTCCCGAGGCATCTACGGCAGAAACCTCCTAGGCATCTGGTTCCCATAACCAGGCATCCCGCTTTCCCAGTCGGCTCCTCGAGGCATTTGTTAGTCCATCAACCGACAATATTCAATAACCCAGCAAGTCACACATATAATCATTTCATGCAGCACACAGCTCGTCAACAAGATTCAGTCTTTCACAATATCACAGGATCCATAGCTTGTTGTTTTAACAAAGCATATCATGTGTCACAATCACAGTCCCATTCACTAGAGTACTACTTCGACTATTCGTCCGTCACACATCCTACTACACAAGGCTAAACACATTCTTACTTTTTAACGATGACCTACAATCAACTCGCCTCGAGTTTCTACTGAATCGGGATCTTCTAACCATCTAAGTTGACTCATGATAATTTTTCATTCTCGTCCCGAGCCCACGATCGATTCCCGAACTCAATCTAAACCCACGGCCAATCATTACTTCAGCCAGACACTGAACTCGATTCCCTAGTTCATCCTGATCCATGGCGAGCTCTATGTCTTGTCTTGAGACCACGATCCCACATGGATAACTACTCAAACTCACGATGACTCCTGAACTAACTCCCGGACTCGTGACCATTCTCCCACAAGCAGTCAAACTCACTTCCGACCGTCCAATTAGCACGCGGACGTGTCCCAAGCTCCTAGCCCACTCGCGAATTCTCCGTCAAGCCCATACGCCCATGGCCAGTTCGCAACTACTCCCGCCGAACTCCTGTGCTCGCAGCCCGCCATGCAGTGTGTTAGAGTAATTAAATATTAAACCACGCGGATTCCGATGCTCGCAAGTTCGCTGAATATCGTGATCGTATGCGAATTATGCAATTTTTTATGGCACTTGATAATCAATTTGAATATGTGCGAGCCTCACTTCTACATCGAGATCCACTACCTAGTCTTGAGGTTGTTGTCTCAGAGCTATTGACTCAAGAGACTAGACTTGCTACCTTAAAGGTGCAACGCCCTGTATCCTTGCCTACAGACACAATGCTTGCAACCCCTGGTTCTTCGTCTTCACGCAGACACTATTGTACTAATTGCCGTTGATCTGGTCATCTTGCATCCAATCGTCTATATCCAATTGTTATAGACGACAACCCAAGCAACCTACAAGGACAAACAACCGATCCCGGTATAGAGGACCACCTCAACCTGCACGTCAATCCACTGCTGCTATCATTGAGGGTACCACCAAAGACTCAACTGTTCTAAAAACTTAAGCTGTTAAATGAAGGCGTGGTTTAATATTTAATTACTCTAACACAGTGAATCCCTGGGCTCACCCCGGTGCCGAATCAATTCCTCGACCCACTCCGATACGCAAATGGTGATGACGCCCCAAAACAGCCATCAAAACACAACAACCAGCCCATTCACGTAACGACTAACCACTCGACACCCCAGCAACATCTACCCGAACTCAAGACTCCCAAGTTCAGCATGCAAGCAGTCGTAGTCCAGAATAGGGAGGCAGAATTACACTTGCCTCGATTTTGGCTCGGTGCAGCACTATTTTGGTTCGGAAGCTGGGCGTTCCTACTCCTGTTCACCCCCTTTGGCTCACGGACTTGCAGGGTTGCCGGCGTGAAGAGGTTTCTGGCGGTCCAGTGGCTGTAGGGTCGGGCGGGACAAATGAGTCGCGGCTGTTTGACTGGCGGAGTGGACGAGCTACTATCCAGAACAGAAGCTGAAGATTGAAGAAGAGACAAGCAGAAGGAGTCGGTCGGGAAATTTTGGGGGAAATGAAGATGGTTTCCCTTCCCCAATCTTCTGCATGCAATGGAGAGTGAGGGTGGTGGTGTGATAGTTGGACAGGTGGCGAGGACAGAATTAGCGTGGCAAGGAGGGGAAGAGGTGGCGGTGGAAATGGGCTAATGCGTGGCATGCAAGAGGAAGAAAAGAGGGCAGTCGGTGGTGACATTGGTGGGAGGATAGCGTGACCACAATTCCCCAAGATGGCATGCAAAGAAAGAGAGTGTGTGGTGGACTTGAAGTGACCGTGAGAAACGGTTTGCTCAATATTGGCGCGGAAGTGTTTGGCGTGGATAAAATGTGACTACGATGGTAATGTAAATGTGAGAAGTTTTTAATGTCAAAACGGTTGGTCGGTAATACGACGTCAAAGGACGGAGTGGTAGGTGATCATAGAAAGGTTTTGTGGTGGTTGCCATAGTGGCAGTATGTCGGTATTGCAATAATATTCGAGTTTTTCCGAAGTTGACGCTTCCGCATTTCGTCAACGATCCTTCTAATTTTCATGTAACTTTCCGTTACGTACGTTTGTTAAACTAAGTAACGAACGAAATTTTGGGTTGTCACAGCTTGGGAGGGCCTGAGTTAGGCTTAGACTTAATAATTAATTAGCTGAACCCCTAGGTAGTGCACTGTGGAGGTGAGGTCGCGACAAGAACCATAAGGATTAGGGTAATAAATGTGGCCCTAATGAGAGCTACGTGTCGAGTTCCACAATATTTCTTATGTGATTATCTCACTAATGTCACGTATTAAAATATCATGTACCAATAGATTTCTCAATTTCTCTAAAATCACAAGACTTTAGTAACCACAACCATTCGTAGCACAAATCACTTCAATCTCATATCAATCAATATTTAACCATATTCATTAACGGGTAATGAGAATTCAGGTATCACAACTAATGACCACTAACCGAGGAACCTGAAATGATTGGGAAGGAAATGGGTAAACAACCATAGCTCAGTGAGTTGTATGTATCTCTTCTAAGTTGATCAAGTAACACTATGCATATTTAAGATACAAAAACATAACTCATTACACCAAATTTCATGATATAACAAACTTATAAGAAGATAATGAATTCTACAGGCTTCAACATAGTTATAGTTATAGTAGAAATATCCATCTCACAATAATATTAAAACCAAACTCAATGGTCCAGCCAATTGATCAACTCATCAAAATCACACGCCAATGGTCCACTAAATGTTCGATTTGAAGTTATGCATCAAATTTGCCTTAAACATCACTTTTCTTCTTTAGTCAAATCACACTTTGCGCATAATATGTCTCACACTTTACATTTTCAAAATATGAATTTACAAACTCAAATAAGAGATACGCTACTCACCTGGAATGCTCAAAAAGCCAACAACGAAGCTCACTTGAACCAATGATCTCGTACTCCTATCAATTAAACGAGAATTGATGTTAAAATCAAGTAAAATACTACTTCAACTACGAAACAAACATACTAAGCTTAAACACAAACAAAATGACTCCTACGCGACAACGAATCACTCACTCAAATAGATTATTCAAGTCCAAATGAAAACTTACATGTGAAACCTTAAAATTCTCGTTCCAACCAAACCGTTGCTCCAAGTCGACTCTCATCATACCCATAGCTCTATAACAACATAATCCACCATTTCCATGAAATCTCATAGCTCAACAACTCAAATATCGATACATAGTAAATCCAGCTTGACGAAGCTTCCATGGTGTGTGCACGTGAGTTTCATTCTTCCATTCTCCCTCTCTTCTTTCTTTTTCTCCCTAGCCTTTCCTTTCGCCGAGCAAGCTCTTGGTCTCATTATAAACTACAGGCGTCCACTTTGGCTTATTTGACTTTTCAACCTTTTTCCCTTTGTTTTTTTTTTTTTTTGGCTTTTCCCTCTTGGACTTGTCAAAACTTATAATTTATATTCTACCCTTCTTAACGAAATTTCGTTCTCGAAATTCGCAATTTGAATTTACCTCAACTTTCAAACAAATTAGGATCTTTGTGTCTTACCTCCACCTCAAATTTGATACCTTTGACAATATAATTCCTTTTTTAGCTTGCTCTACTTCCTAAAAGTCAGGACTTATATCATAATAACCATCTTTATCTTCTCATCAAAACTGCTCCTCGAGAGTCTTAAGATACATTCTCGATATCAGAGGTAACAACTTGCTTACCTTTGTTATCCCTTCCAAGATGAAGCATGCTTCTCAAAATCAGAGTCAATGATCACTTACACAAAAGGAAACATACATCCTCGTACCTAACAAAAGACTAACGCAAAATAAAATGACACACAAGCTCACAACATCCCATAATCTATACCCACACAAATCACAACCTAAGCTCCGATACCAAAGATGTCACCTCGCAAAACCTACGTAGATAGGGGTATGACACGGTCGTCCTTTTACACGAAGGACATAGCCTCAAACACAACTTCTAGCCTGACATACATGATAAACCCATAAGTTGATTACATTAGGGTATCTATAATCTACCAAAACGAATATGTACAACTTAGAACTCGGCTAACCCAACAAACTATTGACAAACAAATATACAACTCCCTTAGACATACTGAAAATTCTATTACAAAAAATCCCTATCAATTGTGCTCTCATACTATTGACCACTAACCGAAAAACCTGAAAAGATTGAAAATGAAATGTGTGAGCAATCATAGCTCAGTGAGTAGTGCGTGTCTCTTTAAAGTAGATTGAGTAGCCACTATGCATGTTTAAAACACAAAAGCATAACTTATTATACCAAATTTCACGATATAACAAACTTATGAGAAGAGAAAGAGTTATATATGCTTCAACATAGCTATGTTTACGGCAGAAATATCCATTTCACGATATCAAAACAAATTTTAATGGTCAAGCCCATCGATCAATCTCATAAAAATCACATGCCAATGGTCAATTCTATTAGCCAATCTCCTGCTCAAATATCTAACCATGATTACGCACAACACCCTGTGACAATACGACCAAAATTCCCCTATTGGCTAAGTCTCCACCTATACTGCCAGTGGCTCGGCCCACATGATATCCTAAACTAGTATGCATACCCACAAGCCCCTCAATAAACTCGCAGTGATATTGAGCATCAATATCAATCCATAACAACATCATTGACAATCCTCAAAACCAAATCCATAATTGATATTACAAATCGATTTACAAAACAAAGTATACAATCTTTTGCAACTCAACTCATCCACCAGAATACATTTTGCAATTCGTTTCATAAACATTTCTTAAATATTTCAAATAACAGATATCTTAGTAAATGCTCGATCCGAAGTTATGCATCGAATATGCCATAAACATCACTTTTCCTCTTTAGCCAAATCACACTTTGCATATAATATGTCTTATACTTTTCATTTTCAAAATATAAGTTTACAAACTCAAAGAAGGGATAGCACCACTCACCTGGAATGCCCAAAAATCAAACAACGAAGCTCACTTGAACTGACGATCTCATAATCCTGTAAATTAAACGAGAATTGACGCTAAAATTGAGTAAAATACTACTTCATCTACTAAGCGACTATACTAAGCTTAAACGCTAACAAAACGACTCCTACGCAACAACAAATCGCTCACTTGAAGCAATTATTCAAGCCTAAACACAACTCGAAACTCGTACGCAAAACCCTAAAATTCTCGTTCCGACCGAATCGCTGTTCAAAGTCGACTCCCATTAAACCCATGGCTCCACAACAACATGATCCGTCATTTTCATGAAATCTCATAGTTTAATATCTCAAACATTAAACTATGCGGCTCAAATTTCACAAAACTTCGAATTTGTGTCCTAAATTTGAGAACTTCTATAATTGGAAGAACGAAGGGTGCAAGCACTTACCAAGCGTTGTGATACAAAGTAAATCCGATTTGACGAAGCTTCCGTGACGTGTGAACATGAGTTTCATTCTTTCCTTTTCCCACTCTTCTTTCTTTTCTTTCTTTTTCCTAGGCGACCTCCGCCGGCCCTTCCCGGCAGCCACCGGCGAGGGCTTGGCCACCGCCACAACCGCTAGTTGGTTTTTTTTTATAGCTTTTTTCTAATTTAATTTTTATTTTTATTTTGTTGACGTGGCGCTTGTTAGATGCCACATCATTGCCACGTGTCTTAAGAAAGTAAGAAAATATTATACGTCAACGCCACATCAGCATTTTTCGTTAGTAAATTTAACGGTGTTAAGTTTAGGACTCGATTGAACCAATTTGATAAGTTTTATGACTCGATTGCACTTTTTGCAAGTTTTAGGACTCAAATGCATTTTTATGACAAGTTTTAGCACTTATAGTGCACTTGTCCCATTATAAACAAAAGGCGTCCACTTTGCTTCTTTGACTTTTCAACATTTTTCCCTTTTTTTTTCCTTTTCCCTCTTGGGCTTGTCATAACCCATATTTTACAATTTTATTTTTGTCATTATTGATACATTCTTGCCCGGATACTTCCATCTCTTTTTTTAATCCGCGCAATACTTGGTGTCTCTTGTTCTTCTTCCTTCGCTGAGAATGATTCGTCACCTTCGAATGAAAGCGTCTCTCTTCTGCTGCCGCTGTGTGTAGATAGCAAAGCAATGGTTTTCGAGGGCACTACTAAGATTGAGAAATGTCCATCACCGTACAATCGGAGTTCCCCGGAGAAAGTCCGACATTACACAACATCGGAAGCTATTCATTACAGAATTTGTTTCTTTCAAAAGTTTCAGCTGCCATTCGTAACATCATCTAACACGGTCCTGTATTTATCATCACACTACTTCCATATTTTATACAAAGTCATCGGTCACAAGTGTGCCTAGAGGAGGCTCGATGAAGAAAACCAGAGAGCCCAACACAAGGATTAAGAGAGCGAAGACAAGCAGCGATTTGCAAGGATTTGCAGGTTGCCTAACGAGAGTGATTCCCTCTTCCTGTCCAGAGGTCGAAGATGCATCATCAATTTGTAAGGTCGGGCATGTAAAATAGCCGTACACTATGCCCGTGACGGCTGCTCCCAAGTGTGTCCTGCAACACCGTAGCAACGGTCATGGGGGGTTGAACTTGAAGAATCATGTGGCTAGCAAATGAGGGGATGCGCATATTTTTAAGTGGCTGGAGATCATCTTACCAGTCATCTATTGGGCCAAAGTTGCTCAACAGAAAGCTGAGAGCCGTCGCGAGTATTGCCTTCTGGAACATACTCTCTGACATGTCCTTCGAAATCATGTCTTTGTTTTGGATATGATAAATGAGCCACGCACCTATCATGGCAAATGTTGGTGCCTGCAGCGAGATATCATAACGAAATCAACAGTAGTCCCAATAAGTTGAAAATGTAGATAGTTCCACAAACAGCATTCAACACAATTATACAAGACTGATGCATTATATATGCTGAATCCGAGTTTGGCTTCTCAATTACAGAAATGTGGACAGAGAAGGGGTTGTTTATTGATGCTTACCGTGCCACCGACAGTTGAATCTGGCGTGTGTAGAAAGCTTGTCAAGTTGCCTGATATTCCTCCAAGTAAGTATATCAGGAAGAATGTGAATGAACCATAGCCTTTGCAAACCTTAGGCCCGAATGTGAGAAGCGCCCAACAACCAAGAGCCATATGGAAAACTCCCGAGTGCTGCATTCAGAAAGTCATCTTGACAAAAATCTTCACGATGGAATATAGAACTCCGCACAGAATATTCAGAAATGTTCATGCAAATTCATTGTGACGTACAATTTTTTATGACACTAGAAACAAGGGTACTGCAAGAACGATTATGCTCCTGATTATTAGCATCTATTCATGACTGTTAAATGCCTACTCACAACTAATTTCATCTTCGTTTGTATCATGTGGAATATATACAATATGTGTGTCGTTGCTGCATGTACTAAGACTACGAAATATGGATACTGAATCAGTTGAAGAAGGGAAAATGAACCAACCCTCAATCTTGTACCAGAAACATTGGCGTCACAAGCCTCCACCATTCTCCGGTCAGGATGAGGTGATTGATTTTTGCTCCATACAGCAGCGGAAGAGAGAATAGGTCCATATCTGAGTTCCGGACAGGGCTCGCTATCCCGAACAGAAACACAGCGATGTTTATGGAAGCTATAATGCCTCTGCAGCCAAAGCACAGAAGGGTTTCATTAGACAACGAACTCCCTGCCAAATAACACTACATATTGGAAGATGAACTTTGGAGAGACCAGGGCATTACATTAAGTAAAGATCTGAAGTGTCATCAGAGTTTGGTAAAACTTGAGAATTCTGCCCATTCTCATCCCTTATTTGACTTAGTTCATTGCGGACTCTCGTTTTCCTCCAATAACCTATTTTAGATTCTTCTTTGAGACGGAATGGAGTTTCCGTAAGATCACTTTTGGCTGTGATCTCGTCCTGGGGACTTGATGATGTACAGTCTCTGGAGTTGGTATCTGAACGTGCATAGATGTTAGATAATTGTCCTTTCTTTATGAAAATAATTTGTCGAATAAAGAAAACTCTGGCAATATAAATAAGAAAAGTAAATTGCGGTCATCAAACAAATGTGTACAGATATGAGAATTCCCGCTCACCCAACTTCTGCAATGAGTAGCATAACTGAAACATCTACTAGTTTCTTCCATTTAAGTTTGGCCAATAAATTTCACCACCAGATCGTTGGAATAAAAAATAAGCAATCACACATACCTGACATACCGTTTTCTTCCTTGAGTTTGTCAAGATAAGCATCTTGCAAGTCCAGCTCCCTTAGCGACTTGAAAACATCACTTTTTGCAAGCGCTTCAATCTTTACATTAGAATCATCCAAGACAGGCTTGTCTACATCACCAAGTTTGCCAAAATAAGAATCAAGTTCCCTCAATTGGCTCTCACTACTATCCCTGGAAGCATGACACGTGACATGTTTGGGTTTCCTGTGCGTGGCATTCTTCCAAAGGCGTTTTGGGTGGCTTTCTGCCCAATAATCTCGTTGTAGAAAGGATGCTCCGAGCATTTTCTCATTTTGCAGAGACCTGCAAGGCTGATGCATTAGTGTACTTCTGTCTCTTCCTTGTTTCTTGTCATCTCTATATACGAATCTTGGATACAAGACTTACCCTCCTCTGTTGGTATCAACAGCACCAGAACAGCTCCATCTCGAACCATCTACCATGGAACAGTGGTCACACATAAACAGCCCATGACACTGTCTTGGGTTATTCCAGGTCAATGGAGGTCGGCCAATGTACGGTATCTTGTAACGTATTGGCGTCACAGCCATGTTAACCTGATTGAATTCATTGAAATCGTAGATGTCAGTAACAACATAGAACATGACAACACCTTGCATAGTTATCGATCGGCTTTGTACAGCTGCAAAGAACATATCCAGCTCAGGGGAAGGCGCATGACACTTTCGGCATGAAGAATGAGGAGGAAAGCCATTTGATGTGACGAATAGCAGTTCAACCGAAGGATTATTTTAAACAAACTAGAGGACAGTTATTGCCATGTGACAATTCATCATGTGGAATAATAGCAAAGTGAAAGAAATAAAAGACTTCTAACATCAGTCGATCATTGTTTAAGACAGTAATGCTTCTAGATGTAGTTCTCAAAACCAACAGGCATATTTCAAGCTTTTGGACAACTGATTCTCCGTAACATGTGCTCGAAGCAGCTAAATTTCTGGGCAGCCCATGGATGTGAACACAAATGCTATTTCAGTCACCACAAAGAACACATTCTGTTTCTGTTTGCTCATCTCAGTGAAGTAATTCGAGCCCATCAAACGAAATGCAAACTTCATATTATCTTAATGTTTAACCAAGCAGACAAAAAAAGAATCAGAACTATAACACAGATATAAGAACTAAATAGGATGGAAGATGAAGCACTTGCGCACAGATAAGTGAAAAAAGGAAGGAGAAGGGAAAAGAAAATGGAACCCAAAACTCATGAAACACCAAGAAGAGGGAATTTTTGCCATGTTTTTACCTTATCAGGGTGGTCTCGGTTCAGAGCTGGGGGGAAGGAATTTAGCAACACAGCCCTACAACCTGTGACAAATGTACTTGTGTACTATTGATGGAAGTCTTTTGATGTCTCTGAAAGCGTCAAACAAAAACCAAACACAAAAGAAAAACAAACGACATGCAACGTGGGACTGAAGCTTGAAAGGAACAGCATCGACTTGAGGGTTGAGATGGGGGAGCTTCTGTTTACAGTTGTGAGCCAGCCTTATCTCTGTTGGACCATTGGGATGTTGCCACATCTCGGCCACAATCTCAAGCTCTCACCTAAGCCTGTGAAGCCTATCAACACTTGACCCCACCAAGGATTTCAATTGGGGATCTTCCACACGAACGTACACGACACATTCATCTGAAGCACTTCGGGAAAAGAATGTGAATTTGCTTCTTGTTTGATTGTGCGAACCACAGAGAGCTAGGACAGTGTCGAAATTGATTCTGTCACGATCCCAACTCTCTTGGAACTGAAATTGGAGTGATCCCTTTTGAATTTCTTAGTTTGGGCGTGTCGGGTCCTCTCGATAGGATTGGACGGATGGACGTAAATTTAAAGCACGAAAGTTAGACATGAGATGTTGCCCGATTGCAACACTCAGGAAGAATTACGGCACCAGAGTCCAAGAGGTCAATGCAAGTCGACAAGCAGACATTCCCTAAAATGGAAGAAGAAATTCAGTATCTAAGTAAGGCGGTAGCTCGCACCTTGAATCCGTCCCCTGTTGTGGGCTGCCCCGACTATGGTCATTTCTAGTTCAAGCAGGTGATTTTAGTTTGCGCGCGGTGATGCACCATGTTATAGCCACAAGTCTGAAGAATCTAGCGTTCCATATCCACTTAACATAGTCATGGGCTTAATGATTTGGTTAAGTTATCACCATTTTGAACTGAATATATATTCATTTTATCCCGCACGTAACGACTGCCACGGGCTTAAAGCGCTTTCAGTAAGTCACGTTTGAATTCTTTTACCAAAATAAAACTAATAAAATTAATCTAAACACCACATAACCTGCTAACAGACAATAAGGGTCCAAATACCTGAGGTGGGTGTTGACTAATTTCAGGATTGCATCAGGTTAAGAGCTACGCTACCGGGAGGGGAACTCCAATGTGGGACAACTTTAAATGTTAATATGAATATGTTCACTATAAGTCCTGAAACTTGCCATAAAAGTGCAATTGAGTCATAAGACTTGCAAAAAGTGCAATTGAGTCTTAAAACTTATCAAATTGATTCAATCGAGTCATAAAGTTAACACCATCCAATTTGGCTAACGGAAAATGCTGACGTGGCTTTTTATATTATTTATCTATCCTATATGGCGATGACGTGGCTTTTTAATTTTAATACTAATTTTATTTATATTAATTTTTTAAAATAAGCTAAATATTAAAAAACAGAAAGAAAAAAAAAAAGGAGGAGGATGGTGCGGCGACAACGGGGAGGGCTGTTTGTTAAATTTAATTTAAATAAAATTAGTATTAGAAATCAAATTTGGGTCGAAACAAGGTCGTTTGAGTCTTATGTTGCATAATTTAGTCACGTCATCACCACGTAGGAAAAAGAAAATATTAAAATACGCCACATCGATATTTTCCATTTGTAAGTTAAACGGTATTAACTTTAGCACTCAATTGAATCGATATAACAAGTCTTAGGACTTCTAGTGAAGTCATTTCCTGTATATATACTGCTGCTCTTCTAAGGTTTAAAGGAAAAATTCCCACATGGGAATGGGAAGGTGGGGAATTTGAACCCCCATTCTCCGAATATGGGGATTTATGGGTTTATAAGGTTTCCCCAGTTAGTTGAGCCCTCTAAGCTCCTCAAGAGCTCTAAAGTCCAGGATTATACCTGGCAGACCAAAAAACAAAAAAAGTAACAAGGTAAAATACTCAAAGGTTGAAACTAAACTAGAGAGAGCTAACGCTGGCCTTTAAGCCTTTTGACGTTCATTAAAATCTTCGAGTTTTACCTTAATGCTTGAATTACTTCATCGAGAAATTACCCATCATATCCTTAATTGCACTCATAAATTTTAGAACTTAATTGCATATTCCCAAAAATGTTGCGACTTAATCAAATATGTAAGGTTTAGAACTTTATTACACTTAGATTGTATAAATTGAAAGGGTCATAGCTCGATCACATTCTGTACATACGAATTAACACTTGTGATGATGCAATTTTCTCAACTCCACGGTTCCTATTCTGTCTTTCCTTATAATTTTATATTAACCAAATTTTAGAGTTCGGATAGATCCGTTCAATAGAAAATTTTACCAGAAGATTCAAAACTAGTGAAAAGCTTAGCCATTAATGCTGCTAGTATAACAAGATGACCCTATATCAACTGCAGCTTTCTTCTGAGATAAACTTCTGCATCGTGTTTTTAACTCGGCCAAGCTAAGGTGGCTTCTCATGGTTAGCAGAACATTTTTTGCAAGCAAACCTACTAGTAGAAACGCAATTTCCATTAACATAGAGAATTAGCAATGCAGCATCAGATCGACCACTCAAAACACTAAATGGCGTTGACTCCTGTTTACATAACTTAAGAATGGTCCCGCTTCAACTTAAGAGCATGCGATTCTTGTAAAGGAGAAAAGACCAACCCAAGTCGAAGATACGCCGGTGCGGACGAGCCTTAAAGCCTCTGCGTACAGAAGGCGGAATATATGCATTGGACCCTCATCCTGTTTTTGACATAATAGCGACTAAAGGGACCTCTAGTCTATCTGACCTCACATCGATCGCACACCTTTCATCTGATGGACAAGCATATAGACTCTGCAAGCGCAACCTCCGAGGTGAAGAGATGGAAGTGCAACCTCTGCAAGTGCCCATAAACATGAACAGCAAAGCGGTAGATTCTGCAGCCAGGAGCACACAGAAGCATGGCATGCCACTTTGATGCTTTCAATCATCAGAGATCCAAATTTCGAAATCCTTTATGGGCAATTAACCGGTCCATGCACCTGTACTTTCACAAAGGAAAGTGGTAGCGATAAAAGTACCTGTTTTGAGGAATTAGAAGCCAAGAAGTAGTTCAGTGTGATCACAGTTATACAAGTCCTTCAATCACATCCAAAGTTCTCACAAAACAAATTGTTCAACTGAGAATACATAGTCAGAAGTTCGCATCATGAGGTATCAAAATTCCTCTATATTACCACTAAAATACATATCCCTTTCTGCTCTCTCCCCTCTTGATTTATTTCGAAAGAGGACCAGAATTCCACAAATGGTTCCATCCTCTAATGTTTTTTGACTACATAATCCCTTTTGCAAGTTATGAAACTGGTGGTCACTCTACCAAATTCTAAAGCTCTGCTATGAAAGGAAAGAACTGCACGCCAACTACCTAACGGAGGAAAGGGCTTTCTAAGGGGAAAAAGCTGATCTTTTGTGTAAGTTCTGATAAACATCTCTTCAAGGAGGCGCAAATAAGATATAAGCTATATAAATGAGCTTGAGGTAATTGTTCAATTGTAAAGTACATGCGGGAAAAAAACATTCTCCCTCTTTTTAAGACTTTCCTGATATATTCTATGCCACATAACCCTGAAGCCACAAATTATTCCAAAACAATATCCAGATAAAGGTCACATTCAGAATCCTCAGTCCATTGAGTATAATCAAAATTGTATGTACCTCTAAGAGCTCAGTCTTCTCAAGGTCCTTAAAATATATAGATGCATGAGAATGCTGCAGCTCCCAATTTTGACAACCAGACATCTACGCCCAGCAAACAGCAGAAATAGGACCATGACCAACTGAAATTGGAGTGAATCCAGTGAATTTTATCACACAGTGCTAAAATGCGACAGTTTTACCATCACAGATCAGGTACCATAAGTAACTCAAACCAAACAAAAAAGACAGAAGGTCACGCAATTTAAAGCCACTTACATTCTAAACATCAGTTCAGGAACCATTCAGAACCTTAAAACATGCACATAGCCAGGGACCTGAAAATTAATGAGCGTAACTATGGCAGCAAGGTGAAAACAAGGGAATCCAGAATATGTGAGTGGCTCACCAGGTAAAAATTACTCATGAGCGACTTAGGAAATGGCATATGCATACAGGCTTCCTGTACAACAGAGAGAATGGACCATATGAAATGACGGGCTAGAGAACCGATCCATCACATGGCTAAGCTTAACTTGACTAATCTAATTGTCTCTTTGGATAACTCTTGCAGTAAATATAAGAAAGATCAAGATTACCTTGTCCAAGAATCAAAATAGCATTTGATGCCAGGGAAATGACACTTTGAATCTTTTCACTCGTAAAAATTGCTTGGACAACTAGCAAAAGAAAACAATATATGTAACTATCCAACCCCTACATTGGTATCAATAAAAGAAGAAATTGGAAATGGACACAATAAAAAGCATTGCTCAAATGGGGGAATCAGATGACTATCGTTAATTAAGAAAAGGCAAGCAATAAGTTCCAAACAAAGTGCTACACTACATAGCTTAAAAAAATTAATGAAACGAGAGGCATGCATCATACTCGTCAGATGTAAAAGCCCATCTTCTTCGGTTAATACAAAGTGGAAGCAGCAGACAATCTAAAATCTGTATGTAATGAAAACCTGAAATCTGCATCAGCCTTTCATGACTCTGATTTCCATCATTTGCATCATTAGCCTCCATGTCAAATCCAACCATCATGTGCACAGTATTAGATCCATCATCTATCCAAATAGTTCCTGAACCTACAATATTTCATTGTTATGCAAAAAATGATAGAGCTTAGTGACAAATTAATCAAGGACACTACTTTCCAAGAACCTAAAACCTACACCAGCTTACTACCTTGGCTCTAAGAGAAACCAGGCAGAAATCACAATGCAGTTCCCAACATTTCGCATCTAAAACATCATATTAACGAGAGAGAGCACCATACTCATTGTAATATCAGGAAAAGCAGTCAAGTGGTGCACTTTCATGACATGAGGCATATGCTTCAAATGGAAATTAACATCAGAAGCAGTGGGTGCCTTGGACTTCGGCAGGCATACAAGGTGTAAATCTCCAACTGAATCCAAAACAATGAAGGATCTTGGGGACAAAGGTTGGATGTAAAGCGCTTTAAGTGACATCACTGGTGTGGACATAGAAGTTGAGTCTACACCATCCTTGCTCTTCAATGTCACAAAACAAGAACCCCCATCATTGGCTTCTTGCTTTAACTTGACTGTTGACTGTTTCACTGCAAGTAATAATACATTTTTGTAGCTTATTAGGAAGACCACAGCCAATATAAAACATGATAAATAATAAAATCAATCATAATCTAATAGTCCATGTATTAAGTCTTTCTTCAAAAAAAGGAAAGAAAAGGAAAAAAAAAAAAAGGCAGCACACTCAACGACACACAAGCAGAGATCTGGAAAGAGATGAAAAGAACCATTAGAGGAAATCAATTATATGAGTCTCATTCCATGAGCCAGTTATACACCGACAAAACCTGTGCAAAACAATGGTAGATAAGCTAAGGATAAGAGCTTGTTCTTTGGTTTATAATTCCAATCTAGCCTATCTTCTAAAACTTATGACAAGATGCAAATACTTCAATAAGAACTTCAAATCTGGCATCTGATAGTCTACGGTTAATAATTAACACCAAATTGGCTGTTTATTTCATTATTCATGCTACTTGCATGTACAAATGATTATTATTTCTAGTAACAGAACCCATGACAGATTGAAAAATCCAGCCATTGGAGCAAATGATCAATCTTATGAGAAGATGAAAATAATTAAAATAAGAACTTGAACTCTATTCGAGGAGAACTAGTTGTGACTCCAATCAAGAATAAGATAATAGAAGCTCATTTAAAATGGTTTAGTCAGTTCGAACGTAGTCCTTCAGATGCTCCAGTGGAGATATATACTCAATCTAAAAGGGAGGATGAGGAGACCTAAAAGGCATGGAAATAAGGAAATATATGAAATATTAAACATTTCGAACTTAAAGAAGACTTGATACAAAATTGAGTCAATGGTCAAGAATGATTCATATTGTTGACCTTACTTGGTGAGATAGGACTTAATTTTGTTGTTTTGATGGTTGACTGGCTGGATCAACATATTGAGATATGATCAACCAAGTTAGAATCAAGGGCACATGCTTCCAACAACCAAATATCCATGCATATGACTGAATGCCTGGATTAAGTTGACCAAGTAGATTTTCTAATGGAAATAGAAAAAACTAAAGAAAAAAAAAAAGCTCTAGTACTAATTTAGATACATGCATCATTTTGATAAAACAGTTGAGGTACAATTGAAACAGAGACCAAAATACAGGCCTCTTATGATTGTCTTTCTTGATAGGTGACTCAGGCTTTTTATTGTATAATCTTGCCCAAAGGTTAAATACTCACTCTGGCGTGGACAAGAGATGAAAAGGAAGTTTGACATAATCGTAGTATCTCATGGCAGTTAGAGTTACGTAAAATCACTAAGAAATGCAAGTAAGCTGAAAATGATGAGAAGGACCACACAAAATAGAGCAGTGCATTGACACCTATAAAACAACCTTGAAGAGGAATCATGCTCAAAACAAGCACCCCTGAGCGCTCAAATTACATATTCACAGGAGAGAGTGGAACTAATTTTATTTTACAGTGCAAAGAGAGAGCAGCCTTACATGGTCATTCACCTAAAAAAATACCACAGAACCAACTATTAAACAATCAAAGACAACAATCAAAGCAAGAGAGGTGAGATAATCTTACCTGTGATGGAAAGAAAAAAACTGTTTAACATAGTCTAGGAATTGGTAGTTAAGGTCAGACTGGTTTTTTTCCATGCAGCACATTATAACAGTATCACACGGTTGACTGAAAGCGAATCCAAGTTCGCAGTTCTTTGCACACATATGGATGTACAATTTCACCAGCATCACGAACTTAATGCTCAGTTATCCAAGCAAAAGCATGTTCTCCTGAAGACTTAGCTTTTCCAGCATAATTACTAGACATTCACTCCATCGCATATTTCGTACCAACTTGAAGAAAACTCAAAGAGAACTAGCTTGTAAGTTTCTTCCCTCATATAGAACACCATATAAATAAAGCATTTAACACATAAAGGCACCTCCATACAAACAGGAACTTCAAAATAGGGGGTGTTATGGAAAATTTACAGCTTATCTTATAAGACAATCATGGAGCCTTGGAATGATAGGTGAGATGACATGTAAAATCTCAGTGTTTTTTCCCGTACACTAGATGACTGGCAATAAGTCTAGATTAAAGTGGACCAATGCACTATGAAGAAGAAACCTGAATGTTTGCAACTGCTGGGATTAATCAGCCATCAACATTAACGTTGCCAGGAACTAAGGCATGTCGTCTTTTCTATCAGAGTTCACCAAACAGCAACATTCTAGAAAGTGAAAAAAATTTAAGTATCAGTAGGACTGATGCATGGCAGAACTGAAGCAACCGATCAAGACTGACGATGAAACAGCTGAAGTTAAGACTTAGGAAGCGACATGGTCACGTTACTTGCAGAAAAAGATGCAAATTTCGCATATGTTAAGTTCAGAAGAGTAGTCCTTTTATTCTCCAAAGGCAAAACAAGAAACTAGAGAGTCAGTTAGTAATCGTAGTGTAATCACGTATATAAAACGAGAAAGTGTTGAAATCCGGATCTCAAACATCAGAAAAACAGAAAGATATTTAGTCTCTTGATCTAGTTCTTCCTCCTCTTATTTTTTTTCTCTCCTGTCCTTCATTCTCCATCCTTTTCATCTATTTCATTACCTGAATCTTCCCAAAATTTCCACACGTATCAAATAATATCAGAGCACTTTCCAGGCTGCTGAAGGTATTGAAGCAACTGATTTGAAATATTAAGTAGTTGAAGAATTGTCAAAAGTTCTGCTTCAAAAATGAGATGGCTTCATATACATGTTACAAAGAAGCTCTCAGAAACAACTAGATTAATTAGTAGAGATCAATCATATGCATTACAACTTACCATTGGAACTAAAAGAGGGCATCCTGAACAATTTCAATGATCGGGCTCATTGATATTCCTAGTGTAGTAGATGTTATCACATACTAGGAATTGTTTGATCTTAAAGGGGATCTTCTACAATTTCACAGTGAGGAGTTTTCTCTCGGATTTGTCCAATCATTAATAACATGATTAGATTTAAATATTAGTGGATAGAGACAACACTCGTAAAGAGTCCATTGAAACCAAGAAGTATAGACCTGAATGCCATTGGAGTTCTTTGAAAGAGCCTGCTATTGGAAGAAGCCCTCCTAAGGATAAGAAACATATGGCTAAACCTACATAATCTCGAATGTTATTAGTTCTGGTAGAACTTATAGTTTATTATCTAGTGAAGTTTTCCGTTCTAATATTCCACTCAAGAGATAATAGTATTCATCAAATCACTTCCTATCTAATGGAAGGCTATCGAATCAAATGACAAAGACAATTTTTGGAAAAAGATGAATGTGCCCATGATGAAATGGAAATCAGTTCATGGAACAGTAAGAAAGGTTTCGCATAATATGTGGCCAAGAGATAGGGATTAAGTGGAATAAAATGGACTGAGTGGTGGAGTTGCGGAAACACCTTTCCTTCCCTATTTTGGACCTTAGTTCCACAGAACAATATGCTATTACACTATAAACGGATGGTGTGAACTGCCTAAACAAGAATTTTCAACAGCGAATAACAAGAGAGCTTTTACGCGCTACATCAAAAAATTTCCATTAATGAATGATGTAAATCCATTGTTAAATTATAACTACGCATGACAGATGAAATGGTTGTTGCTATCTGCTCAATTAACAGTTAAAGTTCTAACTGAATAATTAAATAAACTAGATAGACTTTTGTCTTCATCTTAGGTCGATGGATCATCTCAACTAGAAGATATTCTTCATGTATAATGCACATTACAGTTGACCGAGCCTAATTCCAAGTGTTTCTTTCCAAAGCAAAGATAACCATGGAGTAGTTTGTACTATTTAGACATTCACGACAAAAGGCTCTCATTGCACCATCGTTGCCACTTATTTCATAAGTATAACCAAAGAGAGATCTATGCATAAAGTTGAGCCAAGCCGCTCGCTCTAACTTCAGCCCAAAAGGTGAATGATCCTCTAGATTGGAGAAGACCCCACTTCAAGGGTGAGCTTTGGTAAGCTCTCAACAACAAGGTGAAAATCTTCATTTAAACTCAGAATTTGAAGTAAATGAGGTATTTAATGGAGGCAGGGGATTTACATTTCAAAGATATTCCAGAATAAATGAGGAGAATTTCGGTCCATTTGTAGAGGAAAAGGTCTGTATTCTTGCAAACACAATCAATTTATGAAGGTGGAAGAAGATAATCAGCAGTTGTTGAAATCTCCAAAGTCAATGATCCTTTTGGTGTTCACTTTTCTTTTGATCATCCTTTCCCGAGACAGAACCACTATACAAATTCGACAGTAGTTTTCACGATGGAGATTCATGACTAGATGAGTAAACTTCCGAAAGAAAACAAGGAGAAATACCTTAAGAAAGACACCTCCTAAATTGTTAACTAACATAACAACTCAGACTCAGTGAAAATGAAGTGCAAGAGGAAGTTAGCAGATGCTGTGATAAGATTGATGCATGGCACAATTAAGAAACTGATGAAGAATGATGATGTAGTAGCTTGAGTTAGGAATACCTAGTTACTTGGGGAAAAACATGCATTGAACGTTAGTTAAGTTTCTGTAAGCAGTTAGTCATAATTCATTAGTGAATTGATTAGCAGTTTGTGTTTCATAATTCAGCACGTAACAGGAGCATCTGTTGCAAATGGAAAGCCAACATTATTTAAATGGCGGAGATTTTCTCTCCGCATCTTGTTCTTACTCCTCCTCTGAGTTTATCTCTCACTCCTCTCATAACCCATTCTTATCCTCTACTTCAGTCTCTAAAATCTTCTTCTCTAACTTTCTACAGTTGTCATGGACTAAGACCTCTTTAATGTCTAAAAGACATTACAACAAACGTAAAGCTGACTTATTAAGTTAAGCTAATCGTAGGACATTCTCTGAACAGCTTCTAGTTTGGAGCATATACCAAATCATAGCTGCTAAGTAAACCGCACTTTGAAACAGTTATTGTGCAAGCAGAATCATACTAACAACCACACTGAATACAAAAGAGCTAAAATATAATGAAAAACCATCTACGCAACATCTTTCTCGCAAAAAAAAAAAAACAGTACAAGAAAAGCCACTCACCAGATGCAGGGTGCTTATCATTCTTCCCTTCCAAACTAACATTGCGAGCATTCTCCAAATTTCCCGCAATCCCACTGGCAGTCACTCCATTAGGCAACCGCTGATTACCGAGCTTCCCATTCGAATTCGAATTCCTGACCCTCTTGCTTCCTCCCTTAACAAGAGCCATCAAATTGAAAACCCGAACCCCATTCTCCTCCCCCAAAACCAACAACCCGAAAGAAAAACTAATGGACCACACCGGCCTGCAACACTCAATCACCGCACACCTCATCAACTCCAAAGCCCCCCAATCATCACCCCCACCACCACTACCCCCATCTCCCAAGGCCTTGACCGCGAAAACCCATACCTTGCCGCTCGAAATCGAGTACATGGCGAAGAAATTGGTCGACCCAGAAACCTTAATCGAAACCCCATGACGGTTATCGAACACGACCCCCGAGCCGGGGTCAAAGCTGAGGCCTTTCTGCTTGCAAACCACTCGGGCCCTGGCGAACTTGCCGCCGCCGCCGCCCCGGAGGGCGTAGAAGCGGAGCAGGATCTGGGACCCGCCCCGGTGCGGGCCGGAGACGAGGAAGACGACCCGCGACCGCGAGTCGCCGCCGGCGCCGTCCTCCCGCTGCCGGAGGAGGAGGAAGGCGGAGGAGGAGGAAGGAGGGGGGACGAGGGCCTGGGGCGGGGGGAGGGAGGAGGAGGAGGGGAGGGAGAGAGGGGAGAGGCGGGGGTAGAGGGAGAAGGAGGAGTCGGAGTGCATGAGGGCGAGGGAGAGGGAGTGGGGGTCGTAGAGGACGGCGGCGATGGCCGGGGAGTGGGAGAGGGAGAGGTCGGGGATGGTCAGCTTGGAGGCCTGGACGACCACCATGAGAGCTCGAGAGGGGACTGGTGATGGTGGAGCTCTTCTAGTTCTTAGCTGTTGGTGATGCTGATTCTTTCAGGTTGCAGAGGAGATGGTTGAAGGTTGATGGTTGATGGTTCGGTCGTCTGGGGTTAAGGCTGAGAATGGTGGGAGATCCAAGGTCGTTTATTAATTATTATTTAATTGTGTTAAGCATGGTGATTAGTGTTTGTCGTGCTCGTTAGTCATTCTCTAATCTGAAAATTGGGGAGGCTTAATAATAAGAGAGAGAGAGAGAGAGAGAGAGAGAGAGAGAGAGATAAGCTTTGCAAGTTTCTCCTTTCATGGGGAAGAGATTTTTTTTAAATTTGAGCAAATTTTCTGGCACTAAATTTCCTATGATAATTCTATATTAATCATAGGCCCAATATACAAAAAAAAAAAAAAGGAAAATCAAGCAAACAGTCCATCAATCTTGACTTAATATACAATGTGATTTATGAATTTTTAATTTTTTCAATGTGGCTCATGGACTTTAACTTAATGTGCAATGTTATCCCTGAACTTTAATATAATATGCAATGTGGTTCCTAAGCTTTTAATTTATTCAATGTTATCTATGAACTTTTGCTACATGTTCAATTTAGTCTTTGAAATATGTGAAAATATTCAATGTAGTCCCTTCATTAATTCAAGTTCAGGGACTACATTAAACATTTTCATATAGTTCAGAGATTACATTGAATATGTAGCAAAAGTCCATGGACCACATTAAATAAATTAAAAGTTCAGGGACCACATTGAACAGTAGGCTAAAGTTCAAGAACTATATTAAATAAAGTAAAAGTTCATGGACTATTGTGTCATTAACCCATATCCAAAAAAACCTCCAATTTTAAGTCTAGTTCCAATTTTACCTGAAACTTTTTTTGTCTCATAAAAATCTCCCAACTTTTACGTTTGTCCCAAATCTATCACCATTAATTAAACGTGCAAAATGGCCATTACTGTACCTACGTGGACATTCCATGTCATTAAAGAATTTAACCTAAGTAAGCTAACATAGACAAATTCTCTACAAAAGGACGCATTCTTTGATGAGCAATTCGGGTCTGCTTTTTAATTGCTCTCACTCTTTTTCATATCGTCTCATCTCCCCTCCATCTCACTCGAATCTTCTATGGCGCTCATACCTCCATCTCTTGCTCTCAGAGTCCTCCATATCTCATGCTCGAAGTCCTCCATCTCGCGCGCTCCTAGGCTCGAGACACTCGGACATCTCGCGCTTGGGTAGTCTTTAATCTTGCGCTCAAAGGTTAGGTCTGATTACCTTTTCTTTCTTGCCTCTGGTTACATATGATTTCATTTTCTTTCTTTACTAATATTTTAGTTTTCATGAACTCTTTTTTATTAATTTACCTTTGCATATTTACTATCGTTTTACTAGTCGTTTGCTTGTTGAAAATTGAAGTATTACTAGTTTGAATCAAAAGCAATTGTGAGTTTATTATCACTATGTTTATTAACAGAATGAAAGAGACAATGATGATAGTTCATCGGAATGGAGTGATGAAGAACTAAGTATATGAAATGAAAACACGGGTTTTGAGAACTGAACCTTTAAGCGGCCCTGACAATGATAATTTTGAAGAAACCATTGTCATGTTTAATCTATGCATGAGACAGTTCAAGAACATTATGGAAAAATATGCAGGAATTAATGGATTTGACATTTCTTGGCAAAAAAGAGTGAAGAACAAAGTGTGTCGAAGGATGTGGTTGAAGATTGTACGGTGGTTGGATTCAGAATGAGAAAACTTTTATTATAAAGAGAGTTGGAGACCCACGTAATTGTAGTCGAAGCCTAAGCAACAAGCAAGCCACTGCTACATGGCTTGTTCATGAGTACATGCGTAAGATTAGGGACAGACTCACTTTCTCAGCTGCAGAAATGCGGACAGATGCAAGAGAAAGGTTTGCTTTGACATTGTAGAAAAAAAATGTTATAGAGCCATATCAAAAGCTCTTAGTCTTATAAGGGGCTCGATAAATGAGTAATATGATATGCCGAGATCTTATTTGGCAGAGCTCAAGAAAGTTAGCAAGGATGAAACATTTGAGATGAAAGTTAATCCAACAACCAAAGTATTTGAGAGGTTTTATGTGGGGTTTGTAGAGTTGAAACGCAGGTTTTTAGCGAGATTTAGGCATGTCAAAGGCTTGGATGGGTGCTTCCTTAAGACTTGATTAAATGGTCTGTTGTTGTGTGATGTTGGACCAGATGGAAACAATCAAATGTTTCCAATAGTTTGGGCAGTTGTCGAAGTTGAGTCCGAGGCATCTTGGACTTGGTTTCTCATCCTATTATTCAATGACCTGATGGTGGGCAGAGACAAGGGTTGGACTTTCATCAGTGATTAGCAAAATGTGATATCTCACCTTTTATCTTTGTTGGTTGTTACACAACACTAGTGCAATCATTAATGTCACTTCTTTGCTTTTTATTGGCTAATTTGGTTGCGGGGACTAATGAAACAGTTTCATGCCTATCTCCACAAGCACAGCTTCGAAATTATGCAAGACACATATATGTTAATTGGAAAAAAAATTGCACAAAAGGGATGCTCCTAAGCATCTAGTCTAAAGGGCTGTGAGGTGTATATTTCAAACTGATTTTGACTTAGCAATGACAGATTTGAATATGGAGTGCCCTAAAGGTTAGAAAGATTTCATGAGGCAATGCCCTAAGCACTTTTGTAGGGCTTCATCAAGACAAGAACCAAGTGTGATGTGGTTGATAATAACTTAAGTAAGACCTTCAATGGATACATTTGCATACCAAGAGAAAAACCCACACTTGAGATGCTTGAAGAAATAAGAACAATGTTGATGCAGAGGATGTTAAAGAGAAGTCAGTTAATGGTTGATTGAACGGATTCTATTTGCCCATGGATTAGAATGAAGTTGGAGAAGACTAAATTGGAGTCCAGGCATTATAGAGAATGAGATATCTTCATAATAAATTTGTGGTTGACTTGTATGGAAGACTTATGCTTGTAGAGAATGAGATATCTTCGTAATATCATAAAAACACAACATATGTTGTATCACTTCGTGAAGTAGATATCAATGATTATGTTGATGATTCTTTCAAGAAAGATGCTTATGAAAGATGCTACCAATAATATCCTTTCCTAGCCATGAATGGAAAAAAAGAATGTGGCCCAAAGTGGTGAGCCAATCAAACCCCCACCTTACATAAGAAAAAGGAGGAGAGAGAAGAAAACAGAATCAAAGACAAGGATGAGCAAAATAGCGACGGAAAGAAATTGATGAAAGTTGGAGTCCAAATGCGATGTAAAAACTACCTTCAGTATGGGCATAACAAGAAGACATGCAAGAATCCTACACCATCAAGGCCACCCAAAGCGAGTCTTATTTGAAAGTTGTGTAATGTTTTATAAGAAATTTGTTGGGTTATCATGACTGATAACGTTAGTGTTTCTTGTGTTTTTTCATATATAGGCAAAAAGAGGAAGACCAAAGAAGGTTACTGGTGTGCAAACCAATGCACATGCCAATGTACAATATAGGGAAAATGACACAAACAGTCACTGAACTTTGACACAATACGCAATTTGATCCCTGAACTTTTAATTTGTTCAATGTAGTCCATGAACTTTAGCCTAATGTTCAATTTGATCTCTGAACTTTTAATTTGTTTAATATAATCCCTGAACTTTTAGTATATATTCAATTTAGTCCTTGAACTATTTGAAAATGTTTAATGTAGTCCTTCCATTAATTCAAGTTCAGGAACTACATTAAACATTTTTATATAGTTTAGGAACTAAATTGAACATGTACTAAAAGTCAATGGACCACATTGAATAGATTAAAAGTTCATGGACCAAATTGAACATTAGGTTAAAGTTCAGGGACTACATTGAACAAATTAAAAATTCATTGACCAAATTGAACATTAGGATAAAGTTCGGGAACTACATTAAACAAATTAAAAGTTCATGGACCAAATTGCACATTGGACCAAAGTTCAGGGACTGTTTGTGTCATTATTTCTACAATATAATAGAGACTCCGCTATCATTGGGAAGAAGATGGCACGGGTTAGTGTTTTTTTAGACATGCATTATTTTCACAAGTGTATATTGTGATTAACATTTTTATGCTCATTTTGTTTCTTGTGTTTTTTCATATATAGGGAAAAAGAGGAAGACCAAAGAAGGTTGTTGGTGCACAAACCAGTGCACAGGCCAATGTATAATATAATAGAGACTCCGCTATCATCGAGAGGAAGATGCACAAGTTAGTGTTTTTTAGATATGTCTTATTTTCACAAGTGTATATTGCGATTAACATTTTTATGCTCATTTTCTTGTGTTTCTTCATATATATGCAAAAAGAGGAAGGCCAAAGAAGGTTGTTGGTGCTCAAACCAATGAACGGGCTAATGTACAATATAATAGAGACTCCGCTTGTGGCGCGCGTCTAGGTTCAATGTCCTCATCACCATCGCCATGCAGAAACATGAACATCAATATGTTCAAAGAACACATATTAAATACATGTAAGGAACTCCTAGATCTAGACCGAAATCTAAATCGGGAGAGAAGAGTAGCCTAATCTCGGAAAGGTTGTAGAGCCATGTCACGGACATCTTCCTCGATGGTGTCACGCCGTGCTTTCGCACGCTAAGGAGGTACTTTCTTTTGTCACGAATGAGGAAACTGTCTCCTAATGAACTACGAAGGTCCAAAATGGATATTTTGTCTAAACGTCTCACAGACATTCTATCACTAGACGAACGAAAGTCTCTCACAAATCATACCTCACGAGACAGCGGGTATTTTTTATCTTTCTATTTAGCCTAAATTTTGATTTGGAGTTGTCACTAATCCTTATTGATTGACTAGAAACCTAATCGAGGTATGGGAGAAATACCACGATTTCTGCGAACCAGAGATTGCATGGGTAAGGGGACTTGGTTACACTACTGATCTCGATATCGAAACCTTTAACGCCATTTCGGTACCTAAAACAATCCGATGTGTCTAAACGTGTCATGCAAGTTCGCAAGGTTTATCCACTAATTCTAACCATTCTAATCGGGAGAAATCAGACAATCAATAAGGAAATGTGCAATCAATTTCAATCAAACACAGCAATCCTAAAATGGTCTCTAAAACGAAAATCAATCAAAACACCCAAATCCTAGTACAGCCCCTAATAGCTTGTTCATTCAATGAATTGTGTTGTCTTAGGGTTTTAGGTTTTTTTAAGGTGAAAGACCCCTTTTGGGGGTTAAACTATTTCTAGGGTTCTTTAGGGGTTAAAACCCTTTTTAACCCCTAAACTGAGGAGTTCTAAAAAATACCACTTGGGCACCTAAAAAAATTTAATTTCACTCAAATTAGGTATTCACAAGTGTTCTAAGCCATTCTGTGAATTTTTTAATTTTTTAATTTTTTTGGGAAAAGTTTTTCTAAATTTTTTACTTTCCCGAAATCTATTTTTTTTTTAATTTTTCCAATTTTTTATGATTTTTCTTGAATTTTCTCAAATTTTTATGAATTTTCTAGAATTTTTTTATGAATTTTCTGAATTTTCTGATTTTTTAGGATTTTTCTGAATTTTTCTATTTTTTTATGATTTTTCAGAATTTTTAAAATTTTTTATGAAATTTTTATTTTTTGAATTTTTTATTTCTCGTCGAAATTGAACCGGACCGGTTCAGACCGGTTTGATCAAGTTAGACCGGCCTAAACCGATCTCGGCCATCCCGGGAAGGGACGGTGCCGAAACGACGTTGTTCCTTTGCATTTTTCTCTTGGGCATTCACCGAACATATGGTGGGCTTAAACTTCTATTAAAGCTTATCGGGACAGATTCTTCAAACCAATATCATGTGACTTTTTGGCAATCATCCGGTCATCCTCACAGCTCCTAGATTTACTATCTTACTCCCTCTAACCACCTAGCCCCATTATATCATCGCCGGTTGGCGAAAAATCGAATCTAAAACCTAACTCGAAACTGACTTAATCGAGCATTTCTAACATTCAGATTGTCAATCTAATGCGCCCTAGCCGTTTCTGGCAATCAAAACAACAATTAAAACATCAAACAGGATCGGAAATCACTAACTTGAACGGCCATTGGCCTAAGGAGGCACTCCGGCGAGGGGTAGCAAGTTCTGGCAAAAGAGATTCAAGATCAACTTGGTGCACAATGCAAGTTCAATGATCCAAAATGCAAGAATCAAGCAAAAACTGATTAGAAATGAAAAAACAGAACTTGAAATCAACAATACAACAAACAAATCAAAAGATTAACTAAGATTTAACTCGATTAATGATTTTGGCATTTTGTCAAACGATTGAAGTGCAACCGCGAAAGAGTTTTACTTTCTTCAATGGAGGTTAATTCTGAAATTTCAAGCAACAAGGAGACTCTGGAATGATTCTCCAAATTCACCAATTAAACCCGAATTTGACCCCATTTCTCAATTCCAACCCAAAATTTCGAATTCTTGACACATTTTACATCGAAATATGAAATCAATTTGAGTTTTTATTTCAATTAGACCAAAAATTCCCAAATTTGAATTCGGATCAATTGGGCTTTTGTTCAATTCAATGTCCAAATGATCTAATTAGGCAAAATTGAGGCCAAAATTGAGTTACCCATGATCAATTACCCGTAGAAAAGGTATGGTTGTCGATCGAAAATTTCAAATTGAATAAGATCTCCAATTTGGATCTTAAAATCCTTAATTTTCAATTAATTTTTGGGTCTTTTCAATTCTTTTGTTAAATTGTGAAATTGGACTAACCAATATGCAATTCAAGGTCCCAGAATCAATTGTTGTGAAGACACTATGGCCTAAAAATGACTAAAAATGACTCAATTGGATTTTTGGGTTCAAGTAGGGTATGAATTTATCCAATTTTGAGAAAAACATATCCCCAATTTGAAATTTTATAAAATTGAATCTACAGAGCTGAAATTGGATTTAAAAGAAGACTAATGGCTATTTTTATGAGATTTTTGAATTCCATTTGGTATTTTCCTTGATTTTTCTTCCTATTTTTATTAATAGAAATTAAGGAAAAATTCACAAAAAATCTATAAAAAATATATATATATATATATATATATATATATTGTTTAGAATTAGGTTCCTAAGCATGGCCAAGGTTCCTAATCCTAATTTTGTGATTTTATTTGAAATTGAAAAACTTTGACTAAAAATCAAGTGTCAACATATGGTTGTCGACTAGACGAATGGCCGAACTGAACTTCACGTTCACCCAAGATCAGCTACAGAAATTTATTTACACACAATCTCCTAAAACCAATCAAGAGAGAAAAGAAAAGACAATCAAAACAAAGAAAAAGAAAATTAATAGCTAAGTAGGCTCTTAGCTTCAATTTCTTAAGCTGAGAGCCTATGAGAGAGTTTCAAAAGAAGAAAGAGTTTTTGGAAGATGAAGGATTTTTAAGGAACCATTACTTTGTCTCTAGAGAAGATTTGAAATTTTTCACTCCACGAGGTTCATTAACGGCAGTTTTGGACGGAAAGTAAACACTAGTAGATTTGGGCCAAAAGTAAAAGTTATGGATTTTTTATGAGATAGAAAATAAAGTTTTGGATAAAATTGGAATTGGACCTAAAGTTGAGATTTTTTTTTGGTATTGGGGAACTAATCATATAAATTCACGATTTCATAATAGAATGAGATAAGTGCACAAGAATTTCTAAAACTTGTCATGAAAATACAATTGAGTCCTAAAAATTACAAAAAGTATAATCAAGTCTTCAAATTTATTAAATTGGTGCAAACGAGTCCTTCCATTAATTTCGTTTAACTTTGCTAACGGAAAATACTGACATGGCTTTTATTAATATTTTCTCTCTTCTACGTGACGATAATGTGGCTAAAACACGAAACACGAGGCTAAAACAATGTCGTTTTGATCAAATTTGATTTTTAATACAAATTTTATCTAAATTTAATTAAAATATAAGCTAATTTGGAAGGGTCAGTGAGGGTCGGGGATGGCCAATGGGGTCGTTAGGTCTCGGCTAGTGGCTAGCAACCCTTGCTAATTGCAGGTGAGGGCCTCCCGTGATGGTTGGGCGACAGCAAGCCTCAGTGATTAGTATCTCAACCCCTCTCTTTTATTTTTAATTTAGCTTTATTTTTATTAAATTTAAATAAAATTTGTATTAAAAATAAGATTTGGACCAAAAAGGTGCGACATTTAGGATAGAGAAAAAAAAAAGCCATGTCAGCATTTTCCGTCAGCCAAGTTGGATTTAATAGAAGGATTCGATTGCACAAATTTGACAAGTTTTAGAATTTAGTGTGGTTTTAGGATTTTCAGTCCACTTATCCCTAATATAATTGAAGCAAAAAGCAATGCCTAGGAATAATCAAAGATCCAAAATAGTGCAGATGATACGGTCTATATATGTTGTATCAACATAAACCAAAGTCATTCCTAAACTAAACTAATCGTACAAGGACAATCAGATATTCCTTTTAATGTGAGCTCTGCAATTTGATATAAAACTTTAGTATTTAAATTCCCACACATGTACACATACGATAACATAATAATTTTACTAATTCTACACATATATGCTCATCACTCAAACTTTCAAACGAAGATATTAGTAGTGACATCGGGTTTACTTTAGGGTAAATACCACCAAAAACCCAAAACGGATACATCTGTGATAAATTTACCTCAAATCTTAAACTGGTACACCTGTGACTAATTTATCTTCCATTAGTTTTGATTAAATTTTACTTCCAAATTGCTAAGTTGGATGACACTTGGCAGTTAACGGGTGTGCCAGTTTAAGGTTTTACCTCTCTACCACTAATTTACTAGTTTGTAATTTTTTGTGGTCTTAATCCAATTTAACAGAGGATAAATTTGTTACAAATGTACCAGTTTAGGGTTTTTGATGGTCAAAAAAATTAGTTTTAGCCAAATTTATCACAGGTGTACCAGTTTGGAGTTTTTGATGGTCAAAAAATTAGTTTATGGTAAATTTATCACATGTGTAGCAATTTAGGGTTTTTCATTGTATTAACCATTTACTTTATTTCGAGATTAAAGGTTGCATATTAGTCATTTAAGCATTATTATTTTTATAATGGATCCCAAGTTTATTTGAGGTGAATATCCATCGTACATATGTAATATATGTTGACAAAATAGGTTATGCTCATTGCTCATGAAGTCTATTATTATTTAATAATACATTTCTGTGGTTTGTCAAAACGCCAAAGACTACTGGCAAATCTATTAAATTGATCGGCCTACATTGGAATAACCCCTCTAAACGGGGGTCCCAAAACAAAATACTTACTTTAATTGAACTGCTTAGTATTATATTTTAGAGGAATAACGTACAAAAGGTGTAAAATAAACTAATTTGAAAAATAAATCATCAGACAATTCTTTTTCTCGATTTTTCATTATCACATTAAAATTCATTTATAGATATTTAATTCTTACAAAGAGTAGTTTACGTACCACGCAAAACAATTATGTGGAGATCTTATAAATAGCTTAAATCCTTATATGGAATATAACTAGATATATTCATCAAGGGAAAAAAAACAAATTTAAAAGGAGGAAACACTATGCAATGAAAGTATAGAAATACAGAAAAAAAATCTCTAGTAAGTTTATTTCCTTTTAAGGAAAGAACATGTAAGGCATTGTCGTTACGTTGGCCAGTTCATCGGTCGTTTTATTTCCCAAATGTTCATGCACTGTCACCTCATATACCGTATTATTCGTACATGTCACTTGCCTTGTGATCCGCCCTTGTCATTTATATTCGCCATGTTAAATTCTAGGTCATTTGCCCGTATAATCTTGATTTGCCATGTCAATCTATCACGTCATTTCGAACGACATTTTCCACTTCAATTGTCATGTTCCCATCTCCATTGCATATTTCTTAAGTACACATAGGGACTTACGTTGGCTGATTTTTACATTAATTTCCGCTAGTTGTACACTTAATTAGGACACCAATGTGTCTTCTTAAGATGATACAGTGTTTTTTTTTTATCAAAAGGTGATAGAATTTTTTTTTTGTTCCGTGAAAGATGATAGAATGTTAGCAAGTACATATTAGACCAGTGAGATGCTTCCATGTCATCTTTCTTCATCATATGCATAAGACGGCCGAGCTGGCATCATTTTTACTGTGTTGCCATAATTTTTGCCGAGCAATGAGCCACGTACAATAATTACGCATGATTCTTATTGGAGAAGCAAGCCACGTCATCAAAAAGTACACGACATGGCAATTTATTTAACGAAAGTACTAATTAAGCAAATTTTGAAGACTTCGAGTACTTGAGTGAACAAAAAAACTTTGTTCGCGAAAAATAACTTTCAGGAAAATATTTTTTGAATTTTTCGGTGTTCGGTTTACGGGAAATAACTAGTCAAGGAAAATATTTTTCTTAATGTAAAAAACTCCTTTAAAAGTGGGAAAATAATTTCCTTTTTTTGAAAAGAAGAGATCATTTTCGCTCTTTCTTCTTTCACCATTTATTTTAATTGTTTTTGTTTTTTTTTCTTTTTTCTCCTTCTTCTCCGGCCAACTGCCAACCACAATGAACAATTGCCGACCACGGCGAAGGCCGGCGACCAGCCACAGGCAAACTTGAGCCTCACCATCTCCCGGCAAGGCTCAAGCTCGCAAGATCGAGCATCACTAGAGGGCGGCGAGGCTTGGGCCTTGCCAGATCTTGAGAGCTCAAGCTTGCCACTCGCGAGTCACGATGAGCTCACGAGTTGACGGCAAGAGAGCTTGCCAGACTGCAACTCATGAGGCAGCGCGCGAGCGAGCTCACCCACCTCTGGTGAGACCTGAGCTTCACCGCCCTCTGGCGATGCTCAAGTGTTGCCAATCTGGTGAGCTTGAGCCTCGGTCATCGGCCATCGCAGTGGCCGGCGATCGGTTGGAGAAGAAGGAAAAAAAAGAAAGAAAAGAAAAATTAGAAAATTGATTTTAAAAAAGTAAAAATAATAAATTATTAAAAGTAGTGTATGGAGGAAAATCAAATTATATTTTCCATACCAAACTGCGAAAAATATTTTCCGTGTTTTTTTTTTTTTTCAGATTTTAGCCAAACACCGGAAAATTGTATCATTTTCCTGGAAAATAGTTTCTTAGAAAATATTTTTCAAAAACGTTACATTTTTCATGAAACGAACGAAACCTTAATTCGAAAATGAGAGAAAGTTGAGGTATATGAGGTAGGGTGTGCAAAACGGACCACCCGAACCGGAAGCCGCCCGGATTGGATCGAACCGATCGGTTGGGTCTGGTTCTCGGGAGTGTTGGTTCGATTCTCGGTTCCTAAAAGTGTAACCGGTGTTTGGGCGGTCCGGTTCCCGATTCCAAGGGAGAACCAGATTGATCGGACTGGACCGACTACATATACTTTTTTAAAAATATTTTAATTAGTAAAATGTGAACTAAACCCTAGGTGAAGTACTTCAATCTTCTCGACCTCTAGAGTCTTGTCCAGTTGCCACTCGTCAGCGTCAGTTAACACCACCCATCAAATGATAGTAATACATGTATAGTCGGCATGTTTTGATCAGTTTACATCGATTTGTCATCGAATTGGCTCGAATTGCACACTTATTTTTGTGATTATGTGTAGTCGGCATTAGGGGTGTCAAAACCAAACAATATACCCGAACCAAAACACAAACCGATCCAACCCGACCCGAAGTTCTGGGTATTTTCGGGTCGGGTCAACTTCATGTTCGGGTATTAGCTAAGCAAATGGGTATCTCAATGGTTTCGGTTCGGTTCGTGTTTAGAACACGAACCGAACCGAACCGAAACACATATTTTTTTATTTTTAGAACCGAAACACATTTTACTTTGTAGCACTGTCGTTCAACTTCGTCCTCCTTACATGATGTGTCTGAAGCTAAATTACTCAGCTGACAGTATTGGCTGTCTTCCTCAATAATCGAATCTAGCGCGTGGAAGCACTGAAAACCGATGGGAAGATCGTCGCTTGCATCTGCAACCACCGGGAAGCACACTCTTTCCTGTCGAAAAGCTCTCCTGTCAGGATGCGGGCGACACTTAACACACGGACCAAATAACCGGCACTCACTACAGTATCTAGACATTTGTACTGGGAACACATCAGAGATCACCAGCGCACAGAAAGGAGGGGAGGAGGAGTTGGCAACAAATTTCTCCGCCAAAATTTCCACTTTGCATCTTCCCATTTTCAAGCTCAGTCAAGCACGCGCACCCCCCTCAAGCCTCTCGCACAAACATCCAGACTTCAAATTTTACCAAAACAACGACAAAGTTCAGGCCTTTTTTCAAATTCTTTCAACACCCAACACTATATATCATCACAACTTCAAAGGGTACGCACAGAACGAGCGGAAATTCCCAGAAAAAGAACCGTCGAATCGTTCGATCAAGATCAAGATCAAGCTCAGCCGCGAATAGAACGCAATGCTGCGAAATACAGACAATGTGGTGCGAGACGCGGGATGGAGAGACGAAGCGCGACTTCACCTGCTTGTGAGGATGGACCGCCATTGAAAGCAAATGCGCTGTGCCAGAGAGAGAGAGATTCTAGCGGCGGTGGTGGTCGTCGTGCATCGTCTCAGCAACCCGACCCGGCCCGGCCCAACCCGGTTTTGCGTTTCACGTCATGTTTGGTTCGGGTCAATAGTCCATATATCTTTTATGATTCGGGTCGAGTCGGGTAGCGTGGAGACTAGACCCAACCCGATCCATTGACACCCCTATGTGTAACTTAACCTTAATTTATAATAAAAATCTAAAACACGACTCGAACCAACCCGACCCGAACCGAACCCGACCCGATTGTGCGGCTATATCATGTTCGGGTCTTGTTTCGGGTCGGGCCAAATACATATATTCATTGTTTCGGGTCGGGTTGGGTATCATGAAAACCCGACCCGACCCGACCCATTGACACCCCTAGTCGGCATGAGGAACACAATTCCAGTTTCGAAACATATGGCATCAAGTAGTGGGAAAAAAAGTGACTAATTCCATTGGACTGGTCCGGTTTCGATCCTAGGACCAACCAGCCTGGTCCCGATTTCGGTTCCATCTTAGAACTGGATCGAATTGGGAACTAATCACCCCTAATTTAAGGTAATAGTACTTCTAGTAATTATTAAGGAAAATCAAGGACATCAAGATACCATAAATTGGGGATTTTAGGATTGAAAATTCCGAGGTGTTACAGGTAGGTTTTGGGTATACAACGAATGCCCTTTTCCTCATTTTGCATCCAACCAGAGGTTCTGACTCGGTTTTTCAAGCTATCTGACACGAATCTCTCTTGCGATCATCACGTGTTGTAGCTTTCATTGGTGGCTGCTTCCAGGTTCCATCAGTCTTTTGACAACTATCCTTGATCACGGAGAAATCATTACATTTTCTATAGTTCACGTGGACCGAAGGCATCTTAATCATTATCACGTGAATCTCACCGTTGACTTCTAATGATGCGTGATCTGAATATTTTAAGTTCCTTGGTATTTCGTGCATCCTTTTGCCTCTGAACGAAATTGGTCTTTGGGCTGCCAAGTTGGTTGCCTTTTGCAGTTTCGGCGGTGGTCTGCAGAATCAGCGGGGTCTTCCTGGTGCTTATGAAGATGCTGAGCATTTGCGAAAGAGGAAGGCCTATATGGAAGTAAACATGCAGCTTACAGAATCAGAAGATAATATTCGGTTGCGTTAACGCGGATTATTATTCGATCTTTGTTACGCGAATGCCATATAGTTGTTTGTGTTAACAATCAAAGCGCGCCCTATTTTGCACCCCACATCTCAGTGAGTAGTGCTTTGAATCCCCTTCCCGAATCCCTATCCACTCCGAGGGCCGTCCTGGCGGCTTCTTTCATGCTCGCAGCTCGTGCTTTCAGTGACTCATCCCTCATCGTCTCCTTGACCCGCTCCGCTATTTCCTCTCCCTTCACCATGTCCTTCTCGCCCCACCCCCAACTCTCCTCCCAAATCCCGATCCCTGCCCTCTTCACCACGCTCGCGTTGATCTTCTGGTCTCCGTGCTGAGGCCATGCCAGCATTGGAACGCCATGCCACACGGCCTCTGTGACCGAATTCCACCCACAGTGGCTCAGAAACCCGCCTATTACCGGGTGGCCTAGTATCTCGCTTTGGTTCAACCAGCGGTTCACAACTAAGCCGTTCGCCGCACCCGAGGTTGCTGTCATCAGCTTTTGCCCGATCACATCTTCCAGGTCCTCTGTGTCTTCTTGATCCACCTTCTTGCTTTTCACCATCCATACAAACCTCACGCTGCTCTGTACCAAGCCATCGCCCAGTTCTCTTATTTGGTCCCTCGACATGGCTGTTCTACTGCCGAAGCTCACATAAATAACCGATCCTATCGGTTGATTGCCCAGCCAAGCCAACGGATGAGAATGAGACTCTCCGAAGTTAGCTGGTGGAAGCAGTCCAATGGCAATTGCAGGTGGCAATCCACAAGGCATTTTCGCGTTGTTTAGCGCATTTAACGTATCCGGCTCAAAGTCATCGAACGTGTTGATCAAAATCCCATCTGCGTCGACCATACTCTTGCCGTTCTGAATGAGAGAATTTTTTAGGAAGTTGTCTTCTTCTTCCAATAGGGGCGGCGGAAACCATGAGACGGGTATTGGTTCTTGATTCGGTATCTCAATGACATCTTTGTTATCCTGAGAACCGGGCATGGCTTTCGTGACAAATATTTTGTGGAAGGACATGAAGAGGGTCAGCATTTTGGCGGAGGACGTGAAGAAAACATAATTTGGAAGGCCGATGGCTCGAGACACAGGAAGGACTGCGGAGATCAAGCTCATGTCTGTGATGAGAGCAGAAAGGGGTGGAGATATCGACGATAAGAGGGGAGGGAGGAGGCGGCAGGAGCTACAGATAACTTCATAACGGCGATAAAAAGGATCGTCGGTGTTGCTAGAAGACTCGTCATTGGGAAGTAGACACAGTTGCTTGGGACTAACTTGAGGGAAGCTGGTGAAGAAACTGGAGAGGGCGCGCGACTCGGCGAGCGAGACCGTCGGATGCGCGGCAATGAAGGTGACTCGGACGTCGTTAGCGACGAGCGAGGCGGCCAGGCGGAGGAACGGCGTCAGATGGCCCATCCCTGAACTCGGGAATAGAGCCACGTGGATGGTGCTCTTGCGCTCACTGATCTGTGACATTGCGAGAGGACAAGAGAGGCTATTTCGTTGAAGGCTATGTTGTGTTGGATCTTAACATCCATATATATATATATATATATATATATATATATATATATCCTTGAGGAATCTGTCTTTCTGCATAGAGAAATAGGGAAGATGGAGTCAAGGAAAGCAGCTAAATAAGAAGAAGTGGATTTTGTCACTTTCGAGGGCAATAGCTAGAAGCCATTTCGATTGGGTTGCTTTTGCTTCACGCTCAAGAATGCAAGGAAGATGAAATTTCTCCGGTAGCTTGTCGCAAGAATGCAAATTTGATTTTGCTAGCGTTTTCTTGATTGATGCAGGAGTCTACGCAGAAATTCTAAAGAAAGACTGAACTCTCTCTTTGACCCCGCCTCACAATTAGTTCTCTAACAAAGAATCTTAAACTTTTGCCATTAGTTCGTACCGGAAGATGCATCAGTAGTGGCGGTCCGAGAGGAAAGGACGTCGCAAAATAAGTGTCATAACTTTCATACAACGCTCACTTTAGTGTCATAATCTTTCAATCAATCACTCAAGTGTTATAATTTTTTAAAGAACTTCATCATAAGTGTCATAACTTTTAATGCCGCATTTTAAGTTGCTCGAGTGAACGTTATTAGAACATGTCTCCCATAATATGTCCTATTGCAAGGAGTTTGAGAGGCAAAAACTTCAGGAGATAATATCTCATCTCTCAGGCAACTTTTTCGGCTTATCTTTTTTTAATTTCACATAAATTTTTGAGGAATCTCTTGAAGAACATGAAATTACTAGAAAATAAAATTATTATACTCAAGTGATCGATTGAAAAGTAATGGTATTAAAGTGAGCGTCGTACAAAAATTACAACACTTATGATGTTGAAATAATTAATATTATCTCCAAGAACTCCTTATCATATATATCTCGAACAAATCATTTTCGTCATTGAAAATCTTCCGACACATGGGCTGCCTATGTAAAATATTTAGTCTGAGAAAGGTGGCCTTTGGGAAACACATAAATGTCCCGATCACATCCGTTTGTGGCCCACGACATGCCGTTGCTTTCATAATCGCCCAAAAACTGTCATGCTAGCCAAGCCCCTTTTAAAATCATGTCTTGATCTCGAGGGATCCCCAAGGGATTAGTGATCAAATCGGCATTTTCAGTTTCACTGCAGCCCAGTGGGTATTTTCTCTTCAGCTAGGCCTCAATGTTGTCGATTGAATCTGAGAGCTGAGAATGGACCGTGCACTGTGGACCGAGCGTTCCAATTTGTGAACATGAATACACTTCTAATAGGCGTCATCTTTCGAACACTTTGATCTCAGGAGAGAGCTACCAGAAATCGCCGGAAATACAAATTCCGGCCGGTTCTCGTATTAAAAATATGCAAATGATATCTGGTGCTCGTTTTGATAGAAAATTATATTAAGGGTGCGTTCGTTTCGTGGAAAATAAGTAATTTGAAAATCATTTTCCAAAAAAAGCTTGTATCGCTTACAAAAATAAATAAATAAATAAAATTATCGCCCACGAAAATAGTTAAGTATAGATTGTTAACAATGATGAAAAAATTTTCCGTCGACTAATATTTCTAAACGATATAAGTAACCATTTTTCGAAAAATGTTTTTCAAATTACTCATTTTTTGCGAAACGAATGTATCCTAATACTTGTAGCACTTGTAAGGAGGAAACCACAGAGTTCCCACAAAAAAGAGAAAACTACAGCTATATAGTCCATTCAAGAACGAGATAAACCCCCACAGCCAGTTCATAATTAAGCACTAATGAATATTATCTATGTTCTTGCACTTTGCAGGACCTTAACGTGGCCAACCGATGACAGTGAACCGGTTCATGAGAGCTAGGGCATTGCTTATTGCCTCGGTAAATATCCACCACCCTTCGCCTCACTACCAACTATACACTCCTGTCCATAACCTCACTCTCGAACCCGATCTAAGCAGCCGAGCTCCCTCACCAACTTGGCAAGCCAATTCACGGAGCCGCCCATTCATGAAAGACAACATTTAAAGAAGAAAGAGTGCTAAGAATTAGAGTAAAGGGTCGGGTCGGGTATGAATCGAATACGGGGCGGGGCGGGTATGGAACGCTGAATTTGCATGGCATGTGAACGAGTTAATTTGGATCCTACCATTTTCGAGCCTATCCAAATTTCGTCCTCTGGTATTTCTGGCACTTCGGGCTTTGTTACCTTGACCGTGTGCACCCCAGGCGGTTTGGAGGTGCTCCACCGTTCTCGGGGGCCAACGTTCGGTGATGGATGTGTGATGAGTCCATCTTTTGGGCTTTGTGTGCTGGATTTGGTTTACTGAATGGACTTGGATCCCTTAACACGTATTGTGTTGGATGTACTATCACCTGGTTCTGGACTAGGCCCATATCACATCTTGAGGTTGAACTTTTTTAAGATTTTGAAACGCCTAAGGTCTAGATTGCTTCCTAAGGTCGTGTTTCCGTTTAATCCTTCCGTCTTTCTTTTGGGTTCCATTTGTTCCGTGAAAAATGAATCATATGAAAAAATATTTTCTTAAAACTGATCACTTGTATCGTTTACAAAAATAAATGAATAAAAAATATTTTTATCGTTGACAAAAATGTTTAGAGATAAATTATTGCCGATAATGTAACTCATATTTCATTCGGCACAGGCGATCATTTTTAGGAAAAAAAAATTCTACATCATTCATTTTTTGCGAGACAAATAGAGCCTTAGAGTCCTTTTCTTTCTATCAAGTTTTTAGGTTCTTTCTCCAAAATTCTAAAGGATGGCTCAAGCTCATAAGTTCTCCGATTATGAAATTTTTAGCACTCTTTCTGGGCATCATCTCATATTTTGGGATAATTACCAAAAAAATCATAAATCTATTGCACTTGTGCCAATTCAGTCATAAATCTTTTCATTTGGCCAATTTAGTCATAAACCTTTTAATTTGCCAATGTAATCTATTCGACTAATTTTGATCAGAATTGTTAAAAGATTTAGTACTAAATTGACTAAATTATAAGGTTCATTGCTGAATAAGCTCAATAGATTTAAGACTTTTTTGATAATATCTCCCATTTCTTTTAAGGAATGAATATAGGATCCTGCTGAGTTTTTCTTTAAACTACCTTCTCCAAAAAATCGTGCTTGCAATTCCCTTGAAGGAAAGTGTTGCTTTTATTCTAAGGCTTTTGAAGCAGGTCTGAGATTTTTCCTCTATGCGATCTTGTTATCGAAGTATTGAATTCGTATAATCTTGCTTTCTCTATTCCACTTTTACCGATCTATAACGCCCACGAGTCAGCCATTCTACCGAGTGGCGGAGTTGGTGGGCTATCCCTCCGACAGAAGACTTCGAAAGTCGACTTCCAAAACTTTGTGGACCTCCCTAATTCCATAAAGGAATGGAAGAAAAAGTTATATCTTTGTTAATCCCGCCAGGGTCTCCCGTTCGAACCTTTTGAAACGACCTGCCCCGACTCGACTTAAACCTCTCGCTCTTGCTAGGCATGAGCGCGATCTCCTCTCATCCATGTTGGGGTGTGGTTTATGCTCCCCAAAGACAGGAGAGCGCGGGGTCTCACTCATACTCCTGAGCCGCTAGAGGGCTTATATAGTTTAGCCCAAAAAAGGAAAGTTTCGTGATTCAAGTAAATTTCTTAGAATGATATTTCCTATTTTTAATCAAATTTTTGCCTATATATATATTTTCTTGTAATTGAGAAATGTAATAGAGAGGTGCGAGGTGCTAATTATAGTGGAATCATCTACTAGACGTAACTCTAGTTTAAGACTAGGATAAAATTTTACGTCTCAAATTTCTTTCTTGCTTTTATTATCTATTTTCTTTGTAATTGTACGACGAATCCTAACAGTCCATAGACAATTATGACTCGTGACCTCTTGAAATTCTTGTTTCTGATGAAATCCTTGTATCTGCTGGTGCTGTTCCTCCCACTCCTGGTGGGGGGTTCAGCTTATCTCCATTTTCTTCTAACCTTCTGGCACCACCAACTTAGCTTTGTTCTCGCAGCTATGTCTGGCATTTCCGGCAAAGAGCTTCGTTCGACAGCTCTTCGATATGCCGAAAACTCGCGTCACGGTAGTGAGAACAGATCGGAGGAGGAGGAGGACGAGAAAATCGAGCTATGCCGAAGAAGGGGGTCCTCCGGCCGCCCCCATATTTTCCAAGAAAAGGAAAGAAGGGACTTGGAAATGCTTCCACTAGCTTTGTTTATCTGTCGTTGAGAATCTCTTTCATGCTGATGCTAACTAATATCAAACTCCACTGAATAACATGACAATCTTGAAAAGACAATCCTCGCATTTTTATCAGAAAACGAGTAGAATGGCATATGATATACAAAGACATGGTCAGATCGATTGTGCGTGATGTTGAATGCACGAACGTGGATATTTTCTACGCTCTCGATATCGGGCGGCCTAGGGGGCCTTAGGAACATGGATATGGGGTATTCCACTGGTGTGAATAGTGAATCATATAAATTGATGGGTCCATTTACATTTCATTTGGGTCTTGTTCACACGTGACTTAGAAAAACTGTACAGCTTCTGATACGTAGATATTAGGTGCCGTTCTATGTAAATAATATCTTGAAAGTTGATTTATATTGGGGATAAGTGCACGGGATGTCTCAAAACTTGTCCCGAAAGTGCAATCGGATCCTCAAATTTTCGAAAAGTGCAATCAAGTCCTACAACTTGTCAAATTGGTCGATTGAGTACTTCTGTTAGCTTCGTTCGATTTGAGTGACGGAGAATGTTGACATGGCATTTTTTAAATATAATTTGGAGACATATGGTGCCACACCAGAGAATAGGCCAATTTTTGTTTGAAAAACCGAAAAAATAGCCAAAAACAAAAAAGAGAAAGGGGCATGAAGAACAGGGATGGCCGTGAGTCCAAAGCGAATTGTATATCCGAACGTTTGTGTTTCACCTATAAAGGACTCCCAATTTTACAATTTTTGACGCACACTAGTCATGCATTATTTGAAGTCCAATTTCGGGCGCTCACCCCTTCGCGTCCGGATGTCCGACTTCGCCGATGCTAGAAAAATTAGCCGTTTGGAGCGTGACTAACGGTTAGTCCCGTTTGGTTTTTGTATAAACAAGACCTATAGGGTCTCTGGTGGATTAGCTTACATGTTATATTGTAAATTCAAGTGCGAGAAATCTCTTGTACACAACTTTGCAATTGAAGATCTCGAGGGAGGCGAGAGATATACTTGCGTGTAAGAGCCTTTGAGGTGTGGGATCGAGTTTGTATGTGGAGAAAAAAAGAATATAAAGAAATGAAAATAAGATGTCGATTTACTCTCGAAATTTTGACAATCTCCAAATAAAATCATGCATCTCTTCTATAACAAAAAAAAAAAACATGATGCATTCTGATCCCACAACAAAATTAGTGCCCACTAGTATTAATCACCGGTTGTAAAAATATCATCTCATTTCAGATCAACAAGTAAATTTCAAATTAGGGCATATGCGGGGTTTTAAGCTTGAACGAGTTTTGAGAAACTAGAGTCCTATACAAATTTAGGCCGCAATTCTTGCACATAACTAAACTACATTGAGATGTAATTGTATAGCCGACCAAGAAAATAAATAATGTCAATCTTCATCCAAAGCATCTTCGAAATTAGAGTGGCATGTAAGTATATCGATATGAAAATCAAACTTGGAGACTATAATTTCCCAAAAATGAGCTGGAGAACTTAAATTCTCAATTTTTAGTTAATCTGATTCTTTTTAGGCATTTAGGTAGTAGAGTGGTTTATTTTCACATGTTTTTTTTTGTAATTACTTGGATTTTTTAATAATATATAGTGGCGTCGGAACTTAAGAAATGACGAGTCAAATGAAATATACTCAAAATATTTTGGGTATACGTAATATTATTTTGAAGTGGAATGGTTTAATTACCCCACTCAACAAATGCCGCCAGCACCATTGTTTGTCTACAGAGTTTTTATGTTCTTTATATACGTGCGGAAGTTTCTAGACTAGACATTCTATAATGATATCATAACCAAGTTTTGACTAGTTTATTTCACGTACGCGACCCTCCTGTTCGTCAAATTCCAATTGTTGTTCGACACGTGAAAGTAAGTAGCTGTTAAAGTATCTTATATCATTTGTCCACAGGATTTCTATACTCTTTATATGTGGTCTCCCCTCCACCTATTATAATATGTTTTTGCATTGAACTTCCTATCATAGTATGAAAGTCAGGTTCTGCCCCAGTTTATTTTGCGCTTGCATGTAAGATGGGGTGTTAAAGTATCTAACATCTCTTGTCGAAGTGATTAACATGCTTTGATATAATGTTAGAAAGTCTAACCTAAAAGCTTAAGATTCCGGATCGAAACATTGCGACAATAATCAAGATCAAGTTGAATTGGAGACATTAGTAAACTTCCATTCCGAATTTATCTTGCATATAATAATTCCCATGACACAAAACAGAAGCTGATTTCTCTGGATATAACCTGCTTTCATGATTTCGAGGAACCCCAATATCTATCGTTGCACTAAAGAAGTTTCTTCCCACCTTCCGAACACAAGATGAAACCGAGTCCACAGCACTGAACCCAAAGCACTTCCCAATCACTGAACTCCACAACTCTCGAAGTGCCCACAAAAATCTTTCTGAGAATCACAAAACAAGGTTAAACAAAAATATCTGACCAGTGACCAGATTTTTCTATGCCATGCTGTGTTGGTGAGCAAACGGAGTTCGATGAGGCATCATGTCGACAAGGAGTCGCCAATGAAGAGCACCAGAACAAAAATCTGGGATGCTCACCACAGCAGGGGCAGCAACCATGTCCCTCACGAGCTCGTCACGTGCTGACATGCCTTCCTTGTTCGGTACAACCTTGTCCTCTCTTTAATCCCAAAATTCATTTTCCATGCACAGGAGGAGGAGCATAACACTCGGAGACAAGCAACAACACTGTTCCCTCTTTCGTCATAAGAGTCAACATTTTTTTAGACTGAGATTAATGGGCTTTGTCTGCTTTATCAGAAGATCTTTTATCTCTCTCTCTCTTTCTCTCTCTCTTATTTGGGCCTTTTTCTTGGTTATTTTTTGAATGGGTTTTGATTTTTTTATTGTTTTTAAATTTTGGTTGGGGGACCCTACCTAACATGATTGATCTGAGTCATTTTTCGCATGGAATTCAATGCAATCTTAGACAAGGTAGGCCCATCTCCAACTTTTGCTATCTCCATTTTGTGTTCTGTCCAATTCGATTCTTTTTCTCTTTCCTTTTTTTAGAACCTTTTCCCCTTTCGATAACCTAAAAATTATGCCACTTTGATCATCAAAAAAGAAAAAGAAATCATGTCACTTTGATTGTGAGTCAAGCCCATGCGTCAAATGGGACCTAGAATATGTATAATTAAATTATCCGTGGCCCGGTTGAATTTGCATTACAGGTAATAAGAGTTTGTCATTGTCTCTCCATGGGAAGATTTTAAGGGGATCCACATTGAGCACCATCATATGATTGTTCAACCGAGAGATAGGGGCCGTCTGTTAGTTGGCTCTTGTGTTGTCGTGGTCACTGATTTAGGGCAAAAAAGATACAATAGTACTCCAACCAAAGAAAGTATCCTCATCTTCAAGGCGTGCCAAATCACTTATATAGTCGTTTCCTTCTCTGTGCTGACTCTATATGAAATCCTACTTACATCGAGTGATGGGTGGCGCACCTAAGGTTAAAAGGACCCGAGACTCACCGGGTCGTGTATGGTATGGATGTCCGGGGCTTCTTGATTTGATTATTTTCATCTTCTTCTAACTTGATGAGGCCAGCAGAGCACACAGAACCAGATTTTTGGACCTCCAGAAAGATAAATTACAGGTTAGTATTACACGCTAAGAAGAAATAAGGGATAATTATCCAAATAGTTCTTGAACTTTGTATCAATATGCAATGACATCCCTGAAATTTTAATTTATTTAATGCAGTCCCTAAATTTATGGTATTTATTCAAACTAGTCTATAAACTATATAAAGATTTTCAATATTGTCCTTCAACTTGAATTAATGAAAGGACAACATTAAACATTTTTATATAGTTCAGGGATTAGATTAAACATATACCAAAAGTTCATTGAACAAATTAAAAGTTAAGGGACGACATTGCATATTTGATTGAAATTCATGGATCATATCGAACAAATTAAAAGTTAAGAAACGATATTACACATTGAATTAAAATTTAAAAATTATTTAAGTTATTTAAAAAAGAAAAGAAAGTGAAGGTGGACTGGGAGGACTCTTATCTCCTCTAGGCCCCTTCCCATTCTGTCCTATAGCTTGGCGAGGCAGTAATGATGGCAAGCGAAAACTTGACTTAGACTTTGACTTGTAGATCGGTGGGAAGGCCTCAATTATTTATGGAATCTCAGTCAAGTTGAATAATGTGGAATTTAATATTGTAGTTTCGGTGAATTATCTGATTGGGGTGTTGGGACTCGGGAGAAAGGAGACTTAATGCACGCACGCCTGTCCAGAGAAGACATCCCAGAAACTTCGTGTATCTCCTTCTGTCGTACAACAAAAATATATATAAAAAATAAAAGAAAGTGAAATTCGTTCGTGCCTACTAGGATTAGGAAGGATTAGGTTAGTACTCATGTTTGTAATTGGGTTTTTACAATTTTAACCTTTTTGTATCCTGAATTGCTTTACGTCGTATTTTGGGTTAATATCACGAAAAATCTCAAATTAATATATCTGTGACAAATTTACCTTAAACTAGTTTTTTTACCACAAAAAACCTCAAATCGGTATACATGTGATAATTTTACCCTTCGTTAGTTTCCGTTAAATTTTACTGTCAAATTTCTGAGTTGTATGACATGTGACAGTTGATGGGTGTATCAGTTTAGGGTTTACATAGTTGTACCGATTTGTAATTATTCGTGGTATTAATCCAATTTAATGGAGAGTAAATTTGTCATAGATGCACCAGTTTAGGGTTTTTAGTTGTCAAAAAATTAGTTTATGGTAAATTTATCATAGGTGTACCAGTTTGAGATTTTTTATGGTCAAAAAAATTAGTTTGGGATAAATTTGTCACAGATGTACTAGTTTTGAATTTTTCGTAGTATTAACCCTATATAGTATACGCGAGCTTTCGATTTACATGCAATGTCCAAAATCATAGTCGAAATAATGTTCCTCTTAGCATATATATCACTTTTTCGTAGCCACATTCACATATCTTTTGAGAAAACACCACCAAAACCCTAAACTATGTCACTTGTGAAAAATTTACCCTGAACTTTTTTTTGTAACACGAAAAACCCCAAACTATGCCACTTGTGACACATTTACCCCACAATACACTTGTCCAAGGGCATTTTCATCTTTTTTCTTTTAACTATTTTTTTTCCTTTTTTTTTCTTCTCTCTTCCCTCCGTTGACCACGGCGGAGGGAAGCTGGCAAGGGCGGCCCTCGCCCGCCCAGGCGAGGGCAACCCTCGCTCGATGCCCGGCGAGGCGACCCTCGCTAGCGGAGGGAAGAGAGAAGAAAAAAAAAGGAAAGAAAAAGGAAAAAGAAAAAGACGAAAATGTCCTTGGACAAATGTATTGTGGGGTAAATGTGTCACAAATGGCATAGTTTGAGGTTTTTCGTGTCACAAAAAAAAAATTCGTGGTAAATTTATTATAAGTGGCATAATTTGAGATTTTTTGTAGTATTTTTCCTATCTTGCGAAAATAAGACACGCGATAAAGAAATTTTATATGCATTTGCAGCCAGCTGAGGGCAATTAATGATCGTAGCTTCGGTAACAAAGGATCCTTTGAAAAGCCCGAGATTACTGTCGCATTGTAATGCTGGAGAAAGAAAAGAAAAAACAACACGAACGAATCATCGCACACAAAGAAGATACTCTCTTCGGACGACACATACGAAAGGAAGCAGCCGTTGAAAAGAATTTAAGTCTTGCGGAGCACGAGATTAGACATGTGGGATTATGACTTCTCTATGCTAAACACTCTTGGTTAAACAATATTTGAGCTTTTTTAGGTTCCAAGTCGCCATGCAGACGAACCCAGTAATTTAATCAGTCCTTCGAGCTTCGAGCGATATGATTAAACTAATCTTGTTTAGTACCTAAGTACCCCTCGTTATCACTGCATTAAGAGCTTCGTAGTTCGATAACTAGCGGTAGAGGACGAAGCAATCCGTGGCTTTAATCAGAAGAAGGGTCTTTTGGCACTGCGGGCGCAACCAAGAAACAGCTAAGAAATGTATATTTCGATTGGTCTGACAGAAATTCGAGTTCGGATTTTACTCTCGTACGTATGTGGGAATCACATGACACAACTTTGACCAGTCCTTTTTAACGAAGACACACCATGTTTTGTGGTCGAAGTGGAGACACCTGTGAAATCGCTGGATGCATATGATCAGGGGTTTCTGCCGGTAGCTAGGTTTGTACTGTGTGGTCCAAAGTTTGAACTCCATGAATTCCAGCTTGTTCTTCTTCTGCAAATTTTGGAAGAGACTATGTCGTCGCTGAGATGTTGCAGATGTTTGCATAATTGATGTATCATGACCCATTATACGAGCAAAGTAACAGAAGTGACACAAATATCATTGGCCATTGACTCGGTTCATCAGCAATAACAAATAAATGTACCGAATGATCGGGGATCATTAGACTATCAGGTCGACAAGTCATATACTTAATAATGCACGCAAATCATATACGTATGTGTGTCCATGTTTTTATTCTTTGGAAGATTGTTCTTTTTTATAACTCATGGGCACAACTGTAATTAGCCGGCTATCTAGAAAAGGGAACTAAGACAGCAACTCGTCACTATAGCCCCCTACTTAAATTCGAGTTCTCTAGAGCAAGAATCGAACTTCACGATTATCAATCTCGGACCGAAAGCATGAGAATGTCTTCGCCAGGTAGTCAATTCCAATGTGGGTTTTTGATAGATCAATTAGCAAATAGGTAAAGAAATAGCCATAAGAAGAAGGGGGAAGAAGCAGTAACGGAGGTAGATGGTAATGTTACCCAATCATAGCACAACACCTGTCTTGTTTCTTTTTTTGGCCGAAGTGAATTTGCATATATGAGACCCACTTCACATGCTTGCGACTTTCGTTTCACTAGATTGTGATAGGAAAAGAGTCGGATGCATGCACTAACATTCCAAATGCATGTAAATTTCGTTAGCTAAAAGACACATATGTCACATAAGCAAGTACCTCTGTAGAGCTGCTTTCTTTTGTTATAAGAAAAAGATGCTATAATACGATAAACTCTCGAATTAAGAGTTGAATAATTATTCACTAAAATTACCATCAGTTTATCACATTTATTTATAAATTGTTTTTTTTACATCATTTATTGCATAAGACGCATTGCTCATTTACCTCCACTTCATTTGAATGACCGGTTGCCCATCCCACATAAACGTTGGCCAAGGTCTTGCTCGGTGTTACGAATTCGACGACTTAAATTAAGAATCTCATTTGATCTTTAATAGAAAACAAACACATTTTCCATAAAAGAAAAAAAATCATCTCTCTATGATATTCTATTCCTTTCTTTTTGCTTTAAGAATCAAGGGACCACGAACACCTCACTAGCTTCCATTATAAGAAGTCCCTCCCCCCCAATACCGCCTTCGCAGTCCAAGCAAGGGAAAATAATTTGCAGCAGCAACAACTTCAAGAGGTGTGTGTTAGTGCTTGTGCTTCTGATAAAAAAACTCTCTCTCTCTCTCTCTCTCTCTCTCTCTCTCTCTCTCTCTCTCTCTCGGCAATACCAGCAAAGTTCAGAAGTGGGTCTCTACGCGCTCGCACAAAACAAAACATGAAGACGATGATGAACAGTACTACTTCATCACCATCAGCAGCAGTGGGAGACTCCAAGAGATCGAAAGCATCTTGCCAGAGACTCGGAGGGTACTTGAAAGAACAAAAGAGCAGGGTCTACATCATCCGACGATGCGTCGTCATGCTCCTCTGTTGGCACGACTAAACTCAAACCCCTCTCTCTCTCTCTCTCTCTCTCTCTCTCTCTCTCTCTCTCTCTCTCTCTCTCATTCGAGGTTTCTATGTCGAAGCCAAATTAGCCCATCTTAGCTAAGCTCCGATCTCGTTCTTGCAACTGTAAATAGCGAGACGAGGAATGTTAGACTGCTGTTGCTTTTTATTAGGTTTTGTTATCTGATGGGAAATTCTTTGTACGAAGAGCTTAACATTTGTAGGTTTCACAGTAACTCAGAAGAGGAACAGCCCTTTAATCATACGATCTGCGTCTCAGTTCTTTCATGTCTACCACATTACATTTTGTCACACTGCTGTTGCTAAGCTTGTAACTTAATCCGGTAGCTAATCTCATTTCATCAAGTTTATTCATTCGGCAAATGATATTACCCAATCTGAAACCATGGAGATTCATACCAAAGCGAGCGCTTTCCATTTAGGTAAGTACCAAGCACCGGGTAAGCAGTCATTACAAAGAGCGAGTGACCCTTTAATAGCTCGTGTCATTTTCTCGTTTCTGGTAGGCTCTTTGTTTTGCTTTTTACTTTGTATTGTCAAGTCAAGCTATGATATATCAGATCTTTGAAGCTGAAAGCAATATATGCTGATCACATGAATGCTGTACTGAAGAATGACACCTTTACGTCCCTATTGAAATTAATGAACACGGGGGTCTTTTTGATTGGGACGATCCCAGAAGCCCGTCTTAAACTGTAAATGGAAATGCAACATCTTATGTTCGATTGTTTGCTTTTCAAATGCATCCTGCTTGTTTTCTCCAAGAACTTATGCAGACTCTCGAGACATTCTGTTGAAATCGTATAAAGATGTATTTAAAGGCGTAGCATATGCTTCCATAACGAGCTGCGTTATTCTGATTAGCTCTAGTTCGTGGAATCATGATTCTTATCACAACATTGCTTATCCCCAAAGACTTATACGTTGTGTACAAGCTAGTTTGTCTCGATTTATAGGTCCGTTCTCACTCGAACAAGTCGTTGTTTGTTGATGTGCTTAAATTTCACTTAAACTTCTTCATGAACCAAGCAAATGTAATCCTAGTAATAAGCATCAGCACCAGCAATTGTACTCGCAATTACGTAGTTCTTCATGAAACAAAACTATGGTTTTGTAGAAGGAACGAAGAACTGTCAATGTAATATGTAGAAGAATGCCTAATTCGTTCTAATGCTTACATAGTAGTTGAAATATCTAGAGTGTTCTGCAAAATTACGTGAGGTTACGTTCTTTCGAGTACATATCGTATTTACATATCATACCTCAAAATAAATCTATATAGAAATATAATTATTAAGTGCATTTTAAGACCGTTGATGTCTTTCCAAAGAATGTAATCTTCATTTGCTGAACAAGATAATCATTTCCCACTGAAATTATTGTGTAATTATTTATTCATATATATTTTATTATTATTATTTTTTTTATGATGGGATCTTACTTTTGGCATAAGCAAGAGGAGGGAGGAGGAGGGGGGGGGGGGGGTGGTCCTTTCATGTCAAACAAAAAGATGGGGTCACGAACACGTTGGAATCTAAGTGGTTTCGCACGTGCAACGCGTGTGCGGTGCTCAGAGATATGTCAGAATCCAACAGTGTAGTCGGTATTCCTACTGTTTTGCTTTTGGTCCCCGAATTTGAGTAAAAAGGGGGGAGCAAAAGTGGGCTTGCTTTCTTCCTCGTGGGGCCCAAGATTGTAACACATTGTCGAGCCACCTGGGGAAAAATAAAAGATAAAATAAAATTATTATAGAGATACGTTTGTTCGACGAAAAATTCAAGATTTAATTGGTTACATAGCTCACAAAACGAAAGAATGTTCAACCAAAAAACGGACGGATGAAAAATATATTTTCATCGTCTACGGAAATAGTTAGGTATAAATTGATGTTGACATTAACTAATTTTTTTTAGCAATAAAAAATAATCATTTTTTGAAAAATATTTTTTAAATCTTAAGTTTTTCGTAAAACAAATACCACCCTAATATAATGTATTGTGTCATATAATATCATACTATGGATATATTAGGTGAGGCGATGTATTAGAATCAAGTATTGCAATAAGGATAATTAATTGAGTACACAAGATATGTAACCTTTTCTCAATCGCTTCACGTCTATCGTTGCTAATACGTGGAAAATTATTTAAAAAGGTTACACAGTCCGTGCATAATCAATTACATTAATCTGTCGAGGGTGATGGATATACCATGCACCAACATCAATAAATGGAGACGTGGCCTGATATATTAATATTCTAACACCCGGTCAGCCAACGAGGGCTCCGTGGCCCTAGCTTAGCATGAGGAAGCGTGAAAATATATGGGTATGGAAAATTTGAACTTGATACCTCTTATTTTGATGTCACGCGTGATAAATGAAGCGTCACTTAATAATTAAATATTCTGACACGACGGTCTTTCAAAATCAACGGGCGGTGTGAAGTCAATTCGGAACTTAGTAGTAGCAACTTTCAATTATTTTTGGTGATTTTTCTGGGGTTTCTCAGATGCTTGGGAGGGAGGGAGTGGAGTTGTGAATTCGGTAGGGGGGGGGGGGTGGGGGCCAAGTGAGGAATTGCCAACTCGACTGGGGGTGGGTGTGTGTGGGTGGTGGTGGCGGTGGTAAAGATTCGACAAAGGGTTTGATTGGTCAAATGCAGCTTTAGCCACGCCCCACGTGCGCATCCTAATCATGAAGCCCCACCCCCCTCTGGGACTTCTTAAGTCTCGCCTTCGCCACTGCCATGCATCGTGTCCGTTCCCCCCCGCAACTGGCACGCACCTCCTCCCCCCCTCTTCTTCCTCTGATTCTTTTCCAAATCAATTTGAACCTGGGAGAGAGAGAGAGAGAGAGAGTGAGGCAGAGAAGCCCACCTCCTCCCCACTCGGCCATTCTGGTGACGTCTTGTATTAGGGTCCTTTTCCAGTTCGAATTCATGGTAAGAGTAGTACACAGAGAGAGACCAGGAAAAAAAAATTGAATTCTCGGTGTCTCGGTAAGAGTTAATTAACCTCGCTAAAGGAAGGGAGTTTCCGTTCTTACGAATCTTATAAGGCGGGCTCCACGGACGCATTATTTATTTTAGCGTGCCGATGCTCGCGTACATCGCATCCCCGATTCTCTCTTTATTTTTATCTTTCCTAGAGAGAGGGAATATCCTCCGAAAGTTTTATATCCCGACGATCCCGAGGCTTGGACGAGGATCGAAATGAAACCTTTTAAGAACATGCTTAGGTTATGTACGGTGACATTTCGTATAGGGTCCTTTTTTTTAGTTTGAATTCATGGTAAAAGAGCACGCACAGAGAAGAGACAAAAAATTGGGAAATTTGGGATTTGCAATATCTGATATTGGGTCGTTTAGAATGGTTTCTATGTGAAACTACTCATGGCGAGAGTATGAATTTTATCGTTTCGGAGTGTGAGGTTGATACCGTTACACCTTGTTTGTGTGCTTATTTTGAAGAACTATTGATCGTTAATGGTTAATACCACGAAAAACCTCAAACTAGTACACCTGTGATAAATTTACCTTAAACTAATTTCTTGACCACCAAAAACTCCAAACTTATATATTTGTAACAATTTTACCCCCCGTTATATTGGATTAATACCACGCAAAATCACAAATTGTTACATCTGTAAGCCCAAACCGGTATACTCATCAGCTATTCCGTGTCATCTAACTCAAAAATTTAAAGGAAACTAATGGAGAGTAAATTTATTACGGATGTATAAGTTTGGAATTTTTTATAATAAAAAAAATTAATTTGGAGTAAATTTTTTACATGCGTTCTAATTTAGGGTTTTTTGTGATATTAACCCGGAAGAAACCCTCTCTTCTTCCGGGGCTACGACGGTGGAATTGTACGTCGAAATCCTAGGAAAGGAAAAAAGAAATCCTACTTAAGCAACGGAGATACTATCTTCACGAGAGAGTTTAAAGAAAAGTCACAAAAATTTGGGGTAATCTATAGACCTGCGTTGTCGCAGACATGTTTCCGGACCGAAGGAGAAGATCCAAAAGCAAGTCCGACGATTTCATGGCGAAGATATATAGGGGGCGGTGGCCCCGCCCCACTCGAGGCCAAAAACCCTCTCGGATATCCTTACTCTTCATGCTCCTTTTCTCTTGTTCTTTTTTCAGTTTTTTGTTCTCTTTTTAAAGTTTTTGGTTTATTTTTTCAGTTTCTTATAGAGAAAATGACAGAAATAGTCCTGAACTTTGACCAAATATACAATTTAGTCCATGAACTTTTAATTTGTTCAATACGGTTCCAATCTGCAATTTGATTCTTGAACTTTTAATTTATTCATTATGGTACATGTTCAATGTAATCCATCAATTAATTCAAGTTTAGGGGCTAGGAATTTACATTAAACATTTTCGTCTAGTTCAGGGACTAAATTGAATACATATTGAAAGTCCAGGGACCACATTACATATTTGGCCAAAATTCATGGACTGCTTGTGTCATTATTCCTTTTTTATACAATAACTTGCCCTATTCTCGCGCTCTCATACGTACACATAGCTTCGGTCGACAAAGACTTTGTCGTTTCATGTTTTTTTTTCTTCGGTGGTTATTACATAGATTTTTCTTTCTTTCATAAGGTAAATGAATGGAAAGGGTCGACCAATGCTAGCGTACCTCATTGGGCATTCCCATACCAGTTACAGAATCACCGAATTAAACCATAGCTACTATGTACTACTCGTGGTATTTGAGAGCCCATCACCGCATTCCCATCAATAATTACGACCCGAGAATTTCACATTGGGGGGCTAGACAATAAATTTTAACTAATATAGAATTAGAGTATCTTTTTACAATTTTTCCCCTTGATTTTAAGGGAAATTTTACACTGGGGGTTGGACAATAAATTTTAACTAATATAGACTTAAAAATATTTTTTTACAAAATTTCCCTTGATTTTTGGGAAAATTTAGGGACCCAAAGAGCGGGGGCTACCACCAACCTTTCTAGTTTTGCCAAATACCCACCGTAATGCTAGCAGTCTGGAAGTCTCTTCACACGAGATATGCCGCAGCTAGGTAATGTAGCACGACTCTGTGACGGATTCATTTACAACGTGAATCAAGCTCATGACGGTGTGAAATATAAGTGAACCTTTACTAGTAGGCCAAACACATTTGGTGGTTATTACAAAGACTCTTTTATATATATATATATATATATATATATATATATATATATATATATATATATATATATATATATCGAAAGAATTGGTAAAGGTGGGAAACATTTTTGCCCGACAATTAACATCAAGACGGGACTTATCATCCATGAATTTTGGGGCTTCAGACTCATGTCTCTCAATATGATATTGTACATGGAAAAGGTCTCGAATCGTGACACGATCGTTAATATGGTCAGATCTGTTGACTAGAGTTGAAAACTACGAACATTCGTTAATTAAGAAAGGTATAGACTAATATATAATCAGGTGACTATCCTATTACATTATTCAATTAATTGGGTTGGCACTCATAAATATTCAAGAAATTGTCCCAATCATAAACTCTTTTTTCTTTTCCATTATTCTTTTTGTTCCCTAATTGAACAAGAAATTTCTTGATTTTTCTCTGATTTAACTTCCGAGGGAAGGGCATCCACAAATCACTACGCCCATTCAATGATAGTTCACCTTGGGCCAGCCATTGGGCTTTGTTTATCAAGTCCCAATCCGAGTTATTATGGTTAGAGAAAGCCAACCGCTACTTTTCATCAACTTAACTTATGCAAAGAGGTGCTTGTTTAGTTTGTAAAGAAAATTTTAAATGTGTTACACTCAGTTTAAAGTTTGTGAATACGCACAGTTTTGCGCGTGTACCGATTCTATTTTGTAATAATTAAAATATGAAGTGTGAATTTAAAAACATTTAGGGTGGATTTATTTCACGGGAAACGTAACGTTTCTGGAAAATGTTTTCCGGGAATTCATTTTCCAGGAAAATGGTTAATTTTCCTTTGTTTGGTGATTTTGATCAAAAAAGTTTTATGCTGTTTGAATCTGATTTGGAAAATAATTTCAATCTCCTGACTTTATCTTAGACAAAAAAAATCAAAATTTTAAATAATTTTTAAAATTTTCTTTTTCCTTCTTCCTCCCTTGTGGGCAACGAGGGAGGAAGAAGGAAAAAGAAAAAGAAAGAAAATAAAATATTAACAAATTCAAGATAAGCAATTCCGGAAAGTGTTTTCACCTTCTTAGATTAGGGAATTCACTTTCCTAAATTTATACATGATTGTTTTCCTTGATCGAAAAGTGTTTTTGGTTGACTAATTATTTTTGGCGAATCAAACGGGTGAAAGTCCGAAAAATGAATTCCCGGAAAACATTTTCCCTCAAACAAACATACCCTAAGTTTGAATGCGTATATCATGGATCTTCACTTAACAAAGCACGTTACGGGGATAAGTACAGCAGAAGTACCATAACTTTCGTATGGCGCTCACTTGAGGGGCCATAACCTTTTTTTTTTTGCTCATTTAAGGGCCACATTAGAGTAAAATCAATTATTTGACTGCAATTTCCTGCAAATCATCCCACGTGGATTTTTTTATTAATTGTCCAAGTCAACGCCGGCGATGCCACGACGGATTTTCCAGCAAAGCAAATTGCCCATGGCACTTAAGTATTGATTTTTTAAGTTTGTGACACTCAAGTGAGCGCCATACGAAAGTTATGGCATTGATAATGTACTTATCCAAAACATGCTTATGCATATGTCCGTTGAAGAAGTGATTATTTAAATATTTGGGAAAATTATTAATTTAGTCTTAAATCTATTGTACGAATGTCAATTCGGTTTTAACTTTCCAATTTTGTTAACATAGTCCTACACATCTGCACGATATTTAAATGTAATCTTTCATGCCAATTGCCGTCACAAATTGCGACGTGGAAATCAACAAATTGCCAACGTAATCATGCCACTTAGGACGGCTAGCGATGACTAGACGCCCACGTCAGCGATTTTCGGTAGCAATTGGCGGAAAAAACTACATTGAAGTATTGCTCAAAACTTTAGGACTACATTGACAAAAGTGAAAAGTAGAGATTATTAAGTGGAATAATTAGTTGTTGACAAGAAAATTAAGACAATTGCAATTACATTATAAGACAATCCAATCAAACCAGTGGCAAATACATATTTTTTTATTAATTCTAAATGTATCAAAATTCCAAAGAAAGAAAAGAAAAAAATGTAATAAATAATCTTAAAATCTGGGACCTACAAGATATTTTGTGATCAATTTAAGGTAATAGGGAGCATTAGAAGTCAAAAAATGGATGGAAAAAGCGCGAGCCTTTATGCGTTTATCCTTTTCATATAATTGCACATTCAAATGTTAAACCTAACCTATTTATTTATATATTGAGCTGATGTGAGTAAAATAAGGAGAGAGTATAATGGGTTTCTAGAGTCAAAGGACGTACAGCGGTTGGGATAAAGGAGAGGCAAAGGAGGTAATTTATAATTAATACTACTTATGAATTAGTACATAATAATTGTTTTGATGATATCTTAGTTTCAATCTTTGTTGAAATTAAATTTCAAATATTTTGGTTTTTACATGCAATGGTCTCATTTATGAGAAGTACCTCGTTTTATATATATGGTGCCCACTTCTATTAATATGTCTTATAAAGAATTAATTAATGCAAGGCATTTGTTTACATAAGTTCATTGGATAGCTGCATTGATTGGCCTTTCCCAACCTTCTCGTTTATAAATTAAAATGCTTTTGACGAGGACAGCAGGAGTGCTATAACTTTTGTGCAGAGCCCACGTGAGTGCCATAATTTTGTTTTCTCACTTAAGTGCCACATCGAAGTAAAATCGATCATTTTGGTGTCATTTTCAACAAATCGTCCCACATGGATTTTTTTTTATTAATTTTCCATTTCGACATGGATTTTTCTATTTTGAATTTTTTTATTAATTATCAACATCAGCACTGGCGATGGCATACACGTTTGATTTTCCGGCAAGGCAAATCACCGATGGCACTTAAGTAATCGATTTTTCAAATTTGTGACACTCAACTGGGCGAAAAAAAGTTATGACACTTAAGTGAGCACCGTACAAAAGTTATGACACTTCTAGTGTACATATCTTCACGTTACACGCACATACTCACTTTATTTTTAGACAAAGAAATTTCGGGTCCTTTGGGAATTTGACTTGTTGACTCCTAAATTTTTACTTAAAAGTCTTTTTTACACATTTTCAAAGGTTGAGGTTTAGTTCCCTACCTAAATATTTATGTGTCTTGCATTGCATTTTGTAGTTAAAATTCATTGATTATTGTTATTAATAGATCACATTCCATGCATAAGGTAAGTTTTGGGGACATTTCTATCATTTTTAAGTTGAATTGGATATCGGGAAAAGTGTCAGAAAAGTTATAAACCTGTAGCATTTGTGTCAATTTAGTCCTAGACATTTTGACCTAGTGTCAATTCAGTCATTCTAACTAATTTTGGCTGGATATTACTGACATGGACGTCATTGCTGACGTGGACAAATTTATTTTTTTTTAATGATTTTTTTCTTTCTTTTCTTTTTTTCATTTCTTCTTCCTTTTTGCCAGTGACTGGCCATGGCCAGGCGGGCTGGCCTCGCCTGGGCAAGGGTCGTCATTGCCCACCACAGGCAAGGCCGGTGCTCACCCAGGCCAGGGCAACCTTACCAGGCATTGCCTGGTTGAAGGTGACACCTGGTGGGGTCGCCCTGACCTTAGCGAGGGCCGGCCTTGCCAAATCTGTCGAGGGGAGCCCTCGCCGGGGCTTGCCCTCGCCTAGCCCAGCCTCGCATGTGGCGGGCAACAGCAATCCTTGCCCAAGTGAGGCCAGCCCGCTCGGCCATCGCTTGTGGTCGGTCACCGGTAAAAGGAAGAAGAAAGGAATAAAGTAAAAAAAGAAAAAAATATTATTAAAAATTATTCACGTCAGTATCAGCGGTTCTATGTAGGTCGACTGGTAAGCACATAAGTAATATATGGCCAAAATTAGCCGAAAGGACTGAATTGATGCTTAGTCAAAATGTTTAAGACTAAATTAGCACAATTAAAAGGTTTAGGATTAAATTTGTACAAATGCAATATGTTTAGAACTTTTTTGACACTTTCTCCCATTGGTCATCTTACAATAATTGTATTTCACTTTGCATGAAATTAGTATAGAGAAAGACGTGAAATTGACATAGTTTGATATCAATGAAATTGCTTTGGAGCATACTTTGTCAATTTCATGTGAAGAAACAACAATATATTTGCGCATCGGATAATTTAAGTTATGTGCAAAATATTATATATGTATATATATACACACGTGAACTCAAATACATTAATCTTTCGTCGGGATGAAGTTATATTCTCATATAGTGGACTGCGACGCACCATGTTTGTCGCGTCAATCATTGCTTTCTAAGTCCACAAAAGAAATTTATTTTTTGGCAATTGGATTTAACAACCAATTTCACTAAAAGTAAAAGGGAAAAAAAATTCAAGTGGTAATAGAAAGTGGGAGTAGATGAATGTGAGAGTAGCATCGAGAGTTACTCTCTCATACGTCAAATTGTCAACCCACCCATTTTCCATTTATAGATAATGGGGTCATGATGAAAATGACTCATGCCTAAGTTGAATCAAAGCAAAGAAGGGTCACTAGGTTTGGACCCCCACATGACACCTCCATCCTCCATATTGTACCTGCTAGAATCCAGTGACATTAACAAATCCAGAGAACCAGACAAACCCGATATATTTATCTTATTCCTAGCCATAAGTACTATGAAATTTTCTCGAACCGTGTTATTCGGTATTTCAACAATGTGTTCTTTTATATTGTTGAAAATCTATATTATTATGAAATCTTTTTAGTTTCACAAATTTTGTTTTGGTCCTGAAGTTGCGAGGTGACAGCTTGAGAATAAGGTGATGAAGGTATCTAGAACACAAATATTGGCTATTCAATGGTATTCACCACTTCAGTTTACCTCAATGGCCACCCTTCCTACTTGGAAAAGGGGAGGTGGGGAGTTTGATTCCCCACTTTTTTAGGGGGCTAAGGGTGGGAACGTTTAATTTCATATGTGAGTTTTGATTTCCATACTCTGAAATAAGTAGGGCAAAAGTTTAAAAGTGAGTTAAAAGTTAAAGTACAATAGACAAAAAAAAATCCCTTAAAGGAATGATTTAAGGTAATTTTCATATACAATCCTCTTCTCAAGAATCTAATTCTGTAAGATAATGGTTCGAAATGTTATATTATTAGTTAGGTACTTTAGAGTAAAATGATGTGATATGATAGAGTTTTTGAGACTTTAATATCGTACAACAATTTCCTTAAACCCACCCATGGGTAGCTCAGTTGGTTAGGGCGTACTTGGGATTGTGTGGTTAGGCGCACTGGTCCCAGGTTCGATTTACCAGCTGAGCACTTGTGATTTAAGTGGGGGCCATGGCGGTGGGTTGCTGTGCTAATCTCCCCCGAGGAATAGTCGATGTGCGCGCAAGCTGGCCCGGACACCTCGGTTACCAAAAAAAAAAAATTTCCTTGAACGTTTAATATCATGCATAATCCCTAAACTTTTGCTCGATGTTTAATGTAGTTTCAAACTTTTTTTTTTGTTCAATTTAGTCCTTTAACTTTTTGAATTGGGTTGATGTCATCCTTCCGTTAGGTAGACCAACGAAATTGCCAATGTGGCATCCATTACATTAAGTGTCCAAGTTGGCATTTGACTTGCCCAATCGCAAGTTCAAATGCTGCTATGTCCTCTATGACCACAAGTTGAGTTGGCCCACAAAATGCTGAGTTCGTAGTCCTTGTAAGCAAAAAAAAAAAACATGTAATTTGACATTTACATCTTATGGAAAGACTTCATTGTGACAAGCTTGAAAAGCACAGGGACTAAATTTAATATTAAAAAAAGTTAAAGCGACGACATTGAACTTTGCGAAAAGTTTAGGGGATAGCCCATGGCATTATCCAGTTTCTTAGGAATCGATATCACAAACATAAAATTAGATCTTATCGGTATAATAACTCCAAAACACCATTTTATTAGACATTCTTAGTAATCAATTGCCCAAATTACATTAACCTCAGAATAAGTTCAAGTGCTCTTTAGGCGTACTTGCCAGAAGTTTTTCATCCTGCACAACCATATTTGGCATATTGTCGAATCACACGATGAGAATACCAATTTATTTGGTTCGGGAAAAGTGCTCAATTAGTCCTAAACTTTTTGGGGTGGTGCCAATTTAGTCCTAAACTTATTTTTTGTGCCAATTGAGTCCTAAACATTTTGATATAGTGCCAATTCAGTCCTTTTTGTCAGATTTTGCTGATGTGGATGTCGGCCGGCCGGCGACCGGTCACCGGCGCTGACGTGGACAAAATTTAATAATATTTTAATATTTTTTTGAATTTTTTTTCTTTTTTTTTTCTTCTCCCTCTTCCTCAGCCGCTCGCCTGAGCGGCGATCGGCCGGAGGCCAGAGGCCGGCGAGGTCGACCTCGCCGGCCTCGAGCGAGCCACGCCGGCCACTGGCGAGGCGAGCCCCGCGCTGGGCTGGCGAGGGTCGACCTCGCCAGATCCGGCGAGGTTGGGCCTCGCCCAGCTGCCGGCGAGGCTCGCCCGGCCCTTGCCAGAGGTTGGTCTGGCGAGGGCCGGGCGAGCCTCGCCAGTGACCGGCGTGGCTCGCCCGAGGCCGGCGAGATCGACCTCGCCAACCTCTGGCCTCCGGCCGGTCGCCGCTCTGGCGAGCGGCTGAGGAAGAGGGAGAAGAAAAAAAAAAGAAAAAAAGTTCAAAAAAATAATAAAATATTATTAAATTTTGTCCATGTCAGCGCCAGTGACCGGTCGCCGGCCGGCCGACGTCCACGTCAGCAAAATCCGGCCAAAAGGACTGAATTGGCATTATATCAAAAGGTTTAGGACTCAATTGGCATAAAAAATAGGTTTAGGACTAAATTGGCACCACCCCAAAAGGTTTAGGACTAATTCAGCACTTTTCCCTATTTGGTTCAGGAAATGTTTCTTTAAGAAAATAGATAAAAATAAGAAGGAAGAATAGTGGGGAAATAAAAAAAAAAAACATGGCAAGAACTAAGTTGATCGGAAGCGTAGTCCGAGGTATCAAGGGAAAGTCACCAAATCACATAGGATGAAATGAAAGTTATTCGTATATATGCATCATAACCGAGAATTTATATGCGGGTGTTCGGTTACATGTGAGGAAGAATCAGCATTCTCACGACACATTTTCGGTACCACAACTTTGTTACCGGTTAACATCTGATTTGATTGTTAATGACTGACGTGAGCTGCACAAATCTGGGATGGCAATCAACTTAGTTTCTAAAATTTAGGGCAAATACAACAAAAAAAACTCCAAACTATACCCACAATGACACAAATACCTCAAACTTTTTTTGTATCACCAAAAACCCTAAACTTGTCCATTGTGACACAAATATCCCCAACTTTTTCTTATCACGAAAAAACCCAAACTTATATATATGTGACATATATACCATTTATTTCAGTTCCATCCAGAGTATATTTGTTACACTAGTATAAATTTGGGATTTTTTATGAGGTATTTGTGTCACAATTGGCAAGTTTAGGGTTTTTAGTGACACAAAAAAAGTTCGGGATATTTGTGTCACAATGGGCATATTTTGGGATATTTTATGGTATAAACCCTAAAATTTATACGGGTAATCCAGATAATGTCGTTTTTATTTTATGAAAGTCAGCACAAAACTTAGCGAGAAGCAGAGATTTGTCTCATGAACCTGTTAGACAAAGGCATTGGTTTTATATGGTGGCCCAAAGCACGCCGAAAGGAGAAGTTTAGACAGTCTCATCTTTCGCTGAATCACGAATGTAAGCAACGCCAGTTGGGGATGGAGTTTATCCTTAGGTTGGTTTCGTGCGAGAAGGACAACTGCCAATGAGCTATTCGAGCCCGGTCGGCAGTCACCCACATCGTGGTTTGATCTCCACAGCATCTAGACGAAAGCTATCCAACATGACATAACAGATGATGCTATGGAAAGCCTATATCTATGGCTGGACATTACCGAATTCATCAAATTCCAAGAAATTAATGAACACCCACCAAAATGGAAATGTTCAGCAGATAGCTGAAAACAGAAGTTAAATGGGAAGGAATAATTGTCCAAAAAGTCATAAACATATTGTACGGCAACCATTTCAGTTCTAAACCTTTTAATTGTGTCAATTAAATCATAAACCTTTTGAGAATTTACCAATTTAGTCTTGATCCTTTCAATTGTACTAATTTAGTCTCCAACCTTTTGATGATTTGCCAATAGTTGTCCTAAAAACTTTTATCCGACTCACCAAGACAAAAAAAAAAACTCATATGTTTCTTCAGAAAGATTATACAGATTGTATTTTTCCTCTCTCGTATTTTCCTGTATTTTTAATTTCTCTAATCAAATTCTTCTACTCGCACAAATAATCTAATTAAGTTCCTCCGACACAAAATCCGATCAACTCCTATTAATGTGGCCATCGGACGACGCCAGAGTATGATACATGACCTACGTGGACACCTGCAGAGGCAGCCTCAAGCAAAAGCCGGTCAATCGGGTTATGGCATCTCTCGCCCATTCACTATCTACAATGGCCATCGATGTGCATAATATTCAATCCACACGACCAGTTCTAGAGTTCTCCGAATGTCGTGTCGATTGGATATGACCAAACTTGGTTCTAAAGGTACTTGATTAGATAATTTGTATAAATAAAATGACATATTTAAGAAAATTGAAAACGCATGGACTTGATTAAGAAAGTAATGACAGTAGAAGGACGAAAGATAAAATTCGTCTTTGGAAAGATCATAGGCCCAAATCAGACTTAATTGGGCAGTACGTGTTATAAATACGTCAGGATCATGATCACCTCCAGACAATGGAAGCTATTATGATGTCCTATAGAGAACCGCACAACCAGAGAACAAACAGGCTGAATTTCAGGTCAACAACCCGAAGTTTTAGGCTTCTCATGTGACGGTGGAGGAAGATGGGATGGCTCTTGAAACGACCTTTTTCCAAGGTGATGATGACCGGGAAACACGGCCATGGATATCTGCCAATTGCCGGAATCCTTTCCAGTTTAAGATGAACAGTACATCAGTTGCTCTCCTGTTCACGATCTGGGGAACAAGATGGGGACCTTAATTTGAGTGAGGAGAGATAGGACTTGTTGCCAAATATTTGCCCCACGAATAGGTTCAAAAGATGGAGACTAGTTACCCACCAAGCGGGCTCGGGCTCGGGCTCGGGCTCGGGCTCGGGCTCGGGCTAGGGCTAGGGATAGTGACTCATTGTCCTTCGAAGGAAAGTTACTAACCTCGAGATGGTCGATTTAACAATCGATCAAATAAGATCTCAAGGCGCATAGAAAATTTGTTATTGATGGGTTCCTTGTACATACGAATAGCAAAGGAAAGAAGGATCGTTGAAGTAAGTTTACGTAAAACGGGAGAAGAATATATTTGCAATAGAACTGAGAAGTTGAGATGAGGCACTATGTCTAAAAGGAGGTCACTTACTATCACTCGCAAGGAGTTACGGATAAATTATCATTGTTGATGGCATTCATAAAGTATCAATACTTTCACTTATGACACTCTGACGTAAGTTACGATATTGTTGGTTAACTACTAAGCAGTAAGCACAGGCATTCTTGTGCTACGATATTTCTAGTCAATTTATTGGGAAAAATACCAAAAAAATCTTAAATGTATCGTAATTATGTCAATTCAATAATAAATCTTTCAATTGTGTTAATTTAGTCCTAAATATTTTCACATTTCAATTTATTGGGAAAAGTACTAAAAAATTTTTAAATCTATTGTAATTGTTCCAATTTAATAATAAATCTTTCAATTGTGTCAATTTAGTCCCTGAACTTGAATTAATTGAAGGAATACATTGAACATTTTCATATAGTTCAGGAACTAAATTGAACATGTACAAAAAATTCAGAGACAACATTGAGCAAATTAAAAGTTCAAAGACCACATTGTAAATTGGGTTAAAGTTCAAAAATCACATTGAACAAATTAAAAGTTCATAAATCACATTGTATATTGAGCCAAACTTCAGAAACTGTCTGTGTCATTTTCCCTAAAGATATTATCTCTCATACAACGTTTTACAAACACTTATAATGTTTCATCATTACATATTTCCTGAAGATCGCATTTCTAAATATCTTAATTTTCAAAGCTTTCAAAGTTTTGCAGTGGCTTATAAATTTTTTTCTTAAAAGTAATGAAAAAATCATAGATAATCAAATACCCTAATATTTAAATGTTCTCCACGTTTTATTTTGCAAAAGCTTATGGCATTTCGTTGTAAGGTAGATTATTCCGTATTTTTTCAAAAATTAGCAATGTTTCACAAAAACTAACAACTTTTGCCATAAGCTAGTGCAAAATGTCGTAAATATTTAAATTTCTATTCTTTAAATATTTTATGACATTTTATGAAGCATGACATCGGCTCTTAAACAGTGCAAAATGCCATTAATATATAGCTTTTATTGTTGTTTTACGATGTTATGCATAACGTAGCTTAAAACGTCATACTATATTATTCCAATTTTTAAAATTTGCAGTGTTTTACAAGGACTAACAACTTTTTGCCGTAAGACTGTGCAACATGTTGTGAATATTTAAATATCTATTTTAAAATATTTTATGATGTTTTGTGATGTTATGACATCGGCTCTCAAACACTGCAAAATGTCATAAACAGTTTTTTTTTATTTATAAAAAGGGGTTTAAACCGAATATAAAATTTTAATGTTGTAAATCTGCTATCTATATTTTATCACCTAAAAAAGAGAATGCCATAAGCATTTTAGCTTTTATGATTGTTTTACGATGTTATACGTGCCCAAAAGATAGTTTCTAAATTAATTTTTTGGTGTCTGTTCACAAGTCATCATGGATATTTTTTATTTATGTTCCCAATTTCCAGTCGTTTTCAATAGTTCACACGCGCCAATGTTGTACTCTTTTAAAAACGTTAGTATTTTCTCACATTCATGATGTTTTGCACAAGTAAATCAAAGCCACTTACTAACGTAATATGGTCAAATAGTTTTAAATTTTTCTACATATGTTAAATCCAAAAATTGTTCATTCGGATATACAAATGAAAATTGTCGCCACGCACAAATGAAAGCACTTGAAAAGGGCAACTTTCAGTCGCGGGTTAAGTAGAGCTGGAGTACTGGCATACCATGGATGCCGTAGCCGCGCCCAAGAGTCATAATCTTATTGGTACATTCCCTAAATATTGATTGTTGAAATATATACTTGAGTCATTTGGGTGATGACATCTATACATAAAAACACAAAAAAGGAGCTTAGGTAACTCAATTAGTTATCAATCATCGATTAGAAATATATCTATTTATCCGAAAATGTTCATCCCTAGAGAGCATTTCGGTTGGGCTTGGGCTTGGGCTTGGGCTTGGAGTGTCCTCGGGATTTTACGAGTTTGAGGTTTGGACAAATTTGTCAGTCGTCCCAAGGCTCTGCCTCATTGCCATTTAGGGACATGATTGTCGATCATGAGATGATAAGGGAGTAACAGGAAGTGTACTCGCGTAATACTGTAGGACGTGCAGAAATTACCCATGTCAGCGCCGTATTGGCCAAAAGGTCTATATTGGCAAATTTTTAGAACTGAATTGATCGAATTAAAATGTTTCGAACTGAATTGATATCTGTACAGTGTCTTTAGGACTTTTTTGATAATTATTCCTATAAGACTCTTGTTCTCTCATTAAAGTTAAGTATCAAATCATATAATATAATGAATACGGTGACGTTAGAAAATTTCCAAACTCCAACGTAATTTCACAACGCAAACACCCCTCGCTCTCGCTCTCTCTCTCTCACACCTAAAATAGCCCAACCTCCTCCAACACCACCTCCACAAACACCTTCACTGCTTCCGTCGCCTCATCTTCGCCGTCTTCATCGCCCTCTTCTTAGTGGAGTCCAAAGACGCCACCACCTCCTACATCTTTCTAATTCGGTCTCTTCTCCGAACGCTCTCCCCCGCTTTTGCAGGCATCATCCGTCGCCATGTCCGGCGAACGAGCCTCCGAGACCACCTCACTCGACCTGACAGACCCCTCTCCCAGTCTAAAGATCTCTCTCTTTTCAATCACCATCGACTCGACGACTACCACCACCGGCCAGATCTCGTCAACTGCAACAAGATCTGGCTCATCACAATCCACTACAACTCAGCCAGCCAAGTATGGTCCTACGCTACCAACGAGGCTCCAGAGTTCAATTTAGAGATATAACGTGACATCAAACCACTAGATCGAGCGTCGTGTTGATTGCAGAGGTGCGATGTTCGCAGCTATCGGCATCGGTGGTGTTGGAGATGCCAAGTATACGCAACGAGCGGTATCACTGCCCTAGCGTGTGTTGTAGCAGGGAAGAGAACCGGCCCACGCATTTGTGTAATGGTGCGTTCTTATTGCGCACAACCCGTTTAACCAGACATACATGGTGCTGAAAATTTAGACAAAACGCCTACCTAGTGTTGGATTGCCTAAGAACCGGTAGCGGTAAGCTTCTTCTCCATTGCACTTCTTTTTGGAATCGCGATCGGGCGGTCTCCAGATCAGTTTCGTGCACTTTGACTGGTCCACCTGATCCCCAAGCAAGAAACTCTGTGGTGAACTATATGAATCTCGTCACACAAGGAAAGGATTGATTTTCCTCTAGAGAGAGTGGAAGACTTAAGAAGTTCAGCCTTCCAAGAACCAATTCATCGTTTTAAGCATCGCATGGTTGGAGGATGGTCGGCCAATTACTCTAGGGACTCATGGTCCCTTAATTCATTAGCCGCACCACATAAGCAACAAATACAAGATCAATAGGGAAATTCCATGACAATCGTCCAAAGAGTTATAAACCTATTGTATGGCGGCCTATTCAGTCCTAAACATATCAATTATGTCCATTTAATCTTAGACTTTTTGACAATTTGCCAATTTAGTCCGAAACCTTTTTGAAGATTCGTCAATTGTTGACGTGGACATCGGACATCCTCCGTGGCATAACCGGCAATGACATTGATTTTTTAAATTTTTTTTAAAAAATTCTATATAAGGAAAAGAACAAGCAAAAAAAGAAAGGAGAAAATTCAAAAAAATATTAATAAAATATAAAAATTATTAGCGTTGGTGCTCGCTACACCATGTAGACCAACTGATGTCCATGAATAGTAATTTCCAATCAAAATTGATCGGAAAGACTATATTGATAAATCGTCAAAAGGTTTAAGAATAAATTGTCACAATTAAAAAGTTTACGACTAAATTAGCTATCGTATAATAGGTTTAGAATTTTTTGGACAATTATCCCAAGAATATAGGCACTCCTTGATACTTCTTGGTTTAAAAAAAAAGGTGATTACAAAAAAAAAATTATCTCTCCACGAAAGTTCCCATCATTGACGGCAATGAACATAGTCATTTGCAATTAAAGTGCTTTTCCATATGGTTAATGATGCTTCCCACCAAAACAAAAAAACTCCATGGCAAAAATGCAATGGGTTCGTGAAAATTTATAATTTTTTTCTCGTTGCAACAATTAATTGTCCATGGCTATTGTATGAATGACATTTATAAATTTGTCATACTTCTTTTTAATTTTCACCAGACGGGTATATATCATCATGTGCTTAAAAATATTCGTGACAAAATTTGTCATTATCATGTAAAAATCTCAAAAAAATTATTGTCGTAGATTCACTTTTCTTTTTTTTGCTATGAGTCGTACATTTACATTAACTACATTATAAATGAGTAAAATCTGTCAAACAATATAACTATTTTGAGACTGACTATAGGACTTTTGTTATTAATAATTCATGATATCTGTCAAAGAATCAAAAGAGCATTATATTCATTTATGTGAATTTAAACATTGTTATATATTAGGTGTATATGTGGTAACCGACATGTTACATCCTTAATAGACAAAAGCAAATGTACAAAAAAAAAGTTGAAGAATTTTATGCGAGGGCATGTGTTTTGTACGTGTATAATACACTTTACCCTAAGAGAGCGAATAATTTTTTAAATTAAGCAAACATGCGGGAGACGGAAAGTTTCTAATAGAAAGCACTTACACCCGCTTTATACCATTTTAGCAAAGCAAAAATATTCTTTATGTTACTAACCACGCATATTGTTCTACCTCAGCTTTGACCAGATTCACACATACACAAGCATATATATGTAGTATGTATATCATCAAATGAAATAAATTAAACATAGAAAGCGTATAACATAAATTTGAAAATGAACTTTATACTTTACAAACATATATTAGCGTAATGTATGACGCCCATCCATGCGGTCGACTGATGATACATCCATTCCTCGCTCCACAACCACCATTGCGAAAAGGCTAAAGCATTAGTATATCAACCACTAATTAACAATAACATTCCCAGTTCATATTCCAAAAAAAAAAAAAAGAAACGTATAACATTTCCCAACAAATAGTGCTAGTACATTATACTCAATTCGAGGCTCAAACTTAGGCAACTCCTAACTTAACATGTTCCACGAAATTAGTTCGCTTGAAAGCAGTTGATCGGGACATTACAAACTGTTTCGGGACCATGGACTCTCGTGTCGTAGAAAACATTTAGAGTGTACGTTTCCTGAGCATAAGAATCAATTGAAAACACAGTAAATATTGTATGTTACATATGGTCGTGCCATTACAACAAGTATTGTCCTTCGTGCGAGCCCAGATCTAAGGTGTGCAAAACGTTAATCTCACAACGGCAAGTAACGACATAGAAAAATTGCGGGATTAATCACTCTAGGCTCACCGGCATACACTTCGCATGGATGGAGCATGCAGCTAGCCTAGTCACAATATGGGCGAATATGTTCATCCTTTTCAAAGCGCCATAAATGTAAACCCTTTTCATTTACCTATGAAACCTCAGAGCAAGGATCCAGAAATCAACTGCAATCATTTAATAAATCACCTATTCTATAACAAATCATGCCAAATACATATCGAAAAATCAATGAGATTCGCATCATTTCTATAAAAGAAAAACACACTCTTACATGTATTAATCACACTGACATACATTGCTGAATTTTACTGACTGCTTTTTGAACAGCCGCCGTAATAGTCAGTTGAAACTACAAATTAGCCACTAGAAGATTTTCTTTTTCTACCCACGTTTTGTCCTTTTAAATGGAGCTGGTAATTTAGACAGAAGCACGTCTACTCATGGCAATGCTTTACTCATGTCTCCTGCCCTTTGAAGAGTTCAAAACGCCATCATTTTTCTTATCGTTTCCTTTGCTTGTCCTAGCTTGCACATGCAGCTTCAGCATCAATATCCTGTCGAAAATCTGATTTGATTAAGCTAATTACTCCTTATCTGTTCGCGTGACTCCATAGAAACCCTAGCTCTACAGTCACTTCGACATCTTTCTTTTTTGATTTAACAGGCTTAAAAGTTAATAGGCTTGTCATAGATCCCTATGGTGGAATGTTTACATGGGTTTTGCTCCCCCATGTAGTGGCGAAAAAGACTTTTATCTTTTACATATCTAATCGTGTGCACACCAACCATCGCTCTGGACCACCACACCACGTCTAATCTGATTTTACCCTTAATAGTTTAACTTGTTTTTTTCAAAATTATATGCAGATTTGTTATATCACTAACATAATATGCTTCATCTCTTGAAATGTACTGATTTGAATCTATTAGGATTGGTCCAAGGTTCTTTTTGATAATCTAATCAATGGCTGAAACTCAAATTATTCAACACTGAACAATATTAAGCACATCTGTTAACATTAACAAGCTTTGACTAAAAGAATTCAATCAAGTGAAAATTGACTTATAGTCATGTAAGCAATGAGCCACTTCATTCCCGCCGTAGAAAATTAGGATATTTGCAATTACATTACTGTAATTGCAGCTACATATAATATCAATATTTGAAGAAACTAGTAATGCTCGACTTCTAGACATTATTACATGACAATTCGTTTTCATTTTTCATGAGTTTGTCCCCACTTCAAATCTAGTGTTTAAATTCTGAGCAAAGCCCTAAGTAAAGCTCCTGTCGGATTATCTCAGCGATAAAGCACTCCAATCGGGTCCAGTCACCCACCACTAAACGAGCCGTACATCTTCATCGCAAGAGTGTGCAATCATCTGCTCTCTCTCTCTCTCTCATATGTGCACTGAAGAGATAAACAGTCCACATGAGTGTCGCTCTCAGCCATTCCTTCTCTCTGCACACCCAGGTGAGCCTGGAAGAGGATAAAAATGGGTCCTGAGAGGTCACTCTTACAAGGCCAACGGACTCTCTGTATCTTTCTTTGACAAAATCTATGGTTCTTTGGTTTCTTTCTGTTCAAAAAGTTCTCCAAGAACCCACAAACACAGATACACACACACAAACACACATTATGTTCCCATCCATGATGACCAACAGCAATCCCAACCCTCCTCTCTATCTTCTCTCTCCATCACTCCCCAATACCTCATCTGCTCCCACAAACCAAGAAATGATCAACCAAACCATCCTCTCCCACAACCAAATGCCGTTCACAGATCATCACTTCTTCTTGCCCAACAATCACATTTTCCCCCTAATTACTGAAGCTCCAATTGACATGGGGAGTCCTAAAAATGGTGGGAAAGTTAGCTCATTACTTCCAGCTAAGAAACCCCTGAAGAAGGACAGGCACAGCAAGATAATCACCGCACAGGGCCTCCGGGACCGGAGGGTGAGGCTCTCGATCGAGATCTCGCGCAGGTTCTTCGGCCTCCAGGACATGCTAGGGTTTGACAAGGCGAGCAAAACCCTAGAGTGGCTCCTTACGAAGTCAAGGAAGGCCATCAAGGATCTGGCCAAGGCCAAGTGCAAGGGCTCGGTCTGCAGGCTCGTCGACGATGAGAAGGGCTGGTCTTCTTCTACTTCCGAGTGCGATCAGGCTGTGTCGACAAGGGTTGTGATCGCTGAAAATGGCATAGTTCCTATGGATGAGAAGAGGTCAATGCTAGTAGGAGACAGTGACCACCAAGGGAAGTTTAAGATGGTGTCATCAAATCGAGATGGTGGGCTTCATGTTTTTGCTAAAGAGTCTAGGGTAAAGGCAAGGGCTAGGGCAAGGGCTAGGACCAGAGCAAAAATGAGCAACAACAACACAAGGCTTGATCACCATGACCAGTCCAAGAAATTTTTATGCCCTGATTCGCAGGTCGCTAGTGAAGACAAAAAATCAAATCATCATGTTCAAGCACAAGCTGATCACCAGGCATTCAGTGACCATCAGGAGGAGGTTGATATTGAGCAATCTGTTCTGATCAATAGGAAGCTGAAGCAAAGTTCAGTCATCATTAATAATTTCCAGAAAAACCTAGAATTTGTTGGGAAAGATATGATCTGCAACATTGACAACAATAGCCAATTTTACGACTACGATGTAACTCATCAGAACTGGGACATCAACCCCGCAATTGCTCGATCCACCTTTTCTGCAGTCACCAACATGAACTTTTCATCAGGTAATTTACTTTTTTCCGAGAACAGAACAATCCCCTTACTAACTTTAAATTTTGTGTATTTTATTCAGTCAGATTTTTGTGCGGGCTTCATTTTTTATTTTGTTAAAATAAAATTACAGGGGTTCTGGTATGTGGAAAGCAATGGGATTCTCCAAACAGCCATTGTCTACTATAATAAAGGGCGATACATGAACCTATGTAAGTTGTGGAAAGTTCTGATCCTTTCTTCTTCTTTTTTCCCTTTTTTGCCTCATTGAGCTCCTTTTGCTTCGTTATCCTAAAATTTTCTACCATCAAGTTGCTTAATGAAAGTTATATGCGGAATTATGTCTACCTAATGAGGGGTAATCCTGAATCTGAATCTGTCACGATTCTCTATATTGTATATGATTCTCTATATTGTATAACATATTGAAACTGGTTTAGATTCTTGGTTAAACCATCAAGATTCTGCAGAGAATGCAACTTCATGAAGCTTTCCATGTTGCTGAAGGGTCAAGGGTTCTCAAACCTAAATCAAATTGAGTTTTGTCAAACAGAATTAAAGGGACAGACATAAAACAATATACATCTCCATCTTAAAGGAACAAATCAAGGTTGAATTTTTGTTCAAACTGACTCAGCAAAAAGATTACAGCATCTAAAGATTTTAGATTTACCCATGTTTTGTGACTCGAATATGTTGCACGTTGTATAGATTATTACTAACCGTGCACATCTGGAGTTTGGAGTGATCTGATCCATCTTACTCTAGTAATGATACCCTGGGTTGGCTTCTAAAACTGTATCTGGCATCTAGTTTACTCTTAAGTGTTTCCAGCTCAGAGTAATTAACCGAGCCTCGCGTGTCGGCCTCTTCCTCGAGCCTTACTTGAAGCATGTAATGGGATGGTTTGCAAACAAATTTAGGGATTAGTCATGCCGAAGTCTAACATACACCATGTTGTCGAAAAGAAAATCTCTAGATATGATCTTTCAATCTTGGAACAAAGACAGACAATAAAGAAATTCTTCTACCTAATTACATGCCTGATGACAGAAATGTGTACAACTTTTGAATGTTCACAACTGAGATTTCTATGAGAAGATCACATTGTTTTAGGCAATAGTAACTTAGAAATCCAACATAGAATGTCATTAGACAGTTTCAATGCTTTATTCACTCTCCGAGAAAATCACATTGTTGATGGGCACATTTCATGTTTCACTTACCTTCTGTATTATACAACCATCTTGCCCTGTCATTCAGAAAATGATTGACAAATTTGGAAGTACCTATACCTGATTAGAGGGGACCACCACAGAACGCGACCTACTTTCTTTTTTATGTTTGGGCCATCAGTGACAGGTATTGTTAATTGTAAGTTATTAGCACCAAATATATGAACTTAGATCATTGTTAGAACTGATAATTAGGTACTTAAATAATAAATAAACCTTTGTGCTCTTCAATACTAGGCTGTGATGAATTTGAGTCTGAATCGTCACGGTATAATATAGGCAAGTGCTTCTCAACTAGATTATGCACTTCTCCATTACTTGAGTCGAACTTAATCAAGCTCAACTTCTCATGCTCTAGATGAGCTTTTTCAGTAAGTTACAGCCTGTCATGACATGACTTGACTTAAGGATAACCTTCAATCTAAGTTGAGTCTTGATTTCATATGGCTTAAAGTACATGTTTTACAAAACAATACCAATAAGTACTTTCAAATACATCAAATACTTACATGCAATTAGAATTTAAAAAAGTCCAACTACTTAATTGGGTTGGAGATCCCTTTTATTGGGTGTTTTCCATATTCATGCTCAATACTCATTAAGTACCCAAGCTCACAACTCGAACTCAAGAAGATTTGAGTCAAAGAGATTTAGGAGTGAAGTTCAAGTAAACTCACAAATAGCTTAACTTGATTAGACCACTACTTTACATACTTCGAGAGTAAAAAATGCATTGGAAATCCTAACACTCGTATAGGAATACAATCGAGTCCTAAAACTTTTAATTAATTCGATTAAATTTTATATTTTCTTTTCAGGAAGTGCAATCAAGTTCTTTCGATATATAATATTTAAGATTGCCTACATGTCACTTAAAAAAGTGCCTATCTTGGCAAACTTAAATTAGACTTCTTAACAAAATTTTTAGGACTTGCCCTTCGTAATAAGGTTTAGAACTCAATCAAAGCACAATTGAAAGGTTCAGGAGTCAATAGCACTTTTTGGTAAAAGTTTATGACTTGAGTGATCAACTAAAAAGTTTAGAACTCTATTCATTCCGTGGATAAATTTAGGACTCGTGGGGCAATTTTTTCCACCACAAACATCATATATGCAGAACAATCATTTTTTTTAAGAAAAAGTAGTGTGTGAGAAAAGCAAGCCACCTGTTTACGTAATTCACTATTAAAAAAAAAGGGAATCATGTTGGGTGAGACGTTTTTAAATCCAATTTTCTTGGGATAAACATATTCCGATATTGGTAATCTAATCTGATGATGCTGATCTAAGAGAAGTATAACAAATATTATGTGCTTACTGTAATCTAGACCTAACCAATGGAGGTTTGCACGTAGGACCGGCTTAAAAATCCTTTTGTTAGACTCGTCCATGCTTAAAACTTATTTCTGTGTTGATTGGGCCAAGGTTGCCGGAGTTCCGAGCCCAAGAAGGAAATTGTTTGCTCAAGCCCTTTGTCTTTTGGGCCGATTGATCATAGGCGGCCTCGTTCACTCGTTAATCATATCTACTATAAATTTAATCTTCTAAATCATGCGGCATTTACTATGTTACGGACGGATTAGTTTCTTCGTATGTTTGTCCTTAGATCATGCAATTAAGTACGTTCAAGCCATCATTATTGCTTGACACATTACTCTCTACACAAATTTTAATAAAAAGGTGTTATGATCCTACTTGCAGGGAATGAGATTTGGATCCACAAGACGGTATGGGTCTCCTATGTGTGGAATATTGATCTTTGGCTCACCCACCCCAATAGCTAGATTTTGGGATGGGATTCTCCTAAGCCGCATATCAATTAGTATCGCAATCTACAAAATTTTCTTTGTCACATTTATCAATGTGTGGATATCTATAATAATCAGATGTATTCATTTAGATGTTGAATATTTATCTAGGTCAAGCTACCGTTCAAAATCATTAGCTCGAAATTATCATTTTTAGTTTTTCCTGTTTATCTAGATCTACATATTCGATATTTCATATATTTCATAATTCGTTGATATTTCACATATTTGGCTGTGTATCTCTTAGTAAGGTGTAGTGTAGGTCTAATCAATCATTGATACGTGATAGTCTTAATTAGTCTAGATAATAACTTTTCATCCAAAACTATTCTCTTCAATTTCAAATGGGAATTTCTTATTGGCTAAATTACAATGACATGGCATTAAACTTTGATGAACATTGCTGCACCTTGCGCATTTGGAAATTACATAGACACCCCTTAGAGAGGGATGCGAATTGAAAAACAATTGACATTTCAAAAACAAAAAATTGAAGTGGAAAGATAAGGTACTTATGTGAATGTAATCGATTGACCAAATGCACACAACGTGCCTCGCCATATAAGCCCAAGAATGAAATAAAACCCAACCGGCTTCAATTTCCAAACTCCCCCAGCAGCTCAATTTGACACTAGTCATCATAGACCACTTAAATCATGAATGATTTGTATATTGTCAACGTTTAATTCAGATCTATCTAACAATTTGTCGGACTAAACTGTTAACGGGTATTTTATGAATGATTTATTTAAAAGCTCACTTACATTTTGCCATATCACTTAATATACCAATTTTACTATACTTAGCATTGCACTTTTTTTAGAGATATCGAGTGTACTAAGATTGATTCACAAAGTTGATATATTAAGTGATGTGACAGACTGTCATTGGTTGTTGAACATGGCCCTCTTATTTATATCTCCACTTATAATTAGCCATGTCACCAATATATCAATCGTGTAGACCGATTCTAATATACCTAGCATTGCTCTCTTCCTAAGCTCAAGAATGTCAGGTAATTCTTTCTTTCAACTCTCACATTTATCAATAATAGTTAGCACGACCCTTTCATTTTCTCCTATTTGGATTTTTCCCTGTCTATTATGGACCATTAAGTCGATGGGAAGTTCTTAGCATCCCATCTTCAAGTCCTCCTCCTAAAACTATCCCCTAGCAGAAGAATTAGTATGAGGACTCTCATCAGTCTAGCAAGATTTATTTTTTACTATGGTTTTCTTGCTTTGTCTTGAACTTGAAGTTTGAAGAACTCAAATATTATGTTCTTCAGAATTTTAGTTTAAACTTAACATGAAAAAATGAAACTGGGACGTATGTCGGCATCTTATTTTTAGGAGTTTTAGGAAGTTTTATTGAATCACCTTATAGCAAAATTCACTAAATTCCAGCAACAACGAACAGAACTTTAACCCCATCGACTTCAGACCAAAAGAACACTTTCGAGATTCTTTTTTGTAAAACCACAAGGACAAATCGTTGGTAAGCATATTGCATTACGACTGAGCAAGGTACATCCTCTCTCTATGGGACCCGCATGAAATTGTCCGAAAAAAGAAAACCTAGCAATGGAGATGGGACGATAAATTTTAACTACATATGGATATATTTTTATGAAAAATATTCTGTTAATATATATATATCAATCAGCCAGTGAATGTTGACCCATCAGCCACAAAAAAACTTTTAAGTAGCAACACGTCCAGTGCTTTCTGTCTACTTATATTAATTTCATGTTTTATTAGGCGATAAATTAGGAATAGTATATTTACTACGTTAAATTTTTGTATTCGGCTTTAACCCTTTTCAATACCCAAACAAACAAATCTCTATACGCGGGGTGTTATCACTTTGGTAGAAAAAATAGAAAATTCATAACAGTTGACAGTGTTGATTATTTTAGGTAGACGAAGATATCATACTTACGAATTATTTGAGAATTGATACAAGGCTACTCCTAAACAATTATTCTGGGTTTATGTGGTATGCGCAGCTCACGTCAATTTTTTAAAATGTTCTGGATCCCATCAAGTTTATATTTAGATTTTGACTGATAATATTTGTAAATGTATGATAACGAAATCAAGCTTTATACATAAGGTGTCCGAAAGTTTTGAACGAGGCAAAGGGGTGAGCAATTTCTAAAATTCTCTTTCTTTGCCCTTATTTTAACCCAGCCTACTATTTGAGCGGGATGCTAATTGTTACCAAAAAGCAATCAATGTAACAATAAATGTACAGCCCATTGAATATTTCACATTAGGGAGTAAAGTTTTCACTATGTTCATTGCCATTAAAAGTAGGGATAATGACACCAAAAGTCCTAAAACTTATGTGCACTTTAGTCCTAATTCAATCAAATAATGCATTTAAGTCCTAAATTTTGTATACGTCCTCCAAATTGATTAGGGATGCACACCAAGTCTACGTAGGCTGGCATGGCTGGGGCAAGGTTGGCTCGAGCCTAGTTATTATTTAAAAAAATTAATATAAGCTTTTTCTAATGAAAAAATTTCAAAATAATTATTTATCAAAAGTTGAAAATAATGGAGATATTAATTGAGGAAAATTAATTAAAAAAATTATTCCATTAGACCATATTGAAATATAAGTTCATCTTTACATAAATTTAGTGATGCCGTCTAACGTAATATATTTTTTCACCGTTTTGATTGAATATTCCATTTTCAAATTAATATTTGTTGTGCATATTTAATTAAGATGGTATCACGCGGTATAAATGGTTACTTACTTTCTAGTCGCAACTCATAATATATTCAAATATTAAAACTCAATAGAATACCAAGAATAAACAATGAAAGGTTTTCACGTGGTTAAGCCAAGTGGTGTAATCACTTGCGAGTTTCACCTAATTTTATCATTATGTATAGATATAGACATAGATATAGATACATGTTGAGAAGTCAAAAGTTTACCTTCCATCCAGAAGTTTAGCTGGAACACGTCCCCATTTCGTAGTATAGCCATCTGCACAGAAATGGAAAAACTAAAAATTAGTAGGATTTCAAGTTCTATTCTTGTAAACAGAACAGGATGTTTATTTTGGAAAAAAAATATGCATATTTTGGAGATACATTAATGGGTATGTGAAAGCTATATTTAGAAGCGAGACAAATTAATTTGATTTTAAATGCATCTTAACCACATGTTTGAATCAAAACTTACGCAAATTGTGTACACTACAACCATCCTTTGACGTAGCACTACAAAAATTCGATATAATGACGAGAGAATATTTGGGGGAAATTACCAAAAAAAAGTCTTAAACCCATTGTACTTGTGCCAATTCAATCTTAAACCTTTCAATTTGACCAATTTAGTCCAAAACCTTTTGATGATTTGCCAATTTAGTTCTTCCAACCAACTTTGACCGGAAATCACTGACGTGGACGCCGATCGTCCTACATGGCACGGCCAGCACTGACGTGGACAATTTTTGTAATTTTTTTTATAATAAGTGTTCTGATATACAAGAAGATAATACTCAAATGTAATTGTTTCATCTAAAGTTGCCTAGTAGAATGTACGAAACCAATGTAATCTGTAGAATCAGCATGACTGGATAGGTTTCCGGGTGAGTATTAAGATTAAACTCCTTACGAGTTCCAAAAATTTGGGACCGTTAAGTACATGATAGGTTTCTTATAAGGTCATATCCACCCAGTACACGGTACCCTTTACCCTGTGCAAGGTACCCTGCAACAAAAATATAAGGTACTCAACAATATTTGAAAATTGTATATTTGTACTGAATAGGTATTGTAATTACAATTTTCTTGATAAGCTTATCGGTCGATGAAATCGTCGGACTATATGATTCCTAAAAAAAAGGCATGATAGCTACTTTTTTTCTATACATCTAGATATATATCGTTTGTACACATCTTCTCTTTGTTTCCCGAACCTATAGTGAGTTACAGACAAAGTTCGAAGGGTCATAATTCATGAGCTAACCCTACAACTAAAATAGATAAAAATATTTTCAATATGTGTATTGTTTTGATTTTCTTACAAGTTATTATATAAACTGTTAAAGTCATACCATAATATGAAAAACACATTGTCTATACTATAGTTTAACAATAGTACGTATGAAAGTATCATTCTTGACATAAACGCATTTCACTATGTAGTTTACTTATTTTTCATGTTAAATTGATTAGTTATTGACACATATGCGGCTAACTCTATCTAATAATAAATATTTAAAGTATGTAGGAGATCTTGAAACTTGTTGGATTGATAGATCTCAAGTTTAAAGTTGGCTTTAATAACTCATAACTAGATTTCAGATTCCAAAAACTTGGAAAGGTCCAAAGATTAGATTTTATGGTAGGGTGAAATTCCTATCCCTTCGCTGTAATATTTACGCGTCCCTAGTTTACACACTGACTTATTTACTCGGTAGTCTAACTTATTGCGCTAAACAATTAAATGTTCAAGGCAGATTTACCTTTGAGAGGTGCCAAGTTTCTCTAATCAATGTTTATGAATTGTTCTCAATCACCGAGGCTAGGGTTAGAATTCGAAAGACAACTAATGAAGTAACTATATTGTTAAAATATGTTTCGAGTTTAAGTCCATATACTATACCCGATCTGCACGTGGAGCATTTATTGCTCGTGTATACGTTGAAAAAAGAAGCACGTTTCACATGCTCATCAAATTTTCTGGTTGTGGGCGCCGAAGGATTTCTTTGGATGTTTTTTTCATGCATTAAAGAATGCACGTGATGGTTGACCAAAAAAAAAAAAAAAGGAATGCATGTGATGGCCATCTTCAAGGCCATGTACCCATGCATTAAATGAATGGAGGAAGAAAGCGAAAATGTGTGGGCTTCTTTTGTCCCTTTCCATTAACTCTCTTCAGAGCAGCCGCACAAAAGGGAAAGAATAGGTGGAGCTCCCATGTTACTTTCTATTGTTTTTTCAACCCGCTGAAGAGAGGAAGAAGACTTTCTCGTGCGGCAATAAATGATGGGAGGCTTCTTTTGGTTATAAATGGAAGAGTTATCTGAACGTTGAACGTGTCCTTGAACACCGAGAGAAGAGGGAGAGCTCTGAGACTGCACGGTTGTGCAGAGAGTCCTTCCAGCGGGGTTTTGTTAGCTGTAATTACACCCGAATAATTTAGCCAGTTAAATTCTTATAAGTAGAATTTATATAATTTCTTAAGTGAAATTTCACTAGAAATTATGAGAGGCTAAATATTAAGTGAGTTATTTAATGTAATTGAGGACTGAAAAATACTAAGAGTACGTTTGAGTGCTCGAGTGATTATTTCGCTTGTTTCTATAGTGGAATTTCGTACTACTCTTCCTATAGACGTAGGTTCTAATATTCGGACCGAACCACATAAATCCGGTGTCAAATTTCCTTTCCTTCCTTCCGACTAATTTTATCGGATTCGCTTGCCCGCTATTATCCTCAACATGTATGGTAATGGTATGCCATGTGCTTCAAAAATCACATCCAAATATATTAAAATCAAGCACAATAATTTTAATTAGTTATAAACACAAATAAATCAGTAAACCACGCTTCTTTAAACCACTTTACTCCATATTTCCATTAAGAGTCTACTAGTATGGCATGAATTTTTTAAGAAACATCAATCTACATTCGACATGAACTTATTTGCTTAAAAATTTATTTATGCACTATTGTGAATACACTACCTGTACATCTAAGGAAAGAACAGTAGGAATTCTTGTGTGCTTTCTGGGTCTCGTCTTCAGACCGAGAGAATAGCAGTAAATATAAGGGTAAAAAATAGCTCTCTTTTGATGGCAAAGAGGTGTGCATTGCATTCAAATGTCATTAACGAGGAAGAGAAAAACAAGAAATAGCTTTTCTTGTCTGATGGTCTTTGCCTCTCCCCCAGTTTGGAAACATATACTGACATCAATAGACATTCAAAAAAAATTTCAAATCTTTGCCTCCTTCATGCATTATACTCTATTTAAAACTTCATATATGTCATTTTAACCCCAGAACACAGTATCCCATTGTATCACTTAAAAGCTATCTTCAAGGACAGAGAATGTTACATGAAACCGTTGCAACGAAATGGAAATGACCTTTCACACACACACACACAAAAACAGAGAGAGAGAGAGAGAGAGAGAGAGAGAGAGAGAGAGATGTGTATGTACTTGTAAGAGGCCTTTTCTTGAGAAAATCCGAACAGGAAAGGAGCAGTGACTTGGCCAGACTGAGGAGAAAGAGCAGAGAAGTGAGAGTCGTGGAGAGCTTGTTGTGAACTGTGTGAAATAAAGAGCACTGCTTCTTGACTCGCCTAAATTGTGGATTAAATAGCGATAAAAAAGAAGAAGAGCTTCGTTTTTTATTTGATTTTTCTTTCTTTTCTCTGTAATGTTGGGGTCATCTTTCTGAATGTAGGAGTGGAATAGGACAGATGTGTAGGGTTTGGACTTGAGGAGTGATATGGTCTGACCGAATTCAATGGGTTGCGTGATAGGCAGGATTCAGTGAAGTTTCTTGATTCTCTTGGACTGAATATCTAATATTTAATTGTACGCATTGTACTTATGCTGACAACCGATACGCACTCGTCTGTTCTCTATCTTCCTCTCCACCCGCACACTCACTTGCACATGAACGAACATATGAATGAACATCTCCTCCCCAGTGCCCCTTTCATGCTTTCTTTTTTATTCACGCTCACACCCACACGACTTCATCAACCTCGGCTCCATCATGCCAATTTCTCTCTCATCTCTCACCTCTTGAGAGGTGGCCGAGATTGAGTCCCCTCAATCTATGCTGTTCCTCACTTCTTTTTTGCCTTGCTCAAAGTGGTCTAATGTGGCAACAAATCATGTCATACTTGGCATGAATGAAGGGAAAGACAAGGAGTAGAATTAGTAGAGAGAGAAAGGGAGAGGGGTCGGGCTTGTGAGAGGCTTGCACGCTTGACCTTCGGAGTGAGAATGGGCCAAAACCACAATAATCCGAACCTTGAGGGCTTAAAATTCTTGCATAAAATCTCGAGCGAGGCTGCATATCGATCCAGTTCACAAAATTATGTGGTCTTGTTAAAAGGGTCCCTAAATTCTAAATGTGGAAGAATGCAATATAGTATGAGAATGAAAGATTAAAAGGTTTTCTAATTCCTGGTTCCTAGTACACAAAACCCTTTGAAATATTGCATACCCAGCAGTAGTGTGTATATGTACTAAACAGATGTAAGCATATTAATAATATGTGTGCTGTTTCGTTTCTTTATAAATTTTGATATAGAACAGGAAGTTACACTATAAGATGGAAAAACACTATCGTTCAAACTTTAATTTATCAATATACCATTAACGTTTGACTATATTAATCTCGACATAAATGCATTTCACTATGTAATTTACTTATTTTTCAGGTTAAATGATGTTAGTAATTGACAAAAAGGCGACTGCTTTTGTCTAATAAAAATTTTAAATTATGTATCGATAGATTTTAAGTTTCGAGTTGGTTCTGAGAATCTACAACGTAGATAACAAGTTCCAAAAACATGGACGAGTCCAAAGGTCAGAAAGATAGGTCAAATTTCTTACCCACTCACCGTAAAACCTACACACCCTAATTTACCCACTGACTTATTTACTTAGTAGTCTAACTTATTGCACTAATTATTAAGTATTTAAGGCAGATTTATTTTTTAGAGGTGCCAGTTTCTGAATTAGTTTCTATGATTTGTTCTCAGTAACTGGAGTTTACGGTTTGAATTAAAAATGCAAATAACGAAGCAACCGTGTTGTATGGTATGCTATGCTATGCACTGGCTTCAAAAATCACATCCAAGTAAATTAAAATCATGCACAATAATTTGTAGTCACAGAAACAAATAAATCGGTAAAATATGCTTCTTTAAACCATTTTACTCTATATTACCCTTAAGAGCCGACTAATATGGCAAGGATTATTGAAGAAATATCAGATCTACATACGACATAAACTTATGTGCTAAAATAAAATTTTAAGTTATGTACTATTGTGCAAACACTACCTGTACAATGAAGGAAAGAATAGTGGGAATTCTTTTGTGCTTCTGGGTCTGATCTTCAGATCGAAAGAATGGCAGTAAATTTAAGGGTACAAAATTGCTCTCTTTGAATGGCAAAGAGATGCGCATTGCATTCAAATGTCATTAACTGGGAAGGAAAAAAAAAGAAATAGCTTCTCTTGTCTGATGGTCTTTGCCTCTCCCCCAGTTTGGAAACATAAACGGACATCAATAGACATTCAAATTTTTCTTTTTTTCAAGTAGTTGCCTCCTTCATACACCATAGGGCTGAGCATGGTCCGGGTTGGGCCGGTCCACCCCCTAACCCTAGGACCAACCCGCACAGTGTTGGTCCTCAATTTTGGGACCGAGGACCGCCCGTCGGTTCCATGGACCCGCCCGGGAACCGGACAGCCGGTCCGGTCCGGTTCCCGGGCGGGTCCATGGAACCGGTCCCACCAAGTTTTCCTGGACAAATAAAAAAAAATATGTGAACCAACATCGGATCAAAGGAACAAAAAGAAAAGAACATAACTTTCCATACAATTCCTATACTATGATCGGTTCTATTAACCACATCATCCATAAATCAAGTGGGTACCCATTAAATGAGTGTCCAGAAATAAAAGAACAGAGAGTTATGAGTGTCTAGTTACGTTTTTTTTTTATGGTCAGATTTTTTTAATTAAAATTTTAAAAAATAAATATATTATTATATTACCGGTCCGGTCCGGGTGGGCGGGTGGGCGGTTCCATACCGGGAACCGGACCGATACCCACCGGTTTCAAAAAATTGGAACCGGGAACCGGACCGGTCCCCTTGGGAACCACCGGTTCCGGTCCGGTCCCGGGCGGTCCTGGATTTTTTGCACACCCCTGATACACCATCACTATTTAAAACTTCATATATGCCAATTTAACACCAGAACACAGTATCCCACTGTATCACTGAGAAGTCATCTTCACGGACAGAGAATGTTACATGAAACTGTTACAACGAAATGGAAATGACCTTTCACACACACATACACACACGCATACAGAGAGAGAGACAGAGAGAGACAGAGAGAGAGAGAGGTATATGTACTTGTATGAGGCTTTTTCTTGAGAACATCCGAACAGGGAAGAAATAGTGACTGGCCAGACCGAAGATAAGAGCAGAGAAGTAGAAGTGTTGTGGAGAGCTTGCTGTGAACTGTGTGAAATAAAAACTACTGCTGCTTGCTTCGCCAAAATTTGTGAATTAAACGGGGCCCTAATAAAGAAGAAGAAGAAGAGCTCCTATGGATTTATTTGTCTTTTTTAACATTTCTTTAATGTTTAGGTAATCTTTCTGAATGTAGGAGTGGGATTAGACAGATGGGTAGGGTTTGGACTTGAAGAGTGTTGTGGTCTGACCAAAGTTCATGGGATTACGTGACAGGCCGGATTCAGTTGACTTTCTTGATTCTCTTGGACTGAATATCTAATATTTAATTGTACGCAGTGTACCCTACACCCCAATATGATATTGGCGATTTGACTACCTTTTTGCTCATACGATCTGCTGAACCATCTCGCCCTTTCTCTCTTTCTCTCTGAGTGTGACTGAGAAGTGCCAGATCGATCGAGCCCTCTCTGCATGACAACTAAAAACCCTATGCATCAAGCATGCAGATCTCTGGTACATTATATCGGAGTTGTGATGTTGATGTGTTTTCTATTCTACAGTATCAACCTTTTTTCATCGTACATGAACACTCAATTCCGTTTCTGTTTCATGTTGAATGTACCTAAGATAAAAAAACACCACCCCCAAACAATATTGGTCTGGTTGGGTTATACCTTCCTTACATATGGCACGCATATATGGCCGTGCATGCACTTCGGTATACTCCTCACATTTCATGCTTTTACTAGTTTAGATGGTCCATAAATTTGTCGTCATTGATCTTTGATTGTTTGCATCGTTTTCTATCCTGTTGAATTGCATGTTCGCTTCATTAAGATAACACTAGTTATCCTGAAGTATTAGTTCACTCATTTCCCTGTAATAGGAAAAATTGTCGAAAAAGTCATAAACTTTTTGTAATTGTGCCAATTCAGTCCGAAACTCTTTTTTTTTTGCTAATTCAGTCATAAAATTTTTGCAATTGTGCCAATTCAGTCCATCCGGCCACTTTTGGCCAGCCGGCACTGACGTGGACGCCGGTCGGCTGACGTGGCAATTTTAAATATTTTTTTTATTATTTTTCGAATTTTTTTATTTTTTCTCTTTCTTTTTTTTTTCCCTATCTTCTTCCTCGGTCGCCGGTCCGACGATCGGCGAGAGGCTGAGGCCGGCGAGGTCCACCTCGCCGTCGCAGGGCGAGTCAACCTCGCCATGGCCAGGGCGAGGTCGAGCTCACCCGACGACGACGAGGCCGCCCAGATTTGGCGAGGCCTTGCCATCGCCTGGCGAGCTCGACCTCGCCCGGCGACGACGAGGCCTCGCCAGATCTGGGCGGCCTCGCCGTCGCCGGGCGAGGTCAAGCTCGACCAACGACGGCGAGGCCTCGCCTAGATCTGGTGAGGCTGGCCCTCGCCGGCCTTAGCCTCTCGCCGGTCGCACGGACCGGCGACTGGGGAAAAAGATAGGGAAAAAAAAAGAAAGAGAAAAAAATAAAAAAAAATCAAAAAATAAAAAAAGATTTATTAAAAATTACCACGTCAGTCGGCCGGCGCCGGCCAACATCCACGTCAGCGCCGACCGGCCAAAAGTGGCTAGATGGACTGAATTGACACAATTGCAAAAGGTTTAGGACTGAATTGCCACAATTGCAAAAGGTTTAGGACTTTTTTGGTAATTTTCCCCCTGTAATATGTGCTATGTTCATAGTTTCGACTAGGTACATGACGGACATAATTTGTTATCCAGGAGGAACTGCGATTACTTGCTACAAGACGCCATAGCCCACCCAAGATGAATCTCGAGGAGGTTTAACGAATTGCTAGATGGGCATGTATTATCCTCTTGTAAGATGATGCTTATGCTTCGCACGGGCTCTCTCAAACCCTACCGATCTTAACTTATCCTCGTATATTATCAATCAGATCAGATTAGAACCGCCACTAACTTATTTTAGGTAGGTTTGGGGCCACATAAAGCATGGGAAGCAACTTTACTTATATGAACAAGAACGGCCCTACACCAATCACTAATTGGATTACCAAAAAGTACGAACATACGATCGAATCATGATGACATAAACGAATGAATCGAAGCAAGTATGACTACGAACTATTTAATTCCCTGAGAAAGTACAAGGGGAGTCATTTCATGTATCCACTAGAGAGGAACCTAATTATTTATTAAACAGCCGTAATTGTCACAAGTGTACCAGAAGTATAAAGAGTCATTTCAAGCATTCACTGAAAAGGAACCCCATTAATTATTGGACAGTCGAAATTGTAACGTGTATCAGAAGCCACTAATTATTTATCTTAGATTTTGGATTTGTGATCATTAGATCATAATATTCTTTATTAATTTCTCTCTAATTTTCCTTGACTATGGTGCGGCTATCCCATCGTCCACGATAAATGTTTGGACATAAATTGTTGTTGGTAATGAAAAAATATTTCATTAATTGATTATTTTACGCGATACAAACGAACATTTTTTGGGAAAATAATTTCAAAATCATTCATTTTCTATGAAACAAAAGGAGCTTAATTTTTTATTATTTTTTTTGGTAACGGAGGTGTTCGGGCCAGCTTACGCGCACCTCGACTATTCATCGGAGGAGACTAGCACAGCAACCCACCACCATAGCCCCCCACTTAAATCACAAGTGCTCAGCTGGGAAATCGAACCTGGGATCAGTGCGCCTAACCACACAATCCCAAGTACGCCCTAACCAACTGAACTACCCATGGGTGGGTAACGGAGCTTAATTTCATTCCTCTTATATGCTAGATTCACAATTTTGACTTGTCACTTGAAGGCTTAAGTATTAAGAATCAATTGCTGAAACATGTATACTAAATGAGGTGGCAGCTGAGGTGGCTGGTGCCATGTCATGCAGTTGATGCACAGTCAGCCAAAGGGAGAAAAGAGAAACTGAGTCGTCAGTCGTCGTGTTCGATCTTTCTGCCACAGACACCATTGCAGAGGTGCGTCAAGATCCCCTTCATGTGTTCTATCGTCTTCTTCTTCGCCTTCCCTGTTCTGTAAAACCACAAAGCTTGTACTGTCCTTTTTCTCAGCTTTTTGGCCACTCCACCATGCACGAAGCTTAACGTCCTTTCCTCAGCTTTCTTTCTGGGAACTCTTCGACAGTCTCACTTTGGGAAATTAGGCATTCTCAAGGGAGGTTCTTTTGTGCTAGAAATCCATCATCTATCTTGTTTTGATCATAGACTCACCATGATCTGTCAATGTTGGTGGAAATTAAAAAATTTGTAGATTGTTTTTTTATAAAGAAGTTCCCATTAGTTGTGTGGCACTAGAGGCTTTGATTCTTTTGAATGATGATAGATCTTCCACAGCCACTAAAAGTTGCCTGTGGAATGAAATGGTTCATGCTGAGCAATATCCTCATGTTTATAGAGTTGTTCGTAGTGTCAAATGAATTTACTTATCGACACCTAAATTTTACCAAGTATCTTTATTGCATCTTATGAAAAAAGAAAAGGAGAAAAATAAAATGAGGATTTACTCCGAAAATATTTCTTTTTTGTGCATTGCATTCCTGCGTTTCGTGTTTTGGAGTTGGTTAGGGGGCACCAAGCATTTATGCTTATAACTGAGTTCAGGAATTTAGTTATTTCATCTAACGCATTTTCCACGCATATTGGTTTTTACATTTAATCTCAATAATTGCATTGGGGCCATTCTGCATTAGTAATAGGGGTTGAGGATGCTTTCCGCGATTTCTGGACAAAATAGAAACAATAAATGGGTGGAGAGACAAAGCGGGGTCACTAGGTATTTCATTTGTTTTCACTTTACTCTTTGTTAATTTAGCGTCGAAATATACAATATATTTACGAGTTTACTATATCGAAAATTGATGACATTCAAAAAGTCATAGATCCAATTTCACAATAAGTAAAGATTGAAGATACATGTATTGGGGTAGTTGAGGGGCTCCATGGGCCATCCAAGCTTGATAATTCGAAGGACGAAATGGGTTGATCTAGGCAAGCAATCTTCTTCTTTATGGACACGGCCCATAACTCTTGACCCACCTGGGTTTGATCAATTTTATACAAAAAAGAAGTTTGTACTATCAGATCATAAAATAATCTCCTAGCTCCTTCATATACAAAATGTTTGATAATGGGATCTTGGGTCTCAACATCCAAATTGTATTTATAGCACGTAATGAAGCTATGCATCAGAATATTAGTGAAAGAATCATTCTTTCGAAAAAGCGTGGAGTATCGGGATAATCAACATGCTAATCGCACCAATGCACTAAAAACTGCTCTTTCCTTTAGGGGTGAGCACCGGTACTGATCCAACTCAGGAGTCAGACAGGACTAGCCAATTTTGGATAGTTCTCGATTCCCAAAATTTGGAACTAGCAGGAACCGGTCCGTTCCCGATTCCATTGAAGGAACCAGATTGGGAGCTGGCTGCCCTAAAATAGAAATTAGGGCTCAAACTCCACTTTTAAGTCTTCAATTCATCTCCCTTGAGTGTAGTAAGATACTAGATTTACTCTACTTGAAATTTGCTATGGTTCAATCTCTAGTTGAGTACCAAATTTTTGAATGATCATTCCGACTGTTCCAACTCTTCCTTAATTGTTGATTTTTGGTTTACTTTTGGCTGAATTAACCAATTTTATGAGCGTGGAGAATTCATATTCGTTCGATTGTGAGTTTGTCTATTATGACTCGCTACATAAAAGCAGAATTAAAAAAAAAAAAAAGAGTCAGTCTCATTCTCGGTTTCGGAGATTGGTAACTGACCTTGACCAGTTTGGTTCTCGTTTCTAGGGTCGAAACTGACTCACCCCGAAACCGATCTCCAAAAGGTGAAGAGGGTACGGTCCCCAATACTTTAATGGGAGCCGTACTTTCGACATTTCTTTTGTTATACTAGTGAGTGCATTATTTCAACCGCTGCCTATCAAGTAATGCCGGATCATTCTAGCTTGGTCGGGACAGTTTTCAAGCAGGAGCTAATGAGGCCAGAATAACAAAATTATCAATCTTGGATCTTCATATTTTAAGTGGACCGAGCAATTGTGGTTTAATCAAACATCGTGTTGGACTCTTTATAGTCATGCCTGGAGGGGGACCCTCCGTGGCATTAGGGCTCAAATCCGAAAAATTACTTGAAACATGCCCAAAATGGGCCTCAAATGCCTTCGAGCGAGCTTCCAAGATTCACACTTATGATTCTATAATTCCATCCTAATCGAAGTTAACACCGTATTGAAGCCAAGGTGCAGGGATTTCCAATTTCTTCAGATGAAATTCTGTAAAAATTTCCTGCAATGTAAATTTCCCGTGAAGCATTTGAAAATGGCAAGCTGGAGTTCTGAAAATTCATAATAAAAAAGGAAAATCCCTTTTCATCGAGGCTCCGTCCGTTTCACGGGAAATTGAATTATTTGCAAAACATTTCCCTAAAAACGATCGCTCAAATCAGTCGAAATAATTAAGCCCATGCAAAGAACGTTTTTATTATCGACAACAATTCATGTCAAAATATTTCCGTGGATGATAAAAATATTTTTTCATTTATTTATATTTATATGTAAGAATATTTATCAAATCGTTCATTTTCCGTTAAACAGAAGCGTCATGGATCGGTTATTTTCTGTGCAAAGCGAGAGATTTTGAGGAGAGGCTACTGGGCCGGGCTTTGCTTGCTTGCTTGCATAGAAAGTCAGTGTCAGCCTAACTTCGCTCCTCCCTTTTCACAGAAGAAGAAGGAGGAGGAGGAGGAAGGAGGAAGAAGAAGCAGAAACCAAATTTGAGAGAGAGAGAGAGAGAGAGAGAGAGATAATCAGCGAGCAGCGATCGGAGAGAGCAGAAGAAGATGGAGGCGCCGAAGACCATCCCCCACGAAATCGGCGGCGTCCGGGCGGACGCCCTCCGGTTCGGCCTCCACGGCGTCAAGAGCGACGTCGTCGGATCTCACCCTCTCGAGTCCGCCCGCCAATCGGTGACCCCCCCCCCCCCCCCCTTCTCCTCCTCCTCCTCCTCTTTGCGCCTTTGACTCTGCTGTTTCGAATCGACACGTCGTGGCGTCCGCGAATCGCTCGGTCGTTCGGGTTCTTACGGGCACGGGAATCGAAATTAGCGAACTGAGCTTGTCCAATCTATGGGTTTGATTGCTTGGTTTGGAATGTTTGCGTTTCGGGACTGGTTTTTTATGCTGGAGTATTGGGTTTTTCATGGTGAAGCGTATGAGTTTTAGGGTTTTTTTTTCTTGTTTCGAATTGGTTGCTTTTTATTGAACGTTTTGGTTTTCTTCTCCGTGAACTGACGGGTACAGGCGAAGGATAATCAAGAGGAGATGAAAAGGAGAATGCTTGCCAATACGTACGGGTCGGCTTTTCCCCTGAAGATGGAGCTGGATAGGCAAATCCTTTCCCGGTATGACTGACCCTCGTGTGTGCGATTGTTTCTCGAAGAGGGTACTTTGATTCGGTGAAGTTAAGATCTTTGGCCTTTGTAGCGGAAACTCCGAGTGGTCGTTGCGTGCAATCTGAAGTTAAATGAGTGTTTGTGGAGCTTCTGATTCTGTCGGCTGCAGTTCTTTGGGGGAAGCATACATAGTCCTTGGAATTTCGGAACAGTTTGCGTATGTTTGTTGTCTAGTTAGCCATAGTCATGTATTTGGCAATGAGATTGGTGGGAGCCTCTTTGTTTTGCTATATTGCAAGCGGAGTGGATCATAGTTTTCTCTCTGTCTGCGGCTGTCATCCGCTGAGTACACACTTGGAGGTGCTCCTCAAAACAAGTTTGACCTTGAACAGCATTTTCTTTTGTGTTAGTCCTTGCCATGAGAAATTGTTACGTGAGTAGGCATATTTTGGTATTGTTTGACAGGGATCCTACGTTATAATGTAAGAAATAAAAGATGGTGGGGGAGATTTAGTCTGGTATTCTTAAACTGGTGAAGTCATCCATTGGACTGTTGTGATTATCGCTGTCATGGTTGTAGATAATATTAATAGGGGTTTGATAGGAACTAATTGAGCGGTAAGAAGGACTAGCTTCTCCTTTTCTTAACTTGGGAGAATCTGTATGTATGAAAAGAGAATACGAAAAATGAAAGAACGAACTAATGACAAAACGATCAATTTAGTGCTTATGTGTATATCAATGTCTGCCTTAAGGTTATTGTTCCTCATTTTCATGGTCAGTTTGCAAATGGCAATGTGGATGAAGATTTGAACTTCATTTTGATGTCACTTTTGCCGCAGCATGTTGTTACACGACCTTTCTCGATTATCATGTGTCTATGTATAACTTCTCACTGTAAGTGCAAGTTATAACTCCTCATTTTCTGTATAGTTCCTTTGTTAAGTCATTGCGACCATGCTGCCTCACTTTCTTGGAAGACCAAGAGCTGATGTCAGTTGTATAACCCCTTGCCAGAATGAACAGCAACCCCTGGATGTAAATATCTGAAGCTTGTTTTGAAATATCCCATCTTATCCCTTTCGGCTTCTTTTGCCTAACCGGCCTAATAAGTCTGTCAGATGCTGAGCGTATAGTTTTCCTTTCCATTGTACTTTGCCTACAAACTTTTTTCTTAGAGAGCTCCTCAATCCTACATCTTCGTGAATTGGCTTATTAAGTGGCTCAGCTATGCTGATCTGAACTCACTGGGAGTAATCCCTTGTTTTCTCTCTGCATGTGAGTGCAGCATTCTATAATTATGGATACCTAGATATGAAATTATGACCTGGTTCACTTCTCCTCCTTCTCGTTTATGGAATTCTTCTCTTCCAACTAGTAAAATGCGGGCTTTTATTACTTCAAGCTATTATTTGTCTTGTCTAGGTATGGAACCATGGAATATATGTTTAGAATATATTCCATTTAAAGAGAGTTGAAAAACGCTCTATCTCTAACCGCCTATTGGTGAGGAAAGGAGAATGGATCTTTTAGAATTTCCAAGAAATCTCAATTGAAAGCTCCTAGATGTCGAAACTTCGTCTTACAAAGGACAGAGATATCCCATTCAGAAACCTCAAGGCTTGTGTGGGGCTAATATTATTCATTGAACAGAGATATCCCATTCAGAAAGACGGGCAAATGTATTAGCTGACCTCCTAGCATCATATCACAGCAACTACTGCGACGCCATTCAAACATTGTATTTTCTCATGTTGAAAATTTTGCATGCTTATGCATTTGCCCGTCTTTCTCTTTATTGCAGAAGATTTATGACATGATGCTGGATAGGCTGGGGATGAAAATTAGGAAATATATCCGTTGTCTTGTCAGTTTTTCCTGTCGTAGTTGCATGGTTATGACACAATTTGGACCTATATGTGCAGTTATCTGCATTTTATAGTTTTCCTTCATTGAGTTTGCTTGTTGTGCTTCACCTTGTGTAGAATGTAGATACTGTTCACTTGCCCTTTTGACTATTGGGATATTCTTTAGGCAGATTTTACCATGTAGTAGGTTTTCTTTTTAAACTGAACTCAGATATTTTGCAGATTCCAGAGGCCCCCAGGGACAATCTCATCTTCAATGCTTGGTTTGGAGGCTCTCACTGGGAGCTTGGATGACTTTGGCTTTGAGGATTACTTGAACGGTAAAAAATTGTGTTATGATTACTTCGCTGTCCAGACTGTGTACACTTATCTCTTTACATCTTTCTTGCTCTCTTCATCCCAATTTGTAGTGGCAAGTTGCAACATCGAGCATGTTAATCATGATTTTGGTGTCTGGTCTAGCATGTTAGTCATTATTTATTGTTTCAAACTTTTGGTGAATGGGAAAACGACATGGGATATTGCGCTGTGATGGTATAATTTGATAAGAACTGGTCGGGGTAATGTGATTTGCAAATCGTTCTGAATCTAGATCCCAGTCTAATAACTTAAGCTGATTATATGGACTTTTACTGCAAATCACTTAGTGATTGCTATATATTTTTTTTTTGGTGCTTTCTGCAGACCCTCGTGATTCTGAATCTTTCCGGCCGTTGGACATGCATCATGCAATGGAAGTCCGCCTCGGTCTTTCCAAAGGTCCAGCCTGCCCCAGTTTCATGTAATTTCAGTCTCTGCTAAATCAATCAAGAATTTGGAGTCCCTGTTCTCTCGAGGAACCTATTTTGATTAAGTTTCAATCAGAACTGTATGTGAAAGCTGAATTATCATGCATTTGAAATTTGAGAGGAAACAGGATGTGTATCATTGATGTCTATTGATTCCGAACGATGTGGTGTACACGGCGTTTGCTTTCTTAGGTGCCGTTGAAAGCGGTTCTCTGAATAGTGTTGCATCTGTTGCCGGAGTTTATTAGCAGACCAGCAGACTTATTCAGCCATTACAGCGCAGCCATGACTTCCTTATCACATGTTAGAGTTGGAAAACAGTCGAGTCGGATCGGGTTGGGTTGCTTGAGCTCCAATGCCGCGGTGGAGCTCTAGCCAGTCCAATCTGCAACTCAAGCTCGACACCGCCACGGAGCTCGAACCCTCCAATCTAGGGCCAAGGCTTGATGCCTGTGGCTAAAGATGTGGCGGTTCGATCTGAGAACCAATTAGAACCGGCCTGATTGGCTTGGTTCTAGGTTCGAGGAATATTTGATATGGTTCTCGGTTCTAAAACAACCTTTATCTGATTCGATTTCCGATCCTTATGCATGAACCACCGTTTTAACCTGGAGTTGACTAACTGGGCCAATTCTAAAATCGAACCTGTTTAGAACCGGTCGACCGAGAGGATTGGAACCCATGACCTCAAGTATGAGGCTAGATAATTGAATTGAATTTTCACAAAGTAAATCCTTGACTGAATCAGAAGTGAAAATTGACCTGGAACCGGTCATTTCAAATGTAAAGGGTTCGATTCTTAATTCTGTTTCTTCTAAATCGATCAATCCTAAAATCTATCACCCCTACCTGGGATGAAGCTTGAGCCCGCTTGACACCGCAAAGGAGCACGAGCTCGAGCCCTTTAGATGTAGGGCTCGGCCCCCAAGCTCGACGGCTGATAGGGCAGGGTGGACAGAGAGATGGGCATTGGCGGGGTTGGCTATGGGTGACGGGGGGTGGCTTGGCTCAGGGAGGCCGCAGGTGGCAAGGTGGCGCTAGGGAGGAGAGGCACTGTGCAGTGGGTGGGATGGGTGGAATTAGAGTTTGATAAGTGTGTTTTTCATTGTAGGTGGACATGAATGATGATGGGAGGGACGAAATTGGAAGGAAAATGAAAATCTGTGGATAAAGTCAAATGTTATATGCATTTTCAAATGAAATGACGAAAGTGAGTGTACTAGTTGTTGGTTTTGAAAACTAAGGATGCATAAGGATGGAAATTGATGTGTGAACCCAAATGTGATGATGGTATTCAAAATTTTCCCTTTTTCATACACATGTTAAACCTGTTTTTAAGATTTTAGGAGATCCATATACATCCCAACCCCATTAAAGCTGAGGGCTTGTTTGAACTCAATTATGTGTTGAAAATCTAAATTTCAGCACTTAATGAGATTAAATCTGTTTAATAGCTTTAAATAAAACTGACTTAAATGATTAAATTAAGTCAAAAATCAACTTCGTTGAAAATCTTGTATGTTGTTGGACTTACCAATAATGGTCTTTTTTTTAGTCTGGTAAGAGATTAATAATCTTTATCGATCGATTTTAAATTATCAGGACAGCCTTTTGTTTCTACTTCAGCACTTAAGATTGTCTGACACCTGAAATTTAGTACTTAAATCTTCAGCTTTACCAAACTGGATTTGAGTTAAAAGAGTGAGTTGGTGACTCATTTTGCCACATACATCTGCAGAAGGCTCAATGCAGTAAGCAAGAAATTTGTGCTGCCAAAACTGGCTTTTACTTTCTTTTTTTTTTGGTTGCAGTAAAGCATATGTATAATCAACAGCGCAGGACTAAATCGAATGGCTGACAATGAGGATATAACTAGGTACCTAAATCGTTCGAAAAGTACACAGGTAAACTGCTTTATTTTACCAAGCAGACTCTAAATTGCACCCCCATGCAAGATGGAAAGAACCAGGAATACCAGGATTTCCATCATTTGCTTTCCCCTGAAATTAACTCACAATCGGTTTATACAGGATCAATACATTGAGTTACTGTGATATTTCATCGATGTCACGATGAGGATGACCCCTCAGTACAAGATCAAGAATACAATCTGGATTCATAATAAATACGAAAAAGCAAAAAGTATTTGCAGTTTCTCTACTCGGCTGGACCAACCTTGCCATTTGCAGGAGCGAGAATGGTGAGGACAATAAAACCACCCAATACCACAACCAAGACACCCAACGAGTTCATGAGCAAGGCCTCCGAAGAATACCGTGATATTACCTGATTTGTCTGAAGGAATGTGGCCTTCTCTAGAAAACCCGTGGTAGCAGTAGCAATAGCGAGAGCATAGATATAGATGCCGAAAAATACATGCCAAGGAAGTAATGTGGCCCTGCTAGTCCTTGAGCCACCCGGGTACCAGTAGATCACAAATCCAAGTGCCCACTGAGGAGAAAAACAATGTGACAGCTAAATCACTGCTTAAAATGTGATAGCAAACACGAAAGACAATAGAGTAGATTTTACCTGAATGCCGAACAAAAGAATGCAGGCAAGTCCCAACCAGGAATGCAGACTGTAAAAATTGTCAATGCCCTTGTCGTTATGAAACTTCAACGCGGCCCAGATTCCAACCACACTTAGACAGAAGGCGAGAAGTTGTAGTGTAAGATGAACTAATTTTTTAAAGCTCTGTGTTCCTGAAACTGTCTTGTATGCGATCATGGCTGCACACACCAACTACGACTGAGTAAACAGTAGTCTACCTTCTGCTACAATGCTAGCTAATATGGTCATGGTTATCTGAATACCTAATGCTCTTTCCACCATGTCTTTCTTGTCTTTCATGCATGGTTCTATACAGAGTTTATAAAAAATTGCAGGGAAAAAGAATTTACCTTCACCATTCAGAAGAATGAGGCCAGTCACCATTAAAACAGGATGGACCTATTACAATGAAAAAGAACCAAGGTTTATGATAAGCAGATAGATACTGATGCTACAGAGCTTGTTTCATTGCAATCCCACTCATTAGAGCTCTTCAGTATATTGTAGTTTTGTGAATCTCGGGCATCAATTTACATGCTTCAATATAGGATAAAAATTATATTGCAAAAATCGTCTGTATGAAACTAAACCCAATGTACGAAGCAAATGCACAAGCATTGCTCTTGAACTCAATGTGCCTTACATTGGGAACGTGACTGGAAAAACCCCCAAAATATGTTAGCATGAATAACCTCAGGTCTACCCCAATCCAACGCAGGATGTGATCCTGTATGTGTTTCAATCTCTATTCTTCTTCTTGTTTAAGCAACAAGTTTCCTTTTCTATATTTTCATGATAAAGAGCTTGAATTGCCAATAACTTAACTGAGGAGATAATGCACAAATTACCTTCCACAGTTTTCTCATTTTGTTTGAAACTTGCTCCTGAACCAGCTCAAATGTCTATATTCTACAAAAGCATCTACCCATGCAATTTCTATTTACGCATTCCACCAGCAGTTCGTAATGTTATTCGTATTATCCTGCTAGAAGGCTAGAAATGCCGATTTAGCTTCAATTATCCATAAAACACTATGTATCTAAACATTTCTGAATTCTTTTTGGCAAGCCTATGAATGTCTATAAGTTAGCAGCATTCAGCTAGGGAACAATTCTTAGATCTTAGAAAGATATTGCCGCTTGTATACAAATGTTGAAAACATCAAGAAATCAACTGGGCGATCACGTCAATGGTACTCTCAAGAAATCAACTGGTCATTACCCCAACCAGTTGAATAATTTTAGCATCTGCACCTAGCCCACAGCAACCATCAGATAAAGTAGGTCGTATGTGAGACCCATTTGATCGAAGGGTTCATGTGCACAGGGGGCACATTTAAATGGCGCACCCAATATGCATTGCCAGTTTTTACGCACTTGACTCAGAATGTAAGAACTGACATATGTATCTCATAAGACCAGAAACATAAAGCAACTAAAACTGCCAGAGTTCACATGCCAAGTATACAATAAAATCTAATCTAAAGCCCGAAGAGTCAACTATGTCCTAGAAATCTATTCCAGAGGACTCGAGCAGATTCAGAGTCAAGGAGTCTGTGAAATTGCATAATGTTCAAATGTATGTGCAGGGCATCTAAACGTGAACAAACACTGAAGTTTAGACCTCCAATTCCAATCGGTTGAGATAGGGCTTGGAAAATACTAAAGCAAGTGCATCCATTTAACCAAAAATAGCCTGAAGACATGAATGCAACATTTTGTGTAAACAATCTCTTAATCCACATGGGCACACCTGTCAACTAATTCTTATGATCATCAACAGGTCATGATTGATTAACTTCACTCGAAACAATCAAAATCCGACTCAGAAATCTCTCTACCCCTCTCTCAACAACAACGGCCTAACCTCCAGCACTCACAACACGAGCATTACTCAAAATGAATAAAAAAACCATCTCAATCCGCGAACCAGGCTTCCAAGTTGCAACCATCCAATGCACTCAGACAAGAACGTGAAATGAACCGAATCAAACAATACCCAGAAAAGGGCAAAACGTACCCACCACAGAAAGCCAAAAACCCAAGAGCATCCATTAACAGTAACAACATATGCACTCCTCATTCACCACTAAAGATGGAGGAAAGGGAAACCTGTTGTGTGTGTGTGTGTGTGTGGATCAGAGAGAGAGAGAGAGAGAGAGAGAGAGAGAGAGAGAAAGTTACGTTGAAGATGAGATCTTTATCGTCAGAGACGAGTGCGAGTCCTCCTCTGAAATGGACAGCCCAGATGAGCACAAGAGATATGATGGTGACACCCATCGCTCTTATGATCCGCACGATCGGAAATCTCACCACCGGCACACCCATGGCTGATCAATCACACACAGCGAGAGAGAGAGAGAAAGAGAGTACAGCCTTCCGGGGGGGGAGGGGTTTCACGTCAAAAGGGTTTTGCTGGAAGAGGGATAGGAGAGGTAAAGTCGTTTATGGCTTCACTTCAGAAGGGATTGCTTGAAGAGGGGGAGAAGGGGTCTGTCTGCGCTCAAGAAAGGTACAGAATCTCAAAACTGCTTGAAGTTGCAGGCTGTCTCCTTCCACTTCTGATAGGACGACCTCGAGAAGACACACCGTGGGGGCTGCCTAGGTTTTCTTTTGCGCAGTTCGAACGGGGCGACCGGTCTTCCCTTTCCTCGGTGACGACTCGCGAGACGACCAGTGAAACGCTCCCAAAAAAACCGTCACAAAACAATAAGAATAATTGAATGACACGTCCACGTGGCAGTCCAAGATGCCAACGGGGCTTTGTCAACAGTTGACTTTGAGAAGCTTCCTATACTCCGTTATTTGATTTTGGGATTAATATGACAAAAAATTCCTAATTGGTACACAGGTGATAAATTTATCTGGAACTAATTTTTTCACCATAAAAAATTATAAACTGGTACACCCGTGACAAATTTACCCTAAACTAATTTTTTGACCACCCAAAACCCTAAACGGGTACATTTGTGACAAATCTACCATTCGTTAAATTAAATTAATATTAGGAAAAAACCACAAAATGATATACATGTGACAGACGGAGGGTAAAATTCCAAACTACTATATTCGTCAACTGTCACGTGTCATCTAACTCAGAAATTTGGAGAAAAACTAACAAAGGGTAAAATTGTCACGGGTGTACCAGTTTGGGGTTTTTTGAGGTCAAAAAATTAGTTTGGGATAAATTTATCACAAATGTATCAGTTTGGAGCTTTTCGTAATATTAACTCTTGATTCCACGCGGCTCTTAAATTTTTTCTCAAATTTCAGCCTAGTGCATCTTAAAATATAGGTAAAAAACCACCAAATACCCCAAACTATGCCCATTGTGACACATTTACTCCGAACCTTTTTTCGTGACACCAAAAAATCCCAAACTTTTACTCGTGTGACACATTTACCCTCCGTTAGGGTTTTGTGAAAAAACACCGTTAAAAGTCCTACGTGGCCGCTGACGTGGCATCCACGTGGTGTCTAAGAAGCAAAGCAGCGTCATTTCACATTTGACGTGGCTGAAGAAATAAAAATAAAAAGGACATCGTCTCTCTCTCACAGTAGCTTCACATTCAAAACTTCTTCCGCCATGTTCAAGGGCTCTCTGAAGCTCCACGGTCTCCACCTACACGAACGAGCCCTTTCTTCGTGATCAGTCTCTCTCGCTTGCTCCACCGTTGCTCCTCTGTTGCCCCCCCCTTGAATTGAAAAACACATTTGCCCCAAATTGTAGGATTTGTTCATGCTATCTCTCTTTGGAAATCTCAGTCCGTGCTTGCGATTAATTGTCAAATGGAGAAGCCCAATTTAGCCTTCTTCGTTGAAGCTTCCTGAGGCCTAAGATGGGCAACGAGATTCCTCGCTTCTCTTTGATCATTCATCTCCTTTGTGCGACTCCAGGAAAGCGCAAAAAGGAAGAAGAAACCATGAGTCCCCAATTGCATTGACGCTCTCATCGATCCGTTTCCTCTTTTTCGAGACTGTAAGGCTGCGTTTGGTCGACCTGATATGATATATTTTATCCTATCCTGTGTTTGGTGGTGGTCCAGGATAGGATAAGGTCGGATATAGACCGGATAAAAAATCCGAGGGGGGATGGGATAGACCTGAATAGGATTTCTAATGTCTATTTTTCCAGAAACCCTACGCTCCACTCGCCGTCATCTTCATCCCTACACCTTGTGCGCTTTCATCAAAAAAACTTCTCGGCTTTTTTTCCTTCACCGACTCCTCCGGACCCGTGAATAGCAAAAAAAAAAAATTTATCTTATCTGACTTTAAATCCGTAGTCCACCAAACAATGGATAGGATATGAAAAAATCCCAGGATTTCTTATCCTATCCTATCTAGTCCTATCATGTTTAGAAATCCGGACGACCAAACGCAGCCTAAGAGTTATCATCTTCCCACATTTTCTCCGCACTCCTCTTTCTAAATTAAGCTAAGTTACACGTGCTTTGTTTGGTTTAAGTAGCCCTTTATGATTTCCCTCTGCATATAAAGGCGTTTGTACCTTCAAATCTAATGGGTCTTTCTTTACATGCTTAATTTTTCACATTTAGAGGTTGTTCGAGATTTGCGACATTTCTTAGCGTAATCTCTTTGTTTATTTGCTCAGTGAATACACAATCCTTTTGGTTTATTAGCTTTTTAACAGCAATTACTAAGCTGTAATTCAGTAGGGAAATTGAATCTCTCTTTGATGATTACTTGTTGTGTCTCAAGTCAGAGCATATCCGCTGGCAAGTGCACGCAAATTGAATGTTGTCCTGTTTGTTGTAAGGTTAGCCACATGCAGCGAGACAACGCCTTGAACTGGCTAGTAGGATTTAAATTGGCAGTCTCAAGTCTTGACCAATGAATTTGAGCTTAAATTTGCAATCGTTAGAAACATTAGACATTGTGTTGAATTGGGTGCAGTGATCAAGTAGAGTGCATATACCTTGCCACAGTGTCCAATGCTTTGTTGTTATTTATGTTGTTCCAATTTGACAAAACTTAGATCATACTCTCAGATGATTTTCATCATTAACCATCGCAAGCTTTAAGTTTTCAAACGTAGAAAGTAGATCAATTTTTGCTTTCAGTCGAATGAAAAATCTATCAATGTTCTTTACCAAAAAAAAAAAAAAAATCTATCAATGTTGTGCTGTGAATTTGTTGTGGTTAGATTACAAATACAGCTGCGCGAACACACTGGTTGGTCCTTAACATATCATATTTCTTTCTTCCACTAATTCTCTCTCTATTCTCTTGTTAGGATTTGGAGGAAAAACTCCACCCAAGTGGTCCATTTGACTGCTAAGGACCCAGACCAGGCTGCCATCCTCAAGGTGAAGAAGATAAAGAACGGCCGCCTCGCCATGTTCGCCATGCGCAATTTCTTCTTGCAAGCATATGTTACCGGGGAGGGACTTGTCGAGAATCTTTCGAACCGCCTCAGCGACTCGTTTGGAAAAAAACTTGCTCACTATGATTGCCAGAACAGCGGAAAGAACTCCTACCCTACAATTTAGTTCTTAAGATCATCCTCTTGAATATGGGAATGAGTTGTACATCTCATTGAGACATTTTAAGGCATTAATCTAATTAGGGGAAAAGTGCCAAAAAAGTCCTAAACCTTTTGTATTAGTGCCAATTTAGTCCTAAACCTTTTTTTGGTGCCAATTTAGTTTTAAACCTTTTGCATTGGTGCCAATTTAGTCCTAAACCTTTTTTTTGTGCCAATTCAGTCCTAAACCTTTTAAATTGGTGCCAATTTAGTCCTAAACCTTTTGTTTTTTTGCCAATTTAGTCCTTCCGGTCAATTTTGACCGGATTTTGCCGACGTGGACGCTTGCCGGCCGGCGGCCCGTCACCGGCGCTGATGTGGCGCCGACGTGGACAACTTTAATATTATTTTAATATTTTTTTGAATTATTATTTTTTTTTTCCACTTTTTTTTTGTCTCTCCCTCCTCTCTCTGGCCGGTCGCCGGTCCGGCGACCGGCAAGAGGCCGGCGAGCTCGACCTCGCCGGCCACTGGCTAGGGTGGCCTCGCCCGGCGAGGGCGGGCCTCGCCTTGGTCGGGCGAGGCTCGACCTCGCCAGATCCGGCGAGGTCGGGCCTCGCCCTCGCCGCGGCCTCCGGTGAGGGCTCGAGCCTTGCCATGGTCGGGCGAGGCCCGACCTCGCCGGATCCGGCGAGGTCGCCGGGCGAGGTTCGACCTCGCCCGGATCCGACGAGGTCGGGCCTCGCCCGACCATGGCAAGGCTCGCCCTCGCCGCGGCCTCCGGCGAGGGGCTCGAGCCTCGCCTTGGTCGCGAGGGCTCGAGCCTCGCCTTGGTCGGGCGAGGCTCGACCTCGCCAGATCCGGCGAGGTCGGGCCTCGCCCGACCATGGTGAGGCTCGCCTCGCGGCGGCCTTCGGCGAGGGCACGAGCCTCGCCATGGTCGGGCGAGGCCCGACCTCGCCGGATCTGGGCGAGGTCGGGCCTCGCCCGACCATGGCGAGGCTCGCCCTCGCCGGGCGAGGCCGCCCTCGCCAGTGGCCGGCGAGGTCGAGCTCGCCGGCCTCTGGCCTCTGGCCGGTCGCCGGCCAGAGAGAGGAGGGAGAGACAAAAAAAAAGTGGAAAAAAAGAGGAAAAAAAGGAAAAAAAAATAAAAATTCAAAAAAATATTAACGTTGTCCACGTCGGCGCCACGTCAGCGCCGGTGACCGGCCGCCGGCCGGCAGGCGTCCACGTCGGCAAAATCCGATCAAAATTGACTAGAAAGACTAAATTGGCACAAAAACAAAAGGTTTAGGACTGAATTGGCACCAATTTAAAAGGTTTAGGACTGAATTGGCACCAAAAAAAGGTTTATGACTAAATTGGCACCAATGCAAAAGGTTTAGGACTGAATTGGCACCAAAAAAAAGTTTAGGACTAAATTAGCACTAATGCAAAAGGTTTAGGACTTTTTTGGCACTTTTCCCATCTAATTAGAATTTTCACTTGGAACTTTCTCTCTTATGATCCATATAGAGGGCATGATTAAGTTGGCCATTTCCTTCGCGCCCTGCAGCTTCTCATTTCCTTCACGCTTTATTGTCAGTAATGAAGAGAAGTGGAAGTGACAGAACAATATACAAGTGAAAGTGGAAGTGTGAAGCAAGAGAAAAGCTTTATTTGAGATGAATAGTTGTATTGATAGGAGTGATGTGCGCAATGTTGCTGATGAAGTTGGATTATATTACCAATTATGTTCAATTGTATTAGCAAATATAACTTGATTGTATTCCATTGTATTAGCATATCCAAGTTTATAAAGTTTATGTACCATTAAGTGCCTGTGTGGGTGGATATCATTGATTTACTTGATAATATCTATACATGTTATAATAATATAAGTAAAATGGTAAGTTACACAATATTTGCAACAAGAAATTAAACTGAACAAGTGCACAAGACCAATCATCTGCGGCCACCATCAAAATCTCGACTTCATTAATCTAATCACATCAGCATACCCATAATTGGATAATGATTCATAATTAGTGTTTAACTTGGATTACAACCTAAAATGAACTCTTGCAACTCAACCAAAAAGGAACTCGGATTACAACAAAATGCTTATACTCTTTGTTTTTAATTACAACCCAAAAAGTACAAGCAGTCGAGATTCTACACTAGCGTTGAACTTGTCTTAATAAAACAACCATCTAGTCCAATTACTTTCCTACAACCTTCTAGACAACCCTTATCTAGTCCAATTACTTTCCTACAACCTTCTAGACAACCCTTTTGCAGCCCTTCGAAGCCCACATAAAATCTCTTGAACATGTTTTGTGGGTGTCTAAGTAAAAGATGAAATGTGCTGTTTTTACTGGATTGCTTTAATTGAGCTTTATAAGATGCCAATAACTTATATTGCTCGGCAAATGGACCCCTAATAGTCTTAAGAGCTCTGGCAATTGCTCTGTAACAGGTTCGTTTGTTGAGCGTGAGTCCCCACATCTCCATTGCATCTGCCTGCAATTGTACTGCAGTATATTTTAAATTAGCTCTTATCTTAGGTAAGAACTCTTCTGCAAGCCAAATATAAGATGCACTTTCATTTCTCATGCTTCTAAGGCAAGTATGTTCTTTTCCAACCGTCTTGATAGCAAACGTTTTCTCTTTATTCAACCAACTACCATAAAGGGACCATTCACATCTGGTCACATACTTCACATGCATATTTTTAAATTCACTTTTCTGCCAACCAATGTTGTAGCCATTTGTGATTGCATATTTCTGCATTGCCCTCTTAAACTGAGTATGAGATTTGAATCTCATACCTATCTGAAATTGCAATTCTCTATGATCACAGCTAGGATCATATCTAATAGTCAAAGCTCTTGTTTGGTCACACACTTCCTCATCTCTAGAGTTAGGAGGATTGAGATCTTCATGTTCTTCGAGGTCCTCATCATTTTCATCCTCATTCATGTCTTCTTGTCCCACATCAATAGAAAATGTCGCCTCCCTTACCATCCCCACCTCATGCATCCCTTCTTCATCTCTAGATAGGATATGCTTATCGCACATCCAGGATAATAAATCAATCTCAATATCATCACCCTCACTATCATCACTCTCAAAATAAAGGCCATCATCACTCTCACTATCTCCACTCCGGCTAGCCCCCCCATAATCAAGCCCCGCCTCAGCCCTAACCACAAGTTCAGTCCCAACTTCATTGCTTAATTCAACTTCAGGCTCAACTTCAACATCAACTTCACCTTGGTTAGCAACCTCTGCTCCACTCCAAATTTCATCCTCAAAGTCATATACTATTTCAATATCAACTGTAGTTGTCCTTCCCCCTTTACGATGTTCCATCTTTTTGTATGCAAGAGACTAAAGCCAAGAGACTCCTCAATTTTCCGTGCAAAGAAAAGGCAACATGCTTTAACATATATCATGTTGTTAAGCAATATGAACTCGATATGTCAGTTTTCCTTGAGAAAACGTGCTTAAGACCCAACATACCTGCATTATCAAACGTATATGCACTCTACTTAATCACTGCACCCAATTCAACACAATCTAATGTCTCTAACGATTGCAAATTTAAGCTCAAATTCGCTGGTCAAGACTCGAGACTACCAATTTAAATCCTACTAGCTAGTTCAAGGCGTTGTCTCGCTGCTTGTGGCTAACCTTACAACAAACAGGACGACATTCAATTTGCGTGCACTTGCCAGCGGATATGCTCTGACTTGAGACACAAGTAATCATCAAAGAAAGATTCAATTTCCCTACTGAATTACAGCTTAGTAATTGCTGTTAAAAAGCTAATAAACCAAAAGGATTGTGTATTCACTGAGCAAATAAACCAAGAGATCACGCTAAGAAATGTCGCAAATCTCGAACAACCTCTAAATATGAAAAATTAAGCATGTAAAGAAAGACCCATTAGATTTGAAGGTACAAACGCCTTTACATGCAGAGAGAAATCACAGAGGGCTACTTAAACCAAACAAAGCACACGTAACTTAGCTTAATTCAGAAAGAGGAGTGCGGAGAAAATATGGGAAGATGATAACTCTTACAGTCTCGAAAAAGAGGAAACGGATCGATGAGAGCGTCAATGCAATTGGGGACTCATGGTTTCTTCTTCCTTTTTGCGCTTTCCTGGAGTTGCACGAAGGAGATGAACGATAAAAAAGAAGCGAGGAATCTCGTTGCCCATCTCGGGCCTCAGGAAGCTTCAACGGAGAAGGCTCAATTGGGCTTCTCCATTTGACAACTAATTGCGAGCACGGACTGAGATTTCCAGAGAGAGATAGCATGAACAAACACTAGAATTTGGGGCAAATGTGTTTTTCAATTCAACGGGGGGAGGGGGGCCAACAGAGGAGCAACGGTGGAGCAAGCGAGAGAGACTGATCACAAAGAAAGGGCTCGTTCGTGTAGGTGGAGACCGTGGAGCTTCAGAGAGTTCTTGAACATGGCGGAAGAAGTTTTGAACGTGAAGCTACTGTGAGAGAGAGACGATGTCCTTTTTATTTTTATTTCTTCAGCCACGTCAAATGTAAAACGACGCTGCTTTGCTTCTTAGACACCACGTGGATGCCGCGTCAGTGCCGTTCGCATTCCGTCGTCCAAGTCAACGGTCACGTAGGACTTTTAACGGTGTTTTTTCACAAAACCCTAACGGAGGGTAAATGTGTCACACGAGTAAAAGTTTGGGATTTTTTGGTGTCACGAAAAAAAGTTCGGGGTAAATGTGTCACAATGGGCATAATTTGGGGTGTTTGGTGGTTTTTTCCCTAAAATATATTGCATAATTTATAAACCGTACGGCACCATCTGGATCATATGATACTCACCGCAAGACTGACATGATCACTTGACGCCTTAGATCTCAGATTCGAGATTTGTAAGAGAAGGAAGAAGACAGTTTGCGAGGCAAGCTCCCGATGGCGATGGCGATGGCAATGGCGACGCCGAACGGGTGGTGGTTCGTGTGGCCACAATGAAGACACTTGAGTCAAGACCGAAGCATGACGAATGTACGTGCAACTATCGTGTATGTGACCTGTGTCCAAAATCTAGAACTGGGGAGAGAGATGAAGACCGCGGCAATCACGTGATGGCCACTGCCTGAAGCTCGTGAGTTGACCGCCAATGGTGGCTCCCAAGGCGAGCTGTACAATATGGGTTCTGGAAAAAAAAAAAAAAAAAAAAGGTCAACAAGTCAACAAGTCAAAAGAAGGAATAGTGATGTTCGGCTCTTCTTTAAGAAGCCAAGGGCAGCACGAACAGAAACAGAAAAACAGAGAGGAAAAGAAGAGAAAGGAGAGGAAGAGAAGAAGAAGAAGAAAGGGAGGGTTTTGCGCCGCGTGGACCTCACCTAGCCGATTCGACTTCGAATCGCAACGCTCGGTAAGGACTCGCGCCCCTCGTTCGTTTGATCGGAGAAGTTTTCCGATTTAGGGTTTAAATTCGGAATTTTGGGAAATTCGAGCGGCGAAGTCTGATTTTTGAGTCGTTCAGCTGCGTATTTTTATAGAATTGGTAGTTTACAGTGTTGCGGAGCCGTGGAATTTTACGGAATCTGATTTGGACTTACGGTTTGCTGGATATGAATTTTTGAAGTTGAGTGCGCGCAGTGAACAGTGCGCGAACAGTGGTTTTTAGGCCGATTTTCGTCGGTTTTCGGCTCAATTTTGGGGCTGCCAAGTTGGGGTTCCTGTAGTGCTCTGAATAAGCTTTCTCTTGACTATAAGTTCGCTTAGAACGGAGTTTAGTGGAGAAAGTTATGGCGCAATTAAGTTTTGCGCTCAAATTCCGCATCGTGGACGAATTTGGATAATCGCTTTGGACGAGTGATTTGGGGGCGTCTTTTAGTCGTTATATTAGCGTCTAAGCTTAGTTGAGCCGAATCATAATTGAAGTATCATTTTACTCGGTTTTGATACCGTTTTTCGGCTTATTGTTAGGTATTCGAGTGCGTCGGCTCGAGAAACCGCCGTAGGTTAGTTTTTCAACTTTTCAAGGTGAGAGGTACTATTTGTTCTTTGAATTTGTAAACTCATGTTTAGAAAATGATATGTATTAGATATGTTATCATACAAGCAATGGCATTTTGTTCGCATAAAAACTGGATCCAGCATTTACTGCCATTTTGTGTATTTGAAATAGAAGATTCCTTTTGGTTTCGGTTTGAACTTATGGAATGAAAAAGGGTTTGTGAAACCTTTTGTGAAAGACTTATGAGGAGTTCTTGAGTTTGAATGTGATTTTTAAAGGGTTATATACCCGTTTGCGAAATGATTTTTGGATATTGGTGATTTTGATTGTGGATTGGATTTGCTGGTATGGGAGGTTGTGGATTTTGATGCTCAGTGTCTCTGTGAACCCAAATAAGGGGTTGTAGGTATGCGCATACTAGTCTAGGATATCCTTGTGAGCCGAGCCACCGGCTTATAGTAGGTGGAGACCTTGCCAAGGGGGGAATCTTGGTCGCCTTTCACGGGGCGTTATCCGTGATCATACTTAGATTTATGAGCATGAGATTGGCCGATGGAATAGACCATTGGCGTGTGCTTTTCGACGAGATTGGCCAATGGAATTGACCATTGGTTTCTCCTTTGATATTATTAATTAAAACGAGATTTTCTATTGTGAAAATATTATGTTTGAACTGGTATATAACATATTTTAACTTTGAAGTTTGTGATATGTTGGAGTTGGGATTTATTGAGCTTTCGTTTGGTCTTATAACTGTGTGCATAGTGGGTGCTCGATCTACCTAGAAGAAATGTATTACTCACTGAGCCGTGGTAGCTCATTCCTCTCATCTAACTTGTTTTTCAGGTTCTTCACCGAGACGCTAGTAGGCGTGAGAGTTCCGGTGTCGGGGAGAACATTTTGATAATTGGGACTTTTTGGTACGAGTTACACATGGATATGGAGCTTAATGTACTTAGCTTTTTTGGTGGATTGTAATTAACTCTGATATTGTAACCAAATAAACTTTATATCATGTATATATGTGGTTGCATATATTTTGATATCATGTGAGTTTTGGTTATGTTTAGGCTGCGTCCTTTTGTTAAAGGATGGCCGCGTCATGCCCTTATTCTTGTTGAGTTTGGGGTGTGACATTTATTGGTATCAGAGCATAAGTTTTGATTTTTGGAGTATAGATATGGGATGTTGTGAGATTGTGTGATAGATTTTTGCGCTAGATTTTTATATACTAAGTGGTATTTCATTCTTGGATTCAGGCGACCATGAGTTCTGACTCGGAGCCACTTGCCTCAGTTCTTAAGAAGAATAAAGGCAAGCGAGTCATTACTTCTGACTCTAGAGATATGCCTCAACGTTCTCAAGGTGTGACTTTAAAGAGGAGACGGGAGGACCAATATGAAGTGAGTTCCGACTCACGAGAAGCTAGGGAAGAACCCTAAGAGCCTAATCCCCCGATTGATTTCACTCAAGCAATGATTCATTGGTATCGTCAGGCGAAGGAATTAAGTGAAGGTGGCACCACTGACTCATGCACCTTCGCACAATTCAGAAAGGCAGATCCACCTAAGTTTGATGGGAAGTTTGATCCTCTTAAGGCCGATGGTTGGATTAGAAGCACAGAGGAAATCTTTAGAGCGGAAAATGTTCATGGCAATCAAAAGGTTAACTTTGCCACTCGATATTTGGAAGGTGAAGCTATATGTTGGTGGCAAGGGACTAGACCAGCCCTTGGAGGTACTGATGTAATCATTTCCTGGAAGGACTTCACTGAAGCATTCAATGCCCAATTCTTCCCCGAGTCATTCCAAGCGAAGATGAGGAGTGACTTTGCAAATGTATCTCAAGGTAGCTCGTCAGTTATGGAGTATGCAGCCCGCTTTAATCAGCTTAGTAGATTCGAGGAAGGCTTCGTGGCTAGTGAAAAGCGGAGGGCAGAACACTTTCAGCGAGGACTTCGACCTGATATTCGCAGTATTCTCACGCCTTTTGTACTGACTACGTACAAAGATGTCTTGGATCGAGCGATTAGGGTGGAGCAAGACATGTTGGAGAGCGGCGCACGGGGTGCACCTCAGTACAAGAGGTTTAAGCCCACTGATTATCATGATAGTCTGACCAATAGTAGCAAAAAGCGGAGGGATTTCAATCAGTCAGGAAGGCCCAAGATTCAGAGTAATCTGGGTCCATGTGCTACTTGTGGCAAGCGTCATAGCGGTCCTTGTTACCGCAAGACAGGAGCTTGCTTCCTTTGTGGGAAAATAGGACATATGGCGCGTGATTGTCCTACACAGAAGGATATCCCTGGAGATAGTAGAGTGTGTTTTGTTTGTGGGCAGCCTGGGCACCTAGCATCTGCTTGTTCTATGAGGAAAACTGCATCTTCAGCTGGTAGGCCTCAAGGAAATCAAGAAAGGCAAAAGGCGACTGGGAAAGTTTTTGCGATAACAAAGGAGGATGCGGCGGCGTCCAACGCAGTTGTTGCAGGTAATATTTATATTGCCTCTCAATATGCGTATGCGCTATTTGATCCGGGTGCTACGCATTCCTTTATTGCCATTGACTTCGCAAGGAAACTTGATGTGTTGCCTGAGCCTCTTGAGCATGAAATGTATGTTTATACTCCTACTGGAAATTTCCTGATTGCTAACCGTGTGTTCAAGAGATGTTTGCTCCGGATTAATGATGTAGTATTACCTGTCGATTTGGTGGAGTTAGATATACGGGATTTCGATGTTATTCTGGGAATGGATTGGTTATCCACATATCATGCAACTGTTGATTGCTATTCTAAGAAGGTTGTCTTTCGACTTCCAAATCAACCCAAATTCTCTTTTTCGGGAAGTTGTAAAGGCACTTTGCCAAGATTGATATCGGCTTTACAAGTGAGGAAGCTTTTGAGGAAGGGTTGTTGTGGTTATGTGGCTTGTGTAAAAGACACAAGTAAAGATGTTGTAAAGCTTGAAAATATTCCTATTGTCAGAGAATTTCCAGATGTGTTTCCTGTAGATTTGCCTGGCTTGCCTCCTGATAGAGAGATTGATTTTTTTATTGATTTGATGCCTGATACTACGCCTATCTCTAAGGCGCCATATCGGATGGCACCGTCTGAATTGAAGGAATTGAAAGTACAACTGCAGGAGTTGTTGGATAAGGGTTTTATTAGACCCAGCATTTCACCTTGGGGAGCTCCAGTTCCTTTTGTAAAAAAAGAAGGATGGTAGTATGCGGCTTTGCATCGATTATCGAGAACTTAATAAGGTGACGATAAAAAATAAATACCCTTTGCCCCGGATTGATGATTTGTTTGATCAACTTCAGGGAGCTCAGGTATTTTCTAAGATTGACCTTCGTTCTGGGTATCATCAGTTGAAGATAAAGGCAGATGATGTATCAAAAACTGCTTTCAGGACAAGGTATGGCCATTATGAATTTCTTGTCATGCCTTTTGGATTAACAAATGCTCCTGCTGCTTTTATGGATTTGATGAATAGGGTGTTCAGGCAGTATCTTGATAAGTTTATTATGGTGTTCATTGATGATATTTTGGTGTATTCGAAGAGTTTGGAGGAACATAAACAACACTTGAGGTTTGTCTTGCAAACTTTGCGTGAAAAGAAGTTGTTTGCTAAATTCAGTAAGTGCGATTTCTGGCTTGATCATATAGAATTCTTAGGCCATATAATCTCGAAGGATGGCATTTCGGTTGACCCGAGGAAAGTTGAAGCAGTTGTCCAATGAAGTCACCCTACCAATGTCACTGAAGTGAGAAGTTTTCTTGGTCTAGCTGGCTACTATAGGCGATTTGTGGAGGGATTTTCTAAACTTGCCGGTCCACTTACTCGCCTAACTCAGAAGGGAGTTAAATTTGTGTGGTCAGATCAGTGTGAGAGCAGTTTCCAAGAGTTGAAAAGACGGTTAGTGTCGGCTCCTATATTGACTTTGCCTTCAGGTACTAGTGGTTTCACAATCTACTGTGATGCATCTAAGGAAGGTTTAGGTTGTGTTCTTATGCAGAATGGTAAAGTTGTAGCCTATGCCTCTAGATAGTTGAAAGTACATGAGAGAAATTATCTCACTCATGATTTGGAGTTAGCAGCGGTTGTGTTTGCCTTGAAGATATGGCGGCACTACTTGTATGGTGAGAAATGTGAGGTCTTTACTGATCATAAGAGTTTGAAGTACATCTTTACTCAGAAAGAATTAAACACGAGACAGAGGAGATGGCTAGAACTCTTAAAGGATTACGACCTGTCTATCAATTACCATCCAGGTAAGGCAAATGTAGTAGCCGATGCCCTAAGTCGTAAATTTTATGGAAACATGGCTACATTGCTCACTTCTCAGAAGCCTATTCTTGAGGATATGAGGAAGTTGGACTTGGAGGTATTGGTACATCAGCTTGGTGCTCGATTAGCTAATCTTCAAGTACAACCAATGTTGATTGATAGAATTAAGGCCAAACAGAATGGGGATTCTCAGTTGGGAAAGATTAGAGAAGGAGTAGAAGCTGTGAGACAAAAGGACTTCAGTATCCATGCGGATGGGTCATTGAGGTTTCATGGTCGGCTTTGCGTTCCTAATGATTCGGGATTGAAAAAAGAGATATTGCAGGAAGCTCATAGTACGAGATTCTCTATCCATCCGGGAAGCACTAAAATGTACAGGGATGTGAGAGAGAATTTTTGGTGGATCAACATGAAGAAAGATATCGTGAAGTTTGTTGACCAGTGTCTGGTTTGCCAGCAAGTGAAGATTGAGCATCAGAAACCAGGTGGACAGCTACACCCACTTGAAATACCTAAGTGGAAGTGGGAGCATATTACCATGGACTTCATCGTCGGTCTACCGAGGACACCTAGTGGTAAGAATGCTATATGGGTGATTGTCGATCGATTGACTAAATCTGCTCACTTTTTGTCATATCGATTCGGTCTTTTACTTGAGGATATGGCGAAGCGGTATGTTAATGAGATAGTGAAGCTTCATGGGGTGCCAGTGAGCATTGTTTCTGACAGGGATCCTAGGTTTGTGTCTAACTTTTGGAAGAGTTTGCAAGGAGCATTGGGTACGAAACTCAACTTTAGCATGGCTTTTCACCCGCAAACAGATGGACAGTCTGAAAGAACGATTCAGACATTAGAGGACATGCTTAGATCCTGTGTTATTGACTTTGGCGGTTCGTGGGACGAACACCTTCATTTGGCGGAGTTTTCTTATAATAACAGCTATCATTCTAGCATCAAGATGGCTCCTTTTGAAGCTCTATACGGTCGAAAATGCAGAACTCCCGTATGTTGGGATGATGTTGGTGAGAAAAGATTAACCGGTCCAGAGTTTATTCAGCAGTCAGAAGAAAAAGTCAAGGTGATTCGAGAGCATTTGAGAACAGCACAAAGCCGTCAGAAAAGCTATGCTGACCTCAAAAGACGCAAGGTAGAGTTCAATGTGGGAGATCAGGTATTCCTCAAAGTCTCTCCAATGAAAGGCGTTATGAGATTTGGCACTCGTGGTAAGTTAAGTCCAAGATATGTGGGACCATTCTTAATATTAGAGAAGATTGGTGAAGTTGCTTATAAACTGGCTTTACCACCAGCGTTATCGAGCATGCATGATGTGTTTCATGTGTCTTTATTGCGAAGATATGTGCCAAATCCTGAACATGTGCTTGACTTTACACCTTTGCGGTTAAAGGAAAACCTATCATATGACGAGCAACCAGTACGCATTGTTGATAGAAAAGATCAAGTGCTACGACAACGCACTATTCCGTACGTAAAGATTCAATGGCAAAACCACACTGAGAGGGAGGCCACTTGGGAGCTTGAGGAGGAGGCAAGACGCAAATACCCTCACTTGTTCGATGATTGAGGCACGTCTAAATTTCGCTCTAAATTTCGAGGGCGAAATTTTTTTAAGGAGGGGAGAATATAAAATATGGGTTCTGAAAAAAAAAAAAAAAAGGTCAACAAGTCAACAAGTCAAAAGAAGGAATAGTGATGTTCGGCTCTTCTTTAAGAAGCCAAGGGCAGCACGAACAGAAACAGAAAAACAGAGAGGAAAAGAAGAGAAAGGAGAGGAAGAGAAGAAGAAGAAGAAAGGGAGGGTTTTGCGCCGCGTGGACCTCACCTAGCCGATTCGACTTCGAATCGCAACGCTCGGTAAGGACTCGCGCCCCTCGTTCGTTTGATCGGAGAAGTTTTCCGATTTAGGGTTTAAATTCGGAATTTTGGGAAATTCGAGCGGAGAAGTCTGATTTTTGAGTCGTTCAGCTGCGTATATTTATAGAATTGGTAGTTTACAGTGTTGCGGAGCCGTGGGATTTTACGGAATCTGATTTGGACTTACGGTTTGCTGGATATGAATTTTTGAAGTTGAGTGCGCGCAGTGAACAGTGCGCGAATAGTGGTTTTTAGGCCGATTTTCGTCGGTTTTCGGCTCGATTTTGGGGCTGCCAAGTTGGGGTTCCTGTAGTGCTCTGAATAAGCTTTCTCTTGACTATAAGTTCGCTTAGAACGGAGTTTAGTGGAGAAAATTATGGCGCAATTAAGTTTTGCGCTCAAATTCCGCATCGTGGACGAATTTGGATAATCGCTTTGGACGAGTGATTTGGGAGCGTCTTTTAGTCGTTATATTAGCGTCTAAGCTTAGTTGAGCCGAATCGTAATTGAAGTATCATTTTACTCGATTTTGATACCGTTTTTCGGCTTATTGTTAGGTATTCGAGTGCGTCGGCTCGAGAAACCGCCGTAGGTTAGTTTTTCAGCTTTTCAAGGTGAGTGGTACTATTTGTTCTTTGAATTTGTAAACTCATGTTTAGAAAATGATATGTATTAGATATGTTATCATATAAGCAATGGCATTTTGTTCGCATAAAAACTGGATCGAGCATTTACTGTCATTTTGTGTATTTGAAATAGAAGATTCCTTTTGGTTTCGGTTTGAACTTATGGAATGAAAAAGGGTTTGTGAAACCTTTTGTGAAAGACTTATGAGGAGTTCTTGAGTTTGAATGTGATTTTTAAAGGGTTATATACCCGTTTGCGAAATGATTTTTGGATATTGGTGATTTTGATTGTGGATTGGATTTGCTGGTATGGGAGGTTGTGGATTTTGATGCTCAGTGTCTCTGTGAACCCAAATAAGGGGTTGTAGGTATGCGCATACTAGTCTAGGATATCCTTGTGAGCCGAGCCACCTGCTTATAGTAGGTGGAGACCTTGCCAAGGGGGGAATCTTGGTCGCCTTTCACGGGGCGTTATCCGTGATCATACTTAGATTTATGAGCATGAGATTGGCCGATGGAATAGACCATTGGCGTGTGCTTTTCGACGAGATTGGCCAATGGAATTGACCATTGGTTTCTCCTTTGATATTATTAATTAAAACGAGATTTTCTATTGTGAAAAGGTTATGTTTGAACTGGTATATAACGTATTTTAACTTTGAAGTTTGTGATATGTTGGAGTTGGGATTAATTGAGCTTTCGTTTGGTCTTATAACTGTGTGCATAGTGGGTGCTCGATCTACCTAGAAGAAATGTATTACTCACTGAGCCGTGGTAGCTCATTCCTCTCATCTAACTTGTTTTTCAGGTTCTTCACCGAGACGCTAGTAGGCGTGAGAGTTCCGGTGTCGGGAAGAACATTTTGATAGTTGGGACTTTTTGGTATGAGTTACACATGGATGTGGAGCTTAATGTACTTAGCTTTTTTGGTGGATTGTAGTTAACTCTGATATTGTAAGCAAATAAACTTTATATCATGTATATATGTGGTTGCATATATTTTGATATCATGTGAGTTTTGGTTATGTTTAGGCTGCGTCCTTTTGTTAAAGGATGGCCGTGTCATGCCCTTATTCTTGTTGAGTTTGGGGTGTGACACGAGCATTGGCTGAAGCTAGACGGGCGATGATGCCGCGACCATAGTGTGAAAGTCCACGAGCACAGGTTCCAAATCTATGATTTTGGGGGAGAGGGAGAGAGACAGACGCGAGCACTGCCAACGGCCACTACCTACGGTTGGTGAGGCTACAACGGTCGACTTGCGGTCATCCCGTCGCCTAAGACACGGCCACCATGCGGTGGTGGGGTTACCAATTGCCCCGAGAGAGAATCGGAGTTAGCAATTTTTTAAGGGAGTTTATGTCATATTAGCAAATTCCATTACCGAAATTATTGAGGGACGATCAGTGAATCATTTTAAGAAGTAGAAAGACGATGCGGGCCAAGAAAAGTGGAGAAGAGGTTTTGATTTACGGACATAATTACAAGGGAAAATTCCAAATAGGAGCATGAAGTGCCTTCATTTTTTCAAATAAGGGCATGAGGTGAATTTTGTTTCAAATAAGGGCATGAAGTACTATCATTTTCTCAAATAAGGGTCTAAAGTGAATCTTGTTTCAAATAAGGACATGAAGTGGATATATCGGTTTCAAAAAAGGGCCTAACTTTCTAGATGGCTAAGGGCATTTTCGTCCTTTACTTTTTTTGAAAATTTTCCCTTTTTTCCTTTTTTCTTTCTTTTTTCCTTTTCATTCATCAGAGATAAAGAAAGAAAAAACCAGAAAAAGGAAAAAAGAAAAGAAAAAAAAAGAAAAAAGAAAGAAAAAGAAGTAATAATTTAAAATTAAAATTGTATTTAGACGAAAATGCCCTTGATAGGCCGGAATATTTAGCTGGCCAGTGACCAGCGAAGTCAGGCCTTTATTTGAAACTATCATGGCCACTTCATGTCCTTATTTGACATAATGTTTGATTCAGGCCCTTATTTGAAACTTTTCCTAAATACAAGGATGACTATTATCGTTACCTCAAAACATTTTTAACTTTCTTACCCCTGCATTCCAAGATTGACCATGCGCTCAATTTTCGTAAATTAACCCCTACCTTGTCAGTTATCATGTGTCAATTTTTTTAGCATTGCACATTAATTGAATAAAATATAACCAACGAAAAATATATTTATCTTCTACGAAACAAACTAGAATTTGGCCTAGATCCGAAACATGAAAATTAATTCAATTGAATAGATAAACAAAGGGCAGAGAGCTTGAACACAGGACCTCCAGTATTTTCTTAAATTTCAAAAGACTAATGCCAACTGATCTAGATACTATATTGCCAAATGCATGCATAGTTCGTTCAAGGACGGGTCGCACGGTGGAGAGAGGGAGATGCGGTGGTGGGTCCGTCAAAGGGAGGAGGAGTGAAAAAGAGAGTGGGTTGCGAGAGTGAGTTGGGAAAGAAAGCGATGATATGGGAAATTACATATGGAAAGGAAGAGAGGATGACAATTGTAGGTTTCAAAAAATCAAGATGGTATTTAAGTTAGAGAAAAATATCAAAAAAATCTTAAATCTATTGCAATTGTGATAATTCAGTTTTAAACCCCTCCTTTATTTTGCTAATTGGATCTTAAACATTTTGCATTTGCGCTAATTCAGTCAATCCGGCCAATTTTGGCTAGCCAGCGTTGACCTGGACGTCGACCGTCCCACGTAGTGCGGCCGACGTTAACGTGGACAATTTTTAAAATATTTTAATATTATTTATTTATTTTTTCTTTCTTTTATTTTTCCTTCTTCTGTTGGCCGGTGAGGTCTGGCAAGGGTGAGACTCGTCCGCCCTTGGTGAGGCTCGACCGTACAAGATCTGGGCAAGGTATCTATTTTTCAGGGTTTGGTTGTTTGATTGTTGCTTTTGTGCATATTGAGGGTCACGGTCAGTCTGAAAACCACTCAATCTGATGTGTTGTGTTGACAGGCCGGAAAGAACATGGCAGAAGAGCACTGGTGCCAAGCCTCGCGCCTCTACGCGAACAACTACCCTTTGCCCAGCGAAGGCGAGCCTCGCCCTCGTTGAGCAAGGCTCGACCTCGATATCACCATTGGCCCCTCACTGACCCTCACCTTTGGCCAGTCGCCGAGGTCTAGTGACCAACCAGAGGAAGAAGGAAGAAAGAAAAAAGAAAGAGAAAGAAAAGAAAAAATAAAAAAATAATTAAAATTTATCCACATTAGCGCCGATCGCGCCACGTAGGATAACTAGCGTCCATGTCAGCGCCGATCGACTAACATTGGTCGAACTGACTGAATGACACAAATGCAAATGGTTTATGACTCAATTTGCAAAAAAAAAATATTTATGACTAAATTTGTATAACCGTAATAGGTTTAAAATTTTTTTGGTAATTTTTTCATTTAACTTGTGGTGTAAAAAGCGAGAATGTTAATCCAATTTTCTCATATATGAATAGGCCTTTATGACTAAAATTCAAGCCGCCATTAAACATCCTTAGTCAGATGGGACAAGGAGGGCCGTATCTAACCCTGTGTTGACCAACAATAGAGGGAAAAAAACAAAAATGAAGGAGAGGAGCTTTGGAAAAGTATGTGCGAGTTTGTAAATCTAACGGGGGCCCTAATGAATTGGATACGTGGCAGCTCAAGGTCGTTGACCGGTAAGAACGAAGAACTTGGACTTTCATGAGTTGCCTTGGTCCGTGGATCTCTCCCCTTTATGTCCATGGATCGCGTCGTCTCAACCTCACCGGCTCTAGCCTCTGACCAGTCGCCGAAGTCCGGCGACCAGCTAGAGGAAGAAAGGAAGGAGAAAAAAAAATAAATAAAATTGGAAAATTATTAAAATATTATCAATGTCTGCGATTTCTGCTGGATGGACTGGATTGACACAAATGTAAAAGGTTTAGGACTCAATTGGCCCAAAAAAAAGTTTCGTACTGAATTGACACAATTTCAATAGATTTAGGACTTTTTTGATAATTTTCTCTTCGCAAATGTCTATTTGTCTGTATGTCTGAGCATGTGCCATCAACTAAAAAGATTAGTACCAATTCCTCCTAAACTCGCCAAAGTGGACCTCGACCCTTTTGAGGAAGACTCTTCAATGAGGACCAAATTCGAGACTAGCAAATACGAAAAATGCGGTCGTTATATTTTTGGTCAGACGATTTACACTTCAGAAAAGAACATGAACTAAGCTTACGAGGAACTTAAGACTAAAGGTTAGTAGCATCGGCTCAAATCCGCGACTTTTGCAAAATAAAAGAAAAGGAAAGAAAACTTAGAGAAAATATAATTAACATATTGTTATTTGGTTGAGCGTACGTCCTTCATTATGCTTAAGAAGTTCTTTTTTCAGTCATGAGATTCTAGTATCTCACTCTCACATTCAAAAACTTGTTCTCAAGTTTTGGATGTGTTCCCCAAAAAAGTGCTCACTAAGTTTTTGGTCGCGGGCCCTATAGGCCGGCATTGGCTTTGAAGGTGTCCTTTATAGCCATGAGCCTCTTAGATCTCAATTCCACGTTCTAAGACTTGTTCTCCGCGTTTCTTATGAGTTCTTCACGTTGTCTCCCCGACATTCTGGATGCGTTCACCACGTTATGGATGCAGCAAATTGATAACTCTATAAAAATAGAGTTATTTTTACCTACTTTAGGCAACAAATACAGCAATATTTGTTAGAAAATATTTGGATTTCATTTTATTTCATTCAAATTTTCCATGTTTATGCAGAATAATTAGACGTGGAGAAAATAAGGAAAATATGGCAAAAAGAAAGAAAGAAATATGCTGCCCAGAGAAGAGTTAAAATGCGGATATCATAACGGGAATTCCAGGATTTATTCCCTAGTTTTATGCGAAAAAGAAGCAATTGCCTTATGTTAGGATTTTTAGATATTATCCTATAAATAGGATAACATTGAGAGCTTAGCAGAGCTAGTATTTTTTTTTTATCGTTTTTGTTTTCACTATTCTGGGAGTTCTTCAAGTATTTTGAAGAGAAGAAAAAAATGGTGGCAGAATTCTTGTTATTTGATTCAAAATATTTTGTTTAATTTATATATTTTTTTGGTAAAGATCGTTTAATTTATATTTTTCGTTTCTTCTTCTATCATATTCTAAGTTTTCTTGTTAGGGCTACGATGTAGTCTAACCATGATGATATGAATTTCATACTTTTTATGCTTTACAAATGATTTCATTCATGTGAGTTATATATTATTGTGCTTAATGCCTTTAAATGATTGGCCACCATTTGAATGATCTGATGTGCATATTTGAGATTAAGAAGTGATAATATGTAATTACTCATTATAATATATATATATATATATATATATAACCATGAATTAAATATGGATAGAAGTATACCATGTTATTTGTGTAGCTTTCGGTGATAAGGTGGTCCAAAAGATTCATTGTAAACCGGGAATATTCACAGATTTTAACGCACTTATATTTATTTAAATTCATATAGAGATATAATGGATTGATAAACTGAGTAGGTTTGCTATACCTAGAGATTTGATAGTAAATAGACTAGAAAATTCCGCTGTCACGTGTTTGATATCGTTCTTGTATTTATAATGATCTAAAATTCATATATAGTGGTTATGGTGAAATCGGATGCTCTAACATATTTTATCTGATTGATTATCTACATTTAGTTTCTAAAATTTCATTTTAAAGATTGTCAACTCTTATTTATTCTCAATTCTATTTTGATCTATTAGATAAATTTTAGAATTAATCTATATTTAATATTTAATTGGTTTATTAATCATCAATCTCTGTGGGACGATACTCTTCTCATTATTATATTACTTGTTCGTTGACACGTGCAAAATTTTACGAACACAAATATCAATTTCTGATAGCAAGTTTGATATTCATGCAAACAGTTCCATCATATATTACAATTCATTTCTACCATGTGTCTGACCCATTCCCCACTACTCCAATATTTCAGAGATAACGTTTGATAAGAAATATAATTGTTCCGGCACTTTTCCCAGTTTTTTAACTGGTTTGGCATCATGCTAGCTGCTTTTACGATGTATATGCTAGCCGCCCGTACCACTTGTATACCAACTGCTCGTGCCACGTGTATGTTGATCACTTCTAACATATCAATCATCATTCTCCTCTTCCATACCAGCCAATTATGCGGGACATTTCAAATTTTGGTGCCAACGTTGGTCGATACTAATTACACACAATCCTCGAGTTAGCCAAATTATGACAACCACAATTTGATTGGCATAATTTGCATGATATCTTATAATCATAAAACGATATCTTACTTACTATATAGACGATGTCTCGCAAAGTCAATGTCTCTCTTAAAATGGTCAATAGCTACTTTGGCCCTTTATAAGGTGCCAACGGGTACCAATTAAGGAGGACATTCTTTTGAAGATAAATGACCTTGACATTGAAGTATTTACAATTTCAAACAATGAATCTGAAATTTTTTTTGGCATTTAACTATCATCATTGTTGATATCTCTCTTTAAGAGTTATCAAAAGTGCATGCGCGGATACACAAAATGACATAAAAAATTAATAAAATGCTCATGGAATTAATTATTTATTAGGTTTATTTAAATGGTGATCGACGAGAAAGATTCAAACGTAAATTCAAATCTGGCATGTGACAGATTTATGGGATCAATTCAAAATTAGCGTTCATTAGATAAAAGTAATTTAGGGTGTGTTTGTTTTCGTTGAACAATTTTCAAAAAATGATCGCTTGTATCGCTTATAAAAATAAATGAACGGAAAAATATTTTCATTATCCATGAAATTGTTTAGGTATAAATTGTAGTTGATAATGAAAATGTTTTTCATTGATTAAGATAAAAACAATTATTATTGGGAAAAATTTTCCAAATCATTCATTTTTTACGAAATAAATGGAGTTGGAAAACTATTTTCATGAAATTGTTTTTCGACTTTCTGATGTTTGGGTGACAGAAAGTGTTTTCCAGGGATTGAAAACACAAGCTTGCAGTGAGGGAATGACTTCTCCTTCTAGTAAGAAGGAAATTAATTTCCATGAACCACCAAACAAATAAAATTAATCATTTTCTTTGAAAATACTTTTCATGGAAAATACCTTTACCATGAAATTTTTAGTGAAACAAACTCAACCTTAGGTTCCGTTTGCTTTGCAGAATGTACCATTTTCTAGAAATTTTTTTCTAAGAAGTCATTTCCAGGAAAATGATTTTATTTTCCGATATTTGACTGAAACTTGAAAAAGACCTGAAAAGTATTTTTCGTCATTTGGTAAGTAAAATCTGATTGGGAAAATTATCAAAAAATTCATATTATTTTTAATTATTTTTAGTTATATATTTTTCTTTTTGTTTCTTCCTTGGCCGATCGCCGGACTTGGGCAACCTCGAGGCTCACCATTAGAGGCCGCGAACTTGTCGTGCTCATCGCAAGAGGCCGCAAACTTGCCCTATCTGGCGAGGCTCGAGCCTCACCGCCAAAGGTTGTGAGCTTGCCGGTCTTAGGCGAGCTCACCCAATCTGATGAGGCTTGAGATTGCTGGTCTTGGGCAAGCTTGAGCCTTGCCACCAGAAGTCGCGAGCTCGCCGGTCCTCCGCCAAGGAAGAAGCAAAAAGAAAAAGGAAGAAAAGAAAAAGAAAAAATAAAAAAAGAAAAGAATAGAAAAAAAAGAAAAGAATAATTTAAAATAATAAAAAATTCGAATTTTAAAAAATATATATTTTTTTAAGAACAAACGTTTCATTCATTAAGGACCCGAGCCCAAGAGCCGATGACCCACGCACGATCTTTGTAGACCTAGGCATGAGGGTTGGGACTAGAGCTTGAGCGTCGGGGACCGAGCATGTCATTTATGGACTTGAGTTTGGGTGCCGGAGCATCGGGTACAAGCACTAGGGGTTCGGGCCCGGCCTTGATGTTCCTGGGTAGGGGCGTCGGGGGCCTAGGCCCAAGACACTAGGGTCTTGGGCCTGGCCTCGATGAACCCGAGCCCAGTCATCGGAGACCTGGTCTTGAATGTCAGGACCTGGGAACCAACGTTGAGGTTTTCATGCCTAATTGTAGAGTTTCGGGTCCAAACGCCAATATCTAAACATATTTCGAAAAGCATTTTCCAATTCTTCCAAAAAAGAAATCATTTTCCTGAATTTAAACTTTGGTAGGAGAAACTTTTTCGTTGATTAGAAAAACATTTTTTGTTGACTTATTTTCCTAAGCGAACCAAAGCCGAAAAATAAGGAAAAGATTTTATTGGAAAATGTTTTCCACGAAACAAACGGACCTTAGTTACAGTTTGGATTCGAATCTAACCATGCTTATCTCTATGTACAATATAGCTTCAAATTGGTCTCTCCTCTCGTAATGTTCGATACTGGTTGCTACTTACCGTACCATTTTGGTAGGGATGTGCAGAAGAACTTGGAGAATGTATGAAACTATCAAAACCAGCATGGTTGCTAGAAAAGCTTGTGGGTGATTATTAGAGGTCCCATAGTAGATTACAGATTTCAAAAGTTAGAAATCCACGAGTACATGATTGATTCTAAACTATGAGGCACTCAACACACAATGCAAGATACTGTGTAAAAATAAAATTTTCAAAGAAATCGATAAGGAGTGATGGAATGTACAGACATACAATATAATTAGTTATATTACAGTTTCAATGTCTTTTGCTATGATCGTAATAAAAGATTTGTGTAATGTTGTTGCACTTTCATTGACATGAGCATGTACTTTACGTCCTAACATACTGACTTTATTTATGTTAAACATGCGAGTGCACCAATTTGAAAGAACCCACATTGGATGGGCAGGACCTGAGATGTATTCATAAGCATTTTCAAATGATCACCATCTTATATGGCTATTTAGAGTATTCCTTTTGAGGACTTGACCAACATAGAATGGATTGGGGAAAATGACACAAATAGTCCCTGAACTTTGGCCCAATGTGCATTTTGGTCCATGAACTTTTAATTTGTTCAATGTAGTCCCTAAACTTTAATCTAATGTGCAATGTGGTCCCTGAACTTTTAATTTGTTCAATGTCATCCCTGAACTTTTGGTACATGTTCAATTCAGTCCCTGAACTATATGAAAATGTTCAATGCAGTCCTTTCCATTAATTCAAGTTCAGGGACTACATTGAACATTTTCATATAGTTCAGGGACTAAATTGAACATGTACCAAAAGTTCAGGGATGACATTGAACAAATTAAAAGTTCAGGGGCCACATTGAACATCAGCTTAAAGTTCAGGGACTATATTGAACAAATTAAAAGTTCAGGGATCAAATTGCACATTGGGCCAAAGTTCAGGGACTGTTTGTATCATTATCCCAATGGATTGGGACATTATAAATGCTAATTGAGCAGCACTCCCCAAGTAAATGTGCACTTCATGGATGGACTAGGGCTGCAAGCAATGCTACCCTGGTTCGATATGCTGTCCAATCCATTCCTGTACCCGCTGCCATTATGGAAGCCGGATGAAAGCTGCATACTTGTTTGAGCCCTCTTGCTCTATCAATCAACTCCATACCCTTGTCAGATTGGATATTGATAAGAACATCAGCCCCGTTACAATAGGTGTTTGTGACATCTTAAGTTTCACATTAAATGAGTAAAGCATCGTCATGTTAAGCATGTAAACAAATTCACCTCTAAATGGCCAACACCTTGTACTGTTACTTAGATGATTTCTTTTAGGAGCTTGACTCATGTGAAACTGGCTAGGTTGCACCAATTTACTAAAAATTAGGATTTTGATGAAAAAGAGAGAAATTTACATGACAGCCACAGTTTTAAGAAACTGTAAGGTGATGTTCAAGTTCCAATAACGTGAGATGGAATCTCCCATACAGCGACAGTGTACAAACTAGGGCCGTAAACGGTTCGGTTTTCTTGAAAAACCGAACCGAACCGAACCGTTAAGGGTGCCTCCTTGAACCGAACCAAATAGGAACCGAACCGAATTGGAACCGAACCGATAAGCCGATTTGGTTCGGTTTGGTTCGGTTTGGTTTTCGGTTTCTTCTTCTTTTTTGTTTTTTTTTTCTTTTTTATTCATGGCTCGGTTTTCTGTTTTTATGAAAAAAATTTCATGATAATTTTTTTATGATAATTTTTTTAAAATCCCTACATCGGCAAAAAAAAAAGAAACATTGTTAAGATTTCCGGATAAAAAAGGCTTAACCCAAAAAAAATAGAAAATTTCAGGAAATAAACAGATTAAAAAATAATAACAATAATAATAACAGTAATAATCGAATAATATAAAAAAATGCAACCGCACCACAAAATGACATTTTTTTCATTCTCGGTGAATTCCACCCGCAGAAAATTCACAAAAAGAGAAAAAAAAATAGAAAAAAAAATTAGAGAAAGAACACGACGCACACAGACACACACACACACACACCCCCCCTCTCTTTCTCTCTCTTCTTCTCTCCGAAAGGCCAAACTCGACCCCCAAATCCTCTCTCTCTCTCTCTCTCTCTCGAGATCTTCTTCTTCTTCTTGCCGACGAGCTCTCGGCTTCTTCGACCGCCGCATCCGCAAATTGAGCCGCCGTCCGCCGCTGATCGATTCGGAAACCCTCCCCGCCGGAGCGATCGCCGCCGCCGCCGCGTCAGCCATTTCGAGCCTTTTTTTCCCGGCGTAATTTATCATTTTTTTGGGAGATTTTTTTCGGGGAGTTTCTTGGAGAGCCATGGATTCTGATTCATGGGGTTTGATGATTTGGGGGGTTTTCCGCGTTTAGGGTTCGAGAGAGATGAGTGTCGTCACCGGCAACAGCGGCAGCGGCGGCGGCGGCGGCAGCGGCAAGGGCAGGGGCGGCAATGGCAAGGTCGAGGCTTGGGACTCGAGCAAGTCGATGGGGAGGAAGAAGAAGAAGAGCAGGGATGGCAGCGAGAGGAAGAGTGTGGAGGGCCGTGAGGATGGTCTCGGCGAGAGGAAGAGTGTTTATTTCAGTTCGGTTCGATCCGAACTGAAAAAAAAAATTGGTTAATTTTGATGATCTGAACCGAAACCGAAACCGAACTGAAATGCACGAAATTTTCGATTCGATTCGGTTCGATTCGTATCTCGATTCGATTTTCCGGTTCAGTTCTGAGACTCCTAGTACAAACTCATCCACAAGGGCGTCCACTTAACCACACTTTCAAACCTCTTTTTGTTGACCACATTCAACCCAACAAAATTAATTAAAAATCCCACAAAAAACTTCCTTTTTCTTCTGAGCTAATCCAACAAACATAATTCAGTTTCTGCTGGCACTAATTTTGATTTGTTAAGCAAAATTAGCTCACGATCCTAGACGGTCAATGTATGCCTCAAATTTGAATTAATCCTAATCTGCAGTTTAATCTATCTAATTGTTCTCAAACCAGCATACGAGATAGGACTCGATCAATCTCATAGCTTGATTTTTTTTTTTTGCCGTAAGTCCTCTATGGCTTATCAATCCCCAAAGGTGAGATATAAAATGAGGGAAATTCAATATGTATATTTAAAACAATAGCTGCCAGGCTAATCTATCCAATATTTGATGTGAATTACAAAATGCAATGAAAGTTAAATTACGGAAACTGCACTTCAGAATCCATGACCACGATAATAACTATTATATGTTTCGATGCACAGTTCAACCGTTGTACAAAGGAGACGAAATGTCTTCTTGTTTCTTCTCCTTCCATCGTCTTCTTCAACCTTCGGTCATGGAGAGATAGTTTGAGCCGGTCTCACTCTCCATTCTCTCTCTTGTTGATTTTGTTCGTGTTTTTATTATTTTTCCCTTATTTTTTCTCCTCTTATAATTTAGATATGGGAACTCCCTTCTTCTGATCTTATTCTAAATACGAGAGTTTGAACTATATCGATTTAGTTCTAGATCCGGGAGTTATCTTCTCCCGCTCTAGATCTGTAGTTTAATAAATGTACTTTTGGGGGATTCGATGCCCTCCGCTCTGTCCGTGTACAGATCTTCTTCTGCCCACAGTTTTCACGGTGATCGCAAAAACTCGAGCGTTTCGCCAAACCGCGATGATTTATTATTCCAAATGTTAGATGTATGCTTTTCGTCAGGTTTTGATTGTCTCCGAACGGTGATGATACAGAGGAAGCCGAACCCAGACATGCACCGCAAGTGCTCCCCGGAGACCATTAAATGTCCCCCTATTTAAGGAGGGGCGAATTGAAAAGAAAAAATGAGATGGAAGCATCTCAATAAATTTGACCGGCACTTACCACCAAAACCCCAACTGAATTTTTAACCTAAGCAACTCATTCAATGCAAAGAATCTATCCCCCCCCACCTCTCTCTCTCTGACGTCACGAGTTCACACCCTTTTTCTAGAGTGAGAAAGAGTGAATTAACCCACGTGAGGACAACCCTCATTGATAGATAGAGAGAGAGAGAGAGAGAGAGAGAGGGCGAGAGTGGTGCGTGCGCTTATCCACGTCAACCTCCAATCGCCTCCTCATTCCCAAAGTAGGCACTGGCAGGCCCACCCCCCCCCTCCTCTTTCTTCACGCACGCCTTGGCATTTTGCCCGAACTTCCACAACTGCCCCTCGGCGCCTCCCTCCTACCCTTACCGACCAAGGGCAATCCCGTCATCTCGCCCTCCCCACGAGCCCACGAGCCCGCCCGCCGACCCCCCCCCCGCGTTGGCAGCCGGGGAGCGCAGTCTCCCCCTCCCAACCAAAATCCCAACCCCCGCCCCTGCCCCTGCCCCCTCGCCGCGGGACTCGCCCCCCCGGAAACCACGTCGGACGCGAGGGCAGCACGGTCATTTCGCGCACGGAATTGCTGTCGGACCGACTCATTCCGAACGAATAAATTTGACGAAGGAAAATGACCACAAAAGAGAGGGGAACGTGAGTGATCCGCTCGAAAGCCCCCCAAAAAGGTGGCTGGCCGAAGGAGAGAGAGAGAGAGAGAGAGAGAGAAAAGGAGAGGGAGTTCGTTTGGAGACGTTATCGGACTCGAAAGCCCTCAACTCGCCGGAATTCAGAGCCCCTGTTCGCGTCCGCCCCCACTTTTACAGTGCGAGCGGAAGCAGTGCTTTGCCTACTCCTCTCGCCGGTCTCTCTCTCCTCCCCCCCGATTTCCAGAAGCCACGAAGCCAAGGTCGTCTCTCTCTCTGTGGACGCTAGGGCTCCGCCGTCGCCGCCGCCGCCGCCGCCGCTTCTCCCTTCTTGTGGAGGGGGGGAATTGGGGGATTTCCGGGGAGTTGATTGGGGGGGTTGGTAGGGTTTTTTTCTCTGTCTCCTGGGGGCGCGCGTGTCTCTCTCTCTCGCGTTCGCTTATATGAATTTGAAGCCGCGATCTGGTGAATTCGGCTCTGCTGTGGTCGTCGCGTCCTGATGTTCACCCCGCAGAGGAAGGTGTGGCCCGGGTGGGCCCTCTCCCCCCGGAGCCGGGCCCCCAGGGTCGGATCCGGGTCGGGTCCGGAGGACCCGGACCCGGACCCCGGCGCTGGTGGGAAGGGGAAGAGTATCGTTCCGGCCGAGCCCGTGACTCCTCCTCCTCCTCCTCCTGGTTCGAATGGGATGGTCACGGACGGGGGCGGTTCGGCGGGCGACGTTTCGCTGCTCGAGAAGGAGGTTGGTGTGGATAATTCTGGTTGTTTTCGCCTGTTGGTTTTTCGCTTCCTGCACTGGCTTGTGAGGGTTGAATTGAATTTCTTGCATTTGCTATTTTCATTGGTTCGCTGCGGTTATTCACCAATCTTGTCTAGTCTTGACGCGTGAAGAGCGTTCCTCACTATTTGAGAGATTGTTCCTTTGTGTTCTGTATTGTGAGCCACTGTTACGCCGTTCTTGATTCGGGATGAAAATGGTACTGTTTTCTGCTATGGTCATATGTGGGCATATTCTGCTAGGATGGTGCAGTGTTTTACATATATATGCTAGGGTGGTGCGTACCATTAGTTCTTCTCGAGTTAACCTAGTTTGCTAATCCTAGGGGAGTTTCGATACGGGACATTGGTCTTGTGGATACTAGTCCACCACCCATCTAGATGTCACGGACTCAAGTCCAACTAACTTCAAGGTATAACAAGCTCTGAATCTGACTGTCAAACTGTCAACTAGGGCAATCTTAATTCTCATCCAACTCGGAGATGTAATAATCTAGGAATTCATAGTGGATTTGTGGTAAGCTCAGTCGGTCATAGGAGTAGAAAACGGGTGAGGAATGTCAGTTACTTGATGAGAATGAAGATTGTTGAAGCAATGTCATAAATGACAAGGAAGCTTTTGTCTGGGGAATGGGGTGCCAATAGGTTTTTAAAAAAAATGGATTTTGTATCTGCGGCCATGTTGAGCTTTCCTCCCAAATCAGTGAGAGAGGGATGGAGGGATGGCACGGAGGGTCTTTGATAGATCTATTTGTTCAGAAATTAATATCCTTGATTAGATGTAAAAGGAACAAGTTCCTTAAGTACATGCAATTTGACTGGAGTAGTGAAAATTAATTGAATAGTATAATTGGCATCTCCATAGAAGGGACTTTGCAGTTAGCCATGGGGTCCATTGCGTGAGAAATTGATTGCTTTAGAGAATATGTTTGTGTAGATAAATAATGCTTGGTTGTAAGGGGAGGTTACATGTGAAAACAGCCACCTTTGGTCGTGTACTAAAACAAGATTTACTGTGAACATCATCTGAACTGAGCGAACTTAAGTTTCTTTTTCAACTCAGTTGTTGAATTTTATATAAAATTCAGTTCTATGTCAATTTACTGCGACCTTTGATTTAAATTTCTAGCCATTCTATGTCTATTTTTACATATTCTCTTGGTTTAAAAGCGATGATAAGCCATGAAAGTTATGGTGTGTAGCACGTGGAAATGCACTAATTATGGCATCATTCATGGAGGATTCATCCTGTGAATTTGTGTTTACATCTTGTCAATTTCTTATACTGCTCATCTGTAATCAGCGCATGTTGCTCTAGTTCCATGTCTTTAGCCTTTCTAATTGTTTTACTTTGGGAATGCATTAATGTCGAAAACCCTTTCCATTTCCTGATCTTTGGCCAGCTTTTCGAGTACCAATATAATATGGGACTTCTGTTGATTGAGAAAAAAGAATGGGCTCTCAAGCATGAAGAGCTAAGACGAGCATTGGAGGAAATAAAGGATGCTCTCAAACGCGAGCAAGTGGCTCATTTGATTGCTATGTCAGATGTTGAAAAACGAGAAGATAACTTGAGAAAAGCTCTTGGTGTTGAGAAGCAGTGCGTGAGTGATGTAAGATCTCCATTGTAAAATTACTTTACCCTTTCTTTTCAGTCCAAAAAATGTATGTTTTAAGTTTTTCTATGTCTATGATTGCAAAATAGATGGCATTAGTTCAGGGGCGATGCTAGCGAGCATTTTTACTTGCAGCCCTTTGTTTCACTTGATTGCCTCAAAATCGCAAACTCAATGTCAAGAGTTATGGTGCTTTTCTTAAATAATTCCCCTCTTTGCTGTGGGTGGGAATCTACCTAAATTGGACAACCTCTTACTAGTTGGTTTCACAAAAGCTACTTTGATGTAGCATAGGACAATATTTCTTTGTCTCTTTTCTACTTTGAAGATGTTATCCTTTTCTCTTAATATAAGAGATATCATCAGCATGTGGCCTTCAAAATATGGATTTCGATATCCTCCCCTCAATTTCCAGTTTAAAAACAGATGCATATTGTGTTGTAGTTGCACTTTGATTATCTAATTGACGATAATTTAGTTATTGTATTTGTGTCAGTATCTTGAAGTCATCTCACCCTTTTATATATTTATTTATGAAACATAAAAGCGAATGGGCCTGCAACATGTACATGATTGCTTTTATCATCTGTTTCCTTAAACAAAGATATTTGTACTTCTTTCAAGTTTGCCTGGAATGTAATTGAATAGCCACAATATCAATATTTACATAACTCTAGCTGTCCGTATATGAAATTTAATTTATAGCATCATTTGGATGGTGAACTTTACAAATTAACAATGTACAAGAGGAAGGATCGGATGTAGTTTCACATGCAAAATATCTTTGTTCATTTACAACTTACAACTCAGTTTAAGCTGGGAGTTTTTAATGCCTCGAACTTTGTATTTGTCGAAGTGACTAGAAAAAATTATAAAATAGCATTTAAATATGGTAGGAAGGTTTGTGTGATGGTTAGCATTTGCATACAATGATGAAAAAGCAATCATGCATGTGTCAAGGCTAGTATTAGATGAAGAAAATGGTTTGTATGTCTGATACCCAGGTTTTCTTTGTTAAAAATCACGTCTTCCGCCACCCCACCCCACCCCACCTCCAAAGTGGGCAGAACTCTTAATGGTAGTGAGATTACCTTACATGTACTTGGTTATCCTCTTTCTTGTGTGATGGATGACGTTAGAAAGAAATTACCTGGTAATTATTATTCCTTATCTTGGGAATGTTGGTTGCAGCTGGAGAAGTCATTGCGTGAGATGCGTGCAGAATATGCTGAAATTAAATTTACAGCCGATTCAAAATTAGCCGAAGCAAATGCTTTGGCTGCAAGCATTGAGGAAAAATCTCTAGAAGTAGAGGCTAAGTTTCACGCTGCGGATGCCAAACTTGCTGAAATAAGCCGAAAGAACTCTGAAATCGAGAGGAAGTCGCAAGACGTGGATGCTAGAGGAGCTTCTCTTCGAAGGGAACGGTTATCATTCATTACAGAGTATGTCCAAAGCATTTGCCTTGCTAATTTCACATGGTTCATTGTAGCTATTTAGTCTGTGGTTGTAGCTCTGGCCATTTAATGTTGTACATACTGTTGTCTTCTTCGATAAATGAGCTCGTTGTGAATTTTCTCAGGCGTGAAGTATATGAAACCACTTTGTCCAAGCAGAGGGAGGACTTGCAAGAATGGGAAAGAAAATTGTGTGACGGAGAGGAAAGGTTGGGAGATAGATTTAGGGTTCTGAACCAAAGAGAGGAGATGGCAAATGAGAAGGACAAGATATATAAGCAAAAAGAGAAAGATCTTGAGGAAGCACAAAAGACGATAGATGAAGCTAATCTAACATTGTCAAGAAAGGAAGAGGATATGAGCAGCAGGCTGGCGAATTTAAAGTTGAAAGAGAAGGCAAGCCTTTCTGATACCGATCACTTAAGATATCGACAATGGGATTGTTCTAATCTAACGTATACTTTTGGCTGCAGGAATTTGAAACATTGAGAAAGAACCTAGAAATTAAAGAGAAGGAGTTGGTTGCTACAGAAGAAAAGCTCAATGCCAGAGAAAGAGTAAGTTCTTGAAATTTGGAGATTTGCATTTACCTAGTATTTGCTGGTAAATAGATGTCGTGATGACTTGCCCATCATGGGAGTAACACGAGGATAATATGTTCTAAATAAAACTTTTTGCGGTGCGGTTTTGTTCTTCTGTTATCTATCTATTAACAGTCAGGCTGTGGTGCTTTATAATGTTGAGTCACTGCGCACGACCAGATTTTCTACCTCGCCAGTATCGACTCCCCCCTCCTTGCCTGTACTCCCCAAAACAAAAATAAATTAAATGGAAACTCTGTTTATTATGGTGTGATGTGATGGGCTCAATCAGTCTTGTCGGACTTACAGTGACCTGCATGTCATGGTAAAGATATGCTAGAAAATTTTTTCCTACTGGAGTACTCTTTATCAGTCACTTTAATCATCAAATCTCTGTAGCGATTTAAATTATCTTCTAAACATTCTTAAGATTTGACGCTCTTTGTGCTTGGTCCTTTTCAGGATGAAATTCAAAAGCTTCTTGATGAGCATGCTCGTGCTTTAGATGTGAAGAAAAATGAATTTGAGTCGGAACTTGAGCAAAAGAGGAAAAAATTCGACGAGGACTTAGAAAGAAAAGGATTCGACGTACAGAAGAAGGAAGCTGAAATTAAGCACAAAGAGGATAAACTTGTGAAAAGAGAACAAGCAGTGGAGAAGAAAACCGAAAAGCTCAAGGAGAAAGAGGATGACCTGCAATTGAAGTTGAAAGATCTTAAGGAAAGGGAGAAATCTCTCAAGTCTGAGGAAAAGAATTTGGAGAATCAGAAGAAATCGGTCGATGTGGAGAAAGAAGAGTTGCTTAGCCTTAGGGCTGCTCTTGAGAAGATAAGAACGGAAAATGAAGAACAGCTGGTGAAGATCCGCATGGAGAAGGATCAACTTAAAGTGAGTGAAGAAGAAAGGTCAGAATTTGTGCGTTTGCAGTCTGAATTGAAGGAAGAGAGAGAGAACTGCAGGCTTCAAAAGGAGCTTCTTTTGAAGGAAGCTGAGGACTTGAAGCAGCAAAAGGAAGCTTTTGAGAAGGAGTGGGATGAGCTTGATGAGAAAAGGACTCAGATTGAGAAAGAAAGGATGGATGCAGAGCGACAAAAAGAAAAATTTGAAAAGCTCAAACATAGTGAGGAGGAAAAATTACAAAGGGACAGGATGGAGACGGATGATTACATAAAAAGGGAGCTGGAAGATCTTAAACTGGATAAAGGATCGTTTGAAGCCAGAATGGAGCATGAGAATTCAGTTCTTGCTGAGAAGGTGGAAAGTGAGAGGAGTCAAATGCTTCGTGATTTTGAACTTCAGAAAAAGGAGCTTGAGACTAATATGCAGAATAAATGGGATGAGATGGAAAATAATTTGCTTGGTAGAATAAAGTCATTCGAGGAAGAAAAGGAGAGAGAACTAAACAATATTAACAACCTAAGAGAAGTAGCCAGAAGAGAAATGCAAGACATGAAACAGGAACGAGCAGAATTGCAAAAGGAAAGGGAAGAATTTACTGCAAATAAGAAGCATCTGGAGGATCAACAAGTTGAAATAAGGAAAGACATTGATCAGCTTGTTGCACTTAGCAAAAAGTTGAAGGACCAGAGAGAGAAATTTATTGAGGAGAGAGATCGCTTTATTTCTTTTGCTAAGCAGCAGAGTAGCTGCAACACATGTGGGGAACTTACTCGCGAATTTCTGCTTTCCGATCTACAATGTATATCTGAGATTGAGAATGCTGAGCTTTCTCAGTCAAAGTTGGCCGAGGCTTACGTAAAGGAAGAGGCAAATATGACCTTTAATGCTTCTGGAAGGCCAAATACCGATACATCTCCAAATTTAGTTGGATCAAGAACGCCTCTCTCCACTGGAACTGTGTCTTGGCTACGAAAATGCACAACTAAGATATTTAGCTTCTCCCCTGGCAGAAAAACTGATTCCCATCCAGTTCAAGATTTGACTCAAGAGGGACGTATGCAGGGTGATCATGTAAATGTCGAAGACCCTTCCAAAGCATATGCTGAAAATGATGCTGAGCTCTCTATTGCGGTAGCAAGTGCTTCTTTTGATGTCGAGGAGCATCAGAGGGAGGATGAAGCTGGTCAAGATATTTCATATGATAGCAATGTCAACAGTAAGAGACAAGAAGTTGCTGAAGATTCTCAGCCTTCTGATTTAAACAATGGTGTCCACCAGCCTCGCAAGAGGGGCAGAGCAAGGGTTAACAGGACGCGTACTATGAAAGAAGTTGTCAAAGATGCTAAAACTATACTTGGGAAAGGTTTTGGTTCAAATGAAACCGAGCAGGAGAATGGAAATGCGGAGGACTCTGCTCCTACAAATGCTGACAGTCGGGATGAACCCAGTCTTGCTGACAAAGGAAGACCAAGAAATGTCCGCAAAAGGGGTCGTGATAATGCCACAGGGAGCGAGCATGATGCTGATGACACTGAAGGACATTCTGACAGTGTGAGGATGGGCCAGCGAGGGAAAAGGCGGCAAAGAAATGCTGCTTCTGTTCAAGCTACGGGTGAACAGCGATATAATCTCCGAAGGCCCAAAGGGTGTGTTTCTGATTCTGGTGTTTTCTGTATGTATTTGTGGCTCTTTTAATACATGTTGCTATGAACATGTGACGGCGGAATATATTTTTGCAGCTCAATGTACTATCACATGATGTTATCTTAGAGATTGGTGGTTGAAACATACTCAAGATCACTTTGTCGATTGTTTATTTTTGATTATCAGTTTTCTCATGCTGCTATAACAGTGGTATGTGTTTGTGCATTTTGACATTACAGCTGTTTCTCTTATTGTTTGACAGTGGGGTCAAGACCACTGCACCTGGCGTGTCAAATGACCTGAATAAGGGCAATAAGAAAGCAGCTGGTGGAGAAGGTGCAGAGGAGGAAATTCACTATGCCAAAGCTGCTCCTGCACTTTCTGTTACAGTTGCTAGTGAAAATGGTGGAAGTACACACTTTGTGCGTGTAAGTAATTGGTTCTCAAGTCATTTGTTATGATTTTTGTGAATTATGTTGAGTTGCTGTTCACTCTGCGTGTCTTAATAATTGTTTGGCTCTAGGAAAGCATATTTATGTCTTGTCATTATGCAGTGTGGCTCATTGGTGGATACACAGGATGGAGATGCCGATGGAACAAAGGAGATAGTCGAGCATATGGCATTGAGTGAGGAGGTGAATGGGACACCTGATAAGGGGGACAAACATGACAATGGGAGCGAGTCCCTAGGAGTTGATGCTGCCGCACTCGATGAAGACGGGGATGACGATGAATGTGAGAACGAGCACCCAGGCGAAGTCTCTATAGGGAAGAAACTGTGGAACTTTCTCACAACCTAATCTGGTAGGATCATTTTCCGGTCTCGGGAAGAAACCCCCGGGTGGCAGTGTGGCCCCATCAGCTTCTTTAGATAACGCTGCTGGAGCTTCCCTGATGTGTAGTAGCCATTTATGTTAGTTCAGCACATAAAGCTTTTTTCTAGGTTTGGGGAGGAAAGGTTTGGCGCCCCTTTCATTTAGAAGGTTTCGGGCTTTGATATTTTGACCATTTTTTTCTTTTTGTTTAGGTGATCTATTGGCAGTGTTAATAATACTGCATGTCATGATGCTCTTTGGTCTCTGGTTTCTAAATTGTTTGTATCAAATACCTGTAATTTTTCTCTATTCCCGTCGGCAGTGTGTAAAACCCGTGGATTTAATTTTTTTTCTTTTGTCCCCGTGTGCTATGTTGTTACCCCCAAGAACCTGCATTGCGCAGTCTCGATTGCTGATCATGAGTAATGACTTTTCAAACGAGACGTTAGCTTTGCTAGTCCACTGCACTGTAAGGCGAGATAGGTATAGAAAGGGTTATTGCAGGATGTGTTGCATGATGTTTCTCTCTTTACGTTCTAGCTCAGAGGTGGAAGGTGTCTACGATTTGAGATCGTTTATTTCACTGCTGTAAGAGTTTGTGTTAGGCAATAATGCGTGCTATTGAGTCAACAGGCTCTCCGGATGCACTTGAAAGAAGTGTTCTCACAACCTTTCACCATCAAACGAATTATGGGTTATCTCTCGTTAGTGGGTATTGCTTACCTCAAGCCTGTTTGGTGTGCTGCGTGGTACTTTTGAACTCATTTATGACTCCTTATAACATTTCTTTGGAGCTTGGGAATGATAACATTTTAAAAGTCGAACGATTGCAAAAAGTTATATACGACTTTGAATATTGATTTTGAATATTGGAATGAGCTGGAGGTGTTTATAGTTAAAAAAAAGTCAAATAGGACAAGTTGTAAAATTTCTAAAAGTAATGGTTATAGGCCCAGGAGTGGAGCCAATGCACCGAGAAAATGAATGTGAGCCAATCTGTGGACCCCTTGTAGTTGTCTTCAACCCTTAGGTTGTGTTTGGTGAATTAGATATTCTGTATTCCGGTTAAGAGAAGTTTAATCCTATCCGGTATTCGGTATTTGGTTCTGGATATAGTTTGGTTATGATTCGGATAAGAAAATCCTACCTAGGGGCGGGACTCACCCGAATATAGTTTTTACTATCCTGGAAAAAAAAGCAAAAAAAAAAGAGGAAAAAAAAAGCGAATCAAATCGTGGAAGAGAGAGGGTGGAAGGTGAAAGATTGGTGGGCGTCACTATGAACAACACACACAATCGCAGTGGTGTTTGTCTCAACTAGGACTATAACGACGGTGATCATCATAATTCGCGAGCACGGCGACTACCGTCGCCTTCTCTCTCTCTCTCTCTCTCTCTCTCTCTCTCTCTCTCTCTCTCTCTCTCTCTCTCTCTCTCTCTCTCTCTCTCTCTCTCTCTCTCTCTCTACATGTGCAATTTGTTGGCTTTGGTCGAACAATTGTGCTGCTCTTACGACCACCGCGAGGCTATTGGCTTGGCCGAGGTCCTTCCCTTGGTTTAGCTTGCTCCAAATTTGATATGTAGTTCTATAACTGGCAACGGCAGCTGTCCGCTTGGCTAAGGTCCTTCCCTTGATTTGCTCCAAATCTACCATGTATCTCTGAAATTGGCAATGGCGATCACACAATAATCTCACACCGCTGCGTTAAGATTGCTGTCCCCTAACGACCCGATGGAAGTCACATGATCAAAAGTGGTCCCACGAGCTTGGGAAGTGTCAGTTTGACATTGTTTACAACCCATGCCTCTCGTTTTGTTTTTCTCTTCAAATCTCAATTTAATCTAGTTCTATACATGTATACCAAACGCTCAATCAGGTAATGTACATTACTATCCATGCTATATCCAAATATTTACTAAACGATGCTTAGGATAATACTAATAAGGGAAAATGACATAAACAGTCCTTGAACTATTGCACAATGTGCAATTTGATTCTTGAACTTTTAATTTGTTCAATGTAGTCTCTGAACTTTAGCTTAATGTTCAATGTGGTTCCTGCACTTTTGATTTGTTCAATGCGGTTCCTGAACTTTTGGTACATGTTCAATTTAGTCCCTGAACGATATGAAAATGTTCAATTTAGTCTATATTGAATAAATTAAAAGTTCAGGGACTAAATTGTACATTGAATTAAAGTTCATGGACTTTTTTTTGTCATTATCCCTACTAATAATATCCTATCCTTATTCTATTAAGCAAAGATATCTAGACGATCAAACGCAGGCTTAATGTCTATACAAACTTGCACATGCTTGGTTGATTTGTGTACGGTTTCGTTGAAAAGAAACTAGGAGCTTTGTGAGAGATACAAAGTTAGTGACTTTAAATACTCATTTTTGCAGACATGATATATCATGAATCAAATTCAGTTTCTGAGGGATAATGGTCCAAAAAGTCTTAAACCTATTGTACGGGAGGGCAATTCAGTTATAAACCTTTCCATTATGCTAATTTAGTCCTATATTGGCAAATCATCAAAAGGTTTTGAACTATATTGACACAATTAAAAGATTTGACTGAATTGCCCTCCGTACAATAAGGTTAAGACTTTTAGGATAATGTTTCCCAGTTTCTGACGTCTGCACCATGCGATTTTTCTCCATAATAATATCGTGGCATGTAAAAAAATAGCCGTTACATTTTAAAAAAAATAGACGTTACAGCTTATGGCTGTACGGACAAGAAAAGTTCAAAATCCGTGGACCTTGCATTCCGTGTTTCTCGGGTAATGGGGATTTATCGTAGTTGTTTCCTTTGTCGTTGACTTGATTTTATCTGTTTCCTCCACGAAGTGGATATTAACATTGATGCGATTTATTTGGCTCACTTATGTAATTTAAAAAAATATATATTTTTTCAATTATTTCAAAGATCTCCAATCAACCCGTCCAAGACCAATTATTTATCTTCCTCTCTTTTCTTTATTCAAAGTAAAACCAGTGAAGAGAGGCTACCGACATAACTTCCCCTTTTGGCGTCCTCACAATCGTTATGAAGTGTTCGGTTTGAGATGTAATTACGTAAATCTATCTAGTAATTAAAGGACCGAGATTGACGACGCTATTATCGTAGCCTCACGGGCATGCCCAAAACGAGAAGTCTTGAAGACACAGATGAGCCAGAGATTCGCTAATGACATAGCTCGAATTTGTTACCTCGTAAAAAGAAAGTGACCTCTTCGTCATTAGATTATTGCAATTGATGTCGGGGCAATTGGATTGTGTTCAAATGGGGAGGGATACATCTTTCTATGCGATTGATACATAGCAATCGATTG